>NW_026522046.1:23332500-25895000 GCF_021234435.1 Artibeus jamaicensis | reverse complement strand
TCATTTTGTTTCAAAGCATTCATCACAGTGCGGGCTCGCTGTTTGGCATGATTCTCTTCATTCCCTGAATAAACCATAGAATATAATCAAATTGGGGGGTACCTCATGCTATTTCCCAAACCTAAACTATGACACAATTGTCACATTATATTCAATGTCTTGTACACTAATTAACGTTTGCTAACATAAACATTAGTTTATAAGCACCCTAGTATATATTCTGGGGAAACTAGGAGATACAAAATTTAAAGTATAGCTGGTATTGGTTTGTTTCCTTCTGACTTTTATCTTTATAGTTAACAAATTATTAAAGTCAATTAAATATTTTTTAATAATATTGAAGCCACCACCCAAAGATATTATGTAAAGAAATCTAACACATTTTTATCTCCCCTAAAAATTTGTATTTCCCCTAATGTTTGCTATGGTTTATGTGAATGAAAATTTTGTGTTTTTTCCTTAACAGAAGCTTTATACATGCTGTTCTAAATTACAGTGCTTAAAGCAAGATCCAGGCAAATCTTTCTCAAGCAGTTAAGTTGATGATTCACTTGTACTGGCAGTCATGTCACTTTGCTGGCTAATTAGCAGAGTAACTATTTCCTCTGTGAGCTTTCAAGAAGTTGAAGCTTGATAATGTGTTCCAAATATTGGCCTTGAGTGCTATACTAAATCTGAACATTGAAATTGTTGCCATAGTACATATCTTTTACTATGACAGCCAGAAAGAATTTTTTTTCATTCCCAATTTTCAGTTGTGATCTGAGACCCACTAGAACCTAAAATGTTTGAGAACCAATTGGTTAGACCATTAAAAGTAGTATTCTGTGAGAGCCATGACCTTAGAGCAAATTAGAAAGAGAAAGAAAAAACCTGTGGAGATTTCCGTGGCGAACCCTACCAATCAGTAGATTGAAACTGAATGTGGACTAATTTATAGATATAAATGTATAGTGTTCTTACCTTATTTGACCCCCATAAGTCCTTACTTTATTGTAAGTGTAGAAAACAAGTGAATTCCAGTGGCAAACATCCTACGTAGAAGTCTCTTCTTTCGGCTTTCTGAGTGCACATTTTGTCGTTGTGAATGGAAGCAAGTATATGATGTCAGTTATGCTTGTGGTCACCCGTAGTACAAATAGATATAATACTAGATGCAAAATAATCTAAGCAAATTATAACATTTGAGTGCTCCTATGTTATTTGGTATTCTGACCAATGTAACTAATTAATAACATAATAGCCCTTTTAAAAAAAACTGTGGTACTGTAAATTACAAGTGTGGTACTTATTACCAACCGACACAATGAATATATCTTGCAGTAGTTATTAGTCTAATCCCATTAATTCAGATCTTAATTGGAGTCATAATGAGTTGAAAAAAGATGATGCTGATAACTATAGATATTAAAATTTATATGTGCTTTATTATTTTGAAAAGTATATGATATGAATGCATGCCCTAGTGAAAGAAACTGTGTAAACACTTCGGAACCCCTCATTTACATGGTGACAACTGATATTTCTAAGTCTCTTTTTTTATTTAATTGGTTCTAAACACCTTTAAAAGGGTATTTTGTGAAGTAATATCAATACTTTGTTATATTGTAATTCTTTTGAAACTATTCTTTCATTTAAACTTTCAGTAAGTCATACTGACCTTGTACTTAGTCTGTGATTTACAGTTACCTTTTGCATTTCAGTACCTGTGAACTGTTGGAGAAGCATATCCCTCCAATCACAGCTGTTTTAATTAGCATCTTTAGAAGGCTGTCATCCTAACTAGTATATATTCCTAGGATTACATAGGTTTAGTATCCACAATGCCTAGTATATAGTAGATACTTAGTTTCTTGATTATTGCATGAATGAATGAATTGCCAGTTTACCCTTCATTCTTTCAAACCCATGCTTAAGTAAGTTATCCTACCTCAAAGTTGATTCCAAAAAACCTAATTGAGAGTGTAATAACCCTTTTCTAAGACAGGACCTCACCGATTAATCTGTTCCTCAAAAGAATCACAGCCATTGAAAAAGAAACCAAGGAATTTCAAAGTAACTACAGTATTTGCTAGTATGGATTTATCAAGTCTTTACCTGAGTTCAGAATTTTTTGTGCATCCAGAAAAAGAAGAAAGAAAGAAAGAAAAGAAAATTGTTACCACAAATGTTGAAAGAAAATTCTATTGGTAAAATAATCTAATGACACAAATATTAAAATATAAAACATGTGTTTTAGTCAATAGTTTTCCTTTGCTTATACTTTATAGGAAAATATAAAAATAAAACACTAGCTATATTTGTTGTTGTTTGCTTCTAAAATTTTTTTCTTTTGGGTTGCCTAGAGACTTGAATGCTATTAAATTAACCTTTCTGAAAAAGATTGATGTATAAGCTATATTTATTTTGCTTTATGTAATTAATCTAGCTACAGTTTAAACCTGAGATACAGCTATATGTGTATGTGTGCATTCTTCTGCATCTGAAAAAAATAATAATCTTTTTTCCCCAATCTAGAAGCCACTAGTAATTAACAACATCATTACATCTCTATCACATCATTAATACAGTTCATGTCTTAATTTCTCAGCACACTGATATGCAGCAGAGGGTTGAAAGCATTGTTAAAATGTAGATAGATGTTATCTGCCCAGCTCCCTTTATCCACTCTGTTATCTCAAAAGAGCTGTTGTGTTAGCATAGCAAGGTCTGTGCCTTGCAAATATGTTCTATTATGCAGTCCTTTTCCTTTGAGTGTTCTTAAACCAATATCATGATTATATTTGCAAGCATTGTATCCAAGACAAAAGTCAGATTACTCACGAAAACTTGTCCAGGGTAACTACTTTGCCTTCTACCTTTTAAACACTGGGTCCCCATTCAGTGCTTTTCATGGCCTTTACACAGCTAAGTAGCCTGTAGTTTGAATATCACTAGTACGGTAGTGCGGGCCCTCTTTTTCGAACCATTTACTCTCTAACCTCTCTAACTCTTTCCACTTTAGTTGTATTATGTAAAGCCACGTTATTTAAAAGGCAACTGAATATTTTAAGTGTATAACTTTGTTCTTTAACACTAAACACTTTTTTCTAATTCTAGGTTATATTTTAGGAAAAATTAATAGTATTAAATCTATCTACTCTGTTTTCTTTCCTAGTCTTTGACGTACTAAACGGTTGACTTCTACTTGCACTTTTTCTCTGTATGTATTTGAAAATGTTGAGACTACATAGAATTAACAATTGTTTCCATTTTTATCCTTTTGATTTATTTTTGTATATTGAATGCTTTAGCATGACTGCTTAGGTTTTCTGATTTTATTTTTTTATTTAATATTTAATGCATTTAAGGGTTCTATTTATGTTTTAAGTCCAGTAATGGGGATAATAGTCTTTCTTTGCATGTTGACTTCTAATATGAATTTCTTATTTGTGGCATAAGTATAGTAGCTTTTTAATTCTTTCTCCCCTTGTGTTTATTCAAAATAGCTCTACCCATCTGTTAGTTTTCTACCTCAAATATTTTTGTTTCCAAAAGTGTTAGGCAACCAATTGTAAATTATTCATGGACATGGTGGACAGTAATAATATGAACATAATATGAGGTGGTTCAAGTCTCATTTATTTAAGTTAAAATTCATCAAACCTTTTGCCACATCTGATGGACAGGAGGGAAAATAGATTAGCCTTAATTTTATCTTTTTTGTTGTTAATCTTTTGGGGAAGGAGAGGGTAAAAGCACTAGTAGCTGAAAGAAGAAACAGGTGCCAAGCAATGTTCTAAGTACTTTACATATTTTAACTCTCTTAGTCCTCGTGAGCTCTCCGAGGTTGGTGCCTTTGTTATCGTTGTACCGCAGGGAGGATAGCAAACTAAGGCACGGGGTGCTTAATAGTTTGCTGTACAGCTAGTAAGTGAAGCCAGTACCCAAACCCGGGCAGTATGACTCCAATATACATTCTGCCTCTCTAAACAGTCTACACAGGTCACAACCCTTATAATCAGAGCTCAGATAATTATGATTCAGTTCAGTCCTCCTCTGTCCTTTGCCTTTTTCTCTGCATCTTAAGCATTTGTTTGCTCTATTTTTCCTGTCCTCAGATCTGTACACATACTAGGTTGCATCACTTGGGTTTCTGAGATACCCAACAGGTGAGGTACCCCAGTCAGAAGCACATTTTTCAAAGTGTCTATGCCCCTTTTTCATAATCCCTATCTTCTTTTTCTCCCTAGTGACCGGCTTGTCTGTATAAGATATTCACTTGTCAAATCCATACCAGCCTTCAGAGCCTGGACCAGAGCCAGCCCTAAGTATCTGGTTTCTTGGGTTCCTTTCTCCAAGGCCTTGGCTCTGCTAGTGCTTACGAAAGCACTCTTGGCACCAAGTCTTAGCTATACTCGGGACAGAACTGTTGCAATCCCTTCGTTCCCTCCCTTTAGTTCCCTGCCTGAGACCAGAGAAGAAGCTGAGTGTTTGGGGTTCTGAAGTATCTTTTATTCCTCCTGGAGACCCTTTATCAAGAAGGTTGCTATGCAGTTAGTAGGTGCAGAGTTATCATTTTGCAGTCACTGTTTGTTCAGTTGGCAAGTTGACATAAGTAGGTTAGACAGAAGTAAGATCGTCCTTTTTGGGCATGTCCGGCATTGGCTGCCCATTGCAGTACTATTTCCTTGTTAAGTTTAAATATTTGAAAATTTACCTTGCTCCCTCTTTGTGTTATTGTATTAGGTAGTTCTATTCCAAGATTTAAAATATCCCAATATTTGCTAATATCCCTTTAGCAAATTTTTTTCCTGTGTATGAGATTTAATAGTCCTACATCTTTCATAAAGTGGTAATTTGAAAAATATCTGAATAATGTTTTAACATTAGCTTTAATGTTGAAGAGCTGTTTCCTTTAAGTAAATTAATCTGCTTAGTTTGAATCCATTGCTTTAGTCCATATTTTTTCCTCAAGTTCTTATTTAGCCAAACATCACTCAGCAGCAGTTATTTAGCCTGGCCATCTGTCTGATTTCCCTTAGCAGTGACTTGTCTTTCAGAGTCCCCTTGATTCCAAGTCTGCAAGAACTCGATATTTAAGTAGTTTTAACCTTTCTTTCATATAGTTTTATGTATCATATTATATATTATTTATTCCTCAATTTTGAAGCTTCCAGTACATGTGTACTAATTCATTTTAACTTTTTAACAAATCAAAGAATCCTTTTTTATAGTGATATAGTAGATTTGAAACCTAAATTTTATAGATGTTATAAAATATTAGTGATTGTTCTTTCATTATTTATTTTTTAAATACTTTAACTAGCACTCTTCAGTGATTCACAGGTAAAACAGAAAATCACAGTAGAAACTATAAAACCTGGGGCAGTGGGCTGGCAAGGGAGTAAAAGAAAACTGTGCATGAATGACAATTAAAATTAAAAAAAAAAGAAAATATAAAACCATGTCTCACAGGAAGAAGATAATGTGGTGGGACTAGCTTATTTGAACTCACACTCCTTCTCAGAACAGATAGAAACACTGGCCAAAATATTAAAATGTATGTTTGAAGGCATCAGAGAGTTACTAAGGCAATGGGCCCCAGTTCCAGGAAAGGAGGTTGGGCTCAATATTTGGAGTCCATTTTCCCTTGAAGATAATTCCAGTGGTGGCATCTGTCTGCCGTTCTTGAAGAGGTCACTGAAAGGTTATGAATCTGGACAGACCATTTGAGAGACTCCTGGAGCTGTGGTAAAAACAACCCAGATTCCGGGCCATTCAAGGAAGGGAAGATTTGGATAACACCATCAGGCTTTGGGTGGGGAGTCTTAACAGATTACTTCCTAAAAGTAATGATGAACAAGAAATAGACCCCTGTAGGGACCGGAGCCCAGCTTTGAACCTCAATTTGTAATTGAATTAAGATGACTCAAGATTGCTAATGCCACTAGTCAGTTAACAGAGCAGATACAAATTCTTTATGAAAGAAGGTAGCATTATCTTAAGCCTCAGATTATCTTTACATTTTTTATATGACATCCATTAAAAATAACCAGGCATATCAGAAAACAAGATGAAAAAAAAAAAATCATGAAAACCAAGAGAAACAACAATCAGTAGGAATAGATACGCAGAGGATCAAAATAATGGAGTTGTTAGACACGGATTTTAATATCACTGTGCTTCATTTGTTCATGGAAATAAAAGACAGTTTCAGGTGAGAATTGGAAACTATTGAAAAATAAAAAGAAAGGATTAGAAGTACTGAAAAATACATTAATTGAAATCAAGAATTTAATGAGAGCTTAAGTTTCAGCTCAGCAGAACAGAAAAAAATTAGAGGGCTGCTAGTTAAACTTGAAGAGAGCATCTTAAATGAAGCACTGAAAACAACAGCCCAGAAAATGCTGGAAGGAGCTTAAGAGACACAAGGGATATGATGAGAGTTTTACAATGAATGTAATTGTAGTCCCAGAAAAGGCAGAGATTTAGGATAAGCAGTATTTGACCGGAAATGGCTGAGAATTTTCTAAAACTTTGGAAAGGCATCAAGCTACAAACAAATGAAACACTACAAATTCATGTCAAGATACAAAGAAAATTGCACCTGAGAGCATTACAATAAAAGTAGTATAGACCAAATATAAAAAGAAAATCTTAAAACAGCAAATAGAGTAGATACTATTCAAAAGCATTATTCACAAAAGCCAAGAAGTAGAAACAAAACTATCCATCAACAAGATGTGGTGTATCCATCTAATAATACAATGCCGTTCAACAATAAGCAGGAATAAATACCCATGCATGTTACATGTTACAACGTGAACAAGACTGAAAAACGTTGTGCTAGGTTAGAGACGCTAAACACAAAAGACTGTATATTACATGGTTCTGTTTACATGAAATGTCTATAGAAGCAAATGTCCAGAAATCATGCCAGAGGCAGGAATAGGGAATGTTTACTGAGCTTCAATTGGCCTCTTCCCCTGTTCAAAACAAACAACAAAAAAGGAACTCCTCATTTAGGCTCTTCCCCGGGCAATTCTCTGTCTCTGGAAAACTGGAAAGTTCCCCCTCTTCTTTGCGTGGCTAATTAATACATCCTAATACTTAAGGTGTCATCTTAAATGTTGTATCTTCCGAGGAACTATATTCTTTCCTCTCAATTTAATCAAGTCTTCTTATGATACTCTCTTCTAGCACCTCAGGCTGTCTTTTCACAGTATTTATTACAGTTGTTAATCATTTCTTACTCAACAAGTACACTATTCCAGCCCTGGGCCATAGGAGAAAACATGGAGCACATTCTAGTGGGGAGAGTTATATAATAAACAAATAAGTAAATATAAAATATAAGGAAAGATGATAACTGGTAGGGAGAACAATAGGAAATGGTGACGGTTTGGGGGAAGGATGTTGTTTTTATATAGTATATTCAGAAACAGTCTATAATAATGGGACGTTGAACAGAATTTTGAATCAAGAATATACATACCTTTCAAAGTAATGCATTCTTGGTTTCCTCCTTTCCCTGGTAAATCCCACTCTTGTAAATCAGTATTCCTAAAATTTGAATTGTCCAATGTTGTGTCTGTTTGATCATTCTTCAAAATAAGAGATGTGAAAATGTAAATATGTAGTTATAATCACCTGCCAACTAATATTTGTAAATTTATATTACAAAGCATCGTACCACTCCAACCACTTTGGCAAGTTAAAAATATTAGCAGTTTCTCCAGAATGTCAGAATTATTTTACATAGTTGCCAAATTCTACCCCATATCTATGGAGTTACAAAAAACAAAATAGTAGTAATTTCTCATATAGAGATGGCAGAGAGTGCAGAAAGAGCCTAATTTGCTAAAAGGAGAAAAATTAAACTTAACGATGTAATGAAATTGAAACTGCCCTAAACATCATACAAAAACCAATTCTGACTACTTTCTCTTCACCCCTGCCTTAAATTATTAAGCTACTTGCTTTGTTACTCATTTTATGTATCTGTAGAGAGAGACATGCGTCACCTATTGAGAGTTCTTTTTTTTACTGGTAAGCACGATCTTGTGTATCTACAGAAGTAGGATAGGATATCACTTTCATGACTTCCTCACCCCTTCCCACTAGGTTTGTGTTTTTTATTTTTCAGTAATAGCTTAAACTAATAAGGTCAAAACCTGGGTAAATTTCTGGCCAGCTAAGATGGAGGCGTAGGTAGACACGCTGTGCCTCCTCACACAACCAAAATAAGGACAACAATTTAGAAACAAAAAACAACCAGAACTGACAGAAAATTGAACTGTATGGAAGTCTAACAACTAAGGAGTTAAAGAAGACACATTCATCCAGACCAGTAGGAGGGAAAGAGTCAGGCAGCCGGGTCTCAGCACAAAAAACGGTGGCTGGCGGACCCGGTACGGAAGGTGGCAGCCGGCCAACCTGGCGAAGTGGCAGACTGTGGAACAGGGGCAGCACACAAGGTGGCTGTCAGACCGGGGGTTCCACATTCACATGCAGATAAGCCAGGCAAAACTGCGGAGGGAGACCATGCAACCCAGGGTCCCAGCGCGGGGAAATAAAGCCTCAGACCTCTGATTGAAAACATCAGGGGTGGAGGTGCCAGGAAAGACTCCCAGCCTCACAGGAGAGTTCACTGGAGAGACCCACAGGGTCCTAGAATGTACACACGTGCACCCACACGGTAACCAGCACTGGAAGGGCCCAATTTGCTTGTGGGAAGTGGGGGAAGTGACTGAAATCTGGCAGAGAGCGGAGCTAGTGCCATTGTTCCCTCTCGGACCCCACCCCCCACCTACAGCATCACAACCCAGGAACTGGGTTGACCTACCCTGGTGAACACCTAAGGCTCTGCCCCTCATACGTAACAGATACATCAAGACAAAAAAAAAAAAAAAAAAAAAGCACCCAAACAAAAGAACAGATCAGAGCTCCATAAAAAATACAACTAAGTGACAAAGAGATAGCCAACCTATCAGATGCACAGTTCAAAGCACTGGTGATCAGGATGCTCACAGAATTGGTTGAATTTGGTTACAAATTAGATGAAAAAATGAAGGCTACGCTAAGTGAAATAAAGGAAAATGTACAGGGAACAAATAGTGATGGGAAGGAAACCGAGACTCAAATCAATGGAGTGGACCAGAAGGAAAAAAGAAATACCCAATCAGAAAAGAATGAAAAAACAAGGATTCAGAAAAATGAGGAGAGGCTTAGGAACCTCCAGGACATTTTTAAACGTTCCAACATCTGAATTATAGGGGTACAAAAAGAAGAAGAGGAAGAGCAACAAGTGGAAAAGTTATTTGAACCAATAATAAAGGAGAACTTCCCCATTCTGGCAAAGAAAATAGACTTTCAGGAAGTCCTTGGGTCCAAAGAAGATGGACCCAAGGAGGAACTCACCAAGGCACATCATCATTAAGTTAACCAAGATTAAAGATAAGGAGAGAATCTTAAAAGCAGCGAGTTACCTACAAAGAAGTTCCCATCAGACTGTCAGCTAATTTCTCAAAAGAGACCTTACAGGCAAGGAGGGGCTGGAAAGAAGTATTCCAAGTCATGAAAGGCAAGGACCTACATCCAAGATTGCTCTATCTGGCAAAGCTTTCATTTAGAATGGAAGGGCAGATAAAGTACTTCTCAGATAACGTCAAGTTAAAGAAGTTCATCATCACTAAGCCCTTATTATATGAAATATTAAAGGGACTTATCTAAGAATAAGAAGATAAAAAACATGTACAGTAAAATGACAGCAAACTCACAATTATTAACCACACCTAAAACAATACCAAAAACAAACTAAGCAAACAAGTAGAACAGGAACAGAACCACAGAAATGGACATCACATGGAGGGTTAGCAACAGGGGAGTGGGAGGAGGAGAGAGGGGGAAAAGGTACAGGAATAAGTAGCATAGATGGTAGGTAGAAAATAGGGGGAGGGTAAGAGTAGTATTGGAAATGTAGAAGCTAAAGAACTTATAAGTATGACACATGGACATGGACTAAAGTGGAGGAATGTGGGTGGGAGGGGGTATGCAGGATGTAGGGGGGTAAAGGGGGAAAATGGGACAACTGTAATAGCATAATCAATAAAATATATTTTTTTAAAAAAAGAAGTACAAATAGGTAGGTACAGAATAGCCATGGGGATATAAAATACAGTGTAGGAAATGGAGCAGCCAAAGAACTTACATGCATGATCCATGGACATGAACAGTGGTGTGAGGATTGTCTGAGGGAGTGGGGGGAACTGGGTGGAGGGGGCAAAGCGGAAAACATTGGGACAACTGTAATATAATCAGTAAAATATAATTTTTTTTTAAAACCTTGGGTAAATTTCTAAAGTGAAGTAAAGAAAAGCTAGTTAGTGGAAATGATTATGAATCAGAAATCTGGTTTGTTTTATCCTAGAAATTCTCTTCAATTTTAATATATGAAGTCCCCAGCAGTTATTTTCTGAAAGAACTGTATCGAGGGAAAGAGATTGAAAATGGAGAATGCTGTTCTCATTATTTAATACGTAGAAGGTTGTTGACTAAAAGAAGGGAAAAACTAAGCAGAAGAAACATGTTAATAAAAAGAAAACAAATTTATGGAAGATAATCGGCATCATATGGCATTTTATCACTGTGGATTAATTTTCATGACTGTCCTTATTTTCAAAATTACTAATAATAATAAATTTTTTACATCCATTGGATAAATGAGATAGTATCAAACAAATAATAGAAGTAATTGCTTTATTCTAGTGGGCACAGCCACTAGAATATCTTTAAGAGCCTTTTAAATATAGATTCCCAGGCCTCACCTCAGACTGAGAGAATCAGGACAGACCCAGTGGGTGTTAATTAAATAGCCAACCAACGCCAAGCCTTAGATTGGCATTTTTGAACCACCGCTCTCAACCACTCGGTTTTGTAGCTAATAATAATATGAGGTGGTATATTAAGTCTTTTACAAATGAGAGTGGCTTTCATATGCGCAAGTTATTGTCTCCTTCAGTGAAATCAGTTTTCAAGACATACAGATGGACTGTCTTGTAACCTTACAGCATCGCCTGATTTTGATTTTGCTTTTGCCTTACTAACAACACTTTAACCAAGTTGGGTATCCCACTTTGTTCACCACGCGTAACTCCAAATGTCTAACAGTACTGACAGAGGTAAAATCCAGCTTCCAAGGACTGAGTGTTTGATAACATTTAGATTATTCAAAAGATTGTTAACTAAGCTATGAAAATCCTATCGTGGTTGTAAGGTAGGCTATGAAAATCAAAGTATTAAAGCAATGTCCAGCCCTGGCTGGTGTGGCTCAGTGGATTGAGTGCTGGCCTGTGAACTGAAGGGTCACCGGTTCAATTCCCAGTCAGGGCACGTGCCTAGGTTGCGGGCCAGGTCCCCAGGTCCCAAATGAGAGGCAAAAACATATTGTTTCTCTCCCTCTCTTTCCCCCTTTGCCCTCTTTCTAAAAAGAAAGTCTTAAAAAAATAATGTCCATTTCATTTAAATAAGTGATATTTGAAGGAAAACACTTACGTGTACTGGTTTGTTTTTTCAAATCAGTCACATTATTTTAAATCTATCTCCTGAACAGAATTACAGAACCTACGTACAGAAACCATGTGATTCATACTTTTTTGTAATCGCAAGCTTGCATAGTACCTTACTAAGAATAGTCACTCTTCCCATTTGCTGACAATATTTTCCCATCAATGATGTCTTTCCCCTGAACTGATAAGCCTTTCACTGTGATATTTTGTGGTAAACTACACAGACTTGTGAGGGCAGTTAGGTGGGCAATACCACTGTAAAATGACTTAAACCGACCCATCCTACCCCTAAAATAGGCCTATTACTAACAGATAATGAGCCATTAGGTCTCAAATGCTGTCCTAGAAATCCTGATCACCCCTCATTTTCTCTTCATTTTTAAAATTACAGCTCTTGCTTCCCAGCTTTCAATGTTTTTCTTAGCACAAGTCAAGGGTAACTGTTACTTGTTCAGGTTCATCTTTCACACATATTTGCTTACTGTTTACCTTTGGAACTGGGAAGAATACTCGTAGCCTACAAAAGTATATGGGAAGAAAAGATAAATTATACAAATAGGAAATGAGATTTTTCCCCCTAAAAATTAAAGTTGTTTATCTGTTAGAATATCTAGATGAAATAAAATTCCAACTACAATTTAAAGAAATCTGTGTTAATTTAGAAGCTTTGGAATCAATCACTTTGGAAGATAAGAGATATATAATAAATATTTATTTAGGATTTATTTTAAAAGAATAAAAAGCTCTAATGTAGAGATAACCATTTGTTCATTTTAAAGGTGTTTTATTCTCTCTAGATTAATTTAGTCCTTAATTAGCCTGGTCATTTACTTTAGAGTTTAATGTAGTTAAAGTCAAAAGATAAAATACTTTCTTCTTATTACTGAAATACCTATGAAGGTATTTGGAGAACAAAATGTATGCATTTGAGTTGAAAGTCCTCTGAATGAGAAAATTGGGGGTTTTTTTCCTAATTTTTGTATTACAGTCTCTTAAGATAGAAATTAGGCAAATTATAAACATCATAGCCTGCTTATCAGTAAGTAAGTAACATTTGGTCATAATTGCAGTGTACTAAAACCATATTAAATGTGTGCATTTTACATTAATTGGTCTTTCAACTAGTTTACCTTGAAACGTGACTATCACAAAAACTGTAAATGCATGTGAATTGGTTTTTTGTTTTATTTTGGAAGAATACCATCTTAATTCCACTTCCACTGCAAAATAAAACAGAATTTTTGTGCACTTTTAAAAACGTTTTTAGATGATATTTAAAGTTGGTGACTGATTACAGAACCATATCAATGTGCTTTTAAACACGGATCAATCACATCATGAAGTGACTGTCCAGGAGAGCTGTGATCTGCGTGATCCAGAGCTCGGTGTCGCAGCTCAGTGACAGTGAATTTAGATAGGAGCTCCGCGAATCTCTGAGGAGATGACATTAGAGACCCTAGAAACTGCTAATTTGAATTAATTCAACACAATATTTGCATATGAAAAATTTAGAGGGAAAGACAGTTCTGAGCCCTGGAAACAGAAAGCCACATTACGCATTTGAACTCTATTCTTGGAGGCCGGTTTGTGGGCTGTTAGGAAGCAGTGTCATTTCTGTTGTCCTCTGACTCAGCCCCAGAGAAAGTTTTCACAGTTTCCTTGATCAGCATAGATTGCTCTTTGTTGAACATCTATCCAAGTAATGCTAGGTGTCAGGTAAAGCTATCTTATGGTTCCTGCCACTTCCTCATACCCGTCAGGCTAGAATTGGTGTGTCTGCTCTGTGCATGCAGCTCACCCTGTACTGCTTTGTTCACATAGCGAAACACGAAAAGATGACTCACGGACGCTCATTACAACTTGCTCATTGAATAATAAACTTCAATGATTTTCTAGCCCCCCTCTCCCATCTTACACTTCAGGAGCTAGAGTCACAAATGACTATGTTGTTTACACAAATACACAGAAACTACATATAATGATTGGGGAAGTCCATGAGTTTGGAATTCAGATTGGTCAATAGCATTGTAGTTTGGGTTTTTTTTTCTGTAACCGTATCAGCTGCAATGAAGTTGCCAGTCCTTAAGAGAGGCAGAGCAAAGCAACCTACAAAACTGCTATGTCACACATTAAAGAGAGACAGGAATCAAGCAAAAGTAATAAAAAACTAATTGAAATTATTTTGAATGTGAATTTTTATACAAGCAAATGTTGAAAGCTCCTTGAAAATATGGAGAGGGCCCTGTTTTTCTTTTTATATTCTTTCCATTTTATAATTGGATCAATTCCCCATATAATAATAATGATGATGATGATGATAATAATAGTAATTGCATTCTGGAATGTGAGTTGCAGGAGAGCAGAGACCTGCTCATGTGTTGACTTTGGGTAAACCCAGCACCCAGGACAGGGCAATTAGTGTAGTAATTGAGAAGGATGACTCCCCAAAGAATTCTAAAAACTCAGAGAGTAAAGAGTTCATTTTAAAAATGTGACATTGGATCTTATCAATCTAGAAACTCAGCTTAATAAAATACTATTAGTGGTATAGTTCCTATTTATGGTCTGAGTGTTTTGGTCCTCAGTTTTATTGAAAGAAATTCTTTTTTAATGCTGATTACAAATTAGTGTGATAAACTTTACATTTATGAAGAGAAAGCTTCTACTCAGTAGTAGAAGAAACAAATAGGTTGAAATAGGTGCTGAGGATCTTATCCAAAAAAATAAAACAAAAAATTGAAAACTATACAATCAAAATGTATTTGCATTTCTGCATATTTTCATGTAATTAATAAGCCTAATAATCTTTGTTTTACCTGTGTAACATAAATCTTAAGCAAATATTTTAAATTGATTTTTGATGTAAACTTTATAGTTAAATCTGTGATGTTACAAAGAATTTGAGTTTTTCAACTTCTAGTTTTCCATTTAATTATTCTCTTATCTGACATTAAGGAACAGTTCTTCTGAAACAGCTCTTGGATTTTTCAACAAATGGAAGTTATCTTAGATCAAAACAAAGCTTCTGTTTCACATAGTCCTGCCTAAAGGCAGGAGAATGGACTAGAAAACTTCTTAAACTCCCCTCCCTTCACATCCCTGTGTTTTGTTAGCAAATCTCACTGCTTTTTAATAAGCTAAAATGGATGGAACCCACAGTATACATTAAAGATGGTAGAAATTACACCTTTCTCCTGAATTACCATGCTCTGTAAAGGAATTTTCACCTTTACTATGGAAAAGTTAGACCTTAGAAATACGGTAAATAAATGTAATACTTTAAATAAAATTGTTTCTCAGCCTGTTGGAATAAAAGTTTTTGTTCTCTACTTTATACTTATAGTTTCCCTACATTATCTTTATTGTAATTGTATTGCCAAATCAGGTGTGAGATTAGATGTTGGATGTTCCATGTAATCTGCACAGAAATCAAATTATTTAACCTCTAAGCTCACAGTACCCCCTCCTGCTGGTTTGCTGTTAAATATTCAGTATTTCCTTGTCATGAATACAAATGGAGGACAAATTAGAATCTACAGACAGCTGACCTGAGCTTCAGATTAGAGACTGGGGGCTTGTGCTGTTTTAAATGTTTTAATTATCATAGTCCCAGTAGCCAGTTGAAGGACACACACAAAATCATTTTTTAACAAAAGAAAAAGAAAAAGCTCAGTCTTCCTTCCTCCTCTTAATGTGAATGTTGGAGTGTGATTACATTTTCACTTCCATTGGAACTATACTAATTTGCTGCATTAAATTAGCTCTATTAGTAGTAATAATTTTTAAACCACTTCAACATGTATAATAATATTATCAGTTGGTATGTGTTTTCCTTATAGGAAAGATGTATATTCCTCATTTTATTGTAGAGACAATAGATTTGTTTATTTGCAGGGCCTAACTTAGAAAACAGGTCTAGTAGTTCATATTCAGTGTGGTAAAAATATATGGAAATAATGGACTAATTTAGACATGCTAGTGTGTATTTGCATCAACAAAGCATACAGAACTCAAGTAAAAGGACCTAGAAAGATCATTCTGGGAATTAAAAATATTTAATGTTCTATAGTTGAGATTTACTTTTAAATATTGCTACTTCATTGAAAACTTTTCCAATTCTGAGTTGGAAGGTTATGAACTAATTAAAATATTCTATTGGCTGATGAAATAAAAAAATTATGGGGCATTTACACAGCAAAGAAATAAACTTTAGATCTTAAGACAAATTTAAGTAAGTTTATTTTAAAAGTAACTTTCCATTAATATTCACTCTGAAGAATATATTATTCTGATGCCTACAGTCTTAAATTTGCATTTTTTGTTCCTTGTATATGTTTGTGTAACATTGATTTGATTAGTTATGCCTGACTAGTAAGCAGTGAAACATTTTTATATACTCTTGGGAAATAAATTTGGCAGAAAATCAGCATGAGTAGATTTAATTATCACTCTGAGACCTTTTCCTTTTCTAGCTTAGTGATCCTGAAACTCCATGTGTCTCACTGAAATCCGTGTGGACGCTAAGCTTCGCTTCCCAATTTGTTCCTCCACGCAATGATAAGCCAAGCAATTACTGGTTTATTGATTTTTCATCATGGTAAATTTAAAGTTGATTTTTTTCTGAAAAGGCAGGGGTGATTAAGTGTTTCCCCCCGGTTTAGTACAAGAGAGCTATGTGGCAGAATCTAATATCCTGAGGTCAACCTCTGCAGGCAGATAATACGGTGTCTTGGCCACGTGTTAAAGAGAGAAATCAGGGCTACAAATGTGATAGGATATATGTGGAGACAGTTTAATTTGCTACATTTATATGAACAAGTCATGTGGCACAGGCTTGGAAAACATCATTTTGAATGAGCTTAGAAGTGAGGCCCACGTGGGCAGAAAGAATGAGTACGAATAAGAAAGATGTTATTGGTTATTAAGGGAATTTCACCATCATTTTTAAATGAAAATAAACCATTGGTATAAAAAGATGTTCAGAACAGAGTAAAATCCACATATACCATCATGAAGATTTGCTGGTCTGTAAAATGTACAAATAAATAACCTGTCATGTAAGAAAATCATGATTAAGTTGCGCAGACTAGTTTTAAAAATATATGCATTCTAATCTCTTCAGGCAGTTCTCTAGCAGCAGTATATTTTTGTGCTTTTCAAAGATAGGGATTTTTGAATCAAATAAGTCAATGCTGATTGCAAACAATTTATAAAATGCTTTAATAAACATTTGGGAGTAGTATAATTTTACAGAAGTTTCGCATTGCTAGTTACCACTGGGAGGGTGGGTAAGTACAGAGGCGACAGACCCCAGCGTGGCAGGGGGCACACAGGTCACTCGGTTGGATAGTCATCCTTACAGAAAATGGATGTGTCCAAATTTCTTCCAGCTATAATAAACAAATATATTTACTAAAATATAAAATAGAAGAGGTGTAGTGGTTTTTCTTGATCTGTATTTGAAAGTGAAACATTTTAGCAGAATGTTGAACAGATTAAACCGGGTCCTGAATCTACAGAGCTCATTTTTCAACTGGTTTCATTATTTCTCTGTATGATTCCCCAGTATTTATTCATTAGCAATTCATGGTACTGTACCTTTATCAAATGCTTCAGGAAAATTCTGTTTTTCCCCAGTAACCTAAAAGTGAAGATCGTAGGCCACTGTGTGTGTCCTGTTTACTGAAAAAACCCACTGGGCCATGTCATCCGCCACCACCTGAACATAATTGTAGGTTGTACCTTTGTCAGATAACTGAAATGATTCCATATTTTAAATATTCAAATGTTTTTATTTCCAAAAAAGACAAACATTTAAATCCCATTTGAATCAATGGTGCTAAAAGCAAATGTTTTATTACACACATTAAGCCAGCTTATTCTGATTCTCGTATATCTATTTAAACTTTCCACAAAGGATATAATATGAATATATTTAGATCATTAATAGCATCTGTTCTCTCACTAAGCACCCAAGCCATGTATAACACCAGAGCTCTGCCTCTAATCAAGCCTTTTCCTGTGAATTAAAACCCATGTGGCTAGAATTAGATTGCACTTTCCATGCAGGACCCCTTTCCCCTTCATCATTGTCTGAGCTCTGAAGTTCTGTGGTTTTTATTTTTCTCACATCTGACAGTAACTATCTGGCTATGTTTTGCAACTGGTGACTCTGCCACCACACAGTTATATTTAGAAAGATTTGTGAGTTATTTTTAGTCATATGGTAGATTCACTTGAGCTGATCATTTTCTAGTATAGGCTGGATTAGATGGGCATGATTTTCACTGACATGAAGTTTTTATTCAAAGACATTTTTCCCTGAAACAATGAAAAATACAGAGTAAATGTCAAGTCACTGTATTGCACACCTGAAACTAATATAATATTGTATGCCAACTATGATTTAGTTTAATTACAGAAAAAATTCTAACTTTAATTAAGGAATTTCCTAACTTGGTTGATGTGTAGTCAACATGTATATAAAATTCCCATTGAGTACTTAAACTTAGATGATCTTAAAGGTTTGTTTACAAGCATCGAAGAAAACATCATTTTGTTGCATCAAATATGCCCACGTTACTACATAGCAGCCTTGCTGATTGTATTTCCTCATGTACTGAGCAGTGCTGTACCACATTCTCACCCCTCCCCCAGAAGCTCGACAGATATTTTCAGACCAAGGAAATGCAATGCTGTACATTATTCTTTAATGGTCATTCCCTCTAACAGTCTTTAAGGAAATGTTAGCTGATCTAGTGACTCTAGTCACTGACTATAAGTCGCATTGTGATGCCCCTTACCTGACTTTCAGTGTTGACTGAGCAGTAAGTGACCTCTGACAGTAAATGGTGGTTTAGCAGGAGAGGTCAGTACGGAAACGGATTTCTGCCTTGCTCTGTCATTCATATCCTTCCATTAGCAAACCCAAGTCTGTTCCACACACTGTGTTAAATGGGAGGGCTCCGGAGATAAATTAGTCAAAGTTCATGCTCTAAAAAGTTTTCAGCCTTTGGCGGGGAGGGATAGATAATGTGCATAAATAAGTATTAACAGAGTAGAAATAAGCTCCAGTAAGGAAATACAGGTAGACTGCCTGTGCAAAGGGGGGAGATTACTTGCAGCTGAGAGGATTGGGGAATGCCTTGAGGAAATTGCTTACATTTTTCAAATCTGTCAGTGTGAACAAGCCTGGAGTAAACATGTAGGTGGCTGGGGGAGGTGAGAGAACAGTTTTTAAGTTTATACCAAGTGTTTTTACCAGTGCTAGTACCTAAACATAGGTCACCTCATTTCAGCCCCACAACAGCCCTATGAATGACGTATTCTCATTTTGTAACTAAGGAAATTCGACAATTTAAGTGGCTTACTCAGGGTCATCCAACTAATAAGTAGTAGAGCTGGAACTTGAAAATTTATGTTCTAATTTTATATTCAGAGCTCTTTTTACTGTGTTGCAGCTAACTAGCCCACACGGCAATTGGGTCTTAATCTGGCCTCCCACAGCAACGTGGTCTGAACGACACAGTGCTTCCCAACCCTGGCACACATCAGAGTCACCTGAGGGTGGTTTTTTAAATATTTATGTTCCAAACACCTTATATTTTTTAGCATTTTGAGGGAGTCAACCCAGGAACCTATATATTTTCTTGAAGTTCCTCCACTGATTTTGAATTTTAGCCAGCACCAATGCCCAGACAGGTACTTGGAAACTCAGCTCCAAGCAGTTGAGCTAATCAGTTACAGTCGTGATTTACCACAAGAATGAATATGTAGTTGTGTATCCATATTTAACTATATTTCATTTTTTAAGCAGCCACTGATTGATTATTTATTCAATGGTATGATTTTATAAGTGCCAAAATTTTAATTAGGCTTAGATTTTTGTAATTTGCAATCAAAACTTGAAGAATAGGCATGAGAAACTTGGCAGAAAACCCCAGGGACAATAGTGGAGAGCCAACAAGCCTAACTTGAAAGACTCCAAAAAGTAAGATTTTGAATGTGAAGAAGTTTTAGAAATACCCTAGGCAGTTTGTTTTTCTTTGTCTTGTGGGGAAGAGTGATATACATAATTTTTTAAAATCTGTTTTCAGTCTAAAAGAGCTCTTCTAATAAGTTAAAAAATTCTAAGTGATAAGAAAGCACGGTGCCATAGTTTGACAGCTTTTTCTTTCTTACCGATGTATAAAAGAATTGTGTGTTGCAACCAGTGGCATCTTAGATTTGATGAAATGCGATATTAGTACCTGTATCACATTATTTTACTGTACAGTTTTATCATTTAATGCCTCTGCTGTGACCTGCCATGTTCAGCTCAGATAAGCCATTCTCTGTATTGATGGCTGACAAGAGGACTTTTCTCAACCCATGCTGAACATATTGGAAATTTTAGACATTAAAGAGGAGGTGTTTTGATATTAGAGTGTATTAAAATATTATTAGAAACTTCAGAAGTTCTGGCAAAGTGTCTGTTATAGAACTAAAATTCCCTGATAGTTTTTTTAAAAATTAATTTCCTTTTTGACAGGTAAAAGAGGCCATTCCCACATCAACCTTTACTGTTAAATAAGTAACTTATTTATAACCAAGTTAAGCCAGGAGTTGAGTCTCTTTGTTTAACACTTCTTGTAGTAGAAGTTAACATCCTGCCTTTATCTAATTGCTATCAGAGACATTAGCCTATTTGGCTCTGGCATGATTCAATTGTATGAGGTCATGCAGCCTAGCTGTAATAACTTAAAGTGCTTCACTTGGTGATAAGAAAATATATTAAAATGCTCTCAAGTTCATTACTTACTGCCTAAGGTTATGCTTTATGGCCGGTCCATTTACTAACCCGAACTCACATTTTTAAGTCCTTTGATATAAGAAACATATTAAGTCCTAAGAAATTATGTTTGTATTTTAATCCACTTAAAGAAAAATTATTTTCATGTTTACCACTCAGTAGAGAAGTTAGAAATATTTAATATCATGTCACAAACATATACTAAAAGATTTTTTCTTTAGCCTTAATTTTGAAGACAAATTTTAAAACCTTTAACAAGAAAAGACTCTGCTTTATAAATGGGAAGCCTTGGATTTAATTTCATTTTTACCTTGATTTCTAATCCTTCTCTCTACTTTCATAAATAACTAAATGAGAGCAGGTCCCTCCAAGTCCACCCTTTGTGTCCCTCATGGGCATGCGTTGCTTCATTAGGCCAGCTCAACCACCTGGTGTGGAGTCTTTCGTCACGAGAGACTCTCTCAACATCTGGCATTAGCTGTGATCTTTGTATACGTATGCGTAATTTCTTCATTGACATTTTATAAGAAAAAGAATGTGGGACAAATTAGGAGGGCATATAGAACAATATAAAATAAAGCTGTAGTGGATTTGATATGCCACAGTAGTTAACAGAATGTAGAAGAAACAAACTGGTAAAAGAAGATCAATAAATATGTCAAATTAATTTATTTTAGAATTTAGTGTGAATGTAACAGATATAACAGATATGATGGGGGAACGTCGTTGGTTGAGTTATTAATCTCGCATCAAATGCCAATCATCCTTAAAAAGAAATTACATATTTCTTTTGCTATTAAACTGTTGTAGCTTTTTAATATCGTTTTTAATAGGTTAAAACACTTAGAATGATTTGATAGTAAACAGGAAAAGGGATTGATATCTCATTAACTTTCTGAAAAATAATGTAGCTGAATTTATGAACTAGGAAATATTAAAATACTGTATCAAAGTATTTTCTTATTGCAGAAAAACCAGCAACATTATCCATTATGTCCTGAAAAAAACAGTAAAAGGATTTATTGGCTAACTGTAGCTGAACTAGTTACAATGAAAACAAAAGTCCTATGGCTTGTTTTTAATGGCAAATCTATTTCTTTATTACCTTAAAAGTTTTTAAATAAACATAACAAAACAAACTGAAATTATTTTAGTGTAATTCTTCCAATTATTCTGTGTATTTGAGTTGAAGGAAAATGGTCACCTTGTGCAGAAAATAAAAACAATAGTAACATGAAGTGCTGTTCTGTTTGTATATTTAGTCATTCCCAGTAGTAGTATTTAATATTTTTATTAGAAGAAAATTAAGAATGAATTATCAAATATAGTAGAGCTGTCAGTTGTGTCTATTTAATGTAGATAAAGTAGCTATAATGTATACATTTACTTATGGTATGGGACAGTGTCGAGATCACATGTAATAGATGGTGAACCGAGGGAAATTTCAGCCTGGGGCCCAGGAGATGGAGACTGACTCCGATCTTAATCTGCTGACCTGCTGAGTGATCTTGATTAGTGTTCATGTACATGTACGGCTGAGATTGTGATGTTTGTGCAGCTATTAAATGCATTGCTTTCATAACTTAATGGGACAAAGATTAACAGCAGCATCAAGCACTAATTTAATGAAGCAGATTCACTAAGTGTAATTTTAGCCGTTGAAGACAAACCTTTCTAATAATTTGTGCAGGGAGTGGAGACATCATTAATTATTCTGATACTGAAGTGAGGTCAGTATGTTAAATTATATAAAACTTTTGCTTTTCAGCTATTATATTTTGCTGCCATATTTTGAGGTCAACTGAAACTGGTAATTTTATCATGGTTTTCCCAGTTAATGTGATTTATATAATAGAGATCTCATTTCCTGTTGTCTAGTAGGAAATAGGCCAGAAGAACTCTAAAAGAAATAAAATACTAGCTATAGCAACACCTTCACTGAAAACTTTGCCCGTTAAAGACTTTTTTTTCTCAATTTGGCAGATATAAAAATGAGAAGTGTTAATGTACATTAAGTAAGTGTATATCTACATAAAGTAGTTGTATAGCGTATAAATCATAGCACCCTATTTGTGTAAAGATGTAACCTTTAACTGGCTTTTACAGCCAGACAGTTCAGTCAGTCTCAGAGTTCCCCAGGATAATGGGAACACCAGGGTTTTTTTCAGGGGTGGAGAGGGTTTGCCTGAGTAGGTGTGGCTCTTTAGATTTCAAATGAAGAATGTTAAGGGTTTCAACATAATTGACCTTGTTAAAATTCTATAATTTTAACTGCTAGGTGGACTTTAACTTAAATTTTTAGAGTTGGTTAACCATTTTGATATATAACAATTTAATATTATTGTGGCAAAATAGTAAATGTGAAAGTAACTCAATGTTATTTTCATGTATGGTATGGTCACAGAACACAGCAGTGAACACCTCTAGTCCTTTTGACATCTAGTGGTACCAATTGGAACAGACTCAGTAGACTGTTCTTATAGTCTTTATCCACAGGTTTTGCCTTCTATGTAGAATATGAAAACAAGGGTACGATTTTCATTTGTTGACACTAATTTTTCATATCTTGAAAAATTGAGTTTTTCATTAAACTTCTAAGTTGTATACATTTTAATGTAAGCCTTTCTAACTTAATAACTTAAGACAGTTGTTAAAGTCATAACATATTTTCAGTCAAATAGTACTCTCATTCTGAAATTGGATCATTTTGAACCAGTCTGGCCAAAGCTTCTGCTAGGCTGTTTTTGTTGCATAATGCTCTCTAGGTAACTGCAGATAGAATGGGAAACTGATGTGAGTGTGTCCTGCTCCAGGACATTCTCCAGAGATCGGCTGGGGGTGGCTAAGTTCTCTTATTTTTCCTTTCTTTCTTTTTTTTTTTTTTTTTCCCTGTAAAGACGTTACCAGTAAGTTCTGGTGAAATGACTTCTGTCTCAGATACTTTTTAAGTTAATACTTTATTCCTCCTCTAAGTGCCATTTTGTTTTCTTCTCATTCCCATCAGAAATCAGTAAAGTCATAAAATGATAGATCTGTGAGGAATCTTAAAGATCATACATAATTTAGTGGACTCATTGGTGTCTTTCTAAGAATTTTCCCCCATCTCCTTCACCTCCACCTCCACCCCACACCACACCACCTCCCTGTCCCTGACTCATCAGAGATGTGCAGTGGTAACGGGGAAAAGCCAGGTCAAAGGGAGGAAAGTATTTCTAAAACTGTGGTTTAGAGAAAGAAGCTTTAAATGTCACCCTGCTTTAAAAAAACAAAGAGAGAAAGAAAGGCAGTGGCCATTTCTATCAGCAAAACTCATTCTGGAAGGGTAAGCCTTACTACAGAAATAGGCAGAAAGAGGCAGGTTAGTATTTTATGTTAATTCACTCTACTCAGTGGTCCCTGACCTGACTCCGGGGGGTTTACAATAGTGTACACCTTCATTTATCTTCAGCGAGTTGGGGAGTTCTGGGAAGCAGATTGAAGGAGAGTAAGACTTGTTAAATCCCTTTTAACAGATGCTACAAGAAGCCCTAATCATCACCTACCGAGCTGAAGCAGTAGGTCATTGTTCACAACCAGGCAAGAGCCGAGGGAGCGGCTGGCGCCGCACTGTGCCTCACACCGTTGCCGGAGGTGCCAGTAAACTGTTATTCTCCCAACCCAGGAGTAGCAGCCTTTCCAGCAGTTTTACCCAGGCCCTGAATGCAGGTTGACTTTTAGGTTGTTTTCTGTTGGGAGGTGAAAAGGGAAAGAGAGGTCTGAGCAGAGAATATAGGAAATATTTTTGTCCCAGCCTTTTTTTTTTTTGGAGATACTTCAAAAACAACTCTTTCCTTTTTAAAGAAATGTTCCATACATGTACAAAACTAGAGAAAAATTGTTACTTTTATCTAGCCAAAGCAACCGTATTATAAATATCTAAGCCTAGAATGAAAATAATACTTGAAGTTGTAAAGGGGGGGGGCTGCTTATAAGGTTTAGCAATGGAATTCTCGAAATTATGTTTTCAGTTCAATTTTGTAATATTGCCCCGTTTTATATTGAATGCAGTTAAGGAAAAAAATTGAAATATTTTGTATTCTTAGGGTTTACTTAGTAAACAGAGGATCATTTTCATGTGGTCATACTAACATGACAAGAACTAGGATTCAAACTCGGTTTACATGTCCCAAACCCTTGATTTTTTAAGTATATTTTCTCAGTTCCTAAAAAAGAAAGAATAAACTTGGCTTTTAACAAGAACAGTTGGTAAAGTGTTCTGTTTCTGTTGTCACAAAGCCCACTACTGATCACATCAACAGATTATGTATTAATGAATAGTTATTAAGTACATAACACCTTATTAGGTATGAACAGGCACTTGTAAAATTTTTCCTTTCAAAATACTTTAACTTTGAAATTTAATTCTGTGGGTGCCTTTAAAAGAATATACACAATCTTAATTTATCACATTATCTGTATTTTATTCCTCTAAAGCAGTATCTCCAGTGTGAATTATTCATGAGACACTCGGTTCCTGATTATGCACACACTGCCCTCAGTCACTCAGGAAGCTCAGGTAATGGAAATGTGTTTTAATGACAGCTTAAATCAGGGGTCAGCACACTACAGCTGACCTGCCAAATCCAGCCCACCACCTGGTTTGTAAATAAAGTCCTGTTGCAACAAAAGCCACACTCATTGTTTACATATTGTCTGTGCTGCTCTCGTGCTACAACAGCGGAATATGTTAGTTACAACAGAGGCAGCATGGCCTGCAAAGCCTAACATATTGACTGTCTGGATCTTTAGAGAAAAATGTTGCTGACCCTGGGCTTACATCGCATCATAAGAGAGAAATTCTAATATCATGACATAACCACAGTTGTAATACAAAATATAATTGTCCATGTGTACACACTATGTATCTCTGCACAGGTGTAGATCTTATATAGACAACGTGTAGTGTAGTGTGTCTTGATATCACCTGAGGATTGGTAATTGCATTTGTCACAAATTTCCAGGTAATGGTGATGCTTTGGTCTGGGGACCACACATGGAGAGCCGCTGGCACAGACCTTGACGATAACAAAGTGGTTGCGGGGACCTGTGACGGCGTTCATGGGGATTACCCAGAGGCTTCCGAAAACTGCCACCCTGTTCTGGAGCAGGGCTGTGGCAGTTAAGTGGATTTGTTAAGCAAGGACGGAAAAACAGAATATAAAACACAATATATACAGTAAAAATTATTAGCAATAGTCAACAAACGTATGGTAATAATGCATAATGAAAATTGTGTTAAAAGTGGGAGGATGAAATGGTCCTTTACTATTTCATATTCTTTTTTCATTGAAAGACCCGCATGCACATGCTGCACTTCCTGCTTACTGGTTGAGTGACCCTGGCCGTGTCGCTTAGTCGACCTGAATTTCAGTGCTTTGTGTAAAAATGAAGAAAGCAATGCCTATCTCACAGGAATTTCGTGAGAACTAACTCATAAAGTACTTCTCTAAGTTCCTCCAGGTGTCAGCTGGAGACTTCAGAATCCTGATTATAGGAGGAATAGAGGGCATACCTATTAGGAAGTGATCCCATCATTAGGGAAAAGGAAACCTTAAAAGTTTCTTGGGGAAAAAAATTATAGTGAAGTCAATGCTGACTTCACTGAGTTATTGAATGTATTAGATTCATTTGTTAGGTATTTCATTTAAATTCTGAGGTTGGCCTTCAAATTTCCATTAATTTGGACTGGTTAGACTTTTGAGGTTTTCATCTGTCAAAATTGTTTGCTCTTGGGTATTGCTAACACAAATATTGATGTGTAGCTTTGGCCTCCTGGCTATCAATGGAAATCAGAAAATCAATAAACTTAATAGCTGTTCATTACGTAGTTGATGCATTTGCAGGACTATGTTGAGTACTGTCAGTGAGTAATCAATTCAGTCAAAATCTATTACCAGATCATTGCCACAAAATTTTATAATATACTATTTTATTTATGACTACATACAGCTACTACAGCACTTTTTAATGAGGCAGTCTTTTGTCTTATGGGATTCATATTGCTTATAATCTGTGGTCTTTTCACTCAGTGGGAAGTACCTCCCACCTAGGAGGTATCATTTCTAGGTTAGTCCTCTCTTGGTTTAAGCAGGGGCTCTAATTCTCAAGTCTGCTTCCAACCGAGGATTAATTTCATCTAGTCCATTCACTCAGCCAGCTTACACTCACTGAATCCCTCCTATGTGCTAAGTACTGTGGGAGGACATAGATCTTAGCTGTTTTGTAGTATATCTGCTAGTTGGCAGGGATGTATAAAACTGTAATATAAGGAGAATAAAATAAAATCCATATTGGGCATTCAAATAAGCAATTAACTCTAATCAGTAGGAATTTGAGAAGTTTTATAGAGTGGCATTTGAGCTGAATTTTGCAGAAGTTAAATTCACATTGTGAAGACCAGATGATAGACATTCGGCCTGAAGGAAGAACTCAAAAAGAAGTATTTCATGCTGTAAAAGTTCAAGGAAGAGTTCCTAACCAGACTTACAGGTCAAGGGATAATTTCTGTAGAAGGCAAATTTCGAGCTGAGGGTTAAAGAACAGATAAGGGTTATCTAGATGAAAGGGGGAGAGGATAGGAGTGTTCCAGGTAAAGAGCACAGCATTTGTGAAACCTAGACACAAGAAAACACGGTTTCTCAAATAATTGAGAACTGAATGGATTTCAGAATGGCTGAAACCAAGCGATGCGTGTGGGGTAATGATGCACTCCAAATATACAGGCATAATGCAGAGATTTATAAATCCCCCTTAACAAAGAAAAACTCTCTAGAAATGTGTTAAGGCTAGAGATGGACCCAGAGACAAGATTTTTATAGGTGACACCATGAATGTCTGTTGTTTTGGGAACAGCGTTTGAGTAGCAGCACCTTTCAAGGCCGTAAAAGAGTCATGTTGCTTGATGAAAGTAGATGGCCTTTTTTGTGTATGAAGTAAAATGTCACAGTCTTGCTTTGTAGCAGAATTAGGATTATTCTCTATTCAGGAAAAAAAAATGACAGGAATGTGAGGGTTTTCCAATGTTAGCCAAAAACTTTTAATAAGAATTTTTATACTGTCTTAGTTTTTAACCTGGGGCATTAAAGATTTGGGGGTGTCAGGGGATTGTGTTCTGTTTGTTTTAAATATTAGCCTTTTTAGTGAGGAGTATTAAATTGATTTGGACTTGGCTTCTGAGAGCTTTAGCCAACTTCAAGGCTATGATAATCACACCACACATGGCCCAGTCATCTGACACCCTGTGACAAGGGCAGAGATTTCCCTGTCTCTCCATATACTACGTGTTTTCCTTCTCTCCTTTATCTTTTTCCTTTCTCTTCCGCCTTTCTTTTTCATGACTTTTTTGTGGGTCTGTTTATATCACATTTGCCTCCCTAACCTCTCTCTTTCTGTATCTGTTCCCTACCCCCATTTTTCTTATTCTACTCTCCACAGTATATAACTAAAGTCTGTGTTTTATTCATGATAAATTAATAAATATCACTTTGTTTTCCTCTTTTAAAATATGTATTGATAGATGGGATATTCTATCCATCTGTCTATATCGACAGCTGGGACATTTTATCCAGATAGGTTCTCTTTTTCATGTATGTAAATATATGTGATTTGCTTACTTATATATCCTGTTTTTCCCCCATGGGTCAATGGCATTAAACTGAAAAAATAACTGATCATTTCTCATTGAGTAACATACACAATAGGTGAGGAGGGAGCTTCAATTCATCTTCAATCGCTATCAGTGTCTACAGCTGCTTTTAGCAGAGGGTGGGTTGGGATATTTCCCTAGGGTCCCTGTGGCATAGAAGATATTATTAAAACAATCTGGGAAGGCTCCATGGAGGAAGTAAGTACAGTCTTCTACTTGATTTTTCACTCCATAACATTCTCTAGGCAGAGGCATTGTCTGTGAGCTGACATTCGCCTCAGAGATGTTCACTTGGCTGTCCAGTTCTCATCACAGGCGTTACCACCTCACTGCTGCACACCACACTCACTCATTTTTAGTAACAGGTTAGGAAGATCATATTTTGCCAATTAAGGTTAGAAAGTAGTAACCTGATATCAATGCACTATACTAAAAACAAAAGAACTATTGGGTCTGGCACAAATAACGCCCCCGTTTATTATAAAATCATAAGCATGCAGCTCTGTAACACAACAATCACACTCAAGCACATCATTTGACATTTTAGGTAAAATGTTCAGATTGCTGTCCATCTCATGCGAGACATTCACATATTCTACCAACCACAGTCAAGCAAGCCTTACTTCCGCTGGCGCTGTACTTGTATAAAATGTTGCTCATTTTGGATGGTGTCTTTGATCGCACCAACTAATTGTCAGATACTTTAGTTAAGTACTCATGGAAAAAGTGATTCTGATACTCCACCACATAACACTCGGAACTGATTCTTCAGTACAACACTGACCCCTGTCCCGGCAGTGTGTTAGCGTAGATGGAAACATGGCCAAGTCAGGAAGGTCTGCCCACGACTCCGAGCTCCGCCATTTACTCACTGATCAGTTTCTCTTTTATTTCATCATCACGAACCTCAAGTAGATGTGTCAAACTACGCATCCGTCCCATTGTATTTCTCCAGTAGGTTCACCGTCCCAAGTCAACTGGGTCGTCTCTTTACTCTGCAGTCCTCCCGCACCCTCTTCCTTTTGCTCATGCTCCGTGGGAGAGCTACCTCACACTTCACTGACAAAATGAATCCATCAAACAGGAACTTCCTCACAATGATAACCCAGCTGGAATTTGCTCCCATCCTCTTCTTTCTTGCTCTTTTATTAAGGGTATTACTGGCCCTGGCCAGGTAGCTCAGTTGGTCAGAACATAGTCCAAGGACAGGAGCTCAATTTCAGTCAGGGCACATGCAGGGATCAGCCAGTGAATGCATGGATGTGTGAAGAGCAGCTCGTTCTCTCTACCAAATCAATGAATAATTTTTTAAAAAACTTCACTAGGGGTATTATCATTTCCTCTAATGCTGTTCTTGCTTTATCAAGTACTTCCTCCTTCGATGCTCTCCTTTCTCTCTGGCACCGTTGTTCTCTTCTGTCTTCCGTATCATTTAGTAACCGGACAAGCTTGCTCTAGGATCTCCCATCTTCAAGTAACCTCCCTTGAACCCACAGTCATCATCCCGTTTCTCTGTTTGCCTTCACACCCACATTCTTTCCGTACGTGTAGTTTCCACTACTTTACCTCATTTACTTTTTTTAAATACACCAGCTTTATTGAGATACAATTCATGTACCACATAAGTGATTCACTTAAAGTATATAGCTCAGTAGTTGTGTTTAAAGGGTTGTGCAACCATCATTTAATCGTTTTTAGAACATTTTTGTCATATGAAAAAGAAATTGTGAACCCATTAGTAGTCATTCCTCATCCCATTGCCACCCAAGCAGGAGGCAGCCACTAGAGTCTGCTTTCTGCCTTTTGCCTTGTACAATTCTGGACTTTTCGTGTAAATGAAATCAGTCAGTATTTGGTGTTTGTGAGTGGCTTCATTGACTTAACATCGTGTTTTCAAGGTTAAGCCACATTGCAGCATATATCAGTTTTTTATTCCTTTTTATGGCCGAATAATACTCCATTGTGTGAATCTACCATATTTCATTTATCGAGTCATCATTTGATAGACATTTAAGTTTCTCTTTTTGCCAATTATTAATACATCTGCCATGAACATTCATCTAAAAGTTTTTGTGCAGATACATGGTTTTATTTCTCCTGCATATATACCTAGGAATAGAATTACTGGATCGTGTAGTAACTCTACCTCTAATAGGAATGCCAGACTATTTCCCAAGGTGGCTGCGCCATTTAATATTCTCACCAACAACAAATGAAGTTCCAGTTTTTCCATACCCCCAATAAAACTTGTTCTGTCTTTTCGATTATAGATATCCTAGTGTGCATTAAGTGGCATCTTGTGATTTTTGATTTTCAAAACCCTGATGGCTAATGATGTTGAACATACTTTCATACACTTGTTTGGCCACTTCTTAAAGGATTTTATTATTTACTTTTAGAGAGAGGGGAGGGGAGGGAGAAAGAGTGGGAAAGAAACATTGATATGAGAAACATCAGTGTGTTGCCCCTTGTACGCATTCCAGTCAGGGACCAAACCTGCAACCCAGGCATGTGGCCTGACCAGAAATCAAACTGGTGACCTTGCACTTTGTGGAATAAATGCTCAACCCACTGAGCCACCCTGGTCAGGGCCACTTGTTGGCTATTCATATATCTTCGTTGGAAAAATGCCTTTTCAAATCCTTTGCTCACTTTTTAACTGGGTTATTTGTCTTTATTACATAGTATAGGAGTTTTTTTCTTTCTATATTCTGGATAGTCAACCATTGTCAAATATATCATTTGTAAATATTTCTCCTATTCCATTGACTTTCTTTTCAGAATGAAAGGTAGCTTTTAGGTACTCTTAAGCAGTTCTTCACAATACACAAGTATCTGCCATACTTCCCAAAAGAGAGAGAATCTTCAAGGAGCTTGCCTTCCCAATAGGGGAGTACCATGTTCTTCTAGCAGCAGCAGTCTGTGTTCAACTCGTCATTCAACAACTGTTAATGCCTACTAGGTTTCTCTGTGAATGTCCGGTGTGATTTGAACGCTGTTCTCGTTAGACTGCCACTCGTTTGGTTCCCTCATTCTTGCTCATTTGACCCACTGCTGTTTTGTAGAAGAAATTGCAGGATGGTGGATAACTTTTTGAACCAGATCAGATTGTGTTAGAGCTTACAGCTTGGCAATGTCTCAGACTGGACAAACACAAAGAAATAAATATGTTCTCCTTGGCAATCAGTAAACTTGTCTTGTTTAGAACAGACTTCCTTCAATCATCACTTTCAAACAAGGACTTTTTGCAGTAATTATTGTTTGAGGTAGTAACTGGCTTTATGAATGTGTTTACTCAACAGTATTTTTAGAAAGGGGGCAGCAGGGAGACACTGAAACTTCTAAATCCATTTTCAGAGTATTCTGGTCCAGTCACTTTCTGACGTGTTGGACTGTAATTGCTTCCAGGGACTTGTTTTACTGTCTGACTGATCACCGCCTCACTGCTGCTGGGTTACTGACCTCCTCTGCCCCTCTGGCTGCTAAGATCAAGCCCCGAGTCAGTCTGTAAAAATTCTTCTTGAAATGTTTAAAATTAATTGTGGATTTGCAGTGGTTTCATTTTCAAAGGTTTATTTTTGGTGCTAATATTTTTATGTGATATCAGTTTGGGTTTATTAAATGAGTTAAGTAGGGCCAGAAGTGTTTATGCATGTACATATATGTGTGTGTGTTTGAAATTTAGATTCATAGTCAGTCCTAGTATTCATGAACTTGAATTTTTTGCTCAAAGTTTGCTATCTAACATAACTAATATTTCCTCATTATTTCAGTTACAGGTGCTACAAACTGTCAAATATACCTTAAGAGGTTTATAAATTTCCCCAATTGTGTGGATCCATTATAGCTTTTTCTGGCCAGATTTTGAAATAGTACAAAATGGTTGTCACTAGCACTGCCTTCTCTCCATTCCCTAAGATCACAGATCTTTAGAATACCCATCACCTATTGGTAATTGACGTGGACACACAAGAATTACAGTGTGTGAAGAATAGATTGCTCGGAAGTTATGTTCCCACGGTTAGAGATTGTGCCTCGAGCCACTGTCTTCCTTCACTGGGCTGTCATTGGCAGGTGTCTATTGAAGCTCAGAACTATTATAAATGTCCTGTCACCATCTTGCTTCCCTTTTTATGTCCTGCCCCCTCTACTCACATCTTCAGAATCCCTTGTCCTACGTTATTTCAGGGGTTAGCTCCCACACAATCCTGATCTTACCATCGTCAGTTCCTCATCTCCCAGATTGGCCCTATTCTCTTCTGTGGAACAGTAAACTCATCTCTGCTAAAGTGCTTCATCCAGGGATCACATTTGCATCTCAATAGATTCAATATCTTAACTCAGAAGAGAAGATAGAACTTTAGTGGGAAGACTTGCTTAATGTAGTATATAGTGAATGGTGAAGCTAAAACTTCATCTAGTAAATTTCAGTCACTTCACCTTTAAGCAGAGCTGGACTTGCCTATTATGTGCAACTTTGTGACTTAAAGCATTGTGTGTGCATGAAAAGACACTATTAGAAGCAGATGAATGGTTAATATTTTTTCCTACAGCTGATTTCTTTCAGAGTCATGGAGGAATGTGCTAAATTATGTATCTCATTGTCCGTTTGTTAATTCTTTTATTTCCTTGTTTATACTCTGTTCCTTATCATATCTGAATGGCTGTACTTATGTCCCAGTTTAATATGACAAATGTAGGGATTGGATATGATTTGCTTTATTGATATCACAATGTACTGGAAACAGGCTAAAATTATGGAAGCTTTCCATTTTTATAAGGGGTATGATTGTTATTGATGTAAGATTTCCAACTTAAATGTTTGCTACCCTCATTTTCTTAAAGTAGAGTTTGAAATATCAAAGCAATGGGCAATCTCACCAGAATATTTTAATTGAAAAAATTATTCAGTTATGCATATAATTCATAGCTGTGACTATCATATAATTTTCATAACATTGTAGAGAAGATGTCACTCCTGTCCAAAGTGAGCTGCAGTAAATTAAACCTAGTAAGAATCATATATCTATCTCCATGCAGCTTTACCAACTATTTCAACATACAGAAACACACAGAGCCCACCCTACTTTAATAATATAGATACTGTAGCATTTTGGGCTTTTCTTGATTAAAAGCCAAGAATCGTATTTGTGCTTCTTGATGGGAAAAACTATAATGAGGACAGAGTATTAGCAAAATGATTGACTAAATAGAATGGAGATTATAATTACAGACTTCCGAGTTCAATTTAGGATGTGTTTGTATGTTGCTTCTTAAATGTTAGTTTGAGGAATAGAGATTATTCATCCATTTGGTTTGGGATTTTAGTTCTGTTTCCAGCACAGTTAGAAATTCTCCAGGTAATTCAGACACTTAAACATATACATTCATTCTTGGTTCTTGACAATCCCTAAAAAATTGCCGCCTTTACCAGAGGTGTCCAACCTGTGGCCCGTGGGGCACATGCATCCCAGGAAGGCTGTGACTGCAGCCCAACACAGAATTCTAAATTAACTTAAAACATGAGTTTTTTTGTGACTATGTGTCACAGTGTATTTAATGTTTGGCCCAAGACAACTCTTCTTCTTCCAGTGTGGCCCAGAGACACCAAAAGGTTGGACACCCCTGGCAGTCTGTCATCCTCTGTTCTCCCTTCTGGTTTTCCTTTCATCGGTTACAGATGTAGCTTGTATTTTGTAAACTGTATTCATTGTCCAAAGCAAAACTGTTATTATCTTATGTGGCAGCTCCTTTATACAGTAACAGGAACGTGGCTCAGTTTTTGACTCTAAAACCAGAGGATACAAAATTCTCAATAACAGTATTTATTTGTGATAACATTTGTACAATTTAATCAGTTCCAAAAACTGTTTTTAAAGTTGATTTGATTAATTGGCAATGGTTTCTTTTCTTATTTTAAGTGTCATACCTAACAAAGTAATATTTGGAGAGTGACTAATTTTATTGATCATTTGTATTTCAACTTACCCCTGAAACTAAATTTTATTATATATTAATTATATTTTGCATTGTAATGGTAAAACTTAATGTAAAGTGTTAGGAGCAAAGTTTCTACTAAGAATTGAGTATATATAAAATGCAAATAGCATAGACTATTCAAAGCAGTTCTTAAAAAGAACAGAGTTGATTTACATTCCCTGATTTTGATACTTACTATAAAGCTACAGCAGTCAAGACTGTGCATTACTGTAAGGATAGGCATGTAGATAAATGGAAAGAGTACAGCGACCAGAAATCAACCCTCACATATATGGCCAATTAATTTTCAGCAGAACTACCAAGGCAATTCAAGGAGAAGAAACTGTTTTCAGTAAATGGTGCTGAAAACACTGGATAGCTTTGGGGGAAAAATAAACATTGACCCTTACCTTATTATACCATACATAAGAATTAGCTTGAAATGTGTTGTAGACCTAAATATAAAAGCTAAAACTATAAAACTCCTGGGAAAAAAATATAGGCAGAAATCTTTGCAGCCTTGAGGTAAGCGAGTATTTCTTTGACAGACGCAAAAAGCGCAAAGCATTTTTTTAATGATGTTGGACTTTTTAAATATAAAAAAGTTCTTGTTCTTTGATTGACTTCATTAAGAACAAAAAGGCAAGTCCCAGAATGGGAGAAAGTATTGGCAATACATACTGTCAGAGGATGTATATTCTGTATACACAAGGAACTCAATAATAAGAATACAAACAGCCTAATTAAGTAACGAACAAAAGATTTGAACACACTTTAAAAAGAAGTGAATGGGCAATAATGCATTAGCAAATGCTCAGTGTCATTAATCATCAGAGAAATGCAAACCTACTTGTATACAACCCTGCCTTTCCAGTACTGCATATTCACCCAAAAGAAGGGAAAACATGGTCCACACGAAAATATCTGCATAAATATTACAACAGCATTGTTCTCAAAAGCCAGAAACTGGAAACAGCCCAAATGTCCATCAGAATGTTAATGGATAAACAATTTGTGGATATTCATATAATAGAATTCTACCAGTAATACAAAGGACAAACAACAGTTATAAAGAGCAACATGGAGCTATCACAAAAATATGCTGAGTGAAAGACATCAGGCATGAAAGAGCATGCCATTTACATGAAATTCTAGAAAATGCAGACTCATATACTGTGGCAGAAAGCAGATCTGTGATTGCCTGGGTTCAGGGTACAGATAGAGATTGACCACACAGTGGCATCAGGAAATTTTTGGTGGTAATAGAAATATTCTGTATATGGATTGTGCTGTTAGTTATACAGGTATATATATACATATCAAAACTTACTGAATTGTGTGCTTTGAATGTAGTTATTATATGTAAATCATACCTCAAGAAAGCTAATTTTTTAAATTGCAATTTGAAGTATTTAGTGGTTTCTTGAAACCTCATACTCTGCTTTTAAGAGAAATTCATATCTTCTATCATCTACTGTCATCCTCCCTGCCCCATCTCTGTTCAAAAGATAAAAATTATATAAATTTAGTAAGCATTTGAAATAAGTGTAAACAGTCGTGACTCTTCTTCCTGTGAGGCCGTCAGAGTCCAAGGCAGAGGAGTCCCCTCGTGCAGTGAGGAGCTCGCAGAGTTGAGTACAAAGGCTTGGTTTGGTATTCCAGCCTTGCCTCTTACAGAGCTCCTGAGTCATGAGAGTATTAAATATTTGATTTGAAAAATAGGGATGTAGTTTATTACCAAAAATCATGTCTATCTCAGGATCGAGTGAAGTAACAGATGGAAAGGCACTTTATAAACCCAACAAATCCCTGTTGTTAGCAACTTATAACTATTTACAAATAAAATTTCTAAATAAAAGTCAGATCCATTTTGTCCATTGACTCTGTGAGAGCAAAAAGTCAGTCATTTTCAACCAGAAGTCTCAAGCACCTGCACGTATAAGCTAAATGCATGTTGTGTGAATTAATTTCAGTTTCTCTTTCTGAACCCCAACAATGGCATCAATATGTTCAGGAAAATAAAGGCACGTGGAGCCATGGACTGTCTTCTCTAAGCTTTGAGCCCGAACACAAAATGCTTATATTGTAAGGAGAGGTTTTAGAGCTCACCATATACTAAACTTAGACCAACAACTTTAATGTTCAAATACATGTGTATTCGATGCCTATTTTTTGCTAACATCACAAAGGAACAGTCACAAAAGTCTTGGGTGTAGGCTGTCCAGTTATCCTGACATAACAGGATCTCCAGGTTCAGAGAATCAAGTGCCTATAGAAGCAAGGCTCGCTGCTTGTAACCTATGTCTAACTTCCTGTTAAAGATGAAATCTAACAAAGAACTAGCCATGAGGAAAAGCATAAGATTAAGTCAGGCCACTGTCTTTATATCTTAATAAGTTAACGGTTTGAAACTTTTTTTGGGGGGTACACGATTCCCGAATGTATTCTCTTCTCCCTACCCTTACCCTGCAGCGTTAGGGGGAGGCAGCCACTGTGCATCTCCGAAAGGTGCTGCTGACCTCCTCCCATTGAGTTTCATTTCAGGAATCTTAGTGCCACGCATGCAACCTTTCTCTACCCAGTGGGTGGCCAGAGCATAACAACTTGCAACCAAAGGCAAAGGCGTTACTGGGATGACACACAAAGGGACTTGTGGGGTTTTATCTTCTCTGCACCCGAGAGCCAGCACAACCGTTGCTTTTGGGAGACTAGGGAGAACCTACCTTCTCCGCCTTCTCCGGGTTGGAGGACTGAGTGAATATGTTGCCTCTTGGCTCAGTATTTGTTTCTGCAATTTTGTCTTTTCATTTTACTATTATCCTCTAATAAACTGATGCATCTGCTTTGCAAAGTATAAGAATATGGAGTTATTACATGTGCTTATAAGCACACTTTTGGGTAAATGGTTCTTTTTATTTTCCAGTAGTCTTCATTTTCATCTCATTAATTTTCAGGTTTCAACAGTTATTTTTTTAAGTAAGGATTTAAATATAAAACAATATCCTAGGTAAAGAACTAAGGTATTTTGATATGTCATAGTTATTCTTTCTGTTTTTAGTAGTTATTTGACCCTTACAAATGTTCAGAATAGCCAGTCACTATTCCTGTTTTCTCTTCTGCTATAAAAATTATAATTCTAATATAATAATGCACTGTGTTTTAATCATAAGCTATAATGAAGTCTTTGTATTTGAACATAAACTACAATATGGATTTGTGAGATTCTATTTTTATATTAGCATCTATATTTTGTGATGTAGTGGTATATCTGTGTGTGGGGGGTATGTGTGTGTGTGTGTATATATATATTTTATATATATTTTATATACATTTGACTACGTTTATACCTTCACAGAGATTTATATGAAGGCATTAAAATAACAAACAGGCAGAGTCATTCACAGTGTTCATTATATATAAAGGTTATTGGGGATGCAAAGATATAAAAGATAGAAGAACCTAGTAATTGCCTTTAAGATCAGAGCACAAAGCATTAGTTTGGATTTTACAAGGCCAGCCAGCAACAAAAGAGCAGTAATTTATGAGCTCAGCGTAAAAGAATAGCATAATTGCATTAAAAATTAATGCTAATGAACACTAAAATGGGGAAGGTGGTTATGATGAAAGTTTGTATTCATCTTCTCTGGTTTGAATGATGGCTAGTGGCTTGATTAATGGCTTAATTTCTATCAATTAGCGGGGAAAAATCTCCTGCGAGACAAGGGTAAATTGAGCATTGAATTACATATCTTGCTTTTGTGTGCTAAGAAAAAAGAGCTGCGTATCTCTGATATTAGCCACAGTGACAAATGTGGTGTGCCCTGCGATGTCTGCATTAGCTCTCCTGACAGGCGAGTTGTGTGTGGTTATGGGGTGTTTGGAGATGGCTGGCAGACAGCATTCACTGCCAGTTCCTGGGAAACACACAACTCTTCCATCTACAGAATTTTAATTAGAGTCAATAAGAATTCTAGGATTAAAATGGACAGCAAATGGCCACTCTGGAGTTTGTATTCTGCCCTATTAATCTGGTAAACCTCAAATTATATTTATTTCTTCTATCCTATTAAAATAAGAAAACTTCCAATGGCTCTAGCTTTGTTAGAATGACTATTTCTTTCTTCTCTACTAAAGTCGATTTGACTACCATTGTTTATTTCATTTGAAACCCACGTAAGGCAGTAGTCTCTATAGTTGGACTGCGCAGTGGTTATTGGTTTAGCCAAATTCACAAATGCCATTCTTGATTTTTATAACAACAATTTTATACAATAGATACAGGACAGCTCTAAGTGGTAATTTACTACTCAGGTCGTTTTCAGGACTAAATGAAGAATGCTAGGTTTCCTAAAATTTTTATTTTTTGTATTTGTGAATAAAGGTTTTGGATGTGACAATTCCTTAAAAAAAAACTTTTTCAAATATGAAAGAGTCTGAAAATATACTTCTGCAATCTAACTCAAGAAAATGCCCAAAGACCAAGATATATATGGCATCTCCTCTACAAATAAAGCCACATTGTATTTTACTGAATGAATAAGCATTAAAATGCAGAATAAGAACAACAAACACCAAGAACACCTATCATTTCTTGTAAATGAATGGGAAGGAGGCAAAAAATAATTTGTTTTGGCAGGTGTGTGTAAAGAATTCATTTGACCAGGGAATAATGACTGGATCACAGTTCAGAGATTGTGCCCCTTTTCTATGGCTAGCTAGTCATGTGACCATGACCAAGGTTACTTAGCCTCAGTTTCTCATCCATATGAGAATTTTAATAGTTTTATCTCTCAATGGTTATGATAGTTAAATGAGGTAGTGTGTGAAGTGCTTAGCTCAGCAGAGTGCCATGAATGTAAGCTTTTGTTACTGTTGCAGTTACTACTTCTGCTACCAACATGGCTCATCTGGCCTTTTAAACAACCATTTAAATGAAAAATTAGCCAATATGACCTTCCTTGCTAGAAAACCATTCCAAATATTGATGATCGAAACAAAGTGTCTGTAGACCTACAGACACTAAACTAAAACACGTTTGCTCTTTAACATGATGTCTACCACACTGCTACCAATTTGGGCAGTTCGTGTTACTAGACATCCATTAGGAAGTAACAGGACCTCCCATCTCTTGAGTCACTGGAGTCTGGGAGGCCATGTGCCAGCAAAGCGCTGCTTCCCCACTCCCGATTAGTGAGTCAGCGTGGACTCCAGCGTCTTGGTGGGTGGTGAAATTCAGCTGGCCTTCTGTGCCTTCTCAGAGATGTGCCCAGACCTGTCCCCTCTTCCCGTCATTCCCACAAGGCTGCCGCGCCACAGGTGATGCCACAGGAGGTGCGACTGAAGCTGGTTACTGCCAGCTGAACTCAGATAAAGGTTGCCCTCTTCAGACCATATGGTCAGAAAGGGAGCTTATGTGCAAATTTTTAGCCAACTTCCATGTCTTTAGTACAATTACTAAATTAGCATGCTTGTACTATCATAGTACTATCAGTCATTTACTAAGAGCTTTTAATGCTTCTTTAGCCTTGTACTGAGCACGGATACCACCTCCCAGATTTTCACGACCAGCTCTTTTACACGATTGTTCTCGCTGCTATAATGTCCTCCTGTCAGAGTTCTTCCCCGGTGACCCCATCTGAAAGCACCCCTCCCTCCATGCTAGCCCTCTACCCTGCTCTGTTTTTCTTGATATTATATAGTTTATTTACAAGTTTATTATTTGTTTCTAAATCCTAATGTGTCCAGCAATGCCTAGTACATTAAATGTACTCAAATATTGGAAAGGACAGGAGGGAAGGAGAGTATATTGATCGTCGGTATTTGGAACGCCTTTCTAGGGAGGGAGGGAGCCAGCCTCTCGACTCTCCTGACCCGTGCAGCTGCTGACCCCGTGCCTCAGAGGGACAGTCCAGCCCACCACAGCTTGAACCACTTGCCAAGGTCACACAGCGAGTAAGTGGCAGAGGCCGGGTTTAACCTGGATAGTCTAAACCTATAGCTGTTCAAACTAACCACTTAAAGACATTTAATTTTTTGTTATTTTTATTTCTTTCAAGTACAGTTTACATTCACTGTTGTTTTGTGTTAGTTTCAGGTGTGCTGCGTAGTGGCCGGTCAGACAGCCCTACACTTGACAAAGTGGTCCCTTGATCCTCCCAGCACCCAGCTGGCACCACACGTAGTCATTGCATTACGGACTTTGTTTCCTCTGCAGGGGCATTTAATTTTTTAAGTTACAGAGACTTCTAATAATTTGACATTTCTTCCCCGTGAAGTTTTATTTTTTATATGTTTACTTTAATTCCTCTAATTTTTAGTTTTTCAACAAATGTTTATTGACAGCTTACTAAATAACAAAGCGCACTGCACCAGGCCCTGTAGTTGACACACGAGGGAATTCTCCGCCCTCTGGCTGGAGAATTGAAGGGGTTAATGCCAGCACAAGGCAACATACGGGGAGAGCCCCACGAGTTATGGAAGAGAGCCCGTTCTCACAGGTGGCAAGGGACAGCATCACGAAAAGGTGGGTGTCAGGCATGGCCTTAAATGACAGGAAGGATTCAGAAAAGTTGAGAGCATTCTGGGTAAGAGAAGCTAACTGAGGTATTCAGTGTGGATTTTGTTTTTAAGAATGCCTGGCCTAATACCTAATTCATTTGCACTTATTAAAGTATTTATCAGAAATTCTTCACTGGTACATTCACAGTAGAGTTATTCCTGTAACTTAATTTGATATGGAAAGCACTTTAATGTAGGATGACTCTATCTTGGAGTCCATCCAAGGGGTTTGTTACTGGAGACACTTCAGGAGCCTCACTGACACATAGAACTTGGTGCTGTAGCCTGGGCTTCCAGAGGACTAACAAACAAGCCGCGTTCTCCTTAGGGAGCTTTCTCGTCTCTCCAAGTATTTGTGGGTAGGAGCTCTGAGAGTTTATGTCCAGGGACGTGGGACTTAGGAGCACGGCCGTCAGACGTTGGGGTTGGTGGTTCTCTCGTCTGAGCTCGGGGTGCTTTGTTTCAGAAGGGAAAGCAGTGGCTGCATTTCGTTCAAGTTCAGGTTCATAACAAATTATTTTTAAAACTTTAGAATTTCAGGTCAGTTTTATGGTGTGTTTCATTTGCTTATAAATTTTATTGAGCAGTTTTGTTTATTTATTTATTGAATAGCCACTATGCTGCTGTCTGCTTTTTCCCATTCTTGTAAAGCACACGAAAACGCTTCACATTTCAGTATCCAAATGTTTTGTTTTCAGTATCTGTGTTGGACTCTAAAAAAGAATCTCACAGATATTTCCATTCTTGATGAAAATGTGAGTCAATTTAAACTGAAAGTAAGATACCCTTTTGTATTATTCATGTATTTGTGGCAGTACTGTTAGTGCACAAATATTTTTTTCATGGAAGAGTTGTATAAGTACCTCAATAACTGTGAAACCAACAATCCCAAACTCTTTGTAACATAAAATGCATTTTAACTTTGGGTAAATTCATGAAATATTAATATTCAAAAGGAGTCAGTTGAAGATGAGATTTTCACGAGTGAGAAAGTCCCGTTAGCTTATGCCATGATTACATCTTGGGTAATAGTGCCATCTGCTGTTCTCAGTGTGGTGTTGCTGCCAGTTTAGAGATCTGTTTATGTTTATAAATGATGTACAGATTAAAATTCTGTCTTTTCAACTAAAAGGTTTATATTGGAGTTTGTCTTCTTTACAACTTTAAATTTGTGTACCATTTGATAATATCTTAAAAGAAAGTTCTATAAATGTTGTATCATGTGAAATTGATTATCAAACATATAATGTGAAGTAGCAGATGAGCCTAATTTTCATATTTTAACATCAGCAGTAACTAATAAAACATTTGATTTTAACTTCCCATCACAAAAGTAGCAAAGTGATTTTCCATGCCCTGAGTTAGTATCGGCTGTCTCAGTCTGTCCTGACTTGCCTTTCTGACGCCGTTATTTTTTATTTCACTGCCTCCAAGTGTCTCCCTTCTACAGCGCCCTACAACCCTGTGCAAGTCATTTCACCGACCAGTGGTGTGTTTACCGAGTGCTAGTAGATACTTCTTTGTGTTTACCACATTAATATTTTAAGTCTCATCATTTTAATTCTCCAAGTAACTTTGTCAGTTATATTTTTACCTCACGTTGGATGAATTCAAGGTACTTTATATGCTAGGCATTCATGCCAAGTATGTAAACAATGGCTAGTTTTCATTCACATTTTTCTCAGTCTTAAAATCGGTACAGAATTTTTAAATGACAAAGTGGCATGAGTAACTTAACCTGAGTTTAAAACAATTGAATATGTATTACTAATCTGCTTTGTTGTGCGTCCCAAAAGGACAGGGTTATACTCAAGACATGCACTTGAGGGCGCTGATGTTAGAGTTTGCGTGTGGAGCAGTGCGAGGCCAATAGATACCTGTCGTTGCCAGACAGAGCGTTATGAGGCTGAAGTTGCGAATCTCCCAGGGATCTCTCAAATTTTAATTTAAAGATCACTTTTACTCTTTAATTTAAATATTATGCTCCTTAATTCAAATATCACCAGTAAAACGGTTCCCACGTTGAAAGGTAAAAGCTCTGCTGGTTGATTGTCAGATTCTAGGTCAGGCAACCCGGCTGTCCCCATCTGCCCTGTCTCTTTGTAGGGTGATTGGTAACAAGGCCCAGAGACAGTGTTCTGTTTTTCTCTAATCTTCCTTTCTTTATAATTCTCGAGTGCTATTTTGTGAAGCATACTAGTGGCTGTATGTCCATATTTAAAGTTCTGAACACTATAAGCTTTATACATCAAGTATGGCTTGTGAGCTCACCTCTGACATTTAATACTAATGACGTGCTTTTTAAATCCAAATGAGAGAATATGTTAAAAAAAAATTCCAAAGGCTAAACAGTTGATAATAGATGGGGCATCATTCTGAAATCAGAAATATTTGACTGTTGTTTGTGAAATAAGAGTGAGCTAATTAGGGCATGTACAAACAAATTTTCATATTGATAAATTAAAGTCGGACCATGTGGTATAGTACACAGTATAATTTTCCTCTGCTATATTAACACTAATAAAAATATTATCTACTGGTATGAGATATGTTAATATTAAAAATTAGCTGGGTAAAGAATCTCCTCTTATTTCACATGCTCCATTGGTACACTGCATAACTAAAATGCACAGGAGCTTTTATTCTGCAGCACGTGGAACTATTAGCTCTTCCATGACACTGTCCCAGTGCTCGCTTCTAAGTAGGAAAATACCTTCTTCCGAAGATGGGAGTGCTGGCTCTGGCGGCTCTTACTTCCAGCCATTCCGTGTGTGATTTCTCACGGGAGAGAAGGCTCGTTACAGCCGCCAGGGATGCACCTTAGGGGGCACTGTCTTTCTCTTAAGTTAACTGGAGCTTGCACAAGACTACAGTCATAACTTGTGATTGGCCATAAGTCGAGAAAAATATGTTTATAAAATGTTCATTTTTAGTGAAGTAATAAAATCAAATTTTTTTATATTTTCTAGAACATTTAACCTCTTCAGCTTATATCTGCTGGCATGTAAATATTACTTTGATGCAAATAATTTCACCTTCTAGTTACCGGTTATTACAGTTGTTTCTTAGAAACTAAATCCAGCTGTTAACCAGAGTCTAAAATCCCAACATTCTTGGATGACTTAGCTGAGTGTACGGTAGCTCCTAATTTCGCTTTTTATTCGTATTAGCTTAGAAGAAGGGTTTAAACAGCAAGAGTGTGAACCACAATGTTGCAGTTTCAGGCCCAGCTACTATGTGAAAAAATATATATATATGAAATGGCAAATGCATGTGGCTATTTATTAAAGCATTAATTGTAAATGCAAAAGACTAGAAACTATTCAAATGGCCATCAGTTGGGCATTGGTGGAGAAAACTATCATAAACTCTGAGATTGCTACAGCCCTGAAATAGAATGAGAAGTCTCCGTATTGCTATGGAGTGATAGTGAAGACATATTGTTAAGTGAAAGAATATACATAGGGATGTGTTATATGCTGTTTTGTGTAAGAAAGAAGAGACTGTGTATATACAGTTCTATTTTCAGAAATAAACAATGGGAGTATAAAACCCAAAACTTAATAAAAATGATTACCTGTGGCTTGGGGAGAGAACTAGGAGAGCAGGAATGGAAAGAAAATCTACACCTCTCTGATGTTGTTTTAAGTTTTTACTCTAGAACCATGCATTTTATACAATTTTAAAAAATGAGATATTAATTGCAAAATCAATAAAGCAAGACCTAAAAGTTAAAAATGAACTGAAACAATGACTCACTACAAAACAAGTGTTGAAAGCTATTTTTGCTTTTTGCCTTTTTCCATAAAAATGAAAATCCTCTTCAGATTATTCAGTTGACAAAAGCATGTACTAAGGTAGGTCTTTTGTAAAAGTGAAGTGGTGTAATGGGAACTTTGGAAAAGCAGGGGAATACATGTGTGTTCTGTCCCACTCGCTGAAGAGGCTGAGAAACAATGACAATCCAGCAACAATGCGCAGCCCTACTGCCCAGGTTATTGTCTCTAAAACCATTCCTCACTAAAAGGAGGCCAAGCTCTTTAGAGAAATGGCTACTTTCAAGTCTGGGGCAGGAACTATTGGATGAGCCTGGAACATCTTACCACATCTTAACTACTAGGGATCACATCAAAAGGATGCAGGAACCAACTTGAAGATGTTTCCACCACCCAAAGATAGGATAATTGGAGCATCAAACTATGAAAATGACTACCATGGACTGAAATACATTAACTATATAAATATTTATTAATTCATATTGGTCATCTTGGGGCCAAAACTGGTAGAGGGAATGAATTAAACGTATATTCTTTCTTCTGTATAGACTATGTTTTACAGTCCTCGAGTAGTCAATGAGGGAAGTTCTTCATTATAGAGGAATCAGAGCTAATAAATGTGGGAAGAATAATAGAAAATCACCACTTTGCAACCTCTAATGAAATGATAGATCTAAGCAACAAATTAGTGTCTGCTGAAACATTTAAGTAAGAGATGGGTGGAGAACTTCACAATAGAAGAGGCAGACTGATGTTGCTTTGGACCCACGCAAGCTCAACCTCACTGTAAGTGGGAGCAGCGCACCCTGCTGTAATGCAATAGGAATTACACAGCGGCGCCTGTGATGTATTCTGATCAAAGAAATTGAAACTGAATCTTATCAAGCCTCTAGACCTAACTACTGGCTTATACAAACCGTGAGGGGTAGAGGAATGTGTTAAGTGACACCATGAGAATGAAAATAAGCAAATTCCAGAAGGTGCAACTTTTTAAAGAATAAATGATCCAATTTCATCAATAAATAAATGGCAATGAAAGGAAGTACAGTGGACTGGAGGTGATGAAAAGGGATTTGAGATATTTGTTAACCAAGTGCAACATGTAGGCCTTGTTTAGATCCTGTTTGAAGCAAACCAACTGTATATAGAAGTGTTTTGACAATCAGTGCAAATAAAACACAATCTGCATAAGGTGATATTAAGAGAATTGTTGGCAATGCTGGATGTGAGAATGGTATTTTCATTATGTTGGTAGTTTTTTCTTAAGCCCTATCTGAGATGTCTTTCGAAATATGTAGGGATAAACGTGGTATGATATCTGGAATTTACTTTTAAATACTACAGGCCTACCCCCAAAAAACCAAAATGGGGATGGACAGATTGATTAAGAATGACAGAAAGTTAACGGCTGTAGAGCTGGATGATGACTGCAGGCGGATTTATTGTGCTTGTACGTGTATGTTCAAAATCAGGGGCCGGGGCATGCTTGTTGGGTTTTTTCAAAGTTCTCCTGCTAGATTAGCCCAGATCAGCTGAGATCATTGGAGCAGTGCCTTGTCGGCAGTGCTGTGGGTTTCAGGTGGGAGTCTTAGTGTGCAGGGACGTTGTATTTGCAGATCTTAAGGGAAGGAGAGTTTCTTGCTGTAGCTTAACCATAACTGTAGCTTTTCATCCAGTTATATTTGTCTTTTCATGCAGTTAAATTTTGTAAGGCAAAAATCACTTCATAGAAAGAAAGAACACCGCTTGGGCATAGTGGCGTTAACAAGCTCACACTGACATTGTACATTTTTTTAGACCAACCCACCCTGGTAGAACAAGTAAAAAGAGTAAAAGAAATCGAAGCCATTGAAAGTGATTCTTTTGTTCAGCAGACATTCAGATCAAGTAAAGAAGTCAAAAAGGTAAGTTTTCATCCAGGCATTATGAATAAACCTTTAGATTCCAACTGAAGAGATGTTTTATTAATGGATTTCACTTAAATGTAAGTGCTTCTTCTAATAGATAGATGAAGTAGGGTGAGAGCATGTCAGCATGTTATTGAGAGAGAGAGCGAATGAACCAGTGAGAATCAGTTTAAGTTTAACTTGTCAAAAATGTACTGTAGAAATGTATCCGGATGCCATTTTTGTTTTAAAATTCACTGCAGAGACAAAACGTCGGCCCAGCAGTCCTGTAGCAGTAACACGCATTTCATGGACACACATGCATGGTTTCCTCTTCAGGTGCACATGCCTGCTTTTTGAATTGACGTTGGTAGAGGAAAATTAGAAAAGGGCTTTAACAATAAAATTATAATCCAAATAGTGTCATAACATGTATCTCCACTCTGGCCCAGGTGGGCGTCGCTTACTCTAGTAAAGGGGGCTTTCACTGGCATTTTTTTTTCTGTTGAATATTTTGTTTATTCTTTCAGTCATCATGAGGACTGCTTTCTTTTTCCTTTGGTAGGAAAATGCATTCTACATGAAAGACATGTAGTTCTTAGTAACATACATATAACAAAGACAGAGAATTACAAATTATTCAAAAATATTTTAGGTCTAGGTCTACAAATCATAGAAAATAATAAAATCCATTGGAAAGCCCAGAATTAGCTAGTTTTAGGTTGGATAAGTATGACACAGAAGCAAAAACTGCCTAGAAACATGATTAATTCAGCACTGAGATGAGCCAGTTATAAATGTATTTAGTTAAAATATTTTACCAGCATTTTTGTTACTTTTTTGTAAAATCACAACTGAATTACAGAAACCTAGGGTTTAGCGATGGGGAAGCAGTGATCAAAAGCATGAAATGTAGAGTCAGACACACGTGGAACCATTCTGATTCCACCATTTACTGGCTGTGAATCCTTAAACTACGTAACTTCATTAAACGTTGGTTTTTCTTAGTCACTGCATTTCACAGTGATCAGAAGAGCAGTGATGGGCCAACAATGAGTAAATTCACACTCCACTGTAATATAAAACAGGGAGCCAATTTATTAGTTTAGAAAGTGATATCCTTTTTCAGTTTCTAAAATATCTGTGTCTACAGTATAAGGTAGGAATTCAGAACGCCCAAGAAGCTGAATTATTTATTAGGAGATTACTTAGCACAGGGAAGTAAATTATCTTGTTTCATCCAGATCATGGGGAGACAGGATGGGCTATCCCTGACACATAGCAGAGACTCTCATAGGACTAAGTTACCCATGACCCAGATTTCAACATCCTTCTCTCCTAGAGAGTTCTGCATTCATGGGTACAGTGTGTATCTCTGCTAAAGGCTTTTCTATACTAGCCACCCCCTCAGGTGGTAGAGTCTTTATCTGTGTCAATTCCACTAATTAAGCTAGGGAGCTGTTACCAGAAAAGTAGCTATTACTAATGACATGCTAGACATTGTGTCGTGTGTGACACACATCGAAGTAACTAGAGTCACCCTCTGCAATCATACTTCTCTTGTAAGTAGATGATCGGATAGCTCCTGCTGCAGCATCAACTGCAAGAACCAAGATGCAGCCGGTTTTCAAACTGCTGTCCCTAATAAGCTTATTTCCAGTTATTCAGCCCTAAAATTGTTATATCTGGCAGATATCCACTTATGTTTAAAAAGATGGCAATTTGTTCTTTAACTTGGAAATACAATTTCAAAATAGTTTTTTCTAAACTGAACCACCAGGTGGCTGTACTACCCAAAGACAGATGCGTGATAGTGACCGTTCTGAAGGGGCTTTAACAGTTAGGTTTTCGCTAACAGTTCTCCTCACTTAAAGAAGCAGTTAGTGATTCTCCTCACACATTTTAAATTACATATTATTGAATAACTTCCATTGAATAACGTCCACACTCTGATCCAGACCTCTGAGAACTACACTTATGTGTGCGTAAGGACTTCTCAAAGAAGTAGGGACTGTGTAGGTAAAAATATAATGAGATTGCTTGATTTTTGTAATAAAATGTTATCCCTGACATACATTTGGCAACTAGAATAACAGCAGTCCACAATTGTTCAAGGCAGTTGTACACAGACAACCAATCTTCTAGCTAAGTCCTATCAGAACAGCTGAGACACACAGAATGACATGCTCTTATATTTTCTGCACAGCACCAGGCTACCAAGAGATGCCCTGGCCCCCACTGGATTAGAATACTTCCCATTTTTCCCTGTGTAGAATATTGGGCTTTACTGTTATATGTCCTCAGTTTTATAAAGAGCCAGTATAATACCACTTTATGTAAGGGCTATGAGTCTTCCAGGCCCATATGCTGGAGGCATAGAAATGTTTGACACTTGGCACAGTGGGGCCAGGTCGGGAGGGGGGCAGTATTGCTCCGAAATATCAGAATAATGCTGCCAAATCAAATTTAACAAATATTTCTTTGAATATTTTTATGTCACTTGTTACAATTTGCGATTCTGTGTTTATTTTGGTATTTGTTAGCAATCTGTCAGTCCTGTTAGCAAAATGGAAACTCCAATTGGAACAGAAAACACAACTATTCCATTCTACCTTGTGTACCTAGTGCTTAGTAATTAGTAGCACTCAGTAAATACTGATTAAATAGATGAATCTCTATTTCTAAGGTAAGTTATTCTAAGAAAGGACCAACTCATTCATGCATGTTTCACTTTCTAAATGATGTTCTCAGGGAAATCTGTCTTGCACTTCATTCAGAGAAGTGAATGTTCAGAAGTAGAAATCAAAAAGAAAATGGAAATTAAAAAATAATAGGTACAGAAAAAAAGCTAATACATTGAATTAATCTCCAATTGTCTTGCCTTTTTATTTTATTTTTTTTTATCTTTAGGGGGGAAGGGAAGAAGAGAGGGAGAGAAACATCAATGTACGGTTGCCTTTTGTGTGTCCCCTGCTGGGAACTGGCCTGCAGGGAACCCGCCTGCAACCCAGGCATGTGCCCTGACTGGGAATCGAACTGCGATTGTCTGATTCGCAGGCCCGTGCTCAATCCACTGAGCTACACCAGCCAGGGCCTTATTTTACTTTTTAATTTCAACTTCTCCTCCAATCTGTTTTATATTATGCCTGAAATTTTTCTGCTAATCAGCTACTTCCCTGGCTTTCTCTTTTTCCAGAGAAAGAGATACTGGGATGAGCCCAGGTCAGCGCACACTGCTGGCTTTCCCAGGCAGGAGCTGTGATTTACTGGTCCTTTTGTCCCCAGCACTTAACACGGTGCCTGGTACATGTTATTCAGCAATAAAATAAGTGAAGTCCTGATACACGATATAACATGAATGAACCTTGAAAACTGTGCTGAATGAAAGAAGCCAGTCACAAAAAACACACATATTTTATGATTTCTCATATATGAGTGTCCAGAATAGACATCCATAGAGGCAGACAGCAGATTAGTGGTTGCCAAGGGATGGGAGGGTTGGGGAGAAATGGGAGCAGTGACTTCTAATGGATACGGAGTTTGGGAGAGGATGATGAAGGTGTTCAGATGTTGCTTGTGGTCATGGTTGCAAAACTATGATTAGGCTAAAAACTCCATAATTGTAATATGTAAATTAGATCTCAGGAAGACTGCTATTTTTAAAAATAACCTATGAATTTGCCTTTTATAGAGGCCAACTAAGTGCTAGAGATTTGTTGCAAGCTTGTTTTCTGATAGAATTTACACATATGAAGTATTTTTTCAATAGTATAGACTCATAAGTACCAATTTCTTAAGAAAATTATGCTGATCATACAAAATGATAAACATTTTCCCAGTGTTTTTTGGAGGGGGGTTGCTTCTTTTAGGAATAATTATTTCTTCTCCAGTAATCTAGGGCTTTTTCATGATTAGTATCATCTCAAATGAGACTATTGTACAATTGTTATTCAAACTCAGAAATATTATTAATGCAAAATTCTGTTTCCAATGGTAAAATCAGTATGGATTGTGTGTTTCAGTCAGCAGAACCCAGTGAGGTGAAGCCTGCAGCAGCAGCACCAGGACCAGCATCGGTGGTTGCTGATCTGCCCAGTAGTGAAAAAGAGGTGGACCCTAACAGCATCCCTACTGCCATCAAGTACCAAGATGACAATTCTCTGGCTCATCCAAATGTAAGATCTTTAAACCTTAAGACTGTCCGTTGAAGTCTGGTTGACTGAAATTAATTCATACTGTTGTCCTTTTGCCTTGGTGATAAGAAGACCATTGAAGGAAATGGATTCATATGTTCTGATTTGCTAAACACAGGCAGATGAGCCAGAGGGCAGGGAGGAAAGGAGAAAGGTGGGAAGAAGGGGAAGGGACTAGTCAGAAAGCATGTATGAATGACCCGTGGACAACGGGGCGAGGCCTGACTGTGGGGTCGTGTGTGGGCTGGGTGGAGGGGGACAAAGGGGGAAAATTGTAATACAATAAACAATAATAAACAAATAGGCAACTGACCCTCGGCCCTTGGAGCTGTCGCATGTTTTTGAATATGGTATGTCCAACACATGTTGCCTGACCTTTAGAAGTGGTTTTTCTATGGTTAAGAAAAAGTATCAAAAAGAAGAGTTTTGTTCTGTGTTTAGTGTGCCGCTGACAGACCTAATTCAGGCTCAGCTCTCGTGGACTCACTGACTACGAGCAAGCACATCACGGACATATTCCGTGACCTCTGTAAAACGGTCTCATCTCACTCTGTCCCACAGAAAGACTGTAGGAGATACACTTCACAAAATAAGGTGTAAAGTTGGAAACTGGTGATGCTGATGTTAGTCCTTTTACTCCACAATTGTCTGGTCATTAGTAATTCCAAACAGATGATCTTCGATTAAGAAATCATCAGAAGTTAAAACGGTACCCAAATCTCATACTGAAAGATTATTTTATAAAGGCAATTGGTGTCATTTAAGGTCAAATCCAAGTTATTGGCAGACAATAACATTTTTTCTTTCTTTTTTTTTATTTCAGCTATTTATTGAGAAAGCTGATGCTGAGGAAAAGTGGTTCAAGAGATTAATTGCTCTTCGACAAGAAAGGCTAATGGGCAGTCCTGTGGCCTAAATAATATGTGTGGTTGAATCAACAGCAACATTGAAAATTTAGGCTTTTAAATCCCAATTTAACTTTTTATTCATAAAAAAATTGACCCAATTATATAAAAAGGTAATCTTACTTCATTCTTTTCTCAAGTGGGCTTAAATATTTGTTTATTTGAACTTAAACATTGTGAATATTAAAATTAGTATAAGATTGAGGAATGCATGAAATTGTCCTACTGTTAATAAAACTAATGCAAAAAATATCAGTCTTAATAAATAGCACACGGTAGTGTTTCTGTGTGTAAGTTTTAAAATATCAAATTGTCATTTAAAGACATAGTTTTGATTGACCATGCATATGTAAGAATCAAACTCTATGCTATAAATCAAGATTTCCTCTTCCATGTATTATGAAACCATTTTGAATCTTTTATTTTACCTTACTGGAAAATTTTAGGCCCAATAAAAAGCACTCTTAACAATCTAAGCAGAACAAGCATGTTACTATTAAAAGAATAATTTCTTTAATGAAAAACTTTGTAGAAAATGAACTACATTGATGATTTATGGCTTAGAGATCAGGTTTCACTAAGCACTTCTTTTCAGCATGTTAGCAGCGCTCAGTCCATCCTTGTAGAAATCACATGTCCCTGCTAGACCTGATGAGCTGGCCAAACAGCCGTCATAGGGAAGGCCCGTCTGAGGAAGCAGGTAAGAGTTCTCGCCTCAGTCCTGCTTCATATTCCACTGTCCCCGGGAGAGGAAGCCAGCTACCTGTAATTCTGAGGAGACCGTCTCTCACTGTAGAATGAATGCCTTTCTCTAGTAGCTGAAGGGAAATCAACAGCGAGTCCATCCTGAACATGCCAGAGATAAGGACTTTCAGGCCTTGTGTTATAAAACTAGTTTTCACCAGCTGGCCATAAATATTTCCCTTTCCTATTTTGTTCTGTTGCCTGGTCTCACTCTGAGTTAGTCTCTGTGAAGACTGTACCTCAGAACACAAGATAAACATGAAGAATTTTGGGACAGGATGACCAATCTGTGGGATAGCTAATGGTATCTTTTTTTATGTTTCTGAAACTTCAAAGGCTAATTCCTGTTAAAAATGAAAACTATAAAGAGCTTACACTTCATTTTAAAAGGTACGGAGAGGAGACTCGTGGTAAAGTACACGTTTTCAGACACAGTTTTTCACATTTTAAGCAGACGCCAGTGCCCTTTTTGCCTTGGCTGTAAGTGCCCAGTATGAACTCAGGTCTGCATGGGTTTTAATTCAGATAGATACATTTTTAGTGACTTTAAAAAAAGATTACTGTTTCTGAAATATTTTGTATTTCATTCTTTGCCTAACTCGTGAACTGTAAAAGCACTGCCCCCCTTCTGGAAAGTACATTCTAGTGGCAAGAATATGGGTTGTCACTGGGGCCCCGAGAGAGTCTCCGAGGACCTGGACGGGGCACTTTTTCTCAGAGCGACCGACGTTCCTCGCCTGCGAATACTGGGAACACTGTGATGTACTTTAATTACGAGTAATGCCAGTGTTCTTCCGTGGTGAGTTGCCTGAAATACAGAAGCTTGTACTGCCATGGATCTGTATTTTAAAGCTAAGTTTTTCATGAAGACAGAGAATCGGTTTTCTTTTTAATAACTAAACTCTAGTCCCTGCAGGAACTCTATGACTATTCCCCCTTCTTCCTGATCCCTTTCTAATGTGATTCATTTGAAGGCATTATTAGCTGCATTTACCTACATTCCTGTTGAAGACGACAGTATTACCACACAAGCCAAATCAAATTTAATGAGGAAGACTTCGTAGAACACTATCAAACATATCACCAAACTCGGGCTAAGTGATGAGTGTCCTAACATACCTCTAGGATCCTAACATAATGAGCCTGTAAAGCAGAGCAGTACCTTTCATGTCACTTGAATGGTGACAGTGATTTGGACTTAAATGAGACCTCCAAGTGTTTTCTGAAATGTTGACTTTGTGTACAATGACAAGTACTAATTATACAAGTTGGATTTTCATTACTGAAGTGAGTCCATTCTCAGGAAAAATGAGTAAGAACACCTTTTTTTTCTGGCTCTCCTTACTTACGGGGAGGGAGGTACATAAGTACTAAGGACAGAACACTTTGAGTCATTAACCTGCTTCCCTTCAGCATCCCCACGTGTGAAATGAGGTTACTGATTGTGGACTTGCCTACTTTGACTTTTCAGTAAAATAACCTAAAAGAAAGCCCTAGATAGAAAAGGTTTACTATTTATGCCAGTGTGACATTTGACTTGGTAGCCATCTTAACGTGATATGAAGCGAACAGTTGCACAGAGAACTTGAAAACGCTGCACCCCAGCTTCTGTACAGTGCGCTTCCTCTGCATGTGTTTGAATGGGGGCCAGTGGGCCTCCATCCCGCTGTCCCCAGCCGCCCCTGATCCCCCTGCCTGCCAAGACCACAGGAAGCCCTGTTGGCTCTGCAGTTACGCCCTAACTGACTCAAGGAGTCTCGGGTCTTCTTTGGTCAGATTTACCCACTTTTTAAACTTTTTCTTAGATACCTAGCTTTTTAAATATCTAGGCACAATGAGGGCAGCTGGGTATACAGAGGTTTCATTGTGAAGCCAAGAGAGGAAATATTCAGTGGCAGGGGAGAGGGAATGATTGCAAAGAGGACAGAAATTACTCGTTACAAAATTAAGGTGGGCTTCATGGAGAAACCTCAGCTGAACGAAGACCGGAAGGAGAAGAAGGCACTAGGAAGTACAGAACTCACGTCCAGCCACTGTCTGTCTGATGGCTGCACTAAGCGGCTGGGGACTGTTGCAGCTCTAACCCAGGGAAGAGTCCCTTTCATAAAAGACCCAAGTGGCCCTTCCCTCTCAATCTTATGAAAAATCCAGAAAAAAATTTAGGTACCTGGTCACTCTCTGGCATTCTCTGAGCCGTTCTTCCTTTCGGTGGAGAATTGGCGGAATAAGCTAGCCCTTCATTTGGCCACTAGCTTCGGCAGGCTTCGGCTCACTACTGCCTGTCAGCCAAGGTGACACGAGCCAAGCTGTGCAATGGTAGTTGAACGGAGATTTCCGGTACCTCTGGGAAAGAGTCATATCTGCCAGGAAGGCCTTGCACAGCCACATGGACCACTGCATGTCCCCTGGCACTCTCTGTTTCTCTACTGTGTGTTATACAAATCATCAGTTTAAAGCTGAAGGACACAGTTCACTTACCTATGATGAGATCTCTCCGTAAATGTCCTTTGGTTGGGCATCAATGAAAAGTGTTAAGTGAGCAAATGAGATCATAACAAAAGCTAAGAATGAAACAAGACGTGGAAGATTTTTGGTCCCCAAACCATGGATGAATTGATCTAGAATTCTTATACCTGTGTTACTCCTTTGTCCCCCCATTTCCCAACCCCCATGCTCCTGGTGAGTATTACAAATGAGATTTTAAACCAGCTCTTCGCTATTACTCAGTTGAATCAGTGCTTGAATTGTTTAGGAAGTGTCTAAATGCCATCCTTTAAATGTAAGCCTTACTCTTTGGAACTCCCTTGTGGAATAAATGGAAAAACAAATCGTCTTGATAAGAAACGTCTTAGTGTGTGCAGCAAGACAGGAATGAAAACGGAGGTGAGAAAGAACACTGAATTCTCAGGTCATGTTCATCTTTCATCACAGGAATGGACGTCGGTCAGTATATTCAGCTCTTTTTGGTGGGTTTTTTCCTAAATCAAAGAAAATGTTCTGTCATGATATTTTACAGTTATTTTTGCTATTCTTTTTTAAATATTTTATTTATTTATCTTTAGAGGGGAAGGAGAGAGGGAGAGAAACATCAGTGTGTGGTTGCCTCTTGTGGGTCCGCTGCTGGTAACTGGTCTGCAACCCAGGCATGTGCCCTGACTGGGAATCGAACTGTGATCCTTTGTTCGCAGGCTCATGCTCAATCCACTGAGCTACATCAGCCAGGGCTTGCTATTCTTGTGTCCCCAGAATCAAGCCCATGCCTGACACAAGGTTTTCAATAAATATTTTTCAATGAAAGAAGAGTGGATTTCTTCATCTCAAGTGGGCAGTCTGTTTAACAATCTGGTTATTTAAGTTACTGAAGTTATTTGGAGCCAGCGCAAAAATAAATGGGTGTCTGGGTGTGTAGACCCACGACTGAAAGCAGAGTCTTGCAGAGATATTCCTACACCTATATCCAAAACAGCATTATCCATAGTAGCTAAACCATGGAAGCAACCCAGATGTCCACGGCTGGTTGAATGGATAAGTAAAATATGGTACATACCTACAGTGAAATATTATTCGGCCTTGTGGAGGAAGGAAATTATTCTACAATGTGGATGAACCTTCAGGACATTATGCCAAGTGAAATAATCCAGTCACTACTTTCTTAGAATAAGTAGTCAAAATCATAGAGACAGAAAGTGTAATGAAGGAAGGTTGCCAGGGGCTGGGGGAGGAGAAAGGGGGGAGTGGCTGTTCAGTGGGGACAGAGTTTCAGTTTTGCAGGAGGAAAGTTGTGGGCGGCTGGGCGGCTGCGGGTGGCGGCTGCACGACTATGAATATGTAATACACTGAGTTGCACATTTAAAAATGGTCAGTATAGAAAATGTCACGTGTATTTTACCACGGTAAATATATGTAAAATTTCATACACATACATTAAATAGATAAATAGGTGAGTTTTATAACCCAGTTTGTTTGGTTTCTCTGATTTATATGTCCAAATGTCTCTGAGCAGACAAAGACCGTTGGATGTCAAGGAGAAGCACAGAGGACGTCATGCCTGCTCTTGCATTAGGGACTGACCACAGGGGCTCGACTTGGTCAGTGCTGTACTTGCCGGGCTGTCTTCTGGCCTGATTTTCTTACTGTACAAATAACACTTCAACTGACGTGGATGTGGTCATTCAGGGCCCACCCACTGTCTCCTGTCGGAGGTGGCTCTCCCTGGCAAGCCACAGGTCAATTTTCAAGAAATAAAGGCCACCAGTATTGTAAGACAACACTCAACTCAACAATGTACCACTTTATTTTTAGGTCTGAAAAGGAGTGGCAAAACGATCCTGCTGCAGTTCTCAGAGTGATGAACTGAACTGACCCTCCCTTACTAGCATCTCCTAACATGACACTCGGGCTTCAACCCCACGGTGTAAAAACCTAGTGTACGGCACACAGTCTTCGTGATCATTTAAAATGAACAGCGAAAATCCCGCATCCCAGATAAAACCCAAAACTACAGTCTCTACCTGTGTATGTATCACAGAAGTTGTCATAAACTTAAAACCAAATTGAAAACATATATTTGAGAAATCAGTGTTTTCCAATTACCAGCACCACAGATTGAATTGACTATATTGATGACTGGGTAAATTTTTTAAAAAACAAATTCTGTAACTGCATTACTTTTATAGCCCCATCGGAGCTGTTCTCTTTCCTCTTCCTACTCTGGTAAGTCTAATTGATCTGCAGAAAACAACTCATGATAACTTATTTTAATAGTTTGGGAAAAATACTTTTTTTTTGAAATGCTGTGTATCTGAATCAACTGCAGTCTCATTATTAAGTAAAAATAGGAAGTCATCCAAAGTTATAATCTTGGATAAATACACTTATCTCTATGTTGAAACGTTTCATTAAAAGATGTGTGCACCTACCACAGAGCATCATTAGCAGCCCAAGCCGTGTCGCTTAATGGTTGTTCCACCAGAAACACTTGAACCTTCAAGGAGAAAACCATTTTCACATTAACACATGTTCTCTAATGACCACACCTTTCGAAGATCATGTGTGCTGTTTTCAGCAAAGGTGCTCAGAGACTTTTATTTCACTTGCTTTATAATTAATAAGGTGACAAGTGATTGGTAAGTAGATTAGCATCACCACGGCCTAGAAAATACCAGAGACCCAGTTTCTATTTGGAGCCCTTAACATCCCACCAAATATTTTATCTTGCTATGAAAACGGCAATGCAATTCCCAAGAGACATTGTTCAACTAATTTCTAAATTCCTTTGAAAGGCATTTACAGAGACCTTAGAAAGCTGTGAGTTATAAAAATATTGTGCTTTTTCTTTTATTTTTTGAAAAACCCATGTTAGAATTCCCACAATCTATGACAAAAAAAATCTGTTCTTTTACTAACAAAGGCAGCATGGATTTGAGATGTATTGTTTACTTTTGGAGTTAAAAAAAATCAATATAATTTAAACATCAGTGAGGGTTTGAATATTGGATTCCAGTTCAAATGGGCAGTTTTTTAATTAAATATGAATGGCCACCATTTACTAATTCTCTTTCTGCTAGCCACTTCGACATTCTTTTCAATATGCATGTACACATTTTCTAGAAAATTACATAAACATGGCAGCAAATGGTCACATGCAGTTTATTAAATGCGCTCATTTGCTCACCTTGTGTGAACACAGGCGACCTGATGGGAGAATAAAAGTGATATCAAGAATTACACTTTCTATGTGTTGGTTTCATAATTTTGTGATTCGCATTTTACTTTTTCATCAGAAAATACTAAAAACACAGAAGGAAAGTAAATTGACTCGCATTCAACCAATCTGTGAATGCGAAGAAATGCCTGCTCCTGGTGTCCTGCTGCTCTGTGCTGCGCCAGGTAACCACGGTCCTCCCAGCCTCTCCCTGTGCTTAAACACACACAGCTCTAGAGATACCGACATGGGCACTCTGTTCAGACCATGAAAACACTGGTGTGCCTCTAACTTTTTCCCTGGACATAAGCCTTGGATACTCTCCGAATGGTGCTTACTCTTTGTAACAGCCGCATGGAGTCCTGAGACTGGAACTGCTGAGGTGTAGGGCACGTGCCTTTCACACATAAACTACTGTAGGAACAGCAACAATAAGTAAACTTCCAAATAGATGATTTCATGCAAAGTAAGATTGTATCAGTCTCTTCAAATCATTTAAAAGCTAAAAGGTCGTTTTTTAAATTGGTGTATATTGTATGTAGCTAGTTCTCTCCATCACCCTTCATAATTGTTCTCCACTTTCTTTTCCCTCTGTAGTGTGCCAGGAGGCTGACTTTTACAGAGGCCATTGCCCAGTTCTCCTTGCCCTCTGCTTCTGGTTAGGTCCAGCTGATGGGACGCTCGACCGCAAAGCAAAGGGGAGAGAACTGGACATCTGTAACCATGCTGGACCAGGTCTCTGGTGTGGCTGCTTTCCTGAGGCCGCAACTCCTGGGGGCTGGCCCCTCCCTCAGGATGCAGCTCTCACCGCGTTACAGTAGCAGCTCCCTCCTCCTGCCTCTTCCCACCTGGAGGCTGGAACAGTTTCCTGTAACTGCTAGTCCCTGACTGCCTCCCTTAACCCTGTCCACATCCCTGTGAGCAGGGCTTTCATTAACCTTTTGAGGTTATGTCATCATCTACTGCCAGGACGGAAGCTGATGAAATTACCTTTGGTGTATCAATTAGGGTTAATTAAGTATACCAGTTTGGTTTTTCATAAATAATGGCAATAGCAGCAACAGTGAACAGTGCCTTACATTTCTTAAATGTTTATTTTTCAAGAGAAAGTCATTTAAAGGCAGCTGTGGTGGGTTCGTGTGTCAGGGACACAAGCTCCAGTTCCACCTTCCTCAGTAGGCGGCCCCCCACCGCGCGGTGGGGGACGGCTGCTGAAGCTGTGGCCCTCGTGCCCACATTCCAGGCTGGGTGAAGGATTGGCTCCCTTTTGAGAAGACTCGGGCATCAAAACTAAAGGATACTTGGAAGTCTGTACCTCACAGACTAGAACTTGGTCGAATGACTATTCCCCTGTTGCAAGAGAGAGTGGGAAATGCAGTATTTCAGCTTGTCATGGCAGAAAACATCCTGTTCATCGCAAATCAGAAGATGATATTTTCTTTAAAGTCAAACCCTGAAGAAACCCAGCTATATAGCATATCTACCCATTCAAATTTTCATTAATTTTGAAAACCATTTTGTGGAATACTGCTGAGTGGCATCGGCCCTTTCTCGGCCCTCCAGAGGCTGCTAGGCAACCGCCCTTTCCACGAGCTTGTATGAAGCAGTAGCCACAGTAGCTGTATGCACGAACGTTCCAGGTGGCGTGAGTGGCATTTAGACCCCGAGAGTGCCTCATCACCATTGCTCCTCAGCTCTATTCCAGGCCCATACTAATCAGTTAAGGCTGTTCTCTGAACCTGAATATATCCCGTCTAGAGAGGTCCGGCGTGAGTGTTTCAGCTCGTCTCTATGTCATCATGCTGTATCTTGGGGGAAGGCTCCAGGGGAAAGGAGGCACCAAGTCATCAATTTAACTCTGGTGCCTCATCACCTGCTCTTCCATTTAAATAGTTTCCACGTCTTTATTCAACTTTTTATCCTTTAAAGGTTAAGAAAAAACACCTTTCATTGATCTTGTATTGTAAGCACATGGACAATGCTCGATTCAATTATAATTCTACATTTGTCAACCAACCTTGATCAATGATTTCTGTCTCCACCAGCAGGGTCTTCCTGTCAACAAGTATTTTAATTTACTGAAGATTGATTTAGCCAAGTGCATGATCTCATGCGAGTGAAGCAATAAATTTGAATTTTTTCAGCCTGCTCTTGTTCCTGAAAAGCCAAGAGAAACCGTCTAAGGTAAATGATAGGCATATTCTGGCTCTCTCGGTCTTCGAAAGGAAAAGTTGAAAGGAGTCTGCCAATTCAACAAGGTAGCAGATCAGCTAGGGATGAGGGCAAGGGCCCCACCTGGTAGTAGAGGTACATTTGCCTGGGCATGCTTGTAATTCTGGGAACCGAGTGAGCTGGCAGGCAGGGTCCCACAAGGGACATAAATAAGAACTCCCACTCCAACATCTGAGCCACAAGAAACAATGTGTAGTTGCGTGTTTGTTACCCACTGTGATTTGCATGTCTACCAATTCTTTAATACTCCCATGGAGAGATAGGGTCGCTGTGCCCTTCCTTGAATCTGGGCCATTCTTAGTGACTTGCTTGTAACCAACAGAATATACTAGAAGTGAGTGGCACATCATAACTTCTGAGGCTAATTCAGAGAAGGCTAATGCCTAATTCTCTTGGAATACCCCTGGAGCACTAAACTGCCATGTACAGCAACCAACTATTGAGGGACAGTCCTATTCTAAGAAAACCAAGGCGACGTGGACAGTCTGTCTGCATGTCGCTGTTCTGTCTGGCAGCCGCATCTGAGGTTCCGGTCAACCAGCATGTGAGCAGAGGCTCGTCCAGCCACAGAGTCTCCCCGGCTGAGTCTCCTAGAGGTAAACTGTCCATTTCTCTGCCTAAAATCCTTATCCACAGACTCGATGAGCCTAAGAAAATGGTTCTTTTATATCACAAAGTTTGGGGTGTTTGTTACACAGCAATAGTGACCAGAACACCAACCCTACAGAGTCACTAAATACCTGTTTGAAGCACATACTGATAAACACTGACATTTATTGGAGTTCTGAAAGCCGGGTGGCTGCCACCGTGGATGGAGAGGCTGCATGACATTATGTCATGAATATATATACGCTCTTGTCAGTGATCCTTTTGTATAAAGCCAACCCACCAAATGCAGGTAAGTTGCACAGGCAAATCTATAAGAGTATTTGGGTTAAATGACAAATATAATTAGAAAACAAGAGTGCCATGTAAAAACAAATACAGGGTTATTTAGTGCCTTTAGCCAGCAGTCAGCTTGTCCTATAAAGCCAACTGCCATGAGTAAGATTGAACGAGCTGTAATCATTAAAGTGACTGAGAATTAGGAAAGAAAATTAATTCCTAAAGGAAATCACTATAGATCTCATTAGTTCAGGAATAACCCACCTTAGGACTTTAATTAAAAATAATATTTATTCCAAATAAATGAGTGTTGGCAGGTTTCCATAGAATCCACAATCTTGGTTATGCCGAATCTTCTCTGATATTAAGGCAGACATCATTAATCTTGTCTGAGATGCCCTCCAGCCCGACAGCCCTCCCAGCGCTGGGGCGGTTTCTTGCAGCAGCCTTTTTATCTTCAGAAAAGCGTTATAACTCATGCAGATACCTAATGTAAAAAGGTCTAGGCAATTAGAGACAGCACTCTGAGATCTTCCCTGGCATTTTATCACCTTAGAAAGCACCTCATAATGAGTTTGTTCCCCAATGGAGGCCCGCGTCCCAGCGCTACCATCAAATGAACAGTGGTTACTTTATTGTCTTATTTCTTTCCACCATTCTTTGTTCCAGGAAGGTATCAAGTGTTTTATAAACACATGCATGGAATATGAGCAGATAAAAGAGAAATTTCAACAAGTCAGTGAAGAAAGTAGGGCAAAGGAGAGGCTGACAGTAGAAAGGTAGGAGGAACTTTCATGAGATGAGGTTAATATCCAAAGTGCGTGACATAAAGCTCTGTAAAGGTACACGCTTCCTAGCTTGCCATCTGAGTTTTGGATGATAGTTTTGAAAACTTTGTCCTGTACCTGTTTTATTATTTTTGTACCTGTTACTAATAGATGCACTGGGTTGAATCGTGTACCCCCCAAAATTCATGTCTCCCTGGAACCTATGACTGGGACCTTATTTGGCAGGATCCTTGCCAATGTAACCTAGTTAAGATGAGGTCACACTGGATTAGAGGGGTCCCCCAATCCAGTGACTAGTGTCCATATAAGAGAAGGAAACTCGTACTGAGAGGCACACAGGGGAGAGGGACGTGAGATGCCCAGTGACAGAGGCAGAGGTCGGAGGGATACACGGCCGGCCGGTGAGCACTGAACACTGTCCGCTAGGAGGAGGCGAGGAGGCCGGAGTCTTCAGACGGCGCGGCCCTGCGGGCAGCGCGGCTTCCAGACCCCAGAACTGTGAGAGAGCACGGTTCTGTCATAAAAGTCCCCCTTCTGTGGTGCTGTTATGACAGCCTCAAGACACTAACATAACACTGAAACATGTTTTCCTAAGGACCTGGAGCACAAGGCCGGTACAAATATAAAGGCTTGGAAGGGAAACAATGAAGAAAAAGAAACAACATTCTGAAAACGTTGCCTGGTAACTTTCTGTTTTAACACCTGTGGTTTTCCCATGCTCGCTGGCTGGTGACAAAACAAGTAGCAAGTAAACTGGTGACAAATCTTAAGAGGGAACAAAACAATCTGGGAAGCATCTGGTCACATGAAGTTTAATAGGCTGTTTTTATATGGATAAGTAGGCTTTTGATTTTTTTATTTGTTTATCTTTAGAGGGGAAGGGAAGGAGAGAAATATCAATGTATGGTTGCCTCTCGTGGGTCCCCTGCTGGGAACTGGCCTGCCACCCAGGCATGTGCCCTGACTGGAAATCGAACCGTGATCCTTTGGTTTGCAGGCCTGCACTCAATCCACTGAGCTACACCAGCCAGGGCAGCTTTTGATATTTTATTGCATACTTTAAGAGCCTACTATTTCCAAAACCGTACAGGGAGGACCGTGTTCAATAAACACGAATCTGGAATGCAGGCATTCTAGAGCATAGGCAAGGCAATTTCAGATCCACTTTGAGGCTGAGCAGAATGAGAAAGCGAATATAATACCCAGAACCAGATAAACTTATGCCAAACTCCGAATCAGATGCAATCAATAGTTTGTAACCTAAATAGCCTACAAAAATGAAACTACTACCTAATGGCCCTCCTATTTTAACATATGAACAGCCACTAATGAGGTAGTGATTGGTGTTCACTTATAAAACCCTTCTGCCCAGATTTGCCATCAACCCAGTTTTGAGTTACATTCAGAAGCCAATATGTGGGTACGAATGGGTTCGGGCATCTTATGCCATGAAAACTCAAGCTCTCAATTGTTGAAGACCGCTCTGCCTAGTTTTAGGAATTGTATCTCTACCCCTTGTAGCTAAGGGCGAGAGACGACCTCTGGAATGCCAGCCACAGGAGAAAAAGCCTGTCTCTGGTAGCAAACGCTGCCTCAGTTCCTCTCCTTACCCCCAGAGCTTGGTTGGAAGTCAGTGACAAGTAAGACCCCTCACAGCAGGGTGCAACCTAAGCCAGAATGGATCACTTGGGAGGCCTTCATGGAAGGACTGGTGGGGGACTGCAACAAAGAGCAATGGACTCTCGCCCCCGGCTTTGACATAGCCCGAGTCCTCATGTTCTTTGGGAGAAGTGCTTCCTGGCTGTAATCCCCTTAAGCCTGAATACCTGATGGGGAGGGGTGCAGCTCCTTGCCTTGCTAGAGTGTGTCCTGGGGAAAAATCTGGCACCACAAAGACTTCCTGATAAACCTGTGAAATTTGTTCTGCTAAGAGTGCTTCCATTCATATGATAAGGGTCTGAGAGGAAATGAGTATGTCTCCCAAAGTTTCTGCAACTCTCTTCCTGACGGACACTGACTCATAGTAAGCCCTTAGATTTATTTGTAATGTTATCTACTGTTTGATCCTTGCTGCCCTGTATTCCTATGTATTACAACCCAGTAAAAGGCTATGGAAAAAGGTGCTCAGGGCCTTTTTCTCCTCAGAGGAACTGGCAGCTGCTGGCCTTTGTCTCCCCTGAGAAACTGGCCACAGCCCACTCCACCATCCCCAAACAGATCTCATCTTGTCTCGGCCATATTTATTCACTCACGCGTGTCCGTGGCACCGGGGGGACCTCACAAAAGAAGCCGCCCTCACATTCAATAACCAGATCGCACACGCGAAGCCTGTGGGCCAGACTCAGCCCAGAAGCTTGTTTTGTTGGCGTGCTCGCCAGCTTTGTTTTAAATTCATTGCTCACTTTAAAAAATTGGAAGTTATTATGTGAAATCCCGTATTACCAGTGAACATGAACTTCTGCAGGGCAATCACCTGGAGCTGAATAGCAGCTGCCCCCCTTTGCTGGAGTCAAGCCCCCTCCAGTTCCCCAGAGTGCCCACCCTTCTGGGGGCCTGTGTCTACACAGACAGAACAAGGTTAACAGAGCAGGTTCTCAGCCAGACTCCTGGAATGTGTGACCTTGAGCCAGGAGTGTCTCTTCTCTGACCTTTAGCTTCCTGTCCTGTCAAATGGGCATAATAATGGCAGCTATTCCATCAGATTGTTTGGGGGATTAAGGGAATTAAAACATGCAAGGCACATGCCCCTCACAATGAAACTCAATACATGTTTGGTATTATTTTGATTATTGTTAATCCTTATCCTCTTACCTATCCCATTTCCCTCGCCTTTATTACCTGTGTGCGGTTTGTGTTTTTGACTCCAGCTCTAAGTAAAGCCCCACCTGCAGTGGGAGGTGGAGGAGACGTCTGGTCTCCTGTGTGCAGTGGGGTGGCAGGGGTTAGACTGGGTGTATTGATGAATAGCTGAGAGTCTACAGCCAGACAGCCCGGCTTCCAGACCCAACCCTTCTACTTTCTATAAATATGTCCTTCGACAAATAACAACTCTCTGAACCATGTGTTTACTTCCATAAAATAGTAATGGGACTGTTGTGAATCAACACGCCTAGTACATGGTACATTTTAGCTTAATATTATCAACAAACACAGAAGACCACAGCATTCTCCTGCCAACCAGCAAACCTAGGCCTCGGCTGCCAGGGCCATTCAGTGGTGTGAGCCTGCAGGAGGTCGTGTTCCGGGCGGTTTCCAGGTCCAAGGGAGAAATGAATTAGAAGGAAATCAGGTATAGCTTGAAGCTACTCATTATTCTTTCCCCATCGCCCCTTTGTGAGCCCAAAATATATGCCTCAGATAGTATTAAAACTTGCATGCCCTTGAAATTAAGAACAGTTCTTCCAGGATGGAAGCAGATTCTTCCTGCCATTTCAAATAGTAAAAGCATCTATGCATACGACAAAGGATGAAAGTGTTTCAAGTCCTTGATGTTTTCCAAAATAATTTTCTCATTCCCTGCACAGTCTTCTCAAATGGTTGCCTTCGAAGTGGGACATCCACCCACAGCTTGAATTCTTTCCAAATCTTATCAGACTTAAAAATAACCTTTAAAATAATGCTTTAGACCATCACATCAAATAGTTCCTGAGACAGATGACCTCAACAGTATTTCTTAAAGAATGCTTTCTACTCCTCAACTTGTTTTAGGCTCCATGGTTCCAAAGTTAATCATTTTTTTAAAAGAAGCAACAAAGTGTTTCTTCTATTTCATACATGAAAGCAATGTAGACAGTTACAGACATCAAAGTGTTGACGCGATGAGAAAAGCCTCTCTAGGAAATTGTCTACAGGAAAAAAGCTTTTCCAATCTTACTGGCAATAAAGATTTTAAAGTAGCTGAATGTTAGACTTACTTTAAAAAGTAATCAAGATACACAGAAGAATGGTCACAGAGCTTTAGTCTTAAAAGAAAAAAAAATCCAAAAAGCTATCAATTGTAGTTGGGCAAATTACATGGGGTGAATCCATACAATAAAATACTACACATAAACCAGGAAGAATAAACCACTGTGACACCCAACAATACAAATGAATTTTGCAAACATAATTTAAGCAGGAGAAGAAAGTCTCAGAATACTGGTCTTTTTTGAGAGAGACTGACTGAGAGCAAGCCAGAGGGAATTTTCTGGGATATTTTGGAAATACTTTATATCTTCAACTGAGCAGTGTTCACATAAGTTTATGCATCTGTAAAAATGTATTACAGTATGTGCTTAAGGTGAGTGGGCTTTACCATATCTAAATTATCACTCAGTTTAAAAGTAAATTTAAAAAACTAATCAGGCCTTAGCTGTGGATTTTCAGCTATGCCCCATTATGGGTTCTGCAGAAAGTCTGGGTTTTGTTGCTAAGAGAAAGTTAGTGTAACATACTTGCATTTTACATTGTCACTCAAATCCTTGGTCTTTGGAGTAATGGCTGTGATTTTAGTCATGAAAGGACAGCGTCGTTGTTCTTCAGGAAAACACAGAAACCCCCTCGTGTATTTAAACCAAACAGTCCGCGTCCAGGTTTGCTCGGTCCCGACAGCCTCGTGTGTACGGGACTGTACGCTGTCCGGTCCTTTCTCGTCGTGAGTGCTCTCCACGGGCGTTCGGAGACAAAAATGGCCCTGCCAGGGTCGGGGCTGGGTCTCGGCCAGGTCCTGTTCTACTGGTCACCAGCTAGAGAACCCTGGTGAGTCAGCCACTCTGCCTCCCTCAGTCTCTGGGTTCTCACCTGCAAACTGGAGGGCTGCTGAGAGCGTCAATTGGAATAACGTTTGCAAAAATCTTGGTAAACACTTTTTAAATGGAAGTTATTACTAAATGCAAATGAGCATGTATCTACATCTCTATTTTAAATAAGATTATGACACATGCTCCAAAGTGTCCAAGCCTCAAAAATTTACTTACATCTAAGAAATGTGGGAAAGGCCAAAACTTTTGGACCATATTTATTAACCGTAATATAATCTTTGGCTTGGCCCTGTTCCTACAGTGGGTCCTCGCTTCCTCCTCAGGTTTTTCTAGCATCCCTACCCCCTCTGGCCTTCCACCACTGGAGCAGAACATTCCTCTCTTATCTCCTCCCAACCCACTCTCTGCCACCGAATGTTAAAACCCTGTCCCTGGGGGACGGAAGCCTCAGCGTCTGCCCCCAAGAGACTGCCTGGAGCATCTTTCCTCAAAGGCCGTCTCATCACCAACACCCCAGAAGGTGACGTTTTCTGATGTTTCCAAGTAAAATATGACCCAATGACAATTTGTGCAAAACCAACTCCCAGCCATGGATAGGCACAGCCACTGAGAAAATGAGCTGTAACAGTCAACATGGCTGAAACAGGCTGCTGCCTGTTCACAGTTTGCCGTGAACAAAACTCCTGGCCCTCACCTCAGTGGCAGGCACCACAGAGGAGAATTTACAGTAGGTACTTCCCTCTGTGAACTCAGATTTGCTTGGAAGTTTTACTTCACTGGAGGAAAACGTGCTCTAGAGAGTGTGCTCCTTAAGGGAGGCATGCTGTTGGCATTCAGGACAAGACAGTTCTTCACTGTGCCAGCCGGCGCCCCACGCTGTGAGATGCTCAGAGTCCTTGGCTCCACCCAGTGAGGAGAATAAGGACGTCTTCAGGGATGCAGTGTGGTTGACAACCAACTACACCTTGACATTGTCTGGCTGGGGAGGAGGGGTGTCACTTCCAGTGGAATGGGAATCAAGAACATAAATTCATTAGCAGGAAAAGTACATATTTGCACATGAGTTTGGATGGAATTTGGCACTCACACCCTTATGTTAGTTGAAAGAATTCGGGCTCGAGAGTGGGGCTGCCAAGTACGAGTGTGCAAGACCAGAGAGGGCCCCAGGCATATCATACACATGGCTGATTTATGTATTTATTAGACATATATTGCCATTAATGATGCATTGTGAAAAGGCACCTGTTCCTAATTGAACAAAGATGCCATGTGGACTAGAGGCAGCCCTGAGAGGGGGTTTGAAGACCCTGGGACCTACGCTGTCATCGATCAGTCATGTAACTTCTCTGCCCCTTTCCCCACCTGTAATAAGGGTACTGTGCAGCCTTGCTAGGGGAATGGTAAGACAGCTAGGTGAAAAAAAGGTAAACACTGAAGAGAAAATGAATCATATCCTTTAGAGAAAATGGATTCATGATATGACTTTAAATTATTTTTAAAATTGAAAAAAAGAAACATCGAGGGATGAGGACAGAGGCCCCCAAACTGTTAGTGTCTCGGTAGTACTTCCACGGTGCCCCCAGAACCAAAGAAAGTCTGAGTGGTTGTGTTGATTATGTAGAAAGGTCCAAACAACTTAGGTATTTATGTTCTAAAAACTCAGCATCCTTGTAGAAAATAATACAGGTAAGTGGATAAAACATACGTCATTCTTTTTTTTTTCTTTTTTTTTTTTATATTTTATTTATTTATTTTCCGAGAGAAGGGAAGGGAAGGAGAAAGAGTGGGAGAGAAACATCAATGTGTGGTTGCCTCTTATGCGTCCCTTGCTGGGAACTGGCCTGCAACCCAGGCATGTGCCCTGACTGGGAATCGAACCGCAATACTCTGGTTCACAGGCCCGCACTCAATCCACTGAGCTACTCCAGCCAGGGCTAAACATATGTCATTCTTAAATAATCACACTTAATGGGTGTGTGTGCGGGTCAAGCACAGCTCAACCTCTCAAACTCTGTAAATAGACTGGTCTCTGCCACCGGCATTTCCTGTTCCACACTGATTTCCACAAGCTACTTCCTCTTCACCGTGTCAACTTTTAGACACCTAGCTTCCCAAAGATAGGACATCATGTCAAGGGATGGAACACAATCCAATATTGAAATATGTGAACCATGGCAAGGTAGGAGTTTGCACAATGTCAAACAGATGTCAAGTTTCTCTATTTCTCTAAAAAAAATTTAACTGTGTCGTGGTGCTCCTTGTGAATTTGTTGTGATGGCTCACTTCCAGACCACCTCCGTGCAGTTCAAGGCAAAGCATCAGGACAATGAAACCCTAGACACCTTGAAGTGAACTGATGTGCAGGGGTTTATAATGGCGGGACATCCATGGCTCTGTAAAACTATAATAAGTCTGAAAGTCCAGCACTCAAGAGCCTGTTTCTTTCTCCTTGGGCACTTCAGACAATGTCCTCAGAAGCATTTGGAAAATTCTGGTGGGCTGTACCAAGGGTAACCACAGAACTGACTGGTGAAGGAGCTAGCCGGTAGAATGTAAGCTCCAAGAGGCCGGAGAGTTTTGTGTTCTCGGTATGGAGAAGAGTGCCTGGGATGTAATTGGGCCTTAATAAATATTTAAATTAACAAATGGAAAAAAAGAGGACCATTTTGAATTCTTAGTGTTTTTAATAGAACTGTAGGGTTGGCTTGGGTTTCACACTTTTCTCTGTTCTCTCAACAAGGTCAGTGACCTTCCAAATGAACCATAAGTCATAATGCAGTTGTAGAATATACAAGGTCTGTCCAGAAAAAGCCCAGCCATTGTTAATATAAAGAGAATGGTTTGCTCAACGTCGATGAACCTGGCAGCAAAGGAGGATGGACTTGAACAACGATGACTTCACCGAACTAGTCAGTGGGGGTGGTAGACACCGTTGAGTAAGTATGTGTACGTGTGGCCGTCACATTCAAAGTGACCAAGTGAATAGAGCAACAAATCTGCATCAAATTTTGCATTAAACCTGAATGTTCCTCCACAGAGACTATTTGGCTGACTCAGAAGTCTGGAGCTCTGGGCAACTGGTGATTGGCAGCTTCAGTGTGACAACACGCCTGCTCACACATTGCATCTCATGCAGAGTTTTTTGGTGAAACATCAAATCACCTAGGGGACTCAGCCCTCCTGCAGCCCAGATTTGGCACCCTGCTACTTCTGGCTTTTCCCCAAACTAAAATCACCTTTGAAAGGGAAGAGATTTCAGACCATCAATGAGATTCAGGAAAATACAATAGGGCAGTTGGTGGTGATTGGGAGAACTGTGTGAGGTCCCAAGGTGCCTGCCTACTTTGAAGGGCACAGGCACCATTGTCTTATGTACAATGTTTCTTGTATCTTATATCTTCTTCAGTAAATATCTTATTTTTCACATTACATGGCTGGATACCTTTTGGACGGACTTCGTATATGTAGAAGTGCCTAGTACACAGAGGTGCTCAGTAAATGGTTAATTTAACATTTCATAGGGAGGCAAAGTTGGGTAGCGGGAAGAATATAAAATTTAGAGTAGGACTAACCTGGATTTGAATTGACTTTTGAATTTGAACGAACAATCACCAAATTTCTTTGGGTCTCCGTGTTTTCATATGTAATATGGGAATAACATAATATACAAGGTTGTTGTTACAAGGACTTAATGAGAAAATGTATGTAAGGCACTTAATGCAATGCCTGGAACAAGGAAGTGTAGGCAGAACTATTATCCTAATATTTAATTTTCTCTTTATTTGGCTTATCTCATTCCTCTGAAGGCAAGTTTCAGGACATATGAGTAGACCATACATTATTACACCAAGCACAGGCTTCCTCAGCACCTTTGCGCTGGCCTGGAATGCTGCTCCCACAGTTGTCTGCTTCCTCCCAGTGAGTCTGCTCGGATTCACCTTCCTATTGAGGCCTCCACGGAATGCCCTACTCATAAGTGCACACCTCCATCTCCCTTAATACCCTAACACCTGTCACCTTTCCACATACTGCTTTCGGTGTCCTTTATTTTCATTGTGCCCTCACAAGAGTATGAACGACAGGAACAGGGATGTTTATTTGTTTTGTTCATCAATGCCGCCACGTCTAGGTCAGGGCCTGACATAGGTTAGGCACTCAGTATTTGTAAAAATGGGATTTGAATATATTCTTACTGAATTTTATACTTTTTAGCTTGGGCCCATTATTTAGTTTGTCAGCATGGTTCTGAGAAATGATTACCTGCCTTTACGCTGAATCTCCAGGTGTGGCCCATCATCCCCACTCCATGCGAGCAGCCCGCACGAGGCAGAACTCCAGGCAGCCAGCCCAGTCCCATTTCTAGCTGTGAGAACTGTGCCAATCCACTTAGCCCTTCTGTGTCTCACTTACATCATCTACAAATGGGGATAAAAACCATCCCTACTCCATAAAAGTCTTTTGAAGATCCAATGACTTAATGTGCATGAAGTGCCTACAAGTGCCTGGCACATATTCAATAAATACTAGCTACTGTGATTCTACGTACAGACGAGGCCAGGACCCTCCCCTTTAGTCTTGCTCGGCATCTCTATCCTCCCCTGCTTGGGCTGCATCCTCTCCCGAGTGACCTGTTATCTCCCACTTCTTACCCATCCTGTCTGAAAGGGATGAGGTCTCTCCAGCTTCGACTCCATTTCTTCTACTAACTTTTTAAAAAGCATTTGCCATTAGGCCCAAAATGCCTTTAAAAGCTCCAGGTAACTCCCTGATTAACATGTGCCACTAAAGTTTTCATGTTTTAACTACGTGATTCTAAGATAAATCCTTGTGGGAACAACGGGGCAATTTTCTCACAAGTTGCTACACTTGACCTTAATCCAGAAGTACAGGCAAACCTCATTTTTCGACTGTCTTGGTTCTCAGACAATTTGGTTCTCAACCAGGTTGTTCATGGAAAAAATGTCTCTGTTGTTTAACAAAACTTCAGGTCTCGATTCTCTCCCTGACAACCCTTTCATGCTGATACCCGTGTGATCACTCGCGCATCTCTCAGGTGCGAACGAAACAAAGGAGATTTGGTTTTTGAACAAATCACTTCTCGAACAGTTAGAATTAATTTCAAGGACAAAGGTTCCATTGTATTTTAATGTTGCCATGTTCACCAATAACTTACCCCATCTCATTTATTTTTTCCCACATGTAGCTTCTTTAACATCTTGGGTTGTAGTATTTTAAAGAGAAAATAATTCAGGTCTTCTAAAACAATTTTTTCCTGAACCTAATTTAGAAATTTTGTAACATGTATATGCTTCCTGAGCTTCCTTCTGAGGTCAGAGGAGAAGAAAATATCCTCTTCCTTGGGAGAGCGATACTATCCTCCCTTGGGCCATGAAGTCTGCCTGACCTCATGCCACCAGTCTCAGAAAAAGGAGGCTACCAGAGACCTTGGCAAACAGTAGAGAGGTAAAAAGTCCAAAGGATTAAATTTCCAAGTCCCAAAATAACCCCTAAGTACTGCTGCCACCTCCAAATCAGGCCCTGCACGCTTCTTCATGCTGGCTGAGTGCCACTCTCTGGCTCCATCCCAGGAAGCCCCGTGAGCTGTGGGTGACCCTCTGTCTCCACAGAACAGCACCCTACAGAATGTAGGGAGTGCAATGAATTAGAGGTGGATGTGCAAGGTGCATTTTGTCTCTTCTTACAGTATTACCACTCCTTCTTTAATGTACTCTCTTCCCTCTTCTCCTCCACCTGCCTCTAGTTTCCTGGAAGCCCGCAGGACCGTGTTTCACAAAACTCAGTGAGCACCATTGTCACGATCTTTCTGCCCCCATGCTCAAATTCCACCTGCACTGTTTAAGTTAGCTCACTTTTCACTTAAATTTTTAAAGACTACTTATTAATGTGTGCTTTGAATTTAAAACCAGTTTCACTTGCCATAAAAAGAAGACTCACATATAATTAAAAAGTGTATAGTAATGGAATTTGAGTTGGATAGGATTGCTTGCTGCCAGCCTTGTGCCCTGAGTCCTGCTCTGCTAGGTTAAAGAACGGCGAAGAACTGTTGAGGACATGCCAGCATCAGTGAGACCTGCTCCTTGAAATAGACTTGTAGGGGTGTCCGTCCAACCTGGGACCCCCAGGGTCACATGCAGCCCAGGATGGCTGTGAATGCAGCCCAATACAAAATCGTGAATTTACCTGAAACATTATGAATTTTTTTGTGATTACGTGTCACAGTATATTTGATGTGTGGCCCAAAACAACTCTTCTTCTTCCTGGGTGGCCCAGAGATGCCAAAAGGTTGGACACCCTGAATAATAGAGACTGGAAAGAGGACCAACAAGAAAACAGTTTTCTCATCTTATTGTTGATGTGTGTGCACATCAACAAATACCGTGTGTGCATATAACTTAAGCATTTCCCACTTTGGGATATGCTACTCTGCGTTTTACACTTACAAAAGGTTAAGTTTGTCGAACTCTGACAGACGCCATCCAGCCATTTCCTTCAAGCTCTCAGTACTCTATTTACTACCTATACTCAAAAACTTTCTGCACATTTTTCCTCATAATTTTCGCACAGCTTTGACCAACTACCACAGACAATATTCCGGATATAAGCCTCTCTCCAGTGGGTTACAAAACTTGGCGAGTGAATGGGTGTTTGGATACCACCAAGCCCCCATCTCCACTTTCCTGAAAACAGACTTGGGAGTTCCAGGCGGAGGGCGATTCGCCCAAGGTCACACGGAGGGCAGGCGGGAGCACAGGTTATCTAAGCCCCCAGGAGGCTGCAAGAGGGCTGCACCAGGCGCCGGGCCCAAGTCCCACCTGCTTGTTGATCGCAGTTGTCATGGCAGCGGCTCTTGTCCCCGCCTTGTCGTTGTGACGTAAGGAAACCAGCGTTCAATGGGAAAGCAGATCTGCGTCACGCTCCGCCTTTTCCCGGCGGGCACCGCCTTCGCCGCCTACAGTGAAGCGAGGACCGTGCGGGGCGAGCGGGCCGGCGCTCCAGCCTCGGCTGCGGCGAGTTACAGCGTTTCCAATCTGTCCGCGTCCGCCGCCTGAGCCGGAGCCGGGATGTTCAGGATGCTGAGCAGCGGTTTTGAGGATGATCCCTTCTTCTCGTGAGTGTCAGGGATCGTAGCCCGCGATCCCGCGGGAATTTAGGGATTTTCGAGGGGGGCTATTTTAAGGGGAAAGAGCGTTTTAGAGAGTGAGAGGTTTTTCGGAGGGTTTCAGGAAGAGGAAGAGACTTGAGGAAGAGGAGGGCTAGGGGAGAGGAGGATATGGGGGCTCAGTGAAGAAGGAGGGTTTGGGGCCCTGGGGTAAAATTAGAAGGATTTGGGGGGCGAGATGGGAAAGGACTTGGGGACATGGCAGAGGGGACGAGTAGGATTGGGGGCGCTTGAGGAGAGGTCCGAGCAGCCCTCCCCTGCTCAGCCCCCGACCCGAGGAGCCCTCCCCTGTCCCCCCTCCCCTGTCACCCCGCCCCAAGCTGCTCTCAACTTGGCCGGACCTCTTGCGCCCGCTTTGCTTCCCGCCTTCGGAGTGACGCCTTCGCAGCTGCAAGGACTTTGCAGGTGACGGTAACTGCCACCTCGGTGAAACTTCTGGTGAGAATTTTTGCATGCTCACAGGATCCTTTCCACACACACCTGTTTTAGTTCCAAATATGGGGTGAGGAATGCCCTTTAGGATTACAATTCTTTGTAAAGGGAAAAGTTTTTAAAACCACATTTTTAATAATATATGTCTGTATGCGAGCACAATAAAGTTGGAGAACTGTGCTGTCTCCTCCAAGGGCTGGGCAGTTGCCATGTGCAATGTTTGTTTTCTTTCCTCGCTCTGTTACAAAGCTAGCCTTGTTTGGGAAGGGACTCTGCTTTCTGCGAGAAGTACAAATAGGTCAGCGAAGCAGGGAGAGGGTGCATTTAAGACCTCGGGTAACAAGTGCCAACCCTGTGAACGGTTCCAAGTGAGAGAAATAATGTGATGCCTTAGGAAGATGATACTCAGAAGTTAGTTACTTGTTTCGTTATGATCTAGATTTCTGGCTTGTTTATTTTTAATTCCCCCTTTGGTGATTATATAAAAGTAATGATCTACTGGCATTTCTGAAGACAGGAAGATTTGTGATACTTTTGCCCAAATGTTTTGTCAGTTTGAATTTTGACTAGGTGTCCTAATTTAATTTGGTAGCTTAAATTCTCTCTCTAGGCAACTTAGGGATTTTCTTTTTAAGGTTAAAATGTTAACAACTTACTACATAATTTTTTTTCAAGTAAAATACTGACTTAAATGTGTCAATACCATTTTAAAACCAAATAACATCAGGATAATAATTGAAAGAACAATTTAAAAGTAGAATAGATGAAATTGTTAATAAGGAAAGTAATAATATATTATTTTAAAAGTTATTCATTATAATTAATGTGTATATGGACTCAAGCCAAGTATTTATGCTGTTTTAGTTCATTTGATTACAGTCTGTTGGGACATTTACAATCAGTGTGTCATTTTAACAAATTTCAAATTTTGTGTTTTGATTTGCACTTGTAAAAGCCTCTGAGAGTAGGGACTAAATATATCCATGGATTAGTTGAGCTGTAGGCGTGGTTCTTATGTAATTGTGACAGTAGTACTATGCGTTAAGAAGATTATGATGGACACCTTTTCTGTTTTATGTCCTTGATTATATCAAAAAGAACAATGGCCTTAACTGAACTATGAATGTATAATTAGTACCTTCTTTAAAATGTCTAGCAAAAGTGTAATTTAAACTCTTGGGTGACTCTTTTTGAGCAAAGGCAATGAACCCAAGAGTCAGGGTCAGAAATAGTAACAGACCACAAATAGAAGGCACGCACCGAAGAACACTCTCCCCCTGAGCTCAGCTTGGGCAGAACCATCAGTTACTAGGCCGTAGGTCTTTCAATCATCACTCTCTGTAGCCTTCCCTCTTCAAGTGTAGGGAGCTATCTCATAAAAATTTAGGTTACAGTTATTGTAATTAATTTTATAAAACTGATTCATAGTTATAATTTTGTTGCTCCACAATTAATGATATAGAGAGTAAACATACTTTGGGGAGGTTAGAGAGGAAAAAAAGGTGAGTTTATAGTTATTTCAAGTGATAATCATTTGACACATCCCTTGCACCCCAACCTCAAACAAAATGATTTTACATTACTTAAGTCTAGCATAAGAAATTTACCCCATGTCTTATACAAACATTATCCCTATTGCTGACATTATGTGTCTGGTCATTGGGCTCTTTAGTGTGGGTCGTTTAATGTCTGACATGTGGAAAGTATTCAATAAATATTGTGTAATAATAATCTGGTGTCATTTACTTTCTGTCTTCTAGTTAATCTGCTATTTATTGCTGAAAGTGATTATTTGCATTCAACAGATGCCACTGTGGATGTTGGCACTTCCTAATCAGAACACAACCATTTTCTAAATAACCCATCAGTTCATAGTCAAGGATATCAATATAAGTAATACTGTATCACTTTACTAGTTATTCAAAAGTGAGATGAAAAATACATACTTCTTAGATGTAACATTAGAATTGTTTAATAATTTGAGACTGGTGAAATACTGTGGTCAAATTGTCAAATGCTTAAAATATCTGAATGAAAAAAACAAACTGTGCTTTTGAATTCAAATATATCCATTTTAAAGATTTACCTCCACATAATAACATATATTAAATGTTTCATCAGAAAATTAAAGAGAAACTTTAAAGGAGATATTTTAAAGTTTGTTTTATTATATATTTGGGGCTTTTTATATTGGCATCTTTTTATGTTTCTGAGCTGAAATTATTTCAGTGAAAATTGACCCATGGCACACCTTTATATATACCTTGTAAATAAATAAGACTTATAATCTGGTTAAAAATACAAAGGCTAAAAAAAATGCTCTGGTACTTCCTGGCATGCAGTTTTCATTCAAGAATACTACTTCCCCCTCCCGTTAGAAGTAAAAGTATGTATGTATAGGCAGGAAAATTTATTTGAGGTTGAAGTGATTTTGGTATCTATCCTAAACCCTAAAAGAGTTGATTATTTACTGTAAAAGTTTACATATATCTAGAACAACCTGTAAATTTCTACTTTGTACAGAAACATGAGTCTTCTGAGCTACAGACATGGAATTCCAATCGGAGAAGTCCACAAAAAACACCTACATTACCACTTACAAGCTATTAGACATTAAAGGCTCAGAAGCAATCATAAATCCTTATATGTCTTGGTCAAAGAACTGCATACATTCGTAGGAGGCTGCTTTTTCCATCCATAGAAGCTATAACTTTTTTCTCTAAAATCTGTTTAATTTTTGTTTAAAAAGGAAAGGAATTATTTTTTTAAAAGTTATACAGACTTAGAGTAATGACTTCATGTTTTCATTAAAATACTAAAGTTCTTTAGAATAGCCACAGATGCCCACAGTCCTTCCTTCTCCCCCTGCCCAGTCCTGGGTACCATATCTCAGGAAAAGAAGCAGAAGTCTGTGACTCAGGTTCCTGGCACCATCAGCTGTGTTGCCGCTGTGACTTCCAGTTAATCCCAAACCATGTGGCACCTTCTCGTGGCCGCCAGCAAGAGTCCTTTCACCCCTTTTCTCTATTTAATTTTTTTAAATTTTTACTTACTTTGCACTTTGGATGTACTTATTTTACACTTCTTTGGCATATTCACTGACTGAGTTGAAAGTAACTATATTCCATGTACAAGGAAGGTATTGACTGATATTTTCTTGGTTGAGAATATTGTCATAGCAGGAAATGACAAAATTACTCTATTAGATAAGTTTTTGTGAACAGTGTTTGACTTACTTACATATTTGTTTTCAGACACAAACATAGTTTGAGGTAGGGTCTCCATTAAGATGATTTAGTTTGGTGCTAATTAGTATTCTAATTATAACCACTTAATAAAGGTAGCTTGAGATTACTCAGCTCAAATTTAAACTTTTGATTTTCAGGATCTTTTTTATGCTATGACTCCTGACAGCTACTGTGAGTTTTAGCACTTAAAATTTTGTTCTCTGAAATATAGATATAGATACTATATAGATACTTCTTATAAATGAACTTTGCATATTTCAGAATATCATATATGATAGAATGAAGCACTATAAACCTTGAACTGAAAGATTTTCTAAGATAGATTTGATTTGGGGCAGTTTTGGGTAATGAAGGAGCACAGCATACTGGTGACATAGTTGCTGGGTCAGGGAGTGCCATTGGATGGTTTCTCATCATGTCATAATGCTTAGTTCTATCAATAAACATGAATATCCACACAAAGGTAGGAGACACTTGCAGGATGGGAGGGGGCCGCAGTCATTCCTACAGCTGTCTTAGCATCAAAGGTTTATGCCAGACCGCCATTTTAAACTGTGCTTCTACTCACTGGGAAAACGGAATTGCCTGTAGCAATGTAATTTATTCTTCACTTATTACTTAGGTTTCCACCATATGCTCAGCCCTCTGGACTCTAACATATATTTGTAGTAGTTATGGCCCGTACCCTCAAGATTTTCTTAGGAATCTTATATGTGTTATTTCTAGCTTCAAAACTTGAATCACCAGAGGCATTTTCTTTATGGACCCATACACCTCATTGAAATTAGGCAGCATTTCGTAAGGATCAAGAGAACCTTAACAATCTGCTGGCTAAGCTTTTGCTACACTATGGATAGTGAACAGAAGGAAGGAGTGCTCCCTGATGCATGGGATTGCCACGTCAGTCTGAGACCCTTATGTAATAAGTAATGTGATGGTTTTACTTAAGAGCATAAATATCTGTATTCTTGTACAGGCCAAGTGAAATCGTAAGCTGTCCCTGCCAAATATATCTGCGCATGTAGATACATAGATATGTGTATATGTTTAAAAATAGGACTTATCCTGAAGTGAAACTATACCAGCCCTTAAAATTTTTTTATTTTGAAATTCCTAAGAGACCCAGAATCAATTTAAGAGTTAAAATTTTTTGTGGGGGGAAGGAACAATAATTAATTTTTCCTAGCTTGTCATGGATTAATAATATGGAGTAGAAAACTATATTTAGTACCAAATGTCATTACGTTTTGTTATGGTTTGTGTCAGTGGTTTTGCAAAAGGTAGTGTGGCCATCATAATAGTATAAGTAAATTTTTCTTGAAAGCATGAAACACTAATTTACAAAAGAGAACAATATGAATAGATAGAAACATATAAAATGATAGACTTCTCACCCAATTCACTCTGTATTAGGTTAAATTAAAAACATTAAAACAGCTGTTTACTACCACAAGAGATTTTGGGCTTTGATGAAAAAGAATTCAGGCTAGAACAAGAGAAATCATAGTCTTTTCTCCAAGCTGTTGCTGTTCTAGGTAGACAGGACTTGAAGTTACTTAAGGGTCCATCCAGCCAGATTTCTTCCTGAATGGCTCCGACAGGTGCAAAAGCCAGGCTGTAAGCTCACTTTTATATTAATGCTTTTTCCAACAGGCAGCCTCTTGTTCATGTCACTCAGAAAATAAAGATTTTTTTAGCATTTGCCATACATATAAATATACCTACTCCTGTTCAATTAAAGAGAAACCTGGGGAACATTTTAAATTAGCCACATTTAGTTGTGGAATTTCTGGCCCAATTGTAATGCAATTGGAAAAATAAATCTCACTAAATTTTATGTTTCTATAGGAAAATAATAGCTGTTTAATAGTCATTTATCCATAGTGCAAATGCTAGTATTCCCTGAAGTATCTTTCTTCATTGCAGTTAAATCTCATCCACACACCTAAAGGGAAGGTTAATGGTTTTCTTGAGTAACTGCATATTAATGAGAATGAATATTTTAATTTCAATCTCTGTCCTTGTAGCCATCTTCTAAGCTCTAAATATCCAGTGATTACGGAGCTCTGAGCAAAAGGGCTTTCTTGTGAATGGTTCATTTCAAACTATCAGGTGGGGCCCTGACCCCGTAGCTCAGCTGGTTAGAGTGTCCTGCCAGTTCACCAGTATTGCAGGTTTGTTCCTCAGTCAGGGCACATAAAAGCAGCAACCAATGACTGCATCAAGAAATGAAACAACAAACATGTTTCTCTCTCTCCCCCATCTCTCTCTTTCTCCCTCCTTCCTTTCCTCTCTCGCTCTAAGATAAGTAAATACAAAGTTAAAATATCTCAGGTGGTTATGATTTCCTTTAACTCTTCATAGTTCTATTTCTTTTTTATTCTTTAAAGATATTTTTATGATAAGAATTTAAAAGATATACTATGAAAGTATAATTATATCAATAGTGTGTACTAAATACCCAGAATTTCAAAATTCACACCTGCTAATCCATCTCTATAACTGCTGCTATCTCCAAAGTGTTTTAAAAGCAAATTCCAGACTTTTTGTCCATCTCACCCATATGTCCCTATGTATTTCCAAATACATCTATCTGTGAAAAATATGGTTACCTTCTTACTTAACCACAATACAAAATCACGTCAAACAAAATTAACAAAAATCCAATCCAAAAATGCCAATTCCATCTGACATTATCATTGAGATATGAAATGCTTTGGAATGATCTAGTTTTAGAGGTAAGACTTAGCAACTGTTTCTTAGACAGCTCACTTAGGGTCTTAGAACTACTTGAAACTTTTTTTTAATGTAAAATGTAGGGAGATACACCAAATTCTGATTCCTTAATTTTCAAGTAACTTTTGATCTTCAGAACTTGACTTAGAAAAACGTAAAACAACTTCCTGTTTTCTAGAAGTGCCCTAAAACGTAAGCTGCTTGTTGTGTGCATCAATCCATTTAATTTTTAAAGTGTACGAACTCCCCATAATGGAGTTACCCGTGATTCAGCCACAAGAGTGATTCTTCAATTTTTAACAGGTATAAAATCCAGAATTGGTAGTCTGTTAAATTTTTGGTGCCTGACACTCCTATCAATACTACAAAAATCCAAAACCAAAAATCCCACAAAAATTCATGGAAAATGAACTTACTTATATTTTCATGCATTGCATGTATAATATCTGTACTTGTTTCTTCCTTAATATGTTAGAGTATGTTTCTCATTGAAAAGGACATAAAATATAATATCTAAATAAACCAAATGCTCTTGTGTCTTTATTTCCTAACTGAATTTAATACAGCTATGTTCCTTCAGTTAATACTCAGTGTTCATCTGAAGAGTTGCTTCATTCTGACCCAGTTACTAATTCGGTTAAGAATGATTTAATTTCTGCACTCCTGTTGAAATTCTTCTGTTCCCTTGCAGACAAAAGGGTTGTGGCAGGAGCACAAATGAAGGAGTGAGAGTACTGACGTGTTAAAATTCTTTAAATACCACCAGCAGTGGTCCTAATGCAGAGATGGTTGGACACTGTCATACCAGTCAAGCATGCAGAGCTCCTGCTAGTTATTTTGCTGTTTCATAACTACATTTCTTTTTCTATTTAACAGCTTCCTTTAAAACAGTTGGTATTGCACACGAATAAAGAGCTCTGTAGAACAAAATAGTCTGGAGACACTCATATACAGCCTCCTTATTAGATTTATTTAGAGAATGCTCATCTTTTTTTTGTTTAATACTTTGTAATATCGTCAAATGTACCTAGGAAATGGCACAGCTTTCTGAGTAAAAGCCTAGATTATGATTGCTGAAGTGTTAACGTCATGTTTTTTATTTTTAGTAAAACTTCACTGCTGAGATACTACGTTTCTGAACTGCAAAGCAGCAATCTAATTTAGTTGACCTCAGTAGTTTCAAAAAAAAATTTTAATGTAACTTAAAACACCTTTACACAATTTATGATAAAATCAACTTAACCATTTGAAGCATTCTACGTAACAAATTTCTCCATTCAGTTTTCAATAACTATGTTAAAGTTTGCTTAAGGCAATAAAGCCTCAGAACTACTTAGTGTTTTTAGAGTACAGTATCTACCTTAGCATATTTCAACTAGTGCCTGACTAATAACAGCTGGGAAATATGAAATTTATCAAAACAAAACTCAGTAGCATCTTATTGTGAACACCAAACTTTGACAAGCTAACATACATTACAGTTTTCACTGAATGAGATAAATAAGCATAATTTTTAATAGCATTTTAGTGAGAATTGCCACAAAATAATCTATTACTATTATAAAAGAAAAAAAATTACAGGCTGGACGGAAGATGCACATTTGATTTGGAATTACAGGAATTTTTTTTCCATTCTAACTTTCCATATTTATACATGCACTATTAAGACTTTAAAAAATGAGGTACAGACTTCTGGCCAAGATGGAGGTGTACATAGACATGCTTTGCCTTGCACAGCCATAAGAAGGATCACAACCAACCTCAAAACATAAAACAACCAGATCTGCCAGAGAATCAAACTGGGTGGAAGTCCGACAACCAAGGATTTAAAGAAGAAACATTCATCCAGATGGGTAGGAGGAGCAGAGATGGGCTAGGGAGAGGACCCAGTGTGGTAGTGGCCAGTGAACAGGCGGTCTTAAATTCATGTGTGGCAGATAAAAACCTGGAGGGACACCTGGGAAGTGGGCAATCCCAGCCCCAGGCCAGACTGTGCAGCCCAGGATTCCAGCACCAGGAAATAAAGCCTCATAACTTCTGGCTGTAAGAGAGTGGGTGTTGGGGTAGGGGAACAAACTGCCAGTCTCTCGGGAGAGTCCACTCAGAGGGCCCTTACTGTCCTGGAACATACGCAAACCCGCCTGCTCTGGGAACCACCACCAGGGCAACAGCTGTTGGGGCACCAACCGCACACAGGGAGTGGGTAAAGGGACTGGAAACAGGACAAATTCCAAGTAAGAAGCATTGTTCCCTCTGCAGCCCCTCCTGCACATACAGCACCACAAAGTGGCAAAGTAGGTAGTCACACCCTGGCTGATACCTAAGGTTCCAGTTCATACAGTGTAATAGGTGTTCCAAGACAAGGAGTCAAGCAGCTCTACCTAGTACACAGAAACAAACAAGGAGGCTGCCAAATTGAGGAGACAGAAATATGGCCCAAATAAAAGAACAGATCAAAACTCCAGAGAACTAAGTGAAATGGAGATAGCCGACCTGTCAGATGCAGGAGTTCAAAACATCAGTGATAATGCTCAGAGAACTCGTTGAGTACAGCAAATGCATAAGGGAAGAAATGAAGGCTATAATACATGAAATAAAGAAAAGTCCACAGGGAACCAACAGTGAAGGGAAGGATCAATGATTTGGAACATAAGGAAGAAATAAACAGTCTTCCAGTATAGAATGAAGAAACAAGGATTCAAAAAATGAGAAAAGAAGACTTTGGGACATCTCAAAAAGTGCCAACATCCAAATTATATGGATGCCAGAAGGAGAAGAGGAAGAGCTAGAAATTGAGAACTTCTTTAAAAAAAATAATGAAAGAAAACTTCCCTAATTTGGTGAAGGAAATAGACATACAAGTCCAGGAAGCACAGAGAGTCCCAAGCAAGTTGGACCCAAAGAGGACCACACTGAGACACATCATAATTAAAATGTCAAAGGTAAAAGATAAAGAGACAATCTTAAAAGCAGCAAGAGAAAAGCAGAGCATTACCTACAAAGGAGTTCCCATTAGATTATCAGCTGGTTTCTCAAAAGAAACTTTGCAGGCAAGAAGGGACTGGCATGAAGTATTCAAAGTGATAAAAAGCAAGGACCTACAACCTAGATTACTCTGTCTGGCAAAGCTGTCATTTTGATGGAAGGGCAGACAAAGTGCCTCCCAAAGTAAAGCTAAAACAGTGCATCATCACCAAGCCCTTATTATATGACATGTTAAAGAGACTTATTTAAGAAAAAGAAGATAAAAACTATAAACAGTAAAATGACAACAAATCTACAACTATTAACTGAATCTAAAAAAGAAAGAAAACTAAGCACACAACTAGAACAGAAACAGAATCATAGATATGGAGATCACATGGAAGGTTAACAGCAGGAGGGGAAAGGGGGAGAATCAGAGGAAAAGGTATAAGAATTAAGAAGAGTAATTGGTAGGTACAAAATAGACAGGGGGATGCTAAGAATACTATAGGAAACAAGCCAACGAACTTACACGCACGACCCATGGACATGAACTGAGGGTGGGACATTGCCAGAAGGAAGTGGGGTACTGGGCAGAAGGGGCAAAGGGGGAAAATATGGGACAACTGTAATAGCCTAATCAACAAAATATTCTTAAAAAATGAAAAAACTTGTTTAAAATTCAGTAACACCCAAAATCTGGCAATTAATACCTTATTTTATGAAGTACCAAGGTCCTTTACATTTTCAAAAGTGTATTTTTGGAATATGTAATAAAAAACTCAAAAGGTACAGAAGACTACATGGTTAAAGGACTCCCTCATCACACTAATGTAAATATACACTTAATCAGCAAACTGTACATTTAAAAATGTCTAAGATGGGGGAAAAGCTCTTTGAGCTGTACACATTATCTGTCATTTCTCTGTATGTGCTATACTTCAACAAAATAAGATTTTTTAAAAAAAGGATTTCCACCGTTGGCCCTTAACTACCTAGTGACTCTCCCAGAATACAGTCACTCTGATCTGATTGCTGGATAGCCTCCTGGGATTTTTTTCTGTACATTTATAAGCATGTATACATGAATTTTTGTTCATTTGTTGGGAGCTGTATATTACAAACCTTTTTAAAATTGTTTTATCTATTGAATTTATTAGTTAATAGAGTTACATAGGTTTCAGGTGTACAGTTCTATAACACATCATTAATATATTGTGTGTTTACCACCCCAAGTTTAAATGTTCCTCCATCAGCATTTACCCCCTGCCTTTACCTTCTCCTTCCCCCTTCCCCCTTTCCCACTATGAGCTTTTTGTGTCTACAAGGTTTTTTCTTTAATCCCTTCACCTTTTTCACCTAGCTGTCCTTGTCGTGGAGATGGAGATACAAAGAGGAAAAGCTGTCTAGGGAAAAAGGCAGTTAGAAATGTTAGGTTTAAAGACTTAGGATAGAAATAGCAAATGTTCAATAATCATTCTATCATTATTTGTATTTATATTCTGAATACTTTAGCAAGAATGGTAAGTTTCCGGCCAAGCGGAAGGTGAAAATCGGTGGCCCTCCGAAAGTCAGGGTTCTATTCCCACTGCCTGGCACAGTGTCCTTTACATAGCTATTCAGTAAATGTTTGTTAAATAAATGGATATGGTTTGTGTCAGAAAAAGCAGAAATTGAAGTAGAGGTTCTGGATAAAGTGGTTGAGGAGAGTAGATTAGTGTTCATTCATTAGTGTTTATCCTTGAAACATCTGCATTAAGTTTACTTAAAATGCTTGTTGAAATCCTGACTACTGGTGTACGCTCCGGATATGCTGAACCCCAAATCCCTGGGTGTATGCCTGACTCTGCGTTTTATTAAGTACCTGTAGTGATTTTTTAAGCATGTTCAAAATAAAGGAAATAGTCCACAGAAGGCAGGGGAAAGAAGTCCAGAGAAAGTATGTTTTTAGTGGGCAGTGACCATGGGCTTCTGCAGGCAGGTTCAGGCCCTGCTCGCTCGCCCAAGGCTAAGGGTCCAAGATTTTGAAACAGCAGTAATGTGTCTGTGGGACCAGGAAGCGGTGCCGAGGACAAGAAGGAAACTGAACTATCAAAGGAGATTTTAGAGAAGTTCATAAAACAAGGCTCCGAATAGTGTATTGTCCCTCAGGTTAGAAACGCTGGAGAATTCAAGGGTTAGGAAAGCAACTTCGGGTTTCAGTGATTGGAGAGTTAGGCTGATTTGGGGAGTTTTAATTTAGAGGTGGAAGGAAGGAAAAAGGACTTGTAAAGAAATAAAGTGAATGAGCTACAAGAAAGTAAAGGACCCAAGTATAAATGACAGAGATTTTCAGTGATAAAGGAGACAGTATCAGGAAAGGGCTTAGGGGAGGGGTCAGGGGTGTGTGTACTAGAAGCTTCTTTGCTACATTAGGAACAGAAAGTTGTTTTTATTGTTATGGAGTTCATAAACTCCTGTTTTTAACTTTGCAATCATTTACTGGTTTCATAAATACCTCAAAAGCCCCCTTGAATTATAGCAGGAAATAACAGTTACAAATCGGGCTGTTAGTGCAGAGAGCGCGCTGCCCTTGATGTGGATACTTCTTCAGGAGCTGATGCTTTCAAAATCCCGTTTGGCTTATCCTAACTCAGGTTTATGTTCTTTATTGCGGTCTTAATCGTCAGCCATAGAAATCCCATTCAGCGTACTGGTGCCAGGTTACTCACAGGCTGCATTGCATAGCATTTCAATCTTCTAAGACTATCTTATATAGACAGGCAAGAGCAGTTGGAATTGTTTTACATAATGTGATTCTAGGAATATATCAGTGATAGGCAGAATAATGGACCCACTAAAGATGTCCAAGTCCTAATGCTTAAAACCATTTAATACATTATCGTACATGGCCAGGGGGAATTAAAATTACAGATGAAATTAAGGTTGTTAATCAGCTAACCTTAATGTAGGAGAGTAACCTGGATTATTTACGCGGGCAGCATTTACCAGGAGAGTCCTTTAAATATGAAAGAGTCAGTGGGAGATTTGAAGACACTATGCTGCAGACTTTGAAGGTGGAGAAAGGGACTGCAAGCCAAGGAACACGGGCATTTTCTAGAAGCTGCGAAGAGCAAGGACACTGTCTGTGCCCTGCTACAAGGAACATGGCCCTGCCAACACCTTGACTCTTGCCCACAAATACCCATTCTGGGCTTCTGACCCCCAGAGCTATACGAAAATAATTTGTGTTGTTTTAAGTTACTAAATTTGTGGTAATTTGTCACAGAAGCAATAGTAAACTACAATGTCCAAGTTTTATAACCTTAATTTTAAAACATAAGTCTCACTTCTCTGTCAGACTCTAAATTCCTCCAGCCTCTGTGCTTAACACACAGTATGCATAAAAATGTTTATTGAATTTTCCTTTGTATCAGATCATCTCTCCCTCATTTGGGAGCAGTGGTTTACCATTCTTAAATAGAGTGCTCACTCAGCTGGGCGCATGCTGTAAGAGAGAAGCACCTCCATCGTGAGCAGTGCCTGCAGTTCTGAACTTCCTCCTTGATTAGGAAGGTGACTCCTGATTACGAGGGTGTGATGTGCTCATTTACATCAGGGTTGGTTCTTTTCTGGCCCAAGTGTTTTAATTCATGAACCTGTGTCTCCTGGTCGACAGCTCCACGGGCTTCTCGTACCTCACTTTCAGCTGCTCTGGAATGAGACTGAGTCTGTCTGAGAGCCCCACCCTCCAATGAGGTTGTTTTATGCCTTAGAATCTTGTGTTTTAATTCATTTGATCCCAAATGCAGTCTAAAATTTTGTGAAAAATCTGTAGAACATTTCTTAAGATGCAGAAATAGATCTACTGGTAAACTACTTATTTTTATAGATTTGTATTTATTTCTCTTCCAGTCTTTAGATGAAGCCAACAAAATAGAACACTTAGAATGAAGGGAGTTTTAAATGTGCTATTCACTGCTCTTTGGGATGTAACATGTATTAGTGATCTATTGCTGCCTAACCTAGCTTAAAACAAATACTTATTATGTCCTAATTCCTGTCACTCAGGAATTCAGAAACATCTTCCCTGGGTGGTTCTGACTTACCGTTACTTAGGAAGCTGCAAACAGGCCTGAGTCCAGGTTGTGGTCATCTCAAAGCCTGACTGATGTAGAATCCACTTCCACTTCCAACATGGTTGCTGGCTGGTCTCAGAACTCTGCTTCCAAGCTCATCTGTGTGGGCCTCTCCATAGGGCTGCCTCACACGAGACAGCTGCTTCTGCAAGAGTAAGCCATCCCGCTGAGAGAACACCCAAGCAGAAGCCACAGTCGTTTTAAAAACCTAACTTTGGAAGTGAAACCCCATCACTTCTGTTGTTTTCTGTTAGAAGCAAGTCCAGCTCATACTTAAGGGGAGGAGACTATGTGAGGGCATGAACACTAGTGAGGGGAGATCATTAGGGGTCATTGTGGAAGCTGTCTACCACACACATATATATGGTGAGTTCATTAGTCTAGCAGACTACATAATCAAGTTTATAGTATTCCTAACTGAAATTAAGTTGAATTATGTCAAAACATTTTGCAAAATATACTACAGTTCAATGTCCTATATTAGAAGATGTAAAATAAAAACGGAAACCTTTTAACTTTTCAGATGGGAAATCCAAGAAGATACGATAGAACAATCAACATAAATTACTCTTTTATCTTACTCCCCTTAGATTGTCTACTTCTGCCTTCCTCTTACAATTCTTTCCTTTACTTTTAAGCTCTACTTATTCTTCATATTGTAAAAGTAATCAAATACAATTTATAAAGATATGTGAAATGTTATGAGAACTGGAATTGGTTCCCCACCTGGCATTGTACATAGATTTCACAGTATTGTCCACTGTATTCCCAGTGCTGTACTTTACATCACTGTGACTGTTTGTAACTGCCAATCTGTACTCCTTAATTCTTTCCAAATTCCTTAGTAACCATCAGTCAGTTCTATCTATGAATCTGTTTCTCTTTTGTTTCAAGTCTCAGGGGAAGTATGTATCTGTGTAACCACTATGCTGTATACCTGAAACTAAAATAAAATAATATTGAAAGGGAACTTTAATTAAAAAATAAAATATAAAAAAAGACTTGGAATTAGAGAAACAAAGATGAAAGAAAAGACAAACAGAAAACTAAGTTAGAAGTAACTACTGCACAAAGGTCATAGTCTGGTGAATACAAAAAAAACTAACAAAAATTCATGGTTGTATGGCTGAATAAGTTGTATGGCTGAATAAGAAAACAATCCAATTTAAAAAATGGAAAAAGGACCTGAATAAACACTTCTTCAATGAAGACATACAGAGGACCCAGAGACATGTGAAAGGATGCTTCACATTAGTCAGAATGGCCATCATAACCAAATCAACAAACAAGTGCTGGCCAGGTTGTGGAGAAAAGGAAACCCTAGTGCACTGTTGGTGGGAATGCAGACTGGTGCAGCCACTTTGGAAAACACTATGGAATTTCCTCAGAAAACTAAAAGTGGAACTGTCCTTTGACCCAGCAACTCCACTGCTGGGATTATACCCTAAGAATCCTGAAACACCAATTCAAAAGAACCTATACACCCCACTGTTCAAAGCAGCACAATTTACAATAGCCAAGTGCTGAAAACAACCTAAGCACCTATCAGTAAATGAATGGATCAAAAAATTGTGGTACATTTACACAATGGAATACTATGCAGCAGAAAGAAGGAAGGAGCTCCTACCTTTTGTGCCAGCATGGATGGAACTGGAGAGTATTATGCTGAGTGAAATAAGCCAGGTGGTGAAAGACAAATACGACATGATCTCACCGTTAACTGGACCTAATTAACAAAACAAACAAGCAAAATAGAACCAGGCACATGGAAATAAAGAACAAACTGACAGTGACCAAGAGGGGCACAGCGAGGGGCATAATGGGCAAAAGAAGAGGAAGGGTCATTAAGGAACAAGTATAAAGGACCCATGGACAAGGCAAAGGTGTTGGGGGGATTAAATGTGGGAGCTGGGAGTGGGTAGGGCAGGGGAGAGTAATGGGGAAGAAATGAGGACAACTATAATTGAATTAAAATTTTTTAAAAATTGAAAAGCAAGTTAAAGACTGGGAAAAAATGCAAATATATATCTGATAAAAGTCATGTCTAGAGTACAGATCCTTAATAAGACAAACAACCTGGTGTTTTAAATTGAACAGTCATTTTTACCAAAGAAGATATATGAATGACAAATAATACAAAATAAAGCCCAATAAGATATTATTACAACACCTCTGAAATAGCTAAAATTAAGAAGATTGACAATACCAAGTGTCAGCACGAATGTAGCACACCTGGAACTCTCAGTTCACTGTTTTATACAATTAAACACACTCTTACCATGCAATCCAGCAATCCCACTTTTAGGTATTTTACTCAAGAGAAATGAAACTATGAACACACAAAGACCAGTTCATCGATGTTAGTAGAAGCTTTATTCATAACAGCAAAAACTTAGGCACAGTTTTGTTACTTTATTGTGATATAATCATATACACATTATACAATGGACCTAGCAATAAAAATGAATGAACTCCTGATAGGTCCCCAGTAGGGGCTGTGTGAGAAGCAATCACACACTGACATTTCTATCTTTCTCCCTCCTTTCCCCTCTCTCTAAAAATAAATTTTAAAAAATCTTTTTAAAAAATTGAGAATTTAGTTACCATATGACCCAGCACCCCCTCTTCTGGTATCTCCCCTAACATTTTGAAAACTTTAATTCATAAAGATATGTGTACCTCTGTGTTTACTGCAGTATTACTGACAGTGGCCAAGGTGTGGAAATAACTGAAGTGTCCTTCAGTAGATGGTTGCATGGAGAAGATGTGGCGCGTGTATGCAATGGAATACTGCTGAGCCATAAGAAAACATGAAATACCCTCATCTGTGACAACATGGATAGATCTTGAGAGTGCTGTGCCAAGCAAATAAGTCAGATGGAGGCAGGAGAAAGCAGCCGGGGGTTGGGGATGGGCGGAATTGGGACAACTGTAATTGAGCAATAAAAAAAATGAGTCAGTTGGAAAAAGTCGAGAACCATATGATTTCGCTTAGATATGGGACATAAAACTGGAAGCAGCAAATGAACAAACAAGACAAAAACTCATAGAGACAACAGCGTGGTGGTCACTGGAGGGAACGGAGGGTGGGGGGCTGTAGTAGGGGGTAAAAGGGAGATTTGTCTTTGGGTGGTAAACAATGCAATACAGAGATGATTTATTGTACTCTTGAAACATACATAATTTTATCATCCAATGTCTCCCCAATAAATTTAATTTTAAAAAGTAAGTAATGAGCCAGCATTCTTTCTCAGTGCTGACTAGAATTTATACTGTTGACTGCCCATGCTGGTCTCCACCTGGTAGCAGAGTTTTTCAGTCTTTGTGCCATTGCCCTCAGTGCAGGTGTTTGCTAACAGACGTGTGTTACTTTATGTTTATCATTTATATTTTATAAGGGCAAGGGAAGGTATATTTTTATTATTATACATAAGTGAATTACAGTGAATAAGAAATAGAACAGTTTTGTATTTATGAATAGTAGGTCTTTATAAAGTTAATTCCATTTCCACAAATTGTATTCATGACTAGCAGGTTTTTATGAGGTAATTCTATTCTCCTCAATTGTCCTTTTGTCTCTTTTAACAAACATATTTCCTCAAAATACCTCTGTAGTATTTGCCTACTTATTGCTTAAATTCCAACATTTATTCTTACACGATTATATGTATTTTCAACAGTGATTCTTTTAATGCTCACCGAGAAAGTATGCGCCAGATGATGAGAAGTTTTTCTGAACCTTTTGGAAGAGACTTGCTTAGCATCTCTGATGGCAGAAGAAGAGCTCATGGTCGTACAGGACGTGATGATGGGGAAAATCACTTGACCGTAAGTTCTTTCTTTTAACGTTAGTGAGAAGGTCCTGTCGGAATTTGAAGAATGGTGTTACGGAAGAATATATCTATCATGCTCAGATATGGCTGGAACATATGTTATGGAAATAACTATTCTGCAAAGTGAGGGGCCTGTTGGAAAGTTGAACTCTTTCACAATGAAATGGAGCTGTGTAGCATTTCACGGTGCCACCAAAACTTTTTGGGTCATAGGGTTACATATTATAAGCCAAGCTTAAAGCATTATTTTTTATATGTATATTTGTGATTTGTCCTCACCTTAGAATTGTTCACCTGTCTTAAATTAGAACGGGCAAAGAGATATCCTTCCTATCCCTTATAACACTTTCTTTTTTTCACTTTAAAATAGAAGCCAAAGCTATAGCATGATGCTTTATCCTTATTGAACAAGGAAAATCCAGTCTTCTTCATAGTCAATTGACTTCTTCAAAGTCAATCTAAGTTTCAGAAATTTAACACTTAGATTAACTTGTAACTATATCAAAAGTCTTGGTAACTGCAATGTATTTTCATAAGTCTTGTCTGAGAGCAAAGCTAGAAGGTTACAAACATACTCAACATAAAAACAAACCTCAGGATGGTTATATATCTTAACTATTTTCTGTTTATTCCTTTTTCAGACTCAGGAATGGTAGTTCTAGAACACAAAATCCATAGGAGTTTCTATAAAGATGAATCTGCAGGTGAAATGTGGATATTTGGAACTTAGTAAGCGTTAAATCAGTCAATTAGAAAAGCTCCAGAATCTTCCATGAAAAAAGTTATATATTTTATGTTTGCAATCATCTTAAATACAGCAAAATATTTTAAGTACTACTAAGAAGTTTGATGGATAGAATTGCATTTGCAATTTAAGTGAAAGTATGTTCACATCCTTTTTTATATACATATTTACTCTATTATTCACACTCTAATTAGTTTTCTATAATTAGTGAATAGTGGTGTTCATACATATATATAAAGAGAGAGAGACTGACTTTTATCAATTTCCATTAGTGTCTAAAATTAAGATCCAGGGAAAAATTACCAAAGAGGGCAGAAAAATCAAATGTGACATTCTGAAATTTTATTTATCACATGAGCACTGAAATATCTTGAATATCTGCTATAACCAAAGCAAGGAAAGAGTACGGCTATTATACAGGGTTTTGTATTTATGTACATAAATGCGCCACTCATAGCTTTGTGAAAGAAGCAAGAAGTGACCATTTTATCCCCTCGTAAGTATAGAAAGGAGATGTGTTTTTAATTCAGCTGTAAAGTTCTTATAGAGGCTGCCTATCAACATCAGCTGTAATCTTGCTGGTCATCATCCACTGGAGATGAAAGTAAATCCAACTTTCCTGGATACCTGTGCCTAAAACAAAAATTAGAAATTAACTACAGAAGATGGAAGCCAGTGCTGCTAAGTTCGAAAAGAGCACAGCCAAGTAAACCAGAGGCTTTTCGAGCATGCTACCTCTCCTGATCTATTTGACCTATCTTTTAGGATTTTAGTTATTTAAATTTTAGAGAAAGAGGAAGGGAAGGGGAAGGAGAGGGATAGAAATACCTAGTGAGAGAGAAACGTGGATTGGTTACCTCTTATACACACCCCCCCAGGACTGAACCCACAACCCAGGCATGTGCCCTGACTGGGAATTGAACCGATAGCCTTTCACTTTGTGGAACGATGCCCAGTCAGTTTAGCCACATGGGTCAGGACAGTCTATTTGAATTTTTTAAAAGATTTTACTTATTTTTAGAGGGGAAGGGAAGGAGAGAGGGAGAGAAATATCAGTGTATGGTTGTTTCTCATGAGTCCCCCTGCTGGGAACTGGCCTGCAACCTAGGCATGTGCCTTGATTGAGAATTGAACCGCTATCCTTTGGTTCGCATGCCTGCGCTCAATCCACTGAGCTACACCAGCCAGGGCTTATTTGAACTTTTAATAAAAATGTATACAAAGCTCTTCTCTCTTTTCATGAAGTTATGTTTTAAAATGAGAGTGTTTTGATGGAGCGGTAAGAAATTATGCTGATGCTTTTAAGCATAGTAGATGAAAAATATATTTAAATATATTTAAAATAGACACCTTAATCCTTTCAAAAATATTTTTGGCCCACGTTCTGACACTTGTCATTTTCATCATCCATATTATGAGGGAAAACAGACTCCTACAGCTATGCATCAGCTATGCAGTATTCTTGCGTTCGTCTTAAGAGCATTTTTTTTCATTTCATGATTTCTTAATGGGACTAGTTTTAAGGCAGTTCTCCATTTTGGGTAGGTTAATGTTTAAAACTAAATAATTTAATATTTATATTTATTTATTCTTTAATTATAATTTATTGATTATGCTATTACAGTTGTCCCAATTTTTCCCCTTTATTCCCCTTCACTCCCCTTCACCAGCACCCTCCACTGGCTCAGGCAACCACTACACCATGTTCACGTCCATGGGTCATGCATATAAGTTCTCTGGCTGCTCCATTTCCTACACTGTACCTTACACCCCCAAGGCTACTCTGTAACTTCCTATTTGTACTTCATAATCCCCTCACCTCTTCACCCATTCCCACATATCTCCTCCCATCTGGCAACCATCAAAACATTCTCCATATTCATGATTCTGACTTTCCTTCTTGTTTGCTTAGTTTGTTTTTTTTAGATTTCAGTTGTTGATAGATATGTATTCATTGCCATTTTATTGTTCATAGTTTTGATCTTCCTAAATAAGTCCCTTTAACATTTCATATAATAATAGTTTGGTGGTGATGAACTCCTTTAGTTTTTTTGTTTTTATTGGGTTTTTTTTTTTTGGTCTGGGAAGCTCTTTGTCTGCCCTTCCATTCTAATGATAGCTTTGCAGGGTGGAGCAATCTTGGCCGTAGGTCCCTGCTTTTCTTGACTTTGACTGTGTCTTGCCAGTCCCCTCTAGCCTGCAAAGTTTCTTTTGATAAATCACTGACATTTTTATGGGAACCTCCTTGTACGTAACTAACTGGTATTCTCTTGCTGCAATTAAGACTGTCTCTATATCTTCCACCTTTGGCATTTTAATTATAATGTGTCTTGAGGTGGGCCTCTTTGCATCCATCTTGTTTGGGACTCTCTGTATTTCCTGGACTTACATGTCTATTTCCTTCACCACATTAGGGAAGGTTTCTTTCATTATTTTTTCAAATAGCTTTCCAATTTCTTGCTCTTTCTCTTCTCCTTTTGGCACCCCCATGATGCAAATGTTGGAAAACTTGAAGTTGTTCTAGAGGCTACTTACACGACCCTCATTTTTTTGGATTCTTTTTCTCTCTTGTTATTCTGACTGGTTGTGGTTTTGTTTTTTGTTTGTTTGTTTGTTTGTTTTGCTTTATTTTGCTTCCTTGTGTTCCTAATCATTGATTGGATTCCTGGCTTTATTCATTTTACTGTTGTTTCACTGTAAATTATTCTTTATTTCAATTAGTGTATCCTTCATATCTGACTAGATCTTTTTTATGCTGGGGAGGTCCTCACTAAATTTTTTCAGCATCCTTATAACCAGTGTTTTGAACTCTGTATCTGATAGATTGCTTATCTCCACTTTCTTTAGCTCTTTTTCTGGAGTTTTGATCTGTTCTTTCATTTGGGCCATGTTTCTTTGTCTCCTCAATATGGCAGCCTCCCTGTGTTTGTTTCTGTGTATTAGGTAGAGCTGCTATGACTCCCTGTCTTAGTAGTGTGGCATAATGTAGTAGGTGTTCTGTAGGGTCCAGTCACACAGCTTCCCCTATTACCCAATCGTGGGGCTCAGTGTGTGCCATTTGTTTAGGCTAACTATACCCTTCTCTTGTAGGTGAATCTTGGTTGATGTTGGCAGATCAATGGCAGAGATTTACCCAGGCCAGTCAGTTACAAAGATTAGGTGTGACCACTGACCACTAGCCTTCACCCTCTGTGGGGGATCAGCCATGCAAGGGCAGGGTCATGGTACTCCAGAAGTGATCTGTAGCTGTCCACTAGGTGCACAGGGCTTGGATTTTCACTGGTGATGCAGGCCAGGGTCAGCCCACACCCAACCTGTGCTGGGCTTGGAGATTCCCCAGGGAAAGCGAAGCTGTGAATCTAGGCTGGCTCTGCTAGTGCCCTGCCTGGGACCACTTAGCAAGAGGTACAGGGGCTGGGGTATCACTGGGGCCTCACTGAGGCCAGCTGTTGCATGTTTGGAAGGATATAAGAAGTTGTGAAGCTTGAGCCTAGACCAGCCATTCATATGGAAAAAACTACTATTAACAGCTGTAAGTTGGGAGGGATAGAGCCCGAGGGGATGTCCAGGATGAGGCAAACAGTGTTAGCCAGGTTGATGGAGTCTCAGATGTGGCAACTGCCAGCTGGCTCTGTGTCTCTGCCCTCCTTTCTGTCTGGGAAAAAGCTGTCCCCCAGCTCTTGCCTTGATGCCAGACACTTCCCTTCTGCTCTGTATGCCTTTCAGGCTGCTACCCCAGTGCTGAAGCTCAGAGGGAATGAGTCTCAGTTTTTTATGGTACTTTAAGAGGTAGTGCTTGGGACTCCAAAAGTTTCTTCCACCGACTCAGTCCCTGTTGGTTTTCGCAGCCAGAAGTTATGGGGATTTAACTTCTTGGGACTGGAGCCCTGGGCTGGGGGGCCCGGTGTGGGGCTGGGCCTCCTCACTCCCAAGATATCCCTCCTGAATTTTTATCTATCACACATGTGTGTGGGGCCAGCCTGTTCCACATCTCCACCCCTCCTACCAGTCTGGATGGATGTGGTTTGATTCCATAGTTGTCAGACTTCCATTCAACTCTATTTCTGTCAATTCGGACTGATATTGTTCTATAATCTAGTTGTAATTTTAATGTGGTTGTGTAAAGAGGTGAGCCATATTTACCTATGCCACCATTTTGTTTGGAAGTTTTTAAAATGTATTTAATTAGGCAATTTATAATGGAAGATGTGACTTCTGGACAGCTAACATTTAGATTGAGTGATGGTGCCAGAGTCAATAAAAAAGAAATAAAAAGAGGAATTTTATTGGTGTGTTCAATACAGTTTGGAATTTACTGTTGTAGATACACAATATAAGTATAAATAATTTGACATATAATTTTTAATTTAAACAATTTTCTCTATTTTTCAACATTGTTACACGAGAAGAAAATTATCTATCACTGACTATATATACCTTTCACCCAGAAATTCAAAATTTATTTTCAACATTCGAAACTCTCAAGTAATGAAAGTTTTTAATTTGTAGACATGTATTTAAAATTTTATTTTTATTCATCTGTACCTATTAAGGAGTATAATTTTTGAACTATTACACTTGATTATTCCATTTTAACATTCTGATACTTAACATTCTTTTGCCTATCAAAGACCTTAAACACTTTTAAATCTGTTTGTGAGATTCTTTCTGAAGTTTGTATTGTTTACTAAACAAATTAGTTCTTAGGAGGTATTTATTAAATTTTTTGTCAAAAATCTCTACAAATTTTTTGAAGTGTTATTAATGTAGATAAATTTTTATTTTTAATCAGTTGCAGGCAAGATTAATTGACCTTTTAAAAATATGAAATAGCTAAGCAAAGATGGTATAATCTTAATTATTGTACATTATGTTTTAATTAATGTTGGTGTGAATTTGCTTTTCCTTTGATAAATCTATGTCTTAATCTATAGCAAATACTTTTTCAACTGCCTTGAATAAATACTAGAGTAGTCATATTTAAAAGTGATATATGGCCTCCCCAATTTGTCCACCAGGCTCCCGCGAGGCTATTCAATGAACAATGAGCAGAGAATTGAAAAAAATGTATGTTGAGTTCTGTTTGATTAAAAAGCTCTGTAATTTTATTAGTGCTGAACTATGTGAGCATATAATGCATTTCTTTTTTCAAGGATTATCATGTAATAAATATCATAACCAAAATTAATTGGATTTTTTTTCTAGGCAAGGAGTTCTCTTGTGCCTTTTGGCAGTTTTGGTGGTATGGTTCGTATCATTAGACATACAAAATTATTTTTAACAGATATTTATTTTTCATTAACTCAGGCAAATTTAATTGGCATGCAATTTCACTTTTATAATGGCTTTTTAATATTTGTACTGAAAACCTGTTTCATGTATTAAATTTATTTTAGAGCATTTTGGCATCTGTTTTCTAAAGTGCTGTTAACCTATATAAAATCACTCTTCAAAAATAAAAAGGAGATTTTTGTACACGAATGAACATTCACTTGATGTACAAAAGGGACTGAAAGTTGGAGACGTGCTTATGGTGACTCTCCAAAGGGTGAAGAAGCAGCGGACTGTAGACACGCAGGCACATCTGGACAAGCCCAGATCATCTGCTTTCTGTTGGCAGTTTGTTCACGCTGCTTTTTCTTTCCCACGTCCAGATATGCCTGCTCCGCAACCAGCCCTTCTCCCACTTGTTTCTTTGGGCTTGGGTCCTAATTTCTGTGATGCTAGTTTCTAACCCACTCAAAGGCCATCTGAGGAGTAGCAGAGAATGGCATGACTTTGGAACATTTCCTATGGATGCATCTACACTCTCGTGAAAAAAACTTCTGTTTTAATTCTCTGGTGCCAGACTTCAGCCATCTGTCTCCTTAAAGTTTCACCTATAACATTTGTTCTTTCTGATGTAAGTTTTTAGTGGGAGAAATGAAGAAAAGAAGCAGTTATAGCAGGGTCATCAGTGAAACGTCAGGAAGTTCAGCAGGCTGTGGGAGCACAGAGAGAAAAAAGCCTGTAACCCTTTGGTCATGAGGGGTAAGATGTTTAGCAGTATCCCTGGCCTCTCTGCACTACACGCCAGTCATTCACCCTCCTCAACTGTGACAAACAGTATTTCCCTGGAGAATGCCCCTGGAGTCACAATGTCTCTTGACTAAGAAACCACTGTTCTAGAGGATTATTAGCTTTCCTCCTGCAAGAGTATAGTTGTGCTTCAAAGGCGTGCCCTACTGAGCCGTCAGTGCTAGGCAACAAATTCAAGGCCTATTAGTAGAGTGAGTTAACTCCTATTGCTCGGACACTACGATGGTGGAAAGGAGGGCTGACTCCACTTCTGTCAGCCACGTGGCACTGGAGGTGACCCTGGTATCTTATGCCCAAGTTTTATTTGTTTGTGTGGTGGGGTGTTAGAAGAGGGAAGAAGGAAAGATTTAAAGACTAGTCTATGCTAGAGCTATTCCAGCCCAGACTTATCATTCTGTGTTTAAATATTAACTAAATTATGTTTTGAGCAAGCTGACGAATGACATGTGTATGTATATTTGTATGTTCTTGCATGTACAGGGTGAGGCAAAAGTAGGCTTGTGGTTCTTACAGAAAATAATACATAGTTAATAATACAAGAAGAAGCTGTTTTGATGCAATTGTATGTTTGTGTATATATGCTTGTATTTATAGTATTATGGCCTCCTAATCATTTTTAAGTTGGCCGTTTGGGATTTTGTGTATTCTTTAATTCTTTCTTTAACAAATCATTTTCATCATACAGTCTTTAAATTATCTTTGTTTGGACAATTACTGCATGAGATCCTGCTGCATAACTTGAGAAACAAAATTTTGGAAAGGTTGGTTTGTTTCTTTTGTGTTATAGTTAATAACATACTTCTTAATGCCCTGTAGCGTACAGATGTCAACCCTTTTCAGGCCATGGACCGAATGATGTTAAATATGCGAAACAGTGTGCAGGAATTACAAAGAAACTTTGTAAGTACTAAAAAAATGGATGGGAACATTGTTTTCAGTTATCGGCACCAAATTTTAAAGTAGCCTTCAAACTCTTTTTAACCACAGTACAAGTAGTTGAAAAATACATCTTATATCATGATCCTGAATATACCTGAAAAATATTTCATGAGAAAATGATCATAACATTTACAATATGTGCTGATATTTTCTATTTTATTTAATATTTTCAAAATCTTGGTCACAACCCACAATATTGGTTTCACAACCTACAAGTTTAAAAAATAGCATTAATTTTCAAAATGAAAAAAATGCAACCTCAGAAGAATTTGTTCTGCTGAAGGTCACTGCTGTAACTGAACATTTTATATGAATTTAGATTTTTTTATTACTTTATAACATGTCTACTTAAAAGGAATTGTGTCATCTAGGAAGTTAAGTTTGGGTGTTTAAGAAAAAAATCTGACAATAGAAATCTCAGGTATGATGTTCAGACATTGGATTGGATTCATATAGTCCAAATACTTATTAAAAACATACTAAAACTCTTACTTTTCTGCTCATAATATTAATGTCAAAACAGTAACTTGAGTTGATATGAAACAGATCCATATTATTTTAGTCATCTAATTTGAAATCTAAGGATCATTTCAGAGCAATTTTAGTAATGCAGCAAACTGGTACCCACAGGAGGTATAAACTCTTGGTATATACTGATTGGTTCAACATGGGCAAGTTGGCACACAAGCATCAACCACTGACTCAAACTATCATGGCGTCTACAATGTATTTAAATCTAAGCCGAAAGTCTTAGGTCCCAAAGACTTAAGAATCTTCGGGTGAATCACGTATTACTCCTCGAGAGGACAGCGGAAACTGGTGGCTAAGATGGAAGGAAGTTAGGCCCTTCCTGGGGTGCCATTGGACATGCCGTACTGATGGTGCAGTGTCCTTCCTAGAACTTCCAGTCAGTGTGGTTACTTACTTGAGTTCTCTGACACCAACTCTTCATTTGACTAAACTCTCTGGATTTACAACTTATATTTCTAGGATCACCTTTCAATGGATCCAAATGGACATTCGTTTACTTCTTCCTCAGTTATGACTTATTCCAAAGTAGGAGACGAACCACCCAAGGTTTTCCAGGCCTCAACTCAAACCCGTCGGGCTCCAGGAGGAGTGAGTGTTTTCTAAGCATTCTTAGAGCTTTATAAAGTTGTGGGAAAGTAGAGCGCCTATGCCAAATGCTAATTATTAAAATCCAACCTGGTACTCGGGGTGTGTGGAGCGGAGAAGACCCACGTTACTGTGAAGAACAATTAAGCATTTCTTGTCTCCCCAATCCCACGTTTTTTCCATGTAACTATCTATTGATGTGTAGTACCTTTACATGTTGACAGTTACGTAGACACTGAAAGGAGTCTATGTTTCATAAAATAAGTGTCTACTTTTAATATATTATATTTGAAGTAAATATATTTTTTCAACTCATGAAATATTACAAGTAGACAGAAAGGATATAAAGAATCGTATGATATTCCTTTCACCCAGTTTAGTCAAATCACATTTTTCTTTTTTTTTCTGGGTTTTTTATTGTTGTTCAAGTACGGTTGTCTCCATTTTCCTGATGCCACTTTCTCCTGCCCCACCCACCCCCACTTCCCACCCTCAGTCCTCCCCACCTTTGGCTTTGTCCACAGATCCTTTATATGTGTTCCTTGATGACCTTTGCCCTTCTTTCCCATTATCCCCCCCACCTTCCAGTTACTGTCAGTTTCTTCTTTATTTCAATGTCTCTTGTTCTATTTTGCTTGCTTGTTTGTTTTGTTGACTGGGTTCCACTTATAGGTGAGATTATATGGTATTATTCTTTTGTCACCTGGCTTATTTCACTTAGCATAATGCTCTCCAGATCTGTCTATTCTGTCATAAAGGGTAGGAGCTCCCTCTTTCTTTCTGCTGCATAGTATTCCATTGTGTAAATGTACCTCAGTTTTTTGATACACTCACTTACTGATGGGCACTTAGGTTGCTTCCAACACTTGGCTATTGTAAATTGTGCTGCTATGAACAGTGGGGTACATAGGTTCCTTTGGATTGGTGTTTCAGGATTCTTAGGGTATAATACCAGCAGTGTGATCACTTGGGCAAAAAGCAGTTCTATTTTTAGTTTTCTGAGGAAATTCCATAGTGTTTTCTACAGTGACTGCACCAATCTGCATTCCCACCAATAAATAGTGCACTAGGGTTCCCTTTTCTCCATGATCTCACCAGCAGTTATTGTTTGTTGGTTTGCTTATGATGACCAGTGTGCAGTGGTTCCGTATTTGCTTTAAGCGGCCTCTTTTTTATTTTCTTTGGAAGCAAAAACTTTGCAGATGCAGTCAAAGCTTCCAGTACACTCTGCCCTCCTGATCCCATTTCCTTTTCTCCCCCTCAAAGAGAGCTGTTTTCTTATATCTGGAATTTATTGTTCTTATGCATGTTTTTACAATTTTATTACATGTGCTTCATTAACAATATAAGGAATTATTTTCAAGTTTCTAAACTTTGTATAAATGGCTTCACATTGCATGTCCTCTGCTACTTGACTTTGCTCAATGATATGCTTCTGAGATTTAGTCAAGTAGATATGTGTATGTCTGGTTTCTTTGCCTTCTTAACAGTATCCAAAATATGAATATACCACAGTTTTAAAATCTATTTTTCTATTGATAAGTAATGAGGTATTTCTAATTTTGTTATTTATTCATATTTAAACATGTCTCTTTGTGCAAGGGGTCTAGGAATAGTATTGTTGGTTTGTAGGAGATTTGTGTCATTTTCATTGGAAATTACTAAGTTACTCTCACAGCTTCCACCAACTCTGGTATGAGAGTTCTCATTTCTCCCTATCTTGGTTAGTACTTATATTTAAAAAAGTAGATTTGCCTGTCCCAGTGATGTGAGTGGTTCATTTTTTTAGTTCTTACATATAAGGTATGCCTGTTAATCATGCTTTTGCAAGTGCAGCTAATTCATCTCAGATGTTGTAATTTCACCTTGTTGTAAGTGACATGCTTCTTAAATGGAAACAGAATATAAATGAGATATCCCACAGCAAACCATGTTAGCAGTTTGGGGCTATCGTCGATATTCTAATAATCCATAGGGTTCATAGGTGGGAGTCATGAGATTCAATCGCGTCGACGTGCCTGCTGAGTCATCACTTGCTGTCACTCGCAGGCACGTTGCTGGACGCTTCCCATCTGTTCCGGCACATGTGCAACGGCAGTGTAGAAGGCACTGCGCTTTGTTTCATTGCTTTTCTTTGTTCTTGTATTTATTACACTTTTGAAAAGGTTAAATTGTATTGGTTCTGTTTGTCCTGGGCATTTTAATTTCAAGCAGTTCAGGAAAGATCAGCACTATTACCATAATTTTACTGCAGGTTGGTAGTGGAACTGAGTATCCATTACTTTTATACCAGTAGAGTTATTGTTTATTTTTACTTGAGGGTCTTATTCTTATAGTGAGTAGTCCCTGAGGAGTTTAGAATTATATCCATTCTCTCTATGTTTAAATAGTAGTTAATTTTTGCCTCGGTTGGTGTGGCTCAGTGGATTGAGTGCTGCCATGTGAGCCAAAAGGTTACTAGTTCAATTCCAGGTCAGGGCACATGTTTGAGTTGCAGGCTGGGTCCCCAGTTGGGGACATGTGAGAGGCAACCAATCAATGTATCTCTCACACATCAATGTTTCACCCCTGCTCTTTCTTCACCCCTTCCCATCTCTCAAAAAATAAGTAAATAAAATGTAAAAGAAAGATAATAATAAGTAATAGTAATAATAAGTAATTTTTATTTTTTACTTTTACAGATAAAGGAAACTAGGAAGGCATTGAGAGACTCTGACAGTGGAGTAGAAAAAATGGCCATTGGCCATCATCTCCATGACCGAGCTCATGTCATTAAGAAATCAAAGAACAACAAGACCGGAGATGAAGAGGTCAACCAGGAGTTCATCAATATGAATGAAAGTAAGTTATTGCAGAAGATGGCATTCCTCCTCTTAAAGTCAAAGCAGCACCTGGTGCTGCTGGACCTTAAATGTGTTTCATAGAAACATTTCATAAAATGTCAGTTTGAGGTAGTTTATGAATGTGTATGCAATACTTTAACAAAGTAATGTAATTTTGATTTCATAATTCACAACAGATCTGTTTTTATAGTAATTTTTGGTAATGCTCAGTATCATTTATTTTTTTCTATTTGGAAAATGGAATATTTTGAATTGTTATTTACTAAGATTAAGTAAGCAAAATGGGTGTTAAATATTTCTTATTTTCAAAGAAGTACATTTGAAAAGTATAAGAAAACATAAAGAAGAAAATTAAAATCATCTGTAATCTCAATTTTAAATATTGAATGTATTTCTCTTTAATAATTTCATGTATAAATAAATATACCTACTTTTTAAAAGTTAATATTTTACTATCTATATAATTTATATTGTGCTTATTTTAATTCTCCATTATGATTGTGAACAGTCATCTATATTTTTCAAAAGCATTCTAAATGGCTACCTAAAAATTTTATCATGAATATGCCATAATTTATTTAAAAGTTTCTATATTGTTGGATATTTAAGCTTTTATGTAGATAAAATTGTAATATCTGGTATTGTTAGAAATATATATTATAAATATATAGCATATCATGTGTATATCAAGTAAATCTTCTCAACTGTCTAGATTTTATATTCATTCTTGAAGAACTTGTCTTTCCTGTATCATAACTTTTATCATTGTTGTTTTTAAGTTATATTCATCTCCTGTTTTCAGAAAATATCCTGAATAAATATATTTTATCATAGTAAAGGGTTTGAATTATTGTATAATTTTAGAAAAAGAATATCTCTTAGGGTTGGAGTTTGATAAACTTATTCTTGTGTAATTAGATGGAGGCCACAATGTCTTAACCTTTCTGTAATTTTAACCTCTGTAATTATGTCACGTTGAAATATGTACAGAATACTTCGCCATAATTAACATGTTGAAGAAAAATTTAGTGAAGGGATACATTATGATAAAGATAATCTGAAAGAATGAATGTTGTCATTTACCTATTGCTGTTATTATGGAAGGTAGATTACCTATTTCATAATAACATAAGTTGACAGTCAAGGTGGGAGACTTGCCTTCAGACACTGACAACAGAAGTGTATGAGGCTAAAGTGACATAGGAAAATGGTAAGGTTAATAGGAAGTGCTGGCCACAGGTGGAGTGTTTACTTGCCGAGAAAAAGATGATCACTACGGGAAACCCAGTAATAAAGACTGTACAAGTCAGTGAATTGGGTCAAGCGCTCCACTGGGTAGAGTAATATGATATGCAGGCAGGTACGTGAGAAACCAGATCATCCAAAACAAAATTGTCAGGAGGAACAAACAGAAAAGGCGATATCACCCTGAGTCAGAACCTTTATAGCTGAAGCAGTTTTCTGCCTCCACCTTGAGGTTAGGCTGATGGACAGATCAGGGTAGTGTGACGTGCCTGGGGAGCAAGGCATTTACTGACAATTGTGCCTTAACACTTGCCCTTTGTTTCAATACTGAGTGTAGGTGATGCCCATGCCTTTGACGATGAGTGGCAAAATGAGGTTTTAAAGTACAAACCGGGGGGACGGTGGCGCAATCTGGAAAACACCAGGGTGCGGAGCGCTGGGCATGAGGATTCAGGATTCCGAGAACTTAAAAGAAGGTAAACATTATTTCTAAAATAAATGCTGTTCTTTTAAGAAGACTTAGGAAAAAAAGGTTATGTAATTTTACCTCTGTCATCAAGAAGTTCCCATGAACATCCTAGCGGTTTGTTGTCAACAGTATCTTTTGTGAAAGATGTAATTTTACATTATGTCTGGGTATACCACACAAATTTAATTTTATGCCTAAAAACAATACTATTTCTGGCTTACATGATTAGTAACTCACTTCAGATTATCCTTCAGAAGATAAGGGCTGAATTCTCCAAGGAACAGTGACGTGCTACAATGTAGTTTTCTTGTGAAACAGATTTCAATGTGGATATACAGTAGGTGGAAGTCACATTTTGCGTCAGGTAAAGACACTGGTATCAAGAGAGGTGATAAAGGCTAAAGGACTGTATTTGAAAGGCTTAACAAAAGTTTCCTAATCAGTCAAAAAGCAGTATTTAATAAAAGTCTAAATGTACTTTTAGACACTTGTTTATTCATCCTTTGGAATTACCTTTGGAATAGCTGCGAAGTATAGCTGTTTAGTGTATGAGTGTTTAGCATTTAGTGTATTTTCTAGAGGCGCGATTTAAATTTGGGTCTCTGGGTGTGGGAATGGAGAACACGATACCTAATTCCTATTGAAATTACACGTGCATGAGAGAGAGACCTCAACAGGCCTTGAAACAGCAGGCCTGCTGGGGGTATAGGAGGGGGGTCCCATGCATAGGGCGGAAGGCTTCACACAGCCGGTGGGGGGCCAGGGGTTATTAAATAAATCAGAAAGTCTGTGCAGAATTCTATGTGCTAGCATCTTTCATTTTAAAATACTTGTTTAGGAGTTTAGAGCCCTAATATTTACTATGGAAAATCTGCTCCCATATTAACTTTAGATAATATTTGTCCCACTTTAAAAAGTTTGTTGATCAAAACCTAACAGTGATAAGACTGACTACGAAATCCAGGTGCCAGTAAAAGAAAGCATGTCCTTGGTAGATGATCTCTAAATCTATGGTCCTATGAGGTGCATTTTCTGTAAACTAGTAAAACCATGTGGCAGAACTTTCTGAAATGATGTTCTATAAGGATGAAATGTTATGTATCTGTCCTGCCCCAAAATGTAGCCACATGTCGCTATTGAGTCACATTTTAAATGTGGCCGGGACACTGAGAAGCTGAATTTTTAATTTTTATTTTAATTAATTTAAATATAAGTGATATGGCTACCACGTTGGGCAGCATGGTCAAAACCCTACATGGTGAAATCTTTCTCAGGAAAGCAGCTGCCACTTCCTTAAATGTTAGGCGAAATAGTCCGCCATGTGTTTTTCAAAGCCATTAAGGAACTGTTAAGATAAATCTGTGCTTAACTCACAGTGGTTTTAAACATGTTTGCATTGATTTGTAAACCATTGACCATTTAAAAAATGGTATTAATGTTCGTATGTACATTTCTCAGGGAGAAACCTCATCAAAGTCCAGCCATTGAATATGGAAGAAGAGCAAATGCTTTTGTGGACAAACTCAACATCAAAGGCTCACCTGTGAAAATCAACAAAAAATAAATAGCCTTGCATTTGAAGTGTTTAGTTGGGTTGTTTTAACAGAGAAAATAATGGTGCTGGGTAATACACATAAGACCAATCTCTTGTCGTTAAATCAATACTGTACTTTGCAATTTTCTTCTGATATCTCAGTGTAATGGAAGTGCTAGCTTTATAATTGTCCCTACTGGAAGAATAAAACTTTGATTTTCAACAACATGGCAAAGTTGTCAAACATTCTATCAAACTCTACTTTAAAACATACTGTTTTTAAAGTCCACATGCTTGATTTTGCTTTTCCGGTTATTTTCTGATTGGCTAGGTATTCTTTTATACAAGATTGAATGTGGAGCTAGTTTTATATAATTAGTTACAAGAAAGTTCAGTTGTGCCCTGGCTGGTGTAGCTCAGTGGATTGAGTGTGGGCTGCGAACCAAGGTGTCGCTGGTTCAATTCCCAGTCAGGACACGTGCCTGGGTTGTAGGCCAAGTCCCCACTTGGGGGCACATGAGAGGCAACTGTACATTGATGTTTCTCTCCTTCTCTTCCTCTCTCTCTAAATATAAATAAAAATAAAATTTAAATTGTTTTAAAAAAAGAAAGTTAAATTGTTAAAGTGGTCTTGATTTTTACTAACACTACACTAGAGTCATGCTAATAAAGGTTAAAATTATTTAGCTCAAATGTTATGTGTTGTAATGCCAGCTAGCATAGAGCTTTTTTTATTTTTATTTTTATTTATTTATCTTTAGAAGGGAAGGGAAGGAGAGAAGGAGAGAAATATCAATGTATGGTTGCTTCTGGTGCATCCCCTGCTGGGAACTGGCCTGCAACCCAGCCATGTGCCCTGACAGGGAATCGAACCATGATCTTTTGGTTCGCAGGCCCGTACTCAATCCACTGAAGCTTCACCAGCCAGGGCAAGAGTTTTTTAAAGATAAAGCAAAACTATACTAGTGCTGTCTTATGAGAAATTAGTTATTATTTTGATAAAGAAAATAAAGAATCAAATAGTTTGTTTTAAAGAAATATTTTCAATTGCTAATTTTTGTGAATTTCCTTCTTGTAGTTTTTTATATAGTATTTTTTGTCCTATATTCTTAACGTTTATTAGACTTTACATTGACCTTTCTGTGTAACTTCTCAAGATGGCATATTTCCACTCTCCTGTCTTACAAACAGCTTAATCTGTCTCTGTGGTTAACACTCTAAAGTCAGAGTGTCCTTGAAGAGAGTGTCCTGCTCAGCCTTTCTGTGACATTTAGAAAAATGCATTTGGTATTCTGCAAACCCGAATGACTGATTGTCTCAAAATTTCTTAGACAGGTGATGTGTGTGTTTGAGCAAGGTATTTAATAATTCAGTTGTTCCCTTTTTAATTATACCATTTACAAAGTCAGCTCTAGCGTTTTTATTCTAGAATTCAAACATTAATTTGTTTTGATAAAAGTTAGGTTTGAACTTTATTAGAATCTAAAACTTTATCCCTTATGTCTTTGTTGTGTCAAGAGGAAAAATAAAGCAGAAAGTCCACTATCGCTCTACAATTCAAATAGCGTCCTTTTTTTGCTTGGGAGGTAGAATCATGTGATTGCGCTCATACTCTTCTAGTGTCTGCATTGTCTCTTGTTAATGTTACTAATCATTGTTTCATGCTTCTAATTAGTCACTAAGATAAGGTGCATATGTATCAATTTTTATAACAAAAAGTGCACAAGAATTAAAGATGTTTAAATTTTTTCTTTTCTACACACTTTAGTGTTCATAACATACTATAACAATTGGGTGATTGTTGTAAGGCATAAATTTTAAAGAACACTTTTGTAGAAATTCATTTGATAGAGTAAAACCTCGAGAGTAGACACTATAATGAAACTCCTTTTGCCTAAATCATTATATTCATGATAACTGAAATCATTATATTCAAATATGAAGGTACTTTCATAAATAATTGTACTTAAAACAGTATAACTTCTGTGCATCATATAGTAGTTTGAGAATTCATGGACACTTTTCCTCCTAGTTTGTTTACCATTAAAATTAAATAAAAATTGAAGTAAATATATGTATTTCTTATCCCACAGTGCTTCCTAAAGGGCCACTAGACATACAGAGATTAAATGTCAAATTTTTTTACATTCGCATCATGCTGACATTGTCTTTTTTCCAGAATTTATTTTTACCATAGTGCAGAAGTCAACCAGCATCAAAAAGAAGGCCCTCTGTGGCTTGCAGTTCGCATATTGTATTATTTTTCCTTAATGGGCAACATTGATCTTTTTGGAGCTCTGGGTCTTCTGGGAATGCAAGGATATTAACAGTTTGGTGGGTGTGGCCTTAATAATAAGGCTGAGTTGCATACTTAGGCTCCTTGCCACTTGAAAGGTTTTCCTGGTGCTGGCAAGTCCCAGTGATAAGTTTCCATGACCTTCATGACTCCACTGTCCTGTACTGTCACAGGGCAATTTGGGGAGCACCTTGGGGTCCAAAGGTGTTGTGCACGTGGCAGTATGACGGGATTTAGAGGTGGGGCCTTGAGAGCTGATTAGGTCAAGAGGGTGGAGCCCTCAAAGCGGGGAAATAGTGACTTCAGGAAGTAGTCTCGGAGAACTCACTTGCTCTTTCTCCCAGGTGAACACTAAGTGAAGTTATTGCCTTTGAACCAGGAAGTAGTTCCTCACCCAACTTCAAATTTCCTGGCCTTGCTCTTGAACTTCCCAGCCCCCAGAACTATGTGAAATTTCTATTGTTTATAAGCCACCCAGTCTAGAGTACTTTTGTCACAGCAACCAGAAGGAACTAAGATAGTGGTCCCAGGCTGATCAGGCTAGGACAGTTGGGAGATTCTACTGAGGCCTGACCTGGACTGCAAAGAACAGGACCTTCACTGCGGTGAAAATGTACGTATCTAACACTTCCTACGGCCCCTTTTACATAGGTTTGCAGTGATCTGCATTCTAATGATGTCACGCGGGGTTTGGGGGTTCTCAGATTTCGTGTCCTCTGGTGAATTTTGCTTTAAACCCCATTTGCCACCTTCTGTCTGACTTCCCACCATCTTATATTATTTGTTCATGAAAATGTACTTCAGGCTTGCCTTCGTATGAGAAGTTCGCTTTGGGAGCATCCTTCTGCCCACGCATGTTGCCTTCTAACCACAGGTTTCTCAGGTCAGTAGTCAGCCTGAGACGGACAATGCCCCACATTCGACAGAACACCAGGCAGCTCTTCATGGGCTTGTTGGCTGATAGATTTGCATTATCTCGGGCATAACTTCAGCAAGGCCTCGCAGTGACCACTTTGGGGAACTGTGGCATGTCGAAGACTTTCCCTTGAGAGGCCCATTAGAAGACTGCACCAAAAAATACAGCCAAAGCCTCCATGTCATTTATCTGAAGACAAACACTTTGTTTCTGTTGAAGCTGCCTATCTTCTATTTTCATGCTTCAGGGCTTTTTAACTCTACAGCTTATAGTTAAACTCTCTTCTTGAGGAGGGAAAGTAATTAGACTTTTACATGGATACTCCCATATTTGAATTGTTAAATTAATGAAACAAGGAGGCCATTAGATCGAAGTGGCTTTCATGCCTCAGTAGCCCCTGGGAGCAAAGCAAAACCTGAGCCTGTAATGGCTCAAAGTGAAGAAATTGAAACCTAAAGACACCCAATCACAAACAGCCAAATAGGCTTTCCTAAGTAAGGCAACAGGTTAAGCTACAGCCAGTCGAAGACTTTCACTGCTTTGCTTTTGCCTCCTTGTAAGTCTTTCCCCAGCTGCCCTTGGTGGAGAGCTGCAAATCACTTACGGATTGATGCTGCCCATTGCAATCGATTTTGCTCCAACAAAAATATGCCTTAGTTTATCTTTTATCAGTGCAAAGCTTGCTCTAGCTAGCAAAATTTATCTACATTTTAGCTAAATTTAGTTTTTCAGATCCTCAGTTAACTTTTCAAAACCTTAGAAATGTTAACCCTTAGATACTTGGACAATTTCTAAGTAAAAGTGATACAAATCTTTGGTTACTAAAGATAGTTTCAACTTGTCTTCATTTTTATGCTTTATATGATGACTATGAATTGCTCACTGTGCAAATAGGTGGGTGATATATTTTATATTTTACCTCTTTATAACTTAAAAGAGGTAATCTATAATGTGTACTCATAAAAATTGAGCTAAACAGTGGTTCATTTTCTGTCTTTCCATTTTTTATGTGGAGAAAACAAAAATTGACTACTTTGGTTAAAAGTGGTATTAAAAATAATTCAGAATAGCCCTGGCTGGTGTAGCTCAGTGGATTGAGCACAGGCCTATGAAGCAAACAATCGCTGGTTCGATTCCCAGTCAGGGCACATACCTGGGTTGCAGGCCAGGTCCCTAGGAGGGGACACATGAGAAGTAACCACACACTGATGCTTCTCTCCCACTCTTTCTCTTTCCCTTCCCCTCTCTCTAAAAATAAATAAAATATTTAAAAATAATAATTCAGAATATACTTGGTATAATTATAGGAAAACAGATAATGAGTATGAATTTTTACTGAAGGGAATTTTAAAGTAGTAATTTCAATGTCAATTGATACATTTTTATTTAACATAATTATCTTAAAATTAAAGTAAAAAACAATATTACTATTTACATAATTATGTATTTAATTTATATATTTTAGACATACATATAAAGATTTAAATACTTTAAAAGTCTATAAGTGAAAAAGTTTAAAGTTATAGTCAATGTTAATGGATTTATCAAAGCAGCTCATAAACCCTTTATTGCAAATTACATGGATATGCAAAGAGTGCATTCAAAATTCATCATTGAGACTTTGATTTTCTTCTTGTCCCTTGTGATTTTCTCTGATTTCTATTCACTTGGTCTCATTCATTCATGTAACGAATGCTTACTGAGCACTCTGCACATGCAAGAGGATACAGCAGTTAACAAAACCAAAGCATGTCCTTACGGAACTGACATTCTCACTGGTAGTCAGACAATAAACAGGTATCTAAATGTCTGGATATGTCTAAGAAATGCTCTGCAGGTAATTGAAGTAGCATGAGAAGACAGAGGAACTTGCTGTTTTGGAAGAGTTGGTCAGGGAACATCTCACCTAGAGGCTGTTTGAACAGAGAGCAGAAAGTAAGTGGAAAAAGCTGGTGCCTGGGGAAGAGCATGCACTCCGGTCATGGGAGGCTAAGCAAAGAGGCCAAAGTGGCTGGAGCAACAGAGCAAGGGAAGCAGAGCTACACTGTCAGCTGCTCAAGCAGAGCCCTGCAGCTGGGTGCTTACTCTGACAAGGAGGGGAAGTTGTTACAGAGGTCTTTTAATCAGTTATGAAAAATTTCAAACCTACACAAAAGTAGAGATAACAGCAACAATGAATTCACTGGATGGAGTGTTGCTTAAAGGGATCCTTTAGTTACTGTGTTGACAATGGGAAGAAGGCCAACAAGGACTATTGCAGTAATTCTGTCGAGGTGTCAGGGCTTGAGAGGTGAGGAGAAGGGGCAGGTTCTGGATCTGTTTTTGAAGGTAGGGCCTATATCATATGCTAACTGATTAGGAGTGTCAGAGTGCCATCAAAGTGACTTAACATTTTTGGTATGGGCAATCAACGTTGTTCCCGTTTATACAATGAAGACTGCGGAAGTGTTTGGGAGGAAGACCAGAAGATCTCTATTTTGGACATATTAGGTTTGAGATATCACTAAGAGACTCAAGTGGAATTATTAAGAATACTGTCTTCCTTGGGCTGGGCATATAACGTTCAACATCAAACAATGACAGAATATATTGTAATGAGAAAATGCACAAATAATTGATGGGTCATTATTTCCCCACATTCTTTTCTGGTCAGTTCCTACAATATTTTTTTTTATTTGTATTAGCATAGATAACAATTTTGCATTTTTTCACTTAAATTCTGCTACAAACATTTCTCCACATTGCTGTATCAGCAAAACATTGACGTTTAAAGACTGCATCTTTCTGGAAGTATGCAAAAGCCCAGTTAGTGCCGACAGCACTTTCTCTTCCTAGTCGGCAGATGGCGCCCGGGAAGCAATTGGAGCCGCTCAGCTCAGAGATCCGGAAGCTCCTCCCTCTTTCCCTTCTTTTCCTCCCTCTCGTCCTTCACCCCGGAAGTGTTCGTCCGGCACTATTAGACAGCGTGACTTTGAACGCTCTGGCTGCAGTGCGTGTTGCTGAGCACACACGGAGTGGCTGAACCTCCGCACCGGCTCTGCATTTGTCATGAGGCTGCTGGGCGCAGCCGCTGTCACGGCTCTGGGACGCGGGCCGCTCCCGCGGATCCCGGCCGTCCTGGGCTGGAGGGGGAAGCAGGTATTTATCAGTGCCCGACAACACGGGACCGAACTAGGAACTGTCCCCGGAACCTTGCGTCCCTCCGGGGCCAGGGAGGTAGTAACACCCCTTCCCTTCCTGGCACTGGGTTACTGACAGCTCTGAAAACAGGCGTCGTTCCTCTGTGCTGAAAAGCCCATCGTGCTTTCACAATTACTTGTTATTCTTGAACAGCGTTTCGGTGCCCTGGGAAGTTGGACGTGCCCCGATTTATGGTTAAGCCTCTTCTTTTTGGTATACCACCTTAAAGAGAAGTGACTGGAGCGCAGGTCAAGACAGCTGAAAAATTAGTGTGTCCAGGGCTCGAACCCAGACCTTCTTACTCATTATCAAGCGCTCTTTTCATTACAGAGCGTCATTGGTCTGGCTGCCCTCTCTTTCAGACGACCCTGGGTTATTTGATTTGGCGCTCAAACCTCCCGGTCCTTTTCCGTTGTCTTGTTTCTGCCTTCTGCGAGGGGCGCAGAATAAAGAAGTATAGTTAGGTAGGAGTTGAGTCTTTCCTATCACGCAAGCTTCATTTGCTTCGTTTGCTGGTGTCTCAGACATTGACTCAACTAAGTGCCTAACACCCAGTTTCCATTTAATATTTTATCCATATTTTCCAAGGTCTTTTACTTTCCTCTTCCCAGAAGTGGCTGCAGAGGTTTATGTCATGTCTTGTCTCCATAAAATGCAAGATTTCCCCCCTCCCCACAATTAAAATAAAATTGTAAAAATGTGATTAATTGTTTTTTTGTAGAAGAAATTGGAAACCTTTTGTAAGCTGTGTGGGAGCAATTTCACTACTGCATAGAACATACAAGCCCTTGAACAGCCTTGCTTGTGGTGAACTACAATAAAGGGGAAGGGGAAGAAACTAAGTAAATTTTAAACTAATAACTGTTTCCTATTAAAGTAGTTGTTGGGAGCTGTCCTGGTTTTATCAGCCCCAGTGTATAGTTTCAAACCTGTAACCAGTAAAAGTATCTGCCCTGTTTATTTAATTATTTGAATATTTCTTTCTTGTTTGATTTATTTTTATTATTATATCCTTTTTTATTTTTAAGGCTATTTTTCCCTGCCCTTTGTTGCAGTCTCTCCTTTGCTTCCAAGAGTTGCAGGTTGAGACATTTATTCTTTTGCCTTTCCAGGCTGTCTGGGATGATGTTTTGCATCCATGGAGACTCCTTGGAGGAGAGAGATCCCCCAAACCCATTCTAATTTCTTGCTGTGCAATGAATTGAACTTTCTTTCTTTTTTTAGATTAATTGGAAGGTCTGCCGATGGTGTTCTTCGGAGGTGATTCCTAATGAAAGGATAAGAAATATTGGAATCTCAGCTCACATTGATTCTGGGAAAACTACTTTGACAGAACGAGTACTTTACTACACTGGCAGAATTGCAAAGATGCATGAGGTAGCGGTTCATACAGATTCCAGATTAGTTAGAGCTTTGTTTTCATTGTTTTGTGGTTACAATTTAATAAGCTTCACAACCTGAAAGGGTCAAGGAGTGGTTACAGTGGATGTTTAATCAAATTCCTATCCCAAAGTGGATAGTTCAGATGGGCTTGAAACGTTGCCCTAAAGACTCTGTCTAGACCGTCACAGTAGGTTTGTTGAGCACTAGTGGATTGTCTTTTGAAAATGTTAAGTCAGTATGATGTACCCTTAAGCAACCATCCAAATAGTACTTACAAAATTTTTATTATATTTTTAATCGTCACCTAAGGATATGTTTATTGATTTGAGAGAGAGGGACATCAGTGTGAGAGAGAAATAGCAATTTCTTGTCGCAATCCCCCCTCTGCCGCCCCCCGCCCCGCCCCCCGCCCCGCTGGCCCCGCTGCCTTCCCATACCTGCCTGGGCCCAGGGATCAAAGCTGCAACTGTTTGGTGTACGGGGCTATGCTCCAGCCAACTGAGCCATCTAGCCAGGGTGCATTTACATAATTTTTAATGTTATGGAGAGATGTTTATAGTGTTAAGTGGAAAAAAGAATTTAAAATGATGCATAGTATGGGCTTAACAGTTAAAAATGCATATATCATCCCTGGCTGGTGTGGCTCATCTGTTTGGGCATCATCCTACAAACCCAAAGGTTCCAGGTTTGATTCCTGGTCAGGGCAACTGCCTGTGTTGCAGGTTCGGTCTTCAGTTGGGGCGCATGCAAGATGCAACTGGTTAGTGTCTCTCTCTCTCTCTTCCCCATTCTCTAGAATCAGTAAAAGAAAAAAAAACCTTTAAAAAATATATCAGAAAAGAAAATATTTAAGAAAATCTTGAAACTTTCTTGAAGGAATTCCATTATCATTGAGTAACGTAACTTTCCATTTAAAAATATTTCTTCAGATAAAGATCATCTTCTTAAATCACATGCTTTAAAAGCTGAGTTCTTCCCACTTGGGCCTCAAAATCCATGTGCAGCAGAGCAGGGAAAATTCTGTTCTCCGAACATCTGCTCACAGACCAACACAAGGCTGGAGGACAGGACCCTGCAGAAGGAGCAGGGATGGCTCTCAGACGGGGTGACTGCTCTGGCGGTAGTGGCTGAGGACGCCAGTGCAAACAGGGTTAGGCAAGTAATGGAGGGCAAAACCTGTAGTGTTTTCTGTTTCATGAGGTGACATGGTTTCACAAATGAGGCTTCTCTGCAAATCACATCAGTGTTCTGGCTGCATCTCAGTAAAGATTTCTTTGCTTCTTGGAGCGCAGGATGGAGCAATCTGAATTGCCGTGTCTGTGTTTAGGTGAAAGGGAAGGACGGAGTTGGTGCTGTCATGGACTCCATGGAACTGGAGAGACAGAGAGGAATCACCATTCAGTCGGCGGCCACCTACACCGTGTGGAGAGACACTAATATCAACATCATAGACACGCCTGGTGGGTTCAGTTCTTGGTTTTATTGCAGCTTGTTTGGGCAAAACCACATTTAGCTATTCTGATGCAGCTCGTTTTCGAGTACCAAATAATACTCAAAAGTGGGACTGAGTCCCTGTTGAACTTTGACTTGGCTCCTAGAGCTCCTCGTCCTCCTGCGGTTTCCCTGGAAAACAGTGCTAGTAAATCGTGAGTGGGAAGGCTGTGCCTGTCACGTGTGGGAGCTGATTCCACAGGTTCCCGTGCCCTTGTATCTCTTTGAAGCGATCTTGTGGGGCCCCTGGACCTTATGGTGATGAGCAGTATTGGTGATTTAAAAAATTCACATTCTAATTAGAAGACTTATGTGATGAGCAGAGATACGAAGACTTTTAATCATACATGTTATAAAAATGCACACTGCTCTTTAAGACCACCACGCACTTCTCTGTCTCGTCTAGGGCACGTGGACTTCACAATAGAAGTTGAAAGGGCCCTGAGAGTGTTAGATGGCGCCATCCTCGTGCTGTGTGCGGTCGGAGGGGTGCAGTGCCAGACCATGACTGTGAATCGGCAGATGAAGCGCTACAACGTTCCATTTCTAACCTTCATTAACAAACTGGACCGGATGGGCTCCAGCCCCACCAGGGCCCTGCAGCAAATGAGGTACCGAACCTGGGAAAGGACAGAGTGGGTGTGGTGATCTGATAACAAACTTTGTTTGCAGGATAATTCATTCAGTATCATTACGCTTTATTCTTACATTTCCCCTCCTTAAAAAAATGTGTTTATGTGAGTGACTTACTTTAGTAAATGGAACACTGAAGTCAGTAGTTTGGTTGGTGGTGTGATCTCATCAACTGCCTTTTCTGTAAAATGGGGAGAATGGGACCTAAATTATAGGGATGCTGAAGGTGAGTTCAGAAAACAGTTTGGTGGTTTCTGGTTTGCTGTGATTAGAGAAGTTAGAACCTAGAGTAGATTCTAAAAGTGCTTTGCATTTATTTAGACAAATGTAGAGGATCCTCTTCACTTTCACCTTCCCCGGAGGAATGTACCTGAGGCCCCCAAGCACACGCTGCGTTCCCTTGCTCCCAGGGTGACACAGCTGCTAGGACAACATAACCCTTCCTCTCTGTACCAGACAGCCCAGTGCGTTGCAGAGCATGTTACGTTTTGCACAGTTCTGGGTGTTTCAGCCAGCCTTGAAAAGAGTCAGAGTTCCACTTTTTACCCCCTGCAGAGGTGTGACAGGAGCTGCGGAGTTTTGGCCCAGCTCACACAGGGCAGAGCCGATGGCCGTGGGCAGCGGAGGTGATGGGAGCGGGAAGACTGAGTGTGATGACAAAAGAGACGGTGTTGGGGAACTCTGAGTGACTGTGCCGCTCTGAGCACTCGGATGCAAGTGAAGCGTTTGAGAATACGAGAGTGAAACTTTTATTAGATACTTTCAATATTTTCTTGGTAAAATGAAACATTTTCACTTTTTACCTTTATTGCTCATATTTTAGTTGTGCTTGGCAGTGCAGGGACTCTGCCAAGCCTTTTTCTGAATTTTAGGAACATTCTTTTTTAGCATCTGTTTGACCACTTTGGTTTGTATCACTCCCTTTTCCCCTGTTTTCTCATTTTTATAACTCCCACTTGAACAGAATTCGAAACTTCTGGATCTGATCTCTGTGTTTTAACTTTTCTACCATACTTTCTTCTGCTTTCTGTCTCTATTTTATAATGATGAGCAGTGAGTAAATTACTGAGGTCGGTTTTCCAGTTCACTAACCTGCTGTTCATCTGCAGCCCCGCAGTGATTTAGTCTGTGTTTTTCTTTTTAATTTCAGCAATTATATAGTTAATTTATATAAAATTTCTCTTTTATTGCAATATTCTTATTAATAGAGATAATTCTCAGACCTTTACATTTTATTTCTTCTAGTAAATCTCTCCTTGGAGTTTAGTACTATTTCTTGAACTCTCATGTCTCTTTTAAGCTATTGGTTTCCTTCAAATATTTGGGGACGTCGTGTTTTCTGTCCATAATTGTAGATGGGCACCTGGCGTCCATAGCAAACAGTGGGAGCTAGAGCATGTTTCTTCTCAAGTGAGAATCCCGGCCTGTGAGCGCAGTTTCCGGTCAGCGGTTGTGCCTGGTGCTGGTCACAGGCTGATGATCGGTGTCTGACTTCAACACCCGCGCTGAGAGGTTCCCGTCAGAACTTGTCCAGACAGCTGTAGTCTGTTGCTGGAGTTGGCTGATGCGCTGTGGGCGTGGTTATCCCAGCATCCTTTCAGAGTGCTTCTGTTGCCGAAACAGGGTTGTGGCTTCCTGGGCACGCCCAGTCTGGCTGTCAGTCTTGTCCCAGCTGCTTTCTGTCCTCTGTTCTGTCCTGCTGGTGACACCCTCCCAGGTCTGCAACATCTGGCGTTGACTCATTTTTATCTTTATTTTAGGTCTAAACTAAGTCATAATGCAGCGTTTATGCAGATACCCATTGGTTTGGAGGGTGATTTTAAAGGTATTATAGATCTTATAGAAGAACGAGCCATCTATTTTGATGGGGACTTTGGGTAAGTATTAAAAATATACCATTAAATTCTTACATTTTAGAAAGTACTAAAGGGAGGGAAAGGATGAATTCTTCAAACATAGACACTTTTTTGAAATGTTGCCGGAAGAATATCCTCTAAGATGATTTTGTTTTAATGCCTTTAATTCCATTTGCTTCCCATTTTGCTTAGTATTCATTCAAAGGGAGACTGTGTTACTTGTTGGGTAATATATTTATATCACGTTATGACATGGACGGTGTGGTAGAAGGCCTTCAACTTGGGTTGGTGGTGTAGTGCACATTCATTCATCAACTCACTTATTCTGTGGACTTTGAGGGAGCAGCTGTGTACTGGGTATTGTGATAAAAACTGGTAAGAAAATAGGAATCATAAGTATTTCCTCTACCTACTTCATGGCATTACAAAGATAAAATGATTAATGTATAAAAGGCAGAAGTTGTACAGATGTTTAGGCGATACAAGGAGCAAATGGATAACTGACACGGTATTTGGCTTGTCAGTCAACTTTTGGGTGACTTTAGCATACAAAGTACTGTAATTGCTCAGTGGTCATCAAGCCGTAGCATTCGGAAAATCACCCGCAGAGTTTGTTAAACACATACTCTTGTGTCCACCTGCAGAGATCGAGTCAGTAGCTCCCAGGGTTGCATTCAGCCTGGAGTTCGCATCCCGGAAGCTCCCAGTGATGCTGCTGTCCCAGGCCTGCAGACCACCCTGTGGGTGGCACTGATCTGGACAGTGTGGGTCGTAAATGACCTTTGCTCTGAGGAGTGGCCCCAGCAGCCTGGCAGTTTCCTACCTCTGCCATGAGCTGGGGTCGCTGTCCTGGCCGATGGGTAAAGGGTGTTCGTGGTCATTGAACAGCGATTTCTCTTCAGCAGCCATCTCGAAGGGCTGTCCCACAGCCGGAGTGTTTCTCACACTTTGTGTGTGACAGCTAAGTGATGACAGCAGAGTTGGCCTGTTATTCCTTCAAGTGGGTGCAAGGCCCAGGAGGCAGGGATTTTTATCAGGTGTGCTCACTGCTATTTCACCAGCCAGAGGGCTCTCTGGTGCATAGTGGGGACTGAACAAATACTTGTAAATAAATCAGTCAGTCCACTTCTCCAGAACCGCATCAGAACCACAGATGGGACCTTCTTGATAAACCTGCCCCCTTCCCCAGCCCTAGACCACTGGGTTTGTGTATTTTGATGATTCTGATGTAAAAGTCAAAGAACCAGAGAACTTGCTAGAAAGGAAGAAATTAAGCTCTAAAGACTATGAAAAACATTCCTTAGAACTATTTGCAATTAGCTATTATTTATTTAGTTATAGTTTTTTCTGAAAAGATTATTCTCGATATTAGTTTCATTTTTTAAATACTTTGAAAACTTCAATTTTATAAATATCAGGTATATTTGCTTATTCACCGTACATATTTTATTTGTGACTCTCACCCCTTTGGCCTCCAGAGGAAGGGAGAGCCGGTGCCAAGGTGGATGAGTCTGTCCTGTTTAGTGCCCCCTTCTTACTAGAAGATGGGGTAGTCTGTGTTAAAAATTACGTGATTGGGTTTGTTACGAATGGAAAGGGATAGTCAGGTCTCTAATTCTGCCTGTTAAGAGACTGTGATGTTTTGATTAATTTGGGTAATAAAATACTGAGGTGTTCACATGGCTTTGGAGTGAGGTTGGCTTTGAATCTTGGCTCTTCCATTTACTAGTAGCACAGCCTGGAGCAGTTCGCTTTGCCTGTGTTGCCTGCTGTCTGAATTTTAAAGATACCTATCAGTATTATTTACCATGTTAATACCAATATATCAGAGTCCTTTCTCATCTAGATTATTAGCTATTAGTTTAACTTTTTCACTGGTGCTTTATATGTTTGATTGCATGTCCTTAAAGTACCAAAATAAACCATTTCTGTTCTTAGCCAGATTGTTCGATATGAGGAGATCCCAGCAGAATTCAGGGCAGCGGCAGCTGACCACCGGCAGGAGCTGATTGAATGTGTTGCCAATGCAGACGAGCAGCTTGGTGAGATGTTCCTGGAAGAGAAAATCCCCTCAGTTTCTGATTTAAAGGCAAGTGTTCTCAAAAGAAGTCTTATATTAATCAACAATAGAGGGAGAGGAAGTTTTGTTTCTCAGGGTATGAACATGATGCCTTTTTTAAAAAAGTTATATTACTTATTTTTTAGTGTGTTTACACAATGGAATACTGCTTGGCCGTAAAAAATTAAAAAAGAAAAAGAGATCTTACCTTTTGTGATAGCACAGGTGGACCTGAATATGATGCTTTTATGCATGGGTTTTACTAATGAAATTGGAGTAATTTATTTAACATAATTGGTTTCTTCAAAATATACTTGACATGCATTACTGTCATGTAAGAGTTCTATATAACTCAGTTACGTGTTACATAATATATATTGTGTTATATAACTAAGTTACATAATATCTTAAAATGGAAAGGGAGTCATAGTTTGTTCTAGGAAAAAAAGACATTTACAGAGCCAACCTTTTGAGTACATTTTTATTAAGAAAGAAGATAAATATAGAAATAATACAGCAATAAATATGTATGTTCTTTAAAAAAATTAAGCAGTTAATTAAATATTTTTTATTATATGACACTAAATTTTTTATTAAATGGAACATTTTTAAATGTTTATGGTTTAAACATTTAAAAATATGTGAAAGTACACAGCTGCTTAGTTTTCTGCCCCCCCCGAAATAGGTGACCAGTTAATAAGTTGCCGGTGTATCTTTCAAGATACACACACACACACATAAATTTTTTTCTTTATTTTACACACTTAGCATAGTGTTTCACATAGTGTGCTGTCTACACTGTTCTCTGTGTGTGTCTTCTAAGTGTGTATATATGTACTTGTGTATATATACTTTTATCAAATTAAAAATTAGTGACATTCCAAAAGTGTTGAAAGCAGCTTTCTAGCTCTAAAAAGGCATCTGTTTTTTCTCTTTTTGTTTTGTATTTTGACTGTAAGTTATAGAGGACCTGATACTCCACTAGAGCCAATACTCCAAGGAGTATTAATAATTTCTTTGATTTTTTAGTTTGTAATTGGTCTGAAACATAAAGTATATGACAATCATTTAGGATTGACTAATCTTTTTTTTTTTTGGTAGCTTGCAATCCGAAGAGCTACTTTAACGAGGTCATTTTCTCCTGTCTTTGTGGGAAGTGCCTTGAAGAACAAAGGAGTTCAGCCTCTTCTAGACGCTGTTTTAGAATACCTCCCCAATCCATCTGAAGTCCAGAATTATGCCATTCTCAATCAGGAGGAGTAAGTCTCGGAAACAGACTCTTAGTTTATGCAGAAATACTTTAACATGTATGCACTATGAGAGAATGCAAGAAGTGTTCTTTTAGTTGTGTTTGTGTTATTTTTCATAATTTACCAAAACAATTACCATTTCTATTTGGGTAACAATTTTGGCACATACAAAAATATTTATTATTCCAGTTCCCATATTACACTGTATTGGTGAGTTAGAAGTATTACTTGTTTTATTTTCCATCAAGGTTTATATCATTAGAAAAATTTGGGACCAGCTGTTCTCAGTCATAATTTTTTTTAAAAAAGGCTACATGTAGCAAAAAAATTTTTTAACTCTCATTGATTACAAGGTCTGTCCAGAGAAAGTCCAGTCACTGTTAATATAATGAGAATGGTTTGCACAATATTGATGTAAACCTGGAAGCCAAGGAGAGTGGACTGGAATGCCCACGAGTGAACAATGACGACTTCACCGGGCTACTCAGTGGGGGTGGTGGATGCCGTTGACTAAGCATGTGTATGGTGTGGCCATCGCATTGAAGATGACTCGAGTAGAGCAACAGTTCTGCATCAGATTTTGTGTTAGGCCTGAATATTCCCCCACAGAAACTATTCATATGATTCTGAAGGCCACAGTCATAGGAAGCTGGTGATTGGCAGCTGTATCACAACAATGTGCCTGCTCATGTATCATGTCTCGTGCAGAGATTTTTAGTGAAACAGCAAGTCACCCAGGTGACTAAGCCCCTCTATAGCCCAGATTTGGCACCCTGTACTTGTGGCTTTCCCCAAAACTAAAATCATCTTTGAAAGGGAAGAGATTTTAGACCATCGATGAGATTCAGGAAAATATGACCAGGCAGCTGATGGCAATTGGGAGAACTGTGAAGTCCCAAGGTGTCTACTTTGAAGGAGACTGAGGCATCATTGTCCTATGTACAATGTTTCTTCTATCTTGTACCTTCTTCAGTGAATGTCTATTTTAATATTACATGGCTGGATACCTTCTGGACAGACATTGTATCTTTCTTTTCTTTCTCTATCAGACCATTTTTGTGGGTTTTTTAGTTTCCTCTGCATCTGTCACAGTGTAATGACTAAGGCCATAGAAGTTATTCTTACAGATTTCTTTCAGTGAAACTTCACTAATGTGTGAAGTCAGAGTTTGGCACATGTGCTTTTTCTCAGATAATATGGTTCGATGAAACAAATTGATATAAAATATCAAATATTGCATCTCACAGAGTTATATTTGCTTTACTTTAAGTGACTCAAAAGAGAAAACCAAAATCTTAATGAACTCCAAGAGAGACAATTCCCACCCATTTGTAGGCCTGGCTTTTAAATTGGAGGTAAGTTGCTTTCTAATGTATTTAACTGTTATATGTAGAAATTTTCCTTCAGGCTTTTATTCCTATTATGAGATAACTCTCATGACATATTTGGTTATAGGTTTCTTCGCTGTTACTCTTTTCTCTCCCTTTCCATTCTGACTCTGTAGAAGGAGGTGACCGTGCACCTCCCACACTTAAGGAGTGGACATTACGTTCCGCCTCCTTGAGGGAGCAGTATCTACCCAGGCCGTCTGGGGTTCTTCTGTGTGGGAGAGTTGTCTTTTCTCCCCGTTTATGTTTGTGTTCAGTCATTTGTTTACATCAGTATGGACTTAGGGTATGTGCTGCATTTTGCCATGCGTACTGTGCTGCTGTGTATGGTGCGCACCTACATTTTTGTGCGCACCATACGTGGGATTATCATTTATTCCCATGGCTTGCAATCATTATACCCATGTATAATGCACATCCTTATTTTCCCCCAAAAATGTGGGCAAAAAAGTGCGCATTATACACAGCAAAATATAATGCTTGGTACTTTGAGTTACAATTCAGGAGTACGTTACTTATTTTGTTGCCTAGATTAGCCAGGTTTTGCCCTTGTAGCTCTTTCAGTTGGGTCCTGTGACGTGCCCCAGTGTTTGCTTTTCTGGCCGCTTCCTTCCCTTTCTGGCAGTACAGCATATTCCAGGCTTATCTTGAGTGTTCCCTGCCCTGGCCCTAGAATCAGCCTGTTCTTCAGGAGTCCTGTTCCTTTTAATAAAGAGAATGGTATCAGATATCAAGATTTGGTCACTGGGTACGCTTTTTTGTTGGGCTGTCTTTGCTTCTGATCTTACTGTTTTATGTGGGGAAAGAAAAGTGGATAAATTGGAAGTGGTATGGACAGAATTATATTTTGGGGGCTTTTTCCAAATTTTAAAATTTTTATAATGTAATTTTTAGTATCAGTAAAATGAGAAAAAAGGTAATTTTAAATTATAAAGTAGAAATAACATAGCAGTGACAATTTTTATACATAAAGCTTTTAAAAATACGTATTTAGGAATACTTTCTTAAGATCCCCAGAATAATGATTATATAGCTACAGAATACATTAATATTTAATGGTTTGTGTCACCGAATTGCTTTCATACTCAGAATTAATGTATTAGATTATTTTGATGGATCTTTATCAGCAGAATATTATTATTAAAATCATTGCTGACTTCTTAAATGAAAAATGTTATTTTAATATTTTGCCTTGCCTTAATTACTAATGATAGAGAATATTTTTTCATATACTGTATTATGCAGTTGTGTTTTGTAATTCCTTTGTAATTGCTACTTTTATAAAAAAATTAGGGTAAAAAATTTTTACTTGTATGAGCTTTCTCTAATGAAGTGAATTTTTTAAAAACAGTCATTGCTTTAAAATTTATATAATCAAGTCTGTGAGTCTTTGTCTTTAGTCATTCTTTCAATTTTAACCTTAGAAACTCTCTTCTTTGACTATATTTAATAAATACTTCTTACTTTCTACTTTTTTATGGTGGGATTTTTTTACTGTTAACCCAACTGGAACTGGCTGTGCTGTGTGCTGTGTGCTGTGTGCACCGGGGCGGGCCCAACAGACCTCTTCGGAGAGTTGTCCAGCGACCAGCTCTGAATGATGTTGCACTTTTCCGTTGGTTGCCATGTCTTCTGTATCACCTGTTGATAAATGAATTAAACATTTTAGATGTGTATACCATACTTGGTGGGATGTTCAGTCTAATTTGTGCTAGTTCTATACTTTTTAAATTGTGGAGGATTCAAAATGTTTTAATATTAGTTTTAGTTCCTTCTCATTAACATACATTTTCACAAGTTTTTTATTTTTTACCTATTCCTCTACATGACTTTTAAGATCACTAATCAAATGTTTAAATTTTTTTCTTGGGATTTTGATTGCAATTGTGTTAAACCTGTAAATTAATATGGGAAGAATTGTCAAGGTTTAAATATGTGTCTTATTGTTATTAATATTCAGGAGGAATTGACCCTTAATTATTCATTTTATATTCAGTTACTTTACAAAACTCTCACTTGTAAGATTTCCAGGTGATTATCAAATTTTTTTAGATGTCTTATTATTTCTAATGATATTTTTGTTGTCTTTCCAATAATTATACCTTATTTTATGTCCTATTATATTAAACTGAAATTATAAAATAATACAGAAGACAAAAGTATAGTTCCTTAAATAAATAATTTTAAAGTTTTTTCTAATAACATTTATTTTAGAGAGAGCAGAAGTATTATCTTGGATTGTGATACCAAAAAGAATAACACAACCATTTAATTACCTATATTCGAAACTACTAAAATTGGCGAGGGAATATCTGGACAGAGTTGTAAAGTTTTCCTCCTGATTTTGATTCTTATGGGTTTGTTTTTTTTTTCTGCTCCTCCTCAATCTTGACTCCTAGGCAGGTCGCTTTGGACAGTTAACTTACGTTCGCAATTATCAAGGACAGTTGAAGAAGGGTGACACCATCTACAATACACGGACAAGAAAGAAAGTGCGGGTGCAACGGCTGGTGCGCCTGCACGCGGACATGATGGAGGTAAGTGCCTGGCCACTGTGAGGTCAGAGGTTTCTTTACCACAGGCAAAATAGGTCTACCTTCTTGGTACCCCAAGCCCCACAAGAAAATCACTTGCAGTTGAATGTGTTTTCCTAACTTCTTCCTTTGTAGTTAGGTGTGGTACAATTCTGATGTAGCACTTCACTGTGGGCTGCATCAGCAGATGTTAAGAACACACAGTTCGTACCATTGTTCATGAGGTAGCTGGGTTTCCTCGATCACCGAGGTTAAGGAGAGGGGGCAGTTAGTTCCCCAAAACTCAGAACACAAATTCAGCACTATCTTTAAGAGCTGTCGTTACACAGAATACAGTAGGTTTTTAGGACAGTGGAACTGTGGTTCTGAAGGGTGAAAGTAGTAAATTCATACATTGTCCCATTTTGTTCAATAAAAAATTCTGAAATATGGTTGGTCCGAAAGCTCTGTGTTATGCTAGAACTTTATATTTGTAGAACCCACCCCAAGAATGGCCAAAATGGTGTTAAGAGTCCATCTGCAGGTTTCAGACCTCTGAAATCTGGTCTGGGAGATACGTTTTGGCTTGAATTCTTGAATTGGTTCTGAATCTGTCCCAGCCATCTATGGTCCACACACAGGGTGAGGCCTTGGTAGGAATACCAAGTGTGTGAGGTTATCTCCTTCTCTCACCTTTTCCCAGTTCAGTTCCATATTCCTGGAGATATTTTAGTCTAAGCAAAGTCTTCGGATGTTCAGTAATTTTTGGTGCTCGTAACTTCTGTAGCTCCTGGAAGATGCATAGGCAGTCTTTCAAAATTGGACCAAATTGCTATTTTGAGATATAGGCAGCAGGGGGCAGGCCAGAGGGATTAATGATTGTCACAGCTGTTTCATAGGCCAGAAACCAAGAGAATTGTACAGCTGTGTAACCATTAAAGTAAGACACACAAACTTGCTCATTCACAGCCACAGCTGGTATGAATGAACTATCATGTAAAAGGACAAAAACAAGGAAGTTTAGAGGCGCCAATGCTTTGTTCTTAGACTTCCTGTTTTCTTAGCTGCATCCATCTGTGAGAAATTAAGATTATTTTAAGTAAAAGGGACTCCACTCTCCTGCCTTTGTTTTCAGAACTTCCTTTGTAGGCTTTTCTCGTGCACCTTTGTCATATGCATCTTGTCCTTGGACTGTGGCAACACACATAGTACATGCTGTTAATCCCTGGGAGTAACTGCAGAACCGGGAGGCTCTGCATTCTGTCAGCACTGCAGACACGCCCAGTAATGCTGCCGTGGCTCAGTTCCCATTAGAGTCAAATCGTGTCTGTTGAAATGGGGCTTAAATAAGGGCCCGGTTTAAGGTATGTCTTGCCACAGTTGGTGTTGCGTTGGTTCTAGCTAATTCATTCTTTACAAAATTCATGGGGAGGTTCTGCCATGTTTGTCTATGCTCAGTGGGCTTAGTGTGCAAGTTCTGTCTAGCTGCCCTGGTCTGATCTGTATTACTTGTTATTTCTTTATTTAGGATGTTGAGGAAGCATTTGCTGGAGACATCTGTGCATTGTTTGGCATTGACTGTGCCAGTGGAGACACATTCACAAACAAAGATAATAGTGGACTTTCTATGGTAAGTCATTTAATTTCAAAGCTGTTTACCCCTTGAGTTTCAAAGGTCTGTGTTTGTATGCAGTACATTTACTACTTCAGAGAAACATCCACAATGTTTTCATTGCTTAGCGCTGTGAACATCAAGTACAGATTGGTTGTGACTCTTTAAATGCCAGTTGGACAAGTGTGCTGTGTGAGCTAATTTATCTGGCTTTCCTTAGGAAAGTCGTTCACGATCCTCCAGGGATTCTAGTGTCAGGGGGAAATCTCTACACAGGAAAACACACCTGGACTGTGTAGCTCCGATTCCTGAGCTCTGCCTCCCCATCGTGGGTAGGTCTCCGGTTGCTGTCACCATCCCCAGGCTGGTCCCCATGGAGTGCTCCTCCCTTAGTAACTCAGCAGCCGGAGTAGACCCTTCCCTCAGGAACTGTAAGAGCAGACTAACATTTAGACTAGACTTGGCTATAATATAACAGAAGGGAACCAAGATGCAACTGGACAGTCAGACAGCCTGCTCTGTGGCACACATAGGTCCCTTTTTATCACTGAGGTACCCTGAAGGGAAACACATGCTGTTAGTACAGACAGACCCTGGGAAAAGCCCTGGGACTGAAAATCTACCTCCGTACACGGAGGGCAGGGAAAGCCTGGAAAAGAGGCAGGCCACTCCAGTCTGGCACCTAACCGTGTTTTTCAAGGGAAGCTTACATAGGAGGCACATCTTGGGCAGCTGCAAGATGAGGTGGGTAGTCTCTGCCCTTCCAACAGGTGCCAAAGAATTGTTCTCTAGAGTAAGAAGAGGGGAGCAGTCACAGGTGCTAGTACAGGAATGCTTCCTGATGTGGAAATTACGTAACGTGCTTGACCAGGTCGAGACATCAGCCCATTCCAGGGTCCAGCTCATAGCAGGAGGCAAGAGAGGGGCGCTTTCTTTATGTCAGAGTGAACGTCAGTTAGAGTCCGAGTCTCTAAGCGGCTTCGGCGGTAAGCCACCTCCGTTCTGGCCCAGGTCGGCTCTCAGCCCACACAGTGGTCACGCCGTGGAGTAGTCTCTCCTCCACACGTGCTTCGGCAGTTCCTGCCTTTGAATTCCCTTCACTCACTGTCCAGTTTTGTCCCATTAAGAGAACAGATTGTTCCACATACAACAAGACACTCCACTGAATTTAGTAGAGAAAGAATATGACTACACAGAGGATAGGTAATTTGTAGGGAACAAATTGACCGTGGATCATCATTATGTAAGAACTGGTCCAGCCCTGACAGATGAGCACTGTAGTAGTCCCAGATTGTACGACAGACCCATAATTTTATCATGCAGGGTTTTGTGTAAAATATTGTCTCATATCTGGTTTTAATGTTGGTGTAAGACAGTACAAAAATTAAGTAAATCTGTGCAGGCTTTTGGGGGCTCTGGGTAAGAGGACTGCCATGATTAATAAGGCTTTCTCCATGTGCCTGTCATTAGCAGTAGGAAGCCACCAGGGGTTGCGGGAAGTGCTCAGGCTTTGAGCAAGCAGACCTGGGTGAGAGCCTGCCCTGTATTTCCCACCAGCCTTTGGCCACATTATTTTCTCTTCTTTCCTTGCCTTCCAGATTTTATTTGTAAAATTGGGTTAATAATATCCGCCTCTCAGAATTGTGGTTGATTAAATGAAGTATCATGTATAAAGAATCTAGTGCCCTTTCTCTGTTTCTCTTATCATTGATCATAATTCGATTAAATAAATAACTTATCAGAAGATAGCAACAGTAAATGTAGCCACCAGTCAATAAGAATTCTACATGTCAGCATTTGGATTCATTATAATGTGTTAAATTGGAAGTATCGATAGACTTAAGGGTCATTAACAGTTAAGTAAATAAATAGATATTTATTTTCATTGTTTTGGGAGGGAGGAGATCATGTAAATGGATGCCTTTATTTATGAATGTATTAGTATTTTTATTTATTTAATGCATATAATACATGCTTTTAACTCTAGGGTATATGTTGCGTAGCCTAAAGATGTTTAGTACTTTTTTCTGTTGTAAAACAGACCATTAAGATTAATCCATCCCTGACTCTGATTCATTCAGTACTAATTGGAATTCTTCTCTGTTTTTTAAAAAATATTTTAGGAGTCAATTCATGTTCCTGACCCTGTCATTTCAGTAGCAATGAAGCCATCTAACAAGGTAGGAATTTCCTTTAATACCCAGTGTATCACAGTAAAGACTTGAACTTTTTTCAAATAAAATATTTTATTTATTTATTAACAGAGGGAAAGGGAGGGAGAAAGAGAGGGAGAGAAACATCAATGTGTGGTTGCCTCTCACACAACCCCTACCGGGGACCTGGCCCACAACCCAGGCATGTGCCCTAGACTGGGAATTGAACCAGTGACCCTTTGATTCCCAGGCTAGCGCTCAATCCACTGAGCCTCCTTAGCCAGGGCTGAGTTCTTTATCATCTGTCTCCAGAATGCACATGGTATCTTGTGACAACCAACAATCTTACATTTTCTATTTCCTCTTTTGGTGTTGAGATCACTTTTTAAAATTTACCAGTCAGTTAACAGTAATTACTCCTCAGTGTATTTAAAGAAGTTGATGGTATTTACAAGACTGCTTCATAACGTTACTAAGTAAAGCTGTGACTTGCTCCAGACTGGAAAGCATGACTTCCTAGGTTCAGATCGTAAGAGGATGGACGAGGGGAACAGGCATTTGTCCTAAGTTGGAGGAAAACCTTACTGTGAAGCACATGAGAATACTGCATAGATTAATTGCCTCATGGATTATAATGCATCTCTAGATCTGTTGTAGTTATAAAGTAAATGTACAGCCATAACTTGGAAAGACTGCTTTTCTCACTTTCAAATATAACAAGTTTATGATTAGATATGATATCATTTAGCTTTTTACAAAGCCAACATTGCTTAAGTTTGCATTCACATTAGCTTGTCATTGGAATTGAATCTTAATTGTTTAGTGCTTAAATTTCTTTGATGTTCTTAACAATCACATTAATGTGGTATTGAAGTGAACTCATTCATGCACAGCATGAAGAGCTATGACCTCATGTCATCTGGGAACTATCATGCACAGCACACATTCTGGTTGGTGTTGTGGATGTAGTAACAGCTACTACTTCATGTATTTTGAGCAGCTTGAGATTTTACAGAACCATTTCATTATAGAAAAGAATGTTGAGGTGGCAAGAAACATTAAAATACTCCCATCTCAAGTTTGAAGGAAAGCAAACCTTACATCTTATTACAGTAAGATGTCAGTTTATTCCAAGTACTTTGCTTAAGTGTTTGCTTTTCCCTTCAGAATATGCAGGGCTAGAAGTTAAAGATACAAAGCTCTTCATTCCTAAATTCAGAGTTTATGTAAGACTTTTGTCCTGATAGTTCACAGTAATGGAGGGAAATCAAATGCATCAACATCCCAAGGGTTTTTTTGGGTCTCAGGATGATTTGCTTGCTGAAGTGAATTAATTTAAATTAAATAATCACATCACTGCGTAAAGCTGTGCATTTCAGGAGTGGAGGCAGGGATGATCTAGTAAGCTGAGAGTACCCGACAAGTACAAGGAAAAGGGGAAAAGACTTTGGAGACAGACTAACCCCGGGTCATTCTCAGCGTTGCCATGCACATCTGTGCAGTCTTGAGCAAGTCACATCACTTCTCTGTGCCCAGTTTCCTCACCTGTAAAATGTGGAGAAGTCTGTCTTGCAGCATTGCAGTTAGAATTGGAGATAGCATCTACAGAATATAGAACACACAGCTCCAGGCATATGTAATAACTTAATGCTGGTGATTCAGGGTGTGTTAGTTTTCCATTGCTGCCATAAGAAATTACCACCAACTTAGTGTCTTAAAACATCACAGATGTGTCATTTTTTAGTTGTGTAGGTGAGATATCCGATGCAGTTCTTAATGGGCTTGAATCGAGGTTTTGGCGGAACTGTCTTCTTTTCTGGAGGCTCCAGGGGACGGTTTGTTTTTTTGTTTACTCAGATTGTTGGAAGAATTCAGTTCCTTGTGGTTACAGAACTGGGGTCCCCATTCCTTGCTCTCACCTGAGAGCTGTACCTGGCGTCGAGAGACTGCCCCGCCCCCTTCCTCCCATCTCCAATGCCTGCGACAGTGAAATGAGCCCTCCAGTGCTTTCAGGGGGGTCCAAGCCACAGGCTGCATGCAGCCCAGGATGGCTATGAATGTGGCCCAACACAAAACTGTGCATTTTTGTACTTGAAACCTTTCTTTTGCTCATCAGTTTTTATTAGTATTTGTGTATTTAATGTGTGGCCCAAGACAACTCCTCTTCCAATGTGGCCCAGAGACACCAAAAGGTTGGACACCCCTGCATATTTCTTGCCTCTTCCCTCTTCATGTCTCTCGGACTTACCTTCTGCCTTCCTTTCCCATTTTGTTAAAAGGACATGTGATTACTTTGGGTCCAACCGAGTTGTTTATGTCTGTTCCCTTAATCACACTGCAAAGCGCCCTTTACCATGGAAAGCGACATTCACAGGCTTGGGGGTTGAGCACATACCCTTCGAGGGCTGTTACTCTGCTTCCCCCTGTAAGGAAATTACATCTAAAGAGAATAAAGGTGCATATAAAACCACCTCCAAACAGATTGTTTTGCAAGTCTCAGTGTGGCACTTGCCTTACTGTTGGTCTTAACTGTCCTCTGAATCTGCAGTAGAGTCTTGGTAAACATGCCTAATCCTTTGATTATTTATAGGATTCCTGAAATCTAACACAGTAACACAGATTTTACTTTCTGCTTCATGGGCAGTTTTCCACTATTGGACAGACTTTGTCAGTGTAATAGGAGAGGGCATCGAGTTAAGTCCTAGGCTCTTGTATCTTGGTATGGAAAGAAAATTCCATCAGCTAGCTATTTTGAGCTCTATTGGCTGGGTAGTATCCAAGCTCACATATTTAAAGGCTACTTTCTAGGAATTAGATGGTAGATTACTTTTATTTCTTAACTGCATATGTATTTAATTTTATGCAGTGAAGTTCTTTCAACAGTCCCACTGCTTATCATGATTAGTAAACTCTGTAATGACTTTCTTTTTTTAAAGAATGATTTGGAAAAATTTTCAAAAGGTATCGGTAGGTTTACAAGAGAAGATCCCACATTTAAAGTTCACTTTGACACCGAGAGCAAAGAGACAATTGTTTCTGGAATGGGAGAATTACACCTGGAAATCTATGCTCAGGTAATGAATAACAAGGAAATTAAATTCAATTGATTTTATTTATGTTTGTGTTTTGTTAAGAGTAAAACTGTAATTTTCAGTATAATGTCCATAAACTACTAGTGGCTTTTCAGTCTCACTCTGGTTTGTATCCAGATGTGGTATACTGCTTTCTCTACTATGTATTACAAATTAGTTATTTTTGCTCTGTAAGTCCTTTTATTTGTAAAGCATTGCAGACTTCTAGAGTCAAGGTGCAGGGGTTTTGTAATAAGACCATCCATCCATCAAGGTCATGGTTAGTTAGGTTCAGTATATCTTGGTCCCAGCCTTAGGGAGACAGCCTGCAGGGAGAAACTTGCTGAGAATGTCGGCCCACTGGTTCCCACTCTTCAGGCCACTTCTTGCCTGTTTTATACTCAAGTCAGTACTTGGAGATCATTATAACATAGATAAAAGAATGGGTAGATGAAGAGTAAATACAACTAAGTGACGAAGAGATAGCCAACCTATCAGATGCACAGTTCAAAACACGGGTGATCAGGATGCTCACAGAATTGGTTGATTTTGGTCGCAAATCAGATGAACAAATGAAGGCTACACTAAGTGAAATGAAGGAAAACGCACAGCGAACCAATAGTGATGGGAAGAAAACTGGGACTCAGATCAATGAAGTGGACCAGAAGGAAGAGAGAAACAACCAAACAGAAAAGAATGAAAAAAACAAGAATTCAAAAAAAATGAGAAGCTTAGGAACCTCCAGGACATGTTTAAATGTTCCAACATCTGAATTATAGGGGTATCAGAAGGGGAAGAGGAACAGCAACAAGTGGAAAAGTCATTTGAACAAATAATAAAGGAGAACTTCCCTAATCTGGCAAAGGAAATAGACTTCTAGGAAGCTCAGAGAGTCCCAAAGAAGGTGGACCCAAGGAGAAGCTCACCAAGGCATATCATAATTACAGTAGGCAAGATTAAAATGAAGGAGAAAATTCTAGAAGCAGCAAGAGATAAGGAAACAGTAATCTACAAAGGAGTTCCCATTAGACTGTTAGCTGATTTCTCAAAAGAGACCTTACAGGCAAGAAGAGGGGTCTGGAAAGAAGTATTCCAAGTCATGAAAGGCAAGGACCTACATCCAAGATTGCTCTATGCAGCAAAGCTTTCATTTAGAATGGAAGGGCAGGTATAGCGCTGCCCAGATAAGGTCAAGCTAACGTGGTTCATCATCACCAAGCCCTTATTATATGAAATGTTAAAGGGACTTACCTAAGAAAAAGCAGATAAAAAAACATGTACAGTAAATGACAGCAAACACACAATTATTAACAACCACACCTAAAACAAAAACAAAAATAAATTAAGCAAACAACTAGAACAGAAACAGAACCACAGAGTTGGAGACGACATGGAGGGTTAGCAACAGGGGAGTAGGAGAAGGAGAGGGGGGGAGAAGGTACAAAGAATAAGTAGCGTAGATGGTAGGTAGAAAATAGACAGGGGGAGGGCAAGAATAGTATGGGAAACATAGAAGCTAAAGAACTTATGACACATAGACATGAACTAAAGGGGGGAATGTGGTTGGGAGGGGGTGTTCAAGGTGGAGGGGAATGAAGAGGGAAAATGGGACAACTATAATAGCATAATCAATAAAATATATTTTAAAAAAGAATGGGTAGATAGGCTATGTACTTTCCTAGGAAACATCCTGTGTACTCGTGAATGAAAACAAGATGCGTAACTTAAGATTAAAAATTCTAACTGTGATCATATCTTTGCAGTTGAGACAGTACAAAACTCTGCCAACAGATCCATACACTATTCCAGTGAATAGGTAATAAGATGGAAAAAAGATGAAGTTTTAGAGGATATATCAAATGGATATAAGTGTAAATTAATCAGTCTAAATTAGAACGCACTTATATAGAACATATAAAAGCAGTTTTATTGTTTAATATGTAGCTAATGCTTGTAAGATATTTAAATGGTTTACGATTGATCATTTGTCTATCATATTTAAATAACTGCTTCCAATAATTAAGATTATTAGGATTTATTTTATTTTTATTTTTTTAAATTTAAACACACCAAAAAATTATTTCCCCTGCTCTTTTTAGAGGATGGAAAGAGAATACGACTGTCCTTGTATCACAGGAAAGCCAAAAGTTGCTTTCAAAGAGACCATTACTGCCCCTGTCCCGTAAGTATGCTGCACAATGGAACATACTATGAGGCTGTAATTGAAGCTTTTTATTATGGGATATGCACAGCACTATTACTGTTAATAAGATACTTTTACATCATGAAACTCTTTATTATGGAAGCTGTACAGTTCTGTGCCGTAATGAAGACATTTATACAGACTGACACTGGGATTTGCCCGGTCCCTGACGCTAGATGTCAGTGAAGAGTGACGAACACCTCAGTAGTAAGCACGGGGTCTTCGCTCATTCCAGCTGTGCTTCCTTTGGCAGACGGCTGTTATGTTTTACTTTAGTGCCATACTGTGGATGCCAGAGAACTTGCATTTGCCAAGGAATAATCTCCTGCAAGTAAAGGAAACTAATGCTATGATAAAATTGAGAAAACAGAGTTGGATTTACATTTTGTTAGAAACAAAATAGCCCTCATAAAGAATATCACAACATAAATTCATTTGTTACAAGTATAATATACCTGGTGCCTATTTGAATTTACATGAATTCTGATTTAGAGTCAGAATTAATAAGGCATAGTAGCTATGAAACAAGTATTGATTTTCAAAGTGGCATCACATGAAGGTTAAGTGATGATACTTTACCTGAGATGCAATATCATGAAGGAGAATGGTGTAGTCTAACTCAATGAAGTCGTCGTTTCTTTGCTGTAATAAATAAAAACCTGGTGTGTAAAACAATATCATTGGCAAAAATAGTACTTGAATTTTAAAAATCAGCTTTCATTAGATGATTATAATACTTCCACTTAAGTAAAAGTAAAAATTGAATGTCATAATTGATTTGGCCCGACGGAAAAACTTTCTCTTATAAATAAGTTTTTTTTCAAACTACAACTTAAAATTGTGATGTTTCTCATTTGTGACTCTACAAATCATTTCCCTTCCTGTTTTTAGTTTTTGAGTTGTGGTAACTGCTTATGAGTAGTCCAGTCTGCAGCTGGCCATTTAAACTTCCTTGACGTGTGCAGTGTGCAGAAAAACACCACTGAAGGGATAAACTACTGAAATGAGTGTTTATATTAACGGAAACCAATTTTATGATAGAAATTCTCTTTAAAAAACCAAAAATGGTAAAATACAGTGAATGTAGTTACCTGATTTGATAATTAAATCTTTGATCTGTGCTGCTTATTGCTTTGTGCATTAAAGTATTTATAGGGTCAGCTACACAGAAATGCTGCGACCACGTGGTTTAAAACCACGGTCACCAGACACAGGGCTCTTCAAGGCTGGCAGTCAATGTCCTGAAATAAGCCCCAGACTTCATGGGGCAGCACAGGCTCTGTGGCTCCTTGGGTTGACAGTGATTATAAATGTAACCCAGGGCCAGATAAAATATACTAGTGTCTCCTTATGGTATCTTGGAGTAACCCTTTCTTTGACTATGTCAGCGAAGAATGTCATTTAAAAGATAAGGTAAAAATCAGTAGCAAGCTTTCTTACATGTTGGGTCTTACTCGGTAAAGATATGTAGTAATACAGGGTCTGGCAGAAGTAACGCCTGCGTGTCGTTGGTAGGGTAATAATATGGGAGTAATAATTTACAGTTTTAATTTGAACATTTCCTTTAAAATGTCGCATGGTGTGCTCGAGTGTGATACTGTCATGTTACAGAATTACATGCTAATGATTTTGTAACAAAAGGGCGTTATTTGTGCTGGACCTTGAAGCAGTGGTTAAATCCTTCTGCTGAGACTTTTATTAGTGCTTTAAAACTACTGTTTGGTGAAGGGTTAGAGAAGTTTTCTTTCCTAAAACTACTAGCCCTATCTTTTTGCGTATCTTGCTATAAACACACAGTGTGAAAAGCCACGAGTGTGGTTCCATAGTCTCTGCAACCCAGACCAGCCAGTGTCTCAGTTACTGGAGGCCCTGGTGCACATGTAGGGATGATGTCATTAGGATCGATGTCTGCAAAAGTGCATTAGAAAAAGGGACTGTTTCTTAAAATGTCACTGTAATGTTTGCGTTAGGTGTTCGACACCACGCTCTGAGTATTGTAACTGGGTGCCCTGCCTTCCAGTGCCCGTGTGTATCTAGTAACTTGTTGCAAAAGCCTTTGGAGTAAAGGTGTTCCAGGTGCTCTCTTGCAGTCACCCACAAGCTGCAACAAGTCATTGGAAAGTCTGTCTTTTATGGAGCTAAAACTGCTGTGGCCTCTTTGCACACTGTCTTCCTTCTTTTTCATTGGATACTACGAGCTGATATAGTTTCTTTAAGGTCTAAAAAGAAGCAGTTTATAATGGTCATATCAGACTTAAGGAGAGCAAGAGGGTAAGGTGTAAGGTTATAAAGTACAACTCAATGGGTTATGGAGAAAATTCATATACAGAAGCTTCATAAAGCCTGAGATGCTAATATTTCTTTCCTGGCCGACCTCGGGGTGGGGGGAACGGCAGCCATGTTTCTGAGTAACTGTGGCACTACGATTTCAGTAGAGGAGGAAAGCAGAGGCAGTTTCAATATTGCATGACTATAGTAATTTGAACACTAAACTTAGGCCGCCAAAGGAAGTAATCTGTATTAAGCTGAGCACAAAAACTGACTGCCAAATTATTTATAATTTAAGACTTTGCTCCTCTTGAAACTGCACCTTTACTTTCTCTGGCCTTGATTGGAATCAGCTTCTTCAAAATCCCAGGTATACTATTTTAAATACAAAATTACTAATGGGGGCACTATTTATCTAATAATGATTCATAATACTTCCAATAAATATTAACCCTATTAAGAGCATATTTTATAGGCATTACTTACCACTTGCTTGACGGTTTGAATTTTCACCATTTTATACCATGTGTTTTCAGTAGAATTCTGCCATACTATATAACCACAGGCAACCCAGGCTAAATGTCGAACCGGCTTCATTTCTGGAGATATGTTTCCAAAACTGTCTGGTGAGGGAAATGTGGTAAATGGAATTACTTTAAATACACAGAGTTAACCTTTTACAAAATCTAAATTGTATGTTTTCCCATGCCTCATTTATATACCTGGAATGTTTTGTGCTTCCATTGGTTCCTTCATGGATTTGAGTTTTTGATAAAATGTGTTATCTTCTTCATCTGGGTTCTTTCCAATTTCCCCTTCAAACGTGAAGTTGACTTCGGGTGCAGTATCTTGTCCCACTGGCGGGTAAAGTACTTCAGCTGTGCAGTTCACTGTCACTTGCTGTTTGAGACATTTTGCAAAAGATCTTTATGTGTAGGCAACCATCCATTTCTAACTACTGCTCTTTGAGAGACAATATTTAAAGCACTGGCCCCTCCCTAATGGTCTTCTTTCAGACTGGCCTTCAGTGTGCCTACTCCAGAGGTAATCTAATCGGGGGTGGCCTGGTCATTTTCTGAGATGTATCTAAAATAGACAACGCATTTTATAACTTGTTCGGTCTCATCTTTTAAATTCATCTTAAAACTTGGAATATATATTTCAGTATTAATGGGGTATCCATTTTCAAGGCCAGATTTTAGTCTCCCTTTATATACCAACTCCAGACTCTGCTTACTTTTTAATTCTTTCTATTACTCTTACTCTACTCCAGAAATTACAGACATTTTTTTCAAATTGAGACACAACTATCTGTATCTAGATGTAAAATTTAAAGATTGTAACATCGGTTCTGCTTCATAAAGACGATTGTCTAGCAGCTCAGATGCCTTTTAATGCATCTTGTGTTAGCCTGTATCTCTTCCGAATTATGCTTAACAAAAGGGCAAGCTGTTTTTAATTTCAAGATGGTCACAGTATATATTGCAGCTCCTTCCTTTTGAGTTTGTCCCATTAATAACATGACAAGTATATGACAGTTTCCCTCCCCCATTACTGAACATTCTTATCTGAACGTGGTGATATCAGTTGGCCACTCTATGGCTCATAAATTTTTTAAAAACACTTGATTGCTTTAAATAAAAGAAATCAAAGGCAGAATGAGAAAAAGGCAGACAAAGTGATGATGATTGGACACTAATTTATTTCACTTGTTAATAGAGTTCAGACTGCCCTATGAGTATGGCATTTGAACCAAAATCTATAGAGTCTGTCTTTTTCCAAGAGCAACAGAAATATTTCATGTATCTCAGAATACCCCAAAGGAGTAAAAGCTGACTCTTGAATGGCCATTATCTGTTCAAGGCAGAGTTTCATGGCAACTTAGAAAAATACAAATTAACCCTAAGATTTTATCAGCAAAGGTAATCTGGAATATTTAGAGTCAAATTTTATTTAATAATAAAGGATATTTCACTTACTTTTTGGATAATTTCTTCCACAGAAAACTTAAGGCGATACTTATGTCCTCGTCCTGGAATATCCTAAAATTGAAGAAATGTGATGAGTTACTATGACAGTAACTCAGTTCTCTGCATTGTTAGAAGAATCCATTCCCTTTTCGTTGGGGGAGGGGGTGGCTGACTGGCGGGGGTAGATAAAGCCTCAGACCTTAAAAGCATCTGACCCTGTATGTGACCTCTAGCCTCACAGGACCTCCACTGGGCTTATTTTGGATGAGAACAGGGTGGGACGAAAGCACATGTAAACAAAGGGGCTTCAGTTCACTTTCAGTGAGAGGACTTCAGCCTCTGGGTCTGTGATCTTAATTCTCTATATAAGAAATTTTTAAACAGCTTTTAATTCTAAAGATGACAAATGGGCTACATCATTGAAAAAATTTTTCATAGAGCCCTGTTTACCCTCCAAATAGTGTTCATTGAAGATGAGTTCCATTCTGAGACAGATTACTGCAAAATGATTAGCATAGTAAGTAGTTTTTACTTGTATATTAGTAGACCTGAAAATTGATACTTTAACAGATTTTATAACAGTAAGAAACATTTAGGTATTTCACTGTTGAATCAAGATACGATGGAGCATTTACACCTAATTACCTGATTTGGTTCAGTTACCCTCTATTCCCTGTGAGCTCTTAAAGACTGTTTGCAGTTAAACTGTCAGATACGTAATGAACAATCTCAAACCCATTAGATTTTAGTAAAATGGAAACAGGCTTAGTAATTGCTGAGGTCTTAAGCATTTAATGTAAGCCCCAAACCACATAATTCAGGGCGGTCTGCGTGCGGCAGTGTTTGGGCTTCATTGCCACTGATACCGGCTCTCAGATTCTCCTGCTCTTTGTTGCCCCTTGTTGGTCAAAGGGTCTGAGCAGCATTGGTCTTAAAATGAAGAACCGTTAGCTAGACAGGAACTCTGGTTGATCCAGATTGTGGAGTATTTGATGAGGAATGTCATAGCAGTCTTAAGATTCTTTTGAATGGTTACTACAGGTTTCACTCAGAGAGAGGGGAAAATGCTGCCTCCCGTGGGAAACATTTTCCCATTTCCCTGTATTAGTGCCCATAAAAAACTATCCTGTCTGTGCTGTCCCTGGATTTGCGTTGTCGTCTTCCCCGGAAACATCAACCCTTCTAGATCTGACAAGGGTGCAGCCGCCGGACGGGCAGCTGCTGCAGACCCTCGGGAGTGGAGAGCCGGCGCCCCACTGCTGGACTCACCTCCATGCTGGCTTGTTGGACTGTCTGCACCAGAAACACCTTGTGGGGGGTCCCCTGCTGGTAGTTAATGCAGTTCTCCACCACCGAGGCCGCCCTGGAGGCAGGGTAGTGGGTCGGTGGGATTTCCATTCTTGGTGAGCACAGCTCGGGTCTGCTCCAGCCTAGCTGGACGCCACGAGTGCGCGTCCGGCCCGCAGTCGCCGCCTGTGGCCGAGGTTGCTGTGCTGGGTGGGGTGTGGGCGGGACCCCGGCTCCTTCCCCGCCTCTCCCTCCTTCCTACCCTCCTTCCTTCCGCTTCAGGAAGCTGCCCCTGGGCGCTGGCTGAGGCGGTCCCCTGCCGTGCTCCGTGCACTTTTACTCTCAGGTTCCCTCCTGGCTGGAGACCCCCAGATCAGGCTGGGTGGGATGGAGATGTGGGCCGGGTTAGCTAGCACTTCTTCCTTTTGTAGCCCTTACAGAAGTGCGGGAGGGGCTTTTTGGCTTTTGCCTTACTGGAACGTCTCCTCTGGAGCCTCCAGTTTCCTCTCCCTGGCAGGCAGTCTAGTTGCTTCCCGTGCAGAGTGAAGCACAGCTAGCTTCCTTGTACACCACCCACAGTATCACGCACAGGTCAAAGTGCAGAGGAGGTCCCGGCAGTGACTAGATTCCCTTCCTTCTTAACCCCTCCCATTGTGAGAGTCCAGGAACAGGGTTGCTGTCCCCCACTTTTTGTGGGGGGCTGGACCAGTTCTGCCCAAATCAGGGTGTGAGAGACTGCAAACCGTAACATTGATTTGGAGGATTATGTGATTTGATTCAGGAGAAATTTTAAAAATGTGCTTGCACAATCTCCCTTCACTTAGAATGATGAGATTTTTATACACAAATTGCTCCGTCACTTTGAAAATTTAACTGTAAGGATTAAACACACTTGAAAACTGAACTTATATGGAGCCAGTACAGTGAAGTCGAAAAAGCAGGGATTTTTAAAGCCACTTACTTTGTTTAAGCCCAAACTCTTAGTAGGCAGTGCATTTTCCGTTTAGATTTCTTAATTACCTTCTTGGGTCACCTTTGAAGGAGATCCTCCTTAGGCCGTTCAGATTTTCTCCAGGTCTGGAAACTAAGGTTTCTTCTCTTCTCATCAGATGTACTGTCAGAACTTCACTTTAGCTTGTTGGCTTGGAAATAGAGATTCTTTCCCCTTTTTCTCAGAATGGGTTTTTGAAGATTTTTTTTTCTAGGCATATGTCATAGTGATACTTTAAAAACCTTTAAAATGTATAATAGTAAGAAGTAAGGCATTTTCCTGTGCTTTCTAGTTCTATTAGCCGACAACTCTGAAGTAACTAGAGAGTGAGGGGGTTAGTTTCTCCTCCAGGTTTTTTCTAAAAAATGGAAAATTGAACCTTGTTTTTCTTTTGAGGAGAAGAGGTGTGAGTTATTTGGCCAAAGCACTGAGGGTGTGTGTGTGTGTGTGTGTGTGTGTGAATGGTTTGGATTGTGTGCTCCTTTGACAGTATCCAGGAAAGAGTGGCTGTCACATTCTGATGACACCAAAAGAGCTTTGTGCTGATAATGAATTGTAGTTTCACAAATAGCTGGTTAACACCTGTGTCCTTATCAGAGTGGTTAGAAGCACAGCGTGCGTGCTTCCTAGAAAAGGTCACCCTTTGGAAGCTGGGGGAAGTTGCTGTCTCTGTAGTGCAAAGCTAATAGTATAGGTTAGGAATTAACAGCATTTATTAAAAGTACACATACCAGTATAGGTTCTTTTGAAAATATAAATACATTAAAATTTACCTGCCTATTTAAATGTTAAACTACATTAAGAGAATCTTGTTCCTATATTTGAGTCCTTGAAATCTTACTAAAGCTTCATGAATGGTTAGTCAAGAGATCATTATCCTCAAATAATGTATGGGTTATCTTGAAAGTAACAAAATTATTACTGGCCTCTGAGAGCAGATAAATTATAATTTTATGTAACTATAAACATAGAACTAAGAAGAAACGTATGGCTTGCAACTTTGGTATAGCTATAAAGTCAAAATGAATCTACAACATAGAGATCGTAAAACCAACACAATTCTAATTAAGATTAATTTTAATGTGAGCAGTGATGTTTTGCAAAAATGAAATGGCCTTTCACAGCATTTCAGTGATCTCACCACAGGGGCATGGATGCTCTTAGTTTGAGCACGCCTGTATTCTTCACATCTTCTCTGTTTAAACTATTGTACAACTATTTGTGTAGCACCCTGTAACAGCTTTGGAAGGGAATGCTTCATTCGTAGTTTAAATCCGGTTATATTCTTATTAACTCTTTAGAAAAACGTTTGATTATGAGCATTGATTTCAGTGGGAATCCTGGCTGCCACGTGACCACTGTTACTGTGTTTGGCAAGTTACCTTCTCTAACCCTCAGGTTTCTCAACTGGGCAGTAGTGGTAAAAATAGTACCTATTCATCAGCTTGTGGTCCAGAACAAGGACTACGATCCACAAAAAGTTCTGGGTACAAGTCTGGCACAGAAGTGTTTTGTTATTTGGCGTCCACTTCGTTATAAACTCATACCCGGTCCCTGGACCTTCATAGATGACTGCCTGGTCAGCGTGCTGGCCCTCGGAGCAGCCGTGTCCGGCGGAACCTGGAGCAGTAGCAGACATGCTCTGTCTGTGCCATCCTGTGCAGCAGCTGTTCTCCACGTATGGCTGTTAGCCACTTGAAATGGGACCAGTGCATCTGAGGAACTGCACTGTAAATTTTATTTAACTTCAGTTAACTTAAATGTAAATATCAGTGCTTACTAATTACCATATAGACAGCACAGATCTCTAGAGTATGGAATATAGATGTTATGTTTTTGTCAAATTGAAGACGATTTAAGATGTCTCAGAAGCTCATGCGCACTTGATAGTATGTCGGTGAACCCCAGTTTGGAATCCCTTCACTAATTCTGTGGTGACTTGGCAGTTGTTTCTCTGCTGCTTTCCTTCTCTTTGTTCCACTGACTGTTTCATCCCTCCCAGGAAAATGAACCTTTCAGCATTTTCTTCCCAGCCCATCCTGAAACTCTTGACTACTGGAAGGTTACTTAAAGGGTTTCATCAGGCACATTCTCACTTAGGCTCTTTATGAAACAGCCTAAATGGCAAAATGATAATGACTGAACATGTCATTCAAATAGACACATGTACAGACACAGTTCGGTGTTTACTTCAAATCACTAATGGCAACATAAATAGAACAGATGAAGCATTTTACGTACATATTAAGCATATGTAAAATAGGCTACTATTTCTTCGAAAAAACATTTAATGAGTAACTGCTGTTTGCAAGACATTTCTTCCTTTAAAATGAAACTTCCTCAAGACCATAATGTAGAAGAGACCAGCTCCTTTCAAAGTTGTCTGTGAATAACTGCAGATAAATGGACACGAATGAGTGTGCGTCCCCACATCCATGTCCAGGGTGGTTTGGGAGAAGTAGACATCAGTTTTGGTAGGAGATGCTACTCAGGTCTCTTCCTGAAACTCCCTTTTTTGTATTGCATCAGTCTATAATGCCCAAGTCGTAAAATCACATAGCAACCATCTGAATAAAATAACTGCAAATCTCTCATTTTCAAATAACTGTCCTCGGTTGTAGAGATTTAAAGAGAGAGCACTCTCCCAGGAAAGGGAGGCATTCCGGAAAAAAATGAGTAAGCTCTTTGGAATGTAGGCTACTGGAAGGAGAATCTTAGACTGTCTCAGTTTTCTTATTAATAATTACTTCTACTTTTCTACTTGGGAAATAAATTCAAACTTGGCGGGATGAGGGCATGGATTATTTTGGTGGTGTGCCCCTCCCTCAGCTCCTAGTATGAACAGAAAGGAGAGAATTTCTTTTAAAATAAATTCTGCAATAAAATTTGATAGCAAGGCTATCATATTCAAAGAAAACATAAAAATGATGAAATGTGGTTTTCCATTTAAATCAGTAGGAGTGATCTCATTTTGGTAATTACATAATGCTATGTTGATTTTTTTTTTCTCCTAAATTACTTCCAGGTTTGAGTTTACGCATAAAAAACAGTCGGGTGGTGCAGGCCAGTTTGGAAAAGTGATGGGTGTCCTGGAGCCTCTGGATGCAGAGAACTACACTAAGTTGGAGTTTTCAGATGAAACATTCGGGTCAAATGTGCCAAAGCAATTTGTGCCTGCCGTAGAAAAGGTAAAACATGTATATTTATTGCATTTTACAAAATCAAAAAGTTTTGGTATTAAATCATGTTTCCATCGCATTGTCTTCCATGGCTCATTTAATTACAGTGCTGCTTCTTTATGTAATTGTTAAGCTTTCCATCCAGTTATGAATCCTCAATTCGGTAACTTCAGAACTGTAAATATATGGTATGACACTGAAAGGAAGTCATTCAGTTTCTTAATCATGGTTATTTCTCCTGGTAAGTTGATAAAAGTTAATATTTCTCTTAATAAATTGAAACTACTTCATTGCTTGTGATCAGCAGTGGAAATTTGTTGTAGTCCTGAGGGTTCATGAAGGTTTTAGGTGGCTGCAGTAGTAGAATGATCGTTAATTCAGAATCCCCGCAGCTGGGTGCTGCCCTCAAGTCTGCTCCCGGTTTCTGTGCGCTGCGGTCACTCCCAGTGCTCAGAGCCAGCTCGTTGTCTGTGAAGCGAGAGCGAAGGACTCAGACCGGAGCGCCTCACAAAACCGAGGGTCACAGAAGACGACTTTGCTTTGGGAGCTGTGACGTGCTTTGCACATGGAAGTGGTTAGTGTATTGTTTGCTTTCTAGGTCACCGGCTTTAAGACTGCTGTAAACTTTTAATAGCTGTTTTTACAGGTTGAAAAACCTATTCATTTTTTTAACCTTTTAACTTATAAATCTTTATTAACAGGTAGTAATTTTGATTTCATTAGTGATAGAATTTTTTGTGATTGGTGTATTTTATTAATTATACTTTCTCTCAAGACAATATTTTGTCAATATCTTCTGTTCTCTGAGATTAATGTAGCTGAGTAGGGCATAGGTATTTTTCAGCAGATAGCATTTGCGGTTTCGAAATATCAGAACTACACTGTGCTGTGTGTGTAGTCATGTGGCTGTTATGCCAAGAAAAATTAACTTGAATTATAGGAGCTCTATAAATATATGTTAATGACCGAATAAAAAAGAGCTGCAAACTTACCAAATTGTACTCTTTAAAGACTAAGTGAAAAGTACAATTTGGTATACCTCAGTGGAGCTGCTTTTTAAAAGAAGAATTGCATTTGGAAAAACGACCTCTTCATTTTAGTTTTCTGACACTACAGCTATCGGGCCATGATCTGTGGGTGGGGAGTACAGTGGCGGGTGCATAGTAGGAGCTCAAGACACAGCCGTTGAATAAACGCCCGTCCTGCTGGGGGTTTTCTTTTCAGGAGTTCTTTATATTTGCCTTTAACATTGCCTGTAGATGGCCCTGTAAAATTAAGGTCACACTGTCTCCCTCCTGGGTGGAAAGTGTCATGTAATTCCCGAAGGTGAGGTTTTGAGAAGGTGATTGTTACCACTCTCAGCATCGCTTTCAGACCAGCTCACACCTTTAACCAGTATGCTTTTCGAGGGGATTACTCATCTGGATGACACAGTAATTAAATAGTAGGCTGTTCAACTTTTAAAACCTTTTTTGAGGAGTAAAATATAGCAAAAACAAAAATGTTTAACTTCTGAATACTGAAATGTTTGGGGGTCCTGGGAAATGCATCTACAAGTCAAAGCTACTCACTCCAGGAGGGGTGTCCGTTCATCAACAGGGGTTTCTGGATGCCTGTGAGAAGGGCCCTCTGTCTGGTCACAAACTCTCTGGGCTCCGGTTTGTCCTGCAAGATGGAGCGCATCACATGGTGGATTCCAATGAAATCTCTTTCATCCGCGCAGGAGAAGGTGCCCTTAAACAAGGTATGCTGGGTCCTCCCGCTTGCTGCAGACCCGTGCTCTTTCGGTCCTCCCTTCCAGAGCACTGGGCGGCGCACCGGGGCACGAGGCTGGTCCTGGGCCAGCGTTCGTAGACTCCAAGTGGGGATAGAGGGTGCTGTTCTCTTTCTTCTAAAATTAAACGCCTACCCTGTTCTCCTAAATTATTTGTTAATTTTTGTATATTTAAAATCATAAATAAACCAAGTTTTTAATAGAAAAGATAGAAATGCCCAGAATTCTAAGAAATATTTTAAATATTAACTACAGTCATTGTGGTTTTTGTGATTTGTTCACATGTCAGGAAATCCATAAATAATTTTTTTCATTTAGGACATTGAATGCTTTTAGGCAATTTGAGAATGGCAAAATATTTTGAAAGAATTTAGTAAACTATATTCACAGTGTAGACTTCTTGCTGAACTGCTAAAATTGTCAGCCTTTCTCACACAGAATAATATGTATATTAAAAATAGAAACAGAAAAACAGGGCTCGTGAAACAGAGCCCTGAGCAACTGCACACATGTCTGATGCGTTGCTTTCAGGAGAGGAGGCAAATGACAGTGCAGCACTTCGACATCAGGGTCACGTGACAAAAGAACTTCAGAGTCGTGTCCTGAGGCCAGAAAGCTCATCCCCTCTGTCACCTTTTCCATGTCTGTTCTGTGGCCATTTGTATCTAGTGACGTCTGTGAGCATCTTCAGGAAAGTTACGTCATGATTCACCAAACATTTCAGAAGTGTTTTCAACCTTTCATTTCAAAATGGACAGTAGAAAACTAGGTTAATGGACACATTTTCTAAGCATTCTGTAAATCACAATTTTATTGATTCTGCATGACTTTTGGACTTTCTGTTGTTTTTGGTCCGTTTGCATCTGTGATCAGGTGGGTCAGTGGTTGGAAAAGGCTGTTCATAGCCAGTTTGCTAATTCGTTATTATACTGAAACTAATGGGAGACATTAGTAATTTCTGCTTTTGTTTCCTGGCTGTGAAAGGGAGAGAAAATCCTCTATTTTCTTTATGCCAGCGGTGTATTAAAAATGCATTCGAGCCCTGGCCAGGTGGCTCAGTTGGTTGCAGCATGTCCCGTACACCGAAAGGATGCAGGCTCGTTCCCCCGTTGGGCTGCATGCCGGAGGTGGCCAGTCCATGTTTCTCTCCCTGATGTTTCTCTCTCTCCCTTCGATCTTTAAAAACCAATAAACATATTTAAAAGTGCAGTTGAAATACATGATCTAGAACTCCTGAGACAATCTAAAGACTATATTAATAGGAAAAGGGGGAAATAAAGTCACGAAGGCAACAAGACTTTATCAGCCGTGACTGAGATTACAACACCTGCCCCTTTCCCTCTGAGTTTGCCACTGTCAAACCGACACCCAGGTGGTAATCACTGTGTTCTTTTCAGCTTGATGGAATGTAATTGACAAAACTGTAAGATATTTAAAGTTTGCAATGTGATGGATTGGTAAATGTATACATAGTGATACTTTTTAAAAGTACAGTTAAAACAAATTAGAAATCACCAGTAGTTCAATGCTAGTTCTCAAGTGGAAATTGGTGGCTTTCCTGCAGGTTGAGGTTACAGGTTACATATAGCAAGAAAATTGGTACGGTTATCAGTTAATGAAGAGCCTCATTTTTTTCATTGTTCTTATATGAAATGTAAATAAATATAGATGTATATGCTTATAATATACACTTATGCATCCATGAGAAAGGTCTGTGTATCTATGAATATTAACTACACAGTTCAGTATGTACCATTTAATTTTTAATTATGTAAGTCTGTAAATATTATTAAGTATGACTAATTGCCTGTTGGGTGTGCAAAGGAGAAACAGTAAATGAGAATTGAATTGAGACGTTTGGGGGATGTTTTTGGTCAGATAAACGAGTGCGAATAAGCAGGGTGCTAGCATGAAAAATGAATTATTTTGTTATTTCTTCATCTAATTCTTATTTTTCTGTGAACAAAAAAACAGAACTATGAAGGGTAAAGAAAGCTTTTGCCAGGCTCAGTAAGAAAATCACCCTTAAGCACACATTTCCATTGAATGTCATAGGAGAATTTTAGAGTAAAAATATTGATAAATGAGCTTAGTGTTAAAATAGCTTATACTTATCATCTGATACCAAAATTGGAAGAAAAACAGTTTATGATCCTGTGTATTTTTCTTTTTTGCTTCTTTAATCCTGCCCTGAGGATATGTTTATTGATTTTAGAGAGAGGGGCGGGAAGGAGAGAGGGGGTTAGAGGGAAACAGCCTCTGTTGCCTCTAGTATGTGCCCCCAGCAGGGATGGGCCCTCAGCCTTCTTGGTAAACGGGACGATGCTTTGACCGACTGGGCCACATGGCCAGGACCTGTTTTTCATTCAAAAAAATGAAAACTGAAACTTTTTTCAGTCACTATTTAAACTCTGACCTTAGATTAGTCAGCGATGTAACTGCAATGTGAAATTGAATATTGTGGGCATGGTTCACCTTGTGGATGTGACCTTGCCCTCATTTCCTATGACCAAATTTTAGAAAGAGCACTGTGCTTGGTGTCCCAGAAACATTGAACTTGTAGCCGCTCTGTAAGAGAAACAGAGGCCAGCCAGAGTCATGGTGAGCTCATTTAACTCAACAGGCCTGCCTTCCTCATCCCCTGGCCAGTTACGGCCGGGCTTTGAGTTTAAACCCAGGCTCCACTGCTTGCTTCCCGCATGGAAATGGCAAGTCGTTGGGACCTTTTTGTTTTGAAAGATTTTATTCTTATTTTTAGAGAAAAAGGAAGGGAGGGAGGAAGAGAGCAGGAGAAACATCAATGTGTTGTTGGCCTCTCATGCGCACCCTACTGGGGGGACCCAGGCACGTGCCCTACACTGGAAATTGAACAGGCAGCCCCTTGATTCACAGGCCTGATGCCTTTTTTAAAAAAGATTTATTTATTTATTTATTTATTTATTTATTTATTTATTTATTTATTGAGAGGAGAAGGGAGGGAGAAAGAGGGGGAGGGAAATGTCGATGTGAGAGAAACATCGATTGTTTGCTTCTTACATGCCTCAACCAAGCAACTAAACCTGCAACCCACGCTTGTGCCCTGACTAGGAATCAAATCAGCGACTTTCGCTTTTCAGGACAACGCCCAACCAACTGAGCCACACCAGTCTGGGCCAAAGTCTGTAATTTTTTTTAAGATTTTATTTATTTATCTTTAGAGGGGAAGGGAAGAAGAGAAGGGGAGATATATCAATGTACGGTTGCCTCTCGTGTGTCCCCTGCTGGGAACTGGCCTGCAACCCAGGCATGTGCCCTGACTACAAATCGAATCGTGATCCTCTGGTTCACAGGCCCGCTCTCAATCCACTGAGCTACACCAGCCAGGGCCAAAGTCTGTAATTTTTAAGTGAAGAAACTTGAGACATGGACAAATTGTGTTTTCCAAAAGGCATATAACTTATTAGAGGCAGAGTGGAAACTAGGAACTTGGTATTTGTAATTCTCAAGCAGATGTTGACATTGTTCAGCCTAGAAAAGGAAAGACGGATCTCAGACGTGACTTGATTGTTGTCTCCAAGTCTGTGAAGGGTGCCCTCCTCCCAGCTCGTGCCTGTGATGGAGGTTGTTTTTGTACAGTTAAAACTAGTTGTCTGCCAGGGACCAACAAGAAAGAATTTTCAGAGAGAAAGAATAAGTAACTCTCCCCTGCATAATTTAAATGGTAAAGGACTTGACTGCATGTGATTTTAAGACCCCTTTTATATTATCCTCTGTGGCTTAATGATTTTTAAGGATAAAATGACAGTAATGGAAATACAAATACTAAGTTTCATCTTTTTGAAATTTTCATTTAGAAGAGTGACTCTTACTGCTACAGAAAAAGGAGTCCAGATTAGATATTATAACCTCATCATTTGTGTGTGTGCCTTTGGGAGAATACCTTCTGTCTCCCGTTTGTATATCTGGATGGAAAAGTGTTTCAGCTTGCTTAGAGATTAATAAACTAATATATATAGTTTATTAATATACATATATTAATATATATATATTTTTAATCCAGCCCTGGCAAATGCAACATTATGTATTCTCGAACCCATTATGTCTGTGGAAGTTACGGCCCCAAATGAGTTTCAGGGAGCAGTGATTGCAGGCATTAACCGGCGCCACGGGGTGGTCACAGGGCAGGACGGAATCGAGGACTATTTCACACTGTACGCAGAGGTGAGTGCTGCTGGTCCCCGCCAGCCTCACGTTCATTGACCACAGCCAGAGATCAGAGTCAGCTTTTGTTTTGGGTGCTTGTGAAGCAGACTGACACATTTCCCTGGCTATTTGGGTGTTGAACTTGTGGCAATTTCTGTAATTCACTGTAAGGGCAACTCTTAAGTGCAAAAGCTAAAAATAAGATTTATTTTATGTAGGCCTTTTGTGAATATGTCATTTTCTTAGATATTTTGTCATTTTTCTCATTACAGCTTTATTATGTCATCTCTAATTTATTGGGGTAATATTTCACTTTCTCACCTGTACCTTACTTGACTGAAATCTTATGGGAGAGAGTATGTTACCACATTCTGTAAGGCTTCCTGAAGACACTGCTATCAGCAGATTCATTCAGGTGTCCCAGGAAAGCTGTGTTAACATCCCCGCAGAAGAAACTCCTGAACACTGAGCGCGGCGGAGGGGGGCGGGGTGAGCAGAGCAGGCCGTTGGCGAGTCTGCTGTGAGACGGGACGTTTGCTCTCCAGTTGTGACTGTCAAGTGAAGTTATTTTCAAATAGGATTTCTACTTGTAGTAAAACAAAAATATGTTTCTCTTTGGCTTCTAGTTCTTTTAAACCAAGAGTCGTTAGTAGAAACCTCACTCTAAAGGAATTAAATGGCTAAGGCTTCTCTGGTTTTTTCAAACGTTTTTCAGTGAGCAGTGCTAAAATGTCTGCCGTGTTTGTTTCCAGGTCCCGCTAAATGACATGTTTGGTTATTCCACTGAACTGAGGTCATGCACAGAGGTGAGCCGGTGCCTGAGTTTTACTTCCATTTCCTCGAAGTGGTTATACTACAAAAGGATCACATTTGTGAAATCTTGTTTTTGCATGATTTTACTTGATAGTTATACATTTTTCTAAATCTCTGGGTTTTTTTTTTCTTTTTCTTTAAATTGCCAGGGGAAGGGAGAATACACAATGGAGTACTGCAGATACCAGCCGTGTTTGCCGTCCACACAAGAGGACCTCATCAATAAGTATTTGGAAGCTACGGGTCAGCTTCCTGTGAAAAAAGGAAAAGCCAAAAATTGACTGTCCCCATTTACATGGACTGACTTGAACTGAATCTGCAGAGTTTAGATTTTTAATGGCTTCCAGTGGAATGAGTTCAGGCAGAAACAAGAAATTTTGGAAGCCCTGTCTATTTTATTCAGAAGCTCCTCTCTTATCAAAGTCAATTTGGTATATATCTCAACTCCGTTGGCTGCTTTTGTAGTTCACTGAAAAGCCTCAAATAAAATACACTTATTGCTGAAACATATGTAATATTTATTTTAAGGGGAAGAAACTATCAGTTACACTTCTAAGCTTAGAATGTGTGCAACCTTCCTTTCCAATTTTTAAAAATTTTTTAATTTATTTTTAGAGAGGGGAAGGAAGGGAGAAAGAGGGAGAGAAACATCCGTGTGTGGTTGCCTTTCACAAGCCCCCTACTGGGGACCCGGTCTGCAACCCAGGCATGTGCCCTGACTGGGAATCGAACCTGCGACCCTCTGGTTCGCAGGCCTACACTCAATCCACTGAGCTACACTAGCCAGGCTCCTTTAGTGCATAATAGAAATAAAAGAGCTTTTAAATTCCTTTGTTTTGCCTGATTTATAGATTTGGCTTTATAACTTAAGGTTTCTAGAAAAAAGATTTTTTAAAAGTATTGAGCACATGTTTTCAAGGCATTTGCTAGATACTTTAAATGCATTGATCTAATTTGTTTTTTACCCCCTGTGAAAGTAGGTACTATTGTGTCCATTTTGGAATGGAGGGAGTGAAAGCGCAGAGAGGGTAAGTCACTTGTCTGAGACCACGCGGCTTGCTCAGTTTTCAGTTGACAAATTGATTATTCATTGTCTCAAGTGCATTTGCCACATGAATATGTCAGTGGCTACAATACCATCAAGCCTGGAAAGCGCTGCTGCTTTGGCATTTCATTGGCCTCTCGTGCTTTTCAAAGCCACGTGGAGTATTATTCCTGCTGCGGGACCACTTTCCAAGAACCCAGCACAATTCCTCTGGCTATTGCCAGTTAGAACTAAGATGGGTAAGTGTTGATGTTTTTAGCTAAACATTCTGGTTATAGAAACACAGTGTCAGAAAAGCGTTCAATCCAACACCAGCATTTCATAGACAGCACGGCCCAGCTGGTGGGAGCAACTAGAACGGGGTCCCGCAGGGCAGATCGAGGGCCAGAACCCACACTTTCTGCCCACTCATTTGGTTGGTTAGAGTTAGTACAGGACACATAGCAGCCAAAGTCTGGAGCAAGAAAGAAGTTAAAGAGAATACCTCACTGAGGATCTTTTCAATGCTACTGTCGTGGAGGAGAACTAACCGTTGGCTCATTTAGAGAAGGGCAGTGCCGCCTGTGCCGGAGAGCGGTGGCGGCCCCTGCAGAATCGCCCGGACCCCACTGCTGGCTGCACTTTGAAAACTGCCGAGGACCTTGGGAAGAAACACCTGGCCAACCCCAAGGCAGTCTGACTCTCTGGGTCAAGATCAGAAGTGTTCCAAGTGATTAGAATGTACAGGTAAGATTAGAGACCACTGCGGTATTGCTTGCACCTTTGAGACCCGAGATGGATTCTTTTGTGTGGTGGTAGCGTTTGGGCTACTGGTTCTTAGTTTGATAACTTTACCTTGAGAGAGATACAAGCAATAGCCTGTTACTACTTTCTCCTTGCTCATTCTCAGATTGTTCAGTGATAAAATCACTGAAATGTAATCCATTCTGAAGTTTTATTTTAATAGTTTTGAAATCTGAGTGAATCTCAAAATTGATGTCAATAAAATGAGAGGGCCACCAGGAAGTAGTAAATTGTCACTTGAAGGAATACATCTGTTTGTAGATGCCAGCTGTTTGCATTGCTAAAACTACAAATTGTTGAATTAGAGCTCTTACTGCTGCTTGAGTTGTCTTCAAATAAATAATACTAGAATGCATCATTGAAACAGTCCATCATTGAGACTATTGTGAGCACTCACATAAGTGCCGGGCAGCATGTTCAGTGCTGTAGTGTGTGGGAAACCAGGAAAGAGGACAGACCAGCATCTAAGCTGAGAAAAATGGGTGTAATGAACTCACTTCATGAAGCACTGTCATTCAAGGGCACATATGGAAACTTCCAACTGACTTGCAAAAGAACTTCTAACAACTCATAATTCAGGCAGGAAAAGAAATGAAACTATGAGTAGAATCAAATGGAATGTAGACAAAATCCAGGTACCGCTGGGTTTGTCTTAAAGTTCTCAAAGAGGCCAGGAAAGTGATGGGGCGCTAGATACAACTCTCATTGCTGTGGACTGATTTAGGAGAATTTAGACCTAATGAAAAGAGGCTGAGGGAATTTAGAGTTTTTCATATTATGTCAAAACAGATGGGAGTAATTTTTCTCTGCTGTAAGCTAGCAAAGTAAGTATTAGTAAAATCAAATCAGCAATTTTAGAATTTGTGTGTGAAAGATGTTCTAACAGTGATGTTGAGAAATTTTTAGTTGGTTTAACTGTTGTGGGTTTTGTAAATTTATAAATTAGGTAACTATATGTATGTCATCAGTATGTGTAGAATTCCCCTTCATTATCTATTAAACTGAAATAAATCTGTTACAGGGTCACTGTAAGGTCCTGAGCTGATTGAAATATGGTAACGTGTGAGTCTAATCTCACTAATTAAAAATGCCTTCAGTAGGATGAAGTGAGGTTCTGGAAACCAGAAAGCCCTCTCTAGCCCTTTAATGTGTGACACTGCAGAGTGACTGGGGGTCAAAGGATGTTGGATTTGCCATTCCATTGTTCCTGGTACCTTCTCTGGAGACTTTTTGGGGAATCTCAGTTAGAGGAGTTCGTCCTTTCATTTTGGCATATTTTAGTCATTATAGGTTGTTATTTTAGAAAAAGTGTTTTCTCTGCATTATGACACAGGTGGGGAGATTTGATGTTTTCTTTAAATGGTGGTTTCTAGTGCTTGACATTGGGGTTTTAAATAGAAAAATATATAAACTAGATCTAAAAAGCAGCAGTGGCATCCACCTTTTATTTTTGTAAGAATCCACATCTTTAAATGTTTTTTCTTCTGTGTAAAACTTTCCAATTTTCTAGTAGTGCAAACTTAAATGTTATATTTTGGTATATTTTAAGGCTGATACTTCCTAACTGATTACTACCCAAGGAATCTGGCTAAAGGTTTTTACACACAGGTGTGAGCATTCCATTAAATGAAACTCATTTTGAGAGGCAAATGATGGCCACGTTTCCTGGATCACTTCTGCCTGCCCCGGGTAGGTGACGCACCGAATCAGATTATGGCGCGTATTGTGTCGTTTAGTTTTTCCCATAAAATAAAAGACGCATTTTTCATTTTCACCAATAACTATTGGCTTGGATATTTTGAGTATGTGGGCAGTCTCCCACATGATATAACGTAGACTGTTCTCAATTAATGTCTCAATTTGATCACCATCAACTTCAGCTGGTCTACTTGACCATGGGAGCATTGTTCAGCCAGGAATCTCCAACGTGAAGTTTCACAAACCACTTTGGACACATTTGATCAGTCACAACGCCTTCTTCACATAGTGCACAGTTTTTTGTGTGTGTTTCAATTGCACTTTTACCTTTTTTGAAATAATAAAGCATTATATGCCAAAAATGTCACTTATTCCATCTTCAATATTAAAATGGCTACATAAATTTCACCAATTTTGATGGTTTTTTTAAAAATGCACACGGATATGACAAGCTGTCACAATACAGTCTAACAAAATTGTTTTCAATGAAGTTAAAAATAACTAGGCACTACTATGGGGGGACCGGTTTGTCTTGGCCTGGCAGATGTGACTCGGCTCTGTATGGAAAACCTACAGATGCGAAGTGGTGGGCAGGAGCCAGACCTTCAAACCGAGTTTTCCCATGGGAATCAGGCCTAGAAAATACTTAGACTGTTACGGCTTGCTCTTGCTAAAACTCTCTCACCCTGGTCTAAAGCAACAAATGTGTATTGTTTATCCTCAAGGTAACTTCCAAAGGATGTGTGAGCTCCCCCAAGGACAGAGCTAATGAGCTCATTGCCATCCCCCTCTGCATGCTATTTTTATTTCCTTGATTGTACCTAGAATGGAGACAACAATGTTCTGTGTAATAGATAATAAATCTTTCTATGATGTAAGACCCCAGGAAAACAATAAAAGCCTGTCTAGGCAAGGGTTGACTTGTTCCCCTCTTGAGGGAGTGGCCGAGGCACCATAGGCACTCTCCCCTTGAGAGAGTAGTCGTGCCTGTTCCCTTTCTCCACACAGGGTTCTTGTCCCCTGTGTATTGATTTTTGTCGTCAACCACAACAGGTGGACTCTGCTGGACAGGGTCTGCAACATCTGGCGCCCGAACAGGGATGCGACGTGAAGGCCATGAGCCAAGGGTATCAGGTTGTGGTCAACACACCAATGTGGGTGGAATGTGTGCAAAAGCCCAGGTAAGGGTAGATGACCCCAGTGCTTCTCGGAGGGTGTAGGGTGTGTTGCATTTTAGGAAAAGGGTTGTTTTTTCCAAGGCCACTCTCTCTGCAACCACACTTTCTTTAGTAAGCAGAAGCCTTGCTCTCTCTCTCTCTGGCAATTGCTGCACCTTGAGGGCACAGGTCCAGGTCGGCAGTTAAGAGCCACAAGGGCGTTCGCTGCAACAAAGGCACCTGTGACAGGAAAAGTTGGACGTGGGCCAGGACGGAACGCTAGGTTTCCTGCCAACTGCAAGCAAAAGCCCATACAACGAGAGGTACACTGTAAAAAACACAAGCCGATCCCCACATCACAATCCCCAATCAGGTTTTAGGCTTGGGAGAGAGAGCAATGAACTTCCCTTCCAATTAGCTTTTTTACAAGTGTCTCTGCGCATCCTTTCTTTAAAAGCTGCTCTTTGCAGCCCTTTTTTTTTTTTTAATATTTATTTATTTATCTTTAGATGGGAAGGAGAGAGGGAGAGAAACATCAATGTATGGTTGCCTCTAGTGCATCCCCTGCTGGGAACTGGCCTGCAGGGAACTGGCTTGCAACCCAGGCATGTGCCCTGACTGGGAATTGAACTGCGATCCTCTGGTTCACAGACCTGCACTCAATCCACTGAGCTATACCAGCCAGGGCCTTTGCAGCCCTTTTGATTCTGCCTTTTCCCTCTGCCTGCCTGTAAATAAAAAAGCGGATAGTAAATGAGTGTTTCAGTTTTAACCGGACTCCGAAGATTGCTTTGAGAACTCAGAGTTAGTTAACAGGGTTGTTTATGAACGTCTCGGCCTCTTGCTGGGCATCGAAGATAAGAGGAATCTCCTCCCTCCTGCTTGAGATCTCAAGCGTTCCTACGTGAGTAGGGGCCTTGCAGAGGTGTCTGGGGTCAATCCCTGCGACGTGTAAGGGCCTCAGAGGGACTTCCAGTCACAATAATTTAACTCTGGGCTGGGTCAGGGAGCACGATATAAAAGCTGGTCCCCTGGCGCTTCGAGCCCTTCCTCGCAGTCTTAGACACGTGGGAAAAACCTGAAACCCATAAGCAGGATTAGGGTTCCCTGGACACCAAGCAGCCCTCCCCGACTGTTCAGCAACAGTATGTTTTTGACCCACCACACTATACTGCCCAATAGATAATTAGCTAGGGTTCGGAATCTGAAACAGCAGAAATTGAAAGTAAAAATAGTAACTTTTTAACAAGTATAGGCTCTCTAAAGAATAAGAGCAATGTTTTATACTAATTTGGCAGTTTTTTAAAGCTACTAAATACTTCCCTGGTAAGGGACCTCTAGACTTAGTTATTTAGGAAAAGTTGGGCAGAAGTTGAAACAGCACCAGGTGGTGTGAGATGACGACTAGTGTCTCACTCCCTCCTTTAGAGGATTTAATTTGAAAATACTGGTTTGCCTGAATTTTGTTTTTGTTTCTGTTTTTAAAAGTAACACCTCAGTCTCAAAATATTTCAATAAATAGAATGAGCTCTCTAATATTGTTACATCATAAAGATTCTACTCAGAATTTAAATTGATTACTAAAGAAAGAAAAAGATCCCACTTCACTCAGATAGTAAAAAAATGCAGGAATTAAAAAAATGACAAAATGTGTCTTTTAACCTTTCTGAATCCTCTTTCTGAAGACCCAGGGACTGCTTCAGTCCTGGGAACAAGCTATGTGGAGCTTAATATCTTCCCTCCCTCTTCTTCAACCTCCCTAAAAATTTTCAAGGGCACTAGATAATGAGACAGCTCACTTTTGAGCACATTGCAAGAATGCAGTAATCCCAAGGACAAAAAAGTCAATGCATTTGCCAGTAGAGAAAACCTGTTTCTAAAAGTTATGAATGTGTTCATAAATTTGTTCATCTAAAGCATACTGTAAGTGGGATAGGAGGTATAATGTGCTGAAAGAAGATGAAGAATCCTCCTTGTTTATGCCAGAGCCGTGACCCTTTACTGTAAAACTGAAATATAGGTGTACTGTCTCCCTGAGGGAACTACCCCTTCTCCCCGGAAAACAAAGTACCATTTTTAACTCAGTACCTGTAAACACTGATCGTTTCCTTGCGGAAGTACTGGCTATTCTCTCAGAAGAAAACAATTAGTTTTCAGTGAAGTCACAAAAGGCCCCTGGCACATAACCACTTTTGTCTAAAACATGTTTGAGCAGAAGGCCCCTCGTACTCCTCATTTTCCTTGCAAACTCTAAACCGAAGAACTACTAAGTCCTAAAAACAACAAGACAGTTAACTTAATGCTCTAACTCATTGCAGCTTGCAAAACAGCAGAGGGCCTGTCTTTACAAGAAAAAAAAATGGCACTTTTAAAACAGGCTATTTTCTAGCCAACTGCTCCCTACCTATTTGCAAACCAGAAAGCCAAAGGTTAGGAGCTCAAAGGAGCCCTTCCAGGAAGGCAAAAAATTCAGGCCCCAGGGGCTAAACAGAAAAAGTAATGGAAAAACTTAAAAGACTATGTCTTTATCATTCTCAAGCTAAGCAAATTATTAAAGAATGCCCTGACTGCCAAGCCCTTACTAAGACATCTCCATCCACAGGAGTTAACCCTCGAGGACTAAGCTTTCAAATGATTTGGCAAACAGATGTCACTCATTACTCTCCCTTTGGAACATTCAAATACATTCACATTTCTGTTGATACTTACTCTGGTGCCCTACATGCATCTGCTTTAACAGGAGAATCTGCAAAAAATATACAAGCCCATTAGCTTGAAGCCTTCAGTCATTTGGGTCGGCCTCAGCAAATTAAAACTAATAATGGCCCAAGATAGCTTTCCCATTCTACCCAAGCCTTCCTTCAGCATTGGAATATCCAACATAAAACAGGAATACCTTATAATCCAACTGGTCAGGCGATTATTGAATGGGCACATCATACCTTTAAAAATCTTCTTAAAAAACAAAAAAGGGGAAGTCAGGAGTCTACCCCCCAAAATTTGACTATGTTAGCTATGTTTACTTAAAATTTTCTAAACTGATGAATCACTCTGTACTCCATTTGAGAAACATTTTCAGAAGAAAGAACCAAAGTCATCTTATCCTCAAGTTTTATACAGAAATCCGCTGGGAGATAGTACTTGGCAGAGTCCTGAAGATCTCTTAACACGGGGAAGTGGGTGTGCATGTGTTTCCATCCCTATAGGTCCTGTCTGGCTTCCAGCTAAAAGGGTGAAGCTTTAGAACAAAACAGACATCAAGCTCTGCTACCTGGAGATGAAAATCGATCAGCTAGCAGACCAGTTGACACTGGCCAACCAGAAGAAAACAAGCACTGGGTTCTAGTGCCAAAAAATGCAGCTTATGTTACTAAGTATTTACTAGTTTATTTTTCTGTTCTTATTGACACTTTGTGTTTTCCTTTAAAGGAGCAATTTATGCTGTAAGCAAAAAGCAATACAGTAATTACTATCAGTTTTCCATAGCAACTATAATTGGCCTGAATACTCAGGAGAGGATCTATCATACTCTCAATCCCTCTCCGATTCCTCCTTGTACTTTAGATATAAGCTACAAAGACTCAGTCTCTTGGTCTTTGTGCAGAGGACCAAATGCCACTATTGCTTTTCTCCCCAAAAGTCCTTTTGTAGTGGAGAACTGGGGAGCTAACTGGAAAGTACTGGCTAAGTTCGACAAAACAATAGTTTCAGCTCTGCCTGAAATCCCATATACTAATATGTGGTGGGAGGGGCCCAGTACTGGGGCACCTATTACCAGAATTATTTCTCCCAACCACACTAGCCCTTGGCATTAAAACTCATGGAAAATGGGCTTGCCTTTTATTACTAGAATGAATCTGTATATAAGAATTGTGTATGACCCTAAAGGTGTCCAAGGATGTTTTTATCAAATTGACCCTCTAAAAGAAGATTGGGTCACAGTTTGTACTTCTCACCCTTACTTGTTTTTGGCAATTCCAGGAACAACTCAAGTTTTTTTTTTAACGAATCAGCAAAAATTTATTCTTTGCCTGTTCCTTACAGGCTCCATATATGCCAACCGTCTTACTCATCTCAATATTACTCAGTTAAGTTCACTACAGTTTATATAGTTAGAAGACAAACTCAGATGTGGATGCCAGTTGATGTAACCAGAGAATGGGAAGATCCCTGTGGCATAACAGCACTTAACAATGCGCTGGCCTCTTGAAGAGTCTCACGGTTTGTTGGCACTTGGATTACATTTATCGTTTCTGCTATAGTTGTCACGGCTACTGCGACCAGGGCAACCGCTGCCCTCATTGGGTCAGTTCAGACTGCTCATACTGTTGATGTTCCCTTAACCAACTGCACTTTAGAAATTCTTCAACAGGCCCAGATTTATCAAGAAATCCTGACTCAACTTTCTGCAGTTGAATCGGCATTCAACTGGATTGGTGAACGCCAGGATGCGCTAGTCATCTGTCAGCAGCTGACCTATGATCCCGGTTTCTCCAAACTGTGTGTCACCCCACTATGATGGAACTCCAGCCAATATTCCTGGAGTGATGTTCAACATCACCTAAGAGGAGCTTTTCCTACTAATTAAAGGGATGAATCAATAAATTGCAACTGGTGTTACACTAACAGTTGCAGGACATTCAATGCTTAACTAAACAGGAGATTCTTCAAACCCTTAGTGATAATCTTGGCTCACTAAACCCAAAACACTGGTTTGATAGACTCAACCTGAGGCTGTGGGTCACTGGAGCCACTGGTTGTTTACTGATTTTAATGATGTTTTGCATATTACGATGCATTTACAAATTATTTGCCCAGGGTCACAAAAGAGACCAGCAAGTAGCAAGTCTTGTGGGATGTATCACCACAACAGCCTTAACAAAAAAACAAAAAAAAAGGGGGTGAGGGGGAATTGTAGGGGACCAGTTTGTCTTGGCCTGGCAAATGTGACTCAGCTCCGTATGGAAAACCTACAGATGCGAAGTGGTGGGCAGGAGCCAGACCTTCAAACCGAGTTTTCCTTGGGAATCAGGCCTAGAAAGTGCATACAGACTGTTACGGCTTGCTCTTGCTAAAACTCCCTCGCCCTGGTCTAAAGCAACAAATGTGTATTGCTTATCAACCACAACAGGCGGACTCTGCTGGACAGGGTCTACAGCAACTACTAGAGCCATCCTATGGGAAAAAGAAAGAGACTTTTTGGCCAGCCCGATACTTTTGGTCACATCACCGTTCTGTTCAATACATGTTGTTGGCAGACTCTCTGCTTTACTTGCAAGACACTGCATTTATAAAATACAAATTAAACAATATTGAGTTCATTTAATTACATCTTAGCCCAGAATTCACCTACGTAGACAAATCTCTACAAACACATTTAACACAATTTATTTAGAGATATAAACGTTTATTTAAAAGTAGCTATCAAGTTATAAAAGAATACTTTGCTTGAAATCATAAAAAATAGGAAAATTCCTTTTAAACCAATAACATTTTTTCTACAATTTGCTTTCATTGAAATACATTTATTATCTTTTAAAAACCTTAACATCTTTTCATTTTTGAGCATCATAGTCTTCCCCGAATTATTGGAATGCCTTATACCTTCGCTGTTTTACTAGAATAATGATTTAGGCTACAGTCATGTCGTTTAGAATTTGGGGTAAGTAGATTTTTTTTCTCAGAAATTACTAAGCTCTGTTGGTGCCACAGCGGATCCTTCCTCGGCTTCAGAGGCTTCGTCTGACGTCTGCTGTCCCTGGCAGTAGGACTTCACCTTGAGTGGTTTGCCCGGGTACCAGACCAAGTGAATACTACAGGAGATGATTTCCTAGGAAAGAAGAGTTCTGAAATATTATGATCTGCAAAACCTCCTGGTAAAAACAGTTCTTTATTTAATTTTGTGTTTTACCTGTGTTGAAAATTCATGGAGCAGAACAGTATACTCAAAGTCAATTGTGTCATCATCCGTTTTCTAGAGGAAGGAAAAAAAAGAGGGTAATAAATAGGTTTATATTAGCTCAGAATCTGCAAGGCTTATCTTATAAACTGCATGAATGCCTTGAATCTCCTTCTTCCCCTTGGAGTTGGGCCTCAGTTCCCTTCATCAAGGATCCTACATCAAGACATGGAAGTCACAGATTACTGTTAGGTCACTTGTAGGAAAGTCGAGTTGAATGTCTTTCTATCACTTTTTCTCTACTACTTGCGGTTTTGGATGGAGGCTAAGGTCCGTGGGGATAGGGAGAATCTTCTGACAACCTTAGGAACCCTGGCACTGTGCATGTGCTTTAAGCCGTTGTGTTAGCCTTGATCTGCCAGGCAGTAACACAGGGGCAGGGCCACCAGTACCCCCAGGGTGCCCCTGGGCCGGGTTCTGTGCTGGGCACTTTATCACTGTTTCCGTGTCAGTCCGACGGCCTTACAAGAGTGTGTATTACAAGCCTGGCTTTACAGGGGCGGTAACTTCAGGTTACAGCTAGGAAGTGACACATGGGGACTCATGCCCAGACCTGCTGACCCCTCTGCCTACATGCTTCATGCTTTACCACATTGCATCGAAGCCCAGGGCCCTGTGTATCCGTCTGTAGGGTAGCGGGCAGTCTTCCTCACTGCTCGTGTTCAGTGACTTCTGTAAGTTTCACTAGTGACTAAACCAATTTCCTTTTCTTTTCTTTTTTTTTTTTTGACATTTCCTTGGTTGTTTTTTTTTTTTGTTGGGGGGTGAGGAGGAGGCTAGGGTGTTTATCTCTTTCTCTTTCTAGTAAAAATGAAAGAGAAGAAATAAAAATTCAACCTGGATTATAATTTTACTCTATCCAGCTTCTGTTTAGACTATTACAGATTATCAAAATGCCGAGGCAAACAACAGGACTTGATAATAGGTTTTGCTTAAAACGATGGAGATGTTTACAAGCCATGACATTTCCAGCAGGGGAGGAGGATGCTGGAGGGAGAAGGTACAAGAGGGCCCTGGACCGATCAGAAACTGACTGCTTTTCCGCGGTGCCTCTGCATCATCAGTAGGCAGGCGTCCCTCCCTCCTGCCCGGCAGCGCACGTGTGAACGCTCAGAGCCAGTGTCTGAGGCACAAGCTGCAAAATCAGAGACCTCGTGAGAAAATTTGGTGACTCTGATAAAGAAACCATTTCTGGAGGCCCCCAGGGTCGATCAGGCATCGCTGGGTTCCAGAGTGTATGGGGCCTGGCCTGACCTTCACGTGGCAACTATCTTGCCTTGGAAGGAACCGTTATCTGAGACGGCCCACTCGAGCAGGCTGCTGAGTCGCGTGATTTTTGTCTCGGGCTTTTGCACTGCCTGCAATATTTCTCAAGGCCTAGTAACCATGTATTTTTCTGTAATGAAAAAATTGGTTTTAGCCCTGGCTGGTGTAGCTCAGTGGATTGAGCATGGGCCTGTGAAGCAAAGGGTCGCTGGTTTGATTCCCAGTCAGGGCACATGCCTGGGTTGCAGGCCAGGTCCCCAGTAGGGGATGCGTGAGAGGCAACCACACATTGATGTTTCTCTCCCACTCTTTCTCCCTCCCTTCCCCTCTCTCTAAAAATAAATAAATAAAATATATATTTTTAAAAACTTGTTTTACTTAAGGGTTTTGGGGGGTCAGTGCCTTCTTATTCTGTTTCTAAAAGAAATCATGGCCGTCTCCAGATTTTTAGCAAAAAAAAGAGGCAGGGCTGGAAACAGGGTGAGATTCTAACTGCATTTGACAGACTGCTCTGCTCAATACACGGTGTCACCCACTTGGAAAGCAAAAACTTGGGTTATCGTGATGCCCGGAGACCCTGGGCACCTAATGAAGACCTTCCTCAGTAAAGTCACTGAGACCCCTGCATGTCCGGGTTAGCAGATTCTTCCGCCTGCAGGAGGAAGCCCCTTCAATGAAACCAAATCGCAGGGCTCATTGAAGACAGCTGAGGGGACACCGCAGAGGGGACACCGCAGAGGGGACGCTGCACATCCCAGCCCGGCGAGGTGTTCCAGGGCCAGGCTGTCCTCACCAAATTGAGCTCTGCCAAGAAGTCATTATTTTTAATACTATTCAGAAATAATCTCCTTGGCTTCTCTTCAAACCATCACAAATGCCAAATCACTATAGTCCAAACTGGTGATGATTTACTGCGACCATTCCTGGTAACTCAGCACTTTAATCTTCCTAGAGAGACAGACTGGATGGAAGTGCTTTGTTTGTCCCCTTTCACTTACCACCCACCCCCCAGCCCTACCCGCAATCCCCCCAAGAGAGAATGATCCCTTGCAGAATCAGTGTGGTTTGAGTAGAGAGTAATAAGCTTAGGGTATTGGTAGATGCTATCAAAAATAGGTATCTTGGCTGAATAAATAAGATGGCCTTGTAGCGTCCCCTTGGCCAGCGGGGCCTCCAGTTGCGGTGGGACTTGGACGAACTGACTGTGGTGTGCTGCAGGGCGGACCATCTGGGGTGCTGACAGCATCTGGTACTGATGAGAGTTGGGACAGTGTTCAGTTTTGCTTTTCTCAGTTCCCATTAAAGGCTCAGAGTATAAGGAAAGTCTTGCTCCATTTTTTTCCCTCTAGCCAGCAGCTATCTCCCCTGCCCTTGTCGTCATCCGTGGGGCACTGGGAGTGACATCTGTGTTGGGTTCTAAGGCAGTAACTGTGCCAGTTAAGACGGGTCTTATGTTGTATCTGCACTCAGCCCTCTTTCGTAGCCCTCAAGCTTAGTTCATTTGAAGTTACTAAGCCTGCAGTTCCTTACACACTTGCATTAAAAGATGAGTTTAACCCTGAGTGTCAAGATGGTAATTCCCACCCGGAAACCTTCTGGGAAAACTGCAATCCCTGTACTTTCCTGAGCGACGCAGGGCCACAGGGCACCTCCGGGGACCTCCGGTGTGCGTGCTGGGCAGTCAGGCTCTGTCGGCTCTGCCATCGGCCCCTCGTCTCCCAGGACAGCAGTGCCTACATTTCCCCACTTGGGCGACTTTCTAAAAATCGTTGTTTGGTTTGCTTGTGGCCGAAAGATCACGGGAATCTTTAGTAGCCACTGAATGGCAGAATTTGAAAATCTGGGAATATGTGCATACTTTTCTTTAAGAGCCAAAATGCGTGTTAACTTTGAAACCAAATTACCCAATTTCACCAGTGCTTTAGATTTATGTTAGTTGCAGTGACTTCAGTGAATTTGCTAATCCTCATTTAATAGGCCCTGAGAGATGAAGCAATTTGCCTTGGGTGACCCAGCAAGTCAGCTGCATATTCATTTATTATTCATCTAAAACCCAAACCCCACAATGTAAAAAAAATCAGCATTTTTGTTGTCTACCCCGGCATTGCTCCCACTTTCCCACTTGGCGGTGGGTTGAGGGGTGTTAATGGACAGATGGAGGACCGGCTAGAACTTGAGAGAGACGGGGCTGCTCTGAACTGCCGTGTGTCCTGGTGCTGAGTGTGGCAACGTGTCTTGTAAAACTGCAACGGAAAGGAAAACACTGGCCTTGAAAGACCCGAATTTTTTCTCTGTTCTCTCTGTGTTGATCTGCTCTGGCTGAGTTTTCCTCTCACATTCATTATCTTGACACCATCTTCTACTCTGTAAACAAAATAATTCCCCCAATTTCTCAGTTTGGGGAAGAGCCTCTTATTAAGGAAATGATCATCTTGGTGGATGAGAGAGAGAAAGAGGGAACAAGTTTTATCTCATAAAGCAATGATCAATCAAATGTAACTTTCTTTGAAAAGTACTCTTTGAAGGGAAAGAAATGTGTTCATTGTGATGAGTACGTGTGTAGTTGTCTGATTTACAAGTGGCCTTTGGAAGGTGCCCTGAAGTGCTACGGGCATTGCTCAGGCCGATGTGAGGCTGGGCAAACCCTCGCCCTCTGGGATATTTGCCCCCATCCTGCCGTGGGTCAGTGCACTGCTCCACGCATCCATAAAGAAGTCGAGTCGTGGAAAGCTATCCTTGTGGTTGGCTCCGCTTGCCTCTCTCAGAGCAATCGATCTTGTTACACTGGAAATGCCCGTCTCTCTGTGCGTCACACTTGCGTGGTTAAACCTACCACACTGCTGATTGCGCCTGGTGCCCAGCTAAATTAATGCCCATAGAGGTTCCATGCGCAAGTCCTCACACTCCCAAACCTCCTGCCTCTCAGCTGACGGCTTTTCCTGGTTTTTCACCAGGAAAACAGAAGCCATGGAGCTAGAGCTTCTACAAAATGTCTATCTTCAAAATGCAACCTGAGTCCGATACGCTCCCCGTCTCCACTGCTGCCACCCTGGGTCCGAGCTCCCACCAGGCCTCGTCTGGACTATGGCCACGCTTCGCTGGTCTTCCTGCCTCCCCTGCGTCTCGGCAGTCAGTTCTGAGGAAAGCAGCCATTTGAGAATACCACCGTGACATCCACCCTCCTACTGGCGTGGTGGCCCCTCGTCTCTGCCTTCCCGGCAGGTGAGCACTCCGCATTCCTGTCTGAGCTCATCTCCTGGGCTGACCTTCTCCTCTCCAGCCTACTCAAAGATCTTAATTCCAGCGGTTCTTCCTTCTCATTCCTACAAGTCTGACTTTGGCCCCTCTTCTAGATTTGTCTCATCAACCTGTAACTATGCTGTTAAATCTCCCAACCTGAAAATACGATCAGAAACAAACTCTGTTTCAACCCTGTGCTTACACACCCTCCAGCTACAGCCCCTCCCTCTCTTTTACTCCCTGCGACAGCCAACATTCTGGAAAGAGATGGAGCGTCCACCTGCTCTGCTCCTCCTCTCCCCTGAACTTACCCACATCGGGCCCTTGCCCCGTTGTGCCAGGGAGATGGCCCCCGGGACTTCCAGCTGCTTTCATCAAATGGGTGATTCTCAGTCTTTATCTCCTTGACTCGTCAGCTTTAGATGCAGTGAGTCAACCCTCATCCTTGAAACGCTTTGTTTTCAATCTCCCGCCTCTGAAGTTGGGCGTGTTCCAGAACTCAGTCCTTACCTGGTCCGTCTTTTCTCTACAGCACTCACTCTGTTGTCTCACCTGGCCTTGTGGCTTTAAAAACCACCTGCACGGTGATGATTCGAGTCCAGATCTCTCCCCTGTACTCAGACCCTTGTGTACAGATGACTATATATTACATCCTTACTTGGATATAGAACTTAGTATGCCCCAAATCAAGCTGATTCCTCCCCAAATTTGTTTTTCTGAAGTGGTCTCCAATCAGTGAATGAAATCTCCCTTTCTGGTAACTCAGGCCAAGATTCTATAAATCATCCTTGAGTTTTCTCATCCTCTACTGCCCACATGCAACCCATAAGCAGACACTCTCAGTCTATCTTCAAAATGCAACCTGAGTCCGATATGCTCCCTGTCTCCACTCCTGCCACCCAGGGTCCCAGCTCCTGCCAGGCCTCGTCTGGACTGTGGCCGTGCTTCGCTGGTCTTCCTGCCTCCCCTGCGTCTCGGCAGTCAGTTCTGAGGAAAGCAGCCAGACCGATCCTGCTGTAAGTCAAATCATGCCCCTCCTCTGCGAAACCCCCAGTGGGCAGGAGAGGCTCCTCTGATGGCCTCCAGCGTTCCCTGAACTGGTCCCTCCCGCACTCTTGCCCCTGTTCCCGCCACACCAGCTGCACTGATATTTCTCCCGCCCGTCAGCCACCCCGCTGCCTCCGCTCCCTCTGCCCGGAGCCCTCTTCTGCCTCTCCCCTCCCTGGGACCTCTGCTCCAATGTCACTTCTGCTCAAATGGGAGGGGGCTTACTTTAGACCATCGTAGTAGCAATTCTGTCAGCACCCCGCATTCCCTTTTCCCTACTTAATTTTTCTGCATAGCACTGATCACCAACTGAGACATCTGTACTTGTTTATTAGTTCACCGTCTTTCCTATCTTCCCTCACTGCAATTAATCTCGACGACGGCAACTGCACTGCATTTTTTGTTCATGGCTCTATCCGTCCCTAACACGATGCCTGGCCCAGTGCAAAGATGTATTGAATGAATGAAGGGCAGCTCAAGCTCCTGCCGTGAAGTTACACATCCACAGTAATTCAGTCTAAGCACACGGCATTGGCTGCCTCTCCGGAGGCACAAGCGAAGTTTCCGGTTTCCTTACCCACTGCTGCACACCGGTGAGCTGTGCCAAGTTGTATCGTAAAACGTGCGTTGTCTTTTCCCACATCACGTACGAGCCGCCAAGGAAGGCCAGATCCCACACGGGTCTCAGAGCGGGATCGATGTGTCCGTGACTGTCTGAGAGCACAGAAACAAAAAACAAAGCGTTTGCATTAAGCCTTTGGGGCACAAAAATCGCAGTAATTAAGTAAGAGCTGGGTCACTGCAGGGCCCTCTCACAGCAAAGCCCCGCAGCAGCACGTCGGTCTGTTTCTCCGTCTCGCAGAGACGCGCACGCCTCGAGCAGAGCTGCCGTAAAGCAGAGCTGCCGTAAAACAGGGTCAAGGCTATTTGCTGTGTTATAAAAAGTGATACTCAAACACAGTCTAAAATCTTGTTAGTTAGAAGCATTTTATAATTAGATCAGAACGCCTCCCAGCCCCCATTCCCCCCTGGTTTGGGGTCGACGTTCCCTACGAGGGGCTTCGCCAACCTGCCGGCTCTTCGTCCTTCTCTGACGCACGAGTTGGCAGCCTCTCTGTGGCTGTTTTTGAACACGTGAAGAAATCAAGTGGGGTTTTCCTGCAGAATTTTTGTTTTGGGCCTGAAATCTTTTAAATTCAGCAAACATTGGCGGGAAAAAAAACCCTACTAAGTATGAGATACCGCTGGAGGTTGGGAGACAGTGATTAAAAATGACCTCCTGTGACTTTTAGGAACTCAAATTTTAGCAAGTAATTCATAGATAATTGTTCATGGACTTGCGAGATGAAAACCCTTTGGCAGCGGAGAGAAATGGGTCGCACTGGAGGCGGTGAGTAAGGAGGGCCTTTGAAAGTGCGGTGGCGCTGCTCTGGCTGGATTCGGGGAAGGGCAGCTGCTGGGCGCTTTGCGTGCAGTGCGCACCTAGGCTCGTCTCTAGGAAGCTTACAAGTTCGTTAGAAAAAGTGAAGCTTTGACTCATAGTAAAACCCAGACAACCGCTTCTTTAGGGGAGAAACAGTGCAGAGCAAGGGTGTCCCGAGACTGGTCAGCTCATCCCGCTCGTCAATCGTCCGGAAACAGGCCCCCAGGCCCGTGCGCCTGCGCGCACTCGGAGTGGGATCTGCTGAGATCCGAGTGGGCTACTCCAAGAATCCATGGTTTTCATTCACTCTGTCTGGAACCGGACATGATCAGTTTTCATGATTTTATATACGTACATAGTCTATCAATAGTACCATTAAATATCTCTGCTGAATTTAAAGGGACAAGAGAACTTGTAAGTTTTGTTGATGAAAAGGTACCCTCTATTAATAACAATTTTTGAAGCTTTGTTGTAGCCACATTGTTAGATTATAGTAGAACGATCCTTGTGGGCATGTAGGATTTATTAACTAAACACGAACCAGTTAACCTGCACTTTTAAAAAGTGTCCATAATTTGCCCTGGCTTGTGTGGCTCAGTGGATTGAGCATGGGCCTGTGAATCAAAGGATCACTGGTTCAATTCCCAGTCAGGGCACGTGCCTGGGTTGCAGGCCAGGCCTTCAGTAGGGAGCACAAGAGAGGCAACCACACATGGATGTTTCTCCTCCTCTCCATCTCTCTCCCTTCCCCTCTCAAAAATAAATTAAAATCTTTTTGAAAAAAAGTGTCCAAAATGTAGGGATTTTGTGGCAAATCTTCAAAGAAAAGGTCCTATACAATTTCTAAAATTTGTGTTTTAAAGAGGACATATAAAACCCTATATGTCCTAGCATTTCCCCAACTAATGCTAACAGGAGGGGAAAACATCCTAAATAACTATATATTCTAGGTATTTGCCATTAGCCCACTTACTTCAAGCAGTGCTACATATAAACAGATTCTGTAACATAGGATCTGAGTTGTTCCTCAGTCATTCGGAACAGGATTCAATCTGAGTGGTCGCTCCAGGTTTTGAGAACACCGAGTCCCGTAAACTGAGGGGGCCCAGACGCTCGCCCCATTGGGATGGAATGTTCAGAGTGGAGACCACAGGCCTCCCACGCTGACACGAGTCCGTCACAGTCTCTGGGCGAGCGAGGGAACAGCCGTGGTCAGATGTCACGCTTCATGCCCAAGTGCAAGTCCAGAGATGACTTTTGTGGTTTTGAAAATTGAATTTGCCAGTAAGTGCCGAGTTCCCGCTGCTGCCCGCACACCGCTGAGTGCCCAGACAAATGAGCTCTGCTTCACATCAGCGGCCGGCGGGGCTCGCTCCTGATTAGAGGTGGCACCACTGCCCATTAGCTGTTGCCCTAAAATAAGATAAACTTGACTCCACTGCAGACTCCTAGTGAGGCCTGGAGACGGTTGGTCGGCTCACTCAGGCCTGGCAGGGACGGCCTGATGGGCACAGTGGAGGCCCTGGCTGGTGTCTCGTCACCTCAAGCTTCCAAAGCCACCGCCAGAGACCTCTAGAAATGGCATCTCAGGTTCTGGACTCTACCTGGGAGAGTGCATCCCTATGTGAGTGTCTTGTTGCAAGGACTTATACCAATTCCTTAGAGAGTCATCTCTGGTCTTTCCCTCCTCAGAGGAGATAAAAATGGCACAGACCCTACATTGTACTGGAGGTGAAGAACAGGAAAACGATACTTCTGAGTTTTGGTCAAATAATGAGGGGTACCACATTTTATAGTTGCATTAAAATGCCCTTGGGGGGATAAAAACTTAAATGATGATTCTTTTAAAGATTCTGTAATCACGAACATTGCCGAATATAGAAATTCCAGACGTTGGTTCATACCGGGTATGCTGACTGCCCCCAGGGGGACTTTAAGCTGCTTCAGGTGTTTGTAAAGCAGGTAATCCTCCCGTTGTTGCCGGCTCTTCTCCAGGAATCGTTCACAGGTGACGTTGACCGTCGGTCTGGGCTTCTCCTTCTTGAAAAGCACTTGAGCGAAACACTCACCCAGAGGTTCCTCCTTACCATCCTGAAATGAAGATTTTAGAATTAAATCAATTGGTTCCTTCTCACTCCCCACCCACCCCAACACACAGACGCACACGAGTGAGTAGTTCCTTGTGTCCGGCAGGTATCGGTGGTATCAACAGAGCTGGGGCCTTTGCTTCATAGAAAGGGAGTTTTGTGCTCACAGCTGAAAGCTAACACAGTCCTTCGCTCTTTGCTGTCATGTAAACTGCTTGCTGAGGGTGCCCTTATAAAATATGCTGGGCCTCTTCCAAAGACACAGCACTGGATCCAACCTCTGGGACAGTGGGCGCCGACTGTCTGCTGTGGACCAGTGTGATGCTCCATGGGCCTCCAGCTTACTAACTTGAACCAGAAGGTGAAACTGGTTCCTATTAACACAAATGGCAGCATCTTTGTTCTGCCTTATGAACTTGGTCTTATTTTAATTTTACAGATTGAGATACTGAAGTTTAAAGAGGAAAGCTCTCCATGTCTCACACTAGGGAGCGGGAAGCCAGGAGTTGAGCTCCGGTTTGTCTGATGCCAGAGCTCTAGCTCTGCTCGAACCCCGTGACTCACGTCCAAGCTCTAATCCGGACGCAGTGGAGGCCGAGACCAACTGGATGGGACTAATCCCACGATCTGCGTGGCCGAGGTACGTTCGTCTGCATTTGCTCTAAGTGTCCCCGCACTGAGTGTTCTGGGATCCCCTTCCACATGTCCCATCCAGGGACATCCATAGCTGGATGCTGATGCACCAAGTGGACAGCAGATGTATGACTCATTTCCAGGACAGTGTTTCTCCACCCTTTTAAAAAGGTCACGTATTCCCAGAACAAAATGTGCCTTTGGGCATCCCATCAACACTGGGCCTGGAATTGGAGGAAGTTCATGGGCCCCTAGTCATGGCCCCACTCAGACCCATCTATGGGCCCCATGTTACAAACTCCTGTGATAATGCGGTTGGTTGAGCTATTGAGTTCTTTCCACTTTTTCAGTTGTTTCAGTTGGGTGGAGTCTCAGTTAAAAGAACAACCAAAAAAAAAAAAAACCCTTAAAGAAAAGCCCCCAAGGAAACAACCAGTCTTTAAAATTGGATCTGCTTATTGGCTTTCCAATGGGCAACTTTTCTTCCTGCGAGTGCCAGTTTTGAGAGAGAGGACATTTCCCTAGTACATTAAAATCCTAATATATGGTGCAACACAGAAAAAGAGGTGAAGGGCATCAGGAAGAGGCTTGTCAAAGGCAGGAGACGGGCTGGCACATCCTTTGATGTCAAAGCTGTTTTCAGGGAAGAAGGAAAATAACAGGTGTCGCCCCTTTTCTGTTTTCCTTCCCTTTCTTTCCCCCAAAAGAGCTCCACAGAATCAAAGCAGTTGTCTGAAGATGAAAGGACTCTTTTCACTCCATGAAATGGAGCATTTCAATTAGCTGGGTGTGCTTTTCAGAGAAACATTGCTGGTCAAAATAATCTAGTAATTATTTTCCCTTTAGCTTTAAGATAACACTTTCAGTTTGCAATTAAAGGCATTTTCCTTATGCTCTAAGATAAATTTTAACCCTGGCTGGTGTAACTCAGTGGAATGAGTACTGGCCTGTGAACCAAAGGGTGGGCAGTAGGATCGCCAGTTCGATTCCTAGTCAGGGCACATGCCTGGGTTGCGGGCCAGGTCCCAGTGCGGGGCTTAAAAGGTAACCACACATTGATGTTTCTCTTCCTCTCTCCCTCCCTTGCCCTCTGTCTAAATAAATGAATAAATAAAAATCTTAGGAAGAAAAAGAACAGTTTTAGTTCTTAGGTTAATCAGCAAAGTCAGAGTATAGTACTGTCTTGCTAGGACTTATTTCTGAACACAGGCAAGCACTTCCCCCAAAGCACCAGGCCGAGGACATGGCCTCCCCGCCCTCTGCCACCTGGGACACCTCAGTGCTGGCTGCCGAGGGCTCATCTCTCTGGCCACTTGGACTGTGCAGCACACAGGGAGAACCTGGGCTGGCCTCCCTCCACCCTGTTGCTGCCTCCCAGCTTAGCCCGGCACGTGGAAGTTCATCTGGCTCCAATTTCTGTGTTTTCCGTTTACTCTTTTCTTGAGGACGGGGGAAAGGAAACTGGCAAACCAATGGCCTGGCTGGTCAGAATCCTGGGGAGGCCCTGGCTGCTGTGTCTTCCTTGGGTGGAGCATCATCCTGGGTTGCCTAGGTTTCGGGTTTGGTTCCCGGCTGGGACACATCTGAGGCAACCAATCAGTTTCTCTCTCACATCACTGTTTCTCTCTCCCTCTCTTCCTCCCTTTCCCCCTCTCTCTAAAATCAATAAAGCATGTCTTCAGGTGAGGATTAAAAAAAATTGCAGGGACGCTGATGATGCCTGTGGCATGCACGGCCTTGCTCTGTGCTTTCCAGAACGCCTCTGTGTAAGGCAGCTTCCGGAGTTGGCCTCATGCTGTGCTGGTCTGCTAACAAGAAATGTCACCAGCTGACGGGAAGGGGAACGGGTTGGCATTTGAGAGTGAATCATTCTAAGGACTCTGGGGTGTAGGGAGGGCTACCAAAGGGAGCTGCGAAAGTCCCTCCCAGGGCCACGGGAGGAGGAGTGAGGGCTGTGTGCACGGTTTTAAAGGCAGCTCTGCAGAAGGAGTAAACTCTTGCATTCCTGCCTAACTGATTCTGTTTCTCAGTTCTTGAAAACAAATAGGAAATAAAGGCAGGAAGAAAAACCACAAACTTTCAGGTCACTATATATTAATATTCTCACTCTTTAAAGGTGTCATTTATTTATTTTTATTGAGGGGAAGGGGGGAGAGAAAGAGAGAAGAGAAACATTGATGTGTGAGAGATACATCAATTGGTTGCTTCTCACACGCCCCCAACTGGGGACCTGGCCTGCAACCTAGATATGTGCCCTGACTGGGAATTGAACCAACCACCTTTTAGTTCACAGGCTGCCACTCAATCCACTGAGCTGCACCAGCCAGGGGTAATATTCTTACTCTTTATAAAATACATTCGTCCGAGTTGCTAATAAATACTTCATGAATTAGGGCAGCTTACCTTTGGGTTAAAGCGCTTTGTGGTGAATCCCAGGTCAGTGTGGTATTCCTTCCTCAAGGTCATCTGAAATACAAAACCGAGTCTTAGCTAGCGGAAGCTTCACTAACACCTTCACTGCTGTGAGTCACCTCCTGGGGGACATGCATGGGAATGTTGGCTGCAGCCGTTGTACCTGAACGCCATCTGTGCTTCTTCAAGGGGAGGAAGGAGCTCCCGTTTTGGTCACATCATGTCTTTTTGCCTCTGGCTGACACCTACTCACAAAGAGGAGGCTGAGAAAGGAAAATGGTCGCCCCGAGGCTGGAAGCTGGCTCGGTGAGAGCAGCTACATGAGCGTGAGCGCAGATGGGTGTCTGACGGACTGTGGAGTGGGCTCCTTCACACCCCACTGGTCAATGCCTGTCCACACCCCTCCAGGGCCCTGGGCTGCATCCCTGGGGGACACTGGCCAGCCTCTCCCTCCTGTTGAACAGGGGGTCTGGCAACAGAGGCGTCCCCAGTAATAAAAAGTGGGTTTTCAGTTGGTGACACTGAAGGAAGGGAGTGGTGGAGCAGAAGTGACTGTTTTTACCACCAAGGTGTGGAGGAGGGACTGTGCCATGATGTGACCGTGGCCCGACCAGAGAGCTAGGTCGGAGCAGAACAGAAGCTGGTCCCTGAAGGCCCCTCACAGAGGTCTGATCGACCCTCTCCCCCCGCCCCACAGTGTGCTGGTTCTTGGCTTCCCTTATCTGACACCGGTACCCTCCCCCACCCCCATCCATCCTGCCCTGTTCTATATAATTCTTCAGCAACTGCCAGGTGGCATAGAGAATAGCCACCTCATCTTTCCACTGCCCAAGACTTGCCTTATGTATAAATGTCCCTTAACAAACTCTGTTAGGTGCCAGACTGGAGTGGCCCGCATCATCACCCTTTCCCAGTCCTCCCGCACAGAGGCCGATTTTCGGTCTCAGGGCTTTTCCCTGCATGTGTGTGGGCCAACAGCAGGTGAGAGAAGGGGCCTGGGAGGAGGGCGGACCAGCTGAGGTCTGGAGGACTGCAGGGAGCCAGCCACTCCTGCAGGGGGAGCTGCCGGGAGGTCGGAGCCAGGATTAGCCCACAGTCTCCGGGCTAATTACCAACCCTGGTTAGAGACCCTCCGCTGTTAGGGTAGCTCCTTCCCTTCAGCTTCCACAAGCAGACACCTGTAAACTTTGGAAACGTATGTTTAGCCATTTTAAACATATAAGTTGATTCCAATGCATATTTTTAGAGTATACACACCCGAACCATTAAAGCGATTTAAACTGTTTAGAACACTTTTACACCGTGTGCCATCATCTTTTTTGTTTGTTTTTGTATATATTTTTCAAGCAAAATGATCACTCAGCACAAGGGAATGTTTTCTGAGAAGAAAGAACTGTGTGCTGCAGGGAGCTGAAGTTATTTCTACAATCTTGATCAAGTTACACTCAGGAAACATCGATTTCCGTCATCTCTGAGCTCGGGAACACAATAACTGACCAGGATTATCTTATCTGAAATAGACCAAGGATCAGCTGCTGCTGCTGCTGCAGATTCTTTAAAAAATTCCGGGAAACTGAAGAACTGGGGGATAGGATTTTGTGGCTGTTATCCACGTAAAGAATGTTTAAACACGTGAATGCGCAGATGTTGATGGGGGTAGGAGAGCATCATGCACCCAGGAGCAGTTTGCTTAGGGCTCATCTTCAACCTTGAGTCAAGTTCTGGTGTAAATTGGAACACTGATCTCAATTTACAAAATTCATACCCACAAGACTGTCTTCTCATGCATTCACGGTTTGCCCCTACAAAGCCAGGCACCCGGGACATGTGAAGAAACACAGCATCCAGTCCAGTCTTACTTCAGAAACCTGCTTCTAGAGTGGGCGCAGGCAAGTCAGCAGCTGTGCAGGGTAGCTCTTCAACGTGGCTGAGTGCTGTCTACGCAGAGGGTGCTAGGTTAGAGAGGCTTTCTCGAGCAGGTGGGGCCTGAACTAGTTCTCCGAGAGCACAGTGCTGACCAAGCCAAGGCACGGGACTGGAGTTGTGGGTGAAAGGGGGGTTCTATGGAAAGCAGCCTCAAAGGGGATCTAATTGTAAATTCCTAACCGAGCAGGTCAGGGTGGGTGGGTGGTCATGTTCCAGGCCTATAACTTCTTTGCTGAAAGGTTTTAAGTCATTTTCTTGTGCATCTAAGTTAACACACCTTTGAAATGCCAGATGTAATACCCCTCAAATACCCCTAATCTTCTTAACTATCCTGTAATCCAATCCCCACCTTGCTCCTCCCACCTTCATGCCAGCTCCCCGACATTCCCTCCAGATGATTTGAGATCTTGCTCCCTGTCATGTGTGGTCAGTTTGGCTCAAATGAAGCCTTACAAAAATTCCCTGCAGGCCTGCACGTTTCTTACATTGACAGTATAGGGGCTGGTCTTCCGGGAGGGCAGGGAAGCTAGGACAAGGCTGGGGTGTGTGGCCCAAGGTCAGGAAGGACTCAGTTTTATGAAGAGGACTTAGAACTTGACACCAAAGTCTGCGGGAGCCCAGTAAAGTAAACCTAAGTGCAGCACTCAGGGCATTGTGGCTGTAGGCAGTCAGGCAGGAGCAGAGCAGAACGATGGGCCCAGTGCAGTGCGTCACTCGGGAAGGGGCCCCGGTGCTGAGCAGGGCCCAAACCACAAGCCTTGGCGCAACCACTCCCTTGAGTATTAACCCCTGGAGGTGCCTAGGCCTCAGCTGTGGTTCTGCTCCAGGCCCAGAGAAGCAGCAAAGCCAGGCAGAGGGATGCTGAGGCTGATGACCAATGACCTTCGGTGCCGGCCAATCAGTGGAGGAGATCACAACTCTGAGGAGCCGCACCCAGAAAGCTGATGAATATTCTACTGAGATGCTCCCCTGAGACCTCAGATAAAAGCCCTCAGGATGGAGGACCCAGCCAGGATCTCTCTAAGGAGCATGCCAGCACCTGTCCCCTCCTCCTTTCCACAGGGGCTTTCTCTCCCCCCCCAACAAACACACACAGCTGCCCCCCAGCACACCTGAACCTCTCCTCCCTCTGTCTTGTCTCCTCCCTTGAGGCCCATATCTCTCTCCCCAACTCCTAAGCTCCAAGGCCCCTTCTTTTGCTGTAACTTGTTTCCTGCGCCCATTTCCTCTTCGACTCCCTGCTTCTCCCTCCGTGGCTTTCTAAGCAAATGTTCTCTTGTTTTGTGAGTCTTGGCCCTGAAGCCTTCCCTTGTCCGGAACTCCAGAACCGCGGCTGCTGAACCGCGGTTACCACCTGGTGCCGTTTTTCTGCCGCTAACATTATGAAGAGTCCAGATACGGCTTTAAGGCTGCCTGGGTCAGGATAAAAGTTCAAGGTCTGTTCACTACTTTTATCGTTACTAAAATCTATGCTCATGAGGAAGAGAAGGCACTGTGGTAGAAACCAATGTCTAGTCCCAGTTTGAGGCTGGGGAAAATGGAAACACAGATTCCTGTCTAAAGCCTGGGTTCACTCCCGAGACTCCCAGTGAGCGGGTGGGGGGTACAAAGTGCGACCTGCAAGACAGTGGCTGGAGGAGGCTGTCTCTGGGCATCTGTCTCTGTTCCCTGAAGTTCGGTGTCTTCACTGCCCCCACCCGAGTAAGAGGAACACACGGGGCCGCGGGCCTGCCGCCTGTGACACCCTGGGCCACACCGGGCCCCTCCAACAACCGAACTCACAGAGGGCCGCCCTTCCACTCGCCAGCAGGGGCTGTGCCTTACTTCACCGGCTGCACCGGCCTGGGTGGCCTCCGGCCTACTGCATGTAGGACTTAGGAGTCTGCCCTTCACGTCCATGTGGGGCCCCTGAGTGCAGGCTTCTTACACAGGAGTCAGGGCTGCCCCGCAGTCTGCCAGGCGGAGAGTGACGGGCTCGGTGGGGAGGCCACTCATGAGAAGAGGAGGGGGAAGCAGAGTTGGCAGGTACCATCTTTGGTGCTGGGGGACACCGGAGCTGTCCGAAGACAGCTGAATGGACAGAAGCAGATTCTGGAGAATGGATAGGCGAACTCAGGAGTTGAAGATTTCAGCCTTAGTTGATGGGCTTAAGTGATTAATGCGGGTGGAAAGCAGTTATTCTGGAAACTGGAATGTTTGACTCTAGGAGGGCGACTAGCAATTTAACCTTTGTGTGCCAGGGGGTCTGTAAGCCATGGAGACAGTATCTGAGCCCCGGGGAGGGTACGTCTGCGATGCAGATAAAGAGTTGTTGATCCACAATAAAGAAATACTAAAAAAATTGCTGCCCGGATGCAATTCACCCAGTGAACCCTTTTTCTAAACTCCTTATCTAACCTTCTATCTAATTAACATTTTTTCAAGCTCCTTACCCACCCTTTCTTCTCCTTATAAAAAGGTTGGCTTGGGATGAAATGTTAAGATGGTTTTGCAGGTGAATAAAGCACCTATAAAGGTTCTATCCTTGTCTCCACTTATCGGTTCTGGTAGTGACAGGCAACGCAAACACCGGAACACCGCTTTTCTGATTTCAGACGTGGTGGAAGCCATTGAATTTGATGCCGTCCCCAGGGAAAAGTGTGTACACCGAGAACTCTGAGGACCACCAACCGTCACGTCAACATTAAATTCCGCCTGCTCATTCACTGTACGTGTGGGCGCACAATGAGGATGAAAAAGATCTGATCAGAAGTTTCTTCTAGGTATGTCATAGCGGGTGGTCATCCCCCAGGCATGGAAGTTTTTAGGAAAAGATTTATCTTTGTTTTAAGCAAGTCCAGTCATTGTTTTTGTGCATCTACATTAATACACCTTTGAAAGGCCCACCCCCAAGGGAGCACGTGGTCTCGTTCACTGTCCTGTAATCCAATCCCCGCCTTGTTTCCTCTGGCCTCCCCTGACCTCCCTCACTTCCCTCCTTAATTCCAGATTCGTCTCCAGAGAAAGTGGGGTCTTGCTCCCCGGCGCAACCCCTCCACTTGGCTCAGATTCTCCACAAGTCTGGATGTTACTCAGGTCAACCACAAAAACAGTCTTTTTTATTGGTGATGTCACTGTGCTTATTTTAAACAGAGTGCTTAAGATACTATTTGTCTCAACAGTATTCTGGAAACGCGTGGACGCCAGGGAGGGGCCGGTTCTCCGTTGGGAGAGCACTGGGGGCAGCGGCTGGGAGCTGGGTCAGGGTGCAGCCCGGCCCTTTGAAGTGTTGTTTTCCTCACTGATTCGATTTCCTGACTTTGTTTTAATTAGGCACTCTTAAAAGCACCTACATTTTGGTCAGAATGGATTTTTGTATTTTTAGCTGTACTTTATCATTGATCAAGTTTCAGCTCTTTTATCTCCCGCTGAGTCACGAGTTCCCCTGAGGTGGCTCTGCCGGGCCTCCGCAGATAAGGCCCCCGCCCCCGCCCCGCAGGCCTCTGTCTGGGACTAAGTGTCTCCATCCTGCTGTGGGTGGAAATTATTCCGGGATAATGAGCTGCTACCTGTTGGGAACACTGTGCGGGTGCAGCACACAAGGAACAAACGGAAACAGGGCTTCCCTCCGGGCAGGCAGGTGGGGAGAAGGGCTTCCCACAGGCCGCTGGAGGGCTGATTATGTGGTCACGCGTGGCTTAAGAGCTATGCAAGGATAAGGAGAGATTGATCCAGCCTATAGATGCTGCACTTTTATGAGCTGAGCTCTGAAGATGAGAAAGAAATGGATTTGGGGGGCTTGGGGGTGGGGGTGGGGAAATCAGTCCCCACGGAAGGAACGAGGAGGCTGAAGCCCCGAGCGGCAGAAAGAGGGGAGCCCGGATGAGGAAGAGGCGGCGGGTGGGCAAACATGGCCCCTGCGGGCTGCACTAAGAGTTTTATCCGGAGAGAAACTGGACGCCCTGGGCAGGGAGGAAGGATTTGGAGGAGGCTGGAGCAAGGAGAACTGGTGCTGGAGCGAGGAGGCGTCTGGAGCGAGTGGAGAGACCGCAGGAGGCCGGCTGATGGGGCGGATGAAGGAGGCGGGGACTGGAAATGCAGGGAAGCACGTGGTGGACAGAGAGGAGTCTGAGGAGAAGGTGAGCGCCAACGGTTTTGTAATTCAGGATCAGAAATGATCGCTAGAATACAAGTTTCACATTAAGGCAATATTATTAAGTCGATGCTTGTACTTACAGAAAAACAGCCAGCCGGCCTGCGGGGCCTGTGTGGGGACCGTCCTGAGCCGGCTCACATCCTTCGTGCTAACAGCTCTCTCCTGCCCACTGGGACTTATGGGTAACTGGAGAAATGGAACTGCAGGAAGCAGTGAGGTATCCCTGCACAATGACGGGACCGGCAATAAGTCAGAAGGTGGAGGGGCCGGGCGTTAGCTGGGTTGGGGAAGACCGCTCCTGCTCCTGCTCCTGCTAAGTCTTCAGAGAAACGGATGCAGGGGCTCACAAGAAACGCATAGGAGGGTTCTCCTTGAGGCGATCTGGGGTCCCAGGAGCTGGGGGTGCCTGCCACAATGTTGTGCCCACTGGCCACACACACACAGCAACACAGACAGGCCCTGAAGACTGTGTGTGACAACAGAAGTGACCAAATTCACGGCATCAATAGTGTTTGCAAGCACTTTCAAAATTAAGGTTTGCACACAAACCAACTATATCTTTTACAAAAACACTTGCCTGCAGAACAATACACATTAGACCATTTCAAGTGGCTGCTCCTGGGAGGTTGGGGTGATGGAAAAGGGGATGAAATAGAATAAATAGATAAACAGCAGAGAGAGGCCTCCAGGAACCTGAACCCAAACGTCTCCCCTCAGCACTGCCCCTGGACCAGCAAGCGCGCCAACGGGCTTTTAAAAAGACAGAAAGTCACTGACATGTTAAGTACCAAGTAACTCGGCATGGTGCCCCCACCCCCTTTCTTAAAGTCGTGTCTTTATTCTTTATGTTGTCAGTTTGATTAGATTTGAGGAGTGCGGTAAACTGCTCACTCTGTGTGACTTCGGATCTGGAAGCTCAAGGTCAGGTGGTCCTACCTCGGCCTTGTACACAGGTTGCTGCAGCCATGTGGTTCGAGGCTATTATTAAAAAGCAAGAAGCTAAGCAGACATTTCTGCAAGAGCCAGCCTGGTGCTGGGGGCAGGCAGCCGCTCTTCTCCCTGAGGTGAGGGGTCTTCCTGCACCGTAGGCCACAGCCCAAGTTCCTTCCACCCCCAGCTGCCAAAACTGTGCATCTGCACCCGGATTAGGAAGTCACACATTCCTTTCTTAAAACACAGCCAGAGGCATAGCACATTGTTCTAATGTCTTCCAGGAAAGGGCTCTTTATATAAAGAGCAAGCCAGCAAACACAGCAAATGACCTTGTGACTACAGAACATGAAGGAATGAATTAGTAGCTCTTTGCTACAGATTTCTTTTTAATTACAGCCATACGCCTCTATCTGAGGGGGGATGTTTTAAGACCCCCAGTGGATACGTGGAACCCTCCATATATTGTGTTATTTCTATACATGCATACCTATGATGAAATTTAACTTAGAAATTAGGCATGGTAAGAGATCAGCAACAGTAACTAATCATACAACGGGACAAAGATAACGACACACTGTAACAAAAGTTATGCGACTGTGGCCTCTTCCTCCTCCTCTCTTAAAATGTCTGATAACCACGAGGGCAACTGAGTAACGATTGTCTGGCGGTGTCTACAGCTGCAAGAGATGGTTCATGTCCCGGGCAGAGATTTCATCACGTGACTCAGAATAGCACTCAGGTTAAAGCTTATGAATTGTTTATGTCTGGAAGTTTCCATTTAATATTTTCAGACCACAGTTGACCTCAGGTAACTGAACCCGGGGAAAGCAGCCGTGGGGACGGGGCAGTTCCACGGTCTGTAGAAGAGAGGATGTAGGCACTCTCTCGTGTAGATCCTAGAACCGATTGCTTGACGATCAGAGACCTCTCATGACATTTTTTTTGTGTGTTTTATTTATTTTTTCTATAAATGTCTTGTGTTTTGCTGCCACTGGCCTTGAATACGGGCAGAACCCAGCCCCTCTCCAGCCTTCCCCGGCACACCTTCTGCACAGCACGCCTCGTAGCAGGCTCCGCAGGAGAATGGTCAGCACCGTGGTTTGGGGCTTTGCTTGCAGTCACCTGGGAGTTGGGGAGGAGGCAGGCCACTACTGATGTCCTGTTTTAGAAGAGTGCATAAGGGAATGCCCTCAAAGGACTGAACTCATCACCACACTGTGTGTGTGTGTGTGTGTGTGTGTGTACTTTATTTGGTGAAAAAATGCTCCCAAACCCTTTTTAAATCCATAGCAAACATTTCTTCACTGCTTGTGTGTAAAGCATCCTGCTAGCTCTCTCACATGCCTCACGTGGTCCTCACATGGGGCCCGAGTATCACCCATTGCATCAGTCACGAAGGCCCTTGGGCCTTAGCTGCTATCCCCATTTTAAGCATGAAGAAACTGAGGCACTGCGCAAAGTGAAAGGATTGCCCAGAGTCACAGATCTCGAGAGTAAGAAAGCCCCTCCAGGGCCGCCGCTCTTCCCTCACACGGCAGCAGGCTCTGTGTGTGTGTATGTGCGTGTGTGTGCGCATGTGCACACGATAGGTGGGGACTGTGCTTACGGCATGGTGTCTGCAGACAAGGCCACACTGAACCACTGAGAGGGAGACAGCCGGGCAGGGCGTGTGTGTTGTGTCCGAGTTTCCCAGGGCCCTGTGACAAAGTACCATGAACCAGGTGCCTTAACACAACAGAAATGGATTCTCTCTCAGTTCGGGGGACTCTTAAGTCCAAAGTCAAGGTGCTGGCAGGACCCTGCCTCTTCCTCGCCCCTGGTGCTGCCGTCAGTCCTTGGCCTGCACCGGCCTTGCTCTGATCTCAGCCTCTGACTGTAACTGGTGTTCTCCTCTCTCTAACTTTGCATGGCCTTCTCCTGAGGACACAAGTCATAGAGGCCCTACTGGTCCTCGGGCCTTGGTCACACCTGCCAGGACGCCACTTCCCAGTGAGGTCTTCCTCATAGGCATGGGGCCAGGGCTTCAGCACATCTTCTAGGAGGGCACAACCCACAACAGCCTGAAAATGAATGTGACCTGAGACTTCGGGAGGGGCCCTGAATGCGGTCTTTCAGGCCAGGTATAAACGGGAACACGAGCCAGTGCAGGTGGGGAAATCTGCAGGCAGACGAGGACTGAGACGAGCAGAGAGAAAGGCGTTCAGCACAAGGAGGTGATCAGCCAGGTGGGGGATTAGCAAGTTAGTGGAGGGGAGACTCGGAGCTGAGGTCACAGTGGGTGGGGGTGCCCTGGTGGGTGGGGGCCGGGCTACAGGAGGTCAGCCGCAGGACTCGCACTGCAACAGAACCTCCTGGGGGCTAGAACAGGGAGCCGGGGTCTGGGGTCAGCAAACTTTTGATTCAGTAAATCTGAGGCAGAGCCTGGGAATGGGCATTTTAAAGAGTTCTGGGGGATGTTGATGCCGCTGGTCCAAGGACCACACTTGGAAGAATTCTCTCTGGATGCTGAGTGGAGCCACTGAAGCCCTGAGGGTGGGGTAGGAGGTGACGCGTGGCTCCAGACAGTCACTAGAACGCAGCTGAATGAGGACAATTGGTTCTCTCCAAACGCCTGAGGGTATCACGAGGCCTAGATTAAGTGGAGGAACATTGTCTCCAAGTTCAGGGACCCGGAGTCTCTGGTAAATCGGTCCTTGGTGCCTTAGAAACTTAGGAGGCAGGTCTGCCCTCTGCTTCCGGGGGTGCAGTGGAGAAACTTTGTGGTGGCGTGGGACGTGCTCTTTCCAAGCAGGGACGTCTGGAGAAGGCCGTCTGGGCTAAACCAGTCTGTGGAGAAAGTCACTCCTCGCTTCCTGTCACGTGGCAGCCCCCTCGCCACCTGAAGATGTTCCCATGTGCAGCAGAAAGTTAGAACTGCACAGTCCAGTGGCAACTCGACAGAGTCATGTCTTATCCTCAGTACAAAGCTGTTTACTGTAAAACATAAAGCTTTGTTTTCATGGATCAAAGATTGTTCCTCCAGCACCTGTCTGGGCTACCATTATAGTAGATACGATACAATGTTCGTTTGTTTAAGTCATTGAACTATTGGAAATAAACCTGAGAAACTTGACGAGGGATAGAGGACAGGTGTTACTTATTCCCAGAGCACCTTTTGGAAACGTAACACTCCTTTTAAACTCAGGGGTGGTGCCCGGGAGAAACTTTGCTGTCACAGCAACGCGGTGACTCCAGGAGTCCCCGGAGACACACTTCTGCTGAGAGCTGATCTGCAGAAAGAGATTGCTGTGCGGTGGCGAAATGCCGTCCTTTGTTCTTCTGCCCTTGGTTGCCGGGCCTGGTCCCACCATGTTGTCTTCAGACTTCAGGGTCTCAGGTTGGGGGCTGGGAGGGGGCGCCACTCCAGCTGTCAAGAGCTCCTGGGTGACTCTGATTTTTTTCCCTTGTGCACTGGGCTTCACTGGCCTGACAGATTCAGCTTCTAAATGTCCCCTCCAGCCTCCACAGTTGGTAAGAAAACGTAAATGTCATGCCATTCCAGTAAAAGTGAACTTCATTTTATAAGGTTAGTTTTATGAGTCATGCTTAGTTGGAGACAAGTAAACAGCTCATTTGTGGATAAAAAAGGCTGCACTGTTCTTAGGTGCTGAGCAGAGAGAGCATCAGCGTATTACATTATATGCCAGAATTATCTTGTTGCATTTCCCTCTCTCGGGTAGTGCCAGATGGAGCAAACAAGTTTATGTAACACAAGTCCATGCCTTTCAGATCAGGCCCCGTCCCGTGGGGTCCAAGGCGATCTCTGCACATGGACACTTCGCTTTGGTAGGTGAAGTAGTAGAAGGGAGAGAGAGAAGGGGTAAACAGTGTGTGAATCTCTGTTTAGCCAACTGATGGCGGTACCGTCCTTGATCCCTTGAAAGGAGCCAGCGTGGAGATGGCCGGAGGCAGTGTTCTCTGCAGCCTTGCCTCTAGCTAAGGGTGGGGCTAATTAGAAAAGGCTGGTTGTAAGAGGGATTCGAGGAGCTGTCTCCTGCCTGCCTCTAGAAAGGCTGGGACTGGTCGGGGCCTGGCCTTGTCTCCTGTTCCAGGTGCCCAGTGGTCTCAGCACCCTTCCAACTACCTTTGTTTTCATTTAAAAATATTTAGTATTTCTCTCTTGCAGGACCCTAGGCTGGCACAGTGGAAGGGATGAACAGGTAAAGAGATGTACTGCCTTCCACACTGGAGAAGCAGGCATGCCTGAGCGTGTGCACGCACACACACACACGCACACACGCACACACGCAGAGCGGAAATCAGTTGGCTGTTGAGGACCAAGGAGAAAGCGGTGCCCGACAGGGTGTGGAGGGCAGGCACTTGCAGACGTAAGGAGATCGCCTGGCCTGCAGAGATCAGCCAGGCGAGAGGAGGGACAGGAGCCCCCCATCCAGCATGACCTGGCATGAGCTCACAGCCACCGAGAGGTGGGTATGGTGGGCCTGAGTGACCGCCCCAAAAGGTGCCCTCGTCCTAGTCCCTGGGACCTGCGAATGTCACTTTACATGGCACAGGGGACTTGGCCGGTGAGGTTAAGTTAAGGATCCGGAGATGGGCAGCGTGTCCTGGGTCATCTGCAGTGCACGCACAGGGTCCTTCCAGGAAGGACACAGAAGTGTTGCACTTGAGGGAGGCTTCGAGCTGCCTGGGAGACGGGGACAGAGCAGGAGCCAGGTGTGCTGGTGGCCTCTGGCAGCTGGAAAAGGCGAGACTGCCCCGGAGTCTCGAGGAGGAAGGCTTTCCTTCCAGGACCTTGACTTAGCGCAGGGAGACCCATTGTGGAATTCTGAGCAGAATTAGAAGAAATACCTAGGGTTGTTTTTCACCTGCCAAGTTTGTGGTCATCTGTTACAGCAGTGACACTGACACAGATTCAAAATCACATGTGATCTAAATGTCCCGTTGTGTGGGCACACCCCGTGGGGCCGCCACGGGAGCGTGCGTCTCGCACACAGCGATGGTACAAGGTCCCCTTTCATCACTGGTCTTGACTGACTAGAGACATCCCGAACAAGCATAAGAAGCCCGAGTGGAGATCTGCTGTGGCTACTGTCCCCAGCCACTGTGGGACCAGCTCCGCAAAACTCGTCAACCCAGGCACCGTGGCAAAGGCAAACGAACGCCACGGCTGCGTGAATCTCTGGAGTGAACGATTGCCAGTGTGTTGAGATTGAGGGTCAGGTTGGATTTGGGAGAGTGTGTGTGTGTCGCATTCCATGCCCTGTTAATAGCAGGCCTTTTAGGGCTGCGTATTTACATTTGCTCTTCAGCAGAACGACCTAGGTCCTTCCAGGAAGGGTGTGCAGCCAAACTGCCTCCTGGTGCTGAAACTTACAACTTACCACCAGTGGTCTTTATTTGGGGCCACTACTAATGCTCTGTGATCACACACACCCTTGGCCATGACACCTCGTGTGGCAAGACAAGTGGGAAATGTTGTAGGCTGGTAAAAATGTTTGTGATTCAAAAACAATTTATTACACACCAGTTAAAGGCATTCCTACTTCCTAGCTCGTCCAGGAGTTGGCTTGGGTGACCGGGCCAAAGGGCCAAAGGGGCCAAGCCCCACGTTTACCCCCAGGGCCAGGTGGCCTCTTTCCCACCCCCTGCTGGCCCCAGACTCTGCAGTCGGAGCCTGCGGCCCAGGCGGATGCTGTGGCAGAGGCCGTGGTGCACCTGTGCCTCGTCAGCAGGAGCAGGGCCCGGGAGGAAGGAGGGCCAGAGCCCCTCGCTCGGTTCTGTGCTTTCTGCATATTTAGGTTTCTCCTCCAGGGCAGTGAGGGCGAGGAAGAGCCCAAAGGCACCTCGCAACCCCACCCCCACTCCTGCTCTTTCATCGAGTCTGTAAAAGCACTTAGGAGCCTTCCTCGCGTGAAAGTCCAGATTATTGCACTTTGGCATTTTATTACTGATCTCCCCCCTCCACATTCGCTGTGGCCTGTTCCATTCTCCAGTTTTTGCTTCATGTATTGCCTTCCTAGTCTTGTGAACAATCATCTCTTGAATTATCGATGTTAATGGAGAGAAGACTTCAAGAAGGGCAGCAATTAGATGAATTATGTGGTATTAGAGTGCTTTATAGATTGAAAGGTGATGAAGGAAGGTTTTTCTTAGTAGGGTGGGTGGTCACCTGACTGCCTTGCGGCTCGGAGGACAGGCCCCAGTCTGCCGCCAGCCAGAGGGCAGGCGCCCTCAGGGATCCAGACGGGAGCCCAGCCCGCCTGCACCGGGGAGGCCTGATCTTGACAAAAGTCATTTGTTTTGCTCCCAAACTTGCTTAAACCAGGTGTGCTTATTTCCTAATTGCATAATTAATTGTTACATAAATTGGTGAAGAGTGAGCAGCAAAAAAGATGTCATGTCCACGAAATCCAAGTGAAATTATATGGTAGAAGAAATTGATAACGTTAAGCCTCTAAAACCCCTATTGTTGAATTCGGTGTGGATGAGTCAAGACTGTACAAAAAGAACCTGGCCCCAGTGGCTCGGTTGGTTAGTGTGTTGTCTCAATATGCCAAGGTTGTGGGCTTGGTCCCCGGTCAGGGCACATGTAGGAAGCAGCCAATGAATGCGTCAATAAGTGGAACAACAAATTGATCTCTCTCTCTCTCTCCCTCTCCCAGTCTCCCTCCCTCTTCCCCTCCCTCCCTCTCTCTAAAATCAATAATAAAAAAAAGATTGGGCAAGAAAAAAGAAGGAAAAGGAAAAGCAGAGGATTATGCACTGTATTCTTAGTGGGTGCCCCCTCCACCGTAAGTAAACCAAAACACAAATCACAGATCCTAATGGGTGTGTTTTCTTGCTAAAAAGACTGCAAGGACTGCCAGTTAGATACCCTTAGCCCTGTAACAAAAAACAGGAGATATGATGGCATGTACCTTGATTTTAAGTTAGATGGAAGCAATTAGGAAAGCACAACTTTCCACCACACTTTGGTCAGCTGTTTCAGTTATGTGTCTAACTACTGGTCCAGCCCAGGCCGGGCATCCATTCTCCTTAAGCGCCCCATTCCCAGACACACTGGCTGACCCCCGAGTGGGCTGACATAATGAAGTGTGTGCACACAGAGATCTCAGCCAGTCTCTCTGCCTGTCAGGAGAAGGCTGGCCTCTCACCAGCTGCTCAGGGGAGGGGCCAGGTGTGCCAGGACTTGCTGAGGGGCCAGAGGAGACCTGTCTAAGTGTGAGAGGCAGTGCTGAGCAGCGTGGAGTGGGGCTGACTCAGGATACTCTGGGTAGTGTAAGAACTTTCAACAGTGCTCAAAATCACCCACCGCTGATCCTGAGGCTGTGCCATGTGGTATCAGGAAAGTAGCAGCTTCCGTGGGCATGGAAGATCAGGGTATGGGCAGGAAGGAAGTGGCATCAGGCAGGGGGAGTGAGGGAACAGAAGCCACGGTCTGTGACTTTGCCATACAGTTAGCAAACAAAACAAAACAGAACAAAACAAAACGAAACAGAACAGAACAAAACAGAATGCTTGCTAACTCTTGCACCAGTTAGCCCTGATTCCTTCTCAACACTTAATTGCACCACAGCCATTAATGATTACATTTCACCACTAGAGGGCAACAGTGTCTCTATGGTATAATGGATTCTTGCAGAACCAAGAAATCACTTAGAATGAAGAAATTTGGGAGCGGGGAGAGATCTTAAAAATCATTTGGTTCCCTGACTTTCAATTTCATTTAGCTGAAACCCACAGCGGGAACTGTATTCTTCATAATGACCTAGTTCACACACACATATATATTTGAAACACCGTAAGGCACTACTGACCCTTTACTTCAGCTCATAGTTTGTATTCCAAACCATCTCGATAAAAACCCACAAAACAACTGCAACCTACTAAATTGATTCCACAACCCACCAGTGGGCCATGAGCTTGAAAACTCTGCCTTGGTCCCAGCCTCTCATCCTCCAAAGGGATGTGCTGACCCCGAGGACGGAGAGGGATCCGGACCTGCTACACTTCTTTCCCCCACCCAGCCACCTGCCCACCCTGGGGTCGGACCTGGATGCACGACAGACATTGTGCAGCAGCTGGGCGCTCAGTTTGAAAATACACTGACTGGGACAAGAACACAAGCCTGCGTTTCCAGGATCTACCAGTTTTCACTTATCAGTGCTACAACTGCTCTTCTAGTAGCCTGGGCAGAAACCCCTGGGTCACTACCTTGGAATCTTCATGTGGGTGGTGTCTCTGCTCCTCGTTAAAGCAGCGGAGGGACACCAAAGCTGAGTGAATCTCAGACACCTTCCTGATGATCCCACCCCAGTCTGAATTAGGGCCACAGTCTCCAGCCCAGTGCCTGGCACATAGTAAGTGATCAAGAAATAACTGATGGATGAATGGACTGCCCCTCAGTATAATGGTAACTAACATTTTATATTTTACAATTGGTACTTTTATCACCTTAGATGACTCTTAAGAATAACTGGCATGGTTGGCAGGACATGAATTATTTCCATTCCAAATGAGAAAATATCCAGAAAAGACTCATCTGAGCTTCTGTGGGTTGTGTGGCTCATTGGGGGCAAAGTGAGGAACTAGACTGTGGACTCCCTACAAGGACCCCTTGCTGGTCCCCCATATTCTGGAAAGAGTCCACGGCGGTTCCTGGTAAGAGTCAGCATGCCCGCTCCTCTCCGCCACCCACTCCTCCGCTTCTGCCACCCCCGAGGGTCCTGGCATGCTGCTGTCACGAGTTTGTCACACGTTTACGATACACCCACCCCAGGCTGCCTTGATCACCCTTGGAGGTGGGAGCTTCTTTAGCGACGATATTTGGAGGAGGCAGAAAAGTGGAGGACAATAATGTCACTGAATTCCTGGGAGAAAGAAACCACTTCAGTCTCTAGAGATTCTTGGCCCTGAAGGTTACTAAGCTTTCTCTCTTCCTCGGCTCCTTGGTTTTAAAAGACAACTATTTCTGGAGGGAATGCAGAGGTAAACCGGATAACCATGGAAGTTATCCTTTCTTAGGGTCAGTGCTCTGGATTCTTCTACTTAACTCCTCCCTTTCATGTATACCTGCCTCTAATTCACTTTTAATACTTTTTTTTAAGTGAAAGTGCAAACATATTTAATTCCCCATGACTTCTAATTAATTGACTGATTTCCTCCACCCTATCCCCTCACTTTGGCAGAAGCATCTACTATTGCAGATGAAAAGCAGTAATTACAGAACATTTACACAATGGAGTACTACTTGGCCATGACAGTGAAGAAAATTTCGCCCTTTGCAACGGCATGGATGGACCTGGAGAATACTATGCTAAGCAAAAGAAGCCAGTCAGAGAAAGACAAATTCCATATGGTTTCACTCCTATGTGGAATCCAGTGGACAAAACTAATAAGGAAAATGGGGACAGACTCACAGACAGAGAGCAGGATGACAGCTACTGGGGTTGCGGGGGAAGTTAGAGGGCGGAGGGATTGAGTAAAAAGGAAAAAGGAGTCCTGGACATGAACAACAGTGTGGTGATTGATGGGGATCAGCGGGTAAAAGGGGACTAAATAGTAATAGGAAAAATATAATAAAGATTAAATAGAGAAGAACATCAATAATTTAAAAAGCCCTGGCTGGTGTAGCTCAGTGGATTGAGTGCGGGCTGTGAACCAAAGGATCGTGGTTCGATTCCCACTCAGGGCACATGCCTGGGTTGTGAGCCGGGTCCCCAGTGGGGGCCATGTGAGAGGCAACCACACATTGATGTTTCTCTCCCTCTCTTTCTCCTTCCCTTCCCCTCTAAAACCCTTTCCCTCTAAAAATAAAAAATAAATGGAACACTTCATGATTTAAAAAAAAAAAACAGTAACTGAGCTCTTTTTGGAAAGGGATTTTTTTTAAAACTCAGGGTTGAGAGCAAATTTATTTTGTGAAAGATGCCAGGTTTTTTCCTCCCAAGGGGTGACTTAATGCATGAAAATGCCAAGTATTTTATTTATTTTTTAATAGTTTTAGAAGGAATAAAAAGTCCCTGGAATTTGCAAAGTGGGGTGCTGCAGACATCCAGACCGGGCTTTCCATTCCCGCTGGCCGCCAGGCAGCAGAGCCTCTGGGGAGCGGCGGCTTGCTCCTACCTGGATAGCTAAGTTCTAAAACTCTGTTTTATTCCTTTTTCTGAACTTTTTTCCTCCCTGAGACAGCGAGGAGTGTTAAAACAGGTGACGCGAATAGGTTGTCTTTTCCTAGGAACACTTTGATTTCATCCTTCAGTAAATTTAGCCACCCTGGCTGCAGAGTTAAGTCTTTGAGGGCCCCGGTCCGAGCCTCCAATGGCCTTTCCCGCGACTACAGCTGACACCAGATAGAGAACAGCCTTCCACTCAACTCCCACCGGCCGTCTTTCAGACTCTGCCTATTTACACGCTAGACTCGGTGCTAGATTCGTTGAGGCTGAGTCTGCACGCTCTGTGGAGTATGTAGGAGTCCGTGGAAAGAGAATGGTTACTTTGGGGGCAGACCTAGTGTAGTTCTGAAACTTCTGTATTTTCCGTTTGATGGAGAGCGGTGTAGCTCTCCAGTCACGACGTGACCCTTACAGTCAGGGCCTTGTAATCGGTAACCAAACCACCAGCTGGAACGTTCTCCTTCAGTCTGTTCACTTAGAAAATGCCAGGATGACCAAGGTGCCTCTACCCAGGCAGGTGTGTAAATTCAACCACATCCTGAAGCCCCTGTACAGGGCCGCAATCAGCAAGCCAGTGGGTCCGCGGCCCAGCGTGGGAATTGGCTTAGAATTTGAATCGGTAAATCAAATTCTCCCAAGGCTTCTGCTGGAGTCACTGGCGGGTCATGTCCGCCAATAGCAACCACCCCTGGGTGTCCCCAGCCAAGATCGAGCCTTGCCTTTCGGGCCTGTTCCTCAGTTTCCCCAGACACCTCGTTCCCAGGTATGGGAGGTGCCCTGTGAAAATATTTTGGCTACGCAAATGCCGTAAAGAATCAGCCCGTCTTCCGTGAACTCTGAACACCAGCGTGCGCCTCCCGCGCCCTGGACACTTCAGCGGCGCCCGGGCACCACCCCGCCTGCGCGGCGGTCCCGCGGCCGGGCCCACGGGCGCCCGACGCCGCTCCCGCACTCACCCACGCGCTGCCGGCCTGCACCAAGGACAGCTCACGCAGGGCGCTGGGCGAGCCCACGCGGAAGTTGAGGAAGTGCAGCGCCGCGTGCGCCGCCTGCTCCAGGATCCCCCTCGGGAGCGCCCAGGGCGGCATCCGCGGGTAGTAGTCGTCGTACTCCCGCGACACGCGCGGCCGCACCGGCACCGCCCCCGCCCCCTGGAGGGCGAGCAGCAGCAGCAGCAGCAGCGGCGCGAGCAGCGGGGCCGCGGGGCGCGGGCCCCGGGGCCCGGGCGCGGACAGCGGTTGCTGGCGGAGCTGCATGGATGCGGGCGGGCGGGCTGGCGCGGCGCGGGACGGGCCCAGGCTTGGAGCCGGCGTCGCGGGCGCTCGAAGAAATAAGGCCGCAGCGGCCCCGCCCCTCCGCCCCCGGGGCCGCCCGCTGTCCGGAGCCCCGGTCCCCGATCGGCCGCGCCCTCTCGGGAATTCCCGCGGACCTTGGCCCCTGCGCCGCGCCCCACTCGGCCTGGGACGCGGCGGCGCCCTGGCGGCGCGGGGCGGGGGGTCAGACCCCCGCGCGGGCCGAGGAGACTCCTCCCGAGAGGGCGCCCCGCCGCCGCTCCCCCAGCCCAGCGCGTGGACCCAGCTTTTCTGCCCTGCAGGTGCTGCGGTTTCAACACCTCGGGTTTCAGCGTCAGTTCTTGAAGACTTGGCGCTGTGACTTCCCAGAGGGCGAAGTCGCGGCGTTGGTGGTGGTGGTGGGGGGGGGTCAGTGTAGCACGATGACCGTGGAAGTGGGACAGGTCGCTGGAGAGCTGGGGCTGAAGAGGAGGCTGCAGTTGTCAGCCGGGCAGAGTCAGATAAGACCCAAGAGGCCCCACTGGTCTTGGGAACAAGTGGGTCATTGATAACCTTGGCGAGAAGCAGATTTAAAGGCTGGCGGTGGAAGCCGGATTCCAGAGGCGTGAGGCGTGGATGGGGCTTTAGGACACTGGAGGCTGCGAGGGAATGTTGACAGCTCTTTTTAGACACGTGGCAGTGAAGGGATGAAATGGCTACTGTTTTTGACCCACGGACAATAGTGTCAGCCCAGAAGAGCCAGGGGGTAGAGGGCAGAACTGATACTGCTGGGCGTTCCCAGTATCCAGTTTTCCATCTCTCTTCATTTTGTTAAGGGGTCCACCCCTTCCAGACACCTGCTGACTCCTCCGTCCCACTGTGGAGCCGAAGGAAGTTCCTTCAGACCCAGCATGCGTGATTCTGGATGAGATGCTGGGGGGAGGCTGGGCAGCGATGCCTGAATGGGGACCGGGCTACCATCTCTGAAGACACCCTTCCTCCCCACTTCTTCCTGTGGATGCTGACTGTCTCCTGTCTGTCTTGCTGCTGCAGATGTTTATGGGACAACTACTCTGCTCCAGACAATGAGAGAGACAATCTCGGAGTACACCTTCTAGACAGGGGGTGGGGGGTGGCCTAGACAATGAAACAAGCAGGCAAATGTGGCCTGTGTTGGATTTGGATACAGTTGTATGCAGTGGAGAAAATTCAAGCCCTCTTCAGCGGCGGGCAGGTGTGGGAGAGTCCCCCGCTCCCCCCCAGGCAGGAGGAGCAGCAGGTGCAGACACCCTGGGGCAGGAGTCCACTGAGCGTGTTTGAAGAAGAGCAAGCACCTGCAGCGGGAGGGAGAGTGCAAGGGGAAGAGTGCCAGGATGAGAAGCCAGGGGTCATGGGGGGTGGGAAGATCACGCGGGACCCACGGGCCTCATCATGTCTGGATGTGCCACACAGAGGAACACTTCTACCACCCTTGCAGCCAGAGAATGAAGCCCACCTGGAGAATGGCTGAGCGGAGAGAGGGGAGGAGCCTGGGTTCTTGACGACGTTGCCAAGCACCCAAATCAACGAACGGATCCTGGAACAGCCATGTTTCATTTTTAAAATGTTTAAATCATAGCATTCATTTGATAGACAGATTTTTCTGGGATATAGGAGAGTATTTCCTTTGCTGAGAATTGTCCATTCTTGACCTTTGTCCCCTGATCTGTGGGGTGTTTGCATTGCACTTCTAATTGATTTACAGAAGCTCTTCAAATCCTAGGGAAACTGGGCCTTGGTCTGTCATGGGTATCATTACTGTTTTTTTCTCAGTTCATATACAGCGTTTGTGTGTGCCGACTGGTCCACCTTGCCAAATGCCGTGTGCACGGGTGATAATAACTGCACAGCCTCTGTCCAAAGGGCCCGGCCTCTGGGGTCATACGTACCATCACTAACCCTGGTCTCTCCTCATTGGAGTTGGGTGGCTGAAGCCTTCTCCCTGCTGCAGGGCTGGCCCCCAGCCTTGTGCTGAGGTAGATGTGTCCCCACCAAGAGTGTCCCATGTGCCATGTTTCCTGGTTCCTTAGTCACTGTGCAGGTCATCATCATTTTTGTACAGAGAATTTGGTTTGTGTTTAAGAAACATAATGATATAAAAAAACTATAGTGATGTTTAATCATATGAAAAGATGTTCAGTACAGAGGGTGAGAGAATAAACTGACACAGCCTTTTTCTTGGGCTATTTGCATGTCCATCAAAATTAGCAATGTCCATAGCTCCTGACACAGCAATGCTACCTCGGGAGTTTATAGTAACAATAAATTCACACATGTACACAAAGTGGTGTGGATGAGACTGTTGGTCTCTGCATGAGGTTTGCACATTTCCCAAATAGCAATATCCCGTTTTCCGTCCTTCATTCCTAGAACAGTGCTTGGCACACCATAGGCACCGATACATAACTTGGGGGAAATAATGAAACGTAAAAGCCTGGAAAAAAATCTAAGTTCCATGGTCGAACAATTATGATACCTGAGTTACTGTACCTAACCCAGAACCAAGTTGGGTTCTTGTCTCCCGAAATAAAAGAATTTAGTTCAGGGACGCCAATCATGAAAATAAGATTGACTTCAGCTCTGCAGAGGGTGGCAACTCTAAGAATGAGAACCAGAAAGTCGCGCCTGCGTGGGAGCGCTCAGGCTTTTTACTGCGAGTAGGCCCTTCCAGTTTGGTGTGCGTTTCTATGGCAACAGGGCGCGACACGCGGTCATGAGTTCCATGCCACCCACAGGTGCACCCTGGTCTTGTTTTTCTCCCTCTTTAAGCCCCGTAAATAAGCTGAATAAAAGATAATCATTTATCTTGTGTGTCTTAGGGGTCTTATGCTTGTAGCCAGCTGCTAGGTGCTCCCTTCTCCTCCCTTCCGCAGGCACCTGTGGTATCTCACAACTGCAAGGAGAAGTGTCAGAGGAGGTTCCCGGACCAGGGAGACTTACACTATGTCTGCTCTGGTTAGGGAGGAAGAGGTGTAAACCATTTGCTCTCAAGTGTCCTTGGTTAGTGGAGATAAGGCATTGTGATTTACCAGCAGGCTGTAAGTTGCTCAAATTGTTTGGCCTTGTTTAATTTTCTGGCCTCTGTTTCCCCACTCCATTTGCCCAGCAATTTTTTCTAGCTTCTTACTATCCTGTCACACTTCTAACTAGGGGAGTATTATACAGCCATTAAGAAGTGGTGGGATCCAGGCCGGCGGACACTGAACCATCTCTGAGATGTAAGTTGTTAATGGTCAGCAAATGTAGCATAGGGCAAATTGTGTGCTGCTGGTTATCTGAAAAGAAACAAATAGCATACTCATAAGCATACATATATACCTTTGGAAATACTCAAAGATGTCTCTGGAAACATTTATAAGAAATTACCAACTATTCACCACATACTCTTTTGTGGCAGGTATTTTCTTAGTCACACATGTTCCCCATTCTAAATAATTTTTAAAAAGTCAAATGCTGTGTGTGAACACACTCCATATCCGTTCTTTCCCAGGTAGGAAGACCCACCACTTCTGAGGGACTGGAAAATTTGATCGTTTGGCCTGGCCAGGGCTAGCCTGTCCTCAGGCTCATCTAGCACGTAGTTCAGGCCAGCCTGCCTCCCTCTGAGCCCTACCTTTCCACACTCTTCTCAGGCCCAGTTGTGTTTCCCCACATTAAAAGTCCAGGAAAGGTGTTGATGTGCTGATTCATACTGTGTTGTCCATGACTGCCACGGCTCACTGCATTGCTCTTCCTAGAAGTATTATCATTTTAATAGGGGCAAAGTCGTAGGCCTTGAGAACTGAGTCCTGATTGAACAGACTGCAGGCATTCACAACTGTTCGGTGTGCTAACTAGAGGCATTCCGCAGCCTCAGCATCCACACCTGCCCCTTCCTACCTGTTGAGTAGTAAGAGGCCAGAGAGCTGGGTGGGAAGGTTTTGAGGGCTGTTAATTATTCATTCCCCTCCTCCAAGGCAGGAGGGACTGGGGCGTGTCTTCCCTGGAGATGGCTGAACACAGAGGACTGCTGAAGTACCCTTGCCAGAGGCCCAAGGGGACTAGGTATGAGGGGACTGGGTTGTAATGTGCTGACAAAGAAGGGCGTGGTGACAGTGCTGTCACAGCTATCTCCAGCTCTCCTGGTTTGTGGTGGGTGCGGGTGAGGACTCCGGAGCAGGTGTGAGGAGCCGCAGGCGTCACCTGCCTTAGTGGCCTGGAACTGTACCAACAGGCGAGGTTCCGTGGCCTTTGAAGTTGCCGGCGCCACTCCCAGCCCTCAGGATGAAGCAGAGATGAGGCACAGATAGACACCAGGTCCTTGTGGATATTACTCTCCTGCTGGCTCACGACCTGCCCGAAGCTTACTCTAGCTGCACTTTTCCATGATGAGAGTTGATAGGCCAAGTTTCTTGTTTAAAACAGTTTACACATGATTTTGTTACTGTGGTTGAAAAATCCCTGATGGATTGCTGGGGACCTCAAAGATACAAAGCTGCCCCATGTGGGGCCTGCCTGTGCCAGTACTGGGGACACCTCAGCTGCCTCTACTGTGAAAAGACCGTATTGACAGATTCTGCCAACTTTGGGCTGAACCAGCTGGTAAAAGGCCCCCGTCTCCAAACACCCCCCAGCCATAGCTGTAGAACCTCACCAGACACAGGGGCTGCGCCAGCCATGTCTCCAAGGAGAAGGGACTCCCCTACTCTCTCAGGTTCTTCTCTGAAAAGAGCAGAGTTACGGGGAGCTGAAGTGAAAAACCAACCCTGCAGCAGGAGAAGGAATCCCTTAGATCAGGATGTCAAACTCATTTTCACTGGGGGCCACATCAGCCTCAAGGTTGCCTTCAAAGGGCCCGATGTAATTTTAGGACTATAAATGTAACTACTCCTTAACTAGGGGCAAGGAGCTCCGTGCTACCGCCGGTTAGAAACAAGGTCCCGGGCCCGATAAAACAAGGTGGGGGCCCGGATTCAGCCTGCGGGCCTTGTGTGTGCCACCTCTGCTTTACATAGAGACTGGAGCCTGGGCCACGGCTCAGTGTAGGATTGGGGGAGATGACAATGTCCCCGGGATTATCGTGCAAAGGACCGAGTGCTTTACATTTTCTTCTCTCTACTCCTGCCCTGACGTCACCCCCAAGGGGGCCTGGAAAGTGGTCATCTCTGGGAGGGAGCTGGGGCTGGGAGGGGCTCACTCTGACAGAAAGTTGGTGGTTCTTTTGTTTTATCGTTCGCAGGCAGCATAGCGGACCGAAGCGTGGACTTAGAGGCAGACTGCCCAGCTTGAAGTGCAGCTCCACCAGAGTGAGCAGAGGTGGGTGACTCACACTCACACTCACACACACACACACACACACACACACTGTACCCACGTGCACACCTTTGGCGTACTTCCTCCTACAGTTGCTGGTGAGGTTCAGGTGCGCTAATGTCTCTGCCTACATGAAGTACTTTGGACGGTGCCTGGCCCATGGCAATGGTTATAGGTATGTGACTATGATTATTGTACTGCTATTGACTTAAAAAAAATGAGATGTAATCTTGAAAAGGATGTAATCAGCTGTGGATTTTTCACAAGTGATGAGAAGGGATGGTAAGGACTAAAAACTACTGGGCCATTCAATGACATCTTAGCTGTTACTTTCAGCCTCCTTGACCCAGACTTTTATTGGAGCTACTAGTAAGGCAGAAAATGTGAGTCTGCAGTCCTTTTTTATTCTTCTTTCTGGCAGAGATGAAGGTAGGTGGGATTGAGAGAAGAGTGGGAAGATCAGTCCTTGGCTATTGAAGGCTGATTAACCCAGCTCAGGTGTGACAATAGTCAGGTGTGACCCAGACTATTGTTATCTTCCGGCCTTGAAATCAGGAACGCTGGAGAGAAAGTGCAGCTCACCTGGCTCTTTGGCCGGCACCGTGCGTGCTGTGCCTTTGTTTCTGTTAAGCAAGCCCTGTAAACCTACATATTTTCCACGCTGTGTCCCAGGCCTGTGCTGCTGGTCCTCAAACCCCCGGGGGAAAGAACGAGGCCCCGCTGGGTGGAGTGAGCTGCTTTCCTAGAACCTCAGGGCCCCTGATCTCTCCCTTTCAGGTGCTTGGGGCTCTTTGAGAATTGGCAGCATCCTAAACCCTGGGCCCATGTTACCCAAGACTCGTGCTGGCTGCAGCAAGTCACCACAGATGGTGATTTGCTTTGTGAATAAGACCCAGGGCTTGGAGCTTTCAGTGTCATGTCTACACGCCACCAGCCTCAACTGCAAGCGGTTCCCAGGCTGTAGAATGCAGGTCTGGGCAGTTCCGTGAACCTGTGAGGATGTGGAGGAAGCATTTCTAGCCTGACTTCTTTGCGATGCAGAGGTGGAGGCAAGGGTCTTTCTAAAAGAGGTGTGACAGGAAACAGAGTGGTTGCATTTATCCTGTCACCAAGGAAAGATTTCACATGACATAGTTTAGGTGGAGACTGACAGGGATGCGTTTGGAAGCCTCGGAATCCAAGTGAAGGAGGTAACCAGCACTCTCCGGTTAGAACTTTCCAAAGCGAATGTTCTGGGTCTGCACAGTCCAGTGTGGTAGCCACTAGCCATGTGTGGCTACCCAGTGAGTGCTTGAAATGCGGTCAATGCAGTTGAAGAACGGAATTTTTAACTTAATTTAATTAATTTAAATATACATAGCCCCTTGGAGCTGGTGTCCCCACATTAGACAGCACGATACAGACAACTGACTTTTCACTCCACCAATGATTTCGGGAAAGAAAGAAGTAATATTTGTGGATGCTGTGTCTCAGGCAGGACAGCAGATGCTTTCTGTACCAGAATTGTCTTGTTTACTTGCCACAGTTTAAAGCAGTAAACTGGGGGCCAAAGGGAGGTTAAGCGACTGGCCCAAGGCTGCATCACTAGTGAGGGACGGGGAAGGAAGCCACACTCGGGTCTGGCCACCCTTTCTCCAAGCACTGTGTTCATGTTGTACAACCAGACACTCCCGATGGACCGGGGAGGTCAAATCACAGCAGCGAAGCTAATTATGGGCTTGAAGATCCAATTTCGTGGTTAGGGGGGTTGGGATTATTTTGTTTCAAGAGAAGACTATGGAAGGAGCTGCTCAATCTTCAGTACTAAATTAAAAGATTACTTTTTCAGAGAAAAGTGGCATGCTTTCTCTGTGACCACCAGCTAAAGCGTCATTCCGGTCAGTGTGGGGGACAGGGAAGAATGCAATAAATCCTTGGTTCTCGTGCGGGGACCTTTGTCTCCCCATAAGCCAAGGAGCCTGGTTGGACCTCAGGCCACATGAGGCCGACTCTGGACCAGAAGGAACTCAGCCACCTGGGACCCTGTCGGGACCCTGTACCAGTAGCATTTGGACTAGTCGGAAACCAGTGGAATTGGAAGCTATGTTGGAATTATTTGGTGATCTCAACACTGGCTGTTAGCAAAAGTAGGCAGTGTGGACAGACTGCCTACTATTTTCTGGCCTACGTGTGATGTGGCACCATTGCTAAGTTGGAGTAGAAGGCTAGCACTGCTTCACAATCCTCTGAGCATGGAACAATTTGTGTAAAATCCACCATGTGTGCACATTTAAAACTAAAAATCATTTAGATTGGGTGGCTTTGAGGAAAATGTCTTCTCTTGCAGAGATTTGGCAGGCCCATTTCGACACATAATTGCTAACAGATGTTTTTTTTAAGATGTAATGAAATGAACATGGCCTGTATTACATGTATTGGGTTCTGCAGTTTTCCACAGCGAGCTGTCATCGTTGGCATGTCCTGCTGGTTAAGAACACACCATCTTTACAGGGCAGTTACCCATTTTCTGGTGAATTTGGTCTGGTGTTTTCTTTCTCCACCAGTCACTCACTCAAGAGAGTATTTTTGCTATTCCAGGAATAAATGAACATTCTACTTGGTGATCTATAAACTGAGATGTAAAATAAATTACAAATTGGGATTGCTATAATTTTCCAAGCGAAGGATATTTCATTCAAGTTTGAAATTGTATGGTTTTTTTCCTTCCCTGTTTGAGAAGATGCTATGTCCACTACAAAGTGAAATAAGGGATTTTAAACGGTATTTTTTTTCCTGGTGATAATGCTTTGAAATTTATGTTCTCAAAGAAAAGTCTCTACAGTTGTTAATATTTGTGTGCCACGAACTTCCTGGAGTGGCTGATTGATTACATATGGTTGATGACACCCGTGTTGACCAGTCAAATGCACAGAGAGCATTATCGGGGCAAACCCAGACCAATTCCACACTCCAGAGGAAGGCATCTGCCCACATACGGCAGCCCAGATAATAGGACCTGGTATTAGAAAACTACGTTGTATTTTCTTCCCACCTCACACTCTCTCCACAGGGTACATGACGTGACATGTGTCTAATAGTGAGAACGAAGTACTGATAGGCAAATCGCTTGACTAATAAACAGACGACATAATCGCCTAGACAATCTACATGCAACCTGGGGTTGGTTGGGTTCCTTGGAACCCAGCAGGGCTGTGGGCGGCTCCTTGCATTGGGGTGTTGTTCAAGAAAAGCTGTCGTTGCGGTGGGTTTCAAAGAGCTGGCAGGTTGTGAGAACAGCAAGGGCAGACTGTTCCAGGACAGAGGGGTGTCCTGAGTAAATTATAGGGAGTATTAAACACGGGGCAGCGGGGAAGCTGGCTGAAAGGGTGCCAGTGGCTTCCTGAAGTGAAGCAAAAAGCTGGGAGGCCTGAAGCCCAGAAATGGGCATTTGTTCTTAGAGGGCCCTGAGAAGTCGCTGCACACTGAGGGAGTTCGCAGTGCACAGGCGAGTAGGGTTCTATGAACACTTTTTTGGAAACATGTGCTAGTGTAAAACTGGTTTTCACTGGTACAGGAAAGAATACGACCAGGCTTGAGGATAAGGAGGTATTGTTGTTGGCTAAATTGAATTTCTATCTTTTTAAAAAAGATTTTATTTATTTTAGAGAGAGGCAAAGGGAAGGAGAAAGAGAGAAACATCAATGTGTGGTTGCCTCTTGGGCACCCCCTACTGGGAACCTGGCCCACAACCCAGGCGTGTGCCCTGACTGGGAATCAAACCGGCAACCCTTTGGTTCACAGGCCAGCACTCAATCAATTGAGCCACACTAGCCAGGGAAAATTCTATCTTCTTAAAAATTAATGACTACAGTATAGTGCAAAGGGCTCTGCTCTGACAAGCAGGAGGATGAGGTCTGTCTTTGCCCTAACTGGCTTCAGTCTCTTCCGTGTAAAATTCCGGGTGTGGGACGAATGAGAAGATAACCAGAGGGAACGGCGAGCCGGGGCACCGCGGTGTCTTCTCCTTCAGCTGTGCCTACCCAGTGCAGAGCAACTTGCTACACTGTCTCCTTGTCTGTTGATGTTTGTGGACTAACCTCAGTGAGATTCCCCACCTTCCATGAGAAGCCTGGTGCCCTGACACCAGCACGCAGGTATCATATTGTGTGGGGCCTCATTACTGGGTATTTTAGGGTTAAAAAAACCCCAAACCTAAAAAAAGGCCAGTAGTTTAATTGATATGCCTATTTCCTGAATGAAATAAAACAACTGACTGAAATTTGGTCAATCGGATGACTCATATTGTAAATGGTAAGTAAACTGCTGTCGCAGTCAGGATAGGCTAGGGAATGCTGCAGTAATGAACAATGCCTGAATCTGAGGGATTAAAACAGCAACTTGTCACTCATCAGGGGTGGTCCGGGGACTCCTTGTCATGAGTCTTTTGTATATTGTGTTTGCCCCCGACAGCTGCCAAAACAAAGCGCCACAGACTGGGCGGCTCACACAGCAAACACTTCCTTCCTCACAGTTCTGGAGGCAGGAAACCCGAGGTTAAGGTGTCGGTTGGGTGGGTTCTTCTAGGGCCTCTCTCCCTGGCTGGCGGGTGGCCACCTTGCCTGTGTCTTCACATCTTCGCATGGTCCTCCCTCTGCCTGGTCTGTGTCCTCGTCGCCTCTTCTTGGAAGGGCCCCAGGCACATTGGGCAACAGCCCACCCTAATGACTTCATTTGATCTCATCACCTCTTTTTTTTAAAAAGATTTATTTATTTTTAAAGAAATGGGAGGGGAGGAAGAAAGAGAAACACTGGTGTGTGAGAGATACAGAGACTGGTTGTCTGCAACCCAGGCATGTATGTGCCTTGAATGGGAATTGAACGGGTGCCCTTTCAGTTTGCAGGCTGGCGCTCAATCCACCAAGCCACACCAGCCAGGGATCATCATTGCTTCAAAAATATTTTATTTTTTTTTATTTTGAGAGACACACACAGAGAAAGATTTGTTGTTCCACTTGTTTATGCATTTATTGGTTGATTCTTATATGTGCTCTGATTGAGGACTAAACCTACAACCTTGGCATATCAGGACAAAATGTCTAACAAACCGAGATACCTGGCCAGGGCCCTCCCTACCTTATCACCTCTTTAAAGGCCTTACCTCCAAATACAGTCAGAGATACTAGGGGTTAGGATTTCAACATGTGAATTTGGGGGGACACAATTCAGCCCATAGCAGATAGGTTAAAACTGGGGCCTAGTTTACTAGTTGGGGCTGTAACAAAGGTGGGAATAGGCAGAACTTTCTGATACAAGATCATCCTTATACTTGGGGCCAGAACTCTAAGAAGATTAATTTTTGCAAATTACTTCTTGCTATAACCTTCAAGACAAATATAAAGAGATGCAGTGATTAGAATAAAAACAAAGATTTAAGAAATTTACATTTAATTCCAGGCTTATAATTCATCTCATACCCTACAGTCTCTCTGAAAGTGCTAGCTAGTACAGAGTCCATTGCGTCTCGACCTTGTGGCTAAGGTCAAGTGCAGACAGTACAGAGTCCAGAAGACTGATTGTGCTTTTTACTGGTTTTAATGATTTTCTTGTGGTGCATATTCACACCATAGATCAGCTACTTTTATTGACTACTGCCCTACTATTAGACTTTGACCGAGGCCAGTGGTTCTCAGACTTGCTCATCTATCAGGATCCCGGTGGGTCTGGGATGGGCCTGAGGTTTGGCATTTCATACAAGTTTCCCGGTGACACTGGTGCTATTGGTCCATGTCCAGAGACCAGATTTCAAGTGACATCAGTTTAGGATGTTGCAGCTGGGGTGACAGAAAGTCACCTTCATGAACTTCCTCCTTGGGGTGCTGGCGTGTGGGGTGCTGGAAGGGACCCCACCGGCACCTTAGAGCAGAGGCAGACTGCAAGCAACAGAGTCAGAGCTGAGAATCCCTTACCACGATTAGCTTGCGTTTGTTCATCGCTACACAAACCACAGAGCATTAACCACTCTGTACAAGACCAGCCTTCTCTTCATTCACTTGTCAGTCATTTTGTTTTTAGTTTTAGAACAGAGGATACTAGTAGAATGTTCTTTTTAATAATTATGCCAAAACACATGGTAGGAAATTTAAAAAAATAATAATGCCAGTTCCTCTGAATTCTTGAGAAGAAAGGACCCAATCTTTTTTCCATTTCCATTTGATAAATAAAAATGTCCTGGGTCCTTTAGGTACTGTGACCCCTTCTGCTTTTGGAGTCACGGAGCTGCTTGCCCAGACGCAGGAGCAGCCCACAGGTGCTCTCTCCTTGATGTCCTGCCCTCCCGTCTGGGGCTGCACACTCAGGCCCTGCCATTGGGACTGGTGGTTTTTCAGTTTCCCGAGGAGCTGTAACCCCTGGGGAGGTGACGAGGGTGTACGCCCCCAGGAGGCTGCTGAGGCAGACCCACTCTCTGCCCACCCGGTATCAGCTCTCCTTTCCTTCCTCACTAACCAGTCCCCAGTGCTGTTCAGGGTGGCAATGTGTCCTCGAAATGCGGCACCACTGCCCTGGCAGATGTGTGTGGCTGTGTGACCTGGTGCTGGCCAGCGACATTCAAAGAGCTTTTGGGAGTGGCCTTTGAAAGGGGACTGGCTCCACTGGGGTGCTCTTACTTCCCTTTGCCCACCACCCTTCACTTTTTTCTATCCTGGAATTCAGGCGCTAGTTATGGAGGTGCAGCAGCCACTTCGTGACAACAAAAGCTATGCACGGAGGAAGCTGGAGCAGGAAGAAGGAAGGAGGCTGCCTCTTCACTGCTGCCCTGAGCAGCTGCTGAACTCCAGACTCCCTCTTCAGTGAGCAAACAAACTGCTTACTCAGCAAGGCCTCGGTAGGTTTTTCAGTTATTCCTGCGAGCTCTGCCCCAGGCAGCAAGGAGTCTGGGGAGGAAGCGAAGTGGTGGGGGAGGACCTGAGCCTGCTCCCTGCTACTGAGGACAGCGACAAGAGCAAGCACGTACCCAAATTTCCTGAGAACTTGCTCTAGGTCAGCATGATGCCAAGCCCTGGACAGGTCATTTTGGGAATGAGGACCCTCAGTGGTGGAGCTGGCATTCCAGCCAGGGTCTCTGTGGCGTCCCCACCACCCACCATGCCTCTTGACCCCTCCATCTCTGGTCCCAAGGCCTCTGCCCTTGGTGTCTGGAGTCAGGTCTCTGAGTTCGTGGCCCTGGCTCCCAAGGCTCATATTCCTCATTTAGGGACTGAACGTTATGTCCCTCCCAAATGTGTATGTTGAAACCCTAATATACAATGGTATAATGGAATGTGTAGATGGGACTTCTGGGAGGAGATTGGGTTTAAATTAGATCACGAGGGTGGGGACCCCACTATGGACTAAGGTCCTTGTAAGAACAAGAAGAGAGCACAGCACATTCTCTCTTTCTCTCCACCATGTGAGGACATGAGAAGGTGGCTGAAAGCCAGGCAGAAAATCCTCACCAGGAACAGATCCTGCTGACACCTTGATCTTGGCCTTCAAGCCTCCGCAACTGTGAAAAATGAATGCCAGTTGTTTAAGCCACCCAGTCTATGGTATTTTGCTATAGCAGCTTGAGCTAAGACACCCCGCACCCTGAGACCAGGTGTTTGACCTGCCAGTCTCCCCACCTCTTCTCTGGCAGATGCAACCACTTCTCCAGGGCTCGACTGGAAGTGGTCCCACCCTGTGAGCTCCTTCTCTCTCCTCCCTGCCGTCCTCTCGTCCCCTGGGTTCCTGCGGAGCAGCTCACTCTCGCCGAGGATGGGGCACGGGAGCCCTCTCCTCGATGTTCTCTTCCTTTGTCTTCCTCACGAGAATGAGAATAGGCACAGAACCTTCTCTTCTTGCAGAGGTGCCCAACCAGTGGCCCAGGATGGCTAAGAATGCGGCCCAACACAAAATTGTAAATTTACTTAAAACTTTTTTCTTTGCTCATCAGTTTTCATTAGTGTTTGTGTATTAAATGTGTGGCCCAAGAGAACTCTTCTTCTTCCAGTGTGGCCCAGAGATGCCAAAAGGTTGGATACCCCTGTTAGAGTTTCATTTTTCAGAGTTGCAAATACGTCTGCTCTTTATACTGTATTCTCCTCATTGTCTCTTTTTAAATCCTCACCACAGGATATTTTTTTCACTGGTTTTAGAGAGGGAGGGAGGGGGTGAGGGGGGACAGAGAGAGGAAAAGAGAGAGAGAGAGAGGAAGAGAGAGATCGGGAGAGAAACAATGATGTAAGACAGAAACAGCAATCTGTTGCCTTCTTGCTCTGACCGGGAATCGAACCTGCAACCTCTTGTGTATGGGATAATACTCCAACCAACTGAGCCACACTGGCCAGGGCCTCCTCGTTGTCTTTGCTGTCAGTTTCTAGAACATCTAAGGTACTACAGAAATGTAAGAGGGGAAACAATATCAAGTTACACATAAATTATAAGGACATAAATTATATGTACAATATTTATAAATTATAAAACCTTGGATTTGAAAAGAATCTTGAGCATCATCCAGCTTCACCCTTTCTCGTGAGGATGACAAACTCGGAAAGTGGGTTGGGGTATGGAGGGGCTCAGAGGACTTGCAAGAGCACTGGAGCCGAGCATTCTCTACAGAAAAATAAATCACATGTCTCCCCCTTTCCAAGTATGTCAGGACACCGTTGTGATTAATGCAGGGCGGGCTGAAAGTAAGTTTACTCTTGTGGGTATGTGAAATACCGAGTTTATTTTTATATTATTATTTATTAATTCTTGTATTATTTTCTATAGGAACAACTGTAAACCTACTTTTGCCCCACCCTGTACAATAGGGATTCCTTTAGAAGTGTTACCGAACTTGGAGGTTCTGACTGTGCTGGATTATCTGGCACGTGTGTGTTCAGACCTGCCACACGCTGCTCACTCTTCTGAGAAGGCTCCTCTGGAACCTCGGTTTCCTTACCTTGAGTGTAGCGCTTCCTTTGGGTAACTCCTGCCGTGGCCCTGGTCTACTTCAGTGCCACTGAGAGTAAGTCCCTCTAACATTTGGAAGTCAGCAGTCATGTGTCCCGGCACCTCTTACTCCATTGTCATCTCAACTTTAGGAGACAGTTGGTCCCGGTTTGCTGAGACTGTCTCAGTTTGCACACTGAAAGCTCTTTGTCAGGAAATGTGCTCAGTCCTGGGCACACTAGGAAGGCTGGTCACCTAACCTCTATCTGTCTACTCCTTGAGGCTGAACAATGAGTTCCCTGCAGTGTTTGCAGTAGAGCGAGGTGCCTACCACCCTACCATCCTGGTCCTCCTGCGGCATGAACTCCAGTTTGTCAGTGTCACTCCTAAAACGAAGCACCTGGAACCAAAAGAGACAGTCAATGTTGAGTTTAGCAGACATCCCTGTCCATGCACTCAGCCTTTAACCAACTGTACTACAGACCATTGGCTCAGCGTTGCATGTGTGACCAGTGAGAACCACGGGGCTTTTTGTTGTTGTTTATTTTTTGTTAAGTCAGGTTTCCCCACTCCCACCCTGGATTTGACAATTGGCCTTCTGACCCAATGGCAGTTTGATTTTTAGGTTATTCTACTTTAACTTTTGGGTCGGGGCCCAGTCATTATTCCTGCTCAGATGATGTAACCGTGCGCCTGGGGCCCATCTTCCCTGTGTTCTCAATCCTGTGTGTGACTTCTGAACATTTGGTAGATGTCTTCGCCGTCACCCAAACTGTGTGATTACAATGTTGAGAAAGAGCCATGGAGCATACCACTTGAGACAACCATTTAGATTAACATCAAGCTGTCAGTCAATAATCTCTAGGTTTCTGGTTCATCCATCTGGAAGTAGATCTAACTGTGTTTTGGCCCTCGGGGGTCAACCCGGAGGCCATGAGCACTGTGCTCAGGAAACTCCAGATCCCTCAGGGGTAAAGCCTTTCCCAGAAAGTCTAGGGTGTCCTCAAGTTAACTCCATTCTGAATGAGTACAGATAGTTGAACCTGACCTTGTAATTAGGTGGGTGGTTTACTCCCGGCAGAGGCCTACTCTTCAAGTGACTCACTGTTGCCACTCGCAGATCTGTGAGGCAGCTCCTCTCATCAGTAACTACTTAGCAAATTCCTGGGGTGTTCGATCAATTTGCTTAGTGTTTCAAGACTTTCTTCTGTCACATAAAGAAATGGGTACAGTTACCTAGAAGTTGTTTTTAAACCTTTTTTAATTCCTCTGCACGTTTCCATAACTGCAATCAAAATTGAGTTAACTCCTACAGACATGCCAGGTCCTCAGGGCGCAGCTCCATGAGTTCTGACAAATGTATGGATTTGTCTGCCCAGCACCCCGGTCAAGGTGCAGATCATGTCCATCACCCCAAGAAGGGTCCACATAGTTTCCCTTCAACTGGTCTAAGGTTCTAACTCTGACAGGTCTTAGACACCATTTAAATATAACTGGGGGGGGGTAAATATTTTATAAAATAAAGTATGACAGATATACATGATTTGACAATACCTAAAAGTTTAAAATTTTACATCTCTCTTCAAATGACTGGTGACCAAGTGTTTACTACTGATACATTGTTTTCCTACAATTCCCATCGCCTGCTTTTCTTGAAACAGTTCAGTATGTCATACCAATAAAAGTTGTAAGTTGTAGCGTTTTAAAAATACGTGTGTAAAATTGAACTTAAGTGGGCACACTCTGCATGGACATGAGTGTCATTAGGTACGCAAGGACCAATGTCACAGGCATTGGCTGGCAGAATTTGCCCTTGAGGTTTGCATGCTGCAGCGGTGCACACAGGTGCAGGAGTGGGCGGTGCCCAGCCTCCACTGCCAGTTTGTGTTGGCTGCTGCGTGTGGAGACCTGTATTTGCAAGCCTATCACCGACTTTTGTGGCGGACATACCTGCAGGTATCTGTGGAATGTGAGTGATTGGTGTGGCCTGGACCTAAAAATAATGAAGGCTTCTCTTGTTGCAGGAGATACACTACACTTAACAGAAGACCACTCTATGTCTTATAATTCTCCTTGGTCAAGGGTATTCTCCTTGGTCAAGAATATTTATTATAATGGTGATCTTAAGAAAACTCTGGGAGTTCCTTAAGTCTGATAGCAAATTATGCTTTAGTTATCCTGTCTTAAGTTTTTGTGCAGCACAGGCCTGTTAGCAGTAACAACCATAATAACCCCCTCATCACAATAACAACAGCACCACTTACCAACAGCTCACCATGCTGGGTGCCGTGCTGAGGAGCTTATGAAGATCATCATAATTAATCCTCATGGCAGCACCACTTAGAGATGAAGTAATTGGAGTCTGACAGGTTAAGTAACCTGCCTAATAGATTGACACCATGTTAAAAGCAGAATTTGTACCAGGAGTACCAGTCAGTGTCCCAGGACAGAGTAGATGGCAAACCTGAATTGGGCAGTTGGAGGTGAGTGTAATAAAGGTGTGGACAGGGCTTAGGGAAACCATGAGAACTACTAATAGTGTGGCCATTGTGTTCTTAGGCTAATAGGACAGAGGAGGAACCCAGCAACAATGAGGCTGAGTGGAGAGGGATTCTTTCAAGAGCTCTGGTCTTTGGTTGATAGACACAGACAGAATGGGGGCATCCACGGATGCAGGGAGAATAGAAGCCCTGACTCCCTCCCTACACTTGCCTGCCTCCAACCCATTGGAATGTCCGTCAGCAAACTCAGAGGAAGCGAGAGGTGGAGTTGTGTGGCTATAGTCAATGATACGTATTGCAAATTTCTCTTCTTAGTCTATGACTTGCTTTTTTTCCACTTTATACATACTGCCTTTTTTCCTACATATGTTTCAGTTTAATGTAATCAAATCGATCTTTTCTTTCATGGTTTGTGCTTTTATATCTTATTTAGGATATTCCTTTCCTACTCCAATGTCATAAAAACTCCCTCTTATTTTCTTCTAAAGGTGTTAAGATGTTTTCCATATTGGGTCTTTATCAACCATAATTTTGTGTTTGTGAGCTAAAAGTGACTTTTCTCCCCAAATCAATATCCAGTTGTCCCAGCATCATTTGTTGGTCTATGTTGTAGTGCCACCTTCGCCATAAATGGAGTTTTCATGTGTGTGAGAAGCTGTATATAGGCGTGTTCCGTGGTCTGTTTGCCCATCTGGGCTTGCTATTTAATAAAAAAATACCTGGCACTGGTTATTTTGGTGTCTCTGGCTTCATAGTAAGTCACGTTTCCCAGTGGGTTTGGTTTTCTCGACGGGATGCTAAGTGGCACTGACAGCCTTTTCTTTTGGCCATGGACTTGGCCTGGGATCTTTGTATAGTCCTTGGAAGGTATTCACATAGCCGGTACTGCAGTTCGTATAACCTTGATAAGGCATAAGACATGTAGGAATAATTCGAAAATGAATCGAGTTGCTACTTGAGAATAGTTTTAAGAGTTTTATAGTCATGGTGTTTGTGTTTGAAGTACTCAAAAATTAGTTATGCTAAAATTTTAATTATAGCTTAAATGATTTAAGGTCCTTTAGCATATGATCATTGCTCGGATAGATAAGATAATTCAATTTTCACAGTTTTGGTTATTAAACTTGTAGGTTTAATACATTTTAATTAAATAAAATGTAATATGTTGTTCATTTAATAAATTGAACAACATATAAATAACAATGAGTGCCCTGTCTGAGGATTTCCTTAAATATAAAGAATATAATATTTAATGTGCATGTGCTAGAGATATTTGTGAGTATTAACTGAATTATGGTATGAAAAGCAGGATATAAGCTTTCTTTGTAAATGAATGCTTAACTTTTATTGTCTTCCTCTTTTTGGATGGTAAAGAGCTGTTTGGTCTATTCTGCATGTGAGGGCAATGTTCTCCAGGGCTGAGAGTCAACATCTCTCTTCTGTCCTTGGAGTGAAGATTTGTCTATTGGGTTCAATGAAGAGTGAGCACTGCTTGATCTTGAGGACTGACATGGTGATGTCAATGGCAAACAATTGGGTCTCACCACCGAGGTGACTGAGAACTCTCCCGACATTCGAGTAAGATACTGTGAGGAAAGAGAAGAGACCAAGGCTTTGGCTCAGCAGATAAAAGGGGTAATGTCTGGAAGACAAGAGAGGCCAGGAAATCCGGGAAAAACCGGGCATCCTAGAGCTGGGAAAACAATCCTTAAATGGGGGCTCTGGCCTAGAAGCAGCCTAGGTGGGTGAAGTATATCCCAGGAGCCATGATGGACTTTAGCCCTGAGAAGGCTCTGTCCTGGATTTGGGTTGTGGGGATCTCACACTCTTCTCTCAGTTACTCTGCCCAAAGGACCATGGCTATAAAAATGGGAGTCTCAGCACTGGTTGCCTCATTCCCCATGGCCTTAAAATGTGTTTACTATTCAGCAGGGCTAGCCTGCTCTTACTCTTCTTTTCAAACAAACTCATCTTTTTCATGACAGCTCAGAAGCAGAGAAGATAAACCACCTCAAATAAAGGAAGTAAGCAAGAAATGGTGGCAGTTTATTTCAGAGGGAAGGGGACCAACTCTGCATCCGCTGTGAAGAACGAAGATGGTAGTCCAGCCACACACGGTTGATCTTCAGGTCCCAGGCAATCAGCCAGTGGTAGAGTCCACAAAGAGCAAGGAGAAATTTTCTCTGCCTGGTAGGGCAAATACAGATTTAAGTGGCATTTCACTGGGCTTCTGGATCAGGGAGAAGATCCTCTAACAGCAGAAAAATTTAGGAAGCTCAGTTATCTTGACAAGACTGCTGATGTTTATTCTGTTCAGTCAAAATAAATACGTCCCCTTTAGCACTATGAGTTTTTGATGATCTTCTTTCTTTCTCTCCTTTTAACATAATATTTTATTTATTCATTTTTAGGGAGGGGGGAAGGAGGGAGAAAGAGAGGGAGAGAACATGGGTGTGAGAGAGAAACATTGGTCATTGCCTCTTACGCACCCCAACTGGTGGACAAAACCTGCAACCCAGGCGTGTGCCCTGACTGGGAATCAAACCAGCAACTTTTCACTTTGTGGTATAACACCCGTCCGGCTGAGCCATACCAGTCAGGGCTGATTTTTATTCTCTCTTTTTCTTAATTTTTTTATTGGCACTATTGCAGATGTCCCCATTTCCCCCCTCTGCCCGCCTCCACCCAGCCCCGTCCCCCTTCCTTTGGGCCATCGCCACACTGTCGTGTGTGTCTGAGTTATGCATTTATGTTCTTTGTGATGATTTTCCTTCTTTTGGATGAATCAAGATGCATGAATTTAAGTAATCAAAATATTATTAAATTCTAGAGAATAAGATATGAATAAAGCTTTATTGTATTTGGGATAGAAAGTTGCATGCTGATTATACCCTGTTCTGGAGATGGGGGAGTAAGCCCAAATATTACATTTATAAAGGACGGGGCAGCACGCTACCATTTATTCATGCATCGAGCATCAACGAGAGCCTGTGTGGTACCCCTGCCAGGCATTAGGAGATAACACTCTGAGCAAAATAGATGTGGACGGTGCCTTCTGGGAGATGGCGGCTTTAAGTGGAGGAGGAAGACATTAATCACAAATACTTGTGCATATGACTGCATCGTTACATATCATGATAAGTTCTTGAGGGAAAGGTACTTGTGCTGGGAAAGGTAAAATAGTGTGGGGAAGAAAGTTCACTGAGGAACAGATCTTTAAGCTGAGATCTGTAGCGTAACTGAGACAGGCAAAGGGGTGGAGAGGAAAAAGAGTTCCTGGTGGAGGAAATAGTCTGTACAGAGAGTTCCTGATAGAAAAATGGCCTGTGTCCTCCATGGTGGCAGAGCACCCTCGTGGAATGCTTGTATAGCTTATGGCAGCCCAGTGTGCAGGAACAGGAAGTAGAAGGTGATGGTTGTGAATTGGGCAGGAGTTGATAGCAAGTCCTGAAGACCCTGTTATGATTTGGTCTTTGTTCTAAGATTGACGTGAGGCCTGAATGTTTAAGCAGAGGCGTGACATAACCAGTCCTGTGACTGTATCTGGGCAGGGACACTCTGGCTGCCCTGCTGTGAATATATGGGAACAGGCAGGTGTGGGAGCTGAGAGCTCAGTGAGGAGGGTGTGACCATAACACTTGGCACTTGGTGTTGGTTTCTCCCTCCCTCCATGCTGTCCACCATCAGCATGGAAGACATCAGGTTACGTGATGTTTGTAGCAATGACCTTTCTCAGCAACTGAGTGCCCTGGGCCTATGGTAGGGCTTTGAGGAACTTCCAAGGTTTCAAAAGCACCTTGGGAGTACTAAATATTGTTATTATTACTGACTCAAGGGATGTGAGGCCTCCGAAATCATAGCTACCACGTCCTGCTCTGCCCTGCATGCTTTTGGGTGGTGTTTTGTTTGAATTCTCTCCAACCCTAACTCCACTTTGCCTGGGAATGTGATCCCACAAAGCTCAGGGGGTATGGCTTTGGGCCATACCTTAAGTAATCTTAATATTTTATGAAATTCATTTCTATTTTCCTCTTTATTGACCTGCAGAACTCTTATGCCATTTGGGGATTAATTATAAATTTTGAGGCAACGTGCAAGCAAACTGATATGTCCTCCTGGCAGAAAGGAAAGGCTGGTGACATTTCATCACCAGAAAACACGGATTTCTTTGCCTTACAGGAAAAGCACTAAGGTAAACATGAGAATGCTTGTAGGAGGCCAACAGATTTGCTCTTTGTGGACTTTTGTCAATAAGAGTGTCACATGGCATGACACTCTCTTCCCATTTTCCCATCCTCCTTGTGAACAAACCACTTGGAAAAGACTCTAAGGAATTTGCACCTAGTGTGGGGAAAGTTATACCTCCTTGCACCAGCTTCTCATTAAAGTTATAGGTTCAAGTCCCCAGTAAATTTTTCCTTTTCACCCATCCTCAAGTGTGGTCATGAGTTTAGCTTCTCCTCTACTTGTGTTTGGCCTTCTCGAACACATTTGTAGTTTTTTGAAGACAGATGTGTCCCTTGCCTATGGGCGATCCCTACTTCCTACAGAGCAAAATACATCCCAGGCTGTTCTATCTCTAAGAGAATCAAAAAGAAGCATTAAGGCAAACCGTGTGGGTCCTAATATTTGTTAAGCATTCATGATGTGTGAAAACGAATAGGTTCGTTGCTGTTCATATGCTGATTCTTTCATTCATTCAAACATGTGCTGAGTGCCTGTATGTTGGGTGACTCGTGTTCTAGCCCCTCACACTTCTTCATGTTGGTAAACACGAAAATGCAGGAGGCTCAGGGAACAGACCCTCTGTGCTAAACCCCACATACTTGTGTGGGCTCTGGCCCCTTCCCTATTTGTTATGACACTTTTGGCTTCAAAACAAAGAATAAAACAAGGTTCAAGTGAAGTTCATTGTGTGTATTTGTTTGTTTCCTTAGAGCTTACATTTGGCAATCCTCAAGGGAGAACTTTGGCTGAACCCGCCGAAGTAGGGGAAAGAATCACAGAAGTCTGGGGTGTTTGGAGCAGAATTCCCTGTGGTCTGACATTTCCATTTCCCACACAGTCCTCCTCCTCCTCAGAGAGACGAGAGTCTCACTTTCAGTTGACAAAGTCGCTGCTCCTGGGTGTCTTCTCCGTGCATCTCAATAACGTGCCTCTGTATTGATTTTTCCAATTTAGCTATGAACTCGACTTCCTCCCGTGAAAGATGAGAATTTAGTACTCTCGTTCCCCTCATTCTTCCAACGCAATCATATCATATTTTTTTTGGTTAAATCAAGAGTTCACACTGTTGTGATTATTGTGAGTATTTTTCCCAGCTAAGGCACACAGTGTGCACAGATAACACTTCCTTTGTTATACAGCCGCCTCCTCCCCATGGAGTCCAAAGTTATCTAATGGTTGATTTATATCCATCCTTATGCTCCTCTGACTCTTTACCAGAATGGTTCATCTCTCCTAATGGTTCAGATGCGGCAGGTAATTACTGATTTTTTTTTTTTACTTGCCACGCACTCCTCTGGAGCCCACGGGGTTCCTGCTCTGGCGATTGCTGTTTCTAGACTTCTTCATCTCCTGGTTTGCTCCCTCCTTTTGGCAGAGAACAACCTCCAGCAGCTTCCTAATAAAGCTTGGATTCTCTTGACATTCCCCCTATTTTCTAAAAACTGAGAACTCGCTTTTGTCCTATGACTAGTTTGTTCATTTTTCACTGATGCCATTATCTTCTATTACCTCCCTGAAGAGATTAATTATAGTTTTCCTGCAAGTTTATGCAGCCGTTTGTGTTGCCTTGGTCTCCTCTGAATTTCTGTGTTTGAATAGGATTCCCAAAAAGCACTGTCTGCAAGTCTTTTCTTTGAGGATCTCAGTTTCCCTAGAGAAGAGACAGCCAGCCTGCTGTCTCAGGTGTCCCACCAGGATTCCCAGCTGCCACGGGGAAAAGTGGCTGGTGGATCTCAGGGTTCATTCAGCATGCCGACTTGCTTTAACACCCTTCTCCAGTGTGCTTTCTGTTACATGACGGAGATGTCTGGCTGGTGCGGTGGAGAAGCAATCTAGGGATCCCCCGCATCTAGCACAGCCTTTTAACTAACACCCCCTGCCTTCTGAGAGATTCCTGGGGTGTCCACTCCTACGCCTGTCAGGGACTCTAGGGGGCAGTCTGTTAGCTTCTGGCCTCTTCTCTGCAACACATGCCGGGTCTTTAAATCACCCATCGTGTGCCATCCGCTTCCCAGTTTCCAACGTTTTGTTCATTTCTCCCTCCCCATCCTTACTGCATTTTCTTTCATATTTTCCTTGAGGATTTTGGTGCCTTTAACAAAATTTTTATATTATAATAACATTTTGAGAGGGAAATGGAAGCAAAAGAAGGTGTTCAACCACCCTGTTTACTTGGATGGTTACCCCCATCCTTCTTCAGTTGAAAAAGAAAGTACTTGAAACAGATTCTGTGGCAGTTTCCCGTCTGAGAGTGTTGCTGACTCTTCATGTCTCCAGGCCCAGTTCACAAGCCTCATTGGGCTGCTGTCTGCCAGCTGCAAGTTTAGCCATTACAGCTCGCGGGACATGTGAGTGAGTTAATGAATCACTAGTTCACTGGTAGTGCTGCTGACTTCTCTGGAAGCTAAAGGATTCTGGGAACTCAGAAGAGCGGACAGCTCAGCAGGTTCAGTGAACTGCAGGACAGTAGGTCCCACCTGTGCTTACAAGTTAGGACCACCTGGGAGGTTTTTAGAACTACAGAACCACCCCCTCACCCCCGCGTGTTCCACAACTCACTGAATCCCATCCTCAGGAACTAGGGCCTGGGGACTCTGCATTTTTACAAAGCAACTGCCCACCTCTATTCTTCTTATTACATGAGAAAAATAAGCCTCTGCCCTTTAAGGCACTGCTAATCATACTTTTTTTTGTGGCTTGTAGCTGAATATATTCCTGATATTTAGGGTTCAGAGAGTCCCGAAACACTGAAGGGGGGATCCATGTAGGGGAGTATGGGTAGACCTTAGCAAATATCTAAGGGGTGCTTGCTTCCTCGGGGTGCGCGGTGATAGGGAATGCTCTCAGGTATTCCCTCCCTCCTCCAGCCAAGCAGGGAAGACCCACTCTGGTCTCCCTGGGAGGCTTTGGGGTGCAGCCACCTGGTAGTTTCTATAGCCCACCTGCTTGTTCCATGTTTCTTTGTGTGCTCATGCCCCAAGCCTCACTTTTTGATTCTCTAAAGCTGTGTGGGAGTCACAAAGCTCAACTCTGACGATTTTTGCTCCTTTTTCAATCCCTTGTGATTTACTCTTCAGTGAGACCCCTTGGTCACTGTGCAGGGAAGGAGAGAAAGAAAGCCCCACAGATTAACATCTCAAGACGATATGTTACCGTGTTCACTAATAACGACCTGCCTATTATTGCATCCACCCCTAGTCCTCTCCTTGACAGAAGAGGCTGGGCTTATTTCCTGAACTACTAGAGGTAGATTCTGAAGGATCCTGCAGAGAAGGCAGAAATACAGGGCACTCTGGGAAGAGGGCGGTACCTGGAACCCAAGAGAATTCCGCAGGGACTAAAGAAGAGCAAGCGGGTGGTTCCTGGGGGAAGGGGTGAAGATGAATTCCAGGGTCAAAGTCCCACATCAGGAGGACAGTGGGAGAGGGGACAGCCCGAAAGGATGGTGTACCTGGATGGGGGTAGGTGCGGAGTACAGGCGGGTGGTTCCAAGTAACTTTATTGAAGAGATCATAAAGACCAACCCAGTTTGGAGGGAAGGGACATAGCTTCCCCCTCCTAATAAAAGAACAGCAAGGCTCTGAATGAGCATATAGGATCAGAAATATTTTGAAGCTATTTTTAGAAAATACATCTATCACAGAAAACATCCTTTTAAAGGCTGGTGTCATGGGAACAGTAGGACCATGAGACTTTCACATGATACAAATTAGTTTCAATTCTAATAGATAGCTAAGTGGCAGGTGGGTGATTACTTAAGAGTGTTAAAAGATGTTGGATTGAGATCACATTGGGGTAGGGTAGGCCAGAGTGGAGGCACTCCAGTTCAGGGCTCAGGGTCTGGGATGCAGGAAAGTTTAAAGAGAAAGAGACAGGTGTAGGACCTGATACAAAGACTGCTCACCGTCACAATCAGCACCTTTCTCTGTTCATTTCTGGACAGTGAGTCTCACACCCTCTTATAAAATCTCTGCTTTGAGATTCATGTTCCCTCTTTATGTCCATGTCTTTCATCTGCTGCTTCACATTCATTCTCACCCCTCCACTTCATGCAAAGGTGCTCCCTTCTGGGGTCCTACCATGTTCTTATGCAGCTCTCTTACTGTGTTGACCATTCTGTACTGCAGTCTGGTTCTTGGACCATCTCTAGAACTGGGCTGTGGGCTTCTTGAGAGTAGAACCTGTAATTTTGATTTGTGTATCTCAAGTATCTAAGAACAGCCTGGTACTGGCATAAAAACAGACAGACAGACCAATGTAACAGAACAGAGAGCCCAGAAATAAACTCAAGTCTCTACAGTCAATTAATATTCAACAAAGGGGGCAGCAACATAAAATGAAGTAAAAATAGCTTCTTCAACAAATGGTGTTGGGAGAACTGGACAGCTACATGCAAAAAAATGAAACTTGAGCACCGACTTACACCATACACCAAAATAAATTCAAGGTGGATAAAAGACTTAAATATAAGTCGTGGCACCATTAAAGTCCTAGAGGAGAACATCGGCAAGAAAATCTCAGATATTTCATGCATAGACATTTTTACTGATATGTCCCCTAGAGCAAGGGACATAAAGGAAAGAATAAACAAATGGGATCTCATCAAAATAAAAAGCTTCTACACAGGTAATGAAAACGGCATTAAAATAAATTGAGAACCAACCATATGGAAAAACATATTTGCCAATGATAGCTCAGACAAGGATTTAATCTCCAGAATATATAAAGAACTCACATGACTACACTCTAAGAAGACAAACGACCCAATTAAAAAATGGGCAAAGGGCTTGAACAGACACCTCTCCAAGGAGGACATACGGAGGGTCCAGAGATACATGAAAAGATGTTCAGTATCACTAGCTATCAGAGAGACGCAAATTAAAACCACAATGACATACCACTTCATACTGGTCAGAATGACCATCATAAACAAAGCAACAAACAAGTGTTGGAGAGGTTGTAGGGAAAAGGGAACTCTAGTTCACTGTTGGTGCAATTTGCCGACTGGTAGAACCACAATGGAAAACAGTATGGAATTTTCTAAGAAAACTAAAGATGAATCTGCCTTTGGACCCAGCAATTCCACTGCTGGGATTATACACTAAGAACCCTGAAACACCAATCCAAAAGAACCTGTGCACCCCAATGTTCATAGCAGCACAATTTATAATAGCCAAGAGCTGGAAGCAACCTAGGTGCCCATCAGTAAATGAATGGATCAACAAACTATGGTACATTTACACAATGGAATTCTATGCAGCAGAGAGAAAGAAGGAGCTCCTACCCTTTGGAACAGCATGGATGGAACTGGAAAGCATTATGCTGAGTGAAATAGGCCAGGTGTTGAAAGACAAATACCATATGATCTCACCTTTAACAGGAACCTAATCAACAAAACAAATGAACAAGCAAAATATAACCAAAGGCACTAAAATTGAGAACAGGCTGACAGTGACCAGAGGGGAGGGGGAGGGAATTTCAGGGGAAAAGCGGAAAGGTTTGCAGGAACGAGTATACAGGACACATGGACAAAAACAAGGGGTGGGGTGGAAACGAGAGGGAGGTGAGGAGGGCTGTGGGGGGCACCAACTGGGATGGATATAAAAGGCAGAAAAGTGTACTTGAACAACAATTAAAATAAAAAACCAAAATGTAAAAGATAGTGTTTTTTAAATGAATGAATGGTCTAGCACTCGTTAGGGGACAATGTCCACCACCAAAGGCGAGCAGTGGCCATGCCGGCCTCACCATCAGTCAGCTTCCAAGGACTTCAATTAGAATTCATGTAGAAAAATGCAGATGGAACATAAGTCTCATGTACAGGTATAATGTATATATAGTGTTTTTTAGAGATTTTATTTATTTATTTTTAGAGACCTGGGAAGGCAGGGAGAAAGAGAGGGAGGGAAACATCATTGGTCACTTCTTGAACACACCCCAACTGGTGATTGAACCCACAACCCAGGCATATGCCTTGACTGGGGATTGAACCAGTGACTTTTTGATTTGTGGCATGATACCCAATGAACTGAGCCACATCATCAGCTACAAATAGTGTCGTGACTGATGTGCCTGAAGATGTTTTATAAAGGCCTCGGTGAGCAAGAGATCTAGTGGGATGGATGCAGCTCACTGTTCCGCTGCTGCCCCTTCCTGAATCTCCCTGAGGCAATTTCAAGGCCAGCCAGTGCTTAGGCAAGTCAGATGCTATGTGATAATGAGATCAGAATTAGTGGTAACTTACTCTTCAGATCAGTTTTGAACTTGATCGATGGCTTCTTTCAGTGGATTTTATATGTGTCAATTTTTTACCTTTGTATTCTGAAGCCACGTTACTGAATATGTATGGATTCGAGGTGGTGCTAATTTTTTGTTGGATTGACTCCCTGGTCAGTGATGTGTCTTGCCTCCCAATTTACTTGGTCTGACATTAGAACAGCTACCCTAGCTCCTTGTGGTGAATGCTTGCACGGTGAGCATTCTTGAGAGTAGAACCTGTAATTCTCATCTCATTTTCAATCTTTCTGTGTTCTTTATATTTAAAAATCTATCTATTCTTGTCCAGTATTACAATGTTAGCCTTTTGCTTGGATTATTTAGTTAATTTATATTCATCATTGATATAGTCGGATTTATAGCAACCATCTTACTCTTTGTTTTCTAATTAATTCACCTGCTGTATGTTTCACTTAAAATTTTTCCTTCTTCTGGATTAATATATTTTTTTATTTTACCCCTTCATTAACTTGTCATAGACTTCTTTGCTGACTGTTTCTGCTCCTTCTGTGCTGATCCCTGGCTACATACTAAGGCATTATCTCCAGGCCCAGAGGCTGAAGAAGTAGCAGACTTTCTGAGTACTGAGGTGAGCAATGGATGGTTTAAACTTAGGAACTAATGGCTGGATGGGTAAAAAAAAACGGGCAGCTGAATCAGGTAATTCTTTGAAGTGATCAATGAGGTACATAGTTTTATAACAGAAGGCACCACATTTGCAACAACAAAAAACAGTGGTGTTTGCACAGCTGACTCCTTTTAATTTGCCCTCTGGTCTTGATCATTATAACCAGCTGCTATTGGAAATTTCCACAGGATGACCCAGCCAGGAGTATCTCGGACTCAGTGTGTCCTCACCGCCCCAGCTCCCTTCTGCGTACTCTATCTCAGGCAATATCAACACCAGCTGTTGGTACACATGGACCCTGAAGGAAATCCCTAAAGACTGAAAATCTACCTCCGTAAACAGAGGGCAGGGAAAGAACAAAGAAAGAGAAAGGTCAAACCAGTCTGGCAACTAACAGAGTTTACTAAGGGAAACTTTCTTAAGAGGTTCATCTTGGGTAACTGAAAGACAAAGTGAATTTTCTCTGTTAGCTTGACAGGTGCCAAAGACTTGTATAGAATGATGAAGGGTGTATAGGGGTACTGGTACATGGTCAGCTGCAGGTATGGTAAAGTGTCTTACATGCTTAACCAAGTCAAGATAACAGCCTGTTCCAGGAATCAGCATGTTGTGGGACACAGGGGAGAGACAGTGGTTTATGTCAGAAGGAAAGTATCAGTTTTGACCACAGAATCTCTAAGGGTGCTTATGGTAAGCCATCTCTTTCTGGCCTGGGTCTAGCTCATGGCAGCAGTCACACCACAGAGCAATCTCTTCTCACACCACCCACCCGGTTGCCAGGCTAAGAACTGGGGCGTCATGTTTGACTTCTTTTCCTCACACCCTTTCGTCACCAGGTCTCCTAAAGTTCTCAATTTATCAATCCACATCTCTCTGTCCTCACTGTCTCTGCCTTGTCTTGTCCATTGCTGAACCACTGAACCAATGAACCACTGAGCACTGCTTAAAATGGAACAGTAACTCAACTTGCTGAATGAATGAATGCCCACTACTTCAGTGTGGCTTAGTGGATTGAACACTGGATTGCAAACCAAAGGGTTGCTGTTTTGATTCCAGTCAGGGGCCTGGGTTGCAGGCCAGGTCCTCAATAGGGGGTGCTCAAGAGGCAACCACACATTGATGTTTCTCTCCCTCTCTTTCTCCCTCTCTTCCCCTCTCTAGAAATAAATGAATACAATTTTTGAAATAAAAAAATAGAAAAGAACATTCTACACAAGAAAACAACTTAAGGAATTCATCATCACCAAGACATTATCATATGAAATGTTAACAGGACTTATTTAAGAAAAAGAAGATCAAAGACACTGAAGTAGAGAACAGGCTGACAGTGACCAGAGGGGAGAGGGGAGGGAATTTCAGGGGAAAAGGAGAAGGATTTACAGGAAGTAGTATAAAGGACACATGGACAAAAACTAAGGGGGTGGAAATGGGAGGGAGGTGGGGGGCACTGCGGGGGTGGGCTGGGATGGGAGTAAAAGACAGAAAACTGTACTTGAACAACAATTAAAATAAATTTTTTTCAAAAAAGAAAAGAAAAAGAGATAAAAACTATGGACAATAAAATGGCAATAAATACCTGTCTATCAACAATTGAATCTAAAAAACTAAAAGGAGAGTAGGGAGGGGGATAACAGGGGAAAGAAGGGGAAGGATAAAGTCAAAGAATGTGTGCAGAGGACCCATGGACAAAGACAGTGGAGCGGGGAAGGATTGAAAGTGGAAGGTGGGGGGTGGGTAGGACAGGGGAGTATAATGAGGAGAAAATGAGGACAACTATAACTGAACAACAATAAAAATAAATAAACCCATATTGTTACCGGAAAAAACAAAACAAAACAAAACAAAACTAAGCAAACAAGAGAACAGAAACAGAATCATGGATACAGAAAGCATTTTGATGGTTGCCAAATGTGAGGGGTGTGGGAGAATGGGTGAAGAGGTGAGGGGATTAAGAAGTACAAACAGGTAGTTATAGCATAGCCATGGGGATGTAAAGTACAGTGTAGTACATGGAATAGCCAAAGAACTTATACCATGACCCATGGACATGAACAATGGTGGGGGGACTGCCTGAAGGAGTGGGGGGTACTGGGTGGAGGGGGGCAAAGGGGTAAAAATCAGGACAACTGTAATAGCATAATCAATACATTATAATTTTTTTAAAAAGAACTAAAATCAATAACATAGAAAAACCCCCAAATGACTACCCTCTTGCCATATCACTTAACCTCTTTTCAGATGTGAAAGGGTGCCACAAGCATCGTAGTGAGAGAGGCCAGGTACCGCAGGATGGTTTAGTAACAGGACATTGGAAAGAAAATATTGTTGTAACTTTCCGTAGGGCCCGTGCTTCTCTCCTCATAGTCGGGAACAGAGCTTTTCCTGGAGGTTATAATAACTGAAATGAATAAAACTCTGAAAGCCAATTTTCAATTCCCCGGTGTGTTGGCTATCTAGAATTTTCAGTGGACTTGATGGATCGGAGTAATGCCAAAAAAGCGGGACCTCCAGCCCCGGGATTTTATAGCACCTATAAAACATGTTTTACAGTTTCTGTTCAATTTTATGCTGTTAAGCTAAACATTTGATATCATATGGCACTTTAAGCACATTGATTTATGGTCAGTCAGCAATTGCATCTGTAATAAAAAGTCCAAAGTATCGGTTTTAAAAGTAATCTACTGTATTTATTATTGACATAAACAGTTACCTGCAGTCCATTTGAACATCATCCTAGATTTAACTCATGTATTAAAGATATTATGTTTTCCACTCAGCAAGGTCATCACCAAGGTGAAAACTGAATATGGTTGGAAATGAAAAAGATCAAATGTGTAATGATAAATATTTTTCAAATAAATGATATATAGACTTTCATCTTTCTACAGTCCCGATTAATAATCATATTCTGTTTATTTTATTTTTTATACTCATCTCCTTCCCCCAGTTCCCAGCTCCAGCAGCCACTAATCTTTTCTTCATCTCTATAATTTTGTTATTTCAAGAATGATGTATAATAGGACCAATTTCGAAAGAGCCCATCTTTCTCTGAGACCCACAGTTGTTATCCAACTCTTTTGAAGTTCTCCATTTTACAGAAAATCATTTTACCAGCACAAGGTATAAATTTAGGCTGAAAAACTTAAAAAATGTATAAATGGAATCACAGTTACTGTATGAGATTGACTTTTTTTCCCATTCAGCATAATCCCCTTGAGGTCTGTTTAGTTTTATGAATATTATCTCATGCCAGTGTGGTTACAGCTAGGGTGGTATAATTCAGTTAGTTCAAGACAGTGTTGGAGCAATCTTTGACAAAAAAAAATGAATCTAATTCATCTAAGAGGTAGTTGGATGCATAATTTAAAAAAATACCCAATTTCCCCAGTGCTAATTTAAGGGATGGTTTAGTTGAACATTTGGAAAAATTGTTGAAAATTTGGAAAAAATTTTATTTTCATTTTTTATTTGTATAACATATCTTTAAACATGTAAGCACTTATTCAGGTCATCCTGTGTTTACACAGTAAGCCCCAAAGGTCATGAAAAAACAATATTTGCATGGACAAAAGTCACAGATTTGTATTGCCTTCCTTTGACTAGCAGGTGTGCTTCTGGCTATCATTCTTAAGATACTATGTGTGGGCTTATTTTTATTTTTCTAAATAAATTAAAAGTCTGACTGAGGCTCTTCTTTCCAAATACCTTAGCAGAGGATAGTCTGGAGGTGGGTTAAGTTTATTTCAGTGAGTATCCATAGGCCATGGCACGCGGAGACCAACCAGTTTCAGTGATTCACAGAACTCATCATACGGTTGTAGTCACAGCTTTATTACAGAGCAAGGATTACAAAGCAAACCCAGCAAAGGGATCAGGTGCCCTGGGTGAAGTCTGGGGGAAACTTCTAACAGTCCTTTCCCAATAGAGCCATACACAACCCTGCATTGTGATGATGCATGTGAGGTACTGCCAACTACGGAAGTCCACGAGAGGATCAGTGCCCACAGTTTTCCTTAGCTGATCACACAACACTCTTGGCTGATCACACAACACATTCCAGGCTCCAGAAGGAAAGCAGACATTCAGTATCAGCTACATCACTTGTAGAGTTTGGTACCATGAGCCACATTGATCAGTTCATGGATGGGAACCCTCCTGAATTCTAAGTTTCCAGATGCCAGCCAAGGACCAACCTTGCAAGCTGGTGTTTTCCAAGACAGTAGCATAGGCCTGACATGGTAACTGACTTCTGCACATAGGCCAATTTAGTGTAGTAACTATCATTTTGATCTCCATCTCTTTGACTACTACTTGTCTTAGAACACAGAGATGAGTATTATTTGTTAACTCATCTATATAATATGGCAGGTACAAATGAATAAGAAAGTCTAGGCAGAGAGGCCTTTTTCCCCTAGCATGAGGGGATAAAACCCACACATACAATAACAACAAACCTAACAACAAAAAACAAACACACAAAATTTTAAGATTAAGAATACTATCTGAGCTCTTCTGGCCAAGGCATAGGTGGAAATACTGTGCCTCCTCACACGACCAAAATTAAGGACAACAAAGATTTAGAAACAAAAACACAACCAGAATAGATAGAAAATTGAACTGTACAGAAGTACGACAACCATTTAACCAGACCTGTAAGAAAGGCAGAGTCAGTGGCCAATGGAGAGGGATTGCGGCAGGAAAAGGCAGTGGCAGCCAGACCCGGGAGCACAGGCAGTGCAGGGCTGACACGGTCACACATTCATGCACAGATAAACTAGGCAAAAACGGGCAGCAAGACAGACCACACAACCCAGGGCCCCAGCGATGGGAAATAAAGCCTAAAAGCACCAATTGAAAAGGTGCCAGCTTGTGGGAAGCAGCAGAGGGGTCTGAAATCCGAGAGAGAGCAGAGCAAGCACCATTGCTCCTCTCTGTCCCTGCCCCCACATACAGCAGCACAACCCAGCAACTGGGTCACCCCGCCCTGGTGAACACCTTAGGCTCCACCCCTCATACATAACAGGCATGACCTGACCAAAAAATTATGGCTCAAACAGAACAAATCAAAGCCCTAGAGCCAATACTTTTAAGCAACCAAAAGATAGCCAACTTATCAGATACATGGTTCAAAACACTGGTGATCAGGAAGCTCACAGAACTGGTTGATTTTGGTTGCAAATTAGATGAAAAAATGAAGGCTACACTAAGAGAAATGAAGGAAAATGCACAGAAATTCAATAGTGATGGGAAGAAAACTGGGACTCAAACCAATGGAGTGGACCGGAAGGAAGAAACAAACAATCAAACAGAAAAAAGTGAAGAAACACAAATTCGTAAAAATGAGGACAGGCTTAGGAAACTCCAGGACATCTTTAAACATTCCAACATCCGAATTATAGGGGTATCAGAAGGGGAAGAGGAAGAGCAACAAGTGAAAAACTTATTTGAACAAATAACAAAGGAGAACTTCCCCATTCTGGCAATGGAAATAGACTTCCAGGAAGTCCAGGAAGCTCAGAGAGTCCCAAAGAAGGTGGACCCAAAGAGGAACACACCAAGGCACATCATAATTATATTAGCCAAGATTAAAATGAAGGAGAGAATCCTAGAAGCAGTAAGAGATAAGGGGACAGTCACCTACAAAGGAGTTCCCATCAGACTGTCAGGCCATTTCTCAAAAGACACCTTACAGGCAAGAAGGGGTTGGAAAGAAGTATTCCAAGTCATGAAATGCAAGGACCTACATTCAAGATTGATCTATCCAGCAAAGCTTTCATTTAGAATGGAAAGGCAGATAAAGCGCTTCTCTGATAAGGTCAAGTTCAAGGAGTTCATCATCACCAAGCCCTTACTACATGAAATGTTAAGGGGACTTATCTAAGAAAAAGAAGATAAAAAATATGAACAGTGAATGGACAGCAAACTCAGTTATTAACGACCACACCTAAAACAAAAGCAAACTAAGCTGACAGCTAAAAAAGGAGTGGAGCCACAGAAATGGAGATCACATGGAAGGTTAGCAACAGGGGAGTGGGAGGAGGAGAAAGAAGAGAAGGTACAGAGAATAAGTAGCATAGATGGTGGGGAGAAAATAGGGGGAGGGCAAGAGTAGTGTGGGAAATATAGAAGCTAAAGAACTTGTGACACATGGACATGAAGTATGTGGGGGGAAGGTAGGGGCTGTGCAGGGTGGAGGGGACTGAAGGGGGCGGAATGGGATAGTCGTAATGGCATAATCAATAAAATATATTTTAAAAAGAATACTATCTGAAAAATGGATTCACATTCACTATCCTTATTGACAAAGTCTCTCTATGTAGACTTAAGATGTTGATAATTAACCAGACATTTAACAAACATCAGTCTGGATCTGACTGCCATCCCAGCAGGCTTTATATTCTGGGGCAGATGTGAAAATACAGGAGCCTGGAGGAGGGAAGGTGGAATAGAGGGGAAGGTTGTTACCTGCATTTTGAGATGCACCATTTGTCTAGGAATTTGGTGCAAAGTGCTGGCAGCTGTGAGGCTTGCACCAGACACCGTTGGCCCCAGTGGCACAGAGCAGAGCTTTGTGTCTTATGCCCTGAGTGAGTGTTGACCCCAGCATGCAGGAGGGCTTCCCATTTGGAAAGAAAAAAAAACCATTTAAAAACAATGTTTAATTTCATTGAAAAAATCTCATCCTTTAAAATTTTCTTTTGTGTGTGTGTTTGTTCGTTACTGTAAGGTACTAGTATTTGCAGTACATGTGTACATTTTGAAACTAAATAAATGTGCATATATTTGGGTTGTGTACTTGGGTTGTGTTTTACTAATAAGGGTTTAGCAACTATTTCTTTAGGGTAAAAAAATTTTTAAACTGGAAGGGATCATATGGACCTAGTTAAATTTCCTCATTTTGTATTTCGGCATTATTCGTAGTGGCCAAGATATGGAAGTAACCTAAATATCTGTTGACAGATGAATAAATATATATATATATATGTATATATGTAATATATATAATTTCTCTATATATAAAATAGAAATTCTTGCTCAAGAAATAGAAAGTAATGAAGTGGGAACCTTCTAAGATCACTGCCATCCTTTACTATCCAGTTTATTCTTCCCTTTAAAAAAATAGTGCATTATTTACAGAGCAGATTTGAAAAATCTCTCCCTCTATGACTGCTTGTGTGAAGAACAGAGAGGCCATGGCCAGAAAACTCAGAATGCTTAAATTAGACGTACACACCAAAGCCGTGGTGCCTCACAAGCATGAGACAAAGCCTGTCCTGTGGTCGTGTGTGATTTAACAAGCAGAGTGGAAGGAAGAGAAAACTCCTGGAATTCCCTTGTGGAGACTGCACTTCAGATGACCTTGGGATGAGAGCATTAGCAACAACTCAGGATTGCCTGCCACTGGACCAAGGCTGTACAACACAATCCGGATTGAGCCTGCAGGTGACAATGTGACAGACCTGCCACAGTGCAGGGAGAGAAATTCAGAATGGACATGATTTCTTAGTCACATCAGGCTAAGGGTTGTCATAGGGAGAGATTACACTGTTGATACCAGAACTCAGTGTGTTTTATTTGTTGTCAGTTTTATTAATATGGCTATGTTTACTGAAAATTGAGCTTATTCTAAAATGAGGAGTTTGGCTATTCTCAACTAAAGCTTATCTTTTGTGGTCTTTATGAAGGCTCTTAGAACTGTTTTGATGTATCCTAATTTGAGTATGCCGTAACTTTTCTGCTGGGACTCTGTTGATAAAATATCTATTAAAATATCATCTCTATGACATTTAATGAATTTTGATAACAAACATCCTGCTATTGATTGCAAATAACACAACTCTGAACTTAACCTCTTCTCAACTTAACCTTTTTTTTAAATTCAAAATTTCCTGCTTTTTGAAGTAAACAACAATAAATATTATAGTTCAATACCCTCAGTTTGTTACAATCTCTCTTTACTCCACAGTTATAATGCCAGGATTCTCTGGTCCTTAAGACTATCCTTGACAATAGTTTTTAATGCATAAGTGCATTGGAAATTCATTTAAAGATCAGTTTAGTGTTGAGGGAGGGACTGCAAGAGCTAAGCTGTTTGCATCTCACACGTGGAGGCTGCTGTAGGTGAAAAAGCCATTGCCCTCAGCTGGGGAGGGGCCCGCTAAGTCTAGTTCCCTGGACCTGTGTAAGACCCCTTCATCAAGGTAAAAAATGCCATGCTGTTAGTATCTGCATATATCAAGGAGCCACGTGATCATGGTTTAGCTCTCACTGCTCATGAATTTAGTTCTTAATTGAGCTAGTTTTAGTAACCAGATCAAAATGACCACACACTGCTTAAATTGGAAAGTGCTAACTAGGTTTTCTTTTAGCTCTTTATGAAACTCCTTCCTGTTGAGCATATCAGTCCCGGGCTTTAAAAAAAAAAGACTTATCCCTGGAAAACTTTGACTAGTTTATGTAATGAACACATGGAGGGAATTCTAAAAGAGTTATTGCCCTAAAATATATGAAGTGAGAGGGTTGTTCTAGAAACTCTCTTAAATCAGCACTTGAGTGACATCCATTGGCCAAGCTGAGGGGGACCTTAACCTCTGGTGAATGACAGAGAAAGAAAACATTCGGAGACAGGTAATGCTAAATAGCTGAATACCTCTACCGAAAAGCAAATGACTTCTATCTTTAAAAATTTATACCCACTATTAGGTACATTTGTTCATGTTATTTTCGTAAATCTATGCCACATATGCCAATCTTGACTGGCAAAAGTTCAAAAGCTTGACAATATAGTCTCTTGGTGAGGTTGTTGAAAAAATTATTTTCCTGATGCAAAATGTTACAACCCCTCTAAAGAAAAATTTGGAAATATCTAACAAAACCATATTTGCATTTATCCTTTGACCCAACAATAAAAATACATATACATACACAAGATTATTTATTGCAACATGATTTATAATAGAAAAATACTAAAAACTTGATCTTTAGTTAATATTGGAGTGTGGTTGGACAAACTATAGTGCATACACAATATAGTACTTTGCAGGTATAGTTGTGAAAAAAGAGTAAGTAAGATCTGTATGAACTGATAAGAAGTGCTTTTCAGGATATATTGTTTGGCAGAGAAACAACTTTTTACAACTTATTAATGCTGTTTTTTACCTAATTTGGGGAATAACTGAAGTTTTTTGTGCTAAAAATTCGTGGTGAATCAGGAATGGTAGTGATGGATGGGACATTTCAAGCTACGTATGGTATGTTCCTGCGTCCCTCTGGTCTGCCCTTCTGACCTACTCACTAATGCAATCTAGTTGGAGCAAATCAGAGAGACGACAGATGATAGATAGATAAAAGTGAAAGAGTAAAAATGCGTCTGGGTTTAGGTGTCTGACTTGAAGCACATGGTGACTTGGCAATGCTGTAGCATTCAGACAAATTGCTTCAAGAAAGGACAGCAGGTATACCAGAGTCTAGTAAGTTTTCCAAGATTTTACACTGATCTGCTTGACACGGGTGTGTACTGATCTAAATTTTAGGGTTACAGTAGGGAAGACCTTACCCCAGCTGTAAAATCTACCCAGCTTCTGTGGGGATTTGCTCATATTTCTGTTTCTATTATGGTTTTTCCACAGGCTATTGTAATTAATGTAGTTTAAATTTTTTCATTTTTTCCTCAATATTTCAGAGGAACCTTTATTATAAGTGTCATAATTCTGCCAAGTATTTCATAGGCTTATTTCTTCTATTAAGCTGTAGGTTTCTTATTTATTGTCCTTTAAAAAAAAAAGCCACCTGCGCTACAGGAGCCCAGCACTGGAGAGACTGCTCACAGGAGGCAAAGCTGTGGAGGTAGCATGTAACTGGAGGCAAAATACTTCCTGAGATGTTTCTCCTGCGCCATCTACTGACCAATCTTAACATGGTGCCAGTTAGCAAAGGAAACGTTTAAAAAATTTCGTAGACCAGATCAGTTACTTTCAACTTTTTCCATCTCATGGCGCACATGAACTAATTGCTAAAATTCTGCGGCACACGTTAGGAATCTGGGAGACATTTTCAAATTCTTTTCTTTTCAGACCTCACGTGCTAATATTTACAAAGTCATCTCCATTTCACCTCCTACATACTAATTGTCTCCTTTGCTTCATACTTATTTCCCTAGTATAAGCCCCTTGCCACCTTCCTAATACCTAATAATCCTCATGGTTACTTCATCTCTAGCTTTGTCACCCTCAACATTCTGTTGGCAAAGGTTGGGAACTCCCAGAAAGTGGGAGTCCAGAGGTGCTGCCAGATCGAATTTTTAAAAACACAAACCTTTCATCTTCCTGATCTGCTCAAAATCCTTGCATGGTTTCTCACGATCAGATTTGGTGCTTTCTACGCTCATTCATACACATTCAGCTCCGTTTCATGCTGGCGACTTTATTATCCCTCCTAACGGCCTCCTCCCCAACCCCCCTCAAATAGGAACCATGACTAACAAGCTCATTCTTAACTAACCCTAGCTTAATATCCACTTCAAGGGCTTCAGCGCTCTCCACCCTCTCTGCTGCCACCTTCCTTCAAGGCTGGTTAAACTATTCACCTGTTCTACAGAATTTAGTGCTTATTTCTGTCGTTATTCTCATCATGGCCACCCATTTTTTTTTTAAATCAGTTTCTGTCGATTTCTCCAACTTAAACCGTGAGCTCTGAGGTCTCTTGTGCAGAAGGTACTAAATCGAGTCTGTGAATATTAGGAGCTGCCAACGAGGCAGCAGAGAGCAATGCTGCGAGAAGAGTGGAGCCTTAACGCAGGTCGGATCCCGCAAGAGATCGCTTTGGGCAGGAAGGGAGGCGCGCCCTTTCTCCGGGGCACGAGGCGCCGAGTCTGCGATGGGTGCACATGCAGGGAGGTCCGGAAACAAAAGGACTGCGCGGAAAGCGCTGGAAGGCCGTGGGTGGGAGCCCACGCAGTTCCACCCCACGAACAGAGCTCGCCCAGGGAGTACACGTGAGGCCTCTCCGTCTTCCGCGCCCGCCCTGCCAGTCACGTGATCACGTGAGCGCGGCCCTGCGTGACCTGCGCTGGCGTCACGTGAGCGACCGTGGTCATGTGGCCGCAGCCTTGCCATCGCTGCGGGTTACAGGATCCTTTCCGGTTCTGGTGTAGCCGTCCCTCGGGCATCCGTACCTCCCGTCAGCCCGATGGAGGAGGAGGACGAGGAGGCGCGGGGGCTTCTGACCCACGGCCCCGACGAGGCCGGTAGAGATGCCCCCGCAGCCCCCGATGCCCCGGGGACGCTACCCGCCCTCTGCGACCCCCGCCGCCTGGCGCACCGGCTTTTGGTGCTGTTGCTGATGTGCTTCCTCGGCTTTGGTGAGCCGCCTGGCCGGGTCGGGTGGGGCGGACGACCCAGGAATCCGTGTCTGTCGGTCTCCAAGCCTTGAGATCGGCTCCCGCCGGCTCCGCCAGGCCTCTCTCGTCTCCTTTTTCCTCCGCGGACCCATTCAAGCCAGTGGCGTTCCGAAGGTGGGGGTAAGGGGACAGAGCCGGGTGAGTTTGGTCCCTCCCGACTGCTTTCCTCCGAGAAGTTTCAGAGGCTGGCAGCTCACTTCCTGCAGCAGTAGACAGGAATCTTTAGGTGGTTAAGTTTCCTCTTCTGGGCCTTGGTTCAGAAGGAATTCAGAAAGTTTGAACTACCTCCGCCCACCCTCGCTTCTCCCGGGCGCATGAAAAAGACTTCAAAGAAATCAGTTTCGCTGGTTGTCTCATTAATTTCACACACTCTTTTGGGAATTGTATGAGTGTGCCTTGCTGATAGCTTCAGTGAGAAGATGCGTCCCCAAACTGTACCGCTCTGCCGCATCGAAGGACTCACACTGGATTGCACTTGTGGTTGGCTTGGCGGTGGTTGGTTTCACTTACGAAATCTTGATGACTTTGGAGACGTTTCTTGAGATAACTTTCAGAACATCTTCCTATGTTCCAGCAACTAACTTACTTAGCACCATTCTAATGTCTGTGTTAGCTTGGTATGAAAGTAGCGTTGTGTTTTGCAAGAAGGCTCGTCGGAACTGGTGTAATCAACGAGTTTAGGAACATTGTGGTAGATAACTTTATGGTACTGCCGGAATACATAAGTAGGCACTAAGGGTACTTTGAGCTTTAGCTTCTTTGCCAGTCCTGTTGAGTTCCCCCGCCCCCCTTTTGGAAAGGTGATGTCCATTCATTAGCCTTAAGTCTCAACAGTGGTGCCCCTTACAGCTGCAGTTAAAGGAGGAACCACAAGTTGCTGGTTTAGGAACAAAAAAGACCAGCACAAAACACTTAAAATTGTCACTATTCAAACAGGTCATGTTTGAAAAACTATGTTTACTTGCCTGGGTTTCAGAAGCCAGATGCATTCCTTCTAATGACATTTCTTTGAATCTGTAACTTCTAATGTGTACTTTTACAAACAGTAAAAAAAATGGAGGCAGTATTATCTTGAAGCCTACCACAAATCCCTCAGTTATAGTACTTTTAAAATAAATCTCAGTGAATGAATGTTAAACCTCTGTCCACTTCTCTCTTACCCACCAACAGAAACTTTATGTTTTTACTTAATCCTTTAGAACTCTATTTTATATTTCTTCATTTCTGGCACTGTGTTCACTAAATTACTTGATTTGGGGCATTCTGTTTGTAGGATTAGAACTCTTTTTTTTTTATCCTCACTTGAGGAGTACTTATTGATTTTTAGAAAGAGGAAGGGAAGGAGAGAAGGGGGAGAGAAACATTGATTGATTGACTCTCCTATGTGCCCAGACTGTGAACTGAACCTGCAACCTATGTACGTGCCTTGACTGGGAATTGAACCCATGACCTTTAGGTTTTCTGGACAGTGCATAACCAACTGAGCCATAGTGGCCAGGACAGAACTCTTGTTTCAAGTATTAGAGGAGTAAAGCCATAGTGGCCAGGACAGAACTCTTGTTTCAAGTATTAGAGGAGTAAAACTCCATTCCTCTGCTCTGAAGGTAAAAAGTGAACTCAGGTAACATTACTAGGAAATGGTGTAGGGTGTTTATGAAATTTTTAGCATGAGTGTGTTTTGGTAACTTTAAATATGGAAATTACAGTGCTTCATGAAGATGCTAAGGCAATAATAGACATACGAAGCATCGTGAAAGTAAAATGGAAGAGCAATGGTTAACTTCTTGATCCAGGTTCTCAATATTTGTGGTATATGCACACTAATTTGTAAATGATTTGGCATGTGTTCTCTGGATCATTTGGCTATAACTTAGAAAATAACAGTGGACAAGGAAATGGTAAAAAATGTTTCCACGGTGTCAGTCCTTGAACCCCTAGAGTAAACATTTAAAATCACCATTGAGTAGTAATTGCAACTTGAAACTGTTATGAATAGTATTATTACTTAGAAAACATTTGTTCTTTCTTTTTCTAGGTAGCTATTTTTGCTATGATAATCCCGCTGCCCTTCAGACTCAGGTTAAACGGGTAAGTTGATTTTTCATGTTCGTTCTCTTTAGAGGAGGGGCAGCTGTTGAGGCTTTGTCAGCTCTCAGGTTGTGTGTTTGCAACAGTGTCCCGTGCATCCCTTTTAATATCTGTAGTCACCAAATCTGAGTGTGGCAAGGAGTGGGCAGAAAATTCATACATAACACTTGTTTCTAACTTGATACTGGTTCATAACTGAGATAAATAACTATGTGCTGTTTCCACTGTATTCCAGAAAGTATTAGCAAATTTTTGTTTGTCTTTCATTCTCCCACTGAGTGATCATTTGAATGACAAATGATTTGATAGGATAACTTGTGCAATGTGTTTTCTTGTTATTTTGTTTTTTATTTTTTAATTTCTAAAACAATTTTATTTATTTATTTTTTTAGAGGGAGGAGAAGGGAAGGAGAAAGAGAGGGAGAGAAACATCAATGTGTGGTTGCTTCTCGTGAGCCCTGCACTGGGGACCTGGCCAGCAACCCAGGCATGTGCCCTGTCTGGGAATCAAACCTGCAACCTTTTGTTGTTTTGCAGGCCTGCACTCAATCCACTGAGCCACACCAGCCAGAGTGTTATTTTGTTTTTTAAATGTGGATACTATTTGCAGAGGATTTTCCATGTCTGTATTTCTAGCCTGGTTTTATACAAATGAATTTGATGGTTACAATGTCTTTTGCATTTAGACGGTCTCTTTGTCTTTGGACAGGGAGTCATTCATAGGTTGGTACTTCACAGTCTAAAGTGAAAGGGAAAGAAGGTACATGTTCTGGGGGAGGCTAGGATTATTTTGTTCTGAAGAAGCTCCGGGAGTCCCAGTGGAGGTAGTATAGGGGGAATAAGGATATACGATATAGATAGGTGCAGACGGAAGTGTTCTCCGTGGTGGGGGAGCTGGGTGATCCTGGCTCCACAAAGCCTCTGAAATGGCGTGAGGACTCGAGAAGTTCCCAGATGTGACCTTTTTCTGAGGCAGGGGCCATGGCTAGCGTGAGAATCCCAGAGCAGCCAAGTGACTACACCTGATTAAGAAACTCCTGCCTTACATAGAACAAAAATGTTTTGATTTGTTAGTTACTAAGCTTAACTGTTTGGAAAAAATAGTTTTATAGTGGAACCTTGGTTCTCGAACTTAATTTGTTCCAGAAGACTGTTCAAGAAGAAGTGATTTTGTTTGAAAACCAAATCATAAGTGATTGCTCATACAGGTTCCAGCATGAAAGGGTTGTCAGGTCGAGAGTGGACGTTTTGTTAAATGACCAAGACGTTTTTTTCCATGAACTACTTGGTCAAGAACTGAATTGGCTGAGATTGGAGACATTCAAGAACTGAAGTTTGACTGTTTTCTTTCTGTGTAGGATATGCAGGTGAACACCACGAAATTCATGCTGCTGTATGCGTGGTATTCCTGGCCCAATGTAGTTTTGTGTTTCTTTGGCGGCTTTTTGATAGACCGAGTATTTGGAATACGGTAAGCTTGAAAAAAATCTCACCTGTAGGTAAAATCTGATCATTAGAAAAACACAGAACTAAAGGTATTTCTAGAAAGAGAATAAAATTCTGTATGGCTGTGATAATCTATATTCGTTTTTTTTTTTAAGATTTTAAGAATATCTCTGGAATTGGTTTTTGAAACTAGGTTGGTATTTCAGTGAAGGTTCAGACTTATGAAATAAGGTAACTCAGTTACATCCTCATTCGGGACCAGGCAGACCGTGGGCTGGATCCCATCGCTGCCGTGTGCTCAGCTGCCTGGCTCTTCTCGGCTGTTTGTCCCTGGCTTCCTGCGCGTCAGTTTCCTCATTGGTAGAAGATGGATAATAATTCCTGTCTTGCAAGGTGGTTACGAGGGTTGAGAGACGGGTGTACAGTAATTAGCACATGTGTAGTATTTGCTTCTGCCCAGTGAGAATTTCTCTTTCTGCTTTTCTGTTGGTGTTGAGCTCCTGTGACCACTTCTGTTAGATACTGAGGAAGGAACAACCCTATAAGCTTTGTCCCTTTTTATCCTTAGGATTATGCACATGTTGTCAGTGGAAACTTCAAGAGGGATGTGGGCTGGGAAAAGCATTTGTTGACATTCCCAGCCCACAGGGGGCAGACTGGTGAAGGGTCTCCCAACCATGTCTGCTGGAAGAGAACTGAAGAAGCTCTGAGTGTTTAGATTTGGGGGCTAACTTTTAACAATTTTGAAGAGTTAGGGTATAAAGGAGGAGTTAACTTTATTTTGCTTGATCTAAAGGGATAGAATTAGCCGGAAACTTCAGGGGGACAGATTGCACTTAGTATGGTTGTAGACTTTGGCCGCCCAAGTTCACAGGGTGGGCCACAAATTGCCTTGGGACACAGCGAGTTTTCCAGTGCCGAAGGTGGCGTGGCCCTTTCACAAGGGTAGGGAGAGGGATTTCAGAGGTGTGGCTTATCCTGTCCTCCCTAAGGACTCTTCTGATGCTGGCATTTTGCTACTTTGGGGAAACATCGGATGTTCAACGTGCAGAATGTTTGGGTAAACAGATTTGTAATTGTTCAACATGATCCGATACAGGTGGCGACATGGAAACTCTCAGAAATATTTTGCAGTTGGAATAAACCAGCACATAAAAGTATATGTGCTGTTGTAAGTGTACTTGCATGAAACTCTAGAACGGGCCAAATGAACATACAGTGAAGAACATGAGAATGGCGGTTGCTCTAGATGAGGGGAGAGAGTGCCTGAGAGGGGGCACAGGGCGACGTTGTGAGGTGAAGGATGTTCCGTGTCCCCCAGAACTAATCTTTGATTTTCACTGAATGTAACTTACCCTGCAATAAAAAAGAAAAGCCTGCTTGCAGAAAAAAGAGTTCTTAGTTATTAAGAATTATAGCCATTTTACATTACTTAATCTGGCATGTCTTCTAAGTTAATCTTAAAGTCTTCATAGGAATTTTATAAAGAACGCCCATTTTAAAATGAGAACCCTGGGTACTTGAAGATTGCTTAGTAAGTTTTATTTCAGAGTGACAGTGGTTTAGACTAACATGGGTCATTACTGAGCCTCCGGAATCCCCTCAGTAGCCCAGGCTTCTCTGGGTCTGCATTCAGCCGAGGAAGAGCGGCTGCGTTCAGAGTCAGAGCAGCGCTCATTCCTGCGTCCTCGGGGGTGGGGGGGAGTGCAGAGGGGTCGAAGAGAACGTCACTGAAAGGCGTGGTGACTGACTAACCAACATGGTTTTAACGTACATTCTCTCTCCCCCTTCTCCAACAGGTGGGGCACCATTATTTTTAGCTGCTTCGTTTGCGTTGGACAGGTAAGGAAGACAACAGCATTTGTTGACTAAGTGATAGTAACTTGAATTCTTGTCTAATTCCAGCAGAGATGTGTTTAGTGAATGTCTAATTTAATTAAGTGAGGTCCACAAATGCCCATATAGTAGTGTAAGGCATCACCTATTTTAAGGATTGCGACAATGAGCATTAATGTTTCAATTTCACAGATTTACTAACAAAGGATATTAAAATTACTGTAGAAGTTGTGATTCATCTTAAGTTACTTACTTCTTTTGAATACCTTGAATTTACTTTTCATTGATTTTACATTATATTCTATGTTATAGGTTATTTTTGCTCTTGGTGGAATATTTAATGCTTTTTGGCTGATGGAATTTGGCAGGTTTGTGTTTGGGTAAGTTACGCATAATTTCCTTTATCCTGATATATTTTAGTGTTCAGCTCTCATTTTATGAAGGACTTAGAGAAACCATATTATTGTCTCTTCATGGAGAATTACTTCAGGTCCTTGGGATGTAGCCATGTACACGTACGACTGCTTATTAGTTGTCGGAATTTCCTTTAAAGGAAGCAGCAATTTCGACGGGCTGTAGTTAACTCTGTGTGGGGTTTGAATATTAAATAGCTCTCCGGAAATGATATTTTTCCTAGGTGTTTTGCTTTTCTGCTATATTGAAGACTATGATTTAAACCTCATTTGTAGTACAGTATGTTATAGTGTTGACCACCGATTTCCAGGTTGGGGATTTATGGGCTTTTTGCTGTAGCCCAGTGGGTAGTGTGCGGGTCCTTTGACCATGTTGAAAAGGCTTGAATGAGCAAAATACCAGTAGACTGATTGCTCTTCATGGATTTCAGTGTTGATCAGTAAACCCATTCTGCGTGCAGCCTTGGGCTTCCTGACCTGAGGGGACGTAGGCGATAGAACTTATTTAGTCTTTAACTTGAGTATGACTTAGTCTTTTCACTGGTGCCAGAAACATGTAGACATAGGTGACATCCTCTAAAAACTGTTCTAAGTGAAAGAGAAGGAAATAAAATGCATGTAAAATAGAAAGGGATTCAGATGGAACTGAGGTCAGAAGTGACTTTGTGGAGTTGCAATAATAGAAGAGAGGGCAGCTAGTTTGATCTCGGATGGAGTGGTGAGGGACGCTCCATGCTAGGAGATGGCGGAGAAGCCCCTTTAACTGAAGGCCTGGGGGTGGGGGGTGGTCAGTACGTAAAACTTACAGAAGGAGAGTTAAAACCTAGGAAGGAGGGGATTTTGAATATGGAAGGTATTGGCCTGAAAAGTGAATCTTTAAGTTTTCACAAAGTATGGCCCACTCTTCATGCGAACATTTTATATAGCATAGATGGTGATGTGGTGACCCAGAGTCCTTCCATTGCTTGTCACGGCCACTGTTGCACCGTAACAGCTTCCCCGAGCTTCGCAGTGGACTTTGTGTGTCAGGGGTTTGGAAGGGTTCAGCATGCATGGCTTGTCTGTGCCCCTGCTGTCTGAAGCCTCAGCTGGAAAGTTGCGTGGGCTGCAGTCAGCTGAAAGCTTGTTGATTTCAGGTGCACGGCACCTGGGCTGGATTGACTTGAAGACTTGCACTGCCAGCTGGAGTGTCCAAGTGTGGCCTCTGTGTGGCGCTTGGCTCTCTCCTTGTGTGACGAACTCAGGGCAGTGAGTCTTATCATGGTGGCTCAGGGCTCCAGGTGGGGGTGTTTAAGTGAGAAAACAGATGTCATCTTTTGTGACCCGGGCTTGGGATCACCCAGTATCACATTCACCATGTTCCATTGGTGGAAGCAGTCACAGGCTGTCCTCGGTGCAGGGGAGGAGGCAGAGACTCCACCTTTGGATAGGAGGGGGTCAGAGGTTTAAACCTGCTTGCTGCATTGCTAACTGGCTTTTCTTTAAAAGCTTCCCTTTTCTTCCTTTCCTCATTTGTAGGATTGGTGGGGAGTCCTTAGCCGTTGCCCAGAACACATATGCTGTGAGTTGGTTTAAAGGCAAAGAACTGAACCTGGTGTTTGGACTCCAGCTTAGCATGGCTAGAATTGTGAGTATGACAAACCTAATGAAGCCAAATAGGAGGCAAAAGATTGAATCTTACAGTTATTCCCTAAAAATTATAGGATGAAGTGTTTGTGTGTGACAAGTTAGGTAGTGATTTTTAATAGATTTCTCTAGATTATAGTACAGCATTTACCTTACTTTAATTAAGACACTTCTAACCTCATTTCACTTAGGAAGCAGTCCAAAATGGCAAACTGAGCATTCATTATTTCAAAGAATCTGAGCATTGGAATGGATCTTAATAGTTTTCAGTGTCTAACTTCTTACTCAGTTCATATCCCTGCTGTGGAGTCTTCACATACTGTCATCTCCTTGGCTCTGCTTGATATTCTCAGTGATGGAAGTTCACTCTGGGATGGGGCAGCCCCTCCACTTCAGTGAACTTGACGTTCAGACCTCACATAGAGATGAAATCTGATGGCACAAGTGGTTTTCACTGATTGCTCTGACTTTTACCCTCTGTAGCTAATGTTTACCTCCTTCCTGTGCACCAGCACTTTGCTTATGAAGGCAGCTCCTCAGTTCTGGGTCAGACAGGCTCATTTCCTGTGGTTGTCCAAGCCACACGGCATGGATTTCAGCTCCCTGGCGATGGTGCTCACGTGTTTCTGGACTTACCGCAGGTGGCTAGTCAGCACTCCTCCCATTTAAGACCAATGACCATGGCGTTCCTGGTTTGGTCGGATGGAGGGTACCCAGGGGACACAGTGTGCCTGTATTAATGCAGCCTGTAAAGGGTGTAAGGGGTTTGGGCAGTCCCATACCCCACTAGTGTTTTTCCTCATAAGCTCCTATGAGTAGAGTGCTTTTAAAAAATTTTTTTCATTAAAAATCAAGGTTTCAGACTAATAAATGGCACAAAAATGCTTGTAACATAGTCTTAGGGAAGAAGAAATCCTGTATAAAAAGTTTTTAATGTGAGATTATAGGAAGCATGTAACATGTTTTCATACACATAGGTTCTGATTTTGCACTGTTGTAAACGGTGCTGTTGTGAGACTCTGTAGAACTGGCCTGCATCCTGTTTCCTTAGGCTGGGTGGCTAGAAATGGGGTGACCGAGTCAGGGGTGTGATGGGGATTCTTAGGACTGTTGAGACATATTTTCACTTTACTCTCTCAGATATTTACATCCCCATCTATGGAATATGAGAGGATCATTTTTAATATAGCTTTGATCATACAGGCCACTATTACTTTAAAAAGTCTTAGTGTTTTGATAGGAAACACCTAAATATTATTTTAATTGACAATTCTCTGATAGCTACTATGGTTTTCTAAATTTTATCTGCAAGGTATTTGCAGTACTTCATTACGTATCTTGTGCAAGTCAAGGTATGTCTGGTAATTTGTGGATCTCATTGTCTAGTAACTTCTCAACAAAGCATAGATCAGTTGAATGAGACTCATTTTCATTGACACCATTGTAATTACTGTTGATCTTCCAGTTCTTTTCCATGTGTTCACAAACTTGTTATAACCAATTCAGCCATGAACTGAGGAGCCCTAAGTCTGGAAGGGAATCTCAAGGGCTTCTTAGAATGGTAGGGAGACCTGAGAGGAGGGGGAGTGAGCCAGAGCTCGGCCAGCCATCTCGTTTCTCAGTCCTCAGCAGCATCCGGCACAGTTGATTCCCCATCCCTCATCTCCTGGGTTCCAGGGCACTGCAGTCTCGGAGTTTTCCTTTGCCTTTTTGTCTGCTGCTTCTCTGCCTCTTTTGTTAGTTCACTCTCGGTCTCCTCTGTCTGTGCATGTGCCAGTGCCCAGAGCTTGGGCATTAGCCAGCTTCTTTTTTCTTCTCCTGCTCGTTTCTTTGGTGAGCTTATCCCGTTTTGGAGGGTTAGATAGCATGTTCTTGCTCCTGAGTGTACATCACTCGTCCCGGCCTTTCCGTACTGGTATATGTAGCTTTCTACTTGGCATTTCCTCTTGGATGTCTAGTAGGCACGTGAAACCTGCCATGGCAAACCCAGCTCTCATGTTCTGCTTGCCGTCCCCCCAAGGAGCCTGTGCTGCAGTTTTCTCACCCTCGGCTGTGGGTAACTCTTTCCTGCCAGTTAGTTGGTCAGGGAAAAACTGTGGTGTCATCTGGAACTCTTTCTTTGTTTTTTCCCCACACTCCACATATTTTTTTCTGAACCCTCACCATATTTATTGAGTTTGAGAGAGAGAGAGAGAGAAACATAGGTGTGAGAGAAACATTGATTGGTTGTCTCCCCAGCTGGGGATCGAACCTGTAACCTAGGTGTGTGCCTCCACTGGCAATTGAACCCACAGCGTTTTGGGGCAATACTCCAACCAACTGCCAGGGCCCACATATTTTTTCTTTAGCAAATCGTATTAGCTCTGCCATCAAAATATATCCGTATTCCCACCACTTCTCTCTCTCCCTTCCTAGCCACCCTGGTCCAAGACCCATCATCTCTGTTCTGGATTATTGCCACGGCCCCGCAGTGGTGTCCTTGCTTCTGCCTCCAGCCCACCTCTACCTGTTTGGATGTGGCAGCTAGAGTGGGTCTCTTACAGCATGCTTGGATTGCCACTTACCTGTCAAAACCCTAGCGGCTTTCCTTCCTATGTAGAGTGAAAGCAAAACCTGTGAAAGCAAAACCTTACCTGTAGCTTCCCACCTGCTTTGTTTCCTCTCTGGAGACCTCCTCTCATCCTCCTGCCTCGTCACACGGTTCCAGCTCTGCTCCCTTGCCCTTCCTCGAGCACACAGGGCAGCCTCCTTCTCAGGGCCTGTGCCCTGGCTGCTCCTTAGGCCTGGGATGCTGTTCCCCAGATGTCCTCACAGCTAACTTCCTTCAGGCTTTTACTCCAAAGTCACATTCTCGGTGAGGTCTCTACCCCTTTATATTCTCTTTCCCTGCTTTATTTTTTCCTTATTTTGTCAAGCACTTTTAAGCACTATTTAATATATTACATATTTTACCTCTTCTACCTCAGGGGTCACCGGGCCACGGACCAGGAGCGTCCCGTGGCCTATTAGGAACCAGGTTGCGAGAGAAGCTCGCCTGAGCCCCACCTTCTGTCACCCCCAACCCCCTCCTGAGCTCTGCTTCCTGTCCCCAGTTCCGTCCATCCTGGCCCCCAACTCCCATGGGAAAACCCAGTCTCTGGTGTCAGAAAGGTTAGGGATGGCTGTTCTATCTCACTAAAACATAAGACCTATGAAAGCTGAAGGTTCTTCTTGCTCTGTTCTGTATATCCAAAACCTAGAGCAGTGACTGGCATGTAATCAGGGCTCAAATGATTGCTGCATGGATGAATGAATGAATGAGAACATTATAACTTTTACCATCTTCTCATGGACAGTCAATGAAAGAATTTTTTTTTAGATAGCAGTGCCAGGAAAGCTGTACCTTTTCTGAACCAAGGTTTATTTTGCCATAGGTATTCTGTGAATTTTGTAACTTGTGTTTCTTTTTTTTTGTCCACTAGGAAGTTATAAATGTAATGTGCTGATTTGAATATTAGCATTTTCTATAAGTTGGCATTTTTGTGTGTGGTAATCTCATCTGTGGCTTTATCTTTGTCCGTTTTTTTCTTTGTGGGGTTTAAAAAAATTTATCTCAGGTTTGATCTGAGTCCTGCATGTCTGTCCTTTTCCAGGGAAGCACGGTAAACATGAACCTCATGGGCTGGCTGTACTCCGAGGTGGCAGCTTTGCTGGGCTCTGCCGGTCACACAGCCCTTGGAGTCACTCTTATGATCGGTCAGTGATCCTGGTGTTCCAGGTTTGTCTCTTCCAAGAGCATGTCATCGGCAGTATCACAGCAGAGGGGAAAGAACACTGGAATCAGAGTTAGACCACTTTGGTTATAATGTTGCCTGCACAGTTCATGAATTCTTTGACCTAATTAGAAATAGTGAGCATTCACACTGTGTATGAAAACAATCAGGAATTTATACATGTAAGGCATGAAATATTGGTTGGCCAAAAAGTGTATTATGTCTTTTTCCATACAATAAAAGGCACATTTTTCATTTTCACTGATACCTTATTGGTCTGGATACTTTGAGTATGTTGGTGATCTCCCACTATTGGCTTCTAGTGGGTGGAGGACAGAGGTGCTGCTGAACACCTTCCAATGCCTAAGACAGCCCCCCAGCAAAAGATTGTTTGGCCAGAATGTCACTAGTACCAAGAAACTTTGCAAGCCACTTCTGACGTGTTCCGTCAGTCACAGCACCTTCTCCATATACTGCACAAATCTTCTTTTGGGTTTCAGTTGCCCTTTTACCTTTCTTAAAATAATAAAGCATGATAATGCCAAAAAGGTTACGTATTTTTTTCCATTTTCTATATTAAAATGTCTTTACAAAAATGTACCAGTTTTGATCAGGTTTTTTTAAATTCATGCTGATATGACAGCTGTCACAATAGAATCTAACAAAATTATTTCCAATGATGTTAAAGACAACTAAGCACTACTAGAGCCATTATATGGAAAAAACCTAATGGACTTTGGGGCCAACCCAGTATTAGTCGCTAGCTAAAGGGAGAATTGTTTCCGTTTGACCAAATTCAGTTAGTATGCCAATAGAGGCTAGATTTTGTAGAAATGACATGATATGGTGGGAAATCCACTAGGTTAGGGGTCAGGAGCCTGGGTTCTAGTCCACCTCTAAGAGTTCTGTCATCCTGGACAAGGAAGTTAACTTCCGGGTCTCAGTTTTCTTTTCTGTAAAATTGTGGGTGTTAGACCAAAACTGTACAGGTCACTTCTCTTAGCTAAGGTTCTCTTAGCTAAGGCTCCACTGTACCGGCTGCCAGGTGGGTCGCTGAGAAGTGTATGAGACCCGTGCTTTTTCTCTGAGCAGTGAATTTGTCTAGCTGAGCCCTGTAGGCTGAGTGCGGAGCCCTAGAGAGACCTGTGAGTTGGGATGAATGATCTGTGCCATCCTTTATTCCTTATAATTCCTTGATACAGCCTGGTAAAAAGAGGACAATGGAGCATGATCCTAAACAGATGACCTGTACCTAGAGACTCCCGTTCCCCTCCCCTCAGATCCTTTCCCTTAAAACCTCTTTCTGACGCTCACCTGCTCTTCAGTATTCCTCCTAGTTCCCTCTGTGATGGAGAGTTTGAGAATGTTAAAGAGTTTTAGAGCCAGAAAAGACCTTTGTGAATCAAAGTCTCCTGTTTTGCAGATGGGGAAATTGAAGCTCAGAGACGCTAAGTTCTGTGTGTAGGATCATTCATCTCGGTGGTGGCGGAAGTAGAATTTACGTCTGTCTCTCATTTCAGCAGTTACTCGACCACATTATGTCAGCCAGTGAAAGATGCATTTATTTTTCGGAGCTTCTTTTTAAAATTCTTGACAAGTGAAAAACTTCATTCACTCTCTATCTGAATTACAGTAATGATGTGAGATCAGCATTAGCGAGTAAGGCTGATGAGGAAGGTCGGAGCTAGCGGAGGGTGGGCCGTGGGCTGCCAGAGGGCAGAGGCGAGGGTGACAGGCCTGGGCTTGGGGAAGGAGTCAGGAGGAAGAAATCAAACTTTGCTTTCCTAATTTTTCCCTTGGCATCCACGAATAATTAGTGCATAGACTGAACTAAGAAAGTAGGACTAATTCACTAGCTGGTCGTCAGCTCTCTTCAGTGTGTATTCCGCATTAGAAGACTAGACTAGTTTGTTCTAGTCTTTTCCTTCTAATCTCCAGCCTTCTACTGGGTGAGGATGTAGTAACAGCCACTGCTGTTTGTTGAATGTCTGCCATATGCTCTTCCTTTTTTTCTGTCCTCATTTAGTAGTTGCGGGCTTTTTTTTTAAAAGAAATGTATCTAAATATTATTCCCTTTGGTTACAGTTTTTTTTTTTTTCCATTTAGTGTGATATACTGTGTTCTAAGGAACCTTCAGTTGGGCTGTCTTTTAAAAATCCCTTTTTTTCTAAATTATAGGGGGCACTACGTGTATTATTTCACTAATTTGTGCCTTGGCCCTTGCTTACTTTGATCAGAGGGCAGAAAGAATTCTTCACAAAGAAGAAGGAAAAACAGGTGAGTCTAAATGCTAGAAAAGTGGGACCCCGGGAAGTAACGCACAATTATGCAAGTTCCTGGTACAGGGTTGTAAACCCCAGTGAGGTTGAATACATGTTTCTTGATCTTTTATCTTCAAATCTGTTTCCACTTGTCTAAATATTGGGGTACATTTTTCTCCGTATGTTTTTGGCGTAATTTAGATCTTTGATTGTACTTTGTATACATGCAAAATAATGAATGTTTCCCATCATTAGGTAGCTACTTACCTTAGATTTTGCTTTTTCTAATGTCTTTTTAGATGATCCCAGAAACTATGTTCCATAACTTACTGAGAAAAGTATTTTTTAACTGAATTGCGAAGGTTAATCACATGATAAGTGAAAACTAATCGTGACTTAGTATGCAGAATCCCACTGATAGCCTCTTCCCTTTCTTCCTTAAGGGGAAGTTATTAAGATAACCGATGTGAAGGACTTCTCCTTACCCCTGTGGCTTGTCTTTGTCATCTGTGTCTGCTATTACGTTGCCGTGTTCCCTTTCATTGGACTTGGGAAGTGAGTATTCTGTAGCATTGCACTTTCGTTGGTTAAATTATAATGAGATTTCAGTTACATAAATGTAATTTTTTTAGCTGTAAACCCTGTTTCTCTGGTTATAGTTTATATACACACAGGAATTGTTCGATATCCTGGGACACAACTGATTTTCTTAGCTTAAGGTTTAGTATTGATTGGTTTAACTGTTTTTAAAGTCTGTTTTAATTATCATTTATTTATTTTCCTATTTATTTAATTATTGTTCAAGTACAGTTTTCTGTTTTTCACTCCCATAAAGGTTTTTTTTAAGAAATACCTAATAATGGTATTGGACTTAAAATATTGGTTTATTTTAATGCTTCATTTTTAGATTTGTATTTTTAAAACATTTCCCCTTTATTTCTTGGTTAGGGAACCTCTTTCTGAGAATGGAGACAGTGTATAAGCGTATGGTGACTGGGCATGTTTTTATGTCCTAGGGCTGCAGTTCCTCAAGGTTCAAGTGCAGGGTTCACATCAGATTTTTCTTGGATTTGTCTTCTTTCTCTTTTGCTTTCTCATATTCTCTTTTTTTTAGCAGCTGCTTAAACAGCAGTTTGTGAGCACGAGTGTGTTTGTAATTATAACCTTTAAATTCAGGCTGTTACTCTAAATAACTTCAGACAAGTCATTTAGCAAAGAACCTGCTCAGTACTGCTTTTAGGAGAAGAAGCTTTCTTAATTCCCTGCAGTAATTCATTTGGCTTTCTGAAAATTTTTGTGTACCGTTTTCTGTATATGTAAAAACAGGAAAAATGTGCATCAGTATATTTTATTTAGCTAGTGAAATACTGATGTGAACATTAAAGCTTCAGCCAGTTACTTGAAAATGAATAATGTCAAATAAGGTGGGAAAACAGTATCAAGAAGGAAAAGTTGACTAAACTTAGATTTATTTATATTCAGTTTTATTTTGCCTTTATTTTTTTAAAAAAACAGTAATTCTCTCTTATGTGCTTATTCCTGCCTGTCTGTCTCTCTTTCTGTATTTTAGAGTTTTCTTTATGGAGAAATTTGGATTTTCTTCCCAGGCAGCAAGTGCCATTAACAGGTATTTTATGAATTCTCTAAGTGTCTGTTGTGTGCCTAGTGTGGGTCTTTAATTCTAACTGAATGTCATAAGCCATGTGTGATACAACATCCACAGCGCAAAGCCAAGATTGTACTGGGCCTTGATCCCAAGTGGCCATCTTTGCCATTAATGGAAAACCAAAGAAGTCTTGGACTACTGTTTATATCTTTATATTTCTGTTTACTGATAACCATTTTAGAAGAGCATTAAACTGAATGAGCTGGGGTCAACTTTGCCTAAAGGGTTTATGGACTTTTTGGATGTGGGGGGAGGGGGAGCTGTGATACGTTTCATTAAATATTTTTTATATTCTCTGGGCAGTGTCGTGTATGTCATATCAGCTCCCATGTCCCCAGTATTTGGGCTCCTGGTGGATAAGACAGGGAAGAACATCATCTGGGTTCTGTGCGCAGTGGTGACCACTCTTGCTTCCCACGTGCTGCTGGCTTTTACGCTGTGGAACCCTTGGATCGCCATGGTAACGTCACTGTGAACCCCTGCGGTGGTTGGGGGGGTGCGTGTCAGGAGCCACGTGCAGCTCCTCTGGTAGCACCGCTTTGTGACGGTGGGGAAAACGATGACTTGATTTCAATTTCTGCAGACTGAGTACTTATAAGGCATAAGGTATTTTTATTTTCATTTGGCTTATTTAATAGAGGAAATTCCATGCTGAAATAGAATCTGAAATAAAAGTCTTATAAAAGCCGAAATGTTTATTAGTTCTATTAGTTCCAAATCTTTATTTTTATTTGATTTTTTAAATATATTTTATTGATTATGCCATTACAGTTGTCCCATTTCTCCCCCTTTATTCCCCTCCCCCCTTCCCCATTCCCCCCTTTACTTCATGTCCATGTGTCACAAGTTCTTTAGCTTCTATATTTCCCATATTATTCTTGCCCTCTCCCCTATTTTCTACCTACCATCTATGCTACTTGTTCTCTGTACCTTCTCCCTCCTTCTCCTCCTCCCACTCCCCTGTTGCTAACCCTCCTTATGATTTCCATTTCTATGGTTCTGCTCCTGATCCAGCTGTCCTCTTAATTTGCTTTTGTTTTAGATGTGGTTGTTAATAACTGTGAGTTTGTTGTCCTTTCACTGTTCATATTTTTATCTTCTTTTTCTTAGATAAGTCCCTTTAACATTTCATATAATAAGGGCTTGGTGATGATGAACTCCTTGAACTTGACCTTATCTGAGAAGCACTTTATCTGTCCTTCCATTCTAAATGAAAGCTTTGCTGGATAGAGCAGTCTTGGATGTAGGTCCTTGCATTTCATGACTTGGAATAGTTCTTTCCAGCCCCTGCTTGCCTGTAAGATGTCTTTTGAGAAATCAGCTGACAGTCTCATGGGCACTCCTAAGAGATAAGGGGTAGGTGACTGTCCCCTTATCTCTTGTTGCTTCTAGGATTCTCTCCATTTTAATCTTGACTAATATAATTATGATGTGCCTTGGTGTGTTCCTCCTTGGATCTACCTTCTTTGGGACTTTTTGAGCTTCCTGGATTTCCTGGAAGTGTATTTCCTGTGCCAGATTAGGGAAGTTCTCCTTTATTATTTGTCAAATAAGCTTTCCCCTTGTTGCTGTTCCTCTTCCCTTCCTGGTACCCCTATAATTCGGATGTTGAAACATTTAAAGATGTCCTAGAGATTCCTAAGTCTCTCCTCATTTTTTCAAATTCTTATTTCTTCCTGTTTGGTTCTTTCTTCCTTCAGGTCCACTCCATTGATTTGAGTCCCAGATTTGTTTCCATCACTATTGGTTCCCTATGCAATTTGCTTCATTTCACTTAGTTTAGCCTTCATTTTTTCATCCAATTTGTGACCAAAATCAACCAGTTCTGTGAGCATCCTGATCACCCGTGTTTTGAACTGTACATCTGATAGGTTGACTATCTCTTTGTCACTTAGAAGTATTGGCTCTGGGGCTTTGATTTGTTCTTCTCTTTGAGCCATAATTTTTTGGTCAGGTCTTGCCTATTATGTATGAGGGGCGGAGTCTTAGGCCTTCACCAGGGCGGGGTGACCCAGTTGCTGGGTTGTGACTGGGGGCAGGGTCAGAGTGGGAACAATGGCGCTTGCTCCACTCTTGGATTTCAGCCCCCTCTGCCGCTTCCCACAAGCAAATTGGGCCCTTCTGATGCTGGTTCCCAGATGGGTGGGCTTGTGTATGTTCTAGGACCCTGTGGGTCTCTCCAACGAACCCTCCTGTGAGGTTGGGAGTCTCTGCAGGCACCTCAGCCCCCATAGGTGTTTTCAATTAGTGTTTTTCGGCTTTATTTCCTGTTGCTGGGGCCCTGAGTTGCGTGGTCTGTTTCACTGCCTGTTTTTGCCTGGTTTATCTGTGTGTGAATGTGTGACTGCAGTCAGCCAGCCGCCTTGCGAACCTCACTGGGTCTGCTGGTTTCCTCCCCAAGCTGCCTGCACGCCTGGGTCTGCCAGCCACTGCCTTTTCCCGCCATGACCCCTCTCTACCGGCCTCCTACTCCTCAGGCTGCCAACCCTGCCCCTTTTACTGGTCTGAATGAATGGTTGTCAGACTTGCATACAGTTCAGTTTTCTGTCTGTTCTGGTTGTGTTTTTGTTTCTAAATCTTTGTTGTCCTTAGTTTTGGTTGTGCAAGGAGGCACAGTGTTTCCATCTATACCTCCATCTTGGCCGGAAGTCCTTAACATGTAATTTCTAATAAATATTGGAAAATAAGCTTGCCTAGAATGTTGTTAATAACTTTTTGCAAATCAGCTTTGTTTCTTTGCCTGGGTCTTGATTGCACCCTTGGCCCAGGCAGTTATAGATGCATATGATGTGAAGTGGTTACGATGGTATGTGAGTATTTCATCACTAGAGGAATGCTGTTAGAGAGGGCCAGATTCTTTTTGTATTGACCTGATTGCAATAAAATTTGCATGAATATTCATAGCTATTATGTTAGTTTTGCTAATCTGCATCAAAAGAAAATCAGCTTTTGGTTGTTATAAGACTTTTACCCTTTTCTGTACTGTTTCTGTAGAGTCTCTTGGGACTCTCCTATTCATTGCTTGCCTGCGCACTGTGGCCCATGGTGGCGTTCATAGTTCCTGAACATCAGCTGGGAACTGCCTATGGCTTGTAAGTATTTGCACTGTGGATCGTGAAATGCCACTCTCTGCTGTATCAACTTAATTATCCTATGAAACTCCAGGTCTTCTGAATCTAGTCGTTTTAAGCTTCTGGGACAGCTCTGAATCTGGAAATAACTAGAAAAGTCAGGCAACCTATTTATGATATTTTTTGTGGCAATGAAAATGCTCCAAACCTCCAGCAAGGGAGCCAGAGTTAAGCTAACCTGTAAGAGGTAATTGCTGACATTATCACCCCACTGCCTATGTATCTGAGGGCTTCTCAGTGAGAAATTGAGTCCTGGCCTCTGGCCCAAAAATCAAAGGGGGTTGGTATTCACTTAGCCCTTTCTTTCATTCAGCAGGAAGGTTTTGAGTTCATAGTGTACTTAAGGCAAGTTCCCTTACCTTTGAGTGTGAAGTCTGATAGAGGAAATGGTTGTGGGGTGAAAAATCTAATCAGGTCATCCCTGGTAGAAAATGTCTCTAACATGAATAGTATACGGATTATAGATTGCTAGTATATATAGTGAATTGTTTTTCTTCATGAAAACTTTTGAAATTGAAATGTGTTTTTATATTTCCTAAATTCTAGCATGCAGTCCATTCAGAATCTTGGGCTGGCGGTGGTTTCCATTATTGCTGGCATAATACTGGATACTCGGGGATATTTGTTTTTAGAAGTTTTCTTCATTGCCTGTGTTTCTTGTAAGTGTACCATGTTGCAACATTTATTTGGTTCCTCTTAATATGTAGCAGAACGTTCTTATTTATGCTTTTAGGTTTTTATAGTTATTGTTCTGTTTTTCCTTCTTTTAAACCAAATCTCTAAGATGTAGTTCTCAGATTTGCCGAATTCTTAGCCTACGCATCAGAGCTTCCTGGCTGGTGACTTGTAGTTCTCTGAAGAGCCATAGGCATTTTTCAGGAGATTCCTATTCTTAAAGGCAGCAGTGGAATATTCTTTATGTTGTTTTAAAAATTTATGTTTTTAAAAAAACATTTTCCCTTTTAAAGTGGGATCATTTGAAGGGTCCTGAGTATGTTCCTAGTGTGAATGCATGGATGTATGTGTGACCTAGGGATGCTCATGGTTAATTCATTACGCAGTTTTAAATTATTTTTATTATTAGTCCTTTGTTTAATTTTTATCTGTAATGATGTGTTGGTTAAAAATAGGAAGTGTTAGGGAACTACTGAAAACTGTAAAAATAAATCAGTATTTTTCCATTGATAGTCTTCACCGTACACATAAGTTGTGCCCATCTGACAAAAATTCTCATATAACATATTAAGATGCCTTTTATATGTTGATAGCCTGTATTTAAAGTGGCAAACCACTGTGGTGATGCTGTCAGGGAATAATGACTTTCTATACATGAAGCATGGTGTTTGCAGACAACTGCTTATGAATAGCCCGAATACATTTTATTATCTCATAACTTTAGAAATAACCACATCTAATTTTTAAAAAATTGTTTTTTTAAAAAGTGGGTCCTTTAAGAATTTAAAAAACTGGGTCACGAAAGTGTTTTTGTCTTGTTTTTGATGCCGAAACATGTTTAATTTCAAGCCACAGTTTCATATGTGAGTATATTGGGTTCCCAAACTAAACACCAAGTCATTTAAAAATGTTTTTGTTGCCATATTAGCGTTAAGTAAATTAAATACGTCTCACTTGTTAGGTAAAAAAGCCATGTACCTGACTTTCTGAGGTCTTCACTGACTCTGGGCTTCTGGGAGTCTGATGAGCACATTCTGATGTTGGGTTAATTTGTAAAATGAACGCGGTGTTTTCAGACCTCCCCCGTACCCCCACCAAGGGTTACTTCTGTTTGGCTCTCTGTACAGAAATAAAGAGTCTAGGGCTGGCAGCGGCTGTGGGGAAGTGCTGGGCACGGCCAGCATTTGCTGAGGGGGAGGAAACTGCGGCAGGGATGACCCTCTCCTGCGGGTGTCTCAGTCGCTCCGTTTCCGGCCCAGCCTCCCCTGGGCTCAGGAATCCCATGGAGAAAGGGGTGTGTAACAATTTTAGTGTTTTTTGGAAAATAATGTGAATAGCGTTTTTATTTTTAAATGCCAGTTAATAAAGGTTTATTTGATTTGTATCTTTTATTTTGTAACTATGACTACATAGGAATCATTGGGAAAAAGTAAATGTTTTTTAAAGGTCCTGTGTTTTTTCACTTCCAGTGTCACTTTTAGCTGTGGTCTTGCTCTATGTGGTGAATCGTGCCCGCGGTAAGTAGGAATCAGTTGTTTTCTTGTTAAGTTACAGTGAGTGATCTCACTGGGTCACTGGGTTGTCCGCTTGCCTGTTTAGAGGCTGGTGCTGTAGCTCAAGTAATAATGACATTCTCTTCATAGTGATGGAAACATGTCATTGTGTAACATACAATTATGTTTTCTGGGCCTTCACATTCATTAAAATTGTTGTGTTCTTTCTGGCCAGGTCAGTGTAAGTTTTGTAATATAAAATTTTAGAGGTTTTTATATTAGCATTAACAAGTATATTAACATAAAGAAGCACTTTTAATATCCTAAAACCATGCCTGTGTTATTGTCTTATATGTAAAAGTATATATTTACAGCTGATATTTCCATTTTAAGGTTGAAAGTGTTTACTATCGAATGAGAAATTGCAGATTGTCCTCTTGGGTGAATCTCTGTGCTCTTTTCTTTGTTCTTTGTATGATTTCGCTGTTACCCTTACCAGTTTTTCTAATGGGTGTACCCTTAAAGATCGTTATATACCCTTAAATGAATGTATACACATGCTGTTTAAATAATTTTAGGTCATTTCCTTTAATTTCTCTAAATTTTCATTATTACTGAATATTAATAAAATATCCTAATTAAGGAAACCTAAGGTAATATGTAAGTTCAAACAAAAAATATGCTAAAATTTAGGAGTGGTTATTTGTATCTTATAAAGATTCTTTAGAAAAAACATTTTCTTCCCTGGGGAGGTTTCCAGGAGATAAGCCAGTTCTCTCTCGTCCTCCATGGCCGTTATGTGACTTTAAGGACCAGCGATGCAGATGTGCACGCGTGTAGGTGTGTATGTCTGTGTGCTTGCACGCGTGTTTGAATTTTACTTATAGTTACATTGAAAAGGTTCTATGCTTATTTGTGTTATAGGTGGTAACCTAAATTATTCTGCAAAACAAAGGGAAGAAATGAAACTTTCCCATGCTGAGTAAGTATTGAAAAAGAGAAAAATTGTCTTTATTTTGAACATCACAAACATTAGCATTTTATTTCAAGGTATTAGGATTGGACTTTTAAGAAGTTAGTCTTTTTCTTACATCTCAAGAGCTAACGATTATCTGTGGAACTACTCTAACATACTTCTTGTTTGTGTCGTAAAATTCTCAAAGGTGAATATCAAAAGCTAAAATGAAGTGTGTGGGAAAAATTTGGCTTTAAATTGCCTTCTGAGAGAAAGAAATATAGAATATTTGTAATTTATTGGAGCCAAGGTCTTTGCCCTAAGTTCCTCGTTGCACTTGCCTTTCTATTCTTTCTGATAGTTTCTTTTTCTTAAACTAGTTGAGATAATTTTTCATCTTTTCTTGGTACTAACTTGCTGTTCCGTGTTCTCTTGACTCATTTGGAACAGATTAAAGTATGTACTATGTGGTTTAATGTTAATTAGTATTTTCCATGAGTACGTGCTGTAATGCAATAGTGATTCTGTTTCCTATTATTTATTGTTTAGACACTGGATGTTTTTTTTACTTAAAAATTTGTTTTTAAAGATATACCATGTAATTTTAAGTTTTATGAATTTCGAATAGGTTAAAATCCAGTGGAACAAAAGTTGTTTATTTCTGGTGGTTGGGAGGGTTCTTAATTATCTCAAATCCTCTTTTAACTTAGTATTTCTATTTCTAGAAATACTTTAAAAAAATAATCAGTGTTGCGAGGTTCAAATATCTTATAACAGTCTTATTATGTCATAATAATCTTTCCTTATGTCAAAAAGTGGGAAACAACATAAATGTTCCAAAGTAGGAAAATGGTTGAATATATTATGACATATTCATTTACTATATTTTAGAAGGATTTTTAGAGTCGGAGATACTGAACATGCTACATGTTAAGTAAGCAAAAGATAAAAATGAAAGTATAATATCCTAATTTTATTTTTAACCAAATATATGCAGACATGTGTATGTTTTTAAACCTATCACTTGTATATAGTAGGAAAATATGAAAATAGAAAAATATGAAAGAAAATGCTCCAGATATTAAAGAGTTCTAGTTCAATGGTAGGGTTATAAGAGGGTTTTTCTCTTTGTTCTTATATTTTCTAAATTTTCTACAGTGATCTTGTGTTACTTTCATGATGAAGAAGAGTTAAAAGAGTATCCAGCAAAACGTATTTTTTACCACTTGGCACTGTGTGTTTTGTAACGCTTACGATTTTCCTTGTGTAAATCAGATGGGGCTTTGTGGGTTTTTTCCTTGTTTTTGATAATTCATTGTATTATGTTTTGCAGATGAGAAGTTTAAATTACTGTGCCATGAGAATGGGCTGCACACATCATTGATTTGAAAACCTCCATTTAAACTTTTTTATTTAGAGTTTAGTCATTAGGAAAAATAATGGTCTGAAAAGTTATTTATATTTTAAGGATACCTATTTCAAAGTGTGAGGACTGTTTTATCCCCTGTCTTTTGTGTGTCGCTGAAGAATTTTACTTCAGAATAGGCTAATCAACAGCGAAGGTTAGAAAATTGCTCTGGAACATGCAGGTGACTTTCAGTAAGGACAGTAAGTAATGGAAATCGTTGGATCTTGTGTTGAGATCATTTTTACAGTGTGTATCTGAGGGATATGGCCTTTAATCGTAAAAGAGTAATATTTTTAAAAACTTTTGAGGGGTATAAGGGATGTTTTATATAAAGTATGGAATTTTCATACGCGTTCTTTTTTGTAATAGGGAACATTGGAAAGACATATGAAGTCTCTTCCTTTTCACAAATAGCAGATTCTGTCCTGTTCTTTTTAACAATGAGAGTTTGCTGGGCAGTGACCCTTCTGAGCTTCTTTATCTCTCTGTTACTGAGCACCTTTATTATACTTACAGATACAGATTTGTGGTACAAGCTTTCTGTACAGTTTTTTTATAGTTCAATTAATTACCAAAAATGTCCTTTAAATTATGATAATTGCATAGACACGGATAAGTAAAAACACTGTAAAAGGAACACATGATGTTTTCTAACTTTTGAGTTCAAAAAAATCTTGAAGCACTGATTTTAACTTTTTTATGTAGAAGATTATAAGAAAATCTGTGTTGGAATAAAGAAAAGTTACCTAATTATAGTCATTGAAAGATTATAGGGATTAGCTTTTTCTCCAACATAGGACCTTAAAGTAGCATTTATGTTTTTCATATTAAATACGGTTATATTTCTCTGTCAAACTTAAAATACTTTTTAATTGACTTAGTCTTAGCATATGAAAGTCAATAAATTTTTCATTATGTTTTACTCTCTATGGGCACAAAGATATTTTAGACAACAACTATTAAACTAATAAAATTACCTGCTCATATTATTTAAAGTACATGGCATAACATTCATTGTATTTCTAAAATTTCTGGAACAGATTGAAAGTACATTCCTTTTCAGGGTAAGTTTACTTACATCCATTTTTCTGGTTTACTGTTTATGTCATTATTCAGTTGTTAGTTCCTTAGGTTTTGAATGGCACGGGACTGTTCTAGCCCGTGGCTTGTGAATGTCGGCCTCGCCATTGGGAGACTGCAGGAAGTCAGCTGCTGCTGCTGCAGCTGCTGCTGGAGGGCGTCTGTGCCCTGGCCGCCCCTTCATCTTTCCACTCCCTCCGTGCCCCAGCCCCAGGGAGCTGCTAACACTTTTTTCAAATGAGTCAGGTCCTGTCCCTTGTCAGGGGCTCTGTCCAAACTCCTTTTGCTGAGAATATCTTATCCAGGTTTCTCTGTGACCTGGTTTCACCTCACTTCCAATAGGAAATCTTAGCCCCAGCTCAGAACCGCTATTCCTATGGAAATAATTCCTGTGCTCTTGGAGAAAGCCTCTCCTTTCCCTTCTTAGCTGACCTCAGCCTGTGATGAAGAACTTGTGATCGTGTGGCCTTCTGTCTCTTCTTTTAGATTGTGAGCTCTTTGAGGGCAAGGGTTGTGTCTGTTATGTTAATGATTTTGTTAACGGTGCCTAGCACAAAATAAATATTTTTTGAATGATGCATAAATAAAAAGAGTAAATTGGAGTAACTTTTGGGAAGGATAAATTGGCAAGATGAATAAGAGACCTAAAAGGGGTATAGTGGTGGGCTGTACAACTTCTGGCTTATCAATTCCATTTCTAATAATTTATTGTAAGGAAATTGTCAGAAATACACATAAATATACTTTAAGAAAGTATCTTCATTGTGTGATTGCTTATCATAGCCTAAAATAGGAAAGCACCCATGTTGGTAAGAATGAGTTTAGTTAAGTACATCGTATCATATGCTTGAACTGAAATACTAAGCAGTCATTACATTACTAGCAGGCTTCACTAGAGAGTGTACACCGACAGGGAGTGATGGCATCGTTACACGGAGGATTCAGTGCTGCTCTTTTCATTAAAGCAGTCACCAACCTGTCTGACGCATATGGTCACAAACGCCTTTGAGTTTGAAGAAAGTGGCATTAGTGTTCAGAAGGGAGGAAGGTGAAAGAACTTTGAGAATGCGGGTGGGAGTTAAACAGAGCCCTGAATTAGAAATAGAATTTGCATCGATAGGAAGAACATCGCATGTGATGGGAACCATAGAAGACAAAGCAGTAGAGAATGGGGTGGGCCCTAAGTGAAGTTACGCACTTATTTTTTTGATCTCAGTGGTGGTGAAGAACAGCTTTAAGATGTCATCAGGTTGCCCATGATTTCTGTAATGCCTCTGTCTCTGCCTCAGACCCCTTCTTCCTTTTGCCTTTCTTGGAATGCCCTCCTGGGGGCAGGGGTGGGAAAGTTGTTGAGCCCTGAGCAGGGATTCATTGCTTGATAGTTGGTGGGGGAAACTTTGATGTCTTGTAAGACATACTGACAAGTTCTTGATGTCAGGCAGGCCAGACAGGGAACTTGGGACACTTTTATTATCACTTACTTCCCTGAGGTGTCCGACCCGCAGCCCACGGGCCACACATGGTCCAGGGTGGCTATGAATGCAGCCCAACACAAAACTGTAAATTTACTTAAAACCTTTTGTTTGCTCTCAGTTTTTATTAGTGTTTGTGTATTTAATGTCTGGTCCAAGACAGTTCTTCCAGTGTGGCCCAGAGATGCCCAAAGATTGGACACCCCTGGATATGGTCATGTACTCAAGTGACGTGTCATCTCCTGGGTGGATCGTTACTTGTCTCACGTCATAGCAGCTGTCCTGCCTAACTCACAGTGCTCCGGAAACTGGCTCTCCCCCCTCAGGCCTGACTGCAAATCAACTGTGTCATGAAAATCAGTGGCCCTGTGGCCATTCTATTTGGGATTTGCATGTACTTTTTAGGGGTTTGCCTTTTTGGAGAGGATCACCTCTCGTGCTTGTGTCTGAAGGGTCACTAGGTAGCAGCTTCTGTACTTCCATTTCCTGATTAGCAAATAGAATATCGCTAGAGTTTATCCTCTTTTCACTCACATTCTTAATTTATACAATGTACAGGTGTAATTAATTGCCCTATGTTAGATGTATATTTTTGATGCAGGACCTAAAACATTATGTCTAGAGAAATATTTATCTGTTCTGTGCATTTAGTGGATTAGTTGAGGGTTGGGCAATATGGACCCTCCTAGCATAGCTTTCTATGCTAGTCTTTGAGCACTCTGGCAAGTAGGTGAAGCATGCTTGGAAATTTCTAGAATAAGGAGCACAGGGCCCTGTGTTGGCAGCAGGAACGTGGAGGTAGAGGGGAGGTGGGCCTGGAGACAGGTCATTGCTTTAAGAGTTACCGCTCAGGAAGTGGGGTGTCAGAGGAGAAAGGCGTACCCTCTTTGGGGTCCTGGGGGGTCTGTGGATCTGGAGTGCAGGCCTGGTGGCCGGGAGAGCAGGGAGTGGGCACAAGAGGACAGGCGTATTTAATGGACCTTCGAAAATGTTTTTCACGACATTATTTCATAGTTCTTTGAATTTAGTAGGTAATAGATTTGTGTTCCGGCTACCACAGCCAGAATATGGAACAGTTTCTTAGTGTACATTTCAAAGGGAAACCATTGTAATATTTTAAGATAACAAGTATTGCTTTCATTTAAGAGTTATTTTAGGAAGTTTTAGGTTATCTAGCACTTCGGTCTTACAAGGGTTTTTCTAATCTGATGACAAAGTACATAAAGTTTTTATGATTATTTTGCTTACATTAATATGCTGTATTTCATAGACTACAATATTTCACATTTTAGCATCTCTGAAATTAGCACGTATCTTATCTTTGACACCATGAAAAAAATGTAGTACAGGGAAAACCAAGCATGATACTACAGTAATGCTTGATACTGTAAGATGTGTAGATTTTCTTGTGTTACCATTTTGTTCCTGGCATCCTCAGGCTCTTTAGTAGAGGTGGTGATTTGGGGATGTGGAAGTGTGGACTGCCTGCCTTACGGGCCTCATCAGTGAAGGGGGGAAGTGGACAGAGGCCCATTGCCTGTGGCTGTGATACAGTGATGAGCACTCTCATAGGGCAGAGGCTAATGATGTTCAGAGGTAGCCTTCGAGCTGCACTGTAGAGGGTGAGCAGGAGGCTTCACCTGAGCAGAGAAGGTGCGGGTGAGACTGGGGAGGACAGGAGGTCCCAGAGCTGATCCTGAGAGCTGCTGGTGAATGAAAGAAGAGTGAAGGGGCACATGGAGAATTTAGGTTGAAAGCTTTCATATGAGGCATATTGCTGAGGGCCTTTCATTCCATGTTCATTTTGATCTTAATCCTGAAAGCAAATGGGAGCTTTTGAAAGATTTTTGTGTTGGACATTAAGATAAGATTTACATTTAGGAAGATGAGTCTAGAAGACAGAATGAATTGGAGGTTGAGGGGAACATGTCTGGAGTCAGAAACGTGGTTAATAGGGTGGGGCAGTGATGCCCAGAAGAATGGTGGAAACTCGAACTGAGGAGGGGCAGTCAGGATGGAAAGGAGGGGACCAGTTCTTGTGATGCCTGGGAGGTTGAACTGACAATGTGGTCATCACTGTGACGTGGTGGGGGAGGCTGGTATTAAGGGTGACTCCCACAGTTTCAGCTTGGGTGGGTGGTGGTGCCATTTGACCAGAAAGAGCAGGTGTGGGAGGGAAATGATTTCAGTTTTGGCTTTGTGAAGCTTGCAGTGCCCAAGGGTCTGTCGTATGGACAGAAGCACAGGTTTGGAATACGAGAGGATTTCTGGGCCATCAGGCCATCAGGGTGTCCAAGAGATTGCACAGGAAGTGGGAATGAGAGCAGAGTGCTGAAGATAGAGGCCTGGGGCACACCCACCCAGACTTACAGGGAGAGCAGGAGGAGGTGTGAGAGAAGCAGGAGAGGGTGCGTCCTGTGGAAGCAGGCGAAGGGAGTGGGCGGCAGTGGCAAATGCCCTGAGAGCTCCAGCAGGGCAGGGTCTCAGTTGTAACTGGCAAGTCACTGGCATGTTGTTGAGAGCAATTGCCATGGCTGGGCAGCAGCTGACTTGTAGTGATTTGCAGTATAAATTCAAGGTAGAACTTGCAAAAAAAACCCCCAAAACGTAGCTTACCCTTGCAGGGAACTAGGCTATAAAAGAAGAGAGAATATAAAGGGTCTCGAGTGGTTGTTTCTTTGATTGTTGCTTTAATACTTTATAAAGGTCTTACTGTTAATGTGTTTTTCTACTTGCAGAGCGGAACACTCTCAGACTCCATGATTCGTTAATTTTCTTGGAGTGGCACTTTGTGCTTTTTTGTTCATGATTCAACCGCTATAAAAATGCCCAGTTATAGCTTGCTTCAAGAACATAAGTTCTGCTCTTATCATGGAATTCTTCTCAAGGCCATTACCTTTGAAGCTGTTGGATACATTAAAAAAATAAAACAAAACAAAAAACCCTCAACAGAAAGTTGAGAAATGGAAATACTAAAGAGATTTGGCTTGTTTACAAGAAAGTAAAAGATAATGAGAACACACAACTTTATAAGCTTAGGTTATGCTTAATTGCAAATGACTTGGCGAAAAATTCCTCCTCTGTATTGTCTTTGAAATGTGGGCTAAAAAGTGAGAATGCTTGTAGGTATTGTGTGTCCTGGGATTGGAGTTGGTGTTAGAACAAATAAATCCCAAACAACTTGTGATTTAGTTTTATAGGCACACATTTATAAATTGAATTTAGACGGTAATTCCAGAAAAGCTTACACAGGAGCATTGTTTGCTATATATTCATTTATTCCACAAAGCTTTAGTGAGTGTGCGTATGTTCAAGCCTCTGCTGGATCTCTGGGAGGGGAGGTGGGGGTCTCAGTAATGCTGCTCAAACCGGGTGGAAGGGGAGATGTCCCTTAAGAGGTACAGAGGATGAGTCAGAGAGGGAATAGGGCCTTCAGATGGGTGGTCAGGGAGGCGGCTTAGAAGAGGTGGCTTCTTAGAAGAGGTGGCATGTGAGTTTGCTGAGAGACAACTGTTCATTCTTTTTTGACTGGTCTGTTTCAAGTGACGCCTTTGATTACTCTCTGCTGAAACTGTTCCCCCTTGTGATTTTTCAGGGCTCTATCATCTGCTACCACCTCCTATTCCTGTATTCCTTGATTCCAGTATCTCCTAGGTTCTTTGTTCTTTCTTTTTTGTTCTTCCTCAGAGATGGCATTTTTGTCTACAGCTTCATTTATTTGCCTGGACAGGTAACTCTAAATCCAGAGCTTGAACCTCAGCTGACTCTGATCCTCCATCCTCCATCTCCAACTTGTCTTGCTAGCAGCTCACATTGAACCTGTCTTGAATCTGAACTGTCCCCCACAATGCAGTCTCGTTCTCTTCCTCTCTTCCTCCTTCACTCCCTCCCTTTCATTCTTTTCCTTTCCCCAGTGACTGTTGAACACATACTATGTGCTAGGTGCTAGTGTTCTTTTTGTTTCTTAGACTTAGAATCTCAAAGTCATTTTTAAGTCTCCCTTACTATTCATGTCTAAATAATCATTTTATTTCTCTTCGTTCTTTCCAGTATGTTAAAATCTTTTTAGTTCTACTCATGCCCATTATCTGTGTGTTTGGATCACCAGTGGACTTCTAAACGCTGGTCACCTTCCTCTTTCATCAGCAGCACCATTGCTCACTGAGTGTCTGCCGTGTTCAGCATGTTGCTAGGATGCCATGTTGTATAGACTGAACAATTGAATAGTAGGGGAGGGAAAGCAGACTGAAAGGGTAAAGGAGCCCATCGTCAGCTCCCAGGTGAGAAGCCCTGTGGGCCAGGTTGGTAAGTCAGTGCAGAGTGGAGGCAGCTGGAAGAAGCAGAACTCGTAGTCTGGGAAGGTGAGTACTTAGGCAATGGAGAAGGGGTTGTTTTGGGTGTGGGTGTTGAGTGGCAGGTGGTGGCCCTGTGGTAAACAGGTGAGGCAGAGAAGTCCGTGTAGGGTGGTAGGAGAGCTGTGAGTTGGAAAGTTCACTTGGGACTAGACAGTGATGGGCCTGGGGTGCCCGCAGGAGAGACTGGGTGTGTAGAAGTGATGACATAGGGAGGAGACTGACAAGGTTGGGGAGGGTGTGATGTGTGAAAAGTGTTGTGTTCAAGGAAATCTGGAGGCGTTACGTGGGATGTCGTTGAAGAGAAGACCAGTGTGGAGACCTTGAAGCACTGGGTTGTCACATTTTGTTTCTTTCTTCTAATCCATTTAATCACAGCAGATGCCAGATTAAGTTTCTCAGTCCCATCTCACTCTCCTGCTCAGATGCCCTTGGTGGTTCCCTGTGCCTTGAAGAGGGGTTCTTTTTCTGGGTTTGGGGTGCCCACCCTTCCAGCTTTGTCTCCACCTCCTCTCCTTCAGGAACCAACCAGTGGCTCTCACAAACATTTTTGTTTTCTCCACTGCTTGGGGAATTCTGATCGTTGAAATTTCATACAGCCTTCAGCAGACTCATCATACCTTTTTTGGCTTTCTGAGCTGAAAGTGCTCTCACTCCCCTCCCGCAAACTTCCCTGGTTCACACTGTCTTGTCTGTATTGTTCATTTGGAGTAATGGATAACTGACATGATTTCTTCTGTAGTTGCTGAAATTGTTAGTTAGCTTGAATATTGTTGGCTTGTTTTTGTTTTGTCCCTCCAGTGGTCCCTCCTTAAGGGCTGGCACCATGCTTGATATTTTGGTAGGTGGATACAGCCTTTATATTTGCATCCTGGACAGCTCCCCATTCATGGTATTTTGAACATGATAATAGTCACTGACCTTTGATTTTATTTTAACCTGCTGAGCTACTAAGCAGATCATGCAAGATCTCAGGACCCAGAGGGTTAACATGTTTGGGGATCCCAGCTTCTACCAGGGTGGTGGCCATTGCATGGGTAGATTCAGGGAGAGCTTTAGTTTCTTCTAGTTTCCTTGTCCCCTTCTGTAGATGGGTTTCTGAAAACCACAGGAGAACCAAATGTATGTTCTTGACTTATGTTGGACACATGCCCCTCTTACAAAGAAGCCCTTTCCCCAGAGGGAGTGGTCTAGTTTGTTTCTTGTGTCTTGAGATAACTGTCCCTGAAAACTAGGATACAATGTCAGCTAAGTTAAAAGTTTTTGATCCCAACTATTCAGAAGTAAGCCAGAAATGGATGCCTATGGGTGCTTATGCTTTGCTGTTAAGAAGCTCAAAAGACTTCACTGAAGCAAAATTAGCACTGTATGGATTGGAGAAGCAACGGCAAGCATGGGTTAACAGGGACTAAGGGCTGGAAAACTGCTGGGGGCTTGAGGCTCTTGCTCTTTAGATAAAGGTGATGCATCCTGAGGACTCTAGGTTCATTTGCTTCCCAATTCCAGGGGTGGCAGGCTGGCGGGCATCAGAGGTCATGGCTAAATGGGATGTGGGGTGGCTTAGAGCTCTTTGTGGGGGAGCCTGGAGCACCAGTTCTCCGGCAATGTTCAACTTAGCTAATTGACAAGGGCTGATAAATAATTGGGACTCGGGGCTGGCTGAATCTTGTATGTTATGCAAAGAAAGATACATTAACTAATAAGATAAGCAAGAGAGCTAAGAGAATGTTCAGAAGAGCAAACAGTTTTAAGCTCTCAGCTACTGTAGAAGCACTTGTACATACTTATGTGCGAACAGCTGACCTGCTAATTAGAAAACATCCTTGCTTATTCATTAAACTAATTATCTAAGGAATTCTTCAGGGCAACACTTAGTCTAGCTCTAATTATTGTGTGCCCTTGAAAGTGATAAGCTGTACTTTTAGAATAAAATTTTATCACTTAGACATATGTATGGTTTACTCAGACATTTTCTTTAATTAGAGCAGGGTAGTAATGAGGAGTTACACTTCAGTTTTTATAAAAAAGGTTTATCCACCTCTTCACAGAGAGATTCTAATGAATTCTTAAGTCATGTATGTTTAGATCTGAGAACTCTTTGGAGATCATTATTGTTTTAATATGAGAGGCTTTTTAAAGGTTTTTTTTTTATCACCTTGGATCTTCATTTTTTTTTAAGAGAATGAACATGATATAAGACAGTGGCAAACTTTTCTATCTAAACTGAGACATGGTCAGATAAAAACCATTATTCATAGAGTCACTTAGTACTGTATCTCCACTTTACCTTGAAGAGCTTTTTCTAACCTCACCTGGAACACTGGTTAACAAGTGCAGTAAAAGAGCTCAGGCTGTATACCCAGTGGTCTGCAGGTAACAGCAATTATGTAAAAAAGTGAGCTGACCTGAAACAAGGAGTTGATCCCGTTGAGCAGAACTTGGCTGGCTCTTGATCAGCCTTTGGATGGAGCCATCGGCTTCAGTCTACGGAGCATGAACTTCAGAGGCCAGTTCCCGGGTAGAGCTTCCATTCAGCACTGGGATCTGGGCCTTCTGCAGCTCGGTGATCTTGGACAAGGGACTTAAAGCTCTGTGCTTTGGTTCCCTCATGTGTAAATGGGACGAACAACAGCTCCCACCTCCAAGGACTGTTGTGTTAAATGAGTTACTCCATGGAAAGTGCTCTTACATAGTGACTGATAGTAATTACATCGTAATTCACTCTCCCATCCACTAACCCCTTCACTTATTCATACAACCCCGTTCTATCACGCACTCACTGTTTTGGGCCCTGCTGTGGAGACCGGCAGTAGAGGTACAGCAGTCAGACAGACGAGGTCCCTGTCCTGTAGGAGCCTGTAGTCTAGGGGGTAGAGACAAATCAGAAATCAGTAAACTAACGAGTCGAGGTACTAATAAGTGTTAACAAGACAATAGGGAAGTACAGTGACTGGATTATGGGTAGAGTGTTCAACATTAGCTCTGGTGGGCTGGAGTGACTTCTGAGGAGGTGACATATAAGCTGAGAAACCTGAATGACAAGAGATAAGTGTCAGCTCTCATTAAAATAAAGTTTTCCTTTGTGTTGGTGATTCCATACTCTTCTTTTAAAATCTCTTAACATCAGTATAAAGTCCTTTCCAGCAGGACACTCCTAGGTGACATGGCTGTGTTCAAACAAGTCATGGTCACTGTCAGGAAGCTCCTCTTCCCCAAACTTCATCTCGACAGGACCCAGATATGCCCCACCCTGGGTCTCTCTCCCTTGGCTCCCGCTGGGTGCTCACCCACCCTGTTATGCCTCGGTTTCCGGAAGAGCCTGACCCTATGGTTCACAGGAAATACAGGACCGGGTGGGGCAACTGTTCATGCTCACCAGCGGCCTCCGTATCTTGTAGGCCACACTGGCGACCTGCAGGAGCTGGCAGTCCTGGGACATCCGGAAGCGCAGTAGGAGGTAGAAGGAGCGAGTGATGTGAAAGGACACGAAGCAGAGGGTGAGGAGGCTGCACACCAGCAGGACGGTCCAGATGCACTTGGCCCGGGCTGCACTGCCTGTCCTCTCCAGGGTCTCCTCTGGTTTGGTCAGGCTCCTCTGCATCAGCGAGTAGCACACCAAGATAACCAAGGAGGGAAAAACAAAGCCAGACAACGTCTGAACCATACCATAGACAAAAAACTGATCAAAATTCTCTGGGTAGGTCATGTCGTAGCAGACCACCTTGGCCATCAATGTAGCCTGTGTGGGAGAAGACCAGTGTGGGCAGCACCTGCAAGACCACCAGGGCCCAGGTGGCAGCTGCACCCAGCAGGGCGTGCGGGCAGGTCCGGTAGGGCAGCGAGGTCAGGGGATGGCACACACCCAGGAAGTGGTGAATGGAGATGCAGGTCAGCAGCAGGACGCTGCCATAGAGGTTGGTGTAGAACAGGAAGTGCACCAGCTTGCAGAGTAGTTCCCCAAAGGGCCACCTGTCACCCAGGGCATAGGTGATGATGAGGAAGGGCAGTGTCAGCACATAAAGCACATCGGCCACCATCAGGTTCACCAGATAGATGGTGGCACAGTTCCAGCACTTGCTTTGGTGCCAGGAGAGCCACAAGACAGTGCCATTCAGGGGCAGCCCTAGCACAAAGGTGATACTGTAGGTCAGGGAGAGGTAGGTTTGCTTGTAGTCCTCCGAGAGCGGGCAGAAGCCTTGTTCCTTTGAGGCGTTAGTGTCCAGCTTCTTCATCTCCTGGGAGCTCCCTCTGGGAGCACAGCTGCTCCTGCTCCTGCTCCCCCTGGGAGGAAACAAAACGGACCTCAGAGCAGCATGACCTCCGTGCATGGTAGCCTCTGCCTGCATCTGGCAGTCAGCTCTGTGTGATGTGTGTGGTCCGACACTCTCCCAGAGTCTGGTGAGAGGCCTTGTTTGAGAGAGACCAGCTTCAGGAGAAAAAGAATTTGACTCAAGGACAAAGCAGTCTTCAACAAGAGGACTTGCAGACTTACCGGTCTGAAGGGGTGGCCCTACACTCACTTGTATTCTGTCCCCTCCAGGCTGGGTTGCATTAGGAAGCTCAAGTACATACACATGGAGGCAGGTAGGTACTGCTGTCATTTAAACAGGGCATGTGCAGCCTCCAGGGCTCCTCCTCTGGCTAAATCCTTTGCATAGAGTCAGGAAATCTCCAAGGGGGGAAGTACACCAGCCTCTCACTCTCAGGGGCTGCGATATTGCCTCCAATCTGGTCCTAAACTCCACTTACCATGGTGGAAAACACAGTGATCCTTAGGGGTTAGGGGGGATTAGGGACAGCACAGGTTTTTCCTACAGGCTCTGCTGAAGGATTTTGATTTGTATCTCAGGATTTATTGCTGCATTTTGAATCCTGAGGCTGACTTGCTTATTAACCATCTCAGCATCCCAAACAGCCAGGAAAACAAATCTGAGCCGTGACGCCAGGTGCACCTCCCACCTCGTGCCCATCCCTGCTGACAAAGCACATCCGACAGGCAGATCCGGGTACTCGAGGGAGCTGTGTGTGGAGCCCGCGTGCAGGTTTTGGTGCATTGGAAAGTCAGTGCGCCAGTCAGCCAATCGGCATGGAGCCTACAAGGATGGAAAGAAGTTCATTTCTAGGGCTTAACGTTCAGAAAGATGACCAGTTAATACAGGGTGAGAGAAAAACATCTGACGGGTAATTTTCAGATACATTGAATGTTGATTGATGTTATAACATACAAGACTTTATTCACAACAAAAGGAGCATCATTCAGTCAACAAAACATTTATTGAGCGTCTATTGAATCAGGTCAAGAGGAAGAGAACACAAAACTTGCTCCCCGGGGTCTCGGTCTGGCCAGGAAGACAGAAGTGGATACAGCTCATGGTAACACGATGTGGAAATGGTCAGAATGCTGTGAAAACCAGCAGGATGTGGTGGGTGGGGGAAGGCTTCCTAGACCAGGTGCCGTTGGAGCTGCTCGGGAAAACAAAGCCTTTGAGGCAGAGAGGGGGAGGGGCACTCCTGGCAGGGCAGGCACACAAGGAGCTGGAGGGGAAGGGCTCAGTGTGTCCTGGGATGGCAGGAGAGCCAGCCTGAAGGATGAAGGTCAAGGATGCCACCTTGAGGGTAGATATCCTGAAGGAGGAGGGCAATGGAATGAGGCTGCGTTTGAGGAAGAGAGCCCGCAGCGGCACAGAACTGGGCCTGGAGCAGTCGGACTAGAAGAGGGGCTGTGGCTGTGTGTGCAGGTGAGAGATGCTTTAGTGCCCCAAGCGAGTCCATGTGGGATGGACGGAGAGGAGGAACCTGACGCTGGAGATGCTGTCGAGGCAGAGAGCGACGGGACTGATGGGACGTTGGAGGTGTGCAGGGCGTCCCTGAGGCTGAAATTGAAGCCTGAAGCTTTGAAGGCTGGGACGGGTGTCCCAAGGTGGTGGGGGCAGTGGCTGTCTGTACTGAGCCCTGCCAAGGGCCTGGGAGAGCAAGGCTTTTGGCTGGGTAAGGAAAAGGACCGTAGTTGTCATTCATTTTGTTCCCTGTAATCTTTCATGCTGGAGGCTGGCAGATGCTTAGTTATTTCCAGCGAAACTGCCTCAGAGGGAAGCCGAGGAGGGAACCAGCCTCGCTGAGCCCTGGCTCCGCCAGCAGGCTCACACCCGTGATCTCAGTTAATTTTCAGAACAACCTTGCAGATGAAGCATTATTACCCAGTTTCACTGATGAGGATCAGAGAAGACACCCCTGTAGGGCTCACTGTGCCCTCTAATCCAGGGGGCTCGCCCCTGCTGGGCATCGTGCGTCCACTCCTCATGGCACGCTGAAAGGTGAAAGGCACTCAGATCTGCTCTGTCAGGACCACTGGGACGGTCTGAAGATCACTCGTCTCTCAGCCAGCAGAACGGGGCCGTCTCTGGTGAGGTTGCTCTGAGAACCAGTGAGGAGAAAGGCTCAGGCACCACAGGCCTGCTGCAAGGGAGAGCCCCAACACATCTCAGCGCTCACCCCACCCTCTCCCTCTTGCCCTGGAGACTACAGTGCCCAGGAAACCAGAGCTCTTTGGTGTATGTCGGAGGATGGGAGGTCAAGTATGGCTTTGCTACCCCAAAGCAGGATAAGGTCCCATTTCTTCCTGGCTGTTACCTTCTGCTATGGTCTGAATTATGCCCCGACAAATACAGAGGTTGAACCCCCAGTGTGCGTTTGGAGTAAGGAAGTAATTAGGGTTAAATGGAGTCATACGAATGGGGCCCTACTCCAATAGAATTAGCACATTTATAATACAGAAAAGCAGAGAGCACTCGCTCGCTCTTTCTCTCTCACTCGCTCTCATGTGAAGACACAGTGAGAAGGTGGCCTGCAAGCCAGGAAGTATTCTCACCAGGAACTGATCTCTGCAGTTCTTGACCTTGGGCTTCCCCACCTCCAGAACTGTGAGAGGTCATCTATGTTGGTTGAGCCGCCCAGCCTGTGGCCTTTTGCTGCAGCAGCTTGCAGACTAAGACACCTCCCGCGCACTTCCAGGCCTGCCTCGTGTGGAGAGACAGCCTCCCAAGTGAGAAGATGACCGTCCTTAGGGCATAAGGGTAAAAGAAGTTTAGTGTTCAGACTAGTGCATCACCGAGGCTGCTATTAGGGAGAAAGGAGGAGGGAGAAAAACTCAGGCCATAGAGGGTTAATTCACTTGCCAAAAGCTGTGGCAATGTCGGCCACCACCTCCTCCTTGAAGCTGCTCTTCTCTGGCCTCCATCGCCCCCACACTTTCCCCTTGCTTTTCTAGAGGCACTCATTGGGACACAGGAGGGCTATTGAAGGGCTATATAGCTGTTCATAGAATAAAGGAAAATACCCAGAGTGAAAGGGAGGGGAGCTGGAGGTTTAGAAGTGAGTCTGGGTGGCAGGTGCCATGATGCGTGGGATTCTAAGGAGGAGGAGTGGATGTGCTTCTAGAAAGTGGGTACATCTCCCCCTCTTTCTCATCACCTCCACAAGAGCTTTAAAAAAGACTGACACGATTTAGAGTTAGAATGTTTTTAAATCCTCACCTGCGGATATGCTTATTGATTTCAGAGGAAGGAAGGGAGGGAGAAAGTGAGAGAGAGAGAAGCATCAATCAGTTGCCTCTTGTTCACACCCCAACCTACCCCGACCTGGGACTGAACCCGCAACCTAGATGTGTGCCCTGACCAGGGATCAAACCTGCAATCTTTCGGGGGCACAGGACCACACTCAACCAACTGCACCACCAGGCCAGGGTAGAATTCGTTTCTTTTAAATGGGCTCAGTGGGGAGATGGGCCTTGAGAAAAAAATGAAGTGAGAATCTAGACCAACTCTGTAGTTTGAATAGGCACCATGGCTGCTGACCTTGAACCCGGAGTTCTTCCCACCGTGCATCTCCGAGAGCTTGGGCCTATCTCTGGAAGGTCATCCCAGGAGCAGCAGTGACCTCAGAACACCATGGTGGACACCTTCCAGAGGGGACAGGGAGGCCTTTCTTATTTTAATGGTTGGAAGTTACCACTAATCCGAGAAATGACAGCTGAGATGAAAGAACTGTTCCCTCCCTTTCACAAGTATTCATGATATGTATTTCCAGAGTGCAGAAAAGGGAAAAGTTATAAATGCATTTGAGTGACAATGGAATGTTTCTGCCTTTCAACTGTAGAGGAGTGATTGGATCAAAGGTTTGGGATCAAGGAGTGAGCATTGCTTATTGTCAGTTTAAAATGCCACTGTAGTATCATAATTGTGTTTAACTGCATGAATTTATTTTAATGTTAAGTATTTTACCTGCATTTGGAGACTTTTATTAAGCAATTAAGCTATTTAGTGCAGTCTCATAAATGCCTTTGGACAAGAAGAGATTGTTTTTAGAAATTATTCTGAAAATGTTGATTCATGTGTACATTTCTTAATTTACAAAGATAAATTAGGTATTTATTATTCATACCACAACTTAATTATTTGATTTTTCTACAAGTTTTTTTAATGGGGGCCCCAAATACATTTAATCAGGTAGTGGATTTAAGTAGTCTGAATTATTTTGAACTATTTTTCCGATTTTCCAAATCCACTGGACAACTTGGTGTTATGTGGCCAACAGACCACTGGGTGGCAGTGAAGACTGACGGACAGTTTAGTTTTCTCCAGCAAAAGAAAGCAGGTATTGGGATAGGGCCCAAGTCCAGGAATAGCAGCTGTGGAGGCAATTTAATTCATTGAGAACATAGAGAAAATTCTCCCAGCCAAACCACCTCTGATGGGTCTCTCGTCTACAGTTACTGTTCTGTTAACACAGTGAAATGGCATTCCAGTCAGAAAAGCAATCTGCCACTGTGACTGATTTTCCAAAGGATCCTGTGAGGTGGGCATGGCAGGCATCCCCCCCGTTTTACAGCTGAGCAAATGGAGGTCCAGAGAGGGTCTGTGGAAGTTCCTGTGTGCTGTGATCTGGGAAAGTCCTACCTGCTGATCTGGGCTGCTTTTACAAAGTAGAGACTCAGCAAATTCCCAGGTTCCCAGGGAATTTCTTGGTATTTTTTTTTTTTTAAATTTACCTACCTAGTCCCCCCCCAGTCATACAACAAATAAAGAAGACATGGACATAAGAGGAGGTCACCCCTGAACTGACAGATGCAGTGCTTTTGTTATGGAAGACAGACCCTAGGTCAAAAAGCATGATCTGAAGACAATGGTAAGGAGAGATGTAGCAGAATAAAGAGACTTTTATAAAACCTGTCAAGAGTGGGATCTATATAGTGACCCTTTACACACGTTTCAACTATATCGTGAGTCATAAGAGGAAAGGCACTGACATAGCTTTTTAATTAATTTGTTATAAATTTATAGTGTGGGCTTGTGCCTGCTGTATACCTGGATCCCTGGGGGAGTTACTTCCTCACAAGCAAAGTAAATTGGATCCTTTAAATGATTTAGAAGACTGTCTAGAGACAATTGAGTACCTAATTTCAATAATTAATTTAAACAGCAGCTTGCACATTTTTGTCTTCTGTTGACAAGGATCTGACATAATTGGCAGCTTCATATTGGTGTCAACACAGGGAGTGATTGGGAAACTTTGCTCTGACATTGTATTGTCGCAGCAGAGAAGGTGGGGGCCTGCACCGGATGTTTCTCCATCTGCAAAACTCATTGCTAAAAAAAGTAATCTTTTCCTCCATCTGTACAAATGTGTGATCCTCCCAAAGTGACTTTGAAATCAGACTTTTAAATTAATGATGCAGTAAAATAACTGCATCTTGTGGTTGTGGAAGCCCATCATTGTCTCTGGGCTCATGACCCTGAAAGGGGATCTTCATTAAACCTTTCCATTTTCCTTTCATTTAGCATCAAACGAAGACCTTTAAAGGCATCACGGCTGTGTGCTGTGTGAAGACATATAGAAAGCTGGTTTGGTTTAGAACAAGAGAGGATATCAGTAGCAGAGTCTGAGGCTCAAGGCCTAGAGATAAGTTTCTCAAGGCATTTTCAGAGTAGAGGGCTTGTGTCTTGGGACCCCTCCTTGGATCCTTGATCCAATCTTACCCTCAGGCAGCAAGTTCCCTGCACAGTCTGCCCAATAGAATGAGGCTTGCAGTGGTAACACAGGGATGCATGCATTGTCCAGCATCACATGCAGCCTTTCCTGTTGCTAGGGTGTTGCTAAGATGGGGGTGGTGGTGTGGGAAGAATCCACAATGGCTCTGGGCACTCAACAGTGAGGGAGGAGGAGAATGAAGTTGTCCTCATCTCAGTCACCCAGAGCAGAGCCCAGGCTCACCGTGTGACCATTTTAATTGAGAGTGAAATCCTAGGAAGCAGTAGTGTGGAACCAAGGGAGTAACCTGTCGAACAAGGAAGGAGTGACAGGAGACTTGGAGGTGTGGTATTGAATTAGCTCACAGAAGGCAACCAAGTACTCAGTCCCAAGGGCTTGTCTTCTGAGAACACAAAGCGGTGCATCTCAGGAAAGTCCTCTTAGAGCAAGGAAGAAGGAGACATTTCTTCACCAGCCTGGTTCCCACTGGCCAGGGCCCTGGTGGGTGGTCTATGCATACGGGGGAGCATCAGAAAGAGGCGACACATTAAAGAGAGTGCATTTTCTCATGTGACCCCCCCCCTTTTTTTTTGCCCTAGGAGGTGTTCTCCCTCCCTCCCCAGACACTTTTATGTTGCTTCTTCTGGGGGGGGCGGCACTGTATCTGGAACCGGATCCTTTTGTGTGAAGTGATTTTTCCAGTTTCTCTTTGCTCATTTTTTCCCTATTGAGTTGTCTGTCTCTTTGTTATTGATTTTTTAGTTCTTTTATATTTTGGATAAAAGTCTTTTCAGTTATTCATGTTGCAAAGATTTTTTCCCTACTCTGTGGCTTTCCCTGGCTTAATGACATACATAATTTTATTTAATGGGATGAAAGTTCTTAATTTTAACATAGTTGAAACGATGAATTTTCCTTTATGGTTTGTGCTTTTGTATCTACGTTAAGAATATTTCTCTACCTTGGAGCCGTAAAGACAGTCCTCTGTATTAGTGTATGAAAGCCTTCCCCACTTAGACCCAACTGACTTCATGCTGCCGAAGGGTTTAATGTTTGTGCTTGTGTGTCTGTGGGAGAAACAGGCAAACACGACTGGATGAGATGCTGTTTGGCGAGTGGCGATCAGAGAGCACTCGCCGGGTTAGCAGGCGTTTGCTCCAGTCTGGGAGGGACGTGACGGTGGCTTTGACTTGCATGGTGAGGATGGCAGCACAGGGAAATGGGTGGATTCAGTGGACATTTAAGAAGTAAATGAATGTGACTTGGTGATTAATTACATATGAGGGTGGGGAAGGGTCAAGGACTACCCTAGGGACATTTTGGGTTTTTGCTGCTACCAACTGATGCCTTCAACCTTCTTCTGCCTATTAGTTCTCTATTTCACTGATTCTCCATTCAGTTTCTGATTCTCCCTTACATCTCCTGGCTTAGCTTTCCCTGTGGGCATCCTTTGGCTTCCACTGCTGCAGAAGCCTAACGCTGAACAGAGAGTTGTAGAAATTTTCCCAGGAGACTCTAATTGGCCAAGGTATTCACCATCCTTCCTGTTGTAGTTGTTCCTGACTGCAACAGTCAGACCTCTCGCATGCAGTGGGCCTCTCACACATTGGCTGGCTGGGTGGTCCTTCCTTATGGCCTAGGGCCACTGCGATGAGGTCACAGAGTTGGGAGTAGGGTCACACAACACAGATGAACGCTGAGAGTTCCTTTTTCTGCAGGGGCTTTGAGAAAGACAGTGCCCCTCAAAAGGGGGCTGTGAGCCGCTGGTGCTTGGTGTATCCTATGAGTACAGAAGAGCATTAGAAAGAGAAGACACACTTAAGAGTGCGAATTTTCTTTTTCACTAAAGTCCATGTTTCATGAATGTTTAAGTTATAAGCTTGCTTTCTAAAGGACATGCTTACAGTAGAAACTTCTCATGACTCTGAAATAATTGTGGGTAACAAATATAATATTTGAAGCTGGTTTCCAACACAAGCAAGTTTCATTTGTTACAGTATACCAGTGAGACCTTTAACTCTGAGATATTTTGTTCATGCATAAACCATACATTTGAATTGATGGTCCCATTAATGATGGAATGCACTTATGTATGTTTATGGCAAAAGAAACCAAGTGGATATTTTTGAACCTCATTATAAGCAAGACGGATGAAAACAGTACTTATAGAGAATGAAAGAGGCCTTGATGTCACGTCCAGTCATGTCAGAGATGAGGTCCCAGAGAGCGCTACAATGAAATACAAGGGGAGGGTGTGGAGTTGCAAGGTGTTTCATTTAAACACAAGGCTCGTGTGTTAATATTTTCATTGATTTATTTTCATGCCAATATGTTCTGACATAAATATGGTGATCTATAATGCATTGACCATAAAAGTCAACATTATTTTTAAAGCTGACTCAGGGAAATAAAAGCTTGTTGTTGGTGCTGATATATACGGTATGTTACCCTGTTGAAAAATTAACCTCTCCCGTCCTGCTCCTGACTGAGATAAATAAGAGGGTACATGGTAACAGTGGCTGACCTGCTGTGCAGTTTTGCTTCATGGCCAAAGTGTAGTTTGCCACCGGACTGGCCCATGGTATGCAGTAAAGAGCAGTACATAGTCAAATTCCAGAAAAGACTCTGCCAAAAACAAAAGCTAATCAGCAAACATCTTTGTCTTTTAGATGATCAAAAGATCTGTGAAACTCTCCTGGACACAAACTGTGAAGCCCATATCTTGTGTCCGTGGTAAATGGTGAGAGCAACAATGAGTGGAAGTGGAATAGAGACCCCCAAACAGAGAGGACATGTGGGGACAATGTAAGTGTAGGTGATCACAGAGGAGAGACTCAGTCTGGAATGCCAGGGCTGTGGGGTACACCCCAGTGCTCTGCACAAGCCAACTGCAACAGTGGTGGGGCCTTCAGTGAACTGGTTCTATGGAATGAAATGAGTATCAAGCCAGGGAGAGTTTAATTTAGCAGCATAGGAGAGAATGCTAATGGATGACTTCTTCTTCCATTAAGTTTCAGAACAGAATAGCTTTACTGAAAATAAGAAAATATTGAGATTTTTTTCAGCTAAAGTTCCCCTGGGTGTAAGGCAGGGGTAATTACTTGGTAGGTGAGGAAACTGTTAAACCTCAGGAGGTTAATAGAGCAACTTGTCCCTGATCACCCAGCTGATTAGTGGCTGAGCTGGATCTGGGGTCCAGATCTCCTGAATTTCTGATTCTTCTGCTCCATTTTGCCAATTTGAAGCCATGACTGATAATACATGTGCATGGAGGATGGTCTATATGACCACTTGAATCTGGTGTCCAAACCACCTGGGCACTCAGCTGATTCTTATCAAGATTCTTGATGGCCTCCATGTTGCTAAATTCTGTGGAAACTTTGACACAATTTATACCTCCAATATTGATATGTCGAAATTGAGCACTCCTTGAAGCAGTTCCTTCTCTTGCTTTTTCTATCAGTTAGAACTTCATTCCTGGTGAGAGAAATCCATGCCAAAGGGGTCAACCTAAATGAACAATTTACTGGCTTGTATAATCACTCTCTCAGTGAGGCTGGCTTTCAGTATGATCTGATACAGGAGCCCAGATAATGCTACTAAGACTACTTTCTCTCTCTATATTTCTTGGTTTCATTTCCTCCATTCTCATACATACTCTCTCCTCATAGGGGAAAGTCTGCTGTTAACTCCAGTCTTGCATTTAATTATGTGCAAATCCAGCAGGAAAAATTATGCCTCAGCCAGCAAGCCCTGGGATTTGCACCAATTGGTCCTATTGTCTTGTCTTAAACTTTGTGCTGATCGCTGAACCAGCCACTGTGGCCAGGGGGGTGGAATGCATTGATTAGCCTAAGCCTTCATTAAATTCTCCACCCCCAGGGCCTAAGGGAAAATTAACTTCACCCAACTTCCTTGCTGTTAGAGAAGGAATCCCCAACCCCTAGGCCACAGACCAGTACCAGTCTGTGGCCTGTTAGGAACGAGGCTGGACCACACAGCAAGAGGGAGAGTAAGTGAGGTTCACCTGTATTTACAGTTGTTCGCCATCTCTCAGATTACCACCTAAGCTCCGCCTCCTGTCAGATCAGCTGTGGCATTAGAGTCTCATGGGAGCCCGAACCCTACTGCGAACTGCGCACGTGAGGGATCTAAGTTGTGCGTTCCTTATGAGAACCTAACACCTGATGATCTGAGGTGGAGCTGAGGCTGTGATGCCAGTGCTGGGGATTGGCTGCAGATACAGATTATCCTTAGCAGAGAGGTTCGACTGCACAGAGAACATAATAAACTGATTACTCGTAGACTCATATTAAAACCCTATAAGTGAGTGGCAAGTGATCACTAAGCTGTACCTGGTGGCAGGCTATAAAGCCATTCCTCCCCATCCCCATCCCTCACTCCCTGGTCTGTGGAAGAATTGTCTTCTGTGAAACCAGTCCCTGGCGTTGAAAAGGCCGGGGACCTCTGCATTTGAGTGAGGAAAGGGTGGTTCTCCTAAGCACATTTGAGGTCCTGTTACCACAAGAAAGGAACTGAATATGGGGCAGCATAAACAACAAATGCCCAGAACAACTTCTCTGACACCACATTTTCCTAGTGTGCGTCCTACGTCTCTCCTTTCATTCCCCCTCACTGTGTTCCCCTTCTCAACTTGCTCTTTAACCTTGGAGTTTAAGGCCCAGCTCCCCATCTTCCCTTGCGGATCTGTACGTCCCTTTAAGGTGAATTTACCCAGTAGTGAAAGGAGGAGATGAACATAGCCCAGGGCACTTTGAGTTAACCTTAGCTAACGTGGTAGTTGACATTGTAGGCCGTGGAATTGAATGAGAAATTGTATTTAATAGGAAATCTTGAGAGGAAGGAAGATTGTTGACACAAGTGTGTATGAGGATGCAAAGCACTGCGCTATTCCTTCTCCTTTGCTTCAGAGATAAGGGACAAGGTTGAAGCACATTTACAAGTTGTTATCATCTAGCCACAAAGAGTGAAGTATATTAGCCAGGTGAGTTAAAAGTCCTGTTAAGGTTAGATCTATATATACTTGCTTTTCTCCTTGTGAAATTGAATTTCTGGCTGGTTTGTTTGCTGGGAACATGAAGAAATCTCTTGGGATATTTGCCCCTTTATTACAGAGGTTTACTGTAATCACGAATGGGATATAATCTTTAACCTTGAGGCTATCTGTGGTCACTGCAAAACTTGTTTACATATTTGTTGTGGGGAATTGCATTTACTCACTATATGTCTGATATAAGAAATTGTATATAGTAGAATATGTCTGGGTAGGAGATGGATCTATATACCTAAACTGTCATGTACCGACCGGCACTGTTAGTGACCTCACTAACTTTATCCTATAACTATTTCTACCTAAATTCATAAACTCAATTTCTAATCAGAAACCATAAGTTCCTTTGTTTTGGTTTTCTGGTTATTGATTCTAGAAGAATAATTCTAACAGATTGTGAAGCTTGTTTTTTCATACCATTCATGTCTTGAAAACTCCCTAGTGTGTATCCACAGCCCTGTTCAATGCCCTGAGCTCTAGACTTGTATATCCAGCTTCCCACTTAGCACAACCTGGATATTTTACAGATGTCACCAACCCAATGTGGCCAAGAGTGGGCTTCTAATTTCCTCTTTTTTCCCTCCCACCAAATCTGTCTCTTTGCTCAACATTCTTCAACATTTTAGTAAATGGCACTGTTATGTATCCTGCCTCACAAACAAAAATTTTGGAAACTATTCTTTATTTTTCTCTTTTTCTTCTCCCACATAGTCCATCACCAAGTCCCATCAAATATCTGTCAAACCATCCACTTCTGCCTGCTTGCTGCCACCACCCTGGTCTTTGCCACTATAATCTCTTGCCTTGCCCACTTCAACTGTACCCCTCATTAATCTCCACACCTCCTCCTACTATAATCACAGCAGCCAGGGTGATGTGTATGAAGCATGAATCAGCCACATGCCCTTCCAAAGACTGTCTTCCCAATGGCCTTCAGGATAAACCTCAAATGTCTCCCCATGACTGCAAGGTCCTGCATGGTCTTGTCCCTGCCTCACAATTCAATCTCATGTCATTTGTTGTGTCCCTCACTCATGGGCTGCAGCCATCCTGCTTGCCTTTGGTGTCATGTAGGTTATGGGCTGACGAAAGGAGAAAACACACAAACACACATGCACATACGTGTCCTGATTGGTATAGTCAAGGCCCAGAAACTTTTCAGGAAAAGGGTGGCCACAGAGGGCGAGAACAGATGCAACGTGTTCTGTGTGGGCTTTTGCCTCGTTGCTAGCTCCCCGATGTGATGTCCACTCAGAATAGAATAGGGTCCTTCTGGTTCGAAGAAAACAACCACATTTTTGCTGTACAAGTCTTTCACGCATAGGACTCATATCAAGACCATGCACTTAGATTCGCTAGGTTTGAACCAAATTCAGCATCAGCAAAGCTATATCCTCTTGGGAGGAGAGTCAGTATAGTAGTGCTTCTTTACCGGTGGTGATACATTTGAAGACTCAGTGGATGCCTAAAGCCATGGTAAATACTGAACCCTATATATACTATGTTCTTTCCTAAATATACACACCTATGATAAAGTTAAATTATAAATTGGCACAGTAAAAGATGAACAATAATGGCTAATAATAAAGTAGAACGATTATACCAATATACTGTAATAAAAGTAATGTGAATGTGGTCTTGCTCTCCCTTTGGAAATATCTTGTACTGAATTCATCTTGTTCTTGTGATGATGTGAGATGATACAATGCCTAGGGGCTGACGTGAGGTGAAGTGAATGTCATAGCCGGGGGCGTCCAGCCTGCAGCCAGAAGGCCACGTGCAGCACAGGATGTCTGTGAATGTGGCCCAACACAAACTCATACATTTACTTAAAACATTAGGAGATTTTTTGTGATCGTGCGTCACAATGTATTTAATGTGTGGGCCAAGACAGTTCTTCTTCCAGTGTGGTGCAGAGATGCCAGAAGGTTGGACACCCTTGGGCCGTAGGCCTTGTGACACAACATTAGGCTAGTATTGCCCTTCTGGTGAGAAGGCTTACTTGAACACAAGTACTGCAGTATTGTGACAGTCGGTCTAGTAACCACAGTGGCTAGTAAGTGACTAGGGGGTGTGTTGTTTACAGTGAGGATATGCTGGACAAAATGTTGATTCATATTTTGAATGGGTTGGAGTAGAACAGCATAAGATTTTTTTAAAGGCTTTATTTATATATTTTTAGAAAGAGAGGAAGGGAGGGAGAAAGAGAGGGAATCTCTCCTGTAAACCTCAACCAGGGATCAAACCCACAGTCTAGGCATGTGCCCTGACTGGGAATTGAACAAGCAAACTTGCCTTGTTGGACAATGCCCAGCCAACTGAGCCACACTGCTCATGGCAGATAATGCAAGATTTCATCACTCTACTCAGAATGGTGAATTGGAAACTTATAAAATGTTTATTTCTGGAATTTTCCATGCAATATTCTTGGATCTTGGTTGACCATGGGTAACTGAAACAGCACAAAAGTGAAATCATGGAAAAGGGGGAAACTATGATACTTCAGGTATGCTGAAAACTATGTCTGCCTTTAGCTTTGAAGCATTCAAGAAAGATATTTCCCTACAGTCCACTCCTTGACTCTCATTTAGTCTGGGTTATATGGATGCTGAGTTTGGTCCGAGGACTCAAATGTCAAGTCCATTTCCCTAAAAGCCTGTTTGTTCCCTGAACATGTCATGCTCATTCATGCCCCAGAGTCTTGGAGATCCCCCCTGCCGTCCCCGCCGTTACTTGAAGCATTTTCTCCAGCTCTTTCTCTGCATGGCTGAATTCATTTTATTCTTCAGATCTTAGCTAAAATGTCATGTTCTGTGGGGTTTTTACTATCTAAAACAATTTATGCTGTAATTCCTTACTGTAGCAGCTTATTTCTTTTCCTTGTTTTTCTAAAAATCTTTTGTTTATATATAATTTTGTTTTTGTTTTGTCTTCCTCCCATTAAAATATAAATTAATTAAGCCCAGGGGCCTTATCTTTTTTTATGTTATTTATTTATTTTTTAATATCCTCGGGGCTAACAGTGTCTTGCACACAACAGGCACTCAACAGATTTTAGCTGAATGCGGGATTGGAGATAAGTATCTTGCTCAGGATGGACCTCATTGCTAGATTCATACAGACAATTACAGGCTGGCCTCTGACACAGTGGTTGTTGGGTGAGTAGGTTATGGATGGACAGAGACAAGTGGCTTTAGCCTTCAGCCCCTGGGGGTTTGGTTCTTGGTGTTTGGGTTTCTATGGTCCCTACTCTTCAGTTTCCTTTCTAGAAACCATTGGTGATGAGATAGGACATTTCATTTTCATGCTCACAGTCTTCGTTCCTTTGATATGAGATGTGTGTTCTTGAGGAAGAGAGTGAAAAGTGCCTATTAGTGATCCCACAGGCAACTTTTCACACTGCTCTTGGAAAGGAAGTTCTGTGCAATGCGGAAGTGAATAAATAAAGAAAAAAGTGAATTATGGCTCATCTTCATCTACAGAAGTAACATATTAGATTGGGCTCTACTTATAATTTTATAAGTTGTTTTGTAATGCCTGAACAAGCATTTCTGTTGTTTTTACTACTTGTTAATAATTGCATCAGTCAGGTTTTACTAGGTTGTGTTGCAATAACAATAAATAACCCCCTAAAATCTTAATGGCTTAAAATAGCAAAGGTTTCTTCTCATTCACAGTATGTCAATATGAATGAGGTTAAGCTCTTCTCTGTGTGTCTTCTTCATCCTAGATCCAGGCTGAAGGAATGGTCCCTGTTTAGGACATGCTTGTCTCATAGCTGAGGGGGAGAAAAAGAGAAATGGAGAAAATAGGCAATACCTTTTAAAGTTTTTCCTTAGAAATGGCATGATTTTCTTTTACTTTCATGACTTGCCAAAGCTAGTCACATAGTCAAGCCTGACATCAATGGGACTATTTAATTCAGGGAGGCAGAACAAATGAGTGAAAATGATAGAGGACTTCCAGTCAAGGTGGCAGCATAGGTAAACACGGCTCACCTCCTCATACAACCGCCTCAAAATTACAACTAAGCATAGAACAACCATCACTCAGAACTATCAGAAATCAGGTTGAATGGAAGTCTGACAGCTAGGGAATTAAAGAAACCACAGGAGTCTAGACTGGTAGGAAGCCCAGAGATATGGAACAGGCTGCTCCCACATCCATGTGTTGTGGGTAAAAATTTGAGAGGGCTATCTCAGGAGTGAGGAGTCCCAGCCCCACACCACGTCCTCAGGCCCAGGTTTCCAGTGCCCAAAAGATACGTTTTATAACTTTTGGTTGCAAAAACCAGTTGGGATTGAATTGGTGGAGGAAACCTATGGAATCCCAAGCAGTTCACCTTAAAGAACCTACACACAGTTTTACTCAGATTCATTCCGCCTGAGCTCCAGCACCATGGTAGCAGCTTAAAAGGTACCAGTGGCATAAAGGGAGAAACTGAAGTGGCTGGCATCAAGGGGGGAGCCGAAGGACAGCTTTTTTTCAGACAGAAAGGTGGGCAAAGGCCATCGTCCCTTTTCTGAGCTTTCCACCCACAGAGAAACGGAGCTGGCAGGTGGTGCTATATCTGAGACTCCACCAACCTGGCCAACATTGACCCTGCCCTGGAGATCCCCTGAGACTCCACCCCACCCAACTTATGGGCCTACCCCAGCTATTAACCATGACTTTTCCATATGAATGGCTTGTCTTGGCTCATGTTTTATAACTTCCTAAATCTTATCAAACAGGCAACTGCTGGCCTCAGTAAGCCCTCAGTCCCCATACCTCTTGCTAAGTGGCCCCAGGCATTATGCTAGCAACAAACATCCTATATTTACAGCTTGGCTTTGCCTGAGAATCTCCAAGCCCAGCATAAATAGTAGCCATCTCAGATTGCTTTATAGCTCATGCAGGGTGGTCCCAAGCAGAACACAGAGAAGGGCTGACCTTGGCCTGACCACCTAGTGGACACAGCTGCAGACTACATCAGAGCACCACCATCCTGCCCCTGTACAGCTGATCCTTCATGGAAAGTGGAGGTTGGTGGTCAACAGTCACAGCCAGTCCTTGAAGCTGACTGACTGGCCTGGGTAAATCCCTCCCATTGACCTGCAAACAGATACCAAGGCTAAACTACAGGAGGAGAGTGTACTCAGCCCACAGAAAGACACACCTCAAGTACCCAGCTTGGGTATTAGACTATGCTACTGAACCTCACAAGACACCTACTACATTAGGCCACAATAGCAAAACAGGGAGTCACAGAGGCTCTACCTACTACATGGAAACAAAGACAGGGAGGCTTCCAAAAAGACGACACCAAGACACATGACCCGTATGAAAGAATGGATCAAAACTCATGAAAAAAACAAAATGGAGATAAGCAATCTTATCAGATGCAGAGTTCAAAACACTGGTTATAAGGATACTTAAGGAGATTAGTGAGGATCTCAATAGCATAAAAAAAGATCCAGTCAGAAATGAAGGATATACTGATTGAAATAAAGAACAATTTACAGGGAAATGACAATAGAGTGGATAAAGCCAAGAATCAAATGAATGCTTTGGAATGCATGGAAGCAAAAACAACCAATCAGAACAACAATAGGATAAAGAACCCCCTAAAATCAGGATAGTGTAAGCAGCCTCTGTAACAATTTCAAATGTTTCAACATTTGCATCATGGGGGTGCCAAAAGGAGAAGAGAAAAAGCAAGAAACTGGAAATCTATTTGAAAGAATAATGAAAGAAAACTCCTAATTTGGTGAAGGAAATAGACGTGCAAGTCCAGGAAATACAGAGCGTCCCAAACAAGATGGATGCAAAGAGGCCCACTTCAAGACACATCATAACTAAAATGCCAAAGATGGAATATAAGGAGATAATCTTAATTGAAGCAAGAGAAAAGCAGTTAGTTCTCTACAGGGTAGGTCTCATACAACTGTCACTGATTCCTCAAAAGAAACTTTGTAGGCTAGAAGGGATTGGCAAGACATATTCAAAGTCATGAAAAGCAGGGACCTACAGCCAACATTGCTCTAACCAGCAAAGCTATCATTTAGAATCCAAGGACATATAAAGAGCTTCCCAGACAAGAAAAAAACTAAAGTAGTTCATCATCACCAAACCATTATTATATGAAATATTAAAGGGACTTGTTCAAGAAAAAGAAGATCAGAACTATGAACAATAGATGGCAATAAATGTATATCTACTAACAATTGAGTCTAAAAAACAAACTAAACTAACAAGAAGAACAGAGACAGAATCATGAATACAGAGAGGGTTTTGATCATTGCCCGATGGGAGGAGTGTGTTGAGGAACAGGTGAGTGGTGAGGGGATTAAGAAGTACAAACAGGTATTTACAGAATAGCCATGGGGATGTAAAGTACAGAATAGGAAATGGAACAGCCAAAGAACTTATATTCATGACCCATGGACATGAACAATGGTGTGGGGTTGGCCTGAGGGAGTGGTGGGTGCTAAGTGTATGGGAAATAAACTGGGACAACTGTAATAGCATAATCAATAAAATATAATAAAAATAAAAATAAAATGTATTAAAAAGTATTAAAAAAGAATAAAAATATAATCTTCCAGAGGAACTTTCTAATGATGATCTAACGGTACTGTTGCTGAAAAATTTTAGCAGCTTCTAATGAATGAAAATTTTAAGTGAGTGAATATTTGTAATGTTCATGATGTGTCAGCATTATACACAAGCTGCCTAATGCAGGACAAAGAACATGAAGGAGAATTTGGAGTTTTTGTGTGCCAATAGTTTACGGTATGAGCTTGGACAAAACACTTAGTATCACTGAGCTCCCATTTCCACAAAACAAGGGGTTTAAATTAAATGGTCTCCAAGTTCACTATAAACAAAAAACATAAATGTTCCTTTGATGCCAAGGACATGCTGGTGGTGTGTCTGAGTGACCGGCAGTATTGAGGATTTGATTTGCAGGGACTCTTTGGTCTGTTGGAAAGTGTTTCTCTGCACTTTATAGGCAGGAGACAAGATCTAAGACTTTTTCTTTTTGCCAACATGAAAGGATGGATCTGTACTTATTTTCTTTCCACCGAAACCTTGCCACTCACCTACATGGGACTGCTGTTCAGTTTAGAAGAACTTTTCATTCTCAGTTCAGTTAGTCAAAGGACAAGTTCTGACAAGGTGGCTCTTTGAGTCTTGTCGATGAATGATGGTGAAAAAAAGCAGCAGTAGGATGTGAATGGAAATCCTGACTCCAGCCTGGCCCTAAATTGTTAGATTTTGGAAAGATAAAATTAAGAAAAAAATCAGACTTTGAAAAACCCATTGGTCTGAGGCTTATTCTGTATGATTCTTCATGTTAAATAAACCTCAGGGGTTTGGAAAAGTGAGATCCTAACCTGAACCCGTCAAGGTTTTTTTTTTTTTCCTCTCAGGACATCTATTTCCAATTTTCCTTGTTATTTAGGTTTACTTGGCATATATCTTAAATTAGAAACACTCAGCTTTTACATCCATATTTTCAGCTTAGATCAGATCCTACAGAGCTTCAGCTACTGAATTGAAAACCTGTTGACCCCACATGCCCATTCTTTCACTCATGTAAGTGATTTTGTATGTTTTTGAATATAGGTCCTGTGAGTGGTGGCTTTGAAATATCCAAATATATCCCTGTCATTGTTATCATTACTGACAGAATATTAGTTCAATTTACTTGACTACTTTCCTCTAATATGTTAAAACATCTTCCATAAATGTTGTCCCTTGGGGAAGCTCTCATACATGTGCATCGAGAGATAGATAAGTGCAAGGATGTTCAGTCCAGTATCATTTGTGATCACAAGAAGAAGAATGCCTGAATATATGTCTCAAAAACACATTGGGTGAAAAAAAAGCAAGCTGCAGAATTGTACCTACAGTAAGAAACCATTTACTTGAAGTTTAACAACACACAAAACTCTATATTATATATAGGTGTACACATTTATAATAAAAATAATAAAATATAGAAGGATATATAAGAATTTTGGAATAATGGTTACCTCTGGGGTAAAGTATACCAAGGGGATCAGTTTTTGTCTGTCATGTTTTATTAATATTTCTTAAAAACAAATATTACAAGACTTTAACCTTGGCTAAATCTTGCTGATGGTATGAGAGTATTTGTTATTTTTTATGCTTTTTGGTATATGGGAAATATTTAACAATAAAATAGTTACCTCCCCTCCCCCATTCATCCCCTTTGCCTCACGTAGACCTCAGAGAGGTGTAGTAGCAATGAATATGAAAACCAACCTCCAGCAGAAAGGTTTTACTACATGTGGTTTTGAGAAGGTGACGTTTTTCTTTTTAATTTAAAAACATCTCCTCAGCCCCGACCAGGTGTCTCAGTTGGTTGGAGCATCATTCTATGCACTAAAAGGTTGCAGGTTCCATTCCTGGTCAGGGCTTATACTTGTGTTGAGGGTTGTATCCATGTCAGGGTATGTACGAGAGGCAGCCGATCAGTGTTTCTCACATCAGTGTTTCTCTCTCTCTCTCTTTCTCTCTCAAATCAATAAACATATCCTCTGGTGAGGATTAGAAAGATAGAAATTAAAAAAAATCACCTCAAACTCAAATTTTAGATAGGTTTGAACAAAGCTAGATTCTCGGGGGCTTTTCATTCATAATAATTTGTTTCTCATATTCCGGAGGTCCTTCTGCAGCTTCTGCCACCCTCACGCTCAGAACCCTTTATGGGCTCGTGTTGTCCTCAGAATGAATTGGCCCTGGTGGGCTGCAGCCCTGCAACATGGGCCCAGGCTTCTCCCCTGCCTGCTGCATTTCTCTATCACACTCCCTGTTCTCTCCCCTGGGGTCTTCAGAGTCTGGTTGTTTGCCTGGCCTACTGTTATCTCTCCCATTTCTTCAGCTCCAAGTTTTGATGCTTCTTCAAGGACATCTTCTCTCACTCCCTTGCCTGGGGTCTGTGCTGGTTTCATTCTCTACTGGATCCCCAGTGCTGGGCATACTTCCTAGGACATATGATCAATATGTATTTATTAACTCTCACTAACCTGGAAGTAGAATTGTAGAGATTCAATCAATCAGGTCACACTCTAACTCCCACTTATGCCTCTTTATGAATAATGATATGCCTACTTATTCTTGCTTCATTTTTGCTATACATAAGACAATAATAGCTATATAGATATAAGATAATTACTACAGATTAGTAATTCATACCACATTCTTGAGACATATCTAAATTTTATAATTCTTAGTATTAACAAGTGACACCTAACATGAAGAAAATCAGGAATTAAGTATCATTAGTTATTTTTAAGTCAGTTACCTATAAAACGGATCATCTGTCCTCCTATTCAGGAGCATATATTGGTAATAAAAATTCCTAAGAATTTATGTCGTGTTTAATATCAGTATTGGCAAGCTCTATGCATGGAAAGGAAGTCATTGAAACACATTCCAGGAAAGTAGAAGTCTGTCTAAAGCAGGCTTGTTTAAACCAAATTAGTAAAGTAAGGATAATTTTTGGATTGTTTAATTTACCAGGCAGTTCCTTGGAAAGGGTTCACAGGGTAGTGTTAGCGTTAGAATCCTCTGAGCTTAATAGTGCTACTAAAATTTAAGCAGTGTCTCTCTTGTTTTTGTGTAGGGGACTGAAAGTCTATGGATTTTAATTGGGTAGGTCTAATAACATGTTAATAACTCACAAATTGCTAGCTTTGGACTACAGATCTTGAGTGAAAGGGACTTCATAAATTATACATGTCTGGCAAATAGGTGATACATTTTTCAAATCACATAAGCTCTTCAGAATCAAGTCTGCTCTGTGGAGATAATTAAAGAAAATCAATGTGTTGATTGATATATATTTGACTTGAAAACACATTCTCCATGCTGCCTTAGACAGTGGGGCGCCCAGGCTTCAAGATCACTGTTCTCTGAAGACAGCGTGAAAGGCTGTAGTTTGTGGGGTGTAGTGCTGATTTCTCCACATGCTGCGTTCTCACCTCAGTGCTGGTCCTGACCCAAACTCCCCATAGAGCTGAGGGGCATTGACTTGATCTCCTATCTCCATCTCCTTCCTTGAGTGAAAGAGCATGACTCTCTCTTTTAGTCTGCCTGGGATGGTGGGAGGCTTATTTCATCAATGTTGGTAAAGTGCTAGGAAGATTAGAAGTGCTGTGTCCATTCTAAGCAACATTATTGATTCATATTTGTCCTTGTGGTTAATAAAATATTCTCCGCATATCAGATAATGGCTCAGCACTGCAAAAACAACCAAGAACTGCTGGCACAAGAGATATGGCCTATGTTTTCCCTTAGAAAAACTGATGTCTATAAAATGCCTTCAGTGTCTCTGAAAAGACCTTAGGACATGACTGAAACTGATTGCATTGTTATTGTATATTTACTTGCCTATCAGAATATTTTCCTCTTTTTGTTTGTTTTAATTTGCTTTTCAGTAACTATCTGTGATAATGTTGAACCCAGTTAAGCTTTACATTATGAAGGTCTGGACTGGTAAAAAATTTGCTTATAATTATGGATAATTCTGTTCATCAAATAATAGCAGACACATGTACACATGCATGACTGTGTATATGCAAATATATATATAAATGTGTGAATATATGTGCACTCATATACATGTACACATAGTTGTATACATGCATAAATACATATATGTCATGCTAATATACTTCTGTATGTCTGCATTATTACTCTACAGAAATAATAAAACATGATAAGTAACTACTAATTGTGACATTTAGCTCATTTGCTGTCCTTGAAAATATTTTCAGAATTGCACTCCTGGAATTACTTTCTGCAGGCATTTTAAAGTCATATGAGGAATCTAGGATGGTTCATCATTATAGTTTAAAAAAACCTAAGATAACATAACACAGCTAGATCAGCTAGCTTATTATTCATTAGACTTGGTTATGGATCACTTTTCCATGCTTCCAAATTCCAAACACACCCTCAAAAGATGGAAGATTCAATACTATTGGCTGTTGTAAGAGAATGTGCAGTGGGCTGTGAGAATTGTACTGAAGATGAAGTGTCTCCTTTGGATACACAGGGTTTGCTTTGTTTGCTAAAAAAATCTTTTTCTAATGTTGTTATGATTATGTTTTTTAAAAAGTATTTATCTTTTTGTGACACATAATGGAAAAAGAAATCATTATGGTCACACCATTTGTATGTAGCATAGTCATGAAAATATGTGCACTATGTATACACTATGAATATTTTAAGAATTTGCTAGTTACCATGATCACTGTGACTTTGTTGAGCATAATCCCATGAAGTGAAGGGTCACAGGTCCAATTCCTGGTCAGGGCACTTTTCTAAGTTGCAGGTTTGGTCCCTGGTTGGGGCATGTTCAAGAGGTGGCCGATTGATGTTTCTCTCTCACATCGCTGTTTTGCTTTCTCTCTTTCTCCATCCCTTCCTCTCTTTCTAAAAATAAATAAATATTACAAATTAAAAAAAGAATTTGCTTGTTTTATTACTCATCAGTTCTTTTCCTATATCATTAATTGTACACTTGGTGTATACTAGATGTTATGAAATGCATTAAAGAGTTGAAGACAATCCTACAGTCATGGAAGTTGTGATCTGGTTGAGTTAAAAAACTGTGCTAGAAATAAGATATTAAATAAATTATTATGGACAGAGGCCGATAGTTGTCTCCCAACATCTATTTTCCCCTTTTGCTTCAGTAACAGAATTTCTAGTTTTTAGGTGGGCACATGGCTTCCCAGAGTAAAGATGCATTTCTCAGCCTCCCTTGCAGCTAGGTATGGCCAGTGCCAAGCCTATGCTGTGAGCCAGTCCTGTGTAAGAGAGACTGTTCTGTGGCAGCTTCTGGGAACCCCTCTTACATGTCAGCTACACTCACTGTGGCCTCTCTTTATCATGTCTTCTTGCATGCTGGCTGTGGCTATAACTATGGGAGCTCTAAGACCATATTGGACCATGCAGGTGAGGGCCTCACCTAGGAATGAAGGAGTAGAGTCTGGAAGGAGCCTGGGGTTCTGCATTTGTGGAATTGCCATACTGCCATGAGCAGCTTACCCCTGGGCTTCAATGTGAAAGAGCAATAGACTGCCATCTGTCTGTTATTTTGTGTGTCTGATACTTTACGCCAAATATTATCCTGACTGGCACATCCAACAGAGTATGCATTTTAAGTGTGGAAGGGATGATATGCAGTATCACAATGGGTGATTGTCATGAGGGAAGGCTTCCTGGAAGAATATGCTATCCTAGCTTGACTCTTCTCTTACTTCCTCATTATTTCTTCCATGTCACTGTTTCCTGAACATGACAACACCTTCTCTTCCCTACCTTCACTCATGCTGTTCCTTCTGCAATATCTTTCTCTACATATCTTCCTGTCTATTTAATTTTACAAATATATTATATAATCCACATAAGCAGTTGGCACAGATAATTAAACTGAGTAAACAATCTGTGCTCAGCTGTTACCATTATTACTGTCACCAGCTAACTTGAATTTTGCTTCTGTCTTTCTTGAGCACTCCTGCTTTGCTCAGAAACCACTGTCCCCTCTGTATCCTAGTACCTGGCTGGCTGGTTACTTGTGCGGCTACTGCTCAGAAGGCACGGAGGGGGAGGAGGAGTGTGGCCCTCAACATGCCTTCTTTTCACCTTCTGGCTGTTTCTTTGCCCTCGTGTCCCTTCTCTGTCCCCAGGCTGCTGTTTCTATGGCCACTTCTGAGAAAGAAGGGCCGTAGCAACACTGCTTCAATCCTGCTTTAGCTTTGCCTACTTAATTTTTACTTCTGTTTGGGGACAGGGGAGTGGTTGCAAACAGATCAGAGTGTAGGACTGGGGCAGGCAAGCTGTGTTTGCAAGATTACTCCACCTTGTCTTATGATAGCTGCAGGACTGGTATTGTAACAACATCTTAATGACAATGCTATGCTGCTATTTGCTTCCAAGTGTTGCTGCTCAGATGGGATTGCTATGTCAGCAGGACATGTGCCAAGTGTGGGGCTCACTCTCAGACTGGCCATTCTCAACTCTGTACAGTTGTCCTCCTTGCACTTGCCTCCCTTCAGCCTATCCTGCTGCCGTCCCATGGGCTGGGGCACAGTAACATGGGAGTCCCTACAGCTGACCGTGGGCAGCACAGCTGGCACTATTCTGGTGTCTCAGTTGGTTCCTACAGAGAATTCTCGCATGGTCTTTGGGAGTTCAGACACTAAAGGAAATCCCCTGTTGAGAATAATGAAGGCCTTGCCTTCATTATTGGGGTGAGTCAGATTTCACTCCAGATGGTGGCCTTTGGAAAAAGAAACTGTTGCTATCAGATTTGAGTTTTTAGTCATTGAAAAAGGACTGATTTGGAGGATGATTTCTACAGACCCTCCCCTATTTTCTGGCCTTGTCTCTGTTCAGAGAACTGACTGGAGATGTCTGTCCAACTTCCTCCTGTTGGTGCTCACATACTTGTGCTGGCAGGATTTTTGTACATCATTCCACAGTAGCACATTGTGGGGTCCTGAGGCCAGCATACAAGGGGGGCCACATTTCATTGTAATTAGCTATTTCATGAGGCCCTTTCCATCTTACCTACACTACCCAGCAGGGCAAATTCTTACTTCTTTATTCAAAAGCTTCCTTCTGATAGTAGTTAACTGTAATATGTTCCTCCATCTAAGCCTACCCACCCATGATTCTCCAAGTTCCCCAGGTGAATGCCGTTTCCTCCCTCCCTGTCTCTCCTTTTTTAAAAAGAGGTTGAGAAGATCGAGCTCTAGTTATTTCCGTCAATGCTATTCATTTTTGAGTCTACATTCCTAGTTAAGAGCATATTTTTTAATACCATGACTCCAGGCATCCAATATGAAAAACATCATAGCTTAGTAGAAAATGCCATTCAAAAAGTTGAATTAAAAGTGTTCCTAGCCCTGGCTGGTGTAGCTCAGTGGATTGAGCACAGGTCTGCAAACCAGAGGATCGCGGGTCAATTCCCAGTCAGGGCACATGCCTGGGTTGCAAGCGAGTTCCCTGCAGGCCAATTCCCAGCAGGGGACGCACTAGAGGCAACCATACATTGATGTTTCTCTCCCTCTCTCCTTCCCCTCTAAAGATAAATAAATAAATAAATAAATACATACATACATACATACATATTTAAAAAAAAGTGTTCCTGGAATTGTTAAACTAGAAAATACCCTTAAAGACATCCTCAGCATACTGGCAAGGGACCACGTACTAGCTGAAATGTAAATGGGGTATCTGGTATCTTTTTATGTGTTTTTCCAAAAATCTTGAATTAAGTAGGATTTACACTCTAGGAGCAAATCTGACCTCTAAAAATGGGAACAGACTTTCGGAGTCTCATTGGTTAGATCTTACTGCCATGCACAGTAGAAATTTCATGATTTTCCAAACAGCTCTACTGTTTCATTTGGACAGACTACACACAAAGAATCCACCCCCCTTTTATTTACTGAAAGTACAGAAGGGTAGAGGAACCAGTCATTTCAGTTTGCTGCGCGAAGGCCCCAGCACTTATCACTAGAACCGGGACTGGGGAGGCCTGGATGGAAGGCTCCCAGGTGCATCGCACTGGGGGAGTGACGCGGGCTCCAGTCCGCAGAGCTTGTGCACAGCTGCAGGGCCGAGGGGGTTCCACGCCTCAGGCCTCAGTATCCGCAGCCTTCAGCCTCCTCAAAGGAGGTCATGCTTTATTCCTACTCGTGTTTCTCTTTCCCTGGAAGTCGTCCTCCAGGATGGAAAGGAGGGGACTGAGTTTCTGATCAGAAATATGCTGTGCCCACGGGGCAGCCGGGTTAGGGTCCGGTGGGGAGCAAAGGCGGTGTTCTCCCAGCGCCTGTGGTTGGGCACCGAAATCGCCCACGTGGTGGCCAACTTTGTGGAGCAAGTCTGGACCCTAAAACAAAAGCAAACTAAGAGGACAGCTAGATCAGGAGTGAACCATAGAAATGAAGATCACGTGGAGGGTTAGCAACAGGGGAGTGGGAGGAGGAGAAGGGGAGAGAAGGTACAGAAAATAAGTAGCATAGACAGTAGGTAGAAAATAGATAGGGGGGAGGGTAAGAATAGTAGGGGAATATAGAATCTAAAGAACTTGAGACACGTGGTCATAAACTAAAGGGGGGGAATGGTGGGGGAGGGGTGTGCAGGGTGGAGGGGAATGAAGGGGGGAATAGAACTGTAATGGCATAATCCATAAAATATATTTTAAAAAAAGACTGGAGGCCGCTCAGGTTAGCCTCGCCCGAACGGGGACAACCGGCGGAGATGACTGTGTTTGTGCCCCCTGTGCTCCATCTTTCCGGCCTGGCCTTTAATGAGATCCGGAACGCAAACACTGAGGGGATGGCTGGGAAACGGCAGAAAGCTGTGAGTTCTTTATTAGAAAGCTGGGTGCTGAAGTTCATGTGTGCACATGTCATTAGTTTGTCATCCTGCGTCACATGCTGGGACCCGAAGGCCAGGGAATGGTATCGCGTTGAACCGAACCAAAGACAAACTTTGGTAAAGCTCCTTCTCAGAGGATTATGAAAGCTTGTTTTGGTCAAACTTCTCAACACCCTTGCAAGGGATTTGTTAGCTGTAGTTTAGAGACCGACTATCTTTCCTTATGCATGGCAAAAAAAAATGGCTAAAAAATGGCTTTCTCATTGTGATGTTCTTTTTCTCCACCAACCTCCTGGGTCGGTACAAGAGAGCTTGCAAAATGGCAGCTGTAGAATGATATTATTACTGACATAATGGGTCAATTTTAAGAATATAATACATTGAAATAATGTCAATTTAAATTTGAATTAAAACATTTAAGAATATGATAGATATTAAATAATAAAAATAATAATGTCAATGTAATAGTTATTTTTAAATGTTCATGAAAATACATATGTAACTGCTGATTACCTAAAATGATGGCACATTTCTGACATTTTTGGAAACATTCTGATGGAAAACCCATGCAAATTGCAGCTCTTTATATTTGTGTCACCAGTGGGCTTTCTTGGCTCAGTGTTCGAAATGTGTAACATATAATACAAGTATGGAACAAAATCATTGGGGGGACTTGGTGACATCTCTGTGGTTGTCATAAATGGCCAGGTTTTCCTAGGATTTTGTGTACTGATGGTCACTGCTGGTGTTTTGCAGGCATGGAACGTGCTTGGCATATATGACGACTGATGTCCTTATGGTGATCCTGCCCCCACATTGGGCAGCTGTGTTCTTCACCTCGCTTTGTGGAGAAATCTAAGTTCATGCTGGTTATAACCTCCATCTGCAAGAGCTCATGACAGGAACTGTCATATGAATATTTATTTTCTCTAATCCAAGGTATTGACTTGATTGGTTCAAGAGATGGTAGGAAAATTTTCTTTGTGTCTTGAATATTGAGTTTAAATGCACTTTGGAGTTGCAGCACTAATTCATTTTATTGTATATACTTAGACTTTGAGCCTTTTAATTTTTTTAATGCTCACCAAGGACATTTTTCATTTGTTTTAGAGAGATATGAAGGTGGGGCCGGGGGGAGAGACAGACAGACAGACAGACATGCAGAAGGAAACATCAGTGTGAGAGAGAAACATCGACTGGTTGTCTTCACTATGCACCCTGACTGGGAAATCAAATCCCATATTTTTTAGTCTATTGATGATGTTCCAATCAACTGAGCCACACTGCCAGGGCTAGATTTCGAACTTCTTGAACTCAATTAAGCAAATTTATGCACATCATAAGGTAGTTATTAGTTTAAAAAATGTGATTTTTAAAAAATAGTTTTCAAGTACTGAAGAAAAAGCAACACTAAATACTGAAACATAACTGAGTACTGAAAAGCAACATTAATACTGAAAAGCAACACTAAAATCAACAGGGATTTTTGTGGTTTATGTGCTGGAAGTTCACAGTGCCTGGATCCCAGTGTATTCTCAGGCACTGACTTTACTGAGTTATTTATCTGTTTCATCTTAGGAGGGGAAGGTGGGTTCATCCTGTAGGCTCCAGCAAAATAAGATCTTGGGAGGTGCCCTCTGGGTTACTTGAAGAGAAATAGCTCAACCTGTTGAGTATGTTGTGTTGGCCAGAGAGTTCATTTTTTTTTCTGTAAGATGGCTCTCATAGCATTTAGTTTTCTTTAACTTCATTCAAAATAATTTTGTTAGATTGTATTGTGACAGCTGCCATATCAGTGTGCATTAAAAAAACTCATCAAAATTGGTGATGTTTTGTGTAGCCCTTTTAATATTAAAGATGGAAGAGAATATGCAACATTTTTGGCATATTGTGCTTTATTATTTCAAGAAAGGTAAAAATGCAGCTGAAACACAAAAAAAATGTCTGCACAGTGTATAAAGAAGGTTCTGTGACTGATTGAATGTGTCAAAAGTGGTTTGCAAAGTTTTGTGTTGGAGATTTCTGCTGGATGATGCTCCATGGTCAGGCAGACCAGTTGCAATTGGTAATAATCAAATTGAGACATTAATAGAGAATGACCAATGTTATACCATGTGGGGGACAGCCAACATACTCAAAATATCCTAATCAATAAAGTTATTGGTGAAAATGAAAAATATGCCTTTTATTTTATGGAAAAAAACTACATGGACTTTTTGGCCAACCCAATATTAGCTCAGCTTTTTGAAGACTAAAAAAATCACTGTATAACATATCTTTTTTAAAATTTAATTTATTGGGGTGATATGTATTGGGGTTCAAAAAACCTGCATGCTGCATTATGAGCCCATCTTTGCAAGCAAAGTCTCTTCTCAACTGTATAACATTTAATACAGTTTTTTAAAAGCTAATATTGTTATTTAAATGTTTATCCATTATAATAGTCACTCTGGTCTTCTGAAAAATAACTCATAATTTGTAATTTCGAAGTGATTATATTCTTTAAATGTGTGCACTCTGTTCAGAATGGTTATCAGAGGATGTACTGCACATATAAATACCAGGCTGCAGACAGGGCTTGGATTAATAGACCACAGGGCTTGGATTAATAGACTGCAGAGGGCTATTTTTATGGAGAGTTTAAGTGCATGTTATTGTTAGTGCTAAATTGTATTAACAATAATACCCTACACATGTCCAGCATGTGTATGACATTGTACTGTTCTACAGGGTGTTGTGGTATACTTGACCTCATTTGTTCTTCACGCAGAACCTAGGGGGATGGTTTCAAGTGTTGACACTGAAGTCCTTTGCTAGAGATAAAGCCCTGGTAATGTGGGGGAAGAAAAAGATGCTATAGAAATACAAGCATTCTCTTACTGTATTTTTGACCAGTGCCATGGCCAGTGTTCAGATTAGCTTTGGACATGTCTGTCCCCAGGAGAGACCATCTATCATTTCTTCTACCTGGTGGGAGGAAAAAAAAAGAAAAATACATGAAGTGCTTTCTTGGAGGAAAACTGCAAGATTAAGGGTTCTCCTTAATCTTAACTACCTTCTGCTTCACAGCAATTATCAGCAAACTCTTGGATCCCCTGTTGAACATTTCTTCATATCCTGCTTGCTTAAAAATACTTTTCATATCCCTCTTGTGCCATTTGTGGTAAAATCTGAAGAATCAAGTACACATGTAGAGATGGTCAGAGGAAACAGACTATTTTGTTATTATAAGTCAATAGTGATTAAGTCTGGATTTATGTATTATTTATGGAATAGTTTGGATTTTCCTGTTTTATCAGCAGCAACATGGGAACTTAGAGACAGCAAGCTGCATGGTATATTGATAGCCAAAATGAATTCGTGAACTCGGGACTTTGGAATCCTGGACTCTGTGCTGAGAAAATTTTAAATAATGTATCATAATGATTATTTCTACAAGATACAACTCCAGGATTAAATGCTAATTTTATTTGACTTACATAAAGAGGAATCATTACGGCAGTTACTTTTAAAGAGCTCCCTGGGTTTGCTGGGAGTATCTGAATTAACAATAAATTGAGCACCATTACTTATTAATGGGCTCCAGCTGATTTATTGGGGGTACAGTGAGCAATTAGCCATTCTGCATCCTGTCTTCTGTTTGGCCATTATTTTTTCACTATTGAGTGCAAGTTCAGGGATGAGCACCTTGAACCAATGGAAAGTCTTCTTGTCAGCCTAATAGGGCCTTGCATCATCTTAATGGTGAGTTATGATCTGCCTTGAAGGATATTTGGACACACTTAATACCTTTTGGATGGCAACCACTGGAGGCATAAATGAAAGTACATGTTGTCATTGAACCACTAAAAATCTTTATTCAGTCACCAGATAGCCATTATATTATATGAATCTCTTTGGATATTTCTTTTATTTTTTTAATTGTACAATTGCTTTTAGCTTCTGTGGCACTTATAGAATGAATTGTTGTGGATGAACTGTAGCACAGTGAATCACAGTCAATGGTATTTATTTGAAGGAGTCACTTTGGGGTGCCTAATTTGTCCTCAGGAGAAATATTTTTTTGCTCGGCTTGCAAAATGTTGTAATAAAAATTGGTGATTGATGTTGATTATAAGGTTAAATGGCTGGGCCACAGTGGCCAAGGTCATAAATCAGAGCAGCCCGAAGTTGTGATTGGCCACTAGAGAAGGTTCTAAGTGGCAGAGTTTTTTTTTAATGAGTCAGTGTACATTTCAAGTCTTTATAGTATTATCTAGTTTATTGAAACTGTATTTAAAACATCATTCTACAGTGTTTTTTAACAAGTTCTAATGCAATTTGTTTTAACTTATATAAGCATATAGTAATGGAAGAAAACACATGAAACTGCTCTTCTTAGAGGGAAAACAGTTTAAGAGTTAGTGAGGGTGTGGGAGTTGCTAAATCCAAATTAATGGTCTGGCCCTTTGATTGTAGTTTTGTATTTGGTTGTTTAGATTTCTCCTTCCTAACAAGTTCCTTGGGCATCAAAAGGACTCCTCTGCCATTGTCTAGAATCTGTCCTTCACTGTCCAGAGGGCTAGCCCCTGATCTGACACAGGCCCTCTCTTCAATTTGATTGTTGAGTAGAGTCACAAGCATTGGAAGTTTGGAGTCCCGCATTTCCAGTCTGATGAGAAGGTTCTGGTACTTCCCTTTTTCTAGTCATCTGACAATTATTTTCCAAGCGTGTTTTTCTCTCTTTTGACAATTCTGGGAGCTTCAGGATAGCATCCCCTTTAAATCCTGCTTTGTTTAACTAAACCAAAAGTGGTTTCTCTTGCATGAGACCTACCCCTCCAAAACCCTTAATATATAAATTGGGCATGTGAACCCTTGGGAAACAGGATTTCTGACTGGGACTGTGAATATTTGTTAATTCATCCATTTATTCAGCAAATATATATGAGCACCTATGTATTAGGCATTCATCTCGACATTTGGGAAACAGCAATAAATAAAACAAAAAAATCACCCTGGCCAGTATGGCTCAGTTGGTTGGAGCGTCGTCCCATAACTGAAGGATTGCAAGTTCACTTCTCAGCTGGGGCACATACCTAGGTTGTGCGTTTGATCCCTGGTCTAGGCACATGTAGGAGGCAACCATTTGCTGTTTGTCTCTCACATCGACGTTTCTTTCTCTCCCTTCTCTCACTAATAGCAATGAAAAAAGTATCCTTGGGTGAGGATAAAAAAAAATCTGCCCTGGCTGGTGTGGCTCAGTGGATTGAGTGCCAGCCTGCGAACCAAAGGGTCACCTGTTTAATTTCCAGTCAGGGCACATGCCTGGGTTGCGGGCCAGGTCCCCAGTAGGGGGGGCATGAGAGAGGCAACCACACATCAATGTTTCCTTTTCTTTCTCCTTCCCTTCCGCTCTCTCTAAATATAAACAAATAAAATATTTAAAAAATCTGTGTTTTCATGAAATTTGCATTCTAATGAAAGGAGATAGACAATAAGCAATGTAAGTAAGTTAAGCATGTGTATTTGTTTAATATATAAATGTATGACATATGTTAGAGTGACAAATGCTATGCATATGTAAAATGTTTCTTTTAATTCTTTCTTTGTTAAAGTTCCTTGAATCACAAAAACCTGTTCGAGGGTGGATGATGATGTGGAGTGACCTAGACTGAGGCTCTGTCACTCTGTTGTTTACCTTGCTCTAACACTTACCTGCATAGCTCTCAAAGGGATTTCAGGTGGGTTCTGAGCTAAGGCAGAGAGACTGACTCTCCAGCTGAGTGAGAATGAGTGTCTGCTGGAAGCAAAGAGCTAGAGAAAGGGGGACTTGGGTTAGACTTGGAAGTGGTGGGAGTTGAGCAAGGGTTATAGTCTTTTTTATTTTTTGCTTATTGAATCTTATTTATTAAGTGAAAACAAGCAAGATTGCTTGCTATTTTTATCTTATGTTTAATTGTTATTCTATTACAGTCGTTTTGATTTTTCCCTCTTTGCCTCCTCCAACCCAGTCCACCCCCTGCTCCCACAGCCAATCCCCACACCGTTGTCCATGTTCATGGGTCATTCATACATTTTCTTTGACTAGTCCCTTCCCCTTCTTTCTGCTATTAATCCCCTCCCCTCTGGTCTCTGTCAGTCCATTCCATGTTTCCATGCCTATGGTTCTATTTCATTAGTTTATTCTGTTCATTACATTCCTCTTATAGGCGAGATCATATGGTATTTATCTTTCACCGACTGGCTTTCATTTAGCATGATATTTCACTTAGCATGATATTCTTCAGTTCCATCCATTTTGTTGCAAAAGGTTGGAGTTCCTTCTTTCTTTCTGCTGTGTAGTATTCAATTGTGTAAATGGACCACAGTTTGTTTGTTTTTTTATCCACTCATTTACTGGTGGGCATTGGGCTATTTCCCATACTTGGCTATTGTAAATAGTGCTGCTGTGAACATAGGGGTGCATAGTTTCTTAAGAATTGGTGATTCAGGATTCTTAGGGTATATTATCAGTAGTAGAATGGCTGGTTCATAAGGCAGTTCCATTTTTAGCTTTTTGAGGAAATTCCATATTGTTTTCCACAGTGGCTGCACCAGTCTGCATTTCCACTAATAGTGCACTATGGTTGCCTTTTCTCTGTATCCTCACCAGCACTAGTTTGTTGATTTGTTAATGGTGGCCATTCTGACAGGTGTGAGGTAACATCTCATTGTGGTTTTAACGTGCATGTCTCTGATGGCACTGATATCGAGTATCTTTTCATATGTTTATGGGCCATCTGTATGTCCTCCTTGGAGAAGTGTCCCAAAGCCGTACAGAAACTTTCTAATTTGATGTAGTCCCATTCATTTATTTTTTCTTTATTTCCCTTGCCCAAGGAGATATATTGGCAAAAATATTGCTGTGTGGGATATCTAAAATTTTCCTGCCTATGTTTTTTGATAGGACTTTTATGGTGTCACGACTTACACACCTAAGTCTTTTATCCATCTTGACTTTATTCTGGTATATGGTGTGAGTTGGTGGTCTAGTTTCATTTTTTTGCATATACCAGTCCCATTCTCCCAACACCCACTGTATCTTCATGCCCCCTTTGTCAAATATTAATTGACCATAGAGATTTGGGTTTATTTTTGGGTTCTTTATTTTATTCCATTGACTTATGTGTCTGTTCTTATGCCAGTACCAGACTGTTTTGATTACCATGGTCTTGTAGCATAGTTTGATATCAGGTATTGTGATCCCTCCTACTTTGTCTCAAGGGGGAGAAATTATTTGTTTGGGGGCTCTGCCTTGGCTCAGGTAGGTAAAATATAGGTATTAAGATTGAATTGAGCCCTGGCTGGTATAGCTCAGTGGATTGAGCATGGGCCTGGGAACTACATGATTGCGGTTCGATTCCCAGTCAGGGCCTGGGTTGCAGGCCAGTTCTCAGCAAGGGACTCACAAGAGGCAACCATACACTGATAGTTCTCTCCTTCCCTTTCCCTCTAAGGATAAATAAATAAAATCTAAAAAAAAGATTGAATTGAGAAAGCTAGGCTGGGACTTGGGCAGGTGGCCTGGAGCAAGGATACAAGCTGATCTGTGTGTGGCAAGGAAGGGGAGTCCTGGAAAGGGAAGGAAGCATCATAGGATTGATTGTGTGAGAGAGAGTAGGGTAGCGGGTTTCAGAACCTGTCAGGGTTGGTGCAGGGGATGAGCACCTGCCACCATTAATTAAGGAGATCTCACAAGGTGTGCAAACCCCAAAAAGAGATCCAACTTCATTGAGAGGAATAGGAGTTGAGGGGATCAGGACTGTTTGTCTTAATGCACCAGATGAATCCTTGTGCAGTGAGGGCATGCTCTAAGTGAGAAGTCTTAGAGTAGTGTTGTACTTTAGCTTATTGGCAAAGAAGAAAAACATGGAGAAGATGGTTATGCTAAGGTAGGGGGGATCAAAACCAGCATCATGCATCTGGAAAGCAGATGATGTGGCAGAGGAGAAGTTTGGGACAAGAAACTCCTGAAGGATGTCCTGGTCACCCACAGAAAGGAGCTGGATATTTGGGGGAAGAGCACATGCAGACAACAACAACAACAAAAACAATCCCAGGCATTTTCCGGCCACCTGTCACTGGCCTGGAATGAAGAGAAAAGCCATGGTGTTTGGTGATTTTCCACTAATGGGGAGACAGGAACAGCACAGGCTGAACTAATCTCTGACATGTTTGGTTGGGAAACAAGTATATCAGATTGTTTTCTGAAACATACTTAACCCACTGCTGATAGTTTTTTTTTGTGGGGACAAGTGATACTAGACTGGAAATGCTTTTAACAGACCATGCCAAAATATAGCGATTTATAATAACAGTTTTTTATTGTCTGTTACAGTTGTGGACCCAACTTTGTTCTTGCTTGCAGTCATTGTGGTTGGGGCTGTAGCCATCTGAAGGTTCAACTGGGTTGGGAGATGTATTAAGATGGTTCTTCCCTCACACATCTGGCATAAGGGCTGGGGTTCCTGGAACCACTTGAGGCTGGCCAAGCATGTATATCTTTCCACATAGTCTCTCTGCATGGTTATCTTGCATTTCTTACATAGTGGCTGGTTTTTCTTAAAGAAAGTGTTCCTTGAGACCAAGGAGGAAGCTGTGAGCCTTCTTATGACCTAGCCTCCGAAGGCACACAGCATTAATTGTACAATATTCTGCTGGTTACACAGAACCGCATAATTCACTTTGGGAATGAACTATACAAACATGTGTGAACTATTTATTATGTGTGTGCATGCATGCTTGTAATATATGCACGTATACACATAAGGAGTCTGCTATCACAAGCATGGTGTTTGCTTCTAGTTGACATCTCTTTGAGATTGGAAGAAAGAGAAGATCTTTGGCCTTGGATTTCTACAGTAGGATATAAGGCTCCTTAATAATAGGCTCTTGCAAAAGCATTAAGGTCACCACTAGAATGAAAAGGAATGTTTTTCTCAGAGGTATCCTGAGACTTACTGGAATAGGACTCAGTTTAGGACATAGTCATGGAAAAGTGAATCACACTTACACTGTTAAAAGGGGAGTTTGAATGGGATACAGACGCTTTTTTATCTACATAGATATGAATATACTTGGCGTGATAGATTAAAACAAGATTTTTATTTATTTATTTTTAAGAGAGAGGGGAAGGGAAGGAGAAAGAGGAGAGAAACATCAATGTGTGGTTCCCCCCGGTATACCCCCAACTGGGGACCTGGCCTGCAATCGGGCATGTACCCTGACTGGAAATTGAACAGGCAACCCTTTGGTTCAGAGGCCCACCACTCAATCCACTGAGCCACACCAGCCAGGGCTGGTGATAGGTTTTTTTGGGGGGGAGAAAGTAAATGGATGAGAATAAATAAAAGAAGAAGGAGAAGGAAGGAGAGAAAAAGGGAGGAGGTGGAAGAAGGACAGAACAACCAGAGGAATCATTGAACCCTGATGGACCATGGAGAATGCACTCTTCAAGAAGTTCAGAGCTGGAGTGAATAAGATGAAGGTGGAAAAACCAGAAACCGTTTTATATGTGGAATGATTGAAGGAACTGTGGATATTTAGACTGGAAAATACAAGGCTCAGAGGGCATATGAAGCTCTTTTCAAATATTTCAAATATTTGTCTCACAGAAATGGTTGTGGGCTTCTATTTGCTTCAGAAGAATTTGGGCCAGTTACTGTATATGTGTGTGTGTAGGTTTTTCTGACAACAGGATCCACAGACTGGATGATAACCTCACAAAGGGATCAGTATGGATTAGGTAGTGACATGATAACAGTCAACCAGGGAAGGATGGCGAGTAGAGAGGGGACTTAGAGGGGATTTTCAACCTTTTTGTGATTTGTCCCTGTTAATAAGCAACAAACTTGATTAGTAGTACAGGGTGTAAAGAATCAAACATATAGACCCCATTCAGAACTGTTAGTAGGTTTCCCCCTCATGTGGCTCAATGCTTATAAGTCTTTGTTTAGTATACCGCTGGTTTAAAAACCTAGCTATGAGATTATAGCCACTTCTCAAATCCACCCTTGGTACAGCTGTTCTTCCTGGCTCTGGTTTTTAGATCAGCATGGTTCCAAACTTTCTTGAACTATGTGTTGTAGCACCTATTGCTATTTCAACTTAGTGAGTAATTTCATTAACTGTATTTTTATATAGCCTGCTACTGAAGTCACTATCTCATAATTCTTAGTTCTCTTTAGAATTTTTTTCTCCTGCTTTCAACAGAAGCCAGAAGGAAAGGTAACAGCAAGGGTGGCGCCTTGGTCTCTGTCTTCCCCAGGTACCGTTTTTCTCAGTCAGCAGGATAATTTTCTGATTTCCTTTTAGCAACTGAGAGACTATCTCCTTCTCTCCTCCATCTTTCAAGGTGCTACTTGGAATTTGCAGATACCTTAAGTGCAGTGGTTAAATGTACTCATTAACCATGTCACTGAAGCTCAAATTCATAAACTTGCTTCAGAACACAAACAACTTTTTGTTATAGGGGTCATATCTCTTCCTAGTAACAAATCCAATCTTAGCCAGCATGTATATATCTAAAACACATTAAAAGGGTTGTATAAACAAACCTATAAAGAAGTTTCACCCAAGTATGTAGTTATTTCTCTCACATTACACTCTTGCTTTTATATCAGGAGTCCTCAGGGATTGAGCCCAAAGTAATTAAGAGTGGGGTGAATATCTGGAAGGATTAGAGAAAAGAATGTTTCAGTAGGGAGGGTTTGTTTGTCCTTCAGGTGCTACTTTGGGGTTGTTGTTTACCTATGCCCAGGTCTTATTTAGAATCCCAAATGTTAGCAAAGTAAAAATCCTACTGACCATGATTCCTGAGTCAAATAAGAGAAAGCCATGAGAAAAAACCCTCAATGGTCCCAAGGCTCTGCAAAAATAGAAGTTACTATATTTTTCAGACCATAGACACACATAGATTTTAGAGGAGGAAAAACAGGAAAAAAATTGGAAGCAAAAAATGTGGTAAAATATTTAATAACATAAATAACATTTCACCAATGTAAATATAAACAGAACTGAACAACAGCATTAATAACCATTATTCCTTCCAAATTTCAGAGGTGGGGGGTGGTGCATCTTATAGTCCAAAAAATACAGTGTATCAGTTGAGAAAACCGTAAGGAACAAAGCCTTTCTTTTCTTGGAACTAAACTATCAGTCAGTCTGGCAATAGCATATTCCAGCTAGAAATAAACATGTTTATCTTTTTGTTGTTGAGAACAAGGAAGAAAGTCAGACTGCTGCAGACAGCTTTTCTCCCTCATTAAACGAGTTTGCCATGCCAGTTAATCTGCCCAGCATTCTGAGTGTCAGCTTTGTACAAGGGCTACCCAGGGCAATGTGAGGATGTGAAGGCAAGTCAACCCAGGTTAGTCCTGAGGGAGTTTTCTTCATACATGGCTTTGCTTTGTGTGGTTCCTCTAGAACCTTGGGGATAGTGAGAGAAAGTCCTTGATAGTCGAATCAGTGGACCTCTGTCCACATGAAGAGCAAGTCAATATAATTTGTTGGCTTTGGCCTTAAGAGAATTGCACTATTGGGACCATCACAGCATGGAATGAGCAACAAACTGAACTAGGTTTTCACACAGCCTTGCACATCTTTTCTTCCAGTGCCCTAATTGTTCAGTATGATTCATACATTGTTCTGACAAGGTGCTAAATGAAAGATGTGGAAAGTAATTAAAATAAGTGTGTGATTTCAATTACCATAATCTATTCCCCTGAGTTGAATACCATTTGAGGGGAAACTGTGAGAAGGGTCTCATTCGGGCATGGAAGACAAGTAGTTTCTTGGTTTGTATTTTATAATAAAAATCTAACTCAGAGAAGTGGACTGAAGAAGAGAGACTTGGAGCCTACATTCATAGTTCTTTCTTAGAACTTAAAAGATTCTGTGTCATTGGTTATGATCAAATTTTCTAGAGTGTTATCCATATACAAAAACTGATCAGGAGCCCTGACCACTTTGCATTGCATCGAAACTTCTAGAAGAGTTTATTTTTAATGACCTCATAATATTTGATTTTGTATCTGGGCCATAACTTATCCAACTTACTTGTAGACATTTGGGGTTTGCCCACGTCTTTGATGCACAAACATGTGGCTGCTGCCTTACTGATTTCCCTTACATGGACTTTTTAGAGTTGAATTTCCGGGACAAAGTGTATGATGCCCTCTTAAAAGGCCACTCTGGTGCAAAAAGACAAATGGTGAATGGTTGGATTGAAGCAGATCTCATTTTTAGAGTCAGGGTATTATTTCCGAATTGTTTTCCTTTTTTCCTGTTCTGATTTGGTTTTCATGTTGTTAGAGTTCCTTGGACTTTAGAACCATGAAGCTGAGGATTCAAATTCCAACTGTGACTTACTAGCTACTTGTTTTTGGTCAAATGACACATCCCTAGTCTAGTGTTGTTACCTATAAAATGGCAGCGATAATAGGTTTCCTCTGAGGATTTTGGAGCTTGCATCTGTTCTTTTATGTGGGTCATATTATTTGTCTCAGCCTACCTGTTTTGTTGTAAGGGGTGGAGCCTTAAGTATTTGCCAGAACAAGTTTAATATAAAGAATTATTAGCTGTAACAGAGGATTGGAGTAATAAGGAGTTGGTTAGTAAGAAGTAAATAGAACCCTAGCCATGTGGCTCAGTCAGTTGGAGCATCATCCTGTACCAAAATGTTACAGTTTCAATTCCCAGTCAGGAAATACATGTAGATTGTAGGTTCAGTCCCTGGTCAGGGTGCATATGGGGGGCAACCGACTGACATGTCTTTCTCACATAGAGATCTCCATCTCTCTCTCCCTCCCCCCCCCTCTCCCCCTGACTTTCTTCGTCTTTCTCTAAGATCAATAAACATACTCTCAGTGAGGATGAAAAAAAAGAAGTAAATAGAACTTTGAAGAATGTGTGAATTGCAGATTAAGGAACAATGGGAACATCTAGAGCTGAGCGAAAACACCCAAGGAAGGGCCACACTTGCCCTAGGGCTGAGATAGACCTCACTGAGGACAGCATGTCTGTGGCTAGCAGGATACTGGAGCAATCACTGAGGTGCTGCTCAGTGCTGCAGGAGTGGGTGCCTGTGAGGTGGTATGTACTGCAGGACTCTCATGAGAGGAGCACCCTAGAACCAGAAGACGAATCCCTTTCTCCCCCAGCGCACCTTCAGCACAGTCATGATGAAGGCTATCATGCTAGCTGGCGAAGGAGGTACATGTACAAATCTCAGTATCACACAGGAGGCAATAAAGTGTGGATCTGGAATTCAGGGGCAATACATTGATAATTGCTATGGTTCAGCTCTTAGGCTACTCAGCTTCCATATACATTCTTCTAGCAAAAGAAGAATGTAACTGCCATCAACAATGAAACAACTCTGCATTTATTTTTTCTTGTCTTTTAAAAAATTATTTTATTGTATTTTTTCCTTTACCATTTATACCTTTTATACATGCTTCCACGTCCACACTCCCACCTCCCTTTGCAATCACCACACTGTTGTCCATGTCTGTTTCTCCCTAATAAGATCCAGCTATTCTTTTTGCAAAGGAAGCAGTTCTTATACTCTTTCCAAAATGAGGAGACACACAGTCCCAAGTCATTGTATCCATCACTAGCTATACTGATTACTCATCAAATCCTGTCAAGGACCCACAGAATATTTTGTTACTTAAAAACTAAGTTGTAAAGTAAAGTTAACCTCCAATAACTTGTATATAAAATAAAGATGAGAAGGAGGTGGAAGAAGGAAATTGTTAGTGTATATAAATAAACACATATGTATAACAAGCAAAGAGAAAATGCAAAGCTATGACAGACCTGTTTCTCTAATTGGTCATAAGGTGATGATTGATATATGGCTTCCTTTTTTTTTTTTACTATCCTCATTTTATTTCTTCAGTCTTCCTGATAGAACCTCAGCTGGTTGGGGTTCTCTATCTGGTACAGTAACCTAAAGCTCAAGGGTCTGAGTCCTCAACTGATCCACATTTTTGGTTGCTATAGTTTTTCATTAATATTACTATTGTGCTTGGAAGTACTGAGAGACACCTCCCAAGAATCTCCATAAATAGTCCTTCTTGCCCTCATTTGTAGCAGCAGTCTGATTTCCCCTTGGTAATTGGGATCAATTACTCTAACCAGAGGAGTAGTCTTTTTCCCCCCTGCTTGTCAGTTCAGTGTCATAGGCCTAAAATGGCCAATCTCATGTTCCAGTTCAACGGAACCATTGAAAAGTTGCGATATCATCTTTTAGTTCTGTGGAACTTGTGTCCTGATTGAAGCAATGTCACTTTGGGAGCTAGGACCTCCAGAGTAGCGAGCTCAAGTTTGTTAGGATAAGAAACAACAATTCTGAAAGTGATTTATTAAGTATAATAATAAGTCACTTTCACTTCTACTTCTTGATTCCTGAATCTGTTAATTCTGGCTGTTAAAGAGACAGTACCATATAACTGCCTGATTCAGAGTATATACTGTATCTTCTAAGACAAAATTCCCTTTCAGGGTGCAAGGTTCTAACTGGTGTTATAACTAATCTTCAGTAAGTCATTCTACCTTTCAACCAGCCAGTTTATTTCATAGATATAAGCCCATTGCTACACTTACTTATCTGTGAAATGAGTTCATTGATCAGAAGCAACACTATGGAGAATGCCATGATGATAGATAAAGCATTCTGTGGGTGTGTGCGTGGTGATGCTCAACTACCACTCTCCCTTTCAGCAGGAAGGCAAGTCCATATCCAGAATATGTGTCTTTTGCAGTGAGGATAAATCTATGCTGCATCCATGTTGAATGGAGTCCATTGTGATCAACCTGTTACCTGGTGGTGGTCTGTACTTTTGGAAAATGGTGCCATATATGGGGACCAAGTTTGGTCTCAACTAATGACAGATTAGTCACACTTAGCCAGGTCTTTTGGGAAAGTCTATTTGGTTGAATCCATTCATAGCCTCCATAGCCACTTTGTTCATGAACCCAGTGAGAAAGCACTGGGGTGACTGAGGAAAGAGACTAACATCCACAGAATGAATAGTTCTGTCCATCTGCAATGGATAAATATGGGGATTCATGTGGAACACAAGAATCTTCCTCAGTCACTAGTCATAGAGAGTCAGTGGCATGGGTTGAGAGAGAGTAGGCAGTGCAGCTAGAGTTGTGTTGAAGTCTGGATGACTTGCTCCTGCAAATTGTCAAGAAACATTACATCATTAACCAATGCCATGGGGAGACTCCAACTACATGGAGGATAGCAAAGATCATCACAGTGCTAGCCACGAGGGCTAGAGGTCAAACACTTCTGCCTCTAATACCACTCTTGATATTAGAGTGACCAAGCTGAGCATGGCCAAGCACTAGATGGAACAATGCTTTTCTTTTTTATTTTATTTATTTTATTATTTTTTAAAATTTTTATTTAGTTATTTTTCAAGTACAGTTTTTTGTTTATTTCTCCCATCCCAGCCCACCCCTCTCCCTGAACAGTGCTTTTCTCACAATGAAGAGGCAGAGCAAGATCAGCTCCAACGGTGTGCATTGGTCCCTCATGGCTAGTGGGTGCCGCCTGCAGGTGACACAGGGAAATTGAGCTATGTGCACCTCTGACGTGCTGCAGCAGAAGGACCTCTCCATACTTCCCTCATAGAGTCTGAAATACTGGATGCTGGAGCCATGCCCCGGGGCCATTGGTGTAAGCTTAAATAGGACAAAATAGCACACACTGAGCCTGAAATAGGAAAAGATACTCCCACCTGAGGCTAAAAGCTCAGCCCATGTTGTATAGGCTCTTTATCTCTTGGTAAAGATGTGTTCCAGGCCGGAGGAATACATCTGAGAAGGTCAAAAGACTAATGTGCATGAGACTGCCTTTCTCAACACAGCTTTCTCATTCTTTTCAAACCTGTTTGATTTTGGTCTTTCATTTCCATTATATGATAGACTGCTACTATACATTGAGCCTATGACTTGACAACACCCAAGTCATGATGGGAAACTCGGGCCTCATGGTCACCTGATATCCATCTCTGTTGAGGCCCAGTAGCAAACCAGATCTGCTTTTCCAAAGGAAAACAGTTATCTACAGAAGGGGGCATAAATTTCCTCCACAGCTGTAGTGATCTGCATTGTGAGTCTCCTATTTGAACTTGCCAGATGTTCTAAACAACATCCGTATTTGTCACAGATTTTGAGTGTCATTGAATCTACTAAATAATAACAGTCAAGTGGCAGGCTTGTACTGTAGTCTGAACTTACTGCAAACCTTGTCTTGCTCTGGTCCCCACTTGAAGTTGATAGACTCTTGGGTGACAGTCAGGAAGAGTTAAAGTAGTGCACTAAAGTACAGTATATGTTGCTTCCAAAATTCTGAAAGGCCTCTCAAGCATATTGTGCCTTTTGTTTGGTGGTAGGTTGTATAAAGTATAGAAATTTACCTTTAATCTTGGAGGAAATATCTGGATTTGTTTCATACCATTAAATCCCTAGAAACTTCACTTAGGTTGGGGGCAGGGGGGTAGAGGACTAATATTTTGTGCAGTTTTTCTTTCATTTGACTTACTAAGACATTAAGTACTTGTTCATTCCTGCTTATTAGATTCTATCAGCATAATCTTGTCAATGTAGTGTGAAGTTAGTGGAATGGCAAAACAATCAAGATCTCTGCAAATCAGATTATGACAGCAGGAGAATTCATATAGTCCTGAGGCAAGACTGTGAATGTATACTGTCTTCCCCATAAAGTAAAAACAAGCTACTTGAGGTCCTTGCAGATTACTGTGGAGAGAAAGGCACTAATTCATTACCATGTGCCAGAGTCATATTTATTTACTCCAGTAAAGATACTGTGTCAACAGCTGCCATTGTGGTCACCCCTTGAATAAGATTGTGATAATCTGGTCATTCTCCAAAATCCACTTGATTTCTAAACAGGCCAAATTGGTGAATTAAATATACCATTTAGGCCTGTGCAGAAATCATTCTCCTTGCGTATTATTCTCCTTGCTTACTTTTTCATGTAGCATTAATTTCTAAAATTTCCCTGGGTTTACTATCTTGGTAGGGAGGGGAAATTCCAGTAGCTTTCAGCCCAAAGAAATTCTTCCAGTTGCCAAGTGTGTCTGTTCCAATTATACATTCAGAAACTGGGGGATAACCGCAAGGTGGGTCCATAGACCAGGTATAATTTGAAATTGATGTAAAACTCCTTCTATCACCTCACCAATATAAGCCCCACATGGCTCCCAGTGATATTTTTGGTTTCTTAAAATTACTGTCAATTCAGAGGCACTATTTAGTGGCTGAAAGATTTGGCTCTTTCCTTTTTTCCAGCATATAGGCACTCTAGTAAGTGGCCACAGGTCCTTTGAGGAAGACTTTTAAAGAATAGTTACAGTGCGAACTTGGGGTCTCTTTTGTGGCATATTTCATCATAAATTTAAATAGCTAGGAAATACACAGGAATTAACTGACTTTTATCTGAAAGTAAGTTTTATTGGTTAATTTATCAAATAGTATGGTAAACATTTCCTCCAAAAGATAATGCACAGGAAAAAACATTTGCCTGACTTCCCAGCTGAAATTAAGGTCTGGGGCATTTCAAGGGCATCATCACTCAAACCCCGGCTCTTTGCAGACTTGTGGAATAATATTTATAATGACCCAGAGCTGATATTAGAAACAATCAATGAAAGCTGAAAGAATTGTTCTCTTATAGACCTGAAAGCAGCTGGTTATTATGACAAAGGTCTTTGCAGCCAGTAAAGGTCAACTTGTCACCTTTGCTCTAGCTGCAAATCCTTTTCAATGAGTTGCCTTTGAAAGCTAACTGAGGGCAATAGACCAAGCATGTGCTTTCTGACTATCTGAAAAGACAAGCAGTAGTGAGCCTAGACATTTTGAACATAAAAGCTGAGCAATTTAAGGTGAACAAGATGCTTTAAAATGTTGCCTCGTTAGGGGAGAACTCAAATCCATACTTGAGACCTAAAGCACAGTTGAAAACTGTAGATTCAATTGTCCACCCCACTGCTTATTTTACTAGTCCTACAAATAACACCTTGATAGCTGGGCTTGAAAGTCATCGTTCCCTTTCTGATTGTATACTGTTACTGCTAATGAGCAGGGGCATGGCTCAAAGTGGGGCAGAAGCAAAGAGCTTTGGAGAAACCACAAGCTAACAAACCCGATGAATAATTGACAGTTTGGCAGCCCGCACAAGTGTTATCCAGAAGCCTGCTTTGCCAAGTAAAGAAGGCTCAGCATTACTTTCCTGAGAGGAAAAGTGACCTTTGAATTATGTGTTAGAAGTTTTCACAGTGCAGACTGGGCTGCCCATTAGAGAGCAACTTATTCAAAATAGCTCATTTGAAATCTTCGTTGTCAAGGTTCATTTGTCCAAAGCTCCTTTTAAGAATAATATCATTTCTAGTTTCAGTTGATTTTAGAGCCATAGGTTCCCCCTCCTTTTCTCTAATTTAAGAATAGATATTAATATTAAGATACTGCATCTGATTAAAGCTTAGATATGGTTTGCTTTTTAGGACTGCTTCCATGTATTTAAAAATAGAAAACACATTGGTGATGTTGCATTACTGGATTTTCCCCCCAATATACTTCACCTGTGATCACTAATTGCAAAATAAGAAATGAACAAAGAAGAAAACTAAGAAAATTAATTCTATTACAGACTATACATAGAATGTTACAGTTTAGAAGCTCATTTATATATTTAAGAACCAGGATGACATTAGAATATTATGGCATATAGCTTTAGGTATAACTTCTATTGTTTTTGGAAATGATAACCATACTGAGATAATTTCCTATACTTAATTTTTCTCCTAATCTTTTTCATATCTTACATTTACCTACATCTATATCATCTCTGACTATGATGTATAGTATATAATATAACTTTCAAATCATTTCATGTGTTGGTGCATTCATTTCAAATTCATATATTCTGCAGCTTTGAACCTATCAATAATATTTTTCACTGACTTTTAAATATTCATGTTTATTGTTTAAAGGTCACATATAATCCTGTCTTATGGAATTTCTTCCTTTTGGCTTAGTAGTAGTATGGTCATTTGACACCTTTTTTTGGGGGGGCATTTCATAATCATATAAATTACCACTTTGCAATTTTACTTGTAGAAATATTGTACTACTCACAATTATTGATACACTATCAAATGCCATTTACCTAGCTCTAGGAGGAATGAGGTTTAAGGTTTCAGTGAGGAGAACAATCTTCAGGCCATAAATTGTTAAACACAGTTTAGTGTGGGGAGAGCCCAAGGAACACACAGGCTTCGGTAGAAGACCACCCCTCAGTTACAGTGAACAGGTCTTGGTCCCCAGGTTCAAGCATCGTAAGTGAATAAGGAACCTGCACAAGTGAGTTGTTAGTTGGAGAAGACCTGGGAAAATATCTTGATTTCTGAGATGGAGGTGGTAGTTTCTGGACATGGCAGAATAGAACAAGTATAGGTTCTCTAAGAAAGGTCCTGGTAACTTAATAAACAAAACATTGGCTAGCTATTGGAGGGGTGCTTTGCATAAGGTTAAACCACATGAAATTGCTGATAATAGAAGGTTGTTGGCCAAGAAAAATGGTAATTTCATAAGGTTAAACCTACTAAATTCTGTGTTTTGATTTTATCAAAGCATTTTTAGAAGCCTCCCAAGAGTGAAATGATTAAATAAAACCTGGGTTAGCTGTTTCAGCCCTGAAATTTGGGTAATGGCTCAGTGTCACCTTGACCAGCATCTCTTGCTGAGCACTAAATTAAAGGGTTCCAACCTTGGCTCCAGGCTGGCTAATGTTTTCATTAATGTCTTAGGTAAAGCTGAACAAGGTAGACTTATTAAATTTAGAAGGAACATGAACTAAGAAGTACAACATGCTGAATTTAGACTGTAAATGACCCTAACCATGTGATTTAAAAATTAAGTAAATAATAATGGATGGAGGTTCCTAAATTTAGATTTCTTGAGTTCATCAGCCCTTACTGAGTCCCTACCATGTGCTAAACACCATTCCAAGTACTGGCCATGTAGTAGTGAACAAACCTGGATGGTCGGGCTTTTGGGCTGAAGACAAAAAAATAGAAAAAGACCAAACTAGCCCTTACAAAAGCAGGAAAAGAGGAAAGATTACCAAAAAAAAGCCAGTGAAATTTAAGGACTTATTCTCATAAGTGTAATGTTTAGCCCTTTGAAAGTGACCTGCTCACAGTTTTCTGGGCCTTTCGGACCCCTGCAAATGTTGTTCAGTGGTGGTGTGGGGAGGATAACATGTTGTAAAAGGGATGGTGACAACCTAGAGTGTGCCTAGACAAGGGGAATCAGGATGTCAAAGGATCTAGAAATCAGGTATTTTAAGAAATAGCTGAAGGGACTGTAGAAAAAATATATACTAAAGAGAGACATACTAATTGTCTTTAAATATTTGAAGTGTTGACATGTAGGAAGGAAGCTTGGTCTTTTTTTTCTCTACTTAACAGAAATAGCATAAGGCAGTGGAAATTTCAGGGAGAAAAAATTTTGTTTTGGTATAATAATAATACTTCTCGGATATAGAAGCTGTCCCCATCATTAGGACACCTGGTGCTTGAGGTAGTGAATTTCCTATTTCTGGAATTAGCTAACCAGAGAGTGGCTGATTCGTGACTAGGGACAATAAGACAGTGTTCCTGCATTGGAGAGGAGTAGGACGAGGTACCCCGGTGGTGTGTCTTTAACTCTACGTGCATGTGTTTATGTGGGGACAGGGGGACTGTATAGGTTTCCCAAAAGAAAAAAAAGACGAATCCAAGTTGGAGTTGTAGGGTAGGTTCCCTCCAAGTTTGGGGGGCCAGTCTAAATTAGAGTTGGAGAGTCACTTCGAGTTAGGTATAGAAATGCTAGAAATGAGGAATGGGCCACAGAGGCGCTCCAGCTGGCTTCAGGCTAGGGCTGTGATGGGAGCAGGCAAGGCACCAGCACAAGGAGGTGAGGGTTTACTCCATTACTGGTCTTAGACCCTGGGGATGGGGGTGCAGTGCTAGGTAGGTAGGACTCTTGGTTGCAAGAGACACATAAACCTCAACTCAAATGGCCTTAAACTAAAAATAGAGTTATTCATTCATGTAACTAAAAAGTCCAGGGGGTCAATCTGACTTTCGGCATGGTTGAGTCCAGATGCTCCAGCCATCTGTCTCCTTCCTTTACTCCCTTTTGCTTTCCTCTGTGGCTTACATCTGCCATCTGGAAGAACTCCTGACAGGGTAGATATCTAACAAAGATTTGCTGAGTGCATACATGAATGAGTCCTCCAGCTTAGCAACCAGGTAAAGTCCCCATAGCTAAAGTCTCAGATGGACTCCAGTGTGGCCCAACTGTGTTCATACGCTTGACTTTAAACCAGAAACTAACAATGAGGAGGATGGAACACATTGATTGATTAGGCCATTAGGCTGGACTGACTAGGCTTGGGACTCAGCAATATCTGGTTCCATTTCATCTCTTAGTTTTTTCTGTAGGCTCATTAAGGGAAGACGGAAGCCCCTTTCCCTTTCTTCTGTATGCTCTGTAGAGGCAAGTACTAAGTGCATTGTTTTTAGTTGACAAGTGTTTATTCTTTTCCTCTAACCAGAATGACTTTTTAAAACAGTTTTTTAAAATTTTTGATTTGAGAGAGAGAGAGAAAGAGAGAGAAACACCGACTTGTTGATTCTTGAATGTGCCCTGCCCAGGGATTGAACCTGCAACCCTGGTGCATCAGGAAGATTCTCCAACCAACCAAGCTACCCAGGCCAGGGCCACAATGGCTCCTAATAAGCAAATGTGCTAGAATAACCAAATTGTAACATCTCCTTTGAAAACGGTGCAACAAAAGATTTGAATGAATTCATTTTGGTATATTGCTTTCAAATAATTTTCATGTATATAAATATAACTGATAAGCAGGAATTCTGAATTCATCCTAGTCACCATAGAAAGTTATTTTTTCATGCAGTTAAAAGATTAAAATTGAATGAATATTTCCTGCAAAGGGATAATTTTCATAGAGTAGTTTATATTTCCGTTGGGGTATCTGACTTCTATCCCTGGAGTAGGATTAAGGAATGATTAATTTTCTCATATTCTTTCACCTAGTTTTTAATACCTTTATAACCAGAACCTTTTCCCAAGGGTGGCACTGCCCTGTTCACCCGCAGTAGGGCTGTGCTGCATAGATCCTAGAAAATGGTACTGAAAATGAACTTGAGCAAATAAAGGGGACTTTAAAAGTAGGCTCTTCTTTTTAGGTCTGTGGGGAGCTGACTTTTCTCAAACACTGTACTGTTTCAGTGATTTGGACTGGCAAGGATACGAAGGGGAATATCCTTCTACAATGTGGATGAGACTATGTTTTTCTAACAGCAAAAGGAAATGATTCTTTTTCCTTAGAGAATCCTTCCGTTTTTATATTTGAAATGGCCTGGCAAGATGCACTGGACCACAGTTCATGTTGTTCCTTTTCTCCCCTCCCAGTCTCATTTAACAGAAACTGAAATATACTCATGTTTCGTGGGAATTAAGTCTATTTGCTGAGTATTTGTCCTATGTGATCACTCTTTAGTTTTTTCTGTTTACTTTTTCTTCCCATGTCATTATTATAGGATTATCTTCTTAGAAATACTGCTTATAAAACATATGAAGTTAAAAAAAATGACTGACACTTTAAGTGAAAACAGGCCTGTTTTTATTTTAAAGGCAGACCAGGCATCAGGATGTCTGAGAATCAACAGAGACTACGTTGATAAATATAACTCTAGCATTCAGAATGAACAAGATGTTGAACATCATTTTACTTGTGTATATATTTATCTTTTGTTAAGTCTTGTCTTTCTCTGTCAGCTTCTCAGAATTGTGATCAGATAACTATTGAAGAGAATGAAAACAAGGATAATATTGTATTGTAGCATAACTTGAACATGCTGGGAGAGTTTAATGTGTGCTATTTTATTTATATTCTGTTTTACATGGTGGCTACAGATGTTACTGTTATCCTCACCTAACATGCGAGATGCCATTTGTGGTGAACATGTGAGGTCTATCCTGAAAAAGTCAAGCCATTGTTGTTAATATAATGAGAATGGTTTGTGTGACATCAGTGTAACCTGGCAGTCAAGGAAAGTGGACTGGAATGTACATGCATGAACAATGATGACTTCACTGTACTAGTCAGAGGGGGCAGTAGATGCCATTGTGTGAGCATGTGTACTGTGTGGCCATTGTATTCAAAATGACAGAGGAGTAGAGCAACAAATCTGCATCACACTTTGCGTTAAGCATGAACATTTCTCCATGGAAATTATTTAGATGATTCAGAAGGCCACAGCTATGGACAGCTGGTGATTGGCAGCTTCATTACGACAACACACCTGCTTATGCATCATGTCTCGTGCAGAAATTTATGGTGAAACATCAAATTACCCAGATGACTCAGACCCCCTATAGCTCAGATTTGGTGTCCTGTGACTTCTGGCTTTCCCCCAAAATAAAATCACCTTTGAAAGGGAAGAGGTTTCAGACCACTGATGAGGTTCAGGAAAATACAATGAGGCAGCTAATGGTGATTAGGAGAATTGTGTGAGGTCCCAAGGTGCCTACTTTGAAGAAGACTGAGGTGTCATTGTTCTATGTACCATGTTTCTTGTATTTTTTTCAATAAATGTCTCTATTTTTCATATTACCTGGTTGGATACCTTCAAGAAAGACCTCATATTATTAACTCCTTGCAAATGTTGTATTTTGCAGCTAGGTGGAAAAATTTGCTTATCAAGTCTAAGTACCTTATTATCTTCTTTTCAAAAAGTCTTATTATCTAAAAACATTGGAACCATGACTACTGAAAGAACTGAACAGGGTACACAAAACATGACTAGTGACTATTTTTTGGTTTGACAAATAATCTTACCTTGAGGAGGAGAAAGATCTGACTAGGAGACTGGGTGATTGTTCAAACCTTCCACTTTCCTGCTTGTAGCATTTTGTAAGTGCTATCAAATGACACTTTCCACTTGAGAAAACTGTGGCTTAATGCCTTCAAAATCTCTATAATAACCACTTGGGTGTTCACATACCTTTTCTAGTTTGGATTTTAAGCTGTGAGTGTAATAGGTGGAAAGGGCAAATGGAACATTTTATTAACTTGAACATTTTAAAAACTAGTCTCTCTTTAAGGATTTTTATTGTAATTCTGAACATTAGCTGCATCAGGAAGAATTTTAATAAATACAAAACAGTTTTTGAACCATAGTTTAATTTTTGACCATTCAGAAACCCACCTCAGACAAGCTATCACTAATGCATTACCATTTGCAGCTTCAGTGATCTCCTACCAAATTATACTGCACAGTGAAAATTTAGTCAATATTCTTTAGCATTCCTCTTGCTTAATACTTGTATTTGTTTGTGGTTTTCTGATGTCAACCTGCTGAATTTTGCATAATTTGGGTGCCTGTGCATTTTGAAAAGGAAGGCTCGCTTTCCAGGATGTATTAATATTGATTGACATTACTGTGTGGCCAGAGAGATTAATGTGCAGTTCTTAGAATTTTATTCAGTTTAGTTAGGGTACTGGCTGGCAGAGTTTGATTTATGTATAAACATTGTGGATGATCTTTTGCAGATATATGAGGGAATAGGAGAATCTTGCCCAGAAAACACTCCATAGCTAGGGTACCTGAAATTTCACTTTATGATACTACTTTGGGTTAAGCATTTTCTTTGGCTAATCCTTTTGTAAAACCATAAACCTTAGCGGGAAGTAGTTTCTTTTAATTGTTTTTGTTCTGTGAAATGAAAATGCATATTGTCAGGATAGCCAAGATTGTGGAGTAAGTGGAAGCTACACTAATCTCCTCCCAGGAACAATCTGGAATTACAACTAAATTGTAGAGAAATCATCATGAACAACCAACTGAACACTAGCTAGAGAGAAGCCTAATAACCAAGGACAGACAGAAGGAACCACTTCACCACAAGACTGGTAAGAAGTGTGGAGGAGCTGCAAGAGGGATGGCTGGGTTTCCACAGGTGGTAGCTGAAGTTCCAGAGGGATATTTCAGTGGCCAGGGAGTTCTCCCTGAGAAGTGTGGGGTCTAAACCCCAACCTGGGCTCTCTCCACCTACAGCACCGGAGCCAGTAAGGAACCCAGATAACATCCAGCTGTGAAAAGCAGCAGGGTTTCTGTCTGCCAGGGAGAGATGGCTAGAGATGCAGAGAGCCTCTTAAAGGGCCAACACACAAAATTTTGTTTGCAGCAACTTACCCTGGGCTCCAGCAGAAGGAGGGTAGAGTGGAATAAAGATGCTTAGTTGAGTCTGGGGTTGGTGGCTCTAGGGAGAGAAGGGAAGGAACAGCTGCCAGAGCCCTGTGCTGAGTCATTCCCCATACTGCAGTAGCCATGTTTCTCTGGTAGAGCACTCCTCTCCAAGTGGCATCAGCCCAAGGGGAAGCAATAGCCCTGCCAACAGGAATCATTTTGCTCCACTGTTTGGTGCTTAAGCCAGAGTGCTGATTAGATCTCAAGGCTATATCATTGATTAGTGTGACAACTATGGCAGAAAATACAAAGCAGCCAAAATGAGAAGATGAAGAAAGAGATCCAAATGAAAGAACAAGAGAATTCTCTAAAAGAAGAACTAGCTGAAATGTAGGCAAGGAATTAATCAGGTAGAGAGTTTAGGTTAATGGTTTTAAGGATACAGCATTAAAAAAGACATAGAAACCAGAAAAAAGGACCAATCGGGAATAAAGAATGCAATATCTAAAACAAATACTACACTGGAAAGAATAAACAGTAGGTTAGATGGAACAGAAGATTGAATCAATGATTTGGAAGACAAGGTAGAAATAAACACCCAGGGAGAGCAGCAAAAAGAAAAAAATAATTTAAAAACATGAGGAGAGCTTAAAAACATTTTGGACAACATGAAGTGTAACAACATCTGCATCATGGGAATAACAGAATGAAAAGGGAATGAGTAAAGGATTCCGAAGATATTTGAAGAAATGATGACCAAAACTTCCCTAATCTGGTGAAGGAAAAAAGACACACAAGTCCAGGGAGCTCAGGGAGTCCCAAACAAGTTGGATCCAAAGAGGCCTGCACCAAGACACATCATAATTAAAATGACAAGGCTCAAAGACAAGGAGATAATCCTAACAGCCCCAAGAGAAAAGCAGGTAGTTAATTACAAAGGAGCACCAATTAGATTGTCATGTGATTACTCAACAGAAATTATTACTGAACAGAAATATTTCAGGCCAGAAGGGAGTGGCACGAAATACTCAAGATGATGAAAAGCAAGGACCTACAACCAAGTCTACTTTACTCAGCAAGACTATTGTTTAAAGTCAAAGAAGAAATGAAGAGCTTCCCAAACCAAAAAAGAAAAAAAAAGAAAAAGGAGTTTGTTACTAGTACAACAAACTAGTACTGCAACAAATGTTAGAGGGCTTGATTTAAGAAGAAGAAGAAAAAAAAGAGAAAGAAAAAAAATAGTCTAACAATAAAATGGCATTATAGATGTATCTATCAATAATTCCCTTAAATATTGTATGTTTAATGTTCTAACTAAAGATGTACAGAGCTGAATGGATAAGAAAACAATACCAATATATATACTGCTTCCCACAGACCCATCTCAGATTGAAAGATACACACAGACTAAAAGTAAAGGGATGACAAAAGATATTTCAGGAAAACGGAAAGGGAAAAAAAGCTGGGGTAGCAGTATTTATATTAATCCAAATAGACTTTAAAATCAAGTGTATAGTAAGAGACAAAGAAGGACACTACATAATGGTAAAGGGAACAGCCCAACAAGAGGATATGACTAGTAAACATTTACACACCCAACATAGGAGCATGTAAATATGTCAAGCAAATCTTGATAGACATAAATGGAGAGAAAATAGAAATATAGTCAGGGATTTTAACACCCCATTGACTTCAATGGATTGATCTTTGGACAGAAAATCAACAAGGAGACATTGACCTTAAATGACACATTAGATCAAATGGATTTAATTGATATCTTCAGAGCATTTCACCCAAAATCAGCTGAATATACATACTTTTCAAGGGCACATGAAACATTTTCTAGGCTAGACCACATGTTGGGACACAAAACAAGTCTCAATAAATTTAAGAAGATTGAATTCATATCAAGTATTTTTTCTGACCACAATGCTATGAAACTAAAAGTCAATCACAAGAAGAACACTGAAAAGCACAGACATGGAGGCTAAATAACATGTTATTAAACAATGAATCGGTCAACAATGAGATCAAGGAAGATATCAAAAGATACCTTGAAACAAATGAAAGTGAAGACACAACAATCCAAAATCTGTGGGACACTGGGAAAGCAATCCTAAGGGGGAAATTCATAGCATTATAGGCCTATATTAAAAAAAAAACAAGAAAAAGCTCAAATAAACCATCTAATTTTATCCTTAAAGGAACTTGAAAAAGAACAACAAAGCCCAAAGTGAATAGAAGGAAGGAATTAATAAAGATCAGAGCATAAATAAATGAAATAGAGTCTAAAAAACATCATACAAAATATCAGTGAATCCAAGAGTTGCATATTTGAAAAGATAAACAAGATTGACAGACCTTTAACCAGACTCATCAAGAAAAAAAAAGAACCCAAATAAATAAAATCAGAAGTGAAAGAGGAGAAATAACAACTGACACCAAAAAAATACAAAGGATTGTAAGAAAATATTATAAACAATTATATGTGGACAAACTGGACAACCAGGATGCAATGGATAAATTCCTAGAAACTTCCAAAACTAATTAAGGAAGAATCAGAGAATCTGAGTAGAGAGAGTATACCCAATGAAATTGAAGCTATGATCAAAACCTCCCAACAAACAAAAGCCCTGGACCAGGTGGTTTCACAGGTGAATTTTACCAAATATTCCAGGAAGAACTAACACCTTTACTTCTCAAACTATTTCAGAAAATTCAAGAGTAGGGAAGACTCCCAAGTTCATTTTACAAGGCTAGGATTATCTGTGGGGGAGCTTTGTCCAGCAGAACTCTCCGAGCCACTACAAATGAGAATAAGTCTACCAAGACATGATCTGCTTGGGAAGGAAAGGCTGACCAGTCTGTCAGAGGAGAATGGTCTCAAGCCTCTCTCTCAATGGGCTTTTATTGAGTTTAGCTTGCGTAGGGATGCATATCAAAGAAAGGAGGTGTTGTTTACAGATAACATTTCTGGGATCACAGGGGTCCTTTTGAGTCAGGGTCTGGTAGACAGGGTAATGCTAGTCAGCTGTAATATTTTGGGAAACAAACTTATTTTGTGCTTGGGCCCTTAACATTTAAATTGAGGACATTTTTAGCAAAACAGGTTTCACAGGGCTTTATGCATTCTTTAGGCCTGATAGATCCCCACCAGGAGCCACCAGTTCTGGAACAGGGCTGCACCCCGCTTTGGCATTGTTTTAGGCCTGAATCAGGTGGAGAAAGCAAGGCAGGCAAGAGATTGGGAGACCTTTTACAGATAGAATGAGGACTCAGGCTATGATAAAGTTGAGGGGTGAGGGTCTTTTGTCCTGCCTCCACAATTCCCTAAGTCCTTCTCTGATAGCTCCTTCATGACTGTGCCTGTCTTAGGTTGTTCCTTCCTTGAGGAATCTTACCTGTCATTGTCTATCCAGCCACTCTCCAGAGGCCAAGCAGGGTGAAGTAAAGGGCGCAGAGGCTACACTCCTGCTGAGAGGATAACTTTTGTCTCCTTAGTGGCTTATGGTCCCAAGGTCTCCTAGCCATGGGGCCTCTTTGCTTGTTGGCAGGGATACAGCTCCTAAAACCAGGCAGGATGGTTCCCAGAAATTATCCTAATTTCAAAACCAGATAGAGACACTACAAAAAAGAAAATTACAGGCTAACATCCCTGAGGAACATAGATGCAAATTCCTCAAAAAATTTTCAGTAAACCAAATACAGCATGGTGCTGGCATGAAAACACACATAAATCAGAATAGAACAGAATAGGAGCTCACAAAGATCATACACTATGATCAAGTGGGATTTATTTTTGGAATGAAACTTCAATACAGCATTCACAAATCAATAAATGCAATTCACCACATAAACAAAACAAAGGATAAAACCACATGATCATATCACTGGATTTAGAAAAAGGATTTGATAAAATCTAGCACCCACTTGTGATAAAAACTCTCAGCAAAATGGGGATAGAGAGAACATACCTAAACATAATAAAGGCAATATATGACAAACCCACTGCTAATATCATACTCAACCTGCAAAAACTACAGTCATTCCCTTCATTGTGAACAAGGCAGGGATATCTGCTTTCACCTCTCTTATTCAGTGTAGCACTAGAAGTCATAGCTATAGCAATCAGACAAGAAGAAGAAATAAAAGACATCCAAATTGGAAAGGGAGAAGTAAAACTGTCATTATTTGCAGGTGACATGTTAGTGTACATAGCAAACCTCTAAAATTCTACCAAGAAACTACTAGAACTGATAAATAAATTTAGCAAAGTTGCAGGACACAAAATTAATATCTAGAAATAAGCTGCATTTTTATATGCCAGTAATGAACTAACAAAGAGAAATTAAGAAAACAATCTCACTCACAATTGCTATAAAAAAATAAAATACCTATATAAAAGACCTGCACTAAGACAATTATGAGACACTGAAGAAAGCAACTGGAAAAGATACAAATAGGTGGAAGCACATACCATGTTCATGGATAGGAAGAATTAACATCATTAAAATGTCCATAGTACCCAAAGCATTCTATAGATTCAATGCAATTCCTATTAAGATTCTGATGACATATTTCACAAATATTTAAAAAAATTATATGGAACCAGAAAAGTACGCCATAGCAATTCTATGAAAGAAGAACAAAGTTTGGAGGGATCATACTCTTGAAGTAAAGAGTAATCAAGTTGGTCTGTGCAGAGGAAGAAGGAACCCAGAAATAAACCCACACTTTTATAGTCAATTAATATTTTACAGAGGAAACAAGCACATACAATGGACTAAAGATAGTTTATTCAATAAATTGTGTTGGGAAAATTAGGTACATGCAGGAAAATTAAACTAGACTATCTTCTCATACCACACACATGAATAAATTCAAAATGAATCAAAGACTTAAATGTTAGACCAGAAAGCATAAAAATCATAGAAGAAAGCATGGCAGCGAAATTTTGGACATTGCTTGTAGCAATATTTTATCATATATATCTCCCCAGGCAAGGGAAACAAAAGAAAAAATAAACAAATGGGACTACACCAAATGAAAAAGTGTTTGCACAGCAATGGAAATTATCAACAAAATTAAAAGACAACCCATGGAATGAGAGAACGCGTTTGCCGATACACATGATAAGGTGTTAATATCCAAAATTTAGAGAGAACTTACAAACCTCAACACCAAAATAAAAACAATCCAATTGAAAAATGGGCAAAGAACTTGAATAGACACTCGTCCAAAGAGGACATACATATGGCCAATAGACATATGAAAAGATGCTCAACATCATTAATCATCTGAGAAATGCAAATTAAAATGACAATGAGATACCACTTCATACTGATCAGAATGGCCATCATAACCAAATCAACAACAACAAGTGCTGGTGAGGTTGTGGAGAAAAGGGAATGAACCCTAGTGCACCGTTGGTAGGAATGTAGATTGGTGCAGCCACTGTGGAAAACGATATGGAATTTTCTCATAAAACTAAAAATGGAACAGCCTTTTGACCCATTAATTCCACTGCTGGGACTATAAGAATACTGATACGCCTATTCAGAAGAACCTATGCACCCCTATGTTCATAGCAGCAAAATTTACAATAGCCAAGTGTTGGAAGTAACCTAAGTGCCCATCAATAAATAGTGGATCAAAAAACTATGGTATATTTACATAATGAAATACTGTTTCCCTAGATTTATTCAGACTATACACTGTTCCAGAGAGGATTTAAGAAGGCTCAAAAGTTATTTTAATTAGCTTCAGATGTTATTTGAATTATTTAAACCCCATTCATCAGACATGGTGGGTGCAGACTGCTGTTAACTTCCAAACACATATCCTTGCTATCTAGTGGTGATGAATAATAATGAAAAGAGATACAGGATCTTTAAAATTCAGAGAAGAAAAAAAAGGTATTTTTTCTGGCAATATATCTCAATACATATCATAGTAATAGATGATTACATCATGGAATGATAGCAAAAAGTCTTTATAATATGTTTTTAAACCTGTTGTTGAGTAGGTAATGCAGAGGCATACCACACAATTCTAGGTATAAAATGGCATACAATAAAAAGTGAGTTTCCTGTCTTTCTCTTTCTTTCAGTCACCTATCTCTTCTTGCTCAAAGACAATCACCATTTTTTTTGGTTTGTTCTTTCTGAGATAATTTATGGAATTTATAAATATAGGTATGTTTGTATATATATTAATTTCTACATGATGAGAACACACTACACATTGTTTTTACCTTACTCTTTTTTTGCGTGTTTGTCTAACATATCTTGGAGAGCATTTTCATCTGTACGTGTAATTCTATTCCATTTTAGAAAATGATTTTATAGAATTTCATTGTAAGGGTAGGCTACAAATTTATTTGCTAATTACATATTATTGGTAGATGTTTAGGTGTTTTCAATCTTTTGCTTCTACAAAAAATGTTCTAACAAAGATCCCTATACAAATATTGTAGATATAAGTGCTTAGAAATGGAGGTAGAGTCAAAGGGTTTGTACACTTTAAATTTTGAGAGGTATTGCCAAATTCTCCTCCGTATATTTTGTGTCAATTTGCAATCTAACTAGCAATGTATGGAATTCCCTTGAACTAAACCCAAGGTGCCTGTAAGGCTGATAATGCGTATTATTTGACATTTGGGCTTTCTGGGCCTTTGAGTAGAGGCACACTTCCTGGGGAGGTCACAGAGATGCTCTTTGAGATAGAAGACTTTATGTATTTTTCAAATTTTGCTGTGGATCTAAATAGCCATTTACTGTAGGACATTGTTTAGAAGTTGGTATAATATATACTTAATGAATATTCTTGTATTTCTATGTATAAAAGTATTTCTTATCAACATGAGTAACTTGTTTTGTGAATTTTTTATTCTTTTCAGAGTCATTAGTTAATAGGGATTCTGAAGTCAGCTCTAAGGCTCATCTGATTTCTCTTGTGGCAGCAACTTTCTTAGGAAGGCATTGATGATGTTTTAAAATTAGGTGGGAGAGAGCATGGTAGAATGGTGGCACCAGGCTTAGCTTCCTCTTCTTTTCTCTTGTCACACTTCCTCCCAGGTCTTTCCTTATCCCGTGCACCGTCTCTAATCCTCCTGAACACGAAGTCCTCAACCCTCCTCACCTTCAAAGGTTCTACACTGCAGCTTATAAACATTCGCAGGCCCTTCATCGTTATAACACAAAGACATAAACTAATCCTTCTCAGTCTTTCTAACCTCCTTTGAACTAGAACATACTATCTTACTTAGCTGCTTATTCATGTTTCTTTAAAGAATAGCCTACTCTCTCTATAGTCACTAGCTCATTCCTCAGCCCACTGTTGTCAGTCAGGTTTCAGTTCTATCCTATTGTTAATATGACTCTTGTTTGGGTCAACAGTGACATCCTCTAGTTGCCAGAGCCAGTGAATATCTTCCAGTTTTTGTCCTTACGGAATATTCTCTGCTGGATAGTGCATCGCCTCCTTCTTTTCAACTATGACGTATTTCACTCTTTCTCTGACCATTCTTTTTCTCTCTAAGTTGGGCTCCTCTTGCTTTTACTTCTTATTAAATATCAAGCAGACCCCCGGGTGCTGGTGCCAGCCATTGTTTGGGGCAGCTTCACATATTCTTTGTGGGTGATATTACACACGTTTTGATATCAATTACTTTATAGTTGGACACAACCCCTCTATCTTTATGTCCCAGCCTGAGTCCTAGGTTAAAAAATTCAGCCACTGCTGGTGGTCCCTCAGGTCCTCATCATCTGCATTCTACATTAGCTTGTTCTCCTCCATTCTCCATCTGTTTCAACAGTATCATCTTTCAATCTTGTCAAGAAGGGCTCCAAACCTGGGGCCTTATATTGCCTCTTTTTTTCTCACTCTTACACCCAGTGAAGTACCAATTTCTAGCAATTTTGCTTCTCATGTTTTTAATGTTTTTCCCCTCTGACATAGTACAGGTCTTCAGCCACTCTCATCTGGACTACTTTTAATTGGGCACTTTGATTCTGTACAGACCCATTTTTATATAGTTCCTAGAAGGATCTCTTAAAGTTATGTATGTTTGTTCTGGCCAGGTGGCTAGGATGAAGTGTCCTCCCTTACACCAAAATGCTGCAGGTTCAATTCCAGGTCAGAGCACATAACTGGGTTGCAGGTTCAGTCCCTGGTTGGGGTGCATACAGGGCACAACCAATTGATGTTTCTCTCTCATATTGATGTCTTTCTTTTTTCTTCTCTCTCTCACATCAATAAACATATCCTCAGTTGAGGATTAAAGAAAATTAAAAAATACATATCTTAGTATTTAGGCCACCTCTCTTCTGTGGCTTCCTGTTGCTTATTGGATGAAGCTGGTCTTTGGCCTTTATCACAAGACTCTGATCCTTCCTGCCTACCTCTCCACCTGTCTCTTGCTACTCCTTACTTGGCACGTCTTTCACATTCCACAATGCAGAATGGTTATAGTTCTCCTGTGGTCTCTGTTACTTTGTTCAGGCTGTACCTTAGGTCCATTCTCTTCAAACTTTGCGTGATGTTTGCTCTCCTCAAGGGCAGCTTAGGTGTCATCCCTGGGAAAGTCTCCCTTGCGGGCTTTTCATTCTGTTTAGGTAGCCTTCACAGGAGATTCAGCATACTCAGCACCTGTGCCTGTCGATGCATTTATTCTACTCTCTTGTTCTTCTCTTTCCCCACACTGAGCTTAAAGGCAATGATAAATATTTTCATTGTGTATTCCCTGTGTGTGCTGAACTGAGCTTAACACACGTTTTAATTCAGTTAACACTTGTTGAATTAATCTTAAATGAATGAATGAGTGATTGAAATTCAACAGCTATTTGTATACAGATAAGCATAACATTGTTGACTCAGAAAATTTCTCAGGAAGAGTGTTTTATTAAACCATATATATATACAAGTTCATATCCTTGCTCATATTGATCAAGGGTATGAAGCAGAGAACCTTAGAGAAATCTAAATTTTTATCCATTTTGTTTTTCCATTAGTCTGAGTTTCTTTGAAGTTGTTTTTTTGAGGACTGTTAGACACACTTGTATCCTCTTACTGTGATGCTACTGATAGTAAAGAGATGAATACAGATATTGACAAGATATAGGTGGCAACAATGAAGTGGCTTTTTAAAAATCTACTTTCAAGGCTCTTCCAAATCATTTTGTTTAAAAAGTGAACCAATGTTTTTAAATACCCAGAAGCTGTAGATAGCTTACTCTAGGACCAAGCAGTACTACTTGAAGGAAGGGACATAGCAATAGTGGTACCTTGCTGCGACTTTCTCTGTAGTTAGTTATTCTATAGGCTGGCCCAGCTCTTGAAAGAGCTTGTTACTAGTAGGGTCTCTTAAAAGACTGTGTTTATTGGTTGGCACTGTAATAACTGTACTGCATGTCCAGTGGTTGATATATGGCCTCTGGTCACTGTTCCATATCACTGAGACTTTATCCACACTCAATCATCCAGCATTGTCAACTGCATTTGGAAATGAGGGCCAGGTTTTGTTCAGCAATGCATTTGATAAATTCAAGTTTCACTGGAACTAGGTGATGGTATGGCTAGTCAGTGTTCAAATGGAAAATAATTTATTGTGATTTTTGGCATGCAATTTCACCCCTGCTGGTCCAGAAACTCATTACCAGGTAGAGGTGATTGCTAATCAAGATTTCTGGGCCCCATTCTCTCCCTGCTAAGTATTCTCATTCCTCTCACTCTCTGTATTTTGTCCCAATTTTCAGCTGAGGTCAGTGTGTAGCATGTCTTCCCCTATAAGAAATGACATTAGGGAAGGTTATATGATATTTTAAAATATTAGGAAACAGTTGTAAATAAAGTAAAATGATTTTCCTTTGTTTGAATTTGTTTTTAAAAGATTTTATTTATTTTTTAGGGAGAGGGGTAGGGAAGGAAAAAGATGGGGAGAGAAACATCAAAGTGTGTTTGAAGTCAGTATGTTCAGGGTGTTTTCTTTTCTCAAATTAAAAAATAATATTTGCTCCGTGTTTTACTCTACCCCACAGAGGGACGCACAGGTCAGAAAGCCAAAACTGTATGTAGCTTCACTCAAGGTGACCCATGCCATGTCTTCCTAATGGTGGTTTTCTTGGCTTCACACACTTTCTTAAAAAACTGTAACTTTGTTTGCATTTCTGGGTCCAAACCACAACTAAAAATAAATAAACCTATGGGTAAGGTTGGAATGGCCTTACCTCCGCCCACTGAGGTGCTTTATTCAATTTTTATTTTGGCCACATTTGAGGACTTTTCTAGGAGTTCAGAAAAAAGCTAATTGTTGTGTGCAATCCTCAGCTCCATCAAGGGAACCACAGATGTGTGTGTGTGTGTGTGTGTGTACCCACAATGTATGGTTGCCTTAGGGTAAGACAATAATATTTATTTACTAGGTGTTATTAGTTAGCAATATTACTCTTTTTTACTAAGGTTCATTATTACTTAGGATTATATATGTTTGTGATTTATAAAATAGTAAAAGAAAAAAGTACTATGACGAAACAGTGGACAATTTAAATCAGAAGAAAATGCATTGTAAAGGCAATGTGGCCCCTTTCAATGGGCGTTGCCAGGCCGTGTGGGGGGCAGTGATCTACGACCCAGCCATTCAGGACAAGCACAGTGGACAGTTTGCAGAGAAACTAGGTGTCCTTCCTGGGTGAGGTCTAGCTCCTCTAATTTCAGGGGGAATGGAACTCGGGGGTTTCTGACCCTTAAAATTATATAAACATTTTTTGTAGGTACTTTTATTTTTTATTTAATATTTTAAACTATATTTTACTGATTATGCTGTTGCAGTTGTTCCAGATTTTCCCCCTTTGCCCCTCTCCACCCAGCACCCCCACTCCCTCAGGCCATTTCTACACCATTGCTCATGTTCTTGGGTCATGTGTGTAAGTGCTTTGGCTACTCCATTTCCTGCACTGTGCTTTATAGCCCCATGGCTATTCTGTAACTACCAATTTGGACTTCTTAATCCCCTCACCACTTTGTCCATCCCCCCCCATCCCATCTGGCATCCATCAAAATGCCCTCCTATCTTTGATTCTGTCTCTTTTCTTTTTGTTTGCTTAGTTTGTTTTTTAGATTCAGTTGTTGATAGGTATATATTTATTGTCATTTGTTATTCATAGTGTTGATCTTTTTTAAAAAATAAGTCCTTTTAACATTTCACATAATGGTTTGGTGATGATGAACTCCCTTAGTATTTTCCTGTCTGAGAAGCTCTTTATCTGCCCTTTGAATCTAAATGATAGCCTTGCTGAGTGGAGCAATCTTGGCTGTAGGTCCCTGCTTTTCATGACTTTGGATATTTCTTGCCAATCCTCTTCTACCCTGCAAAGTTTCTTTTGAGAAATCAGCTGACAGTCTTGTGGGAACTCCCCTAACTTCTTTTCTCTTTCTGCTTTTAAGATTCTCTGTTTATCTTTAACTTTTGGCATTTTAATGATAACGTGTCTTGGAGTGTGCCTCTTTGCATCTGTCTTGTTTGAGATCCTCTCTGCTTCCTGGACTTGTGTATCTATTTCTTTCACCAAATTTTCTCAATTTCTTGAAGGTTCTGAGTGATGGCTATTCTATATTTTAGTTTTAATTTTGATGTGGTTGTGCATGGAGGCAAGCCATATTTACCTATGCTGCCATCCTGTAGGAATTTTTGTAGGTATTTTTATATATATGTATTTTTGGAGATAAGTTTGTAAGTGTGTACCTGTTTGGGGGAGCATGGTTCTGTACTTTTTATCAGATTCTCAGAGAGACATGTGAACACTCCCATACTGGTCTGGCAACAATGTCCTAATATATTTAGGATTTTAGATGACAGGGTTGGTAGATTTAATTATTATTCAAAACTATTCATTGTACTTCCCTGTTAGCTCCCTTCCTGCAGAAGCTTTCGAGTCTCACCCACTAATGTTGGACTTGGCCATGGATTTGCTTTGGCCAATGAAATGTGAGTGGAGGTGACATGTGCCACTCCTGAATAAAGCCTTAAGAGCCATTACTCTTTTATCTCTGTCATAGGACTAATGTGCCCTGGAGAGGGGCTGCACCTACTGCTTGGGTGAGAAAGGAAGTTGCTAGAGCCCAGGTTGTCTTCTGAACATGTTATATGAGCGAGTAATAGACCACATTGTTGCAAGTTACAAAGATTAGGGAACTCTTAGCTGCTGGTCGCTTAACAGCCTCAGCTGATTGGTCCTACAGGTGGCAGTCGGAATTACATTCAGAATGGAGCAGAGCACACTGGAAATATCTAGTGTAATGAACTTCCTGTGGTTTGGTGCATTTAGAAGTAACAGGTTTTTCCTATGGATTCTATGTGGTTTTTCCAACGTTTCCCATGGAGTCAGAAATAAGAACTGAGTCCTGTGGAGTTAGTCTATTAAGGGACAGAGAGCCCATTTTGTCACTTCAGAATCCTTTCTGGTGGAAGGCAGCCAGTCAGGGTCTGGCTGGTACGAGTAAGAAAGAATTATTGATGCGAGGGGTGTCTGAGGGCAGGAACTGCTCTCTGAAGCATAACACAAACCACCTAACACAGTAGGTATGAACATATTGAAAAATTACAGGGTGCATATCATTTATGCTGCAAAGTGTAGTACAGGTTCATTTTCTGGAATCCTCCCTTACTCCAGGCATGACAAGGATGAAGAATAGGCGTTGCCACAATGGAGCACAATGAAAGGCCACTCAAGAAAGAAAACCGATTTCAGAGGTGACTCATAAACAGAGTACTACTTTCCACAAAATAAAGAAGCCATCCATCCATTGCCACTCAAAGTGCATAATAATAAGGACAAGTGCTTCATCACCTCATGTCTGACAGCTAGAGGTCAGAACTCCCACTAGAAGAATCCTAGAAAACTTCATTCTTTAGTCAGAATAGGCTGCATTTGAATCAAAGAGCTGGTCTGTTTTTGGAAAGGTTCAGTTTATTCATACCCCAGATTATTAACTATTGCCACCATTAAGCAGTTTCAGTTTTTAACACATTCATTGTTTTAAAAAATATGTGTACTAAGTTAATTATTCCCATTGATTTAAAATTGGGAAGGTTGATGACCAGATCATGAAAGATCTGCCCTAAAGCTTTTTATTCAGTGGAAAATGGTTTTAGGACACTGTATTGCTGCAGTTATTAATACCCCAAGTGAATAATTTCTTTTTAATTTAGTATACCAAGTAAAATGCTCAACTCTTTTCATCCCAGATTGTAAGAATTTATTTCATCTAACTTATGACATTTATCACTTATTTAACAGTTATTTATTGATTGCCTACTCCTCACCAGGGCCTGTTTTTCGATATGGAGCTCAGCAGACTCTGCTCTCAAGGTGGTTACATTCTAATGGGAGAAGATAAAAAGTAAGTACCAGCATCAAAAACAAATATCAGATGGTGATGCATACTCTGAAAATCATAAAGCAGAGTAAGGAGCGATGAAGTTATGAACCTGGGACACTATTTTATACCAGACGGTCAGTGCAGTTCACTGCTTGGGGGCGTTTGAAAGTCCTGAGTGAGGTGAGGGAATGGCCATGTCAGTGTCTGCCGGAAGAGTGGGGAGTTCGATTTACGTTTCATGTTACTCAGATATCTTTCTGAGAAGTGGTATGTAAATTGAGTTTTCTATTAAGCATATTATACAAACTTCTTATAACTTTCCTCCTCACTGAATCTCTGAAATGAAGATCCTGTTGGTAAAATGATGTTATGCCTTAAAAATATCTGAATTGTGAGCGCAAATTTTCACATATTGAATTCACTTTAAACAGGTTACATATATTTAGAATAAGATGTTATAAGTGAATGATGGACAAGAAGGACAGTTGAATGAGTGAAAAGTCTTGGATATAGATTTTTTAACAAAAATATTATTTAAAACTATAATAATGAGCAAATTAACTGTGTTGCATGGTTAAGGTTCTTATATTACCTCTTTGAATTAATACTCAGAATGCTTTATTATTAGAATAAGCAAATCACATAAATGCTTTCAAAATATCTAACAGCCCTCAAAAATGATTTTTATAGTAGAGTGAGCATTCTTTTTGTACTTTTCTGTGCCCTGAGGATGTGCTGGAAACATGCATGTTTCCCAACAAATGCAGCCAACTCAGGCCTCAGACAGGGTATCACAATTTCCGAATAAAGGTATTTAAACCTATGACATTGTTCTCTGCCCTTTAGGTTCACCTGCCCTGGATTTAGTGATTGTTTTGAGGAGAAAAGCATAAACTTTTAACAGAATATACTGGATTACCAAACTTGTCATCAACCTATTTTAAAGTAACTTTTATATATGAACTTGGACTTCATAATACAAATTGTATGATCTGGTGATTACAGTTCAAACTTCAGGGAGTGTGAGCTTTGGTTCCTTTTGCTATTTTAGAACACTAAGGTACTTGTTCATTTGTAGAACCGCAGAACCAGTGTGAGGATGAACAATCCAAAAAAAAATACAGTTCCTCCTTCCTCGCACAACCTGCAACCTTCCCCTCATCTCCTCTTGGTGGGGACAGTAAATGTCAGGTGCTGAAGAAGTGGAACCGATTCATTCTTGTCAGCGTTTGTGACCAGTGCCAGGACTGAACATTTCTGGGGAGTGCTTGTGTGACGAGGTCATTTCCCTCCTCCCACCACAGAGGAATGTCAGTGAATTATCCAGCTTATTACACTCATGCTGTCACAAGTTTACTGTTTATGGCCATCTTCTTAGGGTTACCTGAGATGGTGTTTTTGCATGTATTTCTCTGTTGAGTTAAATAACACAGCTGTTACTTTTAATATGTAAAAACATTTGTCTCTTCATGGCAAAATGGAATTTTATAAGGAAAACACTTCATCTTTAATTTACAGGTGTACCACACCAAACTCTTTGACCTAAAAAAAATGTTCAAACTTGGTTTATTTCTCTTTTCTGAGAAATCTACTTTCTATTTTATTGTGCGTTTGACCCCTAAAGAGTGGACTTGTTCAGATGTTGGCCTTGAAATAGGGCTTGACAGTTATAAAATCAATGGATCCTCTTTTGAGCACCAAACACAGTCCAAGTGGTTGAGATGGAGGTGTCAGCTTTCTTTCTGGTTCCAGACAAGCAGGCAAGGCAAGCAAGCAAGCAAGCAAGCAAGCTAACTATATCTCTACATCTGTCTGCCTGTCTGTCTATGTGTGTATGTATCTATCTACCTGTGCTCCCCCTTTCCACCCTTCTGGATGCTAATTTTTAACATGGGTTTTCTTCTTGTACTCCTGACTGCTGTTTCTGCTGTGTTAGTTTCCTAGGGCTGCTATAACAAATTACAGTCAAACCTCACTACTCATTGGCCTCAGAACTCATCAAATCCTGTACTTGTTATTGATGAGAAAAAAATTGTTCAGCACTTGGCACTTGCTTGAGACTCATCACACTTACTAGAACTTGTATGAGTCATGACACCTCCCTGCAAGAGAAAAATGCTTCATCACTTGTCACTTGCATGGTACTTATCAGTTTTGGGGACTCACCACCAGTTCCAGAACCAATTAACAAGAAGTACCAAGGTACCACTATACCATAAAGTGGGCGGCTTAAAACAGCAGAACTTTATTCTCTTATAGTTCTGGAGATTAGAAATCTGAAATCAGGGATCAACAGGGTCATGCTCTTTGATAAGACTCTCGGAAAGACTCTTTCCTGGCCTCTTCTAGCTTCTGGTGTTTGCCAGCAGTCTTTGGAGTTTCTTGCATTATACACACATCATTCCTCTGCCTCTGTCATCTTATAGCATTCTGTTTTCGTATGATGTTTCTTTCTCTATATCTCTGTTCAAATGTTCCTTTTCTTATAAGGACACCAGTCATTGGGTTAGGGCCCACTGTAATCCAGAATGGCCTTGTCTTAACTTGATTATATCTACAAAGACCCTATTTCCAAATAAGTCCCCATTCTGAGGTTCTACATGAGCATGACTTTTAGAAGATATTATTCAACCTAGTACATATACCCCAGTTATTCTTGCCTACAGTTTGTTTATACATGGCCAAATATAATCAATTCTAGTCTGAGGCTTTTCTTGTGGTAAATGTTCCAAATACATAGTATACTTTTTATGGAGATTTAACATATTACAGAAGAGTCCTAAATTATAAATGAATAATTTTTTACAGAGTGAACACAGCCATTAACTACCACTCAGATCAAGAAGTAAAACATCATCAGCAACCCAGAAACTCCATCATGCTTTTCCCAGTTATTATTGCCTCAGAATAAACTCTGTTATGATTTCTATCACCGTAGATCAGTTTTGCTTATTTTTAAGTTTGATATGTATGTGCCATTCTGGATCTGGATTTTTTGAACACCATTATGACTGAGTGTTACCCATGTTATGGTATACAGTTGAAGTTTGTTTGTTCTCTTCGATGAATGGTATTCATTCTGTTGTGAATATGCTGCAAGTATTTTTCTATGCTATTGCTGATGGGTATTTGAATTACTTACAGTTTTTTTTTTACAATTTTGAATACTACTTTGTTAATATTTTTGTGCATATCTCTGGTTGCACATACATAAATGGCTCTTTTAGGTACATACATGCTTTAGAGTGGAATTGTCAGGTCAAAGAGTTTGTGCTTATTTAGTATTAGCAGAAATGCTCTATTTTCCAGAACACTTGCACTGGTTTACACTCATACCAGTAGTATGTAAGAGTTTCAGTTGCTCCACAACTTTGCCAATATTTGGATATTCTTTTTAAATTTTATCCTTTTTGGTGAATACACTGTAAGATCTCATTATAGTTTTAATTTTCATTTCCCTCCTTACCTATGATGGTAAGTACCTTTTTATATGTTAATTTTCCATTCAGATGACATTTGTCGTGTAGTGTTTTTGTCTTTTGCCCTTCATTTAATGGCATTTAGCTATCTTTTTATTTTTATGATTAACTTATAACCATATTTTTACATATTCTGAATATGAATCCTGGATATATGAAAAGGGAATCCTAGTGCACTCTTGTTGGGAAAGCCAACTGGTGCAGCCACTGTTGAAGACAGTGTGGGGATATCTCAAAAAATTAAAAATGGAACTGCCTTTTGACTGAGACATTTCACTGCTCAGATTATACCCTAAGAATCCTAAACACCAATTCAAAAGATCTTATACACCCCTCCATTCATAGCAGTGCTATTTACAATAGCCAAGTGCTAGAAGCAGCCTAAGTGCCCATCAGTAGATGAGTGAATTAAAAACTGTGGTATGTTTACACAGTAGAATACTATGCAGCAGAAAGAAAAAGGAATTTCTACCTTTTGTGGCAGCATGTAAGTAACTGGAGATTATTATGCTAAGTGAAATAAGCCAGTTGGTGAAAGTCATATAGCATATGACCTCACTTGTAAGTAGAACCTAATGAACAAAGTAAACAAACAAGCAAAATAGAACCAAAGACATGGAAACAAGGAACAGAATGACAACTGCTTGGGTGGAGGGAAGAAGAGGGATAATGGTGGAAAGAAGAGAAAGGGATCAAAGAACATGTATTGATGACCCGTGGGCATGGACAGCGATGCGGAGATTGACTATGGAAGTAGGAGGTGGGCTGAGCAGAGGAGGGCAAGGGGGAAAAATTGCAATAACTGTAATAGAATAACAGTAAAAAAAGATTTGCTTTACATGTTTAGGTGTTCCTATGTATGGTGCATAAATGTTTACTAGGGTTATATCCTCTAGTTGGGTTTTCCCTTTATCATTATATAGTGTCCTTCTTTGTCTCTTACTACTGTCTTGGTTTTAAAGTCTATTTTGTTGGATATAAGTATTGCTACCCAGTTTTATTTCTCTTTCCATTTACACGAAATATCTTTTTCCGTCCTTTTAATTTTAGTCTGTATGTATCTTTTGCTTTGAGGTGGGTCTGTTGGAAATACCACATACATGGATTTTGTTTCCTTATCCATTCAGCTACCATATGGCTTTTGGGTCAAGCATTTAAGCTACTTACATTTAAGGTGATTATTTATTGATATGTATTGCCATTTTATTTTTAACTATTTTTATCATTTTTTTTCTTTTTCTTCTTCTTAAAGGAAGCCCTTTACGTTTGTTTAGTACCTGTTTGGTGGTAAGATACTCCTTTAGCCTTCTCTGTCTGGGAAACCCTTTTTTCTTCTTCAGTTTTAAATGATAGCCTTGTTGGGTAAAGAAGCCTTGGTTGTAGGTCCTTGCTTCTCATCACTCTGAATATTTCATGCCTGTTCCTTCTGGTATGAAAGGTTTCTTTTGGGAAATCACATGACAGTCTAATCAGAGCTCACTTATATGTACTACCTGCTTTTCTCTTACGGCTTTTAGAATTCTCTCCTTGTCTTTCAGCTTCGCCATTTTAATTATGATGTGTCTTGGTGTAGGTCTCTTTGGGTCCATCTAGTTTGGGACTCTCTGTGCTTTCTGGACTTGTGTGTTTTTTTCCTTCACTAGATTAGGGAAGTTTTCAGTCATTATTTCTTCCAGTAGGTTCTTAATGGCATGCTCACTCTCTTCTCCCTCTTTTACTCTCATGTTGGGGATGTTGTTATGCTTTGTGTTGTTTCAAAGGTTTCTTAAGCTTTCCTCATTTTTCTAAAATTCTTTTTTCTGCTCTGCTTGCATGTTTTTTTCTACCTTGTCTTTCAAATCACTGATTCAGTCGTCTGCTTCATCTAACTTACTGTTTAGTCCTTTCAGTATATTATTTATTTCAGATATTGCATTCTTTGTTTTTGACTTTTTTTGTGGTTTCTATGTCCTTTTTCATGCTGTTGAGTATCCTCATAATTATTGCTCTAAACTCTATATTTAATAAATTCTGTTCCTCTATTTTATTTTTTTTCTGGAAATTTTTCTTGTTCTTTTACTCCATGCCTGTTAGTCTTCCCATTTTGGCTGCTTCTTCATATTTGTTTCTATGTATTAGGTAGATCAGCAAACACTGTGGTTCAGACCTATATCAGATGCTGCCTGTGACAGGCCCTGGACAACCTGTTTGGAGCTATCAGTGACCCACGGCTTGTGGTTCCCTGTTTTGGGTCTGGGTGTGTGCAGAAAGAACCAGGCTGTGCACCAAGACTGGCTTTTACTCACATCAAGTCAAGGGAAATGTCAGTTAAAGTCTCAGAGCTTCCAGAGATGTACCTTAGCTGCTAGGCTTAGTCACTGAAAAGCCTCCAGTTGTACCTCTCCGCAGCCTTGCTTAAGCTTCACTGGGTGGGTGAGAGGGATTTCTGCAGGTGGGGCTGTTGCTTCCCCCCAGGATAATGCCACATGGAGGGAAATGCTCTGTCTGAGAAAGATGGCTTCTGCAGTATAGGGAATGACTCAGCACAGGGATCCTGGCAGTTGTTCCTTCAGTTCTCTCCCCAGTGCCACCAGCTCCAGACTCAATTCAAGTGTCTCTATTCCACTCTTTCTTTCCTGTAGGGAACCTACCTGCTTGGCAATAGCAGTTGTAGCTCAGCCCTATGGGAAAGCCCATAAGTGCATGGTGACATGCAGGATGCCAAACCCACAGATTGGTTCTACCATAGGAAATCAGGCCTGCATTATACCTAGGCTGCTTTGTGACTTGCTCTTGCTAAAACTTCCTCACTCTGAGTTGAGGCAACAAATGCTTACTGCATATCTTTAAAGTAACTTCCTGAAGTCTGTGCTAATTCTCCCAAGGACTGAAGTGTAACCAGACCAACTACTCTTATAATTCCCTTTGCAACATTTTTTCCTTGTTAATCTGTAAGAGGTAATCAGTAACATCCTTTCCATTGCTATCTGTAAAAAGTAATTACCTAAGGCAAACCTAAGTGTAGTGAATGAATACCTTCTTTGATGTATGCTATTAGAAAGCTAATAAAAGTCTATCAAAGCAAGGGTTGGGGCTCTCTCCCCTTGAGAGAGTGGCTGTGCTGTCCCTTTTTCTCCACAGGACTCAGTAGTACATTTGAATTTGTCTCGTCTCATCCATTATGCCGTAGACACTGTGGGCCAGTGTCTGTATCACTTTCCTCTGCTGGAACCTAGGATAAGTGGCTGCAAATGATATTTTTTGTGTTGGTCCTTTCAGAGGTTCTCTGTGTCTCCAGGCATCTCTCCCTGGCAGACAGAAACCCTGCTGTTTTCCACATCTGGATGTTATCTGGGTTCCTTTCTGGCTCTGTTGCTGTAGGTTTGGGAGACCAGGTTGGGATTTAGACCCCACACTTCTCAGGGGGAATCCCCTGGCCACTGAAATATCCCTCCAGGACTCCAGCTGCCACCTGAGGGAGCCCAGCCAGTCTTCTCACACCTCCTCCACACTCTCTACTACTGTGGTTGTGGTGAAGCAGTTCCTTTTGTCTGTCCTTGGTTATAAGGCTTCTCTCCAGCTGCTGTTCACTTGGTTATTCAGGATGATTTCTCTACAGTTTAGTAGTAATTCCAGATTGGTTCTGGGAAGAGGTTACTGTAGCTTCCACTTACTCCTCTGCCAAGTAATTCCCTGAAAGAATAGAAAGATATTTAATTGTTACAATTAAATATGATATTAGCTATAAGATTTTTGTAGAATTCTTTCGCAAGATTAAACAAGTCTCTTCCAAGAATTAAAAAAAATTAATAAGCATTGAATTGTATCGAATGCTTTTTCTGCATTAGTTAAGATGATATGATTTTTATCCTTTATTAGTTAATATGGGATATCATAATTTTCTAATTATATTTTAGTTTCAAATGTAAAACTAGTAACATTTTTGTAGATTCTTTAGGCTTTTCCACATAATTTTTATTTTTATCAGTCACAGAAATTTTTAAGAACTTAAGAAAATAAAAATAATCTGTTATATTTATCCAGATAATTACCATTTTTGTTAGTATTCTTTCATTCTTGAAGTTCCATCTTTTAACATTATTTTTCTTCATCCTGAACAACTTTCTTGAGTATTTCTTTTCTTTCTTTCTTTCTTTCTTTCTTTCTTTCTTTCTTTCTTTCTTTTTTTTTTTTTGCAGTATTCTGGCAACAAATTCTTAGTTTTCCTTAGTCTCTTAGTAAATAAAAATTATTTTATTTTACCTTTATTTCTGAAGAATATTTCTGGTAAAATTAGGGTTAACAGTTATACATGCAGCTATGCTAAGTTGTTTCATTCTCTTCTGACTTTTTATAATTTCTGGTGAAAAATCTGTAGTCATTTAACTCACAGGTCTTCTTTATGTAATGTGTGATTTTTCTCTGGTTGCAGTTTGATTATGAGATGTCTGAGCATGATTTCTTGAGTTTATCCTATTTGAGGTTCTTTGAATCTCTTCAATGTGCAAATTACTATCTTTTCCTCAAACTGGAAGTGTGTTCATTTTTGTTCTTCAGTCTTTTGTTTCTGAGCATGTGTGTATGTATGCTTTATTTTGGATAATTCCTATTACTTTCTCTGATGTTTTCACTGATATGTCATTAATATATTCTTTCCTAGTGTTTCATTGGATGCTAATCCTATCCAATGCATTTTTGCATCATATATTCTATTAATTACCTAAAATTTTCATCTGAGTGGTTTTGTATGATATCATCTGTTTCTGTGCTAATTGTGGTCTTGTTTTTCTTTACATCATTGAACGTGTTAATGATATGCTTTTAGGGTCTTTTGAAAATTTCATCAACTCTCTAATTTCTGGCTCTGTTTCAATTAATTGATAGAGTCCTTTGTTATAGGTCATATTTTTCTTATTTGTTACATGCCTAGTAATTTTTAAAAGATTTTATTTATTTACCTTTAGAGTGGAAGGGAAGGAGAGAGGGAGAGAAATGTCAATGTATGGTTGCCTCTCATGCATCTCCTGCTGGGAACTGGCCTGCAACCCAGGCATGTGCCCTGACTGGGAATTGAACCACGATCTTTTGGTTCGCAGGCCCGTGCTCAATCTACTGAGCTATACCAGCTGGGGCACATGCCTAGTAATTTTTGATTGGATTCAGGACACTGAATGTTACTTTGTTTAATGCTAGGTATTATTGTAGTCCTTTAAAGAATGTTGGACTTTGTTTTTGCATTTGCAGGTCAGTTTGATGCCTTTGAAGCTTGTTTTCAAGTTTTCTTATGGGAGGTCCAGAGCAGTCTACTCCCAGCCTAATTTACCTCACTTTACTAAGGCATGACTCTTGAAGATTCTACTTAATGCTCTGTGTATTATGAAGTTTATCAACTTTGAGTGATGGGAATGTGAACTAGTCCCATTACTGAATGATTTCCTGGAAATGTTCAGGCTATTGTTTTTAAGGAGTTCTTTCTCCAGCCTGATGGAGGTTTGCCTTAGGCAAGTGCAGATCAGTACTTAGCCACAGACTTGAGGGGACCACTTTGAAGATCTGTGGAGCGTTCTCTCTGTTTAGTTCCCTCCTCTCCAATATTCTGACCTACAAATTCTGTTCACCATGGATGATCTAAGCTCTGATCTTTGTCTCTTCAACTAAATGAGGTTGTCAGGCTCTGTTTGAATTCCTGTTCTCTGAGCTGCAGCTTGACAATGTCTCCAGGCAATAATCCTGGGCAAACAACATTTTTCTCATTTTTTCCCTTTTCTTTGACATCATAGCCCTGATCTATTCCCTACTGAAAAGTTGTTTTATATGTATTTCCAAGTAACCTAATTGTTTATGCAAGGGCACAACCTGTAGCAATTAATTCTTCAGGCATAAGAAAGTCCAAAAGTAGACTTCTGAGCATCTTTTATATATGTGGCACTGGGTTAGAATCACAGGTTAAATATACTCGTAATTGTTTTGAATGCGTGCGAAGTTGAGGCACACCCTCTGATGGGATATCTGTTAATTTCCTTTCCTTGGGTCTTAATTTTTGGTACTTTCAATTTGTTCATTCTTTCTGCAAAGTTGATTGTGTTTAGTATAAATGACTATAGATGCAAGTCAGCACTGTGGCAGGCAGGCAGACATGAGCAGAGCAAGGACAATAGGCCAGGTATAGAACGTCACCAGAGTGGAAAGCCCTGGGTGCCTAGCATTGGACAAAAATGGGAAAACAAGGACCTTGCCCACAGGGTAACCATTTCACCCATAACATACCTCTGGTCATGTGGTTTAGATCTCCTGACCTTTCATATCATTGGTCATATGGCTTTGACCAACCCCTGACCTTTTCTCTCCTGGCATATTGCTAGTCGTGCCTTTCCATTGGAGGAGGCACAAGAGGCTAAAGAGTGGCTTCATGTGAATTCCATGTGGACCCCTGTACAGCCACTCCCTAAAGCATTAACTGCTAGGGATAACATTCAGGCCTCAGTTATATTTCAGCTCCAGGCCCAGAAAAGCAGCAAAACCAGGCAAGTTGATGCCATGGATGACATCAGAACCAGCTGCATACTAATAACTTCATTCCCTGGTGCCTACCAATCAGTGGAGATCACAATCCTGAAAGGACCCACCTGGAAAGCTGTTGCATATTCTATTGAGATCCTACCCTGACACCTCCCCTAAAATCTCTACCTTTAAAACCCTCAAGACTAAGAACCAAGCATGCTCTTGCTCCTTAGAGCATATCCACTCAAACCTTCCTTTCAAATGTAGTTTGCTTTCTCCTAAGCTTCAAGGGTCTTTCTTTTGCCTCTACTTTTTTTTTCCTGAGCTCATTTCTTCTACAGCTCACTTCTACCTCTGTGACTTTCTAAATAAACTTTCTCTTATAATTAGAGTGTTGATTCTGAATTCTTTCTTTGCTAGAACTCAAGTACTGATGTTGTACTTTCTTTGCTAGAACTCAAGTACTGATGTTCTACTGATGTAGAACTCAGTCTGTTCCATTTATCCTCCTGTCTGACTCCACCGGTTTAACACTGGGTGTGATTCTTGTCACCAACAGAACTATTGAAGGTCTTAGCCATTTCGTGGCTGGACTATTGCAACAGACTCCTAACTGATTCTGATCTCTTCAGTCACACTCCCATCTACTCCTGTCTCCCCATTGTCTCTAGAGTGATATTTAAAATAAATAATCTCCTGAATAATTGCAATTACTTACTAATTCCCTCTCTGTTTCTATCTTTTCCCACAGTCTATTCTCAATCCAGCACCCAGAGTGATCCTTTTTTAACTTTATTTTTATTTTTGACCCTATTACTGATGTCCCCATTTACCCCACCCCACCTCTAATCTTTTCCTGCCTCCACCAAGCCCCTGCCCCACCCCTTGGTCCATTACCACACTGTCATCTGTGTCTATGGGTTATGTGTATATGTTCTTTGGCTAATCCCTTTACCTTCTTTCATTCAGTTCCCCGCCCTCATCTTCTCTGACTACTCTCAGTCTGTTCCATTTATCCTTATCTCTGTTTCTATTTTGTTCATTACTTAATTTTATTTATTAGATTCCACATACAAGTGAGATCATATGATATTTATCTTTCACTGACCAGAATGATTCTTAAAAAAATAGTTCTGATCAAGATATTCTCCTACGTCTCCCTTGTGCATTTATAAATCTTAAAGTGTCTCACTAGGCCATTCAGAATAAAAGTCAAAGTCCTTCATGGGCCTTTGAAACCCTACCTGATCTGGCCATTTCTAACCCTTGGTTTTACTTTTCTCCTCTCACTCTGGTCCAGCCACACTAGCCTCCATGTTATTTTTAAAATTCATTGGGCAGTGTCCTGCCTTGTGGCCTTTGAACTAAACATCTCTTCTGCCTTGAATGCTCTTTCAGATGTCCCCAAATTTAACTCTGTTACAGAAATTTACAGGCCCAAAATGGCCTCACATTTCTTGCTAAAAGCCCATGATACCAAAGTTAGATTTAATGCCTGATCTGATTGTAGTTTCAACCTCTATCAGACACATAATCTTTACTAACTAGTCTGAAATTTTCTGATCAAAGGCTATCTATTTTGTGGCCTCCCTCCATCACCCATAGAAAGAAAAGGGAATTGACACGATAAAAACCAATCTCATTCTCTTCCTCCAAAGAAAAGATGTCTTGGCCCAAGAATAATCTTTTCTTTTGTTAATAACTCCCTTGCCTCATGCTTCTTCCTACAAGACCCTTCTATTTTGTATTTCCCCTCTGAGGGCCCTCCTAGGTGCTATATGAGATGCTGACCAGTTCATGAAATGCTTAGTAAAGCCAATTAGAGCTTCATATTTACTTGGTTGAATTTTTAAACAACTCCCTCACTTCCTTTAAGTATTTGGTGAAATGCCACCTTCTCAATGTTGCCTCACTGGCCCCCTAATTTAATGATGAAATTTGACCCCATCTTTCTGTCTGCCTTAGCACTTCCAACCCATTATACCCTGCTCTATTTTCTTCCATAGCACTTAATCAGTTTCTAACATGCTAGACATTAAACACTTACTTGTTATGTTTATTATGTGTTACCTGTCTCCATCTAAAATGTAAACTTCCCAAGGGCAGGGCTTGTCTGTTTTTTTTTCCCATTGACGTATCCCCAGTTCCTAGAGTAGAGCCTGGCATCTTGTAGGTCCTCAATAGATATGTGTTGATTTGTAGGTAGAGGTGATGTCATTTATTTAAGAAAGATGCTTTAAGTATTCATGAATACCCATAGGGCACAGTCCAAGCTATTTACAGAGCAGAGTACATTTTTTATGAGCTTCACACTTTTCCTATGTCTTCCTTTTTAGTCTTTCCACACTGACACTTCCTGAATTCCACCCGTACTTAAGTATTGGGTTGGCCAAAAATTTCATTTGGTAAGATGGTTCTAGTAGTGCTTAGTTGTCTTTAAGAAGTTATAGATAATTGCTTCATCTGAAACAATTTTGTTAGATTGTATTGTGACAGCTGTCATATCAGTGTGCATTAAAAAAATTGGTGAATTTTTGTAGTCATTTTAATATTGAAGATAGAAGAAAATCTGTAATATCTTTGGCATATTATGCTTTATTATTTCAAGAAAGGTAAAAATGCAACTGAAATGGAAAAAAAAGATTTGTTTATTGTATGGAGAAGGTGCTGTGACTGATTGAACATGTCAAAAGTAGTTTGTGAAGTTTCTTGGTACAATTGACATTTTGGCCAAGTAATTCTTTGCTATGGGGCTGTCTTATGCATTGGAAGATGTTTAGCAGCACTCCTGGCCTCCACCCACTAGAACCAATAGTGGGAGAGCACTGAAATACTCAAAGTATCCAGATCAATAAAGTTTTTGATGAAAATGAAAAATGTGTATTTTATTTTTACAGAAAAAAAACTAAACAGACTTTTTGGCCAACCCAGTAGTAATTTCTGAAGTGTTACTGGCTCTCTTACATTTCTTGGTAACATCTCAGGTGGCACCCATTGCTTTATAGACACTTATAGGCTTAGGACAGTTTCATAGTTAGATATGAATAAGTTGAGGCCCATATAAAGCCAAAGTTTATTGGCTAATTCGCTATCAAGCTTGTTCCCTTTCTCCTGCTAAGGACATAAACTCGGGCACTTACAGTAGAGAAGGGGGTGTGGTATGCTCTTTCATTCTCTATTCTTCTCTTCCCTCTAAGATGAAGAATGAAAGAGAATAATGAACGAGGAAGGGTGGAGACTGTTATCAGTCGAGGTTGTAATCTGGCTCTCACTGCATCTCTGAGGCAGATGCTCATGTGCATGTCAGGTGATTTCCTCTCACCTGGCTCCAATCCAGAGACCTCAAGATGCACACAAGTCTGGTGTAAGTGACATGTCCTTGACTAATTTCTAGCAGGATGACCCACTTAGCCCCTTCCCACTGAGATATTCTGATTTGGTAAAGGATCCTTTTAAGACATCTCAAGGGAGATACTGGATGTGAAACTCGTTTCAGGCCTGACACCTAAAGCATCATTGTCAATACAGATTTTTCCAGTGTTATTTGTATCCTGAATCATGATGCAGTTGGTTAGAATCTAAGGAATTATTTGAATCTATGGACCCAACAGAGAAGCAAAACTAGTCCTACGTGGGATTCTTTTATCTGGCTCGATACAAGTTCTTAAACCTTGGTCTTCTTAACATTCAGATGAACAAGTAAGAATATACATAATCTTTTACCACTGGTTAGCTTTGGGATTATTACAAAGTAACTTCGCTTCTCTGGGACTCAGCTGCACCATCCATAAAATGATATTGTTGAATATTTAAGTTAGGATCTGGCTGTGACAACCTGTGATTCCCTTTGATTTTCTGTCTATTTCTTGGATGAACTACGACGATTGTGCTTTGCAAGGTGCATTGAGCTCCTTAGCTTTTCTTTACTCCTCTACAAGATGGCAGTTCTAGTAGTCTGAAGCATTTGTCTTAAAACTTATATTGAATTATTAATAAAATACCACTTGTGGAGAGTAAGACTAAGCATGAATATCTCAAATAGGGAATAGCCCATCCATTTCACTTAGGCAGCAAACTGTGCCAGTGACAGAGTGGCCACTGGAGATGAAGAGAGGAGCTCGGAGGCATGTGTTGGGCAGGCCTGTCTTGGGTCTTGGAAAACAGAGGCAGCTTGGTAGAGGGGTGTGATATATTTTCCTGACAAAGCTCCTGCCAGGAGAGAATGTACATAACTCAGCCTCGAGCCTTTCTATGAGCTCTGCCAAATCCACAGGCAGGTAACGAAACATTGAAAAGAAAGCAATGTCAGCCTAGCCTAGCGAAGGCTAATACCACACCTAATTACTCTACCTAGTGACAAAAGCTATTCATCAAGCTCGAAATGAAGTGTTTTTAAAGTCAGAACTTTATGTGCCAGCCAGTTGGAGGCTGTAATTTTGGGGGGCATTGGTTTAAAGGGACATAAGCTAAAATGAAAACAAATTGGAAAGCTAAGCAACTTTCCATTATACACAATAGTGTCATCAGTTTTGTCTTTGGTTCTTTCTGATTTTCCTACCATGTCTTTACACCCATGTTTCTAACCAATTACTACATTTCATTCAAGCCAAAATCCCACCCTGGAGTCAAGAAGAAGAAATTCAGTCTTAATTTATTTGTTCAACAACTATTTGTTGTATTAAATGCCTATGTTGGAAAAAAGATTGAGAATCCTGGAAGAATTAATTTATTTATTCAACGAACAGTTTTGAGTGTGTTCTATGTGTCAGACATTGACTGAGGGACTAGGTATGGTGGTGGTGAACAGGTCAGCAAAGGCCTCTGCTGTCCTGGAGTTCACGCATGTACAAATGAGAACTTACCAAAAAATGAGAAAATATGGGTAGTGATAAATGATAGTGGTGCAGGGTGGGGGTGGGGAACCCAAGAAGAGGCATGTAATGATTGGGCAGTGGAGAGTTGTAAGTGAAGGAGGCAGACTTTGCAAAGCCACTAGAGCAGGAATATAGCTGGGGCATCTGGTGAATGGAAAAAGAATCAATGTGGCTGAAATGGGGGAGAGCGAAAACAAGGCAGTGCCCAGACCTGAAGGGCCTTGCAGGCCAGGATGAGGAGTGTGGGTTTTGTTCTAAGTACAGTGTAGGCCATTGAGTGGTTTTAAGCAAGGAGCAATGATCTGACCAACACTTCATTAAAATGAAGGAGTGGAAAAGATTTTTTGTGGAAGATGAGGCATTAGTTACTTAACAGTTGATTAATTAAACAAACATTTATTGATCTTTCACTATATGCCAAGCTCTGAGGACAGAAAGATGAATAAGATACCCCTAGTCCTCAAGATGCTTACAGTCCAGTCCTGGCTGGTGTGGCTCAGTGGACTGAGCGCTGGCCTGCAAACGAAAGGGTCACTGGTTTGATCTCTATAGTCAGGGCCATGCCTGGGTTGCAAGCTGGGTCCCTGGTTAGGGGTGTGCAAGAGGCAACCACACATTGATGTTCCTATCCCTCTCTTCCTCCCCCCACTCTGTATAAAAATAAAATAAAATCTTTTTTAAAAAAGCTGCTTCCACTCCAGCGATGACAGTCATGTGCGTGAACAAGAACAATGTAGCAGTAATGAGCAGCCATGCCTTAGCGGCCAAAGTCATGTGCAATCGCTTCCATCATTTTATTAACAAACAGAATACAGCCTCTTAAAAAAGGCTTTTCTGGATGTGATTTTTTTAATGCTAGAAGTTATGTACTACATTTCACGTGATAAATATGCCCCTGAGTCATCTCTTCCAGCAGAAAAACAAGTCTTGTAAAGAGGCACAGCACAACGGAAAGTCACAGGGCCGAGGTTCTCTGCTCTGTGGCTGTGAGATTAGAGCAGGAGTTCTCAGGAGTCTCACTTTCTCTGTCAGAGCAAAAACAATTGCCTGGCTAGTCCCCTCCAGCTCTGTCAGTGTGTGACTGTTGGGATGCTGTGTCTTGATGATTCCTTGTAGGCAGTATTCCTGCCACAATAATATGGAAGATTAACTTTGAACCCCAATTAAGCAAAATGTTATCCCCCTAAAAAAGAATTTCAATCTTCTCATTTGTATGTATACTTGTATTGCAAAAAAGACACTCAGTTATGATTATTATATTTTTAATTTTATCAATCAAATAGTTTCAGAAATTGGTCTTTTCTCTTGTATCTAAGTACCTATATCATATTCTTGATTTTACCTAGTGGCCCGTACTATTAAGATCTATTCCTAGAGTAAACAAATGGGATTTCATCAAAATAAAAAGCTTCTGCAGGGCTAAAGAAAACAGTATTAAATTAAAAAGACAACCAACTGTATGGGAAAACATATTTGCCAATGATACCTCAGACAAAGGTTTAATCTCCAAAATATACAAAGAACTTACACGACTCCACTCTAGGAAGACATTGAACCCAATTAAAAAATGGGAAAAGGAATTGAACAGACATTTCTCTAAAGAGGACATACAGAACATTCAGAGACACATGAAGAGATGCTCAATATCATTAGCTATCAGAGAGATGCAAATTAAAACCACAATGAGATATCACTTTACACCAGTCAGGATGGCTATAATAAACAAAGGAACAAACAACAAATGTTGGAGAGGTTGTAGGGAAAAGGGGACCTTAGTTCACTGTTGGTGGGATTGCAGACTGGTACAACCATTATGGAAAACAGTATGGAATTTTCTCAGAAAAAAAAAATCGACCTGCCTTTTGACCCAGCAATTCCACTGCTAGGATTATACCCCAAGAATCCTAAAACATCAATTTCAAAGAACCTATGCACCACAATGTTCATAGCAGCACAATTTACAATAGCCAAGAGCTGGAAGCAACCTAGGTGCCCATCAGTAAATGAATGGATCAAAAAATTGTGGTACATATGCACAATGGAATTCTATGCAGCAGAGAGAAAGAAGGAGCTCCTACCCTTTGGAACAGCATGGATGGAACTGGAAAGCATTATGCTGAGTGAAATAAGCCAGGTGTTGAAAGACAAATACCATATGATCTCACCTTTGACAGGAAGCTAAAGAATAAAACAAACAAGCAAACAGAATAAAAACAAAGACACTGAAATAGAGAACAAGTGGGCAGCGACCAGAGGGAAGAGGGAAGGGAATTTAAGGGGAAAAAGGGGGAGGGATTTTGAAGAACAAGTATGAAAGACACAGGGATGAGGACTGGGGGAGGGGAAATTGGAGGGAGGGGGGAGACAGGGCGGGGGGGGGATGGGAGAAATAGATAAAAAAATGTACTTGAAAAGTAACTAAATAAAATTTATTATTAAAAAAAAGATCTATTCCTGGCAACTTCCTAACCCAAATCAGTTGTAGTATCTGAGAGAGTATTACATTGGTCATTTCTGGTATTTAAAAGAAGCTTACTAGGACCCAAATAATTCATTCCTAGAACTCTGGACTCACTTTTTGGGAATGACTGCACTAAATCATTCTTCTGGAAAGTCTTGCATTTCTGCTTTTGGGGACTATATTCTCTGCTCTGAGTTTCAATGTGCTTTCTTGTTCATCGATTCTTTGTCTTATGAAAACACAATGAAGACAAATGAACTATTTATAATTTTCTTCCTGGAGCCATTTCAATTAAAAGTTAATTAAATGTCTTCACATCATAACTTTAAAGCATTCTTTCAGTAATAGTGAGACAGTGTGAAAGCTATAAGAATCCCCAAGTCTAAAATAAACTTATGCAAATACCTTTTCAAAATGCCAGGGTATGTGTAGACAGCATTAGTTAAACAAGATTGGTATTTTTATGTCTTTATTAATTTTATTAATGAAAGCACTGAAAAAATGAGCTTGTGCATTAGTGGTATTCAGTTAAGGCATCTTGAAGTGTTGGATTATAACATGGGAATGGGCTGGTGACCCTTGTGTAGCTCTTTGCTTTACAGCCAGTGGTTCTGACATTCTGGTGGCTACAGGGAAACACCTGAGGAGCTAATGGAAAAAAAACCTCACCAAGGCCTGGGCTCTTTGGAGTCGAACCTGGGACTTTTGAATTTTTATTGTTTCCCATGTGATTTTTATAACCACCAAAGTGTAAAAACCACTGCACTGGACATGATAAACTAGGAGGCAAATATGTTGTGCATTGCTCAAGGCCACTTGGGTGCTTTAGTGTGATTTTTACTTCTTGCATTCTAAGAATGTGAATTTGTTGTTTACAAAGTGACTGAAAAACTTTGTGCCTTCTTAGAAATACCTCATGTACCTTCTCCTTTGAAATTAAGCTGAATTTTATTAATAAGACAGCAATGCATAGATTTGCAGGTGATATATTGACTTGTGCCAAAGCAGTTCTCTCATTTCACTGCCAAATGATCCTCCTGCTGTGGCAGCTTCCAAGTCTATTTACCTGCTAATAACCTCATGGTAGATGTAGTCAGGAGGAGCCTATATGGACCAACTCCCTGGAGATGGAGTCTTCCCAAATCGAAGGCAGCTGGGGATGCTAAGCTATAGTTGGGGAGGGTGGGAGCTTCTGCAGGGTTTGGGACTTTCAGGTCCACATCTTACTTCCACTGTGGAAGGGAGAGAGATTGTTGGTGTCTGGTAGTAACCATGACTGAGTGTTAAGCATTGTTCAAGGCCTTTGTTTATATGTAATATAAATTCCACTGAGAATTTAATGATTATCCCTAGTTTACAGAAAAGAAAATGGAGGAAAAGAGAACTGCCCATGTCGACCTCAGCTAGTTGCGGGAGCTCAGATTCAAATGCAGGTTGCCCAGCTCCAGAGGTAATTATTTTAACTGTTATGCTGTGCTGTCTCCAAATCTCGCAAGAATCATAAATGGGGGTCATACAGAGATGAACATGCCTAGAGCAGCCCTGCAGAGAATTGAGGAGTCTGGTGGCAGGCAAGACAATTGGGAGCTCTGGGGAGCCCTGCCTCACCTGAGGAGTCAGGCTGGGGGTGGGTGGGGAGGTGGTGGAGCAGGCAGAGTAACATTTAGTGGGAAGGCTGGACTCGCTCGTTACAGGTAGCATCCATGTTGATTGGGCAGTGCCATGGCATACCTACTCTTGCATGTTTTTGAATATTGCTCCTGGGTGTGTATTTCTCTCCCGGAGAGCCATGACTGGCTTGTTGATAGGCTCCTGAAGTATCATGGCTGTTTTCGGGCCAGGAAAAGGAAAGGGGCAGTTGTTCACAGTGGCTGATCAGGTGCTGCCGACAAGTAGCGAACTGTAGGCCACTGGAAGCCCCTGGGTTTTGGGGAGGGAATGGCTGGAGGGCAGCGGGTGGTGCAGGGAGTAGGATGGGTGCCGTGGTCTAGGGCGGCCGTTCTAAAACGTGAGGAATATAAGGATTCCTTTCAGGGAAAAATATTACAGCCTATCTCCACTGTTTAATGAAATTAGCCTTATTATAGTATTACTTAAATATGTTCAAACAGAAATCCTGTTACAAGTTCCTCATACTTTTAGTTGTACTAAAAACCGAAACAGTTTAGCAAAACCAAATAGAAACAGAATTATAATAGCAATAATAGTCCAATTAGTGGCACTGATTTAATGTGATGGGTGATGTGTTGTTTTTTTTTTGCCGTAACAGCCACAACTTATTACATGTACGTGGCATTCACATTACAGGTTCTTTGGACATTGTGGCCTCCACTTCATGTGTCATGAGATGGTTCAGTTATTAGTAATCCCAACTCATGTCTAGAGGTTCAACTGTAAGGCCTTTGTTTATTCAGGGGCTGCTATGTCCTTAAGCCTCCACTGGCTGCAAAGACACTATCTATGAGTTAGGAGGAACTCTGTACAGCTCCCTGGTACTGATGTGATCACAGTAACAAGCTCAGGTACCCATGTTGTACAACAGTTCTTCCTGTTAAAGGGACTGACTATACAGATGATAAACAACATGCTTATTTTAATTCCTTTGAGACTGACTTGTGATCCCATTCACCAGAATGTAAGCTCTCCTGAGAGCCAGAACTTGGTTCTGCACTGCACCATATTCTTGGTGCTGAGAATAGTGCCAAGAACAGCTCTGTCCAACAGAAGTATAATGCAATCCATGAATATGAGCCACATATATATTTTAATATTTTCTGGTAGCCACATTTGAAAAAAAGTAAAAACAAACAGGTGATAGTAGCTTTTGTAACATATTTTATTTAACCCAATATATTTAAAATACAGTGCTACCTCAGTACTCATCATTAATTCATTCCAACAAGTGACGAGCAAGTGACAATGGATGAAGAACTGTTTTCTCTTGTGGGGAGGCATCATGACTCATACAAGTTCTAGCAAACATGATTGGTGGTGAGTAAGCACTGAGAGCTGCAACATTTTTTCTTGTCCAAAGGTGATGAGTACCAGGTTTGATGAGTTCTGAAGGGTACTAAAGTATGATTGTATTTCAACATGTAATCAATGTAAAAATTATTAATGTGAGATTTTACATTTTCTTTTTTACTAAGTCTTTAATATCTGATGTGCACTTTATATTTACAGCACATCTCAGTTCAGACTACCTACATTTCTAGAGCTCAATAGTCACATGTAGCTAGTGGCTAGTGTATTGCAGCTACAGAAGGTAACAGATGCTCAATAAACATGTTTTTAAAAGAATATCGCTGGATGAATAAAATAAGAGCTTTCAGATTGTCAGCATACTATTTTCAGAAATGCTGGCGCTTTCCCTCATATTGCACTGGGAAGAAGCGGAAGAAGGGGCTCTAAGCTGCCTGCCTGACTGATTACGGCACCCTCCTACCTGGTCTCCCCATGTCCAGCCTCGTTCCTGTCATCATGCTTCCCAGGAAAGCCACTGTGCTTTTTACTAAAATGCAAAGTTTGTCAAATCACTCCTTTGCTTTAAAATCATCCAGTGACTCCTCTTCAACATTAAAGTTCAAGTTCCTTAGCATGGAGGATTATAAGGTCCTAGGTGATCTGGCCCTAGCCTTTCCCCGCAGTGTATCCTCTTCCACTGTCCTTGAACTCCCTGCTCCAGCCACAGTAGGCTTGTTTCTATCCTGCATGGTGGGTGCCCTCCCCTCTGTGTGTTTGCACATGCCCCTTTTTATGCCTGTGACAGTCCTTCCACTCTTCCTTATGAATTAGTGTTTTGGGTTTCTTTGGATATATACCCAGAAGTGGAATCGTTGGATCATTCAGGAGGTAGCCCTCCTGAATGGGAGAAGATATTCACCAATGATACATACTATAAGGGTTTAATATCCAAAATTTATAAAGAACTCACACAACTCAACATCAAGAAAATAAACAATCCAATTTAAAAATGGGCAGAGCACCTGAATAGACATTTCTCCAAAGAGGACATACATGTGGCCAGTAGACATATGAAAAAATGCTCAATGTCACTCAATCATCAGAGAAATACAAATGAAAACCACAATGAGATATCACTTCACACCTGTCAGAATGGCTATCTATAAATTAACAAACAGCAAGTGTTGGCCAAGAAGTGGAGGAAAGGGAACCCTTGTGCACTGTTGGTGAGACTGAAAATTGGTACAGCCACTATGGAAAACAGTGTGGAGGTTGTTAAAAAAATAGACCTTGCCTCTTAAAGAGAGTGGGTCTCCCAAGCTTCCTAAATTGCAGGAAACAGATTCACTCATATTACCCTTAGTGATGACAACTTTACTGTAGGGATTCTGTATGATCACCTCTGGGAAGAGGGATTGGTATGGTTTTTAACTTCATTATCTTCTATATTTTTTGCATATATATCTCACTGAAAAAATGATTATAAGACTATAGTTGAATAAATACATAAATTATGAACAAACCCATGGACTCATAGTGACACTAAAAATAAAATAAAACTAAGACTCATGGGTCACCATTGATGGTTGCTAGGGCACCAACTCATTAATCTGTAATAGTAAATAATGAGTAAAGAGAAACAAATCCAGCATTTATCCTGCTATCTTTGTATGCACTGTACTTGAAGTCAACCATTGTTAAGGAGGAAGTTTCTTATGGAAGGATCTCAGCTAAAATGCAGAAGGAATTCTAAAACCATTACTAAGTGGATCGTCATGTTCATCGTGGGTGGTCATCACTTGACCACCCATGATCATCAATGGATGGTAAAACCACTGAGTTCAAAGCAAATGCAGAACTTCAGGATGGGTGGTGAGTCAGTTTGACAGCACCTGAACCCACTGATCAGTCAGTCTCGGCATCACTCAAGGTAGGTGTGGAGGCGTCAAGTGTATTATTCTATTTTTGTGATGCTTGAAGCTTTTCATAGTGAGTTTTAGGAAGACAAACATGTTTATACATTAACAGAAATATTTTATCTTTAACTATAAATAGGATTACACTTTGTGTGTTGCTCTGCATTTTACTTTTATCCACTGAACTGATTTTTGTGAGTTCAGTATTGCTTATTGTACTGGCTTCTTGACTTTCACACAGGGCTTTGCTGAGGTGTTTTGTTTTGTTTTGTTTGCCAAGACTGGTAGTAAGTATAGGAGATAAAAGATCAGGGCAGATAGCACAATTCTTCCCAGAGAGGTTTGCAACATACACTCTGGCGAGGACCTCTTGAATCCTAAGAGGTAAAAACAAACCTTTTGGTGAGCAGTGTCAGAGAAGCAGAAGTATCTGAAGCTCTTTTCCTGAGTGGAGAAGGGATTTACAGACTGTTGCTGATGCCATTTGGTGCATGTAACCTTGGGAGCAGCTGGGGTGGGAGGCTGCTTCCTGACTTTGCTTCTGAAGCCGCTGTTCAGTATCTCCAGCTGCTAGCAGCCAATCAACTTAAACCCCTTTTGCCTGGGTTCCACCTCCAATCTCAACAGTTCTTTCCAGGGGGTCTGAATCTTTAGGTCTGGAGTTTGGCTTACCAGAGGATATAAATGTGGCCAGACACAAGTGCAAAGGCTTAGATGGAAACCTAGAGAGATGGGAGACCTTCTGACAGGTAAATGGGAAAGTACCTTATATGTATGGAAAAAGCATGAACTTTGGAGTCAGGCCTGAGTTTGAATGATGGTTCTCGTATCAGCTCTATGTCCATGGGCAAATTGTCAAGTTACTCTGTGTTTCTTTCACTTCTCTGTAAAATGCTCATGAAAAACTCTCCTTCCTATGGGTGTGGTAGGGCTCCATGATGCTGTACAAGCAAAGCCCACGAAATACTTTACAAATGCCCAGTCTCCATTTCTCTCATCTTCTAAGAAGATGAAACTATATACAGAGATTGGAGCCTAAGTCAAAGATCATGGCTCAGTCTAGGCTAGGCTGTGTAGATTGAAAGCCTTCTGAAAGACTGATTGGATCCAGGACATGACTTTGCAGAGGTGAAGTTTGTTTGTATCTACCTGTCTGAGCCAGGAAACTCCAGGAAGACAGGGGCTCACCTGTCTCTTATTTGCCGTGGGGTCCTGTAGCACCTCGTGTGCCACAGGGGCTTAGTAACTATCTGTACACAAGAGAATTGTATCCACGAAAGAAATTCTAGCAAGTGCAAAACAGAAAAGAGAAAAATCATTCCTAATCTAATCACCCATTACCAACATTATGGGTTTTTATCCTGTCAGTTCTTTCTTATACTTTACAAAACTGAGGTCATACTGTTTTATAATCTGATTCTGTGAAAACATATTGTTAACATTTTCTTAAATTGTGTATGCTTTTCTATAAAGCCATTTTAATGGTTGCATAGTATCTTTTGAATATATTACTACATACGACAGTTTTTTATAATGAACAAATACCTTGTCAGTAGAGACTTAGGTAGTTTGTGCAATATTTTGCTAATATAAACAGCACTGTGATGGACATCTTTGAAGCTAAATCCTTGACTAAATAGCTGATTAGCTTCTTCACTTCAATACCAATTTTTTTTGAGATAAGTGTAGATTCACGTGCAGTTGTAATAATACAGAGAATCCCTCCTCGTACTTGTTACCCAGTATCCCTCGATGGTAAAGAACATATTGCATACCTGTACAATAATATCATAATCAGGAAATTGACATTGATACAACCCTTCAATACCCTATTGTAAGTGTTTTACAGTTGCCAGACTGCCTAACTTGGCCAGACAGAAATTGTAGACACACTACTGGGGAACTCTTCAAGCATGTTTCTTTTTTTCTGCCAACCACTCTTCTCCTGCTTCATCGTCCCCTTCCTCAGCTGAACCTTGTTTACTATGAAGCTGTCCCTTATGGGTGTATTCCAGCTGTCTCTGATTAGGGGCATGAGTTCTAGATTCTCTAGATTCTAAGCAGTAATGTTCTCCCTGTGGGATAAGGTCAGAGACTGCTTCTTCTGCTTTGCAACTAGCACCATCTCTTGGTTTTTACTCTTTTTAAAAAAAATGTTTTATTTATTTATTTTTAGAGAGGGGATGGGAGGGGAAAAAGAGGGAGAGAAACATCAATGTGTAGTTGCCTCTCACATGGCCCCCACTGGAGGCCTGGCCTGCAACCCAGGCATGTGCCCTGCCTGACTGGGAATTGAACTGGCAACCCTTTAATTCACAGGCCAGAACTCAATCCACTGAGCCACGTGAGCCAGGGCACATTTTACTTTTAAATGACAATACGGATAATGCCTGGGGTATCAGAGCAACCAGGCATAAGACATACAGTCTTGCTGCCAATAGACTCACTCATTAAAGCTGTGAGATAGGCTGTAAGGTTCTATTTCCTCTGTTCTTATTTCAGAATCTGCATAGTCACATTTCATGTACATAGAAAAGCATGTTATGAAATATTAGTAAAATCTTACTTATGTACAAACTAAATGATACAAATATTTCAAATAAAAAGATCAAGAATTGTGTAATTTCAAAGCTAAAATGGAAGCTTCAGTGAAATGGTAGCTGTGTTTCCATTTTCCTTCACGGTGGTCCTGCTTCAGCTCACTAGGTGGGCCGTCCCCCCAGGCTTCATCAGGACTGGAACTTCTGCAAGGGACTTTGGTTACTGTTGTGCCTTTATCTGAATATTTGCTGTTACTATAACTGAGTGTTTTTTTGTAATAATGAAATAGTCTCATACATATATTCATTAATGGGTGGTACTGGTACTGGTGCTAGTTCTAAAAATATGCCTGAAAACCAGTAACTGAATAAAAAGGGCAAGTGTGATAAAACACTATTGAAACAAATACATACTGTGATACACTGTGCTGTTAATTTCAGAGAGAGCACTTTATGAAATATTATAGATAATGATGAGGAACTAAAAGACTGCATTAAAGCAAAATATGCTACAGCGGTTATAGATTTATGTGTGCGCACCTTCATACTTCATATTTTTCCAATGAGAAAATTAGTTGCAAATTATGCAAGCTTTGATTTATGTAAGTCCCCATTAATTTATACCTTACATAAAATGCATCACCCTATACTGAATTTAGTTTGTACTTTCACCATGATTCAAGTGGTGCGTACATTTAAGATGGGAGTTTGAAACTTCTTAGTCTTAGTGAAATTGAATTTCTTTTTTATTTTTATAATTTGTAAGTGAGATTGTTAAGTCAGTTACTTGAAATTCAAGAATACATTTCTTGAATTCAATAATACAATCATTACATAGAAACTTGCATTTGTTGATTACTTACTATGTATGTGTCAGTGCTTTACACATCAGTTTCATTTTAATTTGTCCTTACAACAACTCTGGGGTCCATAACCACCTTGAGTATTGTAGAGGAGACCTCCCGGAATCAGAGAGGTTGTCCAAGTCCCTTCCCTGGAGGTGGGACAGCCAGGATTCAGAGATGTGTCTGAGTCTGAAGCCTGTTTTGTCCTGGAGCCCATGGACTCCTGGGAAGTCAGTAGATGGGATGCAGAGGTTCACGATCCCTAAAATTATAGGCAAAATTTTGTTGGCTTGTGTACTCATTTTTCTGGGCAGAAGGCCCACAGTTTTCATCCAACATTCAAAGGGGCTTGTTTACTCCTTCTAGTGTTATACACTCCAGAACCACACCAAAATGCCTCCTAAATGTCCCACTGAACCCTACTTAACCCTAGCCACATATTAACCACCTCAATCAGCTGTATCAAGTATTAATTAAGCATTGCATCTTATGGGAAAACATTTCACAAAATGCAGCCATTCTGGAAATAGGGTTTCTCTCTGTTTAACACACCCATTCTTTCAACAGGTCAGGGCAGAGGGTAAAAAATCTATTCATTGTTGTGGGACAGACTCACAATGACCCTCATGACACTTTTGCTCCCGGGTTTCTAAAGGGTCGCAGACCTGTCCTCAGTAGTGCTGGGCAAACATTCAAATGTAGAAGACTACAAAAAAATTCATCTGATTTCCTCTTCCTTTGTTTCTCTCTTGTAGCATTTTCTATATACCATGTTGCCTTAAAATGATTATGTTCATGCCTCATCTCTTTCTTCAAAATGCAAGGCTTTTTTGAAAGCAAGAGCCGTTTTTTTCCAAATTATGTTTAAAATCTTTGTTTTTCAATCTTGGGATTTCCCAGATGTCCAGGATCATATGTGACAGGGACAAATATACTTAAGTGTCAGATTTCATGACGGTCTTTATCTCCAGGTCCTGCATTCTGTGGAGGCCTGCGTGCTTGTCTCTGTGGCCCCTGGCCTGTGTGACGTGGTTGTGGTCATGGGTGGGAGGTGTAGAGCAGCAAGTCAACTTCAACTGCCCATGGAAAAAAGAAATAGCTAAGGGGTCTGAAAGGAAGGGTGGGTGAGGCAATGCAGGATGGAGATTTAAAAGGAGGGCAAGGAGAGGGCACCACACTGACAAGGGGGCTCCAGGAGAGACAGGGCAAAGTGGGTAGTGGAAGATTGTTCTGTGCCCTGGCCCTGACCCCATGCTTCTGTCCAACTTCCAGGATCCCATTGATCATTGCCGCTCCTGGGCTAGGCTTCCTGCTACATTTAAATGTGAAGCCTGACTCATCCTGAGGGGGCACATGTAGATGTAAGTTAATTACACGTATCTTTGAAGCACAAAGTAAATTTTGAACAATTGAACAAATTGCTTAGGTTGGGTTTTAGTAAATAAGTTTGCACTTTTTTTTCAAATTAAAAACTTTAAATGATATAACATGGTATTTTCATGAAATTTAAACAATGATGAATTATGTAAAATAAGTAGTAAAATTCCCCCTTCCCTTCTACTCCCTCCACATTTTCCTATCTCAGTCCCACCTCAGGTAACCTTTGTTAATAATTTGGATTTGCTCATCAAATTTAAAATTCTCTCTGTGCTGTGTTTTTCTATGGACAAAGCCCCATTTAGTTTGAAAAAGAAAAAAATCTCTTCTTAAGGACTACAAAGTCTGAAAATGACAGACATAGAATTCTTCACCCAGTTTGACCAGGAACGTAATTGCTTCTTCTGTCCCACTCGAGAGACCACTCATATCTGTCTTGCAGGAAACCATCTGTGTGCGCAGGTTCAGAGTTCGGGGGAGTGAGCATCACATAAAGAAATCCCCTAAGTCTTTGTTGCCCTGTCCTGACCACACAAAATTGCCTTCTCCCGCTGCCATTCACTTTGTTAAGCTACGGCTGCTCCCGTGGCTATTTTTTCTGTCTTCCTTCTTTTTGTTTGACAGTGTCTTCTCAGTCAAAATGTCTTAGCAAATGCTTTTCTTTGCTAAACTCCCCAAGGCCGTGTCAAATAGAGCACCAAGAACATCTGAAATAAAAACATCATCTGTCATGGTGTTGCTGCTGACCGTAAATCAGTGCATTGAGAGGTTTACAAACCACGAGCCCTGAAACTCATCGGGGGCTGCCCACTTCCTGGGGTGCACGCTTCCTTGCCTCCTGGGACTCTTTACAGATGGAAGGCCTGTGGGGAGGCATGTCTGGGCTGTCTTCTTTCAAGTGACCACCCACATCCTGCAGGAGCCTTAACTTTGTGCTCTCGCCTGAGGTCATTGGGACCTGCCGTGTCCTCCCTGAAATACTCCTGTCCTGCTCTCCGGTCTCCTACTCTCATACCCTTTGTGCAGCCTCCAGCTAATGTGATTTCCCCAGGCTCCCCAGGTCAGGCTAGCTGCCTTTCTGGCCCCTCCTGGTATTTTACACTTTACTCAACACTCTTCATATTTATAATTCTTTGGTCAGTGTCTCTCTTCCTTTCTAGGTGGCAATCATCATGAGAGTAAGGACTGTGTCTGTCTTCATTATGGCTGTAACCCCAGCATCTTGCCCAGAAGTTGGCACAGAGGAGATACTCAGTGCCAAATAATGGGATGAAGTGAGAACAGGGGTTTCCAGACTTGCTTAACTGGAATCACCTGGAGAAAGTTGGTTGCACTGCAAATTCTTGGGCTCCTCTACCTTGGAGGTTCAGATTTGTCAAGTCTGGAGTAGGGTCCAGAAATGTAGCTTTTCGACAGGAGTCCCTTGTAATCATTATGCTTGAACTAACTTGGAAGACTTCTGGGAGAGCCTTCAGGAGGAGCAGAGAGAGCGAGCAGAGAGAGCGTTGGTCAGGTGTCTGAATATCTGCCGCTAAGTACCTCTGAGTGGTCTGGGCCAGGGCACATCAACTTTCTTAGTCTTCATCTCCGTATCCATAAATTCAGAGATGTACATTGAATAATCTTTGAAGTTCTCTCAAACTATGACAGTCCCCATATTTTAAAATCTCTGACAGATGCTCCATAAAGGTATACATCTTCTTCTATCTCCAATTTCTTTCCTTTGGGCCCAAGCAATGGAAATGTGAGTGTGAGGTGTGACTTGTAGAAAAGCAGGCAGATACAAGGCATCTAGTAGCTTACATTCTTCACTAATTTGATTGGCGTGGAAGGAAGGAGCATAATAATGACTGACATTGGTCTGTATGGACAAACTATAAGTTGACTCTGATGACCCCTGCTTCTTGGTGTTCATGCCCTTGTATAATCTCTTCTTCTTGAGTTGTGGGTGGGACTGTGAAATACATAAGGGTGATAGGATATCACTCCTCTTGTGATGCCATTAAAATACTTGTGATGGTTTTTAAAACACTTTTAGTAATGTTACATCTTGCTAGTAGACTTCTCTAGAGTCTTTCTTTTTCTGTGGCTAGCTTTGAAGAAACAAGCTTCAAGAAACCCTGGCCACAGGGAAATTAATTCTGTGAACGAGCTGAGGAAGCTTGGAAATAGAGCTTTCCTCTGTCAAGCTTGTGATGAGAATCCAGTCTTGTCTGACACTTTGACTAACAGCCTTGTAAGACACTAAGTAAAGAAGCCCATCTGAGCCATATCTGGATTTCTGATCCACAGAAACTGTGAAATAATAGATGTGTGTTGTTTTAAGCACTAAGTTAGGAGTTTATTACTCAGCATAGAAAACTAAGTAGTCAGCAGTTGATACAACAATGCTGTATAACAAACCTCTTCAAAATGCACTGACAATTTATAATAATAGGCATTTATTCTCATGCTCACGAGTCTGCAGGTGTAAGTGGCATGGCTAACGTAGGCCAAGTTCAACTGATTTTAGCTCCTGGTTGTAGGTTATGTTCAGGCCTGTTCATGTGTGCTGGTCCCAGGGAATAGGTTGAAGGGCAGGGGTTCTCATGGTTTCTCACTCGTGCTCAAGAACCAAGCAGAAGTGTACAACTACATGTAAGGCCTATACTATGTCACATTCACTAATGTTTCATTGGCCAAAGCCAGTCACGTGGTGAAACCCAACCTCAGTGGTTTTCTGATCAATAATCAAAAAGTAGCTTCATGGTTTTGTTGAAAGTGCCTCACTTCCCTGGAAGCCCTGCTCCCTCATCCCAGGCCTCTGGGCTGGCCATTGCCTCTGCCTCTAAAGGCTTTCCCTGACTCCTCCCAACCCACAATGCCTTAAACCTAACACTTTGACTTAATGTTCAACCTTCTGACCTTAGTTTAGACTTTAAGAAGCCTTTCTTGACTTGTGCTCTTTCCATCTTCCCCTGTCATAACCTGCACTTCTCCCATTTGTAGCTGATACCCCACTGCATTACAGTACCTGTCTCCCTGCAGGACTGTGAGACCCTTGAAGGCAGCAGCGAAGTTATACTCCCTTTCAGTACCTAGGATATAGTAGACACACAGTGTTTGTTTACTGATTGACCAATTAATGCTTTCTTCAGAAGCCACAAATGCTACTACTGTTAATCTGTGAGCGACACCTGGTCCAATTTTTTTCCTATTTTATTTGCTTTAAATAATCTGGCATTGTTTCCCCTAATTAGTAAATAAAGCCAGGATAATTCTTAGGAGCTAATGGGGGTCAACTAGCCATATTAAAAAAACTTGTGGGCCAGCTGGTTCGCTCAGTTGGTTAGAGCGTGGTGGTAATAAAAAACTTGTGAGTTCTCCTAGATGAAGAATAACAGAATGTTTAGTGCTGGGTGTGGAATAAAAGTTCAGCTAACCAAGTCCCATTATTTTTGGGGCCAGATCACGAAAGTCTTGGAAGCCCTTAGGCCAAACCATGAAAGTCCTGGAAGTCTATATTTAGAAATTTAGACTTAATTTGAGAGCATTGGGGAGTCACATGATCACATTAGTGTTCTGGATAGATCTAAGTGGATGAACAAAGCTGAAAGGATATCTATAAAAAGCTGTTGTCCTGCTATGAAGTCCCAATGGCTCAGACCAGTGTAGTGCTGGTGGGAAAGGAGAGGAGACATAGGTTCTAGAGATAATGAAACATATTCACTGGGACTTTTGGAGAGGGATGTGAAGCTCCTGCCAACCTGAGGCATTTTGAATTCCATGTAAAAATAAGCCCAGTCCAGAAATCTGTGATCCAAAGAGAACAGCTCTCTGTGTAATGCAAACAGAATGGCCTTTGGAGTCAGAGACAAGTACTTAACTGCTCTGAACTTCAGAATGCACAAAGAGGAACTTTAGAGTTTCCTCAACATCCATGAGGTATGTAAATGGGATCGATGGGTGCTAACCCACCACTAAGCATTCTGAAATGTTGCTGCCCTCACACGGGCTTGTCAGCATCCTCCGTGGGTCAGCTGAAGTTGCTACCTCTTCCCTGCCCATTTCCCCCTGAAGCGGTTCCTACCTCAATGCCTGGAGCATTATTATCTGTACCAGGCACATGGTAGCTGTTTTGTTTTGTTTTGTCTTCGAGGGCAGCATTTATCATATTCCTCCACCCTGTATTATTAGTCCAAGTGAGGCTACTCTCTTGCTCTGTCTCTTTTCGTTTCTCTACCTCCCCACGCCCGGCCCCTACCCCTCCAGCAAGCATTTCAGTGCGTTCTAGTGTACATCCTTTTGTTCATGTGTTTTCTTGCAAAATGTCTTGTTGTTATGTGAACATATACATACTTTTAAAGATTTTATTTATTTACCTTTAGAGGGGAAGGGAAGGAGAGAGGGAGAGAAACATCAATGTGTGGTTGCCTCTCGTGTGTCCCCTGCTGGGAACTGGCCTGCAACCCAGGCATGTGCCCTGACTGGGAATTGAACCACGATCCTTGGGTTCACAGGCCTGGGCTCAATCCACTGAGCTACACCAGCCACGGCTATGTGAACATGTATTTTTAAATTACATAAATGACACTGTGTCCTATGTCTCATCATTTCTTTCCTTTTGCTCAGGACTGAATTTTAAAGCATCATTCATGTTGCCATGGTGTACACTTAATTATTGCATTTTTTGACAGCTACACACTCTTCCGTGCTGGGCATCCCTCACAGTTTACCTATTCGTTTTTCCAATGACAGACAATAGGGTGGCCCCAGCTCCTCTTTCCACAAATGGTCCTGCAGTGAGCATCCTTAAGCATGTCTCCTCATGACAGTGGTTCTCAGCTGGGAATGATTTGGCACCTCCTGGGACTTTTGGAAATGTCTGGTGACATGTTTGGTTGTCACAACTGAGGGAGGATGCTACTTGCACCTAGTAGGTGGAGGCCAGAGGGGCCCAGGGTAGTGGCTAAGCACCCTGCAATACACAGGACAACCCCACAGTGAAGAATTATTTGGTCCCAAATGTAAATAGTGCTGAGACTGAGGAACTCTGCCTTATGGATATGTGAAAGGATTTCTTGGGACAGATTCCCAGGAACAGGCCCGCTGGGCCACAGTGTGTGTGTGTTCTTCATATGAGCAAGGGGCAGCAGCCATGTCCTGTGTGGCTGTACCAGTCTATACTCCCAACTGCAGTTCATAGGCCTTCAATGCCCCCTGGTCCTGCCAATGCTTGGTTCACTCTGCTTTGAAATTTTTGCTATCTTATATGTAATGAGATTCATTTTGTTTTAATTTACCTTTTCCTAACTATTAAAGAGTTAGCCATCTTTTTGTTATGTTATAGTAACATCTTGGGAGGCCAAAATTACACATAGTTGAAAGGCTTGAAGCCTGCTGTTTTACCTTTTAAAAATTTTTCACCATTTACCTGGTCTCTCTGAGCATCAGTTTTCTTATCTGTAAAATCTGGAATAAAAATAGTAACCTTCTCAAAGAGTTATTATTATCTCATCATCATAAATTAGATAATAAAAATAAAGCTTTGCCTGGCACATAGTAAGCACTAAACAAAAGTGGCTATTATTATAATGATAGCATAATCTCATGCCTTTCTTACTTACTAAATTATATCTTCCAGTACTTGGCACATGAAAATGCTTCACACAGTATTACTGAGTAAAGAGCCAAAAGCTGAAGGGAGGAGGGAGTGGTGGGGAACAGGTATCCTTATAGCCAAGCCCATCTTAGAGCTGGTAGTTTATTGCTTCCACAGAAGCTGTAAATCTCAGGGCAGCCAAATTCAAGGCTACAAGAGACAACTCCATTCCTTTCATGTTCTGATGATAAACAGTCACAAAGACAAAAGAGTTTGCATCTTAAGGGTGCTTTCTATTCATTAAATATCAGGTTCTACATCTTCCACATACAAATATGTCATTCAGTCTTTGTAACTGCCTCTTAAGGTAGATCTTTTTATCCTCATTTCACTGGGAGCTTATGAAACTGCCCAAGCCACTTTGCTTCATAAATAGTGGATTTGAGCTTGATACTTTCTGACTCCACTTACCGATGTTCTCTTTTGCCCCGACTCAGGTGAGCTGTCAGAGAATATGTACTTCAAGTGTGCAAGGGATTACAACCCAGAGATCATGGGTCAGGACATCCCAAATCTCAAGTCCTTTCGTTTCTTTGCAAATTTGTCAGATGTGTCTGACTGCGTTCAGGGGGAAGAACCCTGGGAAAACTGGTCCCCAAAGGTGTAAGAATCTCTGAATGTTGTGGCTCCAGGCAAACAACACACAAAAACAACAATGTGGTGTGTGTTGGAAGCAGTGTTCTAATTCTGCTGTGGTTTGTGCAGCTATGCAAATGATCTCTGAGCTTGGTCTGGAGTCGTCTCAGATTCAGTGCAAATGCCACCAGCAGTTTAGAAGTAGAGATGAATATTGCACATGGCTTGTGTTTCCAGTCTTCGAGTTTCCTTCCCAACTGGATATATAAAATACCTTTATAATTCTGGTGATCTGATGGAAATATTGTTTGCCCGATCTCCATAAAAACTGACTTCAAAAAAGGTTAATGCTGGACTGTAAAAAGACTAAATCTTTTCCTTCATAAGCTTATTTCCTGCAACAAATATAATGAGCTAATTAATAAACATGAGCTCAATTTGGCCACTCTTCCTGAAGCAGGCACATTTTATCTTCTGAGAGTTACAAAAGGACAAAGAAGGATTCATTATTAAGTGCTAAGTGGCGGCACCTTCCTTTTCGCCTGCCTCCTTGTAACTGCTTCTCTTACATAAAGGCCAGAAGCTCAGATCTGACACCTAGGAAGTTGAGAACTTGGCAACAATACCAAAAGGAAAAAGAGATACTTAATTACTTTCTTGCACCTATCAGTTCCACAAGGAAGGCAGACCTCAGGATAATGACATTGACACCTTGAAGATAGTGTCTTTGTGCTTCTGTTTGATAGCTGTAAAATGCACTGACTTGTTTCAGTGCAAATTACTTCTAAACCATTAACCATAACCTAATAAAGAGACATTTTGACAGAAAAAAATGAGTTATTTTTGTATGATGAAAAAATATGTATTGGTATAAAAGTACAGTTTAAATGACATAAGTTGGTCTGCTTCAGCATCCTATGTATAAGTGTGTTTGTGTATGTGTGTGTGCATGTGTATATATTTGGCAGGCTCCTCCTTAGAATGGATTTTGTATTTTCAAGTCTTTTGTGATGTGGCCTAGGATGAAACATAAATTTGATTTTGGCACAGGACTTTGGGAAAGGCTTGAGTAGCAGGATGGCTAAAGACATAGGTATTGCGGTGGTAGTGAAACTTTTCCCACTTCAGAGCAGCCGAGGATGGTAGGACTTAAAAAGGTGGAGCTTTGGATGAACATTTAATGAACATTAAGTTTCTTCATGGGTGGACTTTGTTTGGGGATGGTTGGGCCTTCTGGGCTCCAAAGCCAGCAACACAGAAACATCAGGTCCACCCCTTTGACAGGTGGTCCACAGAGGTCAGGGCCAGCCTAGGGTGTGCGGAGACCCTGGAAAATGTATTTTGTTGGGTCCCTGACTATATAAACAAGTAAAATTTAAATGTCTTACAAAATTCATGGGCCCGTGGGGGGTGGCTTAGAGGTGGTACTGACTTAGGTATTGGTTTATTGTCCAGTCAGTGCCAGTGAAGGCTCAGTAGAGCATTCAGGTCCCAGCTCTTCCTGTTCGCATTTAGAAACCATCTCTTTGTTGTTAAATGTGCTCTTCCTGCCTTGCTTCATGTCTCCCACAATGAGGAAAAGGTAGCAATGCTGTTATTTCTCACATGGCTGTGGCCCACTGCAAGCTGTCTGGAGCCACCATTCGTGGAGAGGATAAGGCTGGGTCCCGTGGGAAGAGTAAGAAGAGAGTCCCAAGTGAGCAAGGAATGTTTGTTCCTCTTCTGGGACAGCTTAGCACCAAGTTGCTGTGTCAGTGAGGTCAAGTGAGGACACAGATCAGAAGGGCCAATTAGCCTTGCTGAGTAATTGTCTTGAAAGCCCTCAGAGATGGACACTGCCGTACCTGAAGGACTGCCCGGCAGGTGGTGCAGAGCCTGTGGGAATGGGGGTGGGGGTTGGAATGACCACCCTGCTAGCCAGCAGCAGGGGTCACACAGGATAGAAGACCCCTGCTATCACCCCCACCATCCTTGGATGCTGTAGACTGGAAACGGTATCTTGTTCAGAACATATGCAAGTGAGAGCCATAAAAGGGGCCCACACATGCAGCTCAGGCTCACAGGTATTCTGTGACGCATTGTAAGTCACATGTCCAGCATAAGTGAGAGTCAACCCAAATCAGCATGTCAGCACTTTCACAGGCCAATCTCTTATTATCTCATAAAAAAAAATACTCCACTGACCAGATTACTGTCTTGGAACTAGACCTTCCCCAGGACAACTGGAATGCCAGACCTCTTTGAACCAGCTGGAGGAGTGAAAAGAGAGGATGTGAAATGAGAGAGGTGGGGATGAAGGGTCTGAGCACAGGGCGATGTGTGGATCAGAGTTGATTTAAGTCTCCTGACCTCTTCCAGGCTTCACTTGGGCAGTCCATGAGTGGAGACTGAGTAAGTGCCCTGGATCTGTATCCACTTGGGTGAACATATTCTTTGTCTGAATGGCTGAATTGTGGGAGTTGCCATCCTGTCAGTATCAAGTGGTGACTTCTCTTCACAGTAGCCAGTGTGTTGCTGTTGGCCACATAGCAGGAGAGGTGCTCACATGAGGGGTGTGGTCCTCCCCTCACTTACAGCATGTCAGCAGGAGCTCCTTCAGTGTTCTCATATGCTAGTGAGCCCTGAGACACAGGAGGTTCTCTGGTCACCCAGAGGAGAGGTGCTTGTGTTTAGAAGGGTGGCACTTGTATTAGTTTGCTAGGGAAGTTATAACAAGGCACCATAGACTGGGTGGCTTGAAAAACAGAAATTTAGGACTTCTGGCCAAGATGGAGGACTTTACCACCTCGCACAACCAAAAGAAGGACAACAACCAATTTAAAAACAAAAAGTAACCAGAACTGCCAGAAAATTGAACTGTATAGAAGTCTAACCATCAAGGAGTTAAAGAAGAAACATTCATCCAGACTGGTAGGAGGGACAGAGACAAGCAGTCAGGGTGGAGAAGACTTGTGGCAAGGTGATGGCTGGAGGACTGGGGTGGGGAAGGCGGCAGCTGGCAGATCGGGTGGTCCCACATTTATATGTGGATAAACCGGCAGGAACAACTGGGGAGCAATACAGACTGCACAACCCAGGGTTCCAGTACAGGAAAACTAAAGCCTCAAAACCCCTCACTGAAAAAATCTGTGCAGGTTGAGGCTGCAGGAGAAACTCCCAGTCTCACAGGAGAGTTTATTGGAGAGACCCACAGGGTCCTAGAACATACACAAAATCACCCACCCTGGAATTAGCGCCAGAAGGGCCCAATTTGCTTATGGGTAGTAGAGGAAGTGACTGAAAGCTGGTTGAGAGCTGAGCAAGCAACATTGTTCCCTCTCAGACCCCTTAGTGCCACAACACAGTGTGGGGTGCCCCACCCCAGTGAGTACCTAAGGCTCTGATCCTTACTAAGTAACAGGCACACCCAGGCAAAAAATATGGCCCAAATGAAAGAACAGATCAAAACTCCAGAAAAAGTATGACTGAATGATGAAGAGATAGCCAACCTATCAGATGCACAGTTCAAAAACCTGATAATCAGGATGTTCACAGAACTGTTTGAGGATGGTCACAAAACAGAGGAAAAAGTGAAGGCTATGGAAAGTGAAACAAAGAAAAATGTACAGGGAACCAACAATGACTGGAAGGAAACTGGGACTCAAATCAATGATTTGGAACAGATGGAAGAAATAAACATTCAACCAGAAGAGAATGAAGAAACAAGAATTCAAAAAAAAAAAAATGAGAAGAGGCTTAGGAGCCTCTGGGACAACTTTAAATGTTCCAACACCCAAATCATAGGGGTGCCAGAAGGAGAAGAGGAACAGCAAGAAATTGAAAACTTACTTGAAAAAATAATAAAGGAGAACTACATTATTTTCTCAATCTGGCAAAGGAAATAGACTTCCAAGAATTCCAGGAAGCCCAGAAAGTCCCAAAGAAGTTGGACCCAAGGAAGCACACACCAAGGCACATCATAATTACATTAACCAAGATTAAAGATAAGAAAATATTAAAAGCAGCAAGAGAAAAGGAGAGAGTTACCTACAAAAGAGTTCCCATTAGACTATCAGCTGATTTCTCAAAAGAAACCTTGCAGGCAAGAAGGAGCTCTAAAGTATTCAAAGTCATGAAAGGCAAGGACCTACATGCAAGATTGTTCTATCTCACAAGCTCTCATTTAGAATGGAAGGGCAGGTATAGTGCTGCCCAGATAAGGTTAAGCTAAAGTAGTTCATTATCACCAAGCTCTTATTATATGACCTATTAAAGAGACTTATCTAAGAAAAAGCAGATAAAAAATATGAACCATAAAATGACAATCAACTCACAACTATCAACAACTGAACCTAAAAAACCCAAAACCGAACTAAGTAAACAACTAGAACAGGAACAGAATCACAGAAATGGAGATCACATGAAGGGTTATCAGTGGGAAGGTGGGAGAGGGAGAATGGAGGAAAAGGTACAGGGAGTAAGAAGCATAAATGGTAGGTGCAAAATAGACAGGGGGAAGTTAAGAATAGTATGGAATATGGAGAAGCCAAAGACCTTATATGTATGACCCATGGACATGAACTACAGTGGGGGAATGATGGTGAAAAGGTGGGTACAGGGCGGAGGGGAATAAAGGGAGGAAAATGGGGCAGCAGTATTATTATAATCAATAAAATATAATAAAAAAGAAAACCCCAGAAATTTATTGTCTTACTGCCCTGGAGGTTAGATGCCCAAGATCAAGATGCTGGCAGGGCCGGTTCTTTCTGAGAGATGAGAGGAAGAATCTGCTCCATCTCTCTCCTCTGGTGCCTGGTGGTTCACTGGCAACCATGGGCACTCCTTCGCTTCTGCTTCATCACCGCAGTCTCTGCCTTCATCTTTGCATGATGGCCACCCTGTGTGCATATGCCACGTCCATTGGTTGGGTGCTCAGTGCGCAACAGTTATTTGCAATCTCCTTTTCCTTGTTCACTTCCTACTACAGAGGCTAAGAAAGCCAGAATTACCCAATTTCTCAGCTTCCTTTGCAGTTAGGGGTGGTTGTGTGACGTAGTTCCAGTTAATGAGATGTAAAGGGACATCAGCTAGTGGCCTCTGGGGAAGATTTTCCTCCCAGGGAAAGGGGAGAGAGGCCAGTAAGGGGAGATATTTTTCTGCTCTTGGAGTGTTGCTGCGATGCCTGATGCTGCTGTAGTTTTCTGCCACCGTGGGGAAAGGCCAACAGGACCACTGAGCTCCATACCCAGCACTGTGACCTCCCTGAGTCCCTGGAACCAACGAGGAAAGCCTTCCTCCACGCAGTGTGACGTGCGAGGTATTTAAAGTTCTGTATTGTTTAAGACATTGTTGGCAAAGTATTCTGGCTCATAGCCAACAGCATACCAACTTTTATAGATGTCTTGCAAAAAGTGATTAAATAGATTAGGGAAATATTATCACTTCTTTAAAAGCATTCTGGTTCGTAAAAACAATTCAAAGGCTTTAAGAAGTTCTGATAATCCCAGTGTTTCCCAAATATTTTTTACCACAAAGGCTTCTCTCTTCTCCCCCTTCTTGTCCCCTCCTCCTTTCCTTTTCTTCTATAACATTTATTGATGTGACCATTGTCTTTTTAGTATAAAATCTCAATGGAACTCATTTTGGAAAACCCTGCAAGAATGGTATCAGGTATGTTCAAGTTCTTTGCTGAAGCCAAAGGTGTTTGACTTTTGAGTGCCACCCACAGCCTCTCTGTAAATTACCATCTCCAGCTCGTTCCTCTTTCAAGAATAGGCAGCTCACTACCTCCTACCCCACTGTGCCTGGAGGGACAGGGCTGCGCATGTTCCCTAATGTTGGGAAGTCCCTGTGCTCATGAGTGATGCCCCCAGATGAAGCAGTGACCTCTCACCGACTCCTTTCCACCTCTCTGTGCTTCTCTCAGAGACAAGCAGAAAAATGTTGGAGCCAGAGGCCGTGCTTAAACTGTCAGCTCTAGAAGAGCCATCATCTCCCTGGAGCTAGCAGAGACTAGATTCAGGGAGAATGTATGTGCTCCCTCTCCAGAAAATGGAATAGAGCAGATGGTCTATTAGCCAGAAAGGAGTTTCATTAGCATCAGCTAAAACAGCTACAAAGAATCAGCTTCAGTGAAAAGCACTTGCAGCTTTCAGGGGACTTAGTCCCTGGCATACAACCCTCCCCCTGCCCCTCAATTTCCTATCTCACATTTTGTCATTCCTGGGCTGGCAAGGTAGAGAAGGAAGCTTCAGCTGCTTTATATGTGTATTTAATATTACATCCCATGACTGTAGAGTTATTTTCATCTGCTCCCTGTGGAGAGTTTTCTTTGCTATTCCTTTATTACAGAAAGGAAATTTTGCCTTTTTCGCCCTTTAAGCCTATCAAGATTCGAATTGGCACCTTGTGAGCTGCTTAGAGGGGATACCTTTGACAGAGCCCAGTATTTCAACAGCAAAATGAAGTCCACACACCTAGCACAATGGGACTAAATGAGTAATGGGTAGTGAATCTTCATTTGGAATTAGACCAACCAGGCAGTAATGTCTGGGCCTCTTATGTGTGATTTACAAATATAGTATCTGCCCTGACCCCTCCGTAGTATTGTGAGGACTCCATTGAGAAGGCTGAGTTCCTTGTCTTTATTTATTCTTGTACCTTCAGTACTGAACTTCTTCTCTGTCATTCAAGAAATATTCAGCTCTGGCTGGTGTAGCTCAGTGGATTGAGCATGGGTTTATGAAGCAAAGGGTCACTGGTTCAATTCCCAGTCAGGGCACATGCCTGGGTTGCAGGCCAGGTCCCCAGTAGGGAACACATGAGAGGCAACCACACATTGATGTTTCTTTCCCACTCTTTCTCCTTCCCTTGCCCTCTCTGTAAAAATAAATAAATAAAATATTAAAAAAAGAAATATTTAATAAATGAATGTTGAGTGAATATTGAACGAACGAGTAAGGGTTATTGTTTCTCACTGCACTTCTTAATCTTATTCCTAGCATGTATAGAACTTACAATTATAGATGTACTTGTTTGGTTTGTGAAATTACTTGTTTAATATTTTAACACATGCTTAACTATAAAATGGCATACAAATATATTATTATTAAATTTTTCTTTTAACACGAATTATCTGGATATAGGTAATTAAAATAGGAGTTTAAAGACTAGATTCCACATTCCATATTTTAGTCAGAAACTTGTCATAAGAAAGACCCAGACCAACTCATACTTTCTTTCCTCTCAGATCACACTTTCTGTTTTGTGTTTGCTGCTAAGTACATAGAAGTTAAAGTGCTCGCCCCAAGGTTAGGTTCAGAAGATAGTGCAGGTAACAGAGTAATTTGTAGGCGATACAACTTACTACTTTTGGATATCATAGAAAGAAAAGTAATGATATGAAGGTAGAGATTCTTGCTGTTTATATATTAAGAAATGTCTGTCTATGCTGAATAAATATATGAGGTCTGTCCAGAAGGTAGCCAGCCACATAATGTGAAAAATAGAGACATTAATTGAAGAAGATACAAGAAACATTGTATTTAGGACAACGATGCCTCAGTTCCCTTCAAAGTAGGCACCTTAGTACCTCACACAGTTCTCCCAGTCACCATCAGCTGCCCTATCGTATTTTCCTGAATCTCATTGACAATCTGAAATCTCTTCCCTTTCAAAGGTAATTTTAGTTTTGGGAAAAGGCAGAAGTTATAGGGCACCAAATCTGGGATGTAAGGGGGCTAAGATCATTGGGTGATTTGCAGGAGACATGATGCATGAGTGGGTGTGTTGCTGTGATGACGCTGCCAGTCACCTGTTGCCCATGGCTGTGGCCTTCTGGATCATCCCAACAGTTTCTGTAGAAGAATGTTTAAGCTTAATGCAAAATTTGTTGCAGATTCATTGCTCTACTCGCTCAGTCATTTTGAATGCGATGGCCACACAGTACACATGCTCATTCAATGGCATCTACCACCCCCACTGACAAGTATGGTGAAGTTGTCATTGTTCATGCATACGCATTCCGGTCCACTATCCTTGGCTGCCAGGTTACATCGATGCCATGCAAACTATTCTTGTTATGTTAACAATGGCTGGACCTTTTGTGGACAGAGCTCATATATACTGAGTACCTTCTATGCCAGTCACTGGGCTAGGTGCTGGGGAGAGAATGGTGAACAATACAGACACTCTTGCTTCCATGTAGCATAGAATCTAGAGGGAGGATAAATACTAAATACATATTTTGCAGAAATGAATCTAGGAAGGAAATTGAAACAGTGTGGTTAGAAATTATAATGGAGGGAGCATTTAGATTAGAGGACAGAGAAGGCTTCTATGAGAGTCGAGTAAGCTGAGACATAAAGGGTGAGTAGATGTAGCGAGGTGGAGAGAGAATGTTCTAGGCAGGGGGAAACTGGAAAGATCCCAAGGTGGCAAGTGACACGCAGCAGAGAGAACAGGTGTTAGGTGGTAGAAGTCTGGAGAGGTAAGCAGGATCAGGTGATGCAGAGCTTGGTAGGCAGATGAAGGACTTGAATTGTTGAGTTTTATGGAGCTATAATTGACATATAACATTATATAAATTTAAGGTGTACATGATGATTCGATACATGTGTATTTTGTGAAATGATTACCACAATAAGTTTAGTTAGCATATCCATTACCTTACATAGTTACCTTTTTTGTATGTCTGTGTGTGTGTGTGTGTAGTGAGAACATTTAAGATCTACTCTCTCAGCAATTTTCAAGTATATAACAGTATTGTTAACTGTAGTCATCATGCTATACATTAGATCCCCAGAGCTTTTCCACCTTATATCTGGAAGTTAGTAACGTTTGACCAACGTTTCCCCATTTCCTCCATCCCCAACCCCTGGTAGCCACCATTCTATTCTGTTTCTATGAGTTTGTATTTTTTGGATTCCACATGTAAGAGAGATGACTGAGTATTTGCCTTTCTCTCTTTGACTTATTTCACTTGACATAATGCCCTCAAGGTCCATTCCTGTTGTGGCAAATGGCAGGATTAGTTTTTTGTGGCCAGGTAATATTCCTTTGCATGTGTAGAGATACACCACACTTTTCTTATCCATTTGTTTGTCAGTGGACACTTAAGTTTGTTTCTGTCTTGGCTATTGTAAATAATGCTGCAATGAACATGGTGGTGCAGATATCTGTTAATGACATTGATTTCATTGCATGTATATAGTCTCCAGAAGTGAGGTTGCTGGATCATATGGTAGTTCTATTAGTCGTATTTTTTTTTTTGAGAAATCTCCATACTGTTTTTCCATAGCAAGTGTGTCATAGGTGTGCACAGGTTACCAGGTTCTTGCTGGTCTCAAACAAAGAATTGGACAAATCACGCAAACTGTGTAATATGAAGCAATCAAGCTTTATCGAGGATAGCACACCACAGAATATGGGAGCGGGCCAATCATCTGAATGGAGAAAGGCCCCCTGTTGTCTGAGGGGTTATAATTTTATAAGGCATTTTTACTTCCCTATTCTTAATTTGCTTTTTATTGCACTTGCTTTAGGAGTTTTAGGAGAACTCCTATATTCAGGAGAAAAATATAATTTTTCTGCTGCAGTGCATGGGATTACCCATAGTTCTCCCTGATTGCCTACTTAGGGGGTGGAAACCACAATGCTAATTTATACAATCAGATTATAATAACGCTAAACTGTAGTTAGTATAGGTTGATCAGGATGAAAGTGCGCAGGCCCTGCTGTTGTTTTAAGCATCAGGCACTGGTGTCATGGAGGACAGTTTTTCCATGGGTGGGAGGAGAGATGGGAGGCAACACTCAGGTGGTAATGTGAGCGTTAAGCTTCGCTTGCTTGCTGCTCACCTCCTGCTGTGTAGCCACGTTCCTAACAGTCCATGGACCCCTACTGGTCTATGGCCCAGGGGTTGGGGACTCCTCATTCTAAGGATTATTATGTTATTACAAGACTATTTTCAGAATTTGGGATGTTGGTAAGTGTCAGTGTCAGCTACTGACTTTGATGTTAGCCTCCCAGGACTCCCTCTGTTTTAATCTATTGTCTCCAAATCTCCTGCCTCAAGTCCAGCTACTGGTATGGGGAGTGAAGTAACTATTTCGGGAATTCAGGGTGTCTGGCCTAGGATGCCTGGCTTAGCTTTCTTTAACATATTTTGCATTTGCTGCATATGACTTTGTAACTTCCTCATTTATAACTTTCTGCCTGCCTCAGGTATAGCTGTTTATGTTTCCAACAGTGCACAACAGTTCCCCTTTTACCGCATTCAGACCAACACTTGTTAATATCTCGTATTTTTAATAACAGTCCTTTTAACTGATATGAAGTGACGTCTCGTTGTGATTTTATCTTAAGTACAGTGAAAAGCTATCGAAAGATTTCAGCCTTGGACTAAAGTGTACATTTTTCAAAGGTTTTGTTAATGGAGGTGTGGAGAATAAATTGGGTAAGGTAAGAGTAACGAATTAGAAGGCCAATGCTGTAAATTAAGCAATGGATGATGGTGTTGGGATGAGAGAGGTAAAGGTGGAGAAAAATGGGGGAATTAGAAATACATTTTGGAGGAAGTGTCTCTAAGACCGATTGAAAAAATGGGCATTTGGTGATGGGAGGAGATGATGGATCATAGAGGACTCTAGATTTTGGCCTTGAGTAATAGGTTGGGTAGAGGAGCTATTTACTGAAATGGAGGACAAACAGAGAAGCAGTCTGATGGGAAGATTCAGAAATATGAACTTAGGATATCATTTACTTTAAAAAGTTAAGGCTGTATTTTTTAGAGTAGTTTTAGGTTCATAGAAAAATTGAAGAATTAAGAAAGATACAGAGATTTCCCATATACCATCTCTTCTGACACATGCATAACTTTCACCATTATCAACATCCCTCACCAGAGTGGTACATTTGCTGCAATTGATGAAACTACATCGACACTTTATAATCACCCAAAGTCCATAGTTTGCATTATAATTCCCTCTTTTTGTCATACATTCTGTGGATTTTGACAAATGTATAATGACATATATCCATCATTATCATTCAGTTCACATAGAAGTCTTCTTTGTTATGCCTGTTCATTCCCCACTTCTCCACCAGCCCCTAGAAACTACTGATCTTTCACTGCCTGTACAGTTTTGCCTTTTCCAGAATGTCATATAGTTGGAATCATACATTATGTTGCTTTTTCAGATTGGCTTCTTTCATTTGATAATACACATTTAAGGTTCCTCCATATCCTTTCATAACCTTATAGCTCATTTTGTTTCAGTGATAAATACTATTTTATTGTCTGCAGTTCCCACAGTTTATTTACCCATTCTCCTATTTAGGTACATCTTGGTTGCTTCCAAGTTTTGGCATTTTGGAATAAAGCTGCTACCAACCTGTGTGCAGGTTTTTATGTGGACATTCATTTTCAACTTCTTTGGGTAAATACCAAGGAGCATGATTGCTGGACCATATGGTAAGACTTTGTTGAGTTTTGTAAGAAACTGCCAAACTGCCTTTCAAGGGGGCTGTATCATTTTGCATTCCCAGCAGCAATGAATGAGAGTTCTGTTGCTTTACATCCTTGACCAGCATTAGGCGTTGTCAGTTTTCTGGATATTAGCCTTCTAATAGGTGTGTAGTGGTATGTCATTGTTGTTTTTAATTTGCATTTCCCTGATGATGTATGATGTAGTACATCTTTTATATGCTTACTTGTCATCTGTATATTTTCTATGGTGAGATGTCAATTAAGGTCTTTGGCTCATTTTTTAAAAAATCAGGCTGTTTCTTTTGTTCAGTTTGAATTCTTTGTACATTTTACATAACAGTCTTTTATTAGATATATATGTTGTAAATATTTTATTTTTTAATTTTAATTATATTTTATTGATTATGATACTACAGTTGCCCAATTTTCCCACTGTATCTTTTTATCTAGCACTGCCATTCCCCAGGCAAACCCCACACCACTTGTTCATGTCCATGGGCCATGTGTATAACTTCTTTGGCTACTCTGTTTCCTTTACTGTACTTTATATTCCCATGGCTACTCTGTAAATACCAATTTGTACTTATTAATCCCATCATATCTTCACCCATTTCCCCGCAATCCCCTCCCATCTAACAACCATCAGAACACTCTCCATATCCCTGATTTGTCTCTGTTCTGCATGTTTGCTTAGTTTGCTTTTTAGATTCAATTGTTAATAGATATATATTTGTTGCCATTTATTATTAATTATTTTTATCTTTTTTTAAATGAGTCCCTTTAACATTTTATATAATAATGGTTTGGTGATGGTGCACTCCTTTAGTTTTTTTCTTGTCTGTGAAGCTGTATATATGCCTTTTGACTCCAAATGAGATCTTTGCTGGGTATAGCAGTCTTGGTGTAGGTCCCTGCTTTTCATGACTTTGACTATTTCTTGTCAACCCCTTCTAGCCTGCAAAGTTTCTTTTGAGAAATCAGCTGATAGTCTTATGGGAACGCCCCTGTAGGTAACTAACTTCTTTTTTCTTTCTGCTTTTAAGATTCTCTCTTTATCTTTCATCTTTGGCATTTTAGTTATGATGTTTCTTAGAGTGGGCCTCTTTGTGTCCATCTTGTTTGGAACTCTCTGTACTTCCTGGACTTGCATGGCTTATTTCCTTCACCAAATTATGAAGTTTCCTTTCATCATTTTTTCAAATAGATTTCCAACTTCTTGCTCTTTCTCTTCTCCTTCTGGCACTCCTAGGAATGACGGAAAACTTGAAGTGTCCCAGAGGCTGCTTTCACTATCCTCATTTTTGGGGGGTTCTTTTTCCTTATTGTCATTCTGATTGGTTGTTTTTCCTTCTAAATCTTTCAAATCATTGATTCTTGGCTTCATACATGCTACTGTTGTTTTTCTGTAAATTGTTATTTATTTCAGTTAGTGTACTCTTCATTTCTGACTGGATCTTTTTTATGCTATTGAAGTCCTCACTAAGTTCCTTGAGCATCCTCATTACCGGTGTTTTGAACTCTGTATCTGTTAGATTGCTTTACTCCATTTCATTTAGCTCTTTGTCCGGCATTTTGATCTGTTCTTTCATTTGGGCTATGTTTCTTTGTCTCCTCATTTTGGCAGCCCCCCCCCACGTTTTCTTCTATGTATTAGGCAGAGCTGCAATGACTTCCTGTCTTGGTTACATGGCCTAATGTAGAAGGTGTTCTGTGGGGTCCAGTAGCACATCCTTCCCTATCACCCAAGGTGTGTCCTCGAGGTGCACCCTTCATGTGGGTTGAGTACACCTTCCTCTTGTTGTTGAGCCTTGATTTCTGTTAACTTATCAGTGGAAGGGATTCATCCAGGCTAGTGAGCTGCAAGGACTGGCTCTGACCACTGATTTCTGCCATCTCCGGAGGATCATCTATTCAGGGGCAGGGTGGTGGTGCTCCAACATGGTCTGCAGCTCCCCACTGAGTGTGCTGGCTCTGGGGTTTCCCAGGTAGTGCAGGCCAATACCAATGCTCACCTGTGTTTTGTCCAAAACCACTCTCCATGAGCTACAAAACAATCTGAGATGTTTGCTACTTGTATTGACCTAAAGACTGAAGCAAAGCCAAGCTGTAAATCTAGGATGGCTGCTGCTAGTGCCAGGCCTGGGGCCCCTTAGCAAGAGGTCCAGGGGCTGGAGGATTTCTGCTGGCTGTTGCTTGTTTCATTGGATTTAGAAAGTTGTGAAACATGAGCTAAGAGAAACCATTAATATGGAAAAGCCAGGGCTAACAGTTTGGGTGGGCCTGTAAGTCAGGTGGGATGGAGTCTCAGGGGATCTCCAGGGTGGGGAAAACAGCATTAGCCAGGTTGGTGGAGTCTCGGATATAGCATCTGACTATCAGCTCTGTGGCTCTGTGTGGGGAGGGCTCAGAAAAGGGACAATAGCCTCTGCCTATCTTTCTGTTTGGAGAAAACTGTCCCTTAGCTCCTGCCTTGATGCCAGACACTTCAGTTCCTCCCTGTGTGCCACTGGTGCCTTTCCAGCTGCTACCCTGGTGCTGGAGCACAGAGGGAGTGACTATGAATAAGTCCGTGTGTGGGTGCTTTGAGGGGAACTTCTTGGGACTCCAGAGGTTTCTCCCATGAATTCAGTCCTTGCTGGTTTTTACAACCAGTAGTTATGGGGACTTACCTTCCTGGCACTGGAACCCTGGCCTGGGGGCCTTAGTGTGAGGCTGAGGCTTCTTGCTCCTGTGATATCCCTCCCAAATTTTTATTCCTCGTATGTGAATATGGGACCAGCTTGTTTCATATCTCTGCCCCTTCTACCAGTCTGGATTGATGTGGTTTCTTTAATTCTGCAGTTGTCAGACTTACTATTCAACTCAATTTCTGATGGTTCTGAGTGACAGTTGTTCTATATTTAACTGTAATGTTGATGCGGTTGTGCGAGGAGGCAAACCATGTTTACCCATGCTGCCATTTTGACTGGAAACTGTTATAAATATTTTTTCCCAGTCTGTGGCTGTCTTATTCTTTTGACATTAATTTTTCACAAAGTAGAAGTTTTTAATTTTTTAAAAACGAATTTGTTTATTTATTTTTAGACAGAGGGGAAGGGAGGGAGAAAGAAAGGGAGAGAAACATCAGTGTGTGGTTGCCTCCTGTGCGCCCCACAATGGGGACCTGGCCTGCAACCCAGGCATGTGCCCTGACTAGTAATCAAACCAGCGACCCTCTGGTTTGCAGGCCAGCACTCAATCCACTAAGCCATACCAGCCAGGGCAGATGTTTTTAATTTTAATTAAGTCCATCTTAACAGTTATTTATTTCATGGATGATACCTTTGGTGTGATATCTAAAAAGTCATGGCCATACCCCAAATCATATAGGTTTTCTCCAATGTTTTTGTCTAAGTCTCTGATTCATTTTTCACTTTACATTTAGATCTATGATCCATTTTGAGCTAGTTTTTGTGAAGGGTGCATGTGGATGCCCAGCACAACTTGTTGAAAAGAGTGTCTTTTATCCATTTATCAAAGATCAGTTGACTGTATTTGCATGTAGGGTTCTATTTCTGGGCTCTCTAATCTGTTTATTGATCTTTTTTCTGTTTCTTCATCAATACCACATTGTCTTGATTACTGTAGATTTATAGTAAATCTTGAAATTGGATAAGCCAGTCTTCCAACTTTGTTCTTTTTTTTTTCAATATGTGTTGGCTGTTCTGAGTCTTTTGCCTCTCCATATAAATTTTAGAATAAATTTATCAATATCCACAGAATAACTTACTGGAGTTTTTGTAGTGGCATTGCATTGAATCTATAGATCAAGTTGGCAAGAGCTGACATCTGGACAATATTGAATCTTCCTATCCTCGGACATAGAAGGATATTCTTTCTTTAATATTTAGAAGCATATCTGGGTTGTTTTTCAGATTTAACTTTCCATATTTCTAAGCAGCTGCAGAATATATTTATTGGGAAGGGAAATTAAATTTACATTTGTAATCCTCATGTTTTGATTTTTAAAAGCAGACTTGTCATTGGTTGTGTTATGTTTCATTGGAGCTATAACACAGATCTTGAGATAGATAGGAATATATTAACTGCTGCACATTAATTCTTTTGAGCTGTGTGAAGAGAAATGTGGAGAAATCAGTTGCACTTCATAATGAAAGCAGGTCTACTTGGCCCTATATGACAGAGGTGCTGGTTAGATTTCTCAGATTGCTGAATCTACCGAGGAATTAGGGGACATTTCTGTTTGCCCCTCCAGAGTATCAGGAAGATCACTAAAGGTCAATCATATTGGAAGATCTTTTACAGTGGAAGGAATGGTTGAAAGAAGTTTAAGTGTTCAGGCCTGCCAGTGAATTTTTCAGGTCTTTGTTGAGATTTCATCAGAGTGTTTGCAAACTTGGCAACATTAGGCAAATACCAATGAGCTCCATTCATATAAAAGGAATATGGTAGTTATTCTTTAGTGTTGAAAGGGGCTATGAACCACTTCCGGTTCCCACTGGAATATTTACTTTGACAAAGAATGATTTATTTAAGTTTCTAGGCCTATGGATCAGTGCACATTTACTTGGTAGGGATAAAATACATATTCTTATGTTTCACAGGAAATTTTAGAAGATTTTACTTGAACAAAACTCATCTTTTAGTTGGGGGGTGAAGAGACAAATTCAAAGATATTTTAAAGAGAATCATTTAATGGCATTTATTTGATCTGATCAATAATCTGTATCAAATGACATTGAAACACATTGCTAGCCACATAATGAAATGTCAAAAGTGGATGCCAATTACCTGCAGTTCTGGTATCCACCTATTTTGGATCATTTAGCAAGTATACTTCAAGTTGCTTGCTTATGCCAAAAACAGTAGTTTAAAAATATCAAGCTTAAGATTTACTCTTCACCTACTACTAGGCAATGCAAAAGTTAAATTGTTGTAAAAAAATATTACATTAACGTAATATCCAAAAGGAAGATGTTGAAGAGAATGCCATGCACATTTAAATTTTCTTAAATTATTTAACATATGAAAATCCATCTGTGTTACTGGTTATTTAAAAAAAGCTTTTCCTAGTTCCTTGGCAGTAGCAATAAAGCTTCATTTTCCATGTCAAAGCTTAATGATTACAAAATATGGTGCCCATACTTAATAAATTTACTTATGAAGAATACTGAATCCTTCTTGATCAATTACATATCTTTGAAACTCTCTTCCTCAGAATTTAGAAATTTCAGCTTTCTTAAAGGCTATTTGAGAAATAGTAAGGTCGGGACAGAGGGAAAAAGTGTGTGGTTGTAGGACATAGGCCAAAGTAAAACATAGTTTTGCAATTATTGAGAATAAGCAGAGGTGGTTAGTCGGAAATGATAGAGAATATTTATTTAATTTATTATTGGTTACCTGGATGAATTAGTTTCCTAGAGATGCCGTAACAAAATACCACAGACTAGATGGCTAAAAACAATGTAAATTTTTTTCTCTCACAGTTCTTGGGGCCAGAAGTCCAAACTCAAGGGGTTGGCAGGGTTCATCCTTCCAGAAGATTCTAGGGGAGGATTCTCCTTTGTCTCTTCCAGCTTCTTTTGGCTCCTTGGTGGCCATTGGCTTGTGGCAACGAAACTCATATCTCTGCCTCTTTCTGTTCTTAACTTCTGTACTGCATTTCTTCTCTTCCACTTGTGTCTTCTTATAGAATACTTGTTAGGAATGTGGGGTCCACCTGGTTAACCCAAGGTGACTTCATCCTGAGACCCTTCACTTAATTACAGCTGGAAAGACCATGTTTCCAGATAATGTCACACTCACAGGTGCTGCGGGTCCAGACTTGGAGCTGCCTTCTGGGGCCACAATTCAACACCCTGCAATTAATTAAAAGCATTGTATAAATGTTCATTTTCTGGTTTCAATAATTGTATTATAATTGTCCAAGAGTATAACACTTGTCAAGTGGGGTGCATTATTTTCACACATTTTCAGTAGGTCTAAAATTATTTCAAAATATAAATAAAGAAAGAATGGTTTTTGAACTCTACTTCAAACTAACTGAATCCAAACCTCTAAGGGAGGAGATGGGCAAATTTAATACTAATATGTGGTCCAAGTAATTCTTATGTAAAATCAGAAATTACAGTTCTCTTTTAGAGAAAAGAAATAGAGCTAAAATAAGTGTGTGTTTTCTTTTGTTTTTGGTCCAGCATTGGTTAAAGGAGAATTCTAAGTTATAATTTAGTATATGGCTTTAATGATATAAGTGGATGACTCCTCCAATGGAGCTTGCGTTGTAGCTTTGGGTTCCAGGAGGTTCTCTAAGACTAACATTTCAATGCTGCAACATTGACTCCCTTATAAGGTCCCATTATTTTAGCAGTGCTGGAATCTACTCCAAAATCTCTTACACAATCACTTGTGTTTACTTTGATGTTAGGACCATTGATTGATTATGAGGTGGAGTTTCAAGCGTTTTAGAGAAAAGTGTAATTTTATTTTAGTTCCCAAATGACAATGTTTTTTAGTTCATATGCTTGGCATTGCAGCTTGTCTGTTACTTAGATCTTTCAAAGGCCTGATTCACTAATTATTGATATGACTGCTTCTGCTAATTTACTAGTTGATAAGTGAAAGAGTTTGACTTAACCATCGGTCTTGTGGACTTAACATCAATATTATAGATCAACTGATGTTTTCATTTGAATAAATGAATTTCTTTCTGTCAATTGGCTGGTGGTTCTGATGTCTACGAGCTGAACTTTAACCTGTTCCCAGGTGTGTACCATCTAAGTCCATTGCCCTGTTACAACTAAATTAAGAAGGCTTTGTCCAGAACAGGTAGCACAGGAAGTATGCTCATGCTAATGCAGTGAAGCTTTTCCCAAATCCTGCAGGAGGCCACCCAGGGAGAGGAGCCTTTGACTCTGTGTGGACTGACGTGGGAGCCAAATTGGCCACAGAAAGTATATGAATATTAACAACCTTCCAGTACAACATCAAGGGGTAAAGTGCAAGGAAAAAAATTAAACAGCTTTTCCTGTGTAGGAATATGTAGATGCATTTTCTTCTTGGAGAATAAGTTTAGTTTACAGCTAGAGACTTGCAAGTGGAAAGAATATATGAGGTTAAAATAGTAAAGGTGAAAGGGGGTCTGGTAGAGAGAAGAGAGAGGGAAAGGATTACAGAGAAAGAAAGCAGGAAAGAGATGAGTCCTCCTGAGTTGACCTGAGTAGTCTCACTGTGAGTTTAAACTCAAGACCTTAAATTGTACACCTTTCTCTTAGATTTAGCCATAGGTTATTAGTTACCTGTATGTTTGATTTATTTGACCATGCCTAATATCCCAGTTTGATATGTTAGTTGTTTTAAATTGTCAGATAACAAAGTTAAATCCCATGTTTAAAGGAAACCAGCAGAAGGCTTCATCATTCTTCTCCAGGTACTTATATCTAACCACGAATTCTGTACTCTGACGCAGATTTCAAGCAGCAGACTATTTTATCATGTACAGTATGCTGATGTTGAGCCATCTTCCTTCAATGTCTGCGAGCCCAGAGTTGGTGGTGTTACAAGTCTTTTTCTTCATTAGACAGCTTAAGATACTACTGAGAGAGACTTAGGGTGATACCTGTTAAAAACTTAACTTTTTGATGTCCATTACAAAGTGATGGTATATACAAATTTATGACTGAAACTGAATTATGTTAACACTGAACATTTTGGCTATGAATGTTGGCAACTGTAGGAGACCGTTCTGCGTAGCATGGGCCCGGCTCCCACTCAGAGATGCACAGGACCCACACCCACGGATAGGTTCTCCCGTGGGTAATCAGGCCTGCAATGTGCCTAGGACGCTTTGAGTCTTGCTTTTTGCTAAAAACTCCCTCACCCAGCTTTGTGGCAAACATTTACTGCAAAGTAACTTCCTAAAATCCATACTAAACCTTCTAAGGACAAGTGTAACTGATTCAACCACTTTTCCCTTTTCATTTGCAAATATCCTTCTTCTGCGATGGGATTAGCAGCATTGGCTCCTTTGTTTTCTGTAAAAGGTAACCACATAAAGCAACCTGTGCTTAGTAAATGAGGACCATCATGTAAAGTGCAGAGAAACTCAATAAAGGCCAGTCGGGCAAGGACTGCAACTTTTGCTCCCCTTGAGAGAAAAAGCCATGCTGTCCCTTTTCCTCCACAGGACTCCGTAGTCCGTGTGAATGTCTCATTTCATCCATAAGGATGTGGACACTGTGCACCGGTGTCTGCATCAGGCATCCATAAAAATTATTACTTTCATGTTTTGAGTCACTGCACATTAAATGTTATTTTTCTATTTATTTATTCCTATAGTACTCTTCCCCTTCTCTCTACCTGTCACAGGAGCTTGCAGATGGTAGGTGCTCAATAAATAAATGTTTAGTTAAGAAAAAGTGATAACAAAACTTTTTCAAACTTTCACCTACTACAAAGGGCATATTTTAAAGGGAATGGCAGGTGATTTGCTCTTAGATATTCATTCAACTAACTTTTACTGTGAACTTGATTACAGTCCAGATATTTTCCTAGGGAACCAATGATGACCTGGTCTTCGACCTCTCAGTCAAATTAAGGAGACAAACACAGGCACAGGGCCATCACCAACTTTGGTCCTACTTAATAGGTCTTTAGTTCCTCAGTTGATGAATGTTCCCTACTCCCTATGATAAGTCTGGGCTTTCCCAACCACCGAGTGAGTGTTCCTTGCCCTTATGGCTTTATGGATTTCATGGAGTGGAGAAGTTGGATAAGATGAGAACCAAGTAATGTCTGGTGGTGTGGAGAGTATTCAGTTAGTCAAGGGTGAATAAACTCACAAATTGGAGTGAGGGCAAGAGGGTAGGGGAGAGGGTTGTCCTCCGGTGGAGAAGAGGGGTCATGTGACATAGACCTTGGGTGCAGGAGATAGAAGGCTCTTCTTGAAGATGAAAGCTGAGCTGTCCTTGGGCAAGGACTCATTTCCAATAATGGCTTCTATGAGTTCTCAACCCTCGTGGACCCCTATTTCTTTCCATCTCCATCCCTTCACTGACTGCTTTTTCCCCTAGTCCTCTTTAGTTACACCCTCCCCTCTGTATTTTTCTACATAAATTCCCTTTTATTATCTTTTATAGTGGAAACTATTGGCAAGTTTTCACCTACCTCAATTTTTTCCTAAAGTTTCTGGGGGTCAAGAATAAAATCTTCAAACCTCTCAGATAGTGAGGGAATGTATTTACTTCCATTCTTTGCAGCAAAAGAGGGAAAGAAAACAGAGCATTTCCATTTCCATATTAAAACAGGTTAGCACATTGATGTTCACACATATGTATAGATAGACAATTGTAGTAAGAGGCTACATGAGCTTTTGGAGAGGCATGTAGAGAAATCTATGAGATCCTGGCTGGTGTGGCTCAGTGGATTGAGTGCTGGCCTGCAAACCAAAGGGTTGCTGGTTCAATTCCCAGTTAGAGCACATGCCTGGGTTGTGGGTCAGGCCCCCAGTAGAGGGTGTGTGAGAGGCAACCACACAGTGATGTTTCTTTTCCTCTCTTCTACTTGTCTTCCTCTCTCTCTAACAATAAATAAACCACATCTTTAAAAAAAGTCTATAAGTGCAAAAAGGAGGGTGTGCTTTCTTCCCTGAGGAAATGATGCTGGATCTGGGCCTTGGAAGATATGGCGGGTATCAGAGAGAATTCCCCGTGGGACAAAGAAGTCCTTGAAGCCACAGAGGTAAGAGTTTGGGTAGGCTGTGGATTTGGTAGGGGAAAGGTTGGCACTGAGTCAGGGCAGTTCACAAGGAGCCAGCTGTAAGATACGCTAACGGTTGGGTTTTGACCTTCCAGGCAATGGGACACTATTACCTAAAACTCTCAGAGGCACCTCTTCCTGCCCTTCCTCTAAATCAGTCTACATGTTAATAGCATTCCTCAGTCTAATAATAAATATGGGGTCGTCCTGCCAACTCGGGCTCACCCTGAGAAGCTAGTGAGCAGCTGTCATCTAGTAAATGAACCACACTTGAGTAGGAAAGGCTCTGCCTTCTCTCCTTCCTTTCAGATTGTCTAGTTAATCAATACTTATATAGCAACAGAGGGCTGAAAAAAATAAAGGAAGATAAATTATAGTTGTTGAGTAAGGTGGAGCCTTCAGATCCATAGAGGCCTTAGAGGGAAAAGCAAGGTCTAATTGGCATTTCTTATCTTCTTGGCTTGGGCTCAGGTGATGAATAAAAATAGATTGATGGGCACAGGTGGCAGGCCTGATGCTCTTGAGAGTTATGAACTACTGCCACACTTGTCCGCTCACTGTCCTGGAAAATCAAGAGTTAGCTTTGTTCTTCCCTTTGTTTTCTTCTTGCTGTTGCATAAAAAAATTCATTTAAAAAGGATTATAGAGTTATCACTTGTCTTGTTGGTCGAAAGAGTAAGTTTTAATCCAAAAATAGTTTTAGGATTCAAGTAATCAATTTAGAAGTAAAGCCAAAAAGGTTAAAATTTAACAGCAAAGACATAAACATGCAAGTTTTATTCTTTTTAGAGATCACCTGGAGGGTTATTTATCCTTTCAGGTCTCACTTTACCTACACAATTTTCATCTTGAAACCATCCTGGAGCCCCACAAGTCTTACCTGGTGTATTTACTGTGGTGAAGCTTCTGTAAATCTCTTCTGCTGATGGGTACAGCTAGCAGTGGCCTGGGTGAATTATTATGTATGTATCTAGAAAATAGCAAGTGTTCGTAACTGTGATTTCAAAAAGGACATCCTAATGAAAGGCAATAGGAATTACATTAAAGTTGCAAAAGAGTGTTTGGAATTTCACTTAGAATCCTATTTGAAATTTCATTGTCTAGATGAATGTCTCTGACTAGATTCATCGAAATTTCATTGTCTAGACAAATGTCTCTGAGTAGATTCAATGTCTCTGACTATTTTTGCTTACTTGTTTGTTTTGTTGATTAGGTTCTACTTATAGGTGAGATTATATATTTGTCTTTCACTGCCTGGCTTATTTCACTTAGTGTAATGCTGTCCAGTTCCATCTATGCTGTCGTGAAGGGTAGGAGCTCCTTCTTTCTTTCTGCTGCATAGTATTCCATGGTGTAAATGTACCATAGTTTTTTTATCCACTCATTTACTGGTGGGAGAGGAGAAGAGGGATAATGGGGGGGGGAATAGGGGAAGATCGTCAAGGAAAATATGTATAAAGGACACATGGACAAAGTCTAAGGAGGGTAGGTTTGAGGGTAGGAGGTGGGGATGAGTGGGGTGGGGGGCCAAGGTGGGGTGAAAATGAAGACAACTGTAATTGAACAACAACAAAACAAAGAACAATGACAGAGAAAGAAATTTCATTTAGAATGTTTACCTGAACATTTGAATATGGCTGAGATGAGAGATGCCTCCAGACTCTGTATTTTTAAGGGCAGATCCATCCTCTCCCATTGTAGTAGCACCTAAACTCTCCCCTCAGAACTTCTCCCCAACTTTACCCCTCCTGCTGATTTCTCCTCTTGGTAGCTGGGGACCTGGTGCTGTTAGTATTAGAGTGAGGACAGGCAGGTGGTAGGCTAATTGCCATCACTGATGATGGTGAGTGTGAAACCTAGAGGATAAAGAAGGAGGTACCGTGTTGCTGTTTCTCTTTTCTTTTTCTTCTCTTTCTCATTCACTTCCTCTCCTATCTCCTCATTGCTTAGTTCTTTTTTTGGAGTTTTGATCTGTTCTTTCATTTGGCCCATTTTTTTGTCTTGGCACATTTGTTATATTGTAAGGGGTGGAGACTTAGGTATTTGCGTGGGAGAGGCAACCCTCTTTGCTGTATTATGGCACTGCATGTGGGGGAGGGGTTTCAGAGGGAACAGTGCTCTTTGCTTGGCTCTTGCTCAACTTTCCATCACTTTGCTCCATTCCTATAAGCAGTTTGGGCCATTTCAGGGCCCAATTCTCAGGACTGATTCTCAGGTGGGTGTGTGTCTTGTCAACCCCGTGGGCCTCTGGAATGAACTTTCCTGTGAGGCTGGGAGTTTCTCCTGCCATCCCAACCCCCACAGGTTTTTACATCCAGAGGTTTTGAGTCTTTAGTTTCCCTGCGCTGAAAGTTTCAGTGGTCTGTCTTGTTCCATTGTTGTTTTGTTGTTCCTCCCGGCTTATCCACACACGATTGTGAGAACACCTAGGCTGCTGCCCACCCTTCCGCCCCCTCTGGGCTCTGTCACCTAGTTTTGCTGGTGTCCTCTCTGCCCCCATCTCCACTCTTCCTGCAAGTATGGATGAGTGTTTCCTTAACAACTTGGTTGTTGGACTTCCATGCAGTTTGATTTTCTGGCAGATCTGGTTGTGTTTTGTTTTTAAATTAATTGTTATTCTTTTTTTTTGGTTATGCCAGGAAGCGAAGCATTTCTGCCTATACCTCCATCTTGGCTGGACTCCCCAGTAATTCATGTAAATTAGTGATGGTTTTGTGGGCCTGGAAAGCCAAGGTTCATAGGCTGCACTGTTTTCTTCATAAACAGGGTAGAAAATTGCCCATGGAGTGTCATTGCACATACCGCCCTCATGTAGAATCCTAGAATCTTAGGATCTCACATGCCTGAGTTTACACTTAAGATTCGGATTCAATAATTATGGATGGGGAAGCCCAGAAATCTGATTTTTTAATTGACTATTTGTATTCCTTTAAAAATTTTTAAATTAAATATATTGGGGAGACATTAGTTAATAAAATTACATAGGTTTCAAGTGTATAATTCTATAATACATCATCTGTATATTGCATTGTGTGCTTACCACCCAAAGTCAAGTCTCCTTCGGTCATCATATATTTGACCCTATTAACCCTTTACTACCTCCCTCACACCCACCTTTTCTTCTGATAACTGCCCTACTGTTGTCTGTGTCTTTGAACTTTTGTTTGTTTTGTCTCGTTTATTGCTTTAAGTTTTATACCCCATATATGAATGAAATAATATGGTTCTTTATGTTTTCTTCTGACTTATTTTGCTCAGCATGATTCTTAACATCCATCCATGTTGTCACAAATGGCAGTATTTCATCTCTTCTAATGGCTGAGTGGTGTTCCCTGTGTATGCGTACGATGTCCTCCTCTGTCAGTGTAGATGTTAATAGCACTTATTGCATCCTCCAGGAAAGGAAACTTCAATTGTCTCCATGTCTTGGCCACTGTGAATTATTCTGTAGTGAACATAGGGATACGTATGTCTTTATAAATAAATGTTTTGAGATATTTTGGGCAGATACCAGAAGAAGGGTTATTGGATTGTATGGTAACTCCAGTGTTCATTTTTTTTTAAGAACCTCTATACTGTTTTTCATAGTGACTGTACTAGTTTGCATTCCCACTGGTGAATGAAAGTTCTTTTTTCTCCACAACCTCTCTAACACTTGTTATTAGTTGTCTTATTGACAGCAGTCATTCTAATCAATGTCAGGTGGTATATCATTTTCATTTTGATTTGCATTTTTCTAATAGATAGTGAAGTTGAGCAAATTTTCAAATTTCTATTGGTGATTTGTATGTGTTCTTGAGAAGTGTCCATTCAAGTCATTTGCCCATTTTTAAATTGGATTGTTTGTTTCTTTGTTGTTGAGTTGTATGAGTTCTTTATGTATTTTGGATATGAACCCCTTTGTTGGAGCTATTGTTTGCAAATATCTTCTTGCATTTGGTTGGTTGCTTTTTTGTTTCACTGATGGTCCAAAAATCTGAATTTTAAACAGACATCCTAGGTGATTATTTTTTAATGGATGTTGTTTATCTATTAAATTTTTTATTATAGATATTTTCAAGTAACCACAAAAGTAAAATAAAACTGAGTAATGAACCTTCATGCATCCATTACTCAGTTCCATCAACTATTAATATTTTTCATTTCATCTATGTCCCCATTAAATGTTTTTCCCTATATATTTTTATTTTCAATTTTATTTTGTATTGGTTTCAGGTATAAAGCTTAGTGGTTAGATGATCACACTATGTTTTATATAGTATTCCCCTTAATATTTCCAGTACCCAACTGGTACCATACATAGTTATTATAATATTATTGACTATGCTTTACATACACCCCCATGGCTATTTCATAACTACCAGCTTGTGCTTTTCAGTCTCTTCACCTCTTTTACTCAGTCCCCTAAACTCATTACCCTCTGGCAAGTGAATCCAGACATCAGTTTGTTTTATGAGTAAATATTTAAGTATGTATATCCAATATTTTTGTTTCTACATATCACTATGGTGTGTTACAGCCAACAAAATTCATAATTGTATATGTCAATTAATAATCAGTCCACTTTCAAATTTCTTGATTATCTCAAAAATGTCTTTCCATGGTTGATTTGTTTAAATCTATCCAAACTAGGGTCATACTTTGCAGTCAGATGCTCTTGTCATAAATCTCCTTATACGAGTGCCCATTTTTTTAAGATATTGATTTGTAAAGGGAACAGACCTTATCTACTGTCATATGCATATGAATTGCCCAGGAATGTTGCTTAAATCCAGATGCTGACTCAGTAGAGCTGACATAGGCCTGAGAGTCTACATGTCTAACATGTCTAACCAGTGATGCTAAAGCTGCTGAAGGTCAAGCCTGTAAGAATGTCTCACATTCTTGATTTGGCTGAGTCCATTCTTGGCATTATATAATTTGTATTAACCCCTGTGTTACATATTAATTGGAGTTAGATATAGAGGCTCGATTAGATTCAGTTTCAATTTCTTTAAAATTTGGCAATATTTTTTAATAATTGGAGTTATCTACTTCTTATTGTAGTATATATTGTACCATGTAATAAGGCACATAATGTCCTATTATTCCATTATTAGGGTGCTAAGATTGATCATTGGGGATTCCAGGCACTTCTGATTTAGAAGTTCCGTGAATCATAATATGAGAAACTGCCTTAAAAATAGGATTCTGGATAAAAAATGATTGCAGTAGTCACTGTTTAAGTGCTTATTATTTTTCAGGTACTACTTTAGATATTTAAATGTTTACTCAATTCTGACAACCCTAGGGGATAGATGCTGTTATTAGTTCCCCATTTCAAAATAGGGAAACTGAGTCTTAGAGACATTAACTAATTTGCCCAAGATCACACACCTGGTAGCTGTCAAAGAAGAATTCAAATCCAGGTATTTGGATACTATTTACTGCCTGTCAATTAAAATGCAAAAGTCTTGGGGATAAGGGTAACCATTGTTTATGCCACCTGGTCTGTTTGGTTGGCCCATTTATATTCTGTAAGCTGTTATCAGTTTATATGCATTGGTATAAATGGATCCCCTTTGTCTTTTCTAGAGTTGGTTTTGATAAGTGGGGAGGAGAAAGGTGACAATAAAGTTGGAAGTGGAATTGAGAAAGAGGATATAGGGAAGGAGAGAGAATAGAAGGCTATTCAATGATGAGAGAGCTAGGGCATTAGGTCAAGTCTACCTAATTCAAATCAGTTGATAGCTCTGACCATGTCCTGATCTGCCATACAACTTAGCTAACTGCAAAGTCAGAGGGAACAAAGTTCACTCAAGGCCACTGTCATTTCTGGAATTAATTGTGAGTTTGAGGGCAATTTGAAAATCACCCTTTATTTGATAACTTTCTAGAGGCACTGACAGAACTCACTGGTGTTTTTTTTACAGGGATATTACAGATTGAATATGGCCAAGGTAAAAGATACATAGGGTCAATTCCAGGGAAAGAAACAAGCATGGAACTTCCAGTGATTCTCTTCCTATGGAGTCAGGATAACATTACTCTTCTGGCATCAACTTGTGACAATACATATAGAGTAGGAAAGCTCCCACAAGCCTGATGGTCAGAGTTTTCAGGAGCTCACAGGCTGTGATCTCAGACTATACAGCAATTCTGAAGATTGACTGACACCACAGATACCAAAGCTCCCATCTTGAAGTGTAGTGGGAATACCTGATGGGTCCAGTGTCCACCCTGTGGCTATCTGGTTTGGCCAGCAGCTACTCAAAATCAAATTGTTAGGCTATCCTGTGTGGCCCAAGGCCAAGGCACACAAAGGTCCTCCTGCCAGATGTGATGGTCTAAGGTTTTAGAAATGATATTGCAGAAGCCAAGGGCAAGTGCCAGACCTCATTTTTAACAAGGTTAAATTTTTTTTTAAATTGAAATGTCCTACATACCTGCCATTGTAGCAGGAGGAAAAGCCATAACCTGCTCACCTGGCTCTACTTGGGGCACCATAGGGGTGAGATACTATTGTTAGGCCTATTCCATAGTCAGCCGACACATGTGAGGAGATGAGCCCTGTGAGAAGAGGGATTTGTCTTTCTGCCTGCATTCTGTTAGTACATTGGGCAAGTGGTATGCGTAAACATTGGGTGAACACTGCAAATTCTATTTTTTCTACTTATTTTATGTATTTATTTTAGTAAGTTTGTTTTTCCCAGAAAGTCTATGAGATCTCCAACCAATGAAAACCAATGTCATGCTTGATTTTGGCAAAAGTGATGAAAAGCAGCTGCATTATAAGAAGTGATTAGATTTGAGTTGAAGGATTATAAAATTAATGGATATCATGGAATCTTATTTTTTTCATGAACCTTCAGAAAAGTTCTGACATAGCTTTTACAACTGAAATTAAAGAATTCAAGGTCTTCCTCTTGCCTCCTAGAGCTTCACTTAATCATCTCAGGCCCCCAGCAAACTCTCCTAATTACAGAAACTCTGAGGAGAATCTGTTAGATGGGGTTCTTTATTATACTATCAGATATAACTGCAAAAATGTACATTAATATAGGCCACTGAGCAAATACCTCACTGCCTGCTACAGTAGTAGCATTTTTGCACCCAGATGGGAAGGTTGATCCTAAACATCTGCCTTTGGCTAGAGGAGGGAGCTTTGATGACAGATCCTTAGTAGGAGAAACCTCTTCTTACTCATCAGGATCCCTAGTGCCCAGCCCAGGGCTTGGCAAAGGAACCTTCCAAAGGAACCCTGAAGACAAAGGTTTTTGTGTAAACACCGGCTGTGCACTGTTTTCTTCGTTAACCCAAAAGGGTTAGCATTTGTTTGGAAAATTCTTTTTAAAAAGCCCATTTTATTAGTTGCTGAAACAATCCAGGCTATGTAGAAAGAAACAATGGACAACATTAAAACAAAACAGCCACTGTTTCAGAGCATAATAGGTTAGGGAACAATAGCTCTAATTTGTTCTCAAGATGCTAAAGTACCACTGAGATAACAGCCGGTTGTGGGACTGATGTGAACAACGAGGGGAGAGATTTAGAAAACTTAATTAACATAATAAGGTGATTAATAAAACTTAATTTATCAACTTAATTAAGTTATAAAAAGAATTATTCAATTATTTTTAGTTAGGAAAAAAACCTATCAAGTGATGGGACATTCTAGCCTTATTGGTCCTTTTACTTAAAAATTTTTTTTAAACAGATTTATTGAAATATAATTCACATGACACCCAACCCACCCATTTAAATTTTCGAGTTCATCGTTTTGTGATATTTTTACATGTATGTGCAACCATCACTACAATCAGCTTTAGAATATTTTAATTTCTTTCCAAGCTCTAAGCAGCCACTGATCTACTTTCTGTCTCTAGATATTTCTGTTTCGAATGTGTAATATGGCTGGAATCACAGAATATGTTTTTTTTGTATTTGGCTTCTTTTACTTCGCATAATGCTTTCAAGGTTTATCTGTGTTGTAGCATGTATCAGTACTTCATTCACTTTTATAGCTGTATACTATTCCATTATAACATCAGAGTAACATATTTTGTTTTTCTATTAATTATTAGTTGATGGATATTTGGGTTGTTTCTATATTTTGCTTATTGTGAATAATGTTGCTAAAATATTCTCATCCAACTTTTTGTGTGGACATATTTTTAATTTCAACTGGGCATATAATTAGAAATGGAATTGCTGGGTCATGTGATAACTCTATTTTTAATATTTGAGAAACTGCCAGACTTTTCCAGAATGGCTTGTATCATTTTACATTCCCAACAGCAATGTATGAGGATTCTGATTTCTCCACATTCTTGCCAAAACTTATTTTCCATTAAAAAAATGTGTTGTATCCATCCATATGGATGTTAATTGGTCTTTCATTGTGGTTTTGATTTGCCTTTCCCTAATGATTAATGAGGTCAAGCATCTTTCATGTGCTTATTATTATCTATTGTATATTTTCCTTATAGAAATATCTGGTTTTTTATTCTTAATATGCAATTATTCTTAAGATTCACCTATAAAACAAGGTTGTAATGCTTAATTGTTAATAAGAGTATACTAAATGGTACATGTAAACATTTAGCTTGTGTGCAGCTCTCAATTAATGATTCAAATTATTGTCATCATTTACAATACCGCTGAATCTCTGTTTCTTCATCTCTATTGTCCTGAAATTCTGTGCTTTTTCCTACAATACTAAAATTACAAAAGTAATCACTGGTATTTTACATCCATGTTCCGTGCTAAGTCTTCATGACTAGAATTGTTTGAGTCCTCACAACTGCCATCTTGGTAGCTGACATTGACCTGCCCCTTCCTGAAATGTCAATGGAAGTGAAATGGAAGACATCCTGGGAATTTGTTTGGAGGCACAGTGAGTAAACCTTAGATTCCATATGGTACAAGGATGGTGTTAAAGGCCTGTAACTGAAATGTCATATGTAGAAACTTTGAGAGTTAAGTAGAACAAAATCCACAGTCATAGTTATGGAAGAGAAGCCCTGCCTAGCATAAGTAACTCTAATGATAAGAACAATCACTTGCCCAGCACTGACTATGTGCCATTGCTTGTAAACTTCATATATGTATGTGGGTATGTGTATATTCTTTTATATATATACACATACTTATTTAATCTTCGCACAAAATGTTTGTGGAATAAATGAAGTAAGCAAATACTTGCATGTATCTACCATGTGCCAGGCCCTGTGCTAGATGTTAGTGAGCCAAACGGTGAGCCAAAAAGACAAAGATTCTACCTTCAGGGCCTGCAGTCAATGTAGAGGGGCAAGTGTCACTGCTCAAATAATTCGGCCAATGATTGTGAATTGCACTGAGGTCAAAGCTGTGGGGGAATGGACATGGTGCCATGCACACATATGATGGAGGGGGATTGCTTTTCTGGGGAAGTAATAACTGAGCGGAGAGAGATGAAAAGAATGCTTTGGTTGGGGTAGAGGAGTAAGATGACAGAGGGAAGAGCATGAGCAAATGTCCTGTGGCTGGAGGAAGCAAGGTGAGGTGGGGAAAGTCAAAGATCATAGTGGCTGATGTACAGAGAGAAAGAGAGGATGAAAAGATGTGGGCAAAGCCCTGTAAGCCTCAAGAAAGATTTTGTCTTTTTTTCTGTGGGCAGTCAGAAGTGATTAATGGGCTGTAATTAGGTGGATAACATGACCAGGTTTCTGTTACTAGGGCTGCAGTGTGGAAAACAAAAGAGAAGGGACCTTTGGAGACTGGAGAGACTGTTATAGACAAAGCTTAAATGAGCAAATTGGAGCGGTCCACGTCAGTAAGGCAGATGACTCTGTGCTGGCATGATTTACCTTGCGAAGGCCCGGGTATTTGTTTTCGGAGTCATGCTATAGGCTGTCTTCCAGGTGCCAGCAGGCATCCGACAGGAAAAATCAATTTCCCAGACACATATGCATATGACCCAGAGATAGAACATGGAAATACTGAGCCTATCCTGGATGCTGTTCTGTTATAAATCTTAGAGTGCCTGAGATACAGCTTTTCTCTTGGCGCCGTTTTAGCTCCAGGCATCCCGCAGGACCTGAGTTTACATCCATCTTTCCCTTGATTTCTTTTCCCAGCTCTCTGTCCCCTTTGATCTCTGTTTCTCTCAACTCCTCTTGGATTTTGCAATCTATTTCTAGTTTGAACTTTCCAAGGTCAGGGCGTAAGAGTCTACTGCAGTTGGACCTCCTGCTGCCCCCAGTGAATATACCTTCTTATGACCTCATGTTTCCAACAGCTGGGTTCTTCACACAGAAAGTCAATAGCAAGGGACAGCAGCATCCATTTTCCACTAAATGATACGTGAGAACAATAGGCATTAGAATTACTTATATTAGCATCACTGAACATATGTTAGCTTATATCAAATTCAAATAGATTATTACCACTACCATTGAGATAGAGGCTTTTTCTTTTTGTCTGTTCTCAATGCTGTAATCTGAGTATCTAGAAAAGTGCCTGGCACAGAATAGTTTTCAATATGAGGGAGGGACCAAAAAACCCCAGAATTTATTTATACAAAATGTGTATTTATTCTTACATGTTTAAACTTGAGTCACCTTCAAAGTACCCTCCCTTTGATGCAATGCACCTATCGAGATATTTTTTCCGCCGTTAAAACAGTTTTGAACTCGTTGATTTTGATGCCTTTTAGTGCTTCTACCATTTTTAGTTTCATCTCTTCCACATCAGCAAAATGTTTCCCTTTGAGGACTTATTTCATCCAGGGAAACAAAAAAAAATGTTGCTTGGGACAAGCTCAGATGAATGGGGAATGTGGGGCATGAGAGTTATGCTGTTTTTGTCAAAAACTGCTGAATACTCAGCACAGTATTGGAAGGTGCATTATCATGAAATGGGCAAACGCCTTGAAAGAGTCTTTGAAAAAAATTCACTGAAGCTGAATGCAGCCTCTCACAACGACACCAGTTGGTACTGATACAGATGGGTTCCTCAAACATTCACCTAGCAGAGGAAGCCTGTACTACAAGGGGCCCACCCTCCTGCAGATAATTCTGTTTTTGGGGGGTCCCCCTTATAAATGTTTGTTGGATGAGTGGATGAATAACTGAATAGATGAATGAATGAACACATGAAAGAAGAACTTTCTACATGTCAAACACTGTTCTAGTTGCTTAACTTGGATCACTTAATCATTATAGCAATCCTAGGAGCTGAGTTTATTATTATCCCTCTAAATCAGCACTGTCCAATAGAAACATGATAAATGGAATTTCAAATGTTTTTAATTTGAAAAAAGTGAAAACACTAGGCAAATTAATTTTATGGTATATTTTATTTAATATATCTAAAATATCATGTTAATATGTATTCAGAATAAAGTATTAATAAACTGTCTTACTTTTTTGTACGAAGTCTTTGAAGCCCCAGGTGTATTTCACAGTCATGGTGCATCTTCACTCAGAATAACCACCTTTCTAGTGCTCAATAGCCATGTGTGGCTACTGGCTACTGCCCTGGCCAGCAGAGCTGTGGAATTTAGGATGATCAAGGTGCCCAAAGTCCCGAGTTAGCAAGTGGCAGGTCTGGAATTTAAATGTAGGCCACTTGGCTCCAAAGCTGTGGCCTTAATCACATGCACGCTGCCTACTAATGAGGTATACTTTAGAGCAGATTTAAGAAACACTTGGATATTATTAGGCAACTTATTAAATCTTAATCATTATCAATTTCAGTCAGTGTAACCCTGTAATTATCTGAGGCATGGGTAGAAGATATTTTTCCAGTTCCTGCTGAATCTTTTCTTGGAGTCAGCCTCCTTGGGGTTTGCTGCCTAATCTAGGACTCCAGGCCAGCTTGATGTTAAAGCTGTTCCAGGGGGATGCCTCAGGCATGATTTCTCTCTCTGATAGGTACAAGTGGTACAGATGGTTTGTTCACTTCACTTAGACTGTTGGAAGAAGTGAAAGTATGGCCTTCCTTACCAGACCAGCCTGGCCCTGCTCACTAGATCTTCGCTGCCTCTCCTTGGCTCTCCTTGGCTGCCTGGCTGCTTCCTGTATGTTTTGATCAAATTGAAAGGGGAAGAAAATGACACAGCTGCCCTTGAGTGGCTTTTCCATTAGAAAGAAGTCTTTTCCATCACTTTGAATATAGAGTTCTCTCATTTCCATATTTAAACCGAATAATTATTTGTCAACTATTACAACCCTGGATATGATACTTTAGTTTGGACAAAGGTTGCTTTTGAAAAGGAGGTGTATTTTTTTCTGTTATAAATTAGTGCTTATATTTTGTAGATATAAGAATGCATTGCCATTTCTACCACTTAGCACTTGGTCATTGTTCAGCTTTCCATTGCTGTAAAAACACTCCAGAATTTAGGGACTTAAAACATTCATTTTATTTAGTTTATGATTTTGTGGGCTTAGGAATATGGGAGGGGTTCATCTGGGTGGTTCATGTCATTGCTGGGGGAAGATCTACTTCCAGTACAGCTTCTTCACTCATGTGTCTAATACCTCAGTACTTCTTATCCTGTCTTTTTTCCCCTCATCCTCCTGGGTCTCTCCAACACAGCTTGGACTTCACAGAAGAACAGTTTCATGGTGATTGCTATTCTTACTTGGTGACTGGCTTTTAAGCAGTGGGAAGCAGAAGCAGTTAGGTGAGTTAAGGGCTAACCTTGAAGCTGGCACAATATCACTTCTGCTGTAATTGGTTGGTCAGAGCAGTCACCAGGCCCAACCAGATTCAAGTGGTGGAGAGATAGTTCTACTTCTTGATGAGGATGTGTTGAGGCCATAATGCATCAGGGCATAATGATGGGAAATATAGGTGCAGCCATTTTTTGATAATATAACCTGCTACTTGATTATATGCCATCTTGTTCCATATCTTTTCTGCCATTGAGATTGTAAGCATCTTCTTATACCTTCTTTTCTTTTGTTTTGTGTAGAGGCCACAAACTCCATAATAAGCATAATTAATTATTGATTTGCTGATATAGCATACAAAGATAAATTAAGAGTTGACATTTAGGGGAAATACAAATACGTATTTGTACCACATGAAAACTAGTCTTATCCAAATTGTTTACTTAGTTGCTGGTGTGTTTTCCGATTTTCCCTTATGGTGCCTGCCTGCCTTTTTCTCTTCTGCCTTTCTAAATCATCCTTCTAGACTCATACGGTAGCCGTCTCCTCCACGGGGTCTTTTCCAATGAACTAAGCCTGCTATCCAGTATCACTATCCTAGCCATGTGTGCTGATTATGAAGATATTTTCTTTCAGCTCCAAACCCATCCTTCTCTATTCTGCTTTGTGATAGGCTGGCATTGTGCAAACTAGATTTCTCTTTTGTAGCTGTCTTCCTTTTGGTTCCACTAATAGGACACAGTAGGGGAGACTGAAAGGTAAGAGTGTGAGGGAGTGGACTTGCTTCTTCCTGTTTGCTTGCTCTTCCTGCCAGATCCTCAGGAGTGGTGGTTCATCCTGGCAACAGCAGCGAGCTCTAGTTTCCAGCTCAACTACTCACTTGTGGCCCCTCTGAGGCACCAGTTCCAGTTGGACAGTGTCCTCTGCCTGGAATCTGTGTCCTGGCTCTAGCAGGGGGCTCCTCTGAACTCCTATTACCAGCACTGTGGGTGGTGCCACCCCTCTCAGAGGTCTGGGTTTCAGCTCCATGAGTCCTCTTCTCCGAGTTCCTAGGTCTGGTATCTGATATACCAACTGTTCGTTTTTATTCCCTGAACGCTAAGTATGGTAGCTGCTACCTGCAGTTGCTATCTCTGTGTAACATTAGCATTTCCTTTTTTGTTTTCAACACCAATCTATTAAATTCTCTTTGTTGAATTACCTAGAGTGGCGGTACACCATCCATACTCCTAATTTGATGATTGTGTATTGCCTTGCGACATGTTCTATAGCTGCCCTGAGCCGTTATTTACATTTCTAATTACTATTTTCTCATGTTGTTCTTGCTTCTCCATTTTATATTTTAAGTTCCTTGAGACAAGAGTCCATGTATCATGGATCTTTGTGTTTAAGATAATGTTTACAATGTCTTGTCCTGAGTCATAGTAAGTGTGTGATAAATGTTTATCAAATTTTTTAGTGGATTTGGCAATCTGGGATAGCAGATGTGGAGTCCAGGTTCTTCCTGAATGGTCAGGGCAGGGAGATTGATTGCTCGGAGGGATGGAGTTTTCCTCCCGAGCTGTCATTAATTGTGAGCTGATTGTAGATGGAGCACATTGTAGGATGGTCATCCCAGGGTTGTTAGTTTGGAGGTCACATTTTGTGCCAGCTGAAACCTTTAAACCAGTGTTCGAAAGCACACTGGGTTCCTTAAGGTAATTTTTCCCTCAAGTTGAGATGATTCTGGTTGAGGAACTCCTAACTTGCTAAGGCCCCGTGTTTTATTTGTTCAGATTAGTTTTGGAAGCAGCTTGAGCACACGCTGCACCTAGGTTGTGAAAATCGAACTTATTTAAATAAAGTACGTTATTGAAATTTGGACTACTGAAGTGGACATGGGATGATTTTTACTTTGATGTTTATGACATTTTTCTTACATGAACTCAATATTTGGGGGGGACCTCTTTATGGTTATGTTTAATAGCCTTCTTTTAAGACAACATCTGCAATTGTTTATGCTCCAGCATTTTATGGTAAAGTGGATATTATTTTGTTAAACTATAGGACTGGCTTTCGTTTATTTTTCCCCAAGCAACTCAAACCTTCGATTTTGTCAGAGTTTAGTTTTCCCATACTACTGCTTTCCTGTGTTGAACTTCCAAAGCCTGGTTGTTCGATTTCACCTAGGTTCTCATGTATTTAATGGAGTTGATTGAACATGTAAGTCCTACCTGATTCTTGACTTTGCTTTGCTCACCTGGATGTGAGTTTTGGTACAATAATATATGTAATCAGAAGTCAGTATTTGGATAGTGGAGATTTTTGTGATATCTTTTACTTTCTTTTTGGTCAAACAATTGTGTTGATTAGTCTGCAATGCTTGGTCACACAATAGAAGCCACCAGAATTGACTTCTGTTATGTCTTTCTTGTTAATGATTCATGCCCAGATGTATGTGTCTTTTGGAGGAGGACTACAGACCACAGCAGCATCAGTGCGGGTCGTAAGCTCAGTCACCTGCTGGGGAGCTTCTCTGCTGAGTATCAGAATAAGCAGATAAAATTAAAAACTCTAACCTACATGGCTTTGTTGCTATTAGAAACTACAAAGTTAATCATCCATTTCTTAAGTTGGGCACTATTAAAGATTATGTTTCATTTTGCTTTAATTATATTTTAACTTGAGGAACTACATCCATGAAATAAAGCTGATGACCAGTCTCCATTATTCAATTTTTTTGCAGTCAGCCCAGCACCTCTTCATTTTGCCTGGAAAGCAGACTCATTTTTTGGTGTTAATAAATAATTTCACTGCTTTAATAGTATTGAGTGCTTTCTTACTTTATAGTATGATTTAAAATAAATCTCATTTATGAAAAAGTTGAGGTGCTTGCACAATTGTTTGTGAATCAGGAATTAGTAGTATGTCCATGGAGGGAGGGATAAATCAAAGCACAGGAAGAAAGTTCATGGGCTCTTTTAAAGTTAAGAAGAGTTGCCTTTATAGCTTTAAAAAGTGCTTGAAAATTAAATGTTTGATTTATAAGGGCTGTGTATACACAGGGCTCAAATTATTCATGTATCATTTGGAAAATGTAAAATGCTTAATGTTCTCACATGTGTGATAATTGCTATTCTAACATACAGTGTCTACTAAATCTCTCTGGGAGCAAGTGAGGGTGGCATTGATATACAGGGGCACATGCTTCATGTGCTAGTAAATCATTCTTCCATTGAATTAAGGCCAAGGAGGGAGCATTGAGTGGAGCTTAAAGTGATATTACAGTATCTGGTACTGTTCTAATCAAGAAATATGAAGCAGTGCTAGTGAAAAATGGGCAGAAGCACAAAAAAATCCCACTAAGGAGAAAATGCAATCAGAGATTTATCAGTGGCACTTTTTGCAAAGTTTTTAGGAATCATGGTCATCGGTAAAAGAGTTGTTTTTCAAGGTTGATGCCATCTTAATGATCTCTTGTGCATTGGTACCCCTCTGATGACATGTGTTAGAATTAACTTCTCTGTGAGTACGTATTCATGAATGAGTTGAAGTCCTCCTGGCTCCTTCTCTAGCCAGCTGGGTGAATTTGGGCAAGTAGCTTCACTCTCTAAGCTTCGGTTTTCATAATAGTCATAGCTATCTTGTAAGATTAATATGAATAAATGAGATAACATGTGTCAAGCACCCAGCACATGGCCGGGCACACATTAATCACTTGATAATGCCACTGTCACTATTCACCTAGTGTAGATACCTACACAATTGCTGCAGATACAGTTATTTTGATGAAAAGCAAAAGGGTGCATGGTGAAAGGGACTAGGGAAAGAACTGCAGAGGCACTGCGGAATTAGTGACTTTGTCCCCACATTGCCTGTGTATGTAATGAGCACTCTTCAAATATGCATAAGTATGTCAGAGGCTCAAATCTAATATATGTAGGAACTGGTTGGCAAATTCCCACTCAAAAAGAATTTGAGCTGTAGAAAGCAGCTCCAGATGTACTTTTTATATACAGGGAACTCAGTTCCTGTTCTTGGAACAGGAACTCAGGGAACTCAGTTCCTGTTCTTGATAATATAGCGTCCAGTTCACAGGGAAAAGGGGCGTGCTCCTCAGCTACAACCCCTCTGCGGTTTTTCTTCCTGGGAATCAGAAGTCAAGGAGACAGGCAGCACATCTCAGCTGAGGGAGGTGATGTATGAATGGGTACTGGGGGTGTAGGGATGAGGAGTGAGAGAGGGGATAAACTAGGCTGGGTACTTTGTGTCAGCGTACCTCTGTGAGGAGTATTTACTCTGTTAATTACCAGGAAAGGAGAAAACACAAAGATAGGAACAAATCATGGATCCCTTGTTCTTGAGGATTTTACCATCTAACAACTATAGGTGCTGAGGGGATCCCAAAGTGAGGACTTCACCCCCCACCACAGGTGGATGTATGGAAAGGTCATGAAGGTCATGATGCTACTCACACCCGTCTGCATTACTTCTACTCCTTGTCCCTTCCTTGTCCTTTGGCACCAGGATTGTTGAAGCCCTGGATGGGTGGTCTAGGCTGGTGCTGGAGACAGAGATCCCAGGCCCTCACAGATCTAAGGGTAGTAGCAGATCCTCTAAGACAGTTGTTTTCAAACTTTTCAAACTTTTAATCCTCAGGACCCATTTAAGCTCTCAAAAAAATCAAGGCCCCCAAAGAGCTTTTATGTGTTGTATCTATTGAGATTTATCATGTTAGAAATTTAAAAACTTATGAATTCACTTAAAATAACATATAAACTCATTACTTATTAAAATAAATTACATATTTCTAACAAAAATAATTATACTTCTAAAAACAAAATAAGAGTGGCATATTTTACTTTTTTGTGTAAATATCTTTAATTTCTGGCTTAATAGAGGACAGCTAGACTCTCAGATCAACTTCTTTCTTTTTTTAAAAAAGATTTTATTCATTTATCTTTAGAGGGTAAGGGAAGGAGAGAGGGAGAGCAATATCAATGTATGGTTGCCTCTTGTGTGTCCCCTGCTGGGAACTGGCCTGCAACCCAGGCATGTGCCCTAACTGGGAATTGAACCATGATCCTCGGGTTCTCAGGCCCATGCTCAATCCATTGAACTACACCAGCCAGGGCTCAGATCAACTTCTGACCTGAGTGTGTTGTGATCTAAAACATTAAGTTGGCTCTGGGAAGCTTCAGTGTGCACTTGTTAGAGAGTGTGAGTGCAAAAGGCAAATGACATCTTAGTATTGCGAAAATGGTTTTGACCTCACAGACCCCTGTCATAAAGGCTGGAAACATACCACTGAAGCTGATTTCAAAGGAAGGAAGAATGGCGGGTTACCACCTCTTACTTTGGGGACTGTCAGGAAGGTGGCAGACAGTGTTGGGGACTGCCAGTAGGGCTCTGGTTCTTGAATCAGAACCCTGATTCTACCACTTGCTTATTAGGTATGTGATCTTGGGACAGTTATTTAACCTCTGTGTATGGCTCCATTTTTCCATCTTTAAAATGGAGTTCGTAATAGGACTTGCTTCTAATGGCTGTTTTGAAGCTTAGTGAAATAATGGAGGCAAAATGTTCATCTAATAGTAAATGTTCAATATTAACTTTCTTTCTTTTTTGTTTATTACTATTAAGACACCAGTCCACTATGAACCACAGTTTCCTCATCTGCTAAATGAGACTGGTTCAGCTGGTTCTGAAGGTCTCACCCACTCTCACATCTGTGATTTTGCTCTGAAGCCCCCCCCACATTGGCGGTGGACAGTAGGGGAAGGAATATACAATTCTAGTTGTCTTACCCTGGAATTACTGTTTGTGATCATTAACCACTCTCCATTCCTGCTCATAAATCTATTAAAAATTTTGAGGGGCTTTAAGACTAAAACTTGGTAAAAAAAACTTTTTTCCTTGGAAAAAATTAAATTTAGCTCTTTCAATTGGAACCAACATAGATATCAGAGCAAACGGAAATTTAAAATTTTGTTTCCAGGTTCCATGGTGGTTTCAGGTCAAAGTCATAATAAGGTTTATCTCATGTCTAAATTTAATTGGAGGCAAATGAAACTATGTTGAGAGATTTTGCTGACTCCTCAGTTTACAGAAATATACGGAATAGATAATAGTCTTTTAATGGAAGAGAAAAGTAAGGAGCCTGGATTCATGGAATGGAGGTAGAGCAGAAAACATGGGGGTGGAAAGGCATATTGAAAAGCCATTCATTAGACCTGCATTTTGATTGAGGACCCAGGTCAAAAATAAATAAATAAAAATGCTCCAGTTTATTTATTTCCATGTTCACATAAGTAGTAGTCTCTAATACGATGAAAAGCACATTAGAAAGAAAATAAGTCAAATGGTCTTAGAAGTAATAGGAAGTACAGCACGCGTGACATGCTACTTAGTTTAAATTCACTGGAACCTTGCTGCAGAGCCCTGTGGGAAGGCATGAGGATTTTCCTATAAAGGACTTTAGGGAGGGAAATTCTTAGAGGAAATGTTGAGAGGCTAAGCACCACAGCTAAAACACTCTTGCTTGTCATGGGCTCTCAAGGACAGTACAATAGCAAGGCTTGACTGTGGCTTGAAAATGTACTAGAATCCAAATCACAGGAATTTGGGTTGATAGCAAGAAGTAATAATGATGACAAACATAATGGAATAATGTTAAAAATTTATACTTAGAGGTGACCGTCAGGATAACAGCTTTAGAGTTTGTAGATAGAATTGTTTACCTGATGTGCAATTGTTTGATAATTTTGATACCACTGACATTACTAGAATGATGCGTAATGTCGATTTTTCCATCAAAAGCCATTTGATATAATAATGAAAAGCATGGGATCTTGCAGGGTGAGAAATGAGCTCAGATTGAACTAGCAAACTGCTTCTGACAAAGAAGGATGTGTTTGTGCTCAAAAGAAAAGGATAATAGCTATAATGAGATAAATTAAGAACTCTTTTACTTGTGGTAATCACTGGAAAAATGAATACTTTTTATCATTTAAAAATATGTGTAGATCTGAAGGAGCCAAACCTGGGTTGCCATTTGCAACCTGAGATAATTGTCTCTTGACCTATTCTTTGTGGAACTAGAAGTCACTTCCTCAGAGCTGTTCTCTGTCCTAGTCTCTTATCTGTCTCAGAAACTATGTGGAAAAAACCCCAATGTGGCAGAGGGTCACAGGTGCACTATGTACGTCCTTCTCTTTGTGCTGAGCAGTTACATTCCAGGAAGCTCACCTAAAGTGGAGATGCTGCAACACTAGCTGATGCTTCAGAGAGCTTGAGTTGGTTCTGTGGTTACATGGTGCTGTAGTCCATGTGTAACCCCATGGCTGTGTCTGGGGCATGCGTCCAGGCAGCGGCAAAATGGCAGGGGGCAGGTAAATAGAGAAGCAAGAACAACTTTCCTCTCTGAAGAACTGGCTTAGATGATCTGACTTCTGCTGATGCAATTAGAAGGTGCCTAGCATTCTTCTGGGCATATGGTAGGTGCTCAAGTAACAGTTTAGTTGAAGTCTTCACACAGTACAATTGAGCAGGGCACATCCATGTACTATGTTCCTATGATGATTAATTCAGAGAAAAGGGCACAAACTGGTTTCTTTTCTGTGTTTATACATTAGGCAATCTGTTTCACAAAGAAAATGATGACATTTAAATTTCAATACTGTTTGTCCTTTGTGATAAGTGGCACTTTCCCAAAACTCTGCTGAAACAGGAAGGATTGTAAGGGTGTCTTGTTTCCTTGAAACCGGTGGAGAGAATTTGGAGAGGAGGAGTGTTTTCAGTATTGACTTCAGTATAGATTTGCAAAAGTAGCTTAACTTCTCTGACCCTCACTTTCTATCTTTTTTTAAAATAATAAAATAAGATGCTTTCCTGTGGGAGATATCTCGAATGCTTAACTCACCCACAACTAGTTCTTTTCTTGTCTTAGATATGTAATAAGTTTGTACTTCCCAACCCAATTTGCAGTTTGGTGGCACCACGAGACCAGTATTGGCCAAGGAGTAGTGGGCGGGCAGACAGAAATAATGGGTGTCATTTCCAACCAGAGCATTTCAGTGCTTGTGGGAGACCTCTAGCATTCTCTTGCCTTTGCTGCTGCCACCAGGGACACTCCAGGTGGTGGAGCCTCCATCAGCCTGGGTACGAGTGAGAAGATCAAGAGCAGTACTCCGTCTCCACCTTTACCTGTACCACCATTAATGCGTGCTGGACATATAAAGTGAGCAAAGCATAAGGGTTTGTTTCAAGACTCTAGGATATGAAGACTAGTTGTAACTACAGCATAACTTAGTTTCTTGTGATTGATACCTGAATACTGCTTGGTTCTTTAACCAGAGGATTAGTTTATTAATCTTTAATCCCTTCCAACACACAGGCCTCTTGTTTTCAGGCTTTAGAGTACATTGGAACCACATTCTGTTGGTTTGATTTATAGATTCTTGTACCTTACTTCCAGAGGGTCAGACCTCAGTATATCTGGTGTGAGTTCCAGAAATCTGCTTTTTAAAAACAAAAACCAAAAACACCTCAAGGTTTTTAATGTAATTCTTATTCAGGAGGGGGGACCACGCTTCAAGAAATATTGTAAATTCATATCATGCTATAAAGACTCTGGCTATTATTTCTCAATTTCTCCTAGTCAGACATGTTCAGATACCAGTAAAAGGTTAAAGGCATTTAGGGCAGGAGTAAGTGTAATGAATGTAAAGTTCAACAGCTCTGTTTCAAGGCTGCATGAAGCAGAGATAAAGACATAAAGAGGTGATTACTATTCCCAACCACTTTCCAAAGAATTCTAAAGATTGCAAATGATTTGGAAATTGAAGTGATGACCTGGAAAACAGTTCAAAATTAGGAAATATCAATGTCGATTAGAAGAGGTAAAAATGGAAAATGCAGACAATTCCCTCACCGTTGGTTTGGGAGGGAGGTAGAGGGCAGGCCATGGGCAATTTAGTAGACTCTATGTGAAGTACCGGGGAAAGGAGATAGCTGTGTTTAATTCCACTTTGTGGGCTTTGATTTATGCCTACAATTATGGGGTTGGCTCAACATTTTGAGAGAGTACTGCCATTTTCTGTGGACCAAAGGAAGTAATTTTGGCCCTCTGGAGTTGGTATTTACTGAGTTCACAGAAGGAATTTGCTCCTTTACATTTTGAAACAAAATAATTTTTTGTAGGATAATGATTTTATTTCTTCTATCCACCCCAGCTACTTATTATTTCTCATAGCTACTAGAGATTGTAGACATGTGAGGTTAGTAGCATTACACCAATTCCACAAGTTCTGCTTTTGGTGGGATAGAATCATTTAGGGATCCTTCCTCTTGCAGTTTACCATGGGTGACTATTTGCAACTCTAGAAGCAGCACTGAGGCAGAGTGGACAGCAGCATGGTGTCTCCAGGTAGTATAACCCACGTAAACCTGTGGGATCTACTTGCTGTAGAAATTTATGTCAGAGAAGACCCAACCTCCTATAGCAGAACCACCTATGAGAAATGGAGAGGAGCTTATTTGACTTGGGCATTAAATCAAGGAAACAGTCTAGCAAAAATGGAGTTGGTTCTGCCAGCTAATATTTGAGGTGTTCTGAAATGCTCTTATACACTGAACAGCTCATCTTTCATATCCAAATCATACAGGGCTTCCCCTATTCCTACCATTACTGATACTCTGATCTATTCTTGAGTATTTACTTCCCCCTGCAGGGCTGCCATTGCTGTTCCTTTCAAACACTTTTGTTTGTATAAACATCTGAGGAGAGAAGGTAGAAATAGTTGGCAGCATGATTTTCTTTGGTTTCAAATTGAGTTTTGACCTGGGCTCTTTACTCTGCACCCTCACTTTTACCTTGAAGGGGTTCAGTGTATGCCAACCCAAAATATGCCATTCTGGTTTAGGATTATTCTGTAGTTGTATACTGTCCTGCATATTCCTGAAAGTAGAACATAAATCCTTCTTGTAAAGGTGTCTCCTCACTCCCATTCCCCTCCAGGAATGGGATAACAACCTTATCCCTGGAGATGAGATGACACCAAAGTCTTCAGAAACAAACCTTACTAACTAGCCCTTATCTTCCATCAGTTTCCTCATATATTTGTTTCATAATCCCTCATTCCTAGAGGCTCAGTCTTCTTCTGTCCTGTCACTTCTATAAATAATTATTGTTCTTTGCTAAGATGCTATATAAGCCCTAGTAGCTAAGCATACCTTGGAGTTACTCATCACTGAGTGCTCCCACATAAAGGCATGATGTTAATAAAAATCTGTTCCTTTTTTCTCTTGCGATCTGTCCTTTGTCAGTTTAATTTACAGGGTCGTAGCCAGGGAATGTAAGATGGTAGAGGCAATATTACTTTTTCTCCCCTATAGCCTCATGTCTTGTTTTTCATGCCATAATTTTAATTATTTTAACAGATAAAATTTAGAAGAAAAACTTCTATTGCAAGACAAAGTCAAATTGAAGTAGCTTGTGCAGAAATAAAAGTATGAGTGCACACATATGTTTTGCATGCATGTGAATCTATATGTCATATACCTAAAGAGTCCAGGAGTATCTGAGTTCAAGTATGACTGGATTTATGTACTCAGATGATGTTGCCAGGAGTCCATTTATACTTTCCCCAGTCCTGCTCTCTTCTGTGTTGTTTTTATTCTCAATCATATTCTCCTTAAGAGACAACAAATATTTTCCTGACTTGCATTTTACCTAGATTAGCAAAATCAGTGGAAGGAGAGTATGTTTCTCTGGAATTGTAGCAGAAGTTCTAGGGCTGATGTCTGTTGGTTCTGACTGGTTTGTCTTGAATCATATCTCATCCTTGAACCAGTTACCGTGAACTTTCAAGTGGACTATGCTAATTGGCCAGGCCTTGACTATGTACCCACCCCTGGATACTGCAGATCGGGTACATCCCACCTGAGTCGTGTGAAAGGACACACAGAAGTGCTTCCCACAGGCAAGTCAGAATGTTTTTTATCAGAAAGAGAAATAGCTACTGGAAGCCAAACTCAAAACTGTCCATAGCAGTCACTATATAGATGTTTCCTCATTAACAGTAAAACTTAAGTTTTTAGGTTATAATAAACAGCCAAGAGAGGATGAGAATTGGATTTACTCTATCCTCATTCCTTATTAATCAGTCAGTATATGAAATGCAAAAATCCAGTTCTTGGATGAATATCCTTTTTTTGACCTGTTTCAGAAATCATAAGAAAATTTACATCATAGGATTAATTTGCTTCTTGTTAGTGCTCACATATTCTAAAGCTCTATAGGATTTCTATTACAAAGCTTCATTTTACTCTAGTTTCCAAATTGGTCATTTTTGTCAATGAGAGATATATTGTTGTCACATGCATGGTATATCATGAATTTCATTATTTTATATTTGGTGCAAAACTCTTAACTGCTTTTTATAATGAAAGACACTAGTTGTTCTTAAAGTTATGAAGTAAAGTTCACCTTGATATGGAGGAAATTTCACTGGAAAACAGCTTCACAGAGTTTTTCTGTGACAGAATCCTTTACATTCTTAAATGTAATGTTAAGAAGATGGGCTCTGGTCAGACCCCAACCTCCCACCAAATGACAAGGGGGACTCTAGGCAAGGTACTTAGCCTCATCTGTAAAATGGAATAATACAAGAACCCTTCTCCTAGTGTTGTGTAAGCATTAAATAAGTGAATGGCATGTAAAAGCCATAGAAGAGTACCTACCATATTGTTATAATTCAATAGATGTTGACTATTCTAACCTTTTAGATGTAAGTGACCTGAATTGCTAGTTCCTTTCACATGAATTCTGTTTGATAATTTTGTGTGCAGGTTGAAGGTAGGAGCTGGTGGTTTGTGGTTTGCAGCCTAAGTATTTATTTCATTCTCTACCAAAAATTAGACACTGGGACAAAACTTTAAGTGAAACAAATTCTGACTTCTATATGGTTATAGTTATCATGAAAAAAAAGAAAAATATATAAAAAATGTGCAAAAAAATGAAGTCCTTTACCATTGGCAAAAATATAAGCCCAGCCATTTATCCACATAAGCAATTAGAGAAACTAGTCATAAACATTTTAAATATATACAACACTCAAAAGTACACATGTAAACTCATATAAATAATCATGCACTCTCAAGGTAGAGAGATGTAGGAAGAAGGGCCAGAGAGAGACAAAGATGCCAGTTTGGGGCTTGGTTAAATGTACTCTGCTGCATTTTTTCCTTTCAGATTCTGCTCTCTGTGTTTCTGATCCCAGTTTTGTGATCTGACTTGACTCTTTCGTGTCTTCCTTTTCTAGCTTTATGATGCTGAACTTCTGAGTCTGACTGACTCTGATGGCATACCTTGGGTCTGCACCCCAATGTAGGTGTTTCAACCCAAAATCCAGCCCTGCTGACACAAGGAGAGCATTTGATCAGTTCAGAGAGGAGGGAAAAAATCCCTTCTCTAGGTGTTTAACTAAATGGAGCTTTTAATGTAAGAGAATAAGAGACCTGGAATTTCCCTTAGGACATGATCTGAAGTCACCAATAGACCAGTGAAAATATTGTAGTTTAGGAATTTATCTGACATCAGCATAGTATCATAAATAATTAAACTATCCTTCAGTGGGTTTGTGTAGTAAAAATGTTGGACTGAGCATTTAACTGAATTGGCCCATGTGCTGTTTGCTCAGATCTTTTTTTTAATTTTTCTTCAAGGTTTTATGCTTGAAATTTGTGGAATTTCCCCAGGAGGAACATTTGCTACTGGGGCAGCAATGACCAGGTTACAAGATCTGTATAAAAGCAGAGTACAACCCAAACAATTTGTTGAAATAAAACACAACTGTATTTGAATAACAATAAAAAACAAATAAAAATTAAAAAACACAATTACTATGGGTCTCTAATTCCTTATGTGGAGAAGTGCTTCATAAATGTAGGACAGAATTTAAAAAACTGTCTGATGTCATGGTCTTCAATTGTTATCTATTCTTATTGATTTTACTCCAGCTTCCCCCAATTGGCTTTAAAAAGAAAGTTCTTAAAAGCTATTTTTAAGTTTTTTTAATTATAAAAGTGATATAAATTTGGAACACTATGAAGCTGTTAAAAGCAATATACAAATTTTGTGCATAACATTATAGATAGATCTTAATATAGTTCTGAATGGTAAAAAGTAAAAATGAAATGAAAGATATAGCACAATACCATTTATGTAATTAATCATACATATATCAAAGCAATAAACACATTTACTGCATAGTACCATGGTTTCCTCAGGAAAGGAATGTGAGTAAAAGAGAATAGGAACAATTAGACAAGAGAGAGAAAGCTTATAAGAATAAATGATGATAATGTATGTTTTCCTGAAGACCAATAAAAAGAAAATTTAAGTGTAATAAATACTTACTGAGAATAGGTAAATGAAAACACACTCATTAATTCTACTGCTGGCATTTTTACTCTATACATTTACAGCCCCCTCCCCTGCTTTTTAAGAAAAAAATCTTGAATGCTTTCTATATGGTTTTCAAAAAAACAAAACATATAGGCTATTCATAGCAACTTGAAATTTGTGAACCTGTGGAGCCACCACAAGCTGCTTTATTCTATTACGTATTTCACTCCTTCCTAACTTACCATTTCTCCCTTCTTTCTGTCATCCTGTAAGAGCATCTGAGTTGAAATGTCCAGGGGCAGCTGAAAATATGGTCCAGATTTCAGGGCCTGGGTGACAATAATGATGTGGGTAGTGTCAGCTTTTAAAGGACATTTCATTTAGCACACAGTTATTAAAAACTGAATTTATTAATTGATGCAATTAGTTCTACAGTTACTTATTGAGGTCCATCTATGTGCTAAGCACTGAATTAGGAGAGGGGACTAGGAGATGATGAATAATTCTGTAATTGGATGATTGTTCCTAAGTATTTACTGTGCACTTGACATGTGCAGTAGTCCCCTAATTTGCAATTCTTAAAGGTAAAATATTTGGGAGTGAAGTGCGTATGAAGCAAGTCTTCTTTCAGAATGGAGGGGTCTTCTTTTCCAATGGAGGGGTGTCGTGAGCTCTAAAACACTTTAATCTGCAGATGGGTCACAAATATTCCCTTAAGAAGGCTATGCAGAGCTCTTACCTTTGCTTAAACTATGAGTAAAAGGTTAGGTAAGAAAAATTAAACTGTATACAAGATTGTGAAACAGTATTTAAAATTACTGAAGCACATTTTGAGCATCTTTGCACCTCCATTTTTTTAACTGTGGGAAAATGTACATAAAAGTACAGTTTTAATCATTTTTAAGTATACAGTTGATGGCATTAAGTACATTCATATTATTGTGCACCCATCAAGACTGTCTATTTTTAGAATCGATCATCTTCCCAAACTCTATACCCATTAAACAAAAAGTTTCCACCTCTCCCTCCCCCAGTCTCTGGCAACCATCTTTCTATTTTCTGTCTCCATAAATTTGACTACCTAGTGCTATAGACTGAAGTTTGTGTTCCCCACCTCCCCAACCACCCGCCATATTCATATGTGGAAACCTGATCCTGCGATGATATTTGGAGGTGGGACCTTTGGGAGATGACCAGGTCATGAGGGTTAGAACCCTTAGAAATGGAATTGGTGTCTGTGTAAAAGAGATTCAAGAGAAGGAGACCTATGAGGACACAGGGCGAAGATGGTTGGCCATGAACCAGGACATGGGATCTCACCAGATGATGAATCTTGGGATTTTTCAGCCTCCAGAACTGTGAGAAATAGTTGATGTATTATTATGTTATAGTAACCCAACTGACTAAGATACCTAGGTACCTCATATTAAATAGAGTCACACAATATTTTTGTGACTGGCTTATTTCACTTGGCACAATGTCTTCTGGGTTCATTCATGTTGTAGCCTGTGTCAGAACTTTCTTTCTAAGGCTGAATATCCATTGTATGCATATACTACATTTTTTAAGTCCATTCATCTGTTGATGGACACTTGATTGCTTCCACCTTTTGGCTATTGTGAATATGTTTCTATGAACTTGGATGCACAAATATTTGTTGGAGTGCCTGCTTTCTCTTTGGGTATCACCAAGGGGTGGAATTGATGGATCATATGGTAATTCTATATTTAATTTTTTGAGGAACCATCATACTGATTTTTTCACAGTGGCAGCACCATTCTACATTCCTACTGGCAATGCACAAGGTTCTAATTTCTCCACATCCATGCTGACACTTGTTATTTTTATTTTTAAAAAATAATGGCCCTTCTAGTGGTTGTAAGTAGTAACTTATTTGTGGTTTTGATTTTCATTTCCCTAATGATCAATGGTATTATTGAGTTTTATTCTATCAAAAAGTATAACAATTCACCTCTTCATCAAATTCTGATTAAATTTACTTCCTTAAAAATCACTGCACTTTCATTTTCAACATCATTTTTGTACCTTTATGGTGCTTAGATAATACAGAATAAATAAAAGAAGTAATTCTCAGCTTACTTTGTCATTACCATATTTTACAAGTTTGATCAAATGTGAAACATTATTCATACACGATATTTAGAATTTCAGCAAGAAGGTTAGTATAAATTTTCTACAACTTTGAATGATTACATCTAATATTCTAGGAAGATTTTGATAGAGTAAACATGTATCTATTCTAAAAGCTGGCTAGAGCTGTTCATACAGAAACCAATATCTGTATCTCCATAATTCTAAAGTTAGACTTAAAATTTTAATCTTATCCTTAATTTATTATAGTCATTGAACATTCATTCTGCTTGTCCACTTAATAATTGATTTTAGGTAGCATTATTCTACCAAGGAGACCAAAACAGAGCAGATAAGTCAGATGCTTCCAGTGCATAAGTGCTTTTCTGTGAACCCATTAGATGTTCAGAATCTATACAAATGCTATCTATAAGGCTGCTTATTATTCATGGATGATGATAAAATGATGATGTGTTTTTTATAGTTTGCAAAGCACTTTTGCATATATTATTTCATTTATCCTCATAGAAGCTTTGTGAAATAAGCATTATTGCCCTCATTTCTACTTTATAAGTGAGGGAATAAAGGCAAGGAGAGTTTAAGTACTTACCCAAGGTCACTGGGCAAGTGCTTGGATCCCACTCAAGCCTGCTAACCACAGACTGTGTACTCTTTGCATCCATTGCCACGTTGCCTTTCACCTCTCTCGGTATGTGTTTCCTTTTCTTTGACAGTTGCAGGAGCTACCACTATCCTGAAAAAATCATTTGTAATAGCCTTCAGTGTTGTCTCTTATGATGATGTAGGCCTATGTCTTTCACAGCAGTAATTTGGTTATTATTATAGAAGGAATTAATTCTCAGTGCACCAAGTGAATTATTTAACTTCTAGTTCATTATACCACGTTGTCTAATGTTTCCTAATAGGAAGAACTCAATCAATTCAGGATACATATATTCTTTTGTTTCCTTAGTCAGTTGAAGATTTTCTTCTATTACCACCTTTCTCATGAAGGTTGCTTCTAAATTCCTAGAAACTAAAGGAACTAAATTCCTTTGCATAGTCAGGGCATGTAGGGCAGGTAGGGGAACCATTAGGTCTATGATTTCACCTGTCCAGGCTGGTATTTGCTGAGCATACATCTTTTCATTTGGTTCCCAAGCATCATATCTCCTTGTAAGCATCTGGAGAGATGTCTGAGCTCTCAGCTGGCCTCTGGTAATCACCCTCCTCTGGTATCTGCCATGGTGTCTTTCTTGTTCTTACAACAAGGCTACTCAGATTTGCCTGCCTTTGGTGCCGAGTCTTCTTGGCTCTTGATCACAAAGGGAAAAGGTCTCCCCGTTCCTTAAGTCTTACTTAGAGCCTGTGAACCTATGGTGGAGTCTTTGTACACTTTGCTATGCAGCTGTTCAACAGCCCTGCAAGGCAGGGGAGCTTTTCTACAAGGCTTGCCCCTTCCTAAGCCTGCTCCTGGAGAGGGTGTTGCCTTACCTGTTATTTTCTCCCCTCTCCCTACTGTGGGCTCTGCTTGGTGGTGGGCAGTGTGCAGGGTCCTCCCCAGGAACCCTCAACATTGGCCATCAATCTTGCTTCCCCAAGACTCTCTGTTCCACCCTCCAGTCTAAGCATTTTTTAAATTCATATATGATTCCCTTGAATGTTTAATTTGTTACATTAGTATTAACCATTATTTACTTATTTACTGAATTACTTACTGGACAACTGTCTTTTATGCCCATGCCCTACTCCTTCTTTCTCCTCCTTACTTGTAACAATTTCAGCTTCTTTAATGAATAAATTTTTGTTTGTATATTTTCTTAAGAATGCATATTGTTTTGTGTGCATGCATCTAATTTACATTAATTAACAGTACTTATTAATAGTACATAATAATAATTAATATTATTACAGCTAATTTTATTAAAATACTATGCTTATTTATCTCTTTTGTCTTCATACTAGGTAGGCACAGATGGGGAACTGGCACAAGAATCAGATTGCTTTAATTTTTCCTGTGAGCACCTGAAATATTTTTGCCTATTTAGATAATTTATTTGCTTTTAAACAGATATTAGAGACTTCGTATTAACTAAACTATGGCAGAAAAACAAATGCAGTCTCGGCTTTCAAAAGCTTCTAATCTTGAGAGCTCCAGTGTAGGTGGGTATGATGTTGACCACCTGTGAGACAAGTCACATGTCCTGCCTCCAGTTCCATTTCTGGAAGTGAAAGAGGAGCCAGAATAGCATCACCAGGCTTAGTGGAGAGGAGATGCCATCACTGCAGACCCCCTCACTGCAGGACCCCCTGAGTCAGTCGGTATCAGCACTGCTGCTACTGCCTGTTAAGGAAGCCAACTAGTCCTGGGGTGACTCAGTCCTGGCTTAAATGAAAGAAAAATATTTCAGTAATCAACAAATAATCTAAAAAGTCATATGGTGGTCAAAATTCTTCACCACACTTAAGCAATATAGATACTAAGCCTTGACCTTGAAATCTATCATCTTCATGCTCTTCTGAGTTGAGTGTATTCTCTTTCTGCTGCTGTGAATGATGCTCCAAGGCCAAATGGGAGTGTGGGGTTACTTAAGCACTGCAGTGATTTACCATTTTAACCTCATTTTCTGGTTGCCAATATCATGGGGGTCAACATATGGCTCTTCTGCCTCTGTCAGTGTTAACCTTCAGCACAAGGATGGCCAGGCCAGAGAGGACAAATTTCTGTAAAAACTAAACATGCACATACACCAACCTCATAAGACTGACGGATGGGATCAGAATAGGAGTCCACATCAGGGGGAGGAATGTGGATAATGATTCTTAGAAGGAATTTGTTTTCATTACTCTTTTTTTCTTGCTTCCTTGGTACTCCCAGGAAGTCCTGACCCTCTGCATCCCTCCTAGCATTCTATGTGCCTGCATTCAGGGCACTCAAAAACACATGGTAGACCATGCCTTACAAAAATCATACTTACCATACTTATTTCTTTTCTCCTTTAGGAGACCTTACATTATTATCTTAGGAAATGGTGATGCAGAGGCCTTAGTCTGTGGTGATTTGATTTACATAAAACTCAATCACTCAGATGTTTTTGTGATATTTATGTTCTGGTTCAAAAAAAAAAAAAGGATAGTCTCTCTCTGGGAGTGCAGGGTGGTTCCTGTAATAATAAGTTTCCAAATTTCTTGAGAAATTCAATTGGGAGGCCATCTGGCTCAGGGGTTTATGTCCTTGTCTTGAGATAATTATATTATCTCTACATCAACAGTGACATCCTTCTTAACTGGGTCATCACACAATTTCTGAAAATATTTTGAGCAGGTTTCTAATTTTGATTAAAGGACTAGAGCAATGCAGCCCTCTCAAAAGATGTTTACACAAAAATATTAAATATAGCATTTTTCTGGCTTAATTTCTTAAATAGAGCTAAGGTGGATTTCTTTGCTTTTGTCATTCCTTCCATTCCCCAAGTGTAATCCTGTAGAAAATTTTGCTAGGACATAGCAGAAATAATGATGGTAGCTAAAATGATCATTTAAAAATTATAGATGGGGGAAAAGCTAGATGAATTTAGGTGATTCGCAATTCAGGCATTTAGTGAATTGTGACTAAAAAGAAAGACAGCTACATGTATGTATACTGAGGTGACAGAACGAATCACGGTGGACACACCTAAATAAACTAGAAAGAAAGGGGATGGGAAATAAACAAGGAAAAATATTTAGGGAGAGTAAAAATGAGAGGCTGATAAGAGAAGCCTGACCCTAAAACATAAAGCAAAACACATAACATAATATAATATAATAGAAATTCCAATTCAATGTTTGTAGTAAAAGACATTTTAATTTATCAAAAAGGAAAGAAGAAGAAATAAGATTAGGAAGGAAATCAACAGGAGGAGAGTAAGTCAGCATGGTGGTAGTCGAGTTATTTATTTTCTATTGGAACCATTGCTATGGGCCTGGTTGATATGAAAACCAGTGACCTAGAGTCTAAAGCCATTGTATCTCATTCACTTTTTTTCAGTCATCTTAAAGAAAGAAAATTTGAAGGGCAAATGAAACACGATCCAGAATAGCCTGGAACTATGAACTGAGTGGGAAACCGAATGAGAAATCTGACCTGTTGAAATGAAAAAGCAGGCACCTCATATGTTTCTCTCCAATAGTTTCACATTTGGCATGAGAAATGTGAGTGGTGTCTGGATAAATTGTTTTGGTAATGTTTCTGCATCCTGTTTTCCGGCACAATTGCAGAGTTTTACTTCTCACTCCTTTGCTGCCCTTCCATTTTGACTTTTAAGTTTTGCAAATATATTTATACATAAATATAAGTTATTAGGATTCCCTTTTCTAGTATTTTGTCATCAGCAAGCTCACACATGTAGCCAAATACATTTGTCTACCCTGTAGCATTATTTGTAATTGCAAAAGAAACATGTAGATGTTTACCATCTGGTAGCATCTACAAGGAAAGGGACTACTATTTAGAAAATAATTATTGTACTTTTCTTTTTTTTCTTTTTGAGCCCAAGCATTACCAGCTAGTCTGGGAAGCTGATGGCCTGGTAATAATCAGTTTCTGATATGCAGAGTAGGGTCATGCAGCAAAATGATGTCCTTTAAAGCCAAGCTATTGGGTGAAGAGAGAATTTTACAAATATCACTATTTCCCTCCTTTACTCGGCATAGGAAGGAATGACAAACAATCCTCCTGTCAATGACAGCAAAACCACAGGGCTTTCTTTCATATCTTTCATGATAGAAGAGCCTTGAGCAAGGGAAATCAGACAAAAGCCTGACCCTTTTCTACCTTGGGAGATTTGGGGAAGAAGAGAGAAAGGAATTCAGTAGAATAAAAGCTACATATACCAGTGTTCCCCCTTCCTGATTTTTGCAAATGGGGAGCAGAGTGTTAAGATAGGGAGGCTAACACGGAGGAGAGATGTTGGTTGCTTCCCCTCCCCAGTAAGGTGCAGAGAGCACAGTCCTGTGGAGCTGTGCCCTCCTGCATCTGGGAGAGACCACATCACTTTCAGAGTGCATTTTCAAATTCTAAATGGTTTCAGCAAACAGGGCAAAAAGAACTAGAGGACTTTTTGTTTGTTTGTTTGGTTTTTCCTTTAAGAATTCTCTAGCAGAGTTTGATGCTCTCATTCTTGTCTAAAAGCATTGTGCCCTGTGGCCTGAAGCTGAGCTTGGGCAACTAATTGCCCATTGATGTGAAATTCTAGAAATAACAAACCACCCAGTCTTTATTAGTGACGGCCAGGGCTCTTTACCTATAATTTAAAAGGATTATCAGAGAAAAATAGATGAAGTATCCCCCTTTATCTTTGGGGGAAGTGCGCAGTAGTGATTCCAAACCATTCAGACTGTTCATCCTCTCAGTCCCAGTTTGTCCTGAGAAAGCCTGCTCTTAGCGGGAACTCCTCCTCTTACCCCCACCCCCACCCCCCAGCCGCCGGCGCCCTGCCACACCACACCCGTGAACAGGCTGCATTGACATTGCTCCACTCCACGTCAGGGGAATGAAGATAAGTCACCACTTAGAATGTTCCAGCTATTTAGAGCATCACCATTCTAAGTAACTAAAAGGTTTCTACTGAGAAATAAACAGTGGTTTATCTTCATTTTTTTCCGCTGTGGGATGACACTGGCACGTGGGTCCAACAGCAGCTGCGTTCCAATGCCTGCACCCAGGAGTCTCCAAGAGCTGGGCTCCATGCCCAAAAAAGTACAAGCACAAAACATGAAAGTGCGCCCCAAAGAAAGGTGGGCCCCAAACACCCCTGGTTCAGAATTAATGAGCCCCGGCAAATCCCTTTTCTAAGAGGAGAATTTCATCTGTACCATGTTTAGAGGTTGATTTTGTTTTTAAATAAAATTCTGATTCATTTTAAGGGCAACTTACAGATATTTCTTATATGTTTGGTGTTTCTGAGTCAGGTAGAAAATTCTGACTAGTAATTCTTTTTATCCCTTTCTTATTTATAATCAAATTCTGGCAATAGAGGAAAAGCACATACCTCCCCTCTAACCCTGAGTTAAAATACAAGTTTTAAAGGAAACGCTTCATTGACTGACATTAAAGGAATCAAGTAAACAAGAATTCTGTTTGTAGGTTTTCTATTATCTTGTTCTGTGACCTTGAGCAAGCCACTTAACCTCTGTGTGCTTCAGGGGCCTCACTTGAGAAATAGGCGTGGGTTCGATAAACTTAGGCTAAGATGCCTTTCAGCCCTAAGAGCCCCTGGGTTCATGCACATGCCCCACCTCCCACTTCTCTGACCTTCTCCACCCTCTGGGGTACCTTCTTACCTGTCTGGGCATTCAGGAACCTTAGGCGTGGAGCCTATCCAGACCCCTACCCTTGCTCCCTGTCCTCCCCCTTTTTACCTGATTTCAGTTGGCTGAGGAAGCCAGAAAGCATCTGAGTGTGGATGACTCCTGATAGCTTTCGTGCTGACCTATTCCAGTTTCCTTTGTTACATTTTTTGCAACGTAACCCTCTATTTCTGTGGCCTTATCTTTAATGCCTACCTCCCTCACAGACAGCAAGCCTCTTGCAGGCAGACACCATGCGTCTTTGGCTTGCCTGCATTCCTAGTGCCCAGCACTGTCTGGTTCACAGTAGGGGCCCAGTACACGTTTGTTTGATTAAGTGCAGTGGATCTTTTCCAGGCAGCACATCTTAAATCGCATTTAACAGGCCGCTGAAGAGGACCTTGCTGGAATTCTTGTTGGTTTATGTAGGTTTATCCCAACCTCCAAATCTAAAATAGCCACCAGTGTCCTTTCCTTCCACTCATCCCGACCCAGCTACTCTTAGACTTTCTCTATTCTGTCTTATTTTCCAGCACTTATATTACTTGATTTTATTTATTCCTGATCATCTTCATGAGGGCAAGGGCCTTCTTCACCTTACTTAAGTTTGTGTTTTCAGCACCTACAATAGCACTAGCAGATAGTAAGTAGGCCCTTAAGATGTGTTTGTTGGCTGAATGAATGAAAAATAACTTCTTGTTTGTGGCTTATTCAAATGACATGGACTCTCTGGTTCGATGTCAGTTAGAAACCTCTTCCTTACTGTGTCCCAGGCATTACCAGGTACTGGTTTTCTCCCTGCTCCTACGAGCTTACTGGCTTGTTGAATTCTTGCCATTTTCCCCACAAGACTCAGGGCAGAAGCTGTGTTCTTGAACAACAGTTTAGAACAGCTTCTCCTTTGCTTGCTCTTTTTCTTTATTTTAAAATTTCCAGAACTCTTAAAAACAGAACAAGAGACTTGAAGAGAGTGTACTAACTCTTCAATCCAGTAATACTTTCTTCACTGGGTGGGCAGGCAGGCAGGCAGGCAGGCGTGTGTGGTACCCAGGCTTCTCTGGTGAACGCAAAACATCTGCTCTAACTAAGCCCGATGTCTTGCAACACACTCAAGGCTCCTGCTGCCTCTGGCACAGTACCCAAGATACCTTCCCTGCCTGCTGTTACTGCTGCCTGTTTGGTGGTTGCTTTGCTGGTTCTTTTGTGCCTTTGGGTGTGTGTTTTTTGTTGTAATCTACAGAACCTTTGAGCTTTCTTATGGTAAAAGCCAAAGAGAGAAGATGGATTAACAGATGTTCTTGCTTTGCTGTGTGGAGGAGAATTAATGTTTTCCTTGTTCAGTAAAGTATATTTTTTTACACTGTTAAATATCTTCCTTGCTTAATTATATTTTCTTAAAAAGGTGGGGGGGTGGGGGCAGTGGAACCTTTAAAATCATTTTTAAGGGAAAGACTTCCTTGGCTTCTAAGATATTATAAACACACTTCTTCATGCTTTTAATAAACTCATGTTTATGTAGCAGACACAAATGAACTTGAGTTTAACCCAAAGTGGCTATGTGATCAACATGTACTGCTCCCTAAAAGAATGATAAAAAGTCCTAAACATTTGGGGAAATAGGAGGGAAGAGATTAGGAAAAAGAAGATGCTTATATTGTAAACTGTTATCTATAACGAGTTTGATAAAATTAGAAGTCACACACTTCATATTAGGTTGGCCTTCAGTACTGGGTTTCTAGGGTTACAATCATCTTTAGTTTAGAAAAACATTCAACTTATAAAACAGAGTTCATTTTCAGGAATGTTTGACTTTCTTAAAATGAATTATTCTTCTTAACAATAAAGTGAATATTGAAAGTAGTTTCTTACTAATATGTGCATTTGATGAAAAAGGCATTATTCTGTAAACAATAGAGTTAACACATTAAAAAACTATTTTTTAACCTGTTTACTCACTTGCTCTATATTGTAGTGGTACTATATAAATTATTTCTACCAAGGATGTGCTGTTTTATATGACTTTATTGTCAACCTTCTCCTTCAGATTTCTTCTATAGTTAATTTAGCAAAACTGCATTTAAATCAGTCCCCGATGGGAGAACCTGGAGTTCACATTTTTGCTTTTAATAGACACATTAGTCTTCCTACATGGTAAGATTTCATAAGTGGTTCCTTATTCTTTTCTTGGGAGATAGCTATTATATATCACTCCGTGCGTTTCTGGTCTTACCTTAGGGAATTTATAGGGGTTGTCATTGCTTTGGCTTCAGCTGAAACATAAGGTATTTTTAAACTGGATGTTGTATTTGCGTTTAGGATTGATAAAACTCTTTGTGTACATTTTAAGGAGAGTCCTGTAAAGGTTATGTTGTCTAAGCTGATTTGAATAACCAAATATAACTTTAATACTTAGTTATTTACAGGTTGCTTTTTCCTCACCCTGGTAAGGAGAGGAAGGGAGGAAATAGGGACAGAGGGAGGTAAGACTAGCGGTGGGGTTATTTACATGTTGGCCTTGGGGCATTGAGTCAGTGGGAGACTGTGAAGGTGGTGTTATCCTGCCAGGTGAAAACCTATAGTTTACTATAAAACATTACACAATGTAATTCATGTTCCTATTAGAGAAAAAAAATACAGATTAACAAAAATAAGAAAAAAGCATCATTCATAATCCTACCATCTAGAGATAACTGCTGCTAACATTTTGCATGTAATCTTTCATGCTTTTTATAATGTTTATTTTAAAATATATATTCTATTGATTATGCTGATATAGTTATCCCATCCCACCCTTTATTCCCCTCTGCCCTTCACACCCTCTCCCACCCACATTCCCCCTACCCCTAATCTCATGTCCATGGGTCATACATGTAAGTTCTTTAGCTTCTACATTTTCTATATTATTCTTAACTTCTCCCTATCTATTTTGTAGCTACCATTTATATTTCTTATTCCCTGTACCTTTCCCTCATTCCCTTCTTCCCTTCTTTGCTGATAACTCTCCATGTGATCTCCATTTCTGTGATTCTGTTCCTGTTCTAGTTGTTTGCTTAGTTTGTTTTTGTTTTTAGGTTTGGTTGTTGATAGCTGTGAGTTTGTTGTCATTTTACTGTTCATATTTTTTATTTTTACTTTTCTTAGATAAGTCCCTTTAACATTTCATGTAATAAGGGCTCGTTGATGATGAACTCCTTTAACTTAACTTTATCTGGAAAGCACTTTATGTGCCCTTCCATTCTAAATGATAGCTTTGCTGGATAGATGGATGGATGTAGGTCCTCGCCTTTCATGACTTTGAATACTTCTTTCCAGCTCCTTCTTGCCTGTAGGAGAAATCAGCTGATAGTTTTATGGGAACTCCTTTGTAATGTTTGTCTTTTTTAAACACAAAATGGGAATCTCTCATTAGTGAAGCCTGCTAACTCGCTTGCTCTCTCCCCCACCCCCACCTTTATCTGTTGCTTGATATATAACCTTTGTCTTGTGCCACAGAATACAAATAGTGTTTACAAAGAGGAGAATGTGGCCAGCTGTCCCAGGTTATCAGCTCCCCAAGTGACTGGTCTGAAATAACTGGAAGAGCACATGAGAGTCCCAGAGGGTCTTTAGGAGAGAGAGTAATAGGCAAAAGCTGCCTCAGTGAAGCCTTTAGTTAAAACAAAACCAAAAAGTCCTGATTATGCATGTTCCAGAGTCACAAAGAAGGATTAGGAGATTTACATGAAGACTCATACACAAAACATTTTGGCTGGAGGAAAATAGGGGGATGGGTGTTAAGAGTCTGTATCTCTTACCCATTTACCTGTCGTTTGAGGGTGGGAGATTTGATCCTACTTGCAAGCTAATAAATTAGCCTGCTACAGGGCCATTTATGGATGCTTCTGGAAGACACAAGAGGTTGGGATCAGAGGGAAGGAACTTCTGATAGTTCTGGCATTGCAAGAAGCATTAGCTTCATGTTCATGTCAGTTTCCCTTGTACCTCAAGTCTAAAGAGGTGACACAGAGACCCCCACGTGGTGTGTTGTTAAAATTAGGTTGCTGCTTTTCATAACAGCCATCAGTTTTGAAGGACAGCTTACGTAAACATCAAAACAAAACTGGGTAAGTTCCCTGTTAAAAAAGAATGTACTGGGTATCTGGACTTCCTGTAGAGTTTAGGGGGTTATTTAAGGCCTGGGTTGGGGAGAATCAGTGATTAGTTTACTGCTTAGCAGGATACCAGACATTCAGGTATTTTCCATTTGGGGCAAACTACTCCTTCTATGACTTCAGATGGCATCTAATTGGAAGAATACACACCTTTGTAATTAGCCCAGAGACTTGAAAAGTTGCTCGTTATTTGCACCAACAGATTTGCACCAAATCTGTTATCAAGATTTGGCCACAGTAAGCTTTAAAATTCAGAAGGTAAAGCCTATATCCAGGAAATTCCATCATGGTATCCAGTAATTTAGATTAATTTCCACCCTGGGTGTTCAATTAATGGAATTAATATAGTGTATTGTGGCTTGGTCTGGGGATGAGAACTGTGGTCTTTCTAATTTCACAGTGTAAACTTGGGGAGTGATAGGGGATTGGGGTGTGGGAGGTATGATTTCAGGCCTGGGGATATCCAGGAGTCTGACTGAATTCTACTTGTTTCTTTGGTGAAGTGAGTCTTTGGAAATGGCCATTAAGCTCCTGTCCTAACCTTTCTTCCCAACCTTATTGTTAATTATTCCCATTGGAAGGATTTGTTCAGCCAAACTATTTACTGTCTGTCAACTCACAGTGGGTTATTTCCACCTTCACGCTTTTGCGCATACCTTCTCCTTGCCCTCCTTCACGGAGGTAATTTCTTAGAAAGCCCAGTCAGGTCTTGACCCTTCATCAACCTCTCTCTGTTCATGCCATTTCTCCATCACTGCTCCCTCCTCCCAGGACCTAAAGCACCTGCTGTTTTTTTCACTACTTCATTCACTTATTTCATAAATATTTTTTGTCTGTTGTATCTTGGGAATAATACAGATGCTAGTTCTTTTTGCATTCTGGAGTTTATTTTCTAATGGGGAAGGTGAGTTCTAAAAAAAACCCACAATTATAGAATTAATAATTTAATTATTATCATAAGTTCTGGAAAGGAGAAAATGACACTAAGAGGGTTCTACACATTTGGTATTTGTTTGGTACTACCTTCAAGGAGAGAGAGATTATTAATAAACTATGTGAAATATTGGAGCAAGCACTAGGCACATATCATCTCATTCCATCCTGCCAATAGCCTTATGCATAAGGTAATGTTACCAGCATATTTCAGAAAAAGAGCCAGGGGCCTGCCAAAGTAAAGGAACTTCATCTTGTGAATGAGCAGTGGAACTGAAATTTGACTGTTGGTTTTCAAAGCGCCTATTTGAAATTCTTGTAGGTGAGTCTCTTAACTCCCTCAACTAGCAAGTGTGAAGTTTGAAGACAGGAAGCTCACCTTGTACCCTGCTCAACATGTTGCATTGCAAATTGGAAGAGCTCAGTGACCAGCTGTCTACTTAACTGAATTAAATCATGAAATGAAATAACAGTGTATAGGAGAGTGAGGGACTTAGGGGCTGATCTAGGAAAAAGATATGACCACAAGCAGCAAAGCCATGCAAGCTTTACTGCATGGCCCGTGGACAGGGCTGCATCAGGGGAAGTCCTCAGAGCATGAGATGACACAGGCTTATGGGGAGGGAGCCACCATCGAGAAAGGGAGAGGGGATCAGAAAGAAGGTTTGCATGTCCTCATGATGTCCTTCAGCAGCCAGATGGGGCATCTGTGGGTCAGAGAGCTCTGAAAGGCAGCAGTGGCTTGGGCCTCATGGTTTACAGGGCCCTATCTTTTCACTAGGTAATAGCCGTTAGTTGAGATTTTGTGGCATATGCAAAGCAGACAGGCTCCGAACGACTCAAATTTGCTTGTCTGGGCTATTTTTTTTTTAAAAAGCTGGAAGTATTAAAATTTGAGTCTGGCGTTTGAACTAATGAGTCCCGGACTGCAATGAATACACAGAGCCCATCTTAGGCTCATTTACATAACAGCAAAATGTTGCTGTTGCTTCTGAAACTCAGATTTAGCCTGAGTGTGGTGAACAACTTTGTGAGAGGAGGTACCTAATCCTGCTGTTGATTGTCTGCTAGCAACACCAAAATGTGTGTTTTTATGAAGATATTTACCTGTGAAGGCTTTAGTGGTGGTCAGCTCTGCTGGCTCCAGGCCTTGCTGTTTTTTTTATGAACACTCACTGGAGACTGAGGGAGAGAGGAAGAGGGGTAATTGTGGGCACTGAAGGGAAGCATCTGCTCCTGGGATGTGAGCCGTTAAATGCAGGCCTGGCAGTGGTGGCTGTGGACGGTCCTGCTGTGTGATGGGCAGGGTATTGGAACAGGTTTGGATGTAAAAGAGGAACCTGCAGGTTATCTACTTTACTACATGGCTTCTGCACAGTTTACTTCAAGAGCATGAGCACTTGGCTCTAAACTGTAGTCTCTACTTTCAAACTATTCTTTCCTAATCTTCTTTCTAGGGGGCTAAGATAATCTGGCTTTGACAGCTATTACTCAATCATGTTATTGACACTGCATTAAGTAATCTTCCCAATCTTTACCTTGTCTTTCTTCTGTAGGACACTAGAACTCAAGAAAAGATAATAGTAAAAAATTAATAATTCATCATTCTGTGTGGAAAATAGTCATTGACTCCTTAAACAAAAGTATAGGGTGAATATTGACCATTCCTGTCTTATTCCTCACTTCTTAAAGAATTCCTAAAAATCTCTCCTTTTGTCCCCCATTTGATGGAAGAATATAATTTGTATGACCTTGCTAAATTACTGATAGACAAATGTCATTTCTTCATATTAAAGGTGGTGAATCTAACCCCTTTCTTGAACAAGAAGTAAAATACTATTCGGAGGTTGATTAATTCTTTATGCCATTAAAGTGCTATTTAGAACACTCAATAGTCCTTACTTAGAGCATATTCTAGTATATAAAAATGGTGTCTATTGGATATCATTTCATGCACTGTTCATTTTAGTAATAGAACTAGACTAATTCCTTGGAAAATATTTGAGGTGGTATGGCTCAGCTATGGATTTTGAGTAGGCAAAGAGGTCTTTGTCTCATATGCATCATCTTGCACTTATTAATTATATTTAATTTTTTTTAACTCAGCCTAAACTTCTCCTCTCATCTGCATCTCTCTTCTCCTCTTCCTGTCCTTTTCATCTCAACCCCCATCCTCCTAGTCATCTTCTGTACTGAAATTCACATACCTAATCTCTAAATTAGTAGTTCAACCTCTAAAGAAAGAGAATGATCAGTTCTTATCCTTTTAATAGGTTAGAATGACAGGAGTGGGGGCTGCGGGAGAAGGTGGGGAGTGAAGGAGTAAGATTGGAGGGGGTGAAGCAATTAAGAGCTACTGCATTTCTTTTTTGTCCCTTTTCTAAATGAAGGGCCTAGTGTTACAGATGACTGAAAAACAAAAAAATCAAGTAGCTTTTCCTAGACTTATACATGGGAGCAAGGTGAGATCGCCAAGGGCAAGAGTGAGATTAAAAAGAATAAAAAGCACAGTAGGCTAGACCCCCAAAGACCACTGACAACTAAGATAAGTAGATCAGAAGAGACCACCAGAGGAACCAAGGTTATGGAGGCACACTGGGAAAGGGTAGGACTGTGGAAACCAGGGGAAGGGAATACTAGCAAGGGTCAACAGAGGGTCAAGGGCTGCTAAGCAGTCAAACCTTATGAGCTTAGAAATGCCCTCATTCTATTAACTACATGGAGGTCATTGGTGGTTTTTCTGAGCACAGTTTAGAGGTGCAGTGGGCAAAAAACAGATTGGAATGTGTTGAGGATGAAAACAAAGACATGGATACAATTCGTACGGTCATCTATATTCATTTCTTCTATTTTAAAACCCACTGTTTCCCCTTTCTCTCCAATACTTTTTGCAGGGGATATCTTACAATGGCTTTCAAGGATGCTTTTTAGCCTCTAAGTGGAGGAGTGAGCTAGAGACAGACTCGTCCAGGCCTTGGGTATGGACAAACCTGGGAAGAACCTTTTATCCAATTATCACCTCAGCTAAACCCTGTGATCTGATAAGCAACATACTCTACTGAATTTTGACTTAAAACCCTATCTTAATTTGTGGATTAAAATGTCTTTTAAAAGTATGATACTGTGAAGCAGCACTGAATTCAGTCATTGTTAGACACCAGAAGTTGCTTATGCAGAGCCAGGCAATGACATTGGAGGCTGTGGAAATGACCAAATCCTCTCAATTCTTGGTTACAGGATTTCCAAAGCTAGGAGAGGTTGGAGGGATGTCTAGTGCTCCTGAACACCCACCTATCAGTTAAACTTTTTTAAAGTTGACTTTTAAGGGAAGCTGCTTAGCACTACATTAAATAAACTTTTAAAAATGAAATGAAATGAGCATATCTTGTTCATATTGTGACACTCTTATTTCGAGACTACAGGAATCTCTACAAGTCTTCACATGTAGATATTCTGAATTTTTTTTAGACATTTCCTAACAGTTATATTTAATGTTAGGAGGACTTGCTAATTTTTGTAAGCTAAGCCCAAGATGTTGACTTCATCACATTTAAAGTTTAGCATATAGTTTTTTCATACGGTAGTTTTTTTATATAATGATGAACTTTATTGGCTAATATTTGTTTTAAAGTATTTTAAGTTTACTTTTTAATTTAGGTATAACTTACCTATAGTCGAGGACACCAGTATAATATGTAAAGCTGACAATTTATGCATATTCATATACTTGTATAGCCATAACAGATCAAGGTATAGTAGATTTTCAGCACCCTGCAGGGTCTCCCCAAAGTAGCTGCTATTCTGATTTTTATCACTATAGATTAATTGTCGCTATATAAATTTAAAGCTACAGTGGTTTTCAGTTATGCATGTAAGGTACTTGGAAGTTGCCATTGCATCCGACAAGTAAAAAGCTAAATAGACTGAAAAATCAACAACTCTTATAAGATCTACAAAGAGAAATAAGGTCAGAGGGGAAACTGGTACCCCAAGTATTGGGGAGATGGACAGATGAATACAGGGAGTAATGGGGGCCCAGATATAGGGTCCCTTATCTCTAGGACCTCCACCAAGTTCTTACAGTAAATAGAGAAAAATCTCCTCATGCTTCCAGGACAGGGAGGGGAAAAGGAACTATATTGAAATATGCCAGAGTGTTCTGTTTTTAATAAGACCTACTCTCAATAGATCCTGTTTTATCAGAGCCTAACCTGCTGGTGTATTGTCAGAACCAAGTGACCTTGGAGAAGGGAAATACCCAATTCCAGCCAACTCTAGCCATCCTGTCCCATCTAAGTGGGAAGAAAAAATCTGAATGTCCTCACAGTCCAGAGGCATAGGCTCACTGAAAGACTGAGATCAAATCATTGGACTGTAGCACACCTACCCTTCCCTCATGCCTCTTCACCACATTACTAAAAGGTATTGATAGCAGTTCCTTTTCCCCAGTGCATCATGTCTAGATATGTTTTAAAAATTACAAGTCATATCAAAAGGCAGAAGACACACTTTAAAGAAACAGAGCAAAGTATTGGAACCAGACATGTCAGGGATTTTGGAATGATGAGACCAGCAATATAAGACAACTATGAGGAAAATGCTGAGAGCTGTAGTGGATAAAGTAGATTGCATGCATGAACAGATGGGCAACTAAGCAGAGAGATAAAAATCCTAAGGAAGAACCAAAAAGAAATGCTAGAGATTAAAAAAATAATAATAACAGAAGTGAAGAATGCCTTTGATGGTCTTAGTAGTAGATTGGATACAGCTGAAGAAAGAATCTCTGAGCTTGGGGATATTTTAATAAAAACCTCCTAAACTGAAGGGCAAAAAGAATAAAGACAAAAAACAAAACAAAACAAAAAACCCAGAACAGAATATCCCAGGATGGTGGGACAACTGCAGAAAGCATAACATATGTATAAATAGGAACATCAAAAGGAAAAGAAAGAAAAAAGGGAACAGAAGAAGTATTTGAAACAGTAATGATTTAGAATTTTTCCTAAATTAATGTTGGACACCAAACCACAGATTCAGGATGTTCAGAGAGTACCAAGTAGGATACATTCTCAAAAAACTATCCTGGTAGATTATTTTCAAACTACAGAAAAATTTTTAAAAATCCTGAAAGAAGCCAGAAGAAAAGAAATACCTATAGAGGAAAAAAAAAAAAGAATTACATTTAACTTCTCCTCAGAAACCATGCAAGCAAGAAGAGAATGCCAGTGAAATATTTAAAATATTAAGAGAAAAAAATCGCTAACCTAGAATTCTTCACTCTGTAAATTCTACTTCAAAAGTGAAGGAGAAATACTTTCTCAGACAAACAAAAATAGAATTAGTTGCCACTAGATCTGCCTTGCAAGAAATGTTACAAAGAACTTTTTAGAGAGGAGAACAATGATATAGGTGATTTGGTGAAATCTTATTAAATTAAAACCAAAGGTAATCTGGAGGGGAAAAAAGATATATCTCAAAAAGATGTCCAGCAGCCTGGAACTCTGCCTGTGAAATGAAAAGGAAGGAGCTACTTAGGCTCCCCCAAACTGTCCTTCCCTTGATTGTGTGAACATGAGCACCTCAGATGTTGATATATATTATACAAAGGTCTGTCTGGAAAAAGTTCAACCGTTGTTAGTATAACGAGAACAATTTGCATGACATTGATGTAACCTGGCAGCTGAGGAGAGTGGACTGGATGCACATGAGTGAACAATGACCACTTCACTGACTAGTCAGAAGGGGTGGTAGAGACTGTTGAGTGAGCATGTGTACTGTGTGGCCATTGCATTCAAAATGACTGAGTGACTAGAACAATGAATCTGCATCAAATTTTGTGTTAAGCTTGAACATTCCTCTATGGAAACTAATGGAATGTTTCAGAAGGCCCCAGCTATGGGCATGTGGTGATTGGTAGCTTCACCACAACAATGTTACTGCTCAAGGATCATGTCTCATGCAGAGGTTTTTTTTTTTTTCCAAAACATCCCATCACCCAAGTGACTTAGGCCCCTTACAGTCCATACTTGGCACTCTGCAACTTCTTACTTTTCTCAAAACTAAACTCACCTTTGAAAGGGAAGAGATTTCAGATTGTCGATGAGATTCAGGAAAATACAGCAGGGCAGCTGATGGTGACTGGGAGAATTATGTAAGGTCTCAAGATGCCTACTTTGAAGGAGACTGAGGCATCATTGTCCTATATATAGAGTTTCTTGTATTTTTTATCTTCTTTAATAAGTGTCTCTATTTTTCATATTACATGGTTGGATACTTTCTGGATTTATCTTTTTTCTAGAAAGGCAGGCAGAATAGGAATGGGTTAGAGTGTGGGCTATAGAGTTTAAATATCTGAATTCATGTGAGTAAGTAGGGAGAGTTTCCTCAGAATACTAGGATTTGAATAAGAGAAGGGGTAGCAATGCCCCAATATGGAGAAAAGCGTCCTAAGTGGTAGGACACAGTGAGTGCAAGGGTTGTGAATGAGCATGTTGTGTTTAAAAAGAGCAAAGTGTGGAGTGGTGTTGGATCACAGTGAATTGTGAGAGAGTAGATGGAGAGGCAGGTGGAGATAGCTTGTGTGTGGCTTTTAGGCTAGGGTAGGGAATTGGATCTTATTGTAAATGCAATGAAAAATCCCTGAAGAGTTAAGCAGGGAACACAGATGATTTTATTTGGGGTTTTAAAAGATTGCTCTGGCTATTTTATGGTAAATGGATTGGGAAAGAATAAGAGTGGAAACAGGGACACCATGAACAGATCATTGTTATAGTCTAAGATAAGACAAGATGGTGTCTTGGACCAAAGAGATTGTGGTGGGAATGAAGTGAAGTGTATAAATTTGACTATATTTTGGATGTTAGGTCCCCGGGGTTGCTCATGCATTGAGTATAGGAGAAGATGCACAGGGAGGAATCAGTAATAACACTAACACTTTGACTTGAGCAGCAACTGTATGGGTCTTAGTTAAGATGGAGAAAGCAGATATTTAGGGATGCGAGGAACTGTAGGTGTAGCGTATGGAAATCAAGAGTTCTGTTTTAGCCATAAATGTGTGACGTTAAACCTTAGTCATTAAACATCTAGTGGAAATGTCATGCAGGCAGTTGGATATAGGATTTGGAGCTCAGTGAAGATATAGGAGCTGGTAATAGACATTTGGGAATCACTGGTATGTAGAATAGATTCTTGTAGGGAAAGGGTACAGAGGAAGAAGAAAAGAGGGCCGAGATCTGAGCTACTGCCTTTAGAGGTCAAACAGAACAAAAGAAAGCTTAGAGGACTCAGCCAGAGTGGTAAATAAATGTACTTCACCTAGAGCTTGGCATGTAGTACGGTAGGTACAGCTACAACCGCCACCACTGATATTGTTTTATAAAAGAGCTAGAATACAAAAAATGTGTAATTTTGTTTTTCCTTGTAGACATTATCTTTCATTATACAGTGCCAGCATTTCATGCATGTTCTTTAATTTTCTTATTTGCCTTCACAGTTGAAGTCACAGGCAACTGGCTTGAGTCCAGTGAGCTTCCAATTGAGCCTAAAGATTCGCTGTTTTCAGAACACCTAGTGATTTCCAAGTTTGCACCAATTATATTCACTTTATGAGAACTGTACTTCCTATCACTAGTCTCAGCACTTTCATTTTACATTTTCCACTCATTTTATAAACCAATAAGGACGAAATGCACTAACGTGTTCATATAGCTGCATAAACTGCTGTACAAAGATGTTGACTGCCAAAATGGAAGTGGTTGCAAGCAGGCAGTGCCATCGTGTGATGGATTTAAATGTTTATTACTCACCCAAGGTCTGAAAATATGCATATGAAGGCAGTTTTGTGGGGGCCTATGTATTCTCTAGCTGTAAATTTTCTCCCCACAAATCAAATGTGTAAGACAAGACACATTTGTAGTTGTTCAATGCCAGGCAGAGACTTTCTTTCATGTACGTCTCTAGCCACTTTCTTCACAGAAGCCAAAAATCAAGAAATATGGCCCCCTTTGGTAGCACCGGTACTCGACTCAGAAATCAATAGCTCATAATATCATTTAGTTGATAGTCCTCTGGCTTAATAAGGAGTTAGAGATTGGCTAACAAAAGGCATCGCAGATGGTGAGCAACAGACTTGAAGAGAGCCATGCCAGTCACTAATTACTAAGACATATTTGGAGAGCAGTGATACTCGTCTTAACCCACAAGTGAGAGCTTCCATAGCTTTAGGCTTCCTTCCATTTCCACAATGTTTGAGGCATGGTTTAAAATCAAATGCTTTAGCAATTGGCTTGGCTTTCCAAATATCAGGCCCATTTTAATTCTAAAAAAAGAAGCCTCTTATTCCATAAGAGATTAAAGAATTTTAATTCCTCTAAGAACTCAATTTCCTCATCTAATTTACCTGTCCCCTGCCCCCACTCTCCTATGTAGCCCCAAGCTGTGGCAGTTTACTAAGGCATTGTTTTTAGTCTGTGCAGATTTTCTTTTGGAATCTTTACACTGGTAAAAAAAGAAGTTCCCAAATTTACATTAGTTACCTGTTTGTGAAGGCTGATCATTTTAGTAAGGGTCATTTCATTTTACAGATTTTTGCTGGCTATTTACAGATAGCTGGTGGTGAGGAGATGATATCTTAACACTTCAAAATTCTCTATAAATGTTTTAAAATATGTATTACCTCTGCACATTATAAACCATAATAATAAACATTTATGAACCCACTCCTTGTTTAAGGAGAACTTTTACCAATGTGACTGCAATCTCCAGAAGTTTCCACTCATTCTTCTCCCTTTCCGGTTCCTCTTGTGAGCAGTATCATTTTCCTCTTTCTCTTGTTAGAGCATATAACACGTTGATAGCATTTGTTTGCCTATTCGCATCTTTTAGCCTTAGTTCTACAGTTAAATATATTCCAGGCTCAGTCCATTTTTTTTTCTGAAGGTTTCCCAATAATTTGTTGTTTGGATGAAGCTCATTTCCAGTACACTATCCAGGATAGTCTCATGGAATCAATATCCCATGTTCTTGCATATTCATAATTGTTTGGGTGACACATTTATTTTGGAAATATAGATACAGAATCTTTGGCTTATGTGTATTTTTTCTTGGAATACCCTTTAAAATATTGGTTTATCGTTTTCACCATAGCATTTTGTTCGAGAAGTCTGATTTCAATTTTATTTTCTCCCCCTCATGTATGACTTGTTTTTTTGGTATGAACATCCTAATAATTTTTTCTTTTTCTATAAAGTCTGATAGTTTTAATAGAATATATCTTGGTGTTAACTATTGCGGGACAATTTTCTTGGGTACTTGGTATGCACTTTTTGTATGAAGATTTAGTTTTATTTTCTAGGCATGTTTTCTTGAATTATCATGATTTTTCTTTTATTTGCTTCCGTTTTATTTTAGGGGGCTCAGATTATTGGCATGTTTAACATCTTTGGCCTGTCTTCTCTTTGTGTTTGATCTTTCTTACATCTCTATTTCCATATATTTTTCTTTATATTTCCCTTTTTATTGTATATTTAGCTCCCTGAGTTTCTATGGTGGTCTATTTTCTCTTTTGTTTTTTCTGATTAACTTTTTATCTAATTCTATTTCATTTCTGATACTTTCACATTTTATTCTCTTCTTGTATAGCCATTTTATTTAGGACTTCATTTATAACTGATATATGCTATATTTTTTAAAACTATCTTTTCTTGATTTTCTTTAGTCCACTTTGAAATATTAGATTATAGTTTTCATCTGCTTTGAGTGTACATTTTTCTGGTTTGTTTTCATTGCCTGTTGGAATAGTTTATAGTTCATTTTAATGTTTTTTTCTGGCAATCTATATGAAATTAGAATGTATATTCCTTTCATATTTAAGCAAGATGTGTTATCTTGGGCTATGAGGAGAGCAGAAGGTTTCAGCGGTACATGGTGATTATCCAAAATGGCTTTCATAACTTCATAGCTTATGGGCTCCCTTTTCTATTGTTATCATAAGAGAGTTAATATATAGCTTTTCCATATAGTTGTTCCTCTGCCTCTCAGAGAAAAACCTGTTTCAGGAAGGTTTTCTGTCCTTAGCCCTACTTTTCCTAGAAGTGTCTTCAAGAGAAATGCTCTTACCTTTAGGTGTAGTACTTTTGTTGTTCAGTACTTCTTGGTTTCTGCTTACTTGGGACTCTTGAAACTTTCTATCTCCATGAACCCCAAGGTCCTGACTCGCTCACCTTGCTTTTGTTTTTACTTCCCGAAAAATTTCCTTGAGGGAAGCTTTATCTTTCTAGAAGACATTTTGCTGTGTAAGACCTTTTGTGTTAAAGTCTCTCTCTTTTAAAAAAACTAATATTAATATAGCTACCTCAGCTTTCTCAGCTTTCTCTAGTACTTACATGATATACCCTATTCTATACTTTTATTTCAACATTGCCGTAGCCTTGTCTTTTAAGTATGTATCTTGTAAACAAAATGTAATTTAATTTTTCTTTTACAACCAGACAACTTCTGTTTGTAACTGGCAAGACAATTTTATTTACATTATTTTATTTCTCATAGTATCTGGAACTATTTCAACTATCTTTTAGAATTTATATGTGTACATTTTCCACTTTGTGATGTTTTCCCCTCCTTCTTCTTTTTATGTTTTGTTTTCATTTTACAGTTTTTTCTCTCTCGCAGGTTAGAATACATACTGCATTCTATTTTTACATCACTTTTTCTTGAAATCTTACTATGAATATTTAATAATTCAACAAAGTCTCAAGTTCATTAGTATGTTAGGCCCCCTCCAAAAATAATAAAACTCGCAAGCACACATGAAGTACCTGGGAACACTCACAAGCTGGTCACTCTTCTCCTGACTGATTCATATGCTAACATGGCCTATTATATTATTCTTTTATTTTTGGCTGTTAAAATTGGACTGTATATGTTTTTGTTATTATCATTATCATATCTGCTTGGATTTACATTTATATTTCCACTTTCTTCATTTATTTTATTATTGCAACTTAGACCTTCCTTCTCAGATCATTTTTGTTGTGCAACAATAGATAACTTATAAAATGTTTTTGGTCAATTATGGAAACTTCCTGACCATCATTCACTTACAGATTGTTTCTATGTTCTGTATTATCTCTTTCTTTGGGACGCCATTTAAAAATATATTGTATAATCTTGATCTGTCCATCATGTCAGTTTTATATTTTTAATCATTGTATTTCTATACTCCTATTTATTATTTTATATTTGGTATCTGAAAATGCTGACTTTGGAAGTCCATGGAGGTCTGTTGTCAATCCGTTGACTCTTATGTATGTAGGCTTGTTTCCTTCTGTTTGGTGAGCTTGAATTGTGAGCTCATATATGACTGATTTGATGCTGTAGAAATTCTGAGGGCCTAAATTTTAGTTGTTTTTCTGCAAAGAAGATTTGGATTTTCATTTGCTGAGATTTCTGAAGTATCACCAACTTTGGAATACTTTACCCCTTTTAAGGGTCCTTTGCTTAAAGTGGCAGTATCAGGTTCAGCTCCTTCACCTTGCCAAGGACAAGATTCCAGATATCAGCTTTGGCTCCAGGAAAGCACTCTGATTTGGTTCTTCATCAGTGTTTGCTAACTGGCACCATACAAGATTCAGCTCATCATTTTTTTCTTTCTTGGTTCTTGAGAATATCTCCTCAGCCTCAAAATGTTTTATAAAGTATATGTAAGTTAATATATAATTTTGTTAATTTCTTCAGAGAACTTAGTTGTGGTCCATCATGATGCTAGAAGATGTTAGGATCACTCACTCTTCCCCCCAAAAGTAGTTTGTCCAGTACATAGATTATATTTGAAATATGTAAAATGCAGAAGGCAAAGATACTATCTTTTCTGTTAATAAACAAGGATCTTAATGTTAGATCTTCAACCCCCCCCACCCAACAAAAACCAGCTTATAGCATTCTTTTGTTTCTCTCTTCTAGCATTCCTCCAAAAGGTTAACTTAAATATAGTGTCAGGGCCATGGTTCTATAAAAGCATCTATTTTCTAAATTCTGTTTGAAAATGCATTTTAAAATTTATCAGACTAGTAAAACATAACGGAAAATTTGGGAAAACCTACCTGTGACTCTGCCTCCTTACTTTGAGCTGAGACGCCCATAGAACACAGGTGGAGATGAGGGAAAGGCCAAATGCAGGGATTCCCCCGATCACAAACTAGTCCTCTGGAGAAAGGGCGTGAGAGAATCCATTCAGCCTTGCAGAAGGAAAGTCCAGGAGGAAGCTGAGGAAAACATTTTTCTTGACCCGTGAGGACCAAGAATGTCTTTTTCAGAATGTCCATTCCTGAACCAGACCTAACAGTCAGCATCTGAATTTTCTACAAGCTCTGAATGAGGAGTTGTCCACAGTAAAGTTTTAGAACTACTGGCTCAAGCCTTGCTATTTCTTAGCAAGGAGAAGAAAACTATGTGTTGACATCAGAGTCCGGAGTGCTTTTCATTTTTCTAATTATCTGTGTCCAATTATCTATGTGGTAGATGTTATGTAGTTCTGATTTTACACTGTGGAATCCATCATACTTAAAAACACTGTTTTGTACATTATTGTTATACATTCCATGGAATCTTTACATACCTGTAATTTTTAATTACAACATGATATCCTAATGAGAGGAATAAATTATAATTTTCCTAGCCATTTCTCTATTGTAGTACATTTAAGCCATTCTCAATTTTTCGCTGTGATATATAATTCTGCAATAAACCTTGGTGTGTTAGACTTTTTTTTCAGTTTTAGCGTTTTTTTTTTTGCGCTTGGATATTTATATTTGGAATTACTGGAAGGGAAGACGTTAACACACTTAAGACTTCTGATGAGGTTTGGCAAACTGCTTTCCAAGAGGTTATATCAATTCAAACTGCTGCCAGCTATGTAAGAATATAATTCAGAGCACTCTGGTAAGCATTGGGTATTACCATTTATCTATTAGCAATCAGTGCGCTTATTGATTTTTAGTTTTCAGCTGTTGGATTCTACTGGGTTTACTTAATGAGTTCTCAGAAAGAGCAGGGTGAGTGAAGAGTGAAGAGATGTAGGGCAGAGAGCATCCCAATTGTTTGGTCATCCCTCATAGACTCTAACCAGCATCTGTTTGCCCTTGATCTATCAAAGTACAGGCCACTTCTCTTCTTTTACCCTTTCTTTCCTCGTGTATGAAAGGAAGAGGTGGGGCCAACTGCCCCCAAATCCTACTTGGCTTCAAGATTCTGATCCATCCCTTAGTGTGAATCTCACAGTTCAAATCTGCAGATTTCTCTGCTTGTCTTGTCTGTGGTTGTAGGAATATGTCTGCCTACCATGCATATTAAGTTTTTTTTTCTCAGTAGAATGTATTTTAGATTTTGTTGCTCCTCTGCTCCCCCTCCTTCTTTTAAAAATACTGATAAAAAAAGAATGCAAATATGGTATATGAATATTTAAAATGTGATTTCCATTTAACAAATTACATATGATCACATAATTCCCAATGTGATTTTGCATCAGGGAAGAACTGAGAATATGTATTTTATATTAAATGCATAGCATTTAAATACTTTATTACAAACAAACTGCATTTGAATATTAATCTCTCCTCAAAAGACCTTGCCAGGCACATTAAATATTTAAAACTTTTCCTCATTACAAAGTTCTTGAACCCCTTAAACATTTCCACTTTTCTATGTTATTTGTAAGTTTGGAGAATCCTGGCATTTTAAAAATGCATTTACTGTGAATTTTGAATCTCTACTTGTCAAGTTTTTCTTCTACCAGAACAAGGGTGAAGTAATAGGCCAAGAATTCCTTAGGATAGAGAGTATGAAACCCATCAGACTAAATACAGCAGCAGTCAGGAGAGCTGAGTATATTGGAAGGGGAAGGAGATTATCTTATATAAGGTGTCCTGCCTAAGAGTGATGGAAATACAGATTCTGAGTGTTGGACATGACCTTAGACGTCATCAGGTTGAATCATCTATCTAATGCAGAATCCAGGCATCACATCTCCAGGTGGTTGATCAGCCAATCACTTTTTAAATGTTTTCAGTGTTTGGGAGCTCAGTACCCACAAGCCAGTCCTATCTGTATTATATTTGGACAATGTTTGATTTGGGAAAGTTCTTATCATCTTGAGTTTAATTCTACCTCTAGATGAATCACTAATTTTAGCTTACCCTCTGGAATCAATTAATTACATGGGATTAGGTAACTCCCAGAGAGATTTTGTATAAAATATTCTACAGGCATATTTGCTGTTCTTAATTATTAAAAATAAGTTCCAAAAAAGGAATCATTTTCCAAGTAAGAATTGAGGGAATTTAATTCAAGAACAACTTAATTCTTTTTTGATTTGACACCAAAAGCAAAGGCGACAGAGGAGAAAACAAACAAGTGGAACTACATTAAACTAAAAAGCTGCTCCACAGCAGAGGAAACCATCAACAAAATGAAAAGGCAACATGCAGAATAAAATAAAATACTTGCAAATCATATATCCGATAAGGAGTTAATATCCAAAATATATAAAGAATTCATTCAACTCAATAGCAAAAATGTAACAATCTGATTAAAAAATGGGCAGAAAACCGGAAGAGACATTTTTCCGAAGAAGACATCCAGGTGGCCAACAGGCACATGAAAAAATGCTCAACATCATGAATTATCAGGGAAATGTAAAGCAAAGCCACAGTGAGATATTGCATTATATGCCTATTAGAATTGCTGTTATAAAAAAGACAACAGATCACGAGTGTTGCTAAGAATGTGATGAAAAGGGAAGCCTATTGCACTGTTGTTGGAAATTGGTTGTAGCCACTGTGGAAAACAGTATGGAAGTTTCTCAAAAAATTAGAAATAGAACTATCATCTAATCTAGCAATTCCACTCTTAGGTATATATCCAAAGGAAATGATACCACTATGTGCAAGAGATATCTATACGCCCATGTTCATTGCAGCATTATTTATTTACAATAGCTAAGACATGGAAACAACCTAAGTGTCCAAAACAGTACACACACACACACACTGTTGAGCCCATATATATCTATATATATATGTGTGTATATATATATATATATATATAATATTCAGCCATAAATTAGAAGGAAGTCTTACCACTTACAACAGCATGGATGAGCACTGAGGGCATTATGCTAAGTAAAATAAGTTAGAAAAGGACAAATTATTTATGATTCATGTATTTGTGGACTCTAAAAATAATAGAACTCATAGAACTCATAGAAACAGAAAACAGATTGGTGGTTGTCAAAGGCAGAGTGGGGGGTGAGGGAGGACAAATTGAAAGAAAGTGGTCAAAGACACAAACTTTCAAGTATAAGATAAATGAGTTCTGAGGATGTAATACATAGCATGGTGACTATAGCTCACAATAATGTATATTTAAAAGTTGCTAAGAGAGTAGATCTTAAGAATTCTCATCACAAGAAAAAAATTTTAACTATGTGAGGTGATGGATGTTAACTAAATGTATTATGGTAATCATTTCACAGTATAAACATATACTGAATACAACATACAACATGTTTTATACCTTTAATACAATGTTATATGTCAATTATGTCTCAATCAAATTGGAAAAAAGTGACCAAAAATCAATAAAGATATCTTTAACTCAGTGATTATTGTTAGCTATTTATGGCCACAGTACTTTCTCATAAATACATACTTCATTGGTTTCTTTTTAAAAGAACAAGTTAAGAGTTAATGATAATGATGATGACAACAGCAACATCTAACCCATAGTGTTTCTCTGTGCCGGGCACTGCTCTAAGTCTTTATATACATGGACTCATTTAATCCTCACCATCTATGAGGTACTCATATGTATTACTATCCCCATATTACATGTGAGAAAACTAAAGTACAAAGAAGTTAAATAACTTTTACAAGTTATTTCTATTTATTTCTAATAAATGACAGTGATTGATTTTAAGCCCAACACTTTGATCCAGAGTCTCTGTTGTTATTATTATGCTGTAATTAGAGTGACTACATTATTAATCATTTAAACCAACACACTTTTGAGAGTGAAAGGGGGTGCTAATAATAACTACCCTTGGACAACACCCCAGCTATACTACTTCTCAAACGACAGGCAGGCTGATAGAACATATTGCAAGTTCTCAAAATCATCGTGAGAGTCAGTCAGATCCATGTTTTCTGGGGCCTGAACGTGAGTGTCCTCTTTTGAAAAAAGAGCACAAAGATATGAATACATTAGATATCAAAATGAAAGTTTTTTTGAATGAGAAAGAAATCATAACAAATTAGCAGAAATGTGGGGATTCAGGTCCCTTTACTTCTGAGACCTATTTGGGAAATTTAGCAGGAATTTGGCTTCCCTTCCCCTCTGGAACATTCTGTAACTCCCAGATTTCACAAGGGTGGTGCAAACCAGGGACCTTGAAGCTTAAGCTTCTCTACATTCGTAAGAGTTATACCTCTGATCACCATTTTTAGGTCACTTAGAAAAAGAAATTGAGGGGACTTCCGCCAAGATGGAGGTATAGGTGGATGTGCCGTACCTTCTCGCACAACCAAGTTTAGGGACAACTAAATATTAGCATCAGAAAACACAACCAGAACACGGAAAATTGAACTTTTCGGAAGTCCGTTAACAACAAATGCTTCAGCCCGACCGGTAAGGGGCGAAACCAGTGTCTCGTGAGGGGTTGCACAGGAGGGCTCCGGTCTGACGGACCCAGGCGCGGAATCCAGACGCGCGAATCCAGACGCACGAGTTGCAAACCCAGGATTGGACCTAGTGAGCGACCGAGCAACCCACCGGGTGAGCGACTGCTGCGGAGACAGTGGGGAGGTGGTGCTGCGTGTTGACTGCGGTTGCCTATCTGCGGGCGAGCGGTTGGACCAGGGCCCGGCGGTCCCAGTGGCTTGCGGCACTAGAGGGCGCCGCCATTTCCCGCTCTGACCACACCCCCACATACAGCGTCACAACCCAGCGACCTGGGAGTCCAAGGCGCTGCTTCTCACATTTAAAGGGCCAGAACAGACCAAAAATGTCGCAGGAAGACCTCAAAGCCCCAGAGATAAATCTAAGCGACGAAGAAATAGCAAAACTCTCAGACGCACAGTTTAAAACACTGGTCATCAGGATCCTAACAGATCTGGTTGATTATAGCCACAAATTAGAGAAACATATGAAGGCTAAACTAAGGGAAATTAATGGAATTCCACAGGAAACCCATAGAGATGAAAAGGAAACTGGGACTCAAATCAATGGAGTGGACCAGAAGAAAGCAAATAATGGCCAAACAGAAAAGAGTCAAGGAGCAAGAATTCAAAGAAATGAGGAGAGTCTTAGGAACCTCCAGGACATCTTTAAATGCTCCAATATCCGAATTATAGGGGTACCAGAAGGGGGAAAGACACAACCACCAGTGGAAAAATTATTTGAACAAATAATAAAAGAAAATTTCCCCAATCTGGCAAAGGAAATAGACTTCCAAGAAATCCAAGAAGCTCAGAGAGTACCAAAAAAGTTGGACTCAAGAAGAAACACACCAAGGCATATCATAATTACATTAGCCAAAATTAAAATGAGGAGAGAATCCTAGAAGCAGCAAGAGCTAAGGGGACAATCACCTACAAAGGAGTCCCCATCAGACTGTCAGCAGATTTCTCAAAAAGAAACCTTACAGGCAAGAAGGGGCTGGAAAGAAATATTCCAAGTCATGAAATCTAAAGACCTACAACCAAGATTGCTCTATCCAGCAAAACTTTCATTTAGAATGGAAGGACAGATAAGGTGCTTCTCAGATAAGATCAAATTCAAGGAGTTCATCATCACCAAGCCCTTATTATATGAAATGTTAAAGGGACTTATCTAAGAAAAAGAAGTTAAAGAAACATGAACAGTGAAAGAACAACAAGCTCACAGTTATTAACAACCACACCTAAAACGAAAGCAAACTAAAAGAACAGCTAGATCAGGAGTGGAAACATAGAAATGAAGATCTCAAGGAGGGTTAGCAACAGGGGAGTGGGAGGAGGAGATGGGGGGAGAAGGTACAGAAAATAAGTAGCATAGACAGTAGATAGAAAATAGATGGGGGGGCAAGAATAGCACGGGAAATATAGAACCTAAAGGACTTGAGACACATGGACATAAACTAAAGGGGGGTAATGGTGGGGATGGGGGGGCAGGGTGGGGGGGAATGAAGGGGGGAATAGAACAACTGTAACAGCATAATCAATTTAAAAAAATAAATTAAAAAAAAAAAGAAAAAGAAATTGAGTGCCTAGAATGTTTGTGGTGTTCATCACTTGATAAGATAAAATAGCACTTTGTAAATATGCAGGAAAGGATGACCACAGACCTGTCCAAAGGACCACTTTAGAGTTCCTTGATCCCATTAAGGTACCACATAATCCTCTGTAACCTACAAGGACAGTTCCTTCCCAGGAAGGTGGTGGGTAAATCTCTGTGAATAGGTTGAGCTACTGGTTCTAGGATTTTTGAATGGGTTCAGCACTGGCCAGCATGTAATTTTGACATAATCTCCCTCTCTCTCTCCCTGTTGCTCTCTGACCCCTCTCCCAGGTCAGAGATGGCTTATAATCTTCCTAGCCTTAGAATACCTGTGTCTGTAAAGAAAACATTGGTGATTCTACAAGATCTGGTGTCCTTCATTTGGGGATTCTCATGGGGTCATATGCATTAGCAACATTAGATTATCACTAACATTAGATTATCAGATAAGAAAGGCAAGTAAGTGCTCACTGTGAAATTATTTATTTGTGGTGATGTATGGATTTGCATGCTCTCAGAGATATAAAATAAATTCTTGTTAGTGTTCTCCTGTGCAGTGCCAACTTTGTTCTCATTCCCTTCCTCTTCTCTTTTGCTCCAGCCCTCCAACACCTGTCCTCTCCCCATTGCCCCTTTGATCTGCTAAGACAGCCAGTGTGGGAGTTTGGGTTAGGAAAGGGTTAAAATCCACTTCAAGTTTTGTTCCCTCCCCTCCCCTCCCCTCCCCCCTCCTCCCCTCCCCCCCTCCCCCCTCCCTCCCCTCCCCTCCCCTCCCCCCTCCCCTCCCCTCCCTTCTTCTCCCTCTCCTTCTCCCTCTCTTTCTCCTTCTTCTTCTGGTGGTCAGGGAAGGGCTAATGGCAAGCATCTCTTGCATGAGTATTTTCCTATGATTTCCCCACTGGCTGTCCTGCAAAAATTAATATTAGAAATAGGAACTCAAAAAGTTCCTCCTTACTGTCCTAATAAAGGACAGGAAGTCTGAAATCTGAAACTAGCTACTGCTTCTCAGCCCAAGTTGTTCATTACATTCTTGTTTGTCTTGTTTAGATTACACATCTCCTGGGCAAGAGGAGGGATGGTTTTATTATAGTACCTATTACTCTGTCAACACCATCTAAATTAAAGCAAACACTCTTCTCAAATGGCACTTGTGATCACATGTCCCTACGCCCAGACTGCTTAAAACCAGGAGGTTTGAGTTAGCTCTGACACCATTAAAATGGACTGAACCCAAAATGACTGAGATGTTCTTGAGAAATTTCATTTTATTATTCTGACATGGCTGCAGAAGACTCACTGAAGCTGTAAAACACAGCTTGGAAATGACTAGACTAATTTTAGAACCCGTTTACACAGCTGCTCCACTGAAAAGCTGACTTATATTGTAATTCTTGCTCTGGGAGGGCTTGCCTTTTATTTAATTAAAAATGATCAACAAGGCAGGCTTTGATATAGCCAGGCCCACAGTAAAACCACCAAGCGAGTGGTTGCTCTCTGACATTCTGCTTTATTAGATGTCAGTTTATAATTAAAAGTTTGAGTGACAGAACTCTGAGTACCCAGTAAAATGGTTTTGAGGATCTTAATTATTTCCAGCTATCTTCCTAGCAAATAAATATATGAGACTGAGAGATTTCAACATGGAGGGAGACATTTGGCATTGCCCAAACATTCCCTTTGAGAAAGTGCAGAAATAGGAAGTGCTCTAGGGTTTAGAACCTGGGAGAGGGAAATTCGTAATTTGAAATGCAATTGAAATCACCCGCTGCTGGGAGAAGGTGTTATATGTTGGAAGCAATAGATATTAGAAGCAAAACAGAGGGAATCGAATATCCTAGTGAAAGTCATCAGTCTTGGTTATGAAGTTAATTATAAAAATAAAAAGGCCTTTCTCTTCTAGTTGTATATATTATTACTTATGCCAACATATTTGCTTTATAGAAATGCTCTTTAGAAATACCTAGATTTTATTGGAAAAAAAGTTTTGAGATTTTTTTTTATAATGTGCAAACTAATATGATCATTCACTGAACTTTGGGAATAATCAAATGTATATTAATTAATTAATTTATTTTCAAGTCATCATGCTCTATATTTTTTAATTATAATTTATATTCAATTTATTTCATATTAATTTCAGATGTACAGCATAGTGGTTAGACAATCATATACTTTACGAAGTTGTCCACCCAATATTTTAAGTACCCACCTGGCCTGGCCCCATACACAATAATATTGTAACATTCTTTTATTCATTGACATTTGGGTGCTCTGAACTGAGTTAATCACAATCATCAAATGTTTTTCTCATAAGGACTATTTATATGTCTGAAAATTTGCACATCTGAAACTTTGTACTTTAGACATGAGCCAGTTAAGAATTTTTTGGGAAACCAACCAACTCAACCATTAATCTTATTAGCAAATTATGTAATATGTGTAATAGTTATATATTCTTTTTATTAATACACTCAAGATTACGTGTTAATTATTAAGATTGCTACCTCAATACTACCACATTTTAAGGGTAAAATCAAGTATACTGTTAAGACTATCAACAAGGATTCCAGTCAAGGTGGTGGAGTAAGTAAATGTGGCCTTTGCATCCTCCCACAACCACATCAAAATTACAACTAAACTATAGAACAACTATCATTCAGAACCACCAAAATTTAGCTGACCAGGAGTGCTACAACTAAGATATGAGGAAGAAGACACATGAAGACTGGATAGGAGGGGTAGAACTGTGGAATGGGCTTGTCCCACACCCACACAGGTTGGATAAAAATGGGCAGGGCTATCTTAGAACGACAGCCTCCATTCCTATACCAGGCCCCCTAGCCTAGTGTTTCAGTGACAGAAAGAGAAGTTCCCTTAACTTCTGTCTGTAAAAAGTATCAGGGATTGTGGAAGAGTGGGACAGAGTGATTTTGGAGTTCCAGGCTGTTCCTCTTAAAGGGCCTATGCACAGACTTACTCTGATACCTTCCCTATGAGTTCAGCACTGAAGGAGCAGCTCAAAAGTTACCAGAGACATATAGGAAAGAAATAAAATCTCTGACATCAGGGTGATAGCTTTCTCTCAGACAAAAGTGCTGGCACAGGCTATCATTCCTTTTCTGAGCCCTCAGCCCCTCAGAGCCAGCAGGCAGGTATCATATCTGAGTCACCATCTACCTGGCTATCACTGTTCACCCTGGTGATTCCAAACCCCACCCCACCAACTTTTAAGCCTCCAAATCTATTTTCAGTTGTTTTTCCATAGGAATGGTCTGTTTTGGCTCATGCTTCAGACTTTCCTAATTTTCCTAAATAAGCTGGATCTGGCCTTGACATGCCCTCTACCGAGCCCTAAATGACCCCAGGCCTGGCACTAGCTAGCAACAGCTGCCTTGGTTCACAACTTGGCCTCTCCTGGGCACCTTGAAGCCCAAAACAAGTAGCAGTCATCTGCAGATTTCTTTGTAGCTCATGCCAGGTGGCCCCAGGCATAGAACATGGGCAGGAGATGACCTTGGCCTGCACATCTTAGGAGGCCTTAGAGCCACTGTACCTTATAGACAACTTTAGATCATATTGGAGCATTATTCAACCAACTCCACCAGTGACACACTCAAGGGGCTATATCAGCAGGAACCAGAGACCCACTGAAGTAAGTCCTACTTTGTGGGGTATGTCTCTGCATAGTTGATCCTCCATGATAGCAGTGGTTGAAGCCAGTTTTTGCAGCTGATTGACCTGGAGTTAAATTTCCTCCCATTGACCTGACAACAGCAATCAAGACTCAATTACAATAAGCAGGAGTACACAGTCTTACACTGGGAGGGGGAAATGCACCAGAGGTGCCCAGTTTGGGTGAATGGGGAGGCTGTGCCATTGTATTCTAAGGGCACCTAGTATGTTAGGTCACTATACCAAACCTGGGAGAGGTAGCAGCTCTACCTAACATATAGAAACAGGCACAGAAAAGGTGCCAAATGAGGTGCCAAACATGTCCCAAATAAAAGAACAAAATGAAAATTCAGAAAACAGCTAAACAAAATGGAGACAAGCAATCTGCTAGATGCAGGCTTCAAAACACTGGTTATAGGGATGCTCAGTGAACTTAAGAGAAGAGTAGATGAACTTAGAGAGAACTTTAACAGCATAAAAAATGACATGGAAACCATAAAAAATAACCAGTAATAAATGAAGGCTACACTAACTACAATGAAAAATAATTTACAGGGAATCAACAGTAGAGTACAGGAAGCTGAGAAACAAAACAGTGATTTGTAATATAAGGAATCAAAAAATACCCAATCAGAATGGCAAAAAGAAAAATGAATCCCCCCAAATGGAGATAATGTAAGGAGCCTTGGGGACAACTTCAAGCATATAAATATTCACATGATGGAGTTGCTGAAAGGAGGAGAGAGAGAGTGAGAAATTGAAACCTATTTGAAAAAAATAATGACAGAAAACTTCCCTAACCTGGTGAAGGAAGTAGACATAGATGTCCAGGAAGTGCAGAGTCCCAAACAAGATGAACCCAAAGAGGACCACACCAAGACACATCATAATTAAAATGACAAAGATTAAAGGCAAAGAGAGCATCTTAAAAGCAGAATGAGATAAGCAGTTAGTTACCTACAAGGGAGCTCCCATAAGACTTCCAGCTAATTTTTCAACTGAAACTTTACTGGCCAGAAGGGATTGGCAAGAAATATTCACAGTGGTGAAAAGCTAGGACCTACAACCAAGATTACTCTACCCAGCAAATCTATCATTTAGAATCAAAGGATAGATAAAGAGCTTCCCAGACAAGAAAAAGTTAAAGAAGTTCATTACTACCAAACCATTATTACACAAAATGCTAATGGCATTTCTTTCTTTAAGAAGAGGGAAAAAAATGAACAATAAAATTGCAATACATCCATATCTATCAACAGTTGAATCTAAAAAAACAAAATAAATGAACAAACAGAACAGTAACAGACTTATAGATACAAGAACATTTTGATGATTGCCAGATGAGAGGAGTGTTGGGCAGATGAGTGAAGAAGGTGAAGGGATCAAGCAGTACAAATTGATAGTAACAGAATAGTCATGGGATGTAAAATACAACATAGGGAAGATCATCAACAATACTTGAGATTTGTTGAGATGATCACTTTGTAAGTTATACAGTGTCTAGTCACTGGGGTATACACTTGAAACTAATACAATATTGTATGTCAACTATAATGAAAAAGTTAAACATGTTTTAAAAAACAATTATCAACAAGGCTACAATTTAATATATGTCAAAGACTATGAATTTCATTACCTCTCTGGTACTTAGTATTATTTAATATACAGACTGAGTTATTGATAAGGCAGAAACGATGCAGAGACATTTCATAGTTCCAAATCATAGTAGACCTGTTTGATGATTTGGAGTCTTTGCATTTTTATTCTCTAGATAAAAATTGTAGCAAGCAAAAAGAAAACAGCCTTTTCCATTGCCATCACATTAACAAGTGGCTGAAATTTCTGCAAATGAAATGTGCAGGCCAAGTTCAGAAAATATTAAACCATACAAGTTTCCAACAATCTCAAATTGGCTCATTTTTAGAACTGCCTAGTAAATTCAAACATAAGAGGTGAATTACATTTTTAAAGGAAGTACATGTGGTATTCAGAGATGGCTTTTTTAGCATGCAATTTCTCCACTAATTAGCTCCCAGGAGGTGAATCAGAGTTTTTGTTGTTTTTCTGGATTCGGCTTGAAAAAAGTGTGCCATCAAAGTTAGCCACACATGGGCATTCAAAGTATTGTTTAAAATAATCCTAAGCCCCTCAAAAGAAGAGAGAATATGTTATAAAGGAGATAAACTAACTTTGGTTTACAAAATATACTTTAAAAATATTGTTTATTACATCATCTCCTTCTTAGAATTGTTGTCTTTTTCTTAGAATTATAACATTAAATATTATATTATCTTTTAAAAAAATCTAGCATGCCCTTTCAGAATACTTTGAGAATTGAGTCTCAGTTTCATCATGTTTTGGGAAACAAGCTACAGAGCCCCAGGTGGTGGCATTATAAAGTTTGAAGAAACTATTAAGCACATTGACAGAGAGCCTCTCAGCCAGCTGTTGGAAAACAATGCTCCTCATCAAGTCCTTATCCAAATTCTGTACTGTACTAGCCAGCTTGACTAAGTCCCTTGCACTAGGTTAATTAATAATGGACAGAAAAATAAAGGGCTGGGGAGAAAATTATTTGTCTTCTACAGTGTGTCTATGAAAGACCAGATTGAGCTGTAAAATTCTTGGCATAAAGTGATAAGCCTCCACGCAACTCCTCACTTTCTTCCTTGTCATTTTTTTCTTGATGCATATTGTGTATTTTTAATTTAGGTTTCAATTCCATAAGAATAGCCTCAAACTTTATTGAGATGAGTTAAGCCTTTTTTCTTTTCCAGTTTTAATGACTACATGCATTATTGTATCCTCTTTAAAGGAATTGGGCCATATATCAATGGTATCATTGTAGTAGCATTGGTCTGTTAATAAATTTCTTCGAGAAGAATTTATTAAGGTTCAACTGTGTGCTGTGAATTGTTCAACATTCTGGAAAAAAGAGGTATAAAGCACAGTTCCTGTCTTTTAAGGGCACAGTGTGGCAGGGAAAGACCTGCAAATAGATAAGAACAATGCAAGGTAGTGGTGCTACAGTGATAGACGACACAGGACACATGCTATGCTGATAAGACTACTGTAGGCACTTACATGTATTAATGTTAATATAATCCCCAGAGAAACCCATGAAGCAGGTACTATTACTCGCCCCATTTTGCAGCTGAAGAAACTGAAGCAAAAGAGGTGAAGCAATGTGTTCAGTGTCATAAAACCAACAAGTAGCGGATCAAGGCAGCCTGGCTCATAGATTTCTTAATTTCTGTTCAGCAGGTAATGCCTTTATTTTGGACCTCATCATTAACTGTGCCTCAGCTCTTTTTCTTCATCCTCCTCTAACACATGCAACAAGCCATCATTCTGCAAGGCCCACAAAGGTCAGTAGTTCTTACACTTTCATAACTTCTCTTGTCTGGTCTGGCTTTTGGCAGTCTTACTCCTTTTATCTTTCTCCTAATTTTGTACCACAAGACCTGACCTGGCTGATTATAAATGGGATGTTCACCTTTTACACCTTCCCTGTTGGACAAGGATGAGATAGTGCATGCCAGTAATAAAATATCCCTTTGAGTTGCAGGCTTGAGCTTCGAAATAGTAGGGGAGAACATGGTTTTGGAGGAACCTGAGATCTGAGACAATGACCAAAGAGGTTTATCTTTTTAACATTTCCATGGGTATAAAGTATAAACAGGAAAACAACCTAGTTATGCTGACTTAGGTATGGCTTTTAATCTAGGATTCTTTTTTTTTAAATTTTATTTAGTTATTTTTCAAGTACAGTTTTTTGTCTATTTTTCCCATCCCAGCCTCCCCCCGCCCCTTGCTCCCCACCTCCCTCCCATTTCCACCCCCCTTAGTTCTCGTCCCTGTGTCCTTCCTATTTGTTCCTCCAAATCCCTCCCCCTTTTTCCCCTTAACTTCCCTTCCCTCTCCCCTCTGGTCACTATCCCCTTGTTCTCTATTTCAGTGTCTTTGTTTTTTTTTTTTTTTCCTGCTTGCTTGTTTGTTTAATCTAGGATTCTTTTTAGGTCCAGAAACATCCTTATGTAAGAGAAGCAAGAATCCATTCAATATATACTAATGAGACACATGTTGCTTTTCTTGGCTTTGGGCAATTTGCTATTTATTGTGGGGAAATAAGGCATGTGCGTATTAATTCAATAATAGAACAATTCTGAGAGTTACCTTAGCAACTAAATGAAAGAGTGTTTCAAAAAGTTGCCTTGATATTGGAGGCAGGGTTTTTAATTGTCGGCTTATAGGATGTTAGAATGTAAAAGGATTACAGAAGTAATGTATTTCACTGTTTCTTAAACTTCAAATCAGTTGGGTATCTCCTTTCCAAGAGTTTTTATATCTGTGTAACTAGCACCTATAAATTATTTATTTTAGTTAATACTTATCTTTAAGTCAACTTTCTGTGTTTGTTTTATGCCACATGTGAAGTCAGTTGTATGTGTCATAAAAAGTAACTATAGGCAACAGTGTGGTGATGGCCAGAGGGAAAGGGGAGCAGAGAGTAGGAGAAAGTAGGAAATGAAATGCAGATTAAACTAAAGATTTTCAGAAAAGCGATATTTTAGTTCTACCTAAAGACTTTGCTTCTGGAAAGATCTGAACTCACAGCCCACCCTCTTTTTTGTTAAAAAGGGAGATTTACTAGTATTAGGGAGGGCGTCTGAACTCTGCCAGCACCAGGTGGAGACTTTCTCATTGACCTTTGTAGAAAAGTCAAAAAGAACATTAAAAAGGAAATAACTTTTTTACTTGGAGAATCAATATTATTTAGTACTTTTAGCAGTTCATTTATTGCTTCTACTTGTATAGATCCCAAATGTTGGGACACGTTAATCTGGTTTAATGTCCTTAGTTTTCGAAGTAAAAAAAAAAACCCTCTAGATTCACTGAGACTACTTATTGGGCAAGTCAACAACCGGAACCTGGGTCTCCCGATCCCTGGTCCCTTCTCTGCAATTAAAACAACACAGAAGTGGGATGATTTTTAGAGTTAACCTGTCATCTTAGCACCTGGCCCATCTAAATTCTCTTGTAACTAATTATGGTTGACGCCTTTGGTAAAGGAGTGATTGATCATTGCTTCCCTGCCTTCTTTGAGTGGATTTACTATTCTTTTAGATACGTGCTAGCTCCTTTTTATATACTCATTTGTATTTAAACGTAGACTATGTGGAATTTGAATTTTGGAGTTTCTTGAGATTAAAAGCCTGAATTCCACTCAACACTGACAAATCAGTGATGAGAATAAGTACAGTACCCTCCTGTCCTGCTGCCTCCCTGCACTGCCTGTGATGAAGTGATGGACAGCTGGGGTTTTGCTGCTACCCTGGGAGCAGTTTATTTTGACCTCGTCACAGTCCACTTGCTTGCCACTCCTAGTACAGTACTTCATCTCATCAGAAAACTTGAAGCAAATATTATATTATGCCCTTTGAAATGAAAGCTAAAGTAGAGTTTAGGACTACCCCAAAGCAGTACACTGTGGGGAGAGAGGGCTAAGGCACATTACCATTTTCTCTGCAACAAATTTTATAACACTTTTTGTAAGGTGTATTATACCTTGCACCTCACTATGAAGGAAAAATGCTACACAGCAATCCAGAGAAGATGAATTTAAGATCACAAAACGCTTTTTAGCTTTAGGACTTTTTTTTCTAGAAATAAGTATTATCTTATTTGGACTTTGTTATTATTATTACTTTCCATGTTCTTGTTTTTGGTTTACTTGTTTTATTGATGCTGCAAACTAATTTTTTTAAGTTTACCTTTTGTTTTCTTACATTTTTTAAGTGAATTTGAGATTAATGTCAAATAAATAGTGGTCTGAAGGCTTTTAACATGTTTGGTCTTTGTATTAGTTTTATATTACTGCTATAAAAATTACCATAAACTTAGTGTGTTAAAGCAACACAAAGTTATTATGTTTCTGGAGGTCAGAAGTCTGACACAGGTCACACTGGCTAAAATTAAGATGTCAGCAGAAAAAAGAAAAATGATACCAGTAGAGCTGCATTTCTTTCTGAGGCTGCAGAGGAGCATCCGTTCCCTTATTCATTGTAGCTTCTGGAGACCCAAGCACTCCTTGGCTTGTGGCCCTCCTCCTCCATCTCCGAAGCTACTAATGGCTAGTAAGTCTTCCTCACAGGACATCATCCTGATGTTAATTCTCCCTTGTTCCTCCACTCTTAAGGGCCAACCTGGATAATCTAGACACTCCCTCTAAAGGTCAGTTGATTTGCTAACTTAATTGCATCTGTAACTTTATTTCTCATTTGCCATTTAATGTAACGTAGTTATAGCTTTAAGGATGTGGACATCTTTAAGGTGCTGTTATTCTATCTACTGGAATCTTTTCTTCATATTTTTATACTTTTAAAAATAAAATATATCTTGAACAAAGTATTAATTGATTGTAACATGATTCCAATGAATTTATTTAAAAATCAAATGTACTTCATTATATGTTAACATTTTCTGTATACAGAATATTTGCACTTTAAAAGTTTGATTCATTATGAAGTCTGATTTTACACACTGAGAATAATATCATTAAAAGTTTTTTTCTGATTGACCATTTACTCTGAATTTTTTATATGTTTTGGTATTTGGATGTGAAGTTTTAGGGCTATTAGTTAACTCTTTGGTAGGTAGATTCATGAAGTTTGGTTATGATGTCTTTTTAAATCCATTGGTCTTTCCTTCTCTCTTGATCTATTCTCTACATCATGCCTGTATTTTCTTCTACTCAAAGCTTTTCCTACAACTACTGATATAGATCAACCCTAGCACTTCCAATAGAGGCCTCAGATCCTCAATTATAGAGAGAAGACTATATTCTACTTTTGATTTACTTTTAGTCTCATCTGGCTTAAACTAAATGATTCCCAGATTCTGAATTCATTCATTATATCAACAGATATTATAACTTTGTACCTATTGTGTACAAAAGTGAATTCAAAGAAGTCAAAACATGTTATATATGGTTTCTGTTCTCAGTATTAGAGAGGCAAGATGAAGAAATTAAACCAGCATAAGAATAAAGTATTAATAGAGATTGACAAGACAAGAAATGTCACAAGCAGTGCATGGTCAGTGATTAATTGGCAAATAAGTGGAATAGGAAGTAAGTATAATGAGTTCTGAGAAAGGAGAACTCTCTTTGTGTTTTGTGTACCTCATGCTGATATATTACTCATTACCACTTAATTAACTCCATCAAGTGTGTTTCCAAAGCTACAGCAATTCACCACATCATCAACCTGTCCTTGTAAAAAGGAAAATCTTGGTACCAGATGCAAGTACACTTATAAAGCTTATACCCAGATTTGGAGGAATTATAACTATTTTCAGATATCTAGATTAATAGAATCATTTTAAAGAGGTGCTCTGCATAAAGTATTCATAGTGAGTGCTCAGCAAATATTTATTAAAGTGAAATGATATCAACTAACCTGTTATTTTTTCCAAGTTGGTAGATACTTTCCTAATTTTTGCTATATATTATTTTAATCTTTTCATGATTTTTATTTATTTTGGGGGCATTTTCAAGTTGTTATATACATTACTCAATTCCAAATCAGTAGTAGATTTAATTTACATTGTGTTTTCCAGTTATTAATGACTACTATTTAAATAAAATTCTGCCTGATATTTTAAGGAATAATATCTGTTGAAGGAGTAATTGGACCACTTTCATTCACCCCAAACCTTGATTTATGTTTATTCATGATATTGATATTATTATTTCTGTAGGGGAAGGAGTAATTTAGCTTTGATTTATCATTTTAGCACCATCCTTTAAAATTTAAAACTGTAGAAGATGGTTATTTATATATGGAGATATTCTCTGGTAATCATGTTTTTCTTAGATTTGTATTGCTTCTGAAAGTTTTTATTGGTCTTTTTTTTTTATATGAAAGACTTCTATAGAATAATCCAGTTTGATTATATGGCTCTAACTTTTTTGTCTCCTTAACATAGATATTTTCTTCCCATTAATTTATAATTGCATTTTATAACAATAGTGATTTCTCAATGTTACTTTTGTGTGTGTAATCTCCACATGGTCTTCACAATAATGTGCTGAGATGCTGGAGTAAGAACATTTAGAGAGAGCAACTGGTTGTCCACTTGCAGCTGGATCTTGTGAACCAGTGGAGGCAGACGAAGTGGGGTGACCACACGATTTTCTGTCTATGAATCTTCCTTCCTTGTTACAATGTATCTTTGTTTGAGCCTTCCCTCCATTGTTCCCATTTCAGTAAGATTCAAGTACTTGACCAACAGACTGTGTTTTGGCCGGCAGCAGACAACTAGGAATTCTTCTATCTCCTGTTTCATATCATTGTTAGCACCAACTATTACTAATATAGAGACTATTTTATAGGAAGTGTATTTTCATGCACACATGTGTATTGCAAAGGAAGAATGCACAGGGCTAGGAAGAGGGTGACCTGACCTGGTAGAGACTGTCTAGCTGCTCACTAAATCCCTTTTCCCCATCTTCCTGGTGGACCACATTTCCCAGTTTCCTTGTGATCGATGGTGGCCAATGAATACACAATAGCTGAGTGGAAATGAAATTGCTGAGTGACACTTTATGGCTTTGCCTATTACAGACTTCCTATGTATAATCCTCCATAATCTCTTTCTGTCATACACAGAAAGTGGACACCTGGAGTGAGCTGGAAGCTGTGGGTTGTGAATGGCAGAGACACACTATGGAAGGATCCTGGGTCTCTGAAACATGGCTTGGAGGAGAGTCCTCTGCTGCTCTGGAGCACTGGTATTGTAATTTATATAAATATGTCATCTACTTTCTTGCATTGGAGCATTTGTTCATTTTGTTACAGCAGCTAAAATTAACTCATACACTTGGGTCTGCCAAAGTTGTTTCTCTAGGCCTCAGTTTCCTGTCTTATAAAGTGAATAATTTTGCCATACTGGCCTCCTTGCTCTTTCCAAACACACTTAACTCTCAGGACTTCTGCACTTGCTGTCTCCTTTGCTTGAAAACTCTTTTCTCAGAAACTCATATGGTTTATAGCCTCAATTCTTGGATTAGCCTAAATATGACCATATCAGTGTGTTCTCCCTAGCTATTCTTGTAACATTTCCCTTTCCCTGTCTCTCTTTTTTCCCTTCTTATTTTGCCCTAATTTTTCTTATAATACAATGAACAAACAATTGATCTATTTATTTGTTTACTTATTTGGCACTCAGTAAAAATACTTATTGAAGAACTGTGTGAATAAACTGCTTTCAAGGTACCAAATAGCTGTGAAGGATATGTTCCCTAAATTTGAGAATTTGTAATCTAAGGGAAAAAAATAAAGCATTAAAAACAGTCTTAAATATACAAAAGGAATGCAAATTTTGTCAACCTTACATTGTCAAATATGGAAGTAGTGTAGGGATTTTAATAATTATTGAGTGCTTATTAAGTATTATATAATATTAATTTTCAAAACTTTATTTTATTTGATGACTTTGCAAAGTCAATATTATCTTACTTATTTTATAGATGGGGAAACAGTTTCACAGGGCTGGAATAGAAGTCTCATGAAAATAGGATAACATCTGTCTTATTCATCATTGTATTTCTGGCATCTAGCAAACCTCTGACAGATAGCAAAGAATACTTTTTTTGAAAAAATAGAAATTGGTTGAATAACTTTTTCATGGTGGGACGGTTGAAATTAGAACACACACTCACCTGAGTACAAAGCCTGCCTTCTGGGTTGGATGTGGGCCATGCATGTGGGCCTTGCTGGGTGGAGGTGGGATAGGAAGAGAGGGGCTCGGTCACGGGGTAGGGGTGACAGGGTCCGACTGCATTATTGCCCTGAGGCTGATATTAGACTCAAGTGGTGTTATCATTCAGTTCTATATTCCATGAATTCCCGCCCCCCAGAGGAAAAGATGTCTTCATAACTTATCAATTTAATTAATTTTATTTAAATCTTCAGTTAAGTAAGTTGACTGTTACACAGCTGAGTACAACATATTTACTGATTCTTCAAACATTCAGAAGGCAGCAATATGGTATCCTCAATAAATATTTGTACTTCCAGTGCAGATGTGGGATTAATCAGAGTGCTATACAGAGAAATACAGATTAGATTTGGCCTCTATTTTTAATGCACTTCCATTTATAGAAAAGATCTTTTATCGTGAGAGCCATTCCCTACTATACTAAAATTAACCACCATGTGATTGTTGCATTTACAGTAACATCATGTTTGCGTCTGGCATCTGTGTTTGTGTCCTTGTTAATTCCTCAACCTTTCCATTTAGTTTTCATGTTCACAAAGGTTAATTGACATTGACTGCTGTTTATATGAGGAATTCCTTGGTGAGTCTTAGTGGTGGCTACTTTGCAATGCTTCAGTTGAGCAAGAACTTTGATAGTCAGTCTACAAAGCTCTCTGGAAGCCTCTCACTTAATTGACGTGCACTACCCCCAGCAGGGCTGGATTGTTAGACATGGGGGGATGTTTGATTTTCTTGGCTCACTTTTCCATATGGCTTACTCCTTCCCTTAAAGTTCTTATAGGTACTTTCTTTTTTTTCTAAGACTTTATGTTGATGAAACAGAAATGATTTACTGGTGATACTTTTATGCCTTGGGCTGAGGTAGAGCAATAAGACCTCAATCATTTGTATACTGTTTTTCGATTGGTATGCAAATTACTACGCATGGTGTTTTCTGTACATTAACACTAGGAAGTAGGCTGGACAGACATGATCCCCACTACACTGATGGGAGATTGGAGGCTAAGATCGCAGTGCCAGGAGGTGGAGCAGCAATTGAGGTCCTGGATCTTTTATCTCCTGGTCCAGTGGTTGTCCCCGACACAGATGTCACATGGACCTATTCCCTTTGGCATGAGGGTCTCTTGTGCCAGTTGTGGAAGCCCCCTGTGCTCTGTACACTTTGAGAATCTTCCGTGTCCCTTCTTGATTCTGGGTCAGGGATTGATTCCTAGGTACTTACTTTCCATCCATGGATTTCTCTAGGTGGTGCTTGCACATTGCTCTCATTTTCTTTTACCGGCTAACCTTTCAGGGCTTGAAAGTATTATCTCCTGCTGTTGTCACTTAAAGAACGTATTTATCTTATAGCAAAATATATAACAGTAAATACAGTATGATATGTATGATATAATGAATATTTCATGACTCTATATTTATGGGTGATTACTCTAAATCACCCATAACCTAGGCTAGGTTGTGGGTGATTTAGCCTAATTGATGGTTTAATGGTTAGGGTTGAGATGTCTGTCCAGCATGGTACCTCTCAAAAAATCACCTTCTTATCCTTTGCCCTTTGGATCCAGGGAAATATCTTTCACAATGTCAGGGAAATGGGGCTAGTACCACACCCCAGCTCCCTGTTTCACATCCACAGGCCCAGTGATGGTGCCCAACCAGCACCTCTGTTGAGGCTTTACGCAGACTCACTGTGGCCTCCCCCTCAGCTGTCTCAGTAGGGAACCATCTGTGGTTGCTGGCCCTGTGGAAGTGCCACACCGTCTGCCGATGGGGAGACACCAGAAGGTTCTAAGCCTCTGGCTCTTCTATCTGAGGTGGCCTGCTACCTTTTAACAAGTCTTCTACTAATGCCTCCATTTCACAGTATCTAAGGACCTCTGGCTGAGCCTGAAATGGGCACGAGGACACCCCTGCCCACACTAGTGTGAGTGTAGGCTTTTCAGGTTTATTGAAGAAGCCAGGGCCTTTGGAGATCACTTTCAATAGCCCCTGCCTGGCTTGATGAATGGAGCTTATCATGGATTTTCCAAACAGCGAGCATGAATTTGTAAAAAACAAAACCCTAGGTGAAATAATCTTGCCAAACTTCTAGCTATGACACTGCAGCCTCATCCTATTTTGAATTTCTGTACCACAGAGTATGAGTGGCGTGGAATTACAGCATCCCACGTGGTCCCTTTCTACTAGATGTGTGGTAGATACCCGTTCCCTGGCCCTTGGAGAAGTTGAATTCTTATCTAGTGCTGTTTGCAGGAAGTCTGGTAGCCAAATCCTTTTAAATCAAAGGGAATCATCAGGGAGAACAAAAGATAATCTCCTACCCTTAAGAGACAGGCTCTTATGTTGTTCCATCAACTGACTGCCTTAACATATGAATGACTTAAGTAACTGAGTGCATTTGTCCCCTTGACTCTGCCCTTATTGGGCAGGTTGAGCATTTAAACATGCACAGACATGTGCACATATATACACACATGCACATGCATGCACATCTGACCCTACAGTCTGGTTCCTTTGAGGGTTCAGCCCATGTCACTTTTTGTCCTTTGCAATATATGAAGTATCTGTTATGAAATGTTCTGCTCCAAAAACAGATATTGCTTCTTAGAAAAATATCCTTGGCTGGATCCCTGAACTTTCATTAAAATCCCAGGTGTTCTTTAAAAAAAAATCCCTTATTACATTTCAGACAGCTTGGATATAGAACAGTAAGACTGGGAACCACAACGTTTTGCTGATGGGATGGAAGGGACGGTGATGACAGATCAAAGGGCTGCCTGGGCTAGTTAGCCTGATGAGTGTCAGGGGACCACTTTTGGGGAGTAACCTGTCATTTAATGAGTGCCTACCCAGTAGCCCCAAGTCTTTGGGTTTGAAGGTAATTATCAGAAAGTCAAACATTTTCTTCCATTTGTGCCCTTGACATTGTCTGGGCTGTTGTAAGCAAAAAACTAAAAACACATTATTAACTAATTAGTTAATTCATCTGTACTTTGTTATGGAGTGAGTTTGTGTCCCTTCAAAATTCATACATTGAAGCCCTGTCCCTCAATATGATGGTATTGAGAAGTGAGACCTTTGGGACATGATTAGGTTTAGATGAGGTCATGAAGATGGAGACCCTATAATGGGATTAGGGTCCTTGTAAGAAGAGGTAGAGACCCAAGATCTTCCTCTCTCTGCCGTGTGAGCACATAGTGAGAAGGTAGCTGTAGACAAGCCAGGAAGAGGGACCTCACAAGAACCCAATCTGAGTACCTCGATCTCAGACTTCTCAGCCTCCAGAACTGTGAGAAGTAAGTGTCTGTTGTTCCAGCCACCTTGGGGATGGTATTTTGCTATGGAAACCAGAGATAACTAAGACATGTATTTTAGTTATTCGTTGAAATTATTTAACCTCTGTGTCTCTTGCTGGATTCTGAGCCACGTGATGGCTAGAGCTGCTTCTGTTTCATCCATTGCTGTGTCCCTAGTACCTAGGTGGGAACGTGGAAGTGGTAGGTACTCAATAAAAACTTGTGGATGGATGTGGAGGCATTTAGCATACTGGATATGAGAGATATACAAATGATTAAGACATAGTTTCTGTCCTCACAGAAATTTAATTGGAGGATTAAAGGCATTTGAATACTTTTCATTATTATAATATGAATTTACTTTAAGAGAGGGGAAGGGAGAAACATCAATGTGTGGTTGCCTCTTATATGCACCCCAACTAGGGTCCTGGTCCACAACCAAGGCACGTGCACTGACCCGGAATTGATCAGCGACCTTTTGCTTTGAGCGATGATGCTCAACCCACTGAGCCACACCAGTAAGGGCAGCTTTCCTGATTTTCTTAACTGAGAACTAGAGGATATAGAAAACATTAATTTTTTTCACAGAGTTATTACTTGAAAAGGTTATATTTTGATTGGTCGCATGAACTTTGTCTTGGAAATATCTGCCAAGGCTGGCTTCTGCCTGAGCACCAGTGGTGCTGGGTGCAGAGTGGGGAGGCTGTGTGCGCCCTCCCCTCTGAGCTGTTTCTATGGTCACCTTGGGTTGGCGTGCAGGACACAGAGTGAACGTGTGCTGACAGTCAAGAAGGGGTGAGGTGGGCAGGCAGACTGGCCATCTGAGGATGGTGTGCATCTTCTCTTATACCTCTAAGAAGTGGCAGGGACACCACCAGAGATTGGAACTAGAGCCTGGAGGAGCTGTTCTCATAAGCCCCAAACCTACCCTCTCCAACCCTCACACTCATTTGAAGGGGATTGGCCATGGAGGGAGGAGCCTGGGTGCAACCTGGCTTCTGGCTGTGTGACCACTCTGCTTGAAGATTCCAGGATCTGTCACTTACTACAGGTTCCTTTGGGACTGGAGCTGAGTCAGTTGCTGTAGCAAGGGGTGGAGGGTGTTGCCAGATAATGTGCTTGTTCTCATGCCCTGAATTCTTCATAGCTCCATCTCCCCCATGGAAAAGTGGAGGAAGAGAGGCCTATGATGCTAGCTAGATCCTTAGTTCTTCAGGCTGAAAATTCATGAGATTTGATTTGTTGACCCAATACTGTCGAGCAATAAAATAGTAGAAGTTGGGGATTCTGGGTTCTGACCTCAGGATTGCGCCCGCATAGGTACAAACATAGCATAGAGCTGGCTTCCTCAGAGAGGGCACTCGTACATTTTGGCAGAGAAATCTCAGGCTCACAACCTGCCCTGCCCTGCTCTCTCATTCTACAGATAAGGAAACAGAGCCCAGAAGGGTTATGTGAATGAACCAAAGGGCTACCTTTTCCCTTCTGCTTTGGCTACCAAATCCATTCATAATATTCTAGACCCAGGCTCCAGATCACACAGATTAGATGAGGGCCTTCTGTGTGGAGGAGAGAACAGCAGAGACACAGACGTGCAGCTCAGTTTGAGTGGTTGTGTAGCTTGAGCTGACATGCAGTGGTGGGTGGGCCACCCTCCACTCAGTTATCAGAGGGCTCACACTGTTCCCTTTGAACTGCAGTTCCTCCCATGCGGTGGAGAAAAGGACTTACATTCACCTGGGGAGATTCTTCAAATCACATGCAAATTCTGCCTGCCTCACCTCACCAAAAGTGAATCCCAAAGGGGAGAAGAGGTGGCAGTAGGGTATTCGTAAGTAATTCCAATCTGCCCATCCCTTACTGAAACCCCTTGAGACACTCTCTGATAGAGGGAAGCTCCTTGAGGGATCCTCTCATCTTAAGTGTCCTTGTGTTCCCTGCAACATCAATCAGGTGGAGTGTCTAATTCATTGGATGTTCCTTGAATGAATGTTTGTTGAATGAATGGAGGAAGAAGATGGCAGTGGAGAGATAAGAAAAAAATCTCCTAGACAAAAAGACCAGGCACTAGAATGTGAGGAGGCCTAGGGCTGCTCAATCAATACGTGTCCATTGAGTGTGCTTCAAGGTGAGCCCGGCCATCTTCGGCAGTCTTGCATAGACCCTCCCTTAATAAACATAAACACTGTTCTGCCCTTGACTTCGAGAGTTACAATAATAAATACCTTAATTGGGCATTATTAATTCCACTTGGAATTTATTACAGATAAATGTGGCCTTGAAAAGAATCACTCCCACACTCAACCCAGGCGTTTTATCCTGAATCCTGAGCCTCCCAAAGGTGTGTGTGTAGTAAAACAAATAAAATCTGCCTCCCACCTCCATGTTTCCATCAATAGCACATTTGCTACTGAGTCCAGGCAAATAGCCATTTGCAAGGTTGGATGAGTAGTTAAGCTACACAGGCACAATGCAATATGACAACATTCTTCATGGTAATATAGTCCTTCCCCTCATTACATTTGAATATATATTGCCAGTACACGGTGCTTCCAACCTTGCTCTCTATTCGTGAGCTTAGGAGTTCTTCAGACAAGGTGAAGTTTACATGTGCTCCCAAGAAATTATTAGCCTGTTTGTAAGCCCAAACAAAATCACAGCTATTGTCTGTAAGAACTTAATTTGCCAAAGCTCTTTTCTCCCTGTCCTTAATTATGTATATATTTATAGACTTGAGCCACCTGCCTGCTCAATATTCGTGTATAACTGTATCTCTTATGTGCCACTTAATGACTCAGGGCTCTTCCTTTATACTCTCTTTGCTGCATTTAAATATCTGTACTCAGCTCAGCTTCTGAGTATTGAAACATTTCCCCCCACTTCCTTGAAAAGCTGCAAACAAGCCTTTTAGCGTTTTATCTGCACAAAACAGTAGTGGTTTTACACAAGAAATGAGAACTCTGTGAGTAAATCTATATATTTATATGACTAAAGTGCATTATTAAAAGAAGCAATAAATTCAGTTTTCTACATAAAAAGAGTTAGATTTTCTAGTTTACCTCTGTATAGGGATTAATAAAATGTGCAACAAATAGCTAATGGAATGATCCATTTGAAGTTTGTAAAGGCATCTTGGGAAGCTGGCTGGAGTAGCCTTTTATTTTTTCAAAAAAGAATGCCTGTTAATTTTGATTCAGTTTTGTTCCTGAATGACTGTTTTAAAATGAGCTGAAAGACTGTTACCTGCCCATTTCTGCATGGCTGAGCAAATTCACCCGTAAATCCAAGTTTCTCTTCATTTCCATCACTATACGTCTCCAAATTACAGAGAATTCATTCCTGAGCTGGAGAGGTGCCAGAAGTTTCTCATCTAGCTGTCTGTGGGCTGCCTTTTTCTTTCCCCTCTTTGAGGCTTTCTGATGCCTAGAGTGAGCTCAACTCAAAGGTTTCCAGCCTCACGCTCGCCTCACATTCCCCCACAGTCACACCGAGCTCTGTGATTCTGAGGAATACCGCGTGCCAGCATCCGATTCACAGTCTCCTTTTACCTGCAGGTGTTCCAAACTTCAAAATGCGTCTGGTAATGTATTTGCTGCTCTAAACATGTCACTTTGGCATGCATTATATGCAGCTGCTAATTATTTTTTTTAAATCTGTCTTCTGAATAATGTGCATGCTAAAAAATGTCAAAGGGGGCTTGTAGAACAGTGTAAGCTTAATTGTTGGTCTAGGTGTGCATGTGTGTGTGTGTGTCCTTGTTAAGGTAGGCATGTGTGCATAAATATGTATTATTTATATACACATGTGTCTGTGCAGGCAGATATCACTAAAGGAATCTTATTTAAAGCACTACTTTTTATGTACATCCAGGTTTTCAAATCAGATCTGTAAATATCTTTACAGCAGCAAGTAGAGAAAAAATGCATTTTTCATTCACAAGCAAGTAGCATGTTTTAGGTACCTATTTGAAAAACCCTCCTTTCTTTCTTAAAAAAAAAAGGTGCTTGTGTCTGTGTCTATGGAGAGGGGGTGTTGGTTTTTGAAATTTTAGAGAGAAGAGTTATCTTGCTGCTGCACGAGAGAATTTTCTACCCCATGTTACCTGCCTTCTTAAAACTCAGTAGTCACTGAGGGGAAGGGATGTGGTTCTGCTCCGGAGTAACCCCAGGGGGATGTTGAGCTCAGCCGCAGCGTTCAGCAGGCATTTTAGGTATTCTAAATACTAGTGCCTGAATAGTAAGTAGATGGGGTAGACTCGCTGTTGCCGAGTCCTGCTATGCTTCTTGGCTCGTACAAATCACACCCACACTGTACATTTAGGATGTGCATGTGTTTATTGAACTCTAGCAAAGCAGCATGAGAGTGTAACCTCATAAATCAAATTATTTATCTGCCAATGTTGGGCCCCCCAGTCTAAAATTAAGAAATTACTTAGCAATTAATAATACATTCAGCATCCCTTGTCTCACCGAGTGGGACTTGCTCTTGGAGTTATAGAGATGAATGATTTTAGCAGATTTAATTGCTATTTCAAATCCTTAAGCTACAAAGATGCTTGTAGTACCTCACTTTATTTAAAAGGCTTATTTTGAAAAATGTATATTTCTAACTGTGGTGGTGAGCTAATTATGACTATCATGTTCAATGTGTTTAAGATAAACAACTTGTCTTGAGTATTGCTCACTTGTATAACAGAAATTTGTTCTCTTGTCTCCACATTATAACAATTCTTTCACTTTGCATTATGTTCTTGCTTTTTGAGAGATCAATAATTACTAATTGTTGTGAAGATAAGAAAATAATGTAGCAATTCAGAATTCACAAGGGAAAGTAGATTTAACTAGCAGTTTTCTGAGAAATTAAATAAAATAGGTTTTCACAACTGTTTTCTAAATGCTCGGTGGGTATTGATATTTGAAAATGGAAGTGGCTTAAGTGTAAACTTGTTAAGTGGAACAGATTAGGACAGTATTAATGTCACTTTGTTGTAGTTCCACACTATATTTAAAGTGAGGTAATGAACAGGTTATTTTATATTCACTATTAATTATTCCTGCATCATGATGTTGATTATAAAACAAACAATTGAATTTGATTGCTTTGAATCGGAGGTGATTGTAAACCTTGGCAAAATAGTTTACTGAACTGTAACAATAAAAATGTATACTTTTGAAAATCAGGGTGAGAACTACTTTTACTTTTTAGTACTTGACATCCAATATTTTATCATTTATAGAGCTGCATACTTATAGAGGATTATGCGTATTTTTTTAAATTACACAACTTTTTTTCTTTTATCCTCACCTGAGGACATGCTTATTGATTTGGAGAGAGGGAAATGGAGGGAGAGAAAGGAGGAAAGAAATACTGATGTGAGATGGAAACATCAGCAGTGCCTCCTGCATGTGCCCCAACGGAGGGCCCAACCCACCCCCCAGACCTGTACCCTAAGCTGGAATTGAACCCACTGTTTTTGTTTTTTATGAGACAATGCTCCAACCAACCAAGCCACACTGGCCAAGGCAAAAAAAAATTCTTAGCTTTTAAATCTTATTTTACTAACCACGTTTGATTCATAATTACTCAGAGTAGTACGGTACAAATGCATTTCAATATGTACAAAGGGTTCCTTGAAAGGGCATATTATATTAGGAGCCATTAAAAACCTGTGTAGGCTATTAATGTTATACTCATGTATTGTTTTTAATATCCTCTTTCTATTATGTGAGCCTATACACATGTAGAGGATTTTTTAAAGAAACTGTTCATTTACAATATTTAAATGCACCTAAGACTGTGACTTATTTGGTGCATGCTCAGTCTACAAACTGGAATCTTGTCTTTGAATGCAAATGTCATGATGAGGATTTCAATTTGAATGAATAGGACGACTGAAGTTTTAGTAGTACTTTTTTGGTATATATCGCAAGGTGCATTAATGGACATATACGAATATAGAGCTATGTAAAAATACCCCTTTCATTCAACTCCACAGAAACCCTTTTTATCTTACTTTTGAAGTTGGTTATTTGTTTGAATGAAGTCAGTTTCATAGACACTGTGTGGTAACCGGAAAACATTCAGTGCCATTTTCCAGGGAATATCATATGTAGAAAATAGTGAAAAGAAAGAAGGCCACATTTGCCATCTGTCTCTAATTATGATTTCCTACTGGCTTTTAGATATATTACAGATCATGTCTTTATTTTATAAAACAGATTTATATTAACTATAGTACCTAAAATGATTATGAAACACTTCCCTCGTGTAATTGTTTCCCCATTATAAGGCTGAGGCTGTTTTATGAAGCATTTCCTTCTTTAAGGCTCACATAATAGAAAGAGGATATTAAAAATATAGTTTGTAGACTGAGCATGAATCCACACCTGAAAACATTGATCCTTTAAGAAAGCTTTTATTGAGCATTGCTTTGGCAGGCCATCTCCTAGCCTTGGGGAAAAGGATAGGTGGGAGAAGGGAATTTTTTTTTTAAGATTTCATTTATTTGTTTTTAGAGAGGAGAAGGGAGGGAAAAAGAGAGGGAGAGAAACATCAATGTGTGGCTGCCTCTCGAGCATCCCCTACTAGGGACCTGGCTCACAACCCAGGCACATACTCTTATTTGGAATAGAACCAGTGACCCTTTGGTTTGCAGGCTGGCACTCAATTCACTGAGCCACACCAGCCAGGGAAGGAGAGGGGAAGTCTTGTCTAAAGACAGTGGAGAGTCTGTCCCAGCTCTTTCTTTCTTTCTTTTTAAAATATATTTTACCAATTATGCTATTACAGTTGTCCCATTTCCCCCATTCTTCCCCTCTGCCCTGCACCCCACCTGCCACCAACATTCCCCCACCTTAGTTCATGTCTGTGGGTTGTACATACTAAGTTCTTTGGCTTCTCCATTTCCTATACTATTTTTAACCTCCCCCTGTCTATTTTGTACCAACAATTTATGCTTCTTATTCCCTGTACCTTTTTCCCCATTTCACCCCCTCCTTTTTCTCCTCCCTGCTGATAACTCTCCATGTGATCTCTATTTCTGTGATTCTGTTCCTGTTCTAGTTGTTTGGTTAGTTTGTTTTTGTTGTTGTTTTTTAGGTTCAGTTGTTGAAAGCTGTGAGTTTGTTGTCATTTTACTGTTCATATTTTTGATCTCCTTCTTTTCCTTAGATAGGTCCCTTTCACGTGTCATATAATAAGGGCTTGGTGATGATGAACTCCTTTAACTTAACTCCTTTAAAGGAGTTAACTCCTTTAACTCCTTCTCTAGGAAGCCCTTTGTCTGCCCTTCCATTCTAAATGAGAGCTTTGCTGGATAGAGTAATCTTAGATGTAGGTCCTTGCCTTTCATGACTTTGAATACTTCTTTAGAGCCCCTTCTTGCTTGCAAGGTTTCTTTTGAGAAAATCAGATGACAGTCTTATGGGAACTCCTTTGTAGGTAACTATCTCCCTTCCTCTTGATGCTTTTAAGATTCTCTCCGTATCTTTAATCTTGGGTAATATAATTATGATGTGCCTTGGTGTGTACTTCCTTGGGTCCAACTTCTTTGGGACTCTCTGAGCTTCCTGGACTTCCTGGAAGTCTATTTCCTTTGTCAAATTGGAGAAGTTCTCCTTCATTCTTTTTTTTTTTCAAATAAGTTTTCATTTTCTTGCTATTCCTCTTCTCATTTTGGTACCTCTATGATTTGGATGTGGGAATGTTTAAAGTTGTCCCGGGAGTTCCTAAGCCTCTCCTCATTTTTTTCAATTCTTTTTTTTTTTTCATTCTGTTCTGGTTGAATGTTTATTTCATCCTTCTGGTCCAAACCATTGATTTGAGTTCTTATTTCCTGCCCCTCACAGTTGGTTCCCTATACATTTTCTTTCATTTCACTGTGCGTAGCCTTTACTTTTTCCTCTATTTTGTGACCATCCTCAACCATTTCTGTGAGCATGCTGATTACCAGTGTTTTGAACTCTGCATCTGATAGGTTGACTATCTCTTTATCACTTAGTTGTATTTTTTATGGAACTTTGATCTGTATTTTCATTTGGGCCATATTTTTTTCTCAGTGTGCTTATTATGTAATAAGGGGTGGAGCCTTAGGTATTCACCAGGGCAGGGGCAACTCACGTAGCTGCATTGTGACACTATATGTGGGGTAGAGGTCCCAGAAGGAACAGTGCTGCTTGCTCAACTCTCGGCCAGCTTTCAGTCCCTTCCCCTGCTACCCACAAGCAAATTGGGCCCTTCTGGTGTTGATTACCTGGGTGGATAGGTTTGTGTACATTCTAGGACCCTAGGTTCTCTCCAAAGCACTCTCCTGTGAGGCTGGGAGTTTATTCCACAGCCTCAACCCCCAGGGTTTTTATAGCCACAGGTTTTAAGGCTTTATTTCCCCACACTGGAACCCTGGGTTTTGCAGGCTGTCTCACTCCCCAGTTGTTCCTCCTGGTTTATCCGTATGCAAATGTGGGAGCTCCCCCTCTGCCAGCTGCCACCTCACCCTCCCCATCCTCCAGCTGCTGGCTTGCTGAAAGTCCTCTCTGCCTCAGCTGCCCATGTCTGCCCCTCCTACTAGTTTCTATGAATGTTTCTTCTTTAACTCCTTGGTTGTTGGACTTCCATACAGCTTAATTTTTCTGGCAGTTCTGGTTATTTTTTGTTTTTAAATTGTTGTTGTCCTTCTTTTGGTTGTACGAGGAGGTAAAAGTGTATTTATCTATGCCTCCATCTTGGCCAGAAGTCCCTCTGTTCCAGCTCTTTCATTACTAACAGTCATTTGTGAAGGTACCAACATTATCAGCATGATTTGAGAACTGGCTTATTTTTTATTCTACGTTGTTGCAAAGTGATACAGTTCTCAGGCTTTGCCAGTATAGAGAATGATCACTACTGGGGTAGGCAGGAAAGGCTGGTCAAGGAAATTCTGGAAAAGGTGAGTTCTCAACCAAGTTTTGAAGATTAGTAGCATGAACTGATGGAGAGGTGAGGAATAGGCATTTTGGGTGGATGGAAAAGAAATATGGGAAGAAGCAAATTAGGGCAGGAGACAACAAAGTGATGATATTAGGTGGAAAGCAGGAGTCATATTTGTAATAAAAGGAAGTGAAATTGAAAAAAATTACATGATTGGGTTTGAAATGTTTAAAATAAAATCTCATTAGCCTTATTATATCTTTTGGAAAATTCTTTGAGAAAGCGAAAATTTCTTCTGTTTTATTATACCCAATAGCCTCTGTAAATGGCATTTCTAAGTCTGTAAAATAATAATGAATGTTTCCTGTGGGCCAGGCTCTGTGCTAAATACTTTTAATGCATTATCTCTCCTGCCCTGACTGGTGTGGGTCAGTTGGTTGGATGTCATACCACAAAGTGAAAGGTCGCTGGTTTGATTCCTGCTCAGGGTACGTGTCCCCACAAGGGGCAACTGATCGCTGTTTCTCTCTGTCTCTTTCTTCCTCCCTTCCTTCTCTCTAAAAATAAATAAATAAAGTCTTTAAAAAAATCCATTATCTCACATAGTCCTCACTTACTACTTAAATCCTCATTTTACAGATGAAGAAACTGAAGTATTGAGAAGTTACATAGCTTGTAAAAGATTACACAAGGTCAGAAGTGGTAGAGCTGAGATTTGAATCCAAACTCAGGAGCCCCAGGCTTTTACCCCACTACATGGCAAGGCCACTTCAGCTTGTCACTCTACCTTTAGTTGTAGGTCCAGGCGGGTATGACCTTCTCTTGAAGATTTTGGAGCAGAGAAGTGACATGATCAAATGGCCTTTCAAGAAGGTGTATGTGCTCATGGTATAGAGGCTGCACTGAATGGAGAGCAGTCAGGCATCAGGGGGATGTGTTAGAAGGCTACATTGCTATTACAGGGAAGAGGAAATGAAATCTTGGACTAGGTGTGTAAAGATGAGAAAATATGAAGCAATGGTGAATAGGGTTTTGAGATCGATTAAAGGAAGGGGGTACAAGGGAAAGAGTACTCAAAGAAGACCTAAAAGTTTGAACTGGGTAGCAGAAGGCTGGTGTATGGAAAGCAGAAATGGACAGGAAGGGACTCTTGCTAAGGGAAGCTAACAAGAGTCCAAGAACTGTCTGTGGATAAACCACCTCCTTTATTTATCCAAATGAATAACATACAAATCTTTAATTTTTCTCTCATCTTAGGCACTGCATATTAACCTCTCAAGAGCTGCCTGATTTTTACTTCGGTCTTAATCCTTAGAGCAGAGATTAAGGAAGACAAAAGTTATGTTTATAGACAGCAACTATTCTGACAAAATTTTTGGTTTCAAATGCAGCTGTAAAAATACAATGTTTGGACCCACTCAATTTCTAGCAGCAAGATCGAGGAATTATTTTTCTTCTCCTTCTTTAATTTTTCAAAATGATCCCTTGGCTTCATGTAGAACTGATTCTGGCCATCAGAGCCTCGCACAACTGGCTTTGCTCATTGAAAATCTTTGTTCACAAGGTAGACAGAAGACCAGACACTGATGTCATAAGATGAAGATATCTGTCTTCTCATAGAGAAAGCCTTAAACAGCTGCCTCTCGCTGCCCAACTAATAAAGGAACAGAGGTAGTTGATCTAACATAAACAGAAAAAGATTAAAGTTATTTTCAAATAAAAATTTACATAATATAAGGTTGCTATATAAAATTGAAAACCCAATATTCAGTGAAAGGGAAATAATGGCAAAGATTTACCATATTTTTTTGGATCATAAGACACACCTAGGTTTTAGAGGAGGCAAACAGGAAAAAAATTTTGAAGCAAAAATGTGGTAAAATATTCAATAATATAAATAACATAATATTTCACCAATGTAAATGTAAACAGAACTCAACAGAAGCATTAACAACCATTATTTCTCCCAAATTTGGGGGAGGGGGAATGCATCTTATAGTCAGAAAAATACAGTAATGCTAAATATGCTTTAAATACAGAAATGAATAGTATTTTATGGATTTGTAATACAATGTGAGGAGCTCAAAGTAAAAATTTATTTGCTCTTAGTTTTTTTAATTAAATTTATTAGGGTGACATTGGCTCATATGGTCTTATAGGTTTCAGGTGTAAATACCTATGATATATGACCTGTGTATAGCATTGTGTGCCCACCACCCAAGATCAAATCACTTAATTGCCCTTAAAACTGAAGAGTATAATGGGAAAATGTGCATATTCTTCCAGGCTGACTTCTTTTACTGTACAGTGCAGGAAAACACTTGTAGTAATATTACATGCAGTAATATCACATAGTGTCCATGGTACACAAAAAAGTAAACTTTTAAGAAACAATCACATTAACCTCCCAAGCCTTGTAAGCCTAGGCATACACAGACTTATGCCTAACAAGCTCTGATGAGTAAAAGATATGCTCTGATAACATGTTTGTTTTGAGACAATAACATAAATCTCACGTTCATTCATAATTAGCACTGCCAGACTCAGAAATACAGGGTTTGCACACTCTGACCTCCAGAGAATGAATCTGTTATAAGAAGATGAGTAGAAATGTTCTTCTCAGTCCCGGACTTAGATATAGGAGATTATGTTTCCCTGACTGCATTAAAACAAAACATTGGGAAGGGAGGGGATCCATCCAGGTAGACTTCCGTGATTCTGAGCTTCACTCTTGACCTCGGGGCAGTGATAGTTAACCTTCATGACAGGCTAATGAGGTAAGCATTACTGATTATTACTCATTTTACAGATGGGAAAACTTTGGCTAGAGAGATTCAGTAACTTGTCCAAGGTCACCCAGTGGATAAGTAGCAGAGCAGATTTGAATCTAGGGCTGTGCTGGGCATGGTGGGCATGAGCAAAGCAGTGACTGGTGGCTTTCCCACCCAGAAACCTCTCCCCTGAAGCTCTCCTTTTCTTACTGCTCTTACAACCTAGGTTCTTTCTGTGTACAGTAAGGAAATACAGTTGTAAAGTTAGGAACCAGCACCAGAGCTGTTTTGTTTTTTTGTTTTTTTCGATGGGCAGGTAATGAGTTGCTCACTGAGAGTAAAAATATGTTGCTGCTGTATTGTAGTAATACATGTCCCTGAGTGTGGACCTGCTCATCCTCATCCAACTATGTCACTTTTCCTAAATGGGCACTGATGATATTTGGAATTGGGAAAACTCAATTCTGCCTTTTGTTTTGGTCCACATTGAACGGTTTGAACTCACACTTTATGAGCAGAGCAAATTGCCAGGATATGACCATAAACATATGACTAAAAGTACATGAACATTCTAATGTACAGAACTCTAATAAAGGAAGAATTAGGTATAATACAACCCCCAATAAGCTCTATTTATTCACAGGCTGATTCTCATTTAGCTTCCTCGTGCATCTCATTCTGAAGAAATGGTACAGTAGAATAAATACAAGCTTCAGAATTAGATGTTCCTGGTACAAACCCTCCTTCTGTCACTTTGACAATCTACTTTAGTATCTCTGAGGAATAGGGATAATGCTTTGTATTGCTGTGAAGATAAGATGGTGCATGTGTTGTTCTTGGCATAGGATAGGTATTTAACAAATGTGTTTAGCACATCAATAGGAACACAGAAGCAGATGCATAAGTCATCAAAAGTGCGTGACTCTGGACTTCTATGTTCAAATCTGAGCTCTATCACTTATCAGCTAGATGACCTTGGGAATTGTACTTAGCTTCTCTGTGCCTTAATTTTCTTGTCTGTAAAATGAAAATGATGACAGTACCTTCCTCCTAGCATTGGTAGGAGGAATCCATGGCTCACTGTAAGGAAAGCACTGCGATAGTGCCTAACACACAGTAAGTGTTCGTAAGTGTGAGATTCAGTTCACTGCAACCTTGTTTCTCTGCAGAGGGGGAACCCTGGCAATTCAAAGTATACCTAAAGGCAGGTATTTCCAGCTTCTTGATTTCTAAGACCTAAAGATACTTATTTTGATTCCGTGCTCACTGAATCATTGATGTTATGATGTTATGTACCTCAGTCGGACAGTTTCTGGCATAGTCATACCCATTGTTGGTGAAGGTCAGGCTATCACATTCCAGTTGTGGAGAAGAGTAAATTAGTTCAACCACATTTAGATGGCACTTTGCAATATCTATCAACATTTTAAATGCACATCTCTTTTGACTTATCAATTCACTTCTAAGAATTTTTCTACGGATGTACTCATAACATTGAGCAAAGAAATGCAGTAGAGTTGGTTGCACCATTGTTGGTGGTACTAACAATCTATAAACAACTAAATATGCATCTAGAGAAAAGTGCTTAAATAATTTATGATATATCAATGCAATGGAATACTGCAGAAGTGATTTAAAGTCTGTTAGAGCTATACGAGTGGACATAAAAAACTGTACGAGCATACTTTTAGGAGAAGACAGGCATTTTTTCATAGTAATGACTATAGTGTGAATGATATTGTTTGTTTTAAAAAGTAAGCAGATATGTGCTTACATTAACTTGCTTGTTTAGTCATGTCATAGAAAATTCTCAAAACATACATGAGAAATCATCAGTATTGTTTACCAATAAGAAGTGGAAATATCCATTGAGTGGGTACTTTGACCTTTCACTGCATGGCTACTGTTTGAAGTGTGTAACATGGACATGTATTGCTTTTACAATTTAAAAATGGCCAAGAAATACATTTCTTTTTCATACCCCTAGATACTAGTTTTTTTAAAAGATTAGTTCTTTATGAAAGCATAATCCTAAACCTTGATATAATATTTTTTGAATTATTGAGCCAAGCATCATCCTAAGTTAAAACAGAAAATGTAGGAACTCACTGCCAAAGCTCCAATTTGCTCCTAGGGAGCAGAAACCAGATGACTAAGGAGATTTCCTACCATCAAGTCACAGGAGAGTCTTAAGTCCTGTGGCAAAAATTCCTGTTGTTCAAAAGTTCAAGCACTTAGAAAGGAATCATTAAATCAAAGAGCATTAGGTGGGAGAGGGGAACATTGAGTAAATGACTTTTCCTCAGGACTTAATAAATTGAATGCTAAACATGGGGAAACATTACACATGGGACTTTTTTTCACATTAAGGTTTCTCTGTACTGCTAAAGCCCCTCTCTCATTCTTTTGCAAAATGCTATATAAAAGTAACATTGCTTTTGGGTTTTGAGGGCAAAAGTAATTTGCATGCAGGGTTAATCAAGATTCCTTGCCCTTTATACTTTTGAAAGTGCTTACACATACATTGTCTCCTTTGCTATTCACAAATGAGCTTTAGTACAGGTATTATAGAGCTCATTTTCTGCATAAGGACCTGAGGTTTGGAGAGGTTAAGTGATAAGTTTAAGCCAGTCAGTGTGTAGCTGAACACACAAGGACCCTTGGTTATGTCTTGGCTGTCCTTGCCACCAGCAGCCAAGGGCACAGCTGTGTAGTTAGCAGAATTACTACTGTGGTTGTGAAGTTGGCTCAGTATTTCTTCAGAATCACTTTTGCTCCTATTTAGGAAGACCCAGAAATGGCCAATTGAACTTTCTTCCCAATGTGAATTATAAACATGCTGAATTTAAATGTTCAGAGATATCTAATAAAATCCAGATAGATAAGGATTTCTAGTTCAGCTCTATTCCTTACTAGCTACGTAATCTTGGGCAAATTGTTCCCTCATCTATGAAATGGGAGTAAAGATAGTATTGATCTTCCAAGGCTGTTATTAGGAATTTAAATGAAGTAATGTATGCAAAGTGCTTAACAGGGTGCATGGAATATAGCAAAGTGTTGGTATACACCAGCTATAAAAATAATAGTTAATAATGCTAGAGGAAAGTCAGATTTCAGGTCGGTGCAGCAAGCATGGCTCTGATAGCAGGCAGAGCTTTTGTCTACTTGGAGGAGATAGGAGGAGCTGCATCCCACAGTGGGCACCAAAGAGTCTCTTTCCTTTTAAAGGAAACTTCCTTGGGATGACAAGGAACTGAGAATAGGCAGCTCAGTTGAAATGTCACTGAGCCTCAGTGCAGAGGCTTGAGCATCTCTGACTAGAGAAACCACCCCCCCACTTGGCACCAGGGTTCCAGTCGATGGGCAACAGTAAGATGAGGCAGGCAGAAAAGTGCCAGTCACCCTGGGCTTCAACACGAGACAGTCACCTCCCCTAAGAGGGTAACCCTAAGATCTTCCTGCTCTAGGAGTTTGTCTTTAGTCTCTTAAATTTCACTTTTTAAAATCAGAAGTCTGAAAAGCTAGAGCCGAGGGTTCACATAATGAATGATGAAGTGATCTATTTGCTATTTAGCTTAAAAGTACTGGTTCTTCTTTTGAGTTTTTAAAAACTTGGTTTTTTTTACTACACAATTAATTTATACTTACCGTGGGAAATACACACAATCAAAACAGAATAAATGAAAGCCCTTAGGAAAAAAGCATTGTTTATATTTATTTTGCTGTGTAGTGTAGTTATTGAGACATTTTATAAATATATTTATTTTTATAAAACTGGCCAAGCACTGTCCATACAGTCTGTGACCTTTAGAATAGTAACAATGTGCCCTTCACATCCTCTCGTATCAATGATGCTTCTCTACAACTTCATCTTCGGTGGGTCCACAGTGTTCTTCAGGGTGGACATTTTGTAATTTTACTAACCTTCCAATGTTAAATGATCAGTTTTTTTCCTGTAAGAAAAATTCTTTTTAAAAAATTGTTGTAGATAGTGGCGGGGGGGAGAAGGGGAGGGTTTTCAGGAAAATCTATAAAGGACACATGGACAAAACCAAGTGGGGGTGGGCTCAGGGGTGGGAGGTGGGGATGGCTCGGGGGGAATAAGAGGAGGGGAAATGGAGAAAACTAAAAAAGTCATTGTAGAACTCCTTAGTTATTTCTTTAAAATAAATGTCCAGAAGTGGAATTTAAGTATAAATGAATTTTTAAAGATTTTGATGTCAAATTGTTTGCCAGTCAAATTTGACCAGTTTTATCCTTACTCTTAATACCAGAGTACAGCTAGATCAATGACTATTTAGGTATAAACATGGCTTCTGTCCATTTATTGTCAAAGGTGAATACCTCTACAAAAGCCTTTATGCTAAGAATAAAGAATACTTCTTGTTAGTGCCAACTTCTATTTTTGTTTTTATACTCCAAGCGTAATATATCCATCAGATAGTGTGTGAAGTGTATTCAGGAGGTTGGTAATGGTACCAGTATGATATCATTAGCTTTTGATGGAACGTGACAGAAAATGGAAATAATTTGGAGGAAACGCTACTCTAAGTACACTCCCCCGGAGCCCATTAATTCCGCCCACGTGTCCTTTTTCAGATGCGAGGATAAAACAATCAAGGGTGTTTAAATTCTTCCTCTGTGGTATCATTGTATCAGTTTCTCTGGGATTGAAAGCAACCCTCCGCGATCCCTTCTGCATCATGCTAGGCTTCACAGTGGAAACATTAAGATTGGACCCTTTTCAGTAGAAATTACTCTTGGTGACACCAGCCTGCTGTCAGAGTAACTCCTGCTGCAAAGCAAGTGTCTGAATTAATGGTCTAATAAACTGAGTTAGTGTTTCATCTTGGCAAAGGATTAATTAGGTGAAGAGAAACTAACATTTATTTGGGTTCTTATTTGACAGGCCCTTTATTATTACATTTTTGCATTTACTACTGACTATAAACCTATGAGGTAAGTGTTACTGTGGGCATTTTACAATGAAGGAACAGAAATTCAGTCAAATAAAGTGTCTGCCCTAGGTCCGCATGCACAGCTGGTGAGCCTCAAAGTTGGGATTTGAACTTGGGTTCCCTGCTTCTGGAGCCTGTGTTTGCTATCTGCTGCTTCTAACCAGTTATACAGCCTGACTGTTTCTTTCCTAGAATATTCATTGCACGTGTGAATACACTTTTAGCCAAATAAACTGTTGGTTCTCCCTTCAAAATCAGTGTGTTAGGCAGACTTAGAGACTCAATCCACTTATCAATGCTATGTCAGTTAAGGTACTTTAGTAAGCCAGAAAGAGAAAATACACTGTCTTGCTTAACAAGATATCTTGAGACAGGGCTTCCAGGTCTTTTCAGTGGATGCTAAAACCCTTTGAGGGATTCAGGAGAGTCTCATAACCTTAGTGCAGCACCTCTCAGATGACTTACGTTACCATGAAGGGGAAATGTGCCTCTACAGTGGAGAGATCCCAAGGACACCACCGTACCCAGCTTAGCTTTGCTGAGAGTGGGACGGCCTGACATCTGTTCCTTCATGGGAGAGAAGAATACCGTATCACCCACATAGTACTCTTGACAAAAGTGTGCAATCAGAATATAATCGTAAGGCAATAATCCTCCAAGTCTACAATCCATTTTATAAGCCAAGTGGCTGGTATCTTTCTAAAAGTCAATGTCATGGAAAACAAGCAGACAAATGAAAGGCAGTGGGACTGGTGTAGCTGTAAGAAGACTGAAGAGAGGACATTGACTGGATCCTGGACTCTTCTCCCCTCCCCACCTCCTTGTGCAAAGGCTATAGAAGACATTTTAGAGAAAATGGGCAGTTTGGGATAACATCGAATTTGTGTGATTTCCTTAGCTGGGATATTGTGCTGTGGTCATATGAAAGAATATCCTTATTCTTAGGAGATACATGCTGGAGCATTTAGGGGTGGAGTGTCATGATATCTACAATGTACTTTCACATAACTAAATTTTATGGACTTACGATCTGATAAATAATTTAGATCTTTCATTTATTGGTTATTGATGTGGATTTCTCTTATTTCTCAATGTTATGACAGTTTATTTAAAATCCTTCTGTGATATTTTGAACTCTTGTCTTTCATTTCATCTTTATACCTTTTCAACAATGATGAAGCCAATGCCTGGGTTTGTATTAATCTCTTGTCCTTCAGAATCTGCTCTCCACATCCAGGTCATCAGGTAGAGGTTAATGCATAAGCCTGCATGATCTTTACCATTTTATTAGATGCTCGCAACAATTTTGCAAGAAGTGTTTAGGCCTGTTTTTGTTTCCAGCTAGTCTACATTTGAAAATGAATCTAACTCATTAGTTTCCTAGAGAATAATCATTTAGAAATGGGAACAGTAAGGGACTGTTATGCCACTGCCTCCGACCTCTTTTGCTAACTAATTCTTGGATAAGGTTTACATGTTTTTTTTTTATCAACATTTGGCTTCTCCATTTTCCATAAAGTGCCTCATTTTTATATGGCACCCAGAGTTAATGGCATTGAGTGCTGCCTTCCTAATTGACCTTCACCAAAGCCTGGTGAGGCTGGCAGGACAGGGGCCACCCTCCTTCTCTTCATGGTGGGGAAAGGAAGGCTGGATTGGAGCTGTGTTATACAGGTAATTAGTGGGTGAGTGATGGGAACGGAGTCTGGGCTTCCAAGTTCTTTGGGGCTTTTTCTCGTTTACATGCTTCTTCTCGGCAATGTCCAAAAACCTGTGCTCCTATCCATTTCTCCAGTGGCATTTCCTTTCATCACATCATTGACTGCAAATCTGCTGTATGTCCAGACTAGGACTGGGAATTAAAGACAAAAGCAAATGCTTCATGATCTCTGGCCTCAAAGTGCTACTATTTGGTAAAAAGAACTAGACGTCAGATATAGCTTATATTATATAAATTAGATAATAGACGTGTAAGGGATTAGCTGTCATAGAAAAGGGGGTAGAAAAGTTCTTCAGAGGCATGTATGTTGTCTTCAGGATCTTATTTTTGTAATTCTCTGGGGTTTTCTGGAGAGAATCTGCCATTTCTTTGAACAGAGGGTGTTTATGTTTATTATTAGAAATGGTGTATAAACATATATCCCTGATGATTTCTCTGATTCTAGAATCAAACATGGGCCTGGAGAAGTGCGAAAGAACAGACATCATACCACACCTCACACTATCCCCTTCCACATTGGTGTCTTTCTTTGCCACACAGTGCCACCCCTGGATGGGTTGACTGAGGCTCACACAGAGTGTGACAGAGGAGTCTCTTGTGAACCCTTCTAATGGGAGGATGAGGTTAAACCACTAAGAAGTATCTGGTCATCATCAGGTTTTAAGTTCACGGACTTGTGCTTTGAGAGATAGGATTTGATGTGGGATAGGGCATATCATGAAGGATATTTTAAAAGCAGCTCACTTATAATCAACTGTTGGGGAATGTAAATTCATTTTCATTGTAACTGGGTTGGTATTTATCTAGTATGCACCCACACAGCAGGACCAGTGGTTATAATATCGAGTACTTCTGCATCTGTTTCATGATAACCTCACCTCCACTCTCTCTCAGCATCTTCTCGAGGATTGGCTTCACCATCTCCACCTTCAAAACCCAGCAACCAAAGGGTAAATGCTTGGCACAGCAAGAGAACTGATTGTCATATATTTTGAATGTCTTTTTTCAATAGCTATTATTATAGTTCCTAATTCCATGCCATCAATTGCACAATTCTCCCTCAGATGTTTTCATACCTTAAAACTTGGCAAACTGACTATTAAAACTATTCAAATCATGGCATCAAGTGAAAACTCAGAAGTTTCCTAGTTAAAATAGTAAAAGAAAATATGTACAGTATTCATATTTTTAAATGCTTGATAGAGAAGTTTCCTCTTTTTGGAGTACAGAGACCATCATCAGTTAAGAGGAAAATTAGCATGGAAACAAGCAGAATGTCGCTTTGCATACTGCAGGTGCTCTGTGAATGTTGCTCAGTCACCCTGTACAGAATGAGGCTATTCCATGTAGAGGAAAGAGCTAATCAGTGGTCATCAGCTATTATGCCAATGCAGATTTTTTTTTTAATGATAGCAGCCTTCTCCAGCTATTGACTTCTCAATTCCACCTTTCTCAACAGACCTCCTTGTAGTAACCTCCCAGGGGGTGTCCTTCGCTATTTTCTCTGAGGATCTCTCATGAACTTATTTAACGTCTTCCAGATGTAGACTCACTTTGTTTCCTGGTATCACCAGATATAGCCCAAGTCTTTCTGGGATCCACACTTTTGTAATGCCAGTACTCCTTGTTCCTAGCTCATGCTCAGTTAAACATGTTTCTTAAATACATGAAAGGCTAACCTCAAATTATTTTATAGTTCAAGTAAAAATATGTCTGCCCAAAGTGTCCATGAGACTATGTTTCTGTATACAGTTTCATTTATCTACCATTTACACTTAGCAGTGGCACATTTTTAGCTACTAGGGAGTTAGACTGCCTTTCAGATTCAGAAAACAACTAATCACGCTGGCATGAGATGTGCAGAGGAATGGCTGTCTTGGCTGTATTTTCTCTTGCTCTTTCACTACGATGAGAGTCAGTCATGCTTAGTAACCAGTCAAGAGCATGTTCACCTGAAATGGTTCTTTTTACAAATAAGAAACATGAATTTGAGTGCTGTACAGAAGTTGCCAGCTAATAAGATAATCCTCTTTTCATTTCAAAGTCTATACTCTAATCTTAAAACAGAAGTCTCCTTTTCTTTTTTTTTAATGCAACAGTCACTGGATAAAGATTCTGTTATCGTAATCCTATTAAAATGTATTCACTTTTGCAGTACACTTTGATAATAATATTTATTCTTCTAAGCACATAGGGAGAAGAGTGATAAAAGACAGATCTATTCAAAAATTTGGGGAAAAAAGTTGCAGAGAGGGGAACTATCAGAAGCTTAGATATGAATAGCAACTAATACTACAGAAGAAAATAATCATTAACTCATGAATCAGGCTTCTACTGAGCCTCTGTTTGGGAAGGATAGTAATTTGCCAATTGAAATGCTCTGTACTGAGAACGTGTGTCCACATGGGCAAATGTTGGCTAAACCGAACTTCCTGCACACTGAACTAGTAACTGATCCTCACCCCGTGACATTTCTACTACATTGCCTTTTATTGGCACTAATGGCTTTGAAGTTACTAACATCACTTAAAAAAATAAACAAGTAATTAACTTTGACAGAAGGTGAGTAAAGAGAGCCATGAATAACAAATTGATTCTGTTGAGAATATTAGCTGGTGCCCAGCCTTTTAGTTAGTATAGATATTGTGCTTTCTTCTCTTCATTTTGTATAAGAGCAATAAAAATTCCAGGTGACTGCTGACATTTTTGCTTGGAGTGAAGGGATCTCTCTCTCTCCTCCTTCCCTCTGAAAACCAATAGTAATAAAGTTTAGTTCTCTATTCCTGATATAATTATCCTGTGTTCCTGTACTGATCCAACTTCATTTATGTACTGGCTGCCTAAAATGATTTGCCATTTCTACCAGCTTTCCTCTATTTTTTTTTTTGTTTCAAATCAAATCAAAGTGAATTTCTTAACATCTGTGTATTTTGTCTCTAGTGCTAGGCTTTTCATGTATTTTTATGCCAAGGTTGAGGTTTTCCTTTATTAATGGTTTATTGCAGGTGTGTCTGAGGTTCAGCTCATTGAGAAAATATCCACTTTTGTTCATAAAGATTCTGCCTGAAAGTTACTTACAAGGTAGTACAGGGTTAATGTATATTTTTTCTATAAAAATAGTCAATTTTTAAATTTAATTTTGTTTTTTAATATTAAACTTAATGTTTAATATTATTAAATATTACCGGTGCAAAAATATAGTCATTATTATATTACAGTCCTCACAGGTTCAAAAATAAGTTCATTATTATATATTTGCAGAAAATCTATACATTATTCATTTAAATTTAAAAGACCTGGAAGACTACTTCTTTTGTGGGTGGATCAAGACTTATACTTGCCACTCTGAAGCACTGCATATGATCTGGTGGACATTCGTAAGGCTTCCTGCAATGTGTTCTATTCTACTCTCAAGGTATTTGGTGACTAAATTAGACACCAAATGGAGTTGTAGTGGGATTTGAGGGTGGTTTAGGATCTCCATTCTCCCTCACTACAGAGCAAATATGTTTTCTAGGGCAATGGAGGGCCCAAGTCCAGAGTAAAGCTCACCACTTTGAAATAAAATACTTATGGAACAAGCTGTACATTTTCCTTTTCTCAGCTAAATCTAAAATTCCATAATGCTGGTATTCCTTACAGAAGTTTGTGAGGGCTTTCCCCAGAGCTGACATTCAATCACTCACTTGTCTGCAGTGTTTTACATCTACATGGTTGGTTTTCTGGGACAGACGTATTCATCATTTCTCTTTATCTCAGACAGGGATGCTTTAAATTCCTTGTTACTGCTGAGGTTTAAGCGTGGAATAGGTTTTTTGTATTGAGGCGTTTTTTTTGTTTGTTTTTGAGGAGTAATCATGCCGGGTAGTTGTAGTTTCCCATTTTTGAATGGAAACCCTGCAGAGATTTCGTTAATGTATATTAAAATCGCACACCTGTGTGGGTTTCTTTGTTTCATTTCCAGACCAGGCTAGTGAGGCAGAGAGGGCCTTCATTTGGTCTCTGCTTCTCGGCTGAGAAGCTTCAGCAGGGCTGGTTGGTAGGGAGTCGGCAGTTCGGAAATGAGCAAAGCAAACGTGGCCTGTGACCTCAGGTGGATATCCAGCCACATAGGACCTTGTGCGCACCTTAGTGTTCTCTGCTTGGCCCCCTGGTAATCTAGTCACTGGCCTTCTCTCCATCCACCCTTCCTTTTATTCCTCCCCTTTGGATTATATCCATTCCTCAGTTCATTGGCACTCTCATCAGCGGTCCCTGTAAGGGCCTTTTTTATGGCATGGATTTATTTTCCTTTTAATCCCTAATCACAACTTATTCCCCCTCCCCAAGACATCTACTCAAATGTGTTTGGTGTGAGCATGAAGGTATGTGATTCCTATAACATATGCAGTCTTTTATGTGTTTGTGTTATGTTAAAACATAGCAAAAGTGTTATGTTATGGGTCTCATTCTTTTTCATATTTTCCTCTCATCACATCTTAAATATCTCTCCATGTGCATACTGGATACCAGTTCATTTCTTCTGATTCTACACAGTTTTTTATAAAACCATCATATTTATCCATTCTCCTCGAGTCCTGCTCACTTCAGTGGCCTCCCCCCATTTCTCCACACCCTGAATTATAGTCACATGGACTTCTTTACATTCCTCTGAAGCAGCAGAAGTCTCTGCATCTCCTTCTTGGCCCCCATGCTCACCACCTATATAATACCTATTATTATACATCCAGTACATTTGTCCTTAAGTGTAAATTCGAGAAGCCATCCTGATCTACCCTCCAGAGTATGCTTATGCTGCTGCTGTGTGCTCATTGTACGCAGTACTTCCCCTGTTGAAACTAAGCTGGCAGTTGGTTACAATGCTCTATTAGCCAGAAAGCTCCCAAGGGCTTGGATTGTGTCTGCTTTGCTTGCTATTGAATGGTTAACTTCTTAGTAATTAGCCCAATGTCTAGAACATGGTAAATACTCTATAAAAATTTTCTTGTTGATTGAATAAACAAATGTGTAAGTGAAGTCAAGACATGGCTGCCGAATCAAGAAGTTCTTAGTACGCTAATGAAACAGCCAGTTGGTAATAGTATCCCCATTTTGTCGGAAACCAAAGCTCAGAAATATGAATTAAATTGTTAAAGTTATGTAGATGAGTCAGGAAGATGGGATTCAAACACATTTGTCTTTGGCTGTGTACTAACGGTAACAAGCAAAATCTCTGTTGCAGTGGAGGTTACATTCTCATGGGAGACACAGTGAACAAGTAAACATATAGTTACAGGTGGTGTTAAAGGGCTGGAGAAAGATGGGATGGTGGTAGTGGCTAATTTAAATTGGTTGGTTTGGCACATTTGATTAAATGAGAATGAAAAGGAGCCAGTAATAGAGAAATCCAGGATGAGAATGTTCCAGGCAGAAGAAAGAGGAAGTGTGAAGGCTAAGAGGGGAGAACAAGCTTGGTGGTTTGAGGAACAAGTAGGAGGCTCCTGAGGCTGGTGAACAAATAGGAGAGTGGCGATGAGGTAGATGGTGTCTTAGTCCATTTGGGCCATTAGAAAAAAATACCATACTGGGTGGCTCATACACAGCAGAAATTTATTGCTCACAGTCCTGGAGGCTGGGAAATCCAAGATCAGATTGCCAACATTGCAAGGTTCTGGTGAGGATGCTTTTCCAGGTTGCAGACTTGCAACCTGGAAATACAAAATGAGAAGTCAACTTCTCATTGTATTCTTGCATAACAGAAGGATGAGAGAGTGCTTTTAGGCCTCTTTTATAAGGCCACTAATCCCATTCATGAGGGCACAGCCCTCATGACCTAATCACCCCCTACAGGACTGACTTCCTTATATCAACACCTTGGGGGTTAGGGTTTCAACATATGAACTTGGCAGTGGGGGGCCATGAACATTCAAACTACAGCAGGTGAACAGTTCAGTGACATATCACATAAGACCTTATAAGCCATAATGAGGACACTGTGTGTCAGGAAGTCATTGGGAGTTTTCTTTTTCCTTTTTATTGGCTACATTGGAGTGACACTGGTTAACAAAATTACACAGGTTTCAGGTACACAATTCTGCAGCACATCATGCGTGCACTGCATTGTATTCTCCAGCCCAAGCCAAATCTCCGTCCATCACCATTTATCACCCCTAAACCAGAGAGTTCACATGGTCTGACTTATGTCTTAAACAGATCACTTTGGCTGATTATAGGGAAAAAAAGAGTGGAAGGAGGGAGTCCAGCCAGAAGATTGCAGCTGTGATTCAAGGTGGTAACTGTAAAATTGATGAAAAGTGGTCAGATCTGAAATATATTTCAAAGTAGAAGAAGTGAGACTTGCGAATTTGTTGAATGTGTGTTTGGAGGAGGAGGGGAGATTGGGGTGAGAGAAGTGTGACAAAGGAAAGATCCATTTGGGGCTGACTCTAGGTAACGATGGGGCCGTACTCTGAGATGAGAAAGACTGAGGTCAGACAGATTTCAAGTAGAAAGCCAGAAAATGAGAATTGTTTTGGACATGCTTGGTTTGAAGTATCTTTAGACATGCAGGGGTCTGGTCCAATAGGGATACAACCCAGGGCATGGGGGAAGGGTTAAGTCTTGAGATACAAGTGTGAGAGCTCTTTGTGCATTGATAGTTCTAAAGCTATGTTCCAGGACTAGTGAGGGGAGCTGGAGAAGAAAGGGGGCCAAAGGAGTGGCCAGTGAGATAGGAAGAGGGAGAGAGAGAGAGAGGAGAATATGTTCTAGGAAAGTGGTCAGCTGTGCCATAGGCTATTGAAGGTTTTATAAAATGAGGACACTGTTCACTGGATTTGGCAAAAACTCTGCTCATCAATGACTTTCCCCAGACCCACTTCCTATACTGTGGCCAAAAAGCTAATGGACATGCTTTTTCATTTGTTGTTTGTAATTCTATAAATCAAGCTCTTCTCTATAGGCACCAGAGGATTCTATTACTTAAAATCACTTTCCAGGAGGAAGTCATTGTGTGAAGTTGAGTATTCTGTTCTATTGCAAATTAATGCCCCCTAATTTTTCTAAGAGTTGTGATTCATGTAGCAGGTGTTATTTTCCTTTTTTCTTTCTTCAGTAAAACTCTCATTCTTTTACCTGACCTGCCTAATTACTTGATGTGCTTAAAATCTTTAAATTTATTTTCTGGAATGACTATCTACCAGCTAATGAACCTTTTGTTCAGTTTAAGGACAGTGCTAATTAGTCTGATAGATATATTAATACACTGATAAGTAATATCAATAAGTCTGATAGTAATAATGATGGCTTATTAAGCTACCATGTGCCAGGCATTGTTCTAAATGCTTTACAGTTATTTACTCATTTAACCCCCACAACAACCTATGAGCTAAGTACTGTTATTACTCCATTTTACAGATGAGGAAACTGAGGCACAGAAAGGGTAAGCAGAGTGTCAAGGTCAGTTATCTAATAAGTGGAGGGCCTAAGTACACAAAGCCTGAGCTTTCTGGTGCTGAGATAGATTGTCTTTATTTACTCATTTTTTCATTGGATGCTTTCCATGTGCTGGGCAGTGGTGATAGGGGATAATGGGCTTCCGCACCCTAAGAACTAGCTCTCCTTCCCAGCTCAGGCTTGCCAAGGTTTTCCCCAATAACTTTTTGAATTGAGATTTGCATGCTGTATTTGTGGTTTTCCAAAACATTTTCTCGAAAACAACCTGATAGGCATGAAAAAAATTTTAGTGTTGGTTTGACGAAGATGACACTAGTTCAAGTTAATGAAAGTGAACTTGCATAATGTAAGTGCCTGTCACGAACCCTTCAAAGCCGCCATTGTGATTGCTGTTTTATTTAGAGATTGTAAATATTGACAAACCATGATTAAATTTCCCAGTTCCCCTTTTCTGTCAGCAATAAGGACACTGAAGATCTGGTTAAAATTAATTACTTGATTTGCATGCAATTTGTTAATCACTCATTTCCTACAAGCCTGAATATTTTCTCATCTTGTAGAATAAAATAAATTTTAAAGATGGCAACAAGATTGGAAAAGATAAAGCTTAAATTTTAACAGTGTTTCCTTATTTAAAAGTGGACGCCATTCTTTGACCTCTCAGGTGTTTGGTTTTGGGGGGTTTGAAGAGGAGTTTCTTCTTCTCTACATTAATAGCTGATAAGGAAAGAGAACAAAAAAGAGGTTTTTGGTTTGTTTATAGAAATACCTTATATTTTATTTGGTTACATACATTAGATCTTTATTTAAAAAATAAAGAAGAAAACTCTCAGTGATGTGCATATGTGTGTGAGTTGTGAATGTCTGCTATAGTAATTTATTGGTAAATTTCAACCCCCAAGAGGAAGCTCAGCAGTGAATCTCCATCATCTTCTTTTATAAAGACTTTTACTCATTTACTTTTAGAGAGAGAGAGAGAGATCAATACGGGGGAGAAACATCATGTGAAAGAGAAACATTGATCGGTTCCCTCTTGCCCCAACCAGGGCTGGATCTGCAACCCAGGCATGTGCCCTGACTGGGAATTGAACTGGCAACCCTTTGCTTTGCAGGCCAAAGCCCAGCCAACTGAGCTACACTGGCCAGGGTGATCCCCATCATCCTATGTTCTCACACACCTACCGGGTCACAGAAGCAACTATGTGAAATCATAAAAACACCAAATGATTATGCTATAACCTGCTGTGTTTTACTGTTTTTTTTTAAATGGATTGTTTGTCTTCAGATTATTCAGGAAGTACTATAATGAAAAATGCTTCTCTTTGCAGTTTTCACCAGATAGTAGGAAGGGAGTGGGGTTTGCCTGGGAGAGGGGATGGAACCAACCCATATTGGATGCTTCTGGGGTCCCTGGATGTTGCTGGAACATTTTAAACACATTATCTAATTTAATCCTCCCAACAACTCCATAAGGTGGGTGTAATCACTCATAATTCACCAATGACAAGCACTGAACTCCACTGGAAAGCTTTAGACATGGGCATTTCTGCCCATCTTCAGTAGCAAAGCAGCCTTGAGCTGAGTGAAACTGGGTGGAATGGATTTTGCGCCTGGCCCTTACTGAGTAGGTTGAAAGCCATTTTCATGCCTGCTGTTTTGTTATGTATTTTCCCTTTTGTAGGGTAGAAGGGATTAGCTCCCCTACAAGGCCTTTCTCCAACGGTGGTAATTTGAATATGTAAACCCACCCTTGCTAACAGGCTCACTTGAGGAGAATAGGACATTTGTAAGGAAATGATCATACAAACCATAAGACTTAACTCTTGGTTTTCTAAGGAGGCTTATGTTCATGATATTTACATTCTCTCAACTAGGGAGACAGCTGCACTTTAAGAGCCAAATGTAAAAACAGCAATAAAGTTTTTTCAAATGTTAAGGTAGCACAGAGTGCCATGGACTATTTTAATTGTATTAACCCCAAAACATGCCTGTTCTTGTCATTTCGTATTGTATGCCACTTAAAAGCTCTACTTTTCTAGCAAGAAAGTGTGTGTGTGTGTATGTGTGTTGATTTCTGAACATGGAATTGAGGCATGTAGATTAATGAAGGATTTTGCCTAATTGGTGATTTATTTACACCGGAGATGTCCATCATGTCCACTGCAGTGTTTAAAACAAGTCAACAAACAAAAATCCCACCTGAGGCAACTGAGGAAATCAGAGATTGGTATAACAAAGATCTCTAATACATATAAACATTAATGACATGGGTTGTGTGAGAAGCGTCATTCCTATCTTTTGCGACAACATTTAAGAGGGTCTTATTATATTTTATAGTCTATGTATATATTATACATATAAATGTTGATAGAAATATAGTATTTTAGCAATCAGATGCATTTTTTCTTTTCATCTTCTCCTTCTTGCTTTAGCAATATCAGACTTGTTACTGCTTCCTGAACAGTGGAGCAGGGGATGGAAAATGCAGGCTGCAAATACCTTGTCCTGGTTTGGCTTGAACTTTGTCACTTATTAGCTGTAGGATCTTGGGAGATGACTCTCTCTGGGGTTCAAGTTTCTCACTGATAAAATGAGATAAATCTGTTGTGAAGATGAAATGAAGCAATGTGCCTTAAGTGTTTAGCACAGTGCCTGACATACAGAACTGCTCAATGATGGTTAACTTCTATACTATCTTCCCTGCCTTTGAATTGTATACTGTTTCATCCCTATGTACGCTTGCATCTATGTTTCTTCTGCATCTTCTCCCACTTGCTCTTATTTCTAGTGAACTCCTTTTCATTTTTTTTCAAAGCCTGGCTAGGAAGGCTTTTCTCACCTCTATACCAAGTACAATGATTTGTTCCTCTCCAGAGTTCCTTCCTTACCTTGTGCTTGATTCTGCCATCAAATTAGATGCCCTGCCATGATGGTGCGTTACTGAGTCAATCTCCTCTCCTTGTCTACACCCTGACCATTATGAGAAGCTGTTCTTTTGTGTTCATTGTTGTATCCCCCACACCCAGTGCACTGCCTGGCAGATGGCGGGTACTCCGTAGACAATTACTCAGTTGAATTTCTAACAGACATACACTGTACTGCTTTTGGTTTAAAGGACTGTGAATCTGAAAATTGAGGGCATTTAACAATAAACATTCTTTTTTCCACCTGCTGCACGAAGTTGAGATCTGATTCTATACTTAAAAAAAAACAACCCAAACATACAATCTGAAATTGTGGTCCAGGGGATTTTAGTGTGACATTGGATACAGAGGAATGTAACGGAAAATGACCTGCATAAGAAAATGACTAGATCCTTCATGGTAATGCAAGAGGCTTAGAGGTAAAACCTTATGCGTATGGTTTTGGAAGACAGAGTTTGAAACGTTTGTCCTGGGCCTTGCTGTTCTTGCTGCAGGCCTCCATTCAGCTCATATTCCCACCTTGTGGCTGAGCCTTCACTGGAGACTTATATGTAGCTGCCACTGTTTTGATTTACATTTATGATTTTCATATTCCCAGTAAGCTCTAGGACAAGCTTTTATGAATACAGAGAGTGTCTCCTCTAATCTCATACCTGAAAATGCATGGAGTGTTTTCATGGTGGGGGATGGAGCCCAAGTATTGTATTAAAATGATACTGTCACTTGAAATGTTGTAAAACTATTCAATAAAATTCTTTCATCTTAATCATTGTATATGGAAGATAGTTCTGTTTGAGCTAGCTTTATACTCTAATTTTATGAGTGTAAATGGAAAACAGTGAAAAAAATAACAATAAATTGACTAGTATCTCTCAGACTGCTCTAGGGCCATGTTCTTGAGGCATAATGCATGTTCCATGAGAATCTTTAAAATGAGGTCTTTTGTTTTGATGATAGTATGGAAATTAATCTAAGCACCTTATGGATCATTCATTGTATAGCAGAACACTGGGCTTGCATTTCTGTTTGTGTTGGTGCCACGTGACCCCAACTTCCTAGTTTGGACGAAGGAGGAGGAGCGGAAGCTGGCCAGCAGACATCCCCGCACACGGTGGGACAGGCCTGCCCAGCCTGGAGAGCAGGCGTCCCTCAGCCACACCACACTCGCACTCCCTAAAGGGATGAGGTTTCAGCAAAAGCACGTAAATTTGTCACATTAAAATAATGCTATTAATTGGATTTATTGGTTTTCTAGTTTTATTTGCATCTAATTTGAAAATTTGTTCTGGTTTGATAGTTGCTTAAAAGAATAGTAAAACATAAGGGGTTTAGCTTTGCATTTATACATATTTAAATAACACAATTTTTAATGTAATGTAGTATTGTGTCTTGAGGGTTTTTTTCTTCTAATTCTCTGAAAACAACTATATAATTGGTCCCTTTTGAGAATACTATAATGGGATCTACTGTGATGCTGATTTTGGGGGGGAAGATTTTGTCACTAACCTAGGAGCCCCTTGTCCTATGGCATGCTGCCACAAATCCCTAATAGCTTGAGGAGAGCCCTGGGTTCTTGCCCTCATTCTGCCACCTGCTCACTGTGAGAGAGTTGCAGGTAAGTTTCCTTATCTAACCTACTTGGTGTTTAGATTTACTGATCTCTTTAGCTCCTTCTATCTCTAAATTTGAGCCTACAAATCCTGCAGAGTTCTACCATTTGTTCACTTTTCCACTGCGTCACCCACGCTGACCCATAAAACTGCATTTTTTCCAACCTCTCAGACATCACTGACAACACTGCCATGTTTGAATTCATTCAGTCATCTTTCTTGAAATGTGAACTCACCTTTCTTATTTGAAGTTGTAAAGTTTTTTTATTTTTTTCCTTGAAAGACAAGAAATATAAAAGGAAAGCACTTAACCCAGACCTTTGGGCATATAAAGCTAACATCCCCTTTGAAAGGACTTTAATATCTCCAACAAAGGCTTCTGAACAGAAGGCCGGGGAATGTTAACTGTCCCCTCCCTCCCTCTGATCCTGGGACCATCAGTTCTCTTAACTGGGGTGAAACCTCTTCCTCATGATGACGGACGTGGGGCTCGATCCACAGCCTTGCACATCCTTGCGTTGGAGAAAATGGAACAACTCAGCTATGAGCAGCACAATTTTCCTGCCTCAGGACAAATCTGGTGCTTAACGAGCAGGGAAGCTTATTTGAGCAATCATAATGCAGTCCCAGAATATTAGCTTCCTTCATCTCTCTGAGGTGGGACTGGCAGAGCTAGAGGGAAAGTGAGAATGAAAGAGGTAGCCCTTTCCTAATGGAGGGGAGCCCACTCACCTCTGGGTCAGCTACCCACCACTGGAGATCTAAATCAACTGTCAGAAGTTTCCAAACAAATGGCCCATTTAAGAAAATTCCTTTCTAATGTGTGATTAATTCAGGCTATTGTGTGCTAGGTGGCAGATTGGAAAAGGGGAATGTAATCTTAAAATAACTTTTTGGTTGATGGCCTGTAGGTGTTCTCAGGTTTGATTTGAAGCAGAAAACCATGCCATGAAGAAAAATGTTTATAGTTGCCATTTGGTTTAAAGAGCCCTGGGGCTCCCATTTTTATTATGAAATATAGTCGTAGAACAAAAATATTTAGCCCCACTTCTGTAAATTAAAATCTAGTTTCTTCTTAGGCTTATGATTTGAAGTCAAGTTTCTGACTGAAGTGAGATAATTAAAGAAATACAGAAGCAAAAAGATGATGGATGTGGCCCATAGCCTTGGCATATAGAAAGCTCCAGCAATTTTTCTTCTGCTCAGTGTAGACTGTAGATTTATCATCAGGACAGCAAACATATTCAGGGCAGGAAAAGAAAGAGAAGTTACATATGAGCCTCGTGACAGCATCTGTCACAGAGAAGCAAATTAATATTCTTATAGGGACATTCCATTTAAAGAATTGCTTTTTATTGTCCTTTGAGTTGTTTTATGTTCATTTAAGAAGCAACACTGAGTTCAAAGATAGTTCTGCCCTTACAATACTCACCGCACTGAGTGGTAATCTTGGCACCTGGACATAGTGGGCTGAGATGCTAATTACATCATTGGTGCCTGTCAGAAGCTGGGGCAGCCTGTGGAGGGGCTGGTGGGGAAGCACTTGGACATGGAAGACTCACAACCCTAATTAACTACTGCTTACTCAGTGATCTCTGACCACATAAATTGTATAGACTCAATGGAGCCTGAAGTAGCGTCTAAGACGAATGGTGTCGTAATAGGCAGAAAAGTCGAAAAACATTTATTTTTATACGCTGAAAAAATTAAGGGGCAGTGCTGGCTAAAGAATAGATGTAAATATTTGACAGCATAAGCTTGCTAGAAACAATAGGAAGTCAAATAACAGTTCTGGTTGATTATTCCTTTCCGCTCAATACTTGGCTGCCAGTGGTAATTTTGCTATTATTTCCTTCTCTTTCTTTCCATCCTGAAGAAAAAAAAAGAACCACACCTAAAACAAAAGCAAACTAAGAGGACAGCTAGATCAGGAGCAGAACCATAGAAATGAAGATCACATGGAGGGTTAGCAATAGGGAAGTGGGAGAAGGAGAAGGGGGGAGAAGGTACAGAAAACAAGTAGCAGAGATGGTAGGTAGAAAATAGATGGGGGGGCAAGAATAGTAGGGGAAATATAGAATCTAAAGAACTTGAGACACGTGTTCATGAACTAAAGGGGGGTAGGTGGGGGAGGGGGTGTGCAGGGTGGAGGGGAGTGAAGGGGGAAATAGAACAACTGTAATGGCATAATTAATAAAATATATTTAAAAAGAAAAAGATAGGGCTCAACTTGAGAAACAGGATGGAAACCTAATAGCGGATGTGAGGAAGCGGCATTGTAAATCTCAAAACAGTGATAATGACTCAGGCTACAAAATGGATTTCCGGTGGTCAACATCATGGCCTCATTCACTATGTTGTGTATTACCTGAACTCCCCAGTTATCCACAGAGTAAAACTCAACAGTAATATTTACCCATTGGTATTTATGTCCCATACCTTTTCTTAAAGAATTCTGCAATATAAGTGTTACCAGTCATTTAGATGAGGAGATGGGCTCAGAGAGGTTAAAACTTGCATGTTAGAAATGGTAGAGATGTAATTTTTCTTTTGGTTTTGTTTTTTCAATGTATATATTATTGAGGCATAATTTATATACAATAAAAATACCCCTTTTGAGTGTTCAAAAAAAAAAAAAGAAAGAAGCTAGTCAGAGGTTTGTGTACTTAACAGTGACACTTATTAATTTGCTGACCTCATTTTTTATCAGTACAGTGATTGAAATAGGCCCCAAAGAGCATGACTTTTTTATTTTTTAAAATATTTTATTTATTTATTTTTAGAGAGAGGGGAAGGGAAGGAGAAAGAGAGGGAGAGAAACATCAGTGTGTGGTTGCCTCTCATGTGCCCACTACTGGGGACCTGGCCTGCAACCCAGGCATGTGCCCTGACTGGGAATCAAACCGGTGACCCTTTGTTTCACAGGCTTGTGCTCAATCCACTGAGCTACACCAGCCAGGGCAGAGTATGACTTTTAAAAAAAACAAATTAAGCAATATAATCTTCTTTCTAATTAGTCTTATGCAAAACATCAATACTGAGCCTTTCTCTCCCTTTCCTATATAGCCTCATATTTTGGAGCAGGGTGGCAGAGAGAGGTGGGGATTCGGGTTCCCACCTTCATTAACCAGAGCAGTGGTACCACCACCTGTTTTCTGTATTGGCCTCACATGGAAATTCTCATTTGAAAAACAACTTCGGTAGGTTTAACACTCTAGAGCAATGATTTTTTTCCTTTAGAATTGTGCATCCCTTTAATAACAATGCATTTCAGCATACTTTCAATGTAAAGATATTTAATTGTTTTCTTTATTGTGAAATAACACATGAAGTTTATTTCACATCTATCATCTTATATAGTTATACATTTTTTCCTTGTGATGGGAATTTTTAAGATATACTCTCATAGCAACTTTCAGATATACAATACTGCATCATTAACTGTGGTCACCATGCTGTACATTACATCCCCAGAACTTATCTTACAACTGGAAGTTTGTACCTTTTGATCACCTTCACCCATTTCTGCCCCACCCCACCCCCAATCTCTTGCCTCTGGCAACCACCAATCTGTTGTCTGTTTTTATGAGTTCTTTTTTGACATAGAATCAACATATAAGTGAGTCCATATACATATAACACTTTACCAATATATTATGTGCATTTAAAAGTGGCCAAAAGTTGGTTAAATTAATTTAAAATGCAGTTAAGTAGAAGTTACAACTTTCTCTCCCTGCACCCCAGTGGATCATTTCGCATACCCCCACGGTGCTGGCCCTCCACTTTGGACACTGCTCCTAGAGATACGCATAGCAGGCTGACTGCTGTAACAGCAGTCTCGAAATCTTGGTGACTTAACAGAACCAGCTTCTTCTTGTGTGTGTCCCTTTCCTGCTGCAGCAGGTTCAGGGCTCTGCCCCCTGGGGCAGGAACCTGGATTTCTTCTTCTGTGTGGCTCTGTCATTTTCCAGAAGCTTGTGCTCCTTCACATTCAGCTTGAGGATGGGAAAAAAGTGAGCATGGTGAATTGGGAAAGGGGAGGTATGCACTGAATCTGCAAATGGTATGCATCATTTTCTTCCCTGTTTCACTGGCCAGAACTCAGCCACATGGCCACTTCTGGGGAAAGCTGCAAAATGTACTCAGCTGTGAAAACAGGGTTTGGTAAATGTCTACAGTGTTTCTACCACCAGAACGAATGCTACACTGAAGGGAGACATTCTCTTCTGTCCAGTCTCCCTTCTGAAGTCTCACTTTTCCTTTTAGTTTGTTGAATGAGGCATTTAGAGAGGGGGGCATATGCCTGTTTTTCAGTTAGGGAGTGTGTGCTGCTGATTGTAACAAAAACTTACCTAAAATGCCTAACTATAAAAGGCTTTGTTATTCTCATGTCACAAGAGAGAGGTGCGAGAGTAGGCAGTCCTGCGCTGGTGGAGCTGCTTGAGGGACTTGGCAAGCACCCAGCTCCTTCTAGCTCCCCTCTCAGTGTTCTTCTCTCTCTGCTGTTTATCTTCATTTCCCCAGATGGCTGGTCTTTCCCCAGACATCTTATTTGTTTTTAAAAAAGATGAAGGATGGGGAACAAAAAATATATAAATGACAGTTGAGTCTGTCCCATATAGTAAGTCTCTTGGAGGCCCATCCTGGTAGACTTCACTCATACCTCCTTGGCCATAACTGTGTCGCAAGACCAGCATGCTGAGCCCTTGCTGCAAGGGAGTCTGGGAAATGATTATTTTAAGTGGGCATATTACCAACCGGAACAAATTAGGGGTTCTATTACTTATAAGAAAAAAATTACTGTCTGCATCCATTTGATAATTCAAAAATTCCAGTGCAACCAGACTGAGTACAGACCAAGGCATAGATTATGCTTCTCCAGTTTTTTGTCAGAGATCAAGCTGACTGCTAACATCTCTTGCAACTGGCTCTATACATTAAGCCATAGTTTCTTTGAGGTTGAAATTCATTACATGTCTATTCCTCTTAGTTGACTATAATATAAATCTTTTGAAACATATTTTCCAGGTAAACAAGAGCACAAGCATTTAAAGCTTTGTTTTGTATTAGTGACCAAATGCTCCTAGGGCAACTGACACCCAACAGAGGACATCAGGGACACACCACCTACCCATATTCTGGTTTCCCTAATATCGATCCCTGCAACAATCAAGTTCTTCCGGAAGCATGTGCTTGGCATAAGTTTATTCTCCACAAACATATTTAGGTTACATATGGGATTAATAATGAAGAAATTTTCACAACCCTTAACATTGCTACTTGGAGGCAGAATTTGGTATAACTTTGATGGCAAGGGAAAGTATGCCTCTTTAAAAAGACTGAGACTATGCTTATTAGCAGGCTTTGAGAAATATTCCTCTCTTCTCAGTTTTTTTTTTTTTTTTTTTGCCTTGGCTGCTAGGAAACTCAGAGCCAATTTTGTACTCATATGAAGAATGCCTTATTTCAGATTCCTGATAATTTTTTTCCTTTTTTCTATAAACAGCTTCTGATATCTTGTTCTTAACTTCACTTTAACTATGTGCTGTTGCATGTGGATTTTCATCATAATCTGCCTTTTGAAAAATAGAGTAGAAATGGCAAATAAGGTAAAAATATGTAAGGAAAATCCACATTGTTTATTAATGTCTTACTCTATCAAAACTATATCATTTGGTAGGGAGTAATTTAGGCTGTCAGATTTGTCTTAAAGTCTTTGGATTAAAGAATAGCACTTTTACTTTGGAAATGAATAAGCTACATTTTTCAATCTGTTCATTTTTATGCATTTTAACTAGAGTTTAAATCTTGAATGGGTAATTACCACCAAAATGAATAGTGATGATGCTTATTATGAGGGTGGTTCTTCTTTTATTTGAACTTTCAAAGAAAGGCAGTGTTTATCTCAGTCAGTCATCAAATTTGGAAAGGTGGGGGCATTAAATTTTTTCATCTTTCAAAACAATAAGTAAGTTATGATCAAGGCAATACAATAGCAGTGTTAATTGGGAATGTAATTGAAATACAACAAGCACCATTGTGAGAACAGTTCACTGCCCACCTGGAACACGTAATTCTCTTACAGATCTCACTGCTGATGCCTAGGACCCTGGACACCGCTGCTCAGTTGGCCTCTAGGATCCATGTAAGGGTGGCGGAGGTACAGCTGCGTTTCCTGGTGTGGTGAAGATGGGGGTTCTGGAGCTTGAATGGACAGGCTGGTTTGTCCATAGACTTGTTTGAGGTCCTTCATGATACAGGGTGGGTGTGGGAGTGGGGACACTGGGGCAGGCTGGCCAGGGGTTAGGGCTCAGGAGTCCTCTGGAATGTTCTGGAGTCCTTTCCTCTTTTATTTCTTCATGGCCACCTGTCTGGTGCAAGTTACCATCATTTCCATGTGGATCACCATGGTAATTGGCCTCCCGACGTCCACTCTGACCCCATCCAATCCCAACTCCACTCTGTAGCTAAAGTAATCTCCTTGAAACTGATATTGAATCAGGCCACTCCTTGCTTGAAAGCCTGCAGTGGCTCCTATGGATAAATATCAAATCGTGGCCCACAGGCCTCACCTGGTCTCATCCTGCCTACCTGTTCAGCCTCCCAACATGCCACTCTCCACCTCACTGTCTACACCCTAGTGCATACTTCTCTTATTGTTGGGAACTGCCCTGCCTGGTTGCAGAAGCTGTAACCCCCTGATAGCTAAGGCTGCGAAAGCGACCTTTGGGCCATAAGCCACTAAGGAGACAAAGCTTAGCTCCCTGGTAGGGGTGCCGCCTCAGCCCCTTTTACTTCATCCATAACTGGCCCCCAATGCTTGATCAGTTAGCCAATGATGGGTAAGATTTCCCAAGGGGGGAACGACCTAAGATAGGCATGATCGTGTGGAGACCCCAAGGAAGGACTTGAGGGGCTACAGTAAAAGGGGGTGATGGATCCCTGTCCCTTGGCTTTGACATTGCCTGAGTGCTCATTCTGTCTGCAGGAAGTCTCCTAATCTCTTGGCTGCCTTACTTCCCCTGCCTGACTTAAGCCTGAGAAAATGCCTTAAGCCTGAAACAATGCTGGTTGTGGGTACTGCTCTGTGCTGGAAAGGGCAGGTTCCCTAGGGCAATCAGGCCTAAGAAAGAATATGTAAAATCCTGTGAAACCAGCTTTGTTTAGAATGCTCTCATTAAATAAGGGTCCAAGGAAGAAATGGGTTTGTTCATCAAAGTTTTATAGCTCTTTAGCCATTTGACCCTGATTCAAAATAGGTCCTCAGAGTTCTTTGTTATCTATTGTTTGATCCTTATTGCCTGACAATGATTAATGAGCTTTAGCTGTATTGTCTCGGTAGACTTATTCTCATCTGTGGTGGTGGGGGGGGAGCCCTGCAGGCAGAGCCCTCCCACACCTTATTATGCCTCTTTCTTAGTTAAGTGTTCCCCAGCACTCCATTCTCCAGCTGCCTGCTCAACTCTTCTGAGATGAAAGGAGTAGGTTCCCCTAGAACACACCCTCGTGGCAACACATGACGCTTCATCATTGCATGCCTGTCTGTTTGGAAGTATAGGTTTATTTGTGTGATTACTTCTTTCTCTCTTCTGCTAGACTGTATTACATTCTTTAGGTCAGGGGCTGATTTTTTTTTTTTTTTGCTCACCATTGTAACCCCAGGCTCTATCACTGTGCCTGGCACATAGTAGATCTCAAACATGTTTGTTGAATGGATAAATGAATAAATGTATGAACGACTATCTCAATGTACTTTTCTACAAGAAAGCTGGTACAAAAGGAAAATAACAATAAGAGTTATTAATACTTATTTCTGTGCCAGCCTCTGTTCTGAGTGCTTTACATGCATTAACATGCACAACATATCTACAAAGTATGTACTATTACTATCCCCAATTGCACAAACGAGGAAACTAAAGCACATAAAAGGCAAAGCATCCACTCTTTTAGTGTGAGATGCACATAGTGACCTCCTCCCAAACAGTATAGTATGAAGACATTAGAAAAAAGGAGGCCCTGGCTGGTGTAGCTCAGTGGATTGAACACGGGCCTGTGAAACAAAGGATCGTGGTTCAATTCCCAGTCAGGGCACACATCTGGGTTGCAGGCCAGTTCCCACGAGGGGATGCAAGAGAGGCAATCATACATTGATGTTTCTCTTCCTCTCTCCTTCCCTTCCCCTCTAAAGATAAATAAATAAAAATCTTAAATAAAAAAGGAGTACCTGTATTGTGGAGAAACCAAACACTACCTCAGCCAGGTGATCAAGTTCAGCATCACTGGTTATCAATATCAATAAGTCATATAGATAGTATGTTCCCTTGATAGGGTATGATGAAAATGGTGCTTTTCTTCTGTGATCTTCCTCCCCCAAACACAAGAGTAATCATGAGGGAAACATCAGCCGAATCCCAGCTGGGGGACATTCTACAAAATAACCTGATTTTTCCTCTCAAAACTGTCAGGGTCATTGCAAAGAAGGAGAGTCTGAGAAACTAAGAGCTAAGAGGAGCCTAAGGAGACGTGAAGGTCAAACTAGGATACATCCTTCATGGGATCCTGGAACAGAAATAAGATGTTAGGTTAATACTAAGGCAACCTGAAAGAAGCCAAAAAGATTGGCTTTCATTAATAAAGATAAATCAATATAGGTCTATTAATTGCAACACATGAATCATACTAATGATATAAGATGTTGAAAATAGAGGAAACTGGGTATGGGGTACATGGGAACTCTCTGTTTTATCTTTGTTTTTTGGGGGGTAGACCTCAAACTGTTCTAAAAACTAAAGTTTATTTTTTTAAAAGGCCAGGTCACAGAGCTGATAACGGACACAGCCAAGATTCAGTGCCTTGTTATCTGACCATATTCCCTGCTCTTAATCTCTGCACTACTGTGTGAAGTGTTCCTTAAAGCTGTCCCTGGAAAATATGACAACATTCCAAATTCCAAGGTATTGATTTGGCCCAGTCTAAGTGTGGAACTGATTCATGCTAGTCTTGACAGTGAACCGACCTGGGGACCTCCAGTAGCAGAGCCACTGGTGTGGCGTAGGAACAGTATTCTTTCTAACCAGGTTGGAACAGGATTGTAGGCAGTGACTAATGGGAAGTGGGGACACTTCTTACACTTTGACCTGGGCTAGTCTGAGGCTGCAAATATGGCAACTTCCCCAATGACTTACGCTGAGAGAAGAGATGGGCTCATTTCTAATGTCTGAAAGCTCCTTTCCTCAGTTTCCTTCTGTTAAAATCCCACCTATGAACTCTCATGCTCCTGTTGTCCATGAAACTATTCTGATTCTCCCAGAAAAAAAAATTAACCCTGGTGATAAGAAGTCAGCAGTGGAAGAGAAAGGGTTTCAAAGTGGGTGGGTGGGTAGTCTACTCTGCTGGTCACGGCCATGTGACATCAGGCCAAGTTTTCAACCTCTTGGAGGCTCAATTTACTTCTCTAAAAAACAGAGGTAGAAATCCTTTTTTTAGGGTTGTGGTGAAAAATGAAAGAGAACAGTGAATGTGAAAGCATCTAGCTCAGTGCCTTGCACATAATAAATGCTGAGTAAGAGAGTTCCTTTCATCTCCTTCCCATTTTCCTCTATGGGGTTATAGCACATTATTATTAAGCACTGGTTTCAGTCTCTCCTATCAGTTATAAATATGACTGTATCCCCACAAGACCACAACTCTTTAGAGTGGAGACTTATGTTTAATTCATCTTTGTATTTCCAGTGTCTGATAGAGCAGGGTAGGTTCTGAACAAATGATCAATTTAACTGAACTGAATCGAATTGAATTAAACAGAATTGAAAAGGTTGGGTGTTTCAAGAATTTTCAAGTAATGCTTACTCTTAGGGAGTTAGATAAAGTAAATAAACCCACCTAATGATCCCTGGGAGGTACCTAAGACTTTCTTTCAACATATTTTTGACTGACATGCTGACATTTGTTTTAATTGGCTGATGAAGGACTTTGATCATTAACCGTTAATGAAATGTTTCCAAGTTAACAGAAATCAGCTCACCCCTACCCTAATGCATCTGTTTCCACCCAGGCTGATCTTGCTTAGGAGGGCAGATTACCATGGCAAGCCAAGTACTGGTGATTAACAAAGGTGGAGCAGCCAGTGGCAGGATGATTAACAAAGGTGGGACCCCTCGCTGGATGTCCTGGGTAGATTTGCTTGTCCACCAGCCACACTGGGTACTGGTGCTGTGTTTTTGGCCCACAGATTAGTGCGCACAGAGGTGAGACAAATGGGCATGGTGCTGACATACCTCTGTTAATTTTGTAACAAGGAATTCCATGGAGTTAACAAGCATGTTTTGGGTGCCTGTTGTTGCAAAGCAATCAACATAGACAAATGAGTGTGATATTATCCAAGCTATGGTGCATTTGGAGGACATTACTGCCTACCTCAGTGAGTGAGCAGTTTCCACTCTACAGGGGGAATCTGTAAGCTGTGAAAAGGGCATCATCTTTGGGATTCTGGCTCCGCTAACCAGCTGTGAGACATTGGACGGGGAGCTAACCTCTCCTTGCCCAGTACACCTCTGCACATTGTATTGATTGTAATTTGCAGTGAGCACTCATGATGTGGTTCATAAAGGTTCTAGTGCAATGCATGGTGCAAAAAAAACAAAACAAAAAACAAAAACAAACTTGGGAAACTAGTTGTAAATCTTGGCAGTACTTATTTTTTTAGCCATAAAGCAATGTGTTTATGTTTCAAGATTGACTTCCTGAGTTGTGTGTTATTCTCAGGGTGAACATCAATTTCACATGATTTGTGTTTTTTAAAGCTCTAGAAATGGAAAGACTGATTGTTCTTGGACGCAGAAGGCATAGCATGGGTAGTCATGTTAGTCAAGAAGAGGGTGAAAATTAGAATTTTATCAAATCTATTGTCAGTAATTACAAAATATAGCTTGAACTATTATTATCAAAAGCTTAAAGGAAAGCCATGTTTTTGATAGCATGCATATTAACTCAGTGGCAATGGCACTTAATTAAAAACCAGTGGGGGGCTGTCTTTGAGTTTTCTGTACGATGTGTACCAAAGATTTTGCTGCAATGTGTAAGTGTAATAAATGCTTCTCATTTAATCTGGGACTTCTGTAACTCCACAGTGAATATTTATGTGATAAATGGTTATCATTGATCTCTCACAAGTTATTACTGCTGTCTATTTTAAAAAAGAGACCTCGGTCACTTTTATTATACTGTGTTTGAAAGGCTATAGAGGGAAATAATGGAAATCAGTGCTTCCTGGTTACCATCTTCATAAACCTGTAAAGCAATTCAGAAATTGTTAAAATTTCATTTTGGCTGAATAAACCGTCGTCTACTGAGAAGGCTCTGTTTTATTATCAGGCAAAGTTATATGTTAAAATTCATGGGACAATAAACTGAAATTATCAGAGAATAATACATTTATAAGAGAAATTTTGGAGCCTGAAAATTTGAAGTACATTCTGGAGCTGAAAATTAGTAATAACTGAGATTAGAATTTATTATGGATGTATCTATCTATATAAGAGCCAGAGGAATGGATAGAAATCCAGACATCAAAAATTAATTTCAGACTGCATGTCATTTTGCCTAGTACAGACAAAAATATTCTTATCCATCTGATAATGAAAAGAAAGAAATATGTTTTTTCCTCTCTTGTTATCTGGAAATACAGAAGCAGAATTCAAAAAAATACTTTTCTGGTAATACCTGTTGGAATTCCCCTTCTCAAGTGTGAGTTTCATTCCCTCATTCCACAGTCTTTGCAGTGCTGTTTCTAGACTTCCCTTTTGCCCTAGAATGTCTTGCCTGGATTCTGGCAGGAGAGGCCTCTTATCTTCCGGTCCACAAACATTCCAGACCTTCTTGCCTGCCTGTGTGGCCAGATCTGTCTCTCTAAAGCTTCCATCCAAACATACTACTCCCCTACATCTCCCAAAACACTCAGAACACTTTCCTCCCACCATACCTTCAGAGCAGGCTTCCTCTTTATGATACGGCCCAACTCACTTTTTTCCACCTACCTCGCACTCCTTCATGTCCTGTCCAAGTGGTTTCCCAAACACACAGGCCCTTTGATTCCCTGCCTCATTGCCTTTGCCCCTCCTGCCATTTTAGCTGGAATACCCTCCCTACTACCCCGTCTCCATCTGCTAATGTGCTATCCATGGGTAAAAACACCTGCCGGTACCACCCTGTCACAGGTTCAAACATAACAACAGGTTCAAACACAGCAACACATTTTAAAATTTTTAATTGGGAAATCACTCTACCAACCCTACTGATGGTTTGGAAACTAGAGGAGAGAAAGATTACAACAAAGCCTGATGTAATTATTAATATCACCATTTTAAATGGTGAGGTAGCTGTGGATTTATAGGCACATCTTTTCTAAGAAAGATGACAGGTAATAGTCCCGCATACTCCTCACCCTTTCCCCAGTGCTAACACCTTGTATAACTGGAGCTGAACCATGCAGTCAGGAAACTGACATTGCTACAATCCACTGCACCAAACTTACTAGGATTTCACCAGTTTTATGTACATTCATTTGTACATGTGTATCTCTGTGTGCATGTATGTATGCATGTGTTTGTTCATTCTCTGCAGTATTATGACCTGTATAGACAGATGTGACCACTGCTGCAGTCAAGACAAACAGTTCCGTCATAAGAATTCCCAGCACTGCCCTCTTTAGTCACAGCCACCTCCCTCCCTCCACCGCAGCCTCTAGTCTGTTCTACAGCTCGATAATTTTGTCCTTTCAAGAATGTTACGTAGTCGTATAATAAACAGAAATCTTTTGTAGGAAGTTTTCAGCTGTTTGCTGGGAGATACTGTGTTGAAAGCAGCTCCTCCCTCTTCCTCATGTTGTCTTTAAGACACGATGCTGCTGCTCACCGTCGCCTTTAAAACCGAGGCCACGCAGAAACAGTACATGATGGAACGCAAGTGCCTGGGAATTGGCAGAAGTTTTAGGAAGAGCCTTGACTTTTAAAGATACAGATTTAAATCTGTCATACCAAGATCTTTGAGGGGAAGAAGGAGCAGAAGTGACATTACATTAGACATTGTTGGACATGAGGGTGCCCTGGCTACACCAAATACTAGCTGAGTAAACTCAGTTTCCTAATCTATAAAATGGGAGTGATAATAAAGTTAACCTCACAGGGTTGAGGTGAGGATGAAATATGAGATCTGTCTGGAAAAAGTCCAGCCATTGTTAATATAACAAGAATGGTTTGTATGACATTGATATAACCTGGCAGCCAAGGAGAGTGGACTGGAATGTGCATGTATGAACAATGACAACTTCACTGTACTGGTCAGTGGAGGTGGTGGATGCCATTGAGTGAGCATGTGTACTGTGTGGCTGTCACATTCAAAATGATTGAGTTAGTAGAGCAATGAATCTACATCAAATTTTGCTTTAAGCTTGGACATTCCTCTGCAGAAACTATTGGGATGATTCAGAAGTCTGCAGCTGTGGGCAGCTGATGATTGGCAGCTTCATCACAACAATGCGTCCATTCATGCATCATGTCTTGTTCAGTTTTTTAGTGAAACATCAAATCACCCAGGTCACTCAGTCCCCCTAACAACCCAGATTTGGTGCCATGTGACTTCTGGCTTCTTCAAAACTCAAATCACCTTTGAAAGGGAAGAGATTTCAGACCGTTGATGAGATTCAGGAAATTACAACAGGGCAGCAGATGAAGATTGGAACTGTGCAAGGCTTCAATGTACCTACTTTGAAGGGGACTGAGGCATCATTGTCCTATATACAAGGTTTCTTGTAGTTTGTATCTTTTTCAATCTCCTTCATGTTACATGGCTGGATACCTTCTGGACCAACCTCATATATGTACTTTGTGTACATTCTCTGGTGCAGAGAATTTGAAACACAGTATCTCCTTAGCTGTATATTTATTTAATTCAAATTTATAGAACACTTACTATATGCCAGGAAGTGCCAGGGTCATATACAACAGTGAGCAAGGCTAGATGAACCTCTTTGAGATACATACCTTTAGTTAAATGGGGCCTGTTTTCAGATAACATACAAAAGCAGGACCAGAACATAATTTATTCTGATCCACTTTTATTTAAAAGTAACAGCAGTAGCTTTTTTTTAAAAAGCAAAAGTCATACTTTTGAAGATCTTTTTTTAAAAAAAATAAGTAAATCCCTCCTACCTTTCCATTTAGTAATCCTTTCCATATTGTTAACTAACAAAGATTTAAAATAGAAAACAGTTTTGCATCATACCTTAAAAATTATGTAGTTCCCAGCTCTACTGGGTGATCTTCTTTTAGAAGTCATGCCATTCAAATAGCAGCACTCAGCTAGATGTTAACTATTACCTTTGTTTATAAATTCTTAGGGAAAAATAAAATTTAGAATGATGAAAGACATAGGAAATCTTAACAAAGATTGTCATAACAAATAACTATTAGTTCCTCTCTCATTTAACTTTGAATATTATCAATCGATGCTTAATCTTTTCTATTTTGCTAACTTAGTTACCAGGCAGCCCCTACCCTCTATTGCCTATTTCTTTCTCCCGTTTGATCAAAGCCATTAATTATCGCCCACCTTTTAGAAGAAAAGTGTTAATTGCTTCTTTGATCTTTAGCTCCTTCATCTGCAGAATAGAACTAAAGTCTAACTTTCTTACCCCTCGGGGTTATTCTGGGGAACAGATAAAGTGCAATGTATGACAGAGTTGGCATATAGCAAAGGACCCACAAATGTATGTAGCACAGAGGAATAAACACATAGTTGGAACCAGTCCCAGGGGTATAAGTCCCTGCTCAGATACTCTGTGTTGGTAATGTGACCAGGAACAAGAACTTTAGTCTGAGCCTCAGTTTCCTGACATGACAAACAAGGAGTTTCTATTTCATACATAGATCTCCCTTAAAGTTGTGTTCTGGTTACTGTCTATGCCCCCTTCTTCCCTGCCCAAAACCTTCTCTCCCTTGCTCTGCACCCTGGGTGTCTGGTCCCTATCCATGCTTCATCCAGCCTGCTTTGCCAGGTGGCTACCAGTTGAGTTGTCCAGTGGGAGGCACTGACAGATCAGGCAGTGATGGGAAAGAGAGGCATGGCACTTCTTTGCTCTCTCTAGCTTCAGTGCCTACTTTCTGGCAAGGAACGTGTCTTTCCTTGAGCTCAGCATCCTGGAGAGCACCCCACCTCCCCCACTCCCTCCCCAACACACCCACACAATTCCAGTTCCTTCTGGGCTCCAGCAACACTATCCTTTCCTGGAGGTGGTGACAGCTTCCCACAGCTGCTAGTCCCTGGGTGCCTAGCCAGCCCTTATTTGTTCCTTTAATCCTGTCTCTTCCTCTGTACTTTCATTCAGGTCTGTTCCTTTAAACCAGCTGCACTGATTATTATTCCTGCTGAAATTCCAACTGGTACAGGTGGGAAGGAATTGCATTTAAACATAAATGAGCATTATTTAATCTTGGATCTGGCACATAATGATAAACAAGTGTTCTTAGGCTCTCATTTGTCTACATTGTCTTGCTTCATTTTTGTGCAGAGTAACTGCCTCTTATTCCTTGTGGCTTATGTCAAATGCACCCTTTTACAGTAAACACACAAGAATCAGAGTGAGTTTCTTGTGTGTTTAGTGACTCCCCACACAGAGGTGATGCTGTCACAGGGTATCCTCTGCCTGACCTCCCAGCGAACCCCCAGGCCCTCGTCGCCACCCTGGTTTGTAAACTATAGTTTTTGTATTAAGTGCTAAAGATCAGTGCTAGTTAGCCTATCTTTTCCTGGAATTTTTATAGCCTGCTTTAGAGTTGAGAAAATTTTGTTGTTGCTTTTAAGATTCAGACTCACAACTGGAAGCAACCTGAGGGTCACATACTTCAGCTTCCCTTTTTTATACAATCTCAGCATCGCTCATGGCAGATGGGTACCCAGTCTTTTCAAATTCTTGGTGATTAGGTACATGACTTGGAGAAAAATCTTTTAAGAATCTATCCCCTTCCCCCATGATATCCAGGCATGGATTAAGATGCTGCCATTTGAAAACCTTTCTGGTTAGATGTTTCTTCTTCCCTTAAATGATTAAGTGAATACAGTTAGTTTTATGAATATCTTTTGGCAATTAAAAATTATTTTTGTTATACAATTTTTAGGAGGAGAAAGAATAATGAAGTTGCACAGCCAGAGACCAATATGATTGCTAATTTTCAGGGTCTCATTCGAGTCCATTTTCTGACTTCGGATGCTTCGATTCCTGGGATTTCAGAGATGGAAGGGGCCTTACTAACTCCCAGTCAGTTGCTACTTACCCACAGGCACTGAGGTTCACAGTCAGGAACTGACTTGTTCATTGGAAAGATGTCATTTCTAGTTTTTAGGATAGTAAATTCAAAAACACAGTCTAAGGTTGCTATTAACCTCAGGGCCTTGAATATACAGAAAGTCTCCATTTTCAAAGGCTCTTTTGCAAAGAAAAACAGAAGCTTGAGAATGCTGTTGCACATGAGTCTCAGTGTAAAATTTAGACAAAAATTCTGGTGTATGTGTGTGCATACACATACACTTGCTTTCCTTGTTCTTGTTTTCTGCTAACAATCTCTGAAGACTATCATCTGCCTTCAGCTCTCTGTACGTCTGTGTGTGTGCGTCCGTTTAGTCTTTTCATTTTCTTTAATAACATCTTTGACCTATTCAAGGCATTTGCTTATGTGAAAAATTGTAACTAATAAAAAAAGAAGAGACACATGCAAGGCAAACAGAGCCTTTTATACATCAGGTATCACTGGCCTTTCTTAGTTTCTTAGGGGAAAACAAAACAGACTGAGATCTACCAAAAAAAAAAAAATTGGCTCCAAAATGCTGAGAGAATGTTTCAAAAATACAATTAATAAATATTTCATTAAGCATCTCCTAAAAATAACTTCATGGCAACTTCATTAAATGTTCACCCTAGTATGTATGAAAATTTCATTATATTGTAAAAAACTTGAAGATGAGATGTTCTCCTTTTACATGTCCCCAAGCATGCATGGTAATTGCCATGAAATCACTGACATTCTAAATTAAATGAAATTTTAAGCCAAATAATTTTCAAGGTAAAATTGTAAATTTAAAAGATTTATGTTTATTTTTATTTTCCTTCAGAGAAAATTGTATTTAACATTTGATATGGGTGTCATTGATATTATTTATGTGATGTGGGCTGAGGCCTCTAAGAGTATCAAAATACATGGGAACTTTGAGGGACTTAAAATATGTCCAGAAGATGACTAGGGACATAGGAAAAAACATTTTATAGTTTGCTAGAATGGTGTTGTCTAGTGGGAATTGTGGTTACTATTTCTGTTAATACAGTGTATCAGCTATCTATTGCTGTGTAACAAATTGCATACACTTAGCAGCTTAAAACAACACATTTATTATCTTAAGATGTTTGTGAGTCAAGATGCAAGACGTCATTTAAATGGGTCCTCTGCTTTGGGTGTCCCAGGCAGCAAAGTGTCAGACAGGCTGTGTCCTCTTCTGGACCCTCACCTAGGGGAAAAGGTACTTCTCAGCACTTTCAAGTTGTTGGCAGAATTTATTTTCTTGTGATTGTAGAACAAGACAGAGGGCCTCGCCTCCTTGCCAGCTGTCAGCTGGAGGCTTCCCTTGGCTTTGAGAGGTTGCCCAGTATTCCTAGAGGCTGTCTTGAGTTTCTTACCATGCTGGCTTTCCTAGTATGTCTGCTTACTTGATCAAGTCAGTAGGGAGAGTCTCTAGAGTAAGGCTGGTAGGAAGATAGTCTTATATATGACATGAAATGGAGGATGAAATCTGATTATCTTTGCCACATTCTATAAATTAGAAGCAAGTCATAAGTCCCTTCCACACTCAAAGGGAGATGATTACACAAAAGTGTGAACACTGGGAGCTGAGAATTATGGGGGAGCAAACTTAAAGTCTGTTCAATGCACAGAGAATGCTAAGAATCTATGCATTTGCATTAATCGAATCAGTTTTTTTGGTTAGCAGTGTACAACAGTTCTGCTTATCCAGAGAGTCATAGAGCAAATCTGGAGTGACCAGAACCACACTTCTGCAAAAAAGCTTATACTTTCTTATTTCAGTGTTCTTTTCTGTTTTTCCTGGGACTTTCAGCAGAGGCTTACTAGCACCCAGATGACTAGCATTTCCCCAGAAAGTGACATACCTGAACTTGCCTTTCTTGGCAGTTGCCCACTCAGAAGATGAGGCCCCACTGCCCCTGCCCCCAGCAGAAATTGCCCTCACCTCCTTCCATTCCCTCAAGTCCCTACAAGCAATTGGGCAACTGTTCTTCTGAAGCAACAGAACTCAGGAATTCAGACCTGATAATGATGTTAAAGACCTTATTTGTTATCCACACAGATTGCATTTACATGATTGTAAGAATTACAGGGATTTTAGTTACTGAGGCAAACCCACTTGGGAAGATGTTTGGCCACATTATCGCAAATGAAGCCCTAGAATAATTACACTTCTAGGACAGTTGGCTTGTTCTCATGGGCACAGGAACTCTGGCAAAACAAAACAAAACAAAACAAACAAACAAACAAAAGAAACTGTCTTCTAGGAATTATCTGAAGCCAATACAATCAGTGCTTGTTCTTATGCCTTTGGCAGTTTTGCTAATGGCAGCCATCTTTCAACTCATACTTCCTTAATTTGGTGCTTCTCCTTTGTGAGGGATAAATGACATTTCTTGTGACATTTACTTGATCTCTGTCTCTTGTCTCCTCATAACTCTGCTTTCCTTTCTGGATGTCCTCTAGACATAGAAAGATGTTGTGACTTACCTCAATATGCAGCCCCATGCAGGAAATACCTTTGGACTGTGTGGTTGAGACAGCATGGCTAGCTGCTGAAACAAAGTCTCAGAAAGTTAACAGAGTGAGTATTTCTTCTTGACACAACAGGATAATGCAGACATTCCCGGTCAGGCGTTTCTCCCACAGATGCAGTGATGCTGGGATCCAGGCTCCTTCCATCCTGTGGCTTTATTGACTCTAACACACAGCTTTTTCCATCACTATGTTTATCTGCATAAAGCCATGGGGAGATTATGGAAGGTCAGGCAAAGGAGGTTGTATAGGCTAAGCTTGGAGGAATGTCCATCAATTCTCACTTTCACAGGCTACACCAAAGGAGTTTGAGAACCGTGATCTATGTGGCTAGGAAAAGGGGGAAATTTAGCTAGCAATTCCTGCCACATGGGACATTTTGGCAGCCCAAAATGCTGTTAGGTAAACTTAGTAAGCAGCACGTTTGAGGGGAAAAAAACAATGACCAACAATCTATTTATTGAATATTTTATAGATAACACAGTACAGTCCACAGAATTTGAGGAACCTCCCCAAACACAAACAGAGCAGTAAATTGCTGTATCTCTGTGGGAAAAATTTTACTATGAATTGAATTTGACATTTTTCATGGCCACATCTAGTTTTTGTAGGTTGAGTTTTTGTGTGCTCCACTCAGTCACTTTTATGGGCAAAAATGTGAGTATTTCATCTGAGGCAAAAGACCATTTAATCCAAGAAGGACAGAGCAGGACTGTGACTTAACTTGAGATGTGTTACCATCAAGTAGTCATGAGGTCTACAGCATGGTGTGAATCAACAGCACAGAAACTCAGAATGTTTCTGTGCTGGGTGGTGCTGGCAACCACTGGTATTAAGGAATTCAGTAAGCATCAGAAAATCTGTCCCATGACTCATGTTTACTTATTGTTGAAAAATAATTCATAGAGATATTGATGTGACCTCCATACTTCTTTATGAGTGAAGGTTACAAAGATTATTAAAGAATATTCCACAGCCAGTGATCTGACCTTTACACTTCATGTAGCAATCTATGAACCATTCCTAAAGATCTGTCTTTTGAACTGTTACCTTGAATTTTCAGATTTTTATCAGATTCATTGTAGGACAATAATGCCTTTAAAATTATTAAACAACAATTTGGAGATAGTTTCTTTCCCTTAGCATTTTAATTACATTCATGAAATAAATCTGTAATTTTAGTGGTTTTTACTTTTGACTTGTTAACTGACTTAGTCCATTTAGGCTTCTATAACAAAATACCAATGATTGGTAGCTTATAAACAACAAACATTTACTACTTATAGTTATGGAGCCTGGGAAGTCTTAAGATCGTGATGCAGGCAGATTCGATTTCTGGTGAGCATCTGCTTCTTCATTGACAATTGTCTGCTCTCTGCACCCTCCCATGGTGGAAGGACATCTCTTTTATAACCCATTAACCCATTCTTATTAGGTTATAAGAATGATGCCCATTTATGAGGGCCCTATTCTTATAACCTAATCACCTCCCAAAGGCCCCACCTTCAAATACTATCACATTGGGGTTTAGGTTTCAACATATGAATGGGGTGGGGGGAGAGGGGAAGTTTACTTCTAATTAAGTCCCAAGACCATATACCTGATCTCTTTGGATTAAGTTGTGAGCTTATTAGAGCCTGTTTTATAAACGACAAGATTCTAAAATCAATAACAAATGACTGTACTTTGAAAAGTCATTTTTTATCTCTAATGCTCCCAAAATAAAAAGTATAGTAACACTTTTAAAAAAATGAAGGTTTGTTAATCTTACAAAAATTTAAAAGAAATTTTAAAAGCAAAACAAATGAGCATAGGACTCTCGTCATTCCAACATAATCCTCTGTATTTCTGTATATTTTGTCTTCATCTATATCAAAATTCACAATGTTTACAGGGATCTTTGAAACTTAGAGATTAATTTCAAGAACAGCATTTCATTTACTATCTTCACCACAGTTTTGGGAAGTAAATGTAATTATAATCCTTGGGCAGGAGGGATGGGTCTTCTAAATATTCTCAGAAACCTGCCAGGAATTTGACCCTTCTCATATGAAACTTCATTCTCATAATAACACTTTGGAGTTGGTGATACTATTATTCTTTTCATAGGTGAAAACCTCTGAAATTTAGAAAAATTACATGATTCAATGGTTCATCGTTAATAACAGTAAAATCAGAATTCAAGCCTCTGTTTATCTATATAAAAATTCTGTGCTTTTTCTTCTAGATTTCTTTCAAAATAAAACTTTTGTTCTAAATACTCTGTGCTTAGACCTACCTGTATTGAGTCAAAAATGCAGTCTCAGATAACTAGGCAGTGGTGCTGGGTTGGGGCTTAACCAATAACTGACTGAGTGGGAGATACTGGTCCTGTGCATGGGCCCCACGTCGAGGTGGTATGTGCATTACTTGATTGAGTGGCTATGTTTATGCCCACGTTATATTTCTTCACACCTAGCATCTGAGCTTACCTGATGTGTGTGCCCAGTGTTTTCAGATGAGACTATTCCCTATTATGTTTGGGGTTGATATTCTTGACTTGATATTTCATTTTTTATTTTGCATACATATTTATTTATAGTGCTCTTTAATAAGTACAGTGGTACCTATGTACTTATTGGTAATTCATTCCAATGAATGGCAAGCAAGAATGGCAGTTGGTGAAGCATTTTCTCTTTTTGGTGGCATTGCAATTCATGCACATTCTGGGAAGTGAGGTGAGCATAGAGCAAGGGCTGATTGATGAAATACTTTTTCTCATCTAAATGCAATGAGTACCAGGTTTGAAAAGTTCTGGAACTGATGAGTACTGAGGTATCACTGTAATTTGGAGATTTCTTCATAAAATAGTGATACATTTTTATATGAAAAGCAGTTATTTGCTTCTAACAATGAGATCCTACAAACAAGACCTAAGATTTGTTTGTCACTTAGCCTAGAATTAACAATGATCTTTACTCTGGTACTTTGAAACAATGCTTTATTTCTTTAAAAAGCAAACATTTAAGTAAACTATACATTTTCATTCGTAGCTTTATAAAATGAATTTTTCTGAGTGAGGAAACAATATGAAATCAAGGCACACTTTTTATTCCTTGGGCTCTGCTTAGAAAAAATGCTGGATTTTTTTAATCCTCACTGGAGGACAAGCTCCTTGATTTTAGAGGGAGAGGGAGGGACTGAGGAAGGGAAGGAGAGAGAGAGAGAGAGAAATACCAGTAGGTTGCTTCTAGTTCCCACCCTGACTGGGATTTGAACCTGCAACCTTAGGTATGTGCCCTGGTCAGGGATGGAACCTACAACCTTTTGGTGTACAGGATGAGGCTCAACTAACTGAGCCACCCAGCCAGGGTAAGAAGGTTGGATTTTTATTTAACAGATACATGGATAAAAAAGTGAATCCTAAGTTAGTTCTGTCAACACTTTGGCCCTGAAGTAACAATTAAAAAATAAATGAATTAGCTATTTTTGTGTTTATTTCTTTTTTATAGGGCTGTATATAAATACAACTTTACTTGGAAAAAACATATAAATACAGCTTGGATGGCACATTATTAGATCTTTTACCGTGAAACTGTATGACTTGTGTTCCAAATTCTCACTCCTGTGTCATGGACATTTTTTCTGGTATCATTTACATGCCATTACTGTTAAGCTACTAAATGATTTCCCTTCATAAAGTCTCTGCACTTCCCTTCAGGCCGAAGTCCACTTTCCAAAGTCCTGCTTGGCTGGCTGACCCTGCTCAGCAGCCCAGGGATAACAGGTTGCCAACCATTGGGACAACTGCTGCAAACACCAGCAGGAGAAACATTCTATGGGTTTGCTAAGGACCTCGGGAACCCAGCGGCAGTGGGCAGAGATACCCATTGTGGGGCAGTCCAGTAGAAAGAAGAGGTTCATTCACTCACCTACACTTGAAGCACCTGCCAATGAGAACTTACAGTCTGTACTAGGCCCTGCACTCAATACTCTCCTATGTCTGTGTCACAGATTGTGTGAACATTGGATACAGAATGCAGTATTATGCTTGTTTTACTAATGAAAATGTCATATATCATATCATATCATACCCTCTCATAGGCTGTATCTTTTAGAACAGTTTTTGGTTCATGGAAATATTGAATGGAAAGTACAATTTCCCCTGCCCCTTCCTGCACACACAGAGCCTCCCCCACTGTCAACAGCCTAGCAGAGAGGTATATTTGGAACAACTTAGGAACCTGCATTAACTCATCATTACCAATCACCCAGAGGCTATAGTTTACATTACAGTTCATGCTTGGTATTGTACATTCTGTGGGTTTTGACAAACGAATAATGAAAATATGTACTATTTATAGCATTACACAGAATAGTTTCACTGTAAATTTTTTAAAGAAGGACAACAAACATCTTCTGACTCCAAGTCTAGTGACTCTTCCACTGCCCAGCAGCCCCAGGAGTAGGAAAGGAAGGCCCAGGGACGAACAGCTGTGGGTGGTCTGCAGTAAAGAGGCTGCGTGCAAAGGTCTGTGAGTCACACACTTGGCTTGTTACAAACCTCCGGTTTTTGAATAGTACTATTTACACACATGATCTTACATATGTGATCACCTGGTTTAAACTTTGTCATATGTCTATATTGCTAAATCATCAGGTAGTTTCCATAAAGACACCTATGAGCAAAGCATGGGATGTGAAAGAAAGCGTTCAACACAGGAGTGGGATCGTGCAGGGGCCGCGAGTGCAGGCTGAGAATGAAAAGTGCTTACACTTCTGTGTTGACTCAGGCACACACGAACTGGGAAACATTAGGCGTGTTGTTTTATAGCCCTGTGCCTCAGTTTTTTTCATCTGTAAAATGAGAATTGTAGTTCCTACCTGTATCAGTTTCCTGGGATTGCCAGAACAAAGTACATCAAACTAGTAGCTTAACCAAAATTTATTCTCTCACATTTCTGAAGCCTAGGAGTCTAAAATCAAAATGTCAGCAGGGCCATGGTCCCTCTGGAACCTGCAGCGGGAGTCCCTCCTTTCCTCCTCTTCGCTTCAGTGGTTTGCTGGAGACCTTTGGCAGTCCCTGGCTTGCTGCTCTAGCCCTTCAAACTTTGCCTTTGTCATCACATGTACTCTGCTTTCATGTTTTTATGCCTCTTCTCTTCTTTTTATAGAAACACAAGTCATATTGGACTAGTTCCCGCCCTAATTAATTATAACTTCATTTCAAGCTGATTACATCTAATTAGACCCTAATTCCAAATAAGATTGCATTCATAGGTTCCAGGGGTTAGGACTCGAACATATTTAGGGGAGGGGCTACATAGTTTAACCCATAGCACTACTCATAGATTTGATGTGATGAAATGTATGCATGAAACACATGCTCATGGAGACACCCAATAAGTGTGTTCTATCACCATCATTGAATCCATGTATTCTGTCAGCAAACATATAGTTGAGTGGCCATGAAGAGCCAGGTACAGTATCAAAGGTTAAAGATAAAACAGTAAATGAAACAGAGTCCCTGACCTCATCTCAGAGTCTACGTAAAAAAGTAGATATCAATCCAATAACCATTTTACTATATGAGAGGAAGAGACACCTGGTGCCATGGGAAAGAATAATAGAGGACTGTCATGGAGTAGCCCAGCCTCACGGAGAATGGCAAGGAGAGTAAACCTGCTATCACCCATAGTTTTCCAAAGTAAACATGAGACTTAATGGATCAAACCAAACCAGTTATTTACTCATAGCAGCATAAGCATCAGCAGGGTTCTGTTGACCCCAAGTCCCAGGAGACAATGTGGTAAGGCCCAGATGGATGCTCTGTACCCAATAGATTTGTTCTGCAGCTGAGAAGCCCAAGGTCAAAGGTCCATCACTTTTTATAGCAAGCAGTAAGAAAGCCTGATTTTTGTCTAGAGGGCACACAGCCTCACCTTTCAAGACTGCTAGCTGCATAAATAATCCTGAGAAATGGCTTGGGTGGAAGGGTGGTCGGCGCTGTGCGATCTTGACCCATTTAACAAGACACGTGGGAACACCAGAGGCCCAGGAAGGACTGTCTCCCAATAGGAACCTGATCTCATCTGGGGGTCCAGGAGGACTTCTGTAAGGAAATTGCATTTAAAATAGTATTGACTATGTATAGTCTCAGTGATGAAGCGGACACAATATGGGAATATGGGAGAGAAGGTCCCACGCAAGGAGGAAAGCATGAGCGATGTCAGGTTGGGATACCTGGAAGTCCAGGCATCACGTGAGGGGCAGGGGTCGGACAATGATATTGGTGAGGTGAGCAGGGACAGATCCCAGAGGTCCTGGTAGGCCATGTTAAGGATTTTTATCTGTGTATTAAAATTAATGAGAAACCATTGGAGGGCTAATAACTCTTTAGAATGTTGACAATCAAGAAGAATATTCCATATGTAATTATGATTATAAATAGGGCAGTGAAGTTGCTTATATCATTTCAATAGAGCCCATGTTGCTTTGAGAAACTTTTGATTAGCCAAGAAAGTAAAAGATATTCTCTTAAATATTATAAAAGCACAATAAATCTTTTTTAGATAGTTAAAATTGAAAATTGGTATTTTACTAAATTCTCTTTACAAGTAGATATATGATCTTGATAAATAAGTTAGTATTCTTAATTACTAACCATATTACTAAACCATATTTTTTTCCAAATCAGCTGATCATCTCACTACATGGGAAGTACTGTCATAGACCCTAATAGAATTACTTAGATATCCTATATCCTCAGGTTTAATTATATATTAAGTTATGAATTTATCTACTTTTATGGAACAAATTGTTTATGCTGACATATTAGAATATGCATATAATTTAGTCAACTTCAGTTGGACCTCTGTGTTGTTGCTGGTGACATAAAAAGCTTTAGTGTCCTCCTTTAGTCTGACTATTCTTCAGTTGGTTTGAGTGACTGGGGGCAGGGAGCAATCGCTTCCTCGCAGTTTGCCTCTGTAGAGTCTACCTATGTTGTTATTCCCTTTCCTCCATTCCAACAGTTGGCCGTCACAGTTCCTTGAAATGCAGGACAAATATTTGACTCAATTTTATTTTTGTTTGTGGTCTTAGTCAGAAATCTATGGTTGTTAATTGAACTGATCATTGTTCAATCTATTTCCAGAAAGTTCCCAAGAATCATTCAGAGGTGAACACTGCTTGTTCTTGGCACCGGCGGGAGAACATGGGGTCTCGTGTTCTTCACAGCAGGCACCCATTCCCCAAGGGCTGCCATGGAGCCGGTGGTACTGTGTAGATATTGATGATGGAATATGCTAGAGGAGTGGTTGTCACCCAAAGGCCATGCACTTGGGGGGCAGCACTTTTATTTGATTTTTCAACTGTATTGGCAAATGATGGCCAAAAATGTACATTAACTTTTACCTATTTCATTGAGTCTTCTTTTAGTTTTAATGATTTTATCATTAAAACAGATTTTTTAAAAGGATAGACATATAGCCTGAGAGGGTCCTATAATTCATATATATACTTAATATATAATATATAATTCATATAGATGAATTATAGGACCCTATCAGGCTTCAGGCTATAAGTGTGTGTATATACAATACATTTTGATATATGTTTCTGTGACTGACATATATTAGGTTTCAGTATTTTAAGTGGCTCTGTGTTTGCCATCCTTGTGCCCAAAATGATGTCTATAAAAATACAAGATTTGATCACATTTAAACAAATGGTTTTGGCTATGTTACTGTATGTTTTAACCATCAGACTTACCTAGTCATACCCATACATTGACTGTTGAGAGAGGAAATTAATGCTTTTGGGGCAAACACTGATGTCACCATCTCACTGTGACACAGTCAGTAGTGAGGTATGAACAGTCACTCACAGCGTCTGTTGACAATGCCTACAAAGCTGTGACTCATGTGGTTCAGAGCAGGGCTACACTTAAGGAAGCAGGGCCTAAATGAAACACTTACATTTCTTTCATTTAAAGAAACAAAGTGCTTCTCCACACAGATTCTTAGGATTCTCTCTATTCTTTAATAGCCTGCACCTTCTACTGGCATCTGACTCTTATCCCAGAAGTCTCCTTTCTCATCTCGCCTGACCTTTGTCTTTATCACACAGTTCCGCTTCCTTTCATTGAGCTGTCCTGCGTGATGCCTCATTACGTTTGCTCCTCCTCACAAGCACTCCATGGACACAGGTGACTGTTCTCAGAGAAGCAGGGAAAGGGGTGGCCAGGGGAAGCTAACAGGACCCGGTGAGTGGTTTTTACAGCTCAGAGGAAAGGAAGAAGGCTGTGAAACTCCACAGCTAAATAATTATCTTTAAAATAAATAGGAACAAGAGCTCACTTCAAAATTCTAACTAGTTCTTACTTACTGTGTTCTACAGGAACGTTGGATCCAGGGGGTGTACTAGGTATCAGAGAGGAAATCAGTGCTCCCCTAGGTGATGTGTCCCACACAGGATCGAACATTTATTCACTTGCAGATCCAACACTAGAACCCAAGCCTTCGAGCCTTCACTGTTACTTTGATTATGCAAAATAGTTTGCTGAAGAGTTTTCAGTTATGTGCAATCACACTGGACTTGAAGATTTGTGTATGCATTGTAAAATAGCTGGCAAACCTTCGGCAGGATTTAAGAATCATGAGAATCTCTAATACTGACCACAGATGAAGCAGTGTTATCGTGTACAAATCCTCCCATGCACACCATGTCACGAGTCCCCACATGACTCTGTAAGGTTATGAGTCTTAATTCACTGATGAACAAATTGAAGACCAGAGAAGCTACATGGCCTCTTTCTGGTTGCATTGCTGGGTGAATGACTGAGCCACAAATAATTCCTGGATCTCTTTTGACTTCCAGTTCATTTTTCAACCTTTCTGCTGTATTCTGTCCAAACACACACACACTGCTGTATCTATAATCATAGTGTATACAATAGGCACAATTTTGCAAGATCTTGATATCTTTTTGGGGATAGAAAAAGATAATCTCACTACCTACATGAGAACATAAAATGGCTTTTATCATTAAAGGAAATTTCTTTTATCCTTAAAGAATTTGGATATAAAAAAATGAATGGCCTCATTGCAAAGAAGGAAAATGTTCCTACTCTTTTAATTTGCTTGAGTCATTTCCACCTTTTCTGCCAGTACTGCTCATAGATTCAGTGATTGCATTCTTCTTTCCTCTTTTTTTTTCTTCAGCTGTCTCACTCTGAGCTGGAAGTGATGAGATCACCTTCTGGTTCCTTTCATTGCTGTTATTTAGGTTAGCAGAAAATTCTGCCTCCTTTATCTGTCAGGAGCTTCAGTCTTTTGCTTTCTTTGAAATTTGACCTCTGAACAAGGCTGTAACATCCAGAAAATGGTAGCTGAATTGATGTAGTTCAGATTGTTGCTATGGTGATTTTATACCAATATAGATAGAAAATGAGGACGAGGAAAGAGTGTGTTGAGGAGAATGGTGGAGAAGCTGGTCAGACCAAGAAAAAGGTGTGCAGGGCTGTGGGGGCATGTATGGCCCCTTCATACTCATAGTTTAGAGTCATGTCTTCTTTTCAATTTACTATTAATTCATCCAGAGTGATCACAGGCCATCCGTTCACATCTGAGAAGGAGCAATTATGTGCTTTTGTTACATAGGTAGCAAAATCTATCATAAGTAACCTTGAAAGTTTCCAAAGATGTTTTTCTCTAGGAATTGGAAAAGTGAATGGATTGTAAAAGATATTTTTGTGACAGGAAACATTTTGATTTTTGAAATAGTTCTCAAGGTTATGTTTTATTAAATGTTTTTTTGAAATCATAGGAGAAAGGCTTATCTGGGGAAAAGGTAGATGATTCAATCTATTTTTGTATGTTTGCCATTTATTTATTAATTTCTCAAACTTTTCATCTACTCTTTCATTCAACAAATATATACCATTTATACTGGGTTTCATATATATTTATAAGTTTAGGAAATATTCATACATTTAAAAGATATTTATTGGGCATTAACTACTTGCAAGATATATGTGGGATGCACAGCTAAGAAGAGTCAGTCTTCAATGTGATTATAACCATGGATGGGGTGCAGAGTTTAGACTCACAACCCTCATAATGTAGAATATAATCATCAGAGCCATTGAGTAGCTATTTCCACCTCAAGCAAGGCTACATGAAGGAGACATTTGGGAGAAAATTAAGGGCAAGTAGGATCTCAATAGGAGGTAGATAGAGGGGAAAAAGATGATGGAAATTCACTCAATAGTGATTGGAAAGGGTTGATTACATTGGCCTTGGAGATTGATGATGTTTGCATTAATAGGAACACTTAATTATTCACTTACATTAGTAGCTGTTGGAAGGCAGGAGCTCAGATTAGCATGGTATTAGCTCTAGGTTGAGGATATGGCAAATTGATGTCACTGGTTTGGGCAGAGGTGAGGTTGTGAAGGCTTTGGAAATAAATATGTGGAACTTTAGATTTGAAGGCTGTAGATTTGGAGGCTTTAGATTTCAGCCATATGAAAGAATTAAGGGACTCAAGTTCCACTGCTTCACTTCATAATACAACCCTCCCTTAACTGTGCCCCCACATGGGATTGGTACCATTGACAGAGAGGGGTACGAATCAGTAGTACTGTCATGATTTGAATCTGGCTCTGACACTTAGTCTGTGTTTAACCTTGGACAAGTCATTTAACTTTTTGGGACTTGAGATTTCTCATCTGTCAGAACAAACCAATTTCTAAGCCAAACATTTTTTGAAAACATGATATTAGAATTGGAAAGAACATGATGTTTTAAAATATATTTTATGGTGTATAAATAAATGCCTTAGACATAAAAGAAATATGTTAATTCTAACTTTATGAATTCATAAGCTATATAATTCTCTCCAAGAACTTTTTGATTACATCACATTTTTCAGCCAAAATTAAATAGTCAAGGGCTGTCAGGTGGGCTAGCTTCCTAAGACTTCATTACTATTAAAAATACACTTTGAAAAATGATCATAAATAATTAAAAATGTCAGTTTTTAAAATAAAATAAATAAACAAACTCTATGTTCTTCATTTCCATACAGAGTTTTTCAGCATCTCTGAATTAACTAATACATACTCCTCATTCAGTGCAAGGATTTAGTCTTGAGAAAATTCTATTTATTTTTCAAGTTTGTGTAATTTCTTTTTAATATGTCAGTGTAGAATGTGTGCTAATTTTTACTGGAGTCATAGCAAAATGAGGTTCCATTTGAGCTCCTTTAATTTAAGAATGGGAGAACATACAGAAGTGCTTATTTGGTGGAAAGAGGTGTGATTTAATTACTTGCTCCTGGAATTTGGGCTGAGTTTAAAATATTCATTAAGGGACTTCCAGTCAAGATGGCAGTGTAGGCAGACATGGCTCACCTCTTTGTGCAAGCACATCAAAATTACAACTAAAATATAGAAAAACCATCACTCAGAACTGTCAGAAATCTAGTTGAATGGAAGTCTGACAACTATGGAATTAAAGAGACCACATCCATCCAAGCTGGTAGGAGGGGCATGGATGCAGAACAGGCTGGCCCCTCACCCACCTGTGGTGGATAAAAATTTGGGAGGGATATTACGGGAATGAGGAGTCCCAGCCACACACTGGACCCCAAAGCCCAGGATTCCAGTGCCAGGAACATAAGTCCCCACAGCTTCTGGCTGCAAAAACCAGTGAAGACTGAGTTGGTGGAAGAAACTTCTACAGCCCAAAGCAGTTCCTCTTAAAGAACCTGCACATGGACTCACCTATTCGGACTCACTCCCTCTGAGCTTCAGCACCAGGATAGCAGCTTGAAAGGCACCAGTGGTATACCGGGAGAGACTGAATTGTCTGGTGTCAAGGGGAGCAGAGGCCATTGTCCCTTTTCTACACCTCCCCGCCACAGAGCCAGGAAGCTGGTGCCATATTTGAGACTCTATCAACTTGGTTAACTCTATTTGACCCATCTTGGATATCCCCAGAGACTCTGCCCCACCCACTTTATGGGCCCACCCAAGCTGCTTTTCCATATGAATGGCTGTTTTTGGCTGATGTTTCACAACTTCCTAAATCCTATCAAACAAGCAATAGCCAGCCTCAGTGAGCCACAGGCCTGGCACTAGCGGCAGCCAGACTAGATTCACAGCTTGGCTTCGACGGGGCATCTCCAAACCCAGCACAAGCAGCAGCCATCTAAGACTGCTTTATAACACAGTCAGGGGGCTGAGTTATATAAACACAGGTGGGGGCTGCCCTTGGCCTGAACCACCCAGGAAATCCCAGAGCCTGTGCACCCAGAGGACAGCTACAGACTGCATCGGAGCACCACCACCCTGCCCCTGCACAGCTGATCCTCCACGGAGGACAGAAGTTGGGGGTCAGCGGTCACAGCCAGTCCTTGCGGCTGCCTTGCCTGGGTAAATCCCTTTCATTGACCAGCCAACAGCAATCAAGGCACAAGTACAAGAGGAGGATGTACTCAGCCCACATGAAGGGCATACCTCTAGTATCAGCTTGGGTGTTAGGGGAGGCTGTGCCACTGGACCCCACGGAACACCTACTACATTAGGGCAACCAAGACAGGGAGTCAGAGCAGCTCCACCTCATACACAGAAAGAAAACAGAGGGAGGCTTGCAAAGTGAGAACACACAGAAACATGGCCCAAAGAACAGATAAAAATTCCAGAAAAAGAGCTAAATGAAATGGACATAAGCAACTAAGAAAATAAGAATAAGAAGATTAAAACTATGAACAATAAAATGCCAAAAAATACAAATCTACCAACAATTGAATCTGAAAAACAAACTAAATGAACAAGAGCAGCAGAGTCAAAATCATGGATACAGAGAGTGTTTTGATGGCTGCCAGATGGAAGGGAGGGGCAGGAGAAGAGTGAAGAGTTGAAGGGATTAAGTACAAATAGGCACTTTCAGAATAGCCATGGGGATGTAACGTACAGTGTAGGAAACGGAGCAGCCGAAGAACCTATATGTATGATTCATTGCCTGAGAGAGTTGGGGGTGCTGGGTAGATGGGGGGAAGGGGAAATCAGGACAGCCATAATAGCATAATCAATAAAATATAATTAAAAAATAAAATATTCATTAAGGCAAAAAGACTATTGTTTGCAGCAGGTTGTAAAGCGTCTGATCAGCCAGTGCCCAGCACTTTTCTTCTCGGTCACCAGCTTTGTCCTTCCCCTTCTCCATGGTGTCTTGAGGCAGAATGACAGGTTATCTTCTCACCTCAGGACAGAACATACAAGACCTCCAAAGAACATGCGTCAGTTCTGTAGATGTATCTCCTCTTTCTCAGAACCTTATACTCTTCTGAGAGGACTGACTTGACCTAGATCTTGAAACGTGCTGCAGAATGGTTTGGTGATCCTAGACAAATGTCAGTCCAAACTTCAGCAACTTTTCTTTCTTTTCAGTGAAGGTTAGATTGGGGAGGGGGAGGTTATGGAGTAAGAAGTAACATAATTAATATTACAAAATAACTACTGTTATTGAATTTTATATTAGCTATGTTGGTTTATTCCAAGATAACCAATATATACATTCTGTCTTGTCTACATAATTTTGACATCTGAATCTCTCTCTCTGAAACTTACTAAAAAGGCTCTGGCATAAAGTTTCTAAGGATACTAACCATAGTGTGAGAACTGCAAAACTGTGAAATCTGTTTATACCAGTGGGCCCCAAACTGTGGCCCTGAGCCAGCAGCATCAACGGGATCTGGGAACTTGCTCAAAATGCAAATTCTTGGGCCCCACTCCAAATCTACTTAATCGGAATCTCTGGGGGTGAGTCCCAGTGAATTCTGCCTGCCCAAGGCTTCCAGGTGATTCAGGCACCTAGAAGGTTCAGCATTCGATACATTCTGCTGTATTCATTTGTTGAACTAAAGTTGAATGGCATTTGACTTCAGGAAAATTAGGTTACCTTGCTGTATTGTTATATTTTCTTTATTCTCCACTTTCTGTTCTTATTTCCCATGGGTTCTATGAATCTTAACTAATGACTAAGTAGTCTTAAAAGTAGTGTTCACCTATATATTGTTGGCTGTTACAAAGCTCACAGCCAGATTTGAGGGCTTAGGTGAGATCTTATGACCACTTTGTATTTTCCATCTTTATTTTCCCTTTGCCCCAATTTCCCCATACAATTATGCTTTCGTGTTGAATATTTTGAAAGATCAGGTACTAAATAACAAACTTGTTCACTGTCATGAAGAATAAACAGATATCCCTGATATAATTTCCTGATGTCAGTTTTCAATTTGTTTATTTACAAAGTAAAATCTCCATTTGGGATATTCTCGAGAAACTCTGTAGGGCATTCTGTCAGATGGCTCTTGCACACTGACATCCTTCTAGCAGTGATCCGTTAACCTGAACACACCCAAACAGAGAAGCCCTGTTTACTCTCATAGACACTGCCTTTTCCTAAGCATAGTGAAATTTTTCATCAAGGGTTCCCTTGCCATCCAAGTCATTCTTTTTGACGTTGTCACATCACCTCTGCCTGATGGCTTTATCAACACACTGAGAGCAAAAAGTGATTACAAAAGAGGGTTTTTTCTTACAAGTACCTTTATTTAAGGTGGGTTTTTTCAAAGGTTAAGTAAAATTTCAGCTCTCAGGGAAATTCAAATATACAGCACCCGCTCCTTCAGACGGTGCTAACACATTTTGGCAGCAATGCCGTAATTAACCAAGTCAGGGTGGAGCCTGATGCCAGCCGCATGACCTAAGCCACCAAAGCTCTGTTTTATTTAATTTGTGGATGGCACCTCTGGAGGTTAATTGTGTCAGATCTGTGCAGCAAGCACAAATATTTAGGGGAAGACGCATCCTTCTGTATGGTTTATAATGAAGCTTGTGAGCCTACTAAATAATTAATATAAACAAATGAAGACTAATTTGATTACTTTTAATTTATACCCAATCCACATTAGTTAATAATTTACAAGGTGAAAATGAATAGAAGATCAAAATGACGCCTGGCTCCCATGTCGGCATGATTGTGGAGAGATTCTGCCTTACTGACTGCTCATTTGTCGTAGAAATAACCGCAGAGAAAACAGTGTTCGGTGTGAACCAGGCTTTAATAAAAGGAGTGGCGGACTCTGGAGGTTTTCTCTATTTCCATATAATCCCAGGATCATTTGTCTGGAACTGTTTTTGAATTATTCATACCAACGGTAGCTCCTTCAGATATTGGATGTGAGCAGCCTTCTATTGTACAGATTCACAGGCAGCATCTTTTTTGCTGGGGTTTGAAAAATAAACCTTTTTTTATTTTTTTTCTATTCCAGATTGCTCCTGGGTGCTACTGGGTGGGGTTATATTAGCAAAACATTAAGAGGCTGTTTGGTGGTTAATTCTTAGACTTCTCCAGGTAAAGGAGAAAATGGAGAACTGTAATGGGAATGTAATATTCCTGAGAAAGTGTGCTTCCTTTTTTTCCAAGATTTTATTTATTTATTTTTAGAGAGAGGGGAAGGGAAGGAGAAAAAGAGGGAGAGACCCATCAATGTGTGGTTGCCTCTCACACACCCCCTACTGGGGGCCTGGCCTGTAACGCAGGCGTGTGCCCTGACTGGAAATCAAACCAGTGATCCTTTGGTTCACAGACCCATGCTCAATCCACTGAGCTATGCCAGTGAGGGCAAGTGTTTTTCCTTTTAATGCAGGTTTTGAAAATGTCAGTACCATCTTATGCTGTAAGCATTGTTTGGGAGACTAGAGTCAACATTTATTCTCATTCATTGTGACCTTTACTCAAGTTGGATTGAGAGGATTTACTCTTCTGATCCTATTGTTCTTATGCCTCATTTGACACCAAGCTTTGCAACCTCCAGGAGAAAAACAAGGCTCTTTAGGGAACCCCCACAGGACAGGGAGATGCGCCCTTCTGTACCTCTCCTAAATCATCCCTCCCTGCTCCTCCACTCCTGTTATTGAATATATTCCAGCCATCACAATGCCCTTTATTCACCAGAAGATTCTCTTTGTCTCTTTTTCTTACTCTTGTCCCATTTGCCTAAAATGACCGTGTGTCCTACCCACTGACACCCCATCCTCCCTACTATTACCTACTTCCTGATTCTTTAAACTTAGGTGATTGCTCATCTCTTCTTCCACAGAAGTGGTTGTTGATTGCATGCACTGGAGAATTTTCCCTGAAATAAAACCTGAGCCAAACTCACTTTGAGTAAAAATAGTTTTTTGGGGGAAGTGATTCCGAGAAGTACTGGTAGGAAAGTAGGTAAATGAAGGATGGAAGTTAAGGAAGCCAGTGAAAGGTTTTTTTTAGTAAACAGTTACCTATGGGCAACTGAGGCTGGAACCAGCTGGGGAATGCTGGGAGTCAGCCCAGAGGTCAGCCACACAGGGAAGCACATGTATATTCTCTAGTTCTTGTCCATCATTGGCTGAGAGCTGCTCCTGGAGGCTCTGAGTCTCTGTCAGTTCTGGCTTGTGCAAGGCTGTGAAAAGATGACTGATGGAGCATTGCAGATGTGGCCAGTAGGACACAGAAGCACATGCTGGAGCAGTGAGAGAGCCAAGGGGATGTGTGCTGGACACCATAAGCATGTGTATGTTGCATTGCCCCTGTCCCTCCTTGTTGGACATCCACTGTCCAATGACTACCTCGTGCTTTTATAGGAGCACTGCAGCCGGTTCCAGCCCGCACTCTCTGATGTGCCCACTCTGTCAGGCCTTTTCTAATGAGGTAATAAAGTGGTGGAGGAGCTCAATGGGCAGGGGATGGGGAGGGAGACTGGTGCCAGGGTTTTAGTTTCTCCACCTTCCACTTCCTTCCCGAACACACTGAAATGGAGTGGCAGACACCCCCAGAGCCCTACTCTTCATAAAGAGTACAACTTCTCCTCTACCAAGAAGTTCGCTCGAATCTAAGGCAATGGGAGGATGGGAGACTTCTAGGGGGACAACAAGCTTAGCCTGGTGGTGTGGGCATCCCACACCCATCCTCTGTATGTGCCTTCCCTGAATGCCAGCCCACCCTGTGCTTTGGGGCAAGGTCTCCTGAGCCAGGGTATCTTAGATCCAACCTACTTGGCCTCTGCCTTCTAGTTTGGTCTGACTGGCTCGGCTCTATCTTCAGAACTGCTGTAGCCACCCACCAATGTTTGCTTGGAGCACATTCCCCCACTGTGATTCCAGCCTGTCTTTGTCTCCCCACATCCAGCCTGCTGCTCTGTTCTCCCACCCACCTTCTGTCTCCCAGTCTGTCCTCTGTGGAGCAGCCTCTCCTGTGGCCATGGCCCTGAGCAAACTCGGTCAAGTCACTTAACTAAAAATAAAAAACAAAGGGAGTCAGACTAGATGTTATTTAAGACTTCTTCCAAATTCGAGATTCAAATTCTGTGACCTGAGGTTGTTCCCACCACCCCGCCCAGCCACAGATGCACGATTACTAGGTTTGTGGTCCATCCTCACTTGGGTGAACTCTGAAGGGTATAGAGCCCTCTGGTGCATAGAAGGGTGGGCACAACAATGATTCCTGCCTCCAGGCCCACCATCTGGTTAGGGAAATGGTCACCACTGCTCCTGCTGGCAGAAGAGGGTGAAGCACTGTTCCTGCAGACTGTTCAGTCATGTCTGGGAAATAAGATTATGTTGGCTTTAGTGGGGGATTTTATTGTGCTGGGAAAGAAATGCAGAACTGAAAGAGGCTGTTAATTCTGACAACTTGAGGCCATGAACACCCTTCTCTGAAGACCCCAACAACCTCCACGATCAACTTCACTCAGGTCCTGCTGTGGTGTGAGAGAGGTCAGAGGCCACTCTTCAGGATCCAGTGATACTGGGTTCTGTGTATGTGGGCTAGAGGAGACCATGGGTTATTAAAGGCAAACTAAAGACTCTGGGTTGAGTATTAGCTCAGCCATTCACTAAATGTGTGATTTTTCTCCTCTCTGAACCTCAATTTCCTCACCTGTAACATGGGGATAATAAATGCTTTTCAATATTACCTGAGGACTAACCACAAACAGTGATTACATACTTATTAAGACCCAAATTGTATGTCAAGCTTGTGGGCAGGGGTGGGGGGAGGCACACAAAGCAAAATTAGGCATAAGCTCTGCCCCCACCCCAAATTTATATTCTAGTCAGGAAGATAGAAACAAACAATGACATCATGATCTGGTCAATGCAACTATAGGTAAAATGAATTATTTGCTTGCAAACAGCATATGGAATATTCAGTAAGACTTATTTTTCTCTTGCTACCTAAGTAGAAAAGAATGTCCTTCGAAGAGGAAAGATAAGGCAGCATGCGGCAGGCGCCCCCTCTGGAGGGCTGTCAGGGCCTTTCTGTGCAAAGGCAAAAGGATCTCGTACCTGACAACTGCAGGAATTATTTGGAATCCTATAATAATAAATAATGTTAATAACCTTGAGCCCCTATGAAAAGGTTAAATAATGTTTAAGAGCCAGGGAAGTATGGAGATAGAAAGTGTTCTATCTCAAAACATTAATTTTTTTTTAAGAGAATGTTTGTCATATTTTCCTTCCTCCGCCTCCCGGGTTGAGAATGTGAATTTCCTTTTTTTGGTTCTGTATCCATAGTGCCTGGTATAGTCCCAGGCACAAGCCAGGTGCTTAGGAAATACTCATTGGATGAGTGAATGATGCAAAGAGTGAATGAATGAAGACTTCAGAGTAAATCACTGAAAAGATAAATTTGGGCAATGCGGAGAGCAAGACAGAAGGAGTAGCAAACTAGGAGCACACAGGTCCGGGGTCTCGTTTTGGCTCTGCTAGTTTTTAGCTGTGTAAATATTGCAACTCAGTGATTTGTAATGATCTACATGGTTTAATCAGATGTGTAATGGGATTCCTACTTTTTCAGACTATTATGTAGGTCAGATATGAAAATGACAATGAAGTTATGAAAATTATGTAGAATTGAATATAAACTTTAAGGAGAAATAAAATTAAAAATTACCATGTACCCTTACATAGAGCCCTTATCAAAAATCTTACCATGCATTTCTTTTTATTCATTCATTCATTTATTTATCTTTACAGGGGAAGGGAAGGAGAGAGGGATAGAAATGTCAATGTATGGTTGCCTCTTGTGTGTCCCCTGCTGGGAACTGGCCTGCAAAGCAAGCATGTGCCCTGACTGGGAATCGAACCATGATCGTGTGGTTTGCAGGCCCGCGCTCAATCCACTGAGATTCACCAGCCAGGGCTTACCATGCATTTCTTAATAGCAGATGAACATTTTCTATAGGAGATCTCTACCAACTTTTCCTTAATTAAGTCTCCAAATAACTGAAACTCTCCATCTGTCTATTGCCTCTATAAAATATTCTTATGGGTACCCACAGCACAGTGAGAATTCAGGGTTACTGTACCTGTGGATATCTGCTACAGCCGATTGAACTGGGTGCTTATCAAGAGTGCTGATTACTGTTTATTCCAGTCCACTTTTTTAATTGAACAAATATTTTTTGATCTTCTACTCTGTGCCTATGTTATTAGGCACTGGAAACACAACAGTGACCAATGCTCATTGTATTCTAGCTGTATTTACTTTTATAACTACCTAATTTAGTTAAATGTTTAATCAATTAATCAGTAAAAAAATAAGTGTGAAAAAAGAATGCTGATTTTTATGAGAATTAAGATAAAACTTATAGTGGGCATCTGTCCCTCAGGACTACACAAGATCTTTTAAATTCCTTCTCTGCATCTGATGCCCCTTCTCTGCATCAGGCATGAGGTTGGGACTGGGGCATCTCTTTTGCGTTGTGATTCTAGGGTCTGCTGTGCTGGCAGTAACCTCAGAAGATCAGTCCGTGATATAATTCCTGAAAGTTCATTTTGAGCCTACTTCTATCTACCCTCCCTCCCCAAATATTTATTGATAAATTCATTTTTTTTACAAACCAGCCATGATACATTTTATCATTTGCCGACTAAAAACCTCAACTGATACAAGGGGAAAAAAAACCCACAAAAAGAATCAAGCTGGTTGTGGGACAATAAAAATGATTAGAAAGATTCACACTCAGATTGCTGCATAATTTCTCCTCACTCATGTTGGCTCCACGTTAAAGAAAGCGAGACAGGAGATCTGTGCTGTGGCGTGGTGGGGGCGTCGCACGTGGCGGGCTGGGGTGCCAGTCAGTGGACTTCTGCTCAAAGACAGACCCCGACTCCTCATCCAGAGATGGAAGATGAATGCACCTTGATATGTATTTATTTAAAATAAAACATTTAAATTATTCACAAATCATTTTTTATACTTTTCAACTTTATCATTTTGATTAACCAACCTTGAATCAACCAGCCCTGCCTACTGTAGGGTGCTGACTCTTCTATGCTCGTTCAGGCACCTGGCATGTCCAAGGAGGAGCTTCCTCTTCATGCCCCCCTGCTGGCTTCTCTGGGCCTCCTCCCCTCAGGCAGTTCTAGGGGCCTTGCTCACCTATTCTTTGAACAAGGCCTTTTTAAATCCAGAAATGCCCGTTCAGGTCTGATGTCTCTGGTAGCTCCAAGCAAAGCCTCTTTGGTTGAAAATCTCTCTCTGAAGTTATTGTGAATTCAGGTCACACCTAGTCAGGGTGTCATTTAGCATTGTAGTCACAGGTGTCTGGTGTCAAAAGTGTAGCCAATAGCCATGTTCTATACTCACTGTCCTCTAATACACACATAGACTTCTTTTCTTATTTTCTCTCACCTTTTCCTTCTATTTTTCTTTTCTTTCTCTCCCTTCTCTTCTTTCCTCTTTCTCCTTCTCTTCCATTTTACTTTCTCCTTGATATTTGTCTCCCTTTCAGACTCCCCAGAAATACTCCCTCCCAATTTCCACACTTCCCTCTTCCGGGCCAGTGAGACTAAGATCTTGGTAAGAAATGAAGCAGAAATTCCCTTCATTGATCACAAGGGTGCATTTTCTGTGGTGATTTTTGCTAAATGAGTTTCTGGCTGGTCTTCAACGAAGGACAGAAACCAGCCTGTCACTTTTTCTTGCCAAACACTTAGTTAATCTAGATCTCACCTTATAACCCCAAGAACTTTACAGAAGACTACCTGCAGTGCTTTTAAAATACGAACACTGTCTTCGTGAAGTCTTTTACAGTATTATAGAAGATTTGAATACAGGGTATTTTTAAACAAAATAGTCTTTATCTCATTTTGACATGAGAATATAAAGACTGATGATGAATTTTCAATCACTCAGGCTAATTTTAATATAATTTGCCTCTTTAAAGGATTATTATATAAATAAATATCAGAAGGTATTGAAAACATAAACATTATTTGAAATTTTAGAAAACAGCTACTGTTTTAGGCAAAATAAAATAATTATTAACTTGTAGCTTTTGAATAATATTTATTACTCATTTCACCAAAGTAACAACAGTACAAGCAACAGACTGGCACTCAGCGAACATCACTAAGTGATGGTAGATCATCTGTGAGGTAGCGGAATTTGGCTTTTCTAGCTAGTGTTAAAATTGCCCAACCTATTTTGAAAATTGAACTGTAGCCATAACATACACCTGCAAGGAATGCCAGAGACTCTGAACACACAACATCTCATTTTGAATATATACACACAGTTAGCACTCTTTATGCATTCCAATGGCCTCCTGATTTTATCTAATTTCCTACAAGTTTTCATCGAATATTTCTTTAAGTTCTTCTGTGTGTTAGATCTTGGCAATGAGAGAACTCTAACACAATACTGGATTCTCCTCCTAATTTTATCAGGAAGATTGCATGTGTTTAGAAAGAGATGAATAAAATGGCCAGTTCAAGCGTGTGCCTTAGGGGTGTGAAGAAGCAGGATTTCCCAAAGGAAATGCATTGATGGGGGCCTTAGACTGGGCTTGGAAGGCAGTGACAGGGTTTAGTACTAGATAAAAGTATGAAAACCAGTATCACAATAACGAAAAAGCATGAAAAGTGTTTGAGCCCATCCATACAAAGACTCGACTCCCAGCACAGCTGCCAGAGGACCAGCTACTGGTTGTTTTCCATTCTCTTAAGTCTTTACAACCTACACTTGACTGTTTTTACCAGACTCACTGTTCGAAAGCCTCAGATAAAGCAAAAGTCAGTTATATTTGGTTTTGTACTGTGCTGCCTGATCTTTTCAGTGACAGAGTTACCTTCCTACTTGTGTTTTGTTTAGTCTGATGTTGAACTTAATTTGCATCCCTTACACACGCAATGGCTAGACAGTTGGAGAGAAGTGGTGGAGATTGAGGTTAATATAATGAAGAGAAGAGTTGATGTTGAGGGAAGCTGGCTCAGGACTTGGCATTTGTCACACATCATATGCACCATGGACAATCCCCTCAGAGGTAATTACAATCAACTTGTATGGTCAACTGAGCAGAGTCGTTTTACAAGTTGTGGTGGTCTGCTCAAAATAAATGTGTTTGTAGGTGGCTCCATTTAAAATGAATGATTAAAAGGGTTATATCTCTTGCCTCTGCCCTGCATGCACTTATTTCTGGTGACTGTCATTATTTTCTTCACTAAAAACAAACATTTAACAATGTTTCAGGTTAGAAGAAGCCTTAGGCAATATTGCTTTGTAAGCAAACATTTATCTTCATACAGTGTGAGTAATGAACTCATTCCACCTATTAGTAGGTGCTAGGTAAAGCCATGGACATATTCCCTGAAAGATCTTTTGAACAGGTATTACATTCATATGGTCTTAGTTTAAATATATGTCTATCAGCATAAAAGTAGATTTTGATAAATAGATATGGATATAGATATAGATATAGATATAGGCATGTACAAAGGTAAGAGGGAGCAATTTCCCTCTCATCTTTGTCTGTCATCTGAATGACACCATGGCTCCACATACAAATAACCACTGTCATTCGGATTGTGGGTGTTCTGATTCTAAACAATTACTCATAAGAAGCCTTGTGTGTTTGGGGTAGTGAACATTCTTGGTGATGTCATTAACCATTGTTCCTCAGTAGTTGTCTAGAAGGGAAGTTTTGGGAACTCTTAGAACCCAAAGTCTGACCTAAGTTTCGGAGAGCCACTGGCTTTGTAAGCAGTATAAAACAAGTTACACCTGTCCACAGGGTTTCTAATCTGAAGATCCACAGGTCATGCAATTCAGGGATCTATGAACTTAGATGAGAAGAAATATATTTTTTATTTTTACTGGTCTTTGTCTGAAATTTTAGAAAACATTCTCTTCAGTTATGAACATAGGCAAAAGCATAATAGAATTGGCAGCACCTGTGACTTTGTCACTGAAGAAATCACAGTTATGTCCATATCACATTATAGCTATTGAAAATATTCTGAAATTATTTATATTTATCATTATGTGAAATGATAAAGTTATTAGATTCACAGCTAGTGTTCTAAAAATTTCTATCCAAGATTTAAAAAAATTAGGTGTGGTAAGACATGCAGACACAATAATGACTTTCATAAAGGAAGAAGTTTATCATCACAGATCCCTAGAAATAGAAAGCATGCCACAGCATGCAGGACCACCTGGGTGGATGCCAGGGTCAGTTAGGAGGCAGAAGGGAGAAGTACCAATAGGGCAACAGGCCTGCCCTCAATTGCCTTATGGGGCAGGTAAATCTCTTAGACATTATAGCTTCAAGCCCCAATGTATAACATGATGATAGCACATATCACAAGGTGCTAAAGTGTTAGCCCTCCCAGATGACACATCAGGTTAAGTAGAGCCTTGGAATTAAGCCTCTGAACTCAGAGACTGCCTCCCAGTGTGGTAACTTTAGGTACCACATGTCAGTAGGAGATTTGGGGGACAGCAGGACTTTTTGGGTTATTCTTTGGATTACATCATACATACATTTGCATATTTTGTCTGAATATAAAGCTGTTGCTGGGTTTTGTTTTGTTTTTTTTTTTTTTGAGTTACAACAGAAAGTGTACTGAAATATACAGAATACTGTACTGAAACAAGCCTCATTTTGGGAAGCCTACCCTACTGTTAAATTTTGTTAAAGTGCATTTTGAAAAATATAACATCCATTTTTAAAATAAAGTAAATGCAATATGTGTCTTTGAGGTCTTGCAAGTGTACCATACATTCATTTGACTCACTGACTCATTTTCCTACTTTTCTGATTTGCAAAGAAATAATCTTATTGATGTTTTTCTCCAGCAGGTGGAAATCATAACAGCATCATGCAATGCAGAAAGCGGTTGCTAAGCAACCATTTCAGTGTTTTTTAAAAAATCCAAACAAATCTTCCTTTTAAATCTCTGCAGCATGTGAAACGTTAGATAAACTCTTCCTACAACTTGAAGCAAACTCATACAACTTACAAGAACTATGTCATCCTTCTTTTTTTGGTTCCCACTCCTATAACTTGTATCAATTGTGTCACAATCTTCAAAGAAGCACTTTTAGACCTGGGTCAAGATAACTGTGGAACATAGCAAATACAATTAGAATTCCTGCTCCACTCTCATTTTGGCTTTGCCAGTGTGACATCCTTTCACATGAGGATTCTTGTAATCCATTTTTGATGTCTTTTGAGTTAAAATTATGTTAGCACAAGTCTTGGGTGCTTTGGAAAAGTGGAATCTTTGTAGGCACTGGATTGTAATTAGACTTCACCCTAGCTCCCTCACTGCCCAAATAAGTCAAGTGATTCACTATAAGAGAATTAGTTCAGGAGTCTGGAAATACTACTCTTCACAGCACCAAGTTTCATAATAACATAATTGGGGGCATTTATATAAATTTATCAGAACTGCTGCTATTTGAAGGCTGGAGGAGATTTACCTAGGGCTTTAGGGGTACTTTATGCAAAAGAAGGGTTGGATGACCCCAGTTAACCAGTCTATAGTTGATCTTCGGACCCACATGGGCTTAGAATTTTTCCTGAGCTGTGGATTCCTCATCAGCATTCTCTCAAATCCCAGGTTAAAAAAAAAACAGCAGTGAAAGTGAAGTCATCTGCCATTTTAGTATCATCTAATGTTAGCTTCCCATTCTCAGTTATTTAAGGTGAAGTTTTCCTTAGTCATTCTCCTGGGCATGATTGTATTTAAATAACTTTTCTGGTCCCTCCTTATGCTTAGGCAAAAGTTTTGTCTCTTTTTTCAAGTTAGTCATTTACTAATCAGCCAATTCTTTTTTAAAAAAGTGTCTATAGATCAAAACATCTGAGCTTCATCAACATTTAAAGTTATTATTCTAGGAAATCACTAGGTAAAAAGTTATGAACCATGGTTATTCTCACTAGTACCATTCAACACTTCCCTGTCATGAAATTAACCAACATCTCTCTCTCTCTGTCGCTACCTGTCCACTTCCATACATCTAGGTACTTTTCAGGTTGTTTACATACATACATGTGTGTATACATATATATAGACATATACACCCAAGGGTAGGTGATAGGTTTAATATATTATAGTACATCTCCATAATGGAATAATCATTTAAAATGATAGCTGTGAAGTTGGCATCATAAAAAATATGACTTAAGTCCAAATAGAAAGTGTACAAATACTATGGTTCCAACCATAAATATGTGAAATATATGTTATGGGCTGTATTTATAATATATATAAAATATAATTTACATAAAAATATATTGTGTAGGCATTTGTGCACCAGAGACACTGGACCCTGCCCTTATTCAAACGGGCCATTAGACAAGTGGTTCTCAAACTTTAGCATCTATCAGCATCATCTAGGTGGCTTGTTAAACACAGATGTCATGACTCTATCCCTGCATCCCTTGCTCCATGAATTTTGGGACTGGTCCTGAGGATCGGTATGTCTAACAGGCTCCCAGGCAATGCTGATGCTGTGGACTCAAGAATCACGGGTCAATCAATCAGTTCCCACGTGAGGTTAATACTGCGAGTCCAGGGACCATCCATTGACACATTGCTTTATAGTTTATACACTCATGGTCTGTACTGGCAGACTGATCGAAATACTTACGCCGGTGCCACTGCAAATTGCAACATTTTTGGAATATATTGTGGCAATATATATTAAAAATCATAAACACCTTCATGCTTGCTGATTCTGGTAATTCCACTTTGGGGAATGTATCATAAGAAAATCGACCAGATATGGAAAACAGCTATAAGCTTGATGTTCACAGAACTGATTTTTGTAATGGTCAAATATAATCTAACTAAAATGTCTAAGAGTAGGTGATTGGATTAATAAATCATGGTGCTTGCTCATAATGAAAGAGTCATTAACTATGATAGCTGTGAAAGTTGGCAACATGGAAAATTGTGTGATTTAAATCCTCATAAAAACATTTATAAATGCTATGATTACAACCATGCAAAAGAACACATAGGAAGAAAATACCAGAAGCAAATAAACGAAAATGATAAATGTCATGTCAAGATGTTGGGTTTTTTTCTTCTTTCATTTCTAAATTTTCTATGACTGTGTTTATCAATTTTTATAACCATAATTATAACCATATTATATATTATAAATTGCATATATATGTACATATATATTTGTCATCAAATTACTCATTACCACTTCTCTTCATGATAATGTGGTTTCATCTTGGTTTGAAGCGAAATTTCCAAGAATTCCGCATTTGCCTGCACATCCTAATTGTAGTTTTCCCAATTGACAGCACGTGCTCTGATCTCTCTCCTACAGCTCCCGTTCACGTGTTTCCTGAGTGATGTCAATTACCTCAGAGGTGACACAGAAAGAGCTTAAAGCTTTGTGTTAGGCAGAGAGCAGCCAAAAAATGAGGCAGGGGCATGCTGATGCTTCCTGTTTATGATGAATGATAAGGCATTTAGATGAAACTCATCTCCAGTCACTAGGCCTGCAGTATCTAAGGATTTCTAAGAAACTCCAGTTATACTCTTTGGTTCTGTGCTGGTTCACCAGGGAATTTGAGAGTTATTTTTCTCAGTCACCACGTTAAGTATGAATATTTATATTTAATCATTATATATAAATATACAATCACATTTATAAATATATTTGTATTAATATTTAATAATATAAATGTCTATTTATATTTAATCATCAAATCCCATGACCAGTGGTATTATTTCAGGAGATTACTCACTATAATTAAAATATATGTAAGATTTAGATTGGTTGGGGCAATCTTGCTTTGCAGACTTCATTAAATCAAGTTATCTGCCATGTGCAGCCATGCCAATTATGGCTAGACCATGGGCAGCCCTTAGTATGGCACATAGAACTTAAACTGGCAAAAAAGTGTATATTCTGCATTTGGTCTTTAAGCATTTTTTAATGTGAGAGTCTTTTTTTTAATTGTAAGAGCTTTTTTTTAGTTTCTTTTCTAAACTATTGACATTAACACGTTGTTCAGAAATGAGATGTCCTTGAAATTCAGGATAATTTTTATATCTTTAACCAAACTATTTTCTATATTTTTGGAGGATATATTTTCTGTTAATGTTATTATTATTATTAGTAGTAGTAGTAGTAGTAGTAGTAGTAGTGATGATAGTAATGGAAAAATATTTAGGTTTTTATACCAATTTTGCCATTGTCTTTGTTGACTATTGTTCTTATTATTCCTCTCTTTTCTTCCAGGATAACTTCTCTCCTTGCTCAAGTACATCCTTTCTTTCAGAGATCTGTAGGTAAAAACTCTCTTAAGCACCTGAAACTATCATTATTCCCCACTCGTTCATTAATTAGGAAAAAGAATTCTAGATATTCCCACCATACTTTAGAGACATTTTCCATTGTTGTGCATCTCTTGTTGGCAAAGTGTTTGCTGCTAACCAACTGTCATTTCTTCTGGATAATTTTTCTTTGCTTTCCTTAGCTCTTGTTCTTTGATGGTCTGTGATTTTGTTGCAGTACGTATGGATGCTAATTTAATTTTACTTATCAGCTTGTGTAACATTTGTTCTTTTCAATGTGGTGACTCATGTTTTCCTGCAGTTCTGAAACTTCATAGCAATTATATCTTTCTGAAAGTTCTATTACACATTCTTGAAACTTCTCAATAATTCCTCTATATGCCTTTAGCTTTTCATAATTTTCATTTCTTTATATTTCTCTACTGTATTAGTCAAAATTTCCTCAGTTCTAACTTCTAATTCACTAAAGTCTTTTATTTCATTTCCTTTTTAATATATTCTCATCTACTATTTTTAATTCCAATGACCATCGTTTTCATTTATGAAATTTTAATTGCTTTTAAGAAATCTCCCGGTTCTAGTTTTACATACCTTCGTTTTTGTTTCACAAGCTCCTACTCTTGTTGGATGGTTGCTATCTTCTCCTTATCTCTTTAAAAATTTTAAACAAAATAATTTTGTAATTGTTCAATATTTCTCTTTCTTTGAGTATAAAGTCCCCTTTGCTTATGGTTTTTACCTATATATTGTGGTTAAAGATAACTTTAAAAGTTATTCTTCAAATAGGAAGGACACAGGGATGAGAACTAAGGGGGGTGGAAATGGGAGGGAGGTGGGGAGCAAGGGGCAGGGGAGGCTGGGATGGGAGAAATGGACAAAAAAACTATACTTGAAAAATAAATAGATAAAATTTAAAAAATTATTCTTTACTTAAGAAAGGAAATATTTTCAATGTACATAGAAGCACAGAGATTAGTACAAACACCCATATTTTCAGCTCAGAAAAAAAGTAGTAAAACATTGTCATAAATATCTTAGATTATCTTTTAGAATAATAAATTATAGATGCTTAAAATGTATATTTAATATATACTTAAAATATGTGTTCTAGTTATCCTCCATTTCCCTTTCCTGCCTATAAAGGCTAACCTCTATCCTGGAGTATCCTAGAGTCAGGATCATATTACTTATCCACACTTATCCAGATTTGTGCACATACCTTACACAACAGCATATCTATAGTAGTACTTAATATTTTTAGTATTTCTCAAAATTTACAAAAATAACATGCTATTTTCAGTTTTTTAAAATCTTAGTCATGTTTTTGAGACCTGTGTTGATGCATATAGGGTACACACTCTTGTACATATCTCAACATGTACATTGTTGGGAATCTCTCGAGAAAATATACTCAAAGTAGAATAGCTGGATCCCGTGCTTGGCTTATCATCAACTTTTCTGGATGGTGCCAAGTTCTACACATAGGTACAGCTATCCAAGTTGCTCTACCAATGTGTGAGAATTTCTACCAGCAAGGTGTGAGAATTTCTATTCCTTCACATCATCACTGATAATTTTATTACTGATTTTACTTTTAAAAATATATTATTTATTTACTTCTTGAGAGAGGGGAAGGGAGAGAAAAAGAGAGGGAGAGAAGCATCATTGATTGGTTGCCTCTTACATGCCCCCAGCTGGGGGTCTTGCCCGCAAGTCAGGCATGTGCCCTGACCTGGAATTGAGCTAGCAACCTTTCAGTTTGTGGGATGATGCCCAACCCACTGAGCCACACCAGCCAGGGCTGATTTTACTTTTTAAATCAGCTCTATTGTGGTATGATTTACATACAATAAAATTTGTTAAATATAATGTTCAATTCAGTGAGTTTTAACAAATGTGTACAGTCCACTACAATGGAATAGGGAACATTTTCATCATTCAAAAAAGATCTTTTCTGACTCTTTTTAATCAATCTTCTTTCCTACCCTCAGCCCCTAGCTACCATTGGTCTGCTTTCAATCACTAGTTTTTCTTGTTCTAGAATTTGGCTTAGCACAATGCTTTTGAGATTCATCCAGTTTGTTCATGTATCAGTAGTTTGTTTCTTTTTACTGTTGAGTAGTATTGCATATAGATAGTCTACATATTGATGCACATGATAGGAATTTCAGTTGGTTCCAGTGTGGGGCCATTATGAATAGAGCTACTGTTCTACTACAAGTCTTTGTGTGCACTTGCTAAATACTTAGGATTAGAATTTCTGCATTGCATGGTAAGTACATGTTTAACTATATAAGAAACTGCCAGTTTTTCCAAGGTGGCTGTACCACTTTCCATTCCCATTATCAGTGCATGAGAGTTCCAGCTGTTACACCTTTGTCAACACCTGGAATCGTCAGTCTTCTTAATTTTAGTCATTTAAGTAAGATTGTACATTCCTCTAATGACTAATGATGTTAAGCATCTTTTCATGTGCTCGTTTTCATTCATGTAAGCTCTTTATTAAAGTGTGTGTTCAGATTTTTTGCTCATTTTTTAACCAAATTGCTTGACTTATTAATAATATTCAATTAGGAATCCTTTATATATTCTGAATAAAAGTCTTCAATAAGAGAGCTACTTTGCAAATATTTTCTGTCAGTTTTTGGATTGTCTTTTTATTTCCATGCCTGCTTTTTAAAGAGCTTACAGTTGTTTTAATTTTTATTTTTGATTAGTTTTATTTTTTTAAAGATTTTATTTATTTATCTTTAGAGGGGAAGGGAAGGAGAGAGGGAGAGAAACATCAATGTATGGTTGCCTTTCGTGCATCCCCTGCTGGGAACTGACCTGCAGGGAACCGGCCTGCAACTCAGGCATGTGCCCTGACTGGGAATTGAACTGCGATCGTGTGGTTTGTAGGCCCGCGCTCAATCCACTGAGCTATGCCAGCCAGGGCTGATTAATTTTATTTTTAATATTTTGATTTTTATTATTTACTTTATTTTTAAAATCATTTTCCTTTAAAATTGATATATCCATTTTAATTCATGTTTCATAAAATAATTAATTGAAATACAATATTATATTAGTTTCAGATGTATAAATATGATTAGACTTGTTACATCCATTTTTGGAGAATACTGATATAGAATAAATGACTTTTTAAAAAACCCAGTATTTAATCAATAAATATATAACTTACCTTATTAAGCTTAATAAATGATGCATGCTTATTTAAAAGTAACACTAGATTTTAAAATGCCCATAGGTCTTGAAGATATAACTTCAAGTTAACTCTCTTTAGCAATAATCCTATATTCTAGATCAGTGTCCCCTAATAGAAATGTAATGCAAGCCATATATGAAATTGCATATGTAATTTAAAATTTTCTTGTAGTTCCATCAAAATTAAAATAAATATGTGAGCCCTTTCTGGTGTAGCTCAGTGGATTGAGTGTGGGCCTGTGAACAAAAGGATCACAGTTTGATTCCCAGTCAGGCACATGTCCGGGTTGCAGGCCAGTTCCCAGCTGGGGACACATGAGAGGCAACCACACACTGATGTTTCTCTCCCTCTCTACTTCCCTTCCCTCTAAAGATAAATAAACAAAGTCTTAAAAAATAAAATAAACAGGTGAAATTAATGTTAGTAATATATTTGTTTAATCCAAATATAAAGATTAATGAGATATTTTACATTCTTGCTTTTGTATACTGCTTCAGTTTAAAATTTTAAAATGTGGCTCTAGCCACATATTCAAGGGCTCAATAGCCATGTGAGTAGACATGTACCATGTTGGCCAGAGAAGTTCCAGAGGAAAGACAAAGTTTATTTCTATTGAATACCAGTCTCTTACAGTGTGCAGAATACTGTATGAAGTGTTGGTAAAACATATGAGATTCAACTGTGTAGCCAGGAGAATATCAAAAATACCTTTGAAACTTTCCTGGAAACACCAGTGGGTAGCTCATTAAAGTTCTATTTGTTTGTTATATACTGGAAAGGGAATGTAGTCCTCAAAATTCCTGTTAGTGACAAGCATTCTTTTACCATTAAACCAAAAGCAATGGGGGAGGAGGGCATCTGGTTGGAAAACGCACCTCCAAGTTTCTTCCTCCAACCAAGGAAATGAATAGACCCTTATCAATGGGATTCCTTCTGATGGTCATCACTGATTTAATTATTACAAAATTTCCACCTATATAAGAATCTGGGTTTGTCTCTTCCCTTCCTCCCCCTGTTCAGCATTCCACATATAACAGTTCACTGAATCCCTGCATCTCTGCATGCCTGTTAGAAAGCCTGATGAAAAACAGCAACCAACAATACCAAGTGCTGACAGGGACATGGAGCAACTGGAACTCTGACACAGTTGGTGAGAATGGAAAATAGCACAGCCACTCTGCAAAACAGGGTGGCAGTTTCTTAAACAGCTGTAAACGTATGCTAATCACGTGACCCAGCCATTCTACTCCCAGGTGAGTGAAAACTCATGTCTGCACACATCAGTGATCACAAGGAACTAGAGGTGGGGGATGCAATGATTGAAGAAGCACAGGAAAACTTTCTGAGGTGACAAAAAACTCTGTTATATTGATTACCTTGGTGGTTACACAGTTGTGGGCATTTGCCAAACTCACGAGCCAAACACGAAAGAGTAACTTTTCAGAGGGGTCCAACCTGTGGCCTGCAGGCTGCACACAGCCCAGGGTGGCTGTGACTGTGGTCCAACACAAAATTGTAGATTTACTCAAAACCTTTTTTTTTTGCTCATCGGGTTTTGTTAGTGTTTGTGTATTTAATGTATGGCCCAAGACAACTCTCCTTCCAGTGTGGCCCAGAGATGCCAAAATGTTGGACAGCCTTGCTAGAAGTTACTAAGATAAAAATGTGTAACTATTAGTGCTAGGACCAAAAGTGGGGCAAAGGTTAGAGTAAGGTAAAGATGATAAAACACCAGTTTATAGCAGTGCTGGGATTTGACCTGAAAACCAACATTGCTTTAATTTAACTGAACTCAGTAAATGTATACTGAGTGCCAACCACAAGCCAGGCATTTTGCTTGCTCCTGGGATCGATAGGGAGTAAGATACAGCTGATGACTTTAAGAAGCAATGTTCCTTTTTATTTTTGTGAGATGTATACAGAAGTATAATGAACATTTCTGTAATGTCCTGTCCTTCAAAGTGAAGCGAAGTCTTTTCTAAGCATGCTTAGTTGTTTTTGTGTAAATCCAAGGAAGTTTTTCAGAAGGGACACCAGGCAGTAAGAGCTTTTGAAGCATTTCTTCATTTCTGTCCCTTCTCATATATGGGATGCCAGTACCCTCATAATGAACTCACTGGGAGGTGCGTGATATGAAGTAAAAGAGTATCTTGCTACTAGCAGTAATACTCAGAAAAAGACCCCTCGTGGGGCAATGGGTGTGCTAGGATATATCACACATCTCCAGAGCTGATGGTTCATACAAGCTTCAATTTGACTGACAACCACTTAATCTCAGGTGAATGACTGGTTATCTTATAATGAAACCACTTACTCTGATGATTGAAGTTATTGCAGTTCTGTAATCAGCCCAGAAAAATCAGTCCTGGTGGGAATGCAGCAGTAGTCCTGGCAGAAGCGAATATTCAGAGAGCAACAAAAGCTTTGTTATCTCAGAGGGCAACACTCTCTGTGTGGGTTAAGGTTGTATGCATATGTGCTTTATACCAATACTATTTTCCTTTACCTGCCTCTCATGTTGCCCCCTGTGTTGTATGCTGTCTTACCTTTTCCTTGTATTCTGCTCTCATGGAAGGAAGCATCCAGGTAGATAGTGGCCCCTACATTTGCGTAGCACTTAATAGCTGTAGAGCACTTTAATCCTCAAAATAGCTTGTATAATAGTTAAGGGCTATATTATTATCTCAGTTGTAGAAGGAAACAAGAGTCCAGAGGGGTTATAAGTTGTCCAAGTTGCCCAACAAGAAAGGAATGGAATCAGTTCTTGAGTCTGAGTCTTCTTGTCCCTAGCCCAGCATACTTTCCCTTCTATCATGATGCCTCATCAGTAACTGTGTTGGCTTTTGGTTTAAGAGGTTGTATAAAAAGAAGGGAGCTTATAGAAGGCAAAAAAAGTTTACTGAACAGGACTGGCAAAGCAGACTCTGGGTTGAATTTGCAAGAATATCTCCAAAAGTCCTACTATGGAATTATGCTGCCAAAGGAACCACTACTTTTTCTGTGACAAGAAGTCACACGTCTTATTTTGAAGCTCCCACTTAAGCGGCTGGTTTCAAAATCATGGCCCGTAGCCACAAGTAGGAAGCAGCCAAAATCAGTAAACATCTATGATTGTAAACCCTTTTGCTGCCCCTACGACTGTCAGCCCCAGAGCCATCTCAGGCCCATTGCAATCCACAAAAGAAAAACCATGCTCTGAATGCTGACTCTTGGTACTCTTGGTAACTGGATATTGGGACCTCTGATAGAGCTGAAAAACAAAGAAACAACAAAACAAAACAAACGAAGAAAAAAACCTTCCACAACTTTGTTTGCTAGGAAGCAAAAGAAATAAGCCTTTCCATACCTGACTCTTCCATATCTAATAAAAGTGCATTTTGATTGGTAGAATCTAAATCACATCTGTAACCCTAGCTGCAAGGAAATTTCAGAAATCCAGTTTTCAGCTTTCAGCTTCCCAGCGTCTGTGTACAGGAAGGTACTCTAGAAGAAATTTGGAAAAGATCTGGAATGCCAATTGACTGTATTTGTACAACCTGTGAGTGTTGGACAGTCATAGTATTACTTATCTATTGCGACATAACATATTACTCCAAAACCTAGGGGCTTAAAACAGCAAATATTTACTACCACACAGTTTCAGGGTCAGGACATCAGAAGTGTCTTAGCTGGATGGTTCTGGTTCAGCATCTGACAAGGTTGAGGTCAAGATGGTAGCTGGGGCTGTAGTCATCCAACTAGGTCAGGGAATACATTTCCAAGATGGCTCATTTATATGGCAGACTTCAGTAGCCTCAGTTCCTTGCTGACTTGTAGCAGGAGACCTCTGTTCTTCACCATGTGGGCCTCTCCATAGAGCTGCTTGATTGTCCTTACACCTCCCTTACAGCGTGTTCCATGAGATAGAACCAGGAGGAGGCCTGAGCATTTTAAGACCTAGTCTTAGAAGACACATACCTCATTTGTCATATTTTATTTTTTAGAAGCAAGTTGTTATGTCCAGTCTATTCTTAAGGGAAAGGGATTTAGGTTCTACTCTCTGAAGAGAAGAGTATCACGGAATTTGTAAATGTGTTTAAAAAATCAGCAGTTACATTTATTCATCAAGAGTTGCCAGGGCAAAGGGATAGTCAGTATGGAAATAATGCTGCAGTGAAGGTAGATTCGTGAGGGCTGAACTTCTGGGGTATGGGACTGATGTGATGGATCTAGGTCAGCCTAAGTAATGGTATCCCCTGATACCATGTAAACACTGCAATACATGGTAGACATTACGGGCATTGAATGAATAAAGGAAGGAAGAAAGATTGGTTGAATAGGTAGATAATGGCTGGATGAGCAACCCCCAACTTTTATTTAAACAAATCCTTCAAATATGGTGATTCAATGACCAATCTGGTTGCATTTGATTATAAACAGTAAGACAGTTCATTTCAAAACAGTTCACAAAACCCAAACATTGTGGAAAGTCGGGTTGAAATCCTCATGTATCTGTTGTTCAGGATTCATAATCAGCAAATAGAAGCTACAGTCATGGGCAGGTCAAGAGCCCCACGTGCTCTAGATATTAAGGCAACAGCCACTGCTTTCGAGCAGCAGAAAATGTGCTCACTCTCTTGGCTCAGCGAGTTCAGATGGGAGGAAAGGTGACTGTTACTGTTCTGTCTTTCTTTCTTTTTCACTGGCCTGAATCGCTGTCTTTGAAAAGCTGCTTCCTGTCTAGCGAGATACAGCTAATGACAGAGCAGCAAATTCCTCACTCATCAGTCTGAACGAGCAGTTCCAAACTCGCACAGCACTTCGGAATGTGCTGTTGGTGAAAGAAAGTGGAACGTCAGATTGGTCATCTTTGAAAGGCTTTCTTGAATCACATGACCAGTTTTCTGAAGACTAGAAACAAGCCTCAGTGTGACAGCATCTCATGGCTCAGGCCATGAGTCCTGAGAAATACACTGAGCTCCCCTTTAAAATGTTGGTTTTGGATGTCTGGTCCTGTGACCTGCCTCAACATTTCTGTTTGGAAGACATTGGATCAGATGTGCAGTTTTAACAGAATATTTTTTTTAATCTAGACATTTAGTCTACTGTTATGTAAAGGCAGCTGGCAGCAATTTATTTTATTCAACATACATTTGTTGAGCCCTCATTAGACACTTGCTGATATGCTAAGCCTTGGGGGTACAGGAAGAACAAGAGGGCAGTGGCCTGCCTCCATGTCTGTGGATGTCCAGCCTTTTATTAACATTTCTGACTCAATACTGAACACAAATAAAGCCTGACCTTTTGACCTGCACTTAGTCTTGTGTGAAACTGGAACATAATTTGATTGTGACAGACCTTTTAGAAAGAAAATAGAGGGGCCTATTATTAATACTACCCCACTCTTCTTGTTGCTCCATTTTACACTTATTAACAAGCACTGTGAAATTGTGAAAAGTGTGCCCCTTGAAATGAACTTGGCTTTGCCATGAAGCCCACAGATTTCAGCATGGCAGCAACTTCTCTCTGGGTGTGCCCTTCCCTGCTCAGTCAGGTGGCCACCATGGACAATACTACAAACTCTGGATGTCCCTAAGATGAATGGGAATTTTTCATGTTGCAAGTGGCAAAAATACAAATGCACTGCTGTCCTCAGAATCAGTCATAGCCTGGGAAACTCAAACAATGGCACCAGGACCTGTTTCTCAGCTTTGCATCCTTTAGAATGTGAACTGTCTCATAGTGTCTCTATGATTCAGGTTCTTCATGGTAAAAGATGGCTGCAGGCTCAGAAGCCTCACATTCTCATACCCTCGTCCAGAGGAAGAGTAAAAGCTTTTCCTTCCTAAGGCCTCAGCAAGCACTGCCTAGAATCCCACTGATTGGTTACACGCCCATTTTTAAACCAATCACTGTGGCCAGGGTGAGTAGTATATACTGATTGGCTTAAACCAATCAGAGCTCTTCACTGGCCTGGAATAGAATCAATCCCATACTGCTCACTGAGCTTAAGGGAAGAGGTGATTTAAAGGAAATTCTGGTACTTTAGGAAAAGGAGGGGTTATAGATGCTTTTGGCAGTCTTGGTGGTGGTCTCAGCCTTCCTTTCTTATCTTTTTTACAATAGTCTTTAGTTTTAGATTTACAGAAAAAAAATGGTAAGATAACACAGAGGATTCCCAAATATTCCACACCCAATTTCTCCTGTGATTAACACCTTACAGTATATGGTACATGTATGATAATTAATGAACTAATATGATACATCATTATTATATATGGTCCATATTTTATTGAGATTTTAGATGACTAACATGTCTTCTGTCCCTGATCCCATTCAGGATACTACTTTGCAATCTGCTGTCATTTCTTAGGCTCCTCTTGGCTGTGGCAGTTTCTCAGACTTCCCTTGGTGTCTCCCTCCTTCATCTTGTGACTTAAAACCAAATGTTACTTTTATCAAATCGATGTGTCCAGCTCACAGTAGGAGTTGAAGGTATTACTTGTTGCAGAATTGAATTAATAAAAGCTGACTTTTATAGTCTCAGTTCATGTAATGGTTTTAGGAATTTTCCTTTTATGGGGATTTATATCTTGAGCTGGAATTTGGTTTAAGCCAGAGGGGATGATGCTCTAAGCATGAAATTACAGGTTCAGTTGGAGAAGGTGGTGGTAATGAGATGGGAGGAGAAGGAATTTAGCCATCAGGGACTTCATAGCACACCTGGATTTGTATTTTAGAGGCATTTTTATGTAAACTCCCATGTCACGAGTACAACTTTGATACAACAGAGGGTAGGATTCAGAAGATAGCAACTATGGTGGAATATTTTCAGAAAAAGTACTAGCCAAAGAAATAACAACTACTATAAGTGACTTGCTTCATTCTTTCATAGGAAATTTGGAAAGGGAGGCTGGGGCTATAGCAGATGATATGTGGTAATTTTTATTTTATTTTACATTCTTCATGGCCTCTAGACTGGGGAGAAGGGTTGATTTTTTTCTTTTTACTTTGGCTTATCTATGTATAATTAACAAATCAATTTTAGCCCCTCATAGTTTGTTAAGGGTCAGCTATAACCTTTAGCCCTGGGACATCTGAGACCAGTATTATTTTAGCAAATTCTGGCTCTTCCATTGCTTTATGTTGCTCATACTTCATCATCTGTTACTAGAGGGAGACAGTGACAGGGGACTCCCGAAACTGACAGAGATAGTGAATGAAGCTCCAGAAACTGATTGTATGGAGTTTGCTGCTCAAGGGCAGTTAGTGGGTAGTCTTGGCCAAGGGTAGGATTTTTTGTCAAGGAGACTCAGATTGGAATAACAGAGAGAGGCTGTCAATGGTCCTTCCTTCCACAGGATTAAATCCCATGAGGGGCCATTCTTGAGTTTAGACTAAACCCTCCTTGGCACACCAGCGAAGCAGGCACTCCCGGTGTTCCATGCCCCTTTGTTCTTTTCCCATCTCTCCTTTCATTGCTGTGACCCCTCACTCCTTAAGCTGCGAAGACCTCATGTTGAGGTTCTCATACACTATTTCTTTTTCACAGCCTGCTCTTTGGAAAGAGCCTAAGAAACCCATTTGTATCAGGATGTACATATATGAAAATGTTCAATCTTTATCATGGAAGGAACCTTTACTGTAGAATTTCAAGTGTCAGACAGCTGTGGCTGGGGCATGGAGGGAAGATACAGTTTTAGGTAGGATCCCTTTCAATCCCGTACTTCTCAAATGTGACCATCTCCACCTTGTGTATGACCAGTGCTGGGAACGGGGCTCAGGATTAGCACCCTGCTCAGCTGCAGTGAGTTGCAGAAAGCCTCCCCTTTCCCATCCATACTCTTCTGGGTTTGATATAAGGGTCTTGCAGTTCTCTTGGCATATCGTTGAGGAAAACAACCACTTGTCTTCTTTGTATTTCATGTGCACGTGTTCAGCTCAATAAATATTTCCCGAGCACCTGCTTCTGCCAGATAATGTGTGAAGCTCTAAATTAGGTGAGGTAGCACTGCCTTCCCAGGTGGGAAGTCTCATTGGAGATGCCTATACATGGACAAGTCATTCTGCCAGGTGGCCCATTTGGGAGGGAATTCTTCTCTGGTGACAGAGGACAAGTGGAGGACAGGGTGTGGTTGAGGAGAAGAGGAGAGAATCCTGATCTGGAAGGACTGCTCTAGGAGCATCTGGAAGTTCAGCAGTGCTTTCTTGGGTTTGACAGGAAATACTGAGGAAAGAAAAGTCATTCCCAACAGTAAGACTAGTCATGAGGTGCATGATCTGGTGAGGTGAACTGAGGGAAAAGGAAGGAAGATAATTGGTGGCAGAATCTTGGGGCTTGTAAGGGTACACCACTGAACTCAGCACTGCTTACCAGCAATGTGACTGTGGACATTTTGCTTAAATTTTCTTTGTCTCGTTTTCTCATCTTTAAAATGGGGACAATAATAGCTAGCTTGCAGGCTTGATGTCAGGATTAAAGCAATATCTAGGATACATGCTCAGAAAAGTTTGTGACATATGGCAGTGTTCTTGTAGAGTTAGGATACCACTAGACGTTGTACCAAATCAACCTCCAAATTTCAGTGCTTAACAGAATAAAGGTCTATTTTTCATTCCTGTAATAGTTCTGTGGGGATGTTCCTGTTCTCAGAAGTATTTCTGTTCAGTGACTTCACCATCTCCTCAGATGCCAGAGCCCTTGGCATTTTGTCAGCAGATGAGAGTGGGAAAAACACAGCTCCTTTTAACCTTTACTCAGGTTTGGAAGTGACACATATCATTTGGTGAGAACAGGTCCCACAGCCCTACCTGTTTGGCATCTGATTTCTAGAACAACTCTATGCTCAGCATGGGGAGTGTGGATTTTGCTACATACTTAGCTGTAATGTATATACCCCTGTCTCTGTTAGTTAGGAGGAAGAAGAGAAGCAGGAGGTGGAGGTGGAGGGTGCAGCTGGAGTCTGATCATGAGCATCTTGGTTCTAGATTGAGGGCCTAGACTTTGCCCAAAGACATAATGGTTGGGGGTAGGGGGACGGCATGGTATCCCCATCAGGCACTATATGAAATTCATTGCTCAGTTTTTCTTGCTCCCCAGGCTGGGAGTCTGACACTTCCTGAGGCCCCAGGAGCAAGTAGTCACCTTGTTTCCTCTGTCATCACTGGAATGAAGTGGGCAGTGGGATTTATAGCTTATATAAGGCTTTTGAGATGGTTTATTAGAGCAAGTTCATGCAGAGGGTTAGTCAAATAGCCCTCCAAGTTGAAAAATAATAACACTGCTGCATTATCTCTGCTTTTATCTGAGGAGCTACAAAGCACTTTACAATGCCTCATAGCATCCCCCTGAGGTGACTAATATTATAGCTATTTTTAACAGGGAGATTTTATCTCTGTTATGAGTTAGTATAAAGCCATTCTGCAAATACTCTGGCCAAGGTTAAAAATTCTATTTAGGAAACAGAGGTGGTTGGACACAATCTCTGGGGGAGCTCGTGTCTGTTCTCCCTATTAGGAACTATATAGAGGTTTCTATTTTATCATTATGATGATTTTCTTGTTGGTATCTGAGGTACATTTCTCCATACAGGAGGCCAGTGGGGCCATTGAAAGCCTTTCAGGCATTTTAACAGAATATTATTTCCCCAGAGGAGTGGCAGTGTCCTGTAAGTGTGGAGTATGAGAACAAACTCTTCCCTCTTAATGAAGCTTACACGTGAATTTATGCTGAAAGTATTAGGGGGAGTTTACTGTCCAAGGTATTTTGGTAGGTGATCTTGTGTGGGAAAATCAGAATTTGAGCTCCTTTAAAGCATATGCTTCCTGGCATGTCTGTCATTTTTATTTTGATTAATAATAATTGTATTCTTCAGATGCAGAGAAACCTCCTTTGGAGTTCAGGCACTGGCACTCAGGTCAAGAGTGAATTCGGAGTGGGGGAGATTCTCTGTCATCTGTTAGGTACAAAAACCTTTATTCTGGTGCTAGAGATCCACTCCCTCAGACTCGGAGGTGGGAGAGTGCTCTCACAAGTCACAGAGGGAACATAGGAAGTTAGACAGAGGGAGAAGTTGAACTATGAGGCAATTTTAACAAAGGCCTCAGCTGGAAACTCTGGAATTATAACAGCTCATTATATAGTTGTTCAGAGCTGAGGTAAGGGGGCCTGGTTTTTGTAGTCCTGCATTACCAGCCATTGGATGTGGGATGCCCAGAAGAGGTGGTATAACTTAGAGCGAGGAAGCCCCCTTCAGCTATGATCAACTCCTGCTGTGGAGGGAATCTGCTGTGTACTCCCCAGGGCCAACATTCCTGGCATCTGAGGTAAAGGTGCCCTGGTCTTGGGCAGTGCACCACAGCATCTATAGTGAATATCTGTTGCACTCTCAGATCCACTGTATTCAAATATTAAGTTGACTCCATTTGGAAACAGGTCCTCAAGAATTCTGGTTAGCATCTTTCCAGAAGAAACTTACAAGAGGAATATTAGAAGGCAGACCTCAGCTCCAGCACTGCATCTGTTCTCAGGGCCACACTGATACTCATCATTTCTCTCTCCTACTGCCCATCCCTCCTCATCCTTGTCTGCACTTCTGCAGGTAAAAGTGGCTTATTTTGTGGGGCAACCCAGACCCTCGACTTTGAGGAGTCTGAATCCCTGGTCACCATGTTCTTTTTGGTCTGTGACAGCTAATTTGACCTTCAAAATTAGATAGAGTAGTGCCGAGGGGAACCCTAGTAGACATCTAGTCAGAGAGAAGTATTTTCTGTGTGCAAGCCTGTAGACCTGATGAGCCTAGAGTTGTGAAGATGGGAGTTACAATTTCCCCAAGTAGGTCACTGAGACTAATGATAGTTGGGCCATTTCTGCTTGATTCCAGATCCATGTATTCTAACTATTAGTGGCAGACAGTCTTTAAAGGGGGGGTTCATGTCCAAGCTGACACCACAGTGAACTTTCCAAATGTCAGCTGAATCCAGCAGCTTCTGGTTTGTACAATAAGTGAGCACTGGATCCCATTCTCATATGCCCACTGCTATACGTTCTTTGCTCTAAAGTGTGTTTCTTTGTTCGGTGTGATGTGATGTGTGATTCCATACTGGTGAACCAAACATTCTGCAAGCCCTTGGATAATAGTGCCAGCTAAGACTTTAGGGGTAGAGAAAGCAAATTTATACCCAGACTACATGTCAAATACAGTCAGGATCAATCATTATCCCTTTTAAGTAGAAGGGGTTCAATGTAATCAACTTGCCACTAAGTGGATGTTTGGTCTTCTCAAGGGATGATGCCATTGGTATTTTTTTATAGGCAAGTGGGACATTTGTCAGCAATAAAAGATAGGCAATACTTGATTCTAGGAACCTCACGCTGTTGGGCACATGTATGCCCTCCATCCCTGCCTCCTTGGCTACTTTGTTGTATAGCTGTTGAGCCAAAACTGGTATGGCCAATGACAGAGGCTGTCTTTCATTAAGATGCTGAATCATTCTACTTGGTTGTCAAGGGGTATCACTATCCAGATTCCTCAAAAGATCTTGATATTTCTCTTTCCTCAGTATAGGGTTACCTGAATAGATGGTCATCGATCCTTTTAGGGAGGGATTGAGTACTTTTGCCATGGTATTTCAGGACCTTTTCTCTTAGTAAATCATTCTCTCCTCCAGTCAATGGGCTGTAGTTTAGAAAACTTGCTCAGATATGAAAAGTGTACAAGGATTATTTATTTTATTTCTATTTTAATTGAAGTATTACCCCGGACCTCCCAATAATCCATCCTTAATTTATTTTGATTGTATAAATTATGCAATATCCTGATGGGCTGCCTGTCTCCCCTGCCTCTGGGGATATTGTGTTCTGTTAACAATTTCTGTAGCTCTCTGTAGGTTAAGTGCCCCTGCTAGCTGAATTTCCATTTACTATCATATTGTATCCACCTTGTTTCTGATATTTAAGTGCCACCACTTGGCCTCTATTATTTTGGGATCCTGTCAAGTCCCATTGCTGGGAGCCCTGTTCTATAAAAACAACTTCTACTATTAGCCATAGACTACAAAAGATTTCCATTATTGAGCTTCTCAGTGAGGTTAGTACCCTTAAAAGGAGCATGTTCATTTTGGACACTCAAAGTATCCTCTGAGCCCTCTGAACCCACTGAACATAGTTCATTGATGGGTTTTCCTAAAATAGTGCATTCCTTCTAGCATGCCACTTTTCTCAGCCCTTTGATCTTTCTCTCTATGCTCTTTCATGACAATCAGAGCATGTCTTAGTATGAGCCATGCAAGCTTCCAAGAACTGTCCTACCAACATGTTGGCATTATCTTCCAGTGTCACTAGCAGGGCTTTAAATCCTGTATCACTGAAGTGTGTTCCCATAAATTCTCCCTTATCCAATGGTTTCCTGCTGCTTGTGCCAACATTCTCAGGACACAGTCCTGTGCATCCTCTCCTGACTCCTACCAGTAAACATTGCTATGCCCTGTATTTCCTCCAGGGTATTTTGACTTTCTTTCCTTAGGAGACATTGCAGTCATCAGCTGGTTATGCTATAGCTTGACCCTACTTACTGGTCTGGAGCCAAGAGGGGTGAAATGAGTAGACCCACAGGAAGCACAAATTTCCTTTCAAGTCAAAATTTTTGGAAGCATTTTTCTCAGGTAATGAGACAGTGGTGGCTTTCAACAGGGAGAAGCAGACCTCCTGTGTAAGCTCAAATGGTTCATTGGGGTCAGGGATTTCAAGGTTTTCAAACATGTCAAATAAAAAATCCCTTTCCCAAGTCTCACGGTCCCATTCCTTCCCAAACAGGGTGTCGGCCTTTCATAGAAGACTTGCTAGTGAATTCAGCCTTCTCTAGAACTCTATTACCCTTATGATTCAGTCCCCAGCTTATGATCCTTAGATTATTCTGATGTCCCTCCTCCCCTATCCAAACCACCAGAGAGAGGAGGGCCTTTTCTGTATTCTGCCAAGGAGGCCCTCTGAGTTTTATACTTCTTAAATTAGTAGTCAACTACCCTCATTCTCTCATCGTCCTTCTCCATTGACCACACTCAAGGAGAATCATTCAATTCTATCATTCTTATTAATTAATGATTATTTTTTCAGAAGTTCTCAGACACCTGATATATTGCATCTGCCAGTGCCTACTCTTCCTATGGTATCTCCTCCCTGTTCACCATTGGTAAAAATTTTAACAATTGCATTGTTAAACCTTTCCAGGGACTATCTGTTCTTCCCCTTCTCTTCATGATGAAATTATCATTGCCACTGGCTGGATGACTTGTCTCCAAAATTCCGTCTTAGAACCTTCTTGGTTGGGTTACTCGTACACCAACTGTCTTAGCTCAGATGCCCTGAGAAACAACTCTGAGATGGAAATCTTCATGCAGAAAATTTATCTGGGTGTGCTTTAAGGAACGATGCTCCTGAAGAAATCATGGCAGGAGGGTAGGAGAGAGGGGAGAAGTGGAGCAGCAAAAAAGTTGGAACAGAGGCTTCAGCTGCCCCCATTGAGAACTCTGGAGTACTGAGGTCCCATCAGAGATGTCTACATTGATGCACAGAACTGGACCTTTGTCTTTCTACATTGACCACCATTTGTTGTATATAGCCCCAGGGAGGGTGTGTGATCTTGGTGAAAGCAGTTCCTTTTGGTCAAAGGCAACTAACTCCCAGCTGTGAGCCATCACCAGTCAACACTCCTGGCATCAGAGAAATGAGTGCCCCAATCCTGAATGAGCATCCTGGGAATGTACTATAGCATCCACCATACCTGTTATAGATCTTTGGAAGCCTCCAAGTTGGGCCTGAGGCACAGAATCTGTCACCACCACAGTGCACATGAGCACCAGACTCATAACTCAAAGGTCTATTAGATCACCTCTCCAAAAGAAAGATGAAATTAATCTTTACTTTTACAGATGGGTCCTCAGTAGAAAAAAGATGAGACATGAAATATTGCCTCAGTAATTCACTTTATTTCTTATAAAGAACACAGTAAAGTACCTGGCAGGGAATGAATACTTAGTAATGATAATAAGTATACTAATAGCAAACCTTTACTAAGTTCTTATTCTGGGCCATGTACTGTTCTAAATTTTTTCATATATTTGTGCATTTATCCCACAAATAACTTTGTGTAATAGAAGTGATATAATCTTAAAGCAAAGAAAGATTGGTAACTTTCTCAAATTAACACAGCTAAATAAATGGTAAAGCTGTGATTTGAATCCAGGCCCAATTTCATAGCCTATGCTCATAATCCATACTTTATTTTACTCTAATTGCTACTAAATGATAGCTATTACTTTTTTATATCTTCTAACAAGTCTTTGACATATGGCAATGTTATAAGAAAAAATTTTGTTGGAATTTACATTTAGATTTACATTTTGATGGAGAGCCCATTTTTTAAAATTTAATTATTGTTCAAGTACAGTTTTCTGTCTTTTACTCCCATCCCAGCCTACCCCCGCCCAGTGCTCCCCACCTCCCTCCCATTTCCACCCCCCTTAGTTGTTGTCCATGTGTCCTTTGAACTAGTTCCTGTAAATCCTTCCCCTCTTTCCCCTGAAATTCCCTCCCCTCTCCCCTCTGGTCACTGTCCCCCTGTTCTCTATTCCAATGTCTTTAGTTATATTTTGCTTGCTTGTTTGTTTTGTTGTTTAGCCCATTTTAATATGAGAAATTCTAAATCTTTCATGTCTTCCTTTAGCAATGTGCTTCTCAAAATTGGCTGTATGTTAGAATCACCTGGGTAACTTTTAAAACTCCTGACACTCAGGCCACATGCCAGAACAAGTCAATCAGTAACTCTGGAGGTGAGACCAGACATCGTAGTGTTGGAAGTGCTCCAGGTAATTACCATAGGCATTCACATTTGAGAGCTGCTGTAGGGCTTCATCTGCCTCTCTGCCTCTCGGCAGGGTTCTGTACTTGGCTTTCTGCCCTTGCCAATGTCTTTCCAAAGGAACACATTCATTGTCCATACCTATGATGGTACATGTCTGGGTCTCAGACTCACCCCAAACTACCTTTAAGAAGTAGGCACAATTATTAAGTCCTATTCTTCAGAAGAAATCAAGGTGCTAAGAGGTTAAGTAACTTACCCAACATTGCATAGCTAGGAAGTAGTAGCGTTGGGATCCAAATGCAAGCATTCTGTTTCTGTAGTCCATGTGATGGGCTGGTACACTATACCTCTACTTACTGGACCTCTCCATTCATTGGTTGATCCTTAGGTGCCAAACTAAACCTTTTAATTTGTCCCAACTTTAGCCTTCCTCCATGCCCCACTTCCTCTGAAAAAGAAAATAAATATTGCCCAGGCATTATTTGTCTCCTTTAAAGGCACCTAAAATTTAAGATTCATCTTTAATGACTCCATTTCCATTGGCACTTATATGTAAGTGACCTATTAGCATGTTAAGGAGAAATTAGAAGATGAGCAGTAGAGTCTAACTAACTGAAGTGGGGAGTGTGGGTGTACAAACTCTAATAAGACCCATGGAATTGGTGAAGAGTAGGCAACCATTAAAATCCAATTGTTAGCTCCTGTTGATTGCGTCTCCTCAAAATCTCCCACATCTGGCATTTCTCAACTGCTGCTACCATTGCCCTCGTTCAAAGCACCATTCCCTCTCTTCTAAACTGTCGCCCTTGTTTTCTGTTCTTTCCTCCCCACCCACCCCATCTATCCTTGATCCAGATAAAGCTGGCTGAAACACAGGCTGGTCATGGCACCTGAGCCCATGCTGAATCAACTGGTGAGAGTTTCATTCTCAAATGTGAGAATGTTAGAAAATGTAGAAGATAATATGACTTGGTCCAACAGATTTTCTCCTGAAGGAATAGGAACTATGAAAATAAAATTAAAAAAAAACTAATTAAACTGTATAGGCCATAGGCTCCAGAACAAAAGGCACAAAGGCAGTTGCCTACAAAGGTGGCAGATGAATATGGGTCAATATGGGGGTGGGGGAGGCAGGAAGCTGAGGCAGCTGGAAGGTTTGATGTTCTTTGCAAAGGAAGTAACTACTCTCATCTAAGCACATTGTTACTTTGTGGTACTGGGGAACGGTGTGTGTGTGGTACTGGGGACGGGTGCTGCCAGTTTTTCCTGTTTCTCTCCAGAAGCCAGAAATTCAAATCCAGTATGATACTTCCTGGCTTTTAAATATTGGAAACCAAATCAATTTTTTCACTAGTATGTCACAGACATACAAACCATGCCCATGGGCTAATGTAGTCTGCAGCCTCTAGTTGGAAACCAGTGGTCTAGGGAAGGTTGTTTTCTCCTCTGTGTACTCCAACTCTGTGGTTGCATTGTAAATACCCTAAGGCCTTGAATTTTGAAAGTAGGTCCTGTAAATCCTAATGAAAAGTACCCTCCAGCAATCACTGAAATGAGCTTTATCCTATTGAACAAAGAATGTGTGGCAGAAATGGAGACATTTCCTCAGTGGTTATAGGGTAACTAGATGGACTGTGAAATTTTAATCAGGTAGAGAAGCTTGTATACTTGACTGCACCAGCATTTCCTCAGAGGCAAGTTCTCTGATTCTAAATTTGAAAGATAAAGGAGAAAATAATAGGATCTAATATTATTGAGCATTTAGCATATACAAAGCATGCCCTAGGTATAATAAATATGGTGTTAATTCTCTCTAAAACTTTAGAAATGTAGCTGGGCAAGTACTTCTCTAGGTACATTCTTCATAAAAGTAACAGATTGACATGATGTTAAAACAAAGATGAAAAGCTATTAGCTTTGCCATTAAAATATCAGTGGTTAGATTGAGATATGTAGAAGGAATAATCATGGGTAAATTTTTCTTTTTTGGGGGGTGAAAAAAGGGGGGAGTTCAAAGCAAATAACTCATAGAGATTAAATAGCTAGTAAGGGGATAAACCCAGAATTCAAACACAAATCTATTTAAAGCTGAAAGTCGTGTTCTCCCTATTGCATTCCACCATTTCTTCACTTTTAATGAAAGGAATTTGTAAGTTGGGTGATACTGTTCTGAAATCAGTGATCTGAAGAGTATTAGAAATGGAAATTCATGGGATCTTAGAGATATAATTCCCAGGAATCTTCTTCTAACTTCTAATACAGAGTAGACCAAATTACCCTAGAACTGTCATTTTGGTGAGCAGATAAACCACCTAAAATACATATTCTTTTCATCTTTCTGGAGTGAGAAGTAGATTGCATTCCCAGCTTTTCTTGCAGATATCAGTGTGGCAATATGGCTGGGTATTGACCAGTGGAATTTAAGCTGAAGAGAAGTGTACCATTTCTGGACAAAAAAAAAAACCCTTAAAGACATAACTGTGGTCTTTACATGTTATTTATTCCTTTATGTGAGCTAGATGTAAATGATGGCAACTAGGACCTGGGGACTGATGGCAGAGCTGCAAGATGGAAAGACCCTGGGCCACTGAATCACCTCATGAAAGAAAACCACACAGCCCCAGAACACTCACACTGGCCTGTATAAACAAGAAACACACTTCAGTGGGTAGGAGGTCTCATTCCCTTTGTGATGTATTGGTTACAACAACTGATATTACCCTAATATAGAAATTGATACTGTGAAGTGAGTATTGCCATATAAAAACCTAAAATATGTGGTTCTAAATTTGTAGTCAGGCAGTAAGAAAATAGATATTTTAGGCTGGAAAGTTGGACACCCAGGACATTTGGTAATAGTTTTTCTTGCTTCATTAGATAAGATTTTCAAGCAAAAATTGATAATTTGAGATTTTTAAAAGGAAGGGAATACAGAGAATCCAGAAATTGGGTAGGGGGACACTTCACTGGACTTGAAAAGCTAACTGCTTCTGAATTTAAACAATAAAATACAGACTAAAGAAAGCATTGAACAATAAAAGCTTATACAATTTTTGTAGTTAATCAGAGTCCCAGCTTGTGATTTTTCCCTTCTTTTGGGTATCTGCCTCCTTTTCTCTGGCATGATCAGAAGGAATACTAGACTCTCAAATATTAATTTAGAGTAGTCTAAGAAATATGAAATTCCCATCATTATTTCTGGATTTATATATCTAAAGTACTTTTTGTTGTTGTAGAAGATTTAACTGCTGTACATTCAGGAAGTGTGGTAGGCAGATTAATGACCCTTAAGGTTTCCACATCTTAATCTCTGGAACATGTGAGTGTATTACCTTACATGGCAAAAAGGACTTTGCGAGTGTGTTTAAATTAAGGACCTTGAGATCAAGAGACTATTTAGGTAGGTCTCAAATATTATAAGGGCCCATAAAGGAATCATAGAACATGTGATGACCAAAGCAGAGTCAGAATCAGAGACAGATGTGAATATGCTACACTGTTGGTTTTGATGTTGGAAGATGGGCCATGAGCCAAGGAATGCGGGCAGCCTCTACACACTAGAAAAGGCAAGGGAATGGATTCTCCCCTAAAGCCTCCAGAAGGAACACAGCTCTGCAACACTTTAATGTTAGCTTAGTGAGACCCATTTTACACTTCTGACCTTCAGAACTATAAAATAATAAATGTGTGCTTTTTTATTAATCAATTAATTTATTTTTAGAGAAAGGGGAAGAGAGGGAGAAAGAGAGGGAGAGAAACAATGTGTGGCTGCCTCTCATGTGTGCCCTGCTGGGGACCTGGCCCGCAACTCAGGCATGAGCCCTGACTGGGAATCAAACCAGTGACCCTTTGGTTCACAGGCCTGTGCTCAATCCACTGAGCCACACCAGCCAGGGATAAATGTGTGTTGTTTTAAGCCACTATGTTTGTGGCAATGTTTTACACTAGCAATAGGAACAGACAGTTAAGGTAAAGATTAGTGGTATGACAAGAAGGGAGCTTTTCTCTGTCCTGATTAAATAGGTTCTGAAAGCATTATTCAGGATGTAACCTGGGAGCTTGAGGGAGAGACCAGGGTCTTTCAGAGAGGCTAACACTTCAAACAGTCACCCGTGAGGCAGCTCTGGACCCATCACACTGGGTTACAATAGTCTACAATTACAGCATAAATCTCTTCCAGACAGAGACTAAGTATCCTCAGAGTAGTTCAGCCCTCCCTCCATATTCATGGGATCCACATCCATAGCTTCAATCAACTGCAGATTGAAAATATTTGAAAAGAAAAAGTGACACTGTTATGTACTCTGTAGTTAGGCCTACGATACTTGGGTCTGTACTGAACATATGCAGAATTTTTGTTGTTGTTGTTCCCTGAACGGTATGGGATAACAACTACTTAAAGAGCATTTACACTGTATTAGATGTAATCTAGAGGTAGTATAAAGTATACGGGTGGATGTGCACAGATTATATGCAAATAACGTGTGATTTTGTATAAGGGGGTTGAATCTCTGCAGATTTTGGTATCTGTGACGGGATCCTGCAACCAATCCCCTGCAGATACTGAAGGATGACTGTACAATTGAGAGGAAGGGACACTAAGACCCAGAAGGGAAGCACAGTGTAGTGGCTAAGGGCACATAGCCTTCAGATTATCTGATTTCAAGCTACTTTTCAGCCAAATGTGACTTTAAGCAGGATGCTTATCCTTTGCATGCCTTGGTTTTCCTTCTAAAAAGGGGGAATAACTGTAGTATCTTAATAAAATTGTTGTGAGGGGTAAATCACTGTATATGCACAGTTCTTAGAATAATGCCTGGCACCTGGCACAAATTTAGTGCTCAGTGAGTATAAACTGGCACTACACTCACAACTCAGAGGGGGAGTGAGTAGCACTGAGACTCATAGCAAATTTTTGGCACAGCCAGGGCTGGTATCCAGATGTTTTGTTTCCTGGTTCAGGGATCTTTCCCCTGGTAGACAGAGTGACCTCCTGAAATAGCTGGGAGAGGAGGGCAGTTAACCACTTTCTAAGAGTTATAATGAGGCTGCAGCACTGGAGAGGAAGTGGAGTGAAAGGTCCGGTTTAGTCTGCTCCCTGGATGACTCCTAAATCAGCCAGGGTTCTTTGATTACCACCACAGAAACTTCTTGGGCTGACTTAAGTGAAAGGGAGCTGATTAAGGATTGGCAGTGCCAAGGCTCTCAGGATTGGTGGGAAAGCTGGAGATCCTGGAACCAGGAGCCATAGCTATAGTTCAGCAGGAAGCTAGGTTAAGATGTGACTTTCAAACAAATCTGATTCTTTTGTCCCTGTGTCCCTTGCTCAAGAATTAAAGTCCTGGCAGACAACAGCTAATGTGTTGCACTCCAGCCAAGTGCCCGTCCTCTGGCTCTACTGGGGCAAAGAGGAAAAGAATCTGGCCCCTGACCTCCCCATCATATCGAGACTACATCCGAGACTCCATCACATCTTTACTAACTTCTCAAAAGCCTTGCGGACAGATGAAGGTAGAGAGTAGACTGAGTGGAGTGAGAGAGTGGTGTGCCTGGGAGGGAAGAAGTTAAAGAAGGAGGCATAGGGAGTTTTGTGTTCCGGTAGGGAGCCGTCATGGTTTAGTGACAATTATAGAATCTGAGAGAGAAGAGAAAGGTCAGTGTAAAAAACAAGTGAAGAAGTTGAAATAAAAGCTCAGAGACATTTATCAGGAATTATAAGAGGCCTCAAAACTGATCCGGTTGGGGTATAAAATGAAAAAGGCAGGAATCATGCATTTTTGCAAGAAGAAAAGGCACTAGTATAGAAGCTGAAGGCTAATAGGCTGATTATATTTAATAGTTTTGTGAGGACCTGTGCTTATTATGTGTATACATATACACAGAAGTTAAAATTAATTGTGACTTGATTTAGTAATTCTACAATATATCCAACAGAGACTGCTCTGCAATTATTTTGAAAAGTGAAGATTTGGATTTTATATTGCCATATAAAAACCTAAAATATGTGGTTCTAAATTTGTATAATTTAGAAAAATCTAATTAAAGACATTTTGTGAACAATTAAGCAGGCAAGTAGGGGAATATGGGGTTTACAAAAAAAATTATCATTAAAATATTCTATGATATACTTAATGCCAGTGCATTTATGTAAGCATGCCTGAGTGATTTTTATGGATGTTGTGTGTGCATGTGTGAAAAAATATTTGTTTTGGAACAAGTTGAATAGCAAACCAAGTCTGCTGAGAGCTGGAAATATAAAATGTCACTATTAAAAACAAAAGCATTGACAATGGTTCTTTACCTGCTTTTCTTTACTTTTCTCCATTAGTGAGTGATTGACTCAATTATGGTCCAGGTTGGAAAAAATACCGCCACGGTTCTTGTTCTCATGGGGCCTGCAGTTTGGTTGACTTCTCTTGGAATGTCTGTTTTTCCAATGCTCAGGATGTGAGAGCATGAAATACACAACACTGAAAGCTGGGAGATGTGGGTTCTGTCCAAGACCCTTCTAATGAGTGTCACTTTGGGCAAGTCACTTCATTTCCAAGATCCTGTTGACTTACAGGTTACCTGAGAAATGTATGTAAAATCTGTGTTTAGGTTCACGTTTCTATTTGTAGAAGAGAATGTATTTAGCTTCATTTGCCTCTCAAAGATCCATTTGCAGCTTGAAAGACTCTTTAAGCTTCTAGTGGCTAAAATTTATTCTTGTCTATAAACCCTAGTTTTCCTTTTGGAATGTTCCAAAATAAGAAGAGTTGCCAGGCTGAAAGCTAGACGGGAAGGCAAAATCATTTGATGCATTAACATCATTTTCTAAACATGAAAACCAAGGGCCAGATGGTTTATCAAAACAGACGCAAATCGAAATATAAAGACATGATTTAATAGCAGGCTCCTCAGTTTCTGTTCCCTGGGGGAGTTTCTGTCCATCCGTCTCTGTTTCCCAGATGCCTTCTGGAGATCCCCTCACAATTTTTCTTACTGGTTCCTACTTGGTTCTCTCTGGAAGCAAATGCAGATGAAATGGTGGCCATTCCTTCCTGTTCCTATTGATCCCGTTGGCTCTCCCAAACACGCACCCCGGCGGCCGAAACACAGGGAGACTCTGCGATGGCGAGCTGAGCTGATTGTAAATGCTGTCACCACACTTGCTCTGGGGTAAGGGGCAGTAGAGCGCAGTCGTGCAGGTCACTGTGTGTGCCGCGTGAAAAAAGAAGGAGCCGCCTCAGTCAGCTTTCTTTTTAGCTCGATGGTCACAGCTGAGCCCATAGACATGTAACACAGATTCTTTTTGATAAGGTACAATGGGTTTTTAACGGACTCTTCCATTTCTAACTGCTTTTTGACCCATATGTGACAGCCTGCTGTTAGTGGATCTAGCATTCTCAGAAATGTGCTATTAACTAGATTCTTTTCTCTTGGCTGTTTATTCTTACCCAGAAATTCAACAACTTCTGATAGCTTATGAGGACTTCTTTGTTCAAGACATAAATGCCCAGCATCCCTGAGACAGTCTAAGAGATTCTGCTTCCTTTTCACTGGTCATTGTATAGGGTTGGTTATGGAAGGTACTCAGGGCACAGGTTTGAGCAGATGAAGAGCGGAAATGGAGGGTGCGGTCTGTGGCCCATGACCTAGTTCTTCAGCTTTTCTTTAATTTCACGAGCTACCCCATATCCTGTTGTTAATTCTTCCTTTTCCTTTAAGTTGGCCTGTCAGCTCCTGCTGCTAGCAACTGAAGAACCTCAATGACATCTTTTATCTGACTCTCCACTAATCCTGTAATCATAGGGAGAAAGGAAATGAGTATTTGCTGAATAAATTTTCTGGTTTAGCTAGTTTAAGTAAATTTAAATTCACAAATGTTAGGCACCTTATCAAAAGTCCCATTTAGTTTTATGACTTGCAAATTTCTTGAGACAAATTTTGTTTGCTGGTTTTGCTATCTAATCCCCTCTCTATTCTGGGGCCCTAATAATTTGATTTCCCTACTTTGTTGTTCTCTAAGATCCCAAGATATAATGATTCAATGGCCAACGTTGTAATAGACTTCTACTAAACCCTAGCATTACTGTACGAAGCCTCCTGTGAATGCTGTACTAGGACAAGACATGTTTACACATAGAGTTTCTCTGCGTGTTCTATTTTATAACTCCTTCCTGCTTTTATGCCATAGACCCAAACAGTTAATTTCATAGTTAATATTCTATGGTTTTCATCATTTTCAGAACTTCAAAACTCAAGTGGTCATGGCATTCAACTGTGTATAGTCATGAAAAACTATAGATAAAAGCTTTATTATTTTCCATCAGCTTTTTTTTCTTATTAATAAAATATGAAAGTTAAGAGCTACTGCCTTTCAAAATGCAGGGCTTTGAAGAAATTCAAGATACCATAAAATGATCAAAGAGAGAAGTGAATGTCCAGCGTACTCATTTGAAAAACAAAATAAAGACAGGACTTTGAAAGTCACTTAACTGTTGCATCGATGGATTTCAGAAGTTCGCCGTTCTGGTGTCATCGAGGTGAGAGGCTTAAAGGAGCCATATTCTCACTCACTGAAGTTTTTTATTGTTTTTTTAAAATTTATTTAATTATTGTTCGAGTACAGTTTTGTGTTTTTTACCCCCATCCCAGCCCTGAAGTTTTAAATGAGATTTCTGAATCGTTCATCAAAAGCTGATGAGAAGGGAAGTTCGGCATTTGGGGAATATAGCAAATAAGACTAGGAAGTTTTTTTTTGAAAAGATCTGTATTTTAGAAGAAATGTGTGGTAGTTAGCAGAACTGTCGCTCCATCTGGTTGGTGTTGGGAGGGGTACCAACTAAGTTCATCTTGAACCTTTGGGGAAGTTGGAAATTGCCCTGAATTTCCCAGTATGCCTCCCCAGCTGAACAAGCTGAAAAACAAATGCAGCCAGATTGTCTGACTGTGTTTATACACATGCTAAGAAAGCACACACACGTGTGGTTTGGAGGCAATTATGGCTGTGGCGCAGAGCCCCATTATTTTAAAATTTACCCTTTAGTGTAGTTGTGACAAGATAATGAATGTGCGTTCACTTCTGTGGGAGTGGAGCCACTAAGGAGGGAGGACAAATAAGCTCATTGAGTCTTCGTGGACCATCAAGTCCAGAGACTTTTCACTGTGAGAGGGGCTTTCGTTAGTGCTTCTGGGAGCTCCTGACAGATGATAGAAAGGGTCCTGACTGTTCCTCAGGGAAAAGGCTTCTCCAGATGCCCACAGTTGGGCCAGGCCCAGCCTATGCTCCCAGCCTCACCCACCCAGCCAGTCCTACTGACCACCTTGCAGTTTACAAGCTACTCTACCCTCTCCCTTCCATCAGAGGGACAAGGTTGGCAGTCTCCTGCCACAGCTCATGAGCCTCCAGACACATAAATTGTCCTGTCCACAGTACTGTCTGTGGTACTTTTGGCTCCCAATGCTCTCCTCTGTGGGGAGGCCAGGTGTAAACCCATACATGTTCCTCTGGGCCTTTTGGGTTCCTGATATTTTTCAGCCTCCTTCCAAGGAAATTGTCCCTAGGACAGAATTCTTGGCTAATGGCTGAAATCTACTCAGTCGTAACAATCCTCTTTTTGCAAAAGGGCATTCTCTTTCTCCAGCTTCTTATCTGTGGGAATTCCTTGGATCAATTCAACACTGTCACTGTCTGTAGTGGGTTGCATAGGCATGTCCATGTCCTAACCCTGGGAACATGTGAATGTGACCTTATTGGGGAAAAGATGTAACTCAAGATCCAGGGATCTCTTGAGATGACAGCACCTTGAATTAGGAGGGAACTAAGTGCAATGAAGGGGTCCTTATAAGGCACAGATGTGAGGAGGAGAAACACATAAGGCCATATGAAGACAGTGGAAGAAGAGATGGAGTTATACAGACACAAGCCAAAGAACACCTGGAGCCATCAGAAGTTGAAAGAGGAAGGAAGGATGCTTCCCCCCTAGAGCCTGTGGAGGGGGTGTGGCCATGCCAGCACTTAGATTTTGACCATCTGGTCTCCAGAACTATGAGAGACAAAATTTCTGTTGTTTTAATTCACCAAGATTGTGGTCATTCATTACAGAAGCCCTAGGAAACTAATCAACTGTCTTTGCTTCTGCCAGGGATGGGATTGGGTGAAACTGCTCAGTACTAACTGGGTTTTGTACCATAACAGCTGGGGAGTCAGGAGGAGGGGTGGGCTCTGGTAGTGACCATGAAACAGATCACATGAGTGAAGACTAGTGAGTTCCCACTCAGGCTGAGAGAGATGGATCTGCCTCCCTTTGGGGAGTTTATATTTTAGTTGTCAGCACTAGGCCTACACACATTTTTTAAAAATGGCCTGTTTTTATGTCATGAGTCATATAAACTGTAAAGACAGACACAAAGCACACCAACATAAACTGACAAAGCTAAGGACAAGTGAGGCTAGAGCTCAGTCTGCTGCTTTTTATAACCATGGCCCAACAATTAGAATATCAATGATAAAATGTTTCAATCTGCAAAGCTTTCATTCGTATACATTTTAAAACAGTTGCTGCATACTGATGAGTCTTAATATTGAATACGTAAATTCCAAATGAGCACATTTTTATTACTTAATCTTTACTAACAGTTTATTCTACATGAAAATTAATTAAAGTCATTTTGTTGACCCCTGATGTATATCATCAACAAGTGCTTGTTCTGAGAGTTAGTGTGTAAGGTTTGGAGTTTGATGTTACTTTTAGCCCAGTTCACGTTTCCAAAACCTCATACTACGTATTCCTGTGTGTGGGTGCTAGATTCATAGTGAGAAATCATAGCACATGGATTCCAGAGACACGAAACAACTTGAGTTAATTGAATTCGGTTGCTCTGTGCAACCACTTTGAATCTTTACCTGTGACTGAGTTTTAATACAGTGAAATAGAGTGCAGATTGCAAGGTGTTCTATTTTTTGTTAAGTATAACTTTCACTTCATACATGAAGTATTTGCTGAACTTGAGTATCTTTAAAAGTAAAACAAATTATTTTAAAATTATTGTTGAAAATTAAAGAGCAGATCAAGAAAATATCATTACTGATTAGCAAATGGTTATTTCTGAAAATAAATTTTATTATATTGGGTGAGGTATTAAAAAGTGATCCAATTTTGGTTGTCAAGTATGTGAGGTGTACCATTCGTGGATAAGGAAGGACAGATGTAGAATTTGAGGAATGGTGGGTTTTAAGTTCATTTCTTCAAATTTAAATCTGTTACTTACAATTAGCCTGGTCATTTTGAACATTGTTGTATTAAATTTTGTACAGCACAAATGGAGGTTATGTGGATAATTAGGATGATCATAGGTCCTGGTTTGCCTAAGGACACTTCCAGTTTAAGACTGTTGTCCAGCATCAACTTCAATGAAGCTTCCTTCCACTCTCCAAAGTGTCCCTATTGGTCATCCTTTATAAAGATGAGGGGAAGGTTCTGTCCACACAGAACAAAGTTTATAATGTAAAATATGTATAGTTCTAAATAAATGGACCTTAGGGATCACCTATTAATAAGAACGGCAGTTGACAACTTTATTGTCAATTTTGAGTTACAAATATTGAATAACCATGGAATTATGAAGGGAGATTATGAATCCATTTAAATGGCAGCAAATTGCAACTCTTTTTGGTTGGGCTTACAGATGAGTAGCTTAGAATGAAAGCTCACATGTGGCGACACAGTCTAGACAGAAGAGAGGGTTCAGAGTGAAATCTGAAAATTGTCAGGGCTGAAGTCAAATCAGGCAGAATGGAGGGAAGACAGCAGAAGGGGTTGAAGGAGGAAAGGAAGTTCTTGTGATGGATTGTGTGGGTAAAGGCAGCTCGAGTTTGGAAGTATCTGATTGTAAATCTGTAAACTGAATTTAAAATAAAAAGCATAGTCTAAGTTAGATAGAAGAAACGACTTGGATGACATAAGCCCTGAGAGATTTGTTCCGCAGGGTAGTTGTGTGTAAAAGCCAGAGTAACTGTGCATGTTCCTCCGTGTTTCTTTGGTTTGTTTCCCTTCCTTGGATTATGAACAAGCATCCCCATCTCATCCACTGCATGAATTTTGAGCTGTCTTTTAAAAGGCAGTGTGGTATAGTGGTTTTAAGCTCTGACTTTGGAGGCACAGACCTGGGTTTAAATCCCAGCATTATCACTTTCTAGCTGCGTGATCCTAGGCAAGTCAACCTCTGTACCTCCTTTTCATCTGTACAATGTGGGTCATGAAATGCTCACCCAGGGGTTGTTGTGAAGATGAAATGAGTTCAATGTTTAGTACTGACAATGGAACCTGACCCCCGATAAGCACTACATACCTGGTAAATGCTTGCTATTATTTTTTTCAAACTCAGTCCATGACATTGGTTCTTCTTGGGAGTACTTCCTGACTCCACTCCCAGGCTGTCATAGGGGGGCATCTTCCCATGAGGCCCTGCACACAGATCGTCCTGTGCTGGAACTATTTATCTTATCCTCTCACTCAGTTTAAACTCCTTCCACTAAAGATTAGGTCTTACCAATTCTTACATCCCACCATCTAGTAGTATTCTTCATAATAGCATATGCTCTATAAATATTTATTGAATGAATGAAAAATGAAAACTGACAATTTAGCTCTCCAAGTTTCATTCTTTAAAAGGAATTTCTTACAGAATTAGGAACTCCTTAATGAGAGATTTCTTAGGGAGTCTTAGTTTCTCAGGGAGAAATAAATCAAATTTAGTGGTGGAAGACTCAGGAAAGAGGAATTTACCCCTCAACCACAGAAGTCTGGCATTCACCCTCAATACATGAACAAACCAAAGGAGTGAACCTTACTGCCTCTATAACCCCCTTCCTACTTGTGAAGACCAGCAGGTCAAGGGTCCCCAAACCCCAGGCCATGGACCAGTAAGGATCTGCGGCCTGTTAGGAACCAGGCTGCACAGTAGGAGGAGAGTGACAAAGCTTCATCTGTATTTACAGTCACTCCCCATTGCTCACATTACTGCCTGAGCTCCACCTCCTGTCACATCATTGGTTGCATTAAATTCTCAAAAGAGTGTGAACTCTACTGTGAACCTCGCCTGTGAGGGATCTAGATTGCGTGCTCCTTGTGAGAATCTAATGCCTGATGATCCGAGGTGGAGCTGAGACTGTGATGCCAGTGCTGGGGATTGGCTGCAGATACAGATTATCATTAGCAGAGAGGTTTGACTGCACAGAGAACATAATAAATCAATTACTTATAGACTCATGTCAAAACTCCATCAGTGAATGGCAAGTGACAATTGAATTGCACCTGGTGGCAGGATATAAAGCCATTCCTCCCCACTCCCACCCCAACCCTAACCCCACCCCCTGGTCTGTGGAAAAATTGTCTTCCACAAAACCAGTCCCTGGTGCCCAAAAGATTGGGGACCACTGCAGTAGGTAGTTTTCAATTCTCATCTTGATCATTTCTGGCCTCTTATTGGAAACTCCCAACTTGGATTCTGTGACCCCATTTTCTCCTACTCACTGGCTGTGGTTTTTCAATCTACTCTGACAGCTTCCCTTCTTTAACTTATCCCTTAAATGGTTATGTTTCTTAGAACTACCTTTGTCCCTTTTTTAATTCTCACTTGACATACTCCCTGGGAAATCCCATCCTTTCAGTTACAACCTGCTGGTTCCCATTGCTATTTCAATCCTGGATCATCCCTTAAATTGCAGACCTGCTTTCTAGACTTGGAAACAACTCACTAATTGCAGATGGAAAAAATCTTAAGTGTCCCTTATAAAAACTGGAGGGTTTTCTCCCCTCCCTTAAAGAAGGAGAAATTTTGAAAAATTAGAAAAATATATACTTATATATTTACATAAGTATGTGCCTGAAAAGGAATTGAGGAGCTTCTGTCCCCCAGGTGTGTGCTCTCTCCCTAACTCCAAGCATCCAATAGGGCTGCTTCCAGTGGCCCCATGTGCCTGCACCACTCTTGCTTCAGTGTTGTAAGTCTAACTTCTTCAGGTATATTTGCCAGAGTATCTTTCTTTTGATAAATAATACTAGTTCTCTACTGGAATACATGCAAAAAAATCTTAATTACTTTCCTTTCAGATGCTTGTGCATCTGAATTGCTTAATGGCTGCTGCCCTTTATCAGGGGAATCTTAGGGGTCTTGCCAGCAACGTCATCAGCCAGGTAATTTGCACGAATAGTTCTTTACTAAACATTCAGCCCCCTTATCACTGTTCCCTGCAGGATCCTCATTAGTCAGTAACCTAATTCAAGCTTGAAAGATTTCCATTACGGTGCCCTTTGTTTTCTGCCCGCTGCCTAATATTCTGTTCAGCAGGACATTTTTCTGCAGCCTGTGACTTGTTTCTTGACTGACATGCATGTATTTTTTTTTTGCCTTCAAAATAAGTGAGTGCATAAATGCACACAACCCATTTCTCATGAATAGTGTGCGTGGTTTGTCAGTACATTAAAATCTCAGAGTGGTATTATCAAACCAGTACCTAAACTGATCTTTAAAAACAAAATAAAGCGACAAAAATAGAATTCGATAACTTGACTATGAGTATACATGACGCAAAAAGACAATCCAAACACCCTAATCAATCTAATCATTGAAATGATAGCTCCTATTTTACAATTTAAGAGCTCAATGATCTCTCCCTTTCTTGCCCGACAAATTTGGGTTGAAACAGTAATCTAAACTGGAATTGATCATTTAAAAGAAAAGTTTGGAGTATTTTAAAACTCTTTAGTTCACCCTTGGCCACACATTACCGTCACCTAGGAAAGTTTTAAATCTGTCAGTGAACTGGATGGGTCCATAGATATTTTGTTTTAACTGGTTTGAGATGAGGCCTAGGGAGAGGTAATTTTCAAAAGCTCACTAAGTAATTCCAAACAGTGTTGAAAAACCTCTAGAAAATTTTCTCTGTAGAACTCATTTATAAATAACATTAAGTTGTGATTTTTCTTATTACTGAAAGACTGAGCTGTCATTTCAATTTCAGGCTGGTCCTTCAAGACGTATTTCTTTCAGAAAAAAAATATTTTTTTATGTTTGTGGAGCATTTCTGTCATGCTTGGCTGAATGTAGTCATGGTGGCCTAAGAGTTTGTGAGATGTATAATTTCTGTCCTGTAAGAATCAAAAGTGTGGATTCTCACTCAGTATTATTCTTTAGGAACCATGATCTTGAATTTGCATATTATATTGAAAATAGGATTCAGCTTTCAGGGTTCCAGTAAATCAAGAGAAAGTTGCTTGTAATGCAAGATACTCTCCTTTCTGCACACATCTGATCCATCTTACAGGGAACACCCTTCTGCTTCATTTCCACTGCCCCAAACATTTTTGTCCTTTTCTCTTGTATGCCTGCTCCATATCACAGCCTCTTCCCTTAGTTCCTCCATTTACCTGGACAACTCCTTTCATTTTCCAAGTCTTAGTGAAGGGATTACCTTCGTTAAGTAGTCTTACTTACCTGTACCTCCCATAGCCTGCCCAGGTTCTGCATCTTTCTAGGTGCTCCCTGAGCCTGTCCATTGAAGCATTCACCCTGAGGCACGCTGGCCTCTTTTCTTACCTGAAACTCCCACTAGACAATTCCTTGACAACAGGGGCTGTGTCTCTCCAACTTCTGCAGCATTGGTGGCAATTGCTATTCTAAGTGCTGTACTTCATATAATCTATCCATGTAAGTCTTATAAATGACACTGTGTGATAGTGATTGCTATTATGCCCTTTTTAAACATGATGAGATGAGGCAAAAACTAAAAGTTAATTAACTTGAATACTTAAGGTCACACAGCTAATGAGAGGAGTTGCTGGGCTTTGAACCCTAACAATCTGGCTTCAGAGTCTGAATGCTTAATAAATATGCTGAATGAACAGTATATATGAGTTAGTACAAAGTCACAGGGGACAAGGATCATAATGAATATAGTTCTCACTTAGGTGTGCCCTAAGTGATTATGCAGAAATATTGAGAGAATGTTTTGGGGAAACATACATTTCCCAAAAAAGTGTGTGTGCATGTGTGTGTGTGTGTGTGTGTGTGTGTGTGTGTGTGTGTGTGAGAGAGACAGACAGACAGACAGAGATAGACACGAATAGAGAGCAATAACATTGTCAGAAGTTCAAACACACAAGAAAGATGCAAGATTATGATAAGCAAGTCAATACATGTTTGACATGTCACCAGGAGTCAAGTCAGAAACATAAAACTGGAATACTGCATCATAAGCTCATTGAACCATCTTGTCTTTGTGAATATGAGTACTTTATAAAAGAGAGGACAGGAAGTAATGTCAGAATCTACATGTGGCTTAATTGGACTATTTGAAACTCCCTAGGTGACCTGACATGGGGAAAGAATTTGAGAATGAATATGTCTCAGAATTATTTATGTTGTCAGTGGGGTAAATATAAAGTAGGCAGGATTCTCTATTTCACAACCTACTTGAGGGCTATACAAGGGGAATTGCCCCAAAACAGAATTTATTTATAAAAAATTGTGTTTTTATTCTTACACATTTAAACTTCAGTCACCTTCAAAATAGTTTTTGAACTCATCAATGTTGATGCCTTTTAGTGCTTCTGCCATTTTTTGTTTCACCTCTTGCACATTGGCAAAACATTTCCCTTTGAGGACTTTTCCTACCCACTGAAACAAACAAACAAAAAAACATTGCTTGGGCCAGTTTGGGTAAATAGGGAGGGTGGAGTATGGGGGTAATGCCATTTTTGGTCAAAAGGTGTTGAATACTCAGCACAGTGTGGGCAGGTGTGCTTGTAAATCGCCCATCATGAAACTGGCAAACACATTGAAAGTGTCTTAAAAAAATTCACTGAAGCCAAACACAGCCTCTCACAACAATGCCAGCTGGTACAACTGATTCATATGGGTTCCTAGAACACTCACCTAGCAGGGGAAGCCTATACTATAAGGAGCCCACCCTCCAGAAGATAAATTTGGGTGGTTTTTTTGCATCCCCCCTCATATGGATTGAATCTTTCTATTACTTTTCTATTGCTACTCTAAATTATTGTAAACTTATGGGCTTAAAACGGCACAAATTATCTTCCAGACCTGATTATCAGAAGTCTGAAATGGGTTAAGGGTGTGGAGACTCTAGAGAAGACTGTTTCCATCTTCTACAGGCTGCCTTGCCCCTTCTTTCGGCTTTCAAAGCCAGCAGCATAGCACCATCGAATCTCTCTTATAGTGACTCTCCTGCCTTCCTCTTATAAGGACTCTTATGATTACAATAGGTCTACCAGAATAATCTAAAAAAATCTCTGCATCTCAAGATCCTTAACTTATTCACCTCCACAGTGTTCCTTTTGCCATGTATAGGAACATATTTTTCCAGGAACATCTTTGGGGGTGGGAGGCACTATTCTGTCTATTTCAGCCATTAATAATCACAAAGAAAAACATGTCTAGCCAAAGGATACTCCTGCATGTTGTGTCTGGTTGAGGATGCTATAGAAAGTAAAACCAAAGATTCAGAATTTCTTTTTCTGACTGAGAACTGACAAGGAACTGCTCTTGATAAGAATGGTGCCGCAGGAAGGATGGAAGGCGGTCTTCCTCAACCAGAAGTTTGGTACTACCACTTCTCAGTTCCATACACATCAAAATTACTGGGCTCTTCTATACACAAGAATAACATAGGACCTCCTCTGAATGACCTGTGGTTAGAAGGAAAAACAACCTCTTGACATTGAAAAGAGACATGATCACTTGATACCCAGCAGAGGAAGTATGGAAAGAGATGATATGAAAAGAGAGCCAATTCCAGATCTTCAAAAGAATCACACTGTTTTTTCCAATGAAATATTAAAGGCATCTTCTTTGCTAGAGATTTTAACATTGTCCTTCTAACTGTATTGACTTGTATCTCTGTCTTAATAATATGGAGTAGCTGGTCTCATTAGGGGATATATATATATATATCAAGTGGTTCATATTTCTGTATTTGAGAAATGACATCTGGTCTAGGCTAAAAAGACATCTTCATAACTTTCACATCACGTTTGAGTCTGCAGTAGCCTCCTGTTATCAATCCCCCTGGATGAGGCCTAGGGGAGTGAAGGAGAAAGCCCAGTTAAATGCAATGCTTTTCCTCTGCACTCAGCAGTGTCCCTAGAGAAGTTTAACAGGTTTCTCTTTGCCCTTTATGTTTTTGAAATTTTTCTCTGTTGAGGTATGAACAAAACCTAATGGACAAGGGTTGAGTCTACAATGGCTGTGTTTTCGTTCTTTCTGTATCTCAGATTTTTATAACATGTGCTCCCTGATAATTCCTTTTTAATTCTCACATTGTCAGACTTTTAAAAAGCAACCATGGCCACAGATTCAAAATGGGAGTAAAGTTGTAGGATTGAAGCTAATGCACAGCTATTCATGGTCTCTGCTATGAACCAAATGTTTCCCTGCTCTCCCCCAAATTCAGATTTTGAAGCTGCAACCCCCATTGTGAGTGTATTTGGAGATAGGACCTTTAAAGAGGCAATTAAGGTTATATGAGGTCATAAGGACAGGTCCCTAATCCAACAGAACCAGTGCCCTTCTAAGAAAAGGGAAAGATACCAGGGAAGTACACACACACACAGAAAAAGGCCATGTCGGGTCACAGCAAGAAAACATCCATTTGCAAGCCAAGGGCAGAAGCTTCAGTAGGGACCAATCCTGCTGGCACCTTGATCTTGGACTTACCGACTTCAGAACTGTGAGAAAGTAATTTTTGTTGGTGAAACCACTCAGTGTGTGGTATTTTGTTACAGGAACCCTATAAAACTAATACAGTCTCTTGTTTCTGTCATGGAAACACTCCATTGGTCTGGGTCCCGCCAACAGCGCAGCAAAGACGCAGCATCCTAACAGTGGTTCCTTGATGAACATGGAACATGAGTGAGCATTAACTTTGTGGTTTTGGAACACTAAGAGGTAGGGGCTACATGTCTTGGCTGCTGAGTATGGGTCTTGTTATTGTCATCTTGGATATTAGAAAACAAATCTGATAATTAGGGGACCTGCCTAAGGCCTTCTGTCCCCTGAACTAACCCTTCCATTACTGTATCACAGTGGTTGTCATTTACATGTTTGGTTTGTAGGGGAGGGAATACAATCTTTTCCCTCTACTCATCTTGGGTTCTCACGCTGGGGCCCTGTGTATAAGGCCGACAAGGGAAAGATTAATAGAAAACAAACAGAAGTTGATTAATGTGTGTATCACATGTACACATGGGAATACTCAATTATGAGTCACTCAAAGGGTCAGTTAGAACTTGGACTTATATAGCATCTTATTAAAAGAACAATAAATTTTTAGAGAAGTGACAAGATAAAGAAAAAGCACTTTGAGTTTCTAGGGCAGCACATTGTGGAAAGGTAAATATCGCTGTACGGAGGAACAATGCAGTGGTAGGTGAGGGCTAGTTTTAGCTGCATGTGCAGAGTAGATTCCTCTGGTGGTGTCTGAGCTGATAGGCATCCACAATGGTCTCTGGCCGTTAAATTCTGTTCTTTCTGATAGAGAGGGGAGGGGAGGCACATTTATGATTTTATGTCTTGCTTTTTTGGCCAATAGGGGAAGAACAGATAGTTTTTCTTGTATCTGCTTCATCTCAACTGCCTTTAGCTCAAAATAATCAGTATGAGGACATGGAATATTTTGGGGTGGCATATTCTGCTACTCTTTAAGTTCTATCAGAATTTTGGAAACCTAATTATACAAAGCAATAACCTGTTATGGAGAGAGTAAGAGTCAGATTGCCAGCATTTGAAAGGAAGTCTGGAAAAAAACTAAAAACTCTTGGGGTTTTTTCCTATTTCAAACAGAAGGTAACATTATTTATGGTCTTGGAGTGAGAATAGGCCTAGGTTAAAATGCTCACTCCTCTCTGTGATCCTACACAAGTACTTAATGTTTAGAGTTTTAGTTTCTTCCTCTATAAAATGGAGATGATTAAATTATTCGCATAGGCTTGTGGGGGAAATTTCCGTTGTATAATAGATGGAAGGTCTTGATGTGGAGCAGACGCTCCATGATCACCGGCTCCTTTCCAGTACCACAGATGCATGACAAGAGACCTTCAAGGGCCAAATGATGTTTTTCTAAAAACTTGTTCTTCAGGCTGACAGTGATCAGAGGGAGAGGGGAAGGAAATGGGGAAAAGGTGAAGGGTTTACAGGAACAATTATAAAGGACATATGGACAATAACAAGGGGGGTGGAAATGAGGGAGGGAGGCGGGGAGGGCTGGGGTGGTGAGGAGGAGTGTGGGGGAAAGGCAGAAAACTGTACTTGAACAACAATTAAAAAAATAAAATAAAAAGTTGTTCTTAAAATGGTCTCTGCTGCTTTCCTAGAATTCTGAAAGTGCCTGAGGTGATTGTCCCTGGGTGTTTTCCTGCGGGGAGTGAAGTCACTATAAATTACAACAATTTTCTCTAAGTAGAGGCAAATACAGGGTATATAATGTCCTGCCCAACATCCCAGAGACTTCACGGAGATTCGAATATAGAACAGTGTCAGCTTTCTACATGGTCCAAATTCTTCCAAGTGGGAAAAGCTCCTGCTGTAGCAGCCCCTTAAGCCAGACCAAACAAGTTTTTAAAAGAAGTTTCAACTTCACCCACTCTTCTAATCTTGTGGCTTTAACCTAGAGCAAGCCTTTCTGCTAGGCAGGTGACAGAACTCCCCAGAAGAATTAAAACTTAGAGGAAGAACTAACTTTAGAATTGAACACTAATGTGAAAGACACACTGGAGTGAATAAGCACATGACAGTGACTTAAGAGAAATAAAAGATGAAAAAGAGGTAAATGCTTAACATTTAAGAATGAAGGAAGAGAGAAAGAAACAGATTCGAACATGTGAGGAAGATCCAACATAATCCCTAAAGAAAATCAAAGCAAGGGAATAAAATAATGAAATTAGAAAAACTTTCATCAGAAAAACTTTACTGAAAAAGAAATGATTTGAAACTACATATTGAAAGAGGATCCTGTGTATCTGAGACTATCAGATGACCAGCATGACAAAGACTAAGATATATTCTGGTAGTTTTTCAACCAAAAGGAAAATGAAGACTAGCCATTGGACATCTAGGCAAGAAGAACATGTGATTTATAAGGGGAAAAAGTTAGGTTATCATCAGATCTTTTTATTAGACCCAAAGAAAATGGAGTAACATATTTAAGATACTCAAGAAAAAAATATATATGCCAGAGAATTTTATATATTTGAAAGTAAAACTTTTTAGTGTAAAGGGGGAGGAAAAACTTTCCTTTACCATCCTAGATTCAATAGCTGGGGCTATGAAATAAATTGGTAACAGGCAGATTACCAGGGGCAAATTAATATAATAAAGATTTATTAAATTGTAATATTACATGTATGGAGGCATCACAGAAAAAAAGTGGATACCCAAAGGCAGTAAGATTTGAGAGTTTATACAGCATTGTAATGGGAGAAGGGGAGAGTGGATGGGGTGAAGTAGGCAACTTATGGAAGAGAAAATAATTTCTATGAAAGATGAAGGCCCGTCGCAGACTAGGTGGTAGATATGATAGTGTCTGACAGGGGTTGTGTGGGTGTGGTGTGGACTTTCAGTGCTCCCTTCCTCGTAATAGGAGTCACCCTCCCCTGTGGATGAAATTCCTGGGAAGAGGATTTGTGACTGTTGGGCTCATTTTTGTAGGATTGGTCTTTAGGCAGATGAGGGGAGCTTGGAGACAGCCTCTTCCTGCATATACTGCTTTCCAGGTGCCTCGAGCTCAAAATAGTCGGTAAGCCCACCCAGCATGTTTTGGGGTGGCCTGTCCTGAACTCTTCCAGTAAAATTCTTATAGACATATAAGAACTTTGTGAATTAATGTTCTGAAGAGGATTTACTAAGAAATAAGTTTCAGACAACCAAACTGACTAGAGAGACATGAGCTGATGGACTAGTGGTATGTGTTAAATATATACTTACTAAAAAATTAATATTAAATAAGGGTAAATAAAAAAGAAACTACAGTATATGATGGCCATATGCAACAATGTACAGGTAATAAAACTATAAAAATAATTGAGGGATAAAAAATGAGTATAGGATATATAAAAAATTAAACTGTAGTAATCATAGTGGGCAGTGTAATAGTAGCAATGTTGTGTGTGTAAGTTATGAGTATAATATAATTATGCAAATTCTGTTACCTCCTATGTCCTTGAGAACCAGAACTTCAGTCTGGAAGACAGAGATACAGACATGCTCTTTGTTATAAGAGGTCAAGTTAAAACTCTACAGTCCTGACACTGAATTGGAAGTCCCAGTATGAGCCCAAGAGGTGTTTTATTATATATCCCAGCTCTTTCTACTGACAAGTCCTAGAAATAATGACCAGTGCTGTGATAATGAGCATTCCTAGCGCCCAGATTATGATATTAAAATACCATTTACTACAACAACAACAATAGAAACAGCAGCAACAGCAAAACCCAGGGCTTTTTGAAGGAATAGCTGATCCCTGGGCTGTGGCAGGGAATGTGTGAGCCTGGAGCATTCATTCCAGCAGAGCAGACAGGAAGCTCTCAGAGACGACAAAGGTTGCACTGAAGGGCTGGGCCACCAACTTGAAGAAGCTCCCACTGCCCTAAAGTGAAACAATTTGAGATTTAATAAGAAAACAATGTACAATTAGAGATACCTTATGTTTAATAATAAGGAGAAAACCATCATATTTGTTTAAATTCATGAATTCCTAGTGATGTTAAAAAATAATTGGCCACCCTTGCAGGATGACAGAGAACCATTTCATCTTGAAAACTGAGAAAATAATCAGGATTTATTATTCTTCCTCTTCTATATGCATGTACTAGTAGGTAAGCAAATAGTAAATAAAGGGAAGTTCCCTTAATTATTCCATCTAATAAACATAGTAAAAGCATATGATTAGCACATAACCGTGTTACAACCTCCTCCTAAATTGGTGGGCATAGGCACTGAGCTCCCATGGTTGCTCTCATCAAACGTGTAGGAACTGCCGGAGCGTGAGGAGCCTCCTGATGTGAGGACACACTCCACCTGCAGCCTTGCCAGGGGAATCAAAACAAAACCCCATCAGGCCTCTGGATCCAGCTTCATGCATGAACTTCACCATGACCACAGAGATCAGTAAAATCCAGGCTGGGAAAGTCTATAGTTAACATGCCTCGGTTTTGTAACAAAAAAATATTTGAAGGAAAAGAATGAGGTAGAGAGAGAATCTGTAAATTAAAAGAAATGTGGTGTTTACTCAAAGATATATATGGAATAAAAGTTGTATAGCACATGCACAAATGAGTGAATATATAATTGATGAAATATGAATAAATTCTGCAAATTGTAGCAATGTCAATCTTATGGTGCTCCTAGTATACAATAGTCATGGAAGATGTAAATGTTGGTGGAGAAAGAGTCAAGGGTGTGTGGGACCACCCTGGACATGTTTTTGCAACTTTCTGTGAATCTGTAATTAATTTTTTTTAATTTAAAAATGGACAAAGCTAAACAATAGTAGTTCAGGATGCACAATTGGGTGTGAAAACTAGAGCAAAGTGTGAGGAAGCGGTTGCTATGTAAGTCATGGTGGTTAGTTCTGGAGGAAGGGAGTTGGAGTCAGAATAGGGCATGTGAAGGGACTTCTGCCATGTTTGGTGAAGTTCTGTTTCTTGACAGAGGAGACAGTTACAGAGGTTTGCATTACAATAATTTGCCAAACTGTGCATTGCTTTGTGAAAGTGTCATGTGTGTGGTATGCACGTACCTGTATGTGTACATTCTCTTGATTTGCTTTTGTTTATGGAGCAGTGGAAAAGGTGAACAGGGACCATTTAAGCACACACAATAGATTGCTTTCTGCTAATACCAGACAGATGCTGAAATCAGAGGCTTAATGAGCTGGTACAATGCTCTTAGGTTTATGTCTTTACATTAACAGGGGAACCCTCCAAATGAATCAGGTTTAAGTAATGGGGTGCATTCTGAATTGGTAAATTAGACTATTTTGGTAGCAGTGAGTATAAACAATGTCATGCTGCACCTTGAGAATGCATGTTTTTAAAGATAACAGAAAATGCATAGGTTTGGCTGTGGTGAATTGTAATCTAATGAATTTGTAATTATCATTAATTATTAAACCACCACAGAATTGTAACTAATTGGATTCCAAGGACTATTAAAGATTATAACCACTTATATTGATATTTTTGAGTCCCTCTTACATAGAGTGAGCATCTTTATCATTTTGTGTGTGTGGCGGGGGATGAAATATCAGGACTCCTTTCTGTAAGGGAATATTCCAGAATGCATCTGGCCTCCTCACCTTGTATATGGGTGAATGCTGGAATATATTATATGGCCTTTAAAAGTGGTGTTGTCAATTTGATGGCTGTTTCCCTACCTTAGCATTTCAAAGAAGGTGATGGCAGAAAATGTCCTGGTACAGAGTGAACTTTAAACAATTGCTGGCCATATAGACCCTATAGCATACATCAGGTATCTCTCGAAGATTCTTTCCAGAAGCATTCGTCAAAGGGGATTCTTCCAGATTTCCACATTGGAAAGGAGAAACATTTACCCCCAAAGTGTGGTATAAATATTTTATCAAAGGAGAAATGCATTTCCTGAACTTTTCAATATAGGTGAGAAGATATATGTTTCAAAGCATACGTGTAAGAAGTCTAAGAACAGCCACTGGAGAATTCAGGATGAAACCCTCAATTTGGGGATTTCACAGGTACTGAGAGAGACAGTGTCATGTTGAACAGAGAGGTGTAAGTGAGAGTCAGGAAGACAATTTAATGTGCATGGGGAAAAGAGAGAAGAGTAGTCTAGTTACCAGGCTGGAGATGGAAGCTTCAGTGAGTTGTGATGGGGAGTTCATCCTACTCGTCAACTAGCAGTCCTCACCAGTAGAGATGCCCCTCCATGTTCTCTTCCAATAAGTTCTTATTCTCTCCCCTCTTTCCTCCTTGTCATCCATCTTTAGAACACCACCCATTTTTACCCCAGTGTCTTTCCACTCACTCAGGTTTTAGATAACAGCTGTGCCATTATATCTTGAGTACTTAGAGATTATATGTCCAAGAGATGTAAGAGTAGTTTTAATAACAGAGAGCTCCACTGAGGTTTAATTTCCTCTCTATGACTTGCACATTATTTCTGAACATTCTGCTACAGCCGTCTGAAAGAAAAAAGTTGATTCTGTCATCAGTTTAGAATAAAGTAATTTTTATCAAGGCTGTGCACCTACTTGTCTACTTGTTATGAAACAACTTGGGCAGTTATTAAAATCATGAAATGTAATGCTACACTAATGGGAATTTCACATATGAAGAAAATACTGTCATCTCATTGGCAATTTCTTGTTGGTTTTAAAAAGCAATGCTCTATTTGTATAAAACTTAAGGGAAAACTCCCTTCCATATGGTTTCCCTATTCAAGAAAATTAACCTTGGTTTAGAATAGATAAATCTATAGAAGAAAGACTTATTCTAATGCACAATCTGCCTTTGGTGTTTCTAGACATGTGTGATATTCAACTGATAGTAGATTGAAATATGCAGGGGGTAAATAGGCATTTTTATTTGTAATGGTGCCTTGGCTCATCACATGACAAAGCAGATGTGGACACACTGTCTTCTTTTCTCTTGTCTGTCTGCCTGCCTTCTTTCTCTCTTTCTCCCTCAATTAATGTCATTTTCATTGAATAATCCCCTAATCCATATCTTGGAATTCTGCATTTCATCTTTGGAGACATTTCTATCACCCCTCCCACATTCTGCACACAGGCACACCACTCTGGCCAGCCAGTACGACCCATTGCCCCACTGTGAGTACATGGATCCCCTCACCTCCTTTGCTTGGCCTTCTCTGGAATATCAGCTTTCAAGCTGTGTGGTCATACACACAAGAGTCCGGTTCATTTGACTGATCTGCATTCTGTCCTGAATGTCAAGATGTCCAAGCCAGTTTTTGAGTAAAGAGAGTCTTAAACAACTTCCTGACTACTTAAAACGCCTTTTCTCCTTTTATTATACTGGGCCTTTCCAGCTGCTGGGGAACAGGAGCTGAGTCTGTGTGTCTTCCCTCCACCCATCAGATCCTTGTGCCTAGCACATGTGATTATATTTTTGTTAAACAATGAACAGAACAATGATTGAATAAATGGCCAAAGGAAATTTTGCTGACTTGCAACTCAGTTTTTTTCCATGTTCTTTCTCAAGTCCTATTTTTAATTTCCTAATTTCTGTGTTGTGGCCTCCACTGAACTCCTAGGTATATTTCTCTTCTTTTAATGACTATCTGTTGAATATCACTCTTAACACTGAAGTTATTGCTGTGTGCCTAGAATTATGCTGGCTGCTAAAATTTATCATACTTGATGTACCCATGAGGTTATAATTTAATCCCAGAAAGCTCAGCATCCACTCATTCTGGTGGGCAATTAGGTGACTTTTGCACAATTAGGTGGGCAATTAGAAGTGACTTTTTCTTTCCCTAAGGACAGTGCTGCCTACTTCACATAATCTCCTATAGGCAAAAGGCATTAGACATATATGGATTCCACCCCGCCTCTGCGGCCCATGAGCGGCATGAGAGAAATATAAATGAAGTCCTGCAGCATCACAACTAAAAATGTTATACCCTAACAAGGACAAAATGTTTTTACTTTACCCAGAGTTGATAGAAATCATGCTATTACACACTTCCCAACAAACTTAATTTTTTAAAAAAATGCATGATATTCACTTTCCATCCTTACTAATCAAATTCTCCATCCAGAAATCTCGAAGGCAGAAAACAGTGAGCATATATACTGTTGGGAATGTGAGAAGAAATAGCCATGTAGAAACCTAAACTTTATTTGTAGCCCCTGTTTTTGCTTTAAAATGAATGCAAACCTTGGACTCCTGTGTAAAATCATGCTTTCGCTGGGAGTTAAAATGACGTCTTGGAATGATCTCGTGCCTGATCTCAGGCTCTGTGTACCCCTGGCCTGTCTCTGGCGCAGCTTGTGAACTCCAGCTGTAGAGTTTGCCAGTTTGAAAGATACTTAGGCTTAATGAAGAAAAATCTGCCCCTAAACACTTAGGCTGTGGTAAGGAAAATAAAATACAACTTATAGTCTGTACCCAGCATAGACGCACACAGTTTTAAGATTTTAGAGAGGCAAAATTAACTTCAAACAGGGTAACTTCCAAAAAGGTTTCAAGAGAGGCAAGACTTCAGGCAGTAAGAGTTTTCCTTTATGTATTCAGTGAAAATACAGAACAGCATCTGCTTTTTAGTCTGTTTCTTCCTCCCACATCAAATCTGCGATCACCTCTCTTCACATCTTCTGACAATATCCTCATGAATGATTTTATTTGATGCAAGTTAGAGAACAATAAAATTAAGCTTGTTTAATAATTGTTTTCTAAAGAAGACTCTAAATAAAGACTTTACGTGAGGGTAAAGGGTAGGTTTAGGTTAAGAGCTGTGTGATGGGTATTTTGGGACTTAATATCCAGGTATGGAGACGTGTTCCAATATGAAGTTTTCTGAGAACACTCTCCAGATAACTGAAGTGATTTTATACTGTTTGATGATAATATGCACACTATTCCTTATTTGAAAGATTCTCTTTATCATGGTTTTATTTCAACTCATGGACTAATTCTGAGTTTTTGAGTGCCTGATCTTAACTGGGGGTTTTAATGACATTATATTCCAAGAGGATTAAGTGAAATGGGGAAAAGATTCTGGAAGGACAGATTGGGCTGGTCACACAGAACCTCATATGAGGTCCTGCCGGGCCTGGGAGCTTAGGGGAAGCAAGAAGGGCTGCAAGCCTAATGATGGGGTGGGCCTATTAGGTTGCTCATACTAACAGGAGATAAACCCTCAACTATGGACAATGGAGTCAGAGAGGGTATGCTCTGGAGAGCAAATTCAATTAAGTAATAGAATTGCTAGAACTAGGTGACTAACAGGAAATGGGTTTAGAATAAGCCAGGAGGAAGCGTTTGGATTCATACCCATGTTTTGGAGAGACTAAAGAGATATAAAAATAAAAGTTATTAATAGTGAAAATAAATAACATTATCGAGCACCTACTATGTGCCTGGTGTAAGACTGAATAATTTACACAAAATTTTAATCATCAAGCCTCATGGCAACCCTTGGCATTTGGTAGAATTACTGTCCCCATGTCATATGACAAAGCCAAAGCTCAGAGGAGTTACTCAAGGCAAGATAACACAGTTTAGAATGGAGCAGAGCCGAGTACCGTGGGAATGACAATACGTGAGATTGCTGTCCTCAACAAGACAGACATTAAGGAATCTCGTTATGGGTAGCCAGCCCTTCAGAGTACACAAAACACTTTTAAATGTGATGTTTTACTTTATCCTCACATAACACTGTATAACAGGCATTGCCAGCATCATTTTACAAATGAAGAAACTAGAACCTTGAGACAGGGAGTCGGTGTCTAAGATCACACAGCAGGTGGGTGACATGCCTCGTTCAGACAGAAAACCTGAGTATTTGAGGAACACTGTGACTTCTTTTTTTATCATTGAAATATTTTTTATTTTGTTCCTTCTTTTTTTGTTGTTGCTCAAGTATAGTATTTGGATGGGAGAACACTGTGATTTCTTCTTTATATGCACCATTGGCGAGCTACCACCTCTGCTCACACTGGTGCGTGTTCCATGTGACTCATGGGAAAAGTGGAGAGGATAAAGTTCTGATTCTGCAATTACACTGCTTAGGTTGGCATCCCCTTTCTCCTGTAAGACCTTGGTCAGGTGTCTTAATTTCTCTGAGTCTGTTTTCTTACCCAGGTAATCAGAATAATAATTGCATCTTTTGATATTTTTATGGGGCTGCAGTCATAATTTTAAAAAGATAATTCATACAAAGTGCCTGCAACCTAGTAAAATGTAATGTGGTAGTAGTAATAGCAGTAGTTCGAAGAAATGACATGCAATTAGCTATGAAAGGAAATGTTAAAATATATAAAATCACATTTGAGATGAATTTGAAAGGATTTCAGAAGGTACTGAAGGAGCACTCTTGGGTTTAGGGGCTTAAGAGTATTTTTAATCTTGATGATTCTTTTTATTTAGGCTGGCAGTAGGGTTTATGAGTAGGAGAGTTAATTCATTGGAAATGTACTTAAGAGAAGCAATTAGGCAACCCAGCGCAATAATCCTGGTGAGAGTGAACAAGGTCCTGAACGCAGGTGGCAGTGGAGGGAATGGAAAGGAAGACATGGAGAGGCTTGGGGTCTACAGAGCGTGTTGGAAGAGTTCTTCCCAGCATGCACTTGGGTTGCTTCCCCACGGCGAATGCATAAGAAGTGCAAGCTCATTTTCCAATTTGACTAAGCAAAAAATCTAATCTGGACAGCATTTGCTCTGCTATAGTTAAGTGGATTTCAGAGTCAAGTTGAAACGATTTGGGAGGTACATGTTGTTCTGATTGCCTGCACTTTGTTTTTATCCTTTGGCACAGGAAACCTAGAGTTAGTGCATGGACTCCCTTATCCACCTGGCTATTCTGCCCATGTTCTGGGGGGGGGGGGGTGTTTATTTGTTGGCTTGTGTGCTTATTTGCATTTTTAGTTCTCAGCTTGAAGTATGGTCTCCAGGCGCTTTTTTTTCAGAATGCAGAAATGTATGATATAAAAAAATCTGTACCGTAGTGGTTGTTCCTAGTATGTCAATTTCAGTTGAGTTTAACAGTTGTCCTGCTGTTAAGCATTAACTCTGAGCAGAGTGACCACTTTAAAATGGTACTAATAGTGTTTTAATTTCTCGTATCTAAATTTAATGTAAGTGGCTAGGCTTTTTGTAATGAGTTGGGTCTTCATTCTATAAAAACTTTAGAATGTTTGTGATCTAAAACTAGCAGAGGATCTTGAGACCATGCACAATTTTAGGGAAAGGGGAAGAGGGGCATTTAAGCCTAAAAGGTATTATTCATCTAATCACAGGTCTGGCTTATCCTGGCTGACAGTGCTGGGTCCCCCGGGGCTGTCCATCTAGTGTAGCTGGATGGAGTTTGCAGGTGCTTATTCAGGTTAGGACAAGGGCTGGCTTGGGTGATCTGGTTGTAGATATTCCCTTCCAGATGGGTACCATTCCACACATGTACTCCAGGAGAATATCAGGGACTGAAGTCATCTCAGATCCAAGGTGACTAATGATTTAAACAGTCATAAATTAGGATTTTATTTAATGTGTTTCTATTTGACGTCTGTTAAAATGAGTTCAGGTGTTTGGCATTTTCACAGTTGACAGCTAAAGGCTTTTATGTACTAATGTCTGTGAACATAGCTGGTTGGTCAAACAAGAATGAAGAATGAGCTATCGCAAAGATTGCCCTTATTATGTCTTATGGTTATAAGTTTGTAATTTTCACTGTGTGTGAGGCAGCAAATAATCCCACCACCGAGAATTCACATAGTGAGGTCCAGGACTACCTTATTCAGTGACTGTCACCACAAAATCACAGCCTCTCTGCATCTCATCAAACAGGCAAAATGTCCTTAAAGTGCTAGAAATAGGCAAATCTCTTTTTCAAGTCTACTACCTCATATATGCTTCCTGTGCTCATCATTTACCTGAATGAGTTATTCAAATGAGCTGTCAATGTCTTATTAGACGCTTTTTTCCTCCTAAAGAAATTCATGTTCAGCTGCAAGGTAACTTCTCTGTGTGAAATTTACAGGTCTGTCAACCATAGAAAAACATTAATGCATAATACATAAACAAAATGTACACTCTTTTTGCAGGAAAAAAAAAAGGAAGAAAAGAATTTAGTTTCTGCTTTCCAAAGGAAGAAAACATGAATCTTGCACTTTCGCTTTTGATGCCTTTTTGCCTTTAAATATATGAGATGACTATTAACGCCCATATTCACAGCAGGGGAAGAAGGAAAATGGCAGTAAATTGTAAAGCACATTTACATTATAACAAGGCCTGTGAAAGCATTGTAATTTACACAGTTATTTCAACAGAGGTTTGGACTCCCTCCAATTTAATTTTCTGAAGTTAGGCTGTGCAGCTGGGTCATTCCTGGTCTAATCCGGGAAATGTATCTCTTAAGGCCGTGGATCAGAATGCCAGCCTCCCAGCTGTCACCAAGGAGCATCATTTACAGCCACTGAGGTCTGAGGGCAGAGCATCAGAATCACTTCATGGGGACACAGCAGCCTAGCCAGCTTCATAAACTCTGTTTCAATGAGCAATAATCAATATTTCATGCTTAATGACGCAGAGCTAAAATTAGTATAGATTTTATGTCTTCTACTTTTCCAAATTATGCAAACATTAGTAACCCCCTTCTTAGTGTCCTTATTACACTTTCATTAAAAAAAAGAGTGATGGGGCGGTGGGGGGCGTGGGGAAGCCTGCCGATATTCGACTGAATGATCGAATAGTCCAAAGCGTCAAAAGTAATTTTGGCTTTTAACTTTTGTTCAGTTGTTATCCTCAGGTTAATATGAAATTATTTCCAACATGAAAATAAAAGATATATACATAAGGGGCACGGGTTTTGTCACCATAACCACACAGTGAGGTAAATTGCAGATTGTTTTCACATTTTAAGTTACCTTGCATGCTCTGGAATACGCAGAAAATTAAATGGCCAGGGCATAAGTAAGAAAAGTTAAAAGGTGGAAGTCCACACAGACCTTTTAGACAGAAGTGCACTTTAGAGAAAAAGCAATTCTGTGTGGACTTCTGATTTTAAACTTGTCCAAAGAACACACCCTGCTTTTTAGCCAGTGGAAGTGGCAGAGACGGAGAAACACAAGAACAGTATGATGTTGTTGGGCAGGGTAAGGGACCAAGTGGCCAAAGAGGTGAGTTGGTCCAACCTTTTAGCCACATTCGTCGGTTAGTGACAGGAGGAATATCTGTGGGACTAAGGTGGAGGAGGAAGCCAGGCACAAAGGAGCAAAATCCAGCACCCACTGTTCAGACTGACGGTCCACTCCCAAGTCACCTCAGAACAGTGGGAAGCACGGCTTTGGCAAGTAGTCAGTCTATTGTCCTCCCAACAGTAGGGCCTACATTTCACAGCCACGTATTACACTGACTTCGTTTGGAGAAATGGGATTACGGGGTATGAAATGCTATATGTCTGGTCATATTTGAATAATTCTACTTGTAGTTTGCAGGGGGGCTTAACCAAGATTTCAAAAAAAAAGGCACAAGTTAAAAAGAGCATGGTAGAAATTGTCCCCTCATCTGGTGAGTCACACTGAGCCAGAAACATGTGGCTAGACCCTTGAATTGACAACTTTTCTTTTCTGCCACCCTCTGAGTTCATGCCAGGGCTTCCCACTGCTCAAACTCTATCCAAAGCCACAGAGCAAAGGGGCCAGATTGATAAAGTCCGAAATAATGAGCCCCCAGAGCACAAAGGAGAATGGAGAAAAGCAAAGAGCATAAGTAGGGAGGTGATGGTCAGGAGGTGTAAAGTTTAGGTTATGCAAGATGAATAAATTCTGGAGATTTAATGTAAAACCATGTACTACAGTTAGGAGTACTGTAGTGTATACCACCTTAGGTGTTCTCCCCACAAACACACACACAGAAAAAGAAAATGGAAAGTGCATGAGGTGCTGAATATGTTAATTAGCTTGATTGTGATCATTTCACAATGTATGCATATATCAAATTTATGCCATAAATATATACAACTTTAATAGTCAATTACACCTCCATAAAGTTGGAAAATATAATGTTAAATTAAAGAGAAAGCTACAGAATGATTTTAAAAAGTGTAAATAGAGGGGCAGAAAAGAATCAACAGAGGACTCACAACTTCTTGGGATTTGGAGGGCTACTAAGGTTTCTTTTCATCCCAGTGAGGTTGATGCCTTCAACTTTTTTATTCAACAAGTAAAGCACCTCCTAAATGCCTCATCTGGGGAATAGGCAACTTAAGGTGAGTAAGTCACCACACCTGACTTCAAGGAGCCTAGTGGGGGCAGTGACAGTTGGGTGAAGGGATAATGCTAAAATAGGGATCCCCCCCAGGATGCTGAAGAAGCAGGGTGGGGTACCCAGCTCTCCTGTTGAGTTTGGAAAGACTGTATGGTGGAAGGACAAGTTGGGGTCTTCCTGAAGGAAGAATGGGAACAGGCCAGCAGAAGAGTTGGGGACCCATTGTCTTCGAATGTCCATACGCTGTCTTTGAATGTCCAGTAAGAAAGCATGTCAGTTCTGGGACTGTGTGAAGTTTCATGTGACCTGACTTGGAGAGGGAGAGTGTGGGACAGGGCGTAGTCATGGAGCTGGGAGAGACAACCTGGGTCCCGGTGCACCAGACCTTGGTGGAGACGGTGGAATCCATCTGAAAGCACTGGGAGCTACGTTGGTTTCTAACAGGGAGATGGCACTGCCAGACATAGAACCAGAGACAAAGAGGACAAGTGGGAGAAACCAATGATTGGAAAGACCAATCTGTACATTTTTAATGGTAAATTAAAACAAAACTTTCTCAAAGAGTGAAACACTGAGTGAAGATCTGTTGAGCAAGCTATCTTCCTTATCCATCTCAGAGAAAATGAGGACGCGGGTTGGCCAATTGAATCGAAGTGTTTTTGTATAGTTAGCTTAAATAACCAAATGATGAAATCAATCCTCCAAATTGTCAGCAGAGCAGCTGTTCAGAAGGCTCTTGTTAGTCATTGACCTTATGTTTAATATGATTTCCTAGAACGTGGATAGTCAGATTGCATAAAGTACCGCTTCAAAGCCCTCCCCACCCGGGCAAGCTCCCTGCTCTGAAAGAACCAAGGAGAAGAGAGTGGCAGCGAGAGCACAAAAGCCCTTTCCTTCCTGCCCCCCAAGTCCCCACAGCCAAAGAAAAGAAGAAAGCATGCCACAGCCACGGCTCAGAGAAGCAAGTGCTGGGACTGCTAACAACTCAGTCTCTTTCCTAATCCTAATGGAGGGGTAAAAAAGAAAACGTTTATGACCTAAAAATTCTCCTGGTTTTCAAGAATAACTAAGGGGTCTTATTCAACCTATTTCCTTGCTGGAAAGTGGCTTCCAGTATGGCCTTTTGTTTGACCTGGATTTATTGCTTATGACAGTGGAGGAAGGAGGGGATATGATGCAGGATTAGGAGAGAGAGACGTGGGGTTGGGAAAAATAGAGGGTAGACGGGGAGACTTATTCTTAGAATAAGCATCCAGCATCTATAGTTTTACCTTGAAAATAGAATGCCACATATACAATTAAAAAGAATGCTGTATCTCTACCGTCTATCTATCTGTCTCTCCATCAGCTACCTGTCACCTCTATTTTCCTACCCATTTGTCATATGTATTCTGCCTATATAGTACTTGCCTCTACTAACTGTGAAAAAAGCACATGTAGGAGAGTTACAATAAAAATAAAGCAGTTCACACATCATGTAGTGAAGGGGCAGGGGGATAATTGTACTAACAGCCTGGAAAGAATAGTTCTGGCAATTGAATATTTAATCTGGCTTAAGCTTCTGGCAGCCAAGGCAAAATATACAACCTCTGTAAGACTTATAAGTTGCTATTGTTGATGAAAAGAAGTGCACTATTCTATCAAAATGAGAAACTATCCTCTAGTACTAAATCCTAAAATCTTATTCTATGCAAGAGAACCAGCAGCAAAATGTGCAGTGTCTTATACAGCAATTTTGCAGAAGATGCAGAAATATTCTTCTTTTGAGCTTTGTTACACAAGTGTTGGATATAAAAGTGGCAGCCTTTAATAAATAGGAACTGAGGACCATAACCTGCTTCATCCATTAGGATTCTAAATGAAAAAAATTTTAAGACACTGCCAAAATAAAATGAAATAAAAACAACAACACCTCTGAACTTTTATAGTTCTATGGCTCATCAAGTTAGGATTTTATATTTAGTGGTCCTAGGTGATGGCTTAAACTGTAAGTTCTGAATTAGGGTTCTTTCAGTTGTTAAAAAAAAAGGGGGGGGGGAGACAGAAACAGAGAGACACAGAGAGAAGTTTCAGCCAAAATTGCCTTAAGAAAATGAGAGAATCTGTTTCTCATGAAACTGAAAAATCCGTCAATGTCAGCTCCAGTTTGACCCCGAAGTTCACGGCATCACCAGGGCTCTGGCTCCTTGGCTGTTTTCCTTGGCCTCCATCCTCTGTGTTTATCTTTTTCCTCCAGTTAGTGTTTCCTACAGCAGCAAATACTTCTATTGCAGCTCCAGCGTTTCTCTCATTTCAAAAGTCTATGTTTTCAAATTCAGAGGAAGGAAACAAATTTCCCCAAATACTAAAGTAAAGTTTAAACAATTAACATTGGTTAAGAAACTAAGACCAAAATATAAGGTTGAGTAAATGAAGCCAGATACAAAAAATTAGATAATTTCATATGACATTCTAGAACAGGGAAAATGAATCCACCATGATAGACATCCGAGCAGGGGTGCCTTTAGGAGAGGAGAACTGACTATCCAGGGGCACAAAGGAACTTTCCGCAGTGAGGAAAATGTTCTGTATTTTGTTGTGGGTGGTGGTTCTACAGGACATTCATTTTTCTAAACTCACTGCACTGTACACTTATGCATTTCACACACTTAGCGAAGAAAGCCCAAGTACTAAAAGAACATGCTGGCTGATGAAAGAAGTGACTGCAGTGGGCTAACACTGGGAGCAGGGAGACAGGAGTCTACCACAGTTGGCTTAGACCAGACTGAGAAGTACTGGTCGGATTCTGGATCTGTTTCTACACTGGGCCCGATAAGATTAGCTGACTGATTGACTGTGAATTGTGAAAGAAAGAAGGGAATAAGGCTGACTCCCGCATTTCGGTGCTCTGTATCTGGGTCAGCAGTGACACCATTTACTAATATGAGGCAAAAGTGGTGAAGAAGGGGGTTTAGGCAAGAGGGTATAGGCAGGGAAATCAAGATTTGGGTTTTTGAACTTGAAAGATCTGTTAAGTAGGAGAGTGGATTTATAACGTGGAGTTTAAGGACAGGTCAGGGCAGGTATTTAAAGTCATGGGACTGGGGACTGGTGAAGACCTGCTGAGGAGCGAGGATAGATAGGGAAGGGAAGAGGACAGAAGCCTGGAGAGGCCGGGGGCGTGTTTCCAGAGCGGCTTAGAGTTTGCAGGAATGAGGGGGATCTGGGAGCAGCAATGAGGAGGAAGAGCCTGGGCCCATCCCTGCTCTAGACCATGGACTACTGTGTGGCATGCGGGGAAGGCATGGCCACCTCCTAAGAGGACTGCAGGGGATAAGTATGATCAGAGACTCGGCCAAGTTTGTCAACAGCAAAATCCTCTCTGTGCTAAAACTCTTTCCTAAAGAGTTCTTTGATCTTCTTGCTCTAACAAAAACTTAGCTGTCCTCAGAATATGAAGGCGGTGTGCAGTTAGAACAAGGTGATTAAGAGAAAAGAAACTAAGGAAAGAGAGGATTTGCTGATGACAGACTGTGCATCCCAAATTGCTCAGTGGAAAGGTCTGAGGGATTTGGAAGAGTTGAGTGACTGCTCAGATTTGGGGATGTACAGTGCAGTGTGAAGTTAAAGAGACTTGGTAATGAGGGATGCCCTAGGAGACTCTGATGTCTGGTGGTGGAAACATGTTGAGACTAGCCTGATGCTCTTTTAGGGGCACATAAGTAACTTAATCTTAATTGGGGTTTCCTCTTGGTACCTCAACAGTTTGCAGTGATGAGGCAAGTAGTGGGACCCGAAACAATGGTGGTCTTCCCAGCACCAGAGTTCTGTGGGCCCTCCTTAAATCCCACAGGACGGGCAACTGCACCAGTACATCCCTGAACCAGTCACTGTAGCCAGGGGGATGGGAAGGGATGTGGGCTTGTGCGTGTGTGTGTGTGTGTGTGTGTGTGTGTGTGTGAGCACTGGGGCTAAGGGAAGAGGTTATTGAGATTTACCAAGAGACAAGAGAGGGTGGCTACTGAGAGGTCAAACTCAGCTCATGTTCTTCAGAGCCTCTCATCCAGCAAACAGCAAACAATACAGACTGCAGAGTACACTTGAGTGGATCTATATAAACATATCCCCACTCTAGAAAAATAACAGGAAACATTATCTTTAGTGCTGAAAAAAATCACACAATTTGATTGGCAGTATCGTATTCCAATTTGATCAAAGATGAAATTGTTTTCTATGTTTAAGCACTTATTCATGGCAAAGACCAGAACATTTAATAGTGTGTTATCTCAATTTTCTTAATAATTGTTCTCAAATATTATTGCCCATAAGTACATGGGTCAATTTTTAACACACTTCTTTTTTCCCCCACAGGAAGAAATGAAAAGATTGCAGAATCCTTTAGAACAAGTTAATGATGGAAAATATTTACTTGAAAAGTAAGTAAAAATATTAAAGGAAATTAAATTATGTGCAAGGTTGTAAAGCTTTCATGAAAAAAAAAACAACCAGGCAAGGCAAAAATGGTTAAGTAATTGGACAGTTTGTTATGTTGTCGCTGAGGTCACAGCCCAGCTGGGTGTCTCATTTGAGATGTAGTTAGACAGATTTATGGTGAGGCGGCTCTGATACACAAGCGATAGTGATTAACAGAGTGGTGTGATGCCTGGAGGCGTCCCTGGTGCAAGTCTGATGGCTGCAGACGTAACCCTGCTCTGTCTTTGGCTTTTAATCAGGGATGTCTATAGAAGGCAATCATGCATTTGCAAAAAAGCACCAGGGTTACACAAAACTAATAGAATAATTAATAGAATAATTAATAGAATGAAGTTAATTATTCAAAATAATACTGAAGAATGAAAAAATGAGCTAAAAAAGGCAAGAAAGAAAGAGATGAAATTGAACAGAGATAAAAGTAAAGTCTTCCCTTTAGGTTTTTTAAAAGTTGTACAATTAGAACATGTGAGAGATATGTTCTGATTTCATTTTGTGGGTAAAGGTTTAGAGGTTTGTCTGATGTTAACATGAGGCCATGATTTTATATGGCTTCTTAAATATTACCACAATATTAAACTGATCGATGGTCATACATTGTCAAGGCAAAGGGAGAAAAAATTAACTATCATTTACTGAGTGTTTACAATGTCCTCAGTGTGAGCGAAGGCTTATAGACATTTCCTCATGGAGCTCTGACCACAGCCTTCTGATGCGGGCATTATTATTTCCATTTTACAGACAAGGAAAGAGGCTCAGAGAGCTTTTCAGCACTGGTGTGAGTAAGCCCAGCTAAGAGCGGTGAGGAAGGGTGAAAATCAAACCCAGGTCTGAATGCCCCCCAGATCCCCGCTCTCAGCTGCTCACTAAGTCCAAATGACAAGCCCATGTGGGTGTCGTACTTAGCTCTGGGCACCACGTTTTAAAAGCACGCTGACATCCCCAAGAGCACTGGAAGAGGTCGATTAAAATGATGAGGATTCTGAAGTCATGTGAAACTACTCCAGGGAGCTGAGGATGTGCAGCTTGGAGAAAAGAAATCTCTGTCAGAGAGGACATAATGGCTCTCCTTAAGCATTCGAAGGAATTTTTCCTTTAGAAGAAGGGCTAAATTGCTTTTCTTGCCCTAGAAAGCATAATAAGGATCAACAAGCAAGCTTGTGACTCCGAAAGAAAATAACTTTTGTAATAAGCCAGCCTGCCCAGCAGAATGGACTTCTCCATTAGAGAGTGAGCTGCCAGGCACTAGAAGAGTGTGAATGACCCTTCACCTGAGATGCTGTTGAAAGCATTCCTGAAAATGGAAAATCTTGGACTTCGTTCCTCTTTCTGCTTTTTCCTAGCTTTGTCAGTGTGGAAACTATCATTGCACAACCCCGAGCCCCACTTCCCCCTTCTTTTAACACGACTTTAACACTCCTGGCTTGACAGTCTCGTTGCAAGTACTGAGACACCTGTGACAGGTGCCCTCAATGCCAGCTCCTTCCCTTCCGCTGGGGTGGGCGTGTGGACTAGAGAGTTTCTCGGGTTCATTCCACCGTCCTGATTCTAAACATGATGTCACCACTTGAAGGACAGCTTCAATCCTTTGATCAAACCAAGTTCCTGAGTTATCTATGGATTTCAATTACCCTTGTCATGTCTTTTCTCATTAATGTGTGTAAATAAGAGTAGAATAGTTCAATCTTTCTACCCCTCTCACTACCACCATCATATGTAAACAATAAGAACTGAAGAGTTTTTGCTGAATTAGAAATTAGATTTTGCGCCCCCATCTCCCATGGACATTAGCATTGGAACGACATGAGATCCGTAATCACCGTGGCTGCACTTAGAATCGCCCAGGGAGTTTCAGAAAAATGCCCTGGCAGAACGCCCACCTGACACAAAGTGAATCTGAATCCCTGGGGGTGAGGTCCTAGGATGAGTATTTCTTAAAAGCCTCCTTCATACGATTCTAATAAAGAGCCAGGGTTGAGAACCAGTGGTCTAGCTGCATTTTAGACTCCTTTTGGTCATTCAATAATGCTCGTGCTGCTTAATTCTCTGAGGACATGCTTTCTCTGTGATGTTCAGCCCATTTATCTATTAACTCTGGTTTTGTTTGTTTTTCATTATTGATTTTAAAGTAAGAAGTGAACTCCAAAAGTTTTTGTCCTGCTAATGGACCACAGCGCTGTATGAAAGCTCTCACCAACACCAGCATGTGTCTTTCCCGTCTCCCTGCCCTCAGGAAGACATGTGAAAATAATAGCATCTATGCGGGCTTTCGCCTCCTACCCTGTTCTTCTCGTTGTCTAGAGGCCTGTGAAAGCTAAAAGCTCTGGGAATGGCTAGTTTGCTTTGCATGCTTATCTTTCCTAATCATGATTGAGGAATACCAGGGCTGGGAATTCAAGTTCCCCTCAAAGCACATAGGCCTATGGGGGAAGTTTCCCCTTCGTGCTTGTCCAGGACAGAGAGAAAACAAACAATGGCCCCCTGTCCTAACCCTGTACCCATTTGCCTGGAATTCTGGAGATTTTTCTGGTCCGCTTTAGGGCAGGGCTGCGTCCTTGAAAGCTGTCAAATTTGATTGAAAAATTGGTACACTTTTAGTGAACAGATTAAGCTTTCATTACAGCTGTAGCTGACTTGGGTGTGATGTAAATCATCGCAGCTACTGGAAATGACCATGAGTTCAGTGAGAGTGGTGTCACTGAACTTGATCGGTTATTCCCCCTTGGAACATTACATTTATCCTGAATGCTCAACAGGGTTTTGTGGTGGGCAGTGTGAAGGGAGGGGAGGCTGCAGCTCTGTTCTGCCAGAGACCATGCCTAGCGCCAATGAGCGCATTTGTGGGTACACATTCACACGTGTGCACACACATATGCAGGCATGTACACATGCACTCACTGAAGTCAACAAATAGAGAAGAGCAATTAGTAAGGCCATTGATTAGGAGACTGCTTATGGTTTTATTGTATATCATGATCATTTATTAGCTTACATAAGACCTTATACTGACAGCTATTTTTTTTTCCATAAACATTGGATCAGGTTGGGTCTTTGGTATGAAATGTGTGACTGCAAGTTGGATATTCTCCTGACATATAGGTAATCGTGACATCACCCACAGGCAATTATTGATGCAATGCACTAAATTTATACAGTTTAAGCCTACACTATTCTTAGTTCATAGTTTGTTGAGGATATATAAATTGTAACCCCCAAATAGCAAATTTGTTAATATTACAAAAAAAAGTCCTCTTTATGAAACATTGAGTTTTGTCTCTAGTTGCTATATACCTGCAACCAGGTATACGTAACACCTCACCTATATCTCTGTGGCTCAATTTGAAAATTTGTTATTTAGGGGTTTAATTTATAAAACCTTAAGTTGTTCTCATTATAAGGCTGCTGTCCCTACAAAAACATAGATTTATAAAAATGAGACTTGACATGCCCACCAACCCTTGATTAGGTCCCTTTAATAACATCCATCACATTTATAATTACTCACCATTTATCTTCTCTTAGACTGTAAAACCATAAGAACAGGGACCATGTCCAGTGCTTTCACCATTGTATGTATCTCCTATGCTTTACATCATTGCTGGCACACAGAATATGTTCAATATATCTGAAAGCGAGTGAATATGGATGAATTAATAACAGACTCCGAATACCAACAGCACAGAGCAAAGAGCTTTTTCCCTCACCCCTCAACTCTCCAGCTGAGTGATTACAAAGCTAGCTTGGGCTGATAGCACCACCTAGTGGCCACGTATGAATTTTCTGCTCTACCAAGTTTTCCTCACCACTTGGCTATTCCTTTCTGAAGAGGGGGAGGTAAGTGCATTATCCTAATAATGCCTCCAGCAAAATGTTGTGTCTTACCTTTTCTTTTTAAATATATTTTATTAATTATGCTATTACAGTTGTCCCATTCCCCCCCTTCACTCCCCCCCACCCTGCACACCCCCTCCCACCCACATTCCCCTCCTTTAGTTCATGTTCATGGGTCATACATGTAAGTTCTTCAGCTTCTACATTTCCTATATTATTCTTACCCTCCCCCTTTCTATTTTCTACCTACCATCTCTGCTACTTATTCTCTGTGCCTTCTCCCCCTCTCTCCCCCTCCCACTCCCCTGTTGATAACCCTCCATGTGATCTCCATTTCTGTGGTTCTGCTCCTGTTCTAGCTGTTTGCTTAGTTTGCTTTTGTTTTTGTTTTAGGTATGATTGCTAATAATTGTGAGTTTGCTGTCATTTTACTGTTCATATTTTTATCTTCTTTTTCTTAGATAAATCCCTTTAACATTTCATATAATGAGGGCTTGGTGATGATGAACTCCTTGAATTTGATCTTATCTGAGAAGCACTTCATCTGCTCTTTCATTCTAAATGAAAGCTTTGCTGGGTAGATCAATCTTGGATGTAGGTCCTTTCCTTTCATGACTTGGAATACCTCTTTCCAGCCCCTTCTTGCCTGTAAGGTCTCTTTTGAAAAATCCGCTGACAGTCTGATGGGAACTCCTTTGTAGGTGACTGTCCCCTTTTCTCTTGCTGCTTCTAGGATTCTCTCCTTCATTTTAATCCTGGATAATGTAGGGGCGGCCCATTTTGATGTGGGTTTCTCTCTGGGGGGGTGGCGGGCGCACGGGGAAAAGGGCTGGGGGGGCGGGGGGGGCTCGTTTTTGAAGGCGCTTAGCTTGAAAAAATTTTTCTTTCAATTTCTTTGTCCGGGACCTGCGGGTTTTTTTCTTTTAATTCTTCTAACATGCCTTGGTGTGTTCTTCCTTGGGTCCACCTTCTTTGGGACTCTCTGAGCTTCCTGGATTTCCTGGAAGTCTATTTTCTTTGCCAGATTGGTGAAGTTCTCCTTTATTATTTGTTCAAATAAGTTTTCCACTTGTTGCTCTTCCTCTTCTCCTTCTGGCACCCTTATAACTAAGATGTTGGAACATTTAAAAATGTTTTGGAGGTTGTTAAGCCTCTCCTCATTTTTTTGAGTTCTTATTTCTTCATTTTTTTCTGGTTGGATGTTTCTTCCTTTCCTTTCCTTTCTTCTTTCTTTCTTTATTTCCTGTTCTTTTCTTTCTTTATTTTCTTTCTTCTTTCCTTTCTTCCTTCTGGTCCACATCATTGATTGGAGTCCCAATTTCCTTCCCATCACTATTGGTTCCCTGTACATTTTTCTTTATTTCACTTAGCATAGCCTTCACTTTTTTCACTTAATTTGCAACCAAATTCAACCAATTCTGCGAGCATCCTGATCACCAGTGTTTTGAACTCTGCGTCTGATAGGTTGCCTATCTCTTTGTCACTTCGCTGTATTTTTTCTGGAGCTTTGATCTGTTCTTTTGTTTGGGCCATTTTTTTTGTCTTGACGCACCTGTTACATATGAGGGGCAGAGTGTTAGGTTTTCATAAGGGCAGGGCAACCCACATCACTGGGTTGTGATGCTGTTTGTGGGGGAGGGGCCTGAGAGGGAACAATGGCGCTTACTATGCTCTCTGCCTGATTTCAGTCACTTCCCTCACTTCCCACAAGAAAATTGGGCCTTTCTGGTGCTGATTCCTTGTGGGTAGGTTTGTGTACATTCTGGGACACTGTGGGTCTCTCCAGTAAACTCTCCTGTGAGGCTGGAAGTTTCTCCTGGCAGCTCAACCCCCACAGGTGTTTTCAATCAGTGATTTGAGGCTTTATTTACCAGCACTGGGGCCCTGGATTGCACGGTCCATCTCACTCCCCAGTAGTTTCTCACAGTTTTATCTGTGGGCAAATGTGGGACCACCCGCTCCACCAGCCACTGCCTTGCGGGTTCGCCTCCTGCCGCCTAGTGCACCCCAGTCTACCAGCAGCAGCCTTGCCGCGAGTCCTCTCCACCCATTGCCGGTAAACGCCCCCCTACCAGTCTGGATGAGTGTTTCTTCTTTACCTCCTTGATTGTCTGACTTCCATATGGTTCCATTTTTCTGTCAGTTCTGGTTGTTTTTTGTTTTCAAGTTGCTGTCCTTCTTTTGGTTGTGCAAGGAGCTGCACCTCCATCTCGGCCAGAAGTCTCTCATCTTTTCTATCACCATAATCATGGTTCTTCTTATCTGGCCAATTTGAATACCCTGCTAAGGATTTTCCTTCACTCTTCTTGCTCATTTCCATGGCAAACCATTCCTCAATATCCCATTTGTCACATTGTCCTGCTTCACATGCTTTACACTTCCCCATAGCACTGGTTTTCATGTTGTAGATCACAAGCCATTAATAGTTTGTTAAATAAATTTTATGCGTAACCACTGGGCTTTTAAAAAATCTGAAATATATATAATAAAAAATGTCAGAGAACAACAGTACAGGTAGTTGGGGAAATAATGTTTCTTGAAAGTTTTAGACACACACACCCTTACCACATGCATGTGTCCTGGGTTGGGCTGTTAAATACTTTACTTATGAAAACTGCACTCAGCAGAATTAAGTTGAACAAGTCTGGTGTTAAAATCCCCCAGGCAGTACTTCGTGGTAGTTAGACTTAAGTTTTAATGGTTTTCTTCTGAGTTTAACGTAATCACTCCAAACCGTAGATTTCTCAGCTATACCCCAAGGAAACTAACACTCAATTGATAGAGGCCACTGTGGGAAATAAATAAGTTAATACACGTAAAAGGTCTATGACAGTGATTGTACACATTATGTAGCCAACGACTCTTACTTTTCTGCCTATCCACGTTTGTCAAATAGCTCTCTTTATGATCTGAAAATAGCCTGAAGTTTTTACCTCTGCTCCTTTATTATCTTCCTTTTATGTATAATTCTTCAGATCTCCATTTACCTAATTCCTGCCCCTTCTTCAAAATCCGGCCCAAGTGCGACCTTTCCCACGAGGCCTTTCCTGACCATCACAGCACCCAGGGCTTGTCTTACGGGCTCCTTAGGAGCACTTACTGTGCACCTATAGGGCTCTGCTTTCGCCAGGACAGAGACTCGTCTTCGTTCACAGTGGGCGGGAGCTTTGGAAAAGGTCGCAAGGTAAAAGCGGTAAAGATTCAGTGGCAGTGGCATTGCTTGGGGTGAATGAGATCCTCTCTACAACTTACCGGTGGACCTTGCCATGGGATTTATCACATTCCCCTTATGTTTCTGTGCCCCCCTGAAATGGCTCAGTGTTCTGCTTTCCTCTTCACTTAAGAGAAATTATTTTCATGCCTTAGATATAAATGTTGAACTGACTGGCAGAAATAAAAGGAACAGAAAATATTAGAGATGAAACAATATTTTATGATTGTGTATCCATTATTCACTAATAGGAACTTTTAGTACTCTGTTAATAAATTAAAGAAATTGAATACACATTTGCTCTTTGAGATAAATATAAATCGACAGTACCACGGTTGTAAACATTAACTTTCTGGATTACGCCATATACTGAGACATTGTTTCTGTTTGCAGCCACCAGTTGGCCATGGATGTGGAGAACAACATTGGAAAATACCACCTCAATCTCCAGCCTTTGGAATCAAAGGTGAAAATGTAAGTTGCCTTAAAGTTTAAGCACTAGCTTTAAAGTTCTTGTTTTATTAACTTTGGAACCTCTCTGGAGTTCTGTGATAGAGGCATTGCACATTTACTTATTCCACATTTGTGTGCTGTACAGTATTTCCTCTCTGGTCTAAGCAGTAACAAAGCTGTTCTGGGCACACAGCATCATCTACTGGATAGCATAGGGAATTATTTGATGGCCATTAGTTCATTTCCAGGTTTTCCCCTCTCAGTATGAATACTGTTCTTCAGCTTTCAGTAGCATTTCCCACTGTCTTTCATCTTAGTGACTTGGTTAATTCCATCTTGGAACAGTGCAGTTATTTCTACTCAGGCCATGTCTTTATCTCTCTCTCTCTCTCTCTCTCTCTCTCTCACACACACACACACACACACACACACACACACACTTTCAACTCTCATCTAAATATTTTGGAAAAGTAAATTTTGTCTTTCACTTCCTATCCTTTTACTTTTCATTCTCTATTACTAAGGGCAAATGTGAGTCCTTTTTCCCCATTATATATGACTATTGCATTTAAATTGTGCTGAAACACCTCAATATTAACAAAAACAGAACTAATACAATACAAAGTCAGACAGGCAAATTACAAAACGTATCTTAAAGTGATAACCTTTTAAAACCATGTTTGGGTAGAGAAGGGACCTATCATAACCACCGTAGAAGCAATTTTAAACCGGTCGTGCCCGCTTCATGACCCTTTCCCATTCTGACTTGCCTTCAGGTGCATATGAGAATTGCCACTGAGGGTTTATAAAATACTCACATATACACACACTCAGCTTAACACTCTGAGAAGCATGCATCTGAGAAACCAAGTATGCCTGAGCTTGGCAAGGATCACTAATCATTTGCAAAAAATCCCAGAGGAATCTTCAGGTAAGAAGCAGCCCTGAAGAAGGGAACCTTGAGGTGTACAACTTTGAAAAACAGTAAGTCATTGCTGAATTTAGGAACCGAGAAAGGAGTGGAGCAGATACATACTATCCTGCTGGATGAAAACAAATATTAATTCATGCCACTATAAATTTACATCAATCTTGGTTATCAGTAAAAAGCTTGCCTTTGAGCAAGCAGACTGCGCTACCTCTCAAGGTGAAGTTCAAACACGGCCCCTGAGCGAGCGGGTTCCCCTAGGAAGCCCTGCGTTGCACTCACTAAATGAATAATGAATCAGGCTACTAAATCATTTTATGTAAGCAGTGTGCCAGCCTCACTACACAAGACGTCAGTTTCCACACCACGGGTTGCTTTATCCTTAGGAATTTCTCCCTTGTAATAATGTTCTCTTAAATGAAAAAGTGCTGGAAAGGAAAGTTGGCTGTGTCAGAACTAGAGTGTTTAATTTGAATGCCGAAGCGAAGTTAGGAAGCCTCCCTGCTGTTTCTTAGTGTTCGTCACCTCTAATATGTAGAGGCGGAGGGACAGGTGCCAGGGGGACAGGCAAAGAAAAAAGTATCTCTGAGCCTGGGATTCTAGCCAGCTCACAAGGGCTGGGACTTGGTGCGTAGCTGGTCTGATGGAGGAGTCTCAGCCCAGCTGGATGCAAACTGAGTGGTTTTATCTCTTCTAATAACTCTGTACCCCAATCCCACTCACTGGAGGGGCATGAGGGGGAGAAAACTTAATCTGCCCAATAATGGAATTTGAGTCCCATTAGAGAATTTAGTCCAGTTCAGTGACTCTTGTCTAATCTGGTTATTAAATTCTTAACTCTCATGACAGGTTACACACCTCCCTCCACACCCCTCAGACCTGTGCATCCTGCCCCCCACCTTCCTCCGCCCTCCCGTCCACCCTCCTTTTTCCTCCACTGCTGTCTTCACATTGCCTTTCTCACCCCCCATTTGCTTTCCCCTTCGTTTAAGGGAAATAATTTTCAGACCTTAGCTATGAATGTTGACCTGAGTGCTAGAAATAAAAAGAACAGGAAAGGTAAAAGACAAAACAACATTTTACTTGTGTGGTATTTCTATGCTAAACATCACAACTGCCCCAGTTCTCATTGATGGTGCACACTCAAGTTTCCAGACAGTTGCTTCCTCTGAAATAACCTGAAAAGGCTATTTTACTGCTTGTAGGAAGGGCCACTGGGTATCCCCTGAGCACCCCACCTATGGTATAGGCTGTGCCCCTTGCTCTGCTGGGGCTGTTGCCCCCCAGGATGACATTGGCATCTTCCATAAGGGGAATCTTGACAGACCCCTGCCTATTCCCACTTCCCAAGAGACATTCTTTAGACCTGCAGAGCACTGAGTGTGAAAGATGGGGCCTTGTCTCAGGTTCCTGAGTCACTGTCAGACATAACGGGCTTTTTCTTAGGGTCTTCTGATTTCTGTTGATTGGCGGGAACCAGCTGAACATTTACCTTTTCCCAGCGGGTTGAGTGGGAGGTTACCACATCACCACATTTGCTGTTCCAGAAACTCTCCTCTCCCAGCCCTGATGAGGAAGAGCAAGTAGTAGGTTCCAATGAGGATTTTCTGGACAGCCCAACCCCTGCAAATCCTGAGACAGGATGTACCTTGGCAGGTCAGTCTTTGTGCATAAAAGATAAAACAAGATGCCCTGGCTGGTGTGTCCCAGTGGACTCCCCCCCAGGCCTGCAGACGGAGACATCACAGGTTTGATTCCCAGTCAGGCCACCTGCTTGGAGTGTAGGCCAGGTTTCTTACTGGCGGTGTGGGAGAGGCAACTGATCAGTGTTCCTCTCACACATTGTTGTTTCCCTCCCTCTCTTTCTCCCCCCCCCTTCCCCTCTCTCTAAAAATAAATAAATAAATAAATAAATAAATAAATATTTAAAAAATATAAAGCAAAATGAGAATTGTTCTTAGGCATCAACCTCCTTTACTGTTTACCTGCACAGGTAGGAGCCCCAGGTGGGGGACGGGTGGGTCAGGAAAGGCTCCCAGCTGTTTTCTCACACTCAGGACAGCACAAAAAGCAAACGATTTGATTAAGAAAGACTACACCTGCGGCAGTGCAAAGCCCCATGGGAGGGAAGCAGGGAGCTGCAGGGGAGGAATGTGCTTGGCGGTGGGGCAGGGGGTGGAGTTTATATGAACTGTCAGGGAGGGTGCATTGCCTGCTTCATGAACATTCATAGGCAATTTTGAGTTTCAGACTTGGGGGATCAAACTGCATCAAAAGGGCAGAAGCAATCAGAACTGCACAGCTATTAATAAAAAGTCATTTGGGAGAGGTAAAAGGCAGGTTCTCTGAAGATCAAGCAAAGGCAAGCCTCTCAAGTCAGAAAATTTACTTAAAGCAAAAGTAACGCAGACAGCACCGCAGTGAAGGCTTTCAGCAGAGCTCTAAGACTAAAGATGAATATATTCCGAGAGTCAAGGCTGGAACTGGGTCTGAGAACAACACACACCTGCAAGGCGTGCAGGTTTCAGCACAGAGGCCTGACCTCCAGGGCAGAAATGGACGCACCAGATGCCCTCCAGCCGCTGCCCTTCCTGTCAGGGTCACATCTTGCCCATTGTAGTGAGATCTAAAATGCATCTTCTGAGTACAAAACCCTCATTTAAAAGTTGTTTGTTGACTATGTGCAATTCCTCGCCATATGTTTTAATGAGGTACTATTTTGTGATGGAACAACATAGAGATCTATTGAATCCAAATTACCTTTCAAAAGTCTGCTCATTACTGTGGTACATTTACACAATGGAATGCTACACAGCAGTAAAAAAAAAAAAAGAAGAAGGAATTCTTACCTTTTGCAACAGCATGGATGGAACTGGAGACTATTATGCCAAGTGAGATAAGCCAGGCAGTGAAAGACAAACACCATACAATCTCACTTATAGCTGGAATCCAATGAACAAAATAAACTAACAAGCAAAATAGAGGCACAGAAACTAGGGCATGAGAGGAGGAAGGAGGTGGGGGCGGGTTGAAAGAAAGTGAAGGGATTAGACAACGAACATACGTGCATCACCTATGGACGTGAACAATGGTGTGGGGATTGGCTGTGGGAAGGGGAGCAAAGGGAGAATATTGGAGCAACATATAAGCATAAACAATGAAAAAAGTAAATAAAAGTCTGCTTATTAAATTGTCCAGTTCCTCTCATTTTGAATTAATATGTTTGATGTAGTGATGAAACATTTAGATTCTAAAAAGGAGACACACAAGAGAAGATAATTCTCCCCAAAATTTTAAAGATAATTCTTAATCATTTAAGACCAATAACTATCAACTTCAGTCAAAAGTTTAATTTAAAAAAGAGAGGTTGAGAGCACAGACTTTGGAGTCACAGCAAACTTAGTTCAAATCCCCCAGGGCAGGACCTGGGGGGCACTACTCACCTCCCCGGGCCTCGTCTGTGAAATGAGGCCACCAACCAGGTTGTAAAGGGTTGCAGTGACCTTTCAGTGAGAGACTCCAAGATAAGCATTTGGCCTAGTGCATCGTTTCCATGCAATTGTACCTTTTCCCAACACATTTTAACATCCATTTGGGCTAATAAAATAATGCCAGTGAAGGTCCTCAGGAATCAGCATATCCTAGTGATGTATATGATTTGTTTGTGTTACTTAAGAATATTTGGAAGTGTTCTGTATTCTTAATTGTAATGATTTATCTAGGAGCTCTCTTTGTCAGGTTTGGGGCTAAGTGACTTGGAGACTGTATCTTTGACTCCTTGCAAGAATTACAAAGAAGTTACTGTTATTCGATTTTGTGGATAAGCAAAATGTAGTCCAATAAGTTCAGTGTTTTGCCCAAGGCCACAGCTAATGAGACATAAACGTGAGCAAGACCCTACATCACTCTAAACACACTTAGTTTCTGAGGGCAAAATCGTGAACCCACCTCCATCAGTGGACACAACAGAATCTACAGCTGCACAGGAAACTGTTTTCTTTAAAAACAAAAAACCCTAAAAACCTGCAGAGTAAGCCCTCCATGTTGACCCCAAAAAATGGATACCCCATAGAAGCAGGTAGGAGAGGCCATACACCCTACTGCAGTGCAATGCCTCACAATTGGGAGGACACTCAAAACCCAGAGCTTCGCCCCAGGGAACAAAAGGCTCATACCCCACATTGGGCACCCCAACTTTTAAGTCAAGCACCAGAAAGACAAAGCCCAGTTGAAAACCGACTGGGCTCGTGCCCAGGAGACCCACGGGGCTCTGGCGAACTGAGAACAGCTCTGAGAGGGCTTGTGCACCTCCTGGCCCAGGACAGAGGCAGCCTTTGAAAAGCACCCCCACTTCAGGTGAAAGAGACCCATGTGCTAATTCTAAAGCATTGGTCTGGGGTCAGAGGCCTGCTGGGATGCTCTCCAGGGACGGAGTCTTAGTGTCTCCCAGAGCAATTATTCTCTTCCAGAGACTCAGTAGCCTCTGTGCGCCTGCACCTTATTCCTGAAGTGCCTTCTCGGTCTTCGTAAAGAACAGACTGTTGCAGAGCCTAGACTCAAGTTGCCTAAATTCCCATTTGTGAGGGAGTCGAGGAGAGGGGTGTTTGACAGTCAGTGTGCTCATAAATATTTCTGCAGGTTTCTTTACCTGGAGAAAGATCCAGAAGGGTGTAAATCTATGATGCTTCGTAAGTAGCAATAATCAAAGTAAGGAGCCGAAGTCAGTAATTACAAACTGAGCAGAAACTGGAGTGCAGCGGAGGCAGACCATAGACATGGGGACGGCATGGAAAGCCAGCCAATGGCGGGCGGTGGCCCTTCACTGGCCTTTGGGCAGGTCATGCCAGGGTACAGGGTTGGGGTAGACGCCAGACAATGAAAACATGACATCTGTTAGGGTTACTCTTAGTTGCCTACACAGATAGGGGCTCTGCTGATCCACCAGATGTCTGTATGTGACAACCACACGCACCATCTTGCCCTCTGCTCCATTTCTGTCTGGCCAGACCATGAGGAGGGAGCTTGGTGCAGTGGGGAGGTGGGGGCTCTGGTCCAAGCGTTGGATCTGTCAGTAAGTTCCCATCTTCTTCCTTGAAACTCGGCCAGGACTCTTGGCTGCAAGTAATGGAAACTCAGTTCAGACTAATGGGTGTAAAAAGAGATTATGTTGGAACACCTAACAGAAACACGCAGGGCCTAAGGTGCTCCAAGCAGAGCTAGACCCAGCAGGTCAAACAAGGTGATCAGACTTTTCTGTGTTGCTTCTTCTGCCAGCTCTGCTCTTCATGTCGTTGCTTCATTCTCACCAGGGCTCTCCCCGCGCTGTGGTCACGGCAGCCCCAGGCTTACGTCCCAGAGCTGGAACTCTCCTGGTGGAAAGGGGGCCTTTTTCCCAGCAGTCTGGCATCGGCCCGCCCTGAGCCGTGCCACTGCCCCCTGGTTTGTCAGCCCTGACACACAGGCTGTTCCCTGCAGCGGAGGGTTACGATCTGTTCCACCCAGAAAGCTCATGGATTGGGGGTTAGTGGGTCCCCACAGAAAACCGGTGCTGGAACAAAGAGAAATTAATGCTGGGCAGGCAAAACCTGCCGCTGTAGTAAAACAACACCTTCACAGCCCCCCTGTGGTGAGGGGTGAGTGGGAGAACACACACAAAAGAGCCACTAATGAAATGAGCTGTTGTCTCCTGAGACATTCAGGCTTGTGAGCTTTTTGATAGTGTCCTCTTTTCCCATCCTCGAATTCAGCCCACTTAGGTAATAAATGTATTTTGAAATTTTAAAAATTGTTTAGTGACATTTAAGAACTAGTAACTTCCACACAAGGAGCCAGATTTCTGACTGGTCTTGAAGAGGTGAAAGGCGGGCAGCAACCCACTGTGCTGCTAACTGGGCTCTTCCTCCCGAGGAGCAGCTACCGCCCAGCGCGCCCTCTGCTGGCCCGGGGGGACATCCGCGACCTTTCTGTCTTCAGTACTGTCACATTCTCTTGTAAATTAAAAACAAAATATCCATACTTGAAAAAAGGAATATTGAACCCTTAATCTCTACCTTAAGGAACACTGATACATCACTTTCCAAATTCCATAGAACTCAGAGAGGGAAAGGGATTGCTTAAGTGCACATTCCCCTTTGCAGACCTTGGTTTTGACTGGCATCGTTTGGTTCCTCAAAGGCGTCACACCGCCCTCTGCTGTTCAACAAGCTAAAATGTCGTATCTCGAGTGGATATTATTTTTTTCTGAATAGCCAAGGAGGGAGAAACGGAGGCAGAGCAAGAATGGGGGGTGGGGGAGAGAGAGATTTTTAAAATCACTTTAATCGTGGATACAGAGAACAGACTGACAGCTGTCAGAGGGGAGGGGGTTGGGGGCTGGGTGAGAAGGGTGAAGGGATTAAGCAAAATACAAAAAGAAGGACTGGACACAGACAACTGTACGGTGATTGCCAGAGGAAAGAGGAGGGAGAAGGAGGAAAAGGGTGTAAATAGTGATGGAGCGAGACTTGACTTGGGGTGGTAAACACAATACAAAAGTAAAATTGTATACTTGAAACCTACATAATTTTATTAACCAATGTCATCCCAAATAAATTCAATAAAAAATAAAAAAATATAATAATCACTTTTAAAATGTCACAGAGCCCTTGATGGGCAGTTTTACAGACTTGAGGTGTCCTCAGGTGGCAGAACTTGTCAGCAGGACCCTGGGCGACACTCAGCACTTCAGGTGCTTCAGAGAACGTGGAAATCACTAACACTTCCAGGATTTCAACAGTCCTTAATAAAATGGGTCCCAGAAGAAGCAACAAGAGTCAGGCGTGTAATCTTACAGGATGTTCTTAGAGCTTGTGCTTACAATCTTTAAAACAAAGGAAAATAAATAAGGGTGCATTTAAAGCAAGCATTGCATTACAGTGGGCACATATAATGCAGAGCAGGGTCAGCTTCTGCCTTAATGGAACCTGAAGTATATATATAATTTGTACAGCCCTCAAAAAAGCCCTAAACTATATCTACTTTTGCAGTTTTATACAAACCATGAAGAGCCCCTTATAGAGTCTGGCAGAAGCTTCTGGCCTTTAAGTAAGGGCCCCTGCCCTTTCTTGGCTTACGTTTCATAGTTTCAAAGAAATTGGCCTCTGATCCCAAGGTATAGTTTTGCTTCAGCTTCCAGACTTTTCCTTGAGCATTCACAAAGCCTTAATAAATTGGGGAACATGAGAAAACTCAGTAACGTGATAGCATTTTCTCTGTTCTTTGTATCCTCTGACTGTTGAAAATGGATGGTCCTGAAACCATTCTAGGCAATGAAAATCAATCAGTTTGTTTCTACAAAAACAGCTCTAATGACTAGTTGTATGCAGAAGAATTACAGAAGATCAGATGCTTTCAGGAATCCAGAGGAAGTAGTGAAAGAATTAGTGTAACTGTTTTAAGAGGCCGAATCCTGACGATCGATCTTCATGTTCCATCCACTAAGCTCCCGGGAGAGGACAGATAGTGTTCACTGACCACGTGTGAAAACCTGGACGTTAATCTCAAAGCTCACAAGTCAGTCCAAGTGGGAGAAAACCACTTAGCTTTCACGAGGAAGAGGTTTCTATTCCCCAAAGCAGAAGATGACATTTTTTTGGATACTAATCATAGCAAATAAAAAGTTTCCTTAGTGAAATCTCAAGCAGCCTCCTAATCACATGTCACTTTAATTTTCTGAATAGTACCTAACACTCTCAGATATATTTTTCTCCACCGTTCCTTTGTTTATTTATCGAACATTACCTGTTCCCTTTCCCGTGATGTAAAATCCATGACTGCAGGGCTCCTGCCTGTATTGTCCCAGAGCAGGGCCGCTGCATTTGGCCGTGCAGACCACACTGTGTAACATCACAGGATGCCCTTCACCTTGAGTCTGTGCGAAGGTCGCCCCTAGCACTTCATTGCAGTCTGCCCAGAACCTAGGGCTGACCCGGACACACAGTTTTCAGCAATGCTGTGTTGAGTGAATGAGTAAGTGATATGTCAGCCTATTTATTATTCTCATTTGAAATAGAGGATGAGAAATTGAAAGATTTTGTGTTCCATAAATCAAAGTACATTTACATGTGTGAAGTAGTTTCCCTGTGACTGATGACTTTTTCTGACTAAGCTGACACTTGTAGACTGATTTAGCTTAGTCAAGTCTGTGAAAGTCAGACCAGTGGAACAGGGACAGTCCAGGTCTTCCGACTCCCCGGGACACGTTCTATGGGTGACACTTTCCCTGTCTCCAAAGCCGATTCCTTCAGACGCCTTGTGCTTTTCTGAGTCTGTGGCTGTGACAGGGGAGTGACTGTGTGTGTGCTGGGTTTTGTTTTGTTTTGTTTTTTTAGCATTCAGCGAGCCTGGCGCGAGTACCTGCAGCGGCAAGACCCCCTGGAGAAGAGGTGCGCGTCCCCGCCCTCCGTGTCCTCGGACAAGCTGAGCAGCTCCGTCAGCATGAACACCTTCTCGGACAGCAGCACCCCGGTAAGCGCTGTCTCTCTGCCGGTCTGACTGGCCGAGCCCCCGATCGCTGGGGCTCTGGCTCCATGAGAGCAGTCCTGGGTGGTGGCAGGTGGTCTGTGGTCAGAGGGTCTACAAGGCTTATTTGCTGTGCGTGAGCCCATGGGGAGGGTTTGCTGTCTCCGAGCGAGCGAGGACATGATTCATAAACACAGAGCAAACTTTATCAGGTCTGAGGGAATTAATGTATTTGCCATCAGCCTGAACTACTCATTTGTGTATTACTGGGAATATCTTTTTCCTTTTAGTCTGTGCCTCTGGTAGTATATTGTGCTGCTAATGTAATAGAAGATGGGCTTGGTTATAAAGATTATAAAGGGAACTTTTACAGAAAGTGCTGAAAAGGACTGCAAACTCGGGGGTTGCAACTTGAGTGCCTATAAGGGTAGGTCACCCACGTGACTGATATGGGCTGAATTGTGACTGGCTAACTGAGGACCTAAAACGAAGGTCCCACAGAGCTCCTGGACATGTGTTGCTATGTGGGGATGCAGGACACATGCTGTCAGAGGTCACTTTCTTTCTGCAAGGGATGCCAGAAATCTAGATTTTTAAATGGTAGCAACCAGCAAGAAAATTTAAAACAACTAGACCATGTCTGCAGACGGCACTTGCTCCAGCAGCGACCAGTGTAAGAAGCTTGGGTTCAGAGTTAAGGGGTAAAAGGACCTGCTGGAAGTCTTTATTTAGAAAAATGTGGTAGAAATAAATGAGCAGGGGATTGTGATGCAGAGTTCTGTGGATCTGGCCATTGTGACCATTTGTAATGGTCACTGGGGCACTGAAGGAAGTTAGGAGGAGAAGTGACGCAACTGTGCGAGGACATTATTTTCAAAAAGACGCCTTCCTTGACTACTTTGTAATCCTGTTTATTCATTTGTAAAAAGGCTTCCCAACAGCCCAAATAATGTATTCACATTGGGAGCAAGCAAAGGTTACTTTGCAATGTTTTTAGATGATCGCATTTTATATTCTTTAATAAACGGTTTTATCTAGTTGTGGATTCTAGAGAGGGAGCAGTAAGTTGAGTTTAGAGCTGTTCAAATAACAGTGGCAGAAGATCTATTTCCAGCTGACAGCAGAAATTGAATACTTAGTGAATCAGTACCTTTTAAGACAATTTTTAGGGGAAATGGCCTTTGCTGGCCTTACTGTATCACCAGAGGGCGCCCGTGAACCACACTGAGAAATGGTTGAGTTTAGTATAAAGTTTATATTTGACTCATGATTTGTGAGTGGAAAATAATGTGAACATTGAGTGTTTTGGGGAGCTTCCCTGTGAATGTCAATATAAGGCGAAAGTTAAAAGACTTTGAAGACTCTGTCTGAATGGAGAAAATATCAGAAATCACTCTGCCTGTGAGCTGAAGGTTTGGATTTGTTGCCTTGCACTCCCACCTCAGCTAAGCCTGTCATAAAGAGACGTGCTTCCTCTAATAACCAGTGACTCCTTTTGGAACTTCAGTCCAAAGGCTTTCAGTGAGGTGGCTCCCAGGGGGTTTCTCTGGGCCCCCGACTCTCATCCCCTGCAGCTTACAGAATCTCTTTTCTCTGGACTTGATCTTTGTTGTTGGTGCCTAGACCATTGTTTGTCTCCTTTGATCCATCCGTTGTCCTTCTTGCCTCAGATCCCTGCTTTTCCTCTACTAACACAGCCTCAACTGGAGGCCAGTCTGCCCTTGCTTAATCCTGGGGCCTTGCCAGCTGCCCCTTCCACCCCTACCCCTGTAGTAACTGCAGTTACTGCCCAGCCTAGCTGTCTGCCCCAAGCACATGCTAGATAATGTGGGAGCCAGCAACCTGGTTGGGGTGACTCCCTGAGCTGTGGAGAACAATGCTTTTGCATGCTTCTGCTCTGATTGTTTTGGCTATGCATAATGGCTAATATTGTGTTTAGAATATTGCTGCTTTACAATATATATCAACAGTAATGTTTCAGTATGAGCTCTGAAATTCATCATCTTGATAAGAGCTGCCAGGTACTTTGCTAATAATGCTAGCTGTGGATTATTTCATTTAATCTTCTCAATGACCCTATGAAGGAGGTACCATGGTTGTCTCCATTTATGAAAATGAGACTTAAAGATGACTGACTTCCTTTGGGCTACACGTTTGCCTGTGGTCTGCAAGCTGCCCTTTTCTCCCACACTGTGCCACTTGGTCAAGCAGTGGAAGTGACAATCAGTTAATGCATCCCTAAGATTATTTTGCAATTTAAGAAGTATAAACAGTGGATTAAGTAATTTTTAAAAGAATCCTCAATTGATTTTATAAATTGCCTAATTCAATGCTCTTTGATTAAAACCTCAAACCTCAGCTGCTCAATGCCAAATTAAAGAGCAACGGGAGGGAAGATAATATTAAGTTATGTTAGCAATTTGCATATTAAGTACCCTTATACCATAATGTATCATGTGGTAACAGAAAAATTTGCTTTAGAAATAGCAATTGTGATTAGCAACTGTTACTGGGAAATATAGTTTGTGAGTATTAAAATGAGGAAAAAAGAGCAACTTTTTTTAACCATAAAAATATTAGTTTTGCACAGAGAACAACCGGAAGATGTTTTGTGTACTTTCAATTAATTAATTTCATATGACCAAATACTTACTCTTTTAGTTTCCAGCTCTGAGAAATCTGCAATTTGTCTCATGGGATATGATAGAAAGAAATTATAAAATGGCATATTCTCATTTGGATTGGTAGGTAACCTTGTCCCAAATCATGAGCCTACTCCTACAGATAAATTCTGAAAAATCTTTGAATGGTTTGGAGACATTCTCACCCCATTTGGCTTGGATTAGTTCCGCCTACCCAGGCCTGTCCTCCGGGCCATGCCCACTCTGTCCCCTTGGCTCCTCTCTCTCGTGGCCTCGCCTGCAGGGAGCAGTGTGGCTCCTAGAATAAGGCCCGTGGCTCCCTGCCTTAAAGTAGCAGCAAGGCCCCTACTTTTGTGAGTCGAAATCATAACACCTGGGAGGTCACTGTTCCTCTACAGACTGGAAATAGCACCCACCCCGAGGGGGACTGGTGTCACTGTGAAGATTAAGTGGCACTACACGTGTGAAACACAGCAGAGCCTGTGGCCCTGAAGTCTCCATAAATGTTAGACCATCTGAATCTGCTCCTGAAAACACTCCATGTGTTCACAATGCCAAGGGAAATCTGTGAAGAACAGAGGTGGGATTTCTAACTTGATTCCCACTGGGGGTGCATAGTGCCTGATTCGGAGTCACCAGATGAATCCATGAGATCTAATTGTGTCCTAGAATATACATATTCATATAATGTATATTTAGAAGATACATGTGTATTATGAGATTAGATCTGTACAGTACAAAAGTAATAAAGTAAGCATTTATTTTAATGTTGCTCCCCTTAAAGACCGAGTTTCAGTATTCAAAGGTAAAACCAGGTACAGGTCATTTTGCTTTAAATGAATGGGTCTCTTCTAAGAGGCCACACCCACATGCATAGTGAAGATAAGCCTGGACCACCCTCCTCCCTTCAGCCTTGAAGAAAAAGAAAGGGAGGGCCTCCAGCACCTTGGGGAGAATAGGGTCACATGGCCTTCGCCCTCGGGCAGTGGGGAAAGTACCACCCAGTAGCTGCATAATTCTAGCCTCTAGGCCTTGCTGTGCTCTTGGTCAAGAAATATCACAGTCCTGAGCAGGTTTAAGGGCAATGGCTTGGCCAGCTGAAGATCCCATTAGCTTGGTTGTCCTGGCGAGAAGGCCGTGGAGCCCTCCTGTCTACGGTGCTGCTTGAGTGGTCCTAGCTTTTAGCAAAAGTAGCTGGATAGTTAGAAGGGGCATCCAGGTAACCCACCAAACCTTCCCAGATATATGGGTACGGCCAGAAGCCCGCCCTGCCCTTGTACACCCAACTTGGCTTATGCACCTACATTCAAACTGTTGCTCTACCTCTGGTTTTATTTCCTTTTTTGAGATTTATAGCCTCCAGGCTTTAAACACATCAGGAAAAAATCTAGTGACTAAAGGGAGAAAGTATTACAAAGCTGCACCTGTTTTTTTGGGGGGGGAACTCAGGCCCTATAAGAAATTCCTTGGAACCTTTTTCAATATAGTCTTGAGAGCTATAAAATTACAGAGAATATAAGCCTTGTGCTACTTAATAATTTAATAACCCAGATTTTCCAGGTCAGAGACAAGTTACAGTATTATGCCCAGTTGTCATAAATTTAGGTCCCATGAGTTCTAATGTTTCAGCACCCCAACACTCAGACACCCAAATAGCACAAATTCTTTGTTAGTCTGTTTGTTTTAAATTTTGGTTCACAGAATGTAATATGAAATCACATGTAAGAAGAGAAGACTTCTTGGTATTTACGCAGCAGTAGATACATTTCTCTTTTCTTCAAACCCGGGTCTGTTAGAACAAATGTTTTCTTTTCAAAAGTTTTAGAAATAATATTACATAACACATAATCATATATGACAGTTTGAATGAATATGTGTTTGTATAAAAATACTACCTTTTTATCACAAACACTTTTCTTTTTATGTCTTTTAATGTGGTCGATAGTGTACATTCCTTTTCCTAAATCATCCTTTTAACCTAATGATTGGAGGACATTTTTCTTGATAGGTTTAAATGGGCATGTTCTTTTGGTTAGGGACTGATAATATTGAACATTTTCTAGGTTCAGAATGATATACAAAACTGACAATTTGCTGTTAGATAACTGACTTATTCATCTCTAGTAATATAATAAATTCTCCTTAGCATCTCAAAGTTACTGACCTGTGAGTATAGATGCAAAAACCTAAGCATTAAGTGCCTTGTGCTACAGAGAGTTCAGAAAGAGCTTGTTCTCCTTGCAGTTTCCCTGAAGTCTAGCCTCAGCACTTGTCCTCACATGAGTCCTATCTTTATCTGCAGCTTAGGGGAACCTATAGTTCACATCCACAGTGTACCCTCTGTTACAAATCCCATTTTCATTATTGCAAATCAACATTACTTGAGTATGAAAGATGCTTTAGTATCCAAGGAGAAACTTGATATGGTGGAACTGGAAAGCTCATTGGCCTAAGGATCTTTTGAATTTTATTTAAAAAGACAAGACATATTTGGGTGTGTGGGAGTGGGTAGTTATTCACATCGCTGAATTGGGCTTTTATCATTTGTTCACTCACACAACAAATATCTGAGTACCTACTGTTTGCCAGGCCGTTGCTAAGCATTGGAGATGCAATGAGCACCCAAATACACACAACCTTGACTCTTGCAGAATTTACATAATTCCCCAGCCATGGTTGGAAATCTCATAACAAATGTACTGATAACTCGTAGGAGATACTCAATAATATTTCACTGATTAATTGTATAGTAGGTTTAGATATTAACAAAAATTTGGCTGCTGAAACATCTTCTAGAATCAAATTTTCTAGAGTGTGGTAGCTGGAATAGTGGTCTCACAGGATATGGATAGATGGTAATTGGGGAAAGGGTGAAATAAACCAATTGATTTACTTCAGGAATTCTTACAGCCTTCTAGGCTTATACACATTTTCAGTCTGCAGGAATGGTATTACTGTCTTGTGTTTTCTAAACTTCTTTGACCATAAAACCCAGTAAGAGGCACATGGTACTGAACTATTGATCCATGGAACACTTTGGGAACCACCCTCCTAGAGTTAAGAGTTGCCGAAGAAAATTCCAAAAGTCAGAGTTTTTTCCTAAGTGACTCAATAATAAATATGAGTTGAACAATGCATTTTGAAAACTTTCAACAAAATTTTTACCTATAACATCTCCTTTATAGGCCTGTATCATAGAGCTGTATCATACAAATGCTAATTTTATTAAATTGTATCACATATAAAACTCATTACATTAACTGGCTAATAGGTAAACAAAGACCAAGTTTAGTCAATAGTATGACAGTATTAGCAGATGGGGTTTTAGTGAACAATAAATAATTCCTTTTAGCTTCTTAATTTTTTAACTTATTTTGAAAGGCAAGAGATTTAAGCAAAGGGATATGAAGATCTCAGCTTTGTTTTTTGTCAAAGCTGGATTTGAGGTAAGAACTCTGATTTGTGGAACCACTGGGCTTCCTGTACTGAACTTCTGATTTAGGGAAACCTACCAATCACAGAACACACCTGAAAACCTCACCCAGAGATCTTGTGCAGGGAGGTGGATTCCGTAGAAAATGGAGGGAGAACAATGGAGTTCCTGTGCCTAATCCTCCCAGCAGTTAACTCTTCCACCTTGATGGAGAGGATTATGGGAAGGGAATCAGAAACAGGCAGCGTGTGGGAAAGGGCTTCCTCAAAGAAACCTGATGAGATGGGAAGGCCGGGGACCCCACCTGGGGCTGCTTCACTACCAACAATTGGCCTATTGTTACGACAAACGTCACAAATATTTTTACTTTTTTAAATTTTCATACGATTTTATAAATTGGGATATATCAATTATTGCAGTGTTTTCCAAACAAGAATTACTTTTGGAACTTAAAAAAATACTGATTCCAGAACCATAGCAGATTTATTGCATCAGATTGATCTGGGAAGAAGCCTCGGGATCCATGTTTTTAAAAATATGCCAGGTAACCTTCTTATCGTTAAAGTATGGAAAACACTGAGTTATAGAAGGTGCAAAAAATCAGTTTTATTTAGGAAACTTACATGACCAGAAGAACATCCAGGGAATCAAAATTTTTCCCAGTTTTCATTTTGATATTTTGACATTGCATACATGCACCTTTAGGAGGTGCTGAAGCAAAGTTTTCCTGATCTAATACCGAACAATCACTATTGTAATAATAGAATTTGCCCAGAGGCACTGTTAGTGTAGAAATTTTGTTTTCTCTTCCTCAGATTTATGATTCTTTATCAAAAACATGACAGAATGCTACGCTTTTCAGGGACGGTTTCTGTTGTTTGATCTATTCCGGTTTTTATTAAAAGGGGATGCATGCAATAAACACTGATTAGATTAAAGTTATTCTTCACTTTGACTATCAGGATTATTAAGTGGGAGTGAAAGGGGATCAGATGATTTAACTATTAGCAGACAGGAATGTCATCTATGACTAAAAGTCCTAAATTATAATGTGCGATACATAGTTGAGAAAGATAAAAGAAAAATGTTACATGGAATGGAAATGGCCATTTCTCATTATTACACATACTTTGAAATAATATCTACGTATGCTATTACCTTACGTGTGCAGATTGGTTATAGTACAGTTAAAATTTTAATTGTTACTTTATCGAGATCTGGAAAACACCTAAAAATTATGAGTTAAAGAAAAATGTCCTACCAACATGTGAAAACATAGTCAAATTTTTTGAGGTAGTAAGATTTTTTTTGGTCTATAAAACATTTTTAAAATTTTATTTAATGATATGTTGTTAATAAGATTGTTTTGTCTATAGAACATTTTTAAAATTTCATTAAATGAAATGTTGTTAGGAGTTGAAGACAGTTGCCTTCCTTTTTATTTTGCAATCTTCATGGATTGATGTTTAAAAGAGTAAGTTTTTTTAACTTGCTAAAAAACTTGACAGATGTTTCAGAAGCAGATTCTGGGTCTCTACAGCTACTCCAGCTCTCATTACAGCTCCGGGAGGGGAAACCCCTTCTTCACTGCATTTGCCAGGAGTTAATCACAGTTCTTCATTTCCTAAAGCAGCAACAGAAGCTGATCTTAAGTTAAGCAGAGACTCTGCTTCATATGTGAGCAATAAATTGATTTTCTCTTCATGGCACTGTATTGATAGGGTTAAGTATATTGATAGAAGACCATGCTGTTTAACACAAGTGGATTTTCAAGAAAATCATTATGCCAAACACTCACTAGAAGGACTTCATCTACATACAGCAGCAACTGTGACCTGCTTTAGAGATGACATCACTGAGCGTCATTTGGCTCTTTACATGTTTCAGCCTCAGAAAGAGATAATCTATGGAACCCACAAGAGCCTGATTTCTGCTGCGATGGTCTTCAGCAGACAGAAGCTGAGCTAGAGCGAGGCATATCTGTTTACAGAGTGTGTGCAGTGGCTTGTGGAATTCTGAGCTTTATTTCACTTTATTATGTTCTTATCAAAAAGTGGGTATAAAGATAAGATGAAGTGAATTGGCTGCTTTACTAATGGGAGCTTGTTTTCTGCATTAAGATCAAGAAGAACTTTCCTGGAATCCTCTCTTCTTTGAGTAGCCTTGTATTCTGTGTGTGTGTTTTCAATCTGAAGAACACTGACAAAAATCAGCAAACTTCAACTCCCATGGAGCTCTCTGTCTCTCTTTTGTCAATATTGGAAGATTTCTGCTCCAAAATCTTTTTCGAGCCACCTGAGCATCGTGGTTGATAACTGAAGGTCAAAGCATCTCGTTTGTAGTATGTGTTGCCAAAATTCTTCAGATAACTTTACTTGCTAACACTGGTGGCCCTTTATGGATTTCTTTCAAAGCTGGTTCGAATAGATGCCTCTTTCCTCTCAAATGGGCAATAATAACTCTTCAGCACCATGGAGAGGTCTGGACAGTGTGGGAAGATGTGGGGCTGTGGCCGTGGCAAGCAGTCCGACAGTGTAGGTTTTACAAACACAGGCCACCTACTTCAGGTATATCATATTTTTACACATGGAGGGAGGAAAATCCACAGTCCAACCAAGCCAGGCTAAATTTAAGCCATATACAGTGATGCCCTTTGTTACATTTTAAATGCAGGATTAACCATTTAAAATATAATATTAGAAAGTATTAATATACTAACTTGAAAATTGCTTTCTCATTGCATATGTTGGTATGTACATGTTCAGTGCTTCGAATTTTGAAAATCTGAGTTTTGTTTTTTTAATTCACTGTGAAATAATTGCCTTGCAGTTGGACAAAACAATTGCTTTGGAAATATCATTTTTATATACACATTAAGTGATTTGAAATATAGAGGTGGTTGCCCTTGGTAAACACAAGGCTCTCTTTTTGAAAGTAGTTTCTGATTTGCACTCATTTGGAAAGGCAGTTTTAAACTTTTTAATTGCTTATCTGACTTTCAGTTACCAAAGAAGCAAATGTCTAGGTATTCTAATGCTGGTACACATAGGGGTTATTTGACAGCTTATGAAATTTTACATTTTCTGATACACAGTGTGTGGATTAGAGCATATAATAAGAGGAAAGGTTAGATCCTTTTATAAAATAATCAGATACAGGCCACTGCAAAGGTACTTTTAGTCATGATTGGAAATATTTAATTAGTTTCAAAGTAGTCCATTTTAATTGTTCAAGCCAGAAATTTTAAAAATGGTTTAAAAACCTTTTAACACTCTCTTTAAAACTGTCAAAAGTGTAACTCTGATATCACACAGGCCATGAAGAAAGATACTTTGAATTGCTATCAAGATACCCCAGTAGCTATTTTGATTAATTATTCAGATTTGTCTAAGAGTATATAGTGTTATGAAAAGTAATTTAACAAATTATCTTTTCTCAGACCAGTTGTGAGGTTCGGAACACTTATTTATTCTGAACCATTTATTTTAAAGTCTAGTAGGACTATCTTTTTGTATTATTTTACTATACCATTTGTTTCCCTCAATAGTTCTCCTTATATGTAAAAACCAGAAGTAAAATGCAGTTTACTTAGCTAAGCCCCTCTTTATATAAATAATTATAACTATTTCTATATACACGATTTCCAAGTGAATTTGCTGTTTTGCTTCTTAACTCTTTAGTAATTGGACACTTGATTTGGGGGTAAATTTTGATAGTGTCTGGAGTGTAAAATTTTAGAGGAAGTCACTTAATTTTCTACTGAGTTCTAATTATACATTTTTGCAAGCTTTGCTTAATAGACCCAATGGTGATTTCTTTAATTAATGTTAATATTTAAAGTAACTTTAGTAAGAGTGAAATGTAGATTTATGATTCCAATTCTTTTAGTTTAATTTCCCCAAATATTATAATTATGCTTTGATTTTTACATATAAATAAGTAGTGCCTTTCACACATTGTTGAGTGCACTTCTGTGATTTTAAACTTTGATTGTTCTTTTAAGATAAACTGTACCTATTCCCTGCTGGTAGCAGACTTTGGCCAAATCATTATGGTCGATTGGTCTGTAACATTCTTATTTAGAGGATTTGAAGCTTCTATCATAAGATGCATCTGTCTTATGTTCTGAAATGGGGGCAAATGTGCCTTATTCAGAAATTTATTCTCTAGCAATTTTTGTCTCTGTTATTGTCTCTCAAAGATGTGATTCACTTATGATATTGTCAGAAGTATAACATTTTATATGTCTTGCTTTTTCTGTACACATTTTAGTGATGTATTTATAACAATAACAACCTAACATAACACTTTTGTAGTGAGATATGGTTGTCTTATGTGTTTATTTACTCAAAAATTGTTGTTCTATGACAGACCACAACATGTCTTGGCTTCTGCTTTGATAGCCTTTTAATCATTCTTGAAATAGCATAAGTCATCTGAACAATAGAAAAATGTCCAGAGCTATTTAGACTGTGAGCTATTCACATTTCTTTTTCTTTCTTTACTCTATAACATTCTGGTGGTAGCAGATGTGTGTGAACAATCTTAAATTTAGTTGAGTGACATTTTGCTTTTCTTGCCAATGTGAAAATATGCTCATGGATCTCTTTCTTTTGTGGTCCACACACCCTTGAAAAGGTTTTATAACCTTTGGCTACAAAGAATTTAAGCGCACATTTAGTTAAACCCACCCTATTTAGGATGCTTTTCAGGGTGGTTGAACATAGAGGTAGCTGACTGACAGGTGTGATTCTTCCTGCTGACCGCAACCTTTCTTGACACTAAGAGATATATTTGTTTGAGAGAGAGTTTTTCCCTTTAAGATGCTCACAGACTCACTTCCATTGCATTGACCTCATCGCAGCTTCCTACCAGAAGCAGCTCTTCCAGCTGCAGTTCCAGCATGAACTGTGTCAGCCAGGGAGAGCCAGAAAAGTGGAATGTGTTGCTGGAAGATCCCAAAGGATAGCTTCTTCAAGGGAAATGGGGATTCTTGGGATTATTTCAGTGAAGCAGGACCCCATTGGTTCCATATGGACTCTAGGCTTGTGTTGGTGTGTTTCTAGCATATGGGTAGGGCTCAGATGATATCCGGCACCCGAGGGCAATTCTCCAGCTCCTTTGAGAATCATTCTGGGTTGATGCTTCTGCACAGAGATTTCCATCAAGTGACTTTTGTCCTCTGTTACCATATTTTATTGTTAGTTTCCTCTCCTGATTGTCCTCACAAGGGACATTCCTCCTTTATAGTACATGTTGGTCCTAAGTGAATATGACCCTACTGATGCGAGACTTATGTTAAATATTACTAGAAACTGTGGAGTAATCTGAGCTGTTTCAGAGAACTGAAAAGAGCTTAGAGACTTTCCAGGGAAGATCTCCAGATAGTTGAAAGATCAGAAATACCTTCCAGGGAGAAATGTCTGGATATAATGCTTTCCTCAATTTAACTAGCTTTCAAATTCCAGTTCCTCTAAATTAATCCCTTCACTAAGTAAACTCAAGCTGGAGCATGTGAAATACAAGCACACACCCAGTCAGGCAGTCCTTGGGAAGAATTCAAGCCTTTTCCATTTTGCCTAATTTATCCTGTGCTCCCAATTCTCATCTTACTTAGACCCTTGACACCATCTCATCCACACATCTGCACTCAACACACCATATTACACAGCCTGACTCCATTAATAAGACCCAGCTTCATGGAAAACCCATTTTGAATTTAACATTATGCAGAGATCAGTCATGTGATTCTCCAGGATTCCATTTTTGTTGCTTGATCTCTAACCCCCGTGCACCACTGCAGTAGGAGGACACATCTCTCCACCAGGGGTCTCGTTTTGGATTCACTGGAACTGATGGGCAGGTCTGCCCAGGGCAGATCATGGTGTTGGCACACATGGATGGCGTGTCCTTTAACTATCCATGATTTAGTTAAGTGTCGTTATCTTTTAAGAAGTGGTCAAAGGTAGACTTCATGTAATGATTTGAGGGTGGTTAGAAAAGAACACCAAGCTTTAATTCCTTAAGGCAACTCATACCAATTTACCTATATTTATTTAACTTTTGATGGGTTTACTAGGAATATAAATACAGCATTGGATATGGACTTCATGACTCTGGAGGTTATGTATATATGTGTATATATGTATGTATATGGAGAAGATAAAGAACTATGGATAGAAAAGCAATAATACATTATACATTTCTGGCTAGTTAAATAGCCCTACCGAAATTGTGTTAACTAATGAAACAGAGCTAGCCTGGAGGTGTATCTCTAGTGGTTTCCATTATAAGCATTATTTTTATCATTGACCTTAAATATAATCTTTTTCTATGTCTCATTTAATAATTGAGGATTTCATTCAGAAGGGTAGCAACTACTTGTCTAAGGTTAACTAGCTGGTCAGCTGCAAAGATATATCTAAAAACCAAAGTAATTCTGACTCCTGGGCAAAGGAATTTCTACTGGGATATGGGATCACCAAAGAGCTCCAATGCTGAGCAGTCGGAATTTTCTGGAGAAATCTATTTATTTAAAATAAGAACAAGTTCTTAAACTTTGAGCTGTCATTCAATGGTATAGGCTTTCCTATAAAGCAGTGAACCTCTCATTTCCAGAAATATGTGTGCACAGGCTGGATGGGTCATGTCAGAGATACTGTGGAAGGGGATTCTGTGTTGTTGAAGGGTGTGTGTATGTGTGTCTGTGTAAGCTGGTTGGAGTAGATGACCTCTAAGATCTCTTTCAACTTGAACATAGGAGGAGATATTGGTGCAATGTCGTTTCATTAAAAGGAGAAAACGAGAATCATTTCTATATTCAGCAGACATTTATTAGGTACATACTTAAGCCATTGTGTGATTCTAAGAATGGATTTGATTACCGAAGTCTGACTTTGGTTCTCTGAGCCCTCTGAGAAACCACCTACTTGAGGAGTAAGAAAGGGGGAGACTGAGTAGGTGTAGGAAACCAGGAGGGAGAGTAAGATACATCACTTGGACCTATTTGAGAAGAGAAAACCAGACTCAGGGGGGTGGCAGTGGGAAAGAGAATCAAAGTTATAATTTACTTCTTAATTTTTTCTAGCATGGAGATACTTCAATGCACAAAACAGAAACAAAAAAATAGAATATATTGATATCTAATAAATTCTAAATTCTATTTAATATTTTCAAATCTCTAATGACCCTTTTCACCTGTATCCTTTTCACCTGTATAGCTGTAGCTGTATGATCTACCCTCACAAATTCCATCCCAATCCCTGGCTGGTTCAGGTCAGTGTCTTAAGCATGGGCCTGTGAACCAAACAGTTGCTGGTTCGATTCCCAGTCAGGGAACATGCCTGGGTTGCAAGCAGGTCCCCAGTAGGGGGCACACAAGAGGCAATCACACAATAATGTTTCTTTCCCTCTCTTTCTCCCTCCCTTCCCTTCTCTCTAAAAATAAATAAATATTTTTTTAAAGAAAAAGAAAAAGATTCCATCCCAGCTGTCCTCTGTCCTTTTCCTAATCAGGGCAAATTCTGAAGCTGTAGACCATCAATTCAAGAGCCCATCATCAAATCAACACTACTTCTGGACTTGCTCCAAATTTGAATCTTTCCTTAAGTAACTAGGTTTTTACTATACATGGTATATGTAGCCTATGCTGTAAGAAACAGATCCCCCCAAAGTATGATAGCCCACACAACAGGAGTTTATTTCTTGCTTAGGTACCAATACTGAACCAGTGAGCAGGTCAGTGGGGTGACCCTCCTTCATGCAGTCATTCAGAGAACCCAGGATGATGCGAGCTCTGCCATCTTCAATATGTGGCTTCCAAAGCCACCCTAGAGTCAAAACCTAAAGCAAACCAGAAAGGGAAAAGGAAATGTAGCAGCACACATGGAAGATTTTAATGGACCAGGTCTGAAAGAGATACTTTCACTCAACTCATTCTTTTTAATGAACTTGGTCACATGAACACCTAACTGCAAGGGCAACTGGAAAATGTAGTCCTACAGGGTACATAAAAATAAGACAAACCATGGATTTTAGATCACTTAGTACTTTCTGCCACATCTGGACTTCTGTCCTACCTGGGCAGACATCTTCCTCCACACTTCCAGTTCCTGCTGCTGCAAAGTGGACATGTGTTGCTAGGGCTGCTCAACGTTAACTTCTTTACGGCCATTGCCTCTTCCAATCTTCCAGGTTGCAAACTACAGAAACTGACCCTAGTCGATTCCAGCCAAAAACAATCATTTAGAAAGGTATCAGCTATCTAATTAAAATCACAGGAAGGCTGGAGCATCAGGCTCAGAAAACAAGGAGGCACAAAAGAAATTGGTTGGCCAGACCCCAGGCAGAGGCACACCTAAGGGACCACATTGTTGGAGTGCTGCTGACCTTATGACACTGGATGCACTTGTCATAAGGAGTTCTAAAATGTGCCTTGATGCTCCAAGACATTCCTCTCAGATTCAGAGCACTGAATCAGAGCTATCCCATTGACTGGTTTCAATTGCGTGTTCAAAGCCAGATTGCTAGAGTTCAGAGAAGGGAAGTTACTTCTGTAGTAGAGGGTCGAGTCCTGTTCCTTGCACTAACTCCTATAACAGTGGAATCTGTGCTTATGGAACAGGGCTTACATGTACTTTAAAGAGAAAAGAAAGAACAGATCCATTGGCCTGCTATGGTAAGATGGCCCTTATGCCATATTAGCTCTACCAATGGTCCATGCCCACAGGCCAATTCTCACTGATTCCAATTGGCAAGACCCCTAGACTGTGCTTTTACTGCTATGTCTGGACGGTGCCTTGTTGTCCCTCCTGGGGTGTGTTTTGATCACTTTCACTAGTTTATTGGCTCACCCTCACCCCAGCATCCTGTGTGATACTTGCTCTGGCCCTTTCTGATGCTAGCTGAGCTTTCAGGTCTTTTTCCACTAAACTTGGCATATATTTTAGAGCAAAATTTCGACATGGGACCTTATCATGTAAGTCAATGGTCTTATGGCCATTGGCCAGGCATTTGACCTATCTCCAGTGAGATTATCTCTTCTGTAAATGCAGAAGTCAGCTCAATTCTCTTTAGTTCCAAAGGGACACCGAGAGGCTTAACAAGATGGTGCTTCGAGATATTTGGAACTCCGGGTAGCATTATCACATTATTGTTTTAACAACTGTTGACCTGAAGGGAGAAAAGTAAAGAGTGGAAATTTAATGCCAGAAAGGTTTTTGGCACTTTGTCAATTCGACATTAGCTTCGAAAGCTTTTGGAAATCTGCCTGAAATTTCTCAGTACCAAGCAGCTAAATGCTGTGTTTCTATGAGCTTGTGATATTCCTGTCCCCAGGGATGACTCTAAGCATTTGCGAGAGCTGAACTGTGCCAGCCCCATTTTCCAGTGTCCCACCAACAAACACAAAGAAGCAATGCACAGTCTGTGAATTGCTGCCTGCACCCACATTTCACACTTGGAACAGCACCTCTGACTAGTGCCAGCAGAAAAGGGATGGGGGAGGGGTGATCTGTGTGTGCACGTGTGGAGGGAGCTCCCTATCTGACACATGGCCACTGTGGCTGGGAAGATTCTGTTTGAGAGTTTATATAGAAAGGCTACCAACCGGTTAAAGGCTACCAAACCTTTGTTAGACTTTTCAGAATCACGCACAATCACAGTCTTCTTTGAAAGAAAGCTATTGGTTATGCAAATGTTACATTTGCCAACTAAACAAAGAATAAGCTAATTAGAAGCAGGAAGAAGGATATACTTTTAGAATTTCATCTTAATGATTTTTGGAAGGAAAAGAAAGGCAGGAAAATTTGTTGGGATCCAGGAAGCATTTATTCTTGTGAAGTTTAAGCTATGTGAAGTTTAAGCTAATTACATGGAAGGGTTCTAAATGGTTTCCTTCACTTGGATCAGAATCATTTTGAAACACATAGGTTTCCACATATGTGCCTAAGTACACATATACATATACATATGTAGTTGAAAAATTGCAATGTGCTCTTTATATATTTGAGTAAAAGGTGCTTATAGGAATTGTCCAATGTAAAGAGCTAAAAGGTGTGGCTTGGAACCTGCTTACTCTTAGTGAAGACTTTCTGCATCTTTATAAAGACCAATGAATCTGAGTTTTGCCAGTGGAAGAAAGGAGCTCCTTGCGCTTTAAATCAAAGTACAGTGATGACTATACTAAAACTGTTAGGAAATGAAGCTTGTACACAAGTGAAATCTACGAAATAATGGCAGGGTACCTTTTTTTAAAAACCAACATATTTTGTGAGATGATATTTCTAAATTACATTCTTTATTAAATTCTGTCTCATTTTATAGCAATACTTATTTCTAATCATAATGTGTCTATGCTTATTTTATAAATTATAGACAAAGTTTAAAAAATATTTCTTACCCTTAATCTAATACACAGAGACCACCATTGTTAACATTTTGGTGAATTTCCTTAGAATTTTGCTATATATATATATATATATATATATCCCTCAATAGTATTTTCAATATTTTTAACTATGCTTTTTAAACTTTATGTTTTAATTTATATGTCATTAAAATTCCTCAAAGACAGATAAATGAGCTGTAACTAATTGAACCATGCCACTATTGATATTGACAGCCTCAATATTGGAGTGTTTATATATTTTTACATTTCTATTTTCTTAAAAGAGATTATGAGAAGTAGTGTAAAACTTTTTATAATTTTTTTAAAGATCTTGATACATATCTTTCCATTTCTGGAACTGCCTGCCAATACCATTAATTTGATAGTTTGAAAGTAGCCTATGTTTTCAATTTTAAAATTTTAGTTACCGTAATTTAACATTTTCACATGTTTTGTGGCCATTTTAATTTATTTTGTGAATTGTCTACCTATGATACATCTATTTTTTTGAAGTTTTGTTGTTTTTCTCAACTGTTTGTACAGCTCCTTCAAATTATATGTATTAATTTTTTACCTTCATATTTGTGGGAAATATTCTCCCAATAGAAGCAATAGTCTTATTCCAAGTAGTTTACCTGAGCACTGTTTGCCAATGAATTTTTTCTTCTGCACTGCTTTGTGACATGATCTTTATCACATGTTAAAAATCTATCTATTAGAATCTCTTTCTGAACTACTTTCCTGTTATAGCTGTCAATTCTAGTACCTTATCAGACTGCCTGAAATATTACATCCTTATTATAGATTTTAATATCTGGTACAGAAAGTCTCTACTTTATTTCTTTTCATGTTCTTGGTTAGTCAAACTGATTCCAAATAAACTTTAAAACTGTGTAGTTAAATTTCAAAAGAAATCTTTGGTGACTTTAATTAGAGTTAAACTGGTATGATAAGAATTGATATCTTTTCAAATTTGTTTTTTCTATCTTGGAACATAGCATATTGAAATAGATATGGTTATGAATATAGATATAAATATCAGAAAAGATTTGGACTTTCATTATGTACATTTTCTATTTTTCTTATTAAGATTACTCTCACTACAAATTAGTTACTTCATTTTTTCCTTTTATAAATGGTTATCACTAGAGTATTGGAAACAATGGCTTTCGTATGTTGATTTGTATCTCTTTAACTTACGGAAATCTCTTATTAGTATTTAAAAGTTTTTTTAGGTGATTCTTTTGAAGTTTCTAAGCATGTAATTTTATCACCAACACATAATGATAAATGTGTTTCCTTCTTCCCAATAGTCTTATTATATACACTAGAAGATCCAGCCCTTACAATGTAGGCTGCCTTATTAATTCATTTGATGAGTTATATTCTGGAAATTAAACATTCTTGCATTATGATATAATTGCTGTTTGGTTTTAATGGGTAGTTTTTTTATAAGTTGCTTTTTTTTGTTTCTACTTTAAGTTTTTAATCTCTGTTTATAAAATAAAACTCATCTATAGTTAGTGATGTTTTGCTCAGGGTTTGATTCCTTTCCTCACCATCACTCCTTCTTTCCCATTCACTTCTCATTCACCACCCAATCTTGTTAAGTCTACCTTCAACAATGTCTCTTTAATATGTAACTTTTTCATCATCGTTACCAACACCCCAGAATCACCTCTCAGTAGATCACCACCACAGCCTCCCACACCTGATCCCCCCCAGAGCAGCCAGTACAAACTTACTGAAACCTGAATTACACCACACCACCCCCTCACTTCCATAGCATCCAATTAAACCTTCAGTGAAGTGGCAACTCCTTACACAAGTCCTCCTTCAACTACCATTCCCTCAAACTGCACCCTGTCCTCTCTCCTTTTTTTTTTTTTTTGGTTTTTCACTATTTGTTGTTATTTAATTAATTTATTTTACTTGTTTGTTTTTGTTTCCCTCAGAGAGGCTCTAAGAGGCCAGAGATGATATCTACTTTTATTTCATTCTTTTGAGTGACTTCAGGACATAGTATTTTGATTACCTTTGAAAGAATATTATCTGAGGGCATACAGAACTTCAGAGAAATCTTAAACTTTACTCATTTGCAGTGTAGGTATTATATCAGAACTATCTTATTGTTTCTAAAGTTGTAGTTATTTACATAATGTAAGTAAATAATTATTTTACTATTTTAAGAAATCAAGATTTTCAGATATAAGAAAATAAATTCAGTAAAAACCCCAATACTTTAAGTAAAGTCCTACATTATTAAATGTAAATGGGCAATGGTGGCAATATAAACTTAAAATTGTATTTTTCTTTAAAAATTATATATTTCTAGAAGCATTGTGTATTTCTTAGTTCTGTCCAGTGAAAGACACGAAGGCAATACTAGCCCAACAGAAGTGAGTGTACGTACTATGCAGACTGTGGCTTTCAAATCCCGTTCCACTCTGACAGGAACCAGGTCACTTAGAGGAACAGCCGATTCCAGGTCTTGGGCAGAAAACATGAAACTGAAAGGAAGGTCCCAACAATTCATAGAGTCGTCAAAGGACACAGAAGCTCCCACAGGGCAACAATGAGACAATCGGGGCATGAAAGGAATAATGAATGCAATTATTGTAAACAGACTAAATAATAAAAACCTATACATTCATAATAAAACTATAAAAAGAGAAAGAGAAAGAATTGGACATCACTGAAATAACTACAGGAACAATTTATTACTTTAAAAATAGAAAACTAATATGAATGAATTAAGCATGTATTCTGGTTTTTTTTTTCCTGTATGAACTGGAAAAAACCCCAGAAATAATAGATTCAGGAAATGATCATGAATGAATGAAGCCACAAGATGAAAAGGTGATGGGAAATTATATCAAACAGCCATCAGTTTGTCATCACCTGAGCCCATTGATTGATCAGTTCCAGCATCAGTAAGATTGTGTCCTCTTGATGTAATTTAGCTCAAATTACACAGCTATGATATATCCCTGTGAAAATAATAAAATCTAAATCCAATCAAGTACTGTGGCTAACTTCCATTCATAGCAGCTAAAGCAAAAGAAGAAGTTAGTTAACTGACCTCAAAAGAAAACCATCAGCAAACTTGTGAATGTATGAGGCAGATGACCCAGGTTCTTTAATAAATCAATCAAATGAATAAATATTATAAAAAATAGAAGAAAGAGGGATCTATTCTAGATTAAATGAGACCTAAAGGATATAACAGCTACGTGCAATATATGGGCCTTGTTTAAATCTCGATTAAAACAAACCAACTGGGATAATCAGGAAAAGCACATAAAGGTCTTGGACTAAACCAAAGTGTTATTATTACTCTTCCTCAGTGTAATGAGGACACTATAGTTAGGCCATAATTATTTAAGAAAACCTACATGTTATTTTAGAGATACATATTGAAATTTTAGGAGTAAAATGAGCTAATTTCGGGGGTTCACCTTGAAATAATCCAGAGTATGGGGAGGGGAGAGAAATAATGTGTAGGAAAGTCTTTTTTTTTTTTTTTAAAGATTTTATTTATTTTTAGACAGGAGTAGATTGGGAGAAAGAGAGGGAGAGAAACATCAAGTTGGTTGCCTCAAGTGCACTCCCTACTGGGGACCTGACCCACAATCCAGGCATGTGCCACAGACTGGGAATCAAAACAGCAACCCTTTGGTTCACAGGTCATTGTTCAATCCACTGAGCCACACTGGCTGGTAAATCTTTGTTAAGTCTAGAGATGAATATGTGGAGGTTTATTGTAATATTCTCTATTTTTCTATGTTTCATAGTTTTCCTAAAAATAAGTAAGAACATAGAATTTCTACCTTCATAGAACATAGAATTAAACAAAAATTTTGGCTTAGTTGTCTAGACAACTGAGACAAACATGTATTCCTTATTATAAGTGAGATGTGTCTCCTCTGTGCTTGCCAGTCACTCAATATAAAGACATTAGGAATACAGTGCTTTTTAAAGGGCATCAAATAACCAACAAGAGAGAAAAATTATTTTGCCAAAATCTAGGAGAATACAAGAGCCCTGAGGGTAGAACTCATGGTTTGATGCAGCCCATACCTTGTGAGAATGTCTTGAGCAAAGACATGTTAGCGTTTACGTGCTTCAGCCGTGCATGTGTGTGCGAACGTGCTTGTTAGGTAACCAAACAATCTTCTTCTATGTTACTGGCTACTCTACAATGTTACATTTGCATATTTTCAGTTTGCATTATTTTTTATTTATTTGCTTATGGGTATATAATGTGCAGGAATTTCTGGGTATTGGTCTTGCATTTCAATTTGGCTTTGTTTCAGGGAGTTGTAGAATGTTTACAGGGTCTCTGTTGTAAAAGCCCCAACCTTGCTTAGGCTATGAAAATTTTCTCATCCTTTCCAGTGCTTTACTCTTGTATCTTCTCTGGCATTGACTGCCAATAAAGGGGTATCTTCTCAATGACCCTCTTATCTGATGACCATCTCAACACTAAATGATGAGGTCTGTAATTGGCATCTCTTTGTATGAACTGAAAATAATAACTGTTAAGCAATCTTTCATCATGGCAATATGCTAGCCAATGACTGAAACAACATTTCCTTTTAGATTGGTTATTTTCATATTATTTAGTTGTAGCCAGTGTTAAATGGCTTTACTTTCCAGAGAAGCTATGACAAATTCTACCATTACCTTTGGAAGTTCCTTCGTTGTTTGACCATTTGCTTTTTAATAGAAAGAATGACCTTGGATCCATTGCCCAGCCATGCTCCCCATGTGGAACTGAGTACCAAGTCAGAAGGGAAAACATCTCTTCTCAAAAAGGCTGGTCAGGGCATGCACAAATGTTGTGAGGCCTTTGTGATCCTATCTAGGTAACTAAATCTGCTCCATTTATTCACCTTGACAAATGTCAGTTTTAGATAGAGGCAAGAAAGTGGTATGGAAGTGACAAGATGTTACACAAGTCACAATTTTGTTTCTTGCTCTGGCCTTCATGTATTCTAATCTATGGTTGAAAACTACCCTGCAATTCTGAGAGGTCATTGTGACAAGGCCATGCAGCGGTATGTCTGGAAGAATTGTAAATGAGCTTGAAGAGCAGGTGGTTAATGCAAAGGGACCTCAGACGGATGGGAGGCATGTGTCTTCTCCCTGTCCATACTCCCTTTTCTCTGTTGTCCTGAACAGCAAATTAGCTGCTGAGCTTTCTTGAAAGCCTAATTTCTCAAGATGTCATTCAGAGAGTTTGACTAAATAGTTATTGGATGAAAAATAATTCTCTTTCTTTTTCTCTCTCTTTCTTCTTAAGGGAGAAAGGTGAGAGGGAAAAATAATTTTCTTTAGAAGAAAGTTAAAGTAGCAAGTAGCAAAGGGGATTTCTAAGAATCAGCAGCACAAAGATTTGGGTTAGATACATGCGTAGAAATCAGGGGCAGAAGCTACGTGATCTTGGGTCCATCCTAACTCCAAAGACAGTACCCTGCAGGTCCCATGTCTTTGGAACTGTGTGATCATCCATCTGGAATGTGTCATGTGCTGTTGGAAAGGGCCAGCAAGTTCTTTAACCACTGTTGGGATACAGTGAGGAGGCGGGATTAGTGTGGCTCATTAGAATTTTGGGGAAGTGCATCTCCAATAGCTTCATGCACTAGGGCACGGCAAGCACAATAGCACGCTTCTAGACCCTCCAAACACTCGTTTTAGCAGCATATGGTAAATGTAGATTATGTTTATCTTACAGCTAGCAGCATGCCTATTTCGTTCCATCTCTGCATCAACAGTCAATGACAAATACTGATATCATCGATTTGATTTGGGGTGTTCAATGGGCTCCTACAAGCTGGAACTGCTAATGAGATGCTTCAAAACATCCTCCTTTGTGTAGTGAAGTAACTTTGGAAATTGCTGGCCCACAACCTAGGCATGGTCCCTGGCTGGGAATCAACTTGAGAGTGTATAGGTATTTATTTATAGCCCATGTTTTGGCCGCGATTTGAGATGACATTTGTCTTTCAATGAAACTCTCAAGTGGCACACCATGATTTATAATTTTTTTGGCTATTGTCTGCATATGCAGCAGAAAGTTGAAAAATTATTCAAATTCTGCCAAAATCTATTTACAGTTGTTCTTCTGCTACTGCGATTTCCACCTTCAAAACATTTTAAAGTCTTCATATAGAATCAAGGTTTCACTCTTCAGAGAAAAAAGAAAATGAGAGAAACCAAGCTTTTGTCTTTACTCAGAGAAGCCTGAAGTAGATTTTAGAGTCTTAAATTATAATAGAAAATTTAGGATGGCAATAAATCTTTATTTAGCAATTTTAACTGCCCAGTCTTCTAGGTATTTCATGCCTGTGTCCTGCTGACCCATAAGAATTAGGAATACTCTTACTTACTCTTTGAATGGATCAGAACCAGATGATTCCCAGAGAGAGAAGGTAGTTTTCACCCCATATCCTACCTAATCAGCATGTCTTTTTGCCAGCTAACCTGAGATAGGTCAGGCTTTTGGAGATAGAAGTGGCATGTATCTTATAGCATATTTCTATTACTCTGAATGATTCAAGGTATAAGTCACACCTGACATAAACCAATCATCCAGTGAGGAAGTTCACAGCTGTCCCCAAAATTGTTCTTCTCATTCAATTTTATTCCTCATTTCAAAATAGCTATGAATATCTGTGCATTTTCAAATATTATTCTCAGCATCCCATACTTTCCTGCTCTTCACTCATCCTTCTTTTGGCTCCTCCCATGTTTTCTTCTGCCTCCAGTAGGGGTCCTCTTATCAGTCAAGGTCCGCTTCTCATCTCTCAGCCTTTAAGAAATAGTGCTCCAACCACCAACCTTCCTCACCCGCCCTCCCCAACTGTGGCATTGATTTACGGGTGTCTGCTGCCATGTTGTTACTGCCCTGTGTTAGTACTATACAGGCTTACATTTTCCTTCTAGATGAAAGATGTGGTTGGTTTTGACCTTTGTGTTTCTCTCAAGATACTTATACATAAATATAGCCCATGAAATTTTTGAATTGTATTCACTATTATTTAGTCTTTCTTAATGTATAATTACTATTGTTCCTTACATGTCAATGATGGGGGGAAAAGACTAAGTAAAATGATGCTTAAATGTGACAAGTATAGAAACTTCAGGGGTTATCTATGTTTTTTGTACCAGATTGTGGTAGTGATGTTTCATTGCCCAAAACCTTAATTTCCAATTATGAATGATGTCTTTCCTGAGACAAGAGGGAGAAGGGGCAGAGACAGTGCTTGGTGCTTTCAGATGGGTATTACTTCTATCATTTTTAAGGGAGGTTAAGTCATTTGCTCAGCCCCTCACAGTCAGTAAGGGCTGGAACCAGAGTTTGAATTCAGGGCCATGAAATGCTAGAGGCCTGGTTCTCCCATCATGCTGCACTCACTTCCTAAACAATGGTGACTTTAAAATGTTAAAAGAAAATGTGTGCCACTCGTCCAGCACCTCCATGTGTTCACCAACACAAGAGCTCTCTGAACCCTGTCCTTTGGGTTTTTATGGAGGCTTATTTACACAATGACAATTGGTTAAATTGTTGGCCACTGAAAATTGATTCAGCCTCCATCCCTCCTCCCCTCCCCAAAGTCACAAGTTGGGGGTTGGTAGATGAGGGTAGAGGTAGGGCAGTGGGACCGAAAATTCTAACCTTCTCATCACATGGTTGGGTCCACTGGCAACCAGTCCCCAGTCTTAGGTGCCTTCCAAAAGTCACCTCATTAATAAAGCAAAAGACAACTTTATCACCCTGGAAACTTAGGAAAGTCCAAGGGTTTAGGGGGCTGTGAGTCAGTAATTGTGGATGAAGACCAAATATATAGGAAACATATGTTTTGGTTATCTGAATGAGCAAATATATATATTTTATAAATCACAATATCTCAGGGATGACAGTGAGGACAGAGTGGGATATGGCCCCAGATGTAGCCTGGGTGGTTGCTGGTTCCTCCGAGATTAGTTTCTGTTAAAGAGACTCAGAAGAAGAATGTGGGCCTGGAAATCTCAATAATTGAGATTCACACTGAACCAGGTTGTTTTCACTGGTTTAGTCAATTAACTTTCTGAGCTTTATTTATTACTTTGATTTAGAAAAGCAGAGATGATAGTTCTTACAAAATGGTTTGCAGACACAATTCTTGTTATGGTTATTGTTCCTTTCACACTGTTATCAGGTACTGCATATCAGAAATATCTTTCAGAGTCTTTGGAATACAAACCAATATATGGAATGATTTCTATTGCTTGTATGAGATTGTGGGAGCATTAAATGAAGTAATACACATTTGATGAGACTTCTGGACAGTGTCTGGAACAAACCAGGCATTGGGGAAATCTAAATTTCTTCTCTTTCTTTTTAAAATATATTCAGTACCTGAATGTCCTTAACACATAACATTTTGTTCAAAGTTCTGGATATACCTTCTAGATAAATCTGATACAAATTCGAACAGATTTATAATGAGTCAGAAACATTTAAGCTTTTGCAAAGGACAAGATTAAATCATTATTTAACTTTAAAACACATATTTTAGTAAGTTCTTCACTGACTTTACACATGAGATTATTTGGCTGCCTGCATATGTATGTATGTATCTCTATGTGTATACAGAGATACACATAGAGGGTTTTGATCTCTCAAAACCCTCCAACTAATTTGCACAGGAAGATGCCTTGTATGTTCCATTAATTCAGACCTCCCTTATCTCTGATAGTCTGACCTTCAACAAGGACCATTTTTTCCTTTCACCCCCATGAACCCAAATAGGGAACCTGTATGGGAATCCCAATAGGGAACCAAATAGGGAACAACAACAACAACAAATGGAGGCAAAAGAGCAGACTTTGAAGGGCACCACCATGGTGACAGCCTTGCATAGGCATTTACTACATTAGGAAGATTGGTTCTTTAGATTGATTACCAGGCTTAAGAAAAATGTTAGCTTTAGAAATGTTAGCTCATTTTCCTGGCTCTGTAGCTTTTATCCTTGACATCTTCATTAGGGTTCCTGTTGCCATTGCATTATTTTTCACACAACCTGGTATGTCCTGTACCATGTGATCCCTTCCCAGCTGTCTGAGTGAGTCACTGTGCGATGAGGGGTCCTCACAATGATCCCTAATTGTCTACAGGTCACTGCTGATGACAGTGTGTTTCTGATGCCTACAAATGACCAGAGGATGATTCATTATGTGGTCTTGACTACCATGTGCAGGAGTGAGCTCCCATACACTGGCCCTCAAAGAAGATTTAAGCATACATTCAGGCATTCAGGTGGTAATTACAAGCTGATTGGTAGGAGAGCTATAAATTCTGAGTCCAGCTACCTTATTCCCTGGTACCTTATGGTGAAGGAAGATCTTGATGAGGTGAGGGTCAGAAGGAGGAACTTTGGAAGATGACTTCTGTTTTCTCCTTCCCTGAAGCAACTGCTTGCCTCCTTTTCCTGCTGCTCTCTCAGTCCGATATCCTTCTCCCCTCCTGAGAAATCTGCCTTTTTAATCAACACAATAGATTCCAAGGGAAAGAATGAGGAGACCACATACACTTTGAGAAATGCTGGCTTGCAGAATGAAGCCCAGTTACTGAGCATGGTGTCAGTGGACTTCCTGGCCTTCCCAGGACCCCCTGTTCCCCTCTTCAGCTTCCTCCTCTGCTCTTCTTCTGAACCCTTTCAGCCAACCCTTAACTCAGTACGGTTATCATTTGGCCAAAACTAAACTCTTAACATTTTCTAAACACATGGAGTTACATCAAAATTCAGAGTTTTGTGCTGACTACAGTGGCCTGTTGTCACCTGTAGGCCTTACAGTGCTGTATTTAGGTTACCAAACAAGGCGGTCCACCCACTTGATGCTCAGCAGAGCAAACACTGACCACTGAGTTTTACAGTGGAGAAATCAAAGCAGTTTGTTGTCAGGGCAGTAAGCCAGGAGAATGGAAACTAGTGCTCAAATCCAAACTCCTTGATGGTTTTCCACCAGCATTTATAAAGGCAAAGATCGAGGGTAAAGGGGAAGAGGTCACAGGCAAAGCTGATTGGTTAGTTCTTCTGCAAGCTTCCACATTTTCCTTAGTCTGATTAATTCAGTTCCTGACATCATCTTGTTTAGTGTCTTCATCACTGTGGCCAGGTGACCTTACCAGGGTGAGGAACCAAGGTTCTGCAAAATAACTCATGGTTGTACATCAGTGATGGTAGTTATCTTTAAAGCAAAAAAAACAGAAACTAAACATCTCACGATCATTGTTATTATTTAAGCTATCATTGCTTTGTGTTGAACTAGCTATATTTTTCTATTATCTTAAGCAAAGTGTACTTTTAAACATTTCTCCTGGAACTTGCTTAATAGGTAAACCTCTAGGACATGACTAATGGACTTTCTTAATCTTTGACTATAAGCTATGTGACAACCAAAGCAATGGAAACGTTTAGTTAAAGCCCATACCTGTATCTCGAGACTCTATTATCTAACACCTAAACATGTTTATTGTGCCCTTACCCTGAGAGAGCCAGTGGGGAGCCGTCTTGTCCGATGTTCACCTCGTAACCATGCCAACTGGCCCCTGTGCCTTCATCTTCCTCAAATGACTTGTCGTCTCCCTCTGCTAGGTTACTTCTCTACTTTGCTTATACTTATTGCCCTTATCACACTACCAATAACGCACTACCAACTCACCTCCTCCTTGAAGTTTGTCATGCTCTCCTGAAGCATGTACTCTCCCTTTCTGAAATGTCCACTGCGTTTCTTCTTAACGTGTCTTATGACACCTGTCACTATCCATCTTAAAATTAATAATAGTATACATGAATATTGAAAGTGCTTAGTATGATAGCTATATACTAGGCACTTTATATAAATTAACTCACTTAAGCCTCACATCAACCTTTGGAAGTCGTTGCTAATATTAATCCTTATTTCATAGTTGGAGAAACTCACAGCACAAAAACTAAATGACTTATGATATCACACCCCTACTAAGTTCCTAGGCCATGGTTCATACCTAATTGGTCTGCTCAGAGACCAGCTCTAAACTGTTATTCTATGTAACCTTTGTATAGACTTTATATTTTTGTAGTTATTTGTATGCTTGTCTTATGACTTTTTTCTTCCACCTTTGTCTCTCTACATCTCCTAGCACATGGTAGGCATTCTCTAAGCACTTGAAAAAATGGAATTATATGGGTATTACCTTCATTTTTTTTAGAAGATCCATGAACTCAAAATTTTAGGAACCCTTAGGAAAAAATGCCTCCAACATATCTGACAATGGAATTTCCAGTAGTGCTAAAGGGCAAAGCATAAATCCCTTTTAGCAGTTAGCATTTTCTCATGACTTTTCTTCTGTTGCATACATTTGCAAACAGTTTTCATTTGTTTTACATTTTCTTCAGATATATTTACTCTCATATTTTTTAAATGATGAAAATAAAAAAGATCACTGGCAAATGCCAACTGGGGAGAGTGTACATTTTAAACAGCATTATTCCGGGGCCCCCGCTGCTGTCTCCATGCTGGCAGATTGGTTCCTAGGGGTGGTGACTGAGTGCTTACTAGGTGCTGTGCACCATCCTAGGGACCCAGAGGTATTATCTCAGTTCTTCCTATAACTCATTATGTCCATTCTACATGAGTAGAAATTGGAAGATTAAGTAAATTACCCAAGCACATGTTGTAGGTGTGGTAGCTGAGACTGCACCAGGCACCTAAAAATGCTATCTTCCTTTGTGAAAAAAATACTCAATGTATTTTAACATTGAGTTAAATACTCAAGTATCTTGAGTAAGATACTCAAGTATCTTAACATTTCAGTCTTTATTTCTCCTAATTTAGAAGGATCTGGTTTGAATTTTGTCATCATACAACTTATTTAAAAGGTTTATTTAAATATAATTTTCTACCTTAGTAGATTGAAGTACCAGGAAGTACCAGTCTAATCTTCTGGTTTTTTATATACCTGACATTTAGCTCAGTACCCAGCATGTAGCAGGCTTATAAGGAAGGTTGAAAGAATGTCATATATTCTTATTCCTTCATTAAAAGCTAAAACCTTTGTACAGTTTTGTAAATGTATTTAAAATAATTAAATATGTAATATAGATATATAATTATATAATTAAATATATCACTGTGTATATGTGTGTGTATTCCTTGACAAAATAATATCACTGCTGGGAATTCATCCTTAAGAACTAATCCAAAGGAGGAAGAGAAGAGCATTATGCAAGAAAATGCTCATTGTAGTGCTAGGTACACAGGCAGAGAATTGAGAAATACATAAATATCTAAGAATAGAGAGGCAGTTAAATCACAATGCATTTCTTCAGATGAATTTTGTGCAGCCAATAAAAAAAGATAAGAAGAAGTTCCTTTAGCAAGTTGTAAAAATAAAGCAGGCTACAAAAGTCCATCCGTGATTTGATCACATAATACAGGTATCCTGTTACAGAGTTGCTGTGTATAGGCTTTAGATTTATATCCACCAAAACCAAATTCAAGGATCTTTTAACTTCCCCCACAATGGGAAGCAAGTTACTTAACTTTCCTAATTCTCAGGCTCCTCCCAGACAGCGAGGATTAGAGTCATGGTGGGGATGAAATGAGCTCTGTGGGCAGTGCCCAGGGTAGCACCTGGCACACTGATCTACTACACATGCATATGGATAAGGGTGGTCAGGGAATATTGACAAGAGAAAGTGATTGGCACTTTTGGGTGGGCTGATTGTGAATTAATTTTTTAAAGTTTTAAAAAATTAAATGAATTTCATGCAATAAATAAGAACAAATGGTAAAACCAAATCACTTTTAAAATAGTCTGTGAATTAGGTTTGCCTCTAATTTAGACTCTCTTCAGTCCAAACATGTGCAGTTGCTCACCGAGCACACCATGATTCCTCGCAGGGACCTCCTGAGCTGGACCCGTGCTTCTGCACTTCCTGATGCTCATAAACTGTTGATACTGCCAACATTTGTTGTTTCACTCAGTTTCTCCCAAGCAGATGTGGAATTAGACTCATTTTCATTCTGCAAGGAAACACACAGAAGCATGCTCATGTGACCATGGTGATGGTGTTGCCTGGTCCTTTGGTTTTCTACTCACATGTGAGAGGAATCTGTGACCTCCAGAGTTATCAGATCCCAACACTGCTGTTTTTCTTCTTCCTCTTTGTTCATCTTCTTCTTATCATGCTGAAATTGGTGAAGATTAATTAAAGGTACCTGCATTCTCCCTCGACCCATAAAAAGCTAGTAATATTTCAATACCTAGACCGCAGTTACAGTAAAACTCACTTAAGTGAATGTCTTGCTGGATCCACAGTGCACTAGTTGGAGCAAAATCTTACTCAAAGAAAAATTGTTGGGTGCATAATATATCTCAGTCATTATGATAGAGTTCTATGGAGCCAAATCAATAATAATTATCTCAGTATAAATAATTTTCATTTGTTAGGGCCTCAAGACTCAGAGAAATATTTAGAGATAGTGTTCTTTTGAGACTTCAGTGCGAGCAGAAATAAAATCCACTTCAGTGTAAGCTCAAGGCTGGTCACCGCCTGCTCGCATGGGAGAGTGGTGCTGTAGGCCTGCCCACGTCTGCTTAGCTCCCTCTTATTAATGGGCACATTTAATTAAACCAAGCCAGTCTTTCAGTCTGACCAGGGCAATAGTGATGAGAATAAAATTGATGGGAGATGAACAGTTAACAGCAGGAGATACATGGGAGCAAGAAATAAAAGAGCCATAGTCAAACTGAAGAATATTGCTGCAGTATATTATATTTGACATTTACTGCTGTGTCTAATAATGCATCCTTTACTTCTCTCCAGCAGTCATGTTACTTATTATTTTAAATTTTGGAAGCTTTTACTTTCAAAAAATGACAAAAATCTCAGTTCTCCATTCCTCATTAGGGTGCATATTTAATTGTGTTCCTCTGTTCATTATATCTGAATGTTGCCATTCAACCAGAGGAAAGCTGGCAAAAATCATGTAAATGACTGTGCCTGGCTTTTCCAAGGTATTTAAAATTCTATCGTTGTTTCCATAAGCCACAGACAGTGGGTTATTTTTCATGGATAGACAGTGCATTCTTCTCTTGGGGTTTTAATGGACAGACTGTATGAAATGATAACACAATGAATGGGGTACCAACTCTACTATATCAAGGGCCTAAATCAGCTCTTTTAGACAGAAACTCAATGGGTAAAGCATGTTTCAAATAGGTTTTCAGGTACAGGCTATAACACAAAATTTTGGTATCATTTGTGATTAATCCTCATGAAAGGTTAATGATACTTTTTTACAATAAATTAGAGCTAAGGTAAGGAGAATTTTGGTAATGTAGGTTTGGGTGGCGACCAAATAAAATTGATAAGATTTGCATGCCAGAATTAAAATAGAGATGTGATCCATCTTCAAAATGTCAAGGGCTTGGATTATTGGTGAAGGTATAGCAAAGGTAAATCTTCTATTTGCCTAATCATAGTCCCTTCCATATCACACTCTCCTTTCCTGAACTGGAAGTTTCTTCACCGTAATTGTTTTAAGAGAACCTATATTAAGGTTAATTTATAATCAACTGTAACTTAATCATGGTTATTTGAGCTTCCATTTTGTTTTGTTTTGTTTTGTTTTTAATCACTGTGGTGGAAAAAATGGTCTAAGTTGATTTCTTAAAATTCACTCTAAGGAGTGTGAAGAAACGTCTATTTGCAGCTAATGATTCGGGAAATCAAGAATTACCCCCAGTTTGCCAATGAAGAATATTTTTTGTCAGTTTGAAATTTTTTTAATGGAAAATATTCACACGGAATTACCTTTTAAGCATCACCTTTAATGCAAACTCAAATTCCTAACTACCCAGGTATGACACATGATTCAGATCTCCTTTCAGTTCTATTTATTTGGGGAGTCATGAGTTTGTATATAGAATCTCTTTACCCAAAACTATTATACTTTTATACTGATTAGTATTTAATAACCAGATTCATCACTTAATAAATTGTAATGTTATATAACACACAGCAAAACAGTTTCTTTTAAATCATTAAAAGAATTTCAGCATTATATTCTACAGGCTTCCCATTTAATCTTTTTCTAATCATTGTGATTAATAAACTTGTAAAGAAATAATGTCATATAATACACCAGAGAGAATGTACCATACTTTTGGATTTCTAAAAAACAACAGGGGAAAAATGCAACCATGAATACTTATAAAGTATAATTTGCTTCATAATTAATCTATTTTATTAACTTCTTTACTTATGTTTCATCTCCTCTCAAGAAGATGATAAGGTGGCTTATCATTAGAGTGACCATATAATTTATCATCCAAACATTTGAGAGTAAAAGGTTAGTATTAATCATTATTCTGGTACAGCAGACATAAACTAGCACTATCCCAGGAAAGCTGGAACATATAGTCACCCACTTTCCAAAAAGAAGCTCAATACAATGAAACCATAAGGCAGGAAACATAAAACAAAAAGAAAAAAAGAAAGGCTAAGGAGGAAAAGGTAGTGAAAAATCATTTGGGAATGCCCGTCTGAATTTGTTCTATCGAGACACAACATACATTGCTTGGCATGGTGAGAGTTGGGAATTTCCGTATCACTATTCCTAAATTAGCCAGGGTAGGGTAACTGCTGTAATAAAAAAAAATCTAAAATTTCAGTGGCATAATATGCTATTTACTTCTGACTCACATAACAGCACAGATTGGTGAGAGAGTGGTGATTGATGAGCCATGGCCCAGGAACCCAGGCAGGCAGAAGCTCCTTTCTCTTGAATGTGGGAATAGCAAAGTAGCCTTAGGTGTAAACATCCAGCCAAAACATGGGATAAGAAGGAGGGTGTGGAGAATCTCATGGAACTTTTATCATGAGCCAAGTCTGAAAACAATATACCTTACTTTCTCCCACTTTCCTTGGCCAAAACCCTATTGCATGACCCCATCTAACTTCAAGGGAAGCTGGGAAATGTGGTTTAGTAGGTCCACCAGGAGAAGGAGGAAATAGAGTTTGGTGAACACCTAACAATCTCTATCACTCTCCACCATTTTGGTTACCAATAACTTATTTCACTCTTCTTCCTACGTATAGAATAAGGAGATCTCCTATAGTTCCTGCATTGAGCTCAAACTCCAGAATCTCTGGAAGGTGCCCAGTATCTTTATCAGACTCAGATGTGGCCCCTTCTGATCTGCTGATGTATGACTTAGAAAGGCAAATTATTAGTTCCCACCCTCCGTTTCCATACTTTCAGTAAACCATTGTGGAACAGGGGTAAACACCATGGTCGACATTTTATGTTAGGAAAACAGATTATCAATAGTCAACCAGAGAGCATTTTTCTTACTTTTTTTTTTTTTGCAGAACCTTACATTGTTCTTTAGCTTCAGTCACAAATTTCTTCTCATTTTCTTTTTGTTACTTCTCTTGAGAAGTCTCTAAAGTACTTGTATCATATAGAGAATGCATTATATCTGTTTGCTCTCTTATAGCTCAGATGAGCAACTATGCAGCTACTTAGAAAGATTCAACAATCCTCATTATTTAAAGCATATAATGGAGTTAACAAGAAAAGGAGCTTTTTTTATCAGTGATTATAAGGATTATGGAAGAAGATTTATGAGCTCTAAAGGAGTTGAGAAAATTACTTCTGAAACAAGATATACATGAGGAGGAAATAGTATAAAAGCAAAGTTATTTTGTCTCCTGACTTTCAAATTATTGTTAATGAGCTTATATCTTTCTTTATCTCCCAAAACTTGGGTACTTTCTATTTGTTTGCTTTATGTTTAGTGCCTAGAAACCATAATGATATCACTTCATTTTGTTGGCACAAACACCACTGCAGAGAACTGGGAATATGTGTACAAGTCTGATAATATTTATTGAAAATTTTAAACCTCAATTTAAACATAGAAAAATAGCAAATAAACAGAACATTTTTTTCCAAAATTATTTTAGACATACAGAAGAGTTACAACCATAGTACAGAGAGTTTCTGGATACCATTCACCAGTATTTTCTAACATTAATGTCTGATATAACCATGGTACAATTTTCAAAAGTAAAGTATTAATTTGGTATAATGCTATTGACCAACCCAAACTCTATTTGGAGCTCATTATTCTTTCTAAAAAATGGCCTTTCTCTTTACCAGCATCTGATCCAGGAGCCTATGTTGCATTTTGCTGCCATGTCTCCCTAGTCTCTTCCAATCTGTGTCTATTACCCCTTATCCCTTTGTGTATATCTTTTGATTTGAGGTGGGTGTCTTAAAGGCAGCATATATATAGGTCTTGTTTTCTTATTCATTCAGCTGTGCTCTGTATTTTGGTTGAAGTGTTTTAGCCATTTACATTTAAGGTGATTATTGATAGATATGTATGTAGTGCCATTTTATTGTTAGACTATTTTCTTCTGGTGTTTTTTCTCTTTTTCTTCTTCTTAAAGCAGGTCCTTTAACATTTGTTGTAGTACTGGTTTGGTGTTAACAAACTCCCTTTGCTTTTTCTGTCTGAAAAGCTCCTGATTTCTCCTTTGATTTTAAATGATTGCCTTGCTGGGTAAAGTAGCCTTGGTTGTAGGTCCTTGGTTTTCATCACCTTGAATATTTCATGCCACTCCCTGCCTGCCTGAAATGTTTCTGTTGAGAAATAAGATGACAGTTAATTGGTGCTCTCTCTTCTATAACTATCTGCTTTTCTCTTGTAGCTGTTAGGATTCTTTCCTTTTTTTAAGCCTTGTCATTTTAATTATGATGTGTCTTGGTGCAGGCCTGTTTGGGTACAACTTGTCTGGGACTCTGAGCTTCCTGGACTTGTGTGTTTTTTTCCTTCACCAGATTAGGGAAGTTTTGGGTCATTATTTCTTCAAATAGGTTCTTGATCCCTTGCTCACCCTCTTCTCCTTCTGGTATTCCCATAATGCAGATGTTGTTACACTTCATGTTGTCCCAAAAATTTCTTAAGCTCTCCTCATTAAAAAAAATTTTTTTTGCTCCTTTGCTTATGCTTTTTTCCCTACCCTGTCTTTCAAATCAGTGATTTGATCTTCTGCTTCATCTAACCTACTGTTTGTTCTTTCCAGTGTATTATTTATTTCAGATATTGCATTCTTTATTCCTGACTGGTCCTTTTTTTATGGTTTCTATGTCTTTTTTTATGCTATTGAGTATCCTTAAAATTATTACTCAAAACTATCCGACAGATTGCTTGCCTCCATTCCATCTAGTTCTTCTTTTGAATTCTCTTGTTCTTTCATTTGGGGCTTGTTTCTTTGTCTTCCCATTTTGGCTGCTCTTTGTTTCTATGTATTAGGTAGATCTTCAAAGACTCTGTCATATAGCCCTATATCAAACCCTGCCTGTGACTGGCCCTGGGCATCCTGGTTGGAGCTGTCAGCAATCCACAGTATGTGGTTCCCTCTGCCAAGCCTGTTTGTGTGTAGAAATATTCGGGTTGCACACCAAGACTTATTTTAACCTGCACCAGGCCCGAGGAAGGGTCAGCTAAAGTCTCAGCTCCCAGAGATCGGCTTCTGTCTGCACACTTTCTGTTAGGCTTAAAGAGTGAAAGTCTTTCAGCTATACTCCTCAGAAGCAGGGCTTAAGCACCACAGAGTATAGCAGTGTACTTTCTGCAGGTGGGGCCATTGCTTCTCTTTAGGCTGATGCCACCTGGAGTGGAGTGCTCTGCCTAAAAAGATATCTTCTGCGGTATGGGGAATGACTCAACACAGGGATCCAGGAAGCTGACCATTCCGTTCTCTCCCCAGTGCCACCAACCTCAGACTTTCCTCATATGTCTCTGGTCCACTAGCCATCCTCTGCTGGAGTCCAGGGTGAGTGGCTGCAAAAGGAATTTGTAGGCTGGCTCTTTAAGAGGCTCTCAACGTCTCCAGCCATGTCTCCCTGGTGGCCAGATATCTGGCTGCTTTTCACAACCATGTGTTATTTGGGTTCCTTTATTATATATGGTGCTATAGAGTGGGGAACCCAGCTTGGGTCTTAAACCCCTCACTTCTCAAGGGGAACCCCCTGGCCACTGAAATATCCCTCTGGCACTTCAGTTGCCACCTGCGGATCCCAGCCAGCCTTCTCGTGCCTCCTCCACATTCCCTACCAGTCTTGTTGTGGTGAAGTTGTTTCTTCTGTCTGTCCATGGTTATAAGGCCTTTCTCCAGCTAGTGTTCAGCTGGTTATTCAGGATGATTTTTCTATAATTTAGTTGTTATTCCAGTTTGGTCCTGGGAGGGGATTAGAGTAGTTCCTCTTACTCTTCCACCATCTTCAGTCTTGCTCTAGTCTATTTCTAAGGGTAGAGTTGTTTTGCAAAGTAGAATAGCAAGATAAAAGGCAGAAACTGTTTCAGCTTATAACATGAGAAATGAAATATACTCACCAATGGGAGAGACATAAAAAGGCACAATGGAAAGGAGGGTCTTCACCAAATTCATTCTTTTTGAACTCATCTGTAAACAACAGAATTAGATGATTTCCATGTACTCTCCCCACCATTTATAACATTCTATGGTTATTTATATTCATCTCAAGAATTTTCTTTATATTCTTTTAATCCAAATATTGGTTTTGATCCACACAAAACCATGAGACTAAGGGATCAGGAGGGCACCCCTAATTATTGCCACAACCCTTGGAGAGCAGCTGCCTTGTTGACAGGATATCTTTGGTTCTCATCTGAATATGGGCAGTGGTAATATGAACTCTTCTCTGGAGAAAAAGTTTCATTTTCTCTTTATGCTGAAACTCATACTGGTGAGCAGTAGGAAGGGTCAATGTTCTGAATGCTAGAGTATGAAAGGCCCTGGCTGCTGGTTTTGAGAGGAAATAGCTGATTGTAAGACAGACAAATACCCAGCTATTTTGGGTCTCAAAACCCCCTAACAAAAGCACATATGCATGTAGGTAACCTAAATACCTAATATGAAGCGCTATGCATGTCTCTATGTGTGTGTGGTGGGGGGTTTTTAGGGTATGCTTTATTTTGTTTGTTTTTAAGATCATGGATTGTGCCTGAGAACTGGGGCAGATCATTTGTACAGTAAATACGTTAAAGTTCCATTAAAAAGTTAACGTGGACACCTTTTCCTTGGGCAATGATGTTAATATTTATAGCCTGTTTGTAAAAGCAGTCATCTTCTCTGATATGAATGCCTTGCTTTAAAATCTGTTGCTCTTTTTTTTTTAATCCATCCATGTGTTTGTTTCTAATTTTCAAGTGTAATTAATGATCAAAGCATTTCCTCCTCTTTTGTAATCATGGTTTACTCTTCATTTGAATCTGTCAGGCAATACTCAGTGTTGGCCAATTAAGTGTTTGAGCATGTCACCGGTTTATTCTGTTGCTCTAATAGCATCCCCCTGTGGTACAGATATTGAGCCACAGGCTTGCTTAGCAACCTGGGTCTGGCAGTTCACCTCTGACCATCAATCTAATGCAGGCCCAGAGCCTCTTGGCATTTTATACTCAAAGGCCATTTATTTCAGAGATTTGATAGAGAGCCCTGTTTTTTCTTTAGAAATAGTGTAATTTTGATTTGTTGAATCATAGCAATTCCATTTGTGAAGTGCATTTTTGTTTATAGGATATTTCATTAATTTCTATAATTTTCAAAAATGTGCATGGGCAGCATGGAATAAGCATACACCATGGGGTACCAAGGCTGTGCTTCCAATGCAGACTTCCTTATTTATGAACCGGCGGCCTTTGGAAATTCATTTAGTCTCTCTCTCTGCCATTTGAAAAGTAAAGGCTGTGGTATCTACTGGGGAGGGGTTTTGCAGGTTTAGATATAATAAATTTAAAGTATTTGACACAAAGGGAGCACTCAAACTCTGTGGTTAATTTCAAGAAACACCCTCTTCCTCATGCATACATTATGTCTTTAGTGACAAGACCCTCTGTCTTTTCTGCAGTGACCATAAGATTATTTCATTTGGATAAATAACTAGAAATCTGAGAAATAAAGACTAATTAATAATTTTTCAGAGGTGGATGAATATAAATATGTTTTAGTTCTTGTATGAAGCAGATTCTGTGAGATAAACACAGCACTCAAATATTTAAAAAATGACAATTTCTTTCAGGCAAAAATTGAAGTAGAAAAGGTGGATTTTTACTTTTAAAAACTATTCTTTTATTGGCTTTTAATTTTATTTACAAAAGCTATTTGGAGAAGATAAAATAATCTTCTACTCAGATCAAATCAAAAGGACGTCTTTATGATTTCTAGACAATGCATGCATCTTAAACATTTTTACCAAATGTTAACAGTATAATGTTGCCTAATAAAGATGTTGGAATTTCCTTTTAATTATCCTCTTGACTGTGATTTTGGCAGTATACTTACTAATTCTTTTTGACACCAGGGAAATGTATTCTTTAGTGAGCTACTTTTTCTGGATAGAATTTCAGTCAGAGATACATCACTATCTTTTGCTTAAATCCATTTATCTATGTGGAAAGCATTATCCTGGGCTACATCTTTGCTAATGGTTCCTATCACTTTGCCTGGGCAGAAGTCATCCAAATTGCGTTGCATCTGGGGCAGAATTAGAGGACGTGACTTGAATGGTTCACTAATGGAACTGAAGTCCGGCTTCTTAACTCTGACTGTGAGAGGCACTAGCAGGGCTGTCCAACCTTTCAGCATCTCAGGGCCACACTGGAAGAAAAGGAGTTGTCTCGGGCCACACATTAAATGCATTGTGACACATAACCACAAAAAAAAATCTCATAACGTTTTAAGTAAATTTATGATTTTGTGTTGCGCCTCATTCATAGCCGTCCTCGGCTGAGGGTTAGACAACTCTGCTAGGGGTTCTGAATTATCTAATTTGTATTGAGTACCTACCATGTGGCAGATACTATTTAGATACTTCAGAAATAATCAGTCAACTAAACAAACAGAAACCTGCAGAGCTTATATTCTGGTGTGGTGGCTGTGCTTAATACTTGTAGTGAAAATATCCTAAAATAAAAAGTTTCAGTAGGAGAGGCCACTAACATCTTAACATGGTCACTCTCTCACTTGTTAGAATTTACTGGATCTCATGGGATCCCAAGTCCCTTTTGCTGCTTCTGTCTTACAACCCAGTTGTACTTTCAAAGTCCGAGGGAGCATCCCCAACCCTACCTCCCACTCAGAGTGTTGAATGTCTCTGAGAGGCACAAGTTCACCAGGGGGTGAGACTGAGCCTGCGTCCAAGCAAAAAAAAAAAAAAAGACATTCAGTGGAAGGTCGGGCCAGGCTTCAGCTAAGCTCATTCCTCCGTAGAGCCCAGCTAGATAATTCAGTCCTAAGCAGGGTCTGTTCTCTTTGCGGAGCATAGCAATTATCAGTGATGCTTGTTAAACTGCTAAGTCAGAGCCGGAAACTGCCCCAGTAACTGTGATGCAGGGCATTTGACTGACTTCAGAGAAATACTCTGGTCTCTGCTCTTTCCTAAGGTGGAAGGGGGGGTGGGAAGACTAGAGAGTGACTATTAAAATTCCCTTATACTTTTAGAATAGCATAGTTGATAGTGAATGGATATGAAGCTATGGAACTCTGTTGTGAATGTAAAATTTAGGAATACCAGGAACTTCTCCGTCTGTGAATCCTGGCACCCCAGTGATCACCAGAGGTTATCTGGCCATCAACATCCTGCTGGAACCACTTCCTTGAAAGGGCAGCCTTCCCAACAGTGGAGGACTGGGAAGCCTTCTTGTATGTGATTCACTTGGGTTCCCACTCAAAAGGTTAGCATTACATTTTTTTGTAATACATTGCCATATTTTTAAGGCTGGAAATTATATATCAATTCAGTCGTCTTTATGGGAAAATGACACTCCTATTGCTGCAGGTGTTGCATTTCCTGATGTAAGAAATGATCCTTCATAGTTTTATTGTGTGGATAGGGCCATAGTGAAGATGAGTGGGAATGTCCTCAACCACGTATTTTACTCAAGGTTCGGTTTCATTTCTGATTTCAAACCTCTGCATTCCGACAAGAGCGACTCTTTCAAATTGCTTTCCTCCTATAAATCATTTTTACGTCTTAATCATATTTCTTCAGGGATAGATTTTTGTACTTTCAGGAAAGACTGTATAAAAATTCATCAATTTAATAAAAGTTAGATTTTAAAAATTAATTTATTTTAATAAATAATTCATAAACATAATACAAAATTAAAAAGAAACAAAAGGGTATATATGTACAGTAATTTTGCATTTCATTTTTATTTCTCAGTTCATTTCCCCTTAGCAGTTTCTTGTGAATAGATTTGGATACATTTAAGTATATATGACTGTACGTTATCTTACTTTTTTATTTGATTTTTTTTCCTTAATGGTGTACCTTGGTGGCTTCCCCAAGTACACACACAGATATTTACCTCTCTCTCAGTATTCCATCTATAGATGGACCATTCTCCTATTAGTGATATTTGAGTGTCTTCAGTCTTTTGCTTAAGTAGCAATGTTAGCAATGTTATAATAAATATCCTTTTACATACATTTTTGCACACTATGGAAATAAGCAAAGATCAACCAAATGAGAAAAGCAGAAGCTACTTATTCAGGGTTTGCTTTATAGCAAGAGAGTCAGCCACTTGCTTGCATTTTTGCAGAGAGTCAAAGGCAGGTAGAAGAGTAGGAAAACATTATAGTGGAAAAAAAAGAAAAACAGGAAGACTTCAGGTATGCCCTGATTGGAGAGACTGCTGGCCTGGGGAAGCTGGGGCCAGGCATCAGATATGATTGGTTAGGGGAGGCTATTTGGCTTTTCATTGGTCCTAAGTGGGAAGTGGGAACAAAAATGAGGGAAGCTATCAGTTATTAATCAAGTCCTGAACATGTTGAGCTGATTGTTAGAGTTATTGTTTAGTTTTCTGGATTGTTACTAGAGATAGCTGTCTGGCATCCTGCGAGTCTGACTTATAGCCAGCTGGCTTCCTGGGCTGTTTGTTATAGACAAAGGATTGGTTTCCTGGACAGATTGCTTTAGGATGTGGGTCAGAGTTTTAATTTTGTATGTGGGTCAACAAGTATTCATTTGTATAGTCAGTCTCTCAACACATATACAACCATATCTGTAAGATAAATTCCTAAAAGTGGAATTTCTGAGTCAAAGATACATGCCATTTAATTTGTATAAAGTTTGTTAGGTTGCTTTCTATAAATTGTGGTTCATGTGTAGTCTTAACACCCTTGTGAGGAGCTAACCGGGTGTATTACCAAATTTCATCCTTGTAAATTTGAGAGATAAAAAGTAGTATCTTAGTATAGTTTAATTCGTAGCAAGGTAGAGGTTTCTTTGTGGTTTTTTTTCATGAATTAAATCAGATCTTTCCTTCTCTGTGAAGTGTCTGTTCACATCTCTGGTACTGGCATGGTTTTAAGTGCTTCCATGTTAGGGAAGGTATTGATAAGAAAGTAAGTCTTTGGAATTTGGAATTATCACCTTGAAAATTCAACCTAGAATCAGGACAGGACAAGAGATCTGTTTTAGCAAAGTTCAAGTACATAATACAATATTGTTAACTATCATCACCAGATCTCACTTGCTTTATAACCGAAAGTGTGTGCCCTGCGACCAGCATTCCCTGTGTCCCCCACCCATAGCTGCTGACAACCACCACTCTTCTGTTTCCATGATTTGACTCCTTTCCAATTCCATGTGTACGTGGGATGCTATCATTATTTGTTTTTATTCTGTCTGACTTATCTTACTTAGCATAATGCCCTCAAGGTTCATCCATATTGTGGTGAATGGTAGAATTTTTTTTATGTCTGAAAAATATTCCATTGTGTATATTGGATGGATGAATAGATAGAAATGATAAATACACTTTTTATTCATTCCTCCATCAACAGACACTTAGGTTGTTTCCAAGTACATGTGCTTTGGCACTTGGGCAACTGAGGCTGTATTCCCAGCTCAGCCACTCATGACTTTGAGGAAGTAGTCACCTTCATCCTCCTCCTCTTCCTCATTGGTTCAAAAAATATTAATACCTATTTGAAAGTTCCAGGGGAAAGCTTTTAGCACAGTGCCTGGAATATTATTAGTACCCAGTAATTGTTGGCTCAGGTCCTCCTCTTTGGTATCTAGAGGACTTTCTAGCCACCTGGATATCTAGGCAATACTGAGATTATTAGCAAAAATTTGAAGTCAAACCCCCATTAACACAAATAACAGACACAAAAGCTTTCTATATTGGCAGGGTTTCTTCAATTAAAGAGTCCTAGTAAAACCATGGGGAAGAAGGAGGTTGGGAGCCATGGCGGATGTATGTAGGGTAATTTTGTTGCAGATGCAAATTAGTTTTCCTGTCATTTGCTAGCAAGCGCACTGTTTATAATAGCTGTTCATAATGAATCAGGCTGATATTTTGTCCATACATTTTCCCTTGAGGCTTTAATAACTCTGCTTCTATGTTTTATGGTTACTTGTGGAATGAGACCCTGGTGGAAATACAATCCTATTTTATAGCCTCTGTAGAAATGAGAAGCAGGATAAAAAACAGCAAAGGAAGCAAATTAGTGGTCAGAAAAGTTCCAAGAAAGAGAGGGGTGCTTCTTTAGCCATGCCTGAAAATCGTAAGAGGAAGATGAAGGGTCATCTAGAAAGTCTACAACAATGAAGTGATTGAGCAGAATTAAAAATATAGCAAAGGTTCTTGGGCTTGGATAGGTAGAAACCTTGGTGACCTGAACTAAATGGTCATAATATTCAGCAAATACTTACTCATACCTGCTATGTTTTAGACCCTTTATAAGCTCTAAACTGCAGTATGCCATTAGTCTCTTATGCCTGTTTGTATTTAAAAATACTTAAAATGAAACAAAATTTAAAAATTAAGTTCCTCAATAGCTCTAACAATATCTCAAGTTCTCAAGCCACAGAGCATGTGGCTGGTGGTTGCTGTATTGGACAGTATGAAGGAACATTTCATTTACTGCAAAAAGTGCTTCTGGGCAGTGGTACCCTTGAGGTATCATGTGAGGTACATAGATGATTAAGACATGACCCCTGACCATGAGAAACTTACAATCTTTGAAGGCAGATGAACTATTCCCAGGTTGAGTGTTTGATCCCCAGTCGGGGCACATATGAGAAGGCAGTCAATCCGTGTGTCTCACATCAATGATCAATGTTTCTCTCTCTTGCTCTCTCACTTTATTGCTCTCTCTCTCTCTCACTCTCCCTTTCTCTCTCTCTGAAAGCAATGAAAAAAATGTCCTCGGATGAGGATAAAGTAAGAACAAATTTTAAAAAATAAGTTAATTATGAGCTGTGACCAAAGTGTGTTCACATACTGTTGTCGGTGTGAGGCTACCGTGAGGAGGCTTAAAAGAGATGGGTTGTAGGAAATATAGGAGGTTGCAGGAGAGCAGCTTCCAGGAAAGGCTTCACAGAGAGTGTAGAAATGGCCCAAATCATAAAAATGGGTTTTCCCCAGGTGGACAAGGGTGGAGAAGAGCAATGTAAGCAGAAGGAGTAGAAGAGCAAATCAAGAAAAAGGGAAGCACTGTGGAGTGTTCAGGAAAATGCCCCTGGTTTAATGTGGCCTGGAGTACTGAGCCCAGGAAGGTGAGGGAGGCCAAAACTGGGAGGATGTGGACACCACACCAAGGGGTCCAGGCTTTGTCTTTTGGGAAATGGGGAAACAGTGAAAGGTTTTAAGCAGCTGAGTGAATTCTATGAACAGATTTACGTGACTTGGAATGGAAAAAGCCTGGAGTTTGTTGCCAAAGAGTTGATGTTTTGAATGCTGCACATTTCACTGTGTCTTTGGTCAAGTTATTTAATTCTGTTTTTGTTTGTGTGTAAAATGAGACATATCTCCACTTCATAGGGAAGATATGAGGATGAAGTAACAGAAAGCAACCAGTATAGTCTCTGGTACATAGTAAATGTCTAATAAATATTAGATTCTTTTCTTTTGGCCTCATTGTGGCAAAAGAAACAAAATGAATGAGGCCCGTCTCTGCCCTCAGAGACACAATGTGTTAATCAACTAATTAACTGATGTGCCTTAATGATGTTGTGTGGGAGTGGGAATGTGAGGAGGAGTAGGATAAGGACACAGGTGTGGTACACCACACACACACACACACACACACACACACACACACACAGAATCTTGTCTTGCCCAAGGAGATATTCTAAACTACGTGGTGTGTCAGGGTGTGTGTATTGGGGATTATTTTTCAGTGAGGGAATGGACATCCTTAAAAACAGAGAATCAATTGAACCAAGGAGAAGCTAATGTTATAGAGATAGAAAATATAGGTGGTCCCCAGTGCAATCATGAGACAGAAATGAGGTGAATCCTGCAGCGAAACACCTGCCAACCTTCTGCCTGTCCCAGAACTTGTCCTGGTGGCTGCTGGGCTGGGAGGAAGCATGAAGGAAGGGCATGGTGGGCTCTTCATGAGGCTTACAAGTCTGGGACATGGGACACTGCTTGTGGAGGTAGTTGGATTTACATGAAAACCTTCTGTCTATGATTTAACGCCAAATTCTACTTTTCTCTGACCATATCTCAGTTCCATTTTTCTTTCCAACATTTCCTGTTTTCTCATAGCAGTTGAAAATTGCATTCAATTAGTGCATTAAAACTCTAGTTCTTGTTGTAAATATATAGCAGTATTTCCTAGTTAAAGACCCTCAACTCCCACTGCCATTGAAAATAAGTGAGGGCACAATCACCCATAATAGACAGGGTCTGCCACAAAATAACACCCCCTTTTTATTATAAAACTATAAGCATGTAATTCCATAACATAGCAATATCACACTCAAGTACACCATATGACATTTGAGGTGAAATGTTCAAATTAAAACTATAAATTATTATATGTGTATTATTACCCTACCAACCACAGTCAAGCAGATGTCACTTTTGCTGGACCTTGTATATTATAAAAAACACCTTCGGCTAGATTTCTGTCAAATAAAGGGTGATAGCAATGATTATGTGCCATTTATTGAAAGCTCTGAATAAATTTATTTATATCTGATTAATGAAACATTGGAAAATTAATTGTCAAGATGTGCAGTTTGATGCATAAAATTTTTCAAAATCCCTGGCCCGTGGAGGCGGGTGGGGGGGTCAAAGGGGACATGAGGAGGTGAAGAGACTGTGAGTCACTGGCCTGTAGCAGGACGGTTGCAGGATATTGGAGGATAAAAGCAGCTACATCATCTTTTAAAAGAATTGCTGAAAATCAGTCACATTTCTATATATGTTACCCGATTTGAAGTATACATAGATCAGAAGTGCCTTTTTATTTCAACGTTTTGTTTAGAAATGTAATTGGAGAGGTAGAATCCCATAAGGTTGCAAAATAGTCCGGAAATCATTTGCCATGAGAATGGCGGTGAGAATGGCGGTGAGAATGGCGGTGAGAATGGCAGACAAGTCCAGGTGCATCAACACCAGAGCACTGCTGTCCCTCCAAACTTCCAGGGCTAAACTGTCTTCGAGTCAAGTTAGCCACTTGTTTCTGTTTCTTTTTTTAGTGCAGTGAGGTATTTTAACAAATATTCAACTTAGAACATTCACTTAAATTTTTTAATCTTTGTAGATTTATAGTATTGCAATTCCACTGTCAAAATGACAGATACTGATATGTGTTTTAAGGTAAGCTTACGTGATTATTTTCAGAGCACTGTATCAATCAATGCACTGACAGGCCATAAAATGTTACAGCTCATAGAGAACTAATAAATACTCAATTTTCAAGGTATATCAGAAGAACTATAAATTAAATTGATTATATAACTATAATTAGTTCACTATTTCCAGACAATTTTGTTTGAGAATGTCTCTATCAATGATAGATTTTCACTATTTGAAAAGGACCTGGTACTTATTAAGTCTGTCCAGTTTCACACACTGTACATGAGTTGTTTACTTTTTTATTACATGTCCCAAATATCTCCCTTCTTCTCCCTTCCTCGAGATGAGTGCATTGTCTCCTCTGGCTTCAACCACCTCATGTATGCTGATGGTTTCTAAATCCATTATGCCTCCCAGACATCTTTATCACTGCACAGATCCCTATGCCCCAGTGCCCACTGGTCATGGCTTGGATGGGATTTCCCCTTACAACTGCAGACCTGAAAAAATGTTTTGAGTACATGTAGTTCAGTTGGGAGGATATCCCAGAAAGCTCCAATAGGGGCGTGAGGAAGTGATATGGGAATCAAGGGTTTGTTATGAAGCAAGATACCACTCCCTGCAACTGGGATTCAGTCCTGCCGGAGGCTCTGGGAGACAGTGTACAACGTGCTTTAGATTTATTTTTCTTCTGAGAGACAAGTGAGCTGTCATTGTTATCTTTGCCTGAAGGCTGATTCACAGATGAGCTCCCATCAGGTGGGTTTGGAGAGAATGCTCCCAGGTCGAGAGTCACAGGTGCATGCGCAAGGGGTGTGGGCAGTGCACCAGTGTCTGGAAATGCCATTGCCATGGAAATGTCACTCAGATTCATCAGGCTCTGTGTGTCCAAATTTATTTTTCCTCCACACCCCTAGGGACATGCTATAATTTACTCCTTGATCCAGGCAGAAACCACTCCCACCCCACCCCATCCCTCACTTCCTCTCAGGAACCAAATCACATTAATCTTACCTCCTCGATAGATCTTTCCACCCTGGTGCAACATTACATTAGTCCTTCATTATTTTCCCCATACTTTCCTACCTGGTTTGCTGCTGGTCACGCCTGTTACCAGCCTTTCTCCCTCCAGGGGTGAGAGTTGCAAAATATAGATCTGATCATGTCCTTTCTCTGTTTAAATCATTAATGACTGCAGGGTAAAGTTTAAACTCCCTGGTCTTGCCTGCAAGGCCCTTCATAGTATCACCATTCTCATCCCAGGCCACATCCTCATTGCCCTGTGCACTCTGGACACACGGAACCCCTGCAGGTTAGCTCTTCACACAGGCCCTATCCAGTCCAGCTCGTCCATGAGGTGTTCCCTCCTGAGGGTGCCCAGTTCTGGCTCCTGACCTGGCTGTGGCTATGTTTGCTCCATCATTTAACACTTTGGTATTATGTGCTCCTTACTTGTCTATCTCATCAGCTGAGCCCTAAGAGCCCTGAATGCAGAGGCTCTCTGTTAGCCTCAATCCTAGTATCTGGCACAGTACCTGCTCACAGTAGGTGCTCAATACTTGAATTAATTAATTTGCACAGATCCGTGTGCCCCAAGGCCCATTGGGCATGGCTTGGATGGAATTTCCCATTGTAATAGCAGACCTGAAACAATGGTTTGAGTGCTAGTAGTTCATTTGCACTCTTCTTTAATCCTTAAAGCAGTCCTAAATGATTTCATTATTATCTATATAGGTAAAAATGTAGAGGTCAGGTAGATTAAATACCTTGCTCAAGATCACAGAGTTAATAAATGATCAAACCAGGATTTGAACTCAAATCTGTCTCCAAGGTCCATATTCTTTCTTTTAAATCACATTAATTTTTACCATTATAAAGCACTAAACATTTTCTCTATTTTACTTTTTATGAATTTAAAGAAAATAACCCAAATTTTTAATTTTTTCTAGAAATAAATGTGTTCACAGGTGGCTTCTTCTAGCAAGGAGATAATAAGCCACCAGGAAGATAAGACCTGCAAGGTTTACGTAGAGCTTGCTGAGAGTAGCCTGTGACTGTAGTGGAACTTCTATGTGTGGTGGTTAGACCATGGTGATGAACATCCAAGGTTAGATTGTGGTGCCTCTGCGTTTGTGGAATTTAAATAAGCATCGGTCAGTTTGACAGTCAAGAGGATATGTATGAGGATGGGCAGAGTGAGGAGATTTGGAAATATAGGCAGTAAATTTTCATACATCACTGATTATTCATCAATTACAAGGCAGGTAAGGTGTGCTTATGGGTTTTCACTGTACTATTTATATACCCCTGTCTCCTGCAAGAGCTACTTATACACCATGGTCCACGCTTGACAGTCAATGTCAGTTTCAGTATATGATGGAAATAGAGAGGTCACTGAATTTAGAAATAAACAAAAAAAAAAGGTGGACTAAAAAAATATTACTTTTGAAATAATGCATGAACCTCAGAAATTATAAGGAAATAATTTCCAAAAATGAAATTAGATAACCCTCAAAGGAGTATCTTTTTGTTATGGAGCTTAAAATCAAAATTTATTTACAAACGTTATTAAATTATTTATAAATTCAAAATTATAAAAGCATATAAGTTCTGAGTCAGTTGGGTTGCTTATCTAAGGACTTGGATATTATAAGCCTTGGAAAATTCAAATGCGCTAAATTTCAAGTAGGGAAGGAAATAAATGAGAAAATTAATGTAAGAACCATAGTATATGGAGTATAGTAAACAATGAATAAATGCTTATTTATCATTAGTTATCATTAATATTATTATAAGAAAAGACAATTGGTGCATGAGATTTTGTTCTTCTGTGATGCTGGTATTAGTTAACATCCAGCTAATGAACAGTTTTACCACTCACTTGCATGAGCACACATACACTGGCTCTTCCAATGAGACTGAAATTAAATTCAAGATTTAGTACGTGCTCACAATCCTACCCTCAAAGAACATAGCAAACACAAAAGAAAAATTGAAGTATCAAATGCTATTTTCATACGGATCAGCCCCCTTACAATACCTGCTTTAATAATGTTTGCTTGAGTTAAACTTTTAGGCTGAATGTTTGCATTAGTCCAATATCACCAAACTGCAGTAGGATCCCTTTTCTATCAACTCTATCTTTAAGAATATACCCCATATTAAATTGGAGACAGAAAGTGCTAGTGTTCCTGGGATTTCCCAAGTAAATGTTGAAATTTAGGAGGTGATTAATAGGTCTTTCGCCCTGATAGGCTGGGCTAGTGGCTCAAATGCTTAATTCTGAATTCCCAGAATGAATGATACCATTCCACTTGAACCCAAAATGATAATTGACAGGAAAGAAAGCAAGTATTAAAATTATATTCTACCAGCTTTGAAACATGCACTTGATAGCCTACTCAAATGTATTTCTGAAGATCATGTTCTGTGGAGAAAAGAAAATGATATCACATACCCCTGAACTTGTAAAGCCACAGGTAATTATGTCATCAAGGATCTACATCATCATGTGAAAGTATTGCTTGATAATATCTGCTCATTCTAAACAAGCCTTCCAGATCATCTGAAAGAATATGACCAAGTTGTGGCCACAAGGCTGCCTCACTTAGTTGATTTCGTATATGGTGCAGGGGAGGGGCAGGTGAAGGTCTCTGCTGATCATTGATCTAAAAGAGACAACTGGATATTGGGTTTGATGTGACGCCCCCAGCACTGCCCCAGGACCAGTGCTGGCTAATCCTGTCCTTTTATTTTTTATTTTTTATTGCTGAGGGTTTAAAAAATTAGATGTAGTATTTTTCTTTTTTGTGGGTACTTTTATGAATTATAAAAGATTCAGATAACCACCACCACCACAGTGCAGATATAGAACAGTCCCAGACTTCCCCAAAATTCCCTCATGCTACCTCTTTGTACTTTCCCATGTCTCTGGTAACCACTGATCATTTCTCTCTCCCTATGCCTTCTCTGGAATGTTATATACATGGAATTACTCTACGTGTAACCATATAAGACTGGCTTTTAAAATTTATTATTAAGCTTTTGAGAGTCATTTATATTGTTCTTTGTATCAATAAGTTGGTCCCTTATATTGCTGAGCAGTATTCCATTGTATGAATGTACCTCCATTTGTTTATACATCCTTCCATGGGAGGACATTTGGGTTGTTTTCAATTTTTCACTACTATGTCTAATGCTTCTGTAAACATTTATGTACAGGTTTTTTTGTTGTTGTTAATGTAAGTTTTTATTTCCCTTGGGTAAATAACTAAGGGTGGGAATGCCAAGCCAAATGCTACATGTTCAGGTTTATAAGAATCTGCCAGACCATTTTTTCAGAGTGACCATACTATTTTGCATTCCTCTAGCACTATGTGAGAGGTCCAGTTCCTCCATATCCTTGTCAACACTTGTTATGGTCAGCATTTTTTATGTTAGCCATTCTAATAACTTTGTCTTTCAATAGACAGGTTTCTATTCTCTGTGCCATCAGAGACCTTCAGTGGTGGCCCAAATTGTCTGCCAAGAAATCTTGCAACATATTCTCTAATTTAAAATATTGGACTCATTTAAATCCAAAAAGTATATGGTGGCACAAGATACTTCTAAATACCGTCCTGTATTGTAAAATCATTATTATCTTCATCCTATGACAGCCCAAATGCTTCTCATGGTTAGGGACGAAATATGCCCTGCTATTAAGGAGATCCATTTTTCTTTACATTGGGCCTAGCTTAAGTATTTAAGTTATAAAATGTCAAAGAGCACCCGTAAAAATTTATGTAATCCTTTGGCCTCATCTTCATTACCATTTATGATGAAGCCACACTGCTCTCCCTCCAGCAGCCTGCTTTCAACAAATATTTGTTGAGCTCCCTCTCTGTGCCAGGAACATTTTTAGGTGTTAAGGATACAGCAGTAAACAAACAGACCCAATGCTTCCTCACAGTGTTAAAATTTTTAGAGTGGGTCAGGCAACAGAAAATAAATAATTTAAGTAGCTAACATTATAATGCAAAGTACTAAAAAAATTAGAGCAGGCCCCAAGTTTGGAATCTTAAATAGAGAGGATAGGAAAAGCTTCAGCAAGAAGGTGTGTTTTCATTAAAACTTGAGAGAGGTGAGGGCAAACTCCACAGATACCTCCATAATCCTGTTACAGATGGAGGAAACAATGGCACAGGCTCTGAGGCAGAAGCATACAAGGCATGATCAAAGAGCAGCAAAGACTCAGGTGGCTGATGGAGAGCATGAGCAGGAAGACAGTACCAAATAAGATCAGAGGTAATGGTGGATGGTATTATATAGGACCTTGTAAGCCACTATAATGATTTTGGCTTTTCCTGTAGTTGGGAAACCATTGGAGGGTTTTGAGAAGACAGGTGGTTGAACTTTTCCATGTACTGTGTAGACTTGGGGCCAAGAATGGAAGCAGAAAGACCAGTTTAGAGGCTATTGCAAGTAATCCAGGCAGACATGGCACTTTTGACCAGGTGGCACTAATGTGAATCTAGCCAAGCTGAGGGAATGTCTTTTATCTGAACATCCTGATAATATATTGAATGCTATAGCTATTTTAAGGTAAAGAAGACTCATTTTTAGCTTTCTGGCATATGACCCACATTTTAATTTCATCAAATATGAAAAAGCTGTGCTTGAAGAATCTACACAGTGCGTGTTGTAATTCCAAGCCAAAGAAGCTGCACTAATCATAGAACTTTGACTCCATGTACTCTGGAAAATGCTGCATTTATAGGTCACAGTTGAAGTGTAGGGCCTCAGTCAGATGACGCAACTATCCCCAGTATTGAGGACACTTCTAACATTTTGTAGCATGTTAGGGAGGTATTGGCAGGTCCCGTGGCCATTCACAGGCAGGCAGATGGAAGCTCACCGGAGGTTTTCATCTCTTCCATACATTCCTAGTACAGTCAAGAACTATTATATTATGAGCCCCTTTTAGAAACTATTATACAGAACCTTCTGACATATTAAAAATTATGAAAACTGTCTTTGCCAAGCAAAATGGCATTAGAAAAAAAGTCTTGATGTTCTTCACTCAGATGGCAGCACAGTGATACTAGATTACACATTATTTTTTGATATTTTGGTAAAGAAAGAAACTGCTTGTTTTCCACATCAGCAAGCACTGGTGTTAGTTTCTGCCAACAGGCTTGAAAGAAACCTTATCCAAGGTCACACGCATCACCTCCTCCTTCAGAGCCACTTTTTCAAGAAGCTTCATCATGGAGTACAGCAGAATATGAAGTTTTTCTCCATGTGGAGTGGTTTTCTGGGTTTCCAGTAAACACCTTCAAACACGAAAACTGCATTGCAGGAAGCAGTTTCATTTATTTGAGATAAGAACAAAGTTCCCTGAGGCAACAGTTTGATAGGAAGGCATACATTCATATGTGAACTTATTTAATGGATATTTTAAGCCCATAGTATTCAAACTGGGGTCTACAAAGATTTCAAAGGAGGAGAGGGGCATGGATAGATTTTAACAAAAAAAAGTCTCAGAATTTCAACTTCCTGTTAAATTTTTCTCTAGAACTGATCTGCCTGAGGACACATTTTAGATTATTTTTCCTTTCCCACTTTTTCTTTCATAACTGCCCTTCTTCCACTCAAAATTAAAAGGAAGCAGTTTTTTATCCACCCCAAATTTAATATGCTGCATTGTCCAGAGCGTAGAAACCTCCAGGATATAAAATATTGACACTGATTTGGAGAAGGGTACTGATTTCTCATGACTAGGTAATAAATCATTTTGCAAGTCAGGTAGTTCCCAATTCTTTGATTTCAATGAAATAGAAGAATGACCTAATCTATTGTCAACTGACAATTATTTGATGACAGACTGATTTTAAGACTATAATGTAGAAGGAGTTTAGAAACTTGAGCACCATTGTTAAAACTTGAACAACAGAACCGAATTACTAGAACTGAATTCTTATCCATTCTCACCTACTTATATAAATAAGATTTCTCAGGCTTACAAACATAAACATAAGTAGGAATAAAATTGATGCAAACACTTTCATTCTACTTAGCTAATAGTCATTCAAAGATATATGAACTAACAGAAAATAGGTTGATTCACTTCATTCTATGATGCAATTCCAATAAAAATAATTTTATTTTTAATAATTATCAATCAAAATTTGTAATGTATTTGTGTTGTTTAAAGTATGCATTACTAATCATTCTAGTGGTAATTAAAACTAGAATAAATTTCGAACACCTAAAGACTTGACACAGAAAATAAATTCTAAAAATGCATTCATATTTTATAAAAAAATAATATTGAGTAGTAGTAAAAGAATTTTCAAGTATAAAATTTCCATTAAATTCAGTTGAAATTCTATAGGTAAAATAAAATGTCAAATTCTTCATCTGTTTACTATTTCTGCCTTTTACTCTGGATCTTCTAGCATTTTTATCAGTTATTTTCATCTCTGTCTCTAGAAATTCCAACCTCTGGGCTGTCTCTGAATATGCTTTTGCTGATTGTTTCTTCTCTTGACCACAAATCACTTTTTCTTGCTCTGTTGTGTACATTATAATTTTTGTTAGGAGGAACATTTTGAGTAAGATATTAATATTGACTGAAGAAAATATTTCTCTCTCAAAAGGGGAATTCCCCTTTTCTATCAGGCTGCTACAGTGGGGACTCAGTCAATCTGAACTCTGTTTGAACAGACCTGAGTCTCTTTTCCACCTGTAGTTTGATCATGCTCACCACCACTGGCCTTACGTATTTAGAAGTCATTATCCCACCTCTCTTCTGACAGCACCTGGTATCAGAGCATTGCAGATTACAGAACCTCCTTGTGCTTCGGAGTTCAATGTTCAAATTTGGGAACCATGAGTGATCGTGGTTACAGCCTGGGTGGAGTGGTTTTGCATCACTGGGAAGTTTTCCTCAATATCTAGCCCCGATGCTGCTTTCTGCATCTGGGGAAATGCCTTTCCCCCTGGCTGCCCATCCCCCAGCTTTTGGAGTGCCGCTGCTCTATGTTTTATGAAGACCTGGAAAGCCCTGAATGAGTTTCTCTCGGCTGTTCTGCCCAGCTGTTAATCTTGGGTAGTTGAGAGTTTGGAGCCCTTCTGATTTCTTTAACTCAGCTCTCCACCCATGTCCCCCATCACTTTCCTCCTTTTGAAAGAGGTTTGCACTTGGGAGAGGAGATCTTTCTCAGCTTTTCTTCTCTGACACCTAGCTTTAGGCATATTGCCCCCCATACTCAGTGAAGACCTGTGGGTCAAAGTTGGTAGGTAGGTGATTTACTTTACAGAGTGAATGGTGATCCTAGGGTCATAATCCATCATGTCATCCCACATCCAGCTGTGCAGTATTTGTTCAGTGTGTAGCTGGCCTCTTACTCTCCTCTATGGGAGAAGCCACAGTCTCTTCTTTCTCATAAAGGTGTGCATCTTTCTGGGGTTTACTTTATTTAGGCATCTTTATAACCTGTCTGGCTTCCTTGTAACTCATTTCATTATATATTTACTTAAAAAATTTGCTTTTGGGGGTCGTGACAATGGTCTTCTGTGACTGTCAACATCCAAACCAGAAGTTCTATTTAAATATATATTAAAACTGATGATTGTTTATATCAAATCATTCAGTAATTAATTATATTAATTCCATTTAAAAGTGATGTTTCAACTTGATTTTACTTTTTAAAACTTTTTTTATTGTTGTTCAAGTACAGCTGTTTCCATCTGCCCCCCACAACTGCCCCCTCCCCGGCCATCCTCTCTTCCCACCCTTAATCCTACTCCCCTTGGTTTTGTCCATGTGTCCTTTATAGATGTACCTGAAAACCCTTCCCCCTTTCCCCCCATTATCCACTCCCACCTCCTCTCTGGTTAAGAACAAACTGTCAGTTTGTTCTTAATTTCAGTGTCTCTGGTTATATTTTGCTTGCTTGTTTGTCTTATTGATTAGGCTCCACTTATAGGTAAGATCATATGGTATTTGTCTTTCACTGCCTGGCTTATTTCACTTAGCATAGCACACATTTATCATAAAAACATTCAGCAAAGTGGGAATAGAGGGAACATTTCTCAACATGATAAGGCCATATATGAGAGACCTACAGCCAACATCATACTCAATGGGCAAAAAATAAAAGCTTTCCCACTAAGATCAGGAACAAGACAAGGATATTCACTTTCACCACTTCTATTCAACATAGTATTGGAAGTCTTAGCCACAGCAGTCAGACAAGAAAAAGAAATAAAAGGCATCCAAATTGGAAAGGAGAAAGCAAAACTGTTATTGTTTGCAGATGACATGATACTATACATAGAAAATTCTATAGACTCCACCAAAAATCTACTCAACCTAATAAGTGAATTTGGCAAAACAGAGGGATATAAAGTAAATATTCAGAAATCCAAGACATTTTTGTATATCAACAATGAAATATCAGAAACAGAAATCAGGAAAAAAACTCCATTTGATATAGTAATAAGAAAAATAAAATACTTATTAATAAACCTAATCAAGGAGGTAAAAGACCTTTACTGAGAAAACTACACAACACTGAAGAAAGAAATTAAGGAAGACACAAACAAATGGAAGCATGTACTATGTTCATGGATTGGAAAAATTAACATAATCAAAATGTCCATACTACTCAAATCAACTTGATTTTAAAAGATTAGTATATATACCATAATAGGCCAAGAATCACATTCTTCCGAAGTATTTAGACTTATGATGAAAAATTTAAGATGTCAATTTTTAAAATGTAAGGGAATGTATCATTTTAAATATTATTTTGGGAGTACATGACTGATAGCAGCCATTATAATAAAGTTTGCCTTTTTATTATTTCTTGTTGATGGGAGTTAGGTTGACTGGCCTAGCTTTGCTTCAACTGCCAGCCTTCTGAAACTTGACTTTGATCATTTTTCTGCAAGCTGAAGCAGCATGGCGTCAAAGCCTGTCAACTTCTCTCTTGATGGGAATTGAAGATATATGAAACAAGCTAGAACTCTTCAGAAGAATACATTTTAAAAGTTACCACTTATTTATTTTTTTAATTTTCATCCCAAAGATGTATAATTTTTCAATATTCCTGATTTAGATAAATCTAAGTTTCAACTTCTAGCTGAAATGTAATACATTGAGAATTCAGAATTGTTACTGGACAAAAAGAATTAATTCAACAATTTTTGCTTTACCAAACCAGCAATCTAAAATAGCCTACTTCAAAATAAACACTATTCAATATATCATATAGGAAATATGTTTACTATTTTAGTGTATTGTTTATAATAAATTATTGATTCAATTTTCTTTTTTTTAAACCTAAGTTTTCATTATATAACATTCACTTTGGCATTGCATGCAGCCAGATTTAAAAGATTATAAAGTTGCTTTTTGTTACTCAAATTTAAAAAAAAGGACAATCAATTTTGAATAGGTTGCTGACTTTGCCATTTGATAACTAAGCAATTTAGAGGAATTATTTGAAGATAAATTTGGCTACACTGTTTCTTTTTCCAGAATGCTTCTTATGTTGTCAAATGACTAGATGGTACACAGTGAAAATGGTTATTTTCTTCTACCTCTATCAATTCAAGACATAATTATTTGGATGGAAAAGAGAATTAAGTTTGTGTGTATTTACTATCAGTTCCTTATAATATAATTTAACTAAGTAATAATTATCAGAGAAGTAAAAACTGATTTAAGTGAAAATTTTAAATTCTCAAATACTTCAGAGGTAATCAGACAAACAATTAAAATTCTAACTATAAATAAGCCATATTTTCACTAAAGCAATTTTTCTAAAAGCTGAACAACCCTACTTTTCCTGATTACTTTATGTATCTGTTCAAGTAATGTAAAAACAACACAAAACTTGGTACTTCTCACTAAATTATCCCTCTTCCACAATTAAAAATATTTTATGTAGTGTAAAACGTTTGGAATACAATAAGTGTTGATTAGTTTACAACTTTCACTTGACAACTAACATAAACAACCATCACTTAGTGAACAGTTATTCTTTGCCAAGCCCTATGCTAGGCCCTTTACAAAAGTGATTTCACTTGATCCTTATAACAGTCTATGAAATAGGCATTATTATTATCTCCTCATTATTATTATTATTTCCTCATTCTGGAAATGAGGAAACCAAGCTAAGTGAAGTCAGACAACTCGCCCAAGACATAACCAGTAAGTGGCTTAGCAAGGATTTGGACCCAGATCTAATTCCAGTACACTTGACCACACTACTGCCCCAGTGTATTCTGTGTGTTGAGCAGTCATATTTTAAGACACCAAATATCAAATGTTGCTTCTCTTCTAATTAGCTATTTCTGTAATAATGCCATGTTAAAAAAACGCACTCCAAAAATACTGCTTCCAACAATTAGCATCTATTTTTTCTGATCACAGGAGTGTGGGGCAGGCAGGAAGACCCTTTTTCAAGCTCAGCAGCACAGGCAGGAAGACCCTTTTCATTGGTGAGCAGAACTTGGCTTCGGCCTTAGAATTGAGTCTGCGTCTGCTCCATGTGTTATCATGTTCTTCTCAGACCAGCTGCTCCCTAAGACATGTTTGTCTTATGGCAATTCACAGAAGTAGGAATACAGTGAAAACCATACAAGCATATTTTAAACTTTCCTTTGCATCTCGTCTGCTCTTAGTCCATTGGCCAAAGGAGATCAAAAGGCCAAGTCCAAAGTCAGTGGGGCAGGAACTATGTACTCTACTCCATGGGAGTATAACTTCTTCCCCAAGGGAGAGAATATTTCTAATAAAAATTCAATTTATTTCATATTTCTTGGGAAATGCTGTAGATAGAATGCTACTTTTGTTATGATAAACAGTACATGCTAAATCTATGCAATGAAAGTGTGTATATATTGCAAACTCTATGTAGAATAGAAAAAAGAGGCATATTTATAAATTGTCAAAGTGGTGTTTCTGTTTTTATGGGTAAAATTTTAATGTTTATACCAACTCCTTAATTTTTAAAAAATAAAGATCTGCTGCTATTTGGAAAAATAACTCTAATAAAGCTTAAAGTTATTTTAAAACAAGGTGGGTTATTAAAAAATACATATATGCACACAAAAAATTAAATTGCATCTTGATTGCTAATGCAATTCTATAATAAAATGGAAAAGTATGAAAAAGGGGAAGAGAGTAACTTTATAATGGAGAAGCCTGAAGAACTCTACATGTGAGGGACATATGACAAAACATCTGACAACTCATTTTTAAAACTGTCAAGGTCATGAAAAATGAAGAACAGCTGAGAAATTGTCACAACCAAGAGAAGCCTAAAGAAACATGGCAACTAAATGTAAAGTGGCATCCTGCTAAAAACTAAGACATTCTGAATAAAATATAGACTTTAGCTAGTAATATTGTATCCATAGTGGTCTATGAATTGTGATAAATGAACCCTACCAATGTAAGATGTTAATAGTAAAGGAAATTGGGCGTGGGATATATGGGAACTCTGTTACTATCCTCACAGTTTCTCTGTAAATATCAAACTATTCTAAAATTATAGAAACTTTCCTTAAGAAAAAATGTTAAATTCAAGTTGTATAAAGTAAAGAAAAAATAATAAAAACAGGTTAAAAGACAAAACCAAGTACTGGGGGAAAAATTTAAAGAAAGAAAATCATAATGATGTAAATAATGGCTCTGGAAACATCCCCAGCATCACTAAGAGGAGACCAGCCCCGAACATTAATAATGTGGAATGATTGAAAAACACCATTAGTTGCATCAAAAAATGAGCAGTAAATACCCTTTCAATGTTTCTCTTAAATCAATAAAACATTCGTGAAACGATTTAGTGGAGTTTTGACAAAGCTGGACTGGCTTCCAGTAGCAACCCCCTCCCTTTCTGCGCTCTGTAACTGCTTCTCTTGAGAGAAACCATGACATTCCATTTGTGGTTCATATGTTTCAGAAAAAAATGAAAGCATATTGTCAGTCATGTAACTGATATACAGTGCTTCTTGACATGCCTATTTTTAATTAAAACACATTTTAATTAAAAAAGGAGAGAGCAATTTTAAGAAGAGAAGCTCTCTGCCAGATGGTGATTCCTAATTTACCTCAAATGTGTTGGGAGCCACATGATTCATTTTTGATTAGGTTGGGTTTGTGCCTTGTAGAGAATAGTAATTTTATTATGAAAAATAACCAACCAGAGCATCCCTTCTAAGTGAGGTAAATAGGTGTGTGTGTGGTACAGTCATTGGCATTAGTTGGTGTGTCTCAAAGATATTCAGTGGCATGAATAAGTTTTTGGGTAAACTGCAATGCGTGCACTAGTACTTTTGTTAATAAATAAAACCCTTATATCAGATTCAGGTTTGCAAATGCATGATTACTTTGAGTTCTGGGCCTAACAGCCAAGAAATACTGCTGGGCAGGGGTCCACTCACAGTGGTGGTCAGGGCTTCCAGTGAAGCAGGATGGGAGGAATAATTTGTTCCTCCCTGGTTTTCCCACAGCTCCACACCTTATTGGCTTAATGTCCAAATGAGATTTCCTCACAAGCTCCGTCCTCCACAAGTACATATACCTCGCACAATCCACATCTATAGTCTGTAGTATGTATATATAGTCCTATACGGTCATACTGCATACAGTATACTGTATATAAGACTATAGTAACTATAGCTCTGCATCTATAGTCTGTAGTGAATAAAACAAGGTGGACCACCTTGAGCAACAAGTAGTTGCTCTAAAGAACTGGTTAGAGGGAACAGAACAAAACTGACACTGACACATTCTAACTCACAATTACAGCCTGTAGTTAAGCCAAATCTAAATTATCAAAGTTTATCACAGAAGCCGGCAGCAATATTCTCTGGATGTGTGACTTGGTGAGCCAATGAACTTCTGTGAGTCTGTTTCCCCCACTGTGAAAACAAATAATAAAACCTGCCTACTGTAGTACTTGTAAAAAATGAATGGGATAATGACTATTAAAGCATTTTGCCATGGTCAGATAGTATAATTCACTTTGTTACACTGAATTCAGCAACATTGTTTTTCTTGGATTTGAATAGTCTACTGTTTGCAAAAAAGTCTACTGGCATTGATGTTTTTTGTTTTTGTTTTTAACATCCTTGCTGAGACTAAGAAGGAATGAAGTGAAAGAAAATAAATGTTCCAGGTATTTTAGACCTTAAATTAAACAAAATAGTTATTTGAAATCAAGCTTTGGGTTTATAATTTTAATCATTCACGAGAATCTCAGTTTCCTTTTTCGTGCTCAGATTTAATCCCTGAGTCATGACTGGTGTTAAAATAGCTCTAAAAATGAGAATAACAATAAAGGCATTGACAGAAACAACCATGCCTTTCAAAACAAAACACCATTTTATTCAAAATCCTTGTATGAAATGTATTCCAATTTGAAAAGAAGGAATTGTTAATGTACTCAGTGAGAAGATTGTGCTCTTCTGTGTCTTTAAAAGAATGTGTTTATAATTTAAACACTGTGTTTCCAAGCACAATTTTAAGAAATGACAGGGTTAGGATATTGTATTGATTCTTACAAGTTATTAAAAAGTAGTGAGATAAAATTGATCAACAAGGTATAAAAACTTAAGTTCCAGACTCGATGATCTTCAATAATAATAAAACCTAATCCTCTCATAACTCAAACTCGCTTGTGATGCATGCCTCAAAATCTCCCCGCAGTTCTGGGTGCAGCAAAGATGCTACACGCCCTGCCTCACAGATGTTATCAGTGATGGGAATTAGTGTGAGGAAGGGGCGTAAGGAAGTCAAGTATCCTTGAGTGCACCTCTCAGAAGACAGGTCTGACAGATGTCACGTATGTTGTGAAGTTAACATTAATCTTACCAAAACACAGTTTTACTTTTAAATATTAAAGTGTATTTACACAAAGGCTATGAAGACATGGCTCATTACTTTTACCAAAATACAGTTGATATGGCACTGCTGTAATTTATCTATCTAACTCCCACTTTTTATATTAGTTTACTTTGCATTGGCATGATTTCTAAAGTGTTCAAATCTTTTAAATTTGCATTTCAAAGTAGCTATAAAATATGTATTCCATTGCAAAACATTAGCATAAAGCGATTCGGTATTATACATTCTGTCAGAAATGCCAGGAAGAATTCCACAACTATTGCATTTCCATCTGGCAGCATCTTCCTACACTGATATTTGCATAAATATTTCAGCAATAAAGTAAAGTCATGAAACATAAACTCTTTAGGTTATATTCCAAATTGATAACCTCTTCAAAATTTAATAAGCGAAGGAGCTATGCAATTGCGAGGAAATTACTATAGGGCTTTCCACCTATTTTGAACTGTCCTGGGGAAATAGTTCCTTCCTCAATACAGATTTCACTCACAGCTTCCCTTTTCTGTCCATAAGGAATAAGTGTGCAGTGGTAGAAAAAAATGAATTCTGACCCAGTATATAGGTGCGAACGTTTAAGTCATCTAGCTGCCTTTTCCAGACATTGTTCAGCCTGAATGAAATACTTACGTGCTGAGTTAGTGACAGGTGACTGTTGCAGAGTTGGGACATTATAGAGCAAGAACCTTCCATTTTATTTAAATGAATGTCATCTTTTTTAGCGCAAAGATGACATGCATCCTCAGAGCTACATTTTCCAAGATTGGAGATGATTGGCATGCTCACCAAATTTCCAGAAGCTCGTTATTTTTCGCCAACAATAGCAAATAGCACCTATGTTTTTACCCATGTTGTTCAGGGAATGTTCATGTTTTCAAGTGTAAGTGAGGACAGATGTGGGAGAGGTGCTTTATATGCTACTCGACTTAAGAATCTAGCTGCAAATATTAGTGTACGCTAGGGAGTAGCCAAGAGTCCCCCAGTGGAGTCAGATAGAACTGGATACCAGTTTGGCTCTGCCTGTTTTTGTGTCTGTGACCTTGGGCAAATTCCTTGAAATCCTTTGAATTCTTTCACTGGTCTTGAGAACAGTGGAGATTGTAATGCCAGTCAGTGGGGTTGTTCTGTGAATCAACCTGGACTCGACAGAGGGGGGATCCTGTCTGCCCCGTCCTCACTCCAGGGCCTGGCAGGGAAAAAGTTGAAGAAATGCAAGGTTATCACTGTCAAAACTTTTCTTGATTTTATCATCATTGTTGTTATTATCCATCTGCCCAAACTTTATTAATGACCTCTATCCCACATAGTTACTCTGTGTAACTGAATAGAAAAAGGAACAACCAGGTAGTCCGGGTGCCTGGGCTCTAGCCCCAGCTCTGTTACTTACTGAAGGCTGTGGCTTGGTCATTTACATCTCTGAACCTTGTCCCCTTGTATTGACACGGTGTTAGGCTTGATCCTAACACATGACAGGCGAGATCCTGTCTGGTTCTAATTTTCTAAAAGACTAATTCTTTCAGAACTAAGCAGTGGTGTTGAGCTTGAGTTCTCAAGCTTTACCCAAATAGCTATCGCAACCACCTTTCCTCTGTGAGCCCTGTGCTGTGCGTGTCAGAATGGAAATGATTCCAGGGAGTAGTGTTCAGCCCTTGTCAAAGTAAGGAGCTTCTTAGATTGTCAAATAAATAAGTTAAGTTAAGTTAAGTCAAGTCAAGTCAAGTTAAGTAAAAAAGCAATCTGGGTAAGGCTGTCTCTACATGCCACAGTATTTTTACTAAACTGCTTTTGTTTTGTAATGTACATCAGCAAAACAGTAGAATTATAGATGGAGAATGAACCAGCAAGTTTGCTCAAATATTTCTTTTATAGGCATGATTTTAACATCACACAGACACCAAGAGAGGATTAGTTTCCGGGAGAATGGTTTTGACACCCTACTTGATGTATTGGAAAACAGGAATAACTTAAATTTTCTCTGCCATCTCCTTCTGGGTGTAATAATGGCCACTGTTTGCAAGGGGCCCACCATAGTCTAAGCTCTTGTGTCCACCAGAAAGGGCATGGATGTGGGTCAGGTAGACTGGAGCTCTATAGTGTGTACTTACTTACTTGTTGGGTACTTTAGATGGCCTGACCGTGGTGTAAACTTCAGGACTGTAATGTTACATGTGCATACATGTGACATTGTCATCTTATTTCTCCACTAATTATTCATACTTTCTGTCAATTATTTGCTATTTTCTCACCAGTATCAAATTATATTACTGGCTGTCATTTAATGGTCACCTACTGTGTGCCCATCACATTGCTATACATATCCTATGACCCAGCAATTCCTCTCCTGGGTATATACTTAACAGAAATGGATACTTCCATTACACATATAATTTGATACTAGTGACACATTGGAGCAAAAGACCTGGGAACTTATATGCAAATGTTCATAGCAGCAATTTTTGTAATAACCTCAAAATATAACCACCCCAAATGCCCATCAACAACAGGATGGAGGAATTGCAGTACGGTCACACGGTAGGTAACGTTTAGAGAAGACATGCTTTATATGTTATGTTCCTTAATCTTCCAAACTCTGCAAGTACTATTACCTCATTTTACAACAAAACAAGTGAAAGTTCTGAGAGCTAAACTGACTTGTCTAAAAGTGTTTACCTAATAAGCACTGCATCCAAATGAAGCCCTGCTGGATTCAGAAGTCAGACTCTCAATTACACCTCATGACAGCGTAGCAGCAACCACTCATTAAGCACTTGTGCTGGGCCCCTAGATGCTTTATACATGTCATTGTGTTCAACCTCCTCCCAGTTCAATCTCACAGTAACTCTGCAGTTAGGAAACTAAAACTCAGAGAAACAAGAAAGCGGGAAAGCTGAGATTAAAGCCCGGCACCTTTTGATGTCAAAACCCACGTTTGTCTGTCATGACACAATGTCTCAGATAGTATAACCTGCATTTATTTTTATGTAAATGAATTTATGAAGCTTTGGGTGGAAATATTTTATGTGTAAAATCAGAAACTGTGTAGTAAAAAGGGCTTAAATGCATTGCAAATATTTATCCTAAGTTTAGCAAAATTGGGCTCATTAAACTTAAGTCTGTTTTGATTTTTTTCTAACTTTTAATTTTTTTAAAAATAGTAATGGTAAGAAGGAATTGGAGAAAACTGATGTATTTCTTACAATGAACTTAATATTTTTGATGTTTATTGTCAAAGAATAATAGTAAGACTGCCTAATGTTTTTATCTGCAGTTTGTTAGGGAAAAAAAACTGATGAATGCTTTCAAGGTTATTTTCATTTCTTAAGAAACAAAACCCATAAATTGTACTCCTAATATAGATTAAGAGAAAGTACCTAATATAACTATAAACATTTAAAAGTGTATCTCTACAGTATTTCAAAGTTAGGCTTTTAGGTAAGAAAAGCATCATGTCCAGCCCTTTAGAGACCTGACAAGGATTCTCAGAAAACCACTGGAGGAATCACAATACCAGTTTTTGCCTGAACAGTTCCTGAGACATCGCTGCACCGACAGCTCTGCAGAGCTAAGGATGTACAAGTTTGTGAGTTTGGTGCCTTCCATTTGTGTGTGGTTTCCCAGGCAACATCGCAGTTTTCCCACCGACTCAGCTGTGCAGGTGTGAATAATGCCCATTTTACAGATGGGAATCCAGTGTTTGGACAGGTGAATAGACTTAACCCAAATTCTCCTGGCCACCACGTGACAGAGCCAGGAGTCAAAGCCAGATTTTGGAATCTGACTCTGTTCTTTCCCTAATGCATAGACAATTTATTTTTGTAATGACTCAACATATAATTGCTGATGTTTTGTATTTTCAAAAAGTTAGGAGAAAATGTTCAACATTCTGTGTTCTGGATAGCCTAAGTACCACAGAGTAACTGTAGGACTTAAATCATTTTTAATGCTACTGCTGTAGAAATTGATGCATCTCATCATATATAGTGGTGAATAGGAGATGAAACTGAAAGGTAATTTCTTACATCAATTCTATTCTAGTATCTTCTGTTTTGGCCCTAATTTAAGGTATATGGTGTGTATAGCAAGGTGTGTAGAGAAATCATAGACCACAAGATCTGGAAAGAACCTTAGATTTTGTCAAACCCCTTGCTATACAAAGAAAAGGGAACTGAAACCTCAGATATGAAGGGAAGGGCTACAGGCAACACAACTTTTCTAGGGTGGAGTGAAGCTGGAACTCATCTCTTATCCCTAGTAGCATGGGGGATGCAGACTCTACCAATATACACTGGATAGGTTAGGGAGCTACTGAGATTAGGATTTTTGAAATTCACTGATGTATTTGTTTTTTTTTCTCTCTGTTGAAAAGGGCATGGAATAATAAAAGATATTTTCCTGGTAGTTGGCCTCGCCTCATCTAGGTCTGAGTGGCTCCCTTGTTGCACAGGACCGTGAGGGACTTTGGAGCTGCAACAGGCATGGCAGTGATCACTTTTCTCATCGGTTTAGGGGATACCACAGGAGCCCCAGAATCCTGTAGTTTCTCATCTTGTTCTATTTCCTGCCTTGTTCACAGGCTACATTGAATCCCATAAATATACCAAGGGCTTTCTTGTCTCATGTTTCTTACACATGTGATTCCACCTGCATAACATGCTCTTCCACTGTATGTCTACACAGCCAGATTCTTCTCCCACTGTAGGTTTTAGGTTAGATGTAGAATTGCCAGATGAGGTATAGGACTCCCAGCCAAACTTGAATCTCAGAAAAACAACAAATATCTCTTTAACATAAACAGGTCCTAGATATTTCATACTTGTACTAAAAAAAACTACCCATTCCTTATCTGAAACTCAAGCTTAACTGAGTACCTTGTATTTTTCAAAACATTTTATTTTGATGTAATCAATTGATATGCAATTGTGAGAACTTTACATGAGTTGTAAGAAGTCCTATAAGATTCCTGTATATACCCTTCATCCAGTTTCTCCTGTGGTGACATCATGTTTAACTACAGCACAATATCACAACCAGGAAACTGACAATTATCCAGTCTACTGACTTTATTCAGATTTCACCAATTTTACAAACACTCTGTGTGTGTGTGTGTGTGTGTGTGTGTGTGTGTGTATTTGGTCTGTGCAGTTTTACCAAGTATACTCTCCACAACCACAGCAATCAATAGACAAACCAGTTCTGTCACGAGGCTCATTCATGTAACCCGTTATAGCCATAACCACTGCCCTCCTCCTTTCCCTCCCTAAGCCCTGGCAACCACTAAGCTGCCCCCTCTTTCTGTAATTTTGTTAGGAGATGAGTATTTCTAATAATTATGGTCTTATTTAAGTATATATTTTTTAAATGAACACATGAAAACCATGATTTTAGAGATATTGCTGAGGATGAAGGTAACTTGGGTATTTTAAGTTTTGTAAAGGAATCAATTTAAAGGAACATTCAGGTGGTGGTGCACAGCTATGATAAAAATTGTGGCGATAGTAGATGATGTATTTAAGAAATAGCAAATTAGAGAAGGGTAGAAGAAGTAGGCTTAAGGGGTATGTCTGCTTACCCCTTTTTAATTCTGAAAGTTACCCTTGAATTTGGGCTAGGCATTTCAAACCAATACTGCTAGTCTGGTTTTTATAGCCCAGTTACAAATTCAGCTAGCTGTCCCCATACATTCTACATGCATGTGTAATTAAGTACAAGGAAGTTTAAATACACCCTGACTTATTATCTGCTAATAGAACAGGAATTATCATGTAACAGGTAGAGTCTAAACTTTTAAAGTTTTCATTAGACATAGTTTTGTTTTTCCACTTCTAACTTGTAATTACTTCTTAATGAACCCAAGGGGAAAAATAAGGTAGAAATGAAAATATCTGAGCGGATCCTAACTTTTTCAGTAGGAGCTAAGATAGGAGCTTATATAAGTCTATAAACTTCCTTATATCTTCATACACACACACACACAAAGGCAATAACAAAGCAGACATAAAAATTATATCACTGTTTAGGTCTAAAATATTATTATTGCTTGCTTCATTCTCCCTGTAGGTATGATGATAGAAAATACATTTTTAAAAGAGAGAACAGTATGGAATTTTCTCAGAAAAATAAAAATCGACCTGCCTTTTGACCCAGCAATTCCACTGCTGGGATTATATCCTAAGAATCCTAAAACATCAATTTCAAAGAACCTATGCACCACAATGTTCATAGCAGCACAATTTACAATAGCCAAGAGTTGGAAGCAACCTAGGTGCCCATCAGTAAATGAATGGATCAAAAAATTGTGGTACATATACACAATGGAATTCTATGCTGCAGAGAGAAAGAAGGAGCTACTACCTTTTGCAACAACATGGATGGAACTGGAAAGCATTATGCTGAGTGAAATAGGCCAGGTGCTGAAAGACAAATACCATATGATCTCACCTTTAACAGGAAGCTAAACAACAAAACAAACAAGCAAGCAGAAAGAAAAAACAAAGACACTGAAATAGAGAACAAGGGGATAGTGACCAGAGGGGAGAAGGAAGGGAAGTTAAGGGGAAAATGGGGGAGGGATTTGGAGGAACAAATAGGAAGGACACAGGGACGAGAACTAAGGGGGGTGGAAATGGGAGGGAGGTGGGGAGCAAGGGGCGGGGGAGGCTGAGATGGGAGAAATAGACAAAAAACTGTACTTGAAAAATAACTAAATAAAATTTAAAAAAAAATAAAAGAGAGAGCCTTAGTGCCGACGTATTTATTTACTTTTTATTCATCAAGGCAGCCTTTGCAGTAATAAGAATAGAGTGTCCGACCCAGACATATTTATGTCTCTTATATCTGGTAAACTAAAACCCATCCTGAAGAATCTGAAGTAAGTTTCTATTCAGAAGAAATACAACATCAATTCCTACCATCCTGCTATACACAAAGTAGGCATTAGATAAATATTTGTTGGCTACTTCACTGATTTAATTTAGGATAACTTTTACTAGTTTAACATGAATCTAAAAGTTAAAAATTCTTTCACTTCCTAGTGAATTGGATTTTATAAAAACTGTTAGCACTAGAGTTATTTTAAATTTTTATTTGTTTTCATTTCCCATGAACTTCTAAACAAGGACAAAATTGAGTGAAAAATTTTGTTACTCACTGACTTACAACACTAAAAACAAATCTGTTATTTCAACTAGATTCATTCCATAATTTCATTACTTGCTAAAAAATATATTTAGTCAGCATTTACTGAAAATATTCAGTGGAAATGGGTTGGTGCTACAGTGAGTATAATCTTTAACATGGTGGCTCTAATTCTGACTGTTAATATAAAATAATTTTGTGCTCGGGAATCTTGCTGTATCTTAATTAGAAACATCATGTTACTATATATCTAGGGGCTATATCTGTAATATTTATCACTGCATTAATTCATAAGAATTTTCCCTAGAATATTATGAAATGAGGCATGCATATTCTCTTTCAGAAAAATGTGTCTAGAGTTTCTCAATGGCTATTTCAGGTGGAAGAAAGCTTCATTTCATGCTTTACATTTTGTAAACCAGACTTCTATAAAATTCTTTTTATTGGAATTTTGAAGGCTATAAAGCAATTATTCTCCTAAGGAAAGACTATGGATGAAAATGGTTTAATGGTGATTAAAATTAAATTCAAAAGATGACAAGGTTACTCTTTCAAATCTGGTGGGGGTAAGGGGGAAAACTAGCATAGTTGGCATTTTGAAAATTTTTACACATGCTAAATACAATAGCTATTTATAAGAAACAAACTTGTAACATTTATTTCACGTCTAGAGTAGAACTGTATGAGGTAGGGAAATGCAGATCAGACTCTTTTGATTCTTCGTGGCAATATTAAAAATGAGAGGAATGAATTCTACTGAAAGAATTTCTTGCCTTTCTGTCCTGTTAATATGCTTAATGTGAATGGATTGGCAAGGCTGAACCCGTTGCCCCTGAAGGATGGATTAAAACCTTGGTTATGTTTATTGACAAAGCCTTTGCCCAGTTCACTGGATCTGCCACAGCTGTACCCAGCTTACTGATAAAGGAGGCTTTGGGTCACACAGGAGCTTTCTGGAGCTGCCCGCCAGCAGACATTGTAACAATCCAGGCTGGGCAGTGTGGACTAGATGCTTTTATACACACACGTATGCCCCCACATTTACTGGGGGGAGAGTTTAAAGAAACTGAACAAGTTCTCTAAAAGGATGAAAAGGTGCCTGTTAATTTACTCCCTGGAACCCAGTCAGAAGGTGTAAATCAATGATATCCATCCCAATGCAGTATCTCTCTTGCACTGAACCCCCAACACCATTACTGTGTTAGAGTAAAAACAAGGAAATGACTAGATCAAAACAGCTGGGCCGGAGGACATTTATCTTGGTCATTAGTGCACAGGAATATGACATTATCTAAGATCAGATAGCTATGGACTCAGAAATCTGAAAATCAATTTCTTCAGATGTGCGAAATAGAAACTTGATAAGCCTCTACTGCATTTTTGATACTCACTATTTATCCTGGACTAAAAGTGATATTCAGTTCTTAAAGAACGAGTTTCTTCATTCCCTGTGGTTAGCAACCCTAATTCTTCCTGGCCCCTCCTCTCTCCAACCCTCTAAACTACCTGCCAACATTCTTACCCACCTCCTGTCCACGCCCATTACCAAATCTCTGCCATGTCCCACCTGGCTGTATTTTTCCTGGTGAGAATACGTTTGACTTGGACAACTTAAATGGATTTCTTTAGGAAAACTACAAACCCTAGAAAGTTAGAGCCCTACTCTTTTTATTATTGCTTCATTAAGTCATTTTTGCCCCACTGATTTACTTTAGAAATTAAGAGGAGTCATTTAATTTAAAATTTTCTAGAGAAGGCCAGTTCTGTTTACCAAAAAAAAATCCTTTTAAAGCTGTTTTTTATTTTTATTCTTATGCTATACAGGGAATGAAACATGTCCATATACCCCTGATAGCACGTGTCCTTGGCCAGGCTGATGTGTCTTCCCTGTGTAATGAAACCATAGTCAGTTCCTTCAGAACGGCAGGTTGATGTTCAGGTTTTGGAGGGACGCTTCATTTTGTTTTGGAGGCTGTCTGCCATTTAGCAAGTTCCTGTAGCCACCTCTATCTTGAGATTGGTAGACCAAGGAATTTGGTAGAAATTTTCATTTTGCTACTCAAGTTTGAAACTTTAATATTGAAAAAATATAGTCAGAGGAGATCCTGAGCTTAACTACCACTCATTCGCTAATTAAACAACTTTGACAGTAGAATCAAGTTACTTGGCTTTTTTTTTCTTTTATGTGTCTTGGGTCTGAAAGAGTTAAGCATCCAAAGAGCCCTAATTTACCCCGAGGAGTAATTTAGACTCTGGGAGAATTCTGACTCATTATAATTTCTGTCTGAAGGAGCAATTCACAGGGAGGCAGGCAGGACAGAGCCTTCATCCCAGCAGGAGCATGCACTGTGAGCCCCGTTACATCTTACAGAGGCCACACAAAAGCGAGAGCAGCTCTAAATTACCCTCCTCACGGTGCTTCCCAAAGAGAACGTGGCAAATGAGTTCAATTCTTTTAAACAAAATTGAATATCTAAAGGAAAATAAACCTGAACAACTAACCTAGTTTTATGTGTTCCTTTCCCATAATTTCACTGCATTATTGAATTGAGTTAGATTAAATTTAAGATAAAACACCTTTACACAAATCTGTAGACTGAGCTTTTAAAAGAGAGACCAGAAGAGAGAGAGTTTCCTATAATTGAATATCACTTGTATTCATAGTGTTTCACTGTCTAGTAATGGTGGATTTTGTTATTAAAATAAAGCTAGGGAAATCTAAGTTCAGGCGACAGATCCCACGGAAACTACTATCAGATGCCCACATGTTAAAATACAGAAAAGACTAAGGATAATGCTCTCTTTTCTAATATATTTCAAAATTACTGATAAAAATGGAAATTCCAGGGGGATGTGTATTTTTCAGATAATGCATTTGGCACAAAATCTGCACACGTGCACACACTCACACATACACATACACACACACTAACTGGACAACCAGTCAAGTAGGACGTAGGCGAGTTTTGTCAATGAGAGGACAGGAACTATTGCTTTTTGGGAACAGAGATGCTGTGCTGTGGCACTGCCTATTGGAAGACCTGTCTGTGACAGTGACTGCCCTACACATCAGGGCCTCCAAGGGGCCAATGGGAGACCCAGGCCCTAACAGTCAGCAAAAGAGCCACCCTGTTATTGACCAAACTGCTTCAGTGAGAACTTTGTTGGTTTTCAAGCTTCTCAAAAAAATACCTCACTGGGTGTCAAAGACATGTGCCAAAAACAGATGCTTAAGACTGTTTGGTATACCATGCTGGTACGTCATGTAGGGGAAAAATTACTGCACAGATTAGGATTATTCAAATATCTAATCAAAGGTTATAAATGAATTCTCATAGGGTGTTTTCAGGAAGTGTTTTATTCTGTTTTGCAGGCAACAGTTTTTCTTCATTGGAGTTTTTTCTCCTCTCTAGTGTACCAATATGCATAAAATACTCTTAAGAAGGAGTAAGTAGTATTTATTTATTTACTGAAGCAAAAACACTTACTGAGAAGTGACTAATCTTCTCACATTCTCATTATATATCCTGGGTATGTAATGAGAACACGGATGACTGTGATACAGTTGGAATCTCACCCTGTGGAAGGGCTATAGATGTCACGAGCTGACAGACAATGTGAGAGAGCCATGAGTGTTGCTGTGCCCATGGTCATGGGCGGCCAGATGAAGAACAACTGATTCCGCCCGGATGGGACAGGCAGAGAGGAAAGCTTCTGCTGGTGTGGGAGGGTGGGCAGGCTGGTATCTGAACCAAACTCTGAAGGATGGGAACTGGCATCTGGGGAATGTTGGTGCCTGAATAGGAGCCAAAAGACAGAGTTCTTACCGAACCGGGAGCCTGCAGTGGCCATTACAGGGGCACACACGGAGCTAAGGAGAGGGCGGTAAGACAGGTAGGCAGTCAGGCGGGAAATTTCTGTTGGGCCCATCTGGCCGCTCCACCACCTTTTTTTTTTTAAAAACTAGAACATTGTTTAGCCATTTATTTGTTAGTGAACATTTGGGTTGTTTCCAGTTTGGGGTCTTTATGAATAAAACTGTAATGAATATTCATATGCAAATCTTTATGTGAGCATGTGTTGTCATTTTCCTAAAGTAAATTTTGGGACTGCATGGAGTGCATGATCTTAACTTTTTAAGAGATGCTCAGATGTTTTTTTTAAGTTTTTGAAGTGTTTTCATAGCTTTCCCATTAGCTATGTTTGAGCCAATTGCTTTACCTCCTCATTGACACTTGATATTTTTTAATCATTTTAGTGATTTTAATTAGCATGTGGTGACATCTCATTGTGGCTTTAATTAATTTCCATTGCCCAAATGGCTACGTCCACTGTCTTCTATGATACCCTGCATCTAGTATAGGAGGTCCCCCCTCTGAGGCCACTCCATAAAGGTGGACGAGGTGTCTGGCAAGTTCCCACAGCCAGTGGGAGAGAACGGCAATCCAAGCAGAGAGAACAACCTAGGCAAAGGCTAAATGGTACCATGTAATTGGGAAATGGCAAGTAGAAGTTGTGTGTTGAGTGTGGAGCACTGGCCTAAGGTGCTGTGCCGTGTAGCTACCTATTAGAAGATTTGTCTATGACGGCAATTGCCGTCCCTACACAGCAGAGCATCCAAGAGGCCAGTGGAAGGCACATGAGGCTCTAACACAATCTGCAAAAGAGCCATCATGTTATTGGCAAAACTGCTTCAGTGAGAACTTTGTTGGCTTTCAAGCTTCCCAAACAAACACCTCACAGGGTGTCAAAGATATGTGCCAAAAACAAGTGCTTGAGACTGTTTGGTATATCATGTTGGTATGTCATGTAGGCTTAAAATTATGCAATATCTGAAAAATCCGCAAGGCAGCCTAGAAAATAAGTCAGCGATACTAAGACATACAAAGAGAAAATAAAAACACAAGCGCAGTATTGTGAGTTGAAGCGCACACGAAATTTCTATGATGTTTGAGTCAAATGTCTATATAACTTCATACCTATCAATCTTTTCAAGGACAAGGAGAAAAAGAACATGATCATATGCTGATAAGTTTCAGAGTTGCATGAAATGGTATAAAACTTCACTTTTCATAGGAGAAATGAGGGTTACCGACCCCTTCCATGTAACAGGAATCATGTCTTTGTTCTGCCTCTGGTGGGTCATGTGACCTTTAGAAAGTCACCAACCACTTCGGATCTCTGTGCCTTTATTTTTTAAGTAAAAATGATACAACCTGCCTGACAATTTAACTGATTACTATGAAAATTTAAAAATGCCATGTATATTAAAGTGTATGGTAAACCGTGAAATACATGTGAAAGATAAGGTATCATCAAAATAATTAATATGATCTCTTTAAAATTTCCAAGATGGAGGCTGATTTCAAAATGAATAATATACCACATAAACCAGAGATCAGAGTAGGAAGAAATGAAAGGTGGAGGTGGGGTAGGTATGGGTTACATGGTCCTCTAAGAAAATATATTCTCCTGTAGAAGAACAAGTCATCTAATCATGAATAGCAAAGTCTTAGAAAGGGAAAGCAGGTCCAGTTTCATGCAGTCATGGTGAACAGCAGGCCTGTTGTGAAAACAAAGACCAGTAGGTGTGACGTTTGTGTACCTCCCCTAGTTGGTCACTGACAGCATAGAGGTGGAGGCGACAGGCCAGGATGAGTTTAATAAATGACAGCTTAGAGTAAACATGTGCCCAGAACTTTCCCCTGCCAAGTAGTGCATGACTGGACAAGTGTAAATGTCTGGACCCAGAGGAGCCCTCCCTGGTTGTCTGAAGATGCTCAGTGCAAACACCAGAAGGAGCCCAGGGACCATTAAGCTTCCACTTTCTTTCAAATTTACAAGCATGTAGCCTTACAGCTTAGATTTCAGCAGAGCATCAGCAGTAATCTTGTAAGTGGGGATGTCAGTTTAAAAACTTACACACATTGCTATTCACTTTTTCTTGTGCCTAGTACTATGAGTGTTAACAAATGCAGAGATCTCGTGATCACCACTACAAACAGAAAACAGACCAGTTCTGATATCTTTTGTAGTCCAGTTCTTCCTTTATCCCCAACCCCTGACAATCACAATTCTGTTCTCTGTTACTATAGTAGTCCCTTTTTCAGAATGTCATATAAATGGAATTTTTCAGTATGCAGTGTTTTGCTGGCTTAGGAGGTTGTGAGCTATGACAAGTTACTGTAGAAGTGCATCTGGGCCAGGCCATCAAAAGAAAGTGAGGCTGAGATTCAACTGGGGTTAGGATTAGTTTAGATGAAGCATGTGTTTTCTCTTCATTCTTTGTTACCTGAGGTCGACAGGATTATGTTCTCATAAATGCTTATTGCATTGGGCCTTTCTTCTCAAGGGCATCCATCAATAGCTTTCTGTCACGGCAGAGCCAAACTTCATTTCGCAGTCAGTGACTGAACCCTTGCCTGAAAATCAGGATGTAGTCCCCAACTCTGGTGATTGGGAGTTGAGCAGCCTTGGTCTCTGCTTCGATCAAAAAGTAAGTTTTCCAATAGTTGGTTGCTCTCTGGTGCCAGACATCTGCCGTGAAATTCTCCATTTTCCTCAGACAAAATCTGGCTTACTTTCACCTTTATTTATTCAATATTAGAGCATGTACTATGTTCCAGGCACATTTCTTGACACTTGAAATAAAAGAACAAAACAAAAATTCCTAAGAGAATTTAGTCCAGCTGGTAGAAACAGATAATCAACCATAAATATATTAAAAATAAGTACATCACATGATTAGAAAGTGAAAAATAATGTGAATAAAAGAAAAGGTGAAATAAGGGTGTGCTAGAAAGGGTAGGGTTGCTATTAAAATTATTCACTTTTTAAAAAGGTGACATTTGTTTGATAGAGGTGAAAAGATTATTCAAGAAGTTGTCTAAGTATGAGCATTCCAGGCAGGGGGCACAGGCAGTGTAAAGGCCCTGAGGTAGGAACATGTCCAGAGTATTGAAGGAAGACAAAGAAGGACAGATGGGATGCAGCAGAAAGAGCAAGGGGGTAGGAGATGGTTCAAAAAGTAATTGTGGGGAAGGAGAGCATGCGGGACCACACAGACCATTACAAAGTATCTGGCTTCACTCTGAGGGAGATGAGAACCACTGCAGGGTTGGAGGAGAAGCGTTGTTTGACCTGATGTACATTTTAAGAGGCTCTCTCTGGAATAGAGAATAGTTTGAGAGTAGACTGTGGGGAGCAATGAGAATGTAGGGAACCTATCATGGTAACCCAGGAAAGAGATGATGGTGGTAAAGACCATGACCAGGGGGGTGAGAAAAGTTGGGTTCTGGATATATTTTTAAGGTAGATTCAATATCATTCTCTAAGAGTTTGGATGCAGGTTGTGACTCTAAAAAAAATAGCATATTCAAAATTGACTCCATGTATTTTTGGCCAAGACACTGAAATGTTGGAATTCCTATCAAATGAATTAGGGCAGGTCATGAATATGAAAGATTTGGGGAGAGATCAGTAGAGATTTGGGTTATATCTGGAGTTTGGGAGAGAAGTATGAGCTAGAGATACACATTGGAGAATTCTAGACACATTGATGGTATTTAAAGTCATATGTCGATCACACAGAGACGGCATCAGATCATCTTCTATCTTGGGTTTTGTAACTAAACTGAAGTATAAACACAAGATGGAAGCCTTGTTCTCTCAGATATTAAATGTGTCCAGCAGTCTGGCCTGGGTTTGTTGGATACGGGTCCTCTCTCCTGCCTTTCCCCGTTCATTTCTTCCTTCTTTTGATAAAGATTTCTCCTTTTTTCAAAATGAAATCCTTGTCAGTCATTAAATATACATGAGGATTAGTTAATAATGAAGGTGATTTTTTAACTATTCACATGTCTAAAGGGCCAGGGAGATAAACTGGACCAATTTGTTCGTTCTTTAAATGTTTCCCCACTTCCAAATGTTGTTGAAGAGGATGGAAGAGAAGACAGCCAGGGATTACTTAAGAACAGTCGTACAGCCTGTGGAGACAGTTGTTTATTTTCAAGGCACTTCCCTATTCTCCAGTGTTTGGATTATTAAAACTTCCTGACAAGGCCAAGATTCAGGAATAAGGCAGATCTTTCATAATGTGATATGTGGCTAGTTATATTTTACCAAGAACTGCTTTCTCTCTCCCTGAAACCAAAACCAGCATCACAGATGAGCTGGGAATTATATGGAAATTTTTCCTGCGTTCACCATTCTGAAATAACTCTTCCATCTCCACTGCACCTGAGCTGCCCAAACCAACACTAGGAAGGCCCAGGGAGAGCTTTTTCTGGAGACTAAGCCCATTGGTATATTTTCCTGGGAGCCTGTGTTCCTGACACTGAACATGCTCCTCAGTCAGGGGGACCTTGCCCCTTCTGCTTCCACTCTGTCCATTGTCTCTCTCCTACAGCTCTGTCTGCACTGCTGAGCCCTGAGGGCTGAGCCCTCTAGTAGAACTCTACCCAGTACTTCAGCATCCCCGCTGACCAGAAGGTTTATCACTTTCCCTATACCAGGGCTTCTTGGCCATGCAGGAGAAAATTGCATTAACAGAAACATAGTTCAAAGAGCCTGTTAGCACTCACTGTTTACCCTGTTTCCCTCCCCTTCACCTCAACTTCCTACTTCCAAATATTCCCAATTACAGACCTTTTGAAAATAAACTTATATTTGTGGTTCTTACCCTCATTCGAGTGTGTATAGTGGATGATGATCAAGGTCTAGGTTTGGAGAAGTTTCCAAGGAAAAATAAATAGGCACAACAGACTTAAGTTCATTTAAAAAGTGAAAAGAGTAGCAGAGAGAGATTTTTAAAAATTAGCCTAATAAGTAAGTAAATTGCTTTAATAAATAATAGTTATTCTTATGTGGTATGTAAGAAAGCAAACAATAATCTGGTACCTTGTATTTAGATAGTAAGCAAAATTTCCTTTTTTATAAAGAGCAGATGAAATATGGACGGAGGTGATAAATAAATACAGCAGCTGCTACGTTGGTTTGAGGAGCTAGTAATGTGATAGTAATGAACTGAAAGGATGATGGGCCCTCATGGTTTGGTCAGTAATGAAATACTGAATAAATACAACAGAGAGTGCTCCTCCCCGCCAGACAGACACACATCTGTGCAAGTAGCCATCTGGCAGGCTTTGGTAGATAAAATGTCATGCTTCATTATCTGGGTTTCTGGGAGACCCCTAGCAAAATACCCACCAGCCTAATCACCCCCCAAATAACTATTTTATCTAAAACCTGGACGATTACCTGTCATCTCTGCTCCGTAGACCCTGGCATTTGGTCAGGCAGTGTCAGCTCATTTGGAGGTAATGTTTGGGACTACAAACTGATACTGTCTCGTTGAAGGTAGTTTGTTTGGTAATACTATTTAGCCCCATTCTGCCAGAAAAATAAAGGCATACTTTTTGATACTGATAATGAGTTCTATTTTTACTAGGAGCCTGGGGAAGAGTAAAAAAGGGAAGTCAGAATATACCTGAATCAAAATAGGAAAATAGAAACTCTTTATCTTTTACTTAATGAAAACTATGAATTTCTCTGGACAAGCTAATTCTAAAATACCCAGCTTTGCCTCTTTATTTTTCTCACAATGCTGCATACCTATTTTGCACATTGCTGGTTTCAGTAATAGATTAATACAGAACTTGGGATCTTTCAAAAGGAAAGACAGATTTTGCTTTTTTTTTTTTATGCCATCACAGTGACTACTGTGCATTGATCTCAAGATAAAAAATGCACATTAGCAAAGCTGGGAAGCAGGGATGTGGAGTTTGATGCAGTCTTCTGTATGACCAATAAAACATAATTTGTGAGAATGTTACTTTTAGAAGTTGAACACATAGTAGACACACAATAAAACTCTCTGATTTGTTATGAAGAATTCTGTGGCCTTAAAGATGTGGATTTCCTAGAACTATTTGGTATAGGAATTAAATCATAGAAGTTATCAATGGTAATAAAAGCAGAACTCACAGTTCAATGATCTTTGTTCTTGTTCCTTGAACTACAAAGGAGAAGTTTGTGTCTTTGGGTCTTTGTGTCTGGCACATAGCAGATGTTTCACGAGCATTTCTAGAGTGAATCTATAACAGAAAATGTTTATCATATCCTCCCGGTGGCTTTCCCAGAGACAATATGTCCTCAGTTCTACTGTCAGAGATTTTAAAGTGCCCTGTGGTTTGGGATGGAAAGAAACTGACCTGTGCAATCCAGGCAGCAGAAATGAGGGATACAGCTAGCACAGAGGACTGGGGACAGGGAGCAGGGAGTGACCCACGAGTTCCAAGTTTGCCAAAATTCTCAACTTACAAACCCCTGCATCAGGCAGGGGCTCATCTCACCCTTTCTTTCCAGGGTGGGACAAAATTGAGATCGTGCTTATCAAATGCATGGTTATCAGATACTTTTATAGCTAATGCACATGTGTGCACAGGATTGAGGGGTCCACTCATTTCCTTGGGTATTTCTGGTTTGTAGGTAATGTTACAATGTTTCAAAACTGTTTCAGTGAAAAACAAGGCACCTCACAGGCTTAGAGTTAAGGCATCCTCCATACTGACTCTTAAATCTGGTATTTAGTCTTATGACAAGAATTGAGCCTGACGGTGATACTGTGCAGTGATGCCTGTATGGGGCTGAATTCATTACCATCTTTACACCTGAAAGAGAAAAGGATCCAAGCAGGTACTTGCGAGATGGCAGGCTTGACAGGCCTGTCTTCTGATATAAAGCATAATCATATTGGTCTGTCTCTATTGATATTGCTCTGTAGACAGATAGTCTACTTTTAGAATATCCTGTAGCGGAAACTGTATGTCCCAGGTTACTACATGATTTGCTCAGTTAGGGGTGTTATGTTAAGATGTACTCATTTTCTTGAGAGTGGGAGTTAAGTGCTGGGGTGCGTGATGCGTATCACCACTAAGGGTCTGAAACAGCATCACTCTGTTACTCTCTATCTCTTTGTCTTCATCACTTTCCCATATTATTTATGTTTTTATTCCTCACACTGGAAAGTAAGGTCCACACAGGCAGGGACTTTGCCTGCCTGTTCACCATTGTTCTGTGGTGTCTAGAACAGTCCCTGGCCTTCGACAAGCACTTAAAACATTCATTGAATATTAAACAGTACGTGTGGCAGTCCTAAGCCCAAGCATAAGTGTCTTTGCTTTGATTATTTCTTTTCTGTGCACTGCCTCAAATTGTTTAGCTGTTGCTCTGATCTGGAGCCATCCCTTGGGGTCCAGTGGTGCGGTTCAGCTGACTCCACAGCCCATTCTTCTTTCCAATATGGCTTCCTCCCAGACAACTCCACAAATAGCTCATCCTTCTTGCCTCTGGTGATCTCAGCTTGGCTGAGATCAATAGATAGCTCTTGTATTTTAGCTACCTCCCCTATCAGACATACAAATTATCGTTGTGACTGGAATAACCCTTCTCTTGGCTAAGGACCCCCTCTCTTGGTTTATAACTTATCCCTCCATGTTGGTCCTCTTGGAGTTTCTGTACTCAGGGTTTTTAACAGCTCCTTAAATGTTAATGAAAACTGGAAGAACACAGTGAGTAAGTGCCTCACTTCGAGGCAGTGAGTTCGCACAAACCTCTGTGGTTCAAACCACAGAGTCAGCACTTGCCGGTTTGTGCACTTGGGCAAGTTACTTAGACTCCTTACCACTCGGGTCAGTCATCTGTAAATGGGGGTGGATGGTAATATCTGCCTCACATAATGACATAGACTAGGCATTCAGTGGCCATTGCTTGTCATTGTTACTAGTAACTTTGTCTATACATGCCTCTTTAGGCTTACGTATTGGCTGACTCTTTACACCCATCTTTCACAGGCCCCACTGGATTTAAAGTTAAGAATCATCTAACGAAAGCTGGGCCACCTTGCCTCCCTGCCCAGGTGTCCCACCATGTCCATAACCTGGGGATTGCCCACCCACGGATGGCATGAGACAGCAACATTTAAAAAGACACCTGTTGACAGGGCCAAAGTTTACGTTATAGGAATGCTAATTTTTATTTAACAAGTAATGACTTTTTTAAAATACCAATTTCTACTATCAGTAGGATTTCATTAACAATATTTTAACTCTCCCAAAATCTAGAAAGGAAAAAATTGTGGGATGCAGAATGTAAAGTCCTTCTCAAAATAGAACATCCAGCAACCACACCTGCCCAGTGCCAGTGGATAAAGTTATATCCACCAGTGGATATATGAATCTATATCTTTATCCATTAACTGCCTTTGTCTTGTTGTCCTTATTTTGCTGGGTACCTGTGAAAATCTAGTGCAGACAAGCATTGGTCCACCTCCTGGCATTTGAAATCCCTTCTCTTTTTTAAAAAAATTTATTTTATTGATTATGCCATTACAGTTGTTCTATTCCCCCCTTCATTCCCTTCCACCCTGCACACCCCCTCCTCCACCATTTCCCCCCTTTAGTTTATGTCCATGTGTCACAAGTTCTTTAGATTCTATATTTCCCATACTAATCTTGCCCTCCCCCCATCTATTTTCTACCTACCGTCTATGCTACTTATTTTCTGTACCTTCTCCCCACTTCTCCTCCTCCCATTCCCCTGTGCTAACCCTCCATGTGATCTCCATTTCTATGGTTCCACTCCTGATCTATCTGTCCTCCTAGTTTGCTTTTGTTTTAGGTGTGGTTGTTAATAACTGCGAGTTTCTTGTCCTTTCACTGTTCATATTTTTTATCTTCTTTTTCTTAGATAAGTCCCTTTAACATTTCATATAATAAGGGCTTGGTGATGATGAACTCCTTGAACTCGACCTTATCTGAGAAGCACTTTATCTGCCCTTCCATTCTAAATGAAAGCTTTGCTTCTCTAGCATGCCCAAACTGTCTCCAGCTATTCCTTTAAAATCTTGCAGGGAAGTTTCTGTAGCCTCCTTTGAAAACTGTTTTCACGGTCAGTGGTACTCTCTGCTAGAAATATTTATCTCATATGAAATCTTATAATACTAATGTTGTAACTTGTGACTTGGTTTAATTCATTTAATATTTCCTCACTGCCAAATAATAGATCTATATCCACATACTTGACATTTTGCTTGCATAATCCACATTGAGTTGGGATATACCCACTATCTTGGATATTCCAGATAAAATCTGTTCATGGGCCCTGGCTGGGCTGCTCAGTTGGTTAGAGCATTGTCCCAGTAAGCCAAGATTGTGGGTTTGATCCCTGGTCAAGGCACATACAAGACTCAATCAACCAATGAAAGAACAACCAAGTTGAACAATAAGTAGAATAACCAAGTGATGTTTCTCTCTCTAAAAAATAAAAAATAAATAAATAAACACTTTTTAAAAAAATGTGTTCACAAACCAGAATTTTTTTCTTTCACACATAATTTTAAGATTTTGCTCCCACCAGCTGGCTTCACCCATAATGCCTTTACCCTAGAACATCCAGAAGAGATAAGACACAATCACCAAAAAGGTTAAATAATGCAAGAGGTAATAACTATTCAAACAAAAATATAAGGAATGTCACAATACAGCATATGATTAATTGCAAAATTAAATGACATTGAAAAAGCTATGCTTTAGTAGCCCAAAAATTAACCGGCACTTGGAATGTCTGTATTAATTTGTTTATAAAGAAACACATTACTACCTTCACTTCATTTTTCAGATATCCCTGTTTATTTCTATTCCAAATCTCTGATTCTTGTCTAATTCCTCAACGTAGCAGGAGTCTTAGAACCATCATCTTCAGCATCTCCCCCTTTTTTCTGTCTTGAGTCTTTCCAACTCCTTTGATGAACCTCCACTTCTTAAGTGCACCTGATATAATGATTTTCAACACACACCACCTCATACTTGTTACATCCTCTATAATTTTTCAGACTCCCAATTATTAGCTTGCTAAATGGCCCTTTTCCAGCTGGTTTTGGGCTCCCATAAGGATATCACCAATCTCTTCTTCCTTGAATAAATAACCCTCACCCACCAGTCAAGGCCCACCACACTTATTCTCATTTCACATATCTAATAATGATGATTTTGTTACTAGTCTACAGTAATTTTTAAAACTAAATGGCAATTTTTAACACTGGCTCAAGAGTCAGAAGACCAAGGTGTAAGTCCTGAAGAGCCTCACATCAGCTGACTTTGAACAAGTTTCTGATTCATTGAAAATCACAGAGTAAAATAGTGATTCTAAGAATTGGTACTTTTAACTTTCATTGCCTGATCAAATAAAACACTGGCAACCCCATGAAGTAGCCTCTGTCCCTAACAACAACAATAATAATAAGAGAAGGTAACAGCCTATCTTCTGAAATATTGCTGATTCAGTCTACATGTTTGACAACTCCTAGTTTAGCAGACATGATGAGAAATATGGGTGGGAAGGTGATGTATGTCAGCTTTTATTGGATAGTGTTTAACTTTAAATATAGTGGAACATGAAAGAGATGGGTCTGGAGAGTCAGCAATTGGTGAAGCCCTGGGAGGTATGTTTTTACACAAACTACTAATGACAATGCTAGGTAAGTTATAGAGTGCAACCAAACTGATGCAGCAACAAATGAGATGATGAGGTGACTGCACTTTGAAATCTCTAAATTTTACATAAATAAGTCTGTCATACTGCGATTCTGCAGCTGATTGCATCCTACTAATGTTTCAAAGGACAGCCTAGTGCTTTTGACAGTAATGGAAGAGGAGCAATAGCATCTGGGTCTAGGTCGTTCCCTGACCCTTATTACAGGAGGAGTTTGTTCTGGGATTTTGTATTTTTATCTGAAAACATAGGGATCCCCCAAAATTTAGTATCTACTATAAAAATAATATGTCAACAAATTGGACAATCTAGTATAAATAGGTGAATCACTAGAAACATTTCCTAAGTCTGAATCATGAAAAAATAGAAAATCTGAACAGACCAATTACTAGTAGGAAGATTGAATCAGTTATCTAAAACTTGCCAACAAATAAAATTCCAGAATCAGATGGCCTCACTGGTGAATTTTGTCAAACATTTAAAGAGGAATCAATACCAACACCTCTCAAATACTTCAAAAAAAAAAAGGAGGAACACTTCCAAACACATTTTGTGAGTCCAGCATTAACCTGATATGAAAACTAAACAAAGACACTGCAAGAAAAGAAAATTACAGGCCAATAGTCCTGATGAACATAGATGCAAAAATTCTCAATAAAATATTTTTAACAAAATGTTAAAAAGGTCATACACCATGATCAAATGGGGTTTGTTCCAGGGATGTGAGGCTGGTTCCTCATCTTCAAATCAATCAGTGTAATAAACCACATTAACAAAATGAAGGATAAAAATCACATACTCATATCAATATATACAGAAAAGGCATTTGGTAGAATTTAACATTCATTAGTGAGAAAAACTCTCGACAAACTGAGTACAGAGGGAATGCACCTCAACATAATCAAGGCCATTTATGACAAGCCCAAAAGTAACATCATACTCAGTGGTGAAAAGCTAAAACCTTTTCCTCTAAGATCAGAAGCAAAATACAGAGGTTCACTCTTGGCCCTTTTGTTCAACATAGCACCAGAAATCCAAGCCAGAGCAATAGATAAGAAAAAGAAATAAAAGGCATTCACATCAGAAAGGAAGAAGTGAGACTGTCTCTATTTGCAGGAGACATGATATTATATATAGAAAACATTAAAGATTCCAGCAAAAAAAATTTTAGAACTAGTAAACAAATTCAGTAAAGTTGCAGGGTACAAAATCAATATACAAAAATTTGTTGAATTTCTGTATACTAGCAATGAACTACCAGAAATAGAATTTTTTTAAAAAAGATTCCATTTTCTATTGCATCAGAATAATAGAATACCCAGGAACAAATTTAACCAAAAAGGTGAAAGATGTGTACACTGAAAATGGTAAGACACTGATGAAGAGAAAAGGGAAAAGACACAAATAAACAAAATGCCATTCTGTACTCAGTCAGTGGAAGAACTGATATTTTAAGATGTCCTAAGACAATCTAGAGATTCAGTGCAATCCCTATCAAAACCCCAATGGCATTTTTTATAGAAATAGATACACAAGCCTACAATTTTATGAAACCACAAAAGACCTCTAATAGCCAAAGAATTCCTGTGAAAGAACAAAGCTGGAGGCATCATGCTTCTTGATTCTTCTCTCTGTATATATGATGGAAAATATATGTAAGTCCACTGTACATATACAGTGGAGATTATTCAGCCATGAGAAAGAAGGAAATCCTTCCATTTGCTCAAGGGCATTATGCTAAGTGAAATAAGCCACACAGAGAAAGAAAAATATTGCATATGCAGAATTTTTTATTTTTTTAAGTTATAGGAAAGAAATATAGAGTAGGAAAGTGATTGCCAGAGACCTGGGGGTGGGGAAAGTAGAAAGAGGCTGGTAATAGGATGCATTCTCAGCTAGAAGATGAATTGGGTTTGAGGATCTAAGGTAAAACAGGCTGACTGTAGTTGATAACACTGTTTTGTAAAATAGAAATTTGCTAAGAGAATAGAACTTAAGTGTTCTCTCACACACACAAACATGAACATGTAAAGTGACAGGTGTGTTAACCAAATGGGGACAACTTTTCACAATGTATACATATATTAAATCACCTGATTTACATGAAATCTCTTACTATTTTATGTCAATTATACCTCAATAAAGTTGAATTTAAAAAAAATTTAATGATAGTTACAATTCATTTTTAGGTGTTTTATCCATTGTCTTCAGTGAAAACCTATTAAATACCTTCATCTCTTCCTCCATTAAAAACATTAGTGTGGCATTGCTTTTATTTATTTCAATAATTTATTTAACCAACATCCAAAATATACCTTTGCCAATGAAATGATAAATAATATAAATGTGCTACTCAAGAATTTTATTCAATAATGGCAACTTAGCAATATTGTAATACTGGCAATGCCTTGTGTTATATATCACTTGTCAGTTGTACAAGTGCACGCTCTTTCTAACTTCAAGAATAGAGATTTGGGCCCTGGCTGGTGTAGCTCAGTGGATTGAGCACAGGCCTGTGAAGCAAAGGGTCGCTGGTTTGATTCCCAGTCAGGGCACATGCCTGGGTTGCAGACCAGGTCCCCAGTAGAGGACACATGAGAGGCAACCACACATTGACGTTTCTCTCCCTCTCTTTCTTCTTCCCTTCGCCTCTTTCTAAAGTAAATAAATTAATTAATTAAATATTTTAAAAAAGAATAGAGATTTGGCATTTCAGGGAGATAAGTGATTAATCTTATGTATATATAACCTAAATAGGTTGATCACCTATAGCTAAGGATCCTACTGTAGAGAGAAAAAATAAAACAAATGTGTTTGATATTATTTATATGCAAACATATTTAGGTATTTTAAAAGAAATGCCATATAGCTTTCACATTCATGGATAACTGCCCCCCCAAGTGATACTCGTCATGAATATAAATAAAACTGAAGACACAATTTTGTTTCTTAAATAACCCAAGGGAAGAGAAATGAAAAGTGATTCTCACATCCAAATGTGCTGTCTGGACAATGACAAACACATGCACATTTTAAATATTCAATACATGTGGAGTGGGGTTAGCCAGTTAAAATATTAAGATTGATTTATTTCATTTTATTTTTCTTGCAAGTAATCAACTGGCCCTAGACATAATCAATGAGCAATTTACAGGTAAACAAAATCATTCTTTTCAACCATATTCACACTCCTGAAAACCATCTCTGAGTGAGCCATGTTAGAAAAAAAATCAGACTCAAGCTAAGAAGCCTGAGTTCCATATTTTCCAGATATTAGCTGTATGACTTTAGGCAAAATGATCTCTTCTTTAGGCATCAGTTTCTCCACACATACATACTTTTAATGAATGTGATCATGCTAAAATCTAAATCAAATACTAAGTCACTACTCTGCTCAAGACCCTCCGCAAAATGGATTTCAGTTGGGATAAAGATTATAGTTTTTCAATAATATTCAAGGCTGTAGCTCTGACTCCTCACCTTTCCTCTGACTTTCACTTTTACTATTTCTCACTCACTCCATCCCAGCCACACTGGCCTCCAGGACACCAGGCATACTCCCTGGTTCTTTGCCTGTTATTTATTTGGTTCACTTCCTTTCTTTCTTGTCTTTATTTAAATGTCACATTCTCAATGAATCAGTCATCTCAACACAACTTATGTGCCCTTCTCTGCTTGATTTTTCTCCAATGCATTTATAATTATCAAACATACTATACACTTGAATGGCTTGTCTGGCATATCATCTGTCTTTTTTCATAGAATGAACCCTCCACAAGAGCAGGGATTTTAGTTTGTTTTGTTCAGTGTTGCATCTCCAGCACCTAGAATCAGAACTTCACCAATATCTATTGAATAAATAAATATTTCATATTTTTCCTGAGCACATGTATCTTGCCTTATGTCATGGTGGTTGAAAGGATCCAAAGGTGAATAAAATTGCAGTCCTCACCATTAGGGAGGTCACAATCTACAGATGTGATTAAAATTTTGCCAAAGAGCTGGGTAGCTTTAATAAGAAATATAACTACAAAGAGTATTGGTAACATGGAGGTGGGAGCATAAAACTCTTATGGAGACAGGTAGGTTTCATAGAGGAAAGGGTATTCAAGCTGAGATGTGTGGCATTCTATTATTTAGATAAAGCCAGAAGGATAAAGGGGAGAAAGAAGTTGAGTATAAAGGAATTTCCTGCATCACAGAATTTCTGAAGTTAAAAGAAACAGTGCAGCCTTGACTGGTGTTCCTCAGTGGGTTGAGCATCATCCTGCAAACTGAAAGATCACTGGTTGGATTCCCAGTCAGGGCACATGACTGGGTTGTGGGCCAGGTCCCCAGCTGGGGGTGTGCAAGAGGTGACCGATGTTTCTCTCCCTCCCTTTCTCCTTCCCTTCCCCTATCTTGAAGAATACATAAATAAACTGTTTAAAGAAAAAAGAAACAGTGATCTTTCTTTTTCTTTAAAAGAAACATCACAGATGAGAATAAGTCTACCAAGACATGATCTTCTTGGGGAGGAGAGGTGGCTAATCGCTCAAAGAGGAAGGGCCAGGAGCCTGTTCTTCAGTGGGCTTTTATTGGGTTCAGTTTGCACAGAAATACAGGTAAAGTTCATCAGTCATTGTCAGGCAGAAAGGATCAAACAACAGATAACATTCAAAGAACTATGCGGGCTTATTCTGAGTCAGGGTTAGTTAGCTAAAAGGCTATAAAACTTTGGGAAACAAACTCATTCCCTGCTTGGACCCTTATCAGAAAATTGAGGGTATTAGCAAAGCAGGTTTCGCGGGATTTTATGCATTCTGTTTTAGGCCTGATTGTGCCAGGGAACCACCCATTCCTGCCCAGAGCTGCACCACCCTTCAATGTTGTTTTAGGCTTACATCAGGCAGGGGAAGTAAGGCAGCCAAGAGATTAGAAGATTTTTCACAGACAAAATGAGGACTTAGGCTATGTCAAAGCCTAGGGGTGAGAGTCCACCACCCCCTTTTTCTATGGCCCCCAAGTCTTTCCCAGAGGGCCCCTTTGTGACCATGCCTGTTTTAGGTTGTCCCTCCCTTGAGGAATCTTACCTGTCATTGTATAACTGGTCATCCGCTCAGGACCAAGCAGAGTGAAGTAAAAGAGGGCAAAGGCAATGCCCCTGCCAGGAGATAAGCTTTTTCTCCTTAGTGGCTTATGGTCCCAAGGTCTCTTTACTCAGCCTTAGCCATGGGGCATTATAGCTTCTGAAACCAGGCAGGGCAGTTCCCAACAACAGTGTATATTGAAGTGTTTTACAACTACCTGTGTTAATTTTCCTTTTTCCATTGGCGTCATCTCACAGAATATCCCATGACACCACTTAATGGCAAAAAAGCAATCATACATGTTTGAATTTTACTGGAACAGATCATCAAAATTGAGATATCCATACTGGTTAAAGAATATATGTCAAAGAATATATGAAATATTTAGCATGCCTAAGCCTTTTTAAAACCTGTTTTTCAGTAATTAAAATCTGTTATCTCTAACTTCTCAGGCTGAGTACAAATTAAGTAGGACACTCTGAAAAAAAATTAGTCTTAAAAAAGCCATGCTATATTTCTCAAGTGTACAAATTGTTAATTAGAATCAGGAAGTGAACAGAAGGGGTTTAAAATAAAGACCTTCAATTTCAAATTAAAACTGAAAATGGACCATGCTTGTCACTGGCATTAAAAAAAAGCTAAGAATTATGGGAGCTGAAAAGGAAGTTGAGAATTTTTGAGATAATTATTGACTAAAATGTATAGTTTGCATTTTTTTTAGTAGGCAATTTTGAATATATTTTAGAATGAGATAACTTTTAGAGGATGTGAGTAATGATTTATTTTTTAATTTTTACATTTCCTTTAATTTTTGTTTTTACATTATACTCAAGCTTTGTTTACTTTGGCATAAATTGCATTTTGTTTTCCAATTATTTAGATTAGGGGTCAGCAGATTATACCCTTCAGACCAAATCTGTACCTAAAAATATTTTAAAATACTAAAAATATTTTTAAATGCTAAAAATATTTTTACCTTTTAAAATAATTTAGAAAAGTCAAAAGAGCAATCATGTTTGTGAAATATAAAATTTTATGATATTCTGATTTTAATGGGATAGTGTTGTAGATTATCAGGGGTGGTTCACTCCTGGGGTAGTTGTTTTTCTTGTTGGTTACCTTCAAAATATTTGGGAGTTGTTACATCTCTGACCAGTTGCACAGTAAAAGGCTCTCCGAGGAGAAGGAGGTGGTGAATTTGCATCTTTCTCTTGTGTGACTGCCCTGACTGGGTCTTTCATGGGACTGGTGAGCGCTCCCTTGTTCTTCTATCCAGCTGACACTGCACTCTGAACTCCTGGTACAGGCAGCACTTTCAGGAATCCACCTCTGAGCTCTCCCAGGCAGGAACACAGGTAATTGAAAGCAGCTCTGGAAGCTGGATCTGTTCACTATCATCTGTTATTATCACCTAGACACAGCCTTCTGTGAAGGCTTGGTATCTGAGAAGTCTGCCTCTAAAGTTTCAGTGGCAATTAATAATGTCCACACCTAAATCAAAATCCCTGCTGCTGCTCTTGTTGGTAATATAAGGTTCTTCCTGTTTCATAAATTAGTTGATAACTGTCTCTTCTTCTCTTTTTGAGTGAAAGGATTTTAATTACACAGTGTTCGGAAGCACAAAGCTTCATCTATCCCCTAGCAGACAATGGAGGCTCGTGATAAAAGCACATTAAACCTTCATTGAGGCTGTTTACACATTTGTAACAGTGGCTGTGGTCGTCTCTGATAGCAGGGACAATGTGTCAAAACCTTAGGATGTTCTTTTCATTAGCCAATGATTTTATAGCCTGTGGTAGCTTTTTAACTATCCATGTGTAAAATGGAGTGATATAACTTGAAATTAAAGAATTAAGCTGTTTTAATTTCCCCAACAGATATTTGGGGCTTTCATCTGATTTGGAAGATTCAAGTTGACTTTGGAACAGTGTATTGATAGTCCCTATTAGTTGGCACAAACCACAGCGCATGCTGGAAACTTCCATAGGCTTTTTTCCTTACCCCTTTATTGGGGGTATGGCAACCATAGAGGTGGTGCTAAACCCAAACAAATGACAAGAAAAATCACCTAATCCCCTAGGGGGAAAGATGGAATAGGAAGGAGAAATGAAATGTGGAGACAGAACTCTCTGGGAAAGCAAAGAGATGTGTGATCTTATCTGAGCTGTACTACGTAGAAGGTATTGTGGATTTACCCTTGTTACTTAATCTCTAACCACAGTTTCCTCATCTGTCAAATGGAAGTCATAACATCTGCCTTGTTCAGAGGATCAATGAGATAATGTCTATGACAGTGCTGTGCCCAGTCACTGGTTGAGTAAATGGTGCTCAGCAAATCTGGAGTTCTTCAGTTGTTTGCTCATGGGCAACCTGTGGCAGAGCTGTCTGATCTCTTCTTATCTCTTCCAAGAAAACTGCATGAGAAAGGCAAGAATGCTGTGGGCTATTTGAATGCCCTAAATATCATTGTTTTCTAGCAGGAAACCACAAATGAAGTTTTTGCATTTATATTGGTGGGTTTTTTGTTTGTTTAGATTTTATTTATTAATCTTTAGAGGGGAAGACAAGGAGAGAGGGAGAGAAATATCAATGTATGGTTGCCTCTCATGTGTCCCCTGCTGGGAACTGGCCTGCAACCCAGGCACATGCCCTGACTGGGAATTGAACCACAATTCTTTGGTTCGAAGGCCTGTGCTCAATCCACTGAGCTACACCAGCCAGGGCTGAAGTTTTTGCATTTATAAGTCTAGTTTGATGCCTAAGATGTGGATATAATTTATAATTTGAACTCAAATCCAATTTAACCAACTAATGTTAAAGAAAATACAGAAGAAAGGAGACATTTTAAAAACATACATATCTACTTTGAAATAGTGGGTCAAGTTTCCATGAGTTTCAGAAACTCTTTGGAAATATTTGCAAAGTTCTCTCATTGTGACCATTAGAGATTGGCAATCCTGAGATCCTGAGGGGTGACTGACAGCGCCACCCCATGTACAAACTGGCCTGGGGTAGTCCAGTCTCCCCTCCATCAGCTCGGGCACTCTCATCATCACGTCAGGACACAGGTGCTGTTGCCTTGTTTGCAGTCATTGATGTGTTCAAGGCTGGCACGTTTTCAACTGGCGTTTCTCCTTTTCATCCAAGCAGCTAGCAATATATAGGCCTCAAAAGCTCTAGTTGTGACAAAGTTGGAGAGCTTTTTTATTTCTTCTAAAAAAATGTATTAGGATTAATGCTGCTTTGAATCTGCCAAAGATGTTATTATCGCATTATTACTATTATTATTATATTAATACTTAGAGCCTATTAATATTACTATGTTAATACCAATATATAACTTTTTGTTAAATATATAGTGGCAGTAATTAATATTTATATTTTAGATATTATGATCATGTTGCTATTTGCTTATCACTGGTCAGGTGCCAGAACTAATATTCACTGTTTTAAATCCTCACAACATCCTAGAGAGATGGAGATTATTGTCCCAAGTTTACACATCAGGAGAGTGAGGCTCAGAGAGATTTAGCAACTTTTTCAGTGCCACACAGCTGGTAAATGTCAGAGCTAGGATTCGAATTCAGTCCAGAACCCAAGCAGTTTTCATCGCATCCTGCTGCTTCTTCTTCAGAAGCTGGGCCGCGCTCTAGTAAAAGATGCGATGCGCGTGGAATTACAGGGCACAGCCATTCATAACAGAGCTCTTTCTCTCGCTGTTGCTATTTTAGTCTCTGTTAATACTGTGAATGTGCCAAATAAGCGTCGCTTTCTTATGGGCAAATTTTAACTACCTCATGAACCACATTACAAGGAGATGCTTAATTTACCACGGGTTGTTTATGAGTGCCCTTCAGTGAGGTGAATCACTTAGGGCAGTTTATTTTCACAGTATACAAGGGGTGGATTAATAAAATACCTATAGAATTCCAAAGAAACTTAGCTGACACTCAGTAGACAAAACAGATTCTGACTGATGAGAGCTGACCTTTGAACTTAAAATTAAAGAGCCCTAATTCTGGTTTGTACCCTAATGCAGATATCATTGACTTGTGTTTTACAAGACTAACTTTTTAGTAAATATATTTTTTTCTTTTACAAAATCTAAATTAAACCTTATTTACTATAGGATTTCTTTCTTCCGGATTTTTTTTACCATATTTCATTGAGGTAAAAAAATGTGGAATCATCCTTGCCATCTTTGTCCTATGTCCCATACCTAGTCCATCCAGAAACTGATGGCTCATCTTAAAGACATATAGAGAATATGAAGGCTTAGCACCTCTGTAACAATGCCATTGTTGGAGCCACCATCCTTGCTTGCCTGGATTTCCGTAACAACCTCCTAATGGGTCTCCTCGCTTCACTCCTGTCCCCATGGTGTGTTCTCAACAGGACAACCAGAATGCTCTTTTTAAAACCTCGGTCAGCAAGTCCTTCTCGGCTCATAACCTTTCATGGGCTTTCCAACTCTCTCAAGGAAAGAGGTTATGTACCCTACAGGATCTTTTTCTTGTTATTGCTTCCCTGACCTCTCTTCCTATCATACTTCTTACTCCCCCACTTCTGCCCTTAGTGTTCTTTGAGTACTTAAGCATTCTCCAACTTCTGGCCTTCACTTGTTTGCTCCATCTGCCTGAAAGCCTTCCCTAAAATCCGCGTGCCCAATGACCTCACCTCTTTCAAGTTTTTGCTCAGATGAGGCTAACCTTCCATTTTACTTACTATTGCAAACTGCCCTTTATCCTGTTCTACCTTATTTCTACCTAGCACTTACCAGCTTACTTATTGTGCCCATTGCCTGACTGCCTGATAAAATGCAAGACACATGAGAGTAGTGACCCTTGTTTTACTCACTGATCTATCTCAATGGCCTAGAAAAGTACCTGGTACATAGAAGGTGTTCAATCAATGTTTGCCGAGTGTTGAATAAATACAGGTAGGGTACCAGCATCGAGGAAGAAAAATAATGGTCCTGTCTTAGGTTTTAGCATTTGGCAGGCTACATTTTAACATTTTATAAGAATAATGAACGTTTATGAAAGTGGATAATTTCATAGTAGACAAAGCTGGTGTTGGACTATTTTAGACTAAAGTGATACTAGAATCATTGCCTGGTCTCTGACACAGGAGGCCATTTGAGGATTGTAATAGTGCTTTGGCTCTTCCTAGGATACAGAGGTTGGCCTGGCTCTTCATCTGGAGGGTTTCCTGCTCTCCAAAGGTTAGTGGATTTTCAAGAGAAACAGCAACTTTCACTTTTGCTCCTAGTTCTCTTTCTCATTGCCCGTGGTGGTAGAAGCAGCTCTTCAAAGGAGTAGTAGTATGAAATGACCAGTGCCAGTATCAACAGATATGATATATACTTTTTAGCAAAGAAGTAGTCACAGGGGCACACAAAAAAGTAAAGAAATTCAAAATAAAATTTGTCACAGCTCTAGAGTAAGAGGCCATCAACAAAAACAGTAATGAAAGAGTTGCCATCTATAGTTATAAATGATAAAAACAAGTAGCAACAAGTCCTAGTATGGACTTTGCAAGTAATGCCTACAGTCAGGTGTGTTTTTACCTTTTTGTTTTATCAGTGGAGCCAATTGTTTGACCAAACTGACCCATTATTTAGGACTTTTGTCCATTTTGCTTACATTACCTGCTTTGTAAGATGATAAAAAACAAATCAAAAAGAGGAGCAAATTAATATCAAAGATCCTGATTCAATAAATTTTTAAAAATGAAAATCAAAGAAAAAAAGGACCAAGAGATTACAGAGGCTGGAGGACTATGATTAAGAAAAAATTAAGTAAAATGTAAATAATTGAACTTTTAAAATCATGAAAATCAAATAACAGAGGGTAGGTATAGGAATATATTTTTAAAACAGTTTGTATTACAAGCAATTTAAGATAACATCTAGGTATCAGAACATGTTGCCTTATGCTGTAATAATAGGTAATCTCAAAGTCTTCATGACATAATACAACATAAATATTTTCTTGCTCTTGTGTGCATACAATGTGCTTTGAGTGTTGCCTCCGCTTCTAAGTGATCAGTTTCATCCAGGCCGACAGGCTCCTTTTGGACCTTATCCATAGCTTTCTAGGGTCCTACAGCCAGGGGAAGGAGAGCTGGAGGCTTGACCTTTAGCCATGAAATGCTTTGGCCCACAAATCAACTTCTACTCAGTGTTTCTTTTCCTTTTTTATTTTTTGGCCAAAATAAGTCACATTGCCACACCTACCTCTAAAAGAGCAGGGCGCTGTAATCTTCTATGTATAGAAATATAGAAGAACTGGCCCTGACTGGTGTGGCTTAGTGGGTTGAGAGCTGGCCTGTGAACCAAAGGGTTACCAGTTCGATTCCCAGTCAAGGCAACATGACCGGGGTTGCAGGCCAGGTCCCCAGTAGGGGGCACATGAGAGACAACCGCACATTGATGTTTTTCTCCCTCTCTTCCTCCCTTCTCCTCTCTTTAAAACATAAGTAAAATCTTTTAAAAATAGAAGAACTAGATATAGATGAACATAAGTAATAATCTCACATCACAACTTAGGTCTAAGCTATTTGACACTGAAGGCAAAACGTGAAAATGTCTTAATAGCTCTCTTTGCCTAAAAAAAGATCATACTGTTTATAAAACATAGCTCTATGTTTTATTAATGGACATCTCTTATAGCAACCTTTGACAAATATGCCAAGGTGTTGGGATCATTTATAGTTTTGTGAAGTCTGGCTTTTTGAGAAGGCATATCATCCAGATAGAGTGAATTCTGGTGTCTGTTCTGAAGAATAATCAAGTAGAGAATCTAGACTAATTAATAACTGGCATATCCTTTAGACTCTCTAGAATGTTAACTATCTAGAATTAAAAAATATATGTTTTTATTGATTTTAGAGAGAGGAGAAAGGAGAGAAAAAAGAGAAACATCAGTTTAGAGAGAAACATCAATTGGTTGCTTCCCATATGTGCCCTGATGAGGGCTTGAACCTGCAACCCTTTCATGCACAGGATGATGCTACAAACAACTGAGCAACCCGGCCAGGCCTATTTACCTAGAATTTTGATAAGAAATTATTTTAGACCTTCAAATTAAAGTCTCCAAGAAGTATTTAGTGATCAAGAAAGGATGTCCCAAATTGGTAAAAAAAAAAACAAAAACAAAAACAACTCCTATAATTCTAGATGCATGTAGCTTTATTTTGAAAGCTAAAGACTTTTTTAAATTCTTTGTGCATACATATCTTTGTTCCCTGAGCAGTAAAGGGACTAAAGGCAAAATACCAAACTACAAAAGCAGTTTGAATATACCAGGCAGAGAATCAGTCTATTTAAGGCTCCAGAGTCCCATACCATGGAGAGTTAAAGAAGTAACTGACACAAAAGATTTTTGAGATTCAGATGCAGGACACAGACACGTGCGAGATGGCTTTCTCAGCCCTAAATCTACTGTGAAGATGGACTGCCTTCGAAGCCTATAGCAACAGGACTCAGAGCTGGTGATTTCTTCATAATTAACAAGGTATAAATGGTAAGACAAACAAGACAGGGAAGAAGAAGCCAGTAAGAAGAGGAGAACACTCACACAGAAATGTGGTGACCTCCGATTATCCAAAGCTCTTTATTGAACACATTTTTGTGCTAAGACTACCTGCTGTTTTCAGTCTGCATGCTGCCTTCCCTCCTCCTAATTAAAACCAGCGGGCTAGAAGGGAAGAAAACAATTTCAAGTTCAAGTCCTCGTTTGAAAAGTTTTCAAACTGAAGATTGTAACACATTTCTCAGTGACGTTCCCCACCTCATTTCGTATGTCAGTCTTCTGGAACCAACTCAGAAAAACCTACTTATCATTAAGAATAGAGATATGGGAGTCAGCTACAGGAGCTGGGACACTGGAGACCCCTGTGCCACTGCCACAGAGATGGGCCTGGGCTCCAGGGAGTCAGCTACGGGAGCTGGACACTCCAAGCCCCTGTGACGGACCCGGGCGCCAGAGGAGTCAGCTATGGGAGCTGGGACACTCAAGGCCCCTGTGCTGCTGCCATAGCGACAGGACTGGGTGCCAGGGAGTCAGCTGCGGGCACCAGGGAGTCAGCTACAGAAGCCAGGACACTCAGCAGTGGTAGGCGACCAGTATGGGGACCACCTTGAGGACCGGTGTGAGAGTAGGTGGAGACGGAGAACATCAAGATACCTGAAGGAGTCTGCACCACTGAACTTCACAGGTATCATACCACAGAAGTTCACACCATAAACCCAGGGAGTCAGAACAGATCAATTTTAGAAGCTGAGACTAACAAGAAGAGTCTCAAACAATGGGAAGACAAAGAAACAATCCCTAAATAAAAGAAAAAGCAGAAACTTCAGAAAGAATGTTAGAGGAAATAGAGGCTAATCAACTATCAGATAGTGAATTCAAAGCACTGGTTATTACAAAGTTCAAAGAGCTCACAGTGAACTACCAGAAACTACAGGAGAACTACAATGATCTCTCTGCAAACTACATCAGCATGAAAAAGGAAATAGAAAATATCAGCAAGGGACAAGAGGAAATGAAGAATACAATTTCCGAATTGAAGAACACAGTAGAAAGTTTCAAAAGTAGGATAGATGAAGCAGAGGATAGGATTAGTGAGTTGGAGGACAAGGTAGAAAGCATCTCACAGAAAGAGCAAGAAAATGAAAAGAGGCTCAGAAAGAATGAAGAGGGATTAAGAGAAATGCAAGACAATATGAAATGTAATAATATCCGAATAATAGGAATACCAGGAGAAGAAGAACAAGGGATAGAAAACGTATTTGAAAGAGTAATGAGAGAAAATTTTCCTAATTTGATAAGAGAAAAAGTCACACAAATCCAGGAATCACAGAGTCCCAATCAAGAGGAACCCAAGGAGGCCCACTTCAAGACACATCATCATCAACATGGAAAAATTCCAAGACAAAGAGAGAATCTTAAAGGCAGCAAGGGAGAAAAAAGAAGTAACATACAAGGGAGCCCCAGTAAGGTTAGCTACTGACTTCTCAATGGAAACACTCCAAGCAAGAAGAGAATGGCAAGAAATATTCCAAGTAATGAGAACCAGAGGCCTACAACCAAGGCCACTTTACCCAGCAAGGCTCTCAATCAAGATAGAAGGCCAAATAAAGAGCTTCCGAGACAAAAGAAGTCTAAAAGAATACGCCTCCACAAAACCAGCTCTGCAAGAAATACTAAAAGGTCTGCTCTAAGGAAAGGAAGGAAAAGAGACAGATAGAGAGAAACACAAGTACAAAAATGGCAATGAATAAGTACCTATCAATAATAACCTTAAATGTAAATGGATTAAATGCTCCAATCAAAAGATACAGAATAGCTAAATGGATAAGAAAGCATGACCCGCACATATGCTGCCTACCAGAGACCCCCCCCTCAGGACAAAAGACCATCACAGACTAAAAGTGAAAGGCTGGAAACAAGTTTTCCAAGCAAACGGACAAGAAAAAAAAGCTGGGGTAGCAATTCTCATATTGGACAAAATAGACTTCAAAAAAGGGGCCATAAAGAGAGACCCAGAAGGTCACTTCATTATACTCAAGGGAAGAATCCACCAAGAAGACATTAACATCGTAAATATATATGCACCCAACATAGGAGCACCCAAATATATAAAGAAAATATTAGAGGACTTCAAGAAAGATATTGACAGCAACATGATTATAGTAGGGGATTTTAACACCCCACTGTCAAAAATGGACAGATCTTCCAAACAAAATATTAACAAAGACATTGCGGCATTAAACAACACCCTAGATGAAATGGACTTAACTGATATATATAGAGCCCTTCATCCCAAAGAAGCTAAATACACATTCTTCTCAAATGCACATGGAATATTTTCAAAGATAGACCACATGATAGGACACAAAACAAGCCTCAAAAAAATTCAAGAAAATTGAAATCATACCAAGCATCTTCTCTGACCACAAGGGACTGAAATTGGAAACCAACCCCAAAGTAAAAAACCCAAAACACCCAAAATCATGGAGACTGAATGGTATGCTATTAAACAACAAATGGGTCAAGAATGATATTAGGGAAGAAATCAAAAAGTTTCTGGAAACAAATGAAAATGATCTCATAACAACCCAAAACTTATGGAACACAGTGAAGGCAGTCCTGAGAGGGAAGTTTATAGCAATACAGGCCTACCTAAAGAAGATAGAAACATTTCAAACAAACAACCTAACCCTACGCCTGCAAGAACTCGAGGAACAACAACAAAGACAGCCCCCAGAGCAAGCAGAAGGAAGGAAATAACCAAGATTAGAGTAGAATTAAATGATATAGAAATTAAAGGCACAATTCTAAGGATCAGTGAATCCAGGAGTTAATTTAAGGCTTTAAGCCTACTTAAAGGCTTAAAATAGACAAGCCTTTAAGTAGACTCATCAAGAAAAGAAGAGAGAGGACACAAATAAACACAATCAGAAATGAAAGAGGAGAGATTACAATGGATACCACAGAAATAGAAGGGATTATAAGAAATTACTATGAAGAACTGTATGCCAAGAAATTTGAAAACCTAGGGGAATTGGACACATTTCTAGAAAAATACAATCTTCCAAAACTCAATAAAAAAGAAGCAGAAAATCTAAACACACCAAAAACAACAAAAGAAATTGAGGCAGTAATAAAAAAAACTACCATCACACAAAAGCCCTGGACCAGATGGTTTCACAGGAGAATTCTACAAAGCATTTAAGGAAGAACTAACCCCTATTCTCCACAGACTATTCCAAAAAATCCAGAAGGATGGAAAACTTCCAAATTCTTTTTATGAAGCCAGCATCAGCCTAATTCCAAAACCAGATAGAGACACAACAAAGAAAGAAAACTTCAGGCCAATATCGCTGATGAACATAGACGCTAAAATCCTCAACAAAATATTGGCAAATCGCATCCAACAATATATCAAAAAGATGATACACCATGACCAAGTGGGATTCATCCCAGGGATGCAAGGATGGTTCAACATTCGCAAATCAGTAAATGTAATACATCACAGAAGCAAAAGCAAAGACAAAAACCACATGATCATATCAATAGACGCAGAAAAAGCTTTTGATAAAGTACAATACCCATTTATGATAAAAACACTCAGCAAAGTGGAAATAGAGGGAACATTCCTCAATATAATAAAGTCCATATGTGAGAGACCTACAGCCAACATTATACTCAATGGGCAAAAAATAAAAGCTTTTCCACTACAATCAGGAACAAGACAAGGATGTCCACTTTCACCACTTCTATTCAATATAGTATTAGAAGTTTTAGCCACAGTGATGAGGCAAGAAAAGGAAATAAAAGGCATCCAAATAGGAAAGGAAGAAGCAAAACTGTCACTGTTTGCAGATGACAAGGTAGTGTACATGGAAAATCCTATAGACTCTACCCAAAAACTGCTCAAACTAATTAATGAATTTGGCAAAATAGCAGGATACAAAGTCAATATCCGGAAATCAAAGGCATTTTTGTATGCCAACAATGAATCAGCAGAAGCAGAAATCAAAAAAAAATCCCATTCAATATAGCAAAAAGAAAAATAAAATATCTGGGAATAAACCTAACTAAGGAGGTAAAAGACCTGTATGCAGAAAACTACACAGCCCTGAAGAAAGAAATCAAGGAAGACACAAACAAATGGAAACATATATCTTGTTCATGAACTGGAAGAATTAACATCATCAAAATGTCCATACTACCCAAAGCAATTTACAGATTCAATGCAATACCTATTAAAGTACCAATGGCATATTTCACAGACATAGAACAAACACTTCAAAAATTTATATGGAACCATAAACGACCCCAAATAGCAGCTGCTATTTTGAGAAAGAACAAAATAGGAGAGATCACAATACCTGATATCAAACTGTATTACAAGGCCACTGCAATCAAAACAGCCTGGTACTGGCATAAAAACAGGCACATAGACCAATGGAACAGAATGGAGAACCTAGAAATCAACCCAACTCTCTACAGTCAATTAATATTCGAGAAAGGGGGCAGTAACATAAAATGAAGTAAAGATAGCCTCTTCAACAAATGGTGTTGGGAGAACTGGACAGCTATGTGCAAAAAAATGAAACTTGAGCACCAACTTACACCATATACCAAAATAAATTCAAGGTGGATAAAAAGACTTAAATATAAGCCGTGACACCATTAAAGTCCTAAAGGAGAACATCGGCAAGAAAATCTCAGATATTTCACACAGCAACGTTTTTACCAATATGTCCCCTAGAACAAGGAATATAAAGGAAAGAATTAACAAATGGGATCTCGTCAAAATAAAAAGCTTCTGCATGGCTAAAGAAAACAGTATTAAATTAGCAAGACAACCAACTGTATGGGAAAACATATTTGCCAATGATACCTCAGACAAAGGTTTAATCTCCAAAATATACAAAGAACTTACACGACTCCACTCTAAGAAGACAACCAACCCAATTAAAAAATGAGAAAAGGACTTGAACAGAGACTTCTCCAAAGAGGACATACAGAATATCCAGAGAGAGACACATGAAGAGATGCTCAATATCTCTAGCCATCAGAGAGATGCAAATTAAAACCACAATGAGATACCACTTTACACTGGTCAGGATGGCTATCATAAACAAAGAAACCAACAACAAATGTTGGAGAGGTTGTGGGGAAAAGGGGTCCTTAGTTCATTGTTGGTGGGAGTGCAGACTGGTACAACCATTATGGAAAACAGTATGGAATTTTCTCAGAAAAATAAAAATCGACCTGCCTTTTGACCCAGCAATTCCACTGCTAGGATTATATCCTAAGAATCCTAAAACATCAATTTCAAAGAACCTATGCACCACAGTGTTCATAGCAGCACAATTCACAATAGCCAAGAGTTGGAAGCAACCTAGGTGCCCATCAGTAAATGAATGGATCAAAAAATTGTGGTACATATACACAATGGAATTCTATGCAGCAGAGAGAAAGAAGGAGCTACTACCCTTTGCAACAACATGGATGGAACTGAAAAGCATTATGCTGAGTGAAATAGGCCAGGCATTGAAGGACAAATACCATATGATCTCACCTTTGACAGGAAGCTAAACAGCAAAACAAACAAGCAAGCAGAATAAAAACAAAGACACTGAAATAGAGAACAGGGGGACAGTGACCAGAGGGGAGAGGGAAGGGAATTTAAGGGGAAAAAAGGGGAGGGATTTGGAGGAACAAATAGGAAAGATACAGGGACGAGAACTAAGGGGGGTGGAAATGGGAGTGAGGTGGGGAGCATGGGGCGGGGATGGAGCTGGGATGGGAGAAATAGACAAAAAACTGTACTTGAAAAATAACTAAATAAAATTTTAAAAAATAAAATAAAATAACAATGTCAAGATTTAAATAAATAAATAAATAAATAAATAAATAAATAAATAAAAGATTTTTGAGTATGGGTCAATCATCCTCTGCCTTTATCAGAACAAATCCCTGAAATAATACATTTTGAGCAGGATTGCTTTCTCTAAGATAAATTAGTTGCACAATACAACCCCACATAATAAAAAGAGTTAAATAGGTATGTTTAGCATTATCTATCTGATCAAAAAACATTTGCCAAAAATGAGAAATATGATTTTACCTTATTTAGTGAAGGATATAAGCATTCTTGACCGACAAACTCAGATGTCTCTTAAGGGTACCATCGAATGATTTGTTGTATCGGTGGTTGACAAACTCTTTCTTCAAAGGCCGTATATTAAATATTTTTGCCCTACCAGTCAAATGACCTTGGTTGTCACTACTCAACTCTGCCACTATGGTGCAAAACAAACTCAGTATGTAAATAAACAAGCACAAGTAAAACTGTGTGTACACAGTAGGTGGTGAGTTGGAATTGGCCCATGGGCTGAGGTATAGTTTGCTGACCCCTGCAATACACCATCATTAGAGTATGGAGTGAATGGGTATAGATGTTAAAGGGAGTGGACAGGAAAGTCATCTATCACAGTAGTTGCCATCTTTTCCCCTAATAGATCCATTTCTGAAAAAGAGAAGACCTATTAGAAATATGTAAGAAATAATTGAGATAATGGCTAAATATTTTCATTATTTCAACTGATGAAGTTCAAGAACACTCTAAGAATGTCTGGCATCACCTCCATTATTCAGGGATGTTTGGGACCCCTGGCCATGGAATAAGAAAGAAAAAGAAGTGTTGTATAGATATTAGAAAGGAGACCTAACTACCATTATTTATAAGTGGTATAATCCTTTACCTGGAATATTTAAGAGAATAAACTGAAAAACTTGTAGAATTAGCCCTGGCTGGTATAGCTCAGTGGATTGAGCACGGGCCTGTAAACCAGAGGATCACGGTTTGATTCCCAGTCAGGGCACATGCCTGGGTTGCTGGCCAGTCCCCCCAGCAGGGGACTCACGAGAGGCAACCATACATTGATATTTCTCTCCCTCTCTCTTTTCCTTCCCCTCTAAAGATAAATAAATAAAATCTTTAAAAAACACTTGTAGAATTAGAAAACCAACCATCAGGTAAACACTTAAAAAAATCAATTGCTTTGCTATATAGCAGCAATAACAATTAGAAAATGTAAAGGTAGAAAAGTTCACTCACAATAGGTCAGAAATGAAATATGCCAAGGAATAAACTTAATAAATGTGTAAAACCTAAATAACAAGACTATAAAACTTTACAGAAAGACATAAAATATTACCCAAATGATGCAGACACTGGCCCACAGTGTCCACGTCATTATGGATGAAATGAGACATTCACACGGACTACAGAGTCTGGTGGAGGAAAAGAGACAGCATGGCTTTTGCTCTCAAGGGGAGTAAAAGGCCGAGGCCCTTACCATGACTGGCCTTTATTGGGTTTCTCAGCATATTACTTGATGGTCCTCATTTACTATGCACAGGACAGGTTGCTTTAGGTGGTTACCTTTTACAGAAAACAAAGGAGAGGATGTGGGTAATGACAACACAGAAGAGGGATATTTGCAAATGAAAAGGCAATGGTGGTTGAACAAGTTACACTGGTCCTTGGAAGGTTTAGCATGGATTTTAGGAAGTTACTTTGCAGTAAATGTTTGCCACTGGGGGCTGGGCCCACACCACGCAGAATGGTCTCCTACACTCAAATAAAGGCAGTAGTGGTTGAGTTTCTGGATAAAAGATTCAATAACTTAAAATTTTCAATTTCCCCAAGTATATTTATAAATTCAGTGTAAACCCACTCCAAGTCCCTACAGGCCTTTGGTAGAACTGGATGAGGTAATTTTAGAATTCAATGAGGAGATTAAATGTAAAAGCAAAACTGAACAAAATGTGAAAAAGAATATTCAAGTGGACTTGCCTCTCCAAATATCAACTCCTATAAACCTGAAGGAGTTAAAACAATGTTGAATAGTTTCAAGAAATAAATAGTATATCAGCAATGCACAATAGAGATTTCAAAAATAGACTCATATGAAAAGATATGAATGGAGTAATAAAGGTAGTATTTCAAATTGGTGGGAAACACAAACTATTCGATTAATTTCTTGAGACAACTAGTTTATTCAACTAAAAGACATAAATTTACATTCTTCCTTCATACTATGTAAGAAGAAATAAATTCCAGATGGACTAAAAATCTAAATATATACAAATTTATAAAAGAATTATAAAAATATTTTTATAGGTTTTGGTTGGGAAGTACCCAACAAGGGTATTTCCCTTAAATACTGGATATTCTCTTAAATACTGAGATATATGACTTCAGTGAATATGTGTGTGTCATGATATTTGTCAAATATCTCAGTATAGATAATGAACAAATGGTTCATATCCCCAATATAGACAAAACACCTTAACTTGCTTAAAATTACAAAAAAATTCTTTTCAAAAGAAAATGAACAAAGTCTACATATATTGAGTGTTTTATCAAATAACAGGGACTGTTTTGAATGCTTTATGTATTTAATCTTCACAACAAGTCTATAATATATATTTTCCCCAAAGTACTAATCATTAAGAAAAGGAATATTAAAACAAAAACTTTATTAAATTGAGATTTTTTTCAAAGATGTTTAATATTGTATTAACTGCTAGCAAGGTTTGGGAATGTGGTCACATTCTAAACATTTTATTGGGAATAAAATTGGCTCAGCGTTTTTGGAGAGCAATTGGCTCTTTGGTTGCTCTTTAAAACGGTCATGCCTTTGAACCTAGTAATTTTACTTACAGGAAACTTTCCTGCACAAAAAGTAGCAAATATGTATTAAAATATATGCATAAGGATAATCAGTGAAGTATTGTTTCTAACAGAGAAAAAAAGTTGGAATAATCTAAATGTTACCAAGCATTACTCTGACAAACTTTAATTGTTTGGAAAATTGTTCAAGAGTTGGAAATGAACAAAAGAGATTACTAAGTGTTCTTTCACTAGAATGGAGATGCTGTCTAGTGGACCATGGGTTATCTTGAGTCCATAAGGCGGGTGCAGCTTTGTGTTTCTATTGACTAGGCTATTGTATAACTCAGAAAGGGTTGAAGTCAAGTTGTAGAAAATGGATATTAACACAAATGATTGTTCTCCATAGAAATACAATTGATTTCCATCCTACAGAAAAACATAACCTCAAACAGTATATTTAATTGCCCCATGGAATATTAACTCGTTTTGCACTTGTTAGCACACTCATTTCTCCATCCCTGATGGCCTATGTACATATGTTTGTTCTCTCAGTTCTCCTTAACTGAACTGGTCTAACACGTTGATGATTCCCTTATTAACTGAAGAGTTGAAAACAGGCTTTAACATGTGGTCATTTTGTATTTGCATGAGAATCAGGATTATACCTTTTTCAAAAGTATACATTAACATATTAAAGTAGTTACTTTTTATAAGACAAGACATTCTTTCATAGTATTTGCTATGACTGTAGCCATCTGTTCTATTAAAATCAAATCTTAGTGTGCCTTGGACAAGATGAAGATTGTATTTGGTGATACTACTGAATTCTGTGTTGAGACAAGGATGAGGCTGATCTGTTGCTCATGAAAATGAGGTAAACCAGAGATTATTTCCCAGATGTTCTGTCTGTCCCAACAAAGACGTCACATGAAATTTATGCTAAAGCAGGAGGAATTATGGACACCAAAAAAATTGAGACAATGGAGTCCCCATTTAATTTTTAAAATAAACAGTTCCCATGATAATTAAAACATTAGGAATGATCCTTGAAAAAATTTTAAATTTTTTTATCCTTAATCTTTTTTCCTTTTGACAAGGTAAAATGCATGATGAGTATTAAATTGCAACAAAACAGAGTTGTGCCCTGTTCTAATCCATTTTTGCCACATGTGGGCTGCCAGCACTGGTATTTGTCAAGGTAGAAGTAAAGGCACAAATAATACAGACTTTGTCATGTGGCCAACTCATTTTTCTTGCTGTGCATGCAGTGCCTCAGGGAGGGGAAAATCCAGGTGTTTAAGGAAAGAAAAAAGTAAAACTGAAGAGAGAACAGCCTGTAGACGTCTGAAGTGCCACTTGCTTCTTCCTTTTATATAACCAGTTAATCACCTTATAAAATGCCGAAATCATCAGAGCCTGGGTTGAAACAGCAAATTCCATTTTTTCCTACCCTTTAAATGTCTCCCTTTCAGCTATACAGTATTTTATAAAAAATTGATGTCTTGCTAGTCAACATGATGAATGTTGGGACATGCAGGGAATAGTTTAAAGAGTTTGTTTTAACAGTTATGCATTTAAATTGTCCCATTATAGTGGACATGTTTCCTCTGCCAACAAAAAATCGGTTCTTAAAGGTCCAGTTCTCCCAGAATTTTTTTTGCTGCTTTCAATCATTTTTTATAGCAATTCTGATGAATTCATGAATTAAAATTATTTCATTACAAATGTTAGATTTCAAGGTGACAGTTTGGGGCCTCTTTTATTGCAGGGCTTTAATACATAATATAGAAGATATTTAGAGTTTAAAAATATGATACATTCTCGAAGGAAAACAGATATCTAGGCTCAGTGGGGCATTTGTCTGAAAGCAATTAAGTTGTGCAGTGGGAATCCATATAAAAGCCATTTCTGCAACTTAATGTAGTTTTGTTTAAGTCCAGTTCTCAGCTCAAGGTTCTAGCCTCAGCTATTGCTTATAGCAGTGTATGATAAATATTTATTGAACAAATGAGCACATAGAAAGCATCATCCATTACTCCATTCCATCAAATGGGAGAACAAAAGTAAATTGTCCATTTCTCTCCCTTTGTCCTTTTCCTACTTACCCCAGAATCAAAGATTTATGAAATCACATGGCTATACCTTAAGTGCCATTAATGCGAACTTTTGAATTTTACAGAGGGAGCAACTGAGGCCCAGAGTTTTGAAGTGGCTTACCCCCGGCTCCACAGCAAGTTAATGGCATGGCAGCCAGATGGCAAATCCAGGCCTCCCAGCTGTAAATCCAGTGGCCCTTTCATTGTGCCAGCTGGCCTTTCAGGTGTTTCTGTAATACTAGTAAAGGGTAAACTAAGAACTCTTGTAACCTAAGCAGGCTTTACTGGAAAACTTTGTTTCTTCACGCCCGTACCTTTGGAACGACCTCTGAGCTAGTGCACCTCTAGTGCTTGGCTACCTGTCATGAGCATTTAGCTATTTCTGATCTGCAAAGGTGGATCAGTGGCAACATAGTCAGGCCAGTGCCTGAAGTGATCAGCCTGTCTGATCAGAAATCAGACTACATCTCTTAACATAACAGTTATCACTCAAACTGAGAAACTTTTAACAGTATGAGGAGGAATTCTTTTTTGTTGTTGTTAGCATTCACTAGGACTGTCCCAGGGAAGCAGGACATATGATCAACTTATTAAATATCTTTCCAGTCCACATCATGATGTGACATATATGCAGCAAGAATTCAAACACCAGTTTGTAGTTGTGAGTACAAGCTTAAACGGTATGCCACAAACACAGGCAGGGTAACCATTATGATACATAGTGATGTGTTAACAGACCTCTAACACACTTGGAGCACATCTCTTTTCCGTTGGAAAGGGACCAATCAATTGTATGGGTCCAAAATGGTGCTTTGTGTCTATGTGGAACAAGGTTGCATTGTGAAATTCCACAGAGGCAAGAACCTTCATGTGAGTGTTAAAAGGCTAGTTACAAAGCCTGCTCCCAACACTCCTGCCCAGTGTGGAGGCAGTTCTACTAAACAGGGACAGGCAGAGCTGCATGCAGCATCTGGGTGTGTGTCCAGGGCCGGGGCTGGACTGGGATGTCAGAGCAGACCAGAGGAAGTAGAGGCATAGAAGTTGGAGTGCAGGGGGACAGAACTAGGCTGAGACATCCTGCAGAGCTGTGCAGATTCCTTTCAGATAGTGATCTTTATGGGAATTATTTCCATTGACTGAAAAAGGAACTTCTAAAATTCTGCACTTGGATATTTTTTTAAACCATCCCAAAGCATTCAGCACTTATCTCTGGTAGCTGAACATTCCCACATTCATTCAATAAATATTTATGGGGAATCCACTGTGTTCTAGGAGGTCTCCTAGGAGCCGGGGATGTAGCGGCGAATGTGGCACATTCCCTGATCTCATTCTTGAGCATGTCTAAATGCCTGTATGGAAAATGGCACTTTGAAGACAGGTACTTATAGAATCAATCTTTTCCCAAGTCACGAAAATTAGATCCCCATCTCCAGCCTCAGTCCCTTCCAGTGCAGACTGAGGGCACTGCCCCGGGTACCTCCCCGGGCTTCTTCCAGCTCCAAGTTCCTGTGACCCACTATCACTTTCATCCAGTTGGTGAGAAGGGCAATGCTTTCCTTGATTCAATTTTTCCATTCTTAACATAAAAATCCAAATCCATCTCAAAGCAATATGTTTGACATTTTTTTACACTGAATACAAATTAAAAGGTTAAATACATCAATCAACTGAGGAGCTAATCAGGAAGTGTGGCTAGGCACCCAACATGTCACAGATGTTTCCGCTGGCCTCCTCAGGAAAGGCCTACTGTGCTCTTTTGGGCCTCATGTACGCCAACGCCCCAGAAAAACACACAGTGGCATGACACCGTGGTTAAAGGAGAAGTCGTATCTTCCTTTTTACTATTCTTGGGTGAGAAATGGAGAGATAGACTCCAAAGATGACTACCCTTTTCCACAACAAAAAGGAAATTTCACCATTTCAAGGTCAGGACTAGTAGCCAGTGGCAAGATAATGTGGGAGGGGAGAGAGAAGAGGAACATCAATGCTCCCGTTCTACCTGTCAGCACTGTGCAGTGACATGTATGTGACCTCTGAGTCCCACTAGAAGTCTATCTGGTAAGCACTATCGTTTTTCATTTTAAGACAAGGAAACTAGGAATGAGAAAAGCAAAGTAAACTGTTCATGATTAACTAGCTAGGACGTAGCCGAGTTGAGATGCCCTTTGAGCCTAGAACCATTGCCTTTCCAGGTACTCCCTTCTCTAGGCTACCCCAACATGTGTAATAAAAATTAAAGACTACAGATTTAATTACATATTCAGATGTTAACTTCTGGTTCTTCACATTTAGCCTCATAGTATTATTGTACTAAAAAATAACAGATAGAAGTGCTCCTGATTTAGAGAATTTCTTTGAAGTCTTTGTTGGATAATTCTTACATCTGCGTTATGTTGCCATTGGCATCTGATTGTCTTTTCCCACATGAGTTGCGATTTTCCTGTCCTTTTGTGTGTTGAGTAATTTGGGGTTATATTCTGGATATTTCGAACACTATGTTTTGAGGCTGTGAGTCTCATTTAAATCTTATGGAGAATGTTGGTATTTTCACTTTAGCAGATAACTGATCCAGTTGGGTTCAGGCCACAAGTTTCCACCAGCCTTCTGTGTGTTATGGTTTCAATCTCAGTTCTGTGCCTACCAGCACCCCCCCCCCAGTTGTGAAGATACATGTTCATGTGTATCACAGTGCCCAGTACACAGAGATGCTCAAATACTGCTAGATATTCTTAAACAGTCATAGCCTGTGTCTGTGTAACTTGGCTAAATCATTATGATTGAGGATTGACTGGTTTTGAGATCAGACTAGGAATAGGCCTAATGAAGGAGGAAACAGTGGATTTGGGGCCGACATGGTGAAGAGGAGTGGACAGTCTGTAGATTCGGAGACCACACTGGAATACCAGTCTGGGCAGTCCAACGGGGTTGCTGTTGCATTGTCTGTAAAACAAGATGATATATTTCAGGATATTTCAGAGAATTAAATAAAACTATACAAATTGAACATTGAAGTTAAAAATATATAAAATTCCTAAGACAGTACCTGACACCTAGTAAGGACTCAATTATTTTTATTATTAATTTAAAAAACAGGTACTTCAGTAATAAAGTTATTAAAAATAAAGAAGATTGATATTTTCATACATGTGCCAAAGGCCTATTTTTGTTTTGTTTTTCTCTGCTGTACAGGTATATTTTCATGAGTGAAAGATGCTGGTATCGTTACATATGGGCTAAAACACTTCCAGTGCCCAACACAGTCAAACTGATGACCTCCCACATTTCACGTCTTGCCCCTTTCGCCTCTCTCACCTTTTTTCATACTAGCACCCCTTCATTTACTATTCTTGGGCCATCTTAATATCTTTCCAAATTTCGAACTCCAGAACCTCTGCATCACCTGTTCCCCCTCTGCAGAATCTTCACATGCTTCCTCTGGCCTTAGAGCAAATGTGGTCCCACCACACAGGGGGCTTCCTCTGACCATCTCTTCTCAGCTCAGGGCCTCGCCTCTGCCCGTCACTGTCCATCCTATTATGCTGACTAATTTTATTCACAGCATGTATTACTGTCTGAAATTATTTTAGCTACATACTTAGTTTTCTGTTTACTGTCTATTTTCACCCAGGAAAATGTCAGCCCTGTGAGACAGGCAGTTTTTTATCCCTACTGTGGTATTTCTGGACTCTACAACAGCACCTGCACATAACAGGCTTTTAAATACTTGTTGAGTGAGTGAATAAGCAAACTTTCATTTTGTTGTTCATAATTTCTTGAGTTGTTTTTTTACTCTCACTAGAAGAAAATCTATAAATAGTGTTTGTTTATTTAATTGGACATTTTTGAATTTCTGGTGCCCCGAAACAGTCAATAATTCATCAACATACCTGAGTAAATTTTACATTTGGATTGATTTTCACATTTAAAATCTTGAGTTAGTGTTTCTTTAATTTGAATCATTTTTTATTTTTCAATTAGAGTTGATATACAATGTTACTTTAGTTTCAGGTATACACCCTAGTAATTAGATATTGTATTACTTTCTAAGTGATCATCCCAATAAATCTGGTACCCATCTGACACCATACGCAGTTATTAGAACATTACTGAGTGTATTTGCTCTGCTGTACTTTACATCTTCATGACTATTCTGTAAGAATGAATTTGTACTTCTTAATCCCTTCACCTTTTTCACCCATCCTCCCAACCCCACTCCCATCAGACAATCATCAAAATGTTCTCTGTATCTATGAGTCTGTTTGTGTTTTGAGTTAGTATTTTTATTGTAGAAGACTTCAATGAAAAGAGTAAGCCACTAATTGTACAACTTGTGGGTATCTCACACATGCATATGGTGTGGATGTGTGGGCTCTTGTGCAGGGCATTACATTATGTAACAACACAGAACACCAATAACACACCTAAGGTTGCATCAGACAGGATGACCTGTTCACTTGGGATTAGGGCCATTGCTCATACAAGGGAACTTGACCAAGACCAGTAAAGACTTCTAGCTACCTCCCCATGCCTCCATTTGACCCCAGATGCTTGGGAGATGAGCACTTGTTATGTGGCCACTGAGGATGATGGTTATTTGTTAAGCAGTGTTATTTTGAGAGTAGGTAACTGATTCATGTGTCATATTGCTCTTTCCATATTGCTGCATAAAGACCTGACCTATCTCCTTGGTTCAACTACTACAAAATATCCCATTGTATATAAGTACCTTGTTTAAATCTTTAATTCATCTTCCACCAACAAGCATTTATGTTCTTTCTAGGTTTTTGTTAGCCAAGGAACACTGCATAGAATATACAGAGAGAGATGTCTTTGAACATTTGGCACATCGTCCAAAGAGTACATTACTGGAAGTAGTAAGGTCAAAGGACAAGTGCATTTTAAAGTTCACTAGCGATTGTCATAGAAACTTGTTTCTGAAGTGTTCGTGCCAGGTTTTGATTTTATTTTAATAATGAGAAAGCCTCAGCCTCTTCTAAAGTAATGCATCTTTTTGAAAGAATGTTATAAGAAATTGACATTTATTAACTTCTAAATTTTATTGACTTTAGCTTATAATGTTGTACCTTCAAATTATATAATATATTGACTTGCCATTATTATTTATGTTTTGATATGTAAAGCTTTCTCTCTTCTTTTTAATTTATACTGTTTAATATAAGAAGTAATATCCTCCAGGTCAGACTTCATTTACTCAGCATGTTTGGCCTGGCAAATTCCCATGAAGGGCGGGGAGCCAATGGCGTCAGTTCCAAGACAGTGATAGCAGAAGGCTCAGGGGAAGCTGATGGTAGAACTCAGTGGTCACCCACGTTGCATCTCTCTTTGGAAGGTTCTCATTTATTCAGTCTTGGGCAATAAAATGAATGAAGGCTTTGGAGCTCATTCAAATTTGATTTGAATCAGGGTTTCACCATTTATATATTCTGTGAATTTGGACATGTTCTATAAACCCATAGGCCTTAGTTTCCTCACCTGCAACATTTTATCAAGAAGATGGTGATACATATACTTATCGTTTGGGGACATCCAGTCCATTTCTCAAATCTATTGCTACGTGGGAACAAACAAACACATGAAGCAGGCACTGGGGCACTTCACAGGGCAGAGGGGAGGAAGTGAATCAAAGAGGAGAGAGCGTGATGAACCTGAACTGGAAAGCTCCACGTGGCCCTTCTGGCTGAGTGACCTTGAGGGTGGTCAGTTCATCCCTTGGGCTCTTTCCCTCTCTTACAAATGGCAACACGTATCCTACTTGTCAGGGTTGATGTGAGAGGCACTGTGTGTGAAGCACCCAGCACAGGGCCTGACACACAGTAGGTATGCAACAGAGGCACTTGGTGCTTTTATTTGTGTGACTTTCATGAGTATAAATGAATGGTTGTTACCTTTCTTCACTGTTCTCCTCTACAATATTTTATCTAATTTAGGGGGCATATTCTCTACATTTTTATATCTCCAAAGATGCTTTGTGACTTAATATCAATGATGCTTTGTAAATGCTGTCAGCCTGGCTGCTGTCCTAGCATAATTGTCTTGCCTGAGCATGGGGGAACGTGGCGACATGAATGAGCAACCAGAACCTCTCAAAGTCTCATTTCAGAGATCATTTAAGGACCATTTGAAGAAGGACTATGATTCCTGCTTACTGTCTGAAGACTGGTTATTTCCACTAGTGCCATTATTATTACCATCAGTTACATCAAGCATTTATTAAATACCCAGCAGATGAAGGAATCTGGGCTAAGACCCAGAAATGCAAAGCCCTTGAGGGTCTTACAGTATCACTAGGGGAAGAGGACAGAGACATAAAACATAATTAACTGTACAAGGCTGTCTGTGGCTGGTGCCAAGAAATAGTGTAGACACTATATAAAAGCTTCAGAAGGCAAAGAAAAGAGATGGCTGGGAGGGTGAGGGTTTAGACAGCCTCACAAAGAAGAAAATCATCATGAAGTTTTAAAATGAGAATAGGACTTAGAAAAGAACTGCGGGCATTCTCTCAGGCATGGGAAGTAGCTGGAAAAATGGAGGAGTGGGGAAATCTCCAAGGGCAAGAAAAAATGTAAGTTGTGTCTTTAGGTTGAGACATCATGTAAAAGGACAGAGGAGGTCGTGGGATGAATAAGGTGAGAGAGTTAGGCAGCCTAGATTGGACCTTGCAGTCACACTGTCTCAAAAGACAATTTGTCCTGCTATCTATTACTGGAAACAATGGCATAATTATCAACCCTTTGAAAATGAAGGTCATTATTTTTGGCAGTTGTCCTTTAACTATAATTGGTTACATCTGACAACCCAGGAAGCAAGTCAATTTGTTTAGTTATAAGAAGCTTAAACGATTCTGGTGGCAATTGGCAGCACCTGCTTTGAAGATCGAACAAGCCTGTATTATGTCAGCCATCTGATGTATAACTTTGCAGATATGTATAACTTCGTTAATGTAGGTCCTGGGCATTTCTTAAGACAGGTCTGCCTGCCTGATGCCAATGAAGGGAGCCCATCAATCTGAGAGTCTCACCTCATTAAGGTCCACCAGTGTCCATCAAGATTAAACCTCACTTTTTCAGTGACACCTGAGACCTGGACCAGTCTACTGAAACTGGAAACCTCTTTCCCCACTATGACCCTATACTCTAGACTCCTTTTGTCTGTTTCTTTCTGTAGAATTTTTTACCTTCTAACATGTTTACTAAAATTAGTGTTCATTGTCCAGCCTTATCTGGCTGGAATGTATCATTCAGAAAGGCAGGGGTTTTAGTCTGCTCTATTTATTACTGCACTGTGGGGGTCTACAACAGTGCCGGAAGTGTGGAAGCTTCAAGTGTTTGAAGGACTGTTGCTGGGATGAATGAGCTCAGCAACAGAAAGCCCGGGGCATTGTGGAGAGGACTGTCACACACACCAGGGATCAGTTCCACAGCTGGTTCTGTAGCTTCATTGTTTTATTTTAAATTCTTGGAATCTGTGACTTTATATTACAAAAAGGAGAACCACTAAAGTTTAAAAAATTTAAAATACTGAGATGTGACAAGCACAGCCATGTGTCATAGGGTTTGTCTAATGACACCAGGGCAGTTCTTTTTACTTGATAAATGTCCAGGATGGAGTTTTGATGAATAAAAGCCCACAGAAAAGAACCCAAGTATATTCATCTATCTCTCATTTACGAAAACTGACTCTTCCTGTTGCTCTCTGCCACTAGAGTTTGGGACTGAGACTGTGTATACAGTTGGCCTCTGTACCTACAGATCATGCCATTGTGGATTCAACCAAACACAGATCAGAAATTTCTGGAAATGATGTTGTGTTGTTGCTCACATGTACAGTGTAATTAGGCCTACAGTGGTTGTTTTGTACTGAGATATGACTTTTCTTGTCATCATTCCCTAAACAGTATAGTATAACAACTATTTACATCATATTGGATATTATCAGTGGTCTAGAGATGATTTAAAGTATACAGCAGGATGTATGCAGGTTATATGCAAATACTACAATTTTATATAAGGGGCTTGAGCACCTACTGATTTTGGTATTTGAGGAATGTCTGTACTGGTAAAAATAGTCAAATTTAATACACCAGTTGATTTACAGAATTTCACCTTTTATAAGGAATTCCTAACCCACTACCACCCACTACCATTAATTAAATTCACATCAAGCCCACTACATGTTTCTCTCAAGCTCTTCAAATCATATCGTACTAGTAAATCATATTGTAACCCTATCAGCACCATTCAAAGAGAGGTTTGTGATGAACAGAAAGTTAAATTAAGACAATTTCCCAATGTTATGCCCTGGCTGCTGTGGCTCAGTGGATTGAGTACCAAAGGGAGCGCCAGTTTGATTCTAGGCCAGGGCACAAGCCTGGGTTGCTGGCCAGGTCTCCAGTGTGGGGTGTGCAAGGAGCAACCACACACTGATATTTCTCTCCCTCTTTTTCTCCTTCCCTTACCCTCTGTCTAAAAATAAATAAATAAAATCTTAAAAAAAGACAATTTCCCAATGTTGTCTTCTGAGAGTGAATGTCATATATGTAGGTGAGAGTCGCATTATATTTTGTTATTCGGTTGCTGGATTTAAACTCCGTCACTTTCAGTGTCTCCTCCATAAAAGAAAAGCATTCTGTAAACTTTTCATCTGGTATGGCTCTCAGTCTAACACATGTGGACACCACTATGCCAAGCAGCAATCTGAGGGCGCCTTGTTCTATTTTATCATCAGATTGCTCGCTGGGGAATGGAAAGAATAGAAGCATATTACCTACTTAACCTCTAAGATAAGTTTCAGAGGAAACTCCTCTAATTTCACAAAAAAGTATCCCAGTTTATACTACTTTCTCCAAACATATCCGGTAAATGCTTTGCTATGCTAAGCAAGTAAGTTATAGGCCATAAATAAAGGGTACCTTGGCACTTTGAAATCCAGCTAATCTAATGCTAGTATTATTCTTTTTCAGTCTCTTATCAAAATTTGTTATTTGAAAAGCTTATAGCTCAATGAGTTTTCACAATCTGAACACACCTGTGAACCTGTTAGGCAGGATGGATAGTAAACCAAGGCAGGGAGGGAGAACGAGACACGTCTCGCCCATTAACTCAGCCGTCCTGAGCCAGGTCCAATAAGGTTGCCAGGTGTTCCAAAATCACAAGAAAAACCATCATAGCACAGGAGGAGGGGAGCCCTGGAAGTTATGTATGTGTTGTTTCCACTCTCTGGGAAAGAAAGCCCTTGAACCTGTGTATTCATACCAAGGTCTGCAAAGAGGAGGAGGAGGGGGAACCTAGACTCTTTTTCTGCAAGCAGAAAACCCCTCAAACCCCCATAGTCGGGGCACTCAGACTAGCTGGGTGCCTGCTTGCAGGTTCATGCTCAAGTGTATTTCATAAATAAACTTGCTATCTCATTCCCACTATACATGCTGTCTCTTGTCTGAATTCTTCTCTTGTTAACAAGGCAAGAACTGAGGAGGGGGACACCCCTAAACTCAAGTGTCCCCAGTTGCATAACAACACCCAGACCCAGAAACAAAAGATTGTCAGACGCTCAGAAGCACCCCCTTGTGTTCACTTCCAATCACTACCCATTCCCCAAGGGTAATCACTAGTTAAGTAGGCCCTGCTTGTTTGTTCTTTATATAAATAGGATCATATAGTGTGAAATCTTTTGTCTTGGCTTCCTTTGATTTTTTTTTAATGTTCATGATATGTATTTTTTTCTTTGGCTTTATAGATCATTCTCATTGCTGCATAGTAGTCTGTTGTGTATTACCACACTTTATTTATCATTCCAACTTTTGATGGGCATTTCAAAAGTTTTCATTGTCAGCCTATTACAAATAATGCTGCCATGAACATTCTAGTGCAGGGACTTATGGTGGAAATGTGTGGGCATTTCTGTTGGATTTATACCTAAGAGTGGAATTTCAGGTTCTAAGGCTTCTCTGAAAGTGAACGGTTTGTTCTCTGAAAAGGAGAACATACTATGCATCAAGGAGAGAAGAACTCGTGATGGCCATCAACCCTGGATTATTTCATAAGAGGACTACAAAACAGCTTCCTTCAGCCCCTCCACTTCTGGCACCAAGAAGAACACAGCTACATGTCCCCAACACCTTTTCTGTCTTTCCCACAGAGAGGTTGAATGAGGTGTAAATACTCCTATCACCACGAAAACCCACAGAGAATTTTACTTTCCACAATCAAAGCATCTAAGTGATAAGTTAGACCACTGCTTCTCATTCCAAGAAATTATCCTATTTGTATCTGCCAAGCAGGGCAGGGAACCATAATTAAAATTCACACTTGCATATCACTCTCCATCTGCAAGGTATTCCATAGATATTAACTAATTAATCCTCCACCCCTCCTCCTGCTCTCCCACCCTTCCTCCCCACCATGAAGCAGGTGACATCTCCATATTATGCTGCTCATTTGCAAAAAGATAAACACCAGAACAGGTTACACCATTTCCTTGATGAGGTCCAGGAGTGTGAAATAAATACTTTGCTGCCTGGGGCCTTTGTGAAATAAAATTACCACATACTCTAAGCTTGGAGACCTAAATTACATAAATAAAGCCTCTGAAGAATTTTTGCCACATATGACAGGAAAGATGGATTTATCGTTGGGTTTGTTTGCTAAACTGTCACAGTGGTGGTTCATGAATATCAATGATGCGGCAGCTCCTGGGAAAGCTGTGCGCCCGACCCTGGGAAGGAAAAATCACTAAACGTTTCCAAACATGGGGCCACGAAAGACTATCAAGGTGTTTACTATGGCTTTTTTCCTCTGGATCCAAAGAGAAACATTTTTTAATTGGAAAAGAGAGCATGAGTGAAATGACACTTATTTTTGTAAATATAGAGAAAAACATCATCTATTTCTTCACGTTTGTAATTAGAAACAAGCATTTTATTTGAGTTCTATCTTTATAAAAACATAATAATATCTTACATAAGTTCTAGCTATCTATATCCAGACATTAACTCCTAATCAAATTTGGTTTAAGTTATTATATTTTAAAGGGGAAAAGCCTAGGCTTGTGAAAATTTTCTCCCATTTTACATTTAAAATGGAGACATCTTATTAATTTTAGATACAACCTACATTAGCAAAACCAGGAGCCAGGAAAGTAATCAGGACTGGTGATTATGCCAGACAAAAAGGGTTCTTCCCGAGGCTACATTCTGCTCTGGTTCCGTGCGGTGCGTGTGGGCTTGCTCTCGTTTTCCAGGATTTCATGCATATTGAGAACACTGGAGGCTCCTTAGGGCATTAAAGAGAACAAAATAAGGAGGGGAAGTCAATGGTTATTAGGCCTCATAAGTTTGTTCAAAAGGGAAATTAAGGTGCTTAATATATGATTTTTTTTTTTTGCTACTCTTCTGAGCCCTGCTGGGGTGAAAGCCCCGTATCAGTAGTTACCCAGGGAAAAGAAATAGCTTTGCCCTGAGGGAAAATCACTACAGAGGCACAGCAGGGGGATAAAACAAGTAGGTGTCTGTCTAAAGTATCCCATAGGCGAAGGGAATAGTCTTCTGCAATAGAGTGGTCTATACTGACCAAAAAGTCTTTACCCACGTGCCCCTACAGTATACAGAAATGTCCCCAAATAAGAACATATTAAACAGAAATACTGAACAGTGCCCCAAGCAACCAAAGGATATTTTTAAGATTCTAGAAATGAAGAGGGAACTCAAAGCTGGAATGGTCAGTGGGAGTTGAAGCGCAAACCCCAAGGAGGGACATTTACATTAGGGACAGGAGTTTTGAGAGTAATTTGAGGCAACACCAAAGGAGGTCTGAACGAATGGGTAGTGAAACGGGCTAAGCAGAGAAGGCTCAGCTGTGAGTACGGTGCGTGCAGAGGCAGGCTGCCCTGGAACAAGGGGCTGCTGTGTGGTTTCAGCTGCCACTGAAGGTCTTGGAGGAGGCAGCCTGAGAGGCCATTAGGTTTGACAATGAGGGAGGCCTCAGTGTCGCTTGGGAGAGTGGGTTCAGTGTGTAGCTGTGGGCAGGGAAACCCTGGGAAAGGGTGTGGGCTATGAGGGAGCAGGGGTAGCTGAGGCACAGGAGGAGGAGGAAAAAGCGGGGTAACAGGAGAGAAAATGAAGGGGAAGCTAGAGCAATGAAGAGTTTCATACATTGATGGCTGGTTGTTTTAGGACAAAGTGAATATGTGTTTGTAGGCAAGAAGTCATAGTGAAAGAAGCATTGAAATACAAGTGATGGCAATAGATCAACAAAATCCAGCAGGAGGCAGGGAAGATTACTTTCAAAAGCAGGGGGAGGAGATAACATTTCGAAAGAGTAGGTGAAAGCAATGATTTAGCATTTCAATGTATTTTATTATCTCTGGGCATTCCTAATTGCTGATGAGGAGTCTGCTACCAGTCTAATGTCATTTCTTTGTAGGCCATCTACTTTTTTTCTATCAGAATATGAATGATCTGTTTTTGTATAACTAATTCTTCTAAAAGGTGGTAGCTTTAAATAATAAGCATTTGCTGTCTCACCCATTTTCTGCGGATCAGGAACTGAGGTGTAGCTGGCTGGACGGCTCTGGCTCAGGGTTTCTGTGAAATAGGAGTCTATACATTGGCTGGGACAGAAGGCTTGCCCAGGATGGAGGCCCTGTCTCCAAGGTGGCCCGCTCCCACACCTGGTATGTTAGTGCTGCTTGTTGGCAGGAGGCTGAGGAACTTAGTGTGGGCCTCTCCAGAAGGCATGACATCTGGCTCCCCCAAAGCAGGTGACGCTGGAGGGAGAAAGACACACACACACCACCACCACCACCACCACCACCACCACCCCCAAAAGAGAGCAAGGAAGAAGTCACAATGTTTTTAATTACCTAGACTTGGAAATTATACACTTCTGTGTTTACTACAACCTGCTTGTTAGAAGTGAGTCCCTAAGTAGGGCCTCGGTACAAGGGAAAGGAATTGCACTCTAACTTTCAGGAGACAAGTTTCAGAAATAGTTAAGAAGTTTGGGGAATTGCACATTGAAGGATATACTTCGATGATCTGAGATTCATTAGGTGTGAGATAATGAAGCACATACACACCATGCCATGTTATTCTACTGTATATACCTGAGAAGGCCTTTGTAATTCTGAGCATATTATTACTGAATTGTAGCTGCTTTCACTGATAATGGAATAGATGACAGGGGAGGAGAGGGTGCATTCATGGCTCCATGTGTTACTTCGTTTCCTTGCAGATCTCTTCATAGGCAAAACGACAGTGTGAGTCACAGAGTGTTTGTGAGTGCTGCTCTCACTTGTCAGGGTGGGGCAGGGCAGGGCAGGGGAGCCCCGCGTGAGTGGAAAGAGTCTGATGTGAGGCGGTGCTTGTAATACAGACATTTCAAAAAGAGAAGGATTCCCCCCAGCCCACCCCCCACACACCATTTCCATTTTCCTTCAGAGAGCTTGGAAGGAAGAGGAATTAATGAGGCTCATTGTGTATGCAGGGTGAGCACAGTTTGTGTCGAGCCAAGTCTAGCAGAAGCTGAAAAAGCAAATCTGGCACAGCTAAGTAATTAGACTTCCCATTTCTCGAGTTTTTGTAAGGAAAAAAATGTCTGTAGTGGAAAGTGTTCTTAAACTCGTATTCCACAGACAGAGGAGACTGTCTCAGCCCAGCCCTAGGCTTGGTCCTTTGTTGACCACATTTAAAATAAAGGCAAAGCCCACTGTAGTCATGGCTCAGGTTATTTGTATGTTCTGCAAAAAAGAGTGGCTGCATGAGGAAGAGCACGGCTGGAGCTCTGTTTTCTTTTAATTAATTTTATTTAGTTATTTTTCAAGTACAGTTTTTTGTCTATTTCTCCCATCCCAGCCTCCCCCGCCCCTTGCTCCCCACCTCCCTCCCATTTCCACCCCCCTGAGTTCTCATCCCTGTGTCCTTCCTATTTGTTCCTCCAAATCCCTCCCCCTTTTTCCCCTTAACTTCCCTTCCCTCTCTCCTCTGGTCACTGTCCCCTTGTTCTCTATTTCAGTGTCTTTGTTTTTTTTTTCTGCTTGCTTGTTTGTTTTGTTGTTTAGCTTCCTGTTAAAGGTGAGATCATATGGTGTTTGTCTTTCATGGAGCTCTGTTCTTGGTTAGAATTGAAATCCAGCAAAATATACTTGTCCAGATCAAATGCAGGAACCAAGGCAGTCATGAAATCACCCATTTTCCATTCTTCTCAAAGAACTGGAAATGCCTAGAAAACAGTGATTATGTATCTCCCATATACTGCCTAACACCTGGTCTCTGGAGCCAGATGGCCCAGGTTCAGTGCTGCCTCTGCTGCTTACTGTCTGTGTCAACTCACTTCCTGTGTCTCTGTCTCGGTTTTCCCCATTGCAAAATGGGCTCAATACAAGTACCTACTTCACTGGGCTGTCGTGAAGAAGAACTAAATGTATTTACATGTAAGACACACAAAACAGTGACTGGTGCGCTATCAGCACTGTGAAGCTACTCTCGTGAGTAGGTGTTGAATAAATATTTCCTGTTTGCACTGAACACTGAAACTTAAACTCGGAGCGGGGTCTGCGAGGAGAGGCTCCCTCCATGCTCCCACTTCCTGTTCGTTACTCCACTCCTCACCCACCAGCGCTCGTTGTAGTGGTCCTCCCTCACTGCACTTCTCACAGTGCATCCAAACTGTGCTCCATGTATCCTCTTTAAAAAAAACACAGCTGTATGGAGGTGTGATTGATCTAAGAGCACTGCATGTACTTAATGTATACAACTTGGCACCCATGTAACTTTCATCATACTCAAGATAGAACCTTTCAAGAGTGTGCTAATGTTCCTTTTCCCCCTGTTTATGAACACTTAACATGGGACCTATTCTCTTAATAAATGTTGAAGTGTACAGCACTGTATTATTAACTATAGGCACTACATCGTACATTGAATTGCCACACTTTACTCATCCAACATAATGAAAGCTTTATTTACATTCAGTGACACCTGCCCATTTCTCCCACCCCAGCCCGTGGCACCTGTCAACCTTCTCTCTGTTCTCATGAGCCTGATTATTTTAGATACCCTGTGTAAATGCAATTATGAAGCATTTGTCCTTTTGCAATTGGTTTCTTTCATTATCCATGCCCTTCAGTCTCATTCATGTTGTCCCAAATGGCAAGATTTACTTCTTTTTTTAAGGCTGAATAATGTTTCAATGTATGTATATATCATGTTTTCTTTACTTATTTATCTGACAATGGAACTCTTAAAACTCAGTAGCAAATAATGATGATGATGGTGATGCTGCTGCTGATGATGTAGTAATTAAACCTGGGCCAAGGATTGAACACCCATTTCTCTAAAGAAGACATACAAATAGATGGCCAACAGGTATATGAAAAGATACTCAGCAGCAAATGCAAATCAAAATTACAAGGTATTGTAATAGGGCACAGCCAAGGCGGGGGGGAGGCCCAAAGAGGGATTTGGAATGGGGTCCAGAACTCAAGGTGACCAGGAAATATTAAGATGTCCTCACCCGTCCCCGCCCACCAGTATAGTTGGGGGAAGGGACAAATGAAGCAGGGCCATTGAGGGCAGTTTTGCATAGCAACAGTTTCACAGCTAACCTCTGAAATGGTCATTTAACATATCTATAACCTTTAACTGGTTTCATAGATGTGTTAAATAGCTGTGGCCGTGCTCTGAGCCAGGGAGAAGGGAGTGACTTCCACCCAAGATGTAACTGGGAGGCAACTCCCAGCTTCCCTTACAGCGCCTGGGTAAGAGCTTGGAGATGATTGGTTCCACACCATTAGGCCACACCTGCCCAGACTCAGGATGGCAGCTCAGTAAACTTGGAATACACAGGAATGCTAGCAGGTGTAGCTGATTGTGGGAAGAGTCAGAAATGGGCCTGCAAAGGAGGACTGGCATGGGGATTAAAAACCCAGACACGGCAGCCATTAGCAGGAAGAACCACGTGCTTTCAGCCAGAATGGGGACCCCTGCAGCCATGTGAAGGAGAGCCACACAGTTTTTGCAGAGCGAGGACCCCCTCTTGGCCAGGTGAATGGGAGAACCTTGCGGCTTTTCCAGAGTGGGGACCCCTGCAGCTGGGGATAGAGAGAATCACCATACGGCTTTAGCAGAGAACCGCCACTAGGCTTTGCCAGAGTGGCAACCCTACCCTCTCTGCAGCCATGTGACAGAAAGAACCATGAGGTTTTGACCAGACTGCAGACCCCTGCAGCTCTGGTAGAGGAGACCCATGCAGCTTTGGGGTTCTCCCTTTGGCCGCATGGCCTGAGAAGCAGGAGAGACTTTGCTTGGAAAAATGGGTACAAAGAACTCTTTGCCAGTAGACCATGAGAAGGTGCCACATGGCTTTAGAGTAATTAGAGACCCTGCCTGGATGGCGACCCACCGGACAGTACCAGTGGCCTGAAACACGGACATGTGCTTCTTTTCCTGAATTATGGTACCCCGAATTAGGGCAGGGGGAGAAGGAAGCACTGTGGTCATCTATGGTTATCCTAAAGGACTTCGATATTTTAATGGGGACATTGGGTCACTACTTTAAGTCTGTATAGCTTTAAATAAACCTTTCCTTTACTTTTCACAAGTCTCTGACATTGAGAGATGTCTTTCCTCTGGCCAGGGACAGAGGAGCCCAGTAGGTGGTCAGGATAGTATTAGTATATCCTCCTTGGGAGTGGCCCCTGTTGTTCTGTAACAGTTTTTGGCATTCCTGAGTGGGCCAAATATCACCATCCTTTGACCTCTGTTCTGTAACAATATCAGCATACCTATTAGGATGGCTATTACTTTTTTTTAAAGTTAAGCGTGGGCAGGTTTGTGAAGAAAAAGGAACCCTTGTACACTGTTGATGAGACTGCAAATTGGTTCAGTCACTATGGAAAACAGTATAAAGATTCTTCAAAAAACTAAGAACTACCATGTGATCCAGCAACCCCACTTCTGGGTACACCCTACAAGAACTGACGTCAGGATCTCGAAGAGATATCTGCACTCCCATCTTTATTGCAGCACTATTCAGAGCAGCCAAGACGGGGAAATTACTCAGTGTCCACTGACAGATGAATGGATATTATTACCTCTTTATACAACTCTGTTAACAAAATAATGATATCAAAGGAACAGAACACTCAAAACAAGCCCCGGGTACTTCCTCCTGCACCTACAGAGACAGGTGCTGCCCCCCCAGGGGACCTTGACATTGTTGCCATTGGAGGTGTCAGTTTTCTGACTACAGGTGCTGGCCTGCAAACCCCTGTTTTAGTGTCCCTTCCACTTCTGCGATCTTCAAGATGACTAAATGCAGGTCTAGAAAGGCAGGCGAAGAACTTTGCCTGAGGCACCTCACAATTTCAAGGTTCATTCATAACAGAAGGTACATTATTTCAGACATTATGCATGTAAATGTAGTCTTGATCTTGCTAAATATTTGAAACATGCTAATAAGAAGGCTGTGTTTGCATTTAGTTACGCTCATGGAAGTGCCACACTTTGCATGATGTCATCTGCCCAGACAGAATGTGTGCTGCTCCCCACGCTGAAACAGGTATGCGTTTCTCTCATACCTGGCTCCAATTCTTGGACATATTTGAGGAGAAGTTCAAGTGTAATAGTTTCTGAAAATCTAACTCAATTTCTCTTAAGAGATAAGCTTATTGAATCATATCACCCAGCAGGAGATACAGCCAGGCGGAAGGGAAGAAGAACAGATTAGTCCTGTTTGCATGATAAGAACTTCCTAAGCGTTGTGTCTTAGCTGATGGGATCTGACAGCCCAGCCTGAAAGCTTCAGCAGGAAAATGATAGTGAACCAAAGGCTGCTGAAAGTTCTCTACAGGTGTGGTCACCTCAAGTAACACTGCAGTCTGACATGTGATTTAATCAGCAGTGGTATCCCAGTTGTACTGCTGGAGTTTTCCACACATCCATGCACACTGTTGCACATAATTTCCGTAAACCTTTTCCAATCTTTTAAGATGAGCTGTGCGTGGAGAGTAGTAGCACAGGCTTTGCCGTCAAGCAGGCCTGACCTCAGGTCCCTTCAGCACCTACTCATTGAGTGGTATCTCCTTCTTTGTACTACAGTTTTCTCATCTGTAAAATGAGAAGAATACCTGCTTCACCAGTTTGCCTTGAGGAACAGGGAAATAATCCCCAGAGAGAATCTGGCAGAGAACCTGCCTTCATAGTAAGTGATCAGTAACAGTTCCCTTCCTTTCCCTTTTCAGTGGGACAAGAGGAGCTTTGTGCCTTTTCTTGGCTGTGCTCAACTTCCTTCTTCCAAATATTAATGGTTAAAATAATTAATTTGGGAAAAGTGAATGAACACCCCAGTTATTTTGGGGCCTTAAACTTGGGGGATAGGTATTAGTAAAGATAATTAAATATTAAGAGGGCAAATGGCACATTCATTATGTGAGAAGTGAGGGCTTATGTGCCAGGTACAATGGAATGACGTTGTCTTCACCTGAAGTCAGTTTGCCTCCCGGTCCATCAGGGCATGTGACATGTGTCAGAAATCTGTTCTTCATGGGGTCATCCATTCTTGGGGTACTTTACCTGTCTTTCAGGCAGTTCTAAGAAGCTATCATGTGAAATAAGCACTCATGTGATGAGTGTGGCCAGCACTTATCAGTTCTTAGCATTGAATTATAGACACCCAATTACAGTTGACTGATTGCTAATAGAAATACTGTCTGTCCTCTCTGCTCCTGTTCCCTATACCCTTTGCTAAATTCATACTGTAATTTATGAGGCCGCCCTATTGTCTTGTGAACAAAATTCAAGCTCCTCCCTAAATGAGGTCTTTCCTTACCAGGTCCTTGCTCTTCTCTTGAGCCACCTTCACTGATACCTCAAATACCTGACAGCTGCCAAGCATACCACCTATTTGAAGGGCGCTAAGGATATTGTGTTATCTCACCTCTTCATGCCTTTAGATATGTTCTATGTTTATTCAGCCGGAGTTCACCTTCCTTGCTTTGTCTACCTGGCTAAATCCTCCTATCATTATCCTCAAATATATAAAGATCCTCCTCTAGGATTCTCTCCTGTCTTTTTTTTTTGACATGTCATCCTGGCCTGTGACTGCCTCAGGATTTGCCCTATGAATTGCAGATTTTCACTCCAGACCCTCTAGACTCTGAGGTCCTTAATGTAAGGAACTGACTTCAATTCCCTAGCTCCACTGTTTACTTTGGTTCCTGGACTATGGCATACTGTCAGCAAATGTGAGAGGAAGGAAGAAAAGAGTGAATAAGAAACATTAATCTTCAATTGTCTTTCAAAAGTCTACATCCTGCTAGGGGAATCTGAAGTCATTCTCTTGCCCACCCCGAGCTAAAGGGCAATAAGACAGAATTCCTGCTCAATGAAAGTCCTTTACTAAAGAATATTTGGGATACCAAGGTTAGTTTTATGAGACAAGGTTTATATTTAAAGATGAGACCAAGTTTCTGATATTGGAATCATGAATTTCTGAGAAAGAAAGGTACTAGTGAGAAATATATAATTATAGCATAGGCATTAAAAACACCAATTATGGAGCCAGATTGCCCTGGTTCAAGTCCCAGCTCTGTCACTTACAAGCTTTATGAACTTGGGTGGGTGTCCTAATAGCTCAGTTTCTCCAGCTATAAAATGGGGATAATAATAGTACTTCAGAGGACTTGCTGTGAAGGTAAAGTGATTCAGTGCTTATGTAAAGCGCTTAGAAAAGAGTCTGACACCTGGTAGGCACTACACATGTTCTCATTCACAATTGTCCAGGCAAGAGTTTTCCTGAATATTTAGCTGCAGTTCTTTGTTTCACACAATCTTACGTGGAAGCCTATATACTAAACGCACACATGCGCACACACACAGACTTGCCTTGCTGAGATGTGGTAGAGGGCCCGGGGTGAAGCCTGAGCTCCTCCCTGCCTACTCCTGGAGGGGTTCTTCAGAACTTTGGGGCTACAGCAGTCTAGTTCACAAACTCAACTTACATCCCAAAGCTGATCATTTTCCAGGAAGATTGAGATCCAGCCTTGGCCTGAATTGCCCGCGGCCCCATAGGAGCCCTCACTGCCCTGTGCAGCGGGGCCCCAGGAGGGCACCTAGTCCTCCAGCCAGGGGATTCTCCCTCCACTTTGTGGCCCATGAAGGACTCAGAATTAGGACAGAAGGAGCTGGGCTCTACTCCCCCTCCTGCAGTCATTTCCAAATGACCCCTCACAATTTATGTTCAGTGATATGACTGCACCCCCTTGCCTTCTGCCCAGTGGAAGAGGGTGTTCCTGGGGACTCCAAGATGCATGCCTTAAGTGTCTGTAGAAAGGAGGGCAACAAATGAAGTTATGATTTTACTGTGCAATTTCCCCTGAAAATTAGAACTGGTATTTAGTCTTTCTTTTGCCAAATATCTTAAGAATTTCTTCTTCTTACTTCATCACCAAGCATATTTTTCACTCCTAATATGCTATCATTTGTATAACATGTTGTCCCAAACAGACAGGCTATGCTCATACTGTATATATCTACACCATGTAATTAAATTAAAAAATTGATTATACAAAAGACACACTTGCAAACCAGCCCAGCCTTTCCTGTAGAACTCATTGCTCATTTGGTTGACTCACCAGAGATGTTCCAAGTGGGCTAGAATCCTCACTGAACAGCTCCTTTGCTGGCGACTAAAGGCCACTGTGATGGAGAAGGTAACATGTCTTTGTTCCCCAGATCATAGGCCTCTGACTGGGTAGCACATGTGGAGCCGAATGGACTATTTCCCCAAGAGACAAGAGAGTTATCTTCGTGAGGCCGGATCCAGGGAACCGTGATCGCCACGGCCGTAGGGTAGGCACTTCTGCTTCCTTGTTACGTAGGAGATCGTGCAGAGTGGTCACAGAAGGCCAGTCTCTCCCATTAGTTTGTTTCACTAGACTCTGATTGAAAGAGGCCTTGAAATAGTAACACACATGCACACACATGTGCATATTTATAATTCCTTGCAATATGTGCTTCTCATTACCTTCAAGTGATTCTTATGTTTCACTTGTAGGTTTTTATCAGGATGCCAGGGGAAGCTTGAACCTATTCAGTTCTTCTTTCAATACATTTTTATCAAGTGCCTGGTAGTGATGGCTACTGTCCGCAGACTGTATTTTACCTTCACAGCTGTCCTCTAAAGTCAGAGTGTTATCCCCATTTTATAGGTGAATCATCTTGGAAATCTCAAGTCAGGGGCAGAACTAGTATTTGAGCCCAGGCATGTGACACTCCAAGTCAGCATGCTAAACCACATGACATGCCTAAACCTGATGGGACTTATACTGAGTGATGAAGATTAAAACGGCTAAGTGACAAACTCTGCCTTCAGGAACCTCATACACACTGATAAATAAATCTGATAAGAGCCACAAGTGCTCTGTGGAATAGTAAACTACCCAGCTGTGGGATCTGGAAGAACTGGAATCTGCGTGGAGGGAAAGGAGCAGAAGCAGAGATCCGGAAAAGCTTCACAGAGGAAGACTTTGATCTTGGCCTTGAACTGTAGGCAAGGATTCTCAAGGGTCAAAGGATGGTCTGCTAAGAAATAGCATGAACAGTTGTGTGGGTCTGTGCTGTGTCCAAGGAGTGGTGATTAGGCTGGTGTGGCCAAAGTACAGAGTGGAAATGGGAGAATGGGTAAGAGGTGAGATTATGAATCTTCATTCTGCAGGCAATGGTGGGCTGGATCAGCCAGGCGTCCTTGCTTACAAGCTACAGAAACAGACTCTATGTTAAGCTAAAGCACTCCCAGGAAGTATACTAGAGATTTAGAAAGCTTACAGGGAGGCTGGAGAACCAGCCTTGGAGACTGACAGTGTTGCTTGGAGAATAGCAGCTCCAGAGAGATAGAAAAGAGAAACCTCAGCAGAAGCCTCCCAGCAGGAAGAGTCCATTCAGAATATGATACGACCTTCAACCATGTATTTGTACTCTATTGCATGTCAAAGATCCAGAGTCTAGAAGGATAAACCCAACTGGCAAACTGAAGTCCCCTGTCCTCCCTAAGCCCCAGAGGAAAAAGCTGTGGGGAGGATATCCAGAGGCCCTTTCAGGTTTTTACACAAAAAGAAAGAGTAATTGCCCAACACGAAACAAAAGGGACCCTGCTGGGAGGCTTCTTTTTTTAAATTCCTCTTATAGAAACTATCAATGGTTTCAGAACAGGGTAATCACATGGTCAGATCTGTTAGTAGGGCTCCCCATGACAATGCGGAGGGTGTTTTAGAGAAGTTAAGGGGAAGGCCAATGGTCTGATTAAGGGGCTGCTGTGTTGGTTCAGGGGAGAACTGTAAGCCTTCAGAACAAGTGTGGGGAGGAAGGTGAGAATGAAAACTCACAAGGTAATAGGAACAATGGTCCACAGTCACTGTTACATATTGTATCCCTCACTTGGGTGGTGTTACATTCATTGGATGAGAATATTATTGATCTAATGAGGGATTATCCCAAGGCTTATGATTTTATAAATGAGAAAATAATACACACTCTAGGGAGACTTAGCTGTTACATTAACAATTAATATGAAAATCTGACAAAGCCATGGCTTGGAAGTCATGCTTATTATCATGAATAATATAGAGCCAGGGGAGTTGGTCTGAGCCCAGATACGTTCAGAGTAATTTTCCATAAACCTGCCACCTTCGGTTTGAAAATATTTCACATGCGACACTGCGATTTTCTCTGACAGGCTAGGGTACAAAGAAGAGGAAACTGGAAAAGTAAATTGCTCTTTCTGTGATGGTGAAAATGTCATTACTGTGAAGCACATGAATCATGCTGATCAGGTATTAGATTTTGAGCTGAGATTCTGGTTCTGGCCTGCTTAGCATTATAAGAAAACATGTTTGGGAACTCCTAAGTATATGATAACTAGTTTTGTTTTATTATCCAAACAGTAATGGGTATATTTTTCAAGTTATTCAGTGCAGCCAATTACTTTTCCCAACACTGGAAAGAGCAGTAATTTCAAGGTGAAACCACTCTGGCCCCAGCCCCATCTGGCTCTGCTGGGCCCAGTGAACCTGCTCTATCAGGCCTGCTATGTCTCTAGTATTCTCTGGAGATGATGTCCGACCTAGTGGGCTGTGCTGGAGGCCATGAGGTGAGTTTCTGTGTCTGCCAATCAGGTTCATCATGTTCCATATTCTAATCCCAGGTGTGATTGCCTGGAGACTGTAAGGAAGAGGTTAGAAATTCTTAGTTCAGTTCCTCCAGCTGCAGAGCCTGAGACAAGAATTTGGCAACAAGTAGTAGCTTATTTAGGAAGCACTGTGAGGGGGTGGTGAAGTGAGAGGAAGAGGGAAGGAAAAGCAGCAAAGGCAGCCAGTAGTGCACCGTACAGCTGTGGACACGGGGAGGTCAGCCCCACCCAGGACCCTCAGGAGATGGCATGGACACACTCCAAAATTACCCAGCTGTGGGGAGAGGAAGGGGGGCATACTTCTGCCAACTCCTCACTTGTTGAAGGTTACTCTCAGGGTGCTAAATCTCCAGTCCTTTCGGGCCTACCCCCAACAGCAACTCAGACCACCCATGCCCCTGCAGTCAGAGAATGAAGCCAGTGCAGGTTGCACCTGCAGGCAACCTCCAGGGCAGGCCCAGAGCGTCTGGGCGAGGCACAAACGGCAGGTGGTACAAAAGGAGCTGGGAAATAGGAACTGAACCGTGTGCCTAAAAATAAAACATGGCAATGTGTGTGTTTAAAGAACTTTTCTATTATGCTAAATAAGGTAGCCTGATCTCTTCAAGTGAGGCAATCAGAGTGGCTATTGAGCTATGGATCTTATTTTAAAGCATTTACAATTTAATAAAGGACTTAGGGTGTATTTACAAGCACAGAAGACAGAGTGATGAGAAATCTAACAAGTCATATGCAGAGTGACAGGAGAGATGATCTGTAAGTAGGAGGAGAAAGACTCAAGAATGACTTCTTGGAGAAAACAGCACTTGACTTTTACATTCAAATGTGAGGAGGGTGGACATTCTGTGTGAGAAACCAGAGTCATCACAGGCACGGGGGTGGGGGGCGGTAGAAAGTGAGAGGGCAAGGTCTGATTCAATCTAACTTGACCTTTAGGGGGAAAGAAAGTAAGCAGTTGGAAGAATAGGAAATTCAGTCGGGCCCAGTCGCAAAGGATCTTAAATATCAGGCTCAAGAACCTTGTCCTTGCAACTGGTGTCCCAGCATGGGGGGGAGCCCACAACTGTGAAAATTTATCTTTGCTGCAGGACACACACACATGCACACACCAATACTGCTGTGATGATTTATGTTCAGGTAAGCGTAGTGGGTCATGTGTCATAGTGCGGGACAGTGTACAACTTGCCAGGAACAAATAAAAAGAGACAGGAGAGAATGACAAGACTGTTTACTGCAACGAGAGAGAACGTCGCCTTGCATGTGTATAAATAAGCACAGGCAGGGCAATGGGGAGGTCTGCACCACCTCTAATGCACACCGCAACCCAGGAAATAGTTTGGTGACTGGATATAACCCACCCAATACTTTCATCTGGGCACCTGCCCCTTCCTCAATTTTAATATTTACAAGTGCATCAAGAAAATATTTTTAAAACAAGTGTTAATCATCTTAAGGTGATGGAGAGCCATTTCAAGGTGTTTCAAAGAGGATGATGTCTGACCTTAGCTCCGTGGTTACGAACATAAGCAGTGACATGAGTTGTCCTTCATTTCCATGACTGAAGGGACTTCTATTCACACAATTATGTGCTGAGGCTCTTTGCCATACAGCCTATGCATGTGGCAAAGAAAGAAGCAGACTTGGATATTCCAGGACTCAGGGCAAATCTCCCTTTGATTAAAGAATCTAAACTCTTATGTCAACATTTCTCAGTACTCATTTGACAATTGCGTAATGGACTCCTACTTTACACAATGGCCACTTTAAGTGCTGGGTGGGTAAAAAGACACTTAATAGTCTGTGACCTTGGTAAGTTACTTACTTTGGTCTCAGTCTGCTCGTCTATAAAATAGAGAGAATGAGAGCTGCCTTGCAAAGTAATTGTGAGGATTGAATGATACAACTTATATAATTCTTGGCCCTCAGTATAAGCTTAATAAATGAGAAATTATAGAAATTTTATTGCCCTGGCTGGTATAGCTCAGTGGATTGAGTGTGGGCCTATGAAGCAAAGGGTCGCTGGTTCGATTCCCAGTCAGGGCACATGCCTGGGTTGCAGGCCAGGTCCCCAGTGGGGGACACATGAGAGGCAACCACACATTAATGTTTCTCTCCCACTCTTTCTCCTTCCCTTTCCCCTCAAAAAATAAATAAAATATTTTTAAAAGAAATTTTATCACTAGGTACCCTCAGGAGCAGATCTTAAAAGCCATTCAAGGCAAATCTCCTAGGAATTCTGGGTGAAAACAGAATATCCCCTCAGTAAGCTATGGTCTTCTATTTAATGGAAATTTCTAACACATACAGTTTATATCTGTTAACTTCGATGTAGTTCTTATGGAAAAATGGAATATATATGTATATATGTATATTATTAATTCATATCAAATGAGACTGAAATTTATGAGAATCAATACACTGTGGTAGTTTAGTTTTCTCTTTTTAGAGAACATCATGTTATCTCATATGCTCCTTTGTTTATTTAATCATTCTACAATGATTTTTGAGCACATACTGTAAATGTTAGGTGTTAAGGAAACACAGAGAAGTATAAACTTTCCTTAAATATCCTATAGTATATATGTAAAGACAACCTATATATACACATGTATATAATAAACATTACATATATAACATTGTTTATACAATAGGCATATAAATTATACCAGTTAAGTAATGCTACCAGACAGCACAGATTAAGAACAAACATGGATATTGTACTTGTTAGAAGTGGAAATGATCAGTCCGGTTGAAATAGTTAAGAAAGTTTCATGGAGGCCAGAGGTCTTAACTTGGCCTCAAAGAATGGCTGAGATAGTGTCATTTAGGGAGGAACAGAAGCCTCGCTGCTAGTGTGAATAAATGGGACAGTGAGGAAGTCAAGATAAAGAAGAGGGTTGCAATAGGGGTTAATGGAAAATAAGGCTGTAAAAGTAGCAGGATTTAGGCTGCAGAAGGATTTTAATGTCCAACCAAGCAATCTGGCCTGTAGATCGGTATCATAAACCAAAAACCCTTCAGGAGCCGTTAAGAGCCTGGGGTGGTAAAGAATAAGAAATGAGGTGGTGGAGACTGAGAGATCTAATGAGTATAAAGGTCTTCAAATTCAAAAATATTGAAACATTGGACTCTCCAAACAAAACGTGCGCAGACCATTGGGCTCTCCATTGCCATGCCACGCGATTGGCTGACATTACCCATCAAACCAGTCACTGTTTCTTGATAAGCCTAGATGAGCCCTCAGAATCCTTAATATAATTAAGTTATGAGCATTAATTCTATGTTGATTTTTCTCCAACCCTGTCCCCAGTCTCAATATGACCACTATAATAAGTTTGTGTTAAACATTAACTTATGAGTGAGAAGGCTGTATTTATTATATATATTTGCAGTTTCTTGGTACCCCCTTCCTCTAACCCACAACTGCTCATGTTTGAACTTTATTTTGCATTTATTTTCAAATATGTATTAATCCCAATCTGCTAGGGCTTTGGGACTATGAAGTTACCCTTCCCTTAAGGGAATCAAGGCTTCATGGTGTCCCGTGGATCAAGGAGCGTGGGGATCCAGGCCTGGGTTAACAGTGAAATGGGGTTATTTAGGGAATTGAAAACCAATTCCTGGCTCCACTGATGACTGACATGAGCAACTTAATATATAAGTTTTATTTTCTCAGCTCTCAATGAAGGTAACCAGTCAATTCTTCCTTGACCACCTGATGATATTATTGTGAGGATCAAATGAGTTCATGAGTGTGTGTGGGTCCGGTGGACTAAAAGCTTTCAACAGTATGTTCTTTCTATTCCCCTTCAGCTTCAATCACAAGGGGGTGTGATTTAATGCAGGGGGTGAGTGGGGAGAAGCCTCACCTATCTGGTGAGGCTTTTGTGTGCTGATTAAGCTGTATAATTTTTAGATTTATCATAGAATATGCTATTTTAAAGGGTGTCCAGGGAACCTGGAAAGCTTTCTTTGCAGGAATCCATGTTTGGTGTTAATAAGCACAAAGAACAGACATAAAACAAATAAATAAAACCATTTTGTGGATTGATTGTGTCATCCTATGCAACAGACAATGAACCTTTCTCCTTTTCATCCTCTGCCATCCTAACAAATTCTTACACACTTATGAGCTCGTGTGGTTCTCACAGTAGCATTGTGAGGGGGTCTAGGAAGTATGATTACCCTCATTAAGAGCTGTGAAAACCAAGAATCAGAGAAGGAAATTTACTCATGCCCGGTCAGCAGTACAGCCAGCAATTAAATCTGGATATCTGACTCCCTGTATAGTCCATCAATTTCCCTATTTATACCCATCAAAAATATTCAACACAGGTTCCAAAAGGGTGATAGGGATGGGAAAGAAAAAGAAAACAAAATGTGTCCATTCCTCCAAAGGTCTTCAGCTGCAAGCCTGAGGTTGCACTCCCAGGTTTCAGATGCCCTTGCATAATCATGCCCTGCTGTGAGCATTTGTGTAATGGTGGCCTTACCTGTGGCTAACCTGATGCTCTGTTCTGCCCAAATGCTAGAGAGGATGGTTTATACTTAAATCAATATTTAATCTCTTAACTTCATTTGTAAAAATCATGTGTAGATCTTGGATAAGAACACAAGCCTGTGAGCTGCATCAAAGCCATTTATTTCTAAGACAATAAGCTGAAGAAGAAAACATGGTGATTCATGCAGAAGAAGAGAGGTTTCCTCTGTAAAGACCATTGTACTTCCTTACCTCCCCCTCTTTTTATTAGAGATATGGAAAGGGAGTCAATAGTGATTTAATTGTGCCCTGTTACAAATGAGACTCAGGATTCCAATAGACCCAAAGACATTAGCAATAAAGAAGAAAAATACCCTAATAACAGGAGTAGGAATTCTTTTCAGGTATCTATCATAATAATTCATGGGATATTTTCATTATTTGCAGGATTAAAGGTACAATGCATATACTTTTTCCATGTCATAAAATAAAAAATAAATACATGGATGCTAAATGAAACTTAAATCCAAATATTTTTTCATTATGTAGAACCTGAAATCTCTGGGTATCTTTCAAAGTGTTGCTGATTCAAACAATGTTTTCCAATGCCATTTAGACTGTTAATTTCAAACTAGAAATGGAATTTTCAATCTTTCAGAAACAGACTGAGCTTCCGTTTCACAGTCTGGGAAATAAATTGTTGTCTGTGGAATGGAGATGGTGAGGTGACTTTGAAGCATACACATGGAGAAGAATGAAAGAAAGGAAAAAAAGGAAGAGAAGATAAAGAAAGGGAAGGAAGAGAAGAGAAGGGAATATGGAAAGAGGGAGGAGAGGTTTAGAGGGAAGCATGTACATCTACTGGCTGGAAGGAATCCAAGTCTCTTGACGTGAGCTTTTACATCTTTCTGTTGACAAGATCAGACTTATTTTCATTGAACAGACTTCAAGTTTGCAGGTTTAGTGAACTGGTCTACTTAATTTCAAAGTGTTTTTACCCTTCCTATGCTTAAATATTGTCCCACACTTAGTAATGTTCTACATGACCATGTTTTGAATGACAGTAAAATCATAGTAAGGGATTCATACCATAAATTCATAATTAAATGACTCCATAAGGGATAGGAAATGAACAAAATTTCATCAGTGAATTCTATTGTCTGCATCTAAGCATCAAAAAAGTGCCTCTAACTACAGAATGTCTTTGGAATCACTTGTTAGGTTGATAGAAAATTTTAGTTATATGCCTATAAATGTACTACTCATAACTAGTATTTTTAATGTTACTAGTGGTAACTAGGGCTTTTGGGAGTCAAGTCAGACTCAGGACAAGGGGCATGTTTTTATAACACACATGTTATAAAACATGAGCTTGGTGTTTCTATGGTGGTGAAATACCCTCTCATAATCTCTTTCAGCCTCTGTCCCCAAAGCCTCTCTGAGCAGACATATAATCAAAGCAGAAGTAGGGTACTTGCTATGCAAAGGTAGCTTTAAGCCACATGCCTTTCTCCCCTTCAACCCAATGATCTCCCCTAAAGCCCATCCTATATCAAAATTTTGAAGCCTTTACTGGAACAAAATCATTACATTTGAAAACATACAAAACTCCTAGCTTTGCACAATTAAAACTCATGACATCTATGAAATTATGAACTACTTTATTAATTCATTGTAATAAGCTGAGATTTTGAGATAAGCATACAGTTAGAAACACCATTCTCTGGAAGACAAATGTTATAATACATGTGGTGGTCATTTGTTTGTAAATTAATGCTTACATACCCCTTTTAACCCTGGTGACACTTGTCTGATTTTATTAATGAGCAAGAGAGTGTTAGACAAAGCCACTGTGGTCAAAATAACATGGAGAGCAGATGGATAAACCACATGAGAAGCACAGCCACTCACCCACGTCCTCTTTAAAAGCACACATTCCCACTGTGAATGTGAATGGCATTTGCCTTGTCACTTTGGGTTTAACCAAACAGACAGTCAATTAAAAAGGTGTGAACTGTACTTTAACTGACCTTCTGTGTAAATTTGGTTTTTATCAATTTTGTTATATCATCTAAAAAGATTAAATCAATACTTTGTTTAAATTCACCTCCAAGAATTTTTAGTTGGCATCTGAATCCATTCACAATTATTCAAGCACTTAGTCAACACATGTTTATTGACTGAGTAATCTGTCTAGTGCTGTGGGAGGTGCAAAGATATAAAAGACTGCCCTTTGGGAGTTTATAATCTAGAAGGGAGAATAAAATGCACATAGAGACCCCTGTCACAAGGAGGATACAAGGAAAGTGCAACGTGAGATGAGAAGAGAGTTTGGGGCCTGGTCAAGGGCTAGAGATCAGAGGAGGCTTGAGGAGCAGGTGGGATCTTGGTGGATACTGAAAAGAGGCTGGATTTTGACTCTCAAATAAATTTACTTTTTTGCCCTTCCAAAAAGGGGAATCTCAGCTTTCTCAATCTTACTATGAAGACTATTGACAAAGAAGTGCTTAAGAAATGAATCACGTGGGCCAACTGGTCTGTGTTGTGTGCAATTATTTTATATAAATTCCCTGACTTCATTTAGCCATGGTAATGAAGGCCAAAAAATTTCAAAATATTTCTTCTAGTAGATTTACTCCACTACCAATGCAAGAGAGAATACAAAAAATGCAAAAAGAAAGTTAGTAAAATATTAGGTGACAGAGATAATTTACTAGAATTTGACTTAGGGTTCTTAGAAAACCAAATTTTTCTTTACTTGACTTTGCAAACCCTGCTACCTGGAGCTGGCTTCTGAGTCAAATTGGAGATAAAAATTAAAACTGGTCCCATCCACATAGGGCCTGCCAGGAAGTGACTTATTTCTCTTTACCCTTTGCTGCTCATTTCAGTTAAGGACTCTCACCCATTCCACTTAAGGACAATTCTGGGTGGAGACAGCTTGGAACCAAGGAGGAAGCACTCACCTGGGCCTGGAGTCTGGGCTCTGCTTCCCAGCTAGCTGTGTGACCCTAGACAAGTGATGTCTCATCTCTAAGCCTCATTTTTCTCATCTGCACAATGTCACACCTTTATCACAGGGCCATTGTGAGCTTCCAGTGAGATAAGCCATATGACAGTGTTCTGTAAACTATGAAGTTCCGCCTCATTGTCAGTGAGTGTCTATCAACACCATCACCACTGGCAGTTGGTTTCTGTCCTAAAGAAGAAACCTCCCTTACTGAGGCAGAGCACTTTCATGTTGTCATCAAGGCTGTTCTTATTGTTGCTTCTTAGCTGTGGGACCTCAAAGAAGTCATTAGACCTTTTTTTCTCACCTACAAAGGGGTGCTGGGATTATGCCTAACCTGTCTATCTTAGAGATTCACTGTCATATTCAAATAAAATAAAAGGCTATGAAAATAAATTGTAAATGTAAATCATTCCATAAATATTCACTGTTGTATCCATACAGAGGCTCCTAGCCTCTGTTCTTAATCTGGGCTCCCTAGATATAGTCTGTCACCTGTTCTGACCTTCAAGCTACTTTCAAACCCCTGCTCATCTTTCAAGCTTGCTTGTCTGATTCTAGCCCCATTAAGTGCTGAGATAGCCCATGTCCCTACCTGGAGTGCCCTGCTTTACCCTGCCAGTCAGTTCAGAAATCCTACCTCAGAATCAAGCTACAGGTACTCCATTACCCTGACACTCGTCTCAGGCTGCATATTCTCAGATCTTGGCCATTGCAGGCCCCTGTGCATGGGCCCATGACTGTTGCTTAAGCTTTCAGACTTCTTTCGTCCTTCAGGGACTGTTCATAGAAGACAGTGATTCTCAACATTGGCCATACATTGGAATCACATGAACAACTTGAAAAAAATGATAATACCTATGCCCTACCTCCAAAGATTCTGATCTGAAGGGTCTGGAGTGTAGCTTGAGTAATAGGATTTTTCAAAATTACCCATGTGATTCTAATATGCAGCCAGCACTGAGAACGGCTGAGTTAGGAGGTTGTTCCCAGGCAGATTATAACCTAGGATAGGAGTGAGTGCTGGTGACAACTCACCTTTCATCTGCATTGGGTACAGAGGTCAAAACCTACAACAAAGGTGATTCCTAAGAAGCAATATGTTCAACACTCACAATAGCAGTCCCGATCCCAGGCTTTTAGTTTCTTCTTCTTTGTATACGTCCACAAGATTGGATACACTTTGGGCCCAGAAAGTCTTGGTCTTTCCATGTTCAAAGACTTCAGTAAAAATCAGAGATGAAGGCAGCAAGAGCCTCAAAGACCAACCTTCTCATTTCACACATGGGAAAACTGGGGCCCAGAGAAGATAGCGGCTTGTCCAAGGTTAGACTGCAAGGTGAAGGCAGAGTTAGGAGTAGAGCCCAGGTCTCCTCTCATCACCCAACAAATGAGCATGGAACTCCCTTGAGTATCATGTATTTAAACTGGGAAGTCAAGAACTATGTAGAAAATTCTCTTAGAATAATTTATGTTGTTCAGAAGATTACTGACTGATCAGATATATTTTAAATTATTCCTTTGAGACTATAGAGCAAGAAATTGTATTAAGAGTGAGAGCCCAGCAAGTGGGAGCCAGGTATTTGTTTGCCACTTATATTAAGGGGAAAAAAGAAATGAAGATGAGTCTGAGTTTTCCCTTGGATATTTTTTCAGTTAGCTAGATAAGAATTAGTAGTTTCTGAAATGTTTACTCTGTGATTTCTAGGGGGTGCAACTAGCAAGCTGGGATGCATCTTTTCACCTATAGCCAGGGTGTTGTCTAAGGACTCACACTATAGTTGGACGCTGACTGCAGCAGATGTAAATTATACCCATGCAGGTGAGTATCAGACCAGGGCTGAACCTCCAGAAGATCTTTCTTTCTGGAGGACTTTGGCTAAACAGGAAGGCAGATAAAGCAATAACAATATTGCATGGGATCGACCTTTACAGTTATAAAACACTTAGGGCATTATTATAGCCACATCTTAGAAAAGCATACAAGTCAAGCAAGAGTCACAACATAGTTAGAAACAAATCCAACTGTTGTAAGTGGGACTAGAAAACATTTTATGAATGCCCTGTGATTTGGGCATATCCATTTCTTAGATGTCAAAACTAAGTTAAACAAGATGACATGATTTGTCAAGGTGACACCAGAGTAATGGTAATGCTAATGACTAAGTTTATTATTTCACACTCAGAGTCTACTTTACTATCATACCTGAAATGCCTCAAGCAAAGAAAGGGAGACAAGGTTAAGAGTCCAGGAGGCCAGAATTGACAGAAAAAATACCACAGAAAAGCAGGTTTGGCAACCCCCCCCCCCCCATGCAGGTCTGGACATGAGACATTCAGGGCTCATAGGTGGTGAGGTGGGTAGTACAGATGTCTGAGGCTGCAGTTGACTTCAGTTAAGGCAGAGGTACAGTTATGATTGAGTGTTTCTGGCTGTCTGTATGCCCAGGCTGCCCCTATGTTGAGGGGCATCTATTTAGCCAGCTGAGCAGCTCAGCCAGCTGAGCAGAGTCTGTCTGAAATGACCACTCAGATGTAGCCTTGACCTAATAAAATGACTTAATGGATTTTTTCACCTTGATCAAATGGTTTCAGGCCCAGTTTAGGATGACTGATCACATTCCCTGCTGGTCCCTTATCCTCCCTTCTCTAGAGCTTGTTAGATTCACTATTGGCAGGATCTGAATGATGTTGCCTTATGGTTTAACTTGGAAGAATATTGTGGGACTTACATAAATTGTTTAACATAACAAAATAGCACCACAGGCATGGAGACATGGAACAGACTGACAGTGACCAGGATTGGGGTCAGGGAATAGTAGTGGAAAGAAGAAGAAGTGACTAGACAAAGAACATGTATGAATGAACCATGAATGGACATGGACAAGCGTGTGGGAATTGACCATGAGAGCAGGGAATGGGATGGGCAGAGGACAAAGGGGGGAAACTGGGACAACTATAATAGAATAACAATAAAAAATGATTTAATAGAAAAAAGAATAAATGGATTTCTATACCTTTTCTCTATGTTGAGAGAATGGTAAGAGAAAAATGGACTTCATTTTAAAGAAAATCAGATAAATTGATCTTTTCATTTGTTTGGATACTGGGAGCTTTAATACTTTGGAAAGATGAGCAAAACTCATAACCAACTAAATGCCTTAAGCCCCAGAGAATTCTGCTCTTTAGAAAAGTACTCTTACAACACATCTGAACCCCACTCTTTTATGCTGTGAAGACTGTGAGCTTTCCTCACATTTAAAGTGATACATTTATACATCAATTAGTACAAAAGCTCTAATATAGAAAAATAAGTCCATGTTTGTGAAAACAGGACATACATATTTAGTGTGGACTCTGATGCCTGACTCTCTGGGATCAAATTCAGCCCTGCCCCTTACCATCTCCGTGCCTGTGGGAAAGTTACTCAACCTTCCTTTACCTCAGTTTTCTAATCTGTAAAATGGGAATTACCTTATTCCCATCATGCTTGAAAATATTAAATTAGTTAATTCATCATATCAAGTATTAGAGGCCCTGGCACATGGTAAACACTCAACAGAAGTAAGCTTTATTATTATTGTTAAATTATAATTCTCTCATCCTGGATTATTTTAGTGGTCTTCTCTGTCTTGTTTCTGTTTAGTCTTTTTTTTTCAGTTCAGATTCATTCTACATACAGTTACTAGCATAATCTTCCAGTTGAACAGCATACATCATTTCCCTATCCAAGATTTCACATTGGGAAGGTCCTAATACAAAAATAAAGTAGGAAAAAACATTTTCACATATAATAGTTACCTGACCACTATCTATGCCTATGCATGTATAAACTGTTTAGATCACTGGTGGGTGGGAGCAGAGAAGACAGAAAAGCACATGCAATGTTAGGGAACTTATTAGCAGGTATTCAGAATGAGATTAGAGTTGAACAGGGTAACAGACTTCCACTTCATAAAATAATTAATTAACAATTTGATGGGCATTTTTCTACTCAAAAACCTGTTGGTCATACTGACCTGGGCCTTAGAACCATCAAAGAATGAGAAGGCCACATATAGTCATTTTGAGTAGGTATATACACCTACTGCTCCCCACTCCCACAGTCAACCCCCATCCCATTGTCCATGTCCATGGGCCATTCATACATGCTCTCTGACTAGTCCCTTCCCCTTCTACCATTCTCCCTCCCCCCTCTGGCCACTTTTAGTCTGTTTCATGCTTCCTTGTCTGTGGTTCTACTTTGTTTGTGTATTTTGTTCATTAGATTCCTCTTATAGGTGAAATCATATAATAAATAAGTAAATAAATAAAAGACTTTAAAGACCATAATTTTAATAAAAGATATTATGGAAGCATACAATACCAGGAAGGGTTGTTAAAAACAAAATAACATTCTCTTCACATAACGTGCATTTGTCAGCCTGAATTTATATATTTAAAATGCAAAATAAAACTTTTAATGTAATTATGATTTGGGATGTTTATAAAATAAGAATTTCTGCCAAAAATTTAATAAGCTTATAGGCAGCACTATTTCCTTTGTCATATATATACATACATATATGTATGTATGTATGTATATATATGTCATATATATATGACATATATATACACACATATATATTTACAGAGACAGCAAGACAAAGAGGCAGAGAGAGACAGAGAGAGGGAGGCAGAGAAAGTTATCAGTTATATTTTTAGAGTAAGAAATGAGAAATTCTGGACATGGGTAGTAACAGCCATGTCTGTAATTAGCTCAATTTTCTCATTAGGAAATGCTGCTTTTAAAAAGTAAGAGATTACCAAGAATAATAGCTTATCTAATTGAAGATCATTATAAACAAATTAGAAAGTATTTGTGAGTTGTGCTAATGATGCATGTTAAATGTATGAAGTGATATCATGATGTAGAAGTGTGGCAAATTATCTGTCTTTCACATTCTTAGTCATTGTTTTCTATTATGTATATGTTGTTTCCATTTTTACATGTATGCGTCATATGGGGGTAAGGAAGTTGCAAAATTTTTGCTGTGCTTTGGGGAAATTAATCTAGTAAGCAAGTATGAGTTGATTGGAGAAGCAAGGAATATCTTGACGGAAGATCCTTTGATGAAGGGAAGAGAAGAGACTGTAAAGAGAATGCTTGGCTTTATTAACATCTGATTTAAAATGTCATGTGTCAGGTGTTTATTTAGCAGAATTATATTACTATGAAAAAGATAAAATGTCAAAGGAAAAAATATATATGCTAACAAAAGTATATTAAACCTCAAAACTGGCTTAGCAATTAATAAAACTTTTGAAGATGTCTTCTATGTAGGGAATTTAAAGCACCTTATCATGTATATATTTGCAAAGTGATGCAGAATTCTGAAGAAATAATCCAGAAGAAATTTAAAAGAAAAAAATAGCCCTGGCTGGTGTAGCTCAGCAGATTGAGTGCGGGCCTGCAAACCAAAGGATCATGGTTCAATTCCCAGTCAGGGCACATGCCTGGGTTGCAGGCCAGTTCCCAGCAGGGGACCCACGAGAGGCAACCATATATTGATATTTCTCTCCCTTTCTCCTTCCCTTCCCCTCTAAAGATAAATAAATAAAATCTTTTTAAAAATAAATAAAAGAAAAAATAATATGAACTTATCATGAGTTAGTTTCATGCCAATGTGTCCACCTGTGTGACTTCATGGCTCTGATCCAGTGACGCTCCTCCTGTCCTTTCCAGTGGTTGTCTCTTCTGGGGAGCAGATGGCCAACCTGCCTCATTCCCCTCATGAAAAAGACTCACCTTCCTCTCAGCCCTCGCTCTGGCCCCAAAGTGCACCCCCATGGATGCATGTGGTTATATCCTCCCCAAACCAAAGAGGACCGAAGCCCCAGAGGGAACCTCGGGAGGTGAGCAGGTGTCAGAAGGCATTCAGGAAACAAAGGCTCTTTGGGCTCTTTTTCTTCTCTGGCTTTTGAGCACAAAGAATAGAGGAGTACTTGTACTCAACATGAGTGATTATCGAAAGTTATAAATTTATTTCTGCCTCATAATAGATGAACTGACTTATATTTTTTAAGAAGTTAATGGTTTGGGATGGTTGTAATAGCTCCTTGTAGTAGGCAGTAAAAGAGTTTTGTGGGTTGAAACCAAACTTACCTTGAGTGGCAAAGCACATGAAGGTAATTGCTCAGAGGACTTGTCCACTGAAGAACAGTTTACAACATTTTAACACAATAAATGATGGTGAAATTTCATTTGGGGATTAATCTCTAATTCATATGAGCTAGAAAGTTGAGAGATAGAAAACTATTTTTTTTTTAATTTAGCTTTGGAATACAATAGTAAAACCTAGGGGGTAGGGCTGCATTTTTCCTGAAAAGTGTAGGCACTTCCCTGAAACTGTGGCCTGATGAAAAGAAAAGCTTTTGAAAAATGCACTTTAACACCTATCTTCATGTTGCGTCTTTGATTTTTATACCTTTTTGCTATTTTTGTAAGCATGTTATTCATCATTACTGTAAACTTTAGCATCTAAAATTACACATATACTTGACAATTCAAAGGGGATAATTGAAAGTTTCTCCTCTCCTTTTTTATTATGCAAAATATATTGAAGACACATTTACTATTTTCGTAAACACATTACTCAGTTGGGCTTGCTGATCCTGCAGTTACTGTGTTAACAAGTCTCACGCTTCAGGTTGTCGCTGTCCCAGGTACTTGGTCTCCATGGCTCAGCAGTGACTTTAAAATAGTGGGATCAAAGCTCAATGATTTAATTGCAGCCATTTTAAGGTTATGGCCCAGAAAATACTAATAAAAAAAGTCAATAAAATGAACAAAATGAAAATTGAAAGGAGCACTTTTTATTGTTGCTCTTTCAGACTTCTTGCTCAAAATGCTAATCAGTGCTGGGTAGAGTTTGTCTAAGGGTCTGGAGATACACAGACATGAACAGCATAGTCCTTGCCTGAATAAGTCTTCACACAATCAAGTGCAGCCATTTGACATCTGAATAAGTTATTATAGTGCTATGTGAGAAGTGCTCTATGACAAAGAAAGATGTGATAAGGCTATAACAAATACAAATATTTCAAAGTAAAACTAAAGTGGCTCAAACAGCAAAGCTAATTTATTAGCTTATGTAACTAAAACAGAGATTTTTTTAGATCCAAGGTGAGACTGGATCCAACAACCCAAAGTATGACAAATTTCCTGGTTTCTTTTTATCTTTCTGTTCTGCCTTTCACAATACGGGTATTTTATGGCTTAATTGTGCCCCCCTCCAATTCATGTGTTGAAGTCCAACCCCCAATACCTAAAATATAACCGTATGTGGAGGTAGGGTGTTTAAAGGGGTGATTAAGTTAAATGAGATCATATCGGTGAATCATAATACAATCTCACTGGTGTTCTTAGAAGAGGAGACTAAGACACAGGCATATATCAAGAGAAGACCATGTGAAGACACAGGCTGAAGACAGCCATCTGCAAGCCAACAAGAGACAGTACAGGGGAAACCGACCCCACCAATATTGTGATCTCAGACTTCTAGCCCCCACATTATAATAAAGTGCATTTCTGCTTCTTAGGCCTCCCACTCTGTGGGACTGTATTGCAACAACTCTAGCAAACTGACACCAGGTGCCATCTCAGGCTCCCCATCGACTCTTGGCACTACCATTGGGGGTACAAAATATGACTATCAGTTTCAGACTTTACAGCTTCTCACTGTATCATCCAAGTGCAGGAAGAGACAGCTTCTAGTGGCCCTGTACAAGTTTTGGGATTCTTGTTCTGCCCTGTGTCTTTGTCTGAACAGTTGTTCTGCATGGGATCCATGGATTGACTTACACCAACCAGCACCAAAGGGTGGGTGTGGTCAATTCCATTCAAACCACATAAGATGAAGTCCTCCAAGGAAGGTCAAGTTATGTGTGTGAGATGTAGCTATAGAGATAACCAACAAAGCTTCAAGGAAAGTGTTCAAGTAAGGTCACCTTGGGAAGCTGAACAAAAGTAATCCAAGGGGTTCTGGAGTGAGTCTTGGAGAATGGATAGGTGTTCAACTGATAGAGCACTTGAGGGCAGTCCAGACAGAAGAAACTGCAGATGTGAGGGCACAGAAGGGCCTGTTGTGTTTTCCAGGGTGATCAGCTTGTCCCTGTTTGCTCAAGACTTTCACCTTTAAGTGCTGCAAGCCTCACATCCTGGGACCCCATTAGTCCCAGGCACACAGATACAGGAAGTCCCTCATACCAGGACCCCCTCAGTCCTGTACAAACTTGGGTGGTCACCCTATGTTTGGGGAGTTATAAGCAAGGTTTATGGGACAAAGTGGCTGGAGGTAGGATTGGAAAGATTGGTTGAGACTAACTGGGCCTTTCATGTACACCAGTTTGGACTAGAGAAGAAAATCTGTAGTGTTCCTCTACCATGTTGAAGAGTAAATTAGGACATTATTCCCTGCAGGCTAAAGAAACTCTGTGGTAATAATCTGAATTCTATGCACATTTTGCAATTTGACCCATTTTAGGAAATTTATGGAATTTGAGGAGTGTATAGCATTTGGGAGCCACAGAAAGTTCTAGGCCAGCTCTTCTGACTCAGAGGCACTGATCCCTGGGGTCAAAGGTCAGAAATGCACTTAACAAGATTTTAAAAAATATATCTTTTTCTTTTCCTGTATCAGAATTTCAAAAGATTTTAACTTTTACAAAAGAATCTGATCTAGGAACCAGCTCTTGGGTGCTTTTGTGGCCCTTTTTCTCACTTATCACCTCCCCAGGCACTGGCAGTATCTGCACATCCATCGTGCTACCATCACCAAGCTCACTGGGTTGTGCAGTGACTAATTTCTGGTGAATTCTTGGCCACCAAGTTGTGTGTCCCTGAGAAATAAATGATGCTTCTAATAACTTGCGTTTATTTGTCTATAAATAAGATTCATCTAGCTCTAACACACAGTATTTTTTAAATGTACAGAAAAAGTAACATTTGCTATTCTGACTTCTTAGATTTTGAAAAATAATATACACACCATGAAGGGTTACTTTGCCTCCTTGAGAGTTCACATGGGATAGTGATAAGACTATATTAAGAGTATTTATAAAAGTTTATGGTAAAGAGTTCATTATGGTTCATTAAATCTCTTCATGCTTTTATCCACTTACTATATTCCCTGTAAATGGGATTTATGCCAGGGCCACAGTTAACACCATTTCACATTCTGCTGTGCTATTACCCACTGAGCTTGAATCAATTGAATGAAAGAGGCCTTTTCTAGTGTATTGATTTTCATTTATCCAAACTCAATTGTTTGTTTTGGTGTATGCTTATATATGGGAACAGAGCACAACTAAACTTCTCCATAGTGTTGCTTTTTGCCCTGAAGCATTTGTTTAATACTTGAATATACATAAACAAACATTTATGTAGAAATTGCAGAAAATTCGCTGTAAGTAGAGTTTCATATGAGTGATACAAGAGCCTGAATCTCTTTTTCATGTCAGAAAATGCTGCCTAAAACTACACCTTCTTACCCTGCACCACAGGAGCCAACTTGTACCCTTGTAGCTGCTAGATAACTAAGTCCAGGGGTCCTGCCTTCCTCCCCTGAAACAAGGAAGGAGATGTTGTCAAGAGGGTGATTCTTCTAAGTGTAAAGTTTTCTCATTGTCAGGAAGCTGAGTATTCTACTGATGCTCTGCAAAGCAGCATTCATGTTTCTTTAGCTAGAGCTCAAACTAAAATCTGAACAAAAGGACATGTGTAAGAGAGAAACAAATGCTTTAAATGTACATTTTAATGCCCTTTCTCTACACTGCTACCTTGATGTGTTTGAATGTGTGTGTGTGTGTGTGTGTGTGTGTGTGTGTTAGAGAGAGAGAGAGACTCTTCATTTTGACCCATAGTTACCATCTGAGATAGAAAGCATTTTAACAAGTTGTATTAAATTGTTGTATTATTCACTAGCTATTATGTGACATTGTGATATAGATTAAATAAGATGTTCTAGATGTTTAGTAAATGGATCCTGACCACTGCTCAGGTAAATATTGAACTTTATTTACTTGGGAGAATAAATACTGGCTAAGGCAAAACCAAGGTCAATATTTCCTTTGAGTTGCTATAAATATTCCTATACAATAAAATAAGATTTTATGTTATAGTTAATCATTAAACTTTTGAAAACATTTTTATTGTTGTTCAAATACAGTTGTCTCCATTTTCCCCCCACTACTCCCCCCACCCCAGCCATCCCCACCTCCCTAAAGGCTACTCCTCTTTGACTTTGTCTGTGTGTCCTTTATACATGTTCCTTGACAGCCCTTCTCTGTTTTCCTCCCATTATTCTCTTCTACCTCCCTCCTGGTTACTGTCATTTTGTTCTTAATTTCAGTGTCTCTGGTTATATTTTGCTTGCTTGTTTATTTTGTTGAATAGGTTCTACTTATAGGTGAGATCATATGGTATTTGTCTTTCACTGGCTTATTTCACTCAGCATAATGCTCTCCAGTTCCATCCATGCTGTCACAAAGGGTAAGAGCTCCTTCTTTCTTTCTGCATAGTATTCCATCATGTAAATGTATCATAGTTTTTTGATCTTCTCATTTACTGATGGACACTTAAATTGCTTCTAGCACTTGGCTATTGTAAATTGTGCTGCTATGAACATAGGGGTACATAGATTCTTTTGAATTGGTGTTTCAGAATTCTTAGAGTATAGTCCCAGCAGTGGAATTGCCAGGTAAAAAGACAGTTCCACTTTTAGTTTTCTGAAGAAATTCCATACTGTTTTCTACAGTGGCTGCACCAGTCTGCATTCCCACCAACAGGGTTTCCCTTGCTGGTTTCCCTTTTCTCCACAACCTGGCCAGCACTTGTTTGTTGATTTGTTTATGATGGCCATTCTCATGGGTGTGAAGTGGTATCTCATTGTAGTTTTAATTTGCATCTCTCTGCTGACTAGTGATGCTGAGCATCCTTTCATATGTCTCTGGGCCCTCCGTATGTCCTCCTTAGAGAAATGTCTGTTCAGGTCCTTTGCCCATTTTTTAATTGGATGGTTTGTCTTCCTGGGGTGGAGTTGTGTGAGTTCTTTATGTATTTTGGAGATCAAACCCTTTTCCAAGGTATCATTTGCAAATATATTTTCCCATACAATTGTTCCCTTTTCATTTTAATGCTATTTTACTTAGCTGTGCAGAAGTTTTTTATTTGATGACTAAACTTAATCCAAAGCCACAGCAGAACACAAAATTATGAAGTTAATTTTGAGGGACCTTTTTTTTATGCTTAATGCCACAAAGGATGATCACTGTTGGTTTAAGCAAGATCTGATGGTAGATGTTGGCATAAAGGTTGGCTAAGCTTCAATCCATTGTGGAAAAGAAGATGAATGAAATTCATTATGAAAAGTTCAAGTTACTTAAATAGACCAATGAGCAGGCATTATTGACTTAAATAAAATAATTAACTTTAACAAAAGTTTAGATATGACAGTAATTAATAACTAAGACAATTACTTTCCCTGATGCATCTCCGTATCATGTGCAGTGTTAGTCAACTTTTGTGAGATTATTTATAAAATAATTTTTAGAAAAATATTTTTCTTTAAAAAATAAGTACATCATAATAAGTAAAAAACATTTGAATGTCTCTTGGCTAGACACTAAGAACAATATAAAGATATATCTTTAAGAAGATTACAGTCTAGAGAGAACAGAAGATACATGCAAATACAATGTTTTGGAGTTGTTATGAACATAAGATTTGGAACATTAATGAGTTCGAATACCAGCTCTGGCACAATGACCTCTCACAAGATTTTCTGAGCCTTAGTTTACTAGTCTATAAAAATGAGATAATGCAATTTACCTCATAGGGTCATAGTAGGAGTCAGGTATCTGTAAAGTGCTATCAAGGTGCCTGACAAAGGGAGAACCCTCCAGATGTGGTAACTATTTAATGATGTGCTATTTAAGTGACAGCTGAAAATACTCTTGTGGAGGCCATTCTAGGAGGTTTACATTACTGGATTTGGAATGAAACTAATGATTTTTGCCTTGATTTCAGAGAAGAGACCCCTTATAGCTGAGTTGCATGACCAGTCAACTCTTCAAGAAAGAGGTAGGATATGAACTGGAGGTTGAAATACGAATAGGATTTTACTCATTGATAGATAAAACTAAAGGTAATATAAGCATTACAACTGCCAGGAAAATAGCAGTCATCTACTCAGCATGGCCCTCGGCAAATCCTCCTTATATAATATCTGATTCCATTTATATGACTTTCTGGAAAGGGCAACACTATAGGGAAAGATTTTAAACTAGTGGTTGCCTGGGGTAGGAGTGGAGGGAGGAAATTGGCTACAAAAGGGCACGAAAAAGCTTTTGGGTTTATGTGAATTGTATGATTATCTAAGTTTATCCAAATTTATAGTACTCTATACCTAGAAAGGCTCAATTTTACTGTATATGAGTTCTATCTAAATGCTGGTAAACCACAAACACACACATACACGTAGTTAAACAAAAGTGAACCATCTCAAGTCCCTCCTGGAAAAAAGTTGTTTGCCTCTAGTTCTACAAGATATTAAAATGTATTTAAAAGCAAAGGAATTAAAGCAGTGACTTACTTACAGGAGGACAGATCACTAGTAGAGGAGATATGAGCACAAAGTCAACCTCATTGTACATGTTAATTAAATATATGGTAAGAAGGGGTCTCACCAAAATAATGGGCCCAGAAAAAGTCTTCAGTAAATTATTTCAGAATACTAACTGATGAACACTTTTTCCATTTAGATTTTTACCTCACATACAATAGAATAAGTTTCACATAGATTTTTACATAATCAGCATCAAATCTTACAAAATAAAATCATGTTCTAAAACTCTAAAAAAATTAAAAATATTATAAATAAATGACAAAAATAGATTCACTGTCTAGAACATACATTCCCATGTAAATAAAATTAAAGAAAATAAAAATGAGTGAGTAGAAGTTATTTCCAGCAAATACAGCCAAAAGAGTTATGTTTGCTTTCTTATAATACAGTATAATTAATAAGAAAATATTAAAACTCTGCAATAGATAATTGGTCAAAATACTTCACCATACCACCCATAAAAAGTAAGCACAACTATCAAATCAAACTTACGAAGGTATTGTGACATGGTTATGCACATAAAAATACATGTTAACTTGATAATAGCACATGATTGTTACATGTGCAGTAACACTGGTGAGCTCTTCCCTTGCCATCAATGGTAGAAATTTGCACATCTCATTCAGAAAGACACTTCTGAAATGCAAAATGTCCCCTCTTCTGGTCATTTTTTTACCTTATTAGTATTTCAAATAAAGGAAAACAATATGTACATAAAGCTATTCATTGCAGTATTATTTATGACAATGTGAAAGTGAAATCAGTTGAATGTTAACTTGTGCTAGACAGAATAGTATGCAGTCATTACAATTTTAATTATGCAGACTATAAAACAGCATGGGAAGCAATTGTTATGGTCTTAAATGAAACAAACATTATACAACATTGCATGAATATTATCTATTCAGCCATGTTTTTAAAGAGTCATGTAGTAGAGAAAAAAGACAGAAAACACTGCATAAGGATAACAGCAAATGCTTATACAGTTCACATTGTGCCAGGCAGTATTCTAAAGTCTTTATGGGTAGTAGCTCATTGAGTTCTCACAACTTCATGACTTCCATCTTGTCAGTTAGGAATTCGTGCTACAGAGAGGTTAAGTAATTTGACCAAAGTCACATAGCTATTACGTGCAATTACCAGTATTTGAACATCAGCAATTTCCTCACTATTATTCTATAACTGCATCATTGTGCTGCATTTCCTAAACATAGAAGTGGATGTAGTTGAGTGAAACTGTAGTTGTACCATTGACTTTTATTTGTAATCTTTCTGTAATAGTCTTAATTAAACATGAATTTTAAAAATGTTTGTATGGGAAGCATTGAAGGGGTTCAGGGGGAGGGATGAAAAGTGTGAAGGAAAATGAAAGAATTATAACCACCAGTCTGGGCCAAAGGAAACTGCCCACAGGCTACAATACTGAAGCTCCACCTGTCCTTCTGACCTGACCAGCCAGGAAGCCAGTGTGTGTGCTGCATGAGTATATGGGGGGAAGGGCAACAGGAAAGATCGTCCTGCATTTTGATTGGGTTTCCCTCTGAGGAGTAAATCCCATGGAATCACACAGTGGGATGAGATGCAGATGAGTCAAATGTTTGGTCCTCTCTGATTCACCTGTATTAACACAATAGGTAGCAAGAATTCTAAATTACGAGTCCCAGTACATGATCACTATTTTGTATCACACAGCAAAATGGAAAGGCTATTATAGATGTGATTCTATTTTCTCAATAAACTCAATAAAAAACACATTGCCCCAGGCCCATTTGGAACAGTTATACATACAGCTTTAAGCTAAGTTACACATTAAAGTCCATGAAAACTGTATTGACTAAAATTGTGTAATTTATTGCCACTTATTGAAAATGATGAGACAATTTGCAGTCGATGCTTTTGGCTGCAATTGGGGGAAAATCAGAATTATAAAAATTGCCCATATATTTTAAAATACCACTAGAAAAGAAAAACCATTGACTTTTATTTTGTCATCTAAATATAAAACATGCCTCTTTCTTTTGGGCAGAAAAGCCAGCAATTCCTGTAATAAAACATACCCTAGAGGATATGTAAGAATAAGCTTAAGAAAACGTGAATAAAAGAAATCATAAAGAATTACTTGGAGCTATAGTTGTTGATCATGAGGATTAGGTTTGACAGGAAAATATATCCTTTGGGAAATCCTATTAATTCTTAAAAGTAAATTTTACTATACCCTGTGCAATTTTTGCCCTGTGTCTGATGCTGAAAGCCTATTTTTATTGAATTTGGGAACCAGAGGTCTCGGAGGCCCTGAAATCTACCCTACAGGAAATGTGACTACAAGATTCTAAACATTCAGACAAAAAAAGAAAACCACCAAAATATCAAAAATCTAAAAGCTCGAAAACATTAAATGAATAAAGCATCTGAATTTTTAGACATTTTACTTTGGACTCATCCACATATAGAATTTCAAAGAAAGACTTGCTGAAATCGAGAAGAAACTAGTAGATGACTTCCGCCAAGATGGAGGCATAGGTGGAGACACCGTACTTTCTCACACAACCAAGTTTAGAGACAACAAAATATTAGCAACAGAAAACACAGCCAGAACACAGAAAATTGAATTTTTCGGAAGTCCGATAACAACGAATTCTTCAGCCTGACCGATAAGAGGGGTGAAGCCAGCAGCTGGCGGAGTGGGGTTGCACAGGAAAACTTGGTCAGACAGACTCAGGCGCCCCAGATCCCATGCGTGGGGTTGCAAAGGCCCCACCCACTGAGCGACCTAGTGAGCGTGACCCAGTGAGTGACAGACGGATCCTGCGAGGGTGAAGGGCGGCAGGTTGACTGTGCTGGCGCATTCCTGCGCACATGGACTGGTGAGGGAGTGGGCAGTGAGATGAGACCATGCTCCAACATCCAAATTATAGGGGTACCAGAAGAGGGAAAGGAACAGCCACCAGTGGAAAACTTATTTGAACAAATAATAAAGGAGAATTTCCCCATTCTGGCAAAGGAAATAGACTTCCAGGAAATCCAGGAAGCTCAGAGAGTTCCAAAGAAGTTGAACCCAAGAAGAAACACACCAAGGCACATCATAATTACATTAGCCAAGATTAAAATGAAGGAGAGAATCCTAGAAGCAGCAAGAGCTAAGGGGACAGTCACCTAAAAGGAGTTCCCTTCAGACTGTCAGCTGATTTCTCAAAAGAGACCTTACAGGCAAGAAGAAGGGGCTGGAAAGAGGTATTCCAAGTCATGAAATCCAAAGACCTACAACTAAGATTGCTCTATCCAGCAAAAACTTTCATTTAGAATGGAAGGGCAGATAAAGTGCTTCTCAGATAAGATCAAATTCAAGGAGTTCATCATCACCAAGCCCTTATTATATGAAATGTTAAAGGGACTTATCTAAGAAAAAGAAGATAAAAAATATGAACAGTGAAAGGACAGCAAATGCACAGTTATTAACAACCACATTTAAAACAAAAGCAAGCTAAAAGGACAACTAGATCAGGAACAGAACCATAGAAATGAAGATCACATGCGAGGTTAGCAACAGGGGATTGGGAGGAGAAGGTACAGAAAATAAGTAGCATAGACGGTAGGTAGAAAATAGATAGGGAGAGGGCAAGAATAGTATGGCAAATATAGAATCCAAAGAACTTGAGACGTATGGTCATAAACTAAAGGGGGGGAATGGTAGGGATGGAGGGGTGCAGGGCGGAGGGGAATGAAGGGGGGAAATAGAACAACTGTAATGGCATAATCAATAAAATAAAAATTACCAAAAAAAGAAACTAGTATAGCTAAATATTTCAAGTGCTAAGCATTTTATATAACATATTTTTAAAAGATGATTTTCTTTGTAAATAATGTAATTACCTTCTCTCCCACCCCAATTGTCTTTCGAGCTTCAGTACAGATAGCCTCTTATTCCAAAACAGGTGAAAATAGTCTTTAAATAAAAAGTCTCTGGTTTCTGATGGACACTGATTCACTCTGAAAATAGGCTATTTCTTATCTCGTATTAAGTGTATTGATCTCCTATGAAGCATTTTTTTTGTAATCATTAGTCTCCACTATGTTTAGTGTCCTAAAATCCTGTTATTGCAGATACAAAATCAAAATGCCCAACTCATAAAGAACTTCTAATGCCATATTGATTTGTTCTTATAAATATAATTTCAGTTTTGCATTTTTTTTCCTGACCATTCTTTAGTATTAAAAAACATCAAGATTTCTGAAAGGAAAGACAGACTGTTTCTATAAGTGTGTTTCTGGTGGTCTTTGGTCAGTGGACTTTCATACTCCCCCAAGATGATGTGCCATCATTCTACAACTGGAGAAGGAACTTTAATAGGTTATCCTATGAATAAAAAATATTGTTTAATTTGTTTTGCATTCCAGAAAACTTAATCTCCAAAACTTATTATTTCAAAATCTTTCTAAACCATATCCAATTTCAGTGTTATAACAGTAATAGAAAAAAGATGTCCAGTTACAGAAATTCAAAATGTAGGGAGGGTCCCAAATTCATATGCACAGGAGCCAGGTGGGTAATATGAAAGGTGAACCCAGCCAGACATTAGATAAGTAGGGGGAAGCTCTAGTGCATGTGAAGAACTGGAGAATCCATGCCCTTCCTAATGTCTGAAGGAAACCCATCCACTGGCCAAATGTGGCTCCTGAGGGGCACCTGTCAGAGAGCTGCAGTGCAGATCATCAAATTGAATGTGCCCTGTATCCATCCTGGGATGTCTTTGGACCATTACTTTTAAAATTAAACCTTAACAACAATGACATACCACTTCATACCACTAGAATAGCTATAATGAAAAAGATGGGCAGTAAGTGTTCATGAGGATGCAGAAAAATTGGAACCCTTATACTGGTGGGAGTATAAAGTGATGCTTTGGAAAACAGTTTGGCAGTTCCATGAGAAGTTAAACAAAGCTGCCATATGACGCAGAAATTTCACTACTAAGTATATACCCAAAAGAACAGAAAACACCTCCATACAAAATCATGTACAGTAATCTTCATGGCAACATTATTCATAGATAAAATGTATAACCAACCCAAATCCCATCAACTAATAAACTGACAAGGTGTCAGATATAAGATGTAAGATATCAGACAATGAAATACTAGTCATAAAACAGGAATGAAGCACTGATGTGTGCTACAACATGGATGAACCTTGAAAATTTGTGGTAAGTGAAAAAAACAGACATAGAAAGCCACATATTGTGTGATTCCATTTATATGAAATGTCCACAGTAGGCAAACCATAAAGATAGAAAGTAACTTAGTGGTTGCCAGGTACAGGAGAAAGGGAGAAATAGGAAATTACTTGTAATGGGTACGAGTTTGGGGGGTAATGAAGAAAATATTTTGGAATTACTGGTGATGGTTACACAACTCTATGACTATACTAAACACTTCTGAATTGTATACTTTAAAAGTGTGAAATTTATAGTATTTAAATTAAATCTCAATAAGCATCAGTAAGCCGTGATAGGAGTTTGTTGACTTACTGGTTTTGTTTTCTCTTACAAGCTTCATGTTGCCAGATATAGAACACCCTCCTCTTTGAATTTCTTGTTCTTAATTTTTTTATGTACATGGTCTCTTATTCCATGTACTTCTGTATCTCTTTTTGGCAACTTCAAAAATGCTGAGTGGAATGAAGTGTCTCCATTCTCTGGGAGACACTTCGGTGGGAGTTAATTAGGAAAAAAAAGAAGAATCTGAGAGCTGGAAATAGGAACATGGAGTAAGATAAAAGTTATGGCAGAAGTTGAAACTTTTATGGTGAAGTCTTGGAGGAAATAGAGGAAGCTTTGGGCAAGTAAAACCAGGCAGGACCCACACTCTGCATCTGTAGGAAGGCAGATGCTTAGCTGAATGAGCCAGAGACCCATGGACTGTATCTTGAAGCTGCTACTTGGGGCCTAAGAAGATATAAGAAGCCTTTGGAGGTCACCAGGTCAGAGCTGGAAAACCTCAGAACTATCTTGGGTTGAGGGACTAGTCAAAGAACAACCATGTCTCTTGGTGGACTGACCATCTATAAGAATTCAAAATGACTTTACAGGCATTTTAATGAGACTTCATGTGAGAATCCAAGATGTTTCAAGGCAGTCAAGGGCTGGTAAATAAAAATTGGTTGTATGGTACTCACTAGCATTAATTTACGATGTGTAGCATGCCAGTGGTATGATCTTGAAGTCGTAGAGACTTGAGTTGATTGTCCTCAGTATTTGAAATGTCTTTAATCTTCGTACCCCAGGCCTATTTTCTTCTGTAAGTCCTTAAATCCTTCAACCGAAGATTCCATTACAAAGGACTTTTCATTTGTGGTTGGGAGGTATCTATTTTTGGTTGACAGAGGAGGTTCTAAATAGCTGGGTATAGCAAGGTCTTACAAGAGCAGATTCAGGAGTTTAAATTTTTATTTAAGCTGTCACAATGCACTATGTAGACTGTACCACTAAGAATAGAACAAAACAAAAGAAAACAAAAACTAGACCTCTTTATGAAAAAATGGGTATTTCTAAAAGTCCCAACATAAATTATCACAAATTATTGTAAATATATAAAATGGATTATTACCCAGCAATTAATAAAGTTATATTTACAAAGGTTTTTAAAGCATGGGGAAATCCATACACATTAATATTATATTAAGCCAGAAAAACAGATTGCCAAATTGTATATATTACATTGTGTTAACACCAGAAAAAGTTGAAGACAAAGTCTATAATTTAATATTAAAGTTTTAACAGTGTTTATAGAGAGTAGGATTACTAATGATTAGTACAGGGTGGGACAAAGGTAGATTTACAGTTGTTCACTTGGAAAATAATACAATAATTAATAGATAATAATATAAGAATAAACTCTGTGTTTCACATACAACTATAAACCAACTTTTGCCATACCTTGTATGGTCCCTTTTATATTTTTCTGAGTTTTTCAAATTTCCTCATGTATTACTTTTTTTAACTCAGAAGAAGACCAAATATTTGATAAAATATAGTTCAGAAAAATCAAAATACTGAATTTCTCAGATTCATGGACATAGTTGTAGCACAATGACAAGAAGACTCAGACAGCATGATTCTCCATTTGGGGTGCAGAATGGCCTCTGTGGTAGCCTCCCTGTCATAAATGTTGCAGTATTCCAAAAAAGATCTTCCTTTTCTCCTACCTAGGGTTGGATTGAATCTGTATGTGGTTAGGTTAGACAAGTTGCTTAGCTTTTAACTAATTAAGTCATTTATTTTTTATAAAAATAAGCAACCGGTTGGCTAGTTTATATTTGGTTCGGTGATATTTTACACTAAATATATAGGCATGTGAGCCATAACTTAAAAGAGGATTTCCCTGAATGTCAGCTCAACTCTTCACCCACATTTTACAGAAGAGAAAACCAGAGTCCAAGGAGGTTGATCCACTGGCTGCAGGATGAAGTGTGATCAGTGAGGGAAGGAAGACTAGACTCCAGCCATCCTGACTGGGCACTGACAAGATCTATGAAGCAAAAAAAAGTGACACTTAAAAATGATCAACATAATTTAAAAGTTAGTTTCCATATTCATCGAAGATTGCTTGAAATAACTTGCCATTGTCTAGTCATTAAAACAAATGCCTGCAAAAAAAGGCAGGTATTTTTGGCCAGAGGAAAAGCTATGGAAGATAAGACTCAGCAACTATGTGTGTAGCATGTAAAAAGTCTCCCAAGCCTCTATAATTCAGATTCAAACTGCACCTGATAGATTAGGTTTTGTGGTCCAAGCACTTGCATTCTGTAAGATTGGCTCATGATGACCCAGGCAAATGAAGTTCACCTTGATCTCTACAATGACCAGCAGCATCAGCATAACCTGGGATCTTATTAGAAATGCAAATTCCCAGGCTCCACCCCAGACCTATTGGATCAGAAATTCTGAACATGGGGGCCCAGCAAAATGTATTTTAAGAAACCCTGCAGATTATTCTTATGCAACCTAAGTGTGAGGGTCACCGCCATACAAATTAGTTCCTTTTAAAAACTGTTTTTAGGTTAGATAGGCCAGAGCTCTTAAAAGATCACTGGAACAGAGTGAACCTGGTAATCTAGTTTTTGCATATTCAGTAATTAAGTTTAACAGATAATATAGAAGATGCCCCCTTAAATTTGAATTTCAGATAAAGTATAAATTCTTTTTAGTATAAGTATGTCCCATACAATACTCTGTATATGTGTGTGTATGAGAAATAAATATAAATTTGTCATTAATCTGAAATTCAGCTGAGAGTTCTGTGTCTTTACTTGCTATATCTGACAACCTTGTCATCAACCTATTCTTCTACAAGTGCACTCTGGGAGGTAGGAGTGAGTAGCTGCCCCATTTGATGGGACTGGATAGCCTCTCTTATTCTGATTCTGCAGCAAGTCAAGCTGTGAAGAAAGCACCGTGTAATTCATGCCTGTGCCTTTTATAAGCACTTGGCTGCATGCTGTGATTTGAGAAAACAGTAATTACTAGACTTAACATTACTTGTTTATTTTGTATCACAGAAAAAGATAATGCCTTTTTCTTCCTTTTAACCTAATAGCCTATTAGGAAAGCACAAGGTGTCCTCCCCGTTAGTCCCTCCGAGGAATTTGAGAAAATCGGGCCTAGTGAGACAAGATAAGATGAAGGTTGGGCAGGATGATTTGTAAAAAAGCATAATGGCAGCCAGCAGGCCTTGAGTGAGTGGAGGCTAAGTTTTTGGTCAAGCTGCGTGTGTATGCGTGTGTGTGTACATGTAAGTGCATGCTTGGATGGGAGGTGGAGGGATCCATAAAAGATAGGAAGCTAATACTAACTGGGTTCCTGCTGGTGTCAGGCATTGTGTGTGAGTCTTTACATAAATTACATTTTATCTTGATGCTATTACAGAAACATTCCTTGAGAAAGGGAAGTCGGAGGCAGGAGAACTCAGCACCGACGTTGCCATTACCCCTCCTAATGGTACTTATGCTTCTTCACGAAGCCATCCTCTCTGTCTTGCCCACATACTTACTTAAAGAATGCAATTTACCTGTATATACTGTGTGTGCCTTTCCCTCAAGAAAAAGACATGAATGCTTTTTAAGAAGAGAGAAAATTTTTTCCAAACTATTAGAAGTTTAGAATTAAATTCTGAGGTGAGTGGGAACCCTCCAACGAGCTACTGAAGCCTTAAATGATTCTGCGGCGTGCAGTAGGACTCAAGAGGGACCCGGCTGAATGTGGCTCAGGACTTAGTCATCCTGTTGAGCACCCAGACCTACAGCTGCTAATTGCAAAGCACTGTGAAAATTATTCTTATTAGCTAGTTTACAAAATACGTATTGCTTAGACAGGAATGGAAATAGTTTACATTTGCAATGTCTTTTTCCTGGTATATGCATGCTTTTGTTGTTAGGGATTAAGAATAGAAACATGAACAGCCAAATGCATGTCCCCTCACCTACCTCTGAAATGCCAGAGAATTGTGATGGGAGAGTGATCCATGTACATGTGGGTGAATGAGGAGACCAAATGGCCTCTGCCACCCTCCAGCCCCCACCTCAGGGCAGGAATACATGACAGTGGAAAAGGACTTGCAGCCACATTTCTGGCAGTGCCCAACAGCAAGTAATGCATTTTTATTGAACGACAAATGAACGAATGGCCAGGCAGTGAGATCAAGGGCAGTGGGTGCACAGAAAAGGGAGGAAAGGACAGGGGGCCTTGGCAGTTGGGTCTACCTTGTGTTGATTTAAGGAGGAGCAGATCGGGACTCTGACACCATTGGTAACTTTCCATAAAACTTAGCTAATATACTGTAGTATCTGTCTTCAAAGCAGCCTCCCAAGCAATTAGTTTAGCTGTAATTTGGGGATCGCTGACATAGCTCTCAGTTTTTCACTAGCCATTAACCAAGCAGCTGTTTGGGGGGAATTTTTTTTTCCTAAACTAATTCAAATTTAGGAATCACTTTTATGGGCACTCAAAGTGTTTTTATTTCCCCTTCCCTATCAAAGACGCTGTTTTTGTAATTTCTAACTGAAAGACAAAGGATTGCTTTACATAATGATTTTATTTGCTTAACTGGATCTAAATATAATTCAGTTTAATCTGTAAAAAGCAGTGAGAGAAGTAAGAACAGTCAAAAGTTTCCAGAAAGCTTATAAAATATGCATTACTTTTTTAACTTCTCATATTCTACTTGTAATAAATAAACACATTGGTACTTGGAATTCATTGGAAGTGAATTTTGTGACAAAGTTGGTGTTTTTCAAATATATATACTTGTCTTCTGTACCAGTGACGGTCATGATGTGTTGCATATGCCTGACTGCATATGGGCTTCAATATGTAAAAAATTCTGGGAAATATGTGCACATAAATGCGTCTGTGTTATATATGCATGCATGTATGTCTATACATATATGTGTTTGTGTTATATGTTGTATGTTTGTAATGTTCTCACATTGTAGTTGCTGAATACACAGTAATCATCATTATTATTACTGAGTATAGCAAAACTCCATCATGATATGGAAGGTGAAGTCAAAAAATTAAAATGTGGGGTCACTTTGTTGTACAGTGAATTAAAAAAACAAGAGTATTTTCAGCTGGTCTATAATGTCCCCCCAAAGCCCGCAAAATAAAATTAAGAGTGAAACTTCTATTGCACTTACAGTACATACCGCGAACTCAGGCAGTTCCAAAGAGACATCACTTCCTCCTGCACTTAAACATGGGGGCTGGGGGGGAAGGGGGAGGAGCCAGAGCCTGGCACTACTCACATTAAATGTTAGCAGGCATGATCATAGGGGTTTATGTTGTATTTACATTAGTTGAAAATTATGATTCATGCATATTGTATGTTAGCTGGTAAACCAGATCATTCACTGAATGAGTTGCCCCATTTCTTTAACATTTAAGATAAGTGAAATATTTATTGTAATTTTATTAAAAGTATATTCTATTTTTTACCCTTAGGCTATATCAATGTGACATAATTAAAACTGGCTGAAAAGTGAAAATTCAGTTAAAGAGGCAATTGCTGTAGTTAGACAATGGTGACCAGTTAAATTTCTCATGGTAGTCAGGGTCTTCCAAATGCAAACAAAAATCTCAGTGGCATAAATGGGAGCGGCCAATTGATGCAAGAAGTTTTTCTAACTCAGAATTGAGTGGGTATGTCATCATATGGTCTGAAGGGACCTCATTTATACTTTGTTGATATACCCAAACAACTGTTCTTGTTTTCTTAAATACAGACATTTATCTTTGAAAAATCAGAAGAGAGGCTCTTCTTAAATATTGCTCATGTTGCAGGTTCTGTGGATTAAAAAACTGCATAAACAGTTGCCTGGGCTGATTAAAATCATGTATTATGTACAAATTAAAACTATTGACCATTCAGGGGAACAATTACAAAGCTCTGCAATGCATTTGCACAGAATTCCATCAGTGTTTTCTGCCTGAGCCAAAGCAAAATGGCTCTTTTGATTCCTACAGCTCATTAATTTCCAAGCTGGATTATTAAGGATGATAATGTTTAGTTTCTCATTGTGTTGGGTTCTCTCCCTTTCAGTTTTTAAAGAGTAAGTGGATGTTTTACATCCTGGTCACGGGGAGCAATTTTACAGCTCTGTCTCTAGTGCGTGCGCACGTGTGTGTGTGTGTGTGTGTGTGTGTGTGTGTGTGTGTGTGTGTGTGTGACCTTAAGGAACAAATCTCAGCTTTCCTTCTCAGCCAAACAGGAACAGAGCTATCAAATTTGATTTTTCGTTCCAAGGAAATTTCAGGAAATCCTTTGTCCCCTACTACTTCTCACTTTCTGGGTAACCAGGCTGTCTCCCCATTGTCTCAAAACGGTGTGAGAAAGTCTGAGGAGCCCTGCCTGGGTGCAGATCCCCAGCCACCACTCACTCCTTTGGGCGACTTTGAATAATGACTTCATCTCTGAGGATCAGCAGCTGCATCTGTAAATAGGAATAGCACCCTTAGTATCAGGCACCCAGTAAGCACTGAATGAATATTAGTGGGGGAAGAACACTCCAGAAATCACTGAGGAGCTACATTTCGGTGGAGTAAAAAAAGCGGTGCTTTTGAAACCTAAAATGATTGTGGGATTTGCGGCCTTGTTACTATACTTCTCTGTGCACTTACTTTCTCTTAGGTAAAATGGGAGATACAATTACCTTATGGACTTATTATAAAGAGAAAATAAAGTAACTTACTTATAGGCCAAGAAAGCATGGATTCTGGCATCCACTGGAGGGTTTGAATACCAGCTCTTCCATCTGTTAGCGCTGTGATTTTGACCAAGTTACTCCCTTTCTGTCCCCTTGTTTATAAAGCAGGCACCATAACACCTCCATTGTCATGTGGATTTAGAATTAATTTCTATAGAGTTTCCAGTGCCTAGCAGGGACTTGATAAATGGCAGATTCGTTTTTGCAAAATATTCTGTAATCTCTGTAGCACTTCGTGGATATGAGCTTCCAACCTCACTGTTATGGTAACGATGTCTTCTCTCTGGAAGATGAACCAGTAAGCTCTTTCTTCCAAGTTCCCATTGCAGCCTGTAGAAACCTGTAAGAGTTACTACTTCCCAGGAATGCCAGGTGGCAATGCTATGTAACATGAATTTTGGAACTTAAATTTCGTGTTACCTTTGAAATCTCAGAAACGCAAAGAAGGCAGTCTTAGGAAAATGGCCCTGTTGATCTGTTTTCAGCAGTATGAGAAATCCAGGCTAAACAGATGAGGAATTATCTTCTCACATAGAAGATGACTCAGGAAAGGCAATCCAGAGCTGGTTCAGCCACTCAAATGCACCATCACAGGCACAGGCTCCTTCTGTCTACCTGCTGTTCCTTCCTTAGTAGCTTCTGTCTTCATGGCTCCTATGAAAGTACATTCCAGGAAGGAAGAAGGGGGTAATGGGACAGCAATGTCCACTTGTGTCTCAGAGGCCAGAGACAGATTATCTAGTTACCTCTAGCTGCAAGGGAGTCTAGAGGGATATTTAATTGGACACAGTTTTGCCCCAGATGAAAATAGGATCCTAGTAGGAAGGAAGAAGGGGAAAGTAGATATTGTTTGACAGCTAACACTGTCTGCCACAGTGGTCTGAGCTCCTGAAGGATGTCCCAGTGAAAAAGAACTAGTGGCACCTCTAGCAAAACAGAGGTCTGTTTGGGTTGCTTCCAGAGAGAACTTTGCACTAAAAATTCTAGTAATTGTAAGATTCATATTATCTTCCTTTTTAAATTTTTATTATTGTGTGTGTCAGTGCTAAGAACAGATAACATGAGATCTACCTTCTTAATTCTTAAGTGTACGGTACAGTGTTATTACCTGTGAAGTAAACTATAAGGTACTCTTTGCTTTCCTTACTTTATGCACCACAAGTGGGAATGTGAGTCTGTGATTGAGAAAAGCAGTTTGTATCTATGGTGATCTGTTTGGCTTGGTTTGAACATTTTTGTTTTTCTGAGGTTTGCAATGGCCTTGGGTGTTCAGCTGACACACTGTCTCAGCAGATCTGTCCCCATAGTCTATAGCTGGAGGTCTGTCTTCCCAAAGTAATTAGTGGACCTTTCCCATACCAGCGTAGACCCACGCTGGGGCTCTGTGCCGGGCAGAGCCCAGCAGGCAGTGCAACAAGCAGCAGCCCTGCATTTTATAGCTGGACCTGCTTTCTTCACTGTGAAGAGGGGAGCACTTGACTGAAATGTAAATCCCACTCAAATAAGTTTGGTCTAACTTCACTCAGTTCATAGGTATTGCTATGACTTCTTGGTCTTCTGGAAGTGAAAATAAATCAAATACATAAAACCAAGATTGGCACCATAAACACAGAAAATATAAGCCCACCTAAGAAAAACGTCTATTCTTGTTTGCTAAAAGGGGGGTCTTGAAGGGAGGTGGAGTCACCTTCCTGATTTGAAAGTGGCTCTCAACACAAGGGAAAATAAAAAGTGTATTCTGCTGACCTTGACCCTGTGGCTTAAGTTTTTAAATTATTTAGTCTTTTAAGGTCTGTATTAAATCATGGATGTCATGTATAACACATGACTTATTGATTAGACTATCTCCCATAACACTGAATCTTAAATAAGCTTATCAAATTAGCTCTAGAAAATTTCACTAACTTGAAATTTTGGGGGGAGCATGAATTGGGCTTTCTTGCTGCTTCCAAGTACCTGGCATGGTGCAGGCAGCTGAGCACAGAGCAGGTGTCAGTGAATGTTGGCTCAAGTTAAGGGAGAGAATGGGATGTAGGCATGAAGGAGGGAGGGTCTGAGGAGGGCAGAGTTAACAAGGCAGATGGCTCTCTAGGGGCGAGCACTGGCAGCTAGGAGAAAACTAGGCATCTGAGAAGAAAGGGCACAGTAAGAGGGCTGTCATAGTCCCACAGAAAAGGGCATCCTATTGTGTGCATTTGGCAAGAATTATGCTGTCGCTTGATTCCATCAAAGTGGAGATCAGGAAACAACTGTGCAGTGCCACAGGAAAATTAAAGGCACCATGAAGAGGATAAAAGCTTGTCACCAGGTCCAGTTCTGGCACCTGCTTTGGATTTGTTTTAAAATAAAGTAGTCTTACTAAAGTGATTAGCCTAGCTATGAGAGTTTTGCCACAGATTCTGGACTTCCTGAAATAATAGAGCACATGTTGAATAAAAAGATAATTCTAAGTCTCTGGGTTTCTCTGGGGCCCTTTTTTAAGGATATGCTTCTTGCCAAAATGCATTAAGTGTTGAGCTAATGTAATGTTTTAATTGCTTTTGCTCCTCTGTATGCAGTAATAGAATACAAGCTATAACTCTGATTACTTTTATATTTTGGTTGAGTGATATAAAACTCCCTTCAATCTTTTATTCATGTACTACTTTTAGAATATATTCCTTTGAAACTTTGTCTAAGAATGAGGTGTTGATACTCACCTTGATGAACAGTGAAACACTCGCCCTACCTTTTCCTTCTGCCCATGTCCATTCCCTCCATCTCTCTGAACCTGCATTCCTACGAAAGTAGACCTCTGAATCAAAAACATTTATTTAAGAAGATTTTTAATATAAGTCTGATATAAAGAGCCAACACCCTGTCTAACTCACTGCATTGCGTGCATACACACACACACACGTGCACACTTACTGACACATTTCATTCCACTTCATTCAATCATTTACCCAAGTGACATTTATTATGTGCTTAGAACTTGTCAGTGCTAAGATAAATGTACAAGTGCATACATACCAAAATATAAGCACTGGGGAAGTAATGAACCTAAGATTGAATTAATGTTCTGTTAAGGTTTCTCAGAGTTGTGGATACAGAATGGAGTCTTGGTGTACAGAGAGGGAATTAATTCTGTTTAAGATATATACTACAGTCTCCAAAAGAGGAAAGTTTGGGTGTTGTGGAGTGCAGTGAGAGAATTTATTCTTTAGGTTTTTACCTTCAGGTAAACTGCAAAAGGACCAGTATTTGGAGAGATGCCAAGAAGGGAAGGAGAGTTGATTCAGTGAGTGGGTGTGACTCTACAGTAGGAAGAAGTTTAGAATCTTATTTTTAAGTTACTTCTCAATGTAACCAAATAAGATCTAGGCTTAAACTTTACTTTCAAATGAGTCATTCAATGATAATAAATCCTATTTAACTTACATTTTTGCAAACTTATTAAAATTAGTGATGATTCAGAAGTAGACATTTTGCAAGTTCCAGCAGAAAGAGGTCAGTGTCAGGGCTGAGCTGTAGGCACTGCACATTCGAGAGAGTCAGACGGATCAAGATGAGCCAGGGGTTGACTCCTTCCACGTTTCAAGTTTGTATTGCTCTTTACATCGAGAAAGGGTTTGCATAAGTGTTCTATTAAATGCTCTTCACATTCATATTATGAGGTAACAGCGTACAAGGCATACCGAGGGTCTAATCTGTGGCTATGCCAGCTGCTTACATAGACTCTCTCACTTAATCTTCAAAAGCACCTTGCAAGTATGTGTTATTACCATGTTCCAGTGGAGAGAATGAGGCCCAGAGGGGTTAGACAAGCTGCCAGGGTCATCACAGCAAAATTAAGATGCCAAACAATGATTGTCTCATTTCAAAGCTTTGTACCATCTCCTAAAAGAAGAATATGAGAAAGAGGAAGACCAGGAAGATGGGAAGGAAGGGGAGGGCAGAGAGGGTGGAAGGGAGGAAGAGAGAGAGAAAGAAAATGGAAAGAAGGGAGGAAGGAAGGGAGGGAGGGAGGGAGGAAGGAAGGAGAGAAACACTCATCAATTACGTTGTTTTACATGTAAACTGAGGACTGGAGAGGTTGGTTGAGTTTGCCAAGCTTTCAACTAGCAAGTGGCAAAACCCAGAACAAAGCTCACATTCCAGAAGTATTCTTTCCACTACACCACTGTTGGCTCTTCAATGTCAGGAAATAATGAAACCGTGATAAATCTGACAATTCATTATGCACTCATTTTACATCTGTTTATTTTCTCTAAACAGACACTGGATGGGTAGAAAACTGATTCAAAATATTTAACCCATCCCCAATAGAAATAGTTTTTCTTGATCCAGCGAACGCAAAAGTGAACAAACTATGTATTATATATTCAAATTACACAGAGCAATAAATAATTCTCAAAGGAAATAAGCAATGATTTTCAAAAATTCAATTGACATTCCAAATTAGATCTACATAAGGAGATCAGCCAATTAACTCTGCCAACAACTCTTTCTATTCTGTTATTCTCACTTGCATTCTAAAATTTTGTTTATATAATTACTTCAGAATCATGGGGGTAGTAAACTCATTTCTATTTTTTAGGGAATAATTGTCTTTTCAAAGGGCAGCAGCAGTTCAATCCATGAATATTAAAAAAGATGCAAAAGAAGAATAACCGATAACTCCTTGTACTAGGAGAGAAAATTGCTTCAGGTTGCAAAAAAAAAGAAAAGATTATGAAGATAACTAAAATAATCTAATCATTTTACTCAGATAAATGTCAGAGGAAATGGAAATAGAATGGTCTCTGGTTTCTCCTTTTTAAAGCAATAACCACAGAGCTGGGTGGAAGAATAGTCAGCAGTATGATGGAAATTTATGTGGAAATTTAAGAATGTTCACCCTCAACATTGGGGAAAGGGACAATGTTGTGGTCCTGCCTACACATCTGCACAATCCCCTTTCCTCAAGCCTAAGTCACATTTTGCCTAGAGAAATAATCAGTTACAGAAGAATACTTCGGTACCAATATGCTCATAGCAAGTCCTATTTGTAATAACAATAATTGCAAATCACTATAACAGGAGTGTGACTAAATAAATTATGGTACAAATATATGTCCTATTTCTTTGATCTTTAATGCATCAGTTACAAGGTGCAACCTTATTTTACAGGCTTCCTTGGGGACAAGAGACACTGTACTGCATGTTCACCAAATAACCAACACTGCAATTTACCTGTATACTTTCACACTCTTAAACAATCGAGATTAAAGTCTTCATTATCTACCGTATTTCGCTGTGTGTAATGCATGCTTTTTTGCCCAAATTTTTGAAGGAAAATTATTTTCCTTCAAAAATATTTTTTTGCATTATACATAGGTGTGCATTATACATAGGGTGTGCATTATACATAGGTAGTACTCATTCCATATCTATGTAAATGTTTTTAGTTTTTTATTTATGCTTATGTGTTAAAAGTGTTATTCAAGAAAGTAATAATAATATCCATATGCAAAATAATACCCTGGAATATAATAATCAGTTTTGCTTCTAAATACAAAATTTAATTAGAAAATTAAAACTAAAGATTTTTCTCCTGAAAGTTTGGGTCAAAAATGTGGGCATGCATTGTACATGGCAAAATACAGTACTCTTTCAGGACAAAGCTGCATCTGAGTCCTGTGGTTCTGGGCAGGTCCTGTGGTTCATCAGGGACTCGTGGCTTATCTAACCCAGGCCCTAATCTCATTGCCACCCCATTAATATCTTCGTGACTGATCATGTAGTTTCTGGGCATCTGAAAATGTGTCCAAGTTCTGTCTGCATTTTCTGTATAGTTTGAACTCATAGTTCCTCTTTTGGGAGAGTTCCTCTCCCAAATTACTCACACCATATATGAAATAGCTTTTCTTCAAAACAATTTGGAACTTTTTTTTTTGAGAGAAAGAGAGGTATGGAGGAGAGAGAGAGACATCATGTGAGAGAGAAACATTGATTGGTTGCCTCCGGCATGCATCTGTCCAGGGTTCAAACATGCCAACCTAGTGACACTGGTTACTTCTGGGCAGAGGAGGAACAGATAAGATGTAAAATTTAGGTGTGTCTTTAGTTAGTTGCATGTGGGAAGCAGGAGATGTGGAGGGATGACTTCTAAATGGCATCTGTTGTATTGTTTGTGTATGGATGGGCCTAAGGGGTGACTAGGGTGTTGGGAAAGGGAGCGGGGTGAAGGACCACAAATGACCCTTCTTATTCTCCTCCCCAATATCTAACCAATTGGGTTATAGGGAGGTGCACATATAGTATCAAATCAGCTCTTATTGACAAGGTCTCGATAGGTGCGTGCACCTTAAACAAGTGGCTAACAGGACTTTTCTAACCTTCACCTCTGGTTGGATGGACCTTCCCAGGCACAGGTGTATTTGGACAACTACAGGCTCCCCACACGGGCAGACCAGTCCCCGCAGGCTTACACTGGAAAGGCAGGAAACACAAGCAGATAGGCTGACTCACAGAAAAGAAACTATATTTTTGCTGAATTGTTGCTTTCTGTTTTATATCCCACATATGAGTTAAAATCATATGGTCCTTGTTCTTTTCCATCTGACATATTTCACATAGGAAAGGAAAGAAAAGAAGAGAAAACCCTAAAAGGGACGAAGTGGCCCACTCCTCTAAACTCACCAGTCAGATATTATGCCTCCTCCCCTGGGGAGACACCAGAATTGTCCCCACCATGATTTTCTATCCTGAAGAGGGCCCTGTTCCACTGCTTCATAGCAGCTTGGAGAACTGTTGGAGACAGAATGTTCCTCCCTGGCATGAATCAAAATTTGGGAGCAAGTGAATAGTATCCCTTATAGACAGGTGGCTCTCCCAGGCTGAGTGCTATTTGGAGGGGCCTCCCTTAGTTAGGAGGCACAGTGACATGTCTTCATTGACAGCTCATAGAGTTTTATTTGCTTGTTTCCTCCTCCTTGGCCAAGTTCCAGGTAGAAGAGGCAGTATGAAACCGTGGCCTCTCCCCAGTTTGCATCTATGGAATAGTTTTTGTTTTCTCTTCATCAGCCTTCCTATGCATGGTGAATAATAACAAAGTCTTGGTGATATGTTTATGTAGATTTCACACCATGCAAGGACATTTTGCTCTGACATTTACAGATGCTATTTTTCTAGTGCCTGGACATATTCCTCTGGCAATATCATATGATTTCAGGCAACACTCTCCTCACATCAGGAATCTGACCATGGAAGCCACAAGGGGATGTCCTTGGCTTCCTGGACTGTCCTTCTGGCTCCCTCATCCCAGCCTTTTCTCATGACAGACAGAGTGTTTAGCAATGTGAGTGGCTGCTGGTAGCATCACTCTCGGAGAAAAACAATAAGAATTTTACTTCATGGATTTCCTTTTGACCAAATAACACCAATTATACCATTTCAGCATTCAATTACAGAATATGACATTCTCAGTTTCGTGCCCCCAGCAATCATGCAGAACTTAGAGAAGCCCCCCAAGTCACACTGAAGTAATTCACCTAACATTTACTGAGTAATCACCAGGAGCCAGGTAGTGCAGATAAAAAGAGAAAGAGTGTGGCAGTTCCACTTTTGAAAAAGTCACAGTCTAGATAGGGAGAGAATTGTAAAAGCAAAAAATAGAACATGGAGTGGGATATGGGGAGGGAAAGCTAAGTTGATGGGAAAAGTGAATGGCCTTCTCTGCTAAATCAGAAGTTTAGACTTGACCCTTCTGCCACGAGCCACTCATTACAGGCTGTTAAAGAAAGGTACTGCTGTTCAGATTTGTGTTTTGTAACTCGTCTCTTTGGGAGTCATAGAGGCCAATGGACAGAGGAGACAGAAGAGCAGCGTAGCAATAATCTGGGGCTGGGGGGAGGAATCCCACAGGCCCAGATTCAGGCAATGAAAAGGTGAAATTGCCACTTTCATTGTTCTTAAACCAAGTTTTAAAACATGAAGTTCTATAGGAAAGGTTAGAACTGTCGTGAAGTAATAATGTAAGAAGGCTAACCAGAAATCATTTTGCCAAAATTTTTCTCCAATAGCATATCTCACATCTGAAGCCAGGACCAATTCCTACTTGCCATGGAACTGAAAATTTCTGTAATTTGAACAGATTGTGGTGGTTGCTGAAAATATCAATGAGATTTAAAGCATATTTGCATTTAAGATGACTTAAAACACCAGGAATTATAATAAACCTACATACATTCAATAGAAAACTAATTCTAATAAGTCTGCTAAGCCACCTGAACACCCTAGCACTTTATATGCTTATCTTTAATCTAATAATGACTACATTTTGTAATGTAATTTTTATATTTTATAATGTAAATTTGTACTATAATTTATACTTATAGGTCCCACCCTGAGGGTTTGTTCAATTGTTGGACCCCCAAAACTGCCTACAACAGGGACTTGATTCTAGTACAGATTCCATATTCATACACTGGACAATATTTTTCATTGAGCACCAACCAGGTACCAGATGCTGGGAGTCCATCAGCACTGGAGAGACTTCCCAGAACAACATATAATGGTCCTTGTCTTCCCTGAGGTGACAGTTTATTGGGGGCACAGGAAATTTCCATGCCTTGTGAGGAAGCTCAGCGTGGGATATGATAAGAAGCTGTCCAGAGCATAGCCTGTAACCCACACACAGGGGGACAGGGAAGGCTTCTCAAGGAAGTAAGCCTAACTGCAATTTGGAGGGAGAGAGGTGAAGAGGGAACAAAGAGTGTGCCACACAGAGGGCAGAGCGTCTGCAAATCCCAGGAGTTCCGAGGGGAGCGCGGTGCACTCGCTCACAGGAAAGAGGTTCCTGAGGGCTGGGGTACAGACCCGGTGGTGATGTGCAGGGCGAGGGTGGCAGCATAAGCCAGGCCCAGATCATGAAGTTCCTGATATAAGTTCAGCGCACAGGCTGGCACGAACCAAATGCTCAAAATGACCGCACACGTGAATCACTGTGGGTCAGCTTGCTTTAACAGCCTCTCTCCCTAAACCAGTCCATGAATTCAGTGCGATCCAATGGAAATCCCAATATGGCTATTCCGAACAAATCAACATCAACAACGAAACATATGGAAAAATGACTAGAGGCAGAGCAAGAAGGAAGGAAGCAAAGAGGGAGGGACAGTGGGTAGAGGAGAGGAGAAATAACTGGAAGAAGTGTGAAGAGGTAGGAAACATGAAAAAAATATTCACCTCACTAATCAGGGAGGTGGGAATTAAAAGCACAACGAGATAGTGTTTCATACCCATTAAGCAACAATTCAAAATTTTGACAAGACCAAATGTTAATGAAATGTGGAGGCATCTAAACATTGCTACAGGTGGTAACAAAGTGATATTGGAGAACAGTTTGGTGATAAAAAGAAACGTTCAAATGTGTATTCCACAGCCCAGTCCAGGGTGATTAAGCCACTACCTAAATGCCCTAGGGCCCCTCTCACCCTTGCCCCTGGACAGGCAGGTGCATGGTGGTCATTGAGTGTTGTCTGTAATGGAAACACATGGAACATATAAATTGTGACTTAGTCTTACAGTGGGTTTAGTCATAAATGAGCGAAGTAATTGCATATATCAAAGTAGATAATTCTCGAAAATGCTATTGCACAAAAAGTAAATTGCAGAGTCATACAAAACATAATTTCTTTAAATGTAAAATATGCCCAAATACATATTATCTACAGGCATTTACATATTTAATTACTTTTTACACTACGTGAAATGGATAAGCTCCCAGTTCTCGGTGGCAGTCACTCTCACGCAGAGAGGGGAGGAAGGGAGGCATTTGGCCGGAGGGAGTGCATCTCCTTCCAGCTGGGAGTTGCGCTGCACACAGATGTTTGTATATTGTTGTTAATATCTTTCTGTATGCCCGAAATACTGCATTATCTTTTTTAACTCGATAAGCTCAATTCTGATATTGTTCTGTTAGAATTGCAGATTTCTTAAACAATTTGTTTTAAAAGAAAGCCAAACATTTCACACAAGAAGGATTTTCACATTTCTGACTTCATTTTACCTTCCTAGTGGCATTATTCTAGTTGGAGGACAAAGGGAGACTTAGATTAAGTGACGTCCCCCAGCCAACTAATTGAATGACAGAAGCAGGACTGGAACCAGCTGTTCTACCCTCACCATGGTTTCCACCAGCCCAGCTGCCACTCAGTGTCAGGGAAGGAACCGGTGCCATGGAGACAGTCTGAAATGGCTTGATTGAAGGGAGACAGGGGCTCCAAATTGCTCTAAATCGTGCTCTCCAGACAGAACAGAGCAGAGAGCATGTTTCTACAGCAGATGCTGATGGGCAGTGGGGGGAGACTGTGCAGCCCACTCCAGCAACTACAGAAATGCATCCACAAGGTGGGGGGCCTGATTGCCCTCCCCTGTCTCACATTCCAAAGCCCTAATCCTAACACTTCTTGTCCCTAGGTTTGCAGTGTTCCAAATTCCCAGTCAGAGCATGATCTAGGGACATGATTGGTCCCTAGATGTAAAATATTGCATCTATTTGACAACAGCATCCCGTAAAAACAAATTAGGTGAGCTTCATTGTACTCAGGTGCAAGATGTGAAAGGAACCTGGCAGTAGACAGAAAGACACCATCACGGTTTCAAAGTGAAACAAACTTATGATTATCTGGGAAGCAGCCCCTTTTTCTAGCTCAGGGACCACCTTTCACAGGCAAACCAGCAGGGCCAACAGGCAGGCCCAAAGCATAAGGCATCAGAAAACCACATGGAAAACTACAAATGTGTTCAGAAAGGCCTTTCCATTTTTGTCTGGCAAAGCAAGAGGCAAAAAAACATATTGATTGATGATACGCTGAAACACTTGTTTGCTGACACGTTTTCATAGCTATTAGGCTTTTGGACTTAGTCACTATGATGCATTCAGCTGGTTCAAATAAACTCCTGAAAGGAATTACATATTTGTCCATAAAGTAATTTATAATGAATTATTAACAAGATTTCAATGTGTACACAGTTTATTAGCAAATTGAGGTCGTCCTTCACTGAGCGGAGTCCGCATGGCCATTCCTGACAGTTCTGCTCTTTGGAATGAATGGAATAGCTAACGCTTCGGTGTTGAGGAAGAAGTGCAGGGAAGCTGTGGCTCAACTCTTCTCATCGATTTCTCTGAGTTCCTGCCATTACTGATCTTCTGTTATGAAAAAGATAAGGGTGGAATATCTTTCATTAAACACCACTTTTATTGAAGAGTATTTGTTGATTGCTTCTAAATACAACTGGAATTTCAACCTGTTCCGTGACTTCAAACACAACTAAGCTATTGTACCTCCCCCTGCACTGCAGGGCCGGGTATCCAGCCACCCACTCGGCCTCTTCATCAGGATGTGTAAGTACACATCAGGGTGTATACTTCATCCGATTGGCACCTCCGTCTCACCATGTCCAAACAGCTCCTCTCACTGCTACCCCAAAACTGTTCCTTCAGTGGCCTTCCCCATTGGTCATGGCAATGCCTCAGGCCAAAAGCATCACAGTTTATTCTCCATCACTGTTCACTCTCCCTCATAACATATCTACATATCTTTGTATCCAATATTTCAAGAAATCTTATTGTCTATCTTCAAGAAATATCAATAATTTGACCATGTCTCAGCACCTCCCACACTGTGACCCTCTTAATCCCCTACCATCTCTTGCCTGGATTACTTTAGTAGTCTCCAAACTCCTGTCCCTCCTTCTCCCCTTTAATTTATTGTCCACACAGCAGTCTACACGTTTCTTTAAGTAACTGTGGCAGATCATGGAACTGCTCTGCTCGAAACTGCTGACTAATGTTTCATCTCACATAGCACACAGGTTAGGTCGGGGTCCCCAATACCTGCCATGCCTCATCTATTCCTAGTCTCCCACTCACTGGCCTTCTTGAGGAAATCATGAAGGAATGAGTCACAGGTTCTATTTCTAGGTCTCAAGGTCAGCACAGTCCTGTGGAAAAGCACAGGCTCTGGTTTAAAGTCCAGCTTAGCCACTTAATAGTTTACTCAGCCAACTTACTGAAAAATTTCTGTAAAATGGAGATAATGCATACAGTGGTTATGAAATAAATAAGTTTATAAACTGCCTGCCATATATTTTGTGATCAATACACAGGACTTCTTTTATCATTTATTTGTTTTCAATGGAGATACCCAGTACTTGTTTATCATAGTATAGTTTTGCAGTTTATGGGGAAAGAGGCTATTTGAAAAACTTTAAATAATAGCAGTGAACACTATTGAACATGTCCCCTGTCATAAAGTCTCTCGGTATCTGTGTTGTAGTATACTTTCCTAGTTCATTTTTTCATTCACTTGGCAAACATTTATTGAACACCTACTTTGTGCCAGGCATTTTTCTTAATAGAGGAGTTATGGTAGTGAAAAAAAAAACAGGAAAATTCCTCTTCTCGCAAAGCTCAAGGCTGTTAAATGGAAAGCAACAGAAAATAATTATGATAAATGAGGTAAATATGTGGTGTTTGGAAGTAAATGCCAAGTAAAAAACTTAAAGCTGGCAAGGGGCAGATGTGAAAAGTTGGGGGAGAATGTTAGGTAGGAGAGCCGGGAACGCCACCTCTTCCACCTCTCAGGCAGTTCCTGGATCCCCTTAGTGGTACCTCTCCCGCTTCCAGAATCTGAAACATCGGCAGCTCCCAAGGCTCTTCTGTTCTCTGACCTCCTTGGCGGTGACGTTAGGACATACTTTGACAGCTTCATTTATTTCCTCCCAGGGATCGGTTCCCGGGTCTTCACCTGGTCAGGGCAGACTCCCACTGCCTTTACTCCTGGATGTCTCCATACGGATATCCAACCAGAGACCATGTGTCTGCAGTGAATTCATTCCCCTGCCCTTTCCTCAAGCCTCATTCTGACGCTGCCTCCGGGGCTTGACCCTCCGCGGAGCTTCAGCTCCTCCCTGTGCCTCCCCAGCCTTGAGGAATCAGACATGCGGCCTGTCCGACCTCCCTCCATAAAGTCTCTCAAATCCTCTCCTTCTGAGCATCCTGCTGTGTCCAGGAACCCAACGCTGCTTCTCACATGAAACTGCCCTCGAAACTTTTTTCTGTCTCCATCTGCCCCCAACTTATGTTTTACTCTACTTTTTAAGATGAATTTTTTAGAAGTGGAGTTTTGACCTTCACTTAGGTGTACAGATAGGCGTTCTGAGGGTAAGAAGCTGTTCCCCGAACAAAGAGTGTTGAGATGCTCTCACTCGTTCATTGTTCCAGCATGTTGTGGGAAATTTTAGTGTAGATGTTCCCAGTGAAGTGGTTTTATAGATTATGTTATCAGAAAAAACAAATTGAACAACAAATAATTTTATTGTCCAATTACAGTTGTCCCCATCCCTCTCCCCTGCCCTGCCCACCCCCACCTTCCCTATTCACCCCTCCCTCCCCTTGTCTTTGTTCATGGGTCCCTCATTCATGTTTCAGAGGAAGGAGATTTTACTATACTTGGTACTGAGATGAGCAGTGAGCACTAAGTCTTTCTTATCGCATGAAAGTCTGAGATACCATTTGACCCGGCATATTTTTCTTTAAAAAAAAAGATGTGTTTTGAAATCTGTGGTCTTCTCTGTGAGGAAAAATAGCTCTCAGGGTCCCACTCCCCTACAGATACTTAAAAATGAAAATAAATAAATAAACACACACCTTCAAAAAAGGTGGTATTTGGATCATATACATGTGCTACAGAAAGAGCATTTTAAGAATAGAAATTTAGAAATGTTTTCATTGTCATAAGAATGTTATTGCTGAGTTGACATGTGTAATCTATCAAAATGCCTCCTCTGACACTTTAAAAACTTCTAATGTTATTATCTAAACTGCTTTAAAATGTTCTAAAGAAAGTTTCAATAGTTTTTAACCTATTTGTGTATGTGTGTGTATGTATATATGTGTGTGTGTATCTCACACCAAAATCTTCTAAACAGTTTCCCAAACAACTGACATTCAGTGAAAGTACATGTTCAGTGAGGGCAGCCAATTTTTAAAAGTCATATAGAAAACTTTAACATAACTGGTAGAGGGGATTGAAAAAGGGCTTAAGTACAGCTGTTAGTGCACTTTCGCATTTGGAACTATACATCTTTGAGCAAATGTTCAATGGTGCATTGTTAGTAACTACCAAAAAAAGTAAATAAATCTAAATGTAAATCACTACAAAAATGGACAAATAAATTGTGCTCTAGTCATACAGTGTAATTCCAGACAACTGCAACAATGAGGGAACTTGACCTATGTGCAATAATTGGGCCATTTTCAAAAACAGTTTTTGAGCAAAAACAAGGAGCAAGTTGCAGAAGGATATATAAATGTTGCTACCATCTTTTTGTGTTATTTACTACCAAGTGGCAAATTTATTGTTTTTACATATGTCTATTATCTGATAAAAGTAAAAACACATGCATGGAAGCGAGACCCACCAAATTCAGGTTCTAGTTGCTTCTGAGGGAGGAAGGGGACCCGGGGAAGGTGTTAAAAGGCCTCAGTGGTTGTTTTCATGTTCGATCACTCATGCGGGGCAGTGGATACATAGGTTTTCCCCTTATTATTCTCTGTGCCTTTATGTACACCTGAAATATTTCATAATGAAAAATGTTTTTGGCTATTAAAGATGGTCTTCTTTAATATCACTTTGAGGAAATTACAACAATGACAAATTTGTAGATGTATATCCATGGCAAAAAGAAAAGGCATTCTGAGATGCTCTATTAATTTTAGAAAGCTGGCATGAAACTGCTGTGAATTTCTGAAAGTGTGGGTTATCAGATTTTTGTAGCCATTGGAGAAACTCCCTCTGATTGTTAAATATAAAATACCAGATAGCTGAGCAACCCAGAGGGATATAACCTTTCAGAATCTAAAAGCAGGTAGAAGTGTAGACAGACGGGGATCGGAGCCTGTCAGTGTTTTCCACTTTGGACTTCGGCATCTTTCTATACTCCTCCAACAATTTCTAGTACATGATGTCTTCCATACCCATAAGAAAATCAAACAAAAATGCATTAGTAATGATAAAAACCCATTCTCATTAAGTTGTATCAAGGTCAATTTCAGATTAGATTTTTCAAGAGACCCAAGTAAAACTTTGGTAAAAATCTACATATCTAAGCCAAGATTATGAAAGCTTTCTGTTTGTTTAACTTGGGGAAATATTTCTTTTCAATTTACTTAATAGGTGGCTTCCATTTAAGAAATTGAACTTTATAATAATAATATTGTTTCAATAATATTGTTCTGGGTTTTAGAACTCAAAAACAATATTTAATAAAATAAAACATTACCAATTTAGCAGAGGTAGGCCAAGTTTAAAGACTTGTGATTAAATCTCCAACCTAATATGAGGAGCAAAAAATGAAGAAAATGTGGATTCAAAGGCTGTTGAAAAAGCTGTGTTAGCTACTTTTAAATATTAAAAGAGGAGAAACAAAGAAAGTGATCAGGTATGGTGTAAAGAGAAAATTTATGGTCAAATGTATCCAATTAAAAGCATAAGTTGGACAAGTCATTACAATTTTACTTAGCTTCACTTTTCTCACTTGTAAAATGACAATGATAAAATTATTTTAAGGATCAAGTAGAAATAAAACATACATAACTTTATTATTACATATACCATTACTTGACTTTTTATAATGCCAATTTGCCCTAAACATCCAGAAGATCCCAGCATAAGAAGTTGAAGAGGTCCCAGTAGGGATTCATTGTCATTTTCTGAATTGCGAAAACACTCATCTCCAAATCATTTAGAAAATTAATCACAAAAGCCTTGCTTTTCATAAATAGATACTAAAAAATGTTTGAATGGTTTTTATTAGGAAACAACAGCATATTTCTGTTTATAGGTCTTTTTTCTTTTCTTTTTTAAAAAATCAAATTATGAAGGCCTTTGTGACCCACTTTTAAAAATATCTGAGTTTATATGATATAAATATATGGTCATAAAGAATGAAAGCTACAAGCTTTGAGGTTGTAAAAACACTATCTTGGGCAGTAAGTTTCAGGAGTTGCTCTCTGCAGAGGCAGAGAGCAGGCTCTCGAGGCATTAGCTATCACATAAGAAAGACAAACACACACATAAAGGTAAAAACCATTGGAGTCCAGGGCCACCATGCACAGTTATGCATTTGGGACACAGCACAATGCCGGGTGGTGTAGCTTCACATAGGTTATGTTGGGGAAAGCGTGGAGCTACTTGCTTATGTTGGGTATCAGGTACTGTGCTATATTCAGATACAAATATGAGGATGACTCATCTTCCCCTTCACAAACACTCCCAGCTCAGTGGGGAAGACAGTACAACAACAGGCACATGAACAGATAATTACGAAAGAAGGTGGGAGTACTAAGAGAATGATAAGCACCAAAGAAGAAAAGCTAACCTAGCCTGAATGAGCCTGAAAGCATGAGTCTCAGTTAGTGGACAGAAGGTAGGACAGGAGTTTTCCAGGCCTGTGGGCAGTCACAGCTGAGGTGCAGAGACAACCAAGGGTCTAACGTGTCCGTGGAGCTATAAGGAGTTTGTCGTTATGGGACTCTACAGGGTGAAGCACTGGACAGTACAACTCTGACTGCTCATAAGCCAGATCTGCCTCGTGTGCTGTGGTCTAATGTTACAGCCACAGATAAGACTGTGAGCTTTGGCCTGGCCCAGATCGGTGAAGTCCTGTCTTCCCTGTGTGCCCTGTCTGGCCTAGGTTAGATTAGATGAACCTAAAGTCTGACGTTCTGCTTACAGCCATTGTGTCCTCCAGTGTGCCTTCCACGAGACGCCCTAATCTTCCTGATGACTTCTACCTCTTGGTTTACTGGTACTTTTATCAAGCACCACTGACAGTTTTCAGATAACTTTCCATCCCAATGAATTAGGCCTAGAACTTCCATATGATGTTTCCAAACATGCCATCAGCATACAGCTCATTTTCTTTGATTTAAAATAATATATATTTGTGTTTATCTAATTACAAAAGTCATTACATAATTTACCTAACCAATTTGATATTGTTAGACATTTTGTTTTTTCAGTATTTACTACCATAAATAATGTGAGATGAGCGACCTTATATGAATCTCTGTGATTTTAAACTTATGTCATTTAACAGCTGTGTTTTTCTCCTGAGAGTATATTTATAGAAGTGTAATTATGAGCAAAAAAACAAGTGTATATTAAAATTTTTTTAACATATTGTCAAATTGCTCTCCATAAAAGTTGTCCCAATTTACCCTCCTACTCCAAGGTGGGGGAAGTGTCTATTTCTCTACCTCCCTCGTTATTTTTCAATAGATTCTACTAGGCCAAATCCACAGAGGGGCCCCACGTCTTCCTTGGGCGTGGACAGTCAGCGCACACACTATCCTGTGAGAAGATCCAAGGACAGATATTTGTATCCTCATTAGAAGAGACATACTCACATTTGAGAAGGTTAGCAAATTGTGGGAATCCTAGAGTAGCAATCAGAGGGAAAGTTCTTCTGGTGCTGTTTATTCTAGATCGGTGTTTGCTCCAAGTGAAGAGCAGGCATGACTTTTCTGACCCTTTTCTTTTAAAATAAGGAAATTATAAGAATCTAGATGTATGGCTCTCTACAAAAAAAAAAAAAAAGGAGATAGGAAACATCTGGAAACACTGGCCCACCAGGTGCAACCAACTAAAGCTAGGAAATGCTGCCCCCTTCAGACAGGGCAGGTACCTCCAGGTGACCACATACGGATTCCACCCACCTGGCTTCACTCATTTAAGGTACCTGCCTTGGCCTTTATCAACATTTAAATTTGAAACCCCACCCCAAGCACTGCTTCTTTACTGGAATAATAGTAAAATTCTGTTGGAACAGAATTCCAGCACAGACTTATATATAGTGAAGATCAATCCATGAATTTAAAATATATCAACAACATAGGGTTGGCTTCTGAATTGGGATAGCCTATCCAGTTCTACACTACAGATTTTACCATAATATGCTTACATAGGTGTATGTATATATGAAATTTTCATAGCTATAAATATAATTGCTAATCTGTTATTAGAAATTTATGCAACAATAGACTTCAAACAAGAAAGATAAGAATTTTGTTCATACCTACTTTCCAATTTAATTCAAACTGCAGTAAGCTTACTTGGAAAAATAATAGCCAATTAAAATTTTAAAATATCTATCTAGCCCATGATCTGAAGGCAGAATTATATTAATTTCATTAAGCTCAAAAGTATAATTAGACATATATCTATGCATGGTGTCAGGATTCTGTAGGCAGTTAGTTATGCAAGACCACGTGGGAATTAAAGCCTGTGAAATAGATATTCTGGAGTCTTTTCAATTGCAACATAAATATAAACATGCAGAGTAAAGATGGCAAAACCCTCAGGAGAAAGCTGAACAAGTGATAGATATATAAGCACACATTTCTGTCAAGAAATGGGCCTGAGGTTTTATTTTAGTAAATCTTAGTTAAACATATCAAGAGGATTTATGCTAAGGTTTGCAAGTAATATAGATTTCTTTTAAAGCACCAGGCATGAGTCTTAAGATGTCCTATATAAAGAGATTTACATGACAAGTAAGAAAGAGAATGTTTTAAAGGTTTGTTTTGTTTCAACAACTTTTAAAGTAAAAATAAATGCTTTCTTCACCAAGGCAGCTGGTGCCCTGTGAAATGCACAGAGTAGCAATAGCTTAGATAAATGAAGAATTTAGAAGTGTGCCTAATGTGATTAACTTAAAATATTACAGTCTGCTATACCATTTTTCCAGATTTCAATATCACCTTAGGTTTTTATTTATGTCTTAATTATTTGTCAAGAAGAATTTCAAACATATACAAAATAAAGGACCCATCACCCAGCCTCACAGACCTTAAACAGCCAATTCTGCCATATCCCCTAACCACCTTGCCCTTCTGTATGAACTTGAAGAAAATCCCAGATGTCATAACATTTCATCTATAAATGTTTTGGTGTGTATCTATAAAAGAAAAAGACTCTTTTGTTGTTAAATTTTACCATTATTACACCTGAAAAAAGAAATATATCCTCAATATTCTCAAATATCCTATTAGTGTTCAAACTTTTAGTTGCCTCACAGATGTCATAATTTTTATAGATTATTTTTAAAAATCAGGTTTCAAGTAAGTGCTAATATTGTAGTTGCTTCATCTTTTATGTTGCTTTTTATTGGTAGGTTCCTCTTCCATCTCTTTTTTTAATTGAAATTTAGTTCATAACACTTAGTTTTTTAAAATAAAAAAGCTAAAGGGAATCAAATTCAAACTTGTTTTTTATCTTTCAAAAATTAGTCTGGTTAAAAAGGGGGAAAAGTGAATCAATATATGGTTATGTGTGTATAAATGTCTAGGTATCGGTTTGTGATTCAGCATCTGATTTTAGGAACATTTCAAAACTATGTGATCATTCATTTACTCTTGCACACACTCATTTATTTACTTTTCCATCCATCCCTCCATCCATCTATCCATCCCACAGCCCTCTGTCAACACCTACACACTGATACTCCTCTAGCCAGTGGGGCCTGCCAAGTAAAGTAAGACACTACTCCTTCCCATAAGTGGCTTGTTCATTTAAGAACCAGAACTATAAACAAATACAGTGTGATAGATCCTAACTGTTCTTGCAACTTAGTTGCAAAGGAAAAAGAGAATTGCCTATTCATGCTTGATTTCCGAATCTCCCAATAATCTGGGTCAACACAGGCATTCTGTGCCTGAGGGATTATTTCCAGCTCAGTATTTCCTGATGCAGGAGCATCAGCATCCTTTTCTTATACATCTTTTGTTCCTTAAGAAGGAACAGAAGGAACACTGGTTCCAGTCTTAGTATGCACCTGCGCACATTATCTCCCTCATCCGTTAACTCGGTATTTGTCAAGCATCCATTGAAATCCAGTTCATTATGCACCCTGTAGAAATAGCTGCTGCATGAGGTGGGCATGGCCTGGTATAAACCTGGGCAGTGCAGATGTGACCCATCCTTGCCCTCAGCAGATACCCTCCCCATTCTTAGAACAAATTGGTTTCAAAGTATTGACTTCACTAAAAAATGAAAAGCCTCCTCTCCCTCTTTGGTTTATCTGAGAACTTCATATGATCCTTTTTAATAGCTTACACCAAATTTTCACACGTCCTTATCAGGTCGGGAAAGCCTTGAACCTAAGTTCCCCTACCAAACACGATAAGACTTTATCTTGCCCAGATTTCAGTGTCTATGGTCAGTTTCTGCTTAAACATCCAAATCTAACCCGGTGGACTCAAAGACCTTCAGCATACTTACTTGTTCAGGAGTCCTATGAGTTGCTGCCTTCCTTAAGCACCTTACCCCATTGCCGTCAAAACTCTCCTTTACAGGAGATGGTGAGCATCTGGAGTAAGCCTCTGAAATGTGCAACTTGTGAAACTGTAGAAGTAAGAGAAGGCTAAGCCCAAGAGAGGGACTCGACCTCAGGCAACCCAATGGGGGCAGATGTGGGCAGCCAGGGGAAGAGCAGAGATGAGGAAAGCACAATGGGGTAGTGAGTTAGCTGTCCCGCACAGAGTGAGGCTTCCTCTCACACTACACATCTTATTAATTATAAAACTAATTATAATTAGTTTTATAATTAATAAGATTAATTATAAAACTGTGGGGCCCTCGTTCAGAGTATTTCTAGAATCTGCCTCCGCCTTGCAGCCCCACTGTACATCCCACCCCCACCCACCATCATCTCTCACTTAGCTCCAGCTGTAGCCTCCTGATTGTTCTTCCAGCTTCTGCACCAGGCACATTCCCACCTCCAGACCTCTGCTTTTGTGGTTCCTTCTTCCTGGAAGTCCTTTCCCTGGTTGTCCTTGTTGCTCATTCTCCACCTCCTTCTGGTGCCTATTCTATCATCACTTTATTAGTGAAACCTTTCCTGACCCCTTCCCTTTTCTTAAAATTATAACAGACATTCTCACATCCAGTTCTCCATATGCAATTTCCATAGCTAATTTTTCTTCACTTTCTTATACACTGTATTTTTCCTTGTTTATTTGCTTATTGCCTATCTAGAAGATAAGCTTTATGAGAGTGAGGATTTTATCCCCCCCCCCTTTTTAACTGCTGTACTCCTAGTGGCTAAAACAGTACCTGGCACATAGAAGGTGCTTAGTAAACATTGGATGGATGGATGGATGGATGGATGGATGGATGGATGGATGGATGGATGGATGACTTCCTCCCCCAAAGAATTAGGAGTCCTCTGTGTGACACCAGCTTAGGCTGAGTTCTTGTTCTTGAGGTGCAGAAACACAGAATAATACTCTCATGATGATAGCCAAGGTATGTCTAATAGAGTTATGAATTGAATCAGGAATGTTAGCTGTGTGGGAAGATGCTCAGGAAAGAAGACAATAGTAGGATAAAATTCTTAGTGTGCTCAGGAGGCTTAGACCTGGGGTAATGAGGAAAAGATGCTGGAGAGGAAGGAGGCATGGTTATATATGCCATTTGCCATTTTCCTTGGTTTAAAATAAACATAGTGCCTTCTCTAGATGGAAGCAGTGCTAGGAGTTCCAGGAGGCATCACTTGCCCACAGCCCAGATTTCCTCATGGGCATAGCCAGGGTGCATCAGGACATGTGGGCAGCCTGGGGGGCTAACAGTCAATGTCCCTTTAATGGTTATTTTTCACATATTTGCTCAACATTCACTTAATGAGCACATGGAAAAACATTTTCTAATAATGAAAATTGCAAACCCTTTTGTTCAAATTCAATGTTAGGTATTTATTTCCTTCCTTGATATACCACCATATTTTAACATATTTAGAATTGCTTCACATCACAGTTTTCCCACCACTCGTAACCAGATAGTGTTAGTCATCAAACTCTCTGAATATAAACTTCACGTGCATGGGTATGCTCAAAATATATTTAACTTTTGTTTTATTTTTGTACTTTGTGTTGGCAAAATATTTCTCACTTTTCTCTCCTTGACTTACCTATTTTTTGAAGTGAGACAACTTCTTGAGAAATGTATTAAAAGATGTAAAGTTGAGTGAATGAAATAAATCATTGTTCCCAGGGAGCACACCAGTGTATAGTCTGTTACAGCTGACCACAACTTCTGAGTAGGGGACTGCCAACCAGCAGGTTGTGGGATAGTATTTAGATGCAGGTCTGTAATTCCAGCATCCACAGCAGACATATTTATATGGAGGGGAAATGTCTGATTTTATTTTTGAAGAGAATGGTTTTCCAACTGGTGTTGGACCAGTTGACATCTTGCCAGTATCATCAGAGGTGTTGTATGAAAGCTGAGTTAGCTGGCTCTGTGCCCAGGTACCACCTGGGTCTTCCGAACTGTCTCTTTCCCCACTGTCTTTGTTGTGTGTGCTGCCATGCAGTGTAGACTGGTGGTCCAGGAGAACCTGACACTATCCCTGTATGTGGTTTTTCAGGGTAAAGGGGGAAGGAAAAGGAGGTCTTTTTACCAGTTTTAAGCTCTGCTTTGACCACCTATGTCATCCTGCTAGCTCCTCAGTTAATACACACCCCCACCTCCACCCTCACCCACCACACACTTAGACACAGGCAGAGGCATATTTTCCCAGGGCTAGGTTTCCAGATTTGCCTAGAAAATGTGCTTAGAACCAACCCTTTTTGTCAGATGCCCTTATCCTTAGCATAAATTTTCTTTCACAATTTTCTGGATCTTCTCTTGACAATTGATCTCTATCAGACCCACTCTCCTGCAAGAGAAACAGTGAACCTCAAAATAAGAGGGATCAAACCTTAATCCCTCTCCTCCAAAGAGATCCCTTGGCCCCCACGCAAACTTCCCCTGCCCCGCTCTCATCGATATTTGATTTTCATAACCAAGGAGGATGGGAAAGTGGGGCCTCTGCCAGGCCAAGAAGTGTCCAGTTACTCTCTTTTCCCAAACTAGGAGGGCCTCTCAGAGGGATCCCCTTCCCCCCAACAGAGACCCCTGGTCCAATGTGAGGTTAATAAAGAAATGAATGGCCAAACAAACTCTCTTAGCTTTGAGCATTCATGGACTGACCGTTGGAAACTCCCACTGAGTTAAACTGTTCATTACTACATGCTCTTTGGTATAACTATTATGTAAAGCTCTTAGTTTTGTTTTTGACTTAAATTGTCAACTGTCTATCAGTAAAGAATTTTTGACAGCAAGAAGAACTTGAGTTCAGGTATAGCCAGTTGTCACCCATCTTAAATGGGGCAGAAAATCTATTATACTAATGTGCATTTGGAGTAGGCAGATTTTTTATTAAATTGTTTGTGAATTAAGTGGGTTTTAATTGGGGAGGATGAGTGATGTCCAGTGTGATAAATCTTATTAAAAGGATAAATCTTTCATGCATAAAGTTTTAATATTTCAACCACGAGATTAGAACTGTTGTGTTGCAAATCTCATTTAAATTGTTTGCCAAAGGCTTGAATTATAAACAATTTCTGATAATATAAAGTCATCATGGGCAAAAAGCAGTGACAGATAACTTTTAGTGGTTTTCAGAATAATTGTTCATCCAACAAATTGGTTTCCCATCAAATCTGATACATCTGTTAAAGAAAATGTTTAGTGATATGCTCATTACCTTCAATAGTTCATTAGTTTTAAAAAGTGGTAAAATTAGTTATATCTAGAGAAGGGACTCCAAGTCCTTTGTTGCAATGAATAATGCAAAGGTTTGTTTAAATTCATGCAGTCCTATTTATAAAAGAACACCTGGGTAGCTTTATTCTGAGCTTAGAACAAAACATAAAATGGTTGGAAACTTGATATTTAAATCTACTCATTTGCATTCTTAGGCAGATGAGCAGGGGTAAAATAGCCTTGCTGAGGATATAGAAATCCAGATCAGCGATGTTCTAACCACCAGTAGCCTTTGAGGAGTATGGCGCGGTGGGGTGGGAGAATCAGGGGATATCAGGATGGATGCTGGAGTGATCCTACTCCCCTCATAGAAAGAAGCAGCACCAGGTGCTGACCTCCCTGTTTGTGCCAGCAGAAGAACTGCTGGCAGCAGGGACTCTACTTTTACTCTGTTCTTCCTCTGTTGCCTTCCTTTCACCCACTCCTGGCTTAAACGTGTCCCTTCCTGCACCCTACACCCCAGAGTGCGCATGTGCAAACACACACACGCACGCACGCACGCACGCACGCACACACCAGCTTATTTCTGTTGAAATCTCCTCCTTGAAGTTCTCTTCCCACATTTTGGGGGAAAGTGGGTTTCGGGGAACATGCCAGCCTCACACTTCCCCATACCCTGAGCCAAATCAAGGACAGGGGAGCAAGGAGCTGCCTGGAGCACTGGCCTGCAGTGGGAATGAGATGGATCACCACAGAATCTGACATATTTCCACACATGGCTCCTTAACCCCCAAATGCAATTTGGTTTGGATCCTAGGGAAGAATAGAAGATCCTCAAATGAAAAGTGAAAACCAAAATAAAAATCTTCACCAGAACACTCCAACCTCTGTTAAATAATTTTCTCTACATACACAACAATTTCTATGCTCAGGATAGATCACCATCTCGACTGCCTACCCGACTGCCTCTGAGGCCAGCTGTCAGAGTCCATTAAAATTCAGAAACTTAAGAGCACTGTTCACTGGTAACGTCTTAGCAACCACATCCATGTGCATTTCAGCCACCATTTCTGTGGGTGCCAGACGCTACCCAGGTGTGTATGAAGAAAAAGCAATGGACATAAAGGGAAAGCCAAATGAATGAGAATGGCATTGCTCTAGTTACACACATACTATTTTTAATAGAAAGTCATTTCCTCCTCTCCTTGACTAAATAAATAAATAACTTACTATTCATTCATTATGAGTAAATAATGAATGAATAGTAAGTTGAAGGAAGACCAAATCACTTATCAGGGTGGAGACACACGGCATAAATTAAAATCTAGGCTGGAGGTAAAGATGCAATAGCTCAGTGATTGAAAAAAACATCTACCTTTGTTAGCCGACACCTGCTCTCTTGGTCTTCCATGCTGATGGCCACTCCTAAGTCATCTGGGTTGCAGCACCTTCCTCTCCACTCTCTGTCCATGACACTTGGACTGGCGGCCTCCAGCAGGGCCTGGGGCAAAACTGTGAAGGAGCTGGTGCTGGCTCGACTCCATCAGCCTTCTCCCACCCCACCCTAATTGGAGCCCTTCCCCCAGACCCCTGCAGATAGCCGGCCTATTCCCTACTACAACACTCTCTTCTACTTCTGGCCTTACTGCTTCCTGGGAATATCACCTCCTCTCCCCATTCAGGCTGCCACCATGGAAGTGGTGAGTGAGTGAGGGCTTGAAGAAACCCATGTCCTGCTTTCCCAAATACACACAGCCAGCACAGAGGATGGAAAGTCACACTGCCCCTCCACAGGTACACCCTGACAGGGGAGCCCACTGCCTTTGTCCCTATTCCATGTGGGCACTGCCCTGCCCAGAATATTACTAGATTCTGCTCACAAGACACCATGAGGTTGAAATTCACATGCAAAGGGTCATGAGTACCCTTCTGTGTCACACAGTGTGCAGTGAGTTTTAACAGGTGACAGCAGCTGCATTTCTGACTCTAAAAATGCCCAGAAGTAAATTCGTCTTCTGACATTTCACCTCCCTTATTCAGAACCTCACCAAAATCCAATCTGCAGACCGGTTTGTGGTACACAGTGCTTGGATGTATCCCAAGAGACCCTAAAAGATTTTAAGATTATATTATAATGAAAGCTGGATAATTTTTAATTAATAAAACCTTTATGGAATAGTTTTTAACTCACACTCATGAGAGTCAGACACTACCTATAATGATAAATCATCATTTAAAATGCAAAGTGTGCAGACATACTGGAGAGTAACTACAGTAATTACTCACTAGGGCCATTAAAATGTTTCCTGGAGATGCTTCATGCAGCCTCCACCACCTGGGACACCCTTCTGCCTTCTCCCTGATAATGTGAGTCCATCATTTCTTTCAAGACACAACTCAAGTCTCATCTTTTAAAGAAGCCTTCTCTGTCAACCCTACCTGCACAGAAATTGTTTGGTAATTGTCTAAATTCTTCTTGGGTTAACACTATCTCTTCTCTTGTTTGTTTTCTTTATGGGGCTTAGTAAAACTGCCTGCATACCAAAGACCGAATCCACTGTTGAATATGAGATATCACATTTACAACAGAAAAACTGATGGACCGATGGGTAAATGGAAATAATTCACCAATGAATCAATCAGTGCACAATACATACATTTGGGAAGCTGATTCAGAAAGACATACACTGGAGCTTCAGTTTGCCACACAGTTATTATCTTCGCCTAAAAGTACAGACTTACGTTTGGAGAAATGAGATGGGAGTCCAGGCTGTAAACACCAGACAAGTTACTTCACATGTCTTGGAAATCGTTTCCTTTATCTTTTTTTAAAGCACAATGCTAAATCAAATGAGAGAATGAACCAGCAAAGCCCTTGTAAGTGATGTAAATGTTAGTAATCACTAGTACTATTTAACTGAAGGAGGGGGAAATTAGGCACAGGAAAAATCTATGCAGTGAACTGGGTCAAACTAGAGAGTCTGAAATATGCTCTTAGAAATGTAATATTTGAATCAAATAAAGATATTGAGAGTCTGAAATATGCTCTTAGAAATGTAATATTTGAATCAAATAAAGATATGGTTTTTCCTTAATATTCAGCATATTTGTATTCTCTAGCTTATTATTTTGTAATAGCAAAACTATAAATGGCTTTGGGGATTGTTGCATATCTCCCTTTGCTGTGGAGTAGCATAATTAAGCAAAGTGGAGAAAATATTTTGTCAAAGATTTTTTTCTGTAAGCAAGATGCTGCTTATGCCTAAGTATCTTTTAGCTGTTGACTATTTTATAATCATCGGCATAAATATAAAAATGGTAAACAATGTTTATTGTTTGCACACAAGTGAGTCTGAGTTGGGGGCTTTTACTGCCAGTCATTCCCAATGCAATCTCAAGAACTTAATAGGCAACCAGACAGTGATTTATCTGACCCATTATTGAGAAAGAACCAAGAAAAAGCTAAACATCGTCTGGCTCACTCATGAGCACATTGCAAATGCAAAATAGTGAATTATCTGAGCCTTGTCATGATTTTCTCTACGTTGTAAGCATATTTAATACCTGAAATTTGTTTTTATTGCTGCCCTTAATTTTCTTTTGTTCAATCATAGGAAGAAATACGGAAGCAAAGTAAAAGTAATGGGGTTTCATAAAGGAAAGGTATCTAATTTTCAAGCCAATGGCTGCACTAGAAAAATAATTCTCTAGGCTTTCTTAGGGTGAGATATGTTGTTCCAATGCCAAGACCAAATTTCCGCCAGCGTAGTTAATTCAGTCTATTGTGCCTCCAGAAAAGCCTCCTATGGTCTGAACTGGCCACTGGACCCTTTATCACATCACTAAAACTACTGGATAAGTGGCCTGCTAGGTAGATAGTACATGTTTACATTTTGAAGATGAAGAAAGATTGCACAGTGAGTCCCAAGTCCCAAAACAAACTCTGCATCATGAAATGTATTTTTAATTATTTATTTAATGACCAACAATTATGCAGTCATTCGGAAAAAGCCATGCAAAGTGTTATACCATGTAAAAAAAAAAGCCACAAATTACTAGTTAGTTTAGTAGCTAATTGGTAATAACTTTCATGGTTCTCTTATGGATTCCAAGTCTAGTGAGCAAGATACACATATCCAAACAATGGCACAAATGAATGTATGAACTACATGCCGAGAGCATCCATGCAAAGAGAAACAGCAGGGTTCAGTGAGCGCACAGAGTCAAGGAGGCTGACTGGAGCTGGGGACCAGAGGCAGTGTGAGTTGAGACTGAAGAGTGAGAGGGAGTGGGGCCAGGGCTGGGGACTGAAGAAGGAAACAGGATGGCAGGTATCTAATCTCCCTGGTGAGAGAGAACACAGTCTTGGAAGGAAGCAGAGGGAAGCTGGGGAGCTGGAGTGCTGGAGGTGAATAGGGAGTGCAGGGCGGGGCAGGCGCAGACATCCCCAGACTTTTAGGGTTGACAGTATTCCTAGAAGGCTGCACCCCTGTGCTTTCATGGGAAAGAGTCCCATGATAAATAATAAAATTAATTTTGTAGAATTCAGATTTGCCATTGCATATTCACCACATTTTGTTATCTTCATTTTTAATTGTTAAAGATGATTAAATAGTTAAATATTGGACAGTTACCTAAATATTTAATTAATACTTAAATTATTTCATGTTGAATAGTCAAAAATCCAGCACTAAGGTTAATACTTTAATACATCATTTTGTTTTCATAGCCACCAACAAGGTAGACATTTTTCCAATTTGGGCACTGCGGAAACAGATACTTTGTGACCTGTCCAAGGTCCACAAGTAACATATGGCAGAGGGATAATTCACATTGCGGCTGGCCCGACTCCAGAGCCTTCTTATTGATCTGTCTGCTCCCATTTGTTCACTGCCCTGAATGCTGAAGCAGTGTGGTCACAGTTCCAAGGAAACAGTATCCCTTTAGGTCAGTGATGGGCTGTTAACACTGCAGTGTTAATCCTGTGGTTTTCAGCGGCCATCGTCTGAGCCAATTACAGTGTACCCCAAATTTGGGAGTTTTCTAGCTAAACAGAGAAGAAAGGAGGCAATTTATAGTGTTTAGGATCTTATGTAAGTCAAGAATTGGACAGAGATATATGAATATCAAATCACCACAAAGTATACTTTTAATCTTACAATTTTATTTGTCAATTATATGTCAGTAAAACTGGGGGCAGGAGGAGAAAAAAATTGGTGAGGGAGAATAGATGGGAACAATTGGTAACAAAATCCTAAAATTAGCAATAGTACTAAACCTAGATTTGGAAAATTCAGAATTAATTTCATGCCTAGAAGCCAACCATGGTCCCCTCTATAGTTGCAATTGATTCGGTCATCTTCATTCTTTGGAGACCACAGCTAATTTCAAGGCCCATTTGGTAAAAGGAAACTGGACTGGGGTTTTTTTCCAAGATAATGTCCATTATGCTTACATCACTAAAAAATGATGTCCTTTTAATAGTTTGCCTTTTCCAGAGGTCTCTGGATTATTATTAGGTTCAGTCAAGGCAAAATGATCTGCTCCAACATCTGAACTTTCTTCAAAATGAAAGAGCCATAGTTAGTCATACCAGCAGATGAACTATGTAACGTATCTGTAGTGTCGATATTGAAGCAAAGTGGGTGGAAGCTAGGGTGGAAGGACGGATTAGTTAAAATGTATTGACTACTATGACAGATACAATAAAATCTGAAATTGGACTCAATATAAATCAGTTTCTTGCTCTCAAAATCCCAACAGTTGCAGGAGGTGGGCTGTGTTCTGTGCATTATTTGGAGACTCAGGCCCACGGAAGTTCTGCGGTCTTCAGTGAGATCTTCCCCATCTTTAATGAGATCTTCAGTGAGATCTTGGGTGTCATCATCCAACCAGCAGATGGAGGAAGAAAGCGGAGGATCGGGGGAGAGGTTCTGTGGGCCCAGCCTGGGAGTGGTATAGGTGACTTTCCACTATGTTCCGTTGACCAAAACACAGCCACACAACCATGCCTACGCTGCAGCAGAGAACGGGACATGAGGCCCAACTTGTGTGCTGTGGAGGAGAAGGAAAGAGTGTGGGAAACAAGCAGTCAGTCTCTGTCACAAGAAGGACTTAGGAGAATTGCTTTTCTAAAATTCAATCAGATGATCTCGGATATGAAGAAAACATAATCCACATCCTAACGCTGAACCCTTTTTATATCTAAGGCAGCTTCTCTATTTACCCGTCCCCCAAACCTGACAAACATTCCATATTTCTCGCGATTCTTTTTTTACAACAAGAAACTTTGCAATACATCCTTTCACTTACAGACAGAAGAAAGTACAACTGCTCTCCATTCTTTAGTTTCCAGATTCCTCCACTATAAAATGAGTGCATTTAATTTAACATTCATTGAGTACCATTTTTTGAGCCATGATTCAGAGCTAAAGTAGGCACCATATGTGAGGAAGACAATGACAACAGTATTATGAGAGAGGCAAACAAAATTGAATAATATACTATCTGTAAACACCCATTATGGTACATAGCATACAATGTGACAGCCAATAATTCTTGGTAATTTCACTACTCCTCTCAGATTCTCAATTTATTCACCAGCTCATTATTCTTCCAATATATCTGTGGAGGAGGGCTCATTACTTTGAGAAACACCTTTCAGGCCACTGTTCTAACCCTGGAAGCTGAGCCAGCTTAACTCCTACCTGGGGGCTCAGCCTTGCTGCAATTCTGGCCCAAACTGACCCCAAGCAGAAAGTCATGAGGACTTTGTCCTCAGCTCCCTCTTGCTCATTCTTCTGCTCTAACCTGGCTCTCTGGTCTCCAGTCAATAGGCTCCGGTCTTATGCTTGGCTTCCTCCTGCTTGGTTCCCATCTTGCATTATTAGCACTAGCACTCACCTAAAATACCTCTGGCCCCCTTCGGTAAATAAATGGATCACTCAGACCACTCTGGAGTGTAAAATCTTTGGAATATTAATTGACCTCATCACACTGTCATTATAAAAGTAGCCAATTGCAATGTCTACAAGAAGGGTGAGCAAACATTTTCTATAAAGGGCCACACAGTAAACATTGTAGGTTTTGCAGGTCATATACAGTGTCTACCTCACTATTTTGTATGTTTTATTATTTCCTTTTCTTCCACCACTTAAAAATGTAAAAACCATTCTTAGCTCAGAAGCCATATAAAAACCAGTGACAGGCTGGATTTAGCCAGTGGGCCATCGTTTGCTGACCCCTGGTGTAGAGCTACCTGTCCAATACGGCAGCTTCTAGACACTGTGGTTGTTTAAATTTAAAATTAAATGGTTTCAAGTTGTATAAAATTTTAGTTGTACTGTCTTGACAGTCATAGTTCAAATGCTCAAAATTCATATGGAGTACCATGTTGGGCAACAAAGATATAGAACACTTGCATCATCAGAAAAAATTCAACTGGACAGCACTGGTCTAGAGTGTGGTTCAAACTAGTAAGCTTTTCCCAGTGTTTCATTTAGACTAACTTCCTCTCCACATCTATTCCATTTTCCTCCCAGTGAACTCACCCCATGTCACCATAACAATCTACACGATTTCCTAAAAAGCAGTGGTGCACTTATCAGGAGTAATGATGCAGGAAACTCGCAAACTTTAATTTAAGCTCAAGTTATTTGTTTTATAATAATTGGGGCTCTTAACAACCAACCAGTCCTTGAAACCTCCCTTCCAGATCTGAGCCTCACACTTCTGGGTGCTATTCATGCTCTTCCCAACCTCTGGCATCAATCCATAAAGGAGACACCAAGATCACCTACAGCAAATAGAGGAAAACTGTGAAATCCCAGCTCTGACCATCTACCTGCATCGCAATCACAAAAGAAAATGTGAACCTTCTGAGAAGGAGGGAAAATAGGATATAGAGTAGATTCTATGCCTCTCAAAAGTGCCACCCAGGGCACAAATGGGGAAGCAAAGGTAGACAAACTCAGCAGGGCAGTTTAAGGGGAGCTGACATTGGTTCCTACCAGCTCTTATCTGAGAGCCAATTGTTAAATTTTCAGGAATTCTGTAAGCCTCTTGTTAAACATAGCCATCATTTTTTAAATAAATTATATAAATTTACAACTTAGTAAATTACATTAAAAACAAAAGTAGTAAATCATAAACTCATCTCTTATTTACTACATTTTGCTATCATCTATGCTCTTGAAGTCATTTATGCCTATTGTGTATATATATGTATATATATATGTCTGTGTGTATATATGTATATATGAGATGTTATATAATAGTTTGTTCCTGAACTTCTCTTCCCAACTCTAAGTCCATTACTGTCATCTTGGTGTTCCGAAATGGCCATGCTGAGAGTATTTATACCACAGGAGAAAGCAAATTCTACAATCAGGGTTTTGGTGTTTTGTTTTGTGTTCTAATGCAGAGAGTCGGTTGTTAAACATTTACCAGAACACCACACTCCTGTGCAAGAAAAAAAAAAGGTGAAATATAGGATTATGCAAGATATTAGGGAGCTGTAAGACAGCATCAGGGAAGGTCAGGGAAAAGGAAATCAGACCAAGGTGGTATGAAATTTCTACTGACTATGAACCTCTGATCCTGAAGCTGAGTTCTGATTGGAATTCACCCAGTTATGAAAGAGCATCACCCAATAATAATTCCCCTACACCTTGAATGAGCCTGCCTCAGTGTTCTTCAACCAGGATTCCTTGCCATTTTGACTTGCCCAGACTCCCTGCCCCATCATGACTTACACATCACAGGTTATAGAGCCTGTTCTAGTTACAGTGAATAATGGTTGTGTCCCTCCAGTCTTTCCTCCTCTGGATTAACCTTATCCTTTCAGATTTTCTTTCTGTTATAAATTCCTGCTATTCCTAGATTAATGGATACCTCATGGTGCTGCGCCCTCCAGCCCCCGCCTAACTTGACAGCCTGGTCATCCAACCTCACTTTCCCTGGACAGTGCAGCTGAGGTCCTCTCTCTGTCTCTCCCCCTCCCATGGACACGGCTACCAAACCATAAATATGGCTTCTGTGGAAGGCAGTGGATGGATGGCCTCCATATAAAACTCTGAATGGCATCTTCTCACAAGATTAACTTTTATGGCTAAATTTAAGTTTGCAGAAAGTATTTTTATGAAAATAGAATGGCTTTTTCAAGGAGCTTAGAAGAAATTAACTGTTTAAGTTTTAAAAGACCTAGTCTAAGTATAGTTAGAAACAGTGGAAATGAATATATGTATTGTATTAAAGGCAATTCACTGAAGATTAAATTAAATTGATGCGTAATACAGAAGCCAACAGGCACAAACTCATTTAACTCCTAATGCAAATTATTAAACATCATGCCTTTTGCGTGACCTGGTCTGCGCACTGTGGTGGATCAAGGGACCTCAGCCATGTTGCTGAAGTGAAGAATTAGATGTTCTCATTCTGAAGGAAACCAGAGAAGCACAGCACAGCACTTACATGTAATTACAGTGATTCCACCGAGAAGCCCTTGGACTTGAAAAAGGAAAACCATGTACTATAAGAAGTCACTATTTTAAACAAGACCAGCCAACCATTAACCAAGATCATTGAGAAAAGGGAGAGAAATTTTAGGATACAACCATAAGTAACTCAAGCATAACAAGCAATTCAGAAACAACTGCAATAGTAGTTGGTTAATGAAAAAAGTAATATTGGACTAAAAGTTGTATTATTGTTTCCCCACTGGTGATTTAAAGGATTGATTTTTTAAAAAGATTTTATTTATTTATTTTTAGAGAGAGGAGAAGAGAAGGAGAAAAAGAGGGAGTGAGACATCAATGTGTGGCTGCCTCTTGTGCACCTGCTACTGGGGACCTGGCCTGCAACCCAGGCATGTGCCCTGACTGGGGATCAAACCGATGACTCTTTGGTTTGCACACTGGCGCTCAATCCACTGAGCCACACCAGGCAAGGCCAGAATTGACTTTTATCTGCCTTGTTATTTTCCTTGCTTACAAATTGTTTATAATAATTGGTAAATGAAAAGATATTTTTGTGCCTTCCTTCAAATTCTTTGTGTAGAACTGGGACTTGGGAACTTTTTGAGGAACTTTTTTTGTTACTAAACACCTAACACCTCCTCTAGTATGACAGTAACAATAATTTACTGTTCAGAATTCCTTGCATTAGCCAAGAAGCTAAAAAATATTTCATAGCTTCAACCTTGACATAATGAAAGCACATCCATAAGAAGACAAAAGGAGCATTGTAGTAGCCTTAGGTAGTTAAGTTTTAGAAAGTGTTGGTTTTGTACATGTGTCTGTACCTACAAGGCAATGCTGCTGTTTTCAATTACTAGTTTTGGGCATAATATAAAAACAACTGTTATGTATCACTGTTGACAATTTTATTCATTAGTCAGATTATTAAGTGAAAAGTCAACATCGTTTTTATTCTTGGTAGGTTCCCATTACCTAATTTAGAATATATTCAATGAACAGCTATTTAATGCTTCATAGTATAGTATTTGCCCTTATTTTAATAATCCCTTGCATATATGCTACCTATGCTTCCATTAGAAGATGCATTATTAAACAGGTAACCTTATAGACAAGACCTCCATCTGTCATCAGTCTGGTGTATTTACTAACACCCTTTCCCCTGCTTCCATAGATGCTTGTACAAGGGTGTGTACACTCCCTCCAAACAGTAGACATCCTTTAAGAATACCTGATACTAAGAACAGCCTTGAGTTTAAACTTCAAGATAAAAATCCCTGCCCTATAATGCAATATTGATCCATAAAGATGGTATATAAGAAAATGCAGTGCCCATGGGGAGTTAAAATTTATACAAGTCTGCTTTCACTCTAAAGGAAACTTTTTTTTTACCATCCCTTGGTAGTCAATAACCCTAATCAATTTTCAAAGATCAGCAATTAACTTAGAGTAATTGGTTTTTAATTTTAACATTCCTTATTTCAAATGGAATTTAAAATGCAAACAAAGATATACACAAGACAAAATAATATTGGAACAAAAATAAAATTACCAAATAAAAGGGGAAAACAAATGTAAGAGAAAATAATACATATGTCATAATTAATTTCGTACACCAGTGTTTAATAACTTGGAATGGACTTGAAGGTGTAGCTGAGGAAGGAGGAGGAAGGGAAGGATAGTGAACTACAGAATGCTTGTGAAAAACGTGGTACATGGGTTTGGTGCACATACTCCTGGCCCTTCCTCCTTCATAAACCTTCTCTGGCGGATTCTTGAAGCTAGATATGCAGTCCTTAGGTCTCTACACACTGTCTATACTATGTCCCGGGACCATGTGAAAATGATTTAGCAATGACACAACAGAATTTCACACTTCATTCTGGCTTTTTGTGTTTTATTTTGCACATTTTTTTCTCCTCTGTTTGCTCCCCACCCCCCATTTTACTTAATCATTACTGTGTGAACTAGACAATGAAAGGGAAAAAACACCCACCACTATTACAGAGTACACACTACACCAGAGAGGAAACAAACAAACAAACGCTTGCTACACATTCTACAGTGAGCACTGGGGAGGCTCTGAAGAGTTGGTTCCTTTCCAGGAGACACCGTGTTCCAGGTTACTCTAAGGAGATAAGTGTTTCTTTAAAATTAAGAAAGATACGTGGATTTCTATTCATGCCCCTTTAAGTTCAAAAACCTAATTAAAATAAATATATAAATGTATATATACATACAAACCTTTTTTTCCTTCCTTTCTCTTCTCTCCTTTCCCCCTGAGGATTTCTGAAGTATAGACAGCTCTGTGGGTGGAGGCAGTGGAGGGACCAAGCAAAAAAAGAAAAGAAAAAAAAGAAAGAACTCATGGACGCAGACACCAGTATAGTGATTGTTGAGAGGGTAGGGGTCAGGGAGTGGAGAAGGGTTGAGGGGGCATAAATGGTCATGGAAAAGATGCAGGTAAAATTTTTTTAGAAAAGAAATCAAAGACCATTTCAAAGAAGGAATTCTTAATAGCAGCATACTCGCTGCCCTTTCTAAGTCACCTCTAGCTTTTACATTTCTTGAATTTTAATGGTGTCTGTGTTATAAAACAAGGTATTTTTCAGAAGAGCACAGAATAATGTCTTTTTCTCCAAGAACTGTCAGTGCCTTGGCCATTTCCCCTTTCCATCATTTTAGGAATGCGTAAGACGTCTTCCCACCCACAGGAATTTCCCTACCTGCTACCTGAAATAAGGTAATTAAGGATCAGGCTCGCCCAGGAGCACACTGAAGAATTTTTTAACTCCCCAAAAACTGATTTCACACCCAGTTACCAAATGTAGTCTGCCTTCCATTTTGCGTCGCCCCCCCATGATATCTTGAGTTCATTTCAGTGAGGTTGCAGAAACCCTGGCACACTCTTAAAATTATATCTAGAGGAGGTGGTCAGCATCCCACTTTCAGAAACTTTTACAGAAGAAAATTTAAGATTATATTCCCCAAGGAAAGCTTAAATGTAAGTGGAATAGTTGTTTTTTCCATGAAATTATGGGGGAGAAAGACCAGGAATATAAAATGGTCTTCACTGCACTACCTGATATAAATGGCTTGAACATCTGTTTTCTTTGTTTGTTTGTTTTACATATCTAGTGAATGGCCAGGAGATGCATGAGCATCTTTTAGAGTTGATGGAAGCAGAATAAAGAAACTCATTAGGCTATCTTAGTCACTATCTGGCATTTGGCTGAATAGATTCTCAAAGCTCAAACTAGAAAAACCACTTCATCTTAGTTCTAAGAAAAGCTTCCCAAAGTCCTGCAGGTGACTCCAGCTGCGGCTACATCTGCACACTGGTTTCACTGTTTTAGTTCAGACCGTCTAGGTACTCAATGACAAAACCAAACCAACCAAACAAACAAAAAACGCAATCCTTTCTAAACTTTCCTGGGCAGACAAACATACCTCCAACTATTGATCTTTCTTATAATGTTCTTAGATTAAAAAATAATAATAATGATAACTTTAAGGAGGGAATTAAAACATGAGGGAAAAAACCCACCCTGTCAAAGTATTTCTCTACATATGAAATACCTCAAAAAATTACAGATATGCAAATAACTATATAAGGCTGTTTACATCAGATTAAATAGCTCGAAATTAAAGTTCAGGCCATACATCAAATTATAACCACTTCAAGAAAAGATATAGTGTTCATTCAAAAACCGCTGAAACCTCGTTATGGATCTTATCAAGACAACCATAACAGTGTTTCACTTCATAAAAACTGCTATGAATTGTAGCTTTTGGAAGATTCTTTTTGTCCTTGCTTTCTTCTTTCCTCCTCTCCCCTCTGCATCTCCCTTCCTCCCCCTTTCCCTACACCCCTCCACTTTCCCTCCCTCTTCCCTCTCTCTGACCAGGACATGTATGAGAGTCCACCCCATTTTTCTTCACAGATGGGAAGAGGTCCACCTTTTGTACAGTGTACAGGCATACTAAAAAAAAAGCCCAATCATTGGTGATGGCCTAAAAATGCACTTTCTGTCCTCGTTCACTGCAGGCACTGCTGTTGTGTGGTACCCTTTTCCAGAGGAGTAGCTAAAAGGAGGCCAATGCGCTTAACCATCACCTGTATAATCAGCAAAAGTTGGAGCCAAAAACTGGTGATGATAAAAATATTTTAAACATATTTATAGTATACTTAACCCCATATGGGTCCTTTGTCCCAAGGGGAAGCTGATTTTCTAAATAGCCTAGCTTATCTTCAGAAAACACAGACAGCACTTAGGTAATTTCTCAGCAAGGCTACCATGGCACCATTTTGGCCTCAGCTACACTGCCTGTCTCAGAAGGGGGATGGGGTTCTTTATTTTCTGGCAACATGAGCCGTAGATGGTTAGAAGAGTAGTTTTGCATTAACCTTTTCTTTTACTTACATATAAAGTGCATGTGTAGATGACTCAGAGAAAAGAGAACTATGGTCTGGGTAAACATTTACATTTTAATTTTGTCTTAATTTCTTGAGGCCCATTATGTGTTTATCAAGGCGTGTAGCAGCTTTAAGTTAACAATGCAACAATGCATCGTTAAGTGTACACCAGATGTTCCTTTTCTGGCACCTATTACTGTGAACCCTCAACTTGCCTGTCAAGGAGAGGAAAAAATGTGAGTTCTCCTTTAATAACGAACACTAACCCATCAAAACAAGAAGCAATAACGGAAAGGCACTGACACATTGCTTTGATAAAATACTGCCTGGAAACTCATTAGTGTAACACACTGCAGATGAACCAGCATACCCACTCCTCAGCCATATTCTTGAGGAGCTGAGTAATAAACACACTCAACAGAAGGTTAAACCTAAGGATTGAACTGCTGATGCAGTTCGAAATGATGGGCACATTGGTTGCCCTTGTGAATCACAAACACAGAGGACTTGGAAGTTAGATGAAACTGACAGGAAAGAATATCAGCAAGCCCATTCAGAAATGGGTAATATGTGTTTGGAGATCGTAAACTAAAACGATACAAGGAAAGCTGGAACAGATGGCTACAGGGGCATAAATGTTCTGAAATTGTTTCTTGGGTTGTTTTTTTTTTTAAGTAGGTTTTTATGGAGGATGTGCTGTTGGATCTTGGAATGCATTAAAAGTGGGGGAGTTATATAACTATTTCTTCACTTTTCTTGTCTGATGACCTCCTAGAGAGAAGTTACTTAAATGGGCTTTTGTAGATCCACTGTAGCAAGTCCTGTGAAAAGATGACATATTTCCCCTGTTGGTAATAGATTTATGGGTATTTCTCCAGATCAAAAAGCAACCTGGAAAGCTGGTGGTAGTGGGGAGGTGAAGAGGGGAAGTGGGTGGGGACAAAGGTATAAGTGAAACTGGTGCTGGTCCTTAATTGAACCAAATTAATTGAGACAAGTTGGCTTTCCTGCTTTGCAGGCAATTTTAATTAATTTTGGATCATGAATGTCTTTGAAATAAAGTAGAATTAAACTTCTTCAAATGTTAAAATGTTCCATGCAGCCTGGCTTCTATGAGGGAAAATATTCCCTTTTACCAAAACTGATAAAGTCAGAGTTTATTCAGGGAGGGGAAAAAATCAGAAACAATAAAGTTAAAAGAAGCTATAAAGTTGTTGCTTTGAAATATGTAGAGCACACAAGTTCCAGTCCAAAGCTTTGCCTAGCTGTAATTTATAGATGACGTTCAGAGCTTTTTGACACTACAGCATGGAGGACCCTTTGGTACTGGGGCTGGGATATTTGGGTTTTCATTTCTCTTCTCCTTTAATTTTCCTTTTCTACTATTTCCTCTCTTTTTACAAAGATTTATTTATTTATTTTTAGAAAGAGGAGACAGGAGGGAGAAAGAGAGGGAGAGAAACATTAATCAGTTGCCCCTTTTGCTCTTGCACGCCCCCAACTGGGGGACAAGCCTGTAACCCAGGCATGTGTCCTGTCTGGGAATGGAACCAGCAGCCTCTCACTTTGTGAGATGATGCCCAACTCACTAAGCTCCACCAGCCAGGGCCTCCTATTTTCTAAGTGAAAACAAAGTACATCAGTGTTCTATTAATGTGTTAGTGAATTGAAGCTCTAAGCTCAGCAACGAAATGCAAAAATCCTGTGCTGGGCAATATCCAAAAATCCTTTATCTAGCTTTTCAAAGTGCTATTTAGTTTGCTCCAAGTGATACTGGGTCCTCTACTGAAAGGAATCCAGGAACTTAGGTGGTGATAGCAGGAATCCTGCCACCCACAAGTCCATTCAGTGTGAGACATGATGGTCTTTTTTTTAAGTCTATTTTATTGATTGTTATTACAGTTGTCCCAATTTTTTGCCCTTTGCCCCTATCTTCCTGGCACCTCCTTCCCTCCAACAATCCCCCCTTAGTTCAGGTCCGTGAGTTGTGCATATAAGTTCTTTGGATCCTCCATTTCCTATGTTATTCTTAACATCTCCCTATTTTGTATCTACCTATTATGCTTCTTAATCCCTGCACCTTTCTCCCGTTCTCCTCCCTCCAATTTCCAACTGATAACCCTCCAAATGATCTCCGTATCTATGACTCTGTTTCTGTTCTGGTTGTTTGCTCAGTTTAGGTTTTTTGTTTGCTTTGTTTTAAGATTCAGTTGGTGATGATTGTGAGTTTGTTGCCTTTTTAATGTTTATGGTTTTGAACTTCTTTTTCAAAAATATATTTTATTGATTATGCCATTACAGTTGTCCTATTTCCCCCCTTCATTCCCCTCCACCCTGCACACCCCCTCCCCCACCATTCCCCCCCTTTAGTTTATGTCCACGTATCTCAAGTTCTTTAGATTCTATGTTTCCCATACTATTCTTGCCCTCCCCCCATCTATTTTCTACCTACCATCTATGCTATTTATTCTCTGTACCTTCTCCCCCCTTCTCCTCCTCCCACTCCCCTGTTGCTAATCCTCCATGTGATCTTCATTTCTATGGTTCTACTCCTGATCTAGCTGTCCTCTTAATTTGCTTTTGTTTTAGGTGTAGTTCTTAATAACTGTGAGTTTGCTATCCTTTCACTGTTCATCTTTTTTATCTTCTTTTTGTTAGATAAGTCCCTTTAATATTTCATATAATAAGGGCTTGGTGATGATGAACTCCTTGAATTTGATCTTATCTGTGAAGCACTTTATCTGCCCTTCCATTCTAAATGAAAGCTTTGCTGCATAGAGCAATCTTGGATGTAGGTCTTTGGATTTCATGACTTGGAATACTTCTTTCCAGCCCCTTCTTGCCTATAAGGTCTCTTTTGAGAAATCAGCTGACAGTCTGAGGGGAGCTCCTGTGTAGGTGACTGTCCCCTTATCTCTTGCTGCTTCTAGGATTCTCTCTTTCATTTTAATCTTGGCTCATGTAATTATGATGTGCCTTGGTGTGTTTCTTCTTGGGTCCACCTTCTCTGGGACTCTCTGAGCTTCCTGGATTTCCTGGAAGTCTCTTTCCTTTACCAGATTGGGGAAGTTCTTCTTTATTATTTGTTCAAATAAGCTTTCCACTCATGGGTGTTCCTCTTCCCCTCCTGGTACCCCTATATTTTGGATGTTGGAACGCTTAAAGATGTCCTGAAGCTTCCTAAGCCTCTCCTCATTTTTTTTGAATTCTTGTTTCTTCATCCTTTTCTTTTTGGTCATTTTTTTCTTCCTTCTGGTCCACTCCCTTGATTTGAGTCCCAGTTTCCTTTCCATCACTATTGGTTTCCTGTGCATTTCCCTTCATTTCAATTAGTTTAGCCTTCATTTGTTTCTCTAATTTGTGACTAAAATCAACCAGTTCTGTGAGCATCCTGATCACCAGTGTTTTGAACTGTGCATCTGATAGGTTGGCTATTTCTTGGTCGCTTAGATTTATTGACTCTGGAGATTTGAGTTCTTCTTGAGCCATAATGATTCAGTCTGTTCGCACCTGTTACATATGAGGGGCAGAGCCCTAGGTGTTCACCAGGGTGGGGCCACCCAGGTCACTGGTTTGTGACGCTATATGTGGGAGTGGAGTCAGAGAGGGGCAATGTGGTCCCGTCTGCTGCTTCACACCACTGGGGCCTTCGTGGTCTGTCTCACTTCCGCTCCTTCCCCTGGTTTATCTGCGCAGGAATGTGTGACCACGGTCAGCCTGCTACCTTGCACCCTCACTGGGTCTGCCTGTCGCAACCCCACACATGGGAATCTGCCAACCGCCGCCTGTGTGCCCCAGTCTGTCCAGCTGGTTTTTCCTGCCGCGACCCTGCTCCACCAACTGCTGGCTCTGCCCCTCTTACCAGTCTGGGTGAATGGTTTGCTGTTGTTGGACTTCTGTATAGTTCAATTTTCTGTGTTGCATTTTTTTTTTTACTAAAACTTTCTTATCTTTAAACTTGGTTGTGCGAGGAGGCACAATGTTTCCACCTATGCCTCCATCTTGGCCGGGAGTCTGATCTTTTTTTTTTTTTTTTAAATAAGCCCCTTTAACATTTCCTATAATAATGGCTGGGTGATGATGAGCTCCTTTAGCTTTACCTTGTCTGGGAAGCACTTTATCTGTCTTTCCATTTTAAATAATAGCTTTGCCAGATAGAGTAATCTAGGTTGTAGGTCCTTGCTCTTCGTTATTTTGAATACTTCTTGCCAGTCCCTTCTTGCCTGCAAGGTTGCTTTTGAGAAATCAGCTGAGGTCATGGGTACTCCTTGGTAGGTAACTACTGCTTTTCTCTTGCTGTTTTTAAGATTCTCTCTTTATCTTTAACCTTTGGCATTTTAATTATGATGTGTCTTGGTGTGGTTCTCTTTGGGTCCAATTTGTTTGGGATTCTGTGTTTCCTGGACTTGTATGTCTATTTCCTTTGTCAAGTTAGGGAACTTTTATTATTTTTTTCAAATAAGTGTTCAATTTCTTGATCTTGCTCTTCTCCTTCTGCATCCCTATGATTCAGATGTTGGCACATTTGGAGATGTTCCAGAGTCTCCTTATACTATCCTCATTTTTTTGGAATTCTTGCATCTTTTTTCTGTACTGGTTGAATGTTTATTTCTTCCTTATGTTTCAATCTATTGATTTGAAGCTTCCTTCCCTTCACTGTTGGTTTCCTGTAGATTTTTCTTCAATTCACCTACTGTAAACTTCACTTCTTCTGTATGTTGTTACTGTACTCAGTGAATTCTTTGAATATCCCGATCACCAGTGTTTTGAATTCTGCATCTGATAAGTTGGCTATCTCATTTTGTTTAGTTCTTTTTCTATGGTTTTGTTCTGTTCTTTCATTTGGGCTATATTTCTTTGTCTCCTCAATTTGGCAGCCTCCCTGTGTTTGTTTCTGTTTATTAGATACAGCTGCTTTGACTCCCTGTAAAAAGCACCTGTAAATTGTGTGGAGCAGGGCATGAGGTAATCACCAGGTTGGGACACCAACCTGCTTCACCACTTTGTAGCTCTGTGTGGGAGGAGCACTTAGAGAGGGGACTGTACTGTTGCCTGGCTCCTGGAGATTTGCCTGGCACTCATTCCATTTCCTGTCATTTCACCCACTCCCAGTATGCAGCTGTTGCCCTGGTGTGGAATCCCAGAATGGGTGTTTTAAGACCATGTGGGCCCTTTATGTGGAGTTTCCTGAAAATCTAGCAGTTTCTTCTGCCACCCAAGCCCCCACTGGATTTTACAGCTAGACATTATAAGGATTTATCTTTCTGGTGCTGGAACCCTGAGCTGTGTGATCTGGCCTGGGGCTGGGATCCTTTGCTCTCAAGATATCCCTCCCAATTTTTATCTATCACACGTGAATGTGATGGGACAGCTCATGACCGTTCTGCCACTGCTGCCGCCTCTCCGTGACACCCCACTGCTCCATGTCTCTGTCCCATCTCTGCTTTCTGCCCCTCCTACCTATCTAGATTGAATGTGTCTTCTTTAAATTCTTGGTTTTCAGACTTCCATGCAGTTCAATTTTCTGACAGTTCTGGGCGTTCTTTTGAGATATAGTTGTAATTCCTTTTTGTGATAGTACAAAGAGCTAAAGCATGTATACCTATGCCTCTATCTCAACCGGAAGTTTGGAATTCATAATAAAAGTTACACTCCCACAAAAGAATTTCTGACCTGCCATTTGAGAGCTATTCCACTGAGCTATGATTCCTATAATTGAGAAAATGAATTTCTACTTCCCACTAAGTGAGCCATTGGTTCTTTTAGTACTGAGACAAAAATATTCCTTTCTTTACAAATCTTATAGTGTCTTTCTTTTTTCTTTATCCCACCTCCACTAAAATTTAGAATAGCAGTGGTAATGGTGGGTATACTTGTCTTGATCCAATTCCTAGGGGAAGTGCAGGAGAGGAAGAGGTCGAGATTTATTTTTTACCATTACATATGATGCTCCCTGAATGTTGTTGTAGGTACCCCCTATTAGATTAAAGAAGTCTCTTTTACTCCTAGTTTTCTAAGTTTTTTTTATCATGAATGGATGTTGAATTTAACAATTGTTTTTACTCTATTGAAATAATCCTATGACTTTCTCAGTTATTCAGTTAAAGTGGTCAATTACACTATATTTCCATGCTTCCATTGGGATCATTTTTCTTTTCCCTAAACAAATCCCATTAGTGTTTCTGTTAGTGCTTATTTGCTTATAACAGATTCATCTAGTTTTGGTTTTTACTTGTTTTATTGTAATTTTATATGAAAGAAAATGTATTTGCCTTCATTTTTTCAAGCTATTTTTGTTCATATAGAATTCTAGACAGGCCACTTTTTTCTTCCAGTTTTTGAAAATATTCCAGTGATCTGGCTTCTATTGTTTTCATTGAAAACTTTGTTGTGATTGGTATTGTTCCTTTCAAGTGATATGACTTATTTCTCTAGCAGTTAAGATTTTTTCTTATCTGTTGTTAAACCCATTTATGAGTTTCTAATTTTATTGTTATGGTTTTTAGTATTAGACTTTGTATTTGATCTTTTTAAGCGTTTTCTGGTTCTTTGCTAAAATTCCCCATCTTGTCATTTACTTTCTTTGTCTTTTCTGACATCTGAAAGATAAGCAAATCCTCTAAATATACTTTTCTATTGTCTGTTTTTTTCCTTTTTAATTTTCAATTTTGATTTTTTTCAAATGCTTGGTTATTTCTGATTAATTGTAGAGTGTTGTACATGAAAAATTTTTGTGCTGATGTAAGGCTCTGGATGATAGTATTCTCCTTCAAAGAGGATTTACTTTTTTCTAGGAGGTGTTTGAAGAGGAGTCACTTACTTTTTAGTCAAGTATTAAGCCTATTTCAAGTTGAGCTCCAGCCTTTGTGAGGGTTGGTCAATTTCTGTCTTACCCTTAATCATGAAATATAGCCCTTCAGGTGTGCAATTGAATGTCTGGAGTGTTTAGTAAAGCTCCTTAGAGCTGGTGAACCCAGAACTCCAATTTTTGTGCCCACCCCAGTCTCATGAGACTGCCAAAATTCTGTTTACCTTCTCAGCCTCCCAGGTGTCACATTAAAATTGCCATTTACTTTGTCAAATATCAGACTCAACTCTCTAGGTTTTTCTTCTCTCTGGGATCTTAGCTCTTCAAATTCTTCTTTCCAAGTAAATTTTTCAATCTTTATTTTTCTTTCAGCTTTCTATTTTATCATAGTGATAGGGCTCAACTAATGAAAATTAGTCTACCATAGTCAGAAGTCTTCAATATATTTTAATAAAGAAATGTTTTTTATTTTTTTAAAGATTTTATTTATCCATTTTTAGAGAGAGGGGAAGAAAGGAAAGAAATATCAATGTGCAGTTGCCTCAGTTGCCTCTCCCGCACCCCATACTGGGGACCTGGTCCGCAACCCAGGCTTGTGCCCTGACTGGGAATTGAACTGGCAACCCTTTGGTTCACAGCCTGCGTTCAATCTACTGGGCTACACCAGCCAGGGCAGAAATGTTTTTCAAACCTGAAGATTTTATCTAGCTTAACTGTACCACAAACTAAAAATCATATTTTGATCAGTCTTAAAGAGCTAAATGTTAATCTTTCTCTAAATTTTTACCCATTTTGTTTAAATACAACCAGTAAAAAGTTAAAGCAATCTCTTTTACTTTATTTTTTTTTATAACTTTAGCAAATATTGGTTTGGTCATTAACATGTGACAAACAATCCTCTAGGAATTGTGGATTTGGCAGTGCACAGGGAGAAAAGGTGTCTAAATCATTTAGATTTTCTAAATGTCTTAAACTGAAAGTTCCATATGGCTTTAGCAGTGAAATAGCAATTAGAATGGAGAACATGTATTGGAATACATCTTTTCTTTATTGTGTCAGTCAGTTTTGGTTTGGGACCTGCTACCAAAGACCTAACCATTGAGGCACGTGGTGGGTGACATTAGGGGCCAAAGTAGAGAGACAGATCCCTACTAAATGAAAAGCCATCATTTGATGAGGGAAAAAAAGAAAACAAAACATAAGAAACAGAGAAGGATTCAGTTGACCATATTATTAAGCAGCAAAATTTTAGCAAAATCAGTTAAACCCAACTCGGTACTTAGAGTGAACTGAGAATAATCAAGATTCTAGAGGCTGACTTAGTTGACCATCACAAGAACAACTGGGGCTCAAGGACATGGCGCTCTGACAGACACTGACATGTGGCAAGCCTGGCACATGGCCCATGTCAAAAGTTAAGCCCAAACTTTGTGTTTAAAGAAGAGAAATTTGAACCAGAGAAGAAATGGATTAGTATTTAATACCACCCCATATTTCTACTTATCATAAATAATTATTCAGTGTTGGGAGTTATCTTTATATTCTTTTATTCTATAAATTATTATTTTATACTCAATGAGATCTTTTTTCTTTTTTTTTACTGCTGTTCAAGTACAGTTGTCTCCATTTTCACCCTACTATGCCCTCCCTACCCTTTTTACAAATTTTCACAAATTTCTTAAGTTAAAGAACCACTTTAAGTTATTTAATGTATCAGGGATTGTTAACATGAAGTCTACAAACCCCTTCAGTAGGTATGGGTGAGCAATTTTACACCAAGGTGTGTGTGGATTTGTGACTGAGCATTTTTCTGGGAGAAGGTTATCTGTTTCTTGAAATAGTCCTGGACTTAAAAATGTTTGAGGACTACCGCTAGTCCATCAGCACCTGAGTTCAGGTGCCCAGAGTGAAGAGATAGGGAAAATAATTCCCTTACAGAATCGTGCCCTGCCAAAGTTTTTCTTTAAAAGGATATGCCAAATTTTACAGTGGAATATGGTATCACACGAAATCTTACTTGAACTATTATTTCAATCAAATCATCTCAAATAGCCTGTTTGCTTTTATAAACTTGGGATCTTTCTTGCCTTATATCACCAGCTTTATTTTAGGAGCGCTTTACTGAGGAAAAAAAGCAAGATTGGGAGACTGTTATTATAAAGGAAAACAGACTTATTCCAGTAGAATCAATATTTATAAAATTGTTCTTCCACTAAAATAGTAATGAACTATAGAATAGTTTGATTTTAAAACCTATAGGTTACTCAATGGAAGCATTTAAAGTTCATATATTTTTCAAATGTGACATTTGTTAAAATTTACCACCACTGAGATTTTATCATTATGCTGCTATTTAAATGTTGGTTGTAGTTTTCTAATTCTTTTCCATAAAAATAAAAAGATTTAACAAATTTAAATAAAATTGACTAAAAAAATAATCATGAGGTCAATTTGTTGTGCATTATGCTGGTACATAAAACTACATTAGGGATGCCAGGATTCAGATTGGAGGTAAGTTATCACCCGTTGATACTATTATAATATGGCATTAAATTAGTTACAAAATAATGAACATGGGCTACACTGTGGTGATTGCTGGCAGAAGGGGAAGAAATGGTAATGGAAAAAAATTATAATAAAGCTTAAATAAAAATTAGCTATTGGCTAGACATTTTGAGATACTTTCAAAAAGAGAAACATGAAATTACCTAATTTACACTTGCTTCTGGTATAGTAATTTCACATGTACAGATATTCCTTTAGGCTACCACATTGCATTTTAATTAGAATCCTTCATTTTGGACAATGCTCTTGGAATAACTCAGCTGACCTTGAGTTTCTTAATCATCACTCCCTGGTAATGAATGAATCAATGAAAGGGAGTAGTTTTAGTTTCCAAGCCTGAATCTAAATGTGGCATTACTTCCATGCTTAATTGCATTCCATTCAGTTTTTAAAAGACTCTTCTGCAAAATGGCTATGGCTGAATAGAGGCAATTTCTAGAAACATTCTTTACATATAGTCAACATGTTCCTGAAAACAAATGGCAGGGCATAGGATGATTTGATTAGTGTTTTTAAAAGTGCTTAATCCCTTCTTCTTGCTTTTCAGTTATTTTTAAAATAAAAATTACTTGCCTGAATATAAGCAGATACAGATCTAGAAATATTTGAGGTGAAATTATAAAATAGCATTGCAATTATACCTGTAATCAAACCTCAGCCCCTTATGTAACCTTACCATTGATTTGAAGAACTTCCTTTATTACCTGACAAGCTGGCTCATTCTCTACAGTTATTTCGATTTTGTTGGGCTTTCAGCCATGCCTGTAATGTTGCTGAGGGGTAAAATATCTTCCATAACCAGAATCATAAATCTTTCTTATATCCATGAGACTATATCTTTATGGCCATAGATCATTTTAGTTACTGTCAGAAAGTGCCATCATCCCGCATTACAAATTAGAAAACTCAGAGAGTATGTGGCTGACAATACCTATTAGGTGTGAGCCAGGAAAATAACTTTTCTTTATCCTAAACCAACATTTCTAATTATAAATATTTTTAGACACATAGAATTATTTGGACATGTGTTTATCTGAAATGGAACTTTATTTTTGATTAATAAAATATTTAGCTTTTTGATGTTTTATTTATTATAAACTCTCCTCTTGCTATTAAGCATATATATTGTAGCAGTAGTTATAAAGCACTTTGCTTCCTTAGAAGTCACAATATCTACTGTGTCCTCATTGTGCTATTCTGATAAAAACTGTCATAAAACCAGAGAAGAGAGTTAGCCCCAGCACTTTAATGTTGCGCCTCTCTCCCTAACATATCTGTGCATGGAAGAGCCTTCACATAACCACAGGCTTCAAGTGAGAGCAGTGGAAAGAGAGAGGGACGCAGGTGAGCTTTTACGCCTTTCTTTGTCTTTTTGTCCTCAAATACATTTTTCACCTTCCTGCTTTGCCCTGTATTGCAGGCATACTGATGCTGGGAGACCATGTTAAAGGAGCTGCTATGCCAGGTTACTTTAGCCAATAGAAGATACTGGAAGGAGAGAGGATGCAAGAGAAAGTGGGAAGCCAGGGTCTGTCTCCTCCTCTCACCATGCTTTGGCGGGTTCCCCAGCAGCAGCCGCTTCGGCTCCATGGCTCCACTTCTTCTCCACAGATCCACTGTGGTTCTAGCTTCATCTGGGTGGCCCTCACTCCAGGCTTTGACACATCACTTCTTCCCCCTGTTTCTCTAGCCCTACGAGAGGCAGCTACTCGTCCCCCAACTGCCTCACCTTTTCCTGCTTGCTCTTCTACTTCCTGTACCACCTTCATAACTAGGCCATATCCACTTACTTCCCAAGTTGCTGTCACAAATACCAGGCCCACCTCCACGTATATGCTCCCTCCCCTTGTCTTTATTGAACCAAAAGGCATTTGCAATCCTAGGAAAGGGAGAGAGAAGGGAAGGGACATAAATTGATATGCATAAGTAAAAGTGTTAAGGAAAACAAGACTAAAACTGATACTGCCATTGTACATGCACATATCTACACATATGCATACAAAGATTGATTGAAAAAAATAGGCACTTAATCTTCTTTGCATAATTGGTCCTTTCTGACCTCTGATACCTTTCTTTTTTAGAAATTAGTATTTTTAAAGATTTTATTTATTTATCTTTAGATGGGAAGGGAAGGAGAGAAATATCAATGTATGGTTGCCTCTCGTGAGTCCCCTGCTGGGAACTGGCCTGCAACCCAGGCATGTGCCCTGACTGGGAAATTGAATTGCGATCCTTTGGTTTGCAAGCCCGTGCTCAATTCACTGAGCTACACCAGCTGGGATAACCTTCGCTTTCTTTTAAGTCAAAAGCTCAGAGAGTGCTGGTTGGTGTGGCTCAATGGGTTGAGTGCCAACCAATGAACCCAAGGGTCTCTGGTTCAATTCCTAGTCAGGGCACATGCCCGGGTTGTCAGCCAGGTCTCCAGTAGGGCGTGTGCAAGAGGCAACCACACATTGATGTGTCTCTCCCTCTCTTTTTCCCTCCCCTTCTCTCTAAAAATAAATAAATAAATAATTTTTTTAAAAAGCTCAGGGGGATGGATTCAGACCAGTGCTGCGTCATTGTTTTTTCTGTCTAGGACTCTAGGTCCATGGGTAGAGTTCATTGCCCTGTCTGGCTACCAAAGATGCAAGGAATATACAATATCCACAGTGACTCTGGCCCCAGTGGTAGGAGTTGGTTAATGAAGCCAAGAGCATGTGCTTGGAGAGCCTGAAACTCCCACTGAGAGTTAATTTTGTTTGCCCATTTCCTAATGGTCTTCGTGGTCATTAGGCTTGCTGCTGTTTGGCACGTGATACATTTTCTTTTTACTTTTGGCTTTTGTTATGCAGAGTTCAGAGCTGAAAGCTTCTACTTCTTAAAACTACTGAATGGCTTTCTAATGGTCACAGTATGTGGGAACTGGGCACTCTGCAAAGTTAGATAGCATTTGGCGCAAATTATACTGTGTAATTTATAACCAATATATCTGCCCTTTCCTGATGAGCAAACCGTGTGTGTGTGTGTGTGTGTGTGTGTGTGTGTGTGTGTGTGTGTGTGTGTACCAGAGTGAGAGTCAGGTCTGGTGTTTTAAATAAGACCTTCATTCTCTGTTAAAAGACTATGAATTGACCTAACATTCATCACCACCATTATGATATGAAATGAACATAATTCTTGCTATTCAAATCAGAAAATCAGGAACATGTTGTAATCTGGGCCACATGTTTCTATCTCTATGGTGACTGCGTTTCCAAAACCAAGATCTAGGACATGTGTTATGGCAAAGCACTTTCTTTAAAAATGTTTTTAACTCTCATTTACATATTCACCCTTATAAGAGTATAAAACTCAAATCATGTTTTATACACACTTCATAATTTTTAAAGAGAATTAATGATTTGTAAATAAGAATTACCCTAGAAAGTGTCCGACATTGACAAATGGTGTCTCTGCCTTCCTCCGAGGAATGATTCTGTTTATGGGCCTTGTTTAATCCTTAGAAGGACTAAGCAAGAATAGAGTGGTCACTGGTTCATTGAGAAAACATACATTCTTTGCTTATAACACTGGGATAGTAGGCATTTTAGAATTTAAATTTATATACAATTAAAGCAGGGGTTGGAATTTTTAAAATATTCCCCATGTTTTGAACTACAGCAACATGCTCCCAAAAGTTAATTTAAAAAAAAGAAATCACGATACATTGTCTTTCCCCCGCAGAAGAGATATAAACTAGTCTTTCTCAAAACCAGATTTAAATCAGTCCAGTATGAACAAGGCAAATGTCTGTGTCTGTTTATTTCTGAGGTTCTATGTATATAGACATATTTATGTGTCTGACAGCTGCTGTTTTCAGGAAATATAGCAGAGGTGAAGGTTCAGTCATCTTCAGCTGTGCCTCTGAGTATGGAGCCATTTTCTTAATTAATAAACCTTTACTTCTGGGCCGTAAACTCCTGTTGGGATTTGATTGGGCTTTGATGCACGCAGGCAAACAAACCTTTTTTAGGACCAACAGTTTAGTGGGAATAAATGTAAGTTTTGAATTGGCTTGAATCTCTGCTGGATGATCTATGAACTATCCGATCCACACCTTTTGTGCCTACACATTTTCTAAGCGAGTAAAGTTTAAGGAGATAGTTCCTAGGTAGAACTGAGGTAGAATGAAGGCTGTTGATAAGGGAGTCACTCACTGTCCAGGGTCCCCAAGATGTAACCATCTATTCAAGAACAGTGTGAGCCTAATGGGGTATGCCTTATAAACCTGCTCTGCACCTTCATCGTGCAAGGAGGAGCCTGTGACCCACAGTGGGAAACCAGATAGCAAAGGTCTGGAAAAGACAAGCATCAAAAGCAACAAAGAGGTTTGAGGAACAATTTCAGGAGTGCAGGGCACTTTTCGATGCTTCCTTAAAGCCAGCTAGAAAAGAAAACAGAAAATATACACCAAGAACTTTAACCTTGAGAAGTTGTGGAGAAGCTACCTCTCCATGTAGTTTCTCCATATCTATTACTTATTAATCTGCTTTTCTGGTAATAAGCGCAAGCCCCTTCAAAGGAAGTTCTGCTTCTTCTTGTTCGTAGGAAAAATAGGAGAGAGAATTTGGGGAGACTACATCTAACTTGGCATCCCAGCCTGGGGGTAAAGAATTCTGAGGCTCAAATCCTTGTCTGAGGTATCATTGGCAAATATGTTTTCCCATACTGTTGGTTCTCTTTTTATTTTAATACTGTTTTCTTTAGCTGTGCAGAAGCTTTTTATTTTGATGAGATCCCATTTGTTTATTCTTTCCTTTATGTCCCTTGCTCTAGGGAACATATCAGTAAAAATGTTGCTGCATGAAATATCTCAGATTTTCCTATGTTCTCCTCTAGGACTTTAATGGTGTCATGGCTTATACTTAAGTCTTTTATCCACCTTGAATTTATTTTTGCGTATGGTGTAAGTTCCTGCTCAAGTTTCATTTTGTTGCATGTAGCTGTCCAGTTCTCCCAACACCATTTGTTGAAGAGGCTATTTTTACTCCATTTCATATTGCTTTGTCAAATATTAATTGGCCATAGAGACTTGGGTTTATTTCTGGGCTCTCTGTTCTGTTCCATTGGTCTATGTGCCTGTTTTTATGCCAGTACCAGGCTGTTTTGATTAGTGGCCTTGTAATAGTTTGGTATCAGGTATTGTTATCTCTCCTACTTTGCTCTTCTTTCTCAAAATTGCAGCAGCTATTTGGGATCATTTATGGTTCCATATCAATTTTCAAAGTGTTAAGGGTTTAATCTTCAAAATATATAAAGAACTCACATGACTCTACTCTAAGAAGACAAGCAACCCAGTTAAAAAATGGGCAAAGGACTTGAACAGAAAATTCTCCAAGGGGGACATACAGAGGATCCAGAGACACATGAAAACATGCTCGGTATCCCTAGCTATTAGAGAGATGCAAATTAAAACCACAATGAGATACCACTTTACACCAGTCAGAATGGCCATCACAAACAAAGCAACAAACAACAAGTGTTGGAAAGGTTGTGGAGAAAAGGGGACCCTAGCGCCCTTTGGTGCGTGGGATTGTAGACTAGTACAACCATTATGGAAAACAGTATGAAATTTTCTAAGAAAACTAAAAATGAATATGCCTTTTGACCCAGCAATTTCACTATTAGGAGTATATCCTAAGAATCCTAAAACACCAATCCAAAAGAATCTGTGCACCCCAATGTCCATAGCAGCACAATTTACAATAGCCAAGAGTTGGAAGCAACCTAGGTGCCCATCAGTAAATAAATGGATCAAAAAACTATGGTACATTTACACAATGCAGTTCTATGCAGCAGAAAGAAAGAAGGAGCTCCTACTTTTTGCAACAGCATCGATGAAACTGAAGAGGATTATGCTAAGTGAAATAAGCCAGGCAGTGAAAGATAAATACCATATGATCTCACCTTTAACAAGAACCTAAATAACAAAACAAACAAACAAGCAAAATATAACCGAAGACACTGAAATAGAGAACAGGTTGACAGTGACCAGAGGGGAGAGGGGAGGGAATTTCAGGGGAAAAGGGGAAGGGTTTACAGGAAGAAGTGTAAAGGACACATGGACAAAAACTAGGGGGGGTGGAAATGGGAGGGAGGTGGGGAGTACTGGGCGTGTGAACTGGGATGGGAGTAAAAGACAGAAAATTTACTTGAACAAAATTTTAAATTAAAATAAATATTTAAATGTTTAAAAAAAGAATTCTGAGGATCAGAGAGGAAAAAACAACAGTAAGTCCTTAAAGTTTGAGGAAAGGTACTAGAGGGGATGTACCAAATGAGGATATAAGAGAAGGAACCCAGAAGTTAAACATCTGGAAGTGGGCCCCTGGGCTCACATAGGGGGCTTGTCAGGAGCCCCTTAGAGCTCACTTTTCAAGCTTTCTAACTTGATACATGTGACAATGCCAAGATAGGCTGTAGGACAAAATCTTTTCTATTAGCAATTTGGTTATTAGGTCTTTCTATCTTATGTTCTGAGCCACCTCCCCTGCCCTATTACAATGCCATTAAGAGCAGAAACTGCCCATTCCTGCCTTTTACAGCTCTGTGTCAGATACACATTCGGCGCCCACACACTTTTCATAAATATAGTAGCAGTACTTCTCATGCTGCTTTCTCAGCAGAATGCCATTCCCAAAAGTAATGAAGAAAAGAATGGCCCCAGCAGACAAAACAATGGGATGTGGGCAAAATGATTTTGGATATCAAGTTCTTGGTACATGTGTTAAAAAGGAATTTCTCTGTCAGAACTGGAAGAAACCTCTAAGAGGTGGAGACCTAACCCTGCTCAAATAGGGAATTCCTGCTCAGGACTCTCATGCTCAGAATTCTTTCCTGTCAGAGTACGATTTGTCTTCTGTAAGGAGCCATTTTCAAGGAGAGAGGACTTCTTTTCTTTTTTATTCCAACATTTATTATAAAATTTTTCAAATATACAAAAAGAAAATTTTAGAGTGACCACCCATATGCTCACCACCTGCATAAACCTGTGCGTGCTTTGTTGCACATCTGTCCATTTATGTGTCCTTCTAGCCACTTCACTGATAACCAACTGTTTTATGCACTTGAAAATGCAGACATTAAAACATTTGTTCCTAAATACTTCAGCATGCATATCATTGGCTAAAATTTAATATTTGTTTACATATGTTAATGTAAAAATTACGTATGATAAAAAATGCAAATGTCAAGTGTATATCCACTGAGTTTCTTCTTAATCTGCTGTGTTTTCACAAACGTACATCTGTGGAACCTCAACCCCTTCTAAGATACAGTATTTTATATTACATTAAATTCTCTCCATCACTATCATCACTCCAGAGAGCTCCCTCATGTCCTTCTTTGTCAATCCCCACCCTCCAATCTCACCTAGATCCATTAATCCTTTTGATTTTTTTATTAGAAGAGAGTATTTTTCATGCTTGCCAAAGAATAGTGCAAATAATGGTTCTGGTGATGAACCTTTGTGGCCAAACTTTAGGAACATTTGGCTTCAAGAAAAATTTTACATTTCTAAATGACTGATTATTGTAGATAAGTGAGTAAAACGAGAATAATTCCATTGCATAAATCATCTCTAGCTCCTACTCATTCATATCTAATAGCCTGGATAACAAATAAAGTATACATTGTCCCTGCTTAATAAGTTGGTGATTTCATTTGTCTCATAAGGGAGGGTCATGTAAGGAGTACTTCAATTTCTGAATATGGTCCCCATGCGATTATGGGTGTCAGAGTACTGAACAAAAGAAAACAGATTTTGATATTACCAAATGAGCTTTTTTTGGCCTAGTTTTAATAATATTCACTTTTTAATAATATTATGGTGCCCTAGAAAAATATAAATACAAGAACTACATCTTGCCAAACAATTAACCACTTGTGGGTGAAAGAATCATGAAAGGTATGTTTCATCACCCAAGCTGGGTAGGAAGTTGCTGTTGCATTGTGCTCAGCAATGGGAGCTTAATGACTTATGAAAGTGAATTCCACTCCTAAGGTAATCCCACTCCTAATTCCACCTCAATGGGTCAACTGGCCCATTGTTCTGAAAATTAAATGGAAAGTTTCTTTCCTGTAGAATCATTACATTCATTGCATAGTTTTTTTCTCTGGTTTTTATTTGGTTTTGTTTTCTTGTAGCTAATATCCTTCTTCCTCTTACCCTAGTGAATCATTGTTTATTCTAGTTTCTCTTTATGAAGTCCTTTCACACAGCCCCATGTCTCCTTTCCTTCACATTGTGGCATGTTTTATTTCCATCACTGGATGTGCTGCCTCCTCATGTAAATTCCCACCCATCCCATTCTCCCCACAGCTCTCCATTTTCCCCCTTTTACTTATCATGCTTTTTGTTTCTCTTTCCTGCTGCTTAATGTTTTTTCCTGCTGATAAGCTGTGCTCAAAATACTGAGAGGCCTGAAGCACTTGCAAGACAGTTCATTGGGCTCATTGCTCATTGAGTGTTCCAGAACAGATGGAAGTAGGACTCCAGTCATGCACAGCAGCTCTCGTGATTGTAAATCTTATAACATTTCATCAGGTTGTTGGTTAATGAACCTGCATGCTTCCCACTTTTATTTCCTTTTTTATGTTGGAGTTTGATACCTTGGAAAATTTTTTGAGGAAGACTTATTTTCAGTGCCATCTTTTGGAGGCAGAAGTAAACCCAATGCTTATTCATTTTACACATCACAATCAAGTATTTTGTTATGACTAACACTGAGAGGGTGCAATAATAACAATTACTGATATTTGTATGGCACAATTCTTTATAAATGCACTCTCATGCATTGTCCCATTTGAGTCTAATAGCATGACCCTAGCTGCTATTTTCATGATTTTCACTTTAAGTCCAAATGTGTGCAGGAATTCCAGTGAGGGAGTGCCCCAGAACAACTATACTTAGTCAATCAGTACAGAAGCTAAAGAGTAGAATATATCATTTAATAAAGCCAGTGCAGAATTTCCCTTATTCCTTCCTGCTGGGTTCTCCTCTCCTGGATCAGCAATTAGAATACAAAGCTCTCTCTGAGGCTGGTACCTTTCTTGAACACCGTGCAGTGGTCAGGAAGTTGCTACTACTGTAATTCATCAGACACCTATATGTTTTGTGCTGGGGCATTAGCCACATCAGTGGCCATCGTGAATATACAGGCATTCCACTTCTGGCCTCTAAGAGGCACTGCTAGAAAAATTGTATGTAGATCATATTACTGCAAATGAAATCATATTGTAAAACACACGAGGGTAATTTGCTATTGAATGAAATCCTGAAGTTTGTCTTCGGGTAAAGAATTCTTTCATGATGCAGGCAATCCATCTTTTATTTGTAAATTTAGGACTTTAGGCATGAGTTTGTGTGAAATGAAGACACATCCATTTTAATGACTTAAGTAAATGGTAGTCTGAGACGCACTTTCTTGAACCACCCAGGGGATCCCAGCAACTGTTCAGTTAAACAAAGGGACTAATTAGTCTCTCCGGAACAGCACAATTCTGCCATTATTCTTAATAGGAGTTGATGTGAGAACAGGAGGTCCCTTCCCCTCTCCCACAGTGGTTTTACCTTTCCCGGTAATTGTTTCCTCAGAGTAAACTACAGCTTTATAGTTGTGAGAAGCACCAGGAATTTTTTCTAACAAACCACATGAGCATCCAATACCCTTGAACTGAACATACAAGGGTACACAAGTGCTTTCCCTGCATTTCCTGAAATGAGGTTCAAAACGTTGCCTCTAGTCACTGAATGCTCCTTAAGCAGGCTTTGCACTTCCTAATTTAGGACCTTGGAATTAGCTCTAAATTCCCACTTTCAGTTCATGGACAAACAACTACCGTGCTCTTGGATTATTTACTTCCTCTCTGTTTCATCAATTTAGGTCATATTTCACTTTCATTAAAGAATTTGCTATCTAAATAATAATCACCATCCTTACTGAGAAAGGTACTTCTAAAATGCTCGCTGCACTTAGGAAAGTAGAGGGTATGGCAAAATTGTGTTGTAGAGGTTGTCTCGTCCTCAGTGTAGGCGAGGCTTCCCAAAGAGCCAACTTCAACAACTTTAGAGCTACTGTTCTTGATTATTCATAGCCACGTAAAGAAACAGTTGGGGATGGGGTAAATTCAGCTTCCAGGATTCCTGGAAGTTATGCTCTCTGGAAAAACAAACAAAGAGCTGAGTGTCCAGATAGTAGGAGATTTTGTTGGCAACACTGAGTTGTACCCCAAACTAGGAGAGGTAAATATTGCCTAAGTTCAGGCCCAGGAGGCACCGCCATGAAGATTATATAAGTTCCCAACTTGCAGTAACTTCTCAAGTTTGCTCCATTTTTACTCCCCTCAAACACAATGTAGAAGAAGATATGGAAATTATACTTAGAAAGAGAAAAATTAATGTACTTGGTTTTTACCTTTTTTCCTAGGAGGTCTTCCATCCCATCTTATTCTCTGGCCTCCACCCATCCTTGGGTTTTGTAGCTAGACCATGGTCAAAATCCTTTGCTCCCTAAGCCACACCTCTAAAATCCTAAATTCTAGCTTCGATCAAAGGCATAGGAAAAGGCAAACATTCTTTACCTTTCCTATGGATACCTTTATTTGGGAGGGATGTGGTTTGTAACTGGGCTGGAGATCTTGTACCTGTTTGTTCAGGTAGAAAGGCTGTAACTCAGTTTGTTGAGAGAGAAAAGGAAAAAGTGCTGCGTCATGCACACGCCGTTCTGAGGATAATGTCAGCTTCTTGGCAGCAAGTTGGAGTTGGGGAGCATGCAAAGTTTAAAGGCCTTCCGACCCACCTGAGTTTATTGCTTAAATTTGTTTAATATTCAACTCCCATGTGTTTAATATTAATCTTCAAATTGTATCTCTACAATTTGCAATATAGAAACGTGAAAGTTGCCACAATGTTGTATGAGGAGGATGGAGTGATTTTTTTTGTCTTTACACTTCTCTGTTTTTTGGTTAATGATCAAGTAGGCAGCATATGCTCCCTGTATATATTTTTTGAATTGTTGTTCTATTACAGTTGTCCCAATTTTCCTCCACTGCTCTCCCCTGCCCCACCCGCCCCAGCTCCCACATTCAGTCCCCACCTTGTTGTCCATGTCTATGGGTCATTTGTACTTGTTCTTTAAGTAGACCCTTCCTTTTCTTTCCTCTGTTATTCCCCTCCCCGCTCCCCTCTGGTCCCTATCACTCTGTTCCTTGTTTCCATGCCTCTGGTTCTATTTTGCTCATTTGTTTTGTTCATCAGGTTCCTGTTCTAGGTGAGATCATATGGTAAATAAATGCCACTTGTATATTTATATATATAGTTATACCTACATTTATCTACAGACAAATACTTTTATTATACTTATGTTTATGTATGAATATAGGTAGCATATGCTACCTGTGTAATTATTTTTTAATTAAAAACTATGAAAGGAAAAACAGTAGTTTCCTATTGCGTATCTAAATCTAAATTTTCTCCTCACTGTATCTCATCACACACACTTCTCTTTATGTATCACTGTTGTATTTCTTCTTCAACAACGCACTTTATGTCCTCTGCCTGCCCCGTCGCCCCCTCCTTAACGTGTAACACACTTAATTCTCTCTCCTTGATGGCACCCACATTTCTCAACTGGATCTCAAATTCACCTTCCTCAACTAATCTTTATTAGCCCATCCAAAAATTCACTTTGCCAAACTTATGTATTCTGCACTCACATATATTGCCCACATATTGCTTTTTTAATATAAAACTTCTATTAAAATACAATGCACAAGTGGACAAGTGCATAAATGCTAAGTGTACAGTTAGATGAATCCTTACAAAGTGCAAACCAAATCAAATAACAGCACCAGCAGCGGCCAGAAGCTGTCCCTGAGCTCTGCTGCAGTTACCCGCTCCCGCCTCCACCCCCAGGAGCCACCGTGGCTTCTCTTCACCTGTACAGGAGACACATTTTATGTCTGGATTCTCTTGCCCAGCATTGTAATAATAACATTAATCTGTGTTGTTCCATATGGCAATGCTTTCCTATGCATTTGCATTTGGAGGGACATTTTTAAAATTCTCAATTTGGGACTATCATGGATCGTGCTGACACGAACACTCTTATACATGTTTTTCTTTTATATATATCTAGGAACTGAAGATATATGTTTAGCTTTAATGCTTTAATGAATATATATGTTTAGCTTTAATTAAAAAATTATTTGCAGTGCTCTGTTACTTTTTAAATTCTCTCAAGCTGGAGCTCCCCACTGGCAGGCCATGAATGGGCCGGCCATGAATGGGCCGGCAGTGTTGGTACCCAGCCTGGTGGAGAGCATGGCAGCATATCACCAGGTCCCTGTGCTCAGCCTCTGGGTAGACAGTCACCCCACGTGTCTCCGTCAGTGCATGTGGCAGAGCTTCTTCAGGGGGTATAACTCCTATGTCCCAAGGGCTCACATGGCTTCCTTCATTTCATCAACCCCAGCCGGTGAAAAGGCATGACATTCTTGTCCAGGTGATGTACTTATCATAATCAGACATAAACCCTTGAGAACAAGAATTTTACACTACTTAAGTTTTTAAATTTTCTCAACTCATTCACCCCACGTTTCACTTGTCTTGAAGAACATACCTTTTAATGCTTATAATACGGCATTAGTACTGACTGGGAACTTCTGTGCAGGGCATTGGTGTGTCCCCTCCCTTCCAAGCAGCCCATTTCCAGTCTCCTGTTACAGGAGCAGCATGTTGATTCTGTCTCTCTCTCCTCTCTTCTTTTCTACTCCACAGTTAAGGAGACAGGTGGACCGTATTAGTTAAATGTCTTTACATTAAGACGGCTTCTCCATCTTTACATGGGCCTGTAAGTTCTGTTGACACTAAAAGCCATTAGGTGCTTTGATGGAGCATACAGTCCTCCGTATTTCATAAGGAAAAGCTAAATTATATTCTCCTTAAAATGCACTTTATTTTCTTTCATTTTATGCTTTAGATAAAGTGGAATAGAACATCTTGTTTGATGAAATGATACCATATTATATGGTTAGAGTAAGTGCATGTAATGTACAACATTTATATCTCCAACACTCCTCACATGTTTCTTATAATGAGCATCTTAGTGTTAAAATTCTCACCAGTAAAACTCACAGTAGGAAAGCCACTTCCCATAGACACATCTAGGCAAGCGTGACTTAAAGGCTTTTGCATTCTATTGCTTGAAGTAACTCTTATTTATAAAATAAATAGAAAAATTCTCTCCAAAGTGATACATTTTTAGAAATTACATAATAGTCAAGGGAATCAACTGACTTGTCATTCTAATATTTTTCTTACTAGAATCTATTGGAATGTGGAATTTATTTAACTCGGAGATCGAGCAGCCTTATGCACTTGAGACTGTCCTGGCTGCTTGTCCTGTGACCGTGGGCAAGGACAGGTCCTGTCTGCATCTCAGTTTCCTCTCATGGCACAAATGGGGATGTGACCTATTTTGCTGTACTTTACAGAGTGATGGAAGGATTACCAGCAATGCTATGATAAATATTTTAATGCACATTTAGTCATATAACAAATACATATTGAGCAGCTATTGACCAGGAATTGTTCTAGGTACTAGGGAAACTGCAGTGATTGAAAACAAACCTAAACCTGCCTTTATGAATTTACATTCCATAAATAAGTAAATATATATATAATGTACTGGTAAACCTTGGAGATGTTGAAGGTTTATTTAGTTCCAGACCACTGCAATAAAGCAAGTGATAGGAAATTTTTGGTTTCCTGTTGTATATAAAAGTTATGTTTATACTATGCTGTAGTTTATTAAGTGTGTGATAGCATTATGTTTAAAACAATTTACACACCTTAATTTAAAAATACTTTATTTTTTAAAGATGCTAACCATCACATGGGCTTTCAACAAGTCATAATCTTTTTTACTAGTAAAGGGAATTAGGGTGGTAATTACTGAAAGTTGGGGTGGCTGTGGCAATTTTTTAAAATAAGATGACAGTGAAATTTTCTACATCAGTTGAATTTTCCTTTCACAAAAGATTTCTCTGTAGCATGCAAGGCTGTTTAATAGAATTTTATGCACAGTAGAACTTCTTTTAAAATTGGAGTTAAGACATATACCATATGATCTTACTTACAAGGTCCATCCAGAAAAAGTCCAGCCATTGTTAATATAACAAGAACAGTTTGTACAACATTGACATAACCTGGCAGCCAAAGAGAGTGGACTGGAATCTGCATGCGTGAACAATGACAACTCCACTGTACTAGCCAGTGAGGGTGGTAGACGCCACTGAGTGAGGAGGTGTGCTGTGTGGCCATAGCATTCAAAATTACTAAGCAAGCAGAACAATGAATCTCCATCAAATTTTGTGTTAAGCATGAACATCCCTCTGCAGAAACTGTTTGGATAATTCGGAGGGATTTGGGGGATGATGCAATGAATGCAGTGCAAATAAAAGTGTGACACAAACATTTCAAAGATGGCCCTGAATCCGTTGAAAGTGATCCACATTCTGGAAGGTCTGCAACAAGCAGAACACCTGAGAATGTTGAACATGTACAGGCTGCAATCAACAAAAACAAGCAACTGGCAGTGCAAGACCTAGAAGCTGATCTGGAGATTCCCAAAACTACTATGTCCAAGATTTTGATGCAGGATCTTGGCATGAAACACATCATGGCAAAACTCATCCATGGCTTCTGCTGCCAGAGCAGAAGGAACATCGTGCTGCAGTTGCTAATTCAAATCACTACTAATGAATCAGATTTAGTGCCCTGTGACTTCTTGCTTTTCCCAAAACTAAAGCACCTTTGAAAGAGAAGAGATTTCAGACTGTCAAGGAAATTCAGTGATATACAAATGGGAAGCTGATGGCAATTCCAAAAAAAGTCTTTGCAGAGTATTTTCAACAGTGGAAAAAATGCTGGTAGAACTGTGTGAGGTCCCAAGATGCCTACTTTGAAGGGGACTGAGGCATCTTTGTCCTGTGTACAAAGTTTCTTGTACCTTGTATCTTCTTCAATAAATGTCTCTATTTTTCATATTACATGGTAGGATACTTTCTGGGCAGGCCTCATATACATGGAATCTAATGAATTAAATAAACCAATGAACCAAATAGAACCAGAGGCTTGGATACATAGAACAGACTAACAGATCTCCAGGGTGGGAAGGTGGCTGGATAAAAGAAGGTGAAAGGATTTGCCAAAGAACATATGTATATAGCTCATGGACATAGACAGTAGTGTAGTAAGGGCTGTATGAAGGGCAGACAGGGGCTGGGTGGAGATGGGCAGAGCAGGGAAAGTTGGCAAACATCCATAATAGTATCAGTGATTAAAAAAAACTGAGTCAAACCCTGTCACTGCTTTATCAGCTAAGTTTACATAATGTTCTAAAGCCTTTGTTGTCATTTCAACATTCTTCACAGCATCTTCACTAGGAGTAATTCTATCTCAAGAAACCACTTTCTTTGCTCATCATAAGAAGCAGCTCCTCATTTGTCAGCCTTGTATCATGAGATTGCAGAAATCAGTCACATCTTTGAGTTCTGCTTCTATTACTAGTTCTCTCGCTATTTCCATAACCTCAGCAGTTACTTCTTCTAGTGAAGTCTTTAACCCCATCAGTCATCTAGATGCCTGTTACATGTTGATATTTTACCTATTCCCACAAATCATGAATATTCTTAATGGCATCAGAATGCGGAATTCTTTCCAAAAGATTTTCAAGTGACTTTGTCAAGATCCATCTGAATAATCACTATTTATGGCAGCTATAGCCTTACAAAATATAATTACTAAATAATAAGACCTTGAAAATACTCCCTCATTCATGGACTGTAGAATGGATGTTGTATTAACAGGCGTGAAAGCATTAATCACATTGTTCATTTCCATCAGGGCTTTTGAGTGTCCAGGTACCTTGTCAATGAGCAGTTATATTTTAAAAGGAAACTTTTTTTCTGAGCAATAGGTCTCAACGGTGGGCTAAATTATTTAGTGGATTATATTGTAAACAGATGTGCTGTCTTCCAGGCTTTGTAGTTCCATTTATAAAACACAGGCAAGGTAAACTTAGCATAATTCTTAAGAGCCCTAGGATTTTTGGAATGGTAAATGAGCATTGGCTTCAACTTAAACTCACAAGCTGCATTAGCCTCTAACAAGAGAGTCAGCCTGTCCTATGGAACTTTGAAGCCAGGTACTGACTCCTCCTCTCTAGCCATGAAAGTCCTAGATGGCATCTTCTTCCAATACAAGGCTGGTTTGTCTGCATTGAAAACCTGTTGTTTAGTGTAGCCACTTCCATTAATTATCTTAGCTAGATCTTCTGGATAACTTGCTGTATATGAGCACTTGCTGCTTCACTTTGCACTTTTATGTTATGGCAATGGCCTCTTTTCTTAAACCTCTGCTAGCTTCAGACTTTTCTTCTGCACCTTTCTCACTTCTCTTAGCCTTCATACAATTGAAGCACATTAGGGCCTTGTTCTAGATTAGGTTTTGGCTTAAAGGAATGTTTGTCTGGTTTGATCTTCTATCCAAACCATTAAAACTTTCTCCATATCAGCATTACGGCTGTTTCTGTTTCTTATTATTCATGTGTTCACCAGACTAGCATTTCCGTCAAGAGCTTTCCCTGTGCATTCACAACTTGACTAACTGATTGCCACAAGAGGCCTAATTTTCTGCCTACCTCAGCATTCAACATGCCTTCCTCACTAAACTTAATCAATTCTAGCTTTTGATTTAAAGTGAAAAAATGTGCTATTCTTCCTTTAACTTGAACACTTAAGGGCTATTGTAGGGTTATTAACTGGCCTAATTTCAATATGGTTGTGTCTCAGGGAATACAGAAGGAAGCCCAAGGACAGGGAGGGAGATGGGGAACAGCAAATTGTTGGAGCAATCAGAACACACACTTATTAATTAAGTTCACTGTCATAAGGGTGCAGTTTGTTGTGCCACAATACAATTACAATAGTAACAGCAAAAATCACTGATTACAGATCATAACAAATATAATAGTAATGAAAAGTTTGAAATATTGTGAGAATTACCAAAATGTGACACAGAGACATAATGTGAGCAAATGCTGTTTAAAAAAAGCACCAATAGACATGGTTGACACAGCAATGTCACAAATGTTCACTTTCTAATAGACAGTGAAATGCAATAAAGAGAAGAGCAACAAAACAAGGTATGCATGTATATTATTTTAATGATACAAGCTGAGATGGAAAAAGTAAGTTGAGGAAGAAGATGGAGTATAGGAGCTAGGAAGACCTTAATGAGACTTTCACATTCTAGTAAAAACTGCAAGAAAGAAAGAAGGAGCCATGGAGATACCTTGGAAAGAGTGATCCAGGCAGAGGAAATAGCATGTGCAAAGGCCCGGAGGTAGGAGTGTGCTGGTGTGTTCTAAGAACAAGGAGGTGAGAACAGCAGAATCAGAATGAGTGAGAAGAAGAATTATGGAAAATAGCATCAGAGAGATAATCCAGAGTGGACCACAGAAGGCTACATCTCTGTGAATATCTATCTGTGTGAGAGGTTTCTTCAGGGTATATAACCCAGGAATTGTATTGCTGGGTCATTAGATATGAGCACCTGCGATTTTGCTAGGTATTGCCAAGTTGCTCCTAAGTTTACAATTTTACATGTTCATGAGCTTTTATTTGAGTTCCTGTTGTTCTGCATTTTTCCAATTCGTAGTATTTTCAGTCTTTTAAATCTCTGACCATGTGCTAGATATGAAATGCTATCTATTTTAGTTTAAGTAGGTATTTTCTTAGCTACTAATGAGTTTGAAGATCTTTTCATATGTGTATTGTTCATTCCAAATTTATTCTTTTGTAAATTTTGTTCATATTTTAATTCTCTAATATGTTCTTTGTTTTTTCTATTGACATGGACCCCTTTATATATTTTGAGTATCAATTCTTGTCACTTAAATATGATGCTACTATATTTCCCATACACATGGCTTCCCCATTTTGTTCTTATGATGTTTACTTATGCGTAGAAATTTTAAATTTTAATATATTCAGATGTGTCAGTCTTTTTCTTTATGGTTTATTGTTCTTGTCCTCTTTAAGAAAGGCTTTCCTATACACAAGATATTTGCTACCTCTATAGTTTCTCCTAACAATCCAGAATTTCAGTTTTTACATTTAAAAATTGCATCTCCCTAAACCGGTGTGAGGTAGACATTGTTTTTCTTTTGCCTCTTGACTAACCAAGTCCCAATCCCACTTTCCTCTTTAGAGAAATGGCAGCTTTAAAATTTATTCTTTCCGTATATGTGTCAGTACCTTTCTGGATTTTTTTAATCTCTCCCATTGATCAGATTTTCTTTCTCTACAACAGTATTACATTATCTTAGTTGCTGCAGCTTTATAATAAACCTTATGGCATGCACCTTGGGATATATTGGGCAATAAACCTTGAGATATATTGTGCAAATGGACCATTTCCCCCATTTTGTTTCTCAAAATTGTCTTGGCTATTCTTGACCCTTTACTTGCCCCCCAAAAATTTTAAATTATTTTATCAATTTCCATAGAAAACCTTTTGGGGTTTTTATTGAAATTGCATTGAATTTAGGGATGTTACTGTTTTTATAATATTGAGTCTACTTATTATAAATGTGCCATATTTTTGTTTGTTAAAATTTTAAATTTTGTGTGTTAAAGTTTTGTAATTTTTATCATATATTTTAACATATTTTTTATTATTAGAGATCATTTTTGCTGTTGATTGTAAATGGTGCTTCTTTTCATATTTTTGTTTTCATCATTATTTGTTCCTGGTGAATAAGGAGTGCCATTTGTTAAATTGAACTAATATCCAGTAAGCCTATTGAACTCTCTTGTTAATTCTAATAATTTTACTATACAGGCTCTTGAGTTTTCTATGTAGAAACTCATATCACCTGAGAATAAGAACAATTTTATTTCTTCCTTTGTGACTCGTACACATTTTATTTTTAAATCTCATTCTAATCCAGTGACCAGGCCTTCACTACAATCTTTAAACAGTGATGGGGGTATTTTTATTTCATTACTAATTTTAAAAGGAATGAGTCTAACATTTTAGCATTATGTACTTACTATGGAGGCTTTTTATTGATATCTTCTGTTAGCTTATGAAATTCCTTTCTTAGTTCAATGAGAATTTTTATCATGAGTGAATTCTGAATTTTATCAAATATCTCGTGCTTTTATTGAGTTGATTGTATGGTTTCACTTTCTAAATTTGACAAGTTAAATTTTATTGGTGAATTTTTTTATTGTAATGATGCCCTTTCTAACAGATTGCTAGAATTAAGTAGTTCATATTTTGTAATCAATTTTCGTTTTTTTTTGTTATTTGGGGGGTGTCTTTTAATTGGGCAGTGCAGGTCTGTGTTGTATGTGTATGTGTTCCAGAGATCAAGGCTGTTAATTATGCTATTTCAATATCCTTGCAAAATATTTGTCTGTTTCCTCTGTCAATCATGAAAACTAATATATTCAGACCTCCCTCAATAATTGTGGAGTTGTCCATTTCTCCCTATAAGTATGCAAATCTTACACTTGAATATTGTTTTTAAGCATATGCAAAGTTAGAAATATTATATCCTTCTAGTGAAGTGAGCCTTTTATCATCTATGCTGTAATTTTTTATGTCTGATCATGCATTTTGCCTTAAAAACCATTTTATCTAATATTAATTTAGCACATAAGGACCTTTTGGGTTAGAATTTACCAAATGTATTCTTTAGTATCTTTTTTAACATTTTCATGTCCCTGTGTTTTAGACAGCAGACTACAGGTGGATTTCTTATAATCCAGTCTGACAACCTGTCTTTTCATTAGCAAGTGTAGATTGTGCAGAGCCATTGCCATTTTCATTACATTTGTATTCTGCCATTTGTACTCTGCCATATTTTGTGCTATTTCCCTGAAATGTTCTGTCATGTCTGCCCCTTCCCTCCTTCCTACTTAGAGTGAATTACTTTTATCCTATTTTGCCTTCTTTCCTCTTCTTTGTTGGGATGTTCACTTTTAAAGTCTAAGTTGATCAATAATCCTACCATTCTTTCTCACAATAATCAACTTTGATCATTCTCCTCCCTTTCACATGCTATTGATTTTTCAGTATTTTGCCACCATTTTTCCTACACCACAAATTAGTCATTACTGATTTTGTTACTGTTTTATACGATCAGAATTCACTTATGTTTTCCAATTGCTCTGTTCATTAGTTACCCCTGTACTTCCATTTGTTCTTTTAGGATCAATTTTTCAGAGAATATATTTGCTGGGAGTTCATTTAGTGACTGTCTCACAGATTTTTTTTTACCATAAATGACTATTACAGCATTTTTCTCCAAGGATAAGTTGACAGATATTTTCTCTTGGCCCTCAGAACAGTCCTGGCTCCTGTGTCTGTGCCAGGAAACTCTGCTGTCAATCTCAGGGCTATGCCTTTGAAACAATCCATCTTTTCTCCCTGCTGTGTTTTCCATCTTGTCTTTTGTCTTTTATGTTCTACAGTTGCACTTCAGTATATCAACGTGCAGATTCATTATTATTCATCTGCTTGGGATATGTTGTGGTTCCTGATTCTGAGGGTCCAGTGTTTCAGTTCTGCAAAATTGTCAGTCAGTATCTTTTTGAGGATTAGTTCTCTCCCACTCTCTTTATTTTCTCCATCTAGTGCTACCCCAGTTGAAGACTTTCTTAACTCTTTTTGCCTGTAGACAGAATTTTTTCATCTGTTCTTTCATGGAATGAAGACCCTTCTATCACCCTGGCTTATAAGTGAGAGTCTCAATTTCAACTTCTAATTTTGGAGAGCTCAAGTCTTTGCTTCCATTTCCCTACCTACCCCTATCTTCTGCGTACGTGTGTTTCAATACACACTCTCATTAGCTAACATAGACACACACCCTGGCAGCAGCTGCAGCTTCCTATAACCACTTGCCATTTTGCTTTTGTTTTTCCCTGGAGCTTCCCTTACACTCCTGTGTCCTCAGGTACAGAGTAGAAAATACTTCTTGCATTTTATTCAGCATGTGTAGGTGCTTGGTAGTTGAACAGTACACATATAAAGTCTACACTACAATTATCACCAAAAACAGAACTCTAGTTTTTGTTACAATTAAAAATTCTTCACCTCTTTCCATTGCTTTGATCACATGATTTTTTAAAAAAGTCATGATAGGAGAAATAGACAGAAAACTGTACTTGAAAAATAACTAAAAAAAATGTTTTTAAAGAAATTTAAAAAGTCATTATTCCAAAGCATTTTTATATATTACAGAATATTATAGATCTTGTTCTTCTCTACTCTCAGCTAAAGATTTATTTCCCACCTCCTCCTTTCTGCAACCTAAGGACCAAAAGACAAATTACATAGTGTCAGCACAGACTGTAGTGTGAGCCCCGCAGGGTTAACTCTGCTCCCTCTCTTGCTCAGGTGCTGCAGTTCACCGGAAGTTTTAAATGGCACTCATGTTGTCAAATAATTCCACTAACACTTACTTATTATTGCATTTTTTCCATTACCATTCCCCCCATACCCTCTGCCATCCACTAACTTCTCTGCGCACCCGAATTTGTTGTGTTCAGTTTGCTGATGAATCGTACATCTCAAAATGTGAAAATAATAAAGTTCCAGAAAAGAAATGCTGGGTATTCTAAGAAAGTTAGAAAAAGCACAGCTATTTGGACTTTGACATTGTTGACAAGTCCTTTTTATGTGGATGAAGGAACAGGATGGGAATGATTTCTTGTGGACTGCCTGTCCACGCCATTCTGGGAAACAGGCAGGAGATCGGTTCCACCCATCCTCACTCGTGGCTGTAGGTCGGCTCAACATGTCACACCGCTTTTTGAATAGACTCATTCCCTGTTCTACCTTGAAGGCTGCTAGAAGGGAGAGCGAATCTGATCCATTTGCAGGTGATATTAACCGTCCTTCATGTGTAGGACCAAATGAACAGCAGAATTCTCCACTGAAAACTCCTGGATTTTCTTCCAAAAGTTAAAATTTTGCACACACACAAAAAATCTTAGAAAGTACTGATCATTTGATAAAGAGGTAATTGAAACAAAATATTTAAGCAAATTTTCACATGACTAATTCAAGCAAAAAAAATTTCAAATATCTACATCAGTGCTTCTCAAAATTTAATGAGTTAATGATTCATCCAGGCTCTTGTTTCAATAAACATTATGCTTCCATAGATAGAAGGGTTGGGGGCAGGGGAGTGCTAAGGTTCTACGTGACAAACTTGTCAGTAAACTGCGCTGTGGAGACAAGGACCCAAATGACTGAGGCATTATGGGCTCTACTTAAATAATCTAGACCAATGTGACAGCCACCAGCTGCCTGTGGGTTCTGAGCACTTGAAATGTGGCTAATCCAAACTGGGATGTGCTATAACTATAAAATACACACTTAGTTTTGATGACTTGGTAAAAAATATATAAAATATCATTGATTTTTTAAATTTTGATAACGTCAAAATAGTATTTTGGACATATTGGGTTAGCATATTATTAACATCCATCTCACCTTTTTTTCCCTTTACTTAATATGACTACTAAAAAAATTAAATTCCATACGTAGTTCATGTTTGTGGCTCACATTGTTTCTGCCTTAGTTTCCTGTTGCTGCTGTAACAAATTATCACCAAACTTAGGGGTTTAAAACAAAACAAAAAGTTAACTAGCTTACAGTTCTGGCTAAAATCAAGGTGTCAGCAGAGATCTAAGAGAGACTTTGTTCCCTTGCCTTTTCCAGCTTCTAGAGGCCCTTGCATTTCTTCTCTCTCTCTCTCTGTCTCTCTCTCACTCTCACACTCACACTTGTGCTCATGTTTCTGCTTCTATGTTCACATTTCCCTCATTATGATCCTTCTACTGCCTTCTTATAAGGACCCTTGTGATGACATTGGGCCCATCTAGGTAATCCAGGAGAATCTTCCATCTCAAGATCCTTGATTTAACTATATCTGCAGAGTCCCTCTTGCCACCTAAGATAACTTATGCGCCGGTTCCAGAGATTAGGATGTGGACATCCTGGTGGAGGCGGGTTGCGGCACATCACTTGGTCTACCCATTCCCACTAGACAGCACTGATACACATAATACATTAGTTTTGCACTGAACAATAGCCAATTGTGTGCCTTAATCTCTATACAAATGGAGTCAGGAATATTAAATAAATAGCTTGTATTTTAGTATGCTAATGCCAAACATTAGGTTAAAACACCTAAATTTATTTTTAAATGGAATACTTCTTATTTCAGCATACATTCAGTATCATATAAATAGGTCTTATGGTTGTAAATATTGGCAAAATTCCAGGTTCCTCGATTCTCTTTTTAATTCAAGATATATTCATGGCCCTCAGTTATTTCCCGCTACTAATTGGCACATGAAAAGTAATGAGTAGAAGGAATTCATGAATGCAAAGGACAAAGTTTGGGTAGTTGAATACCAATCCAGTTATAGTATAATATGTCTGAAAGAGATTATCTTTGGGAGCCGATTTGCCTTGTAAATTATTCATAAATGTCTTCAACAAATATTACAGGAGCACCACTATATGAAAGGCATTACGGGAGGATTTGGATGTATATGGGCTCTAGAAGCTCACGATCTAGCAGGGAAATTAGACATGAAGACCAGTGGTAGGCATTCCAAATAGGAAATGATTTACACCACCCATGTGGTAGTGCTAACTAGGATCTGAGAGATAGGAACAACTGTACTCTAGTAAGGTCTTCTTGGCTAAAAATGATCAGAGAAAATCCCTTAGGAGAAGTAGAATATAATTGGGGTCTTCAAGAATAGAAATGAATCTGGATACCTTAAGCATTGATTCTGAACTACTCCATGATGCCTGTTCTGTTCAAGAGACTCATTGTCCAAAGCTGGGGCTGATAGCATTGGCTTTCCATTTTTATTTGTATTTTTCACTTCTTAAACATTAACCTTGGAGGTTAGATCAATAGAGGGACTAAAGGACATAGAAAATGAGGGCAAGGGAAAAAAAAAAGAAGACAAGGAAATTATTGCCGTACTTTCCCTCACACAGTTTCTGTCTACAATACAAAACAACTTGTGCTTAGATCTGAGAAGTACAACCATAAACCAGCTTGTCAAAATAACAGAAACTAGCTGACTTGTAGGATATCAGGGGCACATAGTCTAACTTACTATACATTTCAAAATATTTAAGATTCTAAATATACCACTCTTGCAGCAAATTTCCATCTTCATAAATTATACATAGATCCACATTATCACCCTATCTGTGTGTTCATCCACCCATGTATTAAATAGCAACTTCATCCTGAGGGCTCTACCAGGATTCCAATCTGAGGAACCTGTGGGGAACAGCCTGAAATGCCAGGCATTTTCCAGAACCTGCACAGACACCTGGCCACTCCTTTTATCTTGTCCTGGAGACTAGACAGCAATCCATCCCAGCTGGAGGAAGGAGCTAATGAGGACAGTGCCTATGATGCGCTCTGGCGTCTCAACCTGACCCAGAGAGCTGCAGCTGCTCCAGGCACTCCAGAATAGAATAACAACAGTCTCTTTACACGGCTGTTGAGATGTCTCATAAAATATTTATTGAATGAAATACAGAATGTCCCACAAAAGTTATCAAATATTTTCAACCAGACAAAAAAAAATTAAGGCTAGAGAAAAACATACTCACTTTCATGGAAATTCAACTTGATCAAGACAGAGCCCTAGCAGATGGTACCCTTTGCCGCTCTTCTGAGAGCCGCAGAATTCAGTCAGCTTGTTAAGGAACTGAGATGGATGTTGCAAGTGCCCGGCGATCTCCAGTGGCTTCATCAATGGTCCAGGCTCAGTAGGAAGCCCCCTAAAAAGTGGCTTTCCTTTCTACAATCAGAATTAGTGGCAGAAAGAGAGTCAGAGCCAGGACCCCCTCCCAAGCACTTCCCAGGATCCGCAGTGCTTCTCGGAAGTGTGAGCCAATTTAGCATTCACGCTACATCTCATGGGTAGAAGGGTGCGCTTTCGGTAAACCTGTTTCTTTTCCGAACTTCAACCTACCGCCCTGAAGAGCCTGCCTTGGAGTATACCACACCCCTCCTTACTACCTCCACTTATAATTCAGGTTAGAAGATACACTTTCTTGTAGGTAAATATTAAAAATTATTGGGGGAGGACTTCAGGGAATATGGAGTAGATATTCTTATCCTTATTCCTTCCTCTAAGTGCAGCTAAAAATCCTGGACATTACACATCAAACAAATATAGGAAGACACTGAAAGGCAGAGAAAAGAAGGCAGGATGGCTGGGACTTCAAGACCCATGAAGCAACACAATGCTGAGCTTCCTGGGTTTTCTTTTTGCTTCATATGTCTCAGACCGCAAAGGCCTGCTCTCTCTAGCCAAAGGAACAGCAAGGGGCAAGCTAGGAAGAGAGAACATTTTTGGGTGATAACCACTGTACTCCATCCTGAGTCTGCTGAAAAGCGATGGCCCTGTGTGGACCCACTTCCATCCTCCGTAGTCTATCAGAGGAGGACAATGCCTTCATCACAATGGGTTGGAGGGGGCTGAGTAAGACTCTGGTCTTCTGCCCCTCTGAGCCCCAACTGCTGCTACCCTCACCCACCCCCTGATCACAGAGAACACTGTGGCGGAAGCTGGGACTTCCACTCCTGCCTCCTGGGAGATTCTTCTAAAATTTATATGAAAAATGAAGCAAAGTAGAATATCTAAAACCACTTTGAAAAAGAAAACTAAAGTAGCAGGCAAGAGTCTACACAATTTCAAGACCTAGTATCTAGATACCATAATTAAGATTTGGTGGTATTGGCAGAGGGATAGATGTGTATAGATCAATGAATGTGAATCTATAATTATCTCAAAATGAAAAGTTTAACTGTTAAAAAATTAATTGTGATATAGCCAAGTTATCATATACAGCTTATTTATTCTTTTCTTTTTATGAACTTGTGTTTATATGGAAAATAGTACTGACGAATTAAGCAGTTTTCTCCTTATACGTACAAAATCTTCACAAAATAGAGAATTCATTATTTTACTATGTAAATTAGACCTGAATTGTGTCATAGTTACATTATACAGCCTTATATGCTTAGTTTTGAGTATGATTTGTAAAGTCAAAATCTAGATACAAAGCCAAAATTCAGGCAACTAGCTACATAGCTTTAACCAGACTGGACTATCTAGGTAATTTTGTGATGTGACCAAACAAAAACAATGTGTAAATTCAGAAATAAAGGTTCTCTGGGCAGTGGTACTCTGGAGATTAATCATGTGGTGGTTTAAGTGACACCTGAGTCAACAAACAGGATTGGGGTGGCGAGGGCTCCGATGTAAAACATCCATATATTGTACTGGCATGCTTTTTTTAAAAAGAAAAAGAAAAAACATACTCTCAAAATTCACAGCCATTCTTAACTCATGGGAACTCATTTTAATTCAGGACAGCTCAATAAATGCAAATTAGTATTACTTAATAGAGTTGGTAATTGTTCTTTTCTGATCCAGGGGCCTATATTTAGTTTTAATCAGTAAGCATGCCATCCAATTAGTTAACTTAGTTTTTACTTTTAATGAAATATTTCATTGAAATGTAAACAGTCAGTTTATTTAAAAGTTGTATGGGTATAACATTTCTGCCATGTGTAAAGTTTGATCCTCGTAGATGGAGAATGCTAATATCAAAAATTAGTGTGGCACTTCAGGATTTAAAAACACACCTACACCAGTCAGCGTTTACGTCCCAACACCCCCTTCACTGGAATCGTCGTACAGATTTCCCGGGGAGTGTTCAGTGTCCATCCCAAGGCCACACGGCCATGAAACCCGGCAGAGACCCTCACCCACATGCCACGGCCCCAAGTTGAGCAACTTTTCCCGGTCACCCCATACTTCAAATCCACAAAGCATTGTAATTGCCTGAACAATGCTTTCATTAGGAATTGGTACTCCTATAGCAATGCCTTCACAAAAGAGGAAAAACTATACTTTCCATTAAATTTAAATGCTTACTGAGTAACATTACAGTCATACAAATCAAACTTATATTTTAAAAGCAGTGCCCCGCTGTCTCTTCTGATGAGTACAATGTCAGCCAAGCATTATGGAAACCTATTCAAGACACAGACTTAGCTGAAATGGGTAGTATATTGTCACACTGACTTCAACTGGAAATGGGAAACTACCCCTGAACCCAAAGAATAACAAAGCAGAGAAAAATGAAGAGAAATACATGTCTAATAATGACTTAGTAATCGCTCTAAAATATGAACCACTGCTTTGTCATTTAAATCTCCCCAAGGCCTGGTATTCCTTAATCAGTCGCATTTGGAAACCAGTCTCTCTGAGTCCGTGAATGCTTTTGGCTGCCTAAGCTGCTTCATGGTAGGAGCAGTAAGTGTCTGTCATGAGGAGATGATTATATTAGTTTTGTGCATGTTTTTAATCATTCCCCAGTTGTCCTCCGTAGCCCACTGGAGCGTGTCTGTGTCCTAGTGATTTGCATTCTTAGCATGTCGATTGCTTCTTTATTCTCTGACTGAGTACCTCTTCTCTAAGGTGTCCCAGCGATGCATAATTGCCCATGTCCAGCCTATAGATCAACCTGCAATCTAATTTGGAAAACCAAGTAAACACAGAGTAGGTTGCACATAATTCAGACCTCCTCTTGCAATGATTAAATTATCTGATTCTAGCTGCATTTCCCTGTTTTCCACTTAATATTCTCCCCACTCTCTCTTCACAGTAAATACTTGCCAAGTCATTTTGATTTTTCAACCACTCCTTCAGCTTCTCTTTTAAAACAGCCACAAAAATCTTTTACTATTTAGAAGTCTAGGGGATTTGTTGCCTCCTTTTCCTTAACTTCTGAGTCCCATCCCATTGAGGATGCACTGTAGCACTCCAGGGTCTTGACTCCTCCCCTGCTGAGATCTGAAAAGAGCTGTGTGCTGTTTCAGAAGGTAGGAAGTTGAGCCAGTTCCATACCTGATGGAAAGGCCTCAGTGCTCCATTCATGCTTCCCTCCCACATCTGTGCCAGCGTCTCCCTTCCCTTCTTCAGAGCAAAGCTCAGATTGCACCAGCTTAGTGAGAGCTACTCCAATCACTCTATTTTTAAGTTTACCTTGTCCCTCCCCACTCCCAAGGGCACCCCAACTCCCTTGCTCCAGCTCTTCTTGTCTTTCTAAAGTATATATCACTTCTTCCATATTAAATAATTCATTTGTGTGTTATGTTTCTTGCTATTCTCTCTTCCCCTTCCCCCAGAACATAAGATCCCCTAGGGCAGCAATCTTTGCTATGTTCCCTGAGTGCCTAGAATGTTTAGCATAGAGGAGGTACTCACTAATAATTATTAAATCAATGAACAAACATTCAAAAGAACCCACAACCCTAAAAAGGAAGAAAAACCTTGTTCCAGAGGCAATTGGGTAATCTTTCACAGAGGAGTTCTTTTTTACACCCCATGTACCTACCACTGTAATCGTGCTGTTCCAGGTGGGCTATTCGGGGAGGTTAGAGGTCAGAGATGTAGAAAAGATTATGTCTTTGGCCAGAAGTTAGAAATACTTGTTCAAACTCCTTGTTTTATTATATGCTTGCATTTAGGTTATGATTTCTGAATTTTTGAAATAAATATGTGTTAACTCATTAATCCTCCTTAGAAATTTATGAGATAGATACCATGCTTATTCTCCTCTTACAGATAAGGAACTGGAGCACAGAAAGTTTAATATTTTGCCGGGTTTACACAGAAGATATATGGGAGAGACAGGGTTTGGACCTAGCGGTCTGGCTCAAGAGTGCAGCTCTTAAAGCTGTACTACCGAGCACCAGTAGTAACCTTCCGATGCTGATTTTCTATCTGTGTATTAGCATTTGAAATGTTTTATTATAATTTTTATAGTTCTATCTTCTCTGCTAGGCTAAAAAAAATCTCCAAATGGCATCACTTATCACACCACTTACTATTCATCATCTCTACTTACCCAGTGCTTAGTATACTGTTATTGGATGGATGGATGGACAGACAGATGGATAAATGGACTAATGGACAAGGATAGAAGTTTCAGGCTGGCTGCTCCATTCAGCTCTAAGATAACCAGTTCCTTGAAACTCCAGAAATAAATTAATCAGCTTTGGTTTTTTCCCCAACTTAAATCTGTCAAATAAGCCTGAGGTTTTGTAATTGAAAAAATGTGTAGGTGATCAGATAAGGGCAACTGAATGATAAGGACATTTGTCTCCAGGTACTTTTTGTCCAAAGGAATGTCTATTTCCCCAATCATCCTGCTTCCTTCCCCAGAAGATAAAGAGCTGCAAGGAGACCAAAGGTTGCTGGGCTGTGCCCTTTCCTCTCGGTGTGCGTGCTTAGCAAGATTAGCTCCACACTGGACCCTGGCTTCCCTATGTAATCAGGGCCCACTGATAAAAGTAAATTAAAAAAAATAATAAAGGATACCTGGAATTGAAAGAGAGGGGAAGGAATGTGAATTGCAGACCCTGCCTAACCATCCTAGTGAGCCTTTAACCTATTCTTCCTGCCTCTGTCTCAATTTAAAATACTGTTTTAAGGAGACATTTGTTAACATTTAAACCTAAGTTCTTACAAATGGCTGGCATCTCAGCAGAGCCCCCAGGGATGCTGTAAGGGTCAGCCTTCTTCTCCCCCAGGAAGGTCTCATCTCCTGCCTCTGCTCCTGGGTAGCTTGGAACAAGTACTGATTCCATTTCCACTCCCAGCCTGAGGCTTGTCCAGGTCCTTTCTCTACAAACCAAGGCTGATGCCTTCAGTTGGAGTGATGAGGCTTGGAGCCCTTCCCTCATAGATTCCTGTTTCTCAGTAACTCTTCAGTAACTCTTCTCAAAATAAGCACAGTGGCACAACTACAGGAAACTGACCAGGCTGCAGCTGACTGCAGGAAAGTGGTCATTTATTCTCATTGGAGTTACAGCCTGCACACCAGCCGCTGAGGGAGAGACTCTCCACACCTGGTCAATCTGAGCTTCCTGGATGCTAGTCCAAGGGCAAGTGCTACTCAGCTCCAGTGGAACCACTTGGGAAGCTTCCTAGGCCTGTCTCGGGGGATTCTGCTTCATTAGGTCAGAGGTGAAACCCAGGAAGCCGTCTGCATTTGTAAGAGCTCCTCTGGCAATTCTCACACACCAATCAAGTTGTAGGAACTACTAGGAAGGTTTGAAGCATATGTCATCTTAAAATATAGTTGACTATTTTTAAGTGGAAGTGTATTTTTATTATAAAATGTTACATTCTCATGTTAACACATAAATAAGAAACTATCACTCAAAAAAATTTTTTTACCCAGAGCTAATTACTGTAAAGATTTTGGAGAACTTTTCTTTCAAACAACTTCAGATGCAAATATATATAATTTTAAATAAATATCAGTTTTCTTAGATATACTTGATACATGAGCAGTGATTATTTTATTAACTAAAAGTATGTATTCTGACAATGGTTTTGGCAAAACGTTAATAGCAGAATTAGAAGTAATGTAGGAGCCTGCATCGGACCTCAGACAGAAGGAGTGGGCTGTGAGAAACTGTCCTCGGGTGAACATTGACTGAGTGATATTCTCCTTTGTTCCACGCTTGAATTTTTCAGGCAAGGACTAGCCAAAGGGTCAACCAGTGAAACACAAGCCTTCAGATATTTATTCAGGAGTCTAAGCTCAGAGGGGAGAGAAGGCAACTGGTAGGGAGAAGTGAGGGCAGGTGAAGGGGTGTTGTTGCCAAGATAAAATACAGGATTTCAAATTTGGATCCCAGATAAATAGTTTTTAGTGTAAATATGGTCCAATTTGTTTATCTGAAATTCAGGTATTAATGAGCATCTTGCATTTTTATTTGCTAAATCTGGCAACCCTAGAAGAAGGGAACCCAGACTTTGCTAGGGCAGAGTTTGCTAGGGTAGAGGCAGAAGGTGGGCAGGTAGGTGACCAGGCTCCAGTCCACGAAAAATGTCGCAGAACCAGTTACCTTGTCTGACGCATCTCAGAGTCTGGCATAGCTCTGCCACATTGAGAGGTCGAACCCCAACCCACCCAGAAGCCTCATCTCCCCCGGCTCAGTGCCTGTAAGGAGCCAAACCACTAGAACCCGCCATTCATCTAAAGCAGGGCCCTTACCTGTGTTCACTCCATCTCATTTTTTATGCTAAATCTCCCTGTTCTGGTGCACTCTCTCGGGCTAAGTAACTGCTTACCTGAGTTTCTTCTGATGATGACTTCGATTATTCCTTTAGTTCTAATTCACCTGGTTTCTTTCTCAAGAAAACGTAAATTTTAGGTGGGAGCTTCATTTATCATCCTCAACGTTTTTCATGGTCTCTCTCACCATTTTTACCTTTTTCCTTTTCCTCTGCATCCTGAGAAATCTTCATAAATTTGTCCAGGACTTGATTTTACAACTTCAGTTCTGATTTTGCTGCCTCCTACAGGGTTTCGTTCCGCCATTGCATGCTTGGCATCCTTGTAGTTTTGACCGATCTTACTCATGTACCTTTTCATCTCATCCTGTTCTCTTTTTACTTCTCTTCACAGCTTCTGCTCTTGTTTCTTAGAGGCTATATCTTTCCATACCCTACCAAAGGCCCCAACTGGTATTCTAAAACTTCCTCCAGGTTCCTAGGCCTTGACCCGATGTTCACCAGTAGAAATTGCAGGTGGATTACCCTCGGCCCAGCTTTCTGTCTGTTCGCAGGCTGGTCAAATGCCTTTTTCATACTAAAGACAAAAACAGGTAGATGTGCCCAGCTGCTGTCTCCTTACCTATGAGAGCAAAACATTCATGATGTATGGGTTCTGCTAGACCAACATTGGGCCTGCATCTTGTGTGGATTCTGTTGGACTGAAATGGGACTGTTGCTGGGAAGGAGGAGATCCCATTTCCTCTTTCTTTGACTTGCTGAGGAGATCCAACCACTGAAAATCTGTAATCTCCAATGTGCTGTACTGCCAGGATGTATCTCCCAAAACGCATTTGCCACAGTCTTTTCCTCACCCTCCCCTCTGCCCTGTGTTCTTGCTGCCCATGGAGATTCTAATTCAGGACATTTGTGAAGCCAGATGCAGAAAGACCCTGTTATCGGTATAAAAATTGGTATACACCTCTCATACCTAAAACTGAAGACCCCAAATACAAGAGCATTGGAGGGGCTTCTGTCGGCTTTTACTTGAGCAAGTTATGAGTAAGACCCCAGTCAGGTTCTCTGGGCCTTATGGTTAATTCTGGTTGTCTAAGTAATCCTGGCTTTTGGTAATGGTATGAGTTTCCACCCTATGATGAGTTTCTTATCAGGAAGAAAACTAGAATCCAGGAAGCTAACTAGATTCCATTAGAAAAAGAACCCAGAGAATATTTTTAGCTCATTTCATTTTATTGTAGCCAACTTTATATAAGGACATTTTGCTGACTGGGTGGCATTGATTTGGTCATTGCCCAGAACGACAAAAGAAAGCACATCATGCCTTGGAAGGCAGACACACCAGAGAAGATGATACAGGCAAAGGTACTTGAGTATGATCTACTAGAGAGGACAAAAATCTTTAACCCTACTCTAATGCTTTGTAACATAAACCCCAGAGTATAATAGAAAAAAGATGGGAAAAATAGACAAAAAAACTGTACTTGAAAAATAACTAAATAAAATTAAAGAAAAAAGAAACTGGGGGATTCCAGGGTATAGAATGCAGTTATCACTGTGAAGATATCTTGGTTTCAGTTGTTTGATGCTATTGGACTGGCCCAAATATCTGTTAGTCTTTTCCCATTACATGGGTCCAGTAACACCTAGTTGTCTTTAACTTCATTCAAAACAATTTTGTTAGATTGTATTGTGACAGCTGTCATATGAGTGTGCGTTTTAAAAAAAATTATCAAAATTGGTAAATTTTTATGCAGCCATTTTAATGTTGAAGATGGAAAAATAGGCAACATTTTCAGCGTATTATGCTTTATTAGTTCAAGAAAGGTTAAAAAGCAACTGAAACATTAAAAAACTATTTGTGCCATGTATGGAGAAGGTGCTGGGACTGACTGAACGTGTCAGCAGTGGTCTGCAGAGTTCCGGTTCCAGAATGGAGATTGCTCTCTGGGTGATGCTCCACAGTCAGGTGGACCAGCTGAGGTTGACAGAGATCAGATCAAGACATTAATTGAGAATAATCAACCTTACACCACATGATATATTCACAATGTCCAAATCAATCAAGTTACTGGTGAAAAAGAAAAACGTGTCTTTTATTTTACAGAAAAAAACTAAGCAGACTTTTTGGACAACCCAATAGATCTAAATGCATTCAAGTTTCAGGGTTTTAAAAAATTTGTCAGATAATTAATTCCATCCGTCACTGTAAAATATAGTTGGGATAAGCCTTTCTAACTCTTTAACAGTTTAAGGCCCTTTCACTGCTGAATTTTTCCCTTTCTTCTTGTCCATGTCCCCAAATCCCTACTGTGCATCGCCTGCCCAATGCAACAGCAAACCTCTGCTTTCTGTGACCACACAGGCCCTTCCCCATGGCGTGCACATCTTCAAGCACGCCATTCCTTTCTGTGCGTGTCCTATCCCCTCCTGTACTTGGAGGACTCCCGCACATCCTTCAGGACCCAAGTCCAAGGTTTTCTTCTCTGTGAAATCTCTCTTGCTCCCCAGGCAGTGTGTGACTCCCTCTACTTTATATACTTAACACTTTGTACAACCCTCCTTCATAATACAAATCAGGGGCAGCTGCTCCTGTGTGATGTTCAGTGCATACTGAACTGAAGGAACAGGTGAGAAGTCATAGGAAGCTGGCAAGGCGGTCACTTGAATAGCAGAAATAGTCTCTTCTGGCCCCCTGCTCCTCCAGGATCTTGCCTGGACTCATCTAAAGAAAAAAGTGGGGTTATTGGGTATTTATTATGCTGAAAAGTTTTAACTCAGTCACTTCCTAGCTCCATGCCCTGGAGCAACATTCTTACCGGTTCTTCATGTATACAATGAGGATAATAGAAATCTCCATATAAGGACTGTGGTTAAAGTGAAAGGAAACAGTGTTTTAGACCATTTAAAAGCATTCCTGGCTCATAGTAAATGTTCAATAAAAATTTTCCATTAATATTAATCAGTTGGAAAAGACAGACGAATTGATTATACCCAATGAATGTCTAAGTGGACTCACAGAGCGGTACTTAGCCGACTTTGGTGTTGAGGGACGCAGCACGCAAGAGGGCATGGCCCTCGAAGGAAGCCTCCCAAGGAGGCGCCCCTCCGGGACGAGCAGGCTGCCTTCCTTACGAGGCACCTCCCCCAGCCCAGCATGCTGCAGGACTAACCTGATTTAGGCCACCACTCCCTAAGGGTCTGCCACTGCTGTCCACAATGTCTAAGACCACGAGCAAAAGTGGGGAATCTGGAGGAAGCCCCCTCCATCACCGGCCAGCTGTGTGAGTCTGGGAAAGCAGCTCGACCTCTCTGGGCCTCATCTCTGACAGTCCTTGCAGGGAGACATAGTAGAGCAATGAGAAGTCCCCAGAAACCTCCCTCAGCAGATCAGGTCACCCAGTGCAAAGCAAAAATAAACGAGGCCTGTCCAGGACAGGTGGACACTCACTCCTTCTCCTGCCTCCCTATCTGGATACAGAGATGTGAAACAGAAGAAGGGGACCACGTCTGGAAATGCTGTGCCTTTTTCAGCAGGAGTCAGAATGGAAGAAGCAGGGCACTGTGTTATGGGTGCTATCTGGACACCTGTTTCTTTCCAGGATGTCCAGATTTCTCTCTGAGTAATAGAAATAGACCCCAGAGGGATGCACCCAGATCTCCTGGTTTGACTTGGCAGATTTGATTCTCTCCTAACCACCTCTGGGACCATCTCTCCCACCAGCCCCATCTCTCTCCTGCACAGCACAGAAAACCCCAAGATCACTCACCAATTCACTCTGGAGGTGCTCAAGGAACATCCTGCACTGACCCCTGGCTGCTCCCTGTGCAGAAAAGTACTCTGACGTGTTCCCAGACAATGGAAGCCTAAAATGCTGCTGCCTCCATCTCTGTGTCGAAGTAAGGGTTAGACTAATCCACTGGCTTCCTGTGTTTACAGGGCTAAAGAAATGGTAGCTTTGTGAAGAAAGAAAAATGGCCAAACAAAATCTGGATGCAGGCTTTGATGGCTACAAAATAAATTAAGAACAGAAAATCACCAAGTAATTTTTTTCCACATGTGTTTGCTTTGTCTCTGAACAATTTTTTTTCATGTTATGTCACTGGGTTAATTGCCTTCTGACACCCAGTGACAATAAGACATGCTTGCCTGCTAAGATAAAGCAAAGTTAATTGAAGGAAGTTAGTAATGAAAATATTGGACTTGGTCCATTCCAGGTAGAATATGACACTTGAAATTATAGCCAAAGTGACTCCTACATGCACATAATGTTTCTAAGAGCCTAGCTTCCAAGAAATCTGCCATCAGTCACCCAGAGTTCTGTGTCCATCACAAATGAATGGCACTGGAATCCATAAACCATCAGCCCTGAACATCACTGGAGTACAGATAGCTAGGGTGCTCATCTCTAGAAAATTCATTACCAATGTCTTCAGCACAGAGGGAAGCCAATTGTTTCTATATTTAACCCTAATTTTATTTCTGGATATAAACTCAAATGGCTGAGCGCATTCATTTCTGAAATATGTTTGCCCCAAATACACAAAGTATTCATTCTGCCTAGTCCTTCAGTGATGGATACAGTGCCTGATAAGGCACGCAGCCTGATTGTTCACTTAATTGGCTGTTGTGTTACTGGGTCTGCAGAGAAGAAAAATGGGTAGGATGTCAGGTCTCCAACTCCTTGTCTACTAAGGAGCCTCAGAGCCTAATTCTCTAAAAATGCCTACAATAGTCCAGTTTCGAAAAGGCTCACTGGCCAGCATCTGTCATAAATCCAAGGGAAAGTACTACAGTCACTCAGCCAGCAATGAAGCAAATGAGATTCAGTTAGTCACTGGCTGCGGCATTATGTGCTGGTGCTGAGAACAGCGTGCAAGAGCGTTTATAAATGCTGGTCCAGGGAGGGCAGGTTCTGCTTGGCTTCCCCAGTATAGTTCTGCAGGCAGAGACGGAACAACTCTCTGGCCTCCTGACCTCCTGCGCCTCCAGCTGTCCCCCAAATGGAGGTGCCCATGGCTCTCAGGTGACGAATTTAGGGGGTCTGTATTAATTGTCTAGAGGTGTTCTTTCATTATTCAGTGAGTGCTGTTCCTTTATTGATGGCAAAGACAACTATGGACTAAGCTGACAGCCCAACATGAGTTGTCAGGACATTAAGGTTCTTCAATTTTAAAAGAATCCCAAAACTTGCTCTAGTAATATCTAAAATTGACATGAGACTAAAGCCCTCAGCTCTGTGATTAGAGACACAATTTAAAAGGGTGAAAGAGTCTAAGGAGGGTGAGCTATGAATGGAAATGGCATCGCTGAAATATATACTAGGCATTCTAAGTGCAATTTGCAAATATACTCTCATTTCATTGTCACAATTCTATTTCCTGATAGGAAGATGGCACATCTGAACAAATGGAAAGACAACTAAGGACATTATTTACAATTATATATAGCAAGGTTTAGGAAAAGTAAAAGGTGCAGTGTCCTGGGGCTAGCAAATAAAAGAAAGGTGTGCCCTTCATCCCAGACTTGCAGGGCAAGCATTCAGATGGTCTCCCAGAACCCAGAGAGATATGAGAGCCAGAACCCAGATGTGGCCTGGTGTAGAGGTATGTGGCCAGCCAGAAGTGACCCAGACTGGGAGCCAGGGGACTAAACACCCCATCTCCCTCCTCCCACCCTCCAACCTTGTGCCGGTGCTCTCCATTGGCCAAGCCCAACCAGAAACCAGATGGCAGGGAGGGCTACTGGTCTGTCTTTAACAAGCAGGCGAGGGAAGAGTGAGAAGTAGATATGAAGGAGCACATGGGTGACCCCAGCACAGAGGAAGAAGCTGAGGTTGGAGCAGACGAAGTCCACAGTCAGCCAACCAGGATTCAAACTCACAGCTGTAGGACTGCAACGGTCTCTGAGTAAAATGGACAAGCTCTGCGTAAGATGAAGGACCGACATAAATTCACACTAATGTTCTGAAGGCCTCATGGTGGGAGGGAAGGAAAAATGATCAGCTCCTGAGAAATGACAGGATGTGGGACTGGGGGCCTATGGAGGGGGAAGAGGAGATAGAGGAGAAGAGGAGACCACAGCACAGGGAGGCCGACTGCCCATGCCTGTCCCTGAAGAGATTCTTTCTCTTCCAGGGTCATGCAAACCTGGCTCCAACGTACTAGACAATGGTCAGTGTTCTGCCACCAGACACATGGATGATAGGTACCTTAAGATGAAATTTTAGATTTTTAAGCTGAGATATTATTCCCCCAAATCACTACTATTTGAAGAAAGAAGACCAGAAGTTAAGAAGTGGAAATATAAATTGCTTGGTCCTAACCTACAGAGGAGCATTAATGAGTGTCTTTGTAGTCAGGTCGGGGTCTGCCATGAAAACGCCCGGCACTCGGTTCCCCTCAGGACAAACAAAACACAACTCAACACAGACTCCAGGGGCCCGGCTGGCTTATGGCAGAGTGAGAAGGAGCTCCAGGCTTGAATTCAAGAACCTGAGTTGAAACCTTAGTAAGTCATTTCGTAACCTCCCTCACCTTCCTCCCACCATCAGTTGTTTCTTACCCTGTAAAAGGGAAACCGTTACCAGCCCAGTGCACAACAATGGGATTCACCATGGAAACCAAGTGGCACAAGGCATAGTTGCCAACCATGTAAGACACACACGATCTTTATATTTTGTGGATCTTATTTAAAATTTTTTCATCTTTTTTTGTAGTACTGTTGCCTCCACTTTCTCCTCACCTTCCTCCCCCACCCCAGCCATCCCCATCTACCACCCTCGATTCTACCCCCACTTTGGTTTTGCCCATGTATCCTTTTATTTAAAACTTTTTTTAATGAACCCCTGCCCAACCCCCCAAAAAGCAGATGTTTTGTTGGGAGAAGTTTCTATCAATTAATAAATTTCCTGATTACTAAATTATATCCAGTTTTACCCAATATCAAGAGTCCCACAACCTAGCACAGGGTTGAAAACTTCACCTGAAATGTAATTTTATTATGACTCGTATCTTAGCAATTTTCCCGATATATCTAAGCAAAATGCAACACTAAACTAACATCTCTATTCCGTCTTTTCTTTGCCTTTGTCTTTCCCTATCCTCACATTCTTAATGAAGTGCTAGGCAGCCTGAGATTTCTAGGCATATTCCCTGGTGGTGATTGTAGCATCTTCTTTTGAGTAGGTAGTCTGGGGACCCGAGAAAGTCATGCAGATAAGCTGGGCTCACACCTCCCTCTCCTTGCTTCCCCCTCATACCCGGAACTTAGTCATGAGTGGGTGTCAGACAGCACGATGCCAGTGCTCACAGCGAGATGGCTCGTGTAATCAGCACCGCTGAGTTCCTCCTCTGTGCCAGGCTCTGTACAAAGGAACGCAGATGAGAGTGCCCTGCCCAGGAAGCTCACTCAGAGCCTCGAGGGGAAGTTGTTCAAGGAAACCAGCAAGTGAGATCCAGTGATATCCTTTTATAATTGGTAAAAACAGACATGTGAGTTAGATCTACACACGAAGTTGTTTCGGCACCTAAACATAACGGTAAAAATTTCCGACTTGTCAGCACATTTACTGACAATCCATATGTTTCTCATCATCAGAGCATTTGGCACAGCGTGGGTCCAGACCCATTTGTCAAAGTTTTTATGCTCGAATGTTCCATGAGGTTATTTGAACATGGTATTGACACCACCCATGGAAGTTAATTTCCCATAGATGATGAACAGTAACATCATACTGTTAAAATCATCAGATTGTCAAATAAGAACAAGCTACTACTTGAGGAAATTTCCAATGACATTTGTTGACAGAGCCACTGATTTAATTTATTTTTTTTCTTCTACCAGAGAAAAACAATCAAAGGACACAGGGTGAACAAAACATGCATTAAACAGGATTGATCCAAATGACAGGCAGGGAGGCCCAGGCTGGTAGAGTCCATACTGAGAGGTTTGAAGCTAAAACCTTTAGTTCTACAATCAGAAACAAGATTTACAAGGGTGAAGAACTAGGAGGAGGGTGGGCCGGGAAACAATGAACACAGACCTTCAGGAAGAACCATCCTTTTGACAAGGATTTCAATCAGATATGTTGTTCATCTGCCAAATTAAATTTCAGAGTGACACATGCACAGGCATTAAAATGCTGGCAAAAATGAGTTAAAATCCCAGCAATTAATTTATGGATTTGAACTGGTATTGAACTCCTGAATGAACTCAGAACTGGGAAATAATTGAGACTTAGATCATACAGAATTGAGAGAAAACTTAAAAATCTTTTTGACCAACCCCATCATCTTCTAAGATGAGAAAACTGAGTATCTGAGAGGGGTTAAAGGACTTGGTCAAGGTTACTAGACGATTAAGGGAAGTGGCAGGTCTAGAAAATACAGTCCATGTTTGAGGGTAAGTATAAAAACTTGAGAAGTCAGGACACGAAATGAAAGAGGGCCCAATAATGCAATCCAAGCAACAGGGAAAAAAGCTGCTTTAGAGTTTAAGGAAATAGAGTTAATCATACTAACGAATTAAAGGTAAGGCTATTTTAATAATTAGTGAGAATTGCTTAATTGAGAATAATCATTTTTGTCAATGCTGATCATATAAATAAATTATCTTCAGGTGGAGAGTTTTCCAGAGCAGCCTTAGTTCCTAAGGCACTGGAGACTCACTCTCCAGGAAAAATAAGGGTGACTCTGCCCCTTTCACTCCCCCAGATTTGTAGAAAACTCAGCTACAAGCCCTACCCTACTGGGCACGTCCCTGGGAGTCCCTCGTCTCAGTCCCAGCCTTTGAGGAGGAAACACTGAACTGCCATGAGAAGATCCACCTCCCGCACAAGGGAGACGTTAGAACAATGACCACAGGGGCAGTGAGTTCTTAGGTGAACTTTCCCAGGATGTTCCATTCATGAAATACTGCAGAATCAGCCATCTGGACATGTGTTTCTAGGGGATTTGGCTCATAAATATCATAAATGGCTTAGGGTCCAGTGGCCCCTCAACTTTTGGACTTTACAGACCATTGCGGTATACTTTCAAATGAATTCAAGGCACTCACTGGTAACTTTCTGCTTTGCCAAGTACATTTAGGAACACATATTGATGGTGTACAAGAAGCATCATTTTAACCACAGAGAGTAGGAAGGAGATGTATAATGAAAACAACACAGTCCTCAAAGTTGAACTAGTTCAACTTTTTGAAAATCTATATTGCCCTTCTTTTTAAAATTTCACACTAGACCAGTGAAAACTTTGTTGTGTTTAGCTCCAATCAATCCACAGACAGCATTTGGAATCTCTGATCCTATTCCATTAGAAAATACCTCTGCCACCACGTGTTATTTATTCAGAATATCTACTGACTGCTTTAACAGAAAATAGACCTCAAGTAAGATGGGAGACTTCAACAAAGATACTACAGAGTATTGCAGACAGAGTTGAGGACACAGGGAAGACGAGGCACCCATGACAATCACCAACAGGGGGTTCTTATTTCCCCCAGGCCTGCGAGCCACAGGAGTGTCACCAGGCCCAGGAGAACTGGAACCACAGAGGAGGGACCAGCCTGTCACTGTAGCCATGTAGAAACACAGCCACTTCCAGAAAATGCATTCAGAGTGGGGAAGGAGTCGCAAAAGCTAGTCTTCGCCTCCTCCTGATGTCCCCCAGACCCCTGCTGGGACTTCCATTGGCCAAACCCACCTGGAAGCCAGGAGGCAGGGGAGCCCAGGTGATATAATCGCCAGGGGCCAGCCCCCTAGGCCTAAGGAAGCACAGCATAATGAAGAATAGATCTGATGGGGGGGCGGCAGGGGCTGGGAGGGAGAAGTGGAGAACAGCCAACAGAAAACAAATCATTCAAGAATCATAATAGGTGATCATTCTATTTTTGAGTTCCTTCAGTTGTTAGAGACTTAAAACTATGGGCTAAACAGCAAAAGAGCAGGCATGAGGGTGTTCATATTCTCACCTTTATTATACCACTCTTTCTGTTCTAGTGCCATTTTCCTGTTAAAGATTTCAGTATTTTTATATGAATTAAGTTCCAGACACCATAAACTTTGCTTACTAAAACTCACTTGTCCTGGATAAGTTTGGGATTTATAACTATTAGTCATTCAGTTCCAATAACTGTTTGCATACTTTGTCTTCTTGATTAGCTCTTAAATCATGTGTCGTGGTCTGGGAAATTGTTTTATTAAAACTGAAACTGATCTGATTTTAGCTATTTCTAAGGAGGTAAGTAACACAATTCCCATTAGTAGAGGGTTAAATTCCAAAACCATGACAGAGGCTTAGGAGGAAGGGATAAAGGAGACACTCAGCTCTCAAAAATTCTGTCGGTTGTTCTTGATGATAAAAGGCAGAAGCTTTTTCTCTAAACACATTACTGAGGCTCTGGGCCTCCCAAGTGAGACCCAGGGCCACAGAGGACAGGTACTCAATGGCTCTGCATAATAATGGGAAAGAAACCGACCTTCCAGACAATGTAGGAAACCTGAGAGAAGAGTGTGTTGCCAACATGGCAGGAAGTGGGAGCCTGTGGAGAATGGTGGTCACCTGTGGCAGGAGGGACAAAGGGCTCTAAGGAACAGGGATGAGTGATGTCTGAGTGACTTTGTATTCCATAATGTGTTGCTCCCTTCATAGAGAGTCGAACTTCAGTAAAGTCTGATATGCATACAAGTGCCTTGTAAGGAGAGCCTAAAAGAAAACAAAAAAGAGCCTAGTTCCACTTGTGGCTTAGCATGAAGCAGGGAAGACAGCAACTGTGGGAGGCAAGACTCTAACACAGTTGAGAATCCCCAGCAGCAGACCAAGAGATCTGAGGAACCAAGAGATCATGAGCCCTCAGGAATTCACAGGACCCCCAAGGAAGCTGTTGGACCATTCTCAGAAAGCCGGATAGGGGCTCAAGCCAATGCTATTTAAATTGCAAGAGAGAGTGATCACAGAGGACTTCCGAGTCCCACAAATAGGGTTCTGCTTTTGAGAGACCCGAGTGATTCAACTTGCTACCTTTAAGGAACTGAAGTAAAATCTAAATTCATGGACTGAAAAATTCCATGCTGCCTCCAATGCCGACAGTGTGCATTTTTTAAGCACAAGACTTAAAATTTATATTTGCCAGTAATTAGCCCTCAAAATATATACATGAAAAGAGTCATAAGTAAAAAGAAAAAGGACAGAAATTTCACTTTTTACTAGGCCACAACACTGTAGTGTTTGGACTAAGCTACTGTTTTGCTGTACAATATAAGCTACATACTGTTCACTCCCTTTTCTCTCCTTTTCAAGCAGTAGTCTGTCCAATTGTGATTTTTAGAGTCTTACTAACTTCCTTAAGATTTGCAAAATGTTTAAAATAAGCCCACCTAATCTCACTATCATCCCGTTAAATATTTTGGTATTTGCCATCCCATATAAAATTATTGTTTAGAACAAGGTATATGGCAATAGTTCTACAAAGGAAGTATGGAGACTTCAGTACAAGGCTTGCTGTACTTTGAAGACTTGGATGAGCATGAATAAGTTTTTTGCTTTTCTAGACCTCAACTTCTTCATCAACAAATGAAAAGATTAACTGTTGATTGTGTAAGGCTCTATGAGTAAAAGATAGTTGGCATTCTAAATAAATCCATGAATGACTCCAATTTTCTTTCTCTTTCCTCCTTCTCCCATATACTTGTTCTATCAGTTTACCAGCAATGATGGAAAAATTCATTGTTGAGCCATCTTAAACCCTGTAGCAATTAATATGGAAACACTGGCTTGACTGTTCTACTTCTAGGTAAACTTCAGCCATTCATCATACCTAGACTAAATATGAGCCAGACAAATACTAAATTTTAGGGATTCAAATTAGGAGTAAAATGAATCCCTGATCTTGAGGAGAGTCTAGCCTAGAGAGAAGCTGGAGCCATAAATAATTAAAGGTCTGTAATAAAGTTATATATAAAGCCCAAGGGAAGATAAATATAGTGATTAAATTTTCCAAGGGAATGAAGGCATCAGAAAAAGTTCTAAAAAGGAAGGACTCTTTCAAGTGGTCCTTCCACAGTGCATCGGAGCCCACCAGGTGAGGAGAAGAAGGGTGTGCACATGCCAAGGTACTGGCATATGCCAGCAGGTTTGGGTTATGGAGAGTAGCCTAGTGGTAACAGACCATGAAGTATGCAGAAGGGGAGGAAAGTGGAGATAAAGTTGCAATGGTAGATAGAATGGTAGTCCTTTGTGGCAAAGGCTGTTAATTGTTCATAATAATCCATTTCTTAATAAAGGAATTTCCATGTTTTAGCTGAGCATGTGGCCAACCAGCTAAACACTACATTTCTGTTGGCCTTTTTGACACCTTGATGTGGCCATGTGACTTAGTTCTAGACAATGAGATTGTAAGAAGGGATTAAGTGCCCCCTGTGCCACCTTTACCACAAGACCTGGGTACGAATTCCCCTGGCCTGGTTCCTTTCCCACTGGCTAGCAAGTGGAAACCATAGTAGCAGCCATTTAGAACCCAAAGATGGCAGTTGCCCTACTCAACCCTGGATGACCCAGCTCTAAACATTGTGTGGGAAAGACAATCTGTCCTGCTTAAACCATTGTGCTTTTTAATCTCTTTGTTATAGCAGCTCACCCTTGTGGGGGTTAAAAATATTAATACATTTCCTCTCACCTTCTAAGTTCTTCTAGGTTGTGCTAATAATGAAATTAGTGGAGACAATGAACAGGAGACACACAAGGTTTTAATTAATACATGTGCATGGGGAATCCACATAGGCATGAAAATTCCAGAGACAATGAGGCTACGTTAGGTATATATGACATTTTGGAAAAAGAAGAAGGAGGGAGACGGGGGCTTAGATTTCAGAAGTGAGAGTGGGAGATTTGTAGGTGGTTGGGGGAGAGCAGAACATACATGGCAGGAATCAGGCAACTCAGAGACAAGGGGACACAGTGGATATCTCACCGACAGAATTGGCATCTTCCTACTAGGGTGAAGATTCTAAGTTAAGGCTTCCTTCCCGAAGCAGGTTTCTCTGTCTGAATTATCTTGGGCAGGAAAAATGGGTGGGTAAGAGGTGGGGGTTGTCAAAGTGTTAGTGGTGGAAATGGAGCTCTTTCACGGAGTCCAAGGAAAGCATTCTAGGGACCCATGCATGGGAGGTCATGGCCTAATGGTAAGATTTATTGAAGCTGGAGCAAACACAAAGTCTGTCCAGGTTTAGCTCTGGTGCTCATCTCTGTCTGTCCCATTATGGAAAAAATTTCAGTTCAGTCTTCATCCAGTAAAAAGGGCAAGGTCCAAAAGTTCTGTACCATTGGCTCAGTACAGTACAGTCCTTGTCACCATCCAGTCTTTGTCTCCATCCAGCTGGCTTAGGCTGTGTCCCAGCTATACTCCAGCTGTCTGGGCCTAGGCCCACACTTGTAGTTCACTCTTGGAATCTGTTAGACCCACGTGGCTGCTATGGAGCAGAAACATCCAAGCAAACAGGTTGAGTGTGTGTTAGAGAGAGAGAGGAGGAGGAGGGGGAGAGGAGGGAAAGAGAGGAGAGAGAAAGGAGAGAGAGAGAAGAGAGGGAGGAGAGAGGATCCCTTCACTCCAAACGCTCCTCTCCACACCAGCTTGCCCCACTGGTCAGAGATGACACAGGGGTGGGTGTGGGGTAGATTTGTCCAGACCAGGGCAGTGGAGTGGTAAACAGAGCAGTGGATGGTACAAAGCAGGTGTCAGAGATAGAACTGATTGGTGTTGATGACTAACTCAGCCTCAGAACACAACAATTATTCATTTACTTGTTCATTATTAAGGAATGAAGCCAAGATTTTGTAGCCTGTTTTTTTTTCTTCTAAATTGGATTCGAGTTTTTTTTTTCTTGTTCTTTTCAAAGCTCACTGAGTTTATTTTTCTTGCTCTCTGTAGGAGTCTGGTGTCTTAGTGTTCAGAGACACTTGAAATAGGTGTCTCTGAAGGCTTATCACCTCCCTCTGTTCCCATTAGGGTGTCCCTATCTTCTTTTCCACATCTAACACAGACCACATGGAGCTTAAAACCACATTTACTGGCAGACTTCTTGGAAAACTGGAGGATGGCTTATTTTACCCCAGGCCATCATTAGCGGAGCATTCCATCCTTTGCTTAGACCAGTGCTCGGGTCTAGAATGGCATTTCAATATTTGTTTTGCTGTTCCTCGCTTGCCCAGAAGTGCTTTAATTAAAATTGGTATTCTAAATAATGCAGTAACACGGACATATAAAATTCTGGCCATTGTTCGGCAAAGAGCACAAGGAAACACACAGAGGAAGAGTGGAAAGCAGCTTAACCCTTCATGGCAGGTGTATTTGTGTCCTTGAACATTAACCCCATACATGATGGATCTAACACTTCAGAGGCTTCAAAACAATTCAATATTTCTTATGACTATCCTCTTAAAAACTCTGATAACTAAGCAATGTAAGTAGTAGCTGCATTTCCAAAGAAGAAGTAAGCTTAAATGGTTAGTTGACTTGCCCAAGCTCCCTTGGCTAGTGTAGCCTTAGAACTCCAAGAAAGTCACATCTCCACAGTCTGATCTTTTATTCTGTAACTATGGAACAATATATGGTAATATCAGAAAACAAAAAGATAGAATCTTATCTTTCAGGATGGTCTCTGCCCTTATACATTTGCTGTCTTTCAAATAACCCAAGTCATTTTGCAAACAAATGCCATTATTCCCAAAGAAATGAAAACACCTACAATATTACAGAAACACTCTACTGAAACCAGAAGCCCTTTTCATATAATAACAAAGGTTGCACTGTGTTTCTAGAGTTAGAGTTTCTCTTCTCAGAAACTGATTTATAGAGGAAAAAACATCAGTGACTGGCTGTGGGCTCCTTGGTAGAAAGCCTATCTCTCTCTCTCTTTACCTCATTCTCTTTCTCTCTCTCCATCTCTCCCTCTATCCTCCATAAAAGTCCTTACTGTTTTTCTCATGGATTAACTAAGAAATAAACATAAATTATGAATCATTTATAAAATTTATTATGAATCATTCCCAGTGGAATGATTAATATTACTATTAGAACCCAAAGTTTACAAGTACAAAAATTGTATTGCATAAAATGTATTAAGTAAAAATTAGTCAGAAAATAAAATATTCCTAAGAAAATTTAGTAGTGAGAAAACCGACCCATAAAAATTGCACTTTGTAGAAATAATGGCCATCAAAGAAAAAACTCATTATGGCCAAAGCTATAATCCTTTAAAAATAACTCATCAATGACAAAAATTAATGCTTGACATAAAATTTAAATGAAAAGAATTGATCCTAGTGAAAATAATTTCAGTAAAATAAAAATGAAAATGAAAAAATATGAAAAACCATTAAAAGCACTCTATTGAAAATTCATCAGGGAATTAAATTGTCCTAATGGTTTTCACAACAGAAAAAATACTTTTTGGAACCAAATTATTCAATATTGGTATAATCCTGACTGAAATGTTTACATTAAAAAATATCCTTGGGGTCAATTAATTATATCAAAATAAGAGCCACTAGCCCTGGCTGGTGTGTGGCTCAGTGGATTGAGCACTGGCCTGAGAACCAAAGAGTTGCTGGTTCAATTCCCAATCAGGGCACATGTCTGGGTTTGCAGGCCAGGTCCCCAGTAGGGGGTGCACATGAGGCAACCATGCATTGAAGTTTCTTTTCTCCCACCCTTCCCCTCTGTCTAAAAATAAATAAATAAATACATATATTTTTTTAAAGACAAAAAAATCTTTGGACCCTTGTCTTCCTCAGGGGCAGGGTTAAAAAAAGGCCACTAAAATTCCTCTACAAATGACATCAGATATCTAAAAGCCTACAATTTCCTTAGCCAGGAAAATGTCTTATCTGGACATGAGATTTTACCTCTTTCACATGAAGTTAGAATACATTATTTTTTCCTTGTTTCTAAACTTCTACAATTGTATGATTAGCCAGATAAATATAAAATTCTTTTAATTTTTTAAACTAAATTCCAAGTGAGTATAAACAAAAAGTTCATAAAAGTAAGTCAGAAATAAATCCAAGCAAAATTCCTTCTTGGACACATAATATGAAGATTTAGACAATGAATCATATAAATGCCATTGCTAAAACCATGAAATACTTTGTCAGCTCCATAAATAACAAAAAATGGTTTACTTTATAAACTGAGAAAAAAGTGTTTATTTTTTTATTCACTTTGAAATGTTGCAAGACAGAGGTATAATAGACACCGATTTTTCCATCCTTTCTACTGCTGGCCAGAGATAGTATTGAGGTTACAATTAATATTAAACTAGTCCAGGGATTTCAACCTTTTCCATCTCATGGCACACAGACACGAATTACTAAAATTTTGTGGCACACCTAAATAAATATTATATTTTTTGGTAATCTGACAAAAAATAGGTAGGATTTTGATTCACCAGGATGGCCATTGTGTTGGCTGTTGTCATTTTGTATTTGACAATCTAAGGGGAAAAGGTCAGCGCCCCTGACAAGATAGTCAGGTACTGCATGTTTTAGAAATTCTTGCGGCACACCAGTTGAAAATCGCTGAACTAGACACTTCATCCAGAGCAATCATAAGATAATAAAACACAGCCAGGCAATTTACAAGCAAAATTACTAATCAGAACATCAGTGCAAAAATTGGGTCAATTAAATAATGAATATGTTTCTGATTTGTGTGTGTGTGTGTGAAATGCTTTTCCTCTAGTTTTGGCGTGCATTTCCAACTTTGCTTAAAAGAGTAGACATTTAAGAAGATATTCCCATTTGAAAGCAATTTCATTCATTCCCATTTTCTGTTAAGGTGCTTAACATACCCACAGGTTGAACTTGACAACTCTTAGTGGAGAAGGAAGGGCACACGTTAGAATCCACTGCCCTGGAACAAACTGCCCGGCTAGAGAAACCAAGACCTTCAACTAGTCAGTCCTGCCATTCCCAGGCCGTGTGATGGATGGGTCAGTCATCAGAAAGAAGGGAACAAGCAAATGTGGCCATTTTTACTCGTTTTTCTGTGTGTTACTCCTATGATATACTTGATTATGTAAAACTAAACAGTCAAACAAAAACTTGGATTTCATACAGAATCATTTATTTTTTTTTAAAAAGTTGGGAGATTACTTTGCATATTTTATAAGAATTTGGGGCTTTCAAATAACAATTAAAAATTACAATAACAATAATTTCAACTAACGCCAACCAAGGCTCTCACTATTCTAAACTTGCATGTGTTTAATCTTTGCTAAAACCCCATGGGGTAGGTACAATTATTATATCCATTTTTGCAGAGAAGAAACTGGGGCTCAGACAGGTCTTACATCTTGCCTAAGGTCACACAGCTAAGAAACGTCAAGCTAAGGATTTGAATACAAGTAGTACAGCTCCAAAGCCTATGCAGTGTAGACTCCCAGAATAGTGTGGGTTTGGGGTGGGGAGGGTAATCGCATACAGAAATTTAAAGCCGTTTTATACAGCCGCTGATTGAGAACTTTAGGCATAAATTTTCTGTTTAATATGGAAGGCAACTCCCTCGCAACCGTAAATCTGAAGACCCTGATTTCTCAAGTCAAATTACATGTCCTTTCCTACATGCGGTTTTATTTTCTCATCTTAAAGTTCCCTTTCCTGTTTGATTACAATTTAATTGCAGTTTGAAGGTCAGTGTCCCTTAAGAATTCTAGGTGAATGTCCTTTTATTTCCTTCATTCCGTTTATAGGTCATGGCTGCCTTATCTCTTTAAACCTAACCAGTGTTATTTTATCAATTTCCATTTTGGGAGGATCAAGTGAGAGGAGTGATGGAATAATACCAGCCTACTCAATTATGTCTCCTTCATCCCTAACACCTCCCAGCTCAACCCTTTACAGTTCTGACAAGTCTTTGAAAATGACCAAATTCAGAAAGGCAATTGTGTAGTTTAAACCACTGTATTTAAATGAAAAAGTGAGATGGAAGCTTCAAGTTAAAATAAGTTCAATTTGTATTAAGTTTCACTGTAAAACTATGTATTCACCCCCTAATAATAAGGTGAGGCAGAAACGCTGTTATTCGTATAGAGTTGGAGAAGTCCAACCCTCATAGGAAGGCTTGCAGTCCTGCCAGTGTAGCCCATAAACCCTCCGACCCCTGACCCTTGTTTCCTGAGTCCTGTCTGGGTTGGAAGCACAGGGGGCTGCTGCTGGCCTGTTGACAGCATCCCAGAAGCTGTGCTACTGAGGCCATCCATCGCTGTGATTGGCCAAATAAATCACATCACCTCTCCTTGGTACTCCTCCTCTCTTCTCCCTTCGCAGCATTCCTTAGCAGGGTAAACAGCGCCATTTCAGCAATTTTAAAGGTGACTTCCAATAAAATATGTATGCAGATTTACTTCAGGGCCGGTAGGCTGAGCTGTAAATTTATACCAGGTCAACCATGGCAAGCCTTTCAATTAAAAAAGAAGAAAGAAAGTAAAGTTTCCATCAGCATTTATCTTTAAATGAAAAAGTCGTCTGGGCTTTTTTTTCATTTTTGTTTTCCTTTTTTTTTTTTAATGTGAAGGTATTTCTTCTCTCTTTTTTAATGAAAAAGGAAAAAATGCCCATGAAGCGCAACTGACTGGAGCATTTCAATACCCTGGGTTATAAACCTCTCGTAATGCTAGGAAATAAAAAGAAATCCTCAGTGTCACCAGCCATGGCTTCACATGGACCCTGAGCTTGTGGCTGGCACTGTGCATGCCTGACAGCCTTCACCTCCGGGTGCAATTTGAAACGCTGCCATTGGTACCGGCCCCCCCCGACACACACACACACACACACACACACACACACACACTCTCTCTTGTGAAAGCTGAGGGATTCACAGAGTCTGAGGCAGAAACCCCACTGAGCAGCCAGTGGGCTTCACAGTCTTTCTTCCCTTTCTTTCAAACCTGGGAACCCATCTCTTTCAAGGAACGCTGTCCTCCAGCCCCATAAATGGGTAGCCTTTGGCCTCCGCCAAACAAAAGACTGCAGATTGCTTTGTCCTTTTTATGTGCCAAGAATTTATTGGAGCCCATAAAACAAATTTCTGTAGCTGGGGAAACTGTGCCCTTTTTGTTTGTTGTTATTGTTGCTGTTTTTAATCTAGGCTACAGTCCAAAAGTTTGCAGCATGAGTGAACTGCTATGTTCTGCCTTCTAGTTTTATTTGGCCTGGGAAAAACAAACAAATGGCAGTGCTTAGCGTAACAGTATATGTTTATTAGAAGTTGCCGGTGTTTGGTGTTTGCCTGCTCACCTTCAAAATAAAATCTTAAGGGAGAATGCTAAAACATCAAGTCCAGGGTATAGAAAGCAATTCTTTGCCAAGTAGCAAAAGCATTAATCAAATCAAATGTATTTTTGTAACAACACTGTATCTCAGTGAATGGAAGATATATTTGTCCCATTTTAAAGATGGGCATACTGACTGGGTCCAGGACCCATCCATTCTAAGGTCACACACTGTAGGGTCACAAAATCAGTGTGAGGTGGATCATCACTGCCCCAGAGCCCTCACCCTTGCTGCTGGCTCCCTGCTTTATAGGATGTTGGAGATTAATTTAATTTCCAAGCATAACACTTGGTGTGAAAGCCACATTAGACAAAATTTGTGGCCATGCCTGATTCATTTTACATCAATTCAAATGTATCTCTCATACTACTGAATGTTCCAAATTTATCAGAGCTTTTGTTTAAGTCCAAAGTAGGAATTGACTCATAGAGAAAAGGGGAAAAATGACACTTAGAATTACAATAACAGGTCATGCCTACTTCTGTGACATAGCATGCTCTTTTGAAGATTTAATTCATCTGGAAAGTATGACATGCATAAAGCCTGGTGTCAACTGGGGAAGGAAATAAAGAGTTGCATTTGTCAGAGTTCTGCAGTGTCTAGAATGATGTGCAATAAAAGTAACATAACAACCATGTCCTCACTCTCCTTTCATGCCTGAGCTCTTCCAAGTGCACTGACCTTGTAATTCTTGGAAATAATACACTTTGCAGGAAGTTACGAGGGGGGAACCACCAGAGGCAGAGAAGATGGACTTTGTCCTGATGCCTAGAACATCCTACATGACTATGGGTGTGTGGTGCCCATGGGTGGCTTGCAGGGGTAGATACTGGCTGGCATGTCAGGAAAGTAACAGAACCGGGTGGAGCATCAGCAGAGCTTTGCCTTTCCTTGATTGTAGCTTCAGGTTTGGTTGTCTTTTCATTCTTCTTATCATGGCATCCGCTAAACTACTTTGGTATGGAATTAGCCTACAAACCAATTATACCTCTAAGCTTGTATTTGCTACTGTTTGCACAAATATGTTAGGCACATAAAGTATATCACATTTTAATATGCTCCTTTAAATAAGCAAATGCTTGACACCTGCGATGAGTCCTCTGTTACCATGTGCAGAAGAAAAGTACAGCCATGCAAAGTGGCAGGGGACGCTAGTTGATGTGGTAGCTCCCTGACACTGGCAGATGTGCCACATTGTCACCTAAAAACCTGGAGGTTCACGGGAGGGAGTTTTCACAGCAGATAGAAAGGTAACAAAAGGACAGGAATCAGCAAGAGTAATACATTCTCCAAAGAAGCAACAACTGTGCCAACCCCAAACACACTATAAATACCAGGATGAGAGCCAAGTTGAGAAATTCAAACAGAAACGCAAGCAGCTCCTTTTCTGAGTACTTGGCTAGAAGGATTCAGGTGTTCTGAGGGGCAGAAAAGTTATTCATGGGCATAGAGATTTCTTGATCTTTGGAATTCCGCATTTCGGTGTCACTCAGCTCTCTCTCCAACTCGTTCTTTCATGTTATTCACTGGCATCTCTGAAGGCTCAAGGAAAGTCAGCTTGAAGGGAAACCATTGTGTTCCCCAGCTAGATTGCTAATCCTTCCATTTTTCTCATAAAGTAACAGCTATATTTGCCTCCTTTTAAAGAGGCCACTGAAGCGGAAGGGGTGTGCGTGTGTGTGTTACTAAGGACATCTGTCTCCCAGCTGCGAGGTGCCCCGCACAGCCTCCGACCCGCCCCTTTAGCACAGCCGCATCTCATTTTATCAGAGACGTGAAAAAGTGCACAGTCCCAGAGACTTGGAAGACGACCCCGAAGCAGCTCTGTTTTCTGCCAGCCTTGCCAGACCCCTCTCCGCCTCAGGCGTGGGCCCAGCAGGCCGACAGTGCGCTCCCTAGGCAGGCGGTGCCGGCAGAACACGCGCTCAGGGCGCGCTGACCAGATGCTAACGTGGCCGCAAGAGGCGCGTGTCCAAGCCTAGGATGTCAACACATCTGCCAGCCCGAAGTCGTCCCACCCTGGGTCAGAGGGCTCTGCCAACTTCAAACCAACATAAGTAAACAAACAACAGCTTCTGTAAGGGGAAAAAAGTGATTGACCTGAAAGGAAATGCTATATATTCCCAGTGACTTTTCTGGAAGCTGCACACAACTTTATTTCACAAAGTAATGTGTTAGGCTATGGTCTAGCTAAGATTCTCTTTTTCCCAAGATCTTAAAGGCCTTTGTAATTTCATTCATCCTCATGAGTGCACATGATGAAACACTGGCTTCCATGAAAGAATGCAAATGGAGAAAATACGTGTGTAAATAAGTATATATGTATATGCACATATGTGTGCACAAAATATTACATTTACAAAGGCATAAATATTCAAAGACGCTTCTCATTGTGTCATCTTAACATTCAAAACAGCCCAAATGCCCTGGATTAAAAAGCATTGACTGAACTGTGATGAAGTCTTCCAACTGAATAATGTTCAGGCATTACAAGTACTATATTTGCAGCTATAGTAGACTTGAAAATGTTCATGATGTAATCGTTTTTTAAAAAGCAAGATTGCAAAATTGTTTTTATGCTATGCATACACTTATATAAAAATAATAAGTGCATATGGACAGGACCTGAAAGGAAATAAGAAAAACGTGGTGGCAAAATCTTTACTCATAGGAGTGGGAAACTTGAGAAGTATATACCTCTTTGCTTGTGTTTGTTCAATGTCACTATCGTGCGGTTTGAGTAACAAAGGAGTAATATAAAAAGAGTAGCTGTCCATGTTACATGGCACCTGCTTCCTATATTATCTTCAAGGAATGCAAATGTTCAGGTGCAGACTGTAGGGTGCTGTCGGCTTCTGGCTTTCTCAAAATTGTAAAATTTGGAAGGTATTGGGTAAAAGAGTCCTGCAGAGAGAATATAATGTGTTCCAAAACCCTACTGGAGACGTGTCTCAGCTCTGCTTTGATTTTAAAAGCATCTATTCTACCCAGGCCCCATGCGTTCTCCCCTGCAAGGACAGGACAACTTTGAGATGCCAGGCCCACCTGAGTCTGAATCTCTTGGTTTTAGGAGGAGCAGTGTGCTCCTGGAGGCATGAATTTGATGTTTCCAAGTTAATGTGTAACTAAGCAATCCAAGCACAAATAGTTATTGAGCATCTGAGACATCAAAGGCACCTTGTGAAATATTATGTGTGGTGTTATGTCCTAAGAAACAAGCATTAGATGTGCGTTATCACATTTGATCCTTAAAGCAATCCTCTGAGATACATGCCATTAATACCCCCATATTGCAGATTAAGAATGTGAGATTTGAAGATTAATCAGCTGTTCAATGGAATGAAAATTAAGTAGCCTGTGGCTCCATCTAATAGACCTACTCTCCCTGCCTTTCTGAATTCTCATCCAGGTGCTTTTTAACTTTTTACAGCATCAAAGCCCACGAGGTTTTCTCTAGATAAGCCAGTGATTTCCTTTAACTTGGAGATGCATAATATGAGCCATGAATGGCAGCCCCTGTGGAACAAGATCCAGATCCTCCCAGCGGGTGGCCTATGTCTAGGATAGGCAGCTCCCATAGGATAACCGTGGAGAAACCACACAGAAAACAAGAAGCTGCCAGAAGACCAAGTAATTGCTGGGTGAGGGGGTGTGTTTCACCCAAAATTCATGGAGCGTGGACTCCCCAGCTTAAAAGGTGACTCCTAAAACCATAGAGATTGGCAGTGGAAGACAGGCACCTACTTACCCAGAGGTCAAAAAATACATAGATCAGAAAATAGCTCAATTTGGGCCAAGGAAGCCACCTTGAGCTGAGCCAGCAAAAAAACCACCATCTGGAGGTTTGGGGCCACAGGAAGGGCTGGAAGAGCCTTCCAACAAAAGCTTGCAGGCCACGGCCCTTGAGGGGCTTGCTCAGGATTTGGGACTTGGGCAGACCTCACCAAATAGCTTGACTCTAAATTTGCAGGTGCAGAGTTTGCACTCTAAAACCCTCATGCAGGGATGCAAGTTAACCATGCATTGTACTTGAACCATTGCCCTATATTGGACTTTGTTTTGTTTTGTGTTTTGTGGTGGTGGTGGTCGTGGGTTTTTTTTATTGATTGATTTTAGACAGAGGAAGGGGGACAGAGAAAGAGAGAGAGCGTGCTCAACATGACTTGTTGTTCCACTTATTCATACACTCATTAGTTGCTTCTGGTATGTGCCATGACCAGGGATTGAACGCACAACCCTGGAATATCGGGATGCCACTCTAACCAACTGAACTACAGACTGTAGGAGAGGAAGAGACAGAGAAGGCAAAAACGTAGGAACAGGGGTTTTGATAGAGAAAGCTGTTCTTTGAGTGGAAACAATAAAAGAGAAACTGAAAATGACGGAATGCCCCGGCCCTCCACCCCTTGATGCTGAACCTTTGTACTGGGTCACAGTGAAACGGCTGAGTTCAGGGTGGTGTGGTGAGCAAAGCATGGGCCCTGAAGCCAGGAAAGACCAGGTTCAGGCCCAAATCTCCCCTTCCTAGTCGCACGACCTTGTGCAAGTTACTCCAAATCCCTGAACTTGCATTTCCTCCTCTGTAGAATGAGACCAGGCACACTTGCCTCCCAGTGTTGCTGTGAGGTGTGAACGACATAAAGTGCATGAAACACCCAACACATAAGCACTCCACAAATGTAGGCGGTGTCCCTCTTTGATTCTGAGACTCACCTTTATTAGCCAGGGGGCTCATCTGGACCAATCAGAATAGTACTATATTTCAAACACTGTAGTCAAGAGCCTGAGGTGACAGGATTCTTCAGTCTGTTTCTCAAAGAACATTAAAGATTGAAATATGTAATCTTTTTTCTTCTCTTTACTTCCCTCCTTCCTAGTGGTGTGCTGAACTGTTCTAGCCAGTTGACTTCACATTGGTCCCTGGCAATCAGCCTTGCTGGGAGTATTTACACCACGGAACGCAGCAAACACTGCAAATCAGGGCCCCTTTTGGTTTACAGAGAGTTAGCTTATCAGCACCTCACAATCCAAACCCACAGCTACTTCAGAGCCGTTCTCCACCTGCCCCAGAAGAAAATCCTCCACACTCACTGGCTTCACAGCTTCCTTCCCAGGACACTTCCCTGCCTCTGCTCAGGTTTGAACACACAGACCCACCGTGCTTCTCTCGAGCTGTGGGGGATGGAAGAGAGCAGAGGCAAAGGCAGGACTGTCTGTGAAATAGGAGAGGGACGCAGTCAGAACTGCCGTGAACTCCCAGGTTAACAGTGCTCACCCCCGGGGGGGTTGGACAGGAACACTGAGAAGTTCATCTATACTAACTTTGTCCCATCTTCTAAGACTGGAGCTGCAGGACTCTCTCCTCTGGAGCCTAGCCCATAGTTTTTGTCTTTAAAAAAACATCAAAAGAAGCCACTTACTTATGCTGTGAATAAGGTTTGTTAAGTCCACCTTTACGTTCCCCTCAGGGGCCATGTTCCCTGTGGCCACCACCCCAGATGGTACCTGCAATCAGTTATTCTACCTGTGCTCTTGGAGGGCCTCAGCACACATGACTTTACCAACTCCCATCCTTGGGCCACCAGGGCTGGCCCGGGGCATGGATAGCCCATTCATTATACTACATTATTATATAAACCCAACAGGTTAAAACCCAAGAGGAGATGGACCACTGTACAAAGCTTGGCAAGCCAGTTTGCCTGGGGGTGTAGACAGCAGTTTTCTTTCTCAGTCAAGCCAAACCAACGACACTGTCCAGTTGCAAGGGGTGTGTTCCATGCTGGCATTCTGTGGCCACCATGTGGTTCTCCCTGCAGTGGTCCCTGAGAAAGCTAGTCTCCTAGGTGGCAGTTCTGTCCTCCCTTTTGTACATACCTTGAGATTGGCAAGTGTCCCAGGCAAGACAGTGCTGGCAGTCAGCCGTCATCTGGCAGTGGGATTTGTGTAATTATTAGTGAACTTGCAGACCATAGGCTTCTCAGAGCCACTGTGGGAGTGAGGAATCTCCTAAGTTCTCCTAAAAGATTTACTTCGGTTTTTTTCCTCAAATATATGGTGAAGCAAATATATTTAATCCACAGGGATGGCCCTAGGTGGAGGAAGGGCAAAAAAGCAACATTTACTTGGCCCTCACTGTATGTCAAGCATTGTTTTAAGCACATACCTCATTTGGTGCTTACAGCAACCTTACGAGGAAAATACCATTGTAAAAGAAAAACCCGCTCCTGTGTGTCTCTCCTTTCCTTTCACACTACTCGGCAACACTGCTTTACTTATGACACTGGATATCTTGGCTTTCTGCACATCAAGCAATTTGGGGATTCCAGCTGGGGGTCCCAAGGTTTAATTCCATTATGATGCTATATTCATGGAGTCAGAGTCAGATCCTATGAGACTGCCCACCTCCCACTTCAGACATCCACCTCAAGTCACCTGTGCCTCCTCTGCGAATCGGGGCTTCTCGTGATCCTCGCCTTGGGTTCAATCAACTTACTGGACAGGACGCAGAACTCAGGAATAGCAGTGGCCTTCCTGGATCACCAGTTCCTTATGAAGGGTATCACTCAAGAGCAGCCCGAGGCACAGGACAAGGGGTGGGGAAAGGGGCTTCTGTCTCCTCTTCAAGCACAACACTCTCCCAGCACCCCCGCAGATCCCCCAACCCAGAAGCACTCCAACCCCTGCCCTTTGGGGTTTTGTGGAGGCTTCACTACATAGGCTTGATTGATTAAGTAGTTGGCCATCAGTGACTAAGCAGTGTCCAGCCCAGAGACTGGGGAGTGGGCCTGAAAGATCCAACCCTCTGATGGCTTGGTGGCTCCCCTGGCAACCAGCCCCCATCCTTAAGGGTTTCCCAAAAGTCACCTCATTAACATAAGCTCTGGTGTGTTCCAAAGGGGCTTGTTAGGAGTGACAAAAGACAGATGCTCCTTTCACTTTCATTGCCCTTGTACTTGGGAAATTGCAAAGGCCTTAGAAGCTCTGTGCCACAACTGGGAGATAAATATGTGTGTGTGTGTTTATAAATATATATTATATATAAATATATTTAGTTTTCATATATATTAACTATATATATTTAGTTTATATATATATATATATCTTCTTGTAAGTTATAATACTACAATCTCCATTTTGCAGATCAGTAAATCAAGGCTCAAAGACATGAAATAATTGCCCATGAGCTAACAACTGGTTGGATAGTGGTTAAGCCAGGATTTGTACCTGGGTCCCTCTGTCGCAGAATTCCCTCTAAGGTGTGCTGTGCTACCTGAATGAGCATTGAACACGTAGTAAGATGGTCTGGCCAGGTAGAGCGTATGATGAAGAAAAAGCTGCCATAGCAGGGGGTCAATATCTGTGTGAGCCAAGACTTCCACTCCCACTATTAGGGACACCTTGCAGCAGAGCATCACTCACCTGAACAACTTAAGCAGCTGAATAAAGCTCCATGCCTAGGTATAAACCTTTGAGACTTGAAACCAGGACCTCAGATGTTTGTAAACCAATGTTCATAGCAGCATTATTTACAATACTCAAAAGGTGGAAACAATTCGAGTATCCATCAACAGATGAATGAATAAACAAAATATGATAAACACACATAATGGAATATTATCCAGCCATAAAAAAGGAATGAAGTTCTGATACATGCTACAGTATGCATAAACTTTGAAAATATTGCTCTAAGTCAGACACAAAAGGACAAGTATTGTATAACTCCACTTGCATGAGCTATTTAGAATGGGCAGATTCTTAGAGAAAGAATAGCGGTTACCAGGGCCCGAAGGGTGTAGGGCATAGAGAGTTATTGCTTAACGAGTACAGTTTCTGTTTTTCAATCTGTTTTCCAGATTGAAAAATTCTGGAAGCAGATGGTGGTGATTGGTAACACAATATTGTGAATGTATTTAATGCCACTGAAGGGTAACACTTAAAATAGCTAAGATTGTAAAGTCTATTTATGTGTATTTTACTCATTTTTTTAAAAAACCTTTTAAAAAATATTAAACAGGAAAAAAAAGGTGACTGGAAAAATATCTCAAAACCTTAATAACAGTCTTCTCCAAGTCGCTCCCACTCGCCCTCCCCCTCCCATCTCTCACCCTCTCCCCTCCCCTCCCCTCCCCTCCCCTCCCCTCCCTCCCTGCCCCACTCACCTGCACTCTCTAATTTTCCTCAATGCATGTGTATTCCATAAATTTTTTAAACTCTGAATTTTACTTTTTAAAAAAGGAAGAAATAAAACCAATATGGTAAGATTAAACGAAATCTGTGTTTTACCTGTCCACAAATACCTTGGGAATACAGAGGACAGCGTCTGGGTTTTACTAGGCCTGGCAGCAACCGTGACAGAAGGGCCTGTTTGGGGGGCTCATAAACGGGGCTGCGTATCATCTTGCCCTAGGAAACCTCGCCTGGAAGGGACATAGCCTGGGTCTCGGTTACCCTGATCGTTCTGTGGATCTTTAGCTCTGTGCTGCCGCCCCACCCAGGGCAAGACAGGTGAAGCCTCCCGCTTCAAAGAGGCACTTCCCAGGGGAAGCAGCTGCCCAGCTGGCCAGGGGCACTCTGCAGAGATTAGGAGAGTCGGGCAGAAACACCCCAGCAGAGGGGGAAGGGGTGGAAACACCAGCTAGTTTCTTTCTAGGACTCCACGTCCCTCAGAGCACTGCCAACACCTTGCAGCAAGCCTTCTCCTCGTTTCTTTTCTCCCCTTGAGCTTCTCACAAGGACTAGTTTAAAATCAGAGAAAAGAGAGAGCTAGTTCTGTTGTCTTGGTAAGCATGTCTCTGGCCCCTGCTGCCCTTCCCTCTGTGCAACAGAAGCATAAACCGTACTGTAGCCATGCCTCTCAAATGGAACAAAAGTTTGGGAGCTGGGCCTTACCTTGGAATTGGATTATCAGGCAAGGGTCTGGGGCACTGCTCATTTGCCCAGGTTTTGCCCTGATCTGGTTTGACTGAGAGACCAACTGACCTGCTAGGGAGGGGGATGTGACAAGCTCCCTGCAGACCTGTCTCTTAGACTGGTGGTCATGCTCACAGCACGCATTTCAGGCAGACAAGTTTAACGCACAAGTCAGGGAGATATTGGCCCTTAACGTGAAAGTGCCTTAACTGTTAAATGGCTCATGTGCCAGACTCCTAAATAAGGTGCTGAGGATTAAAGAGACCATTTCTTTCGGGACTATGCCCAGAAGGCTACTGGTTTTAGTTCAGCCATTCAATATGGTACCAAAGAACAGGCAGCAATGTGAAAAACTCTTCTTGCATCTGAGAAAACCTCATGGCCATACCCTAGAATTTCATTCTTTCTGTTTTCAACCTGAGGTCCTGTGATTTCAGAATTGAACTCTCCTTTTTCATGTATTTTTCTCCTTTGCAATAGCCAACTCTCCGCAGTAGCAACTTATGTGTATAATGTACATAGAAGTTTATTCTCCAGAGAAACTGAAGTGGAGACTGTAGGCTCTGGGCCCCGGTGATGTGCTCGAGAGGGTGTGTAAGGGCTTGCAAGAGCCAGTTGTACACGTTTTCCCCAACTCTCTTCGTACATTTATATTGTGTTGGTAACTCAAAGTCATCCAAGGGAGGGTATTCACACCTAGAAATTAGCAAAAACTAGAAATCATGGGTTTGTCTGTTTACTTGTTTACTATTTGTTTGTTTGTTTGTTTCCGGAGGCCAGTGTAAAGCTCAGAAATAGATTGTTGAAATCAGCATATTGATGGTCGGACCTCAGACCAACTTCTTCCCCTTCCCTGCCCTTGGATGCAGCAACCAGGTGGGGCCTTAGCAGTTTATCTCTGGAAAACCAACTGGTCCCAGAGATAAAGACCTGCAGTTATTGTAAATACTGTTCCTCAACAAACAAAAGAAGCTGTTGTATCTATCACTCAAGGTCAATAAGCCCCACAAGACTTTCAAATCGTTTTATAACTCCTTATTTTAATTAGAAACTTACACCCAATTTTTATCAAAGATTTGTAGGAAACCCCCAACATGAAAGCAATAAAAAACACATTTTAGCAAAATAAGTGAAACAATTAGGAAAGCAAAGAAATATTCAGAAAGCTAAAAGATGCTATTGCAACTATAGGATAGACTAGTAGGCTCCTGCATTACTTACCTATTACCCCACATGACAAATCACAACAGATTTAGCAGCTTAAAACACCTATTTGTTTATTTACAGTTTTTGTGGGTTAGGGCTACAGGTATTGCTTGACTGTGTTTTTGGCTGGGTCTCAGCAGGCTGCAGTGAGTGTTTCTGCTGAGCCGTGTTGCTTTCTGATGCTTAGGGCTCCCTTCCAAGCTCACGCAGTTGTTGGCTGAGTTCAGTTCCTCGTGGTTGTAAGAGGTTGCGAGTTCCAGTTGCCTTGCTGGCTGTCAGCAAGGCTTGCTCTCAGCTCCCAGAGGCTGACCACAGGTCTTAGCCAGGTAACATTCTCACTGGCCCTCTCACAGACGGCAGCTTCCTTCTTGGAGGCCAGTGGGAGAATTGCTCACTCTACTCTTTGCATATGGCATAGCCTAATCTAGGGAGTGACAGTCTCATTGGCTTTGCCATATTCAATGGGCAAGAAGCAAATCACAGGATCTGCTCCAATCCAAGGGTGGGAGATTACATTAGAGTGTGACTCATTGGGTCATTTGAGGGTATATCTGCTACAGTTGCTATGCAAAAAGATCAGGGAGCAAGGAAGATCCTAAAAATCTAAAGCCAAAAATAAAAGCTTTAAATAGAAGAGTTGGAAGGAAAAGTTAAGGAAATATCCCAGGAAAGAGAATAAAAACTACAAAAAATTAAATAAGAGACAAAGAACTTTTTAAAAGTTAGAAGAGCAGTTCAGGACACCCAACATCTAATTATTATAAGGTCCCAAAAGAAACAGAAGAAGGAGATGCCTCAAACTGCCACATAGACACATCCCAGACCAGAACGGCACAAGTCTCCACCTGAAAGGTGCCACTGGTGCGAGCACAACTGGGAGAGAGAGAGAGAAAGAGAAAGACAGGGAGGGATGCAGCCCCATCCGCCCCATCCCTGTCGATAAGGCACAGCACCATGAAATCCCAGCACACTTGAAGTGAAAAGAAAATCCTACTGGCTTTCCGAGAGGAAAAATAGATCAGATACAAAAAAAAATAAATGTCATCAGTCTTCTCAACAACAATTCAGGAAGCTAAAAGAGAAGGGAGCGATGCCTTCAGAATCCTGAAGGAAGTAATTTTAACAGGAAATTTCAAACCAGGCATACCGAAACTCATGTGATGGCAAGAAAAAGACATTTTCCATATTCCAGGGCCAAATACATTACTTCCCATGCATTCCTGATTAGCAGGTATATTGAGAATTTATTTTTGATGACACACAGGAGTAAACCAGAAAAGAGGGGGACATGGAGCTCAAGAAGCAGAGGATACAAATCAACAGATGTAGGGAAGCCCTGGACATTAGCATATAAACAGTCTTGAAGAGAAACAGTCAAGGTTGAAACAGCAAGCATGAGGGTTATGGGAGGAAAGTTTCCATTAAAGAAGGAAGATTAGAACAATTAGATTTTGTGATGTGATTAGATATGTAAAAAATATTAATGATAGGCCACTTGATAGATGTTTTGAAATTTGGGAATGAGGAGAATTGTAACACACATATGGACCAGCATGTAAATGGGGTGAGGGAAGCGACTCAACTCCTGAAAAAAAATCTGTAATCCTAGAATACATCTTAGCTCAGTAGTAAGTAATATGTAGCCACACTGACTGTTGATTTAAACAAATCTATAGGGTATGGGAAAGTTTGGGGATTTGTTTTTCAAGGATTTGGAGGTTGTCAGGGGTGTGGGTGGGAATCAGGGTGGGTTAGATTGCTTAATAACAGAAAGTAAAAAAAATAATGTTTCAAACTGGCCAATAAACAATAGCATTATTAACATGCTAGTGAGAAATGTGGAGAAACTGTATATTCCCAGAGAAAAAGGCAATGAAAAGAGTTGAAACACCTTGCTTGCCTCTGGGAAGTAGAAATGAGGAAAGCAGGTTGGTTACTTTTCATACTGGTCCATAGAGTAAAAATAAGAAAGAAAGAAGAGAGAAACTATGTAAATGTATTACTTTGGTTTAAAACAAAAGTTTTAACTGGAATATCAGGTTTAATTAAAACCTGTAAGAATCAAAACTTTTTTCCAGTCAGCATAAACAAACAGGAAATGCTGAACAGCTAGAGAGAGAGTCCCACCTCTCTGTTCAGTCAGTTTGAACAAAGACAAACAAACCAAATTTATCTTCCTTTTGTTACGACTTCCCACTGATTTGGGCGAATTCCCCTGAGTGCCTGTACTCCACTCCAAATGGCTTCTTGTTCTGAGCAGCTCCCGTCTAGACCGCAGGAGCAGCCCCTGCTCAGTGTTTGGAGGATGGAATTGTACGTTCTGCTCAGCTCTGTCTGCACGGCACTTCCTCCAGCGTGAAGTATACATTATATGTGAATGAGGCTCCTCACAGCTCCGCATAATTACCGCATTTGGAGCCATTCTTCTCTTTGGAGGTTGGCCTTTTTTTTTCCCTTTTCTTTTGATTTCTTATATTTTGCAGTGACTGTCATCATTATTTTGATGCTGTCGTTTAAGAGTAGCTTCAAATGCAAATTTGACAACACAAGCTGAATATTCTGGGCAGCAAACAAAGAAATTAAACTTCCATGCCTGTGTTTGAGAGGCTCCACCTGATCTACAAAAGCAGACAGGTTTTCGTGGTGAGCCCAGCCTACAACCTTGGCTTTGGGATCATGACAAGAGCCAGAATTTTCTAAAGACATTCCCCAAACCTGGGCTCTAAAATGGAGTCTCAAGTATTTCCTCTTATTCTGGGTTTCAAATCTTTGCAGGTAGTTGAGATACAGTAGGAAATTGTGTTTTCCAGGGAATCTGTTCTCCTCTCCGGATCATTTATTCAAAGGTGAGAAGCCAAAGCCGTCACAGCTGGAACTGCCCAGGCAATGGCCCATCAGGGCTGGAGTGGAGCTGGAGCTCCAGGTTGGCGTAAGCTTTCAGTCTGTAGCTGCTGGTCTGTAGGAGAGGTCACAGGAAGGGCGTCTGTGTCCTGGAGCTGAGGGACAAGATGGTTGTTTGGGATACCTGAGAAGCAGCTTCAACTAACAGATATGGGAGTATTTAAATATTTGTTAGGACTGTGTCTTTTCATACTGAAATCTCACCCCTGCATGATTCACTTCCAGTCTATAATATGAGGTCTATCCAGGAGGTATCAGCCATTTAATATGAAAAATAGAGACATTTATTGAAGATAGAAGATAGAAGAAACAGTGTACATAGGACAATGACACTCAGTGCTCTTCAAAGTAGGCACCTTAGGGTCTCACACAGATCTCTCAATTGCCATCAGCTGCCCCATCACATTTTCCTGAATTTCATCGACAGTCTGAAATCGCTTCCCTTTCAAAGGTGATTTGAGTTTTGGGAAAAGCCAGAAGTCATAGGGCACCAAATCCGGGCTGAGTGACCTGGGTAATTTGCTGTTTTGCCAAAAAACTCTGCACAAGACGTGATACATGAATGGGCTTAGTCATGATGAAGCTGCCAATCATCAGTTGCCCATAGCTGGGGCCTTCTGAATTATCTGAATAGTTTCCATGGAGGAATATTCAAGCTTAACATGAAATGTGATGCAGATCATTGCTCTACTCGTTTAGTCATTTTGCATGTGATAGTCACACAGTACACATGCTCCCTTGATGGTGTCTATTGCCCCCACTGACTAGTACAGTGAAGTTGTTATTGTTCATCCACGCATATTCCAGTCCACTCTCCTTGGCTACCCAGTTACATCAGTGTCACAGAAATTGTTATGTTTATATTAACAATGGCCGGACTCTTTGTGGACAGACCTCATACTCTTGTACAAGTCTCTCCTTCTCCACAAGCTCGTAATAAAACCTTGAGAGGAGACTGGGAATCAGATTCTTCTCTGTATACGATGGAAAACTTTCTCTAAATGAATGGACGAATGAATAGATGAATGACAAATCATTTCTTTTCCTACTTAGGTATGACTTCCTTACTCTTGACTTAAAAAAATGTTTCTTATTGAAATTAAACACACCAAAACCTAGGGAGGGAGAGACATTTTATAATCACAAATCTAGTCCTTTGGGAGGATGATGTAGCCTTAGAAGTAAATATATAGAGATCAAGCATTTTTCTTGAAAAAAGTTATCATTGACATAATGGATGTTTGGGGGAAAAATGAAAGTATATTCTTTGTTAATGGGTTGGTTTTGTAGGTGGATGTGGAGTGCTGTTGAAAAGACTCCATACTCAAAATATTTCTTTTTTATTTTATTTTATTTTATTTTATTTTATTTTATTTTATTTTATTTTATTTTATTTTATTTTATTTTATTTTATTTTATTTTATTTTATTTTAATTGTTGTTCAAGTACAGTTTGCTGTCTTTTACTCCCATCCCAACCCACCCCCTGTCTGTGCTCCCCACCTCCCTCCCATTTTCACCCTCCTTAGTTTTTGTCCATGTGTCCTTTATACTTGTTCCTGTAAACCCTTCCCCTTTTCCCCTGAAATTCCCTCCCCTCACCCCTCTGGTCCCTGTCAGCCTGTTCTCTATTTCAGTATCTTTGGTTATATTTTGCTTGTTTGTTTGTTTGTTTTGTTGCTTAGGTTCCTAAAAAAAAATCTTTCTTTTGGAAAAAATTAATACTACATTGACAGTGTTTTAATTTAAAATAGTTCAGGTTTAAATTAATAGAGAAAATCAAACCATAAGATCACACTGGCAAGTCTGTTTTTCCCTGCCAAAGCTAATTGAAAAATAGAAAGGGTAAGAAATCCATAAATAGTATGGAGGAAATTAGGTGGGGTTTTTGATTTTGGGGTTTTTTGGGGGGGATCAATTCTCAGAACCTAAGAAGTTATCAAGCTACAAGGATAGGGGATATATAAATAAATATGATTTTTTTATATAGGTCATAAAATTTAAAGCTATTTTCTTCCCTTGATTTAAATGTAGCTGTGAGGGGCATCTATAATGTGCCAGCCCAATTGGATCAGAAACATAGAATCATAGGTTTAAACATTTATTTTTCAACTAGAGTGAAATTAGCATGAAATAAATTTATCAAGGGACTGTATTTTTATAGCATGCATTGCATGGCTGCATAAGACAAAAAGAGAATTCTAGTATATTAAAGTAATAATTCCTTTTGAACTATAGGTATTAATGTAAGATGATAAAAATGGACCAAAATAAACAATTTTCAAGGAAGAGACAGAGGCCAGAGTATCATCTTGCTTCTCCAATACTTTATTACTTGCAGTTTTTGCTACTTGTGTTCTCAAAAGATAATTACCTAAAATTTTCTCGGCTCCATCTGAAGTTCTGAGCAGAGTTAACTTACTGATATCACACTTTTGATAATGAATCAAATGCAGGATTTTCCTTTCAAAGAATCTGAATGGGTTTAGTTAATGCAAGAGCTATTGATGATGTGAAATAAATAGTAAATTACTGTAATTAGTGTACATTAGACTGTGGGATATTTTTAGTCGTTCTTTAATAAGATCTTGAAAATAATTTGTGTTTCTTTAATAACATTTTTCAGGAGCTTTTGTGTTGTAGACTATTGCTAGGCACTGAGAATGTAGAAATAAATAAAGAAGATACTCTGTAACTCAAGATTTAGTGTAAGGAATAGACAGTCCACAGAGCCTGGGAAGTTTCATAACAATGGTACCCCAGCGGCCCTGGCTGGTGTAGCTCAGTGGATTGAGCGCAGGCCTGTGAACTAAAGGGTCTCGGTTTGATTCCCAGTCAATGCACATGAGCAGGTTGTGGGCCAGGTCCCCAGTACTGAGCCTGTGAGAGGAACCACACATTTATATTCCTCTCCCTCTCTTTCTCCTTCCCTTCCCCTCTCTCTAAAAGACTTAACTCAAACCCTGGAACTCAAGGAGTTACTTATTTTCTAAATAAATAAAAGTTAAAAATAAAAAATAAATGAAAATACCCCAGCCCTTTATAGGCAGCTCAGAGTGTTGGACCCATATGCCAGGGTTGTGGGTCTGCAGGGTACATACAAGAAGCAACCAATGAATGCATAAATAAGTAGAACAACAAATCAATGTTTCTTTCTCTCCCCCTTCCTCTCTGTCTCTAAATAAATTTAAAGATCATCATAAAAATAAAAGTGTCCCAAAAGGAAAAGACTTCTCTCTGCTAAGGGGAGAGGCAGGATTAGCTAAGGAGGTCTCTTAAACACCCTCTGAGCCAAACCTGTAATGAAATAGACACATTAGCCCTGTCCTGGCCAGTGTGGCTTAGTTGGTTGGAGTATCATCCCATAGACCAAAGGGTCATGGGTTCAATCTCACGTTCGAGCACATACCTAGGTTGTGGGCTCCATCCCCAGTCAGGGTACATACAAGAAGGCAACCGACTGACAGTTCTTTTTCACATGATGTTCCCTCTCTTTCTCTGTCTCTCTGTCTCCTTTACTATTTCTCTGAAAGCAATGGAAAAAGTTCCTCAAGTGAGGATTTTAAAAAATTAAAAAAGAAATAGAGACGTTAGCCAGGCAGGAAGGACATTCCAGACAGGGGAAATGCAAATGCAGGAGATGCATGTGGAATTGCAGAAGCACAAACTCAGACTGGAAATCCTTAGGGGAACTCCAATGTTTAAATTAATGAGACACACAGAGGCTAAAAACTCCTTCCAGAAAATCATACAGAGTAAAAAAATGAACATTTTTCTTTTCAAAGTTATTATTGTATTATATTCTTAATTGCATTCAATAAAAAGTAGATGGAAAACTTCCCAAGAATAAGCCATAAAAATGCTTGGGAAAATTCCAGTGTTGTCCATTATAAGACATTTCTATAATATTTAATATTTCTGTTCCTGAGAGGGTAAATAAAATGATAAATGGCTTATACCCATAGAATTTGACCAAGATTTCCTAAGTTTCAATACTTGTAGAAGAGTTTCATATAGTTCAGCCATATGTCATAATATGTACTTTTCACAACTATGTCCATATAACATAGTTTCCCTATAAAAATATAGAAAAGAACATGCTAACATGAGTCATGTGGAATTTGCATTCCTTATAAAGCTTTCCTGTTCTCAAGTACCAAAGTTTCCTGTAGTCAGTCTTCCTTCTGAGCCCAGCGAAAAGATGGGCTGGCCCAGGAAGCATTGGACTGTCCTCACTTCCTGCATGAATGAGACATAGTCTTGTATAACATAACACTGTACAATGTTCTGCCTCTAACTCTGTGGGCCTCAGTTTCTTTACTGTACAATGAGAGGGCAGACAAGATGACCTCTAAGTTCTTTCAGCTCTGGTGGTCGTTCTACGGCTTCTTTATTTCACGCTTAGCATCCCAAACATGGCGCCCTAATGACTTTCCCAGCACCTGTCAACAAACCACTTCTTCAGCACAAGTCCCCGCCATGGCGATCAAGGGTCTCAGGAACTGCAGCCTGCCTTGTCCATCTCACTTAGATCATAATCATATTTCTCCATGCAAGTGGAGCACATTTAGACTACCACTTGCTTTTGTAGGCTTTTTCCCAGCAAGGGTGACTCATTCAACGACATCAGCCTAGGTTCAAGTTAGAGTGCAGAAAGAGTGTGAAAGACCTCTGAGGTAGTAAACAACAAAGCATTGAAAAGCTTTCTCCAGACGAACTTACAGCTGTGTTACAGAAAAAAACAATCACCTGTAGAAGGTGTTGCGTCTGCCACTTGATAGCTTTCTACGTGTGTATAGTGAGCCTGCCCCACTCAGTCTGCCCTGGCAGGGTCCGGAACAGCCAGTGGTCCTCAGAGCTTTTTGATCATACATCACTTCATCAATTAACATATACATTTGTTATATTCTTCTGTTATATGTTGTGTGTGCTTATTTATTATACTCATTATATTGAACTAATAGGTTATATAGATTATAAAATATATACAAAAATAGAAATATTAAAAGGAAGAGATTTTAAAAAATTAACAGATTGAAATGGAAGTTACGATTTTCTTCCTGAACCCTTGTGGATGACCTTGAGTGCCCTTCTTTGTGGTCGTTGATTTAAATGACTGTACTGAATGGCCCAGGCATTTATTTTATTTTTTTTTCCCCATTTTATTTATTTATTTATTTTTTTTTATTATTATTATTTTTTTATTGATTATGCCATTACATTTGCTCTATTCCCCCCTCCCCTCCCCTCCACCCTGCATACCCCTCCCCCACCATTTCCCCCTTTAGTTCATGAACATGTGTCTCAAATTCTTTAGATTCTGTATTTCCCCTACTATTCTTACCCTCCCCCCTATCTATTTTCTATCTACTGTCTGTACTACTTATTTTCTGTACCTTCTCCCCCTTCCCCTCCTCCCACTCCCCTATTGCTAACCCTCCATGTGATCTTCATTTCTATGGTTCTGCTCCTGATCTAGCTATCCTCTTAGTTTGCTTTTGTTTTAGGTGTGGTTCTTAATAACTGTGAGTTTGCTGTCCTTTCACTGTTCATCTTTTTTATCTTCTTTTTCTTAGGTAAGTCCCTTTAACATTTCATATAGTAAGGGCTTGGTGATGATGAACTCCTTGAATTTGGTCTTATCTGAGAAGCACTTTATCTGTCCTTCCATTCTAAATGAAAGTTTTGCTGGGTAGAGCAATCTTGGTTGTAGGTCTTTGGATTTCATGACTTGGAATACCTCTGTCCAGCCCCTTCTTGCCTGTAAGGTCTCTTTTGAGAAATCAGCTGACAGTCTGATGGGAACTCCTTTGTAGGTGACTGTCCCCTTAGCTCTTGCTGCTTCTAGGATTCTCTCCTTCATTTTAATCTTGGCTAATGTAATTATGATGTGCCTTGGTGTGTTCCTTCTTGGGTCCAACTTCTTTGGGACTCTCTGAGCTTCCTGGATTTCTCGGAAGTCTATTTCCTTTGCCATCTTGGGGAAATTCTCCTTTATTATTTGTTCAAATAATTTTTCAACTGGTGGTTGTGCCTTTCCCCCTTCTGGTACCCCTATAATTCGGATGTTGGAACGTTTAAAGATGTCCTGGAGGTTCCTAATCTTCTCCTCATTTTTCTGAATTCTTATTTCTTCATTCCTTTCTGTTTTATCATTTTTTTCTTCCGTCTGGTTCTCTCCCTTGATTTGAGTCCCAATTTTCTTTCCATTATTATTGGAATCTTTTGTATCCCCATTCATTTCAATTAATTTAGCTTCCATATGTTTCTCTAATTTGTGGCTAAAGTCAACCAGTTCTGTAAGGATCTTTATAACCAGTGTTTTGAACTGTGCATCTGAAAGACTGGCTATTTCTTCATCACTTAGGTCTATCGGTTCTGGGGCTCTGAGTTGTTCTAGAGCCATTTTTGGTCTGTTCGCGTGTTAAGTGAGCGGAGCGAAGCCTTAGTTGTTTACCAGGACGGGGCGACCCAGGTCGCTGGTTTGTGACGCTGTGTGTGGGGGCGGGGTCAGAGAAGGAGCAATGGCGTTCCTCTCCGCTAGCCCAGAGCATCCAGTCACACACACAAACGCCTCGGGCTTGCTTATCCGATCCTAATTTTGCGAGCCTGCTGCACCGCGCTCGGGTTTCCCTTCTCACTGGTTTCTCCGCACGTAACTGCGCGCGACCGACCGACCCACCGCGCCTCTTCCCTATGCGCTCCGCAGCCAGCTCACTGGCGATCAGCCCTCGGTTGCCGCCTGCGCGCCGCTGCGCACCGCCGCCCCGGGAATTTTTTCTTGCTAACCTGCTCCGCTTCTGGTCTCGCTCCTTGTACCGTTCCAGCCGAGTATCTAGTTGTCCTTTGGACTCCGTATTGTTGATTTTCCGTATAGCTTGGTTGTGACTGCTGTTAAAAATAGTTGTTCTTAGATTTGGTTGTGCACAGAGGCGAGGTGGACCCTCCACCTACTTCTCCATCTTGGCGGAAGTCCTGGCCCAGGCATTTATATCTTAAATCTATCTCTTTAAAATCTTTTGTAAGTCTTAATAACTTCTTATTCAAAATCTTTAAGTATTTGATTTTTTTAAATCCTAAGTTTTAATATTTGTGTTCCAGGCTGTCAGTTTCACCTTTTTCAGTGAACAAAAGAGGGTCAAGTTTACCAGGCAAGTGCTATCAGATCAAGTCATTATCAGTAAGACCCTTGCTCCACCCTGGGCCTCCAAAATTGCCCTCATTGCTCAGTTTTCTCTGCCATTCACTGAATCTTGACCGTGCTCTCTTTCTTATTGGAAAATCCTTGTCTTGTATGTATACGAGGTAAAACAGTAAGATGCTGATGCTGGTTTAGAAATAAATACTCCAGGAAATATAACTGCATTATCATCATTTTATACCACACTCTATTTTCTCTCCTTTATAATTATATTACCCAGCTTCATTAGTCAATTCATTTACTGGATTGAACTGTTAATAATTTTTTACTATTTCCAAAAATCAGACCCATGTAAAAGGTGAGATTTTTTTTGGGGGGGGGGCTGTTGTTGTTGTTTGTTTGTTTTCCAAAGATAAAGGAACAAAGACTTGCCATCCCTGGCACTATTTAAAGCAATACGTCCTGGCATTCTGGCACTACATCTAAAGAGGATTGACGACATCTTTATCATTAATGTATAAACAATTTACATATTAAAGAGAACCATATGAGTCTATGGATTTTAGAAACTGATTTTACTTCATTATTGAGACCTTCATCACAGACATTAGCCATTCCATCTAGGCTGGAAGGCAGCGTGGTGTGCTGAACTGAGCCTTTGGAGGACTTTAAACCAGAGTTCTAGTCTCTATCCCATTATTAACTGTCTGTGTGACCTTAAACCATTGACTTGCTTAACTTTCGACTCTCAGTTTTGTATTCCACAAAATAGGCCACTATTAACTACTCAATCTTGTTGTGAAGATGGAAAGTTTATAAGCTCTTAGTACCGACCCCAGAGCATAGCAGATACCCCTTAAATGGCAATATTTTTGCTGCTCTTTTAAATCCTTAAAGCTTATGATTTGTATCTCTTTTTTTCCCATTTAGTCTCTAGCATAGTATCTTCTCTGGAGTTGATGGTCAATATTTTTCATTGACACTTTAATTTTATTTAACTTCATAGAAGTAAATGATGCTTCTTATATTTTGGAGACTAAAGACAAAGAGTTAAGCAACAATAGAACAACAGCAACAAGATGTCTGTTTGTGCAGTCCCGACCGTTTCCAGCAGAAGGAGCATCGATTCCTGGGGTCTGAAGTTATCTGAGCGCTGAGGTACAAATGAGAAATTGAGGTCCTCTAATCCTGATTCTACCAGCAACTGCGTATGATAGATCCACAAATCCTTTCTCAGGGTCAGCTGCACAATGCAAGTCCCTGTGCCTGGGAGGTCAAGTCTAATCTTCTCCATTTGGTGATTTGGGTAATCCTCTGCCCTCCATTTCGGGGGATAAACCTTATCTAATTCCTGAGAGGGGAGCTGGGAACATTAGTTTTCTATCCATATATGGCCAGGTTAGCCCTGCCAGTGTGCCTGTGTACAGGGAAGAAAAGCAGGAATAGTCAGCTGACTCTTCTACAACTCTCTGCCTTAATTTGTAAGAAACCTAGGCCTGAATTTTAATTTTTAGCCCCGACACAGGAAAGCAGTTTCTTCAAAAATGTCAGTCAAAGAGAAGGTACAGCCTTGCTATTTGAATGCAGAGAGGCCCATTGCCCACCTGGCTGATGGTTTTATCACCACTGAGTGAGTGGCCAGAAAGACCCACAGTCCCTGACTCAGTGGAGACTGGTTATGCAGTGAAAAGAGCAGCCCTTCCAGCTGACAGCTCCCTCTGAACCAAGATGCATGTCAGATTAATCTGTTCTGAACTGGTCCTAGCCAATGTTGGATAGGCAATGGTACATTTGCATAATCTGTTTGAAAAGAGGCATGTCCAAGTGGGTAGGCATTTGATTTAGAATCAGATTTTGGTGGTTTTCACTGACTATTTTTGAGACCTTAAAAAAGATGCCTAAAATTCGAGCTCCAGTTTTTTTAAAGGTAAATCGGGAGAAATAATAGCTACCTCACAGATTTATTGGGAAGACTGAAAGAACAGATGTAAAAAAAAAATGCCTAGACAGTACCTGGCACATGGTAGCCATTCAGTAAGTGTTGATGAGTCCACATCAAATTAGAAAATAACACGTCCTGTTTTGGTTTCTATCCTTTGGTTTACATCACCGTTCCAACCTGGGATTTTGACAAAAATTTTAAGTTCTGTAATTTAGGCACATTTATCATTGATTTGTATTTGTATTCTTTTGGATGATTAATTATTCAGCGTTAATGATTTTGGTGGCAGCAAAGACAGATTTTGAAGATTTATCTCTGTGTGAATTTTAATAATTATATCACCCTCCCCTATTTGCACAGAGCTATGCTCTGCAAAAGGCTTTCCTATTTTCTCATTTGTTCAAGAGTTAGTGCAGTTATGCTCTTAAATTTTAACATCAATTTCATGGAGATGAGTTTAAATGGTTTTCTATGGCTAGATTCAAAGAAGGCTTTTCATTTTCAAATCTTCATTTGAAAATGGCAACTATATCCCATAACCTATCACAGAAATGACACCCAAATAGTGGTTTAAAGGAAATTCAGAAAAATTGCAAGCATATGTGATGAGACCAGTGCCTGACATTCGCCTTGGCTTCTAAGTGAGTATAATTCCCCCAAATGGGTGGTACGTGTGCAGTTTGCAGCACACTCAGAAATGCTCAAAGGCACAGTCCCCACAGCAGATAGTCTGCCGAGGAAGGGAAGCAAATGGCAGTCTCTGAGAAAAGAAAATATCGGTGCTAATTCTTTATGGACATTTTCATTGTAGCACAAAGGTAGTCCATGTTAAAGCAGAAGAAGGAAATGATTTTGTTGCATGTTTACATTAAATGGCTTTTGCCACTTATAATCTCCGCTTGGGCTGGGTCTCCAAACAGAGTTCATTTTTGCAGCTTTATTGTGTAGGCAGTGCTGCTGAGGGGAACCGTGAGGGAGCAGAGGTAGAGCCAGAGGACCTGGTTTTGAATCCTCTCTTTGCCATTTACTGACTCTGTGATCGGTGATTTTTAACTTTTTGGAGACTCTATTTTCCTGTATGTAAGATGCTTTTTCTGTATGTATTAATGCTTTCCTGTATGAAAGCACAATAAAAATTACCTCATGGTGTATTAGGAAGATTAAATGAGATGATACATGTAAATAGCCCTTCGCATACCATTAGGTGCTAAACAAACTTTAATGTCCATGTGACACTATTACTATTAATAGTGATCATCCCAATACTGGCCCTGAGGTGTTTGTGTCGCTGTGTTCTGAAGGAGGGTGTGATCCACTCCCATCCTCCTGCTCCGACATTCACACCCACCTCTGCCTCCACAAAACCTCTCTCTACTCCTCCCTCAGGTTCAGTGTGTAACAAGCTTAATTCGTTATTCACACAGCATGATACTCACTGCATGAAGGCTTTGATCACATGTTCCTAAGCCTTCTCATCTCCGTTTAATTTTCTCCAAAATAAGTGTAGATTAGCCAAAGGATACAGTTAATTTAGTCAGTGAACAAGCATTGGATGAAGGGCTACCATGTACAAGGCTCTGTAGAGGTTATTGCCCAATCAGCTGTCCCAGACAACCAAGGTTCAGAAGCTCTAAAGTGCACCTGGAAATACAATGCAAATAAAAAAGAAATATTTGAGGATATGAAATATTGGTCTGGAGACAGGGACAGACTGTGGAGCCAGTGGAAGAGATGATATCATGGAAGTCAGCAGGCCAAGGATGCCCAGCAGATGGGAGAGATGATGAGTGCAAGGGCTTGGGAACAGAAGCAGGGCGGTCTGCGGTCTGCAGGATAGACTACGAGGAGCCTGGGGAGACGTCGCAGCACTCACTAGAACCACTGTTTGGGTGGGGTGAGGGGAGCGCTGAGAAAGGGGCTCGTCCTGCTTGTTTCAATGGGGTGGAAGGTGAGCAAGCATTGAACTTGAAGAAGAGTAGTAGGTAGGTATGGGGTTGTCAGGGATAGGCTGTAGGATGGTTGGAACTTCTATGAGCTGGATATTGTATTGATAAATGACACAAAGTTGGATCAAGTTCAGCCCCTTCCTTCAAGGAGAGAAGATTTTATGAAGCAATATCTAAGTATCAAATAACAATACCTGCTACGGGTGTTGACACGAAGGTAATTGTTCTGATTCTCGGAAGAATTTCTTGTTTCTCAAGAACTCTCAGTGAAGTAGATTTTGTTACTGTGGCGAGTTTGCTGCCATCCAGTCTGTGGCTCCAGTTTGCAGTTTACATAGCCAGATTCTGTAAGTATATCAAGAGTGGCTCTGAGCCTCTGAGGGTCAGACTCACATTAGCCAAGCCCATGGGATACAGAGTGCCAACAGACGCATTTACAATGACAGCTACTACATCTCACACCCCAGATTACTCAGATGGCACACCAACACACTCCTTCCCTTCCTTCCTTCCTTGTAGGCAGGCTTATTCGGGAACCCAGTTGGTAATCAGAAGGTAGCTTGGTGAGCACAGAACCAGGACACAAGGAAATAGATGATTTGAATGTTCAATGGCCATCAGGCTACAGGAGCTGGCTGCATTCTTTAATCGTAATAGAAATGTCCTTGACTATCTGCAAAACCCCATAACTTTAGACACTTCTGGACTGGGCTTGTCGAAGCATGACTGATCATTTTCTCTATGGTGCATATTTTCCATGCCCCATCTTCCTAATTGATGCTTTCTTCTTTCGACTTGTTTAATTATTTTAATACGTATAAATAGCCCTTTGTATACTATTTCATGTAAGCCTCGGATCTTTCTCTTCTTACCCTGTATGTGTTGACTTCTATACTTTGACTCTGAGAGGCCTGTCTTACTTCCCTACCTTCTTTATCTGGAGGCAGAGGTGGGCGAACAGGGCCAAGAGTGTGTCTCCCATGGTCCTCTTGTACTGATAACAGTTACAGGGAATTTGAACACACTCTTCGCTTTCCTCATTCAACGCAGGAACATTTCTAGGTTGTCAATGTCCATCTTAAAAAGCCATACCTGGACTTAAACACAGTGTTCCTGGTGTGGTTTGAATGCTCACAGAAACTACGACCAGCCCACCCATTTTCTGAGGCAATAAACTTCTAGCAGTGCTTCCTAAGATAGAATTTGTCTTCTCAGCAGCAAAATTGCACTGTTAATTTACCTTGAGCTTCAAATCAACTAAATCTCTTAAATTGTCTTTTTTAAGTTAAACTACATCTCCCTGGCTTTTGAGTGCATGTTTTATTTGTCCCCATTGAATTTTATTTTGCATGCTTTGGCCCATCAGTCTAGCCCACTAAACATGCCAACACTAGTTTGTCCCTAATTAGAAACTGTTTAAATACCTGGGCGTCCGTTATAGACTAAATCTCTACACCACGTGGTTACCTTCTCTACTTTGTTCAGACTGTTTGTAATGCTAATATGCATAAATGCATCACCACATTCCTTCCTGATCTTTTTCTCTTTATCCACCTAGAGATTTTTATGAGTCATTTTTCTATTGCAGTGATGACCACAGAAGTATTGAAACAAGATTAGCTAAAACATTCACTTCACACCAATCAATAAACAGGTCCATAAGGGTACACACTGCTCCAGGAATAAACAAGGTACAACATAATTCTGCAAATCAAATAATGCCCACTGAATTCAAATTAAAAGCTTACAAAATTTTAAGATTATTTCTATTTTCCTTACTCTTTCAAGTTTGGTGCTTATCTGGCAGTTGAAATATAAGCATTCTGCGAACTGAGGTAGAAAGGGTCAAATTATCAATCAGACAAAAAGTATACCAGAAACTTAGGGGGGGAGTAAAAGATGAAAGAGATCCTGCCCCCAAGGTGCTCACATTCTAGTTGAGAAGAGACTGCAATGAGACTTGTAAACTGCATCTTGGTACCTCTCTGACTTGCTGGTCCCCAAGGCATGACTAGGTTAGCAGCCCCTAAAATTTTCAGGTAGAGTATGGCCACCTTAACCAAACATTGTCTGCTATTTCTTTCTTTCTTATCTAATTATTATTTTAATTGGAGAGGAGGGGATGCTGAGGTATCCCCTCAATATGAGATTGTTTTCATATTTAGACACTGCTAAGAGAATAAGACAATTCACAAAGGCTAGAGTTGGAGAAGCCATGACTTAAGCATGAACTTGAGAACTATCCTTCCTTCCACTTAATATTCCCCCACCCCAGCTTGGCCTTCTCCTGAGATTATCTGGAACAAGGAATGCCACCTATTATCCTTACCAATAGCAACTGAGCCCTGAGACCTTGGTGAATCGAAAAGTGCCCATCACATTAACTTCTACAAAAATGGTGGTTGACTCTTGACTACTGTCTACATCACCAAAAGAAACAACTCAAAAAGTTATTTCCACAACAAAGTGATAGGCTATTCTCAGAGTAAATTCCATTTCTCACCAGAGAATGGAAAGACTGCTTTGCTTTCAACCTCCACAATGGCCATGGTACTCATCTAACAATTTAGAGATTCCGCCTCCATCAGACACCCCGTGTATGTGTAGGTAGCTCATTCTGTCTGCAGTGTGGAAGATGGATTGGGGGAGGTATCCTGGAGGCCAAGACCAGTGAGGGAACTGTTGCCATAATCCAGCAAATAGATGGTGATATAGTATCCAAGTCAGTAGAATTGGAAAGGAGATTATGGATCTAAAAAATATTAATCAGTGAAAAGAAATAGAACTTGTATACTGGATGTGCAGAATAAGAATACAAATCAAAAAGTGGTACGCAGGTAGAAGGTGGGCAGAGGTGCCACTTGATACGAAGAAGGGAAAGTCTAAGCGAGAAGATGACGTGTCGTTTGGGATAAGGTATATTTAGAGATTCTGCAGAACTTTTAAATGGATGTGTTCATGTCTTAGGCTGGGTATTCCCAAATGGATTATGAGTCAAGAATCATGTGCAAGTGGTTTATAAAGGAAGTGATCCCAGGGAGGCAGCAGTAAGGAAGCGGGGAGAACAGGACGAGGAAAGGGAGAGGGCCAAACAAGGATGTGATCTCTGGCAGAGATTCCACAGAACACAGGCTTTAGCCTGGATTCTCAGAGGTAAGCTACAGCTCACAGCTCCCTCACCTGTGGCAGCCATAGACTCGAGTGAGCGGCTCAGATCTCGCTTCCAGAGAAAAACCTTTAACAAGGATTGCTTTTAACCTCAGCTTTCCAGCTGAGACCATGTGCCTCCCAGGCAACCTCCAGCCAATGACTGAGCACAGAAGTATAATTATAATGTCTCGCCACTTCTGGGACTCCTCTACAAACAGCCTTTGCATCAGACCATGCAATTGGACTAGCTGAGACTCTTGGTAGTGCACAGCAGTCTGGGGTTTATTCTACCCACTTCTCCTTCCTTCTCTCTCTCCTTCCATAGGTGTTACATAAACTCCCGGGAAGTTACAACTCTCCTTGCATGTAGGCACGCCTGCTCTGGTAACGGGAGGACAGTCCTTTGAAAAAGAGCCACATGGCCAGTCATGGAAAGCACCGTGGAGAGCTGTGACAACACAGAAATACTAAAAAGGACCCACGGGTGTCTGGGCAGAGCATATCATTGTCTGCTCCACCCAGTGAGGAAGCTGGGTCTCTACATGATCTGGAGCACAGGAGAGACATCTGGGCTAGAGAGTGGGAGCTGTTAGTGTGTTGGGTACAGACTAGAAGATAAGATCACTGAGACTGAATATAGAGTATTAAGGTAGGAGAAACAGCAGCCAAGGAAAGAATTTGAAAGTAAATGAGCATTTAAGGGGCAGACAGAGAAAAGAAAAGTGAATGAAAGGGAGAAAGCGCCAGTGAAATCAGAAGAGGGTGCTGTCAGAGAAAGTCAAGAGGAAAGAGGAATCCAGAAATAAGAGAGTGGTGGGCAAGGTCAAATGTTTTCAAGGCCGAGGGAGGTGACATGAGTGACATGAGTCCAGTAGAGAGGATGGGGAAGCTGGAGGAGCAGAGGCCAACCTGCCAGGCAGTTGGGAGTTGGATGGGAAATGAGGTGGAGACCCAAAGCGACCAGTGGTCTTTTAGGAACCTGGTCATTGAATAGGAGGGAGACAGGGCCTTGAGAGGAAGGAAAGTACATCCTGCTCCAATTTTTTGTGGGTAGAGGGCCATGCGCTTGTGAGAATTTCCAGTGATCACAGCAAACTTCACGTGGAAAAACAACTCCATGGCAGCTCTGTGCCTGTATGAAGTGCTGGCCAGCAGGGTCTATCAGAACAAATGACTTTGCTAATTGTGTCTTCATAGCCATTACACTTTGCCCTGGGAAGCCATTGTAGCTAATGTTCCAATGCTTTTTACTACTTTCACCCACTGGACTGGCCTGAGATAATACAATTGTTCTGCACTGTTCATTTTCCTATGTCCTGTCCAGAAGCTCAGTTGCATGTAGTTGCTGACAGAAATAAAAATGGAAAGCCATCCAAGCTAAATCTGCATTCCTTCCAGTGTAGGTTCTCTGGGAAGCAGGAAATACTTTACCATTTTAAACACACTCCCCATCTTCCAGAAGCTCCCCCTGACAACGAGGCTCTCCTTCCTTCAGGGTCACAGGAAACTGTGTTATCCTGAGATCTCTGCCTGGAGAGATCTCTGTAGGCTTACAAGGCAGATAAGAGGCAAACCACTCCTGCTAAATCCCACCTGATCCTTGAGATGGACGTGCCCGGGGGTCAGGTTTTTCAGCAGGTGGCAGCTAAGCCACGCTGAGGGAGGAAGCTGTTAGAGCTTCCTGAAGTGAACAGAAATGGAAGGCAGAAAACTGAGACTGGGACAGGATCCCAGCACACAACTTCCCGCTCCCAGCCCCCGACTTCCCTTCTTTGAAAAAATGGGAGGAAAGAGTGGGTCTCGCCCATGACAGGAAGCCAAAGTCCACCCCAGAAGCACACGTCCACCCCAGAGGAAGCCGGGGAGTCCTGCTGCCCTCCAGGCAGGAAATCACACAGTGATTGAGAGCATGGCTGTGTGGCCAGGCCGCCCTGTCCACAGCCTGTCACTACCGCCCGCTGTATAAGCTCCAGTAAGTTCTCTCCGCCTCTCCGCCTGGTTTTCCATCTCCTAAACTGAGAACGATTATACTTTCCAAACAAAATGGTCATGAAGACTGGCCGCGGTACTGACTGGGACATGTTAGCCCAGGGCTAGGCACCTCACGAATGTCCCATCAGTGGCAGCTACTAGTTTTATTATGGAAACTGGTACTTTTTTCATGATTACTCATTTAGCACAGTAAGCATTGTCTCTCCTTGTTGATAAGGCAGTTTATGCCCTCCTTCCTGAATAGTCTCTATTCACACGTACACACGCCCACATCCACCCCCTGCCCCTCTCTGTGTCCTAAAGCTGAAACCAGGGGCCGCCTCTGCCAGGGCCCCTTGCTGTCTGGCTTAGTTACGCCGAGATCCCACCAGTAGAACAGGTAGAACAGCAGCTACCCAGGGAGTGAAAAGAGGGCTCCGTTTGACCATTTCTCCCCCAGCCCCTGTCAGGTTGGCGGTCTGGTCCCAACTGTGGCAGGGTCCCTCTTTCAGGCACCCCTTCCACAGTGACAGCATTCAGGGCTCCATGTAACACTCTCCTCACTGCCTTCCTCTGAATTTTGTGTACAAGAGAGAGAAAAGAAGTTCTCTCTGGTTACTTTGGATTTTCTGTCACTAAGCCTGAAGCTAATGCTAAGTAACATACCCCTCCACCTTCCTGACTTCTTGGACATGGAAAGCTATCCTAGGAAAGAACTCTGGAGAGAGGGTTCCAGGAGAGAAACCAGAGATTTAGAGGTCTGCATGCACTGCGGCAGCAATCAAACAGGAGTGTTTGGGTCCGCCATTGTGACCCCACGGGCATCTGCCTCCATCCCCTCCTACTGGTGGAAGTTGTTTGTCCTCTTTGTGTCTGAGAGCTCGGTGACAACTCCTGGGGACCGACCGCAGTGGTTTCTGCCCACGTCTGTCTCACTCGGTCCCCACTCTCTGTTGCTCTTTCTCTCTCTCTGTCATGAAAATGTTCACAGTTTTATCACGGATTAGGTAGGAGATATATGCAAAACAGTCTTTTTTTAAATTCATATTAAATGGTTCAGGTTGATGGTTGAAAAACTAACACAAAACTGAGTATGCCTAAAACTGTACATTGTAAAGTTAGTATTGAATAAAAATGAGCAAAGAACCAAACCTTCACAAAATATAGCAATATAGACCAGCAAAAGTAGAGGAAAAAATGAACTTTACAGAAATAACGGCCATCAAAAAATGACAGAAGATAGAATCAGTACAATTTTATATAGACAGAAAGCTAACAGATAAATCAGATCTGTTCAATTTAAATGGAAAAAAATCCAATACAAGCAATTTCAGTTAGATAAAAATTAAAGTTAAACAAAATAGATATGATGTAACTACATCATACAGAAAACTGATTCACAGATTTACGTTGGCTTTAATAAAGTCCACTTAGGAACAGTTTCCTCAATGAAAAATTATTCTAGGTCTGATTAAAATGTTTATATTTAGAGTATCCTTTGAGTCAAAAGAGGACAAACTGGAGAGGGTCTAAGTGTCCTGTGTCACCTAAAACAGCATGAATACACAACTTCTAGATAGTTCTGGTGGCTGCTGTATTTCCAGAAACTTTATTGTCCCAAGACACGGGCATACTCCATTTGTTTTAGTAGCCTGGGGATGTGTATATAACTGCACGCAAGCTCTATAAAATCACATGCTAGCATCCTGAAATTTGTAACTCGATTTTTTTAAATTTATACTTTCAAAGAATCCCTGAGCTGGAAGGGACTTGGAGAGATTGTCTGGTGTTCCAGGACAGATGGTGGTCTGTCTCCTCTTGGTCCCCCTGGAGCATGACAGAGATGAAAGAGAATGAGCAGTAAGAAATGAGCACTTCTGGCAGGAAAAAACGGAAACTGCACAATTGAAATCAGAAAATAAGGGGGAAATTCCAAACTGCCAGTTATAACTCCAATAGTGAAGTGTTTTATGTGTATTTAGGTCATCAATTTATGACTAGCCCATCAGCATTGTATCAGGAATAGGACATAATGTCAAAAGCTTTATAATAAAAGGTTTGCTATAAAAGATACATACTCACCAAATAACTTTGAATCAGAGCATTAGGTAATTAGGAAAGTCTCAGAGAGGTTTAAGGAGAAACCACCCTGATTCGCTCTCCAGACAGCCTTTGGGGAAGATAAATGGGCAGTATTTATTAGGATTTAAAATGTGCATAGTCTTTGACCCCCAAAAGCCCAATTCTGGGGAAAATAAAAATGCTAGTGCATAGAAATTTATGTACAGGTCTGTTTTTTGTTTAGTGTTTGTACTGGCTACGGAAGGGAGACAGTCTGCATGTTTGTCACAGGGGAGTATTTAAGGAAAGTGAGACCCATCCACGTGACAGAAAGTGTGCCATCATCCATGTTAGGTGTGCACAAACCTAAGGTGAGGTGTGCACAAACATAGAAGAGACAGATGACACAATCCCCTCAACATAAAACAACCAGAAAAGCTAAGTGTGAGAGACAGTGTAACTCAGTGTTGAAGATTCTCTGTGTTTGACTGTTGTGTCTGCCACACTTTAGCAGTGCAACCTTCGGCAAATTATTTGACTTCTCTGTGCCTCAGCTTCCTAATCTATAAAATGGGGCTAATACCAATTCTCATTTCACAGGGCATAGCAGGATGTCTGTCCAGTCCTTTAAAAAATACCTGACATATCCTAACACAACAAGACTTATTTTCTATAATTTTTATTATATTTAAAGTTTATATTTATATAGGCAAAGGGGAAATATGCAATTTGTAACCCCAAAATTTAGCATGGGTTGTATGAAAAGAGTAGAATTAAGAGGAGAAAGCAAAGACTATGAACTTTGTATGGCTATTCACTTCTATTTGAGCAGTTGAAACAAATACGTGTCGCTTTTGTAATTCAGGAGGCCGAAACGTTTTAACCGAAACAGTAGGGAGAATTTGCTAGTTAAGCGTAACAGCTGGATCCAGAAATGTCAGCAAATGTTTGCGTCTCCCATGGAGGAAGCCTACCAACAGCCGAGCTCCTGAAAACAATGGTCCTGACCATCACTTCCCCATCCGTCTGAGGGCGGCAGCCTCAGTGTCACTGCCATTATCACTAACAATATAGCAGTTGTTTACTTATGGCTTCAACCACATTAAAATGCATTTTTGTTTCTATAAGTGCACTAAAGGTTTAATGATTTCCATTAGTCCCTCTGTAAAGAGCAGTTGCAAGATAAAAAGCAAATTGTATAATTATAAAAGCATTAGGACCATTTTTATCATTTTCTATTACTTTTTAGTAAGCGAACTTTTATTTTACGGAAACTCTAAAGTAAGGTTGAAAGCCTAAAGCATGTTATTGTTAAACTACTCAAAATATTACCGTAAGTAGAACAAAAGTACACACGTTACAATTTAAGAGACTAGACAAAATGTGCTTTTGCTACTTTCTTGTATAATTGGCTCATATTTACCTAATAGAAGCAGTTTTTCCATTACTCAGACTACCACCTTTATTAGCATCTGTTAAGATCCTCAAGATATTAATTGAGCAATATTGAAGGAAACTGTATTTGAATTTATTATTTTTTACTAAGGCAATTATTGGTGGTCTTTAATGCGTCTAAAGTAGTGATAGCCCTGTTGAGAAGTACATAAACTTAAAAGGAAATAAAACCAACAACGTCGGTTCTGAAAATTAGCTTTCTGTGAGTCAGTGGTAAACCCGCGCTCTGTTCTCACCAGGGTCTGCCCCGCCAGGTGGGCGCGAGGGTGGCCCCTGGCCCCGCGGAGCTCACATCCCGGAGCAGTAGAAAGAAGGAGCCAGGCAGGTAAACAAGACCATGGCAGCCTAGGGTGGGTGTCACAAAAGACACACCAAGGGGGACATGAAGGCAAGTGGCCAAAGGGTTGGGGCGACTGGAGGGCTGTGCAGTGACAACTGCCAGGAGACCTTCAAAGGAAATGACATCCGAGTGGGAATCTGAAGGCCAAGAATGGGAAGATGCGTAAAATGATGAGACGTTGTAGAAATTGTCGTGAAAACAGGGTGGGCTGATCTGTACAGCTGACTGCTTAGGGTTAGCTTCCGATGATCATTAACTCTTTCCTCTAGAAAAGTGATGAATTTAAGAGTCTGTCTCAGCTTGTGCTAAAGCAGGCTAAAATATCCATCCTATGTTCTTAGAAAATGGTTTGTAATACTTGGGGTCAGTCACTATTTCCTGCGTCAAACTTGCTTATTTTACAGAGTTTTGTTCTTTATGTTGCTAACCTAAATAATTAGGACTATAGTCACATGCAGATTACATGAAGCTGTCAGAGGTTACCTCAGAGTTAGGAAATTTTAACAGTAATGAACCACCTTTTACCACCTGGCACCCCGCTTTCCTCCCGCTGCAGCCCCTCCCCCACCCTCCTGTTGGCCCCTTCGCTGTCCCTACTCCCTCTCAGATCCAGCACCCACTTTCCATTTGCCTTTTGACTGGGCAGACCCACTGAACTTGCTGCGTGACCTTGGACGTCAGTTTCCTCATCTAGAAAACTAGGAGGTTGATCCAGACTATTTCTGAAATCTTTTCGTTCTAACAGTCTGTGGTCTACAGCTCACTGTCTACAAACCCCAACTGGGGCAATTGGTCATCCCTCCACAGGCGTGTGTGTGTGTGTGTGTGTGTGTGTGTGTGTGTGTGTGTGTGTGTGTGTGCTGGTGACCTGAGGGTGGGGGTCTGTGTGAACGGTGGTGGGAGGTGGCCCGGATGCAGGTTGGGGGAGGGGCTGAGTGGGTGTGAGTTGCAGGTAGTTAAGAGGAGGAAGTAGGGCCCAGGCAGAGTTGTGGTGTGGGTACCCACGGAACTACAAGGCACTTACATTTCAGTTACCTCCTTCTTAAGAATGAAGCAACTTTACAACATGGTCCATGACTTTATTTCAAGTAACAAAGTTTCTCATGAAGCATACAGACAATCTGCACACATTCAACGTGACACAGTGATTTGCTGCCAATCAGTGACAGTGAGCAGTGCTGACCAGAGATGGGGGCCCAGCCATCCCCCCTCCACCCCTCAGTCTCCTCAGTGCCGCTGCCCACTAGCTGACTCCTTTCATAAAACAGGAAGCTGTGCCGCCGGTCACTTAGAGTCACTGTTCTCCGGGCAGTTCGATGTAGTAGTTCAGAGGGTGGACTCTGGATTTGAATCCTGACCCTACCACTTATTTTCTTTGTGACCTTGAGCAAGTCATTTCAATTCTCAGCCTCCTTCGCCCTAAGGTGAGAACAATAATTATACCCACTTTCTGGGCTTTATGAAAATTGAATAGAAAACTCTGACATAAAACTACTTTCATTTGCGCCCTGGCTGGTATAACTCAGTGGATTGTGCGCAGCCTGCGAACCAGACGATCGCGGTTTGATTCCCAGTCAGGGCACATGCCTGGGCTGCAGGCCAGTTCCCAGCAGGGGACACAAGAGAGGCAACCATACATTGATGTTTCTCTCCCTCTCTCCTTCCCCTCTAAAGATGAATAAATTTTATTTAAAAAAAAAAAACTATTTTCATTTGCTCACTCAAGTCTAAAATACAGGGCACCATTTCCACTTTACAGATGTAGAGATTGGAGCTCAGAGAAGTGTGTGAACAGCCCAGTCTCACAGCTTTGGTGTGTCCAGGGCAAGGCTTCTGCTTCCAGATTCCAGAGCTGCCTCCCCCCGACACAGCCCGGGGGCAATGTGTTCCCACACCTTCACCTACTCCCTTCCCGTGATGTCAGGGACCTTCGAGTCGCAGGGCCCAGCCTACTGTGCTCACAGTGAGAGTGGGGAGGGGTTGTCCTTGGGCACCCAGCCACCCTCCAATACACGCCAAATAAACAACCAGAAACACCATGGGTTCCCCTCGCATTACCACACAAGCTATGATAAGCCCACATGTGTTAAAAAGGACCAGAAATCTTACATCAATTAGTTTGGCTAAAATAAACTTTTGAACAGATTACAAATTACCAAGAAAGAGGTTCAAGTGACCGTCCTCAGAGATGGCGCTGACAAACAGGGCAAGACTCGGACCAGCCACCTCCAGGGTCGGCCCAGCTGTGCCTGAAAGTCCCGGTCAGCTGCGGAGCGCACTCTTGGCTCTCCCTGGACTTGGGCATGGCAGTCACTGCAGTGTTCTCTTACTTTATATAATTAGTCTGCAGGTATTATTGCATGGCGATAATGTACGCTTATGTCACGCTCCGTTTACAGGCTTGTAGTCAAGGCTGTTAGTCACGCTCCGTGTGACTACGACCAAATCTGTCACGGAGGCTACACTGACCAATAAATCTATGTCAAGTGGAGAAAATAATTTAAGTGATAATAAAAGGCAACTGGTTTCAATTTTTATTTTATGGGCAGAAGTTTCCTGCAGCCTGGATGTCATTTAACTCTTCAGGAAACAGTGCTGAGGGTCCTGAACCTTCTAGTCATATGTGCAATGGTAGGGATTAAAGAGATATTAGCCTCCTGAAGACAAGCTAATTGTGAGGTCTGGTTTTAAGTTAATAACTGCCGTCAATGGGGGAGAAGCGAATGAAAGGATTTGCAGGCCACTGGGAGGTGCATTATGTGGATGTTGTTACTATGGTGATGGGGCTTGTTCTCCAGGAGACAGAGCTGAACCCAAGACAGACACATAGAATCAGGTTGTCATTGTCCACATGAAGCCCTTCAATCTGACCTATAGTTATGAAGCTTCCAGGGCCTCATTAAAGGCCGTTTGCTTCTAGCATTGCCCTGGCAGAACCAGTGGCTTATGGGCTGATGGCATCAAAGTCTGGCGAGAGTTCCAAAAGTGGTGCCTGGCCCACTTCCCCTCACAGTTGCTGTCCTGGAAAGAGCAGCAAATCACCTGCCAATGTGGAGAGGAGGAGAACAGCAGCCCTGACTTTGTAATGGGAGGTGCGTGAATTGTTTCATAAAACTCTGCAGCTTCTAATACTGACATGCTTTCTGATCCAGAGAAGAAAGCATCATATCTGGGTTTTTCACAGCCCCCCTTCTACGACCATGAGACCCAGGTGACAATAGCATGGATTCATTTCCAAAGCATACGCGGAGGAGCCAGGTAAGATTCTCGAGTCAGTGGGAAAGGTGAAAAATGGCAAACTTGAAAATTCCTAAAACTGCAAATCAAGTATGGTGCACCCAGTTTTATACGTTCTGTTCAGATCTTCCTAATTATATTGAAGTTTGAGGGTGCCTGGGATAGACAGAAGGGGGGAACGACGTCCTGTCTTCCCTTGCTTCAGCCCCCCTGCTTCTAACAGACCTCCTGGCTCCTTCTCATCTCCTCGCCCTTTTAGGGGTTGGACTGTCGCACCCTGTTGAGTCCTTGAGCCCCTGTTCTCAGCTATCCACAGTCACTCCCTGGGCGATGGAATCCAGTCTCATGGCTTTAAACCCTTTCATACACTGACACTTTTGAATAGGCATCTTCCCCGATCTCCCCCCAGACCCAGGTTCACATACCCAACTGCTTACTCAATAGCTCCACTTGGATGTTTACCTGACCTACCAAGCATGCTCATCACCAAATTTCTAATCTTTCCCTTATAAAGTTTTTCATCCTATAATTGTCTCCATCTCACTAAATAATTCCTTTTCAGTGCCATGAGCTAAATCTTCAGTACTTTGTCATTCCTATTCGGCATTTCCTGCTGCCTGGTGCTGTTGGGCTCGGTGTAGGAGCCCTTACTTTGAGGTGATCCAGTTGATTATAATAACAAGGTGATGAGGACAGAGCCCATGCCTGTCCTGCCCTCTCTTGTGCACTAGCACCAGGCCTTGCACAGAATGAGCACCTAAGAAGCTCATCAGAGAAGTGGGATTGTTTGTGAGTGTGTAGAAAGGTCATTGGGATGAGACTGCCCTCAGAATATCCAAATGGTGCTTCCTTTTTTGATGATTATAATACTGCAGCAAGAGCATAAGTTATATACCCATGTGGCACTTCCCCAAGCTCTTTCAACCCATGCAGCTTCATTTCAGAGTGCCACTGGGTGCTGAATAGGATGGTTCACAACAGCCCCCCGAACAGGTGCAATTTCAGTGCTGAACTATTGAGCATTCAGGCCTTCTAAAATTGTATTGAGAAGACTGAAAATAGCGAATTAAAAATATAAACAGGATACCCTTGTTAATGAATCTTAATGTCTTTTTGTGGTGCTTCACAATTTTTAAAAATCTGAGAAGGCTGGATGAAGGAAAGTCATGACATATTAACGATTTCAAATGTGTGCTGGAATTGGCAGAACAGAAAGTGGCATGAATAATTTAAATAAGACACCAATTTTTTTCCCTTCTTGCAAAGGTTGAAGCATGAAAAATGGGGGAGGGGGACTTCTGCAAAGACAGAATTATATTTTGTGTTGTCCAGCGATCTTTTTGCATTTGGAGGGTTAACGCAAGTTCAAGTAACACAGGACACTATCTAGTCATTTTGCAGGGATTATACTGAAATCTTTTGACACCACATTTAGTTCCCTCTGACTCTGGCAGCTGCTGGGGACAGTTAAGACTAAATGTTTGATGCCCAGTGAATTAAAGTCTATTTTTGAGCTCAAATCTCCAAATCCTGAAGGAATGGTCTCTGAGAAGAAAGGAAAGCAGGAAACAGCACTGGGGCAGTTGGCTTAGAGCAGGCTCCTTATCTCCTCCACACAAGACATGATGGGAATCGGATACGAAATGTCCTGAAAGGAAGCTCACAGTGTGGATGATGACTGTGAGTAGGTCAGGAATAAAAGCCAACACAGATACCTTTTTGCTTTAATATCTTTTCTCCATTGTCTTTTTTTCCCTTAAACTACCTTTGAAAATATAACTATAGTGTGCTGAAGAAAAGCAAAGTCTATTGTAGCTGCACATGAATGAGCATGTGTCATGGCTGAATATGTGTAAGATTACATTTCTATTACATCTCTGGAATATCTATTCTACATATGCACACACACACAAACATACACATATATTATGTATACGCACATTTAATGAATATATTTTAACAGCGCAGGAAAGCACATTTTAAAAGAAAACTATGAGTATGCTCGAGGCTCAGATTAATAAAAATTGAGGATTTAAGTGATTAGGGCAAGACCAAACCTCAGGAAGACCATGAATTTAAAGTTTTCTTTCAGAGATTCAGTAGAGAAGATAGATCAATACGTACTTGAGTCAATCCATAAATTATCTGCTGCAGGTTGTCTTTTAAAAGGTTGCCCAAAGGAACTCAAACAAAAAGAAGAGTAGAGAAATCAGTCCGCATGATCGGACAGCAGTCTGCAGCTGGAGAAAAAGCAATCCATCCATCTATTCATCCACCCACCCATCCACCCACCCAGTCATGCATTGAGTATATACTAATGTCAGGCACTGTGTAAGGTGCTGTGAATATGAAGTAAAACCCTCACTGCACTGAGCTCTCAGCCCAACAGGTGAAAGGCACAAGGAACCCAGATCTGGTTGCCATTTGCTGAGCTACAGTGAGACTGGAGTAGGGGCCTCTAGGTATACAGAGAGGGGACAACCCACCTGAGGTTTCCGACTTTCTAGAGTCAGGATGCAATTCCTTTCTGTATGGACTAAACTACGAGAAAGCTGAATTTTCTATTTTATGTCCTTCTTTACACCACACAACTTCTATAATGCTTTTTACATCTTTTAGAGGCACTTTTTTTGTCAGTACGGTATCTCTCCACATATTAAAAACTGACATAAGTACTTTTTCAAACTCATGCTCAGCTATGTGTAAATTGTAGGAATAAATTTCATTAAACATCTTATACATTATTTAAAAATAGGCCGCATCCAAAATCAAATAATATTTTCAGATATTCAAGCACATACTATGTGCCAAGCCATGTGCAAGACTTTATGTCATATTGCAAAAATCCTAGGAATAAAATATTGTAATTCATATTATATATTTATTTATTTACTTATTTATATAAAGTATGCATGTATCCACACACACACACACACACACACACACACACACACTCAATTAGGAAGGCTACAATGCTTCTGGTTTCAAGTCACTATTATTTTTATTTTTGCCATTATTATTATCTTACCGTTATCATGTATATTTTGATATAGTACAGATATATATTTTAGTCACTATGTAGCTTGCAATATAATAATACATATGACAAGTAGTATTAGTCTAGAAAGACATTAAAAAGTGCCTGATTCAAGGTGGGCTGAAAGTGAAATGTTCTTATTGGCCAGCATAGTATCTAGTTCAGCTTGATTTGAATTTGACTATTTCTCTTAGGTGTGTCTGTACGGGAGGGGTCAGGTGGTAGGGATGAAGCCATAGGTCTGCAGTTTTTCAGGTCACCACTCACAGCCCGGGCCTGAAGATTTTGAGTTCATGATCCCTGGATCCTGGTATAGGACACCCCCCTCCTTTTTTCGTGAGTGAGGAAAAGGATGCCCAAGGAAGCTAACTCACTTCCTGAAGTCACAGCATCCAGTGCTCAGTGGGCCTGCTTGAGGACTGGCGTCTAGATATGGAGGCAACCTAACTCAGGTGGCCACCGCAAACCCCTTCACCAGGCAGCCCTGGGGGGCTCTAAACCCAGCACCACCAGAGGCAGCCCAGAAGCTCTTGTTCTCTGTTTTCTGACTTGAAAAAAATCAAGAGGCATTCTCACTGGTTTGTATTAGAAAAAAAGGCAATAGCTACATTTTTTTAAGAACCAAACCATTCAAAGGTGTACATAATCAAAATCCTAGTTTTTTACCTTCTATGTCAGAACTGCTAAGACTTGCTTTGCATCCCCTTGAAAAAGTCCCACACATGAAGAAGTAAATATATATACAGGTCTCCCCACTTCTTTAAACAAAAATCACACCCACAGTGTCCTCCTGCTTTCACTTACCACGTCTTGTAAATAGTTACAAGGTTCTGCAGCTGTACATACGGTGCACCTGTTAGTGACTGCACAGCCTTTCATTGGTCAGAGTTCCACAGTATATTTACCCAACCCCTGCTGATAGACATCTAGGTATTTCCAGTATTTTATTAGCATAAATATCTTCGTAATATATCTTTGCCTATATATGTAACTCTGTATATCAGTAGGCTGATATCTTAGAATTCCTGAGTCAAAGAAATACGACTTTTTAAAATTTCTTTGACAGAGATTTCTAAATCGCCTAATATCAGTGTGCTAAACCCAGTGAGGACCAGCTCACAAAAGTCAGTTGTTAAATATTCAAGAGTCTTGTGAGCCAGTTGTTAAATTGCTTATAACTTGAAGTCAACCATGGTGGGAGTAGTTATACCAGGAAAATCTGGGTTATTTATTTAATATTTATGGCAAACCAGTTTACCAGCATACCACTGCCTGTAAAGATAATTGCCACTCATGTGGGAGGATTTTAAAGTGTGGGGACCATCCCCAGCCTGCAGAATCAGAGCATCCAGGGCTGGGAACAGGGCATCTAGACTTGCAGAGAGAACCTCTCATGGGAATTCAGCGGGCCCTGGAGGAACCTCAGTGATGTTCAGAGAAGGAGGAGAAGATACTAAATCAGAGCTTGAGGACTGTTTAAGAGTTATATGCACAATGGATCCTTTAGCAGGATCTGGGTGCAGGAGGTGTCTTCCTCAACTGTGTGAAAAGCGGACTTCTGGGAAACAAGTCACGGTCGCATCCTGTGGGGATTCCTCTCACTCAGCTGTCCTCACGGCCCTGAGCCTCCTGCTTCCCATCAGAGCTCACCTCCAAACATCCCCCTGGTCCTCTCCCCACCTGTCCTACCAACACTAAGTCACAGACACGTGCCAAAGATAAGTCAAGCTGTTCCCCTTCTCCCCACCTTCAGAAGTCTACCTCAGATCAGATGGAGTTAAATGTAAGTGAACGACCTCAGGGTATTAATATACACTCACATCAAGAGGGGCCATCCCTCTGGATCAGGGCCTGAGCTGCACAAGTTCTCTAGGGACCTCGAATTCTTAGAGGTCAGGTAGGGTCTTTCTGACCAAGATATCAAAATAAAAAAAGAATCATCCCACTCTCAGTCCCCACCTTCCAGCAGATCCCAGGGAGGGTCTCCTGGAGAGGCCACCATTACCCCTCTACCCCAGACCCCACACCTTCTACGCACCTCCCCCCAACACTGCTCCAAGGTTGTTTTAGCGGAAGATGAAAAGGAGTCGAGCTGATGCTGGATCTAGACCAAAGCAACACAATTCCATGAAAAGTTAAAATTCTATTGTCTAGGTCTTTCCACTCTGTATCTTTCTTTTCATTAAGCAATTACTTGGTTAACCAGATTAAGTTAACCAAGAAGCAGTTTAGAAGGGTAGTATATAGCACATCGACTCCAGCAACGGCTATCGGGGCTCACACCTCAGCTCTGCTGCTTATCACTGCTGGGCCTTCGGTGTCGGCTAACTTCTGTGCACCTCCTTCTCCCCAGGTGTAAAGTGTGGACAACAGCAGTATAATAACAGTACTTACAGCACATTTTTGTGAAGCTTAAACACAGTAATATATATGTGTATGTGTGATGTACGAGCACACATGTATCACTTAGAACAATGATGGCACATTAATTCTATATGTTGTAGCTATTTTGATTGTGTGGGCAGTCTTTCAAATATCACTTCTCCACCTCAGCTTGTTTCTCTTTAAATGCACAAATCCTGGGACAGAAAAATGAAAGCCAGTTTCACTGCAACAGATAGATGAAAGAAAGAGGCAGAAAGAGAGAGGAGAGAGAGATAAACATTTTTCATTTCAAAAATAATTGCTTTAGACCTCAGTTTAACAGATCTTATAAGAGACTTCCTTACTTATAAGGAAGTAGTTAGTCATATAAAATGACTAACTCAGTGTGAAAAATAAAGTTTAAATTGGGCAGTATCTCTGACTCCATCATTTGGGGTTTATTTGCCTCTCTCTTTTTATTTGGACTGTCTGGAGTAATTTAAGGGAAGCCAAGATGAGCCATAAGGCACTGACTGCCCGGGAAAACTTGCACGGGAAACCGCGGGAGAAAAGGGCGTTCATTCATCTCCTCCCCACTCACCCCTCTGCCCTTTCCCAGAGACACAGGCATCTCAAGGGAAACAAGTGGCTGCTGAGGGTGGAGGATGGGAAGACTTAGCATCTAGTTTATATTCACTTATAGTGATATACACTCACCCAGTGTCACTATGTGGTTCCATTGTTAATCATATAGCAGTTCAACTTCCTTATTTTTCCTAACAGATTATGATTTTTTAAAAACCTTATAATGACTTAGTGTAAAATGTATTAAAAACATCCCAAGTGTGAAAAAAAGAAAGTACAGCCGTAGTTTATTTTTGCATTCGCTTCAACGTAGGAAATAAAACCTTATTTAATGAAAAACTGCATATCGTATATATTAACAAGAAGAAATTAAGTACAAGTTCCCTAATTTAGGCTTGCTGGAGGACACCTAATGCCAGGCACTGAAAACTGAACTGCAACCTCTTCTCAAGGAAGTGTGTCCTGCGAGAAGCGGGAAGGTGGCCCAGGCAGAGGGAGGGCGTGTTCGGAGACCTGCAGGGGACAGGGAGCGCAGGGTATTTGTCAGAGGGACAGAGGGGCTCTGGGCGGGTGGAAGAGAGCGTAAAAATGGCAACGGGCAAAAACAGGGCTTGTGATGGTTAATTCCTGATTTCAACTTCACTGGCCTAGAGAAGGCCTATGTCCGGCTAGCTGGTGAAAGATTCTTTCTGCGCGCATGCGTCTGAGAGGGTGTTTCTGGAAGAGATTAGCATTTGATTCAGTAGACTGAACAGAAAGATTGCCCTCCGCCACGGGCATCATCCAGTGCGTCGAGGGCCCAGGTAGAACAAAAAGGCAGAGGAAGGATAGACCACTTCTCCCCTTCTCCTGGGACGTTTATGCTTCTCTCCTCCTGCTTTGGAAATGGAACCTCTGGAGCCTTCAGACCAGCAGCCTCGCCACCACCCTTCTCCCCAGCCCCACTCTGAATCACACTCGCAGCTTTCCTGGGCCTGCAGCCTGCACAGAGCAAGTGGTGGGACTTCTCAGCCTCTGTAACTGTGTGAGCCAATCCAAGGGTGCGGTGATCCTCCAAGTGTGGTCTGAAACCAGCATTACCAGCATTACCTGAGAACTCGTTAAAAAACGCACTTTCTCTGCCCCATCTCGCACACACTGAGTCACAAACTCTGGGGGTGGGAATCAGCAGTCTGTGTGTAACAGATTCTGCCTGTGATCCTAGGGCTTTTGATTCTCATGGTCCGAGAACCAGGTGTGAAGACCCTGCTGAGAGGTTTAGCCTGCACAGTGGAATCGTGCGGGAAGCCTTAAATACAGAGGTCTGATCCGCACCCCAAGCCAATGAAATCTGGGAGTCAGGCTCCAGCTTTGGTATTTTTCTGGGAGATCTCCAGGGAATTCTAACTGGAAACCAGAGTTGAGAATCACTGGTTTAAACTAAGATTTTGTAATCTGTAACATGCTAATGATAGGGAAAGTTTTACTCTCCAGGAAAACTCATTGATAACAACTCTCTTCTCTTCTAATTTAAGCCTTGGTAACATTGATCTGTAATCTGTAATTAACACCATCCATTTTCGAACGGCCAATACCAAATTGTCCATGCCCTTGGCAGCCATGTTTCTGTGAGACTTAATAACAGAAAAATCCTGTCTGCATAAATAGCATGAGGTAAGCTTCCATTTAGTGCAGACTAAATCATTAACTAAACAGAGAACTAGGTCCAAAGTAACACGATTTTTACATTGAATTTACAAAGCAATTATTTGGGAGGGGGTGGGATGGATGAGGGGGTAAGGGTGGGTGAGGAAGGGACCCCAGCATCTCTAGAGAAAAATGGAACATTCATACTTTGCCTTATGAATTCAATAAAGTAACTATAGTCCCTTTGGTCTAACTGGCAGCTATTTCTCAAATTTCAAATATCTTCACTCGTCATAAATCCTGGAGCGCTTGTTAATTGAGCAATCTTTAATAATGATAACTACCATTTGTTCAGCACTTACAATGGGGTCATATCTGGGGAAGGCGGTTTAGGATCTAAAGATGGTGTGTAAGCTGAAACACAGTCAGAATTACCCTGGAGCATCCCTTACGGGCTGGGCTACACACAGCACAGAGGACACGAGACCCCGTGAGCTCCCCGATCGCTCTGCTCACTGAGGGGGTGGCCCTTCTCTCTCTGTCATCCGGACTTACTCCAAGGGTGCCCCCCCACCGGCGCTTTATGTTGCTGTTCCATATACGTTATCTCTTTAAATATCCAGCACAGTCCCAGGAGGCAGGTAGAACTGTTTTCTCGGTTTTCCTATTTTCCAGATAAAGAAACTGGGATTTAGAGACCTTAGGTAAACTGCCTGAGGCTGTGCGCAGGAACCCAGATTAGGATGCGGGTGTTCGACCACAGGACTCAAACCATGGCTTCGCTGCGCCGGAGCCAATTTAAAAACAGTTCTCCTTTAGTGGGTCTATTTACCTTTATACCATTTTCAGTGACAACAAATCTTTTCTTAGCAATTAATGTGATCGCAGGAAAGGGGTTGGGGCCGGCACCCTGGGGTCATTCAGAGCTCGGCCACCCCTCCCACCCCCTCCCAGCCACAGCTCCCGGAAGAGCCCCTGTTTGCCACTTAATATTGGCCCACTCGTGTGTGTACAAGCACACATATATTTTTTTAAAAGGCAGAAGTGTTGGCAAGGTCGTGGAGACAAGGGAACCTTTGTGTACTATGGGTGGGAATGTAAACCGGTGCAACCACTATGAAAAACAGTATAGTGTTTCCTCAAAAAATTCAAACAGATTTGACACAGCATTCCCACTTCTGGGTATATTTCCAAACAAACGAAAACAGGATGTCATAGAGGTACCTGCACTCCCAAGTTTGTGGCAGCATGATTCACAACAGCCAAGATACGGAAACAATTTGTGTGTCCATCCATAGATGAGTGGCTACACATACTTACACGATGGAATACACTATTCGGACATGCAAAAGAAGGACATCCGCCATTTGTGACAACACAGATGGATCTTGAGGGAATTACATTAAGCGAAATAAGCCAGACAAAGAAAGACACATGCCGCAGTCTAACTCATAAAAACAGAAAGTAGAAAAACAGCTGCCAGAGGCCTGGGGGGTGGGGAAGAGGGAGAGGTTGGTAAATGGCACAGATTTTCAGTTATGAGGTGAATAAGGTCTGAGGTCTAATGTGAAACACGGTGACTGCGGTTCATGACACTGTGTGGTGTAACTAAAATCTGCTACGAGAGAACTTAAACGTTCTCACCAAATACATAAGAGAATGTATACGTATATCAAATAGCCACAATGCACACTTTAAGTATCTTACCATTTTATTTGTCAATTATACTTCAATGAAGCTGAAAAAACAAAAACTAAATAATGAATAAAAATAGACCATATATTTAACACGCTTATACAACCCCCTCCGTCCCCTGCATGGCGGTCCCCAGAAGAGGACACCCAGGAGGAAAGGACTGTCATCAAAGCTGTCAGGCCACTGTGTCAGCGGCCCCAAAGCCCCCAAAGCGAGGCTCCGGAGGAGGGAGCAGCGGTGGAGGAGGAAGCAGCGGCGGAGGATGTCAGTAGTTTGAATGTGACCACGTTGCTTCTCAGCATCCCCACCCTCACCTGGAACCTTCCTTCCCTTGTAGTTGGGAAACAGACTCTGAAGGAGCAGGCGTTTCCAGTTAGTGCCCAAAAGGAAGCCAGAAGAAACTCAAGAGAGGTTCTGGGATGATGGATTGCCTGCTCAGTTTAGCACCTTCCTGGCCCGTTCTCCCCTTCCCCGCCCCCTCCCAACCTCAGCGCTCCCGCCCAAACCCAGGGTGAATGCTCCTCCTCGTCCACATTTCATTTCCCGGGGCTTCGATCCAGAGTGAGGAGGAATGGCTTCGCCAGGGAAGAGAAACGGGGGTCGTGGAACACCTCCCTGCTCCGCAGCCACCTCTCTCTAAACGACTCCAGCCCCAGTCAGCAGCAAGTGGATGAGAAGCAGGGTGTTAAGAGCCCAACGACACTCTGGGAGCTGCTGTGCACAGATGTGCAGGTTGCACACTGAGCGACGCCACAGCTTCTGATGTGAATGGCACGGCTCGGAGTGTGCGGTGCGTGATCTGCACAGCCGTGTGTAGCAGCCCTGCCAGCTCTCCCTGAGGTTTTGCCAAAGCACAGAGCAAAGCATAACGCTGTGCATCCATTGTTTCCAAGGCAAAACGGGCAGAAGAGCTTGGCTGTGCACGGTTTTCGTAGTGATATTATCAAGCCTTCTTTTCAGGGATTCAGATAGGCGCTCCAGGTCATTAGGCAACGTTCCAGAGAACAGAATGCCTATCTCTTTATTTCCCTTCTTGTTACAATTTGGAGGTGGTTTATAGTTAAATGTGCGTATATGTTCACATAAATAGAAGTGAAAGATTAAAGCGGTGAAAAAGAGAAATTATGCCAACCATAGAATTAACACACGATAAACATTTAGAATTAATTGTGAGCCTCCTGGAAGCCAAGGCAAAAGAGGAAAATATAACTATGTCATTCTTAGCTGATGAATAAGAATATACCAAAACCTTAGGGGGAAAAAAACCCTATTTTCCTGAATCTCAGTCCTCAGAGAAACGTATCGTGATGTAGCCGATGCACTTCCCTACCCTGGCCAGGCAGCAGGGAGACCAGGCAGAACTTAAAACAGCCACATGATGCAGCGGTCAAGCTCACAGGCATGGGAGCCAGCTGGCCAGGTTCAAATCCCAGCTAAGCTTGGGCCAGCCTCTTGTCATGGCTCATTCCCTTGTCTGTAAAATGGGGTAGAACATTACCCGCCTATGATCTGGTTGTGACAGTATGTAGAACAATGGCAATAGAGTGCTTAGCACAGTGTCTGGTTCACGGTAAGCCCTTAATAAAAATATTAGTTCTTGTTACTAAAGCCCAGGTGGGCAGCTGTCGCTTGTGGCTAAGAGCAAATATCAAATTACCCACTGAACCCCCAGAGAAGGATACATGGGGAGATGGGTCAGGAAAGCCAAGGTGAGGAGCCTTCTGGAGAAATCCTGAGAGATGACCTGCCTTTGTGCCCTGGACCCTCGCCAAGGCCCAGATTCTACCCCTTCAGGCAAGACTTTGCTTTTCTTGAAAGCATCACTCTGCAACCAGTGGGAGACATTGTAAGGCAATAGCTGTTAGGCTGACAGTAGCTTTGCTGCAGATGTAAAAGGGACCTGTACATGCATGTGGTGAGCTCTTAAATCGCCCCATGAGTGATCAGGGCACCCAGTGTCCCCACCAGGCTGGAGCCTGGGCCACAACCCCCTGTGTGGGGGGAGGGCGGGGAGCCGTCCTGGCACAGGCAGTGGGCATGGGGCACAGGAACCGAAGTGCTAGTCAGTTCGCTTCTGGAAGGCAGGAGTGTGTGGAGTGCTGAGCCTCGGAGGCAGGCACAGAGCCGCAGGGCCCTCCCAAACGAAGGGTCCGACTAGAGGAAGAGGCGGGAAGGGAGCGCAGCGGCTGGAGGCAGCGCTTTTCCAACTTTTCAGACCCATAGTGAGAAATGACATTTATCTCACATCCCAGTGCATACATGCACAGACATTAAACAAGGTTTCACAACACAGTTCTGACTCTCAATGTACACTGCACTCTAATATTATCATTCTCTTTCTTTTTTTTCCATTGCTGTTTTATCAGTTTCAAAATCACTGCTTTAAGGAAAAGGTGGGGAAAAAGCCCTTTTGGGGGGACCCTGGGTCCAAGCTAGTGAGAGAGAAGGTTCATCAGAATACTTAGTAGCAGCGAAGTGGCCTCAGGTGTCGGGCTGTAGGAGGTCAGTTCTGTGAGGCCCCACTACACTGGATCTTCTGTCTCCCTGTGCTTGACACACAGAACACTTTCAAAAAAGGTACAATGACCAATCTTGATCTGTCTTAACTAAATAAACTGAAATTAGCTGCCTCGAATATGTGCCTTCTAACGACCCGACTTGACAGCTCCATGGCCTTGGAGGAGCGGATGGAAGGCACGGCCCATTATCTCCCTTAAACCTGACCTTCCTCCTCTGGGCTTGCACAGGGGCCTCGGTAATGGAGGTGCTGGGTTTGCGTGCTCTGTGCACCTGAAGCGCTGGCCTCTGGGAAGAGACCTCCTCAGGCACTCAGAGCCCAGCCGCCCAGCAGCTTGAAGAAGTTGAGTGGCTATTTAAAATAGTTTAGGCTACTTAATGAATTTTCTAGAAATGCTTTCCCTTTGACTCCTTCTCTTTCCTCTTTCTGCAGCTGAAAACTTCTTTCTTGCTCTTTTTCCCCTTGCACCATTAGGCTTTTCCAATAAAAAGGTTATGGTCTTTTTTACAAGCAAGCTAGGACTCTGGCAGTTCCAGAATACTAATGCCAACCTAAGAGGAAAAAAGTGTTTATGAGGCAGTGGGTTCTACCCCAGCACTTGGGTTTCCATTGCAGCAATGCAGTCCCGGTTCTTCCCTCAGCCCTTTCCTTAGTGCTCCCAGAGGAGTGAGCTTTCATCCCAAGACTCCCACTGGGCGGAGGGGCTGCCCAGACCCCCATTCTCACTGCAGAAAGGGCTTGGCGGGGGGGGGGGGGGGGCGGGACAGAGGACAGTTGTAAGGTCAAGCTGTGCCTGGACTCCAGCTCCACCCCAGCAGCAAGAGGCTTAATTTTCTGACATTTCATTTCTTCTTCAAGAAAGCTAGGATAATCATAAATAGCGCAAAGTAAGAAACAATGTATGTAAGATGAAGGAGATTGCAAGCCACATGGAGGTGCTGAACAGGAGTTGTAAAAGTAGTGGTGCTGTTGTTGTTGCTGCTGTTGTCATAGTTACAGTAAGCGTCTTCTTAGACTGACCTGAAGAAAGCCGGGCTCATTGTGACTGCAAGGCAATGGGAGATGGATCATTACCATTACTACCACTGTTGAATATTTATGAGTCAGCATCCTGCTCCCGTCATTTATAAAGAGGGTTAGACCCAGCTTCTATCCACTGGGAAGGTCTCTCAGGCAGGTGACATGGATGTGAAGTGACAGCATTCTGTGTACTGATGAGAAATGAGTAGGCCACAAGGTCATAGGAAACAGGGACTAGGCGACTGGCCTCACTGGCACAGATTTTATGCACACATCATTTTCTGTTCTGCTAGATTGAGCCTGGTCACCCCACCCCAGGTCCGAGGCTGTTTCACTTGTCTTCAGATTCTCCCCACCCCCTCACCTTGCTCTGCTCCATGCACATAGCAGGTATTTAGCAAAGCATTGTCAGGCAGGTAAATACAAGTATGAGACCATCCTATGACACCACATCTGGCACCCCGGTTATGTTTTAGTGCATTCTTGGTGACTGAGGTAGAGAGCAAATGCTGAGGCCCTTTGCGGAGGTAACTCCCTGTGTTCTGTCCTCAAGCCCTGGGGTGAAGCGGTGGGTGGACCTTTTCCAGTCAAATTTGGTGAGAGGCCCACAGGTGGTACCTGAGCTTGCTAAGCGAACCTGTGCAAGGCGGCGTCTGTTGTGCAACCCACTCCTTGGTTAGGGGCTGCCTGAGGAGGAGAAGGTGATCAGGATACAAACTCAGAGCAGCTAGAGAAGCTTTCACCTTGAGGGAAGGTGTCCACGAAAACTCTCAGAAAACTGTCTGATAGAGGGAACGTTTCCTTCTGCAAAAGGGGCTTTATGCTCCACTAGTGGGCAAAATTTTAATTGTATGGATGTATCTGCCTGCTCTTCAGCTGCATGAGAACATCCAAGGTATTGAAATGATAGGTCTGCTTACACCAAACAGAGTGAGCAAACCCGTGACTACAGTTTGCAACATTGTCAGAGTTAGATCTCAGAGCTGGGTGTCGGCTGTTTTCATCTTTCAGCTGATCGCATGTAGAAGAGCTTCTTCATTGCTCTTTTATAGAATACACCGATGTGTTGCTGGATTTAAACAGCCCAGAACTATCTATCTGCCATGCCAAGACGCCCCTTTTTTGGTGTTTGTTTTACAAGTGAGTGTTTCTCAGATCGGTATAGGTTATATCGTTTATAGGCAGAGCGGATATGTTTATTTGTCTCAGAACAAAAGAAGCTGGTGGAACATCACATTTAATGTTACCGTAGAATTAAAGAAATAGAATACTCCACTGTTTTCCTCTAGGAAATGTCCACACAGTGTCTTGTGCATAATAACCCTCACGTGCATGCTGGGGCCCCTCCCAGAGTAATGCAGAGATGGCCCATCACAGAAGTGCAAGGTGACTGCTGCCCAGAGCCAGCTACATAATTTGCAGATCCAAGATTAGAATGAACATATGGAGACTCATCTTCAAAAACTTACAAATTTAAACATAGTGACAGCAGAACATGAAGCTCAGTGCGGGCCCTCCCAAGCACAGCCCCGAGCCTCCTTACAGATGCTCTGGCTGGTCCACCCCTGGCCAAAGGAGTGGCTGGTGCTGAGCTTGAAACACCATACAAGCCCTCACACTCCTCAGAAACCCTCCCTCACCGACGCTACAAGCTGTCCCCAAGCTCATCCCCACGGCCACATTTTGACACAGCCTATTAATTCTATGTATGCCCAGTTACCTTGTTCTGCCCTGAGGGAGGCCGGTGAGCGTCTCGTGGGCCTCGTGAAGCCGCAGGAGGCCTGTAGGCGCAGATCTGAGTACCCCCTCCCCGACTCTGAGCCCCAGCCACTCTGGGTTTCATCTCCACATTGATTCCTCTTTATGTTTCCCTTTTTCTTTCTTACCAGTCTAGGCACCTTCTGCTTTAGAATTAGCATCCCTGCTGCGCTCCCCCACGCTCATCTTTCTCCCCATCCTGGGTTCACATCATTTTATTCCATAAACTGACGCGCCAAAGTACATGCCATAAAGATGTTCAGCATCAGTAATTGATCTGTATGCCAGAATTCTTCTCTCTGTGAGCCATAATATAGTTCGTTGTGTTATTAAGTTATTATTAGACCAACTTCTGAGGCAGCCTTCATTCACTTGCAGCATGGTACTGATGCCTAAGGTTTCTTCTGCCGGCATTGGACTCTAACTTCTCCCTCTGAAACGATTACTATTAAGTCATTGGTTTAATTCAAACTAATGAGTTCACAATCACATTTTTTTTCTGAGACTATAATTTTGATTTAGAAAACACTTTCAAAACCAATGGCTTTTTAGAAGAGACAGTGTAAAGGAACCATGAGTCTGAAAAATACTAGAAGCCAATTTTGAACTGATTTCATTTTCCCAGCAGGCTCCATGCACGCCCCTGGGAGAGGTGGCATGCAGTTCCGCACCGGGCACAGAAAAAGATCTGTGATCCTATCGACTAACTGGTTGATGCCATGAAAATGGTCCAGAACAACTCCTTTTTGACAGTGCAAGTTTGAGCAGGTACATTTCATAGTTGAGGATAATGGGAACCACAGATGTCATTAAAATCTAATATCTCACAAGAACTCCAGAGTTGAACTCGGAAAAATTATTAGCCATTGCAGAATGCTCTCATGCGGCAGCAATGGCAAAATTCCTTTCCTGCATCTATTGTACTATATTGGCTGAGTCTGCAGGCATAGCAATTCCTCACCAGGTTGTGGAGATGATTAAGTGGGCAAACGTATAGAAAGTGTTTGGCACATATCTCCAAACATAGTAAGCACTCAATAAATGTTAGCAATTATTATTATATGCTCCTTTATTCTGAAATGACGTTGATTGCTGTAACAACCAGAGTGCCTCTAATCGTTCTGCAGCCCTGCCAGGCGGTCTCTTCCCACAAGTGGTGATGTTTACATACTCATTTTGTTTTTATCCAAGGATTCTAATTTCAGGTTAGCCACTTACTCTATGAACAGTGTCATAACTAGGAGCGCTTTTACCCCCCATGGGGACTCTTGGCAATATCTGGAGACACTTTCAGTTGTCACAACCCGGAGAAGAGTTATTGGCACTTAAGAAAAGCTACGGATTCTTCTAAACAACCTGCAGTGCAAGGACAGGCCCCTCAGCTCATAGCAAAAATTGTGTGGTCCCCAATGTCATGCCCCAGGCCTGAGAAACTGCTCTGTGAGAGACTTTGGTGGGATATTTACCTCATTAGGCCTCAGCTTCCTCATCTTTAGAAAGGAAAAGAAGTAGCATTGCTTGCAAGGTTGTTACAAATAATAGTGACAACTGTAAAGGGGGGGGGAGCCCAGAAGGATCCCTGACATGCAGCCCACCCTGATGCTGACAAGGAAGGTAATAGAAGAGGTGGTGATACTAGTGTTACTTCCACAGCTGTGGCGTTAATTCTCCATTAACACCTTGGGGGACAAAGAGAGAGATGCTGGAAACCATTTAGGCTTTTGGTTGCCAGGATAAGAACAAAGTAACCATAATCTGCTTTCGCCCTTTGGTTGGTTTCTCCTTTGAACTCTCCAGAGGCATTTACAACAGCTCCTCCTTGCTCACTGTCCCTTCTCAAACATGCAAAATCTAAGCTGACCAGAATATGGACCTTGAAACAATTTTTCTGTTCTGTTATTTACTCAGTTATTGTGAGCACGCTGCCTCTCTGCCTCAGTTAAAGTAATACCCTCACAGAGAAAACGATCTGTTGGAGAGTGTGTGTTTTGGCATTAATGAGGCTCAGTGTCCCCACACACCATGGCCAACTGAGCCCTGCCTGAGCTGAGCCCTGCCGGAGCTGAGCCCTGAGTGAACTGAGCTCTGCCTGAGCAGTACGCACAGGCTGCCCCAGCTCCTGGCCCAGCCCTTCAGAACTGAATGTACTGCATTCCAACACTCGCCCAACGACTAGTCCAACCCATGACTTCTTAATACTGTAGACCATTTCCTAACCTGAGGATGCAGATTTCATAACTGCTGTGTATTTTATTGATGAAGTGTATCAGTGAGGCTGATTTTTGCCATTATTCACCTCATTCTGGTTCACTTGGTGGTGACGTCAGGCAACTAATGTGTTGCTACAGGGAAGAACTTCAGAAAAGTTCTTGTGGGAGCAGCTCTTCTGACCATATGGATAGAGTTTTCCTCTGGGAGGCAAAGGGACCTCAGTAATCCTTCTAGAACCCCTGAAGAGAAGAACAAGGCATATCTTCATAGGTCATAAGCCAGCTTGCCCTTTATTAGAAAGGCAAACCGAGGGAGAAAAGTTACTTAGCATCTAATAGGCCGTTTCCTACCAGGAAGTGGGTGAACACATAGACACCATGCAAGGCCTTGCTCAGCACTCATTCAGTGCAGAAATACTCTTAGCCAGCATGGTTGGGGCACTGTGCTGGGCGAAGGGACACAACAATGAACAACACACCCCTGCCCTCAGGGTGTTCACAGCCAGCTGCTCACAACTCAGCAAGTTCCACTCACCCTGGAGCCCAGGACCATGAAATCAATTGCCGGATCCTTTCCAAGGAGTTGATCCAAACTGATCTGAATATCCTCTTTACATATTTTGGTCAAAAACACTTCCAAAGAGTGTGTTGCAAACCTCACTCTTCTGCAAAACCTGCCCGAGTGTGCTCCATGTTCCCACACACCTTCGCCGGTTCATCAGTCCCTGGCCACCCCTTTCCTATGTAATGTAACCTACAGATTCATGTAAAACTGGATCTCTTTAAGTCCTGACTTAGGCACGAGATATAGCCACGGCCCCTGATAAACTAGGGCTGCAAGGGTCAGGAGAAGTGCCCTGGGCTAAGCCACTCGCTGATTGGAGAGGCCTAGGGTGGTCTGGCGTCGGGGCAGGCAGCTGGGCAGCCCACGCAGAGTGCCCAAGGACCTCCGTCCCTGTGTCTATTTCTGTCACACACTACAACCCGGAACCCAGGCAATCTTTTGTAAGTCAAGACCAGATTCATACCAATGTCTCTGGGGGAGACCTGTCCATGCCTAGCAAGACCTTGGTCCACTGGCCTTAAATGTGGAGTCAGGATTCAAACTTACAGAAAGGGTTGGGGAAATGCTGTCTCTAGAAAAATAGATTTGAATTGGCAGCAGGATAAAGAAGGAGGAGTGGCATATTTAAGAGAATCCATCAATCAATAAGTAAGAATCTGGGAAAAAAAGTCCCAAAGGCTGGACAGGTTCCAATTAAGACATGACTCAAGGGAGCCTGACCCCACCGAGGCACGCTCGGGCGTTCTTGGCAGTGATCACTCAAGGGGCAGGGGCGGGGATGGGAGCGAGATGATGAAGTGCCCACAGAAGGAGCAGGATCTGCAGGGCTCAAGGTCTTCCCCTCAGAAAAGAGCCCCAGACACGGACATGGGTGTGTGCTTTATGGATCTGTGCTTTAGCGGACCTGGCTTCAGGCGTAACGTGGGCAGAAGTTGAGATGGAGAAAAAGGCAGCTGATCTGTATGTCTTTGGATGTGGAGAAGCAGAAACATTGAACTGTTAACTTGACATGTTTAGAACTGTCCTGCCCAAGACCGAAAAAGTATTAAGATTAGAGGGCACAGCTTCTCTATGCTCCGCAAAACCCCATGTTTGCCATGGCTGATGGTAATGGTGAGGAGGAGAGCGGCAGAAAGTGACCTACACAGTCCCTGTAAGTTAAGGAAAAGCGCAGCTGCAGATGCAGTCCGATGATTCCCCGAAACGCTCGTCTCTGCGTGCTGCAGAGGGCAACCCCCCACATACACACCAGCTTGAGTGCATGTCGGACATGGCCTTTGTTTCTCACACCCCAAAAATAGGCGCCCTAAGTAGAGGGACACGATGTGCATCACTATGAAATCTCTGGGGCCTGTCACACCCGAAGGTCAGGAGGCTGCCCTTGGGCCCAGATGGATTCGGTCCATGCTGTGAGTTTTGACAGGACTGTGTGTCCGGGTAGCAGTGGGGGAGGGCAGCTCAGGGTCACTGACAGCCTGAAAGCAACTTTGCTTGCTAGTTAGTGCTAGTTTGACTTTCACAAAAATCCTCCCTAGCACACCTGAGCGGAAGCAGACATCACTGCCACCTGGAAATTAAAACCCGTGCAAAGACAAGAGACGCCTGCCATCTTGCCCATGGCAGAAACTCGGATTCAGGTCCTGGCTCAGAAGTGTGTGTTAATACTGATACATGGGATTGAAGCGCTTCAGTGGATACGGAGGGGGTACCAGGGTCCAGAACAACAATTTTAACCTCTCACATCCATAGTACGCATTGACTTATTACTAAAATTTTCCAGCAAACCAAAAAATATATAAATTTGCCAATCTGATTTTGAAAAATATGTATAATTTGATTTACTCACATCCGATGGCTATTATATTATGTTGGCTGCTGTCATTTTGTTTATTTGACAATCTAAGGAAAAAGAGGTCAGTCAGTGACCTTGACTAAATATCCTATTATTGCACATTTTTAAAAATTCTTGTGGCACATCAATGGAAAATCGCGGTTCCAGAAATGGTTCGCCTTCTACAGTTATTCCTCTCAAAAAACAATCTTCCTAAGGAAGCAGATGGTAGTTGCTTCCCTCCACATCAAAGTTCGAGGGTAGTCAATTACTCGGATTAAAGCTCAAGATAAACAGTGTTGTTCTGTTCAGTTCTTCAAATAATCTTCTATTTAAATCATAGCTAATTATAATTTAGCAAATTAAACTCATTGAGTGCTTCAGAAATGTCTGTTTTGCTGTCAGAATGAAAGCTTTAGGGAGCTCCCTTGGTGAAGAGGTTTTTTTCTTCATTACATTGAATGTTATCTAGTTGGCTTGAATTCATGACAATTTTTTTCAGATCCCTTAAAACAAACAATATAAATCATGTTTGAAACTTCAAGTCTTTGAGTAGACATTCCTTTAGCCCATGGAGTTTCCTGGGTCAAACAGTATCTGGTCAGTATCTCTAGCTGTGAGCAGACCCTGGCAAAGCAGGGGTCAAGAGGTGCCTAGGAGTGGAGCAGGGAAATGTGTAGGGAAGGGTGTGACCCCCGGAAGGAGTTGACTGGCCAGGGCTTTTACCTGGGCTGTGCTCTGGGCTCTACAGTCACTTCACCACCCAGCCTGCCTACAGCCCAAAAGAAGTCTTTCAACTGAAGATTTTAAAGAGTTCATAATAATGATTCCTTGAGAAGAACTAAATTCTCATTATGGAATGAAATTCATTTGTTAGCAGACGCTGCATATATAAAGTAAACACATTACAACTAATAGAGGCGTGACTGCAGTGAGGTTATAGCACTGCCTCAGACCCTGGCAAAAGGGCCACGTGCTTGCAGGGGTGTCCCACCTTTTGGCATCTCTGGGCCACACTGAAGGAAGAAGAGTTGTCTTGGGCCTCACATTAAATACACAGACACTAATGAAAACCGATGAGCAAAATAAAGGCTTTAAGTATATTTACAATTTTGTGTTGGGCCACATTCATAGCCATCCTGGGCCTCATGTGGCCCATTGGCCATGGGTTGGACCCCCTGCCTGTAGGATCCCTCTCTGGCCATCCTCTAGCCACATCCCCAGCCACCACCTCTGCCTTCCAGAGCAAGAATTCCAAGGGAACAAGGGGCCTTGTGTCCACCTGGAACCCAAGCCCTGCCCTCCAGGAAACCATCGATGTTCAAATGATCCCAAGAATTCCCTGGAATTCTCTGCCCAAATGATCCCAAGCCTACATCCCTGACCTACGCAGGTTCCTAGCCCACATCCGCTGCCCCAAAGATAGATTGAGCCACCACTGGGCATGCTTGCAGGCCCAAGGGGTGACTGGGGGGAGGTTGGAGGGCTATTGGCATGGGTGTGAGCAGAATTTGAACATGTAGTAACAGGTGGGGGTGCACACATACACACAAGGCCCCATGGGGCGGGGGTGGGAAGAGAAGTGGGTTGGACTGCAGCCAGAGGGCCAGGGAGCCAGCTTTCCCTGCACAGCCGATTCCTAAATTTGAACCTAATCTTCCAGGTGTTTATGAAGGTATAGATGATAAGATAGCAAAATAGAATATATTTATCTAGCACTTTACCAGTCTCAGTGACAACTTCCAAAAATTTTGACATATGGTATGAGGGCCTTCAGCCTGTACTCATGTCCTAGGGCCCACCAGTGTTCGAGAGTGGGAGTGGCAAGGCAAGTCTCCAGTTCTGTGGGATCCTGTCTTTATGGCATCACCTGGGTCTGCGTGACCTGCTGATCTGCTTCCTGATCACCCTCAGGCCACCAGTTGTACTGAACACAGAGAATTCTCACCTGTATTTGTAACCTGTATTTTTTAGAAGTCTATCTTTGTAATTAGGACCTTCATCAGATATATTTTTATTATTAATTACTTCACAAACCTCTGAAAGCTCTAGAAACTGAGGTGGGAACATTAGCAAATAAATCCATCTCTTGTGTCTGTCTCATCTTCTGTTTTGAACCCATACCTTTCATGCTATCTCTAGCTACCCAGCATTTCCACTATGCAATAGCATTCCCACTCAAGCCTGCATAAATCACCCTCTTCTCTTCACCCAAAATCTTGTTACAAAGCCTCATTCCTTCACTGAAGATGATTTTATCCAAGTGAAAGAAAATTCGATAAACACTAGTTCATACTATGATATGAATGATTGATAGTATCCTTATCAGTTCAAGTACAATTGACTATTTCAGAAAACCCTAGTTGAGCAAAGCGAGTAATTTCGGCTTCCAGCTATTGTGGAAATACCTTAGGGACAAGATAAGTAAGAACCTGTGGATACGTCCCAAGAAACCCAAAACACTAATGAGAAAGAACATAAGTACCCCTACGTTCATTGTAGCATTATTTACAATGGCCAAGATATGGAAGCAGCCCAAGTGTCCATCAGTAGATGAGTGGGTAAAACAACTATGAGACATTTATATAATGGAATACTACTTGTCCATAGAAAAGAAGAAAATTTTACCCTTTTTGACAGCATGAATGAACCTGGAAAATATTATGCTAAGTGAAATAAGCCAGTCAGAGAAAGACAAATACCATATGATTTCATTCACACGTGGAATCTAATGAACATACTGAGCTAAGCAAAATAGAGATGGACTCATGGATGGAGAGCAGGCTGACAGCTGTGCGGTTGGGGGTCAGAGGATGGAGGAATCAGACAAAAAGAGAAAGGACTCATGGACATGGACAACAGTGTGGTGATTACTGGGTGGGAGGGGGTATAAGGGGGATAAATAATAATGGAAAAAACACAACAAAAAATATATGTGCATGAGAAACAATTTTTACTTTTTCATTGGCAAAAGTTTTTATCAGCAAAAATGTATTGACATTGATAAAATATATTTTTCATTTTATATTTTTTCTGTTTGTAATAAAGACCAATAGAGTACAATACCCCATATATTATATGTCCCACTGAAAGAAAATAAACTAATTAAACTTAATTTGTTATTTATGAAATCAATGACATTGGCTGGCACAGCAGAGAAGAAGCTTGCATTCTCACTAGTGAACATTGCCCAAAGGATTCTATTGATGAACAATTTCCTCTAGCTCCCAATTTAATTCTCACAGAGTATAACTTTAGAATTTCATAATTAAGTTTGAATCACGACTGTCTCTGCCTTTCAAGCCTGCATGAAGGTGATTTCAACCCAAGAGAGGTACTTTTAAATTCAGAGAAGGCTTGTTGGCAAATGTGTGTTATGAGGAGGAAGCGACCCCCCTCGAATGGGTTTATAATGTATCTAATGCCTCGTCAAAGACGGAAATGGAGCAAGGAAGGAAATTGACTTTATTCTCTCAGATGCGGTCGGGAGAGCACCCTCCATTCGAAGTCAGAGCATCTTGGCAGCGTGGTTTTGCCCGGGACTTAGTAGGGAGCGTGCACAAGTTACACCGAGGTGATTTCCCAGCTGGGGTGCGTCTGTCATCGGGGAGGTCTTGGGCAGTCGGGAACAGGGAATGTGTACCTCTGTGTGTGACTAGCTTTGAGGGAGCTGTGAGACAAAGAATGGAAATTTGGAGGGTCCGCGTCTGTCTCTGACATAGGTGCACAAGGGTCATCCGTGTGCCTTAACCACGTCACATGGGGAACGGGTGGTTCTTTGCAGTAGGACATTTCCAGAACACAACGGGGCAGGGGTGTTTTTTAACTATCACTGTTTTCCAAGAGTACAGGGCTCAGGGGACCTTCATGTTGCTCATCCATTTGTGGAAGTGTGTGTTTTCCTAATGCACTGCTGTCTGTCTCCTACTGTCTGTCTGTCCTTATCCCAGAGAGCAGTGCTGCACTCACCCCAGCCTTCACCAGCCTTGCTCTCTTCCTCCAGCATACTGGCACACACTCTAACCCCAGGGCCTTTGCACTTGCTGGGGTGAGAGCACTCCACCCCAGAGATCCACAACCCACCCTCCTCCTTCAGATATTTGGTCAAATGCTACCTTCCTTGTGAGATCTTCCCTCCCACACAGCCTCTCATCTTTGCTTTATTTTGCTCCTTAGCATTTACCACAATGGAACACACTGTATACTTTACTTATTTTTCTGCCTTTTCTATGTCTTTCTGTTGGAACAAACTCCATGAAGACAGGGGTTTTTCACACTATATTCCCGGTGCCTGGCACATAGTAGGCATGCAATGGTTCTAGATAGATATGTTAAAGTTCTTTGCATATGCCTTGCCTCACCACATAAAGTTATTTATCACAATTATGAATATTCTCCAGGGAGTTCCACAGAATAACATGAATAGTGCGACTTGTGAAGAATAGTATTTCTGGTTCCCTTCTGAATGCTCAGTCTAAAAATATGCATTTTTTAAACTTTATTTTTATATTGTACCACTATGACAAAAGATCCTAAAACCAGGACATAGCTACATATGTTCCAAATATCAGCTTTCAGAATTTAGGCCTTGTAATGCACTCAACCAGTTTTTTCTGAAAGAAAGCGGCAAAGTACTATGTACATCAAAAAACGGCCACCGCTCAGCCAGTGTGTCCTGGTCTGTAGAAGCACGTTTACCACGCACCGCGCATGGCCCAGGCACAGGGCCATCCAACTCTCTGCAGCAAGTGAAGTTTGCACAATTTAATCAGAAACTGCTTTGGGTTTTTTTTTAAATTTTTCATTTTTTAAAATATTTTGTGAAGAAAGCAAGCGTAGCAGCATTTTCCTGACCTTAATATTATCCTGTAAAAGTTGGAGTTCCCAGAGTAGGAGGCAGAAAAAAACATCTTTTTTAATGATAAAGAAGGGGACCTTGAATTCTCAGGTGACACCACTTTACTTTACTTTTTATTGTATAACTAGCATTATCCCCAGTGATGGAATTTTTAAAAGATATTTGTGAGTCTTCAGCCTTCATAAAGATTTGATGTTATTATTTCACATTTCCTTCCAGTTCCTAATTACATGCACATGTAACTTTTCACACGCCTGCAATCAGTCATCTCATAGACAAAATTTTGTATTTTTATGGATTTCTTCTACTTAGTAATACTCCAGAAGCATTACCTACATTTTCTCCACGCTTTTTAAATTATCTGGTTTTTGCCTGAAGAATATTCTGTTGAGTCCCCGTTGCACCACAGTTTACCTGTTCAGGGGCATTTCCCATCCTTCTGGGCTGATTGGCTCATCTCTTCTCACTGGACCTGTGGTCCGTTGGACGTTGAAAAAGACCTTCCGACTCAGTTTGCTGACTTGGCATGAGATGGTGTTGCCCAGACAATGCTCCACAGACCCTGCCTGCTATGCATGGGTGCTCTGTGCTGGGGCGAGAGTGGGGAGGCGGGGCCGCGAGAGGGGGAGCCCATCCACAGATGCATTTGGGAAGCTCAGCATTTGAAATGCACATCTTTGGGCATTGCACTGATAGGCTGAAGGCTCTAGGAGGCCTTGCAGAGAAGGTTGCTTAACTGTACATCGCCTTTCCCAAACGCTGATCATCTCAGAGCTCCTCCTGGAGCACACTGTGAACATCTGAGGGAGCATTCAGGTTCACTGGGACATTGTGGAGAAGCGTTGCTCCAATAACTCTCTCTAACCAGAGTCCTGATTGTCCAGGGACTTTTCTTTTTTGCCCAGAAGCATCTCTATGTTCCCATTGATTCCATAACTAGACGTACAAGGGAGCAAATGGAAACCCATGTTGTCTTGGGTTTTGCCTAAAGGTAGATAACAGGGCAGGGGATCAGGGTGTGGGGTCTGATTCCTGCTCCCAACCACGTTGCCTCTCTGTCTGATTTTAGGAAAACCATCACCCCCACCACCCTCTGTTCACTCCATCTATAAGGAAAGATAGTTTCTGGAAGGCAAAGGCAAAGCCCCCACAGCCTGCACCAGTGTCCAGGGACACAGTGGGGAGACGGGGAGCATCCTGAGGTGGGCTCACCTGACTGGCACACGAGGCCCCGTCTCTGGATTATCCAAGAATAATGGATAGTCCATTATCCATTATTTTGTGCTTCTGCACAAACCCAAACCTCCCAGCAGGGCACACACATTAGCCAAGAACATTCTCAATGGCCACAAATGGTCAAAACTCCTTTTCTCTCTTTCCCTTTTCCTTTCCCATGTTAAATAAATACCAAGTGTCTAGAGAAAACACCTGCTAAGGTTTAATCATTGCTGCCAGGAAAGCCCGCTGAGCATGGAGTGACCTCAGCTCCAGCAAAGGAACATGAGAAACCATCACCCCCGCTGCCCTCTATGCCGTCCATCTAGAAGGAAAGAGTCCGCTGGTACGTCTCATCAGAGTCCAGCTGCTGCACTATTTCATGCCCATTTACCCATGGGTTCCAGTGATGTCAGTGAACTACAGGAAATAATAAGTCGAGAAGAGTTCAAATGAACTCGTGGGTGCTGAATTCTACACAGAGGCTGATTGAAGTAGGAGCTGCCTCTTTGAAAATCTAGAGGGAAGCTCTGTACTTCTCGACATCCCCTGAGGACATCATCATAGAAAGTGGCTGTAATGGGCTGGTCATCTGGTGACCTAAACACACCAGACAAAATATGGCCCCTGAAAGTGACCTTACTTGTTCTGGGTTCCATGGCAGCTGGGATTATTTCCAGCAACACACTCCCCATAAAATTTCCTTTGGGCTCAAATTTCACAACTGACATTCAAGTCAGTGTTTCATTGATATATTCCACTGATGCCTTGGATTTAAGATGGTGGTGACTTAAGTAGTTCCTTCCTCCTTATTCCTATAACTATATATAACTATAATTATAGTTATAGTTTTTATAACTATAAAAATGACCAGGAGGAGGAAAGTAGAAGTGAGGAATTTTCAGTTATACTGTATTTCTGTAGGTTTGATCTTGCATGAGAACTATCAAGGACGCTTGTTAAAATTCATATTCCTAAGCTCCACCTCAAATCTATTGATTAGAATTTCTGGAAGTGGGATCTAGAAACATGCATTTTAAATAAGCTGCCCAGGTAGCTCACTTGAACGTTCAAGTCCAGACCCTCACAGCTCGTGCCTGGATCACTGCAACTGTTCCTGAGCAGGTTTCCTGCCCTTGCAGTTCCCTCTCATCATTTTGGGAATGTTCCCCATCAAGGATATAGATATACCATGTCACCCCTCCTGCGAGGACCCAGCACGGCCCCTTTGGGTCACCTCGTTATGTTCAGATGTGTCCCTCGATAGTAGAAGGCTTCCTTCTGCCCTACCCAATGCCTCCTCACTACCCTTGCCCCAGCTCCTCCCCCACCCAGTTGTCCACTTGCACCAACATCAGCTGCACTCAAGCTGTGCTTGGAAGAGCCCTGGAGGTTCTGGGAGGCCAAGGGGCAGTCGTAGGGCAGGTAGGATGGCCAACCAGCTCGAGTGCTCTTCGTCTCCATTGCCATCAGAGCTCCACTTGTGCTTCCTCATAAAACTCATTTGAGGATAAGACACTGGTACACAGAATAAAATTTTTAAAAACACTGTCCTAGATTAACTCCATTATATTTCTTCCTTGTCTGCAAACATTTTTATTTCCTTTGTATAAAACCCCTTCACCTCTGGCCCATGTCAAGGCTTCTTTGTCAACAATCTCTGGTCCACCCACCCAACTTCAAAACCTCCCTCAAGATGCCACAATTCCTACTCAACCTGCCAACCTCAAGTGTGCAAGCGGGGTCGGCTTCCGTCCCATCTCACTTATTCCTTTCAGTCAACAAATATGCATGGAGCCCCCACTATGGAGCAGGACCTGCACTAAGCCCAGGAAACGTGGTGTGAAGCAGAACAGACAAGAGCCCCTGCCCCTCCGGGAGCCACCATTTCTTAGGTGCATGTCCCTCCCAAAGAGATTAAAAGTCCACGGTAGGAACTTGGTCTCATTAGTTTTGCATCCTTCCGGAGAATGGAAATTTACTAATTTTTAATTAGTGAAGGATCAAATCCATTAGAGGAAGCGTGACACAAAATTCATAAGAAAGCTATTTCATGGCAGCTTATGTTGGCCCAAGTGGACGCCTGGGTGGGGCGGAGCTGGGGAGGGGGCCTGAGAAGGCACGAGGGCAGAAGGGAGCCCTCTGCCGCCGAGGGACAGGTCCGAACGTGATGGGGCGATCCACGGGGCCCTGCTGGGTCCGCACCGAAGGGACGGCATTGTAAATCCAGATCCTCGATGGGGAATATTCCCAAAGTGCTGAAAGGGTTTTTATTTTCCTGGTGATTTAAAAATTAATTATGAATAACAGTTTCTTTATCTGTTTCCAACCTAGGTTTCAGATTCTGTTTAAAATCAAAACCTCAAAATTTAGGGGGGAAAATAATGGCAATTATTTACAATTCCTTAATTCTTTATTCAACACGATGCCCCTCAACTTTTCTCACATGTTCTCCCTAAGTAGCTCCCCCACTCATATGAGAAGAGCTTGTTTAAGTTTCCAAGCTTACCTAATCAGGCCTCTCTACTCGCAAAAGCTGCAAGGAACTTTAAAAAGGGAAAATATTATTCCATAAGTTCTCTTTACGCTTTCTGGAGTTCTAAACACCTAGTTTTCTTACCTCACTGTAGGTGCAGTGAGCCTGCATTTCACACTTACACAACTCAGTATGACTTCTGATGTTCAGCAACGCTGAGTGAAATTACTCAAACCAACCCTCCCACTGAAAATCACTCAAAATACTGAACAAAATATGTTTGCATCTTTATTACAAACATTAATAAGCCAAAACACAGTCAGGTATTACCAGGCCAAAGCCTAGAATGAATGAGAACACAGAAAAGTAGGCCGCCCACTGGACATCGCTTTTGTTCCAAGACCACTTTTCTATTTGCACCACAGAACTGAGCTGTGGCTTCAGTGGGTTCCTGGGGCAAGAGGGCTGGGAATCAGCCCCCAAGGCCCGCCAGGTGTGGACAGTGTAATAGGAGAGCCCCACTTTAAAGAGGCGCACAAAGGGCTACACCAGAGGTCAGGCTGCCCCCTCTCATCCCCCACAGAAGGGCTAGCATTGCCAGGGACAGAGTAGAACAGGAGGGAAAAAAAACCCAAAAAAAACAGGAAACCCAGCCCCAAAAGGCTGTATCGATAGGAACATTCGAAGCCCAAATTCACAGCCCCAAATTTGTATACTGCCAAAAATCCACTTTGGAGTGGCACTAGACCGATAATGCACTCAAGCCCTGCAAAGAGGAGAATGCAAACCTTGTCCAAAGGAAGACAATTTCATCTGATCAGGAAGACAACTTCATCTGATTCAACTCTTCATCTGATCTGTGAGAGTTCTCACGTACACTTTCTCCAGTGGCAGGAGCAGTGTGGAATCAAAGTCCCCAACACGCAGAAGAACGAGGCACCACGAGCAAGAAGCAGCAGGAAGGACGGCAGAATCAGACACTCAGGCGCTTCAGAGAGTTGAATTCTCATGCTCCGGTTTTTGAAAGAAAATACTTATTTATTTAAAGACATTTTTAGGACTTGAAAATATTTTAAAGAAGTAATCATAGCAATTTTTCAAAAGTCAAATAGGATCTCCAGAATTTAGAAAGGCAGCAATCAATAGAAAGAGAGGGAGAGTAGTTGATACCTGCCAACTTTACTTTCGGAAAGCAATTCAGAGGCGAGCGTCCTCCCAGCAGGCTTCAGGACAGCCCTGGTAGGTCAGGTTGTAAGAAAGGACAAACAGGACCCCGATCCACAGGTGACTGAGCTGCCATTTCTGGCAGGCTGGCTAGTCATGTCTTAGACCAGCGGGTACAGTGCCACTTTCAGCTGCAGTGGAAATGCCCCCAAAGACCCACTGGAAGAAGCATTAGGAATAGAGAGATATCCATACTTTCCTTTGCAGATGCTCAGTGGTGGCTGTAGACAGAGCCCACCTCAGTCCTATGGAATTAGCATCTAGTCTGTACACCTTCATTTAAAGCAAACGACAACAAAAATCCTCCAATTTTCAGAGATTTAGCTGAGCAGCAAAATTCATCTAGAGCTCAAATTTATTAAACGAAGCTATAGAACCTTCCCATTTTTTAAAGATTTCTGTAAATAAGGTTTAGAAATTGTTTTTAAAAATAATAACTCCATCCATTATTGAGGCATTTACGGCATGCTGGAGCTCAGGGTGTGTGTGTCCTGGAGATCAGTGCTGCGGTTTCCACAGCAACTACGGCGCTGTCTTCCTCGGGTCCTCGCGTTGAACTTCATTCAGCCTGTGCTGGCGAATTCAGGCCCATGACAGGTATGAGTAGAGGTGCCCGCACACCCCTGGGTGTGGGTAAGGTATTTGCCCCCTAGCTTCTTACTCCCAGCACAGTGCAGAGGCTCCACCCCACACCTCATCTCATTTTTTTTCTCTCTGCCTTCATTTTTCTTCTTGCTCAGGGTTTTGAAGTGTTCAGGAGATGGGGAGACCCAAGGCACCCTGTGCCTTGTCTCCGAGTAGTTCAGAGTTTGGTGGGGGTTCAGAAATGAGTTGGGGACTCAGACTTGAGCATCCTCGGCTTCATTCCGTTGGCTTTGCAGTATTGGTATGAGGATCCAGCTGCTATTTGTCTCATTGCTTCCATTGATAAATGTCTTCATGTTCCATACAACGCGTTACCTTCTCTTTTTAAAAAGGTTTTGTTTATTTTTGGAAATGGGACAAGGGAGCGAGAAACAGAGTGACAGAAACATCGATCGGTTGCCTCTCACACACCCCCAACCAGGGAACTGGCCCATAACCCAGGCATGTGCCCTGACAGGGAATCAAACTGATGACCTTTGGTTTTCAGATGAACACCCAACCCTCTGGGCCACACCAGTCAGGGCCAACCCATTACCTTCTTCATCTTTCCACTGAACCAACCTGAACTCTCAGTGGAGACACAACCATCCAGACATTCACCTGAACCAGAATCCCAGGAGTGGTCCCAAGGCCTCCTTGCTCCCTAGCCCTCCCTGTCCCCTCCATCACCAGACCCATGGGTTATCTTTACTGCCACTGCCTTATTCAGGTTCTTATCAGTGTAGGCTGAAATTATTGCCCTGCTCCCCACCCCCTCCGATTAGTCAAATCTATCACCACCCATCCCACATAGCACACTCTGCCTCTGCTTCTGCCCGTCAAGTTCATCTCTCTGAATGCGGCCATGGTGTTTTTCCCAAAATGTATGTCACTTCCTGGCCTGAGTCCCTATAGTTTTCAGAATAACACTCAAACTGCTTGGCTATGACACGTGGCTTATGATCGGGTCCTGCCTCCATTTGCAGTTTCCTCTTCCAGCACCACGCCGTCCACCCGTGCACTCTTATTCCACTCTACAGAAGTCATTTTTCCCGCTGACTCACACCTCCACTATTTCCCAGGAGCTCCTCTCCTGGAATACCTCTCTTCCCATCATAGGAAAGGAAAAAATAACTTTTTCTCCATTCTTCCAACGTCTCTGGATGGGATTCCTATAACAAAAGATAGATTAACAAGAGAAAAACAAATGAATTTATTAATATGTATACCACAAGTATACTTGAAAATTGTGCAGGAAAAATGAGTAACTCAAGTTCAGGCCAAAATACCATTTTAAGAAAGTAAAATACGGTAAAAATAAATGGGTAGGGCAAGGCCAGTTATGGGGAGATGACAAGGAAAAGTGGGGTTTGTTATGCAGATTCAAGTTCTCTTAAGTCTCCATGGATGAGTTTGGTGATTTCCAGGCTGGGAAAAAGAATGGGAGGTGAGGGGAGGACTCTTACAAATGGAGATTCCCTTTATAAATATAAATTTCCCTGATAAGAGGGTAGTGCCTAATCTGTTTTCAAACCTTTTTTTGCGTCTCAAAATAATTAGCTCAGAATAATCAGTTCACCAGTTCTTACAGCAAAAAAATCACATGTGGGTCTTGCCACCCTTCAGCACGGAGAGTCAGATGAACTCACTGATTTGTTGGTGCTTCAATCTCAGTTCACTACGTGTTATGCACTGTGCTAGAGCATAGGTGTTCCTTGAACCCCAAGTCCAATTTAGACCCTTATTTGGGTCTCCAGCATTCTGTGCATATCTGTATTAGAGCATTTATCATACGTAACATTTATTTTGTAAGTCTCAATCATTTATTCAACCAATATTTATTCACTATGTATCATACACAGTAGAAGGTTCTTCAAGTTGTAGGGCTCTTAACATCACCCAGGAGGTCAAGAAAGGCCATCCTTGAAACTGAGGCATTTCCAAGAAGAGACAGCAGCCCATCGAAGGCCTAAAAATGAGCGAACACATGCATGGGGTCCAAAGGAAGTTCTTTACAAACGGAGACAGGCAGAGGGCTGGCAAGACGCCAAGGTGGGGAGGAGGGAGTAATAGAGGCTCTGGCTAGTGAAGGGCTGTGGGAGCCTTGTTTAAGGAACTTAGATTTTTGTTGCCCAAATTATGGGAAGGGACTCGAAAAATTTTAAGAAAGAGATGAGACTTGCCTTTTATTTACTTTTAAAAATATTTTATTTATTTATTTTTAGAGAGAGGGGAAGGGAAGGAGAAAGAGAGGGAGAGAAACATCAATGTTTGGTCGCCTCTTGTGCACCTTTTACTGGGGACCCGGCCTGCAACCCAGGCATGTGTCCTGATGGGCGACTGAAACTGTGACCCTTTGGTTTGCAGTCCCGAGCGCAATCCATTGACCTGTACCAGCCAGGACAGACTTGCCTTTTAGAAGGATCACCGTGGCTGCTCATGAAAGTGGAGTCGCTGGGGGCAGAGTGAGGCCAGATGCAGGGGCACTAACCTAGGACACTGTTACCAATTCAAGTGAGAGATGAGAGTGTGCTAGACTAGATAGTACCGGCAAGAATGAAGAAATGTGGGCAAGTTTTAAAGCTGCTTTAGGAGGTAAGGCTGACAAGCTCTATTAATTTACTAGAAAGAAGGCATGAGGGAGGAGTCAAGGATAATCTTAAATTCCTGGATTTAGAAGGCTATGGGTGCCATTCCTGTGATTGGGAATGTTTCAATGAAAGGCACTTTTAAGAGAAAGATGATAGGCTCCGATTAGGACATGTTGATTTGGAGGTGTCTTCAAAACAAATCAGTAGAGCTATGCAGTAGGTATTTTATTGTGCGTGGATCTAGGGATCAGCGGAGAAGATGGAGACAGGTCTGGAAACAGATTTTCTCGTTGGCAAATAAGCCGTAATTAACACCAAGTGGGTGCATACAATTTCATAAACTGCAGATTTAGTAAGTCAAAGGGCATACATTATTTACCTCTCTATCTCCAGAGTCTGTAACTGTGCCCAGAACCAAGTCGCTGCTTTGATATTTTTAGTGAACAAATGAATGAATGAACAAGCAAATGAGTGAATGACTGAATGGTATGAAATACAACCAAGTCTAATTTGAAAACCTGCCTAAATATAAAATATTAAAATTGTAATAGTATTGATACACATCAACCGAGTTTTAAGAAAAGCAGTATTGAAATGGATAATAAAAAAAAGTCGGGTGGCATAATAACTACTTTGAAGACAAATGAAATGCATTTCATTTGTACAAATTAAGCCACAGTTACAGCCCCAAAATTACCAAAGCAGATTGCAAGTACTGTTTTATTATCATCATTTGTATAGTGTCTGTGATGGTGCAATTAAAATTTGATAATCATATTTGTCTGTGCATAATAATTAGCAAGAGACAAAGAGATTAAAGGGGTGGTTAAAGAGAAGGGAAGAACGAGCAACCTCTGAAGCGCACGTTGGCGCCACAGGAGCCTGCTTTGGCAATGGCCTGTCACGGTGGCTGGCTTTCCATTTTCCACTCGCCCCCCTCACAGAGAGAGCTTCAATGCAGGGCCACGACAAAACTCCTGTTGTATATTATCATGGTAATTTTGTAATTATTTTCAAAGGGAACTCTTTGAATCTTTTTGTTCTCTTATGAACATAACATTTAAATGTAGGAATAGATTCTCTGGAATGTAACAGTGTCTGCCAGCGATGGTAATGCCTGCAACTAATCAAAGAATTAAACACACCCCCCCTTTTTTTCCTCTTGATTCTTTCATTTCATTGGAAAACTTATAAGATATAGCTCAGACGTTTTTCACCAGTTTCTACATCATAATCCCATTTATTAGTGCAAGACCAAAAGATAAATCTCAAGTGATTCGTTATCAGGCGAGTGCATTGTGGGGGAAAAGACCCTAGCGTAAGTCAGACACAGGTTGCCGCTGCAGCGTAGCTGCCTGGAAGGAGGAGAAGCTTCGAGAAGATGGGCCAACCTGTCTGGGCCTCAGTCGTCTTGTCCATAAAGTGAGCGATTGGATGCAGTAGTAACTCCTAGGACTCCTTCCAGGTCCACAAGTTTATTATTCTACCCTCAGGAACATTTTATTGCTATAAACTGTGTAGGCTTTATTAAATTTCACTATGCTTCACTATTTTATTATATCTATTCACTATTAAGTGTCAATTTTTGATATAGTACTAACCATGCCTCCATTCCAGCGGAAGTGCAGGTTAGAGACCAAGCATGAGTGTGGGAATATGATACACCAAAAAGAATGCTTCCATACTTTGGGCATTTGCCTTGGGCCAGGCATTGGCCTAGGCATATGCTCTGTCTCATTTAATCCTCGCAGTAATCATACATAGTAACTATTAATATCTCCATTTTATAGAAGATGAAACGTACACCGTCAAGTTGATAACTTTACAGACCGATAGCTTGATTGCAACACCAGGTCTGCCTGAGTCCAGAGACTATGCTCTTAATTACTGTGTGACATCTGGATTTCTGGCTGGGTCTCACTCAGGGTTGGAGAGAACCCGGTGGAAGCAGGTAGCTTTCAGGGAAGAGAGTTGAGTAGAGTCAGCAGGAGTATTTATCTACAAAAGTGCAGACTTGAGAGGTGAGCAAGGAAAGGAGAACCAAAATTGTTCTGGAGAGCTGTTCAAATTGTGGTTCTCAGGCTTTGTGAAGGAAGTATCACGTTTGAAGGGAGAGGCAAGGATGGACATGGGGAAATGAAAGGTGTTTCAATAGCCTGTAGAATCTTACAAGAATTTTCTCCAGGTCTTCATCACTAAGGCCAGGTACAAAGTATTATGTGGAAAGTCTCCTTTACAAGGAAAGAGAGTGAACATAGCTGGAAATAGAAATGGATCCCAGGAAACAGATTCAAGTAGTTTGTGTTAAAGCTTCTCTCAGTGGCTCATGAGAGGCACATGACAGAGGCTTCCCACATTGGTCAAAGAAGAAAGAAGAGGTGAGAAAAAATGAATTGGCAGAAATATCATGGGGTGATGCTTACAACCAGGAGATAGAACGTGTGTCATGGCTGCTATTGTTCTATAAAGCCAAGCTGTCTTGTTTCGCGTGGCGAAGACTTCAGAGGTAGCCGTGCCCACTGTTTACGAAGTTTTCTATCTAAACTGAAGGCAAAGCATCAGAAGTAAGTGGATTGCTTGCATCAGAAAGACACAATGGCTCTTATAAAGTCTTCTTGCTTAAAAACATGAATCTGAACCTAATAAAAATTCCATATTAACTACCAGTTTGGGGTAAACACAATAGATAGAGAAACAAGTTAAATAATATCACAAGGAATGATATCAGCCAAATCCTGAATATAGAATATTTTACAAGACAAGTGATCCAGTTTCTCCAACCACAAATGAACCAATTTCTCCAATAAATCAATGGCATGGAATAAAGGCAAATGAATTATAGAATAAAAAATACTTAATATATAACAATTTTCAAAAGTAATTGCTGCAATAACACAACTTCTAAGCATTTCAAGAAAATAATTGGACAAGAGTTCAGGTGTGTGTATGTGGGAATCCATTGCTCTGCTGTTGGTAATGCAGGAAGTACTATATATCCGTTGAAAAAGATGTGACATTCAGACAGAAAAGTAGATTAAAAGGGAGCAGGGAAATAAGCAAGTTACAGGCTATAATATGGTAATCAAAAAACACAGATATTTATGTAAAGCTACTTCCTACTGTTCAGTCTTGAGCAGATTAACCTGTAACTTGGTTTCCTCATCTTAAAATGAGGATGACCGCAGTTCCTGTCTCACTGAAATATATGAGAATTAAATACAGTGATGTTATGCACTACACTTGCCAGATAAACGTTTGATATATTTTCCTAGAACTGCAATTTTCAACCTTTTGTATCTTGTGGCACACAAAAACTAATGACTAAAATTCTGCAACACACCAAAAATATGTTTTTTTGCCAATCTGACAAAAAAATTAAGAATAATTTTTATTCATTCACTCCAGATGGCTATTATTGTGTTGGCTGTTGTCATTTTTTCCTCGACAATCTCAGGGAAAAAAGACCAGGGCCCCTGACTAAGTAGTCAGGTGTTGCGTGTTTTAAAAACCATCGTCATGGTGCACTGGTTGAACATGGCTGAGCTAGAATATATACCAGACTTTCCCTGGCGGTCATGACTGGCTAAAGAGGAAGTTATGGATTTTTTCATTTTTTATTTTTGATAGACTTTTACCGTCGTGGTCAGTATTTCTGAATCAGCAGTTCATCACATCAGTTGTCAGAGGCGATAGGGACACTTGGGATAAAGGAGCAGTCCCTGTTCCTGTACGTGACCCCAAGGCAAAAAAAAAAAAGTTTTCCTCACTTTGTGAGTAAATTCTAACTAAGCCAAAGTCGCTTTTAATTCGGTCATAATATTTCTGATATCCCAAGAAGTCAATAAGTAGCAATGAGATTTCACTTCATGCCTTTTCCTTTCATTGTCTTGTGTATTGAATTTGCTCTGTGCCTCTCTTTTCCCATGAAAGTACCTAAGCCGTATCTAATTTCTGCACAAAATGCAAAGGAAGAAGTGAGCTCCTGAGTCTACAGATCATTGAAAGGAATACTCTGCCTGGGGTGAACATGGTGAGCACAGTTATGAATGTTTAACTTTCCAAAGTGTCCAGATTTAATAGGTTTGTTAGGCTCTAAAACAAACAAACAGACAAATGAAAATACCTGTCTCTGGCCCTCATTTATTCAGAGCTCAGTTCAGATTAATAACTAATATTTGTGCCTCTGCAGTGTGCCAGGCACATTGTTCTAGGCTCTGGGAAAATGAAAGTTGGTAAGACCTAGTCCATGGTGAAGGGAATCCTAGTCTGTTTATTAAACAAGGAAAGCAATGAATTCCTACAGGTTTGTATCAGGGCTTTAAACAGGGAGCCTGCAGACATTTGCCCACATGGAATTTTTACGTTTAATCCAAAGATTTCAGTTAGAAATATAAGTTTGGGGGTTTTCTAGGAGAGTCAGAAAATACAGAAAGTACAGCATTTTGGACTCACTGTCCTGCGTGGCTGCAGTCAACCAGAGTGAAGAAGCCCCGTTGTCTTCAGAAGGGACAGGGACTCCCCAGGGGACCTTGGTCTCCGGCAGGCCTGCCTCACATTCTGGGTTATCTGCTGGCTGCTACAGGAACAGAGGAGCTTGTGACCCTTGTCCTGCACCCAAGAATCACAAACGAGGTGGTTTTCTGAATAACCAGGGATCACCTGCATAGTCCTTACAAGCTGTGTCTCAATACTTCTTTGTATCTAACAGACAGGATTCTAAGTAAAGTCATTTGAATAAGTACGAAAACCCATGCAGCATTGTTAGTAAGGCTGCCAGAGTCCCTAAGACAGCAAAGAATGATCTGGAGTTTTCTTTGATTAAAATGGAATGGTACTAAATACATAACACTATCTACAGTAAGTTAGACCAGATTATTCTATAAAAGAGAAATTCCTGAACTGGTGTTTGTTCACGGTGACAACCTATGTGTTCATAATGTTTTTGAGATCTTTTCAGCAAAGTACCTGTAAGTGCTGTACATTAAAAAAAACATTGCTGTTAAGCAGAGAACATCTGTAAAGTAATTGCCCGTACAGTTATACCCTAACTTCAAATGCATGGTACAGAGCTCTCTATTGGAAAAAGTCAGCCACCAGGAGGAAAAAGCTAAGCTGAATTCTGGAAAGGAAAAAATGCACTCTGAAAATAAATTTCCCAGATTTCTCCTAGCAGATGAATTTAGAACCTGGTGTTGGTTTCTGAGTGCAATGTTCAGAATATGAACGCAGCATTTGACACTGGAAGTTTGATTGCATCCCTGTGCTTAATTTTCCAAGGCTCAAACCTACACAAACTTCATTATACATGGTTTATACATTTAAAAGGTTTACAAATATTTTCCAATTAGTAAAAAGATTTTTTTGAAAACCAAAGTATAGCCAGAGATTGTGATGACTTTTTAAAATAAGTAGACTTGTAAGTTAAAAGCAGTCAATGATACCTTTTTTCTTGAATTCCCATTTGTAGAAATGGTGATGCTTCCTTAAACAATTGTCAGTATAATTGACAGAGTATATGCACTTATTCTGTGTCTGTTTGCCATTTTCTGATTACTGAGGTATAAAGGAGGAGGCTATTGTTTGGGACCTTGAGTTGAATTCCTGACTCTGATCTTAATTCAGCCAATGGTTGGAGTCCAGGGTAGCACCTTGCTGCTTAGACTGGAGCGGGGAAGGAGGGTCGGCCGTAACAAGTCAGATGATTCAAGAACTTGAGCTTCAGTATAGAGTCCTAGGGTGCTTATGGATTGAATGAATAAAATCTTATTTCCTTAACCATTTGCATTAAAGAAAATTGTTTTTCAAAATATTATCTCATAAGAGCACTCTTTCCAAAATCGTTTTCCCCTTATTAGAGCAAAAGTTGAGTTAAGCCTTGACAGTGATATTCACCAATAGCCTGAGATGGATTTCAGCAAACGTGTAGCTGACCTACTGCATAGATAGGGGAAAATTGTGTCACAAACAACTGGAGGATTAACTGGAGTTCCCAGAGCAGGATCTACCACAGTGTTCTAGAAAAATTGGATTCTCAAGCAATGTGGCCCCTGGAGACAACACTTCTCTACTTCCCAGTGCCCTGAGACATGGCTGAGGCCCCAGTGTCTCTCTGCATACTGCAGTTCATCCATAACGCCAAACACATGAATGGCACCCACTTAGCCAATTAAGCTATTATTTTTAGGAAAGAAGGAACACAGGAATTCAGAGCACTTGAGTTCTTTCTGCATTTAGACACAAGCCTTTCTACTTGGCCTAAATTTGTGCAATTGGACCTTCTCCAAACATGCTCTTGCTGTTCTTGCCCCTGTGTTTTGCATGTTCTAGAGTATCGGTGCTTACTCATGCTTCTTCACTTCATAAGTTCCCACTCATGCCCATAAGTAAAGCCCAAACCTCATCTCTGCGAAGTCCTCACAACTCCCCCCAATAGACCCTTTTTGTCTGTATCAAATAACCTTAAAAACATTTTGAAGTAATTATTGGGTTTTTTGCTTGTCTTTTGTTTTTTTTAAGATTTATTTATCTTTAGAAGAGGGGAAGGGAGGGAGAAAGTGAGGAAGAGTAACATCAGTGTGTGGTTGCCTCTCGTGTGCCCTGCTATTGGGGACCTGGTCCACGACCCAGGCATGTGCTCTGAGTGGAAATCAAACCAGTGACCCTTTGATTCACAGGCCAGCACTCAATCCACTGAGCCACACCAGCCAGGGCTGAAGTAATTATTGTTTTGTCTGCCTATCTCTTCACTACAGAGATAGGTACCATGTCTTTTCTATGGTTAGTACCAAAGTTTGAGCTGGGACTCAGAAAACATGTCAAATGAGTAACCGAATGAATGAATATATCCATACTAAAAATCCCACTGGAATAGTAGCTCATTGGAAGAGAGACTGTCTTGTTCATGACCAATGAGCATGTTCATTGCCATGATTCCCAGGTACCTTCTCTCCAAATAAGGGGAGCAGAAAATGAAACTTCCTGACACCTAGCAGTAACTTAATAAATGTTTCTTAGATGAAGGTACTTTCTTAGATGAAAGGCTATTTTTCTATTAGAAATTGGAAATTAAAATGGGAATTTTCTTTATAGAAAATAATCTTTTTCTTCAATGCCAAAAGACCTCTGTTCAAAAGGATTTGGATCCTATTCTTTAGGCCAAAAGAATCAATGACATAAGTACAGATAGGGTGTAGCAGTAGGACAATTGTAACAAGATACTATCTTTAAAAATTAATCTTGTGCTTTTTTCCCCAACTTTCTTTTATGTGAGCACATCTTCTCAAGGAGAATAGGATAATTAGATTGAGAATAAAAAAGAATGGTACGTGTTCAGTTTTGAGACTCTGAAGCAGGCTTGTGGGAGTCGAAGGGAACATTGAGGGAACCCAGACACCATGACATAGAAATTGAAAGGGGTCAGACGGAAAGCCATGCCTCCAGCCCCCACCCCTCCCAGAGAGGACCAGCAGATGCCCAGGTGGAACAGCTGGTCAAATCAGAAGAGTGCCCCACACTCTTGGAGTTCAGTACTGGGTTGGCACGGGGGGAGGCGGAGATCACTGAGGGAAGTGCCAGCAAAGCGACTTTGCTATCCCTTCTATCAACAGGTGTGCCCCCACCACCTGTGGTTTGTCCAGCCCAAGAACATGCACTTTTATCACAAGACTTTAATGAATTTCAGTTATATGGCTCCAAGTTAAGAACCCAGAAGCCTCCCGCCAGTCCCTCACGTAGGGTAAATGAGAATCCTTGGCTTCCAGTGAGGCAAGGGGACAGAATGGCACAGAAGAGAGAGACCCTGTGCACAGTGATCAGTGATCGAATAATTACCTTCACCAGACACATTTTAAATGGAAGTTGAGGTTTTCTTCAAACTCTATGTAAGTCAGAGATGATATTAAGTTAGAATAACCTCAGTTTAGGATCTGATAAGTCTGATCAGAATTTGTCTGAAGTTCAGATCTTTAGCTCGTGTGACGAACACGAGGAGCACACATTCAGAAGACTGTGTTTGTTGAGTAAAAGAATTGTTCTGGCTCAAGGAATTCAATCTCAGTCAGTGTCAGATTCTTCACCCTCCCTAATCTTCAGTCCATCAAGGTCACTAGTGATCAATTCATTGTCCAAAATAGCTTCACTCCTTAAAGGCGGGCAACTCACCTGGCCAGTGTCTCTGTCCATGTCCTCATCTAAGATGCTCCTTTCTCTCAGATGTCACTAGGGTTTCTCCTCACCACCCCCCACCTCGACCTGAGGGGTGTGCCCTAGGGATCTCTCTTCTCCCACGCCACATTCTGCCAGCACCTCCAATGGCTGGTCCATTCGGGAGCTAGAGAACCAGGGAGCCTGGTGATGCATTTCAAAAACTGGCCTCTCTAGACCCAGAGTACTGGAAAGAAGGGCAGATAATGAATGAATCAAAGTGGGGTGAGGGTAATGGTAATATAGCATCGTCACTGTAATGAACATTTATGCCATCAAAAGAAATGAGCTATTTCTGAACTGAAACAAAGTAAAGAAATGAAAAAAAGACTGCGGTAGCCAGGGGTTAGGGACAGGGAGGGGTGGAAGGGAAAGGAGCGTGGCCATACAAGGGCCATGGGAGGGATCCCAGTGGTGAGCGGAGTGTTCTGGGTGCTGACTGTATCCATGTCAGTGTTTTAGATGTGGTGGTGCATTGCAGTTTTGCAAGATACTACCTTTGGAAGAAACTGGGTAAAAAGTACAAGGTACACAAGAGTACTCATCCCTACAACAGCATGTGCATTTTAATGATCTCAAAGTAAAATGTTTAATTAAAAAAGAAAAGACAGGTTAACTTAAGATCAGATACTGGATATTTTCTGGCCTTACATCATCAAAAGAAGTATAATTACTTACTTCCCCAAAAGACTGAGTCTTATGTTTGGCTTACGAGAAATCTGTAGCTCCTGGCATTCTCCCTCAGCTTTGCTAAAAGTTCGTTATTGTTACATTGCAAAATCCCAAACACACCCATGAATAGCCTTGATCCATTAAAACATTTGCAGAAATACTTGCCGAAGCATGTAGTCAGAGAGAACTGAGGGACAGGTATCTGTTTGACATAATGAAAGAAATAGATCTGGGGAAGTGAAGATAGTTTATTTTAGTATTTATTCATTCCTTGTCATAGCACAAGAAGGATTTAAAATGGGTTTTAAACATAGTACAATAGAATTTTTTCAATATACAAAAAAATCTGGGTGAAGAGAAAACCAGGGACCCAGTTGGAAGTAGGGTTAGTGCATACGTCCCCTGTGAAGTCACGTACCCTACGAGAAGTCAGCCACTCAGTGGCCTTTGGTCCTACATTTCTAACCGCCAACGCAAAAGGCAAAATGTGATTGGTGATGTGACTATAAGATAAAGCTCGACTTGAAAGAAACCCCTTTGCTGTATCCTCATAGATGTGACATTGTAATTTTACTCAACAACAGCTCTTAGGGTTCATAAAACAAGTAGTTTCAGAGTTCAGTGAGAACAGTTCTACCATGGACCTAAATAATGCAGTTTGGGTTTACTCTTCCTGGTTTTGATTTGAGAACATTCGGCACTATATTCAAATGCAAAAAATTGCAGCCTTTAAGAAAGAAAGAATGTTTTCAACCAAGCTGCAGGTGAGTATTAGGGAGAGCTGGCAAACTCGCATCTGTACAGGGTGCAGGAAGGTAAAATAACAAGAAAAGTGAGATGTCTGTTAAAAATAATCGCACACTACACATACAATGAAAATGGCATTTGACAAGCAACCTCACGTTGGGGGCACACTAAGGCACGCTAGGATGGATCTGTGCCACCTCGAGCCTGTTTATTGCTCATTACCAGCCTGTTGTTACCATAACCCAAATCGGGCCAGATGTTACTGGATCTTGTTTTTCCTGTGTATTACAGTTTTGTTTCAGAACACAGAAACCACTGTAGTTATTTTAAGCACAAAGGGCAAAGGGCCTCGAACAGGGAATTAGGCGTTCACAAAGTGTGCAGGTGGGCCCCCAGGACTTAGCTTCTGAGGACAATGGAGACCCCACCCCCCAGGATGCTGTCAACTGTGCCTCGGACAGGAAGATGGAAAACCAGAAATTTTCTCTGAATTGATTGTTCTAGGAACCATGTAGAAATGTGTGAGCTACTGATTCTGTGACGGTTGGCTTCAGAACCATACCTCACCTGTTAGATCCATGCTGGCAACAAAGTAACAGTTTAAAAGAGGCTGCTTGCTTCACCTGTTGACCCAGACACAGCTGGTGACAAGAATGCTATCCCAGAACCTTCATGGTGCCTGCCACCAGGGCAGTGGGACCCCTGTCTTTGAAATATCATCTGAGTGTATCAGATTGGTCAAAGCAAAAAACGAAGTCACTTCTGGCTGCACAGCTTAGAAAAGTCATTTTTAGCTGCCCAAACTCGGGGGTGTGGGGAACAGGGGGCGTGTGGAATGCATGCCAAGTAGTCATCTATTTCATTCACCGTATTAAATTTTCATGCAAAAATTGCCTGAGCTTTTTCATGCTGGTGATTAATCAATTTTTAAAAACTGATGGGAGGGCCATAATGTGGGAGTCAACAAAGTACATTTTCAGCTTTGTGGCAAGTGCGTGGGGGGTAGTGTCGGGCCCACCTCAGCACGTGGAAGGAGAGGTGCAGCCCTGCCTTCCCCCCAGCCTGTATTTGATAACAACTTGTATAGCGCTGTGCTCTATTTAAAGCACTAAAAATTGTACTAATTATTACAAGGAGTAAATGCCTGATAAAATAATATTCCAACAACACATGTTCACACAGTAAAAGTTTGTTTTTCTCCTCTCACCTCCCACTGACACTCCCCAGATGTAACCTCAAATAACATTGTGAAATAAATCACACTTCGCCGTGCTTGAAGTTGAATCTTCTAGAAGTATCCTTCCTTTCAGCTGGTCCACCGAGGAAAAGCAAGAGCCAAAGTGTTTGAAGTGTTTGGACTCCTTTGAGAACCTGCCCAATGTCTCTGTCACGGGCGTTTAATTGGGCCACTGAGTCTGTTGACGGAAGAGTAGACTAACTCTCCAATGCAGAGGGTTTATATCCAGCCTGGGAACAAATATAATTTCCCATAACATAGTTTATAGCCTAGTGAACAAATATAATTTCCTGTATCCGACATGTTTTATAAGCTTTGTGGTAATCTCAAACTTTGTGGTTAATGGTCATATTTATTGTTAATATTTGAATAGCTTAGAGAGTGTCTTCTTCTCAGTAAACATTAAAAGAGAGAAGCTGTAATTTATTGTAGTCTAAAAGGCTGTAGGCAAATATTTAAATTTAAATAAGCCCTTTGTTCCCCGAGCTTGTCTTTTAACAAGTCCACTTGCTTATTGTGCTCCTGTTTTCACCAGAAAGTAAAGATTCTCTAACCTTCTCTTTTTGTTCCTGTGGAAAAGAGTAATGATCAGCACTCTTCAAATCACTCGGAGCAACAAGACCTTGCCCTCTCAGGGTGTCTCATCAAACCCACAGTGAGCTCCAATTTTATTTACATTCAGCCACAGTCATGTCAGGAATTTAGCTTCTAACTTTTATTACCACAATCGTCTTACATTTGAAAATTTCGTCATATATACATTGTGTGTGCACATATGTGTGAATAGAGAGCAGTTTGTGTGCGCACACACACACACACACCCATGTTTATAAGAATATCACTTTCCAAACACTTTTACATCGTATTTCATTTAATTGTCACAACAACCATGTAAGGAAAATAAGTTAGTTAACTATTATTATCTCCAACGAGGCTCCAAGAAGTTTCGTATTCATAGCTGCATTAAGATAACTCAACTAGTGAGTCATCAGACCAGACTTGGGTCCTCACTTCTGAGTCCAGTTCTCTCCTCCCTAAACTGCATGTCTTCCCATAGAAATAGTAAATATAATTGGACACTTACAGTTCACATCCAAACTCCTGTGGGAATGTGGGGAGCAGAAAGAGTTCCTCTCCTCGTTCCAGCATTAGAACCTACTGCTGCTCGTGGCCAAAGGCTGGTCCAGTGTCCTGGGAACTGGCAAATATTTCACAGCTGCTTGTCTGAATCTTTGACATTAGTTCATCCAGAATTTAAGTTCTAATTTGTTTCTTTTCAGTCCTCTTAGAGGTTGGAGAACTACCCCTGAAGCTTTATGTTGCTTTTCTTATAATATGTTTATATACATTTACTAACTAATTTAGAAAAATGTTTTCATAAAGATAAGTAATTAGAAATAATAATTCCACTGTCCAAATATTTCTACCAGTAAAATGTTGATATATATTTTTTCTGTCTTAACCAGTTTGGACTACGGTATTAAAACACCATGAACTAGGTGGCTTAAACCACAAAAATTTCTTCTCACAGTTCTGGAGGCTGGAAGGCCAACATCAAAGTTCTAGTAGATTCAGTGTGTGGTTTGCAAATACGTCCCTTCTGGCTGTGTCCTCGCATGGTGGGCTCTGGTCTCTTCCTCTTGTTACAAGGGCACTAACACCATCAAGGAGGCTCCACCCTCAGGCCCTCATCTAGACCTAATTACCTTCCAAAGGCCCCGCCTCCAGATACCATCACAGTAGAGGTTAGTGCTTCAGTGTATGAATTGAGGAGCAACAAACACACACAGCCATCCACTCCTGGTAACAGGAATTCAGTCCGCAGCACTTTTTTTCTTTATAGATGTAAACGTTCTTGTAAATGAGATTATACTGTTTATTTTCTTTTGCAACATGTGTTGTTTTCTACAAATAGGAATATACCACAAATATATTTCCATATCATTACATTTTTTAATGATCTCATGGTACAGTGTCAGAGTTTACTTTATATCCTTGATTGGGCTTGTAAGTTATTTCTGTTCTTCACCATTCCGCGTGTGCTGTGTTTCTCTCCTTTCCTGTCTCTTATGGAGCTGGAGCAGCTAATCCTCACCCCATACGTAGCCCCTGAAAGAAGTGACCGCCTGCATTGTACAACACTCCTCTTGCCACACAAACCATAGCTGCTTGGATGAAGCCTGCTACTCTTTTGTCATTCAGCTACCAATCAGTTCAGGTCATTTTAGAATGTTAAGTAAGAGACCAAGAAAATGCAGTGCAGGGAGGCATTTCAAATGAAACATGCCTTGCAACCTGACACTTGCAAGCAAGAGAACCTTGACTGAAAGACTGTGGTAAAATCTGAGGCTGAATGTAATGATTTGTAACATATTTATGATGATTCCTTGGAGTACTTCTTAGAAGTGGGATTGCTAGCTTAACTTTAGAGCTTTTTAAAAGGATTTTTTGATGTATGTTATCAGATTACTCTCTAGAAATGTTAAACTAGATTGTTCTCTTCCCAACCACCACTAAATCACTATTAATTTATTTTTCCAATTTGACTTCCCAAATGGTATCTCAATGTTTCAAGTTGCACATACATGATTTCCAAGTGAGCTTTATCATATTCTATGAGTGCCGGGAATTTATATTTCTTCTTTTATGAATTGCCTATTCATATCATTTGTCCATTTTCTTCTGTTGAAGTAATCATATTGTCCTTATGGACTTAAAATAACTCTTTATATGTTATAGGGTTTAATCTTGATCGGGATCTTTTTTATTGTGAGCTAGTGGGAGTTAAAAGGAAGAGCAGGAAAAGGCGGACAAAGGGTTCGGGCAAAGGGCTGCAGCCAAAAGAGCACCAGGCGCGTGGACACTCCCTCCCCTGGTCCCCCCTCCTCTACCCCGGTGTGTCTCTGACATGGGGTGCGGGCGTCGGGGACAGTCATAGAGACTCTCAAAGGGGTGTATACATGTGGGTGCTTTTCAGGGAATTAACTTCCAGATCTTCAAATTTCATGTAAGTTATTCCTAAAACGGACTGCCTGAGAAGTCCTTTTTCTACCCCCCTTTTCTACTAGTGTTTCTCCCACTTTAGAAAATCTCGCTGTGGTGATTTGCATGGGGAGGGTGCACAAAACGCAATGGGAATTGAGTGACGTTACTTACAGTTGCCTTCATTCCCATCTCCATGAACAAGGTTTTTCCGTGTTTTTACTAAGAGATGCATTTTCAAGAATTAAAAAAATCTTTTTTTTATTAATGACCGATGGAAAGCTGTAATGCATCCATGTTGTCTCCATCAGTCATGCCATCCATCAGTCAGGATAGTCTCAGCTACCTTACAGTGGCAACTTCAAAGTGCAGTGGCTGAACACCAGAGAATTCTGTTGTTGGTCCACGTCACAGGCTGCTGCAGATGAGGAGCTCTCCTTGGGGACCGCTGCCGAGGGGGATGTAGATAACCCTGCTTCCGTCCTGCAACTCCGCCACCTCGGAATTCCAGGCTTCCAAGTGGGAAGACAAAGAAAAGGGGAGAGAGAGACAGAGAGGGTGGTGGGTGGTGGGGCGTTAGTGAGGGGGGTGGAGTAGAGCTCGCCCAGTCTTGACTGCCTGCAACAGAAAACAACACATCGTTTCTGCTCACACACGCCCGATGGGAGACGGAGAAATGTCAACTTGCTGTTGCCTCCAGGAAGAAGAAAGGATGTCGTGAACACAGCTTTGTCTCCGTCACAGGTACCCCCAGGAAGAGTCAGAATGGCCGCTCAGTACAAGTGGATTTCTTTTTAAATAGTTATAGGTACAGGTTAGAAAAATTTTAATTTCACTTTATTTTTATAGGACGGTATAAGGTAAATAAATAATCACATACACTTAAGCCCACAAAAAATGTATTAGAATAAAATTCTGTGAAGAAATGCAAATAAGAATTCAAGGGGAGCCCTGGCAGGGGAGGTCAGTTGGTCAGAGCATTTTCCCAATTTGCCAACATTGCAGGTTCGATCCCTGATCAGGGCAGATACAAGAATCAATCAACCAATGAATGCATAAATAAGTGGAACAACAAATATGTCTCTTTTTCTCTCTCTCTCTCAAATCAATTTTTTTTAATTCAAGGGTAAAATGAAAAGATATAAAATTTGCAGTTCTTACCTAGTGGCGTTGCAGGTGTCAAATTGCTATAGTATGTCCCATTGGATGTACACATGATAACAAGTCGTTTAATCACTTTAAAAAGCCAGCAGTTACAACAGACCATAAGCTATGTCCTTTACTATTATTCAAGCTTCTGATGAAATATTTTTACATTGCAACATGAAACTGAAGGAAAGTGCATAGTTTCTCGAAATTCCTTTAGGAGAGAGTGAACAAAAATGTTGTAGTTCAGGGTTCCACACTCCCTTTGGAAAGCACCCACCCAATTGGATTTCACTATTTAAAGAACTAAAAAGGAAGAAAAATAAGTAAGTAGTGAAACTGCTTGTGCTGAACTGGACTTGCAGCTGCCATGGGCTGCAAACCCCAGTCATTTATACCAACTTCCTGGGGAGCTGGACAACAGAGAGGTTTAGGTACGGAACCACACTTGTCCCTGTGTCAAGGTGACAACCAGACCCCGTCACTATGCCCTGCTTAGCTTTGCAGTCAAGCGGCCTCAGGGTTTAAATCTTTCACCCTGAAGTGGGTGAATACTTATTGCCTTGTTTGTCAGCTGTTCACATTGAACCACTCTCCCAGCTAAATAAATATCCTACCACTTCACCCCAAATAATCTAAAGCAGCCTGTCTTTTTGACTGCCAGCGACAGCAGTTTTAGGCAGGGGTCTATCTCTCCTTCCTAAAAAGGCCCATTGACCTTTATTGCAAGTGAAATAGCTTATGGGAACAGTAAATGGCTAACCTTACTGTACCATACATAAAACAGAGCTCCTAGCAGCCTCCCCTCTCTCAGCTCCAGCGTAATAGCACTGCTCATAAAAGCCACGCCGCATCAAAGGTGCCAACCTTTACACAAGCCCAGCTGGAGAGTGTCCAAAATGGCTGGACCAGAAGATTGTCTGAGGATACTGCCCACTGCATAGCAGATGTTTCTTGACTGGAATTCGAGATCATTTTATTTCTGCATTTGCTCTTCTCGTAACTGGTGTGACAACTGGCAATATGCTGGATGTATAGGAGAAGAAGCTTATGTGAAAAGGCCATTGAATGCCATCTAATTTGGAGATTGAAAAAACAAATTCTACTCTCTGGAACCAATGAAGTCAAAAGCCATTAAGAAGACACTTCGCCAGGTTTCAGACAATCACTAAACTATTGTAACAATTCGGTAATACCTACTGAGCGCCAACCACTTGCAAGGTGATGTGCTGCAGGAACTGAGAAGAAAGATGTGATCAGCGTAAAAGTCAAGAATTCAGAAAACGCTCTCCTGGCCCAGTCCCAGCCCCACCGTGAGCTTCCTGTTTTACGTTCATCAGGGAATTCACCACTGCCTGGCATTTTCTCCTGTTTCTTTATCAGTCTCCCTCCCACAAGGTCGAAAGCTCTGCGAATGCTGAGCCCATTTTGTCCTCTGCTGGATCCCCAGTCTGTTTTAGACGTTCAACAAATTTTGCCAAAGAATGAGTAAATTCCCACCCTCAGAAGGAGCATGAACCCACAAGGGACAGCACATAAGCCCCTAAGTATCAATACTATTCAATTATTTATGCAGTAAAAAAAAGAGCTTAAAGAAAGCAATAAGGGGCTTGAAAAATTGAAGGATCTTATTTTGCAGAAAGAATGAACTTTCCTACAGGAAGGAGTTTGACTGGGCTTCGATTCCCTGGGCTTGCAGGAGGCTAGGGGGCAGGGAGAACTGTGGAGTACACGGAGGGAATATTGGCTCCATGCCCCTAAGGTTGTGTGAAATGGAGTTGCTAGCAAAGCCTTCATGATAATCAACAAATTAATAAGCCTTTGTTCAACACATCCCCTGTGCCCTCATCATGCACTGGTCAGTCCTTCCTCCAAACAGTACCAGGTAACCCCCCACTCGGCCTTCTGGGCCCAGGTCACACCCATGGCATCACCAGATGAAAAGTGTCAGTCCTTAAAGGGAAAGCAACCTGTACCTAAGAGTAAAGAGGCCTCCGCAGGGTCTTAGCTCCCAGGGCATGAAGTCAGATTACAAGGTGATTGTCTGGCTGGTGCCTTAGGGACAAACTACACACCTGTGGGTGGGTCGTGAGCACTTCCCAGAACAGGATGGATCTCTCTAGATGTTATCAATCCTGGGCAGAGAAGGACTCTGGAAGAGGGCCTACTCTGTGTCAGAGACCATCTTTCTCCTCTGTTGGGTGGGTATTGCCCAGACGCCCAGAGGTAGCAGTTCTCTCGACACCTGCAGGCAGATGGAGACTGAAGCAAGTAACCAGCCTCACAGGGGACCCGCAGACCCATCTGGGGGAGGGGGCGCTATGTTGTTTCTTTGTCAGTCACTTCCAACTTTCAAGAATGTGTTGTTGTATTTTGTCTTGGTATCAGCTGTTGTGAGATAAAGAGAACGGTCTTTCTCGTGTTGGTTGGAGGGACAAAAGAAAGAAGCGTTTCCCTTTCTGTCGAATCCTAGCTAAGGCCAGAATGGGCAGTGGTCACAGCAGAGGACAGCTGGGCTCCAAAGCATCTCTTGAAAGTCACTTGCAATCGGAACACAAGGTAGAGAGACCAAAAGAGGCCCTGCCTGCCTCAGTCACGCTGGCGGCACCTCCGAGAGCATGGGGGACCTGGAGGATGTGCTGAGGGACAGTGAGAGGCAGAGCAGTCCCTGGCAGTCAGGCCAGGGGGTGTTTGCCAAGTTTAGTCACTAAAAAGAAGCTGGATCCACATAAACTCTCAGTAAAATTGAAATTTTATATGCAAATTACTTTTATAGTGGTAAGGAATTATCCATTTATTCTCATTTTTTCTAAGGTAGCATCTTGATTAAGGGTAAAATGCAAAAAGGTTTTTTATTAAAGTGAGGAAAACAATATTTTTAACATATTTAACTAATATTGTTGAAGTACTATGCAATTAGAGCAAAGAAAAATGTGTAAACAATTTTAAAATATGACCCCAAATGACAACTATTTTTATATGATCTAGTTATGTAGCTAAAAGAGAACCACACAGAAGCTATTGGAAATGACAAGATAACCCACTAGGGATGCTGGCTAGGCAATGCAATAACCAATCACTTTTCCACATAAGAACAAATTACAAAAAATAATGAAAAAATCCCTTTTAGACGAGTACTCAGAATAGCAAAACACCTTACAATTAAAAGTAGTAAACATGCAGCCCATATATAACTGAATATTGAAAGAATAAAGTGGCATTCCCTATGTTTATAGTAAAAGTTAAATAGTATAAAGATGTCAAGTTTCTTGAAATTACATTATTGATTGAATGTAATACCAATAAAAGTGCCAACAGGATTTGTTTGCTTATTGTTGAGATCACATGTGGAAAATAAAGATATCCATTATACGTGTATTATAGTTGCAATAGCCTGGAAACAATCAGAATGTAGTCAATAGGAGATTGGTCAAATCAAGGTGTTTTCCCAGAGGATACCATTCTGGTATCATGCTGAGGGGGTTTTATTGTTGTTGTTGTTGTGTTTAAAGATTTTATTCATTTATCTTTAGAGCAGCAGGGAAGAAGAAAGGGAGAGAAATATCAGTGTGTGGTTGCCTCTCATGTGTCCCCTGCTGGGAACTGACCTGCAACCCAGGCATGTGCCCTGACTGTGTGCTTTTTTTAAGGGAATATTTGCAGGCCTGGATGTGGAATAATCATCAAGATCTATCATTAGATGAAAAGACCAAGGTGCAGAAATATATATACACATATATATGCACATACAAATGTCTTCATGTGTGTGCATATATACAGATGTAACACATAGACATGTCGATATACACAAACATATATGGTATGATGTCATTTGTGTAAATACACATGCACACACACACACACTTCGAAGAGCACCCAGGAAACCTTGCCCCTGGAGATGAGGATGAGGAAGTAAGAGGAAAAACACCTTTCCACCATATATTCCTTTTGTGCCATTTGGTGTTTTTACTATATGTATATCTTAGCTTTTCAAGAGAAAAAGTAGTTCTTTTTAAACAATAAAAAGCACAGACGTAAAACACGAGTGCTCTTTCAATGTAACAGTATCATTAAAACATCAACAGCCGCTCCCATCTACGCAGCCAGCCAACTGCTGCCCTAACCCTAGAGAAATTCCCACCGTGCGCACAGGTGGGCGTGCACAAGGGGACGGAGCCGCGGCATGGAGTGGGACACTCAGAATTGTCTTCCTGAGTAGCACCTACTATTTAGAACGTAGATAAGTATATATAGTAACAAAAAATTGGAAAAATATCCATCGGCAGGACGATGGTTAATAAATTTTGGTTCAGCTACATACTTCACAGTTAAACATGAAAAGGTGTTCACTATAATGTTTAAAGTAAAAATTACATTGTAGAACAATATATGTAGTTTTTTGTGTAAACATAGATGTGTATGGAAGGAAACATCAAAATATAAGTAGTAGATGTGGAAGACATTGTTTTATTCACTTTCCCCCAGTCACACCTGCCTCTCCCCACCACCCTCCCTCCGAGGGGGTCCGAGGTCTTTGATGGCACCCGAACACCGGTGAGCTGGGTCACGCACACAGTCCTGGCCCCAGCCCCGCCCATAGCAAACTCTTCCTCGAGGTGCAGAGCTCGCCTGCAGCACCTGGTGTCAGGATTGTTTCCTGTTCCGCAGCTTCAGTGTATTGGCTTCCAGGGAATTTTGCAGAAGGGAGAAGGGGTGGGACTGACGTGTCCCTGTAGCCCCTCCATAACCCCTACCAGTACCTCCAAGTCCCTGGGGGGGGGGGGGGCGCTTTCCTGTTTAACTTTTTTACACTTGGAACAACTAGCACCTATTTTTTTCAGAAAAAAAGTTTATAAATTTATAAAAATGTAAATAAACAAAAAGGGAAACCATGACCAATCTAAGAATAAGTTTGACTTTAAATTAACATAAAAATAACACATAAAATGATATGTTTTTACTGACGCCTCTCGCTGTACTGTGTAAAGGATTTGTGACCACAAAAGAATTAATGATCACTGTAGTGAACCTGATTTCTGGTATTAGGCATAGTTAGCTAAGCAATAAAGAGAGAATATCCAGTTGGCAGTGAAGAAAAAAGTATGTGACTTAATTTAGTTACCACTAAATTAAGTCCTACTTTTTTCTTATAATTGTTTTTAATCCACCCCAAAACAACAGTGCAGGCTTGCATTTCGATGTCATTAGCAGAAAATGTTTGCTTTTGCAAAAAGGTACTCTCATCTGTGCCTCTCAGAAGTTAATAGCTGTCCTCCAACTTCAGCTGTGGGCCTCAGTCCAGAGGAGCCCAAAAGTGTGTTCAGGAGCGGACATGGCCTTGGTGGAGAACTACGTCTGCTTACTGGCTCAGGAAAGCCTCCACCAGCTGGAATCACAATATCATGTCCACTTCACTCGTTTCCCAGGTGCACCACTAATCTGTCTTAAGCAATCCAAACCTCACACCACAAGCTTCACCACTCTCTGGTCTTCTCTACTTTGTCTGAGTGCGGGGAGGGGGCGGGGGTGGAGGGGGGAGGCCAGTCAAACGGCTTTTCCTCCCTGAGAACAGCAGGATAACTGGTTTTCAGGAAGCCAAACCTGAAATAGAAGCAGGAGCCCTTTCATGTAATTGAGGAAGACTTCCCTGTCGCCCTAAACTCTTTCTGGAGGGGGCAAGCCCCATGTTCAGAGTTTTCTGGCCTTTTACTGAAGTCTACAAAACACTCTTCTTGTGCCTTATCCAGCAGTTATTAAACTGCCTACTATGACAGATCTCTGGAACTGACAGCCTCCAGGTGCCCCAGAAGGCTGATGTCTGAGCAACATCGAGAGAGGAGCTGGGTTGTCCAAACAGGTTTCAAAGCAGACGAGTGAAACTGTCTTCCTTATATGGTGAAAAGCGCCCTGTCGCTTTAAGGCCAAGAGACTTGGCTGCAGAAGGTCCCTGGGAAGTTTGCGGGCAGCCCCATCCTGTGTCTGATCCTTGCAGCTGTGCAGGTGAGTTCTAAAACCTCTCCCCAGTTTGCCCTCTAGGATCCCTGTCATCTCGAAGCTGGTTGGAAATGCTGGTATAGAGGGAAAGAGAAGGTCAGGGTCAGTAGAAATGGCGTTGTCTGGAGAAGTTGGAGTTGGAGGAAAAAATAAGGTTACTAGGGAAATACGCAGAAATGCAGCCAATGAAGATGCATGTAACTTCCAGTGGGGAGAAGGCATCAAGGTTACAGAAGTCACTGAGGCATTCCAGGACAGGGCAGGAGATACAAATTCAGCAGGCGAAGAGGAACAGATTCTAGGTAAGACCCTGCAAGGGTTAGTTTAGACTCTGGAGCAAAAGAACCTCATCAAATGCAAGTTTAAACCATAGCTGGGAGGATATAATATCTCTGCAAGTGCTGAAGGCTCTGCAGGAGCTGCAGGGCTGACTGCAGCCGAGAAAGTATGCGTGAATGTTTGCAGTATCTACTGGCATGGAAGGCTGCGGCCTTAACCCTTCATGCAGCCTGGCTGGTTTGCAGGCGGAGTTTGCACAGAGCATGGGGAGGGAGTGGGGGTGCACGTGTGGGGTGTTGCAGTAGGAGACTAAATAAGTAAGATTGTGACTGGAGAAACACATCTCCCCATATCCCCACAGTCCCACCTGCAGAGAAGAGAGCTCTGTAAGCTCGGCAAATTTTGTGTCATCCACAAGAAAGGGCTGGAAGAAATCTCATTTGAGATGATTATTGCTCTGTCATTTATGAATTCAGTTTCCTGACTTCCTTTCTCCCATGGCCTGCAGCCTCCAAAGATATTAATTTGAAATTAACTAATAGAACTTTTTAACAGTTAAAGATGTGCTAGCAGAAGTGTGTGTCTCTGAAAGGCTGAGGTGAATACTGTGAGGGTTGGAATTTTATGGATAGAATAAAGAGGTGGGCGTAGCTAGATGGTCATTTTCCAATGCATCCATAGCCCTTTAACTGAACCCATTCATCAGCTACAGTCAAAAAAGAAGTCTTCCCCAGGAATTTAAAAAGAGAGGTGCCAAATTACTGGGCTTGGGGTCGTCTTCCTCTGGGCTGAGTCTGGGCCATTCATCATTCCAAAGCCAGTGGTTTCTCCACAGTTGTTGTGTGGGGGAGTAAACACAGAGGCGGGATTAAAATTCCTTACATACTCCATGCCTTTAAAATACTCATTCATGTGAGTAGTCAGTAAAGAATTCCTTTTATTATTAACTAACAAGTGCTCTATCCACTTGTTTTCTAAAGGCAGAGTGTTCATGAAAAGGGGTTTTGTTTTATCAACAAGGATTTTTTAGTGCCAGGGCCTCTCTCTTCTCACTTCTGATGGGTGGGCAAAGTGCTGACTGTTGCCTGCTGAATAAGAAGGATCTGTTCTTAACTCTGAAAGTCACGAAGGACTCCACTTGGGCCTTACCCACTCAGACACGCTGATGTCCCGAGCAAAAAAGTAACCCGTGCATTCACAGTCTTGAAGAGAGTAGAGGGCGTGGGTATAACGTTGTTTATTTTCTCTCAAGCTAAATGCAGAAAGCAGCGTCAAATATACTGCCTTTGAGTGTGAATGCTGCCAAGAAAAACAAAACCTCATCCCCAAAGCTTGAAAATCTCAAAAAGTAACACACTGTGATCTTTTATAAGCTAAATTAAGCCATGTAAAAAGAAAAAAGAGAAAGAAAGAGGATGCCCGACTCCCTGGGAAACCCACTCCTAATTATTAACAAGGCTCATTGTTTGGAAGTTCTTCTTAAACCAAACCCACTTCCGCTTATTTTGTGTTCAGAGGCATGAGGAATAATAGTAGGTTGCTTTCCTTTGGTATAAAAATACTCCATATGCTTAAAGAACAATAGTAAACCATCTTAGAATCTCAGTAAAGGTGATCTATCCAAAAAGTAAGTTTAAAAAGCATTTTTAAAGACAGGCATCTCTCGCAAGTGTCCCAATAATAAGCAACGGCTACTTTTCTGTAAAATCTCCTAACACAGCTGTGTTTGAGCACATGATTAGTTTCTGTTGTTCACTTCAGGTCATTTTAAGAGTCAATTTGCCGTACTTGCAACAGGGTTGTGTGTGACACACTTTTAAACTGAACATGTGCTCTTTGCCAGTTTAGGAAGCCGGTGGTAAATTTCAGCAGCAGAAACATTTCATTGGAAGTACAAATCACGGCACATACATCAGCCGGAGATTGAGAGCTGTCATTTTTAGCAAAAGTAAGGGCAGGTCAGTCCCATAGCCCCTCCTCTAGCCATGGATTAGCACTGCTTGTGGGAGGCTGGCGGTTAGAATCCATACTTGGCTTAGCTTTAGGTGGTGAACACATAGTACAATATACAGGTGATATATTATAGAATTCTACACTTGTAACCTGTATAATTTTGTTAACCAATGTCGCCCCAATAAATTCAATAGAAATTTGGAAGAAAAAAAAAGAGAGTCCACAGTTGGTCCTTAAAGCAGCTGTGAGACTCTGGGTTGGTTCCCTCGTGCGTCTGAGCCTCGGTTCTATGGTCTGCCCTCCACAATGATAGTAATAGCCATGCACATGGTATGGGAGGGCGGGGAAGTTGGCAGTGTAGATGCTCAACAATTGTGTTGGATCCTTGTCCTTTAGTAAGAAAAGACTAACCTTGATCTTGTCTACATCCTTTAGAACAATCTTCAAGTATGAATATGCGTCTAAGAAAGCATAAATTAAATTCTACTTCTTTAAAGGTTTTATTTCTTTGTTTTTAGAGGGAGGGGAAGAGAGGGAGATAGGGAGGGAGAGAAACATCAATGTGTGGTTGCCTCTCACACTGCCCCTACTGGGGACTTGGCCCAAAACCCAGGCCTGTGTCCTGAGTGGGAATCAAACCAGTGACCCTTTGGTTTGCATCCCGCACTCAATCCACTGAGCTACTCCAGCCAGGGCTTAATGAAAATTCAAGTTTCTAATTAGATGGAACCAAAGAGAAAGAGATCTCGTTGCAAGGGTTAACTTAGGAAACAAGTTTAAAATCTACTGGGTCATGTGGGGCTTCGGAATTAATAAGTTCTTTTAAAAAAACATTGTTTACCTGCTGACCCCACAGGAAGTCCCTCTGTGTCCTGTCCACTGGCAGAAAGGGTTGTGGGGGTGGGGAGAGCAGGTGGTCTGTACCGAACGAATGGCTTAGAGAAATCCCGGTGGTGTTGCATCTCTTGACACAACTTTTTGTTTTAATTCTATTTTATTGATTATGCTATTACAGTTGCTCCAATTTTTTCTTCTTTGCCCCCCTCGACTTAGTGCTTCCCACTACCTCAGGCAGTCCCCCCACCATTGTTCATGTCCATGGGTCACGCATATAGTTCTTTGGCAGCTCCATTTTCTACACTGTAATTTACATCCCCATGGCTATTCTGTAACTACCTATTTGTACTTCTTAATCCCTTCACCTCTTCACCCATTCCCCACACCCCTCCCATCTGGCAACCATCCAAATGCTCTCTGTATCCTCATGACACAACTTTGACTCACCTTCCTCCCTTCCCCCTTCTCTTCACGTTGAGCTTCTCGGATGTGACTCATTCATGAAGTCACCAAGCTGAGGAAGTTTGAGGAAGTGTCTAGACTAGCTTCTTGCCCTTCAGTCAAAGTGGCACTTGAAACAACCAAAAACAATGCCCACCTACCTCTGCTCAGGGAAAGAACCTTTCAAGTTCAATCTATTATCTTCCTGCACTGGAAGATAATAGGCTTAGGAATGCCCCTAACCCTATGCTAAAAGCCCGCTTTCTCTTCATTTGCTCTGAGTCTGTCCTTTATGTTGTGGCAGATTGCTGTGGGAAGTTGCCGCCAGGGTGGGGGTGCTGATATGGCCACAGCCGCTGTGAGGGGCAGCATGCCTTGTCTCCTCTGTTGAATCCCCTGGTGTGTAGAACTTCTTCTCCCCTGACTTCGCCACCTCTATTCTCCTTCCCCCACCCCCACTCTGATGCAGGAATCCCCAAGCTAGAGAGAGCTTGCCTCAGAATTACCTGGAGGGTTTATTGATACAGTGCTGGGACCCATCCCCAGAGTTTCTGATCTGTAGGACTGGGCTGGGGCCTGGATATTTGCAATTTGTAACAAGTTCACAGGGGGTCTGGGGACCCCACTTTGGGAACCACTCCTCTGATCCCACAATCAGTCTCACTCATCCCCTGCATTCTGCGGGTGAAATAGAGCTTCTCCTCCCCACAGTTGTATGTTCCGTGTCCACTGAGTTCTAATCGTAACGAGCATTGTGCTGAACAACCTTACATACATTATTTATATTTTCCCCAATAACCCTGCAAGTTTGGTATCATGAAACTAAAAAGGGTAAGTAACTAAGATCTTACAAGTGATAAGGGGCAGATAGGGTATTTAGATGCAGACTTATCTGGAAAGATGTGCTCTTTCCACTATTCCAGGGCTGGCAAATAGGTGTTTAACTTGCACATCGACTCTGATTTATGGGTAGCAGCTGCCTGGCGCTCTGGGGGGAGAAGTCCCAGATGGAATGAGTGCTCAGCATGGGGGAGTTCTGGAAATGGCAGGCTGTACCCGCTGGAAGTGTGGACAAGGAGAGTGGCAGCGTGGGTGCCATGGATTTACGGTCCCCACACAGCACCCTGTTCACAGACCAGGTTTCGTAGGCTACTAGAATCAGATGAGAGGTGGGTATTCAAATTTGTTCCATAGGGGACAATAAAATGTATTTACTTTTCCTCCCCATTCTCTGAAGGGTACACCTAAGTTTCTGAGCCTAGGTTTGAGAAGGTATCATAACCTATAAAGTAATAAAATAAAATGAAACTGGTAGATAAGTAGTAGTAGTCACTAAGGACATTTAGCCTTAAAATGGAGCAGACAAGAGAATTACATTAATGATAGACTTTGTATGTTATATGTCTTTCAGTGTGACCTAGCTAGTAGACTGCCTTATTCTGAAACAATGCACCGTATCTTAATGAGGAGGAGATGGCAATTCCAGTTTGCTTCCTCCATCCACCATGAACATTCAGGGCGGGATTTTTCACTTTTAAGGTCTTCATACTTTATCTGAAAATTGAGTTTGAAAATGCTTTTCTGCTTCTTCCTAACGTTTGTTATGTATGTGATTAAATGACTTATAATTTAATGGCATCTATTATTTAATCAACAAATGTTTTAAAAATGTATCCCCAGGCACTGGGAACATAGTAGCAAACAAAACAGACTACTGTCATGGCGCTTACATTCTAGGGAGGGGCAGATAACTAATCAGTGACCAAATAGAGAAGAAAACAGTGTATAGTGATGAATGTGTGTAGAGAGACTGACTGTATATGTGTGTGTGTGAGTGTGTGTGAGTGTGTGTGTATTGCTATTTTAGATGGGTGGTCAGGGAAGGCCTTTCCCAGGAGGTGACATTTAAGCTAAGACTTGAATGTGAAAAAAGAGCCAAACAGGGTGGTCTGGGATAGCAGTGGTCCAGGCAGAGAGAACAGCCTGTGCCCAAATCCTGAGGCTGACGTAGGCAGGGGCCAGATCTTGTAGACTGGTAGGAATTTTCAAGTGGGGGCGATGAGCCCCTCGCCCCTGCCTAGAGGGTGTTTGGAGATGTGCAGGTGGTAATGCAGCTGCGAAATGCTGGAGTCGAGGACAGAACGCTATTGGCTTTTCGGGGACGGGGACCAGGGATACTGAGCATCTGGCACTTGCTTTGGATGGACACACCCCAGACTTGTCCTACTCATACTGCCCTGCAGATACTATCTCTTGAGAAATCCTAAGAGCTTTTGAGGCTAGGGTGAGGAGTTTGAATTTTATCCTAGGAGTGGAAAGCTGTTTGGGAGTTGCAGGCTTTAAGAGATTACTTCAGCTGCTGAGTGGAGAGCAAACTGTAAAAGAATGAAAGTAAAATAAAAAAACAGGGAAATTCAGCAGGCAGCTGTTTCAGAAGTCCAGCGTGGAGATGATGGTGGCCTGGATAGGCGGAATAATGATGAAGGTTTTGAGAAGTATTTCTACCTTTAAGAAGAAGTCTGCTAGATAAATATAATGTGTTGTTTTCCACGACATCCCTATGTTACCGTTTTTTTCCTCAAAAAATTTTTCAGTTTCAGAATCCACTGGTTTCCTTGGTATTCACTTAAGAGATTCTTCTCAGCAGCAAATTACAGAAGACTTTGCTCTTGCAAATGCAAGCCCTTACTTATCCTTGCTCTTTAACCTCGAAGATCTATGTGCATTTCAAGTTGTTCATAGCTTAGGAAGGTAATCTATTTGATTTGGGCTTGTAAAAGAGATAAAATTACATGTGCTTCTGAATAATAATATGTGATTTCTCTCTCTGAAGGGTCAATAGGAATTAGTCTACACAGATCATTTTACAAAACCAGTGCTTAGTCACGGGAATAGCAGGGACCAAGTCCACATTTATTCTGCTGAGAGAGGAACATTAGGTGAACATTGAAATCTCTTGAAGGGATTGCAGGCATTTCAGGATGAATTTTATTTAAGCATTGAAGCCTTGCAGATAGTGTTCAGGTGTGTCAGACCCTCCCCCACCAAGGCCATTCAGTTTCCAAATATTAGAGAATCCCCTCACTGCTGTCTTCTTTCTCTTTATAACTACCACTTCTTCCTGCACCCCCACAGGAAGTGCTCCCCAGACTGTGCTCAGAGCTCACCTGCAGAAGAAGCCACTTCTTATATACCTGGGGGGAGGAGCATTCTGCTCCCACCCCAGCCTCACTGAGCTGAAGTGGGTGGGGCAGGAGAAGAAGAAAGAAAAGGCAGGTGGCTTCAGGCCATCCCCACACTGGTGGATGGTTCCACTGAATATGGAACTCAGGAAGAGGGTCTTCCCACTTTAATCTTGTATCCTGAGAGCAGAGGGGATCAGACGCCAAAGGAACACTGGGGACAGGATGCGGGTGAGGCCACACACCTCAGCATCCAACTAGAGCTGAAGGAATTGGGTACTCACCCATCCACATCCTACCTTCCAACTTCTAGTTGAAACTGACGTAGAGGAATGGAAAAAGTTTTTTAAATGTGTCACCTAATCTACATAAACCAAACTTTCAAGAATATAAAAGGCAAGTTGTCTCATTTAACTATAGCAACCAGAGGAGAGGAGGCTCTGCCTTCATCTTTGGGCACAGGTGTGGTCCTGCAAGAGGCAGGCTGCTTCACTGCCCAGTGCAAAAGGAGGACCAGAAGCAGGTATTAGACAGAAAGAGCATTTAGAAGTCCTGTCCCAGCTACCGAGTAGTCATGCAAATTTGGACAAGGTCACCTTCTCGAGCTTCAGAAATAGAGTTGATCAAACGTTCTTTGAGGCTTTAATTCCTAATGCAGCTCAAGATCTTCACTGCCCCCCAAAGCCCCTCATAAACCAAACCATCCACCTTGAGCAACTCTTATTTCTCTCTCTTGCTCTGAATTTATAACTGTCTTCACGCCACCCCCTGGCTCTGGAAACACTGCCATCAGCGCCCTAGAACACCACTGCGGTTCCTTCTCTGCAGCTCTCTCTCCCTCTACCAGCTCTTAAGCTTCCCGGAAAGGAGGTACCAATGCCAGTTTTTTTCTTTGGCTCTTGGGGCTTAGCCTGCTCCCTGACACTTACTGGGTTTACTGCACACTTTGATGTCCAGCAAATGCTTGTTGTTGGATGAATGTGTGGGGAAGATACAAAAATAGAGAAGAAGAAGACCAAGCAATTCAAAGCTTAAGAGCCTACTTTTGTTAAAAGCCATACATTCTACTTCTGCCCATAAGATCCTGGGCTTCTTAGGAAGAGAGAGAAAGAGAGAGAGACAGAGAGACAGAGACAGACAGAGAGAGAGAGAGAGAGAGAGAGAGAGAGAAAGGAGGAATTGTAGATATTATAGTAATAATTTTCCAATATCACTGTTTTGACCATACTGTGTCTCTACTGAGTCAGTTTCACAGACTCTCAGAAATACTAGTTTTACCTAGTTTTTATGAAATGTCTTGTATTTGTAAAGAGCTAGTATAAAACTGCTGAACAGAAATTTCCAGATCCCTTACTCTGTGACTTGATGCCTCCTTCAGCTGCTCCCGAGGTCAGGGGGAACCCAAATCAGAAAGTTTAACACTGACCACATATTGTCTTCTGAAGCCTTGATCCTTTCACTTATTTAAAATTCATAACCACCATGGCCTCATAATTAGAATTGCTGAAGAGCCCAGGGAAGGCCTTGTGGGAGGAGCCCCTTCGCCTGTCTAGCCAAGTTACCAAAAATAGTAAAACCTTGCTGGTGAGATGCTGGGAAGAAGGGAGGGAGCGGGGACTAACAGCAGAGGTGGCCCGCAATGGGACAAATCCAATCCTGGTCCAGTTCCCAGAGTCTGGATTTGAGAGGACTGAGATAGGACACGGCACCAAAACTTCTGGGCAGTGGCCAATGGCCAAACATTTGATGAGCTTTAGCCTAATCAAATGCGACAGTGATTTCAGCCTCAAGAAAGGGGTCAAAAGGTGAAGGGAAATGCAGTTGATTGTGCCTCTTCCCTGACCAGCCCCTCCACTGAAACCATGCTGCCGGGAGGGCCACCGGAGCCCGGGGCAGAGACACACTCCCCGCCAAAGTGCGTGATCACCAGGGGTCTCCCTGAGGGGGACTGAGCCAGCATTTCTTCCAAAACATTGTCTGCAAGGCAGACAGTAAAACACGTCTCCAGCTTCATACACCCTGTGTGTGGGTCTTCCACCCATTTGTCTGACCCCTATTTGCAACCTGAGTACCCAGTATCATGAACTCCATTAATTTTACTTTTTTGTCCACTGTGAAAAGAAGCAAACCTCTTTGTCCCTTATTAGTACTGTCCTGCAGGCAGGGAGAGACACCATCACGGAGCTGTAAGTTTAATGACAATAATAAACATTATTCAAACCAAAAAGAGCTGGGCTTTGGTGAGCTTCATGGGGTCCAATCTAAGGGGCACAAAAGGGGAAGGCTCTGGGAGGTGCACAGACTTTGTCACAGGGGCTGGTGGGGAAGTCACATCTTTGCTGGTACAGATTGTTGTCTAGGGTGTGAGCTTGCCGGAGGGGCTGGGGCAGCTTAACCACCACCACCACCACCACCACCTCACCTCCCCCACCCCCACCCATGCAGGCCTCTTGGCCAAACAGAATGGATACTGAGGCAGCAATACCATGGAGTAGCTTTCGACAACACCTTATAGCAAAACTATAAGGAAAAGGGAGGGGTTAAGCTAAATTCTAGGGTAACACTCGGTTGGAAGAGACAGGCCGAGAGAGAAGTGTGACCAGGGTGGAACACAGAAGGATTTCAAGGCACCAGAATAATCTGACTTAAAATGGAGGGGTAGGAAATGCTGATAATCATTTTGTCGTTCTTTAAGCTGTGTGTCTGCTTTTGATGCCCTGCTTTGTGTCTGTGCTATATTTTAAAATAAAAAGATGAATTTTACCCCTTCCAAAACAATAAGGACCCAAGGTCTGAGAGCAACTGATCGAGAACTAAAGAAGCCGCCGAAACCACATCAGTAAGACCTTAATGAAAAGCTAAATCACGAAGCAGGAGCCACAGAAGCAGCACAGATCGCTCCGTGAAGCTCCATCTCTCTCCGTCTCCCTTCCCCTGGCCTCGCTTTATCTCCCGGCCTTCACCGGTAAAATTGTTGCTGAGTGGAAAAAATTTTGTGGGAGTGAGGAGAGTCAGAACTTATCTATGAATTACACTCGAGAGAAAATAATTTTCACCCCCCATTCCCCGCCCCGTCCTGCTCGTCAGGGCAGGACTGGGCAGGACTGACTGAGCACACTTTCTCTTCCCCAAGTGGAAAAGTTAAAAATAAAGCCTCCTCCCTGGAAGCAGGGGTTCTCGTGCCAGAGGCCTGGGTGACACTAGAGTGTGTGCAGTAGGGCGGTTGTGCAAGCCGTGCTGGGTGAGTGCCTCGCCTCACCCTCGCCGGCCCCTCCTGGTGCTGATCTCTGTCCTGGGCTCTCCGTTTTGCTCTGTGCGCCAGCTCGGTATTTCTTTTTTGCTTCACTCTTTACATGCCTCAAATCGCTCATCTTTTCCCTGAGCTCTCGCGTAGCCAAGTTGCCTGTATGTGGTTCCTTTGATCTTTCTGTTAAAATCAATCTCTCCTTCTAATTATTTTCTGTTCCACTTCTTTGAACCCCTTCCAATTGTCTCCATTTCTCAAGGAGCCAGGTGTTGAATAAAGCATCTGGGCGAAGTTCAGGCAGAATCAGGTAGAGGCAGCTACTTGCCCCCGGGTCTTTGCTGCCTCTTCTTTAAGCAGCAGAGGTGTTTCACTAAAAGCACGTGACCAGCTGGAGGCCAGAACAGCGCCCTGCCTTGGGGGGGGGGGGGGGGGGGCAGTAAGTACTGAATGAAAGAACTAATCGGAGTCTCTTTTAAATGGTCTGGACTATATTATAATTTACACTTAGTTTGCTTCCCCGTCTTACCATCAGCTTAGGTCTCTTTCTGCTTTCAGGCTTTTCTTTCTGGTTGAATAATTATTTCATAGCTTATTTCTTTGATGCTTTAGTTTACACATTTTTTAATTAAATTTTCTTGTTTCTTGATCATATATTTAATCTCATTAGTTTAATTCATGTCATAGGATTTTGCTAGTAACCTTGTTTACCAGATTAGCATTATTTATAAATTATTCTATGCTGTCCTTTCTCCCAATAACTGATAATCATGTTCATATTGTCTTACTTTTAATTTCTCTTTATTAGAGAGTAGATTTTGCTTCTATATTCATTAATTTTCAGTGTTTTTCTAAGTAGCCAGAGCACAAGGTTCATCATATTCTGTGTTCCTGACCTGGGTTTGCGTTGAGGATAAAGACCATTGTCCTAAAATGATGTGATGTCTAGGACTTGCTTGAAAATAACCTAGTGGGAGGATGGGGGGAGTAACGGGGATGTAGGCGAAATAAGGTTATCATGGGTGGGTCCTTGCCAGAGCTTCAGCATGGGTACATGGGTGTTCCATGTAGTATTCAATCATATAAATGTTTGAAGTATTTCTATAATGGAAAGTTATTTTTTAAAACAAAAAAGAAACACACAGATATAAAGTTGATCGTATGAATTATCTTAGGACTTAGACAAAGGGAATTCCTTCATCATCCTCCAGTTATCCTTGACCTTGTCATTCATTAGTGGCTCAGCCACTCCTCTGCATTCGCTGCACAGCTTAGCCCTTGCTCCTCCTCTTCTCTTCTTCCCAAACTCTTTCCTCACCTGGAAATTTTACTGAGTCAATGTGTGGTTGGTCCAGTGCCTCCTACCCGCAATGCTAATTGCCCGCACTTTCGCTTCCTCCCAGCAGCCCATTCTCCCTTGAGTAGACTTTAGACCATGTTTAAAATGATGTGGGTTTCTATTGCTGACTGTCTAGCACTGTGGCCAAGACCTTCAGTTATGTTTTGTTACAGTATTTACTTTTTCTCAGTATTGGTCAACACATAAAACATATGATATATATATAAAATCCAGCCATTTCTGGCTTGAAATCCTTCAGGTCTCTCCATCAATTTCAAGTTCAATTCAAGTTTAGTATCCTTCACATCCAGTTCTTGCCTTCTTACCATTTCCAGCCTCTTTCCCTGCTATCCTCGGATATTCCCTCTCCTTTCCAGCTCTACTGCTTCCTTCATTTGTAGATAACAAGCCACGCTTTCTCACACCTCCAAACACTTGACCATACTGTTCCCTAAGATTGGAATGACCTTCTGTCATTCTGCTCCTGGGGGACTTCAGCAACTTTTGTTTATAACCTCAAGACTCAATTCAAACATCACTCCCTTTGGAAGGCTTCCCTGAGCTGTCTACATGGAGTTAACTGTCCCCTCCTATACTTTTCTTCATAGCACTCTCAGACTCGACCCATCCTAATACTTTGAAAGCCAATTGCAATCAGTGACATTCTTTGTTTCCTTTCTAGACCATGAGCTCTTGGACCAAGTTCAATTCTTCCTTCCCAGAACCCAACCCAGTACCTGACAAGTAGTAGGTATTTGAATGAATGAGTAACTGAGTGAACAGAGAAATGGAGAAATGAATGTTGTTAACTCCTTAAGACAGTATGCCCCTCCCCAAGGGCCTTCTCCACAGAACTGGGTCTGTACCCTTGGACTTGGGCAGCCCCTCCAGTTGCCTCCTAACTACCTCCTCAACCCATCTGACCCATCTCGCCCTAGCTATAACCGGATTGCCCCTGTCACTACTAAGTCCGTCCGACTTGGTGTTTCACCCAGACACATGTTTTCCAGAGTGTGATGGATGCACAGTAATTTTTAGGTGATAAACAAACATCATACAGCCTTGTGTTTATATTCACATAATTCAGTAGGGGGAAGGGAATGAACACATAAAAACTGTGATTTCACTGAGAATACTTCCCAGGATGAGACAAACACAGGAAGTGCCATGGTAATCGACCTTACCCAGACCTTGCAGATCAGAGTCAGGGTGCTCAGGCATACTCATCAATGTTCCGAGCCCTCTGGGACGGAACCCTCAGCCGTGCCCATTCGAGCAGAGCCAGGAATCACACCAACAGGGAAGGACTCCCACACTGAAGTCCTCGGGCACCTCTGTTACATTCAGTGATATGTTGAAATGTCACTTCCAGAAGTTGCTTTAAATGTGTATAAACACCTAAATATAACAGTTAAAATAGTTAAATGTTTTTTGAGTTGACCAACCACATCCTCATGTGAGTCCAGTTAGTGTGGATTATACAGAAACTGACAGATTTGTCTCTGATGTGGATCCTCATCTTTGTCTAAAACTATCCATTAGAATATCTAGTTATTTTCATTAAAAAGCTCCATTTTCTCAATAAGAAACTTTTGTTCAACCATTTATTTTATAAGCTAACTTGATTTATTCTATTTTATGTGGCATTTTTATTTTATATTTAAAAATTTTAAGAACATTGTATTTATAGAATTTACTATATTTTATCAAACCTAACATACCACTGATACGTAAAACATAACTACTGTATGTGCTACTAAGAGTGACAGAGATGTTGCCAATTATAATTACAAGATGACATTGATTCAAAAACACATCCCAATTTCAGGGGTGTGAAAATTATTTTTTAAAGTATGTCCTAATTGCCCCAGCTGGTGCGATGCAATGGATTGCATGCCAACCTGTGAACCGAAAGGTCACCGATTTGATTCCCATTCAGGGCACATGCCTGGGTTGCAGGCTAGTTCCTAGCAAGGGACACACGAAAAGCAATCATACATTGATATTTCTCTCCCTCTCTCCTTCCCTTCCCCCTCTGTCTAAAAATAAATAATTTTAAAAAAGAAAAGTATGCCCTAAAATTGATGAAATGCAGCAGGTGCACACTTCACTTCTGTTTTAGCAGATAATACTTATATTCCATTGATCGTAGTGGTATAAAGTTTCCCTTTTGAATGAATTTCATTTTAGAATGAGTTGATGTAAAGAAAGGTATTATGAAAATAGGAGCAGAGGTGGAATACAGTGTGGGAAAACCCTGGAGGTGGCCAGAGGATTGCGACTTGGCCTCACTGCCCCTTGGCCCAACCTGCAGGCTCAGGGCACCCCACCGCCCTCCTGCACGGTGCCCAGATCCCACCTGAGGCAGAGCCCCTCTCCCCGCTGCACAAAGGAGAGGGGGTTGGGCAGTTACACCTATGCTCAGGCTGAAGAAGGTGGCTATGCTTCACTGAAGTCATTTCGTGACGGTGAAAAGAAATTCCTACAAATTAGACTCAAGATAGGTATTAGAATACTCTGGGCTTGCCTCTATTTAAATTAAAGCATACTCAGAATTTTCTATGTTGTTGTTGTTGTTTTTAACTCATTCTCTAAGAAGTAAAGAAAGAAAAAGGACATTTTAGTCTCTGTTGCTGGGTAATTTATTTACTAAACAGTAGTTTCAGGGATTATCAAACCAAAGAATGATCTACTACATTTTCCATGACAGATTCTGCCACTTGAAAATAATTATGTATAACCTGAAGCAAAATGTATTTCACTGAGAAAGTACCGAAGTGTCTAATTTCCTGCTTCCAGAGTAGGAAAAGTGAAGAGAGAATTATTTTAGATGGAGCTGGGAAAAACTGCCGAGTTTCCGTTGCGAAATGCCGAGCTTTTGTGCACCATCTCGCGGCCGCTGGGCCGGTTTGCGTGCCCCGCGCACGCAGCTCCCCGCTGTGCGAGGTCCAGTTTTGGACCACCGGGCTCTGTGCGCCTGGTCTCCCCGAGAGCCAGGCAGACCCTTTGATTTACTCAGGGCTTATGCTTGAAGGTTACTGTGAATCATTAACCAAAATGGGAGGTCACAGGTCCTACAAGCTCCCGTGCTTGCAAAGTCTGTTTTTGCAAACTTAATTTTGAAGGTTTTAATGTAGGTGTAATTGAGAAGATAAACTAAACACACCGGAGTCAGCAAATATTCACGTCATATTAAGTATCGATAAACCAGTTGCGGCATAATAAAATGGAAAGGTCTTATAAAAGATTATTTATGGGCTATTAGTTACTGGTATAATGTAAAATATATAATCAGTAATAATTATCCAAATTAATAATATTGGAGACGCAGCCGTTTCCACTCACTAGTACTAAGAATACCAGCAATGATTCTATATTGTAAAGCCAACTGAAAGCTAAGCCTCTTGCAAGTCCTTTTTTATCCTTATGAATGATTTTTGTTTATCGAAACATCGTTGCCTATTTTACAAGAACCATTCCCTGGTATTCATAAAAGTTATTGCTATCATACACTAAGTTTTGAAGTGTATTCATAGATTAGAAGAAAATTGTAAGTGTAACCTGGCTCACCATCCTTTCTCCGAGCAGACGCAGTAGTCAGAATATATTTGGGAAGTAGACTCCCGGGGACTTGGAGTCTTATGTAAGGTCCTTAGAAGTGGAGTCTGCAACAGGGATTTGAGTGCATGTGGTTTAGTGGGGGATAAACAGGTAGGGAAGTGAGGCAGTTAGAGCAAGAAAGGGAAATGCCAGGCAGTGTATTGATTAGAGGGTCTGTCCTTCGCCTGCCGGAGGCAGAGGGATACATTGCACCATAGGAGACAGCTGTGAGCTTAGAGGGCCAACGCGAAGAGCAGCTGCGGGTGGGCGTAGCTGCCAGAACAGGAATCTGCTCTGAGCGCTTCCAGCACCGAGTACATTTGGCGATGGAGCGGTGAGCAGTGGGCGCGTGGAGAGGAAACGCAGAGGCGGGGACAAGGCGGCTCCCAGGTTCCCGGCGTGAACAAGTGAATAGGTTCTTGTATATAACAACGCTTCCTTCATAATACCAAAACTGTAAGATTAACATGGAAGAAATATGAAACAATTCTTCATTTTACAAATAGGTTTTCCTTTAGCTTTTACTTTTGGGGTGAAAAAGTATCAACTTTTTGACATATTTGCATAGGATACATTCATTAAAAATATCAAACTTTCTTTTTCAAGTTTGCTCTTTTGAACTTTTCCAAGTACTCCGCCTCCAGTTAATAACAGATCTAGACCGGTCTCAGCGCTCCACTAGCCCAAGGTCCCCCTGCCTACAGCCCCTCTGTTAGGTTCAATTTCATGAAACGGTAGTAACGCATTGTTCTAATGCGTTCTTCCTTCAGCTCAGAGGTCAGCAGACTGGCCTGCGGGCCAAATCCAGGCGGCAACCTGTTTTGGGATGGCTGGAGAGTTAAGAGTTTTTACATTTTTAAACAGTTGCTTAAATTTTTTAAAGAAAATAAATGTGTAACAAACTGTATGGCCCACAAAGCTGAAAATATTTATGATTTAGCTCTTTACCAAAAAAGTTTGTCAACCCCTGCTTCAATCCATTATAACCCCAAAATATTTTTGGCTCAATCTATATTTTGAAAGAAAATCTGATATTAAAAAACTTAAAATTAGTAAGTGATTTATGGAACCACAAAATTTACTTGTTTTATGAAAGGCACATTAGATCTTTATATCAATAAATTCTAACTCATCCAAACAATTATTTCTGATGGAATTCTTCAGGATATTCAGAATCATTCATTTTAAGTAAAATAAACATGCATAATTTATTCCCTATTTCATAAAGTATTACCACCTGTTTTGTGATTATTGGTACAAAATTGAAAAACACAAGGGGATACAAAAGTAAAAATATCACCTGAAATCTTATCTATAGTTAAGCACCATTAACATTTGGCTACCTGTTCTTCTAGACATATCCATTTAATTTTTAAAATGTGGATCACGTTGTATGTAAAATAGTACAACCTCTTTTATTCATTTAATGCTATGATTTTCAAAAACATCTCATTTGACTGCATTTATCTCACAGAATGAATATGTCACAATTTATTTAAACATCTTCCCATTTTTTGACATTTAGGTTGAAACTAATTTTTCACTATTGTAAATGCCACAGTGAGCTTCTTTATGCATAACTCTAGACCTTAATTTCTGTGTCCTTAGGCTAGACTTTTCAAAGACTTAAGTATTGTCTCCCTCATTCCCTCATGCTGTTCCTTGTGTTGTTTTTTTTGTTTGTGTTTTGGTTTGTGTTTTTTTTTTTACAAAGTCATTCTTCTTCTCCAAGATCTATCTGTAAATGATGAAGTTCCTCAGGGCTGGAAACTTGGTCCATTCTTCCTACTCTCTCTATTTGTCTCCAAATGAGTCTGTTAGACCCAAGATTTCGAATGCCATCTGTGTGCTCCGATGCCCATATTTACATCTCCAACCCCCTCTCTCTCTTCTCAGTTCCAGACCGACACACCCAAGTACTTACTTGTCATCTCCACTTGTACGCTTCATACCATCTCCAGTAAAAATACCCAAAAAGGATTCCACATCTTCCCTCCTTCTGCTCCCCTACCACACCCCACTCCTCACGGCCCTTCTCAGAAAGGAGTCTCACCTTTCCACTTCTGACACGCCCTGGGAAACCATCGGTGACATCCCTCTGTCCCTCACCACCCCATCTGGTCAGTCACCAGGGCTTGTTGATTCTACCACTTAAATATATCTTTCACGTTTCTATTTCTCTCTGTCTCCTCAGCCCCTCCTAATCCACATTCATCTCTCTCTTGGACCACTTTCTATATTTGCTTCCTAATTGGTCTGTGTCTATTCCTGTCCTGCTCTGTCTTCCTATCCCCTTTGCAAGTCTCCACCATGGAGAAAGTTTCTAAAAATGTCAATCTGCTTTTACAACTCATGAGTGGCTGTAAAGAAAAATATCTTACTGGCAGCCCCTCTTCTGGTCATGTTTGCCTTTACTCTCTGGCTCCAACCCCATAGTCTCCTTTCAGCTGTTCAGTGACTGTGCTCTGCTTCTTCCAGCCTCAAAAGCTTTGTTCAGGGCGGTCCCTCTGTCCGTTACTCGCCCTGCCCTCCGGCCTCAGCTGCTCAGCCCTTTCCCTGACCTCTGGCCCAGCACACACACGCTCACATGGCCTCGGCATCCAGGAGCCTGCTGTTTGGGTGCTCACTACCAGGTGTCAGCTAAATTGTCATATGCAGGGTGGAGCAAAAGTAGGTTTACCCTTGTGAGTACAGAGTTATTAATTATTGTATTATTTTCCACACGAACAACTGTAAACTCACTTTCGCCCCACTCTGTATTTTTTCCCTAAATGTCTTTTTCTTCCCTAGACTGAAGTTCCATTTTGGGTAAATAGTGTTTGTCTCTTTCACCACAATATCTCCCAGTGGCTGGCGTGTCATAGGGGCTCAATAAAGTTGTTGAATTAGTAATAGGCCCAGGGTATAAAAGTTGTAAAGACGTTTAAAACATATGATCACATGGTATTCCAGAAAGTTTGTATCAGCCAATTTATACCCACCAGCAGCTATGAGTGTTCCTTTAATCACACCCATCCAGACACTGAGTATTATAGTTTTAAATAACTTTTAAATATTTTACAGGCAAAATGTTACCTCACTGTTAATGAAATTGCGTTTTTGTTTTTTTTTTTTTTTGATTGCTAGGGAAGATGAACATTGTTCACAAATTGATAGGCTCTCATATATTTTTCTCTGGTTTTTAAATTTATGACACATTGCTTCTATTGGACCACTTTTATTGGGAAATCTTGGAGGTTTATTTAGATGAATTATCTTTCTACCCATAAAACAACATCACCAAACCTACTTAACTTCCTCTGAAGGGGTGCACAGCTTCGGAAAATACCGCTCCCCAAGATTTATGTTCAGTCATTGATGACTCCTCCTTACTTTGGGTGAGAACATAATTCATCATGGCAACAGGGCCACTTTTGAGATTGAAGCGGGGCGCCATTAATAATTACGCCAGGACACCTGGAGTAAAGTAGGGCCGCCCTGTGTAAGCCAAGACTTATGGCTTCCCTAACTCATTGTCATGCAGACACAAAACTCTGGGGATCTAGAGCTGAGAGCAGAGGTCCAAATGGTGATCCGTGGATAAACTGAGGATAAACCTGCTTTTTGTTCTGAATCGTAATAAAGATGCCTTCGTACTGTGCTGTTCAGTGACTCGGTGACTCTCCCTGGAACTCCCTGTTTATAATGCTGCCCACTCCACTCGTTTACCTCACCTCACCAGCCCTTGGAGGCATCTGACAATTTCAGACAACTCTCCTTCTATGAGGAGGCGAGTGGCCCAGAGTGCTGCAGGGACTGTCTTGCCCATGAACGCAGAGCTAGTCAGAGGCGGGGCCTTGCGAGTTCACGCCCATTCCCCCCCACACTGCCTCCGTCATCAGCTCCAGATGCGTTCCTTCTGCCTGCATTTTCCCCAACAATGCCCGAGCTATTTTCTGACTTTATAGTGCTTCCAAGGTTATGTCAACAAGTGACCAGAACAGCATTTTCACTTCCTGGAGTGTCTTGCGAGATGTTCCTCTTTCACAAGCCTAACACATCCAAGTACACGGCACGCGATGTCTGAGGCAGCCCACCTTGTCCTGGGGCCACGTGCCCACTGCCTCCTCACTTGTGATGATCCCTGGAGCTCATGCCCTGCGTCTGCCAACTTCCCCAGCGCCTCCTAAATGTCTTTTTATGTAATTTATACCCTTCGATGAAGCTCAAAAAATAAGTCAGAGTTGCCTATGGACTTGCATGTTCAAGAATTGCTAGGAACTTAAGGAAAGTAGGTTATGATGATGGAAAACTGGAAAAAGAAAGACTGGGAGAGCTTAGATAAGTTGAGTCTGGTTCAGTGCCCTGCAGTCGGAGGCGCGGCTGTGCTAGGAGAAGAGCAGCAGCCTTCCTCTTCCGGGCTCGTCAACGGGAGCAAACTTCCGACCAGAGGAACTACCGCTGGAGCCCCGGTGGACTGCTGAGCAGATTGCTCACTGCACAACTCCAGGGGCATCCTTGACATTCAGTTACATCTGTGAGAGTTGGTCCTCCTGGCAGGGACCTGCAGGGCAGTGCGCATCCTCCTGGCACTGAACAGGGCCCATTCTGTGTGGCCACACGTGGAGGTCCTGACTGACACCCTCTGTGTGACTTTTCTCTGAAAAGACACTTAACCGTTTGCTGCAGTTAGTGTTGCCTCACAGGATTTTCAGGGCGATCTTCATTTCCATTCACGTGGTTTCTGTAAGCTCTGTAGTATTTGTTAAGCCAAGTGTCCTGGTTTTGGGTTTAGAAAATAGGCCGTCGGAGCTATTTTTTATGGGCTGAGGTTACCTAGATTTTGCCATTTCATTTGTATTGAGGAAAGCCTAGGGAGCAAATGCTTTCTCGTGGTTTGCTAGATAATCAAAATATTTAAGATGTTAATGTTTCTTAAAGTTGTTTTTCCATTATAGTTCTAGAGACAGATCCTACATACACCTAAAATACATTTTTTTTCTTTCTTTCATTTACAAAGTGTCTAAACACAGACTTATTAGTCTGTAGACAGACCAATAAGTTAAGATTAACCCATTGGCACTAAATAAACAAAGGAGAAATTCCACACATTCCACCTGCCTAACAGAGAGAGACCTTGGTTTTGAATTAGCAGGGAAACCAGCTTTGTACCTCCTAACAAGGAAGGTGATGAAACAATTCAGAGGTGAAACCCCAGGGGTCTTTAAGCTGGAAGAAGCCTTTAGTTCATTCACTTATTCGCTCATCCAGTTAATTCTTACAATTTGCTCAACACCATGATCATGCAGTCTGGCCTCGGTCTGGAGGAACCTGAGGTCACAAAGCTGGTTAGAGGCAGGGCTGGAAGCCAAGTCTTGGTGTTCCAACCCGGGCCACTTGGCCCACAGCTGTTAAGTGTCCCCATGCAGTTACATGCAGGTGACGAAATTAGGAGAGCATTTGTGTGCTGCATGTGCCCTGCATGTAATTCCCATAATAAAGATGGAATACAAACCCACTGCCAGCCATTTCTTTATTACTCCGAATGCCACAGCTCAGAGAAGTGCAGCATTAGGGCTAATGACTTCAGCATCCGGGAGTTTCTCAAACAAATCTGTTTCCAATCTATTTATACTCCTTATGATTTAACTATTTCAATCATGTCTTTTCTCAAGTGTTGTCTTTACAGATTAGAACCCTGTAAGTAGCACTGACCTCTGAGGAACATAGTCTCGTTCCTACCTACCCTTCGAATATCATCGCACTTTCCTACCTGTGACAAAAATTAACCCAATCTCATGGTGGGTATCTCCTTAAAGGATTTGTTTTGGGAGGAACTTAAGGCACGTAGCTCATTAACAACATGAAATTTCATTTTCTGAGGTGTCTGTGCTCTGCCTTTTTACCATGAAATCTCCCAACTTGCTGAATATCGCTGAACTTGTTGACAGTTGAGGAGGTCAAGTGCGTGTGAGCAGAAGAGAACAGCTGCTCTTGCCAGCTGCCTTCTTCTCTGCAAAGCGCAACCGCTGCCCAAGGAGCCTGTGGAGGGCAGGGGACTGGGAAGGAGGGTGAGGTTGCTGCAAGGAGACCCTGCTGACATTTTTGCCTGGTAAACTCATCCATATGCGTCTGGACCACGGGATACTGACTTTTAGCTGGGTGACTAAGAGCAGAGGTAATGAAGGCAAACTACGCAGGTTCAAATCCCGCTTTGCCACCTAGCTTTTCAGCTTGACATCAGACAAGTTACTTAACCTCGCTGTCTTCTGCATTCACACCTATAAATGGCGATGATAGTTTCTTCGCACAGTTTTTGAGAGTTAAAAGAATTAAATGTTATTATAATTAATACTTCTAGCAACAAATACTTATGATGCTCCTATTCCATCCAGTTACCATGAACAAGATAGAAATGTGCTTGCCCTTCACAGAATTTGGAGTATTTTTTTCACACTAGGAGCCTTGACCCATTCAAGGGTTATGAAATTAATGTAATAAGCTGTGACTAGACTGTTTTAAATGAAGTAGGATAGGATTTTACAAAATATGTTTTATAAAACTTTTTTCCAGTTATATATGTTTTTATATTTATGTGTGGCCTGGGTCTTGAGATTAAGTGGTTTTCTTGAGTAGTCGAAAAGATAAACTATTAAACAGCAGTTGCCATACAGCATGTGTGATAGATGCAGCGAATGGCATGGATGGCATGGAAGCTGGGGAAGGTCACCTGACCCCATGGGGCAGGGACAGAGAATCAGGGAACCCTCCCAGGAGGAGGTGGCACTTAACCTGAGACTTAAATGATGAGTAGGAATTTGCCCAAAGAGGTTGGGGGAGGTTGGGCAGGAAGCAGTTCCTTTAAGGGCACCGAGGAGTCGTGGAGGGCTTTAGTGAAGCCTGCGGGAGACCCGCTCAGATCTGCATTTGAGGAAGGCCCTCTGACAGCCTGGGGAGAAGGAGCAGAGATGGTGAGGAGGCTCTTCAGTCACATCAGGACACGGATGGACAGGACTCAGTGACCGATGGGGGGAAGGGGCTGGTCCCGGATGACTCCTGCTTTACGCACCTCTCTGATGTTTCAAGGTGGCAGGGGACAAATCTAAGTCTGTGAGCTCCAAGCCTCTGACTTAGACTTTCTGAAACAGGAAGACAGGACCTTTCAATCACTTTGCAAGTCATCTGTCTCTCATCCTGCTGGATGAATCTGTACACTGCTGCTGGCCTTGGAGTTGGCAGGGCCTCCAGTTTCCAAGCGGGATGGCTCTTGGCAGGCGGTGGGAAGCTGGAAACAGAATGGACCCTGGGCTAGTCAGGCACCTTTCATGAAGACAGAAGAAAAAAAGAAACCTGGGAGTTTCCCATCTGATCCAGAGTATCTGGTTGAAAAATAATTTGAAAAGGGCAGTTAATTCAAAAATGTTTATATTTGGCTTTGAAATGCCACACATTTTTGGCAGTGTATTTACCTTGCCAAATGTTTTTCTAAGGCCTCATTTTTGCATCCCCTGAACACAGACCATCTGGGCAGCAGGGGCAGCAGCTGAGGCCCAGGAAGGAGTCTGGGTGGGTGGTTGAGGAGGTCTCAAGGTCTGAAAAGTGAACCGAGACCACAAGGCTCTCTTACCACTCTAGCTGGTCAATACTTACCTGCTGCTACCTGTGTCCTGCCACAGAGCAGGGAAGTTTTTTCTGACCTAAGTCTTGCCAGGTCACACGGGACGTGCGAAGCAGCTGTCTGGTTCCCAGCACACCACCCACATCTCTGAACGCTCCAGAGCCACCTCCATCCCACCGTGGGGCAGCCAGTGCCCAGAGCTCGGCAGCAACCTCAAAACCAGACCATATTTGGAGCACAAGGCAGGCTCCTTAAGACGTTACCGTAAAAGACATTCTAAATTACAATCAGTCCTGTAAAGAGCTCCAGAAAAGAAAGCCCCTTTTCCTGTTATTCCTAAAATTGCTGTTTCCAGAAAAGTCAGATTAGCTTATCTTTCCTGGCTCAGGCTTACCCAGGAGAGGAAAGAGTCTCACTTCACTGAAATCACTTAAACAAAGGGTCTCTGCTCCCAGTCCCCATTAGGACCTCGAAGGAATGTCCGGGTGGCAGCCACTCCCTGCTGCAGAATCCTAAGCATTCCCCTGGTCCTCCGTCTGGTATCTGGACTGTGCCAATCCAGGGCAGGGGCCTGGGCCAGGCTAGGATTCGCTGGGAGTAATTAGTAACAGGTCCAAATCTGGAAGTTTAGAGAAACTGGTTTGCCTCAGACTATTGTAAAATCGAGTACCGTTTCTCTTTTTTCTGCCCGTCCCCGGCTTATAGCATTGTAAATAATTGAAGTGTGCACACAGTGACTTGATGTATGTATGCGTTGTGCAGGGAAGCCCTCTGCCCCAGTCTGGGTGGAAACCCCAGCACAGGGTCCTTTGACTCCGTTTTCTGAGCAACTGACAGAAGCAAAGCCGTTGAGGTGTCAGGGGTGTGTCACCTGACACCTTCTTCTTCCCCTCCTTTGTTGTCTCCGTGATTGGAGGTGGCCAAAGACGGTTTGGGAGACTCGCGCAAACAGATTCTCTGTGACCTCGCCAGAGATCAGCCCCATCGCACACTTACTCCTCCATTCCCCCCCCCCACACACACACACTCCTCTCCCCAGGTTGTCACCCTCAGAGTGTAGCCCGCAGGGAAGGAAAACGAGCTAAAGCAACAGGTTCCACCCACAGTCAGAACTTGACAGGGAGGGCGGGTGGGCGACGGGAGCCGCGTGGTGGCTGGCGGAGAGGAAGCGGCGAGGAGGAAGGTGGAAGGGAAGCGATGGTGCGGCAACCGCGCACACGTCACTCGGGCTCCCACAGGGGCTTGTGTCTGTTCGCGTGTGGGGGAGGGAGGTCCTTCACGAGGTCACTCGGGGACTTTCGCGTGGGTTAGGAGGCATCCAGCAGCGCGTTGGGGTGTCGGGAGTCTTAGGCGTGGTAACCAGCCCCGCAGAGAGGGCTTGGGGCGCGCCCAGGAAATAACGCGTGTGTCTGGGGCTTGAAATTCACCGCCCTCTCCAGGGCACCGCCCCTGCTAATTGACCAGCTCGGTGCCCCTAACACCCTGCGCCTCTTCGGGCCTTTTCCCGGCCACTCCAACCTCACGTCCGCCCGACCTCCGGCCCCAGCCTGCTGCTGCGAAAACCGGGAGAGCGGACTGCGCCGCGCCCGGCATCCTCTGGGCATGCTCGGTGGCGGGACCGGCTCCGCCGCCGGGAGGGCGCGTCCTCCTCCCCCCGGGCGGCGGCGGCGCCTACGGCGACTTGCCACCGCGCCCAGGCCTGTCACACCTTTGGGGGCGGCGGGAGCCCAGAGCGCCCACCTATCCGAGCCTTCCGGCGAGCGGAGGAAGGGCCAGCCGGGAAGGCGCCGAGGCGGCCGTCAGACCTCCGCGCTGCCGGCAGCTCGGTAGAAAGTAAAGCTCCGCTGGCGAGCGGGGCCGGGCTCCCCACCGCCCGGGGCTGGCGGGGCGGGGCCGGGTGGGTGGTGGTCTCAGCGCGGAGACCGAGGTGCGAATTTAGTATCCGCCCACCCTCTTCTCAGTCCCCGCCTCCGGGGAATTATAATCTCTGGGAAAGTGTCGGGTTCCCGGAGAATCCTCGGCGTGGGGTGCAGGGGCGCGTCTGGCGCAAAATGGTTAAAACAAAGTCCGTGCGTGCCCCGTGGCCCCTTTCAAGGAAAGTGTGCGCGCTGGTGGCTGGACACCCCCTTTGCTGATTTGAGTTTTTTGCCGGGAGGAAGTCTGGTTGCGGCAGGAAGGGGGGTGGGATACGGGATGCCTCAGGCTGGTGCCGGCTCCCGCCCCCAGGCCTCCGGCGGGGCGCACCTCCGGCCTGACGGGCGCAGCGCGCGGGGCCGTGGCGGCAGCGGCGGGCGGCGGGGAGCCGGAGCGGGCCCGGCCGGGAGGCTCACTCTCTCTGCCTCCTCCCCCCAGGATTACCGAGAGGATGGGATGGATCTAGGCAGTGACGCCGGCAGCAGCAGCAGCAGCAGCCGCGCCAGTTCGCAGTCCAACTCCACCAAAGTGACCCCTTGCTCCGAGTGCAAATCGTCGTCGTCGCCTGGGGGCAGCTTGGACTTGGTGTCTGCCCTGGAGGACTATGAGGAGCCCTTCCCGGTTTACCAGAAGAAGGTGATTGATGAGTGGGCGCCGGAGGAGGACGGGGAGGAGGAGGAAGAGGAGGACGAGCGTGACGAACCAGGGTACCGAGATGACCGCTGTCCCGCCCGGGAGCCCGGGGACGTGAGCGCCAGGACCCGCGGCAGCGGCGGTAGGGGGACCACCACCGCCATGCCGCCCCCGGTGCCAAACGGCAACCTTCACCCGCACGACCCTCAGGACCTCAGGCATAATGGCAACGTGGTGGTGGCCGGCTGGCCGAGCGGCTCTCGAGTCCCCCGCCGGGTGGTCCAGAAGCCCCAGCCGGCGGGGGGCCGGCGCGGCGGCCGGGGCCCCGTGGCAGGGGGCCTCTGCCTTCAGCCCGTGGACCCCGGGACATGCGTGCCGGCGGAGCCCCCGATGCCCCCGATGGACTGGGAGGCGCTGGAGAAGCATCTGGCTGGACTGCAGTTCCGGGAGCAGGAGGTGCGGAACCAGGGCCACGGGAGGACCAACTCCACCTCAGTAAGTTGGCCGGGTGCGTGCCCACGCGCGCGCGCACACGCGTCCGGACGCGCCCTCCTAGCGCTCCAGCCCGCGGCCCCATCCATCCATCCCCGAGGCTGCGGGCCGGGCGGGAGAGCCTGCCTTCGGCTCCCCTGGGTACGGCCGGGCGTTCAGTCTGCGAGCTTGTCTGGCTTCGCTGGGTGGGCGGAGTGGAGGGAGGGGCAGCCGGAGAGCAGCGGAAAAGTCGGGTTAGTGCAACCGGCGACTCATTTTAATGGAATTACTTAGGGAGACGAGGCTGTGAGTCACTTGCCTGAAAATAAATCCGGGGAGATTTTGGCACCGCCACCAGTGCCTGCGGGTGATATTTTAAATCGTTAACAGTTGTGGCTTTGTCAACCATGGAGGGTCTTCCTCGTTGCCCCTGATGTCTCGCCCATAGGCAGGCTGTCCCCTCGCCCGCACCTCTGGTCTGGCTGCAGCGTTTGTTCCACCTCGCGTTCAAACACTTGAGCGAAGGCTCCTGTATTTGAATGGGTGGCCGCCCTCCTCTAAGACTCCTCCATTCTGAAACCCGGCCTGTCGTTGACCTGGAGGAACGGGGTGCATTGGCTTGCTGGGGTGAGGGGGGCGTTCTAGCCTGCGTCGCCTGATGCACTCCCGCTCGGGTGGTGGGGGGGATGCTCCTTGTTTTGATGAGGAGCCTGTAACCCTTCCTCACCGGAGGTCTGCACCTCGGAGCCGGAATTCCGGGCGGGAGGGGTGCTGGAGTGGGGAAGAGGGAGGCAGGGGAGGAGGGCTGCGTGGAGAAGAAGCGGGGACAGGTTCCGACTCGTCTCAACAGCATTTGTGCCCTTTAGAAGAGCGCAGATAAATAACTTAAAAGAAAGCATGGACGTAGCTCCCCTCCCTGTGTATCGCTGTGTTGAGATAAAGCAACAGTTGTAATTCGAAATCGTGGATGATGTCCCTAAATGGGGCTGAAGGGCACAGTTTAAATGAGCGGCTCTCTGTGGGTGGCAGCTGTGTGGCAGTGTAGGAAAATGCTTGCTTGCAGGTGTGATTTTTTCCGCTCCAGGGCCCTGGGGCTGCTGCAAATTTGGTGCGTGCACTTCTGACTTCAGGGGTGAGGACGGTAACTGCGTTTCACAGAGAAATTGGCATGGTTTTCATCAGAGAGAGCCCTTAGCTGACAGAGCCCAAGGGTTAGTGTCTCTTGAGAAACTACCTATTAAATTAACACAGTAGTTTTAATCCCAGCTTTACCATGGCCACTAGCAGACGTGGAATCTTTCTATTACAGCCAATATACCCCTTGTACCTTGCAATGGAAAACATCCTTTTCCTGCTTAGTCTTGAGAAAAAGACCTCATTAAGTTCCCTGGGCTTAAACAATGACCTGAAGATAAGTAAGTTTTGTTTACTATTGTGTGACGTTTATGTATTCCAGGACAATGTGATAACGGGTATACACATGAAGTTAGGATTTGATGGTGACAATGAGCTCCATCATTCAAAAGTTATTAAACAAAACGTCATTAAGCACTCCCGTGTGTGCTACATTTGAGGTGTGACTGTCAGCTGCTGGAATTGTGGTAAGGGGAGGCAGGAGTGCAGACAGGCCCCTCTGGGCACTTAACATGTAGTGGCGTTCTGACAGCTTCCTCTCGGCCAACACACACACACACACACACACACTTTCCTTTGTTTTTGTGAAGATTTCATGAATCTTTCCTTCTTGGCCAATCTTTGAATCCCAAGGTGAATCCTCACCTAGTGAGCAGTTTGAGTATTTGGGCTCCCCTCCTTTCTCCCTTCACTCCCCGCCACCACACCTCCTTCTGGGAATTTCCTCCACAAGTCACAGAAATGTGAGTTTCATTGCTTTAAAGCAAGTACCAGTACAGAAGAAGGGGGGATGGAAGGTGGCCTTTAAGGTTGTTTTTAGATTGAAATTTTCCATGTTTTGTTTTGTCTTTGTACAAAATTGCCAGTCAATGTTAGTTTAAAATAGTACTTTTCAGAGTATGTTACCTTCAAAGTCACCTTAGCATTGAAGAAAAAAATGGAATAGAATAGAATTGCTGTAGTCTATTGCAGGTAGTCATGGTCAGCTCTGCTCTTTAAAACTTCAGTTCCCTTTTTCTGTGACACTGGCTCACAACGTGAGATTCCTTCTCACTACGGGTTGCTGTCCTAACCGTTTGGAAAACCCAGACTTACATTCTGTTTACTTCTGCCTGGAATAAGTGGAGAATTTATGACCGTGAGGACAGAAACTTAGGAATAACGAAGGAACTGTGTACAGGAGAAAGCCTGTCTTGAAGGGGTTGTTCAAATCAAATGATGTTTTTGCTACTCTTTAAAAAGTTGTGTGTAAGTGGAATCACTACATACTGCTAGGGGAAAGGGGTACACATGAGAAAGAGGGGGCAGGTGTTCGTTCACCTGTGAAGAGAGCCACGGAAGCCTATTCCCACCCCAGGGCTTCAGCCTGTTCTGGTTTGGAATCCAGTGGCTTGTTCCTTCTCGTCATTCCAGACTCCCTTCGGTCCTGGTTCTCACCTTCTCTCCTTCCCAGAGCGGCTGTCCCTGACCACCCTCCCTAAAGTGAGGCACTCCACCTCCGCAGCTGCTCCTGGTGTGTCGCCTGGTGCTCATCACTACCTGACGTTACCTTGTTTAGTTCTCCTTCGTTTTAGTCTCTCCAGAATCTTAACTGGAGTGCAGGGGTCTTACCTGTCTTTAGATTGCTGTAACCTAGTGCCTGGGACGGTGCCTGGGGCATAGCAAGCTCCCACGTGTAAACTGAATGAAGGAAGGAAGGACTTCCCTGACCCACACACCACACACCTAAACCACACCTCTCATTTTACAGTTGAGAAAACTGGCGGGCGCTCGGGGTTGCTTAGTGATTTGTCTAAGGTCCAGAGAGAAACCTATGAAAGCGGTTTTGCCCTTTCTGCTGACACCGGACTACATCTTTTTTTTTCTCTTCTCCTTTTAATGCTTAAAGTACTTTGAAATAAAAGGGCAGAAAAGAGCTCCCACCCCCAGTCCCCAGAGTAACTTAAAGGGTTTCCTAATGAGTAGTTCCGTCTTCCACTTCCCTAGTATTAAGCATCGTAGTAAACTCAGACAGGGTTTGGCTGGGTTTGTTTTAATGGAGTAACCTCGAGTTCTGCAGAGCGAAACCGTGACAATTCAGGTCTTCCCACTCCCTCTCCAAGTCTCTGTCTTCCTCCTGGGCTATGGCAGTCCACTCAGAAGGAAGGACTGAGGTTTCAAAAACGCGTTGGCAGTCAGGGAAGATCTAGAGGCAAACTGAAAAAACTCACAGTGTGTAGGTGGGATCTGAAATCCTGGCCGTCTCTCCTTGAGGTGCGTAGGCGGCTCTCCCCTCCCTCAGTGCCGGTCCGTGGAGGGGGACGAGGTGGGACGAGGTGGGATGCTGCTGGGACTGTCCATGTCAGAGTGCAGAGGTGCCCGGGGAGTCCTGAAGGAAACGCTTCGGTGACCTCACTTCCTGCCGTCTTCTCGCAGCCCGCTGCTTCCAGGCAAACCCGTGTCACGTGGGCCCTAACCCATCCTTGGTGTCCCAACCCCCCAGCTTGATGGCAGAGCCTGGAGGGCCGCAAGGTCACTTTATTTCACTGCCTTCTCCCAGTAGCTCCATGGTGCTTGGTGCAAATGCCTGATGCAGGTTGGGAAGGAGACGACCTTCGATTCAACAACCAGAACTCATCCCGGTGCCCCTCCAGGTGGCCAGGCCCTGCCCACGTGGTATCCACAAGTTTCTCACAGCCCTGCCCTGGGCTACGTCACCTCAGGTGTGTGTCAGTGCTCAGGGCCTCACACAGTTAGAGTAAAGAAGGATGCAGGACACTGGTGCTTTTGATGTCCGAGTTGGGACCAGAGAGGCACCTGTAAAGGAGTCCTGCTCCCATGTCTCTGTATTCATCTTAAACGCTCATCTCCCTGCCTCCTCTGCCGCAGGTGAGCTTTCTAGGACGGTCCGAGGGAAACCAGGAGCTCCTCTCTCTTCTCCCGCTTCTCCAGGACCTTAGTTTGTCCCAGCATCGCTCTGTCCGCCCACTCGAGGGGTTCCCGCACTCACCACCCAGGCGGTGGGGGTGCTCACTGCTGCAATGTACTGCTTTTCTTTTTTTTTTTCCTTTCTTTGGTGTAGTTTATTATTTCTTGATGGAGGATAATTGCACCTCTTCGTCTCGGTAATGTTTCCGTGAGGTTCTCTCTCCCTCAGCGCCCGTGGTCCTCCGGGTTTAGCCGGACCTGTCTCTGGAAACGCACTCCCATCTCCCCCCGCTTCTCTCTCCTTTCAATTATTTTGTTGTTGTTGTTGTTAAAGCTCTGTTGAGGTAGAATTGACATGTAATCAACGGCACATGTTTGAAGTATACAATGTGATGAGTTTTGACATGTGTACACCTGTGAAACCATCACTAAAATCAAGATACTAGACATATCTCTCAACCCCTGAAAGTATCCTTGTGCCCCCATGTGATTTTCCTGGTCCCGTCTCTCTCGGCAACCACTGGCCTTATTTCTGCCACTATGGGTTAATTTGCATTTTCTAAAATGAGAGTAAATGGAATTATATAATATATACTCTCTTTTTGTTGGTCTTTCACTCAGTCTCTTATTATTTTGCAATTCATTTATGTTACTGTGTATGTTTATTTATATTTTTAAAAGATTTTTCATTTATTTATCCTTAGAGGGGAAAGGAAGGAGAGAGGAAGAGAAACATCAATGTATGGTTGTTTTTCAAGCGTCCCCTGCTGGGAACTGGCCTGCAACCCAGACGTGTGCCCTGACTGGGAATTGAACTGCGGTTGTTTGGTTCGCAGGCCTGCGCTCAATCTACACCAACCAGGGCGGTTTATTTATATTTTTAACTTAAGTACGTTTTAAATTTTTTCCCGTTTTATTGAATTTACTGGGGTGACACTAGTTAACAAAATTCTGCAGGTTTCAGGTGCACAGTTGTGCAGCACATCATCTGTACCCCGTGTTGTGTGTTTGCTGCCCCCAGTGCAGTCTCCATCCATCACCACTTATCCCCCCTCGCTCTCCTCCGCCTCACCTGCCCCCACCACACAGCAATCACACACTGTTGTCTACTGCTGTCTGTGTCTATGAGCTTTTTCTCTTTTATTTTTCTTTTTTGCTCAATCCCTCTCTCCTTCCCCCCAGTAGCAGATGGGTTATGTTTATAGCTTAATGTTTTCTGTTGCTAGGTAGAGTTCCGTTTTATGGATATACCCTATGCCTCTGTTGATGGACATTTGGGTTGTTCCTAGTGTTTTTCTATTACTAATACAGTCTCTGTAGAGACCTATTCTTTTGTTTCTCTTGGGGAAATACCTGGGAACAAAGTGACTGGATTATAAGATAGGTGTGTATTTAACGGTTTAAGAAGTTGCCTGTTTCCCAAAGAAGGTGCACCATTTTATGTCGTCATCATGATTCTAAATACGGTCACCGTAACCTTGGCTTTCTCTCCCACTGGTTGCTCCAGTCCATCCGTGTCCTTGGGCCTTGCTGGACATCGCTCTTCAGGTGACTGCTGCCTTCTCTCTTAAAACAATTCGAAAGCGCTTGGACCACCTCCGATATTCAACCAAAGTCATAACACCCAGTACACCCAGTGTTCAAAAAGGAAACTGCTCAGTTTTAAATTACAGAAGGGTTCTAATTGTAGACCCAATACATTTTAATTCCAGTTTTATTATTTTTTAGTACCTGTGACAGGTGCATTTTCTCTTGTTTAATGAGAAGTTAAGAAAATTTTTAATTGACATGTTAATTGAAAGCAAATTCTCCTGAAGTTATTTCCAAAGTACTTGAAAATAATTTGCCTTTTTATTTGTTTGTACTTTTAACTAGCAGGAAACTTTAAATTACCTACATTTCTTCCTAGAATGGCGCTAATCACACATTATTTTCAGTGCATTAGTCTGCAAGGATCCCAGCCCAGTTCCTCCTCCATCATGGTGCTGCGGAAGAAGCTGGAACGGCTGAGTACTTGGCTTCCTTCGTGATTTGGGCTATATTTAAGTTACATGAATTCCCATTTTTACAGGCTGAGTTAAGAGGTTTTATTACTGCTACAAAATGTAGTCAAGTTTATAACTTTAATAAGTGCTGTGATTCGGCAGCCTGGGACGCCGCGGTGGAAATGTCCTGTGTGGCGTGCAGTTACCACGTACCCTGTTGGTCAGAGAGCACGACAGGGCACTGGAAAAATCATTTTGTGTGTTTACCAGAAATTACGAAGGTTGAGTGTATTCTGTGCTTTGACCTTTCCCTTTGAAAAGTTTAGTGCCACCTTTGCCTGCTTTTCAAATTTATGTTGATTTTTGTTTCAGAGCTGGGAAGGCCGCTTTATCCATTCAGGGAAATGTGACTGGGTTTAAAAAATAGGTTGCAGGTAAACCCCAATTCCGGGGCTGTGTGTGTGTAAGTGGCCGCCAGGTGGTTCAGCCTGTTGTGGAACAGCCTTTTGAAATGTTGTGGTTGGAGTACATGAAGTCTTCGCCTACCAATTGGTTTGTGCCCAGTGGTCCTTGCCTCCTAAGGAAAATTTTTCAGGCTCATCTGAAAAATGGATGCAGGCGTTCTCATCACACGTGTGTGGAGCCCTTGGAGCATCTCACCACCCACATTGTGCACTTTCCTCCATCCTCTGGTTCTGTCTGCATTTCTGACTCCAGGGCCTTTGCCTGGCATTTCTTTCCCACTCTCAGGGAAGCCCCCAGCATGAGCCCTGGAGCCCTCTGCTCAGGCACAGGCCCAGGCCCAGGCCCACGCGCTGCTGCTCCGGCCGCCACACCACCTGGCACGTGTTCCTTCGTCCAGGGCCTGCTCTGACTCAGGGCCCCACCTCCTAGGGGATGTTGTACCTGATCCCCTCTCTTCTGAACTTCTGTTCCACTCTGTGCCACTTCCTCATACTTAGCTTTTAAACGGCTTTCTGGTTTTGAATGTTTTCATGTTCATTATTATCACATTTGCTCCTCATGACACCTGAAATTGGACAAGGCGGTTAGTGGGAACAGTAAAATGGGAACTGTTCCCACTTTAGGGATGAGAAAACCAAGGCCCTGCAAGGTTCAGGGATTTGCCTAAAGTCTTGTGCCGGACAAAATTCAGACCAAACCTGTCAATTTCCGGTTCTGGTTCCAGGCTCTTTCAATGAGATTGCCTTATACTCTTATTTCTCTCCCACTGGTTGCTCCAGTCCATCTGTGTCCTTGGGCCTTTCAGGACATCGCTCTTCAGGTGACTGCTGCCTTCTCTCTTAAAACAATTCGAAAGCACTTGGACCACCTCCGAAATTCAACCAAAGTCATAACACCCAGTACACCCAGTGTTTTGTGGGTATGTCTCTCACCTGCCCTTCCCTCCATCAAAGACGCAGGTGATACCACCGGCCCAGGCTTTTGCTGAGGATCTGCCACTTGACGATGCTTGTTGTCTGGTTGGTTAATGTATTTGGTAATACCCTTTAGTTTTTAGGGTTTTAGTTGAGGGTTTTTTATCTTTTAGTTTTAAAATTTACTCAAAACTCTGCTACACTCTGAAATTTCTGATTAGTGCTAGTAATAGTAATTCCAGGTCCTTTCTTAAAGGCTTATGTAAACTCTGTTAACATTACATTTGCATTTGAAAATAGAAATTTGTTTTTACTCCTGGACCTTTGCCCCTGAAGACACCAATGGTTTTGTTTTCTTACGTCTGAAATTCAGTCCTATGTATCTTAACAAAAAGGGCTTTGCAGATGCTTTTCTTTAGCTGCTTTATGCTCCGTGAGCCATTAGGACAGATGATGCTTTATACTGTCAGTGACTGGGAGGTTATTTTGCACAAAACTTCTGCAGAAATTCAAATGTCAGTTATGAAATTGAGCATTTTAGTAAAAAAGTAACAGGATTCTTAAAGACAGAAAGGATCTGAGAGGTCATGTTGTCCAACCCTCACCACCGTTTTCGAGGGAGGAAGCCGGTCCCTGGAGATTAAACTTCTCAGCCCAGGCCTGACGCAGCCTCCAGACACCGACTCCCTGCTCCCACTTTTGGGAAACCCCCCCCCTTCCACCAAGGCCACTCTTTTTTCAAACAAATATTTTTGCAACTTAATTTGAAGGACAGGTCTAGTCTCATTATTTAAGATCTTCAACAGTAGAAGTAATTTTTATCACTTGTAGAAAAGTTCTCAGTGTCTTGTTTCTCGTTTTCTTTTTCTGCACCCTTGTTGTCAGACGATAAAATTGCTTTCTTCCATTCAGACTTGAGTTCTTCCATGCGTACATTTCTACCAACAGAACAGTGGTCTCCCAGGGTTGACAGACTTCGTTCTCTGCCACTGATCCTTTGCTACCTGGCCATCCACCCTCCTTTGCTGTACCGGGCAGCACACAGTGCTCTCCTGGGGACGGGGCCAGGGCTTGCCTGGCACTGGGGAACTTTGCTGAGCTCTAGGAGGCAGAGAAGGCAGCAGCAAGGCTTTGGGTGCCTTTCTGCACTCATCCCTTCCGTTTACGGAGTCCCTCCGCTGACTGTTGGGGACATGAGGAGGTGCTGGATTCAGGAAGACGGAGGAGAGAAGATCTCTCTGTCGTTCACCTCACAAGCAGAAACAGATTTGTTTCCTTCTAGACAGAGTTTTTAGTGAATATTTTATTGTAAGCCCCAAAAGGTGGGGTGGGGGGAGCGTAATAACAAAACCAAGAAGACTAGAAAGACTAGGAGGGTGTGTGTGTAGTTCAGAATTAGCCCGTAAAAGAGTCTCCATTGGGACGCCTGGCTTTGTGGGAACATGAGTGAGAACAAGGAGAGGAAAGTGGACACAGGAAAGGGCGGTGGTTTGTCCTCTACGTTCCCCGCGGTGATTCTGAGCCCGCCGGTTGGAGCGCTGAGCCACCAGGGTTTCCTGTCCTCATCCCTCTCTCCGCTCACCAAGTCGAAGCGATTCTGGAAGAGCCCTCCTTTGTTCAGGTGTCCTTGGTTCGCTTCCTTTGTTTGGGTTTTGGCTACTTTTGTGAATCATTTGATCATTTCCCTTATATATTTGTTAAATAATTATGTCAAGCATGTTCTAAGACCAGTCTTTATCACTTGTCTTTCTCTGTTTTCAGTTTCTTGTTGTGTCATTTTAGATTATCCCCATTTATTCCTCTTCTCATGTTATTTTCTGCACAAAGTGCTCACGACTCTGGAGGTGGTGGTTTAGGCTGGGACATGTCCGGGTGGTAGGAAAGAGCTCGGTCAGAGCTTGCTCAGCCCCAGGTTGATGGTTTTTCAAAAGGACTCATGAAATGTTTTAGTTACTAACTGGTGTGAGGCTGTATTAAAGCAAAGCTTGCTAGAAGCTAAAAGAGTGATAAGTGTTCTTCAGTCTGGTTTGTAGATCTGACTTCCTAATAACTGTCACTTGTATCTGTACATTTTAAAAATAATACAGCAACTGTATTTTTTTAAAGATTTTACGTATTTATCTTTAGACAGGAAGGGAAGGAGAGAGGGAGAGAAATATCAATGTATGGTTGCCTCTTGTGCATCCCCTGCTGGGAACTGGCCTGCAACCCAGGCATGTGCCCTGACTGGGAATTGGACCTCGATCCTCTGGTTTGCAGGCCCGCGCTCAATCCATTGAGCTATGCCAGCCAGGTTGTGTCTGTACATTTTACAGATACCCTTACATCTCCACCCAGATACTTTATTTATTTGTAGTTGAATGACCTTTTTTGGTATATCTATCATCAGCCATATCATGTTCTTTTTTTCCCCTTCAATTTCTTAGTCTCTCCTTAGTATTTATGGTTCATGAAAGTGATTGTGAATTTGTCTTCCTTGAGATATTAACATAGTATACCAAAAAAAGAGAAAGAGCTTCAATCTTTATGGATTACAAGAAACAATGCATTAGTCAGCAGATGATTTCCACAAACACATCAGTTCCAGAGGGTTTTATTGCCCATGTCCTAGTAGAGATGATTGATCCTTTAAAACTCTTCCTTGTGGACATTAATGTCTCAGTTATTCATGGAGTTTAGTTTTTTGAGTGTTTTTCTTATGAAGTATTCCTGAAAGCTTCTAACAACAAAGCATGTGCATTGGCCTTTTCCAGGCGATGCTCCATTTGCCCCGTGTTCGGGGCTTGTTTTCGGGATGCTTGGGGAAGGCCAGGGGACAAAGCGGCATCTCCGCAGCCGCACAGGCAGGCTCCAGGTGGCGGGCTGTGTGTCCGTTGGCCCCTGGCTTGGCACACAGCAGCCGGCGGGGGCGCATGCGCATTGCCTCCTCCTCTAGGATTCCGCCCAGTCCGTGACCCTCCGCCTGCCTCGTTCCCCTTCTGTGCGGGTTTTCCTGTAGGTGCAGAGGACCAATGCAAAGTCCATAAGAAAGTGACTCATCTAGTACTGGGCACCTTTGGTGGCCGGGACTCCTTGCCGGGCCTCCCTGCCAGCCCCGCCATGGACCACTTGGGGGTCGTGGGGGAGGATGGGCACTGTCCCCGGCCAGCTGGCTGTGGCCAGGATCAGCTGCTCACAAAGGGGTCGTAGACACGCCCAGAACAAAACAACAGGTAAGCTGTGGCAGCTCCTGAACGAACCTAACTAGGTTCTGCTTTCTTCTTGGTTTGCCATATAGGGAAAGAACTTTGCTGTCTAAAAAAATTTAAACGGAATGAGGTAATTTCCTCATCATTCCTAAGGTCTTCAGCAGTGTTACAAATTTAGACTGGAGGTTAGAACGTAAAAAATAAAAACAAAACCAGAAAAGCTGCCATGTGATGAAATGCTGGGGCATTTTTAATGTCAAGTCCAGCAGCATAATAGCTTATACCCCCTCTTCCCCATCCAAAGAAAGAGCGGTATTAAACTTATTTCCAAAATAAGAAGGGCCCGGCCCTCTGGGAACCTGGCACATGTCTTCTTAAAGGCTAATCTCCACTCCTATAAAAAGAACATGTTTCCAAATAGTTTCAAAACCAGTTTAGCCTTCTGTTTTTCTCCTCGTGGCACCAGGAGATAAAAAGTTTTGCCACTTATGAAAACTACAATATTTTTTCTTTGTGCGGTCCTCACGTAATTTTTGGTGCATTTTGACCTGATTTGACATTTTAGTATGAGCAACTGCGTACTTAAGTGCTCTGTCTTTTTTATTTCCACTCTAAAATGGGTTCTGGAAGGAGGAGGAGAGAAGATCGCTCACTGGGATTTTATTTTTGAGTTCTTAAATTATGTAACCAGTGATCTAGCAGAGTAGTTATCCAGCCAGCACTGGCTCCACAGTCTGACCCAAATAGCCCTTAAGGTGGGACCTCCTTCGAGAAGAACAACTGCCTGCAGCAGGAGTTGGAGAACTCCCTGAATACCTGCTCGCCTGCGGTGCTGGCCTCAGGATTAGGGGTATCCTTCTTGAGTTTCATAGGAAAGTGCGCAGCAAAGGAAATGTACCCTGCTGGGCTTACACCAACCCACAGGGGAGACCCAGGGCACTGGAAGCGCAATTAAAACTCTCTGTTACTAGTAAACAGTGACCCTGGGAATCAGAATATTAGAGCTGGAAGGGTGGTGAAGCCAGAGGTTCACAGAAGCCGTGTAGGCAACTGATGAGAGCAGTGGGCCAGGAGGGAGTCAGACTGTGGGACGGACCTGGAGGACAGGTCCCTGGGGTCACGGGCAGCTGTCTTCATACTGGCTGCCCTGTTGCCATGGTCACCTGCTGGAATACAGCCTCAGCCTCTGACATGTCAGGAGAAGCCCAGGGCCCAGGCCAGGGTTTGTTTTTTTGTTGTTTGTTTAGGGTTTTATTTATTTATTTTTAGAGAGCGGGGAAGGAAGGGGAAAAGGGAGAGAAACATCCATGTGTGGTTGCTTCTCGCACGCCCCCTACTGGGGACCTTGCCTACAGCCTGGGTATGTGCCCTGACTGGGAATTGAACCAGCGACCCTTTGGTTCGCAGGCCAGCACTAAATCCACTTAGCCACACCAGCCAGGGCCCAGGCCAGGGTTTTATGAGAAATATCCTCAGTGTGAAATTTTGGCAAGTGACATTAAATAAAAACACAATTTAGAGGCTAACAAACAGATGTGTGGTTCCAAACATGGCCTCTGGGCTACCAGTGTCTCATCCGCACTCAGCTCAATCTTCTCATTTTACAGGTGAGACAGCTGAGACCCAAAGAGGTTAAAGGAGTTCATTGGGGTGGGGGTGAGGTGGTGCAAAGTGGGGGTGGCTTGCTGAGAGGTCTGGTGTGAACGGAGAGATCTTAAGGAAGAAAACTCATGAACGAGCGATCTTTATTGACACCAGAGTAGCTCCACCCCCAGCCCTGCTTCTTTCAAGGGTTTAAAATAATTTAAAACAGTAACATCCAGAGGGACAAGTAAGAGTTACACAGCTTACTCTATTTTACTTAATTCTTATTTACATCCCACTTCTTAGAATTTACTTGTCTTCTTTCATTTTCAAAGCAGCTCAAAAAAATTGATTTGTTATTGGGATTCAAGACAATCTGTCATGATTTATTTTTCATTATTTATGAATAATGAAAAGGGAAGATTTCTTTAAGAACAGGTGATCTTAAACAAACAGACAGGCACACACTGCGTGCTCTGTGGCCTCGGTTCTTTTATGTGCTGGCAACTCGCCTGGGATCAGTGTAATTCCAAGGGGTGGTGGTAGGGGATGAGCCTTGATCAAGTTTCTTGTTGTTATATGGCATGTAATGAAACTTCAACATTGCCGAACCACACCGAGATTTTGTTTACCAGCAGCTGTTACTATATTAACATTAAATAGGGCCTATTGAAAGGATAGAGGTTGGGAAGTTACATTTGTTTCCTCTTGAGAGTTTCTGGCTCTAACTACAAAGTCAGCATAGATTTCAAACAAACAAGACAAGTTTGGAAACATTGTTCACTTCACTTAAAAAGAAAACAAATCTTTTTATTTTAGAGTAACTTTAGATTTATCAGAAAGTTACAAAGACATTACAGAGTCTCTGAACGCCCTTCCCAGGCTTCCCCTAGCATTGACATCTTTTCTAACTTTGGTACATGGATCAGAACTAAGAAATGAATCTCGGCACAATGTTATTTAACCTAAACTACATGCTTTGTTTGTATTTATGTTAGCTTTTAAAAGTAAAAAGATTGTAGTAAAACTATAGGTAATAAGTAATTCAACACAGTGGCTGGAAAGGAGGGGGGAGGGTTTCTCCATTTTCTCTAACCGCGGCCCCGCAGAGTCGTCCGAGAGAGCATAAAATTTAAGCAAGATTTCCACTAAAGAGTTTGCTCTGTGAGTATATTTGAAGAGGAGTCTCCTAGCCCCTCTTCCGGTCGGAGCCGGTCTCTGTGAGGAAGGCATCTGTAAGGAAGGGGCAGGAGAGCCCTGGCCGGTGTGGCTCGGTCGGAGGGTCATTCCGTAACCGAAAGGTTGCAGATCGATTCCCAGGTCAGGGCACGTATCTAGGTTTCGGGTTTGGTCCAGGGGCCGGGGAGTGGAAAAGGAGAGGCAACTGTTAGCCCACCAACTGGGTAATCCGAATTTGAAAAACTGAACTACTGGTGGACACCAGACCCAGTTTTGTCAGCATTCGAGGGGGTTGCTGTGCTCAGTGAGTTCTCAGAGAGGGGCTTCCCGGGCACCCATTCTGCGCCTTTGTGCGGCCTGATTTGGCTGACAGGACCAGCGATTTCCTCTTAAGGCTTGTTAACATTTCCCAGAATTCTCTCACTAATTACATGTTCAGCATATTGTGGATTATGACACTACTATCACTAAATGCTTCCTTCAGCAAAACCCATATAATCATATTGAAAGCTGTGCTTTCCATACTAAAATATTTGAAATAGCTGCTTCATCCGTACAGTCTCCTGCTGTTCACTAAAGGCTGTGCTGGGAGTGGGGCACGCGGGCACCACTGACCTGCATTCCTAGGTCCTTCCTTCTGTGGCGATGGTCATGGGTTTCGCTCCCAGCACAAGCTCCCCCCCCCCCCCCGTGATACCCCCCAGGTTCCTTGTAGGGCATTACCCATTCCTTGCCCGGTGGGATTTTGATGGGAGGGTGATTGTAAGTGGCTGGTTCACTCTGGGGACTTCAGCCCCAGAATCTCCCCGCCCTGGCTATGCCGCAGCTGGAAGAACCCCTCTGCCCCCCAAAGCTCCCCCCCCAGGACTTAGAGTCTGGAGCCCTGGCCCTAAGCCCCTCAGAGCCCTGGGAGGCCCTTTGAGACTTCTGCTCCCGGACTTCCCTTCCGCAGTTTCCAGTTGCTGCTCCACATCCGTCTCCTGTTGATTCTGTGAGTTTAAAACCGGTGTTGGTTTTACTGCTTTCAAATCAGGGACCTTGTTACCATCGGGCACTCTCTTGACTTACGACTCAAGTCCGGACATGACAGTGGCAGGCCCAATATCCCTAAGTAGAAGCCTCTAGTATTTTTTGAGTCCTTCAGAGAGTCACCGAATATTCCAGGTAGAATGGACCTTAGAGCTCCTTCCGCCCCTCCCCTGCATTTCACAGGTCAGGGGATAAGCTCACAGAGTGAAAGGGACTCTGAAGGCGTGATCAGTGGAACTGCCACACTGACACCCTCCAAAGAGACCTCACGGCCCATCTGCCCAGGTCATCTTGTCTGCATGCCCTCACTCTGCTCCCCTGGCCCCGCCACTCCTGGTACCCGTTTATCGGGTGACTAAGCAGAACTAAGGGTGGCGTCGGTGACCTTGGAAAGGATCAAAGCTAACTGGACTTCAGCTGACAGGGTTTCAGCCTGTGGCTGGAGGAGTTAATACCAAGGTTCAAACACTGAGCTGAAATGTCAGCCTTTAGCCACAGTCACAGGCCCTGGAAGACAATCGAGATGTGTCCTCTTGTTTCAGCGGAGACTTCGTCTAAGAAGTGGTCGTCAGCAGTTTCTGGGCTCAGACAGACCTCGCCTGGAACAGTACTAGTGGATTCCTTATAATTTGGGGGATAAAAACAACTAGTATTATGGCATAAATCTTGTGTTTTTAATGTGAATGAAGGACTGTCCTCTAACCGGTCCCCATTTTGTGGAAACTGTCACTGTGTGGCGTAAATGTGGGGACTGTCTGAGTCTCCAAAGGGTAAGCCTTCTGAATCCGCTTTTGAGCAAGAGCTGTGGTTCTAAATTGCTGATGTGAAGCTTTTCAGCAAAGTCACGGAAGTCCACAAAGTGACATCTGCCAAGAGTTTCCTTCACACATGGCGTTGCTTTTCTCCATAGCTTTATTTAGCCCATCAACACACACTGAATGACCACTGTGCATTCGGTGTGGAGGGTGAAGATGAGCGGAGGCTCCGTGGAGTTTCTCCTCCCGTCCTGGAGCTCTTGCCCTCCCGGGGCTTGCAGTCAGGCACGGCAGTTGACACGGGTCACGTGAGCACACATGTAGCAGGTGCTGCTGAAGGGCCAGGATGCTGTGAGAGCTAAACCTGTCTACACCATAACGGCAATAGCTACTGCTCCCTGCGAGCTGTCCTCTGCCGGGCCTCATGCTCACATGAGCCTCTGACTCATCACACAGTAACTGCTCCTCTTTGCTAGTAGCTATGGCCGTACCTGAGTATCTGTAATCTCTTAATATGTAGCACCCATTTATACCGCACGTGACTCAACTGGAGAATTTTTGAGAAATGGAAACTTTTCTTTAACGAATGAGAAGGTTGCTTGAACATGACTATACAGCTTTATGTTCCTTCTCTCTGCATTGAATGGCCTGCCATCAGCTCTGTGCTGACTTCTAATCGCCAAACCCATCTAACCTGTTACGTCCTACTCAGAAACTCACCCTGCCAAAAAAAATCTTTTAATTAAAAAAATAAAATGTGGTACTAGCTTTTATCAATGGTGTTTATTTTCCTTGGTTTTATCAAAAGTACTTATCATTTCTACATGCATTTATTCACTTATTCAATAGATATTTATTGAGAACCTGCAAAAAAGAAGGAACAAGCCAGCTCGTCCTGCTTGCAGGGGTCCTGGTGATCCTCCAGTTGAGCAGAGGCGGGGAGATGAGGCTGTACGTTCCCGCTCTCTCGACACCCGTCTCTGAGCTAGCTCTCCTCGTAAATCGTGATACACACTTTTATCCTCAAACAACACAGTTTTAAACAAGAACGCAGATTTTTTTCATCTTGTAAACAGATGGCATAAACTTACGATGTTAATACAGCACAATACTATAAATGCATCTTTTCTTCTTTATGATCCTCTTAATAACATTTTATTTTCTTTAGCCTACTTATTGTGAGAATATAGTATATGTGCATGTATCATGTGAAATATGTATTAATTGACTATATTAGCTGTAAGGCTTCCATCAGCGGTAGGATATTAGTAGTTAAGTTTTGGGGGAGTCGAAAGTTAGACACACGAGCCCTGGCTGGTATGGCTCAGTGGATTGAGTGCCTTCCTGAGAACCAAAGGGTCGCCAGTTCGATTCCCAGTCGGGGCACATGCCTGAGTTGCAAGCCAGTCCCCAGTAGGGAGCACGCAAGAGGCAACCACACATTGATATTTCTCTCCCTCTTTTTCTCCTTCCCTTTCCTTCTCTCTCAAAATCTTTAAAAAGAAAAGAATAAAGTATTTCAATATAAAAAAATGTTATACACATGAAGGTCGGTGCCCCAATCTTACCTTGTTCAACGGTCAACTGTATGTGAATACAGGCGCTCTGGGTCCCTAAGGTGACAAGCGGCCTGGAACGGATGGGGCGTGCGTGCTACCTAGGGGACAAGCCCCCAGACAGCTTCCCCTCAGAAGTCCTGGGACCACGTTTCTCAGTGGCTTCATCTGCAGCAGTACGTCTAGTAAAAGAGACTGTTCCCCGAAGGGCCAGGAGAGGGACAGGCCGGGTGGGGTACACAGCAGAGGGACCTCAGGCTGCAGCGGAGCACTCTGCCTCCTGTGATTTACCTCCCCCCATTCACGTACCCACTGGGCCGTCATTTCCTCAGGAGCCACGTGTACTAGACAGTAGGGAGACGAGATAGCTGTGCTCTCTGCCCACGGTGGTTACGGGGACGGACATTCAACCACTCCCTCGGTTACTCAGTATCCAAAGGCAGGGCCATGAAGGAGGGCTCTAGGGGGCTCAGCCTCTGCCTCGGCCACCTGCAGAGACAGCTGCGTGGAGACCTGAAGAGGAGGCAGCCAGGTTCAAGGTGGCTTGACGAGACCTGGCCCGGCAGAAGGGCCCTGGTGCAGGAGGAAGTTTGGAAAGGCTTGTGGAAATCCAGCCGGGGAGACCCTGCCCAAATCACTCTTTCCTGGCAAACACACCCAGGCACCTGACTATCTCACTTATGGAACTTTTTTCAAGGTTTTGTTAGTTATTTTTAGAGAGAGGGGGAGGGAGGGAGGGAGAGAAACATCAATGTGAGAGAGAAGCATCAGTCGGCTGCCTCTCGTAAGAGCCCTGTCGGGGACCAAATCCACAACCCAGGCATGTACGTGTCCTGACCGGGAATCGAACTGGTGACCTTTCCCTTTGCGGGAAGAAGCCCAACCAACCAAGCCACATCTGTCAGGGTTCACTTATGGAACTTGGACCATGGCTCCAAAATAAAAAACCTTTGTAATTGTGCTGTAGTAGATTTAAAATATTTTTTATGCTTCAAGGAATTTAATGATAGGCACAGTGCTTGAAATGCCAGTTCCTTGTACCCAGAGAATTGGGTTCTGTGGGAAAAGTCATTTTAATTCAGTAGTGAATTAATGTTAAATTTCTCAGGCTCCAGGAACTTCTTGAGCATTTTGGTTTAAAGAAGCAGGAGACTCGGGAAGTTTCTGGATGGGGTCTAGTGGATGCTGCGGGCTGGGAACATGTTACAGTGGAAGCCCCAGGCTTTTCCCTGAAGAGCTGTTGGTGCTTTGCCTGAAGCCTTGGGCTCACTGACCTCAGACGGGGCAGAGATGTTCAAGTGCCAGATGCTGACCGGAGGGGGGCAGAAAGTCAGACATTCTAGTACACCCCAACCCAGACATCCTTTCGGATCCCCCACTCTTTGCAGGCAAGACCAAGGAGGTCGGAGAAACGCCCCCCTTTCCCCATCTCCCCCAGTTGTGACTGGGCCAGGAGTCTTGGTTGGGAGCCCGAGGGTAATTCCTCTGTCCTTGTGGGACAGTGACTGGGCTGAAGTAAAGGTTCATTCTCTCCTCTCCCCACCCGCAATGAAAAGCTGCTGAATTATGGTTTGCGACTTTGAAATGAGAACTGTTTCCCGCCACACGTCATCCAGTTGAACAAGCCCGCACCTGGACCCCCGGTTGTCGGTTAGCACAGGACTGGAAGAGAAGGGCCGCGTGCCTGGAGCCCAGGCGTTTTCAGTCTTCACGACTGCCATCTGCCCTCCAGCGCTCGCGGTCCCGCAGTCTCCCTTTCATCCCGGCTCCGGACGTGGCGCCAGGGCCTTTCCTAAGGAGCAGCACGGATCTGGGTTAAGTGGTGAAGAAGTCTCCAGCTCAGGTGATCGGCTCAGTACAGGAGCCACGTGCTGCGGAGAAAGACAAAATGTTCTTGTCAGGCTGGAGCCTAAAGACTCCCTGTAGGGTGGGTACCTCCTGTCAATTCTCAGGGCTGTTTTCTTTTGACTGATGGCCTCTGTTCCTTTGGTGGCCCTCTGCAGGGTCACCTTCTCCGTTTATCAGAGGATAGACCAGCACAACTGGCCACACACTGTGGTGCTGGGTCGGAGGAAATTATTTACAAATCTCTATCAAAAACAAAACTGTGAAAAAAAAAAACCATTTAAAAAAGGTCAAGGAACCAATCTGAATTTTCCCCTTTGTATGGCTACTTTGCTATGTAACCTGGAGACTGAACTGGGGACTGGATGTTATAAAATAGACAAGTATTGCATGGTTTTTCTCTAAATACCCTTCTCCATTTAAAAAATAAAAGGTCTTCAGGTTGAAATCAAAGGTTAGTGATACTTAAAAAATTATGATTATGTATTATTCATTTTATATACGTACCAACAGCCACACGTTTAAAATGCTATATCAGAACAGTTGTGTAGCTTCTCAGTTTGATGGCTTTTCTAAAAAGCGGAACCGTGCTTCCATAAATGTAATGAAAGCCCTTTTTATATTAAAGCCATGTTATTGGGAGACGGAATGTCTCCTGCTCCCCACATAACTGCACAGCGATTAAATATTGACAAAGAGCCAGGAGTTGACAGCCAGCGGCCTCACCCCGGTAAACGCTGAGGTGTGAGGCGGAATGTAAATACCCAGCCATCCCCTGGTGGTTTTTGCTGGGAAGTGGGGAGTGGGTACTTCGTGAGTGAGTCGTATGTGAGCTTTCCAGTTTGAGGGCTGCAATAGAGGAATATAATTTGAAACAAGTAATTTCTTAAAAAGCAGCCCAACTCGGTTGAAAGAAACAAATATATGTATTTTCCTAATCAATCTGAATAATAAAGAGGATGTTAGTGTGAAGATTTAACGGAACACCCAGGGTCCCCGCTGAAAGCCCAGGGTCCCCGCTGAAAGCCAGGGACACAGCAGAGCGCCCCAGACCCTGACTACATGGACGCGCTGGGAAGCCATCAGATTCTTCTCCGCTGTACCGTCTGCTTGGGAATTTTCTCACATCTTCTGTAGTTTTCTTGTACGTGTGTGTTCTTTTTTTGTTGTTGTTTTAAACAATTCGACCCTTTAAAATATGTAATTAGTTGTTTTTCTCCCCAGGGGGGAACATGAGTAGGGGAAAAAATGACATGTTTTGCTTAGTTTCTGAGAGAAAATAAGTTTCATTGTATTTTTTTTCCATTTTAACAGTAAGGTCAGGTTCATGGTAGATCCAATTGTTTTTGTTCTAAGACCTTTAAACTCTACGTCAAATACCCAGAATTCGTTGCAAAGTAGCTCCCATCTGGTTGATTGTACTTGAGCCTCTAACCCTTTTTGCTTGATTTGCGTGGGGCTTAGCTTGTTTTGTAAACACTAGAAGTTCACGAGACTCCTCCCCCGAGCCCCCCAGTCCCTGTTTACCCTGAACACCTTCATACACGCTTGCCTCAGGCCTGTGTGTTCACACCCCAAAAGAGAAGTGACTGTCAGCCGACTGGCCCTGCCCCAGAGTCTGGCTCTTGCTAAGTATTTAGTGAGCTAAGTGGATTTATAGTGAAGTCATGAATCCCTTGCCTCAAAAAAAAAAAAAGAAATTGGTGGGGGTGGGGGTGAGTTGCAGGTAATGGAGAACAAACTCAACAAACTAACCCTTAGTGCCTGACTCCTCCACCAGAACACCTTTGTGGTTTAGCAGGCTTTCAAAGATTCCACCTAAGGACTGACTGCCGTGTTGAAGGGGAATCTGTGAGCCCTGAGTCCCCCTTTCTGATCGCCTCCGCCTCACCTACTGCTTTGGGGCAGCTCCCTCAGCCCAGCCTGGGTCAGTCCGCCAGCACTGAAAGTCTGGCATGGTTTTGATGAGACTTGACTTGGACTTTGGTAGGGGGTGGAGAAGGTTAGCTGACGAGTGTTTACTTTTTCCAATTCCATGTGGCGGATAAAATGACCATGCCAGAAGTTTCAAACCATCTCATCAAAATGACTTTTGACCTATGTCCAGGGCAATCCCTCCAGCCTGGAGACTAAGCCCTACCTTTGTGTCTCCCTCAGCTGCCCCGACTAAGTGTCCACCGTGGAAGGGAAGGGGGTGTCCTTGTCTTTGAGTTCTGTTCCTGTCACTCAAGAAAGCACATCCTTTAATGTTTGGGGCAGACACTAAAATAGACGATATTCAAAACTGAGTTTTCGATCTTGTGCTTTCCAGGACAACAGTGCACTGATGAGCCTCTAGTCAAAGCATGTGTAGGAGCAGGCGTCACGGACGGGACAGGGCGCGGTCTCTGTGCTCATGGCGTCTGAACAGTGGGCCCTGTGTGGACAGAGGGAAACCTTGAGAATGGCCTGCTGAGAGCTGACTGTTCTTTCACATGCAAGAAATCAAACTCAGAGAGTGAACACAGTTCCTGGATGTGATTTCCTGTTGGCTTATCTATACACTGGAGAAGATTCCAAGGAGAGGTTTTTTGCTCACAGGAATTTAGTGGAGATCTCCTCTCAACTGTTTTCCAAGACCCTCCTCTCAGGGCCAAATTATCTATTTCCCTTTCTCAGTGGGTTTCATACATTCATCAAAAGTATAGAGAGTCTGTTATGTGCCAAACACTAACCATATAGTGTTGAAAAAATAGAATTTTAATCCTAATGTAGACACATACATTTAGACCTATGAACCCCCAGTATTAGTCAGGGTTCTCCAGAAAAACAAAACAGTAGGGAGTGTGTGTGTGTGTGTGTGTGTGTGTGTGTGTGTGTGTGTTTGTATAGCTACCTGTCTATCAAAAGAGAAAGAGGGATTTATTTTAAGAATTGGCTCCTGTCCAGACAGGCACATCTGGACGGGTATGTCTGAAATCTAGAGGGCAGGCTGGCAGGCCGGAAGTGCTGGCAAGCATTGATGCCATCTTGAGTCCAAAGGCCGTCGGAGGCTGAGTTCCTTCCTCTTCCAGGAACCTCCATCTTTTCTCTTAGGGTTTCAACCAATTAGAGGAGACTAACTCACATTGTGGAAGGTAATCTGCTTTACTTAGAGTCCACGGATTAAATGTTAGCCACATCTAAAACACACCTTCACAGCAGCATCTAGACTGGCCTTTGACCAGACAACTGGGCACAGGTCTAGTCAAGTTACCATAAACATAGCCACCCACCCAATAACTCTGTCATTTCGATTTAGTGGCTCTCGAACCCGGACAGGCGTTCAGACCCCCCAGAGTGCTCATCAGAACAGAATGCTGGCCTCCACGCCCCTGATTCAGAAGGTCTGGGGTTGGGCCCAAGAGTTTGCAGGTCTAACAATTCCAGGTGCTGCTGCTGTTGTTGATCAGCACCCCACTTTGAGAACCACTGGTCTACGCAGCTGGGGGTCTGCCCGCTAGCCTCCTGGCTGAGAAACAGGTTTTGTCATCATAAGAAAAGTAATTTTGTTGCTCACAGTAGATCCAAATATATCGAGATGCCCAAGCTGATGTGTAAAATACCAATGCTAATTTATGGATTCAAAATAAGAACTAAACAACCACAGTTAGCAGAATAACCATATCAGCTCCCTGGAACCCTGAGCAGTAAGCACAAGGAGCCGAGGACCCAGAGCCGGGGAAAGGGGTGATAGACTGTCTGCTGCACCCACACCACCACAAAGAGGGTTCTCAGGGTCCACTGACCAAGGCCCTCTCTCCCTGGACTTTGTATGTGAAGTAATGCAGGGCCGTTGTTTGGGGAATGGAAGCTTTAAGTGGGAAGCTTCAGTTTTACTGCAGTGAAAGAATGCTTCTCTCTGCACTGCACACACTCGGCAGTGGGGCTCGGAGTCCACAGAGACTGGAATTACTTTTAATGAATCATTAAAAATTTACTTTTTATAGTAACTTTTCATTAGATGTAACGTACACTGTTTTTATCATAGAGAAATGTGGGCTGCATTAGAATTTGTTAGTGTGTGCCCTTGGTACACTGGGTTTCCTCTCGGGTTGTAATTTGAGTAAGTCACAGCCTCCCCTTAGAAGACTATTTCCATCTTTCTTTGCATGTTTCTATCTTTCTTTGACTTTGAAAAACATTTATGCATTTCATATGTTCAGAATGTCCCACATCCACTTAGAAGCCATTTTCCCCTGAGCTTGGGCTTTCTGCCTCTATCTTGCTATTTTTAGATTTTACATTAAGAATGAGATTCCTTTTAAATAAAGACCTTTGACCCAAATTGCATTGCAAAAAAAGTTATGTTTATGTTATTTGTGTTAGTGGTCACTTTTTGGAATCTGACAGCTGCCTTTCCCAACATGAAAAGTGGGCTGAGCCTACACAGCCCCTCACACCTTGCCTGCCTTGAACTTCTTGTGAAAGACAGTTGAATAAGTGACCTTTCGCCCATGAGGATAGGTGGCCCTAGAATGGCCCCTGGGTTGTTGGAAGTGGACCTCAGAGCAGATAGGAAGCAGACCCACACCAGTCTTGGCGATGTGGGACAAGGCAGGTGCATTCTCACGTTTAACCTTCCAGTTTCATTCTGTCAGTCCAGGGTTCGGTCAGCAAACAGAGACCATTCTCCAGATTTCAGGGCACCAATTCAGTACAGGGGATCAGCTGCACAAGTGAAGGAAGGCTGAAAGAGCGAAAAACGGACACCAAGGTACCACAGAAACTAGTCACTGCAGGAACCACGCCCCTAGGATTGGGGCAACAAAAGGGGAGAGATGGTGTTACCGGAATCTTCCGGGAAAAGCCGCAAGTGGCTGGGTACAGGGCAGGGAGGTGGGGAGCACGGTTGTGCTTGGGGACATCTGGCAGCCACAGCTCACAGAAGGGTTGCCCTAGGACGCGTGCTGTGCACGGCTGCTGCAGGAATGAATGCCCTGGAGGAGCTGGGCCTCATGAAGCACATCCGTCCTCTCCTCCCACGGATGGGTGGATGGGCGAGGCTCCCACTGGGGCCGCCTGAGGCAGGATCCGACAGGAGCCAGGTGGCAAAGGAGCCTGAGAAATAGGGTTTGCAGAGCCTCAGCCTCAGCATCATAGAGCAGGGGCCTGTGGCTTCCTTTGCCTCCCTCTGCCATCAGTTTTGTATTTAGTCGGTAACAAACTTAGTGGTGAATGGATCTCTTACTTGTAAGGAACAAGGAGGGAATTTATTCTCTATTTAGGTTATCCTGTAGATTGTTTGCCAGTTGTTATGAGGCAACGCTTTTATATTATTAATGAAGGAAACAAAAATCTCAGTGTTTTATTTTTTTAATACCGCATTTGAGTTTCCCAGAGAACAGAATGCTGTGGCATACTCGCAATTCAATTTTGAGATTTTATTTGAAGTCATGCTCTCATTTGGGTGGAAAAGTGCGTCCTTATAATAACCATTCTTATCTGTGTGTGTCTAGAAAAAAATAACTCATTTTCTCCTAAAGATTAGGATTCCATGGCCATCTCCTTTTGCAACAATTCCTTTGTTCATTTCTAGGGATGGTGGTGTTGGTGATGATAACGCCTTCCCTGTCACACTCGGCTCAAACCAACAACCCCGTCAAAGGCCATTTCTTTGGGCCTAGGACAGACTTGGCTTTGAGTTCTGCCTCTACGACTGAAGCTTCTCCCCCCTTTGAGCTCAGTGTCTCCATCTGTGATGTGAGAACAAATGCCGGCGTCACAGGGTTGTAAAGGGTTCCGTGTGCTGAAGCACGTGTCTCCGGGTCTGGACATAGGCAGTGCTCCATCAATGAATGGGAATACGCTATTATTATGTTGATAATCATTTATAATTTTAGTAGGCTTTTTAGCCATTATTGATTTTTTTAAGTCTTTCTGTTTATTTTTCAACACATTTACAATACGGGCTGCATTTGGAGACATTGATGGATCCCATCGTTGACAAATACAAATCTTCCTTTTCAAAAGAAAAAATTTCAGTGGGTTTAGGTTTTTCTGCAAGCTTTATGTTGATTTCTTATCTCTGTGTGATTGGTAATAATCTGTGTCTTTGCACTATTTTTTAAATTCTATTTTTCAATTATAATTTGCATTCAACATTATTTTGTGTTAGTTTCAGATGTACAGCACAGTGGTTAGACAGCCCTGTACTTGACAAAGTCATCCCCCCAATATCTCCAGTCCCCATCTGTAACACACACAGTAATTACAATATTGTCGACTGTATTTCCTGTGCTGTACTTTACATCCCTGTGACTGTTCTGTAACCACCTGTCTGTAGTTCTGATTCCTTCACCTTTATCATCCAGCCCCCAAACCACTCCCCTCTGGCATCCTTCAGTCCATTGTATCTATAAGTACGTTTCTATTTTCTTTCTTTCTTTAATTGTTCATTAGATTCCCTGAGTAAGTGAAATCATATGGTATTTGTCTTTCTCTGTTTTGCTTATTTCACTGAGCATAACACCCTCTAGGTCCATCCATGATGTCATCAGTGGTAAGATTTCATTCTCGTTCATGGCCGAGCAATGTTTTAGGATTTACTACATGTACTACAGCTTTTTATCCACTCGTCCATTGATGGGCACTTGGGTTGCTTTCATATTTTGGTGATTGTAAATAATGCTGCATTGACCATAGAGGTGCATATATTCTTTTGAATTGTATTTTGGGTTTTGTCTTTGTTTGTTTGTTTTTCACGTAAGTCCCCAGAAGTAGAATTGCTGGGTCATAAGGCAGTTTCATTCTAAATTGTTGAGGAACATCCATACTGTTTTCCACAGTGGCTGCACCAGTCCGTGCTCCCACCAGCAGTGCACGATGGTCCCCTTTTCTCCACATCCTCTCCAGCACTTGTTTGTTGATTTGTTGATGGTAGCCTTTCCGACAGGTGTGAGGCAATACCCCACTGTGGTTTTAATTTGCATTTCTCTGATGATTTGTGATGTTGAGCATCTTTTTATATGTCTGTTGGCCCTCTGTATGTCCTCCTTGAAGAAGTGTCTGTTCAGATCCTCTGTCCACTTTTTAATTGGGTTGTTTGGTTTTTTCTTTTTATGTTCAGTCGTGTAAGTTGTTTATAAATTCTGGATATTAACCCCTTATCAGATGTACCATTGGCATATATCTTCTCCCATTCAGTAGATTTTTTCCTTTATGATACAAAACATTTTAGTTTGATTTATTTGTTGATTTGGTTTATTTAGTTCCATTTTTTTATTTTCTTGCCCAAGGAGATATATCAGAACAAATATTGCTAAGATAAATATCAGAGATTTTACTGCCTGTGTTTCTTCTAAGATTTTTATGGTTTTAAGTCTTACACTAAAATTTTTAATTCATTTTGAATTTATTCTTGTATATAAGAAGGTGGTCTTGTTTCATTATTTTCTGTATGTATCTGTCTGATTTTCCCAACACCATTTATTGAATTGACTGTCTTTACCCCATTGTTTGTTCTTGCCTTCTTTTTCATAGATTAATTGACCATATCAGTGTGGGTTTATTTCTGGGCTCTCTATTCTGTTCCATTAATCTGTTTCTGTTTTTATGCTAGTACCATGCTGTTTTTATTACTATAGCCTTGTGCTATAGTTTAATGTCAGGTAGTGTGATACCTTCAACTTATTCTTCTCTCTCAAGATTACTCTGGTTGTTTGGGATCTTCTGTAGCTCCATATAAATTTTTAGATTATTTGTTCTACTTCTGTGATTATGCCAGTGGTGTTTAGTTAGGAATATTGTGGAATCTATAGATTATTTTGTGTAGTGTGGATATTTCAACGATGTTAATTCTTTGTATCCAGGAGCACAGTATATGCTTCCATTTATTTGTGTCTTTTTGAATTTATTTCTTCAATGTCAGACATTATTAAATTTAATAGTAAAGTTTTCACTGCTTAGATATTTGTGTTTCATTTGTACAGTTAATCAACATTTTAGTTGTCATTGGCCTAGAAGGAAATTTTTCTTTTAAAATTATTAGTTTGTTTAAGATTCATACAACTCTCTTTCCTACCTACAAATAAGATTTGAGGTGGCTGGCTTGTCATTTATAAAGTTTTTATAAGAGCATTAAAAATAAATAACTCGAGTGCTTTAATCATTTTCAGACCTTTGGTTTTATACTTACACACTGACTGTTAATCAAAGTGGAGCTTTGATGTGGGATTGTGCGGGGAGATGCAGTCTCTTCTGGTGACGAGGGTACTGAATCGAAATTTCGGAAAGAACTTGGATTCTGTTTTTAACTGTGTCAGAGACTTGTCCATAACTGGAGGGAAACTATTTGAGTCTCTTTAGTTTCACTTTATGTTTGCTATCTCTTTGATTCACAGCAGTCTTGTAAGGCTTAATGAGAATATTTATAACTAGCATATATTTATTTCAGGATAAAAGGGCTATGAACCAACTATATCTTTACCTTACTGTATTTTTATTGGGAAGGGGCAGAGTTCTTAGCCTCCCTGCATTTCATAATCCTTGAGAGCTCTTAACATATTCAGATCCAAGCAATCACTCTCTCACTCTACGATTCTGATTCATTTGAAACCCAAGTGTGTGTGTTAGTATGCATGTGTGTGTGTGTTTAGTGTCTCTATTCTATCTGTCTGTCTGTCTATCTACCTACCTATCTAGGTGGGTATCTATCATCCTCCCCAGGTGGCCTTAACATGCAGCCAGGATTGAAAACATTGGTTTAAAGGATAAAGCCAACCTACATGCTTATTTTTTTCTTCTAAATTGTGTCTCTTGGCCACTTTGTTGCTTAATGGATAACAACAGATGTAAGAGTTTCCTACAGCTGCTATAACATATTGCCCAAAACTCAGTGGCTTAAAATAACATATTCATGATCTTACAATTCTGGGGACCAGAAATCTGAAATGGTCCTACAGGGTAGGGCCAGGTGTTGGCAGGTCTGAGTCCTTCTGGAGGCTCTGGGGGAGCGCCTGTTTCCTTGCCTTTTCCATCTTCTACAGGCCACTCGCACCTCTTGAGTTGTTCCCCCACTTTCCTACCCGCTCTGTCGTCACATCTCCCCCTCTGACTCTGCCTGCCTCCCTCTCATACAGCCTTTGCGATTACATTGGGCCACATGGATAATCCAAAGTAATCTCCTCATCCCCAAATCCTTCGCTCAATTACATCCACAAAGTCTCTTTTGAAATGTAAAGAAAAATAATTGTAGGTTCTGGAGACTTGGACATGGACATATTTGGGAGAGGCCATTATTCTGCCTACCACAGGAGGGAAAATATTTCAAATTTCCTATTTTTCTCATTTGAATACAGAAACCTTTGAGTTGGCCACAATTTCTGTTTTCTACTATTTCTGATAAGCAAGAGAAGAACATTTTGCAAAGGCTGGAGGTGATGATTACTTGTTCAGGATTTGATTTTATCGATTTTTTTAAAAGGCTATTAATTTTTAAATTGCCCTTCGCCTTGGGAACTTGTTTCCGAAAGAGTTTGCATAACTTTTGAATCGTATCAGATAGTGTACTTTTCTGCTATAAAACAGTGATTCTCAAACAGCGTGTGACTTGTTCTTGAATTTGTTCTTCCAACAAGCATTTATTGAGCACCAAGGGTATGTTTGGCCACTAGATGCAAGAATACTGGATTCCTGCCCTGGCTGGTGTGGGTCCGTTGGACGGAGCATCATCTGGTAACTGAAAAGGTTGTGGGTTCAATTCCTGGTCAGGGCTTGTACAGGAGGCAACCAATCAGTGTCGCTCTCTCACATTAATGTTTCTCTTCCCCACCTTCTCTCCCTTCCTCTCTCTCTGAAAGCAGTGACAAAATGTCCTTGGGTAAGGATTTTAAAAAGAGAGAGAGAATACTGGATTTCTGACCTCAGGGTCAGGGTCAAAGAACTCAGTCCTAATGGTCCATATATTTATATTTCAATATAACTGATTTTCTTGTCATTTTGCCTTTTACTGTGTGCATACAAAAACATCATTCTGAAGAGGAGTTCATAGCTCACCAGTGTGCCAAAAAAGTCCTCATGGCATAAAAACTTCCTATGAGAGGCCAATGATCAGGATTCTAATAGAGCGGTAGGTCTCACCAAAAATATAATCACAAAATGCAGAAAACTGCCCAAGGAAGGTGGAAGCTCCTATCAATGGTTTCCAACTCCAGCTCTTATTGGCAGGGTGGGCAGAAGGTAGGTGGTACCCCTTCAGAATTCCAGTGCCTAAGACCCACCGACGGACCTTCTGATTTGATTGCTCGGGGAGGACTCTATCAGCTGTCACAGAAGAAGTGACACTGAGTTTGGCCTGGCAGAAGTGAAGTACAATGGGAAGACCTAGGAGATGTGGCAGAGGTCAGGAGCTCCGTGAAGGAGCTGTGACCAATTCCATAGAGCTCCAGTGAGTCCATTGGCTCATCCTGCCCACACCCCAGTTCTTCTGCCAAACCGTCTGACGTTTGAGTGGGACAGAACCAGGTAACTTTGCCACTTGGCAACCCAACAAACTCCTGTTCCTTCTTTAGCCAGCTCATTTCCTAGTGGGAAGACAGGTTTCCAGTAGTTAATGCAGGCAGGAGCTGGACTACTTGGGGGCCAATCCCAGCAATGCAGCTTACCATGTGAGGGATCTTTGGAAATTTATTTAATCTCTTCACTTCAGTTTCCTCACTAATAATTGTATGGCTTAAAGATAGTACCAAGACTTGAATGGAGCAGGTGCTTTTATTAAGATGAGACTTAGAGATATTAAATAACTTGTCCAAGATATCACAACTGGTGGTATAGACTGAATGCTTGTGTCCCCGCCAAGATGCTGACATTGAAGCCCTGATCCCCAGCATGGTGGTATTAGGAAGGGGGGCCTTTGGGAGGTAAGTGGGAGATGAGGTCGTGAGAGTGGAGCCCTAATGATGGAGTAGTGCCCTTATAAGGAGAGGAAGACAGACCACACTACTCTCTTCACCACGTGAGGGCAGAATGAGAAGGTGGCCATTTGTAAACCTGGAAGAAGGCCCTCGCTAAGCACCAAATTTGCTGGCACCTTGATCTTGGCCTTCCCAACCTCCAGACTGTGGAAGGTAAATGTCTGTAGTTTAAGTCACCCATTCTGTGGTAGTTCCTTATAGGAGTCCAGACGGACTAAAACAGCTGACAAGGAGGCAGAGCTGGGTTTGGAAACCGTATCTTTGATTTCCAAACAGAGATGCCTAATGTGAAAACCATCTCAGTATTGGGTAACATGTTGTAGAAGTGTAAACTGAGCACAGTGGCGGTCCAAAGGAAGGATTCACTTCATTTGAATAGGTCGGGCGAAGAGAATCTTGAGCTGGGTCTTGAAAAATAATGAATCCTCCTGGCAAATTCAGGAGGATAGGGAAGAAGACATTCCAGGCAGAGGGAACAGCACATGCAAAATTGTAGAGACATGAAGAGAGGCTGCACTGGGGACCACATGGCCATGGAGTAGGACGTGTGCAGGGAAGCCCAGCCGCCTGTGAGAGGGAGGCTGTGGGGCAGTGTTCTCCAGGGTGGTGCATCGGATATATTAGAAGCATCGATTTGCAAATTCTGGGGCCCTCCCCAGGCATAATGAACCAAAAATCACTGAGGTTAGAGCCTGGCAATCTGCATTTAAAATGAAGCAAAGCCTATGAATGTATGAAGACTAAAGCTGGGTGAATCGCAGACAAGGATTTAGGGAAATGATAGATCGCAGAGGGTCCTGTGTGCCTGAGGGTCCTGTGTGTCTCAGAGGGTCCCGAGGTGTTGGGACTTGGGCAGATTTGCAGAGAGATCACTCTGGACCGGGTAAAGATCGAAGAAAGAAGATGTGCCAGGGGAGGCGCCTGCGGGATGAGCCAATGGACTCACTGCCCCTGCCCGCGTCCCAGCTCCATGGAATTGGTCACAACTCCTTCACGGAGCCCCTGACCTCCGCCACATCTCCTAGGTCTTCCCATTGTACTTCACTTCTGCCAGGCTGAACTCAGTATCACTTCTTCTGTGACAGCTGATAGAGTCCTCCCATTCTAGCAGGGGGATTATGGTCCTAAGTGAAAACCCGCCTGAACTGAGACACAGGGTGTCAATGGAAGAGAGAGGGGCAGAAACGCAAGCCACATATAGCGTGCCCAATCCTCAGAACCTACCGCGAGACGGCCTGGGATGGGGGCGAGTGAGTGGGGGGATCAGAGGGGCGTCTGGGCAGCAGGGTTGGCACGGAGTGACCGTGTGAACCCAGCAGGTGTCCAGTGTACTGCTTCTTGAAGCAGAGACCTGTCAGGTCACGTGATTGCGCACCCATCCTTCCCTGGTTCCCCAGAGAAACGCAGAGAAGTAAACGGCATGACCTGGTGACGTCTGAAGGTAACAGGGAGAAAGCCATCTGCAGAGCTATGGCCCACCTCTTCTGTGACACTTGTTAGGTAGTGATAATAATGGCATGGGGAGATCTGCAGTCTTGATTCAGGACATAACTTGTGGTGCAAAGTTGAGAGTCGCTGCACTAAAGAATGCTTTGGTGATGAAGCCTTACCCTGACCATGGAGAAATGAGAGCGTACCAAGACCATAAAATCACAGACAGGAGATAAACACTCAAACCATGCCCTCTGTATGTCAGGGAGGCAAATAACTAACTCTCTGGACAAGTGCCACATGGTTTTCCCCCAGATAATGTCATACAGTTAGAAGAAGGACCAAAGCGAGAAGCTACTGAATTACCCATTTTTCTGGGACTAACCGGTTTTTGCTGTTGTGTTTGGTCTTTGGCTTTCGGCTGCTCAGGAGATCTGCCTTTGCTTGCTCAAGCTCACACCCTGCAGGATTATTGACAAGAGGGTCTCTTTTTTTTGTTGTTAGTCCTCAGAATTGGTGGGAGGCAACAGTACCACTCTTGTCTGCAGGATAGTATTGATAAATTGATAAGGTATTCAGTAGGCCATTGAGAAACTTGATTTTATACAATGGCCTTAAATTTCTCTTAGGTGAAAGTGTGGAAGGCCTGCATCACTTATTTCCTAAGCCTTCCCTTCAGATTCTTCTAGGATAGATTTTCACTTTTTTCCCCTTCAAAGGGGGGAGAAGATTGCCTTAAAAGGTGTTTTTAAAAGGCATTATATCAGTGTTATAAAGTTTCTTATTGTAGACAACCCATTTGTAACTACAAATTAGTATTGAAATGTTAGACTAATTCTGTACTAGATTTTTCTAAAAAATATAAATCTATCTATTAGAAAGTATCGCTTATGTTAGTATTACACAAACTAGGATGTTGTAGTGCATAGTGGGTAAAGCAGGTTTTGGAGCCAGCTTGGCTGGGTTCTAATACTCTCTGACCCTTTCAGCTAGGTGACCTTGAGCAAAGTACTTGGCCTCTCTGTGCCTCAGCCTCTACATCTGTAAAGTGGGGTTGTTAATAGTACCTACTTTACAGGGTTAGAGGATGGAATGGTGATGTGTACACCTGACTCATAATCGATGTTATTTTTCTTTTTCATCATCATCATCCTTTACTCCACTTTCATAGCAGCCAAACAAGATTTATTTTTCCAGTGGCTACTGCAGTTTTTCATACCTGGTGTGCTCATAACATACTAATGAATCTGAACTTTCAAATTAGATTGATTGTGAGCTAAAACAGAAAGTGATTTTAAAAGCCTTTCCTTGATTTTGTGAGCTTTCATTTTTAACGATAGTTACAAAGCTCCTGGAATTTTCCACTTAGTTATCTTCCCCTTGGGGCCTCACACCTGCAATGAGAAAGTTGGATAATAGAGGGAGACATTGACTCTGGCAATTTCTATGGCCTGCATTCCTTTCCTCCGGTGTTCTGGAGGCTTTATTCGTACTCCTGTAGCAGTCTTGAGTAACCACTGAGAATTTCGTTTCCTCAGGCATTCTTTCTTCCTGAGGTAGGAGACGCAGACAAGGTCAAGGGCACTCAGACACAGGTATGCCGCCCCAGCCGCTCTCCTGGGAGAGGAAGTCTGAGCACCACCGCACTGCAGGGAGGGAGCAGGACCTGGGATGCACTGACTCGAAGTTGAACCCCGATCCCAGGTGAATTAGGTACTTAACCTCCCTGAACCTCAGCTTTCCCATCTGTGAGATCCTCAAATGGAAGATGACAAAGAGCAGGCCGCTGAACCTGGCACACAAATGACCAAGTTCATCCAGTGAAAGGGCGCTCACCGCCTCCTTTGTACCAGGTGCTCCTTGAGTCAGGTGCCAGGGACACAGGTGACCAAGGTGACAGGGCAGACGGCCAGCAGAAACAGTGTAGCGGGTGCACAGTAAGCACGGTGAGAACTAAAGGGCAGTGACGAGAACACAAGGAAGACCCAGGCCAAGACCTGACGGATGAGTTAGGAGTTTGCCCCCCAGTCTGGTGGGCGATGGGAAGGCGGGGGTGCAGGACAGAGTTGGGGCAGGTCCATAAGACTGGCCAGGGCAGGAGGGATTGGTTGGGGCCCCAGGAAAACGTTTGGATTTTATCCTAAGAATGATGAGAAACCTATTTCGGGGTTTTAAGTGATTGAGTGGAGAAGTGATATACTGTGGCCTGGGTCCAATTCAGTTGGGAGGCAGTTGAAGTTTTCCAGGTGAGAGATGATGGAGGCCTGGTCTTAGAAGCAGGAGGCTTCCAAGAACAAAAAAAAAAAATGGTGCTGCCCCTCATTCATTTATCCCGTGAATAACTGAATAACTGACACTATTAACTGAGTGTCAGTTACGTGCCACGTACTGTTCTAACTGCCAGTAGTACAGTCATGAACAAAGTCTACCTCATGCATGGAGCTACAATCGGCGTATGAATGAGACATAAATGAATATGATGAGACACACACACTACTCTTTTATGACCACAATGATGCTAACCTCCCCAATTCATCTTCTGGAAGGAGGGGTCCACCCAGGGGGGCAGGCGTTGTTCGGGCCAACCTCCCCAGTGCATAGGGTCAGTGCATATCTCTGACCCCAGTCATGATAATAGCATGCTTGGGTCCCAAGAGCCAGTTTTCTGATCTCCAGAAGCCCTTCTCCCAGCTGTCCCCTCCCCCACTGACAGATACAAGAAAGGGACTGATTCAAAGCTACTCAAAGCCAGGGTCACAAACTCAAATGTGTAGAGGGGAAGATTATGGTTATTATCAGCCTTATGCTGCATGCACAGAGGTTATCTGGTGCTAGAAGGTGAATTCACAGAGACCCCTTGTTCTGAGGAACACCGACCTCCACAGTGACGGCAGCTCTGGGTTCTATGGCAGTGGTTTTCCACGTATGGTTTTTGACAACCCACGTCCCAGTGACAGAAAGAAAACCGAAGCATGCCAGGGCTTCCCTTTGTTTCTGTGGGCCCCTGACCTGCAGTTTCATGGTCTTTTATTTTTACACAGGGCAGAGGTCTGTGTAGAAACTCAAGACAACTTAAGTTCATATATGCAAGTCTATGTGCCTTGAATGCGGGCCAGCAGATCTGTCCGCAAGGGAAGCCCCTGCTGGTGGAGAGAGAGCAGAGACCTCGACCCCGGGAAGGGAAATGGCACTGCGCGTGCCCAGCTGTTTGTGGGCGTGCTGAAATGCAGGTCGTGGGATTTTCATGTGGAAATCCCCATTTTTAAATGTTGGCAACGAAGTCCATTTTTTTTTAAAGAGTGTCATTTGTAATCTTCTGTGGGCTGGATGCTTCCTTATCTTTTCCAAGGCTGTCCTGCAAAACCTACTTCTGGCACCTACTTTTCCTCCCTTTCCTCCCCCTGCCAAGTCCCCTAGTCCCTCCTTCTGTCCAACAGAAGTGACTCCAAATTGGCCAGAATGTTCTTGCATTTATGGAAAAGTTTTTACATTTATGGAAAAGTTCCATACACAAGTGAGTCTGTATACACAGGATTTTATGGAGGGAAAAGTTTTCAGCTGGTGGTGGCAACAGTAACCACAAGTAAGATGCTGTTGTAAATGTTGCTTCTTCAGGGAAAGAAATTTCTGAATGCCAGTCAACTTACAAACGCATGTTATGGAACACAAACATTTAGTTTATTAGAAGTAAGAGAACGAAAGTATGTGCAAATGTCTCATGTATATTATACACAGTACATATATATTTTTCTTAGAAATTATCAGAGACTTTTTCCTGCATCAAATGATGAGGACTATCTAAAGCAAAAAAGAAAGAAAGGAAGAAAAAGAGAAAGAAAATATATTCTGCATGGATATTTGTCAACATATTATAATAAGCAATTACATAAGCAGGTGCTTCTAATTTGGCATTATATAGCTTTAGATTACATTTTAAATTAAATATAAGTTTTAGGAAGGAAAATATTTTTTGTACCTTCATAGTTGAAATCTTTTGCTTTCTAAAAATCAGGGTGTGTTCTTCTAAAAGAAGTATTCTATTTGATCAACAACACCTACTATATTTGTTCCTTACAGTTTTGTAAATTTCTTTTACACACAGTATCCTTATAGTCACTTTCTCATTTTTACTTATATCCTCAAAAACATCTCTGAGAGGCAGAAAAAAGAAACAGGTTTTAATGAAATGTGGCTCAGTTGGTAGGGATTGTCCAACAGAGCAAAGGGTAGCTGGTTCGATTCCCAGTCAGGGTACATGCCTAGATTGTGGGTTCAGTCCCCGGTCAGGGTGCACACAAGAGGCAACTGATCGATGTTTCTCTCTCACATCAGTGTTTGTCTCCCTTCCTTTCTCCCTTTGAGAGAGAAGGGAAGGAAGGGAGGGAGAAAATGAGGGAGGAAGAGTGAAAGGGAGAAAAAAAAGACCGAGAGAGAAATAGAGAAAGAAAAAAAGAAAAGGGAAATAAACGAAGGACTTGGTGCAGCGCCTACACTTAATAATCATACAACATGTCAATAATCATTATTGCTATGAGTAATAATATCACTGGTGTTGCCATAAGCCTGACTGACAATTGCAGAAACTGAGTTTTAAGTAACTGAAGTCCACTATGATTATAAAACTAATAAGTTAAACTTATTAAGACACAGTTCTACAGACCTAAACTTGATAGCCTTTCATTTATGATAATAAACAGCAAAAAAACAAAAAGAACCCTTTGTTATTAGAGCACCTATTTGTGTACTGAGTGCACTGCACATTTTTTTGCAAGTACTATGTGAGGTTTTATCTCACACATGAAGAAGCTGGAACTAGTATGGGGATAAATCACTTATCAAGGTCGCATTGCAAGTAAGTGACAAAGTCAAACAGTGCTCCTTGGTTTGAAGCCAAGGTCCCTGACCTTCTTACAGAGTCAGCCTCCCAATACACTGTATCTAATTTTGGTGCTTGCAAGGAACAAATATTTTAGTGTTAACTGATAGTAAGCATTTGAGAGTTTGTGTCACTAAGAAAGTAGTCTTCGTTTTGTAAAACTGCCAGCTAAAGTAGGAGAAAGCAGTCATCTTAAATATTGCACCATGGGTAAAATTCACTCTATAGGATGTGAGTGGGCTTTGAGGATTATGGTGGGAATGACTGATGAATTCATACCTCCCTCATACGTGGCCTGTCACATTAAAAACAGTACAGTTCTGATGTCACAGATGAATGGAGAAAACATAAATGATGGATATAGGAAAGTGTCAGTTTGGATTAGGTTTAGCTGTGAGTAACAAAAACACCACCAATATACCAGTGCCTCAAGCCAGATAGAATTTTAGTTCTCGTGCATGTAAGAGAAGTGTGGAGGTCAGGGGTATAAGGCAGTTTTAAGATGCCTGAAGATTTTTATCTGTCTTGCTGCCCTATCATCCTTGATACATGGCTTTCTGCCTCATGGTCCAGACTGGCTGCTTAGATACATTGTAATGTGTCTGCTATCACAGATACTGGCTGCTATCACATTGCAATCCAGCCAGTAGGAAGGAGGACGGGCACACACATCTCCCTTCCTTTAAGGACACTTTCCCTCTTTGCTTATATCCAGTTAGCCAGAATGGAGTCCCAAGTTTATGACCTCACACGTCTGATTGTGAATGACCCTGGAAAATGTGGTCTTATTCTGGGGTCTGGGTGAAGGGGTTTTCTGCCAGTAAAGAAGAGGGAGAGAACAGGTGTTTGGGGGCTAGTAAAGTCTGCCACGGGAAGAATGTAAAAGAGATAACCATGTGACAGAGAGAGACTGCCTCCTGTCCAGCCTCCACTCCAGCACGCTTTATGTGTCCTTTGCCTGGGACAGGAATCCTGGAACAGCTGTGCAGGTGTGGACCCTATGCTTTTACTCTAAGTACCTGCCTTTGAGAGTGAGTAATAGATATATTTAGGATCCCATGTATTTAAAAAAAGCAAAGATGATAATAACCTTCTTTTCAGTAGCTTCTTTGCACACTCCCTTGCTACAAATAGGACTCACCAAAGAAATTACATCACTAATGAATCAGTAGCTCCAAATCTACAATTACCTTCAGAAATATGCGGCTTCCATTTGAAGGTCTGAGCAACCTGACATAGACAAAGACAGCATGAGGGACATGAATTTCAAAGTTCTCGTGATCTGCTCTCATCAGCACACCGAGACCCAGGGGATCTTGTTGTACATGGGAAGCAGAAATACGCATTGGGGAGCGTGTTTAGGAAGCTGGCTGCTTTTCTGTCACGGTGCTCTTTTCTCCCATGGATACTGAAATGCTCCTAATGGCTATTTTTATTGCCAAACTCATCACAGATGTAATTACGCAAACTTCAGAGCAACTGAGAAAGGTAGCCTTTCTTCATTCTCATTTTGCATAGAAGCTCAGAGACAAAAATGATAACTAGTAAAGGCAATTGCTGAGATTTGAACTTGGGTCTGATGAACTCTAAAACTCATACCCTTTATCACCATAGCCTCTCCTCTGTAAAAAATATGAGAAGGTGCAAGGATCCCTTTAGTGTTTCTTTTTGTGTAATAACCTAAGGAAAGAAATGCAGTCGACTTTCCTGGTCCCTGGAGTTGTATGAAGGCGCTCTTGACCCCCTCGTTGGCCCCTTACTGAACTAATGGACTATAGGTAACACCCTACAGTGAGCTATAGGAAATTGCCACGGTTTTAGAGCTGTGGGGATGTAGACTGCTTAGGGCTGAGCAGGGGAGGGAGGTCAGTAGCAAAGAGCTGAAGCCATTGTTCTCTCTCCAGTTTGCTGCTTTTCATACATCTGCTTTCACCACTCTCCTGGGTGTTTTGGTTTTTTGCAGTCACCTGTATTTTATAGCTGTTCCTCCACACCTGGTAGTTGCCAGGTGACAGTCTCCATCTCTAGGGCTTTGGGTTTTTCATCTTCATGGGGGAAGGGGGGAAGGAAAGAGAGGTGTGTGTGTGTGTGTGTGTGTGTGTGTGTGTGCATGCTCAGGGCAGAGGGGAGAGAAAGGGAGAGATATTGATTGCTGTTTAAAAGGGCTCTATGAGAAAAGCAAATAAACTTCTTTCCCAGTCATCCTCAGCAAATTTCTCTTCAATCCCTATTGATCCAAATAGAGATCATGTGTTTATCCCTGAACCAATACATGGTGTGAGGGTGGGGGCGTTGGGAGATGCAAATTAATTTAGGCTGAGCCAGAGATCCTATCCCCAGATGGACTTCCCCCGGGGCACCTGGGGTTGGCAAGAGCAGCGGAGGGTACCCAAAGAAAAGTTAAGGTTGTACTGAAAGAATGAAGGGGGTTGGAAAAGCACCGGCGGTGTCTTAGACTTTCCCTCTTGTGAGCGTCAGCCCCTACCCGTCCTCACGGCACCCCAGAGCTGGGCTGTTAGCGGACTCATGACTTTTGGAGGGCTGCTGACCCCTAGTGTTTGGAGTACAGCATTGGACGGAGAACCCAGAGATTTGGGTTAACCTTGGAAACAAAAACCCCAAGACCTGTGCCAACCCCTCACGCACAGTGAGAGTGTAAACAAAACAGAACTTCTAGAAGTGCTTTACACGAGTTTAATTAGAAACCTTACAAAGACCTTTTGAGACCCAGCACACAGGCCCTCGCTGACCTTATAGGCTGTACTCTCAGAGAGCGCTCTGTGACCCTTGTCTTGCCTGGAAATAGTCTTCCCAAGTGTGTCTTCCTCCTTGGACAGAGGGTGTGCTCTCTGTGGGTGTGGCCTGTGTGCAAAGCCCCATCCCCTCACACTGAGGACCCGGACGCTGAGTGGATACTGGTGTGAGTGAATGAGGAGCCCAGACACCACTCCTTCCCTAGCTACGACTTTCACTAATAAATGCCAAGTACATCAGCCTAACTGTACACACACACACACACACACACACATACACACACGCATGCACACACAAACTGTTCTGTTTGGAATATGTGCACATAAATATGAAATTATTCATAATATTATTCATGTTATTCATATTATGTGAATTATAATGTGAATAATATAAAATTATTCATATTATTCAACAACCCGTAACATACATTTGGGATGCAGAATAGCCCCCCACCGCACCGCATGGGGGACTGCAGAGAAGGCTCTCCCTGGGCAGGGCATTTCATTGTAACCCAGTCACCCAGGCCTGATACTTACAAGCTCTGCTTCGAGCTGTGGGCGAAGCTGTGCTGGGAGGGGACCTTCTTTGGGCTGTGCATTTGGGGCAACAGGACACTTCCTGTGTTCTGTGCTTTGGTTTGGAGAGGAAAGGCAGGAACATGGTAATTACAATCTAAGATGACTCTCAGGAAAATAGAGAATAAAGTTTTTGTGATATTTTTGCTGTCAGTTGACTTCTAATTCAATTGGCAGCTCGCAGGGTAAGATATTGCGCACAAACCCCTCAGGAGAAATGAACTGAGATTAGCTGTGCAGGGCATGGAAGGACAGATAGGATTTCTCAGTCGATCTGGGGAAGAGTTCTGGGAAAGGCGGCAGCCACAGCTGTAGAAGTCCCCACAGCTGTTCAGTTTGGCCGGCTGAGCCGCTGATCGCGGAGGGAAGAGAGCCGCTTCCACCCAGGGCCTCTCGGGACGAGCGGCCTGTGAGCCCTCCTCTGGGAAAGCGGTCACACGCCGGCTTTCTCTTGCCCTTTTCACGGGAAGGAGAAAAATAGGCAGGTAGCTATCATAATAAATTTGCCAGATGGGTCATGGGATGTGAAAAATTAAATCACCCATAACAAAGTACCAGGAAAAGCCAGCTGTATCACTGTATCCTAAAGTATTGAATCAATTTTGCCAACCTGCTTGTCTCCAGTAAAGGAAATGCTGTTTATTTTCTGTAAGTTGTCTCTTTATTGTAAAATGACATTTACCATCATCATTAATACAATTTTGGTATTTTGCAGAGAACAAAGATAGATACTCACTATTTATTCTAACTTTCAGTTGACAAATTTTACAGCTCTGCTTCAGATTTCATTCTTCTCTGAGACCCATAGTGTTTTTATAGAAATACAGATTTTACTCAGTCAGTGTTTAACCAAGACTTTAAAAGCTACTGAAGTTGCAAACCAATCCCAATCGGCCAGTTTGAAGAGTCTCCTATTTTAAGCTGTATTTGTGCTTCAGAGAGAAGGTGCTGGAAGAGGCCCCCTGGGGGCTTCATGGAAATGATCTGTGAATAACGGGCAAGTAATGGATGGCCCGGGGTTCACACCAGCAGGCCCACCTGCGCACCTGCTTTCATGAGCCCTTGATGCACCCCCACATTTTTTAAATGTGCCAAGTACAAACATTTGGTTGGTGTGCTTTTCTAAGTGCTCTCTCTGGTTCTGTAAAAGAAGAATCAGCTATTTGAAGGCTACAACACTGGGTACAAAAATACAAGTATTTTTAGAGTGTTGCTCTCCACAAGTTCACTCTTATTTTCTGTGAGTATTTCTGTGTTTTGCTTTGTTTGCTCCTCCCCTCCTACCCCTACCCCACACTATAAATTGTGTGTATAGGAGAGAAAACAAAGCAAACAAAAGCAAAACAAAAGCAATCCCGTGCATTGAATAGATGGGATCTTATTAGGAATTCTCTTGAGAAAAAGTCTCAGCCTGAGCAATGGGGGAAACCATGGCTGGAGAACTCTTGAGAGAGCTGTTTAATTTTGGCGAGAAAACCATGAGAGGGCTTCTCCTTTGCCGGGTGACCGAGGCTCCACTGCCTCTCTGCAGAGGTGGGTGAAGGAGGGAAACCAATGCACGGGTTAGCGCTTTACACCTGCTGTCTTGTTAAGTCCTCCCACAGAAATCCTTTGACGCAGGTTCGAGGTGCATTATTTTTCTCCTAGTACAGGTGAGGAAATTGGGTCTTAGATAAGTTAAGACTTTTGTTCAAGGCACAGTTAGTAGAGGGTGTGTCCTCGTTTTGAATCCAGGCATTTCCAAGCTCAAGGACCCTTTCTATTATACTAAATGGCTCACCTCTCAAGTTTTTGTATTAGAAATAAAGATACGAACAGCAGTGAACATTTGTTTAGTTTAGTATTTCCTAACAGAGTAACAGACAGTTTCTCTGGACTCTGTGTGTTTTCACTGAGAATTTGATCGTTTTAGTTTTCATTTTGGTCAGAAGCTGTTCAGGGTGTCCAGCCCATGGCCCACAGGCTACATGTGGCCTGGGGTGGCTATGAATGTGGCCCAACACAAAACTGTAAATTCACTTAAAACATTATGAGGATTTTTTTGTGATTACGTGTCTCAATTTAATGTGTGGCCCAAGACAACTCTTCTTCTTCCATTTTGGCCCAGAGACCCCAAAAGTTTGGGCACCCCTGCTGAGATCGTCTGGGTGATTCCTTTATAACTGACTACTGCTCTGTTACGTGGGTGATGCTGGTTCTATTTGTGTTTATAGTGACAAGAAGCATTTCTCCATCGCAGAGATCGCTGGCTGTTCTACTCAATATGCACTTTTCCTCTATTCCTTCTTAACAGAACACTTATTTGACTACAGGTAGTAGTTAGCATTCCTACATTACCCAGACTCCCTTGAAGTTAAGAATGGTCATGTGATACTGTTGTAGCCAATGATATTGAAGAGTTATTAGGCTGGGCTTCCCAGAGAGACTTGTAAGGGTGGCTGACCTAGCAGGTTGATGCCTTTTGCACTGTTCTTCCTTTTCTAGCCTGGAAGAAAGTCAAGTTATGACTACGAAGGCAAGAACACGTGCTAGGGATGGCTAAAGATGGAGAGTCTGGGTCTCCAATGACTATAAAAAGCATCATAATAGCCCTGGACTTGGCTATCTATATAGACAGCTCATTATGTGGGAACAACAAGTTCCCTAATTTTTAAAATAGCTTTATCCCTGACCAGTGTGGCTCAGTTGGACGTCGTTCCACAAACCAAAAGGTCACTGGTTTAATTCCCAGTCAGGACACATGCTTGGGTTGCAGGTTTGGACCCTGCTCAGGATGCATAGGAGAGGCAACTTATCTATGTTTCCCCCTCTCCTTTTCCCTCCCTTCCCCTCTCTCGAAAAATAAATAAAATCTTTTAAAAATAGCTTTATTGAGATATAATTTACCTATCATAAAATTTGCCTGTTTTAAGTGTACAATTCAATGATTTTCAGTAAATTTTCAGAGTTGTGCAAACATCACTACATTGCAAATTTAGGAAATTTTCATCACCCTCAAAAGTTCTTGCCTGCCCATTGGCCATCAATTCCCAGTCCCACTCCCAACCCTGGCAACTACTACTCACTACTGTCTGCCTCTATAAATTTGACTTTTCTGGGAATTTCATATAAGTGGGAGCAACAATATATAACCTTTTACATCTGGCTTCTTCACTGACTTACTGTTTTTGAGGTCCACTCAGGTGGTAGCATATATTAGTAGTTCACTCCTTATTTCTGAACACTGTTCTGTTTTATGGGTATCCCTCATTTTGTTTATCCATTCACCAGTGGGTGAACATGTGAATTATTTCCATTCTTTTCATATTATAAATAGTGCTGCTATGAACACATATACATCTTCATGATACAAGTATGTTGATTTCCTGTGGGTAGATATTTTGGAGTGGAATTGCAAGATTATATGGTAAATTTAGGTTTGATTTTTTTTGTTTTTAAGAAACTGCAAAGCTGTTTTTCAAAGTGGCTGCACCTTCTTACCTTCCCACCAGCAATGTGTGAGGTTAACAGTTTTTCCGTATTTTCACCAATAATTATTTTGTCTTTTTTATTATACTCATTCTAACAAATAATATCTCATTGTTCTTTTAATTTGCATTTCCTTGGTGATTAATGATGCTGAACATCTTTTGATGGCCTTATTATCCCATTTTAAAATTGGTTTGTCTTCTTATTTACTTGTAAGTGATCATTATATGTATTCTGGATATAAATCCATTATCAGGAATAATATTTGCACATATTCTCTTCCAAGCTGAGGTTTATGTTTTCATTTTATTATTGATAATTCTTCAAGCACAGAGGGTTTTTTTGTGAACTCTGTTTTTTCATTTTTTTCCTTTTATGAATCATAGATGTTATATCCAATTACTCTGTCTAACCCAAGATCACAAAAAGCCTTTTATATTTTCTTCTAGAATTTTTATACTTTTAGCCCTGACATTAGTTGATGATCAATTTTGAGTCCATTTTTATATATGATAGAAGTTAGGCATATAAATTTATCTTTTTACATGCAGGTACCCAGTTGTCCCAGAACTGCTTGTTGAAAAGACTGTCCTTTCCCCCATTGAATTATGTTGGCACCTTTGTCAAAAATCAATGGGTTATAAATGTAAGGGTTCATTTCTGGATTCTCAGTTCTGTTCCATTTATCTATATGTCTATCCATATGCCCATACCACACTCTCTTGATTAATGTATCTTTACAGTATGCTTTGAAATCAGGAAGTGTAAGTTCTCCAACTTTGTGCTTTTTCCAGATTGTTTTAGCTTTCCTGAACCTTTTGCAGTTCCATATAAAATTTAGGATCAGCTTGTCAATTTCTGCCAGTGAAATTTTGATAGGAATTGTGTTGAATCTCCAGGTTTGAGGAAAACTGCCTACCTTAATAATAGTGAATGTTCTAATCCATGAATATAGAATATCTCTCCATTTATTTAGGTTTTACTTAATTTCTCTCAGCAATATTTAGTTTTTAGTGTATAAGTCATATACTTCTTTTGTTCCTTAATTTTTAAGGTCACGTTTTATGGACTTTCCTCTGCTGAATTAAAATCCTGATATATGTTCTAATTGACACATAAAATAGAAAATTAAAGTAATGGAAGTGGATTTAAGATATATAAGTGATATTTTTATGTGAAGTTCAAATGATGTCATGGTGCATTGTACAAATGATCAGTTTTACAGTGAAGAAAATGGAAAAAGGTCTTGAAAAGACACAATTACTGCAAGGCACACAGATTATAGTCATATCCGACCCAAATGAACCTTTGCTTTACAGTTACTACCACATGCAGAATAACCAATAAATCAACATCATCTGTCACCTTAACTCAGTCATTTGTTCACTGAAATTGATTGTATATTATTCTCGTTTTTATTTATTTGTAAGTCAGTGTTTTATAAGTGTGATCAGCATGAAGAATTTTTAACTAGTTTTACACTTACTGGGCCCATACTTTTTCCCTTTCATGGGTATCTAGTACTCAACACTGGAAAACATTGGTTTTAGTTTATTAATTTGCAAAGCATTTTCAGTTCACCCCAGGGTTCACAGCAACCCTGGGGCTCCGGTAAAATAAGGATTTTATTATCCCCATATTATAGACGATGAAACTAAGATTTACAGAAATTAAATGATGCATATGATTTTATCCATTTATTGGTGGTAATGCTGGGATTTAAAGTAGGAATTTCAGGTTCCAAATCCCTTATTTTTTTTCTATTCCATATATTATGAATCACTTTCTTACATCCTATTAAGGATACGAGAGAAATATAAAACTTTGGGGGGCTTTGCAATTTAGGTAGAACCCATAAACATGCTCAAGTAAATTTAGTATAATAGAGCCCACAGCACAGACCCTGCGTTCTGTTGGCATCTGCAGAATGCAGGCCAGTATATGGACCTGAGTAACTGAGTAGGAAGCATGACCTGAACAAGGTACAGGAAGGACGGTCACTGTCAGGCAGCCTAGATCAATGATACCACCCCACCCCCTCATCAGAAGTGAAGCACCCACCCACCCTACCCCCAGCTGCTGGGAATGTTGACAACTGACAGTTCTCCCATGAGCTCTCTCTAGGGACAGCCCAAGGCCACGCCCCCTTAGGGGCAGCCTCTATTCAATGTCTGACCTGGACCCTTTCTCCCAGCTTGGGTCAACTCTGAAGGGCCAGCCAGCTTCAGAGCTTCCCTCAGGATCAATGAGGCCTTTGCTGTAGCAGCCTCAGAATTCAGCTTCTCCCTCTGCCCCCTATTACATCCTTTGTTCCCTCAAAGGTGTTCATTCCCAGAGCACTTCTCGGTCAAGTTCCAGCTGGTGACTTCACCTTTCAGCCTGCTTCCTGGGGGACCAACCTGCACCTAATGATCTGTAAGGTCTCCAGGCAGTAGAGACAGCAGGAACAAAGGCCTAGACGCCAAAATTTCTTTCAGGGGTGTGACTGAGAATAAACAAAATAGAGTTGTTTTAAAATGCCTAGAAAAGGGGGGCTAATGGCAGAGGATGTTGAAAGACAAGATGAGATATTAGCCTTGAAAGAACATTGCGGAAAGCCTTGGCTGGCCCACGTGCTGTATAGCTGGCACGCAGTGAGAATATTGGAGCTGACCCTGACGTTCCTTGGTAAAGAGGATGCTTAACCCAGACATGTCAGCCTTGACCTTGAACACTTATTCATCCATCCATCCATCCATCAGTGATCCTGTGAAATGGGCCCTGAAGCTGGAAAGGGAAGATCTGAATTTAAGATCTTCCTTGCTAACTTTTAAAAATCATCTGTGTGATTTTAGAGCTTCTGTTCCTCATTTGGAAATGGGGTATGTCTTGAAGATTAAAATATTCCTGATTTTAGGGTCATTTCATTAGTGTCATGTGACAGAAGGATTCCATAGCCAAAAGAACTCTGGATAACACTGGGCTAAGCTCAGCTAAATGAATGCCTCTACTGGAGGATTTCACAGTCTTTAACACACTGCTCTGCCTTTGATTTCAGAGAGGGGGATGTAATCACAATCATCTTAACGCACCAGGAAGACTTTTCCTCACTCCCAACACCTTCCAGGGAGCATCTAATGGGTTTGCCCTGCTGGAATCGTTTTGAGAAACCCTGGCCTATCACAGAGTAGGCAGTTAGTAGAGAATAAACTGGATTCTGTTGATCACCATGGTCTGTCCTGCCTTGACCTTAAACTAAGTTAAGAATCTCTCAGAAATATGTTGAGACTTCCCAGTGACTCTGGTACTCAAGATCAGTGTGGGCTCACTTACGTAAATTTAGTGAGATGTGATTCACTTCAAGGATGCCTCCAAATCATGATATGTCCTTGAAAGAATGAAAGTCTCTCAAGCCTTTAGATGAAAGGGAAGCATGCACACATTCTCTGTTGTGCTGACACATGGTGGCTGCCTCGTGGGGCAGAGCAACGTGTTAAGAAGGATGCCAAAGCTGTGCCTGGCTGTGTAAGCAAGAGTGTGCCAGTAAATTAGTAATGTTGTCCATTAACACAGCATTCGCCACCTTTATTTTAGACCAGGGTTAAATTTAACTTATATATTCATTTATTTTTTGAAGACAGTGAGAGAATAAATTAATTAATTATGTAAATAAATTATATAAGCCGTCTCATGTGCATGTTCAAAACTAACTCACCATCATCTTCTCCAACTTAAGTCTGTGCCCATCCCTTTATCTCAGATCGTGATGGCGGCCTCCGCCAGCACCTCTGTCACTCCTCCCTGTCCTCGTTTTCTGTAACCAATCAGTCACCAAGTCTTGCTAACTTTACCTTTCAACTGGGTCTCATATCACCCCTCTCCCATCACAGCTACCACCCCAATTCCACAACTGCTTCAAACTCACACCCCAACCGCTACAGCCTTCCTCACCTGGTCCTCCAGTCCTGCACCCTTTAAGTCTTTCCCCAGTTGACCTACCTGTCTACCTATCCAGGTGGGCCCCCTTAACAAACCCTTTAATGACTTCTTTGGGATAAAGCCTAGATTTGGCTGTAGAGAATTCCCCCATCTGGGTCCCACTTACTTACCGTGGTCTCATTTCTTGCTATTCCCTGTGCTCTAGCAAAACTGATCCGCTGAACCACCTAATTCACACTGTTTCCAGTTTCCATGCCTTTGATTTTGCTGCCCCTTTGCCTGAAGTGTCTTCTCCACCCTGCCCACTCTGGTCCTTCACCTGCCCAGTGAGTGCCTCCTCATCGCTGAAACTCAGCTCCGCCATCACCTGCTGCACAAAATTGTTCCTGACCCTCTTTCCTCTGGACATGGTCAGGTGCTCTAACCAACGATATCGTCGTGTTATGTGTAAATAGTACATGTCTGTAATGTGTAGTGTAATTTGCCTGTTTCCATGTCAGTCTGCACCTTGAGAGTGGGGGTGTGTCTTATTTAATTCCTATCCTTTGTTTCTATCAACAAGCCTGCTTTATCTTAAGCATTCAGTGGATATATGTGGACCAAGGGAAGGAATTAAATATCTGTGATGAATAAAACTAGGCTAGCAGCATCCCAGGACATCAAGGATATAACCCATGCTCAGGTAAGGAATCCTCTTTGCAGATTAGGAATGATTGCCATGCAGGGCAGGTGAGGTCTGAAAGGGAAGGCAAGTGACAGGGTATCCGGGAGTCATTGGTGACAGCAGGACCCAGCAGATTCTCGTAACCTGGAGTGTCACATAAAGCAATGTGGACACAGAGCAGTGTCTGGTTTCTGGGGCAAGAAAACCACTCTAGGAAGGGCTTCGCTGGTTGGAAAGTAATTTTCCCACTTCGTGTGGCCATCCTGGGTGTTTGCCCATATCTGTACCTCTGTGCCCAACTTTTTATTAAAAATGCCTACAATTTGGCTTGTTTTCCCCATGGATTTTATCCCTAGATTTCCCCATGGGTAAAAAGAACACCTCAGTACTGATTAAATCAGATTTAAGTTAACCCGTGTGACCAATGGTGAGGTACCGACTAGATTAATACATCCTTTCAACTAAAGCTTTTCTGTGACAACAGAGGAGGAATTGAGGGTAACCTGTCACCTTGCAGTTAAACTCCTCACTGTCCTTTTGTCACTGTGTACTTAGTGCAGGACTTGAGCCAGTCCTAGCCTCTAGGCCTTGGTTTTGAGTGTCCTCAGAAGTACAGTCTTCCAGATGCTCTCTAGTGCCCTCTTTGTTTTGAGTTGCCCTTTTATACACAACACCCACAGGGTGCTACAGTCCAAGAACCTAAACTTAAATCAGGGTGCCATCCCCTCGTACTCATCTGGTGGTGAGATCTTTGAATGCAACTGCATTTAAAGGCCTAGACATACAGACAACCACTCGGTAGTGATCAGCCAAGGAGTGTTTACAAAGTCCAAGTCTGTCCCCCTCAAGTCGAACAGGAGTGTGTGTAAAAGACTGAGCTGCAGCCGTGTGGGAATTTCACGCCTCACATGCCAAGGCGGAAGCCTCAGTGCTCTCTCCTTGCAGCCCCTAAAGGGCCGTGTCTAGTGCTGAAGTTCTAGACATAAAAAGCAGTTGCAAAGTTGTACACAGTAGCTGGGGGTACTGTCACCTGGGCGTGATAGCAGTGTCAGATTCAAAAACGAAGTGGAAAAACATGTTCAAATAGTGTAGCGAGTCCGATCACTAACAGGCCTCCTGAAGGGCATGTCATGAACTTGCTTCTCTTGTTTCCGGATCACCTAAGCTTCACAGCCCCTTCCCCGGCCAGGGGCAGCGCTGCACCCTGGGCAGAGCACGGCCAGAGAGTCTGCAGGCTTTTGTGTCTGTGTAGTGCAGCCTGAGGGAGGGGCGTGGCCACCGTCAGCCTTCCACCCACGTGATCTCCTGCAGTCCCCGTAACCACGTAACCAGGACGTAATCATGTAACTAAACTGTGAGGGACCCTGAGGCTGGGGAAGCCACACATCCTGCCCTGTGTGGCAGAGGGAGGGTTAGGAGTGGCCATGTGGAGGTCCGACCTTAATCTGTGGAAACACAGTAGGCCCTTTTCTTTCTGGCAGCTTAGGACTTTTCTACATTAATAAAATCATGTTTCATGAAAAATTAATAAGCTTAACTGTATGGTTCTTTTTAAAAAGATTTTATTTATTTTTAGACAGAGGGGAAGGGTGGGAGAGTGGGAGAGAAACATCAGTGTTTGGTTGCCTCTTGCGTGCCCCCTACTGGGGACCTGGCCTGCAACCCAGGCATGTGCCCTGACTGGGAATCGAACCAGAGACGCTTTGCTTCATAGGCCCACACTCAATCCATTGAGCCACACCAGCCAGGGCTAGCTGTATGGTTCTTACCCTCTATCTTAGTTACCAATTGCTTTGTAACATCTTACTAGATCATTTAACAGCCTAAAACAACAATCATTTATTATCTCCAAGTTTCCGATGGTCAGGAATCTGGGAGCTGCTTAGCCGAGGGGTCTGGCTCGGGGTCCCTCGTGAGGTTCAGTCAGATCGTCCGCTGGGGCTGCAGCATAGCAGTTAGACACCCCGTGCTTTACACAGTGATTTCCCTGGTGTTTCCAGTAGCCACCCAGCACCACGCGTAGTTATAGTAACATTATTGACTGTATTCCCTGTGCTGTACTTTTATACCCTGGGGATCTTACGTAACTACCAATCTGTGCTTCATAATCCCTTCACCTTTCCCGCCCAGCCCCCCCACACTCCTCATCACTCTGTTTCTGTATCCGTGAGTCCGTTTTTATTTTGTTTATTTTGTTCGTTAGATTCCATGTTTAAGTGAAAGCATACAGTATGTGTCTTCCTCTGACTTTTTTTCACTTAGCATAATACCCCCTAGGTTCATCCGTGCTGTTACAAATACTAAGATTTCATTATATTTTATGGCTAAGTAATATTCCACTGTATATATGTACCTCAGCTTTTTTGGCCACTCATCTATTGATGGGCACTTGGGCTGCTTCTAGATCTTGACTATTGTAAATAACACTGCAATAAACATAAGGATGCATACATCCTTTCCAGTTAGTGTGTTGGGTTTCTTCGCATATATACCCAGAGTGGAATTGCTACATTGTAAAGCAGTTCCATTTTCAGTTTTTTGAGGAACCTCCATACTGTTTTCTGCAGTGGCTGTACCAGTCTGCATTCCCACCCACGGTGCACTAGGGTGCCCTTTTCCCTACATCCTAGTCAGCACTTACTGTTTGTTGACTTACTGATAGCCTTTCTGACCAGTGTGAGTTGATACCTCACTGTGGTTTTAATTTGCATTTCTTTGATGATTAGTGAGGTTAAACATCTTTTTATATGTCTGTTGGCCATCTGCATGTCCTCTCTGGAGAAGTGTCTATTCAGATCCTCTGCCCATTTTTAGATTGGATTTTTTGCTTTTCTTGTATTGAGTTGTGTGAGTTCTTTATAAAATTTGGGTATTAGGGGGTTGAGGAGTAGTGGAGGGTAAAGAGACAGAAGATGATTTGACTCTGAGTGGCAGGCACACATTGCAATACACAGATCATATCATAGAAGTGTAGCCTTGAAACCTATATAATCTTATTACCCAATATCACCCAATACATTTAATTTAAAAATTGGATAATAACCTCTTATTAGATATACCAGCAAATATGTTCTCCCGTTTACTAGGTTGTCTTTTTGTTTCGTTGGTTTCCTTTGCTGTGCAAAAACATTTTACTTTTATGTAGTCTCATTTGTTTATTTTTTTCTTTTGTTTCCTTTGCCCAAGAAGATATGTCAGGAAAAATATTGGTAAGATAAATGTCAGAGATTTTACCACCTATGTTTTCTTCTAGGAGTTTTGTGATTTTGAGCCTTGCATTTAGGTCTTTAATCCATTTTTGAGTTTATTCTTAAGAAGATGGTCTAGTATTATTTTTCGTATGCATCTGTTCAGTTTTCCTCAATACCATTTATTGAATAAATTGTTTTTACCCAATTGCATGTTCTTGCCTTTTTTGTCATATATTAATTTACTGTACAGGTGTGGGGCTTTTTTTATGGGCTCTCTGTTGCATCCCATTTATCTGTGTGTCTGTTTTTATGTCAGTACCATGCTGTTCTGATTACTGTAAGCTTGTAGCATAGTTTGATATCAGGTAGTGTGATACCTTCAACAATGTTCTCCTTTCTCAAAATTGTTGTGACTCTCCATGGTCTTTTGTGGTTCCATATAAATTTCAGGATTGTTCTAATTCTATCTAAAATGCGGTTGGTGTTTTGATAGGAATTGCTTTGAATCTATAGATTGTTTTGGGTAGTATGGACAACTTAATGTTAACTTTTCCTATCCATGAGCACAGATGTTCCCATTAATTTGTATCTTCTTTGATTTGTTTCTTTAATGTCATATCATTTTCTAAGTACAGGACTTTACCTCCTTGGCTAAATTTATTTCTAGACATTTTACTTTTTGATGCAATTGTAAATGGGATTGGTTCCTTTTTCTTTTTTTAAAAACAGTTTTCTTCTTTTCTATACTCTTAAAAAAAATTTTAGCCGTGGCTGGTGTAGCTCAGTGGATTGAGCGCGGACCTGCGAACCTGAGGATCAAGGTTCGATTCCCAGTCAGGGCATGTGCCTAAGTTGTAGGCCAGTTCTCAGCAAGAGATGCACAAGAGGCAACCATACATTGATATTTTTCTCCCTCTCTCCTTCCCTTCCCTTCTAAAAGATAAATAAATAAAATCTTTTAAAATTTTTTAAATTTTATTTATTTATTTTTAGAGAAGAGGAGAAAGAGAGAGAGAGAAACATCAGTGTGAGGTTGCCCCTTGCATGCACCCTACTGGGGACCTGGCCTGCAATTTAGGCATGTGTCCTGGCTAGGAATCAAACCTGTTACCCTTTCAATCACAGGCCAGCACTCAATTCACTGAGCCACACCAGCCAGGGCTGGAATTGTTTTCTTAGTTTATCTCTCTGATAGTTCATTATTGGTATATAAAAATGCAATGTATTTCTGAGTATTTTGTATTCTGCTCCTTTTTGAATTTATTTATTAGTTCTAGTAGTTTTTGGTGGAATCTTAGTATTCTCTCTATAAAGTATCATGTCATCTGCTAATAATGACAATTTTACTTCTTTCTTTTCAATTTGGACAACTTTTATTTCTTCTTGTCTGCTTGTCGTGGCTAGGACTTCCAGGACTCTGCTGGATAAGAGCAGTGAGAGCAGACATCCCTGTCTTGTTCCTGATCTTAAGAGAAATGCCTTTAGTTTTTCCCCATTGAGTGTGACGTTGGCTGTGGGTGTCCTTTATTGTACTGGGGTATATTCCCTTGATTCCCGCTTTGCTAAGAGTTTTTTTTAAATAAATGGGTACTGTATTTTGTCAAATGGTTTTTCTGTACCTATTGATATGATCAGATGATTTTTAAAAACATCCTCACTCAAGGTAATTTTTTTTTAAAGATTTTATTTATTTATCTTTAGAGAGGAAGGGAAGGAGAGAGGGAGAGAAACATCAATGTATGGTTGCCTTGTGCGTCCCCTGCTGGGAACTGGCCTGCAGGGAACTGGCTTGCAACCCAGGCGTGTGCCCTGACTGGGAATCGAACCGCGATTGTCTGATTCGCAGGCTCAAGGTAATTTTTCATTGCTTTTAGAGAGAAAGGAAGGGAGAGAGGGGAACATCAATTGGTTGACTTCCGTATCTGCCTGGTCTAGGGATTGTACACACCTGAACCAAGGATTGAATCCACAACCTAGGTATGCGCCCTGACTGGGAATCAAACCCACAATCTTTCAGTTATGAAATGATGCTCCAACCATTCACTGGCCAAAGCCATCAGATGATTTTTATCCTTCATTTTGTTTACGTTGTGTATCATGTTAATTGATTTGCAGATGTTGAAGAAACCTTGCATCCTAGGAATAAATTCCATTTGATTATGGTGTATTATCTTTTTAATGTATTGCTGAATTAGGTTTGGTAATATTTTGTTCAGAATTTTTGCATGTATGTTCATCAAGGATATTGGGGTATGATTTTCTTACATTGTAGTGTCTTTATCTGGTTTGGAATCAGGATAATGCAGGCCTCACAATACGAGCTTGAGAGTCTTTCCTCCTCTTGAATTTTTTGGAATGGATTGAGAAGGATAAGTGCTAATTCTTCTTTCAATATTTGATAAAAGTCACTTGTGAAGCAGTCCAGTCCAGGACTTTGTTTGAGGGGTAGGGGTTGATTACTACTTCTGTTTCATTGGTTGTTATCAGTCTGTTCGGATTCTCCGTTTCTTGATTCCATCCTGGAAGATTGCATGTTTCTATCCATTTTGTCCAGATTGTCCAGTCGGTTGGCATATAATCATTTAAAGTATCTTCTTACAATCTTTATATTTCTGTGGTGTCAGTCATCCCTTCTCTCTCATTGCTGATTTTATTTATTTAGGTCCCCTTCATTTTCTTGATGAGTGTAGTTAAAGGTTTATCGATCTGGTTTATCTTTTCAAACAACTAGCTCTGGGTTTTACTGATATTTTGTATTGTTGTTTTAGACTTTATTTTGTTTACTTTCACTCTGATTTTATTATTTCCTTTCTTCTACTCACTTTGGACTTTGTTAATCTTTTTTTTCATTTTTTTAAAATTGATTTTTAGAGAGAGAGGAAGGGGGAGAGAGAGAAACATCAATCTGTGGTTGCACTTATTTATGTATTTGCTGGTTGACTCTTGTATGTGCCCTGACCAGGGGTTGAACCCTCAACCTTGGCACATCGAGATGACACTCCAACCAACTGAGCTACCTGACCAGAGAGGGCTGTGTTATTCTTTTCTACTTCCTTTAGGTGTAAGGATAGATTTTTTTTTTAATGTGAGATTTTTGTTATCTCTTGAGGTAGGCCAGCATCGCTATGAGTTTCCTTCTTAGGACTGCTTTTGCTATGTCCCACGATTTGGGATTATTGTGTTTTCATTTTTATTTATCTCAAAGTAGCTTGTGATTTCTTTCTTGATCTCACTGTAACTTATTCATTGTTCAGTAACGTTATTTAGCCTCCAGGTGTTTGTGTGTTTTTCAGTTTTTTTCTTGTAACTGATTTCTAGTTTCATACCATTGTGGTCAAAGTATATCCTTGATATGATTTCAATCTTGTTCAATTTCATACATATTATTTTACCTGTGGCAAGTGCTATGGAAGAAAATAAAGCAGTGGTGGGCGATGGGGAATGTGGGGCCAGGGAGAAGCATTGAGGAGGGATTAGCGCTCTAGACGGAGTGGTAGGGAAGGCCTCACTGCTAAGGCAACACTTGAGAGGAGATCTGGAGAAGGTATAGGAGCAAGTCATGGGCTCTCTGAGGCAGGAGAGTTTCAAGCAGAAAAAGCAGAAAGTGCAAAGGCTCTGAGGTAAGAGAGGGCTTAGCTTGATCAAGGACTAGTGACGAGAGTTTGGGGCAGGATCTGCGTGAGGGAGAACAGGTCATGTGGGTGCCAGGAGGCAGATATAGCAGCCTCCGTGGGCTCTTGGCAGGGCTTTGGCTTCTCCGCTGAATGAGATGGAGGCTACCAGAGGGTTTTGACAGACCTGAGACGTGATGTAATCAGGTTACCTTTTAGAAGAATGCCTCTGGCTGTTTCTTTGAGGGTAGGCCAAGGTGGGGGAGTTGGAAGGACGGAAGCAGGAAGTCTGGGTAGAAAGCCTTTGCAATAATCTAGGTGCGAGTCGGTGGTGGTTCAGACCAGAACGGTAGCAGTGGAAGTGCTGAGAAGTGCGCAGATGTTGAATATATTTGAAGCTTCAGCCAAAGAGGATTTGCTGGTGGGTTGTGGGGTGAGAGGAAGGGAAGAGTCAATAGTGACCCCCCAAATTTAGGCCTGATTAACTAGAATCATGGGGCTGCCATTTAGTGAAACGGAGACTGGATAGAAGAGTTTGTAAGAGTCAGGGTTTGGGAGACATAGGAGTTCATTTTAGGCATGACAAATTTAAGATACCTATTAAACATGCAAGTGGAAGTGTTGAGTAGGCAGTCCGATAAAGGAATCTGGCGTTCAGGGAATGGTCCAGCTAGAGGTATAAGTTTGGAGTCACCAGTGAGGAGACGGGACGACATTTCTAAGAGAGTGAGTTCCAATCGAGAAGACACCCAAGGACTGGGCCTTGGTGTTCTAGCACAGTGTGGTCCTGTGATGATGGAACTGTTCTGTGTCCACTCTGCCCAGTGCGACAGCCACTAGGCACATGTGGCTCTGAGCACCTAAAACATGATTAGTGCAACTAAGGAATGGAAATTTGAATTTAAATAGCCACAGATAATGGCTATCATATTGGGCAGCTTGGCTCCAGCAGGTAAAAGTGGGGAAATGAGGAGGGATCAGTGGAGGACAGGCCTGTGATGCAGAAAAAGAGCCAGGAGAGAATGTTTTCTCAGAAGCCCTCTGTGCTGAGCACACTCATAAATCTAGTGTGAGGAAGAATGCGTAATTGATCTTGGCATTGAGGAAAGTCTAGCCATTTCAGGGGCATGCAGGAGACAAAGCCTGACTGGAGGGTGTTCAGAAGAGAACAAAGGGCAGAGAGAAATTATAGACAGAAAGTCTACACGGGTCTTTTGGTGTGCGTGGTGGTTGTCTAGGAGAGCGGGATTGAATGGGTTGGGACACAGAGGAGACAGGCCGTGCCAACGACACGCTTGGGCTTAGTGGTCATGAATTTAAAGTGAGGTCAGTTAGTAGGGTTGTGCATTTTCCTCCAGCCACGTACGTCAGCCTGCACAGAGTAGCAAAGAGCTGCATTTACCCACGTTTTGTATTTAACCAAGCGAGGATGATGTGAGAGAGTTGCTGGTTAGAGTGATGGGCCACGGAATCTAAGGTGCATAGAGAGAAAGGGAGTGAAGTAGAAAGGTGAGCGGTGCGTGGGGTGTAGGGCCTAGTGCAGTAGAAGAGTTAGTGGAATTAGAACACTGGAGAGAGTTACTAGAATGATACGGTGAGGTTGCTGGAGAGTAAAAGGCTCGAAGATGAAATTTTGGAAGCGATGAAGTTGTTGGTGATGGCAAGATCAGGATGTGACCTTGGGAGTGGGTACAACTGAGAGAGAATGAAAGAAAGAAATCCAGATATTGGAAGGTAGTAGACATGGAAATTCCCAGGCGTTATAACAGAGCCCACCTCACAGAGCGACTCTCTGAAGCATGAGGCAGAGTAACATGGGAGGAAAGGTGGTTGCAGCTGGGAGGGCTAACTGGGGGTGGTGTGAGGAATCTGATGGAAGGAGCGTCAGAGCCGGCTGTTAGCAGAGAGCAACACTTGTCTGAAACTACGCGAGTACAACTACCCATCTAGAAGGCCCTTGAAATTCTTCTACTGCAAGAGCTGAAAGCTGTAGGGGAGACAGGGTCTTCGGCTTCCTGTTGGAGCAAGATGGTGAAGGTAATGTTCCGAGAGAAGGGCCCACTGAGAAGGCAGCAGAGGAGGTGCTGGGGCCTAAGCGGGGATGTTAGAGCCATATAGGAAGGCGCACAGGTGGATGTGGGTGGCCTGGGAGTTGAGGGAGCAACTAGGAGTAGAAAAGACCTTGAGGTGAGGCTGGATGGTTTCCAAGACAGAAAGTGGGGGTGAGGCTGCTAGCGCTGGAGGCCAGGGAAGTGTTCTGGCCCTGAGCACACAGCTCTCCAGGGCCCTTGGGCCCACAGAAGTGAGGAACCCATGGTCTGAGGAGGATGTGAGTCAGGAAAGAAATCTCATCTAGAATTACAGGATACCCCCCCCCCCCGGTATCCTGTGGTATCTGCATTCCTCAACCTGTTCTTTCTAAATTTGAAGCAGTTGAACTTAAACTCTTCATAGACCTCAGCTTCTTCATCTGTAGTGTGGCCTGGGTCTTCTGCGGGAGCAGGGAAGGAGAGTGATCCGTCAGGGCCAGCTCGGGGCTCAGCAGCTGGCCTGTGGTAGGTGATAGGGAAAGGTGGCTTTCCTCCTCTCTTGCTGGGCAACCTCTTCCATTTCATTTCCTGTCACACTGAGGGAATTTTCGTCTTTTCATTGATATCTACATGCTAAAAATTAAAAAAAAACAAACAAACTTTTTTTCTTCCAAAAACGAAAACCCACATAATTCTCCAACGGAAGGACCGCGTGTCTGGCTCCCTTCTCCCTGCCACCCAGGACCGCCTTCCCTGTGCGGAGCCTCTGCAGCGGCCCCGCGCCCTGGGGCCTCCCAGCTCCTGGCTTCATGCTCGGCCGTCGCCGTCCTGAAATTCTTAACAATTTTTGAATGACAAGTTCCCATTTTCATTTTGCACAGGACCCCACAAGTATGTCTCCGGCCTGTGTTTATTCTAACCCTTAGAAAAGCAAAAAACAGGTAAAACATGACCTTGGAGGAGCTGGGCCATTGACTTATCATCCCATCCATGTGTCAGCATTCCAGTGAAGAGGAGCAGCTTGAACATAATGCAAACACCTTAACTATATCTCTTGTAAATAAGAAAGCAATCGAGTGCATCTAAAACTTTATGAACTCCCAATTTTTAATCACAATTTTTTCAACCTGAAGATGAGCATCACTCTCAGAAGGATTCTTCACTTCTTGTCATTACCCCCAATGTATGAACACATGGAAAATCTAAAAATTATTCTAATTGCAAGTGAAACATGACTGATTATCGTTCATGCCAAGCAGGGTGTGGAGTCCTTCCTTGAGAGCATTTCCTACCTGCTTGTAGGAGCTCTCTTGTTGTCGCCCCTGGAGACATCCATTTCCTGCAGCATGTACACCCAGGAGCAGTAGGCGTGGGGTAGGAAGAGAGTCACACGAGCAGGACAGGTGGGGACACATCCAAGACGGGACCATCATTTATTTGCGGGTAGATGGCCCGGCTGCCCTAGTCCACTCACCATCTAGGAAAAGCAAAGCCCCCGCGTGGATTCAGCCATAAAACCTGGGTTACGGTGGCTGGTACCAGATGAGGCATCCTGGGGGCTTTCTGGATCCATCAGTGCCAGACCTCTGCCCCACCTCAGGATTAATGAATCATGGAGACAGGGCAAGTGAGGACCTCGACCATGGAAACTTCAGTAATTCCCTTACTGTGGAAGTCACAGCCCATGAGGATGCCGTTACATGGAATGGTAAATAGTTTCTACAGATGGAGAGCTTTTGGATTCGAGACTCAAGCCACATCCAGCATTTATTCAAACTTGAGACTACTTTGGGGAAAGCTACCGCCTAGGTTGTAAGTCTATGCTTGTTTTTCATTGTCATTTTTGTTTGCTTTTTTATCTCTAAGAAAGCAAATGTGCTAAATTGTTCCTTCTTTGTGTGTGGTTCTTTTTTTCTCTGTAGCCTGAACCTCCACAGTAGGCAGGCAAATGTAAAAGCATGTCTCAGAAACCCAGTCCACTGTCTCACTGGTAGTTTTTCATCCTATTTTTTTGATCCGAAACAAGTAGGGACACTTTCTCATTCCTTAAATATAAGAATTCTGACATTTCATACTTACCAATATCCTCCTTTCTGGAGTGCCCAAAATGACGATATCAAATTACTTGCTATTTTGCCAGGCTATCCCCAGGAACCAACAATCCATCACATAAGGTAGCAAATTGAGAAGGGGAAACAAACACTACGTCTTTGTTATTTTTTTCTCTTCAACTAATTCTGTTTGCAGTTGGGGGCAGTGGTCTAGTGGACACAGTTTAGGATGTGTTAAGCTATCATGGGGAGCTGTGAATGATTATTTTGCCTGCAGGTCCAGCTGGCAATCTGCAAGGAGAGGGGCCCCTCCGAGGCTGCCAAAGCCACAGTGGTTCGCCATGAGGAGGGAAATGTAGCCAAAGGCCTGGCTGCTGGGCTCTGCGGGGCTCACAAGCCTGCAGCCGGCCCCTGAGCTGTCCCTGTGAAGCTTCCCTCTTGTTCTAGGATGAGGAAGTCACCGCTTGAGCAGCCTAGCCGCAGTGCGGAATTGAACCAATACTAGCTGCTTGTAGGCATGCTTCTGCCCTGGATCCCAAGATCCAGATGCCAGGAAACTTAAAGAATTTCATTCATTGGTTCAAATGTTTATTGAACATCTACTCTATGCCCAGCACTGTGCTAGATGAAGAAAGAAAACAGCCGTGCTAAGTGAATTTGAAGCAGGACATTGTTTAACTGGGGGCTAAGGAAAGGTCTCCAACTGTAACCAAGGGCATTTACTGGGGTGAAAAGGGAGGGATGTTGGAGAAACAACTCGCGAAGGCCCTGAGGTGGGATGATCTTGGCCTTTCCAGGAATCTGAGATGCGGTCCACGTGCCTATAGCTGAGTGAGCGAGATTGTGAGGTTCAAAAGGAGCCTGGAGGATGATAGATCAGGGCCCGGAGGGATTTAGGATGTTGTGGGAAAGGAGCAAGGGGATTCAAGCCAAGATGTGACATAATCTGATTTATGTTTTTATTAGACACATTTTTCATTCACAAAGAAAAACTAAGGCTGCAAGTGCTTAAGTCTTTACAACAATTTGGGAAATAAACCAAGAAGCATGCAACTATCGAAACTATCAAATCAGGGGCAAGCTGGGTGAGTGAATGAGACAAAAATTGTTCTTAATGATGCTTTATAAATTTATGCCATCCAAAATTAGGCTCAAAGGTCCAGTTGCCTCAGCTGTAGTGACATCCCTGCTGGAAAAAATCACTTCTGTCCTTGGGAAATTTGACTTAAAAAACCTTAAAACAAAACACAAGTAGCTTAAACTGTTCTTGTAAGTTTCCACTGCCGTCTGCAGAGCAGATGTGGGCCTCTTCTGCCAGCTACCGGTCCTCACAGTTACGCTGGAGTCAGAGGACGGAGGGAAGCACTGGCGCTGGGGCAGAATGGAGCGTGTTTGTTTTTGCAGTTTTCCTTCTCTTTTGAATGTCAAGATTGCAAAAAGGCCAGCTCTACTGTCCCTTAGCATCATCTCAGGTGAGGAGAGAGCAGAGGTGCTAGTATGAGGTATTGTGCAAGGTCCTGGAACTGGAAAGGGCGCTAATTTCTATCGAGGCTTCTTAGTAAATAATGCAAAAGCCTGAGCACTTACAATAAATGAAGGTTTTGTTGGCCCAACTTATATGTTTCAGAGAGGATGTCTTTGCCCTTCACAAGGAAACACTGGTTACAGAATTTTAGATGGTTTGATATTAATCTGCAGATTAATTTTATTGCTTGTGAACAATCTGTGACTGATTTTAACGCTCCACTCTGAGAATTGAGTTCACCTGTTTGGAGGAGTGTAGTTTCCTAACCAGTGCTTTCATATTCTGAAAGAATTTAGTTTTTTAAAGATGAGAAACAACCTTAATTCAAAAAGCTTTAAGATCAAGCAAGTTAATGACATTATTAAATGATATTCTGGTATCGCTTCTGGGCCTTTTGGCTAAGATCAAGTGTAAATGATATCCTGGCATTTTTCCTATGAAAACTTTTTAGAGCGACGTTTGCTCTCCTACCCTTTAGCAACTAAATCCATTTGAACACCTCTCTGGAGGGGCGAGGATGAGAACAATTACATAGCCATTCCAGAGGGCTGCTCGCCTGGCCCTGGGAAAGAGGACACGCCCGCCCGAGAAAGTCCTGCAGTGCTGAATCCCCTCATGGGCATTCACAGTGCTTCGCCCCTGCTCCTGCACTGAGGGTGGGAAAACAGACTTAAAGACCACTAGGGAGTTTTAATAGTTTCTTAGAGATTATGTTGAGTTTAATCATAAAGTACTGGGTCTCTGCCCAGAGTTCAGTGATGGACTAGGAAAATACATCAGTTGACAGCAGATAGTGTTCAGAAGAAATACACGAATTGTGTCTTTTCATCGTTATTTTGCTTTATTCTGTAAAGTGAGTCTTTTGAAAATAGTAACGCTTTTATAATAAAATAAAATTGTATAATAAACCAGTGATCTGGTGTGTTTAGATTTGGAAATGTTCTTTCACAGTCAACGTAAAAAAAAAAGAAAAAAATCAGTGCCTTGCCATGTGCCCGTGTTTGCTGACTCACTCAGTGCTAATATGTAATATTTTTTGTTTTTGTTTTCATTTTGGTTGTTGCTTATTTGGAAACCTTATATAAAATAAACTTGATGTAAAAATTTTAAAACTAAACAGCTTGAAAGGGAGGGGCAGGGAGCATATGGAGATGACCATTTACGAGTCAGCCCATCTTTAAAATATCATTGAAATGGCAAACAATGGAGCGTACCTAACATTGTTTTTTATTTCCTAAGCCTCTTCATTGTTTAAACTGGTTGAAAAACACAGCTGTCCACTAGAGGTCACCTTTCTTCAAGATAAGGGTCAGTCCCCTTTCCTAATACTCTGTTAATTTGGTTTTTTAAAAAAACCACTACCACCTCAAAGAAATGAACTTAATTTTTTTTTGTCGTCCAGGATTCCAGATATTGCTTTAGCTAAATGCACTCACATTGGTAGGTAAGGCTATGTGGACTACCAAAAACCCAGAGGGGTGGAGGGAGGCAGGCCCCCTACTTCCTGTACACACGTGCACATACGCACACACACATGGTGCTGGTTCTGCCTTGGCCTCTCTTGACAGATGAGCTTATTTTTATTTGGGAAGTCTCGCATTGGCCCTGGCAGGTTATGCGACCCTCACTTTTTCTGCTGCTCCCTGACTCCAAAGTCAGAGACTAAATGGAGACTTAAAGAAATGGTCCCTAAACACTGACATAAATTTGGGGTGAAACTGTGCACACTTCACCCAGATTTATCTCTGAGTCAGTTACTATTTTTCTGCAGTGTGCGGGTCTCAGTCAGCATTGGCCAAAAAATACCATGGGGAGAGGACTAGGATGGTGTCCAATAAACAGGCACTTTGGCAGATTCTATTGAAATATAAACCATCTCATTATTCTAGAGGGAGAAGGAGGCTGCCCTGCCCGCTATACAGTGACTGACGCATCAGGTTTCAACTGTGTCCCTAGAAGAAACCCAGGGTTGCAGGAGGTATTTTTCGAGGCTCATTTGTACCTATTATATGAGCTGCTAAACATCTTGGTCCCAGGTCCACCCCCCAAAATCAAATTGGAAATTAAAGAGTTCTGAGATGTGGAAATAATTCAGAACATGGATACAATTGAGATTGTCTGTGAGACTGTGGGCTTTTGGAGAAACACGGTCCTACAAAGCTGTGGTGACTAGGGTATACCATTTCAGTCCAGCGTGTAGTGATTTATTTCCTCATATCCATGCAAAGTATTTTTCTCCACCTCCCCCCTTTTGCTATTTGTCCTTCCAGCTTAAGACTTTTTTTTACAGTCCTCAAAACTGAGCTTGTAAACGTGTCTTGCCGAAAACCCTTACAAATGAGTGTCCGTGAGACCCAGCTCAATGCCACGCCAGGCGAGTGCTGGGAGCACCTGTTCGGCACATCCCCTCATCCAGCCTAATAGGTGGATTGCAGGACGACTAGGAAATGCCCGGCATATCGAGTGAGAAAGTCTGGTTCTAGATGGATGACCTGTTGTAGGTTGGGGTGTCCTGTGTTATCTTGTTCACAATAAGAAATGTGAGCAGTGGATATATGATGTTAATAAGTCGATTTTGAAATAAATGTCTTACTACTTTGTTTTCAAGCTTCTGATACATTTAATGTAGAATATCGAGAGACTGCAGCATAAGCTATTGAAAACCACTATCAACTATCACATGGAGGGTTAGCAACAGGGGAGTGGGAGAAGGAGAAGGGGGAGAAGGTACAGAGAATAAGTAGCATAGACGGTAGTTAGAAAATAGACATGGGGAGGGCAAGAATAGTATGGGAAATGTAGAATCTAAAGAACTTGTGACACATGGACATGAACTAAAGAGGGGGAAGGTGGGGGAGGGGTGTGCAGGGTGGAGAGGAATGAAGGGGGGGAATAGAACAACTGTAATGTCTTAATAAAATATATTTAAAAAACAAAAAAACCTTTTTCATCCACTTATCTGTGTGAAATAGGATTCTCTTGACACGCCACAAATGGAAGGAAGGAAAGAAGGAAGGAAGGAAGGAAGGAAGGAAGGAAGGAAGGAAGGAAGGAAGGAAGGAAGGAAGGAAGGGTACAGCTGGAATAAGGCTGTAACTGACTTCTTTAAGTTCTGTTTTCAGATGTCTGAGTTTAACACAACAGTCTCATGTTTTCATTGAAGGATGTAAGTGAATAATATAAATTTGAACTACAAATATTTTATATTGATTAAAAACACTTTTGACTGTTTTACACACTGGTTTTCACTTTGAAAGCAGATTCTAATCCTTAAAAAAAAGAAAAGGAAAGAAAGAGTGATAGCCCTTGATTCACAACAGTTTGCTCAGGAAACTTTTTTAAATATCTGAATCAATAAGCACAATTATAACCAGAGTTAGAATAGTCTAACCTCTGAGTAAACGAGTTTACATAGCTTGTAAGACTCTTGGGAAAGCTTCTTATGTATAATTATAAAGATAAAATATTACAACTACTTTTTATCCAGAATTCTCTCCCTTCCCACTTTGGGGGCTCCTAGTATGTGGGAAGAAGTTGTGGGAATATCTTGACACCAAGCATCATTTTCTGTGGGAAATGACCTTGATGCATTGGTAGCCTCCAAGTCCACTACCAGGCACTCTCCCAGGAGTCTCAGACCAGGTTAAGATGCTCAAATCAAAGTTCATTAAATCAATGCATATCAAGAAGCAAGGATAGCGAGGGAATGAGCTGATATATTTAGTGTGATATTCTGATTTGGTCTTCATTCCCATTTCTGGCACAAAGCTCCTAAAATTCTTGGAATTTTCTAAGTGGGAGTAACTTTTGTTATGTTAATGAGGTGGCTTTTGGAAGGTACTTCAGTTTGAGGGCCGGTTGCCAAGGGAACCAAGCACTTGGTCAGAGGGTGGGAACTTCATTCCCAACCCCCAGACTCCTGGGGAGGGGACAGGGCCTGGAGGTCACCTCTACCACCAAAGCCGGTGATTTCATCAATCATGCCTATGAAATGAACTCTCCAGAAAAAGTCTCCAAAAAAAATAATTCTCCAAAAAAGGATGGGATTCAGAGAGCTTTTGGGTGGATGAATGTGTAGAGATTTGAGAAGGGTGGCAGACCGGGAGAGAAAACACAGAAGCTCCTTAATGCATCTCTCTTACCTCTGGCTCTTCCTGAGTTGCAGAAGCACAGAGTGACCACCTGGGTCGCAGTTGAAGTGGGGAGGGAGGCCAGTCATGTGGATTGAGCCCTTACCTGTGCAATCTGGAATCTGACATTTTCTCCAGGTAGATAGTGGCAGAACTGAGTCGAATTGCAGGAGGCCCGGCTAGTGTGCACGAATTGCTCGGTGGTGTAGGAAAACCACCACCTCCACATAATTGGAATTGGTCTCAGTGTAACTGGACCAGCTCCGGGCCGAGGGCTGGCCCTGGCCTAGCAGAGTCTGGACCTTTTGAGTGTCAGGCAACCGCCGGGCTCTTGACTTGGGCGGGAGAAATTTCAAGAACAAGTCAGTAAAAACGAAAGCAAGTTTTATTCAGGTAGAGAAAAATAGGCCAGGAAGGGCGCATAGGGGCCACCGTGAAAGAAGCAGAGGTACCCACCCAAGGGGACGTGGGCACCATGGAGCTGCGCACTGTGGTCAGTAGCTCTTGGGATGTTATGTGTTTTCAGGGGTGGGTTGTTTGTAAGCTGTGTGGCACCAAATTCTGGCTGTGCCTTCTGGTTGGGAGGGGCCTTGTTCCTAACATAGTCCATTCCTGGAGTGTCAAGCTGTTTGTCCCGCTCAGGTTCCCCTTCTACTTGCATCAGTTTTCATTACAATGATGGTGTCAAGAGCTTTGGGGTGGGTTTCTGTTCAATTTTTCCTTCCTCGGAATGACCTGGCTTCAGCCAGTCCTTGTTGTTGCTGACTTCTGTGACCACCGCAGGGGTTTCCCACCATCAACTGTTGCCCTTGATCATGAGTGGAGGTGGGGGCTCTGGTGAGCGGACAGACCTACTAGCTTGCTGGCCTGTGATGTTGGCTCCTACTTCCTCATTCGACTTGTTGGGACTTTTCCCTAACTCCTTTCTCGCCTGCCTCCCCAGAGTCATACTGAGGATATGGTTTGGGAGTGTGCAAGGACCACACTACCTGAGTCTTGGGTTATGCAGCATCTGTACGCCCAGCCTTTCTGCACAACCACCCTCTCTGTCGATGATGCGGTTATGACCTGGAGCAGAGGTTTGAGAAAGGAGGCCCAGTGAGACGGCGGGTGTCTGCTAACGACACACAACTTGCTCTGGCAGAGACGTGGGGGCAAGGCCCTTTGGCTTCCTCTTTAGCTCGTCTCCTCACCTGATAGTAGCTACAGATCGTATTTTTCGGGCAGAGGACACAGAGAGCCAGCATGGTTGTCACCAAAGGGCAGTCATTGTGCCACCTAATCAATATTGAGTGCCTCACGTGGCTTTGGTTATTTTGTGTGCCATGAATAATAGGGGATTCTTTAGTTTTTCGGTTTCTTTCTGTGCTCTTATGCTTGGCACACATGCTTCATCTAGTCTAACACATCCACGTGTTAACTTTTCAATATCTAACACCTCTTGTGAATTCTGCCTCCTTCTGCTTACTCAACTCATTGTCTAAGTCTAACACAGCTACACATACAGTCGGTGTCTGGCAAGCTACTACACATTCACTGCGTATACTTAACACCTCTCCTAAGTTTCATCCATCCCATTTGTTTATCTTGTTCTTCTATAGCATTAATTGAATTTTCCTAGGTAATACAGGAATACCCCCACAAAATCTAAGCTTCCCTCACACTGGTCCAGCCTCTCTGATCTTAGCCAAGCTGGCCTCCCTGTCCTTGAGGTCTATAAGGTCACTGCTTTTTCAGAGACCCAGTCAAGGGTACTCACTCTCTATGCGTCTGCACCTTCCCCCTCTCCCCTGTGAGCTCCTCCTCAATCAGCATTGCTTTGTTGCTTGACTCACCGTATGGAGGCTGCAAGGCTGAGGGAACCCCTCTCCCGTGCTCCTGATACCACTCTGCCCGGACTTGGCTCTTTCAGTTATTTCCCAGCGTCCACCATCAGTTTCTGGCCTGCTCCCTCCCTGCCGCCCACAGAGACATTCGGATGTCCCCTGTCACCAGCCCCAAACACAAACTCTGTAATTCTGTTACCTACTCAAGCTACCACCCTAATGCTCTGTTCATCCACAAACTTGACCAGCTGCTCTCTACTCAGGTCCTCAACTCCTTAACCATTTGTAAGCTGGTTTCCATCCCTACCACGTACTACAGAAATTATCCTTCTGAGGGGAACTAATGGCTTTCTAATAGTCAAAACCAATGGCTTGGGTTGTGTTTCCCTTTCGACCTGTTGGTCTTTTCAGCTTCCCCGCAGTATGTGAGGCCTTTGAGGTGTGTCAGCTTTCTCCCTGACCCCTCGTGACAGTGCCTCCCTCACCTTTTCTGTCTTCTAGAGGCCTCGCAAATTCCTTGGCTTGGGATCTGTTCCTCTGTCTTCAAAGCCAAGCAACCCATTGTGCCTGCTCTTTCTTACACTGCCATCTCTCTGGTTCCTCCTCTTCTGCCCCCTCCTTTTACCTTATAAGGACTCTTGTGACACATTGGACCCACCAGCATAACCCAGGACTGTGTGCCCATTTCAGAGTCAGCTGATCAGTAACCTTCATTGCCCTTCCTATGTGGAGATTAGGATGTGGATATTTTGGGAGCGTCATTTTTTTGCTTACCATAGTGATGACGTCTTTGTTTCTCATTAATTTTTTCCCTATATCTCTTCCTTAATCTAATCCATGTCTACAGTTTCAACAATTCTCCTCTTGCAAAAGACCCCCGTGTTCTGTCTGTTGGCCTGACTTTTCTCGTGAGCCCCTGTTGCCTCCTGTACCTTTGATTTATAACTTTATGGTGAAAAATGAAAGGCCTCGTCACTGCAGCCCTATCCCTCAGCATTAGCTCCTTGTTCTGACTTCCCCGGTTCTTTTTCCAGCACCAGCGTCACTCCAGCAGGGTTCCAAGATCCTCACGATGCCTTGTCTCTCTCACTCCCCCATGTCTCTTCGCCTCCGAGGTGCCTGCAGTTCATTTTTCGGGGGGTCAGGGGATGCACCCCTCTGTCTTTTCCTTCCCATTCCCATCATCATCTCCATTTTTCAGGCCTCCCTTTATTCCTTGGACTGTTGCTATTACCTTTCATTTTAGGAGATGGGGGGGAAAATCCGTCTCTGACCCTTTCCTGAGCAGTGCGTTTCACATGTTATTCTCATTTCATCCTGTTATCAACCCAGTAGACAGGGAATTCATATCCTTAGTTTATAGATGAGGAAACTGAGGCTAAACTAAGCACAATGAGGTGACTTCTTGAAGGTCATAATCATTCATTCATTGAAACATATTTATTGGGAGCTTATGATGTGCCAGGTGCTATTTTAGATGATGGGGGTCATTGTGTTACAGAACAGACTGGGCAGGGGGGCAATTATTGGCCTACCCAGGAATGCCAAAAACTGTTACAGAACACAGACACACACAGGGCAAAGGGCAAGGCCAAATGGGTACGATATACTATTACAGAAAAGACCCCCCACTAGGTTCGATTGTCCACTTAGGAAAGACATCTCTCAGTGCCAGAGATTTGTGAAAAGGAAATGTTTATTTAAAGCTATCCTGGCTTAAAGTAGTGACCTACTGTCTTCATTAAATATCAAAGTCCTTTTGGATACCCACAGATGCCCACAGTGCTTCTTTCTCCCCCTGCCATAATTTAGGGTACCGTAACTCAAAAAAAGAAGTAGGTGTCCGTGATTCAGGTTGCCGGCACCGTCAGCTGTGTTGCCGTCCAGGCAGGATCTCTAATTACTCCAAAGTCATGTGGCACCTTCTCATGGCCCACTGGCAAGTTCTTTCACCCTTCTTCCAGGCAAAGTCTCTTCTGCTTCCCAGGCCACGTGGCCAACGGGAGCACCCCAAAACCACATGGTCCTCTTCTACCAAAGCTGCAGGGGTCTGCACTCTGGCAACACTGTGTGGATCTCCTGCTTCAGGGTGGGTGGGTTGCCACTCTGCCAAAGCCAACTGGTGGTTCTCTGCTAAAGCCGCCTGGTGGTCTCTCCACCCAAGCTGCGGGGGGTCCCCACTTTGGCAAAGCCAAGTGGTTCCCTCACATGGCTCTGGAGGTCCCCACTCTGCCAGGATTGCGTGGCTGTGTCTACCAAAGCTGCAGGGGTCTGCACTCTGGCGAAACCGCGTGCATCTCTCCCCTCAGTGGCTGCTGTGTCTGGGTTTAAATCCCTACACCAGTCTTCCCCTGTAGTTCCATTTCTGACTCCTCCCACAATCGGCTGGCTACACTTGCCAGCAATCCCATATCATTCCAGCTTTCCTGGGCTGCCATAGTGAGTCTGGGCAGGTGTGTCCCCATGTCATGGAGCCAATCATCTCCAAGCTCTCATGGAGGTGCTGTTACTCGGGGGACCTGTCCCCGGTTACATCTTGGAGGGCAGGGTGGGGAGAGTCCCTTTTATTCCCCTGGCCCAGAGCATGGCCACAGCTATTTAACATATCTATTTAACCAGTTAAAAGTTATGGATATGTTAAATGACCATGCCATGGATTAGCTGCAAAGCTGTTGCTGTACAAAAGAGCTCTCAATGGCCCTGCTCCATCTGTCCCTTCCCCCAACTCACACCTGTGTGGGGAAGGGGTAAGGACATCCTAATATTTCCTGGACACCTTGCATTCTGGACCCCATTCCAAATGCCTTTTTGCCCCCCCTTGGCTGCACCCCGTTACAATTGCACTGAATAAACCAACCCAGATCCAAGTTCTGAGGAAACTTACAGTAATCTAGAAACAGAAAAGACAGCCATTTAAGAAGTGAAGCACCAAACCAACAAGACTATTGCAGACTCCTGGTTTACCTCAGCTAAGAGTTTTCTTCCTCTTCTGAATTCCTAGTGAGCAAACAACAAAATCTCTTTGGAGGCACTTAGTTCATCCACTCATCATTATTTGCGTGTATCGCCTTCTTTGTCTTACTGAACTTTTTGAGGGCAGAAACCCTCCTTCACATGGCACATAACGGGAATGTGTTCCAACTACAGGGTTGCACAAATCAAGGGAGATGTTGGGGAAAATACTCTGTGAACCACAAAGATACTGTCTCCGATTCGTTGTCACAAGTGATGCCAACTGTGTCCTTCTCTGGGTGGGTCATTTGAGGACCTAGTTCTCCCTGATGTGAACTGGAGTCGTTCCTTCTGCAGTTCCATTTCTTCCATGTCCCTGTAAAGAAGCAAAACTTAAAGCTATGTAACATTTCTTCCTGCTTTTCCAAACTCCCTAAGGAAAATTTAAAAGATATTGCTGAGGACGATGACTTCCTTGTTCACCTTTCCTACCCCCAGTGACTTCATTTTTTCCCAACATTTCATTAAGAATATTTTCAAGAGGGAAAGTTTTTAGGTGAATACCTGTTTGCGCACCATTCAGATTGAAGGGTTAATATTTTACTAAACTTGCTTTGTCCCAACTTTTTATCAGTCCATCCATCTCATGTGTTTGATTAGTTTCAAAGTAAGTTACAGACATTAGTAAGCCTCCTCCTAAATACTCCAGCATGTCATTAACTAGAGTTCAAAGTCAACTAACCATATCTTTTTTATTCTTTCAAGATAAATTTTACATAACAAAAATGCACAAATATTAAATATACTATTCAGTGTGTTTTTGACAGGTGTATACCTATGTAAGCCAAACCCTTATGAGGTTATACAGCTGTGCCAGAAAGTTCCCAGTGCCCCTCCAGGTCAATCCACGACCCCAATAATTCACTTCTGAAACTGTAGACTCAGATGACCTGCAATGGGACTTTTTGTCACTTTCTTCACTATCCAAAAAAACCCCTTCATTCTGTTGCATTTAATGTCTTGATTGAAAAAAATACTTTTCTGGATTTAATTACATGATAGTTTCCTTGGTGACATTAATAGGAACAATAGCTCAATCAGGAAATATTAATATTTTTATTTTTCTTCCTTTAAAACATACCTTAGGTTCAGACCTAGGCATCACCGCACTGCAACCTCACTTTACTGATCATAGATTTTGATTTCAAGGCCGGCCTACATTGACTCAGTCAGGGTGTGGTTCATTTCTCCAAACCTGCTGGGTCCGTATGTAGCATTGGTTCGTATGAACACACAAGGTATGAACCAGAAAGAAAATCTGGGCACTTTTTGGTCTTACTTTGATGCCTTTTTATTGTTGGAGGAGGATTTATGTTCTTGAACAACTTTCTTAGGCCTTGGTTTCCATATTTGGGAAATAACAGTGTAACCTCTCTTGAGGTCCCACCCAAATCTGAGGCTGAATACTTTTTACGGGAAGGGAAGAAGAAAGCCCCCGTGCTCCGCAGCCCATACTGAAACCGTTCATCAATATCATTTAGTTCATAAATAACAAACGTTACTGTAGTTTGATAAATTTTCTACCTTCAATGTTCTCAAAATAGCTGGTTTCTGTTTAACGTTTTTTTTGCACTAGCAAATCGCATTTTAAATTGTAACACAGAGTTCTTTCTAATGAATGACTATAAAGGGAAGCTTCCTTGATGTATTTCTTTTTTCTTTTTTTTTCCCAATCCTGTTTATACCACTTGAGGAGATTTTCTGACAGGATTTGGGATACAATTGTCAGAAATCTGTTCTCCCCAGCGCCACCTCTGAGTCACTTCCACTATTTATGGAACAGCAACTGTGAAGAGTGGGATCATGTTTAAGCTTTTTTTTTTTTTAACAGCACATGATAAATGTCTTCAGGAGCTTATGTAACATATCCCAGAGCCTCCAGTTTTCAGAAGAGAACAGAGTCCAGGAAGTGGCCTTGTACAGCTTTTGAAAGCATGTTCCTGAGTCTTAAGGTCATAGATTGTCAGAGTAGTAATTTGAGTAAAGCTTGAACAGCCTTTGAAGTCAGAGCTGTTCTGTCTTGGAACGTTGGGGATTATGCCTTTTACTTTAGGCCTAAGATTTCCATTTCATCTTATTTGCTACCTTGCAAAAGAAGCTTTTATGTTGGCCTATTTTTCCTTGCGCATAGTTGGGATTCCAGAACCTTCATCCAAGTGCTTGTATGACGAGCCGCTCCACAGAGCCGGCTCTGTCCGTGTGCATCACTCAGTACGGAGGTGGGAGTTGGGCTGGGGGTGGGTTGCCTATTGTTTCCTTTCCTTGGGCAGTTTCTCTCCTCTTTTCTTCTTCCCATGTCTAAGAAGACTCACGATTTAGCCTTCTGTCAGCCTTCTGAACCGACAGAGCAAACTTTCCTCCTGTTTGAAGCTCGAATAGCAAACATTAACAATATTTATGACAATCGGTTTTTCTCCTTCCAAGCAACAGGAGACATTGTTATACAATTAAAAACACATCGCCCAATATTCCTAACACAAGCTCTCACCATTCATTAAGATAATGCTCGATATGAAAACATGTCAAACATGTAGATTTCATTCCTCAGGCAAAAAGCACTTATTTTGCTTTATTAGTAGCATAATGAAGACTGTGAGGTTATTAATAAGAGTTTTTGAGAAGATAAATTAATAGATATATTAACAGAGCTTAAAAATAATATACCTATTGAATTTTTTTAAACTGATGCTTTAAATTCAATCACATTTTTACAGAGTACCAGTAAGTGCTCAGGGCCAGTTTATTAAGAAACGACAAAACAAATTGCCTGTGGCAACTGAGGAAAATAGATAAGGAAATTTTATTGTTTATTTTCTTAATTTTCTGTCATTAAATTAGATTCAAAAATCTGCAGGCCTGGTTTTTTTTTTTTATATATAAACACTAAAACCCTAGAAATCCTGGAAGCAGTTCAGAAATTGGATCCTTCATCCTCAGAAACATGGATGGTCCAACTTATATTTTCTTCAGTTACTATCCGTATGTCCAAAATCCTTTCCATTGCTGCCTGTTAAGAACAGTGGTGATTTCTAGGATCATCTGTGTTGTGATGGGGTGTCTATTCAAGTCACAGCGCTGGTATGCAGCTTAGATAGATACGCACACACACAGCCTTACTTTTCATAAAGCTGCAGTTTAGTTTTATTTCCATAAAATGAATGAATTATACTGACTTTACTAAGCTTTCCTCTCCACCCCTCCCCCCAAAAAACACTATAGGAATAATTATATATCACATTATTTCTCTTTGACTTACAAAGCAGAGAAGAGCCAAAAATCAGTGGGGAATCAAAAGAATTACAAAATAATATTTTTCGAAGAATGAAGACCCTTCTTTAGTTATAAAGTTGGCAAACACTTCAAAAACTCAGCACAGAAGATACCGTTTCTGTGTCGGTGTTCAGAATGGGCCATTTTCCCTTTCTCACACGGAAAGTTCTGAACTGAGCCCGAAGGCCTCTTGTTTATAAGCACCAACCGAGCGGCATCTGTGGGCAGGAAGGGTGATGATGGGGGTCAGAAATGTCCAACTGCAGCGTTGATTTGTGTCCAGCTCTCTCCCTCTCCCTCCCTGGCCTTTTTGCCTTTAATGAGGACTAGAATGTTTCCACATCAGTTAACTGCCTTCATAAAGCACCAGAAGGTCACACCAGCCCCAGACTGATCCTTTTCTTTGTGCCTATAATATAATTGGCTGATTGTGCCAGTGATGAGCGCGCCCCCTCCCCCAGCCCGGTCCTAGCTCCATGTTTGCAAGCCTCACTGCTGGTTTCCGAGGAGAGCAGCTCGGCGCGCTGCGCGCTTCCCGGCACAGGCAGAGCCACTGCGCAGGTTGATCTGCGAAACAGCATCCATTTTAATCTGCGGGGAGCCCCTGCCTTCCCAGGGCGTTCTCTCCGCCCGCGGATGCTCCGCGCGTTCCCTCCGCAGCCGCCTCGCCGAGCAGTCCTGCTTTAGGGTCTGCGCCCTAGGATGCACTGAGATGGTACATCAGGACAACTGTTCGTATCAGGTAAGATTTAAAGCCTGATTGCGAGGCCGGCATCCTTTGAGAGGAGAGGCCTTCCTCTTCCAAAGCAGCAGGTTGCCTCTTTCCGGATTTTCAAGGGATTTTGCCATCCTCCACTCCCGGCCTTCATGGCGTACAGTATCTGAATTGTAATTAGGGTTTCTGGGGACTAATGGGGCAGAAAACACTGTTTCCTTGGCCTTTAAAGCATTTTTGACATCCTCTGAGGTGATCTGTGCTTTGCATATTCTGTATGTCTGCAAATAAGAGGAACTATTTTGAGCTGTAATCGAATTTAAGGGGCTTCAGAGAAGGAAAATCTGGTCAGAATGTCAAATAGATCACATCGAGGAATATGATAATTGCTCATTGCATGTGAGTTGCTTCACGTCCAGTTTTTAGGATTGTCTTTAAGGAAATTATGCAAATAGGAAGTAATGAATGATCTTAGAAATTTTCAAAAATCAGCCAGCGTGAACTTGACATTTAAAGTTGCACTTTTATGTCTTTCCAAACTTATTTTTATTAATATATTGTTCTAAATGGCTAGTAAATACGAATTAAGGTGCCAACAGGCATAAAAAACTCCAAATAGAAAATGTTTTAGAATATACATATTCATCTATATGCTAATTTGCTGTCTGGAGTTTTGAATTAAACACTGAGCCAGCCGATTTCAAAAGACCAGTTCTAGAGTGTTAATAACTCTTTCCTGCAATTTCAACTGTCGAAACAACATTGAAAGTATCTTCATTGTAAACAGACAGCAAGAATGTTCTGAGAAATTGCTGCTTGCAGCAGCAGGCATGGCTAATCCAAGCCCTGGATAGTTCATATTGGGGTATTACTCAACTGACCGAGTTTAGAAGCTCTGAGAGTCCAATTCTCTAACTTAACAATGCCTCTTCCTTGTGTGAGGTGGGTTACCTGAGACAAGCAGGTGTTTCTCCGAAGGTCAGATTTCACAGTGGTAAATGTATGCAGGCAGGATAATACATTTCACAAGACTGAAGGCAGTGAATGGTTTTTCTAAGGTAAGTAGAGTGTGCCTGTACAATGTGTTTACACACTTTTTTCTCTGCCTAATAATTGCAATTTTGTCATTGTAGGCTTGTTTTACAGTATTGCATTTTATAGAACATTTAGGTCTGTAGATCCCAAGTATTGAGATTTGTGCTTCACAGAAATTCTTCCCAAGAGAAAGGGGTCAAGATGCAGCGGGAACTCCTGAGAACTCACTCACACGTTAACACAGAGCTAGGGAGTGAAGAATGTCGACGTCTCTGCAGGGCTGAGCCTGCTCCTGGCACGGCTCCAGATGATTAAATGACTGTCATAATTAAGATAATTTTTCTTCTCTCATTTCAGAGAAACTATGTAATTTAATTTGTGAAAGGCAAGGTACTCCAAGATTATTTCCTATATTTTTTCATTAGGTTGAACATGAAATCACTGTTTTTATAGGTCAAAAATTGGTCAAATGTCAGCAATTTCATCTGGAGGGGAGGGGTTTTGTTAGCCTCCTGCCTTTTCCACAGGAAGACAAATTGAATTTATTTTATATAAACTCTACAACATGTAACACTGTCATTGTGTGCTTAACAGTTCTGAAGTATTTGTGGCTTATTTTCACAATAAAATTAAGTGCATCAGGCACATAATCATAGTCGATAGATTCTGCATCTCCATGGGTTTTATGTAGAACTATTTTCTTTTGAAAATCTTTTGAAAGAATCTGTATATTCTTTAGAAAAATCTCTCCCTGTACCCACAGCTCAGAAAAAAACAAGACATTGACCCGGAAACTGAGTCTCAGTCCCACTTAGACACCTCAGTTTTAGAACCCAGCTGACCCCACCCGAGGGTGGATTCAGAAATGGGTTCCTCTAAGTCCTTGGCTTGATGTTATCATAGGCACTTGGGATTTATTGACAGTCTGATGTTTTTCAAGAACAAATTTCCCCTTTGTTGGATGAGGGCATATTAGCATTGCTAGTGAGTAGGTAGAATTTATCTGTGGGACTGATTTCTTTCCTCATAAATGTATACCAACATTTCTTAATGGAGAGTCCATGAACGGGGCTTCAGGAGCCATTCCGCCCAAAGTTACCTGCTCATTTTGGTGCATACCTACATGTATGTTGTCATTATGTTATTATCGTCGTCATCATCATTACAGCAACAATCACTTCCTACTTGGTCTTGCCGATCCTGCCCTTGAACAGTCTTTTAAAACCTAAATTAGAGTATGTGACCCCTCTCAAAATTCTTCTCAGAATAAAAGGCTGAGCCTCCTGAGGCCCTGTTCCTCTTGGTCTCCTTTCCAAAATTCTCCTTTCCTCCCACCAGCTGTCCTGTCCCTTGTACCTGGCATATGCTTCCCCCATGTAGGGTTGCCAGATTTAGCAAACAATCTACAGTGTTTGAGACATGCTTATACTAAAAAACGGCTCACTGTTTGTCAGACATTCACACGCACCTGGGCATCCTGTGAGTGTCCCCCAGAACTTATTCTCCCCTTCTGCGGGTCTTCGCTCACATGTTACCTTCTTGAGGCCCTCACTAGTCTTACTATGTCAACTGCCAGCTCCCCAGTTCTGTCCCAGTATTTCTCTCACACTTCTGTCATTCATTTCTGTACTCGGCATTCATTGCCGTCTGTCAGAGCACACACTGATGTGTGTTTTCTGTCTCCCTCACTCCACGTAAGCTCCCGGAGGGCAAGGATTTTCATATTTGTAGCCATCAGCTTTCCCAGGGCTTGGGAAAAAACCCTCAAGAAGTCTGGATGGATATGCCTACTCCGTATAAAATACCGTTGCATCGTGGTTTCTCATGTTTTGATAGCCACTGGGGTGGCTTTCTCCCACAGGCTGCCTCCCCCCACCCCCACCAGTACCCTGCAGGCTTTCCCTGGGGGTCACATTATCCCCTTATTTCCTCTTACTTTTCTCATCTGTGAAATGGGATTTTTTCCTAGTTAACACCCTGGCATGGGAGTTGGCAGGTCTCCAAAGGTTGGAGGCCACCTTTCTGCATAAGCAAGTCAGTGAATTGCCGTGAACTAAGAGCGCCTTCCTCTCCTGGTGCCCAGCCGGGTCCGGGTGAAGGTTGTGGAACAGCCCAGGAGCACCACGCACCGTTTCATTTCCCAATTATTTGTTGCTCATAGAGAGAACTGTCACTGATTCTGGTATATTGCTTTTCCAAATAGGTGATTTTTTTTGAAAAAGAGAGTTTCACTATGACCAAGAGCCTGAGAACCTCGGTTGCAGGCGTTTTGCACGCCCTGTGCTTAGAACAGGTTAATCCATGGAGGGGTGATCAGAGAGATCCTGGGACAGAAGTTTGGTGGCGGTTTTGTTTTTAAAGGGTCTCACGTCGTCGTCACCTTTGTGTACTTCTCATGTACCTTTCCCTCTCCGGATTTACCTCATCGAACAGGTTACAGAGGCGTGTGTTGTCATTTCCGAGGTAGCCATGTTAGAAGCTGGAGGAGCCGTCGACCTCCCTTTTCCAGACTTGGGAGGAAGCCAGCCTCTTCAGGGAAGAATCTTGCCCACAGCTTCAGGCCTGGCAGCCTTTGAGGGGCCAAATTTTTATCCTCTGTTGGGGAGCTTTGCGGTCATGTTAACTCTACAGCACAAGTTTAGGTCAGAGGGTCCATTTTGCTTCAGAGCTCCCAAATACTTTCCCCTCTTTCCCAGCAGTTTTTTTTTCTGTATTCATGTGTGTATCAAAACAATGACAGGCTTTCATCCCTTTCTTTGCGTCGCTGAAATTCTCTGGACGACCACCTCCGATACAGACCACACCCTCGCATTCTTGCTACTGTGGGAATGGAGACTTGAAAGAAAACAAAGTGAAATGATAGGTGAATGACTCTCATCCCTTCTTCGGACGCACTCCAGGTCTTAAGGACACATGGTCAGAATCCATAACGGGTCCCCATTTTCCTTAGGCTGCCTCCCACCCCGCTTCGCATGGCCTCTTGAGGCCTAACCATGACCTGACTGACCCCTGGGCAGAAACTCTCCTTCCTCCAGATGCGACACTTCTGTTTCTCTGCTTCGGTGCCTAGAATGTCTCCTCACCCTCCACCTGCTTCGACCTGTTTCAGGCTGAGGCAGCTTTCAGGGCTCAAATGTCACCTTCGTCAGGAAACTTTCCCCTCCCATCCCCAGTCGAAAGTTCTCAGTGCACTTTGGGTTTACCTCCGTTAGAATCCATTCTCAGCTGGTGATGCATAAGTCTGTCTCCCCCACTTGACAACAGGCTTCCTGACGACAAGAGCCTTGTTTTTACGTCTGGCCCTACACATGGAGTATGTGTTCCATAAACGTTTGTTGGATTGAATTGCATTTCTGCAGTTGGTGGTGGTCTGAGTTCCCAGGATCAGGATCTCCCATCATAATACCAGAGAGCACCTCAGATCTGTGCCTTGCAGTGGGGAGTTGGTGACTCTGCCCCAGCAGCCCAGGTACCTCAGTTGTGAGCCGTTTGGCCAGTGGCCAGCATTTCAAACATCCCATCTGCCAAAACGGGGGGCGGGGGGGGCGGCGCATAGTGTAAGGAATAGAATGAATGAGACAGCCCCAGACATCCCAGCCTTCCCGGAGGCAATGATTAAAAATATACCTCTGTACCTACTAATCCTTCACGGAGGAATTTTGCCAAGGTGAACCTCATGGTCTGTCCCCAAGCACTTTTTCAGAGTATCCATGGTAGGTGGGTTGAGGCAAGCGCTGGATGCAAGCTGCCTTCCTCGGTCTGTTGAATTTTGCAAAGGTATAATAAATCTTTTCCCATACAGAGGAAACTTTCCTGCCTCCTGAAACAACCACCTTTTCTTGGGCAAAATGTTTCAGCCTAATCAAGGTGTCACACCCAGCGCATAAAATAAAAGACGGGCCACGTTGGTCTGAGATACTAGGGAGTATATCGGTTTAAGGAATACATCATCAGCATGTTTTGAAGAAACTGGTAAACAGCCTTCATGCCAGATTCCAGTGGGTTATTTAATGGTTAACAAAGGAAAGGAAAAATGTCCTCTCCCTCCTGACACCAGGCCCAGTGAGGTTCCTTTCCCAACCTTCTTCCTGTGAAGGAGAAAACAAGGTATCAAATTTGAATTCATTTAGGATTCCACCTAATTTAAGCCCGGTCTCACCCACAGCAGGGAAAAATATACTGGCTTGACGGAAAAGGGAATTTCAAAGCGCTTTAGTGCCCCATTTGATACAGGCTTTTAAGCTCATTGAAACAATTTTCTGTCTTACTCTATCAGTTTTTTTTTTACTGGGAATATTTTTTCCCACAGTCAGTAGTAGGGCTGAAAAATACTTTGTTTTCATTGTTTTTCCTGGTTACAGTTGCATTTTGCCTTGTTGAGATGTGTTGTGTTTTTCTGAAGAGGCAGTAACCTAACTCTCACCTTAAAAATTAAGAACCTCATCCTGCATATATAATTCTGCACTTGTTTTTAGCCCAGAAAGATACCTAAAAACCTGATTTATGTTTTAACACAAAGGAAGAACAGTGGCAAGGGCCCAAATGAATACAAACAAACAAACAAACGGGATCTCAACAGAGCTACATTATAGATCTAGTCTGAAATAGAAATTTAGTAGAAGCACGAACATTTCTTTTTACAGAAGCACTTGGTGCCCCAAACACCATCACTCAGATACCAAGTGACCTTAAGAAGTAAATATGCAACACCTAATTTAAGCCAAACATCTAGTGTTTTCTCCTGGAAGGAAGGTGGTGTTGGGAGCAGGACAAGAAGTAGAAACACTCTGTGGTCCATAGACAGCCTTCGTGATTTTCAGAGAGCAAAGACCTCACGCTCACAGACGCACATTCTCTCTCTCTCTCTCTCTCTCTCTCTCTCTCTCTCTCGTAACCTCGATATCACAAGAAGCTCAATATTAATACAGCTGTTCCCTGTTACTTATTTATATCTTCCATGCCAAGGAAAATTTTGAAATTTTGGTGTGCTTAGTATTCTCCTGTGCACTAACTAGAAGCATCAGAAATTACCAAGCTTCCTAAAATAAAAAGTACTTAGACAAAACTGCTTTAATTCAGAAGAAAACAGCTATGAAAAAGGCCTAATGACAATCAGCATAGGAGAGTCATGAATGGGGAAAGAAGGTAAGAACTCAGAGAAATGTAATGAGGGTATCAGTGCCGGTCCCACTCGGGAGCTCTGCCACGGCCTCCAGAGTGACCACAGTTGAGTTTCTTGTACTCAGACTTTCATTGAGCAGAAAGATTTGTGTCTGTGGACTTGTCTTTTTTGGTATGGGTCAATGTTTGGCACTCTGTCTACTCCCAAGATTCTGCCCCCTCTACCCTACACTCCCATTATCTTAATTTTCTAACATACACTGAAAAGTTCACTTAAATATCGCCTGCGTATTTTCATGGCGTATCTAGCTATCCAAGTACCTTAATTGAAAGGCAAAGCAAATTTAAATGAACTTTGTCTAGAACCAAAAAAATTTCATTAGTTTGGACAAAGATTATAACTCAAGTATCAGTTTGTTTAGCACGTGGAATTTGGATGTTTTGGTTGCCGTGGAGACAATAGGATGCTGAAGGGTTGTCTAGATGAATGAGAGTTCCCATCTGTGAATTGGAAAGTCTTCTGACAATGCATAAGTAATTTCCCAGTAATGTGGTGAGTGTTCTCAGAGTCAGTAATTTCCACCAGTGCTCGATAATGATCATTTAAAAGCATTAGCTCACATAATCAATGCACCTTGCAATTCAGGTCAGGGCTTGACAGGAAGCTGAAGCTTGCAGTTCCAGTCCTTGAATTTCAAGGCTGTGGGGAGGGGGTGGTGGGTGGGGTGGGTGGACAGAGAAGAGGCCCTTTCAACCTCAGGGATTTTAAGTGGCTATTTTCTAGGACATAGATAGCATTGGTATCTGGGCCCATGTTAGGCCAGCGCAGTTCATTTTAGAGAGGGTGGTGGTGGGGAAGGAACCAGAGAAAACCCTGGAGAAAGGATGTGAGCAGCTCTTTACCCCTAGTGTGCGGGGCTCCTGAGAAACCACCACACACCCGTCTCCAATGCCGCGTTTGGTGTCTTCCCTTTCCTGTGTCCATTTGGACCTCTCGGAAGTGACGTTAATGACACTGTTGATCCCAAACATGTGAAGGCAGGATCTTACCACCAAACCCAGGAATATCTAAAATAGGAAGCTAGTGGCTTATGGTGAATGTTTTCCAAGGTCTGGAGCTGTGCTTCTGAAATTGAAGGTGCATTTCAAAATCCTGGGGCTCTTTTAAAAATGCATTTTCTGATTCGGTAGGGCTGGGGTGGGACCTCAGAGTTCTCGTTTCTGATAAGCTCCCAGGTAGTGTGTGTGCTCTCATCAGAGGGTAGCAAAACTCAAGAATGTGCATCAAAGATCAGGCCACGTGATCGGAAACTACCGCCTACCTTACGCTGATACGAGCTGCGTTGCTGCAGCTCCTGGAAATGGTCTGGGCAGTGAGCCTGTCTGTGGGCCGAGCACTCTTCAGGGAAGTGTGCAGAAATTCGTCTCCACTGGGGACCCCCTGCAGGCGTTTGCATCCGTGTTTCAGGAGGGGATATCCTCTCACTTGTCTCTGTGTAGTGCTTATTAGAGAATCGTATGCTTAGGACAAGAAAAGGCGCAGCGGGCAGAGGAGGAGAATGGAGTTCGGCACTCTTAGCACCCGTCCTTGCTGCTGATGTTTGGCTGGGAAATTTCATGTTGCATTTTGAGGGGCCCTTCTCCAAAAGATAGCATATTATTAAAGTGTATGTGTGTGTGTGTATATGTATGTCTATAGTCAATATATTATTACTACATATTCATTTAAATATGTGTGTACATGTGCATGGTTAATAATGAGAGCTCAGTCATTTTAACTGTATATTTAAGCTCACCCTGTTAAAAATTAAAGTAAAATGATGATAATTAGGCTTGCAGTGTTATGTATCGTACTTAGCTGTGTAATCTCTAAATGTTTAAAATTTCATTCATGTGAGCTCTTGATTGTCGATTGCTAAGTGGACTGGGGTACTGACCGAGGCCAGATACTGAAATTCGTGGTACCTCCCTGCTCTTTCAACCAGAGCAGACCCAGTTCTAACTTTGAAAACTTCAGTTGAAAAGCAGTAATATGAGCTACTAATATTTCCTACCATGGACAGCATTTAGAGGAAGTATTTTATGCAACACGTACATTCCTCCCGTGTTCATGCATTTATTCAACAGCCCTTCCCCGTGCCCTTCAGGTGTGTAAGGCATTGTCTGGATGCTGCAGGGGAAGCACCGTGGAAAACACAAACCTTCGCCCCCCCAGAAAAAGCCTTGAAACCGCACAGCGGTAGGAAAGGAGCCACAGGGGCACTGGAAACACCGTGGTGAACTAGAAAAGAAGATTGTGCAGCGTGTTAGGTCGTGATCATCTGAGACCGAGCTCTCCCGTCATCTCCCGAGGCCTAATTCGTAGGGGATGGCGGTGCTGCATGCTGGGTGTTCCAGATGTGGGGTTCAAGTTCAGTGTGTGATACTGTCAGAGGAGGGCTGCCTGAATTCTCTCTGTACTGAGGCCTAACTTATAAAAGCTGTGCCTGATTATTTTCCTGTGCACAGCTGTTCCTTACCAAGGCAGCGGTGGGCGGTGGTCTGGCACACCCATGTTATGGATAGGATGTGGGCCACAGAAGCAGGGGCCCAGGTTCAAGTTCTGGCCTGACTGTTCGCAAGCAGCCACACTCTGGGCAAGTCCCTTAGCCTCACTGAGCTCTCACTCAGCTATAAAATGCAACCAATAATAGTGTCTATTCCAAGGGGTTACTCTGAGGATTGAAGACATGGGTAAGACCCGTGTGTGAAGTGCTTGGCACATAAGATGTATGCTTCCTTCATTTTAAGTAACCGCGTTCGGCAGGAGTTAATATGCCCAGGACCCTCTATGGGAGGGGTACTCATTCTAACCCCAGAGCCTTAGTCTCGGTTAATTCTCTGGTGTTGGGAACCAACGCCCTCATTGGGAGGGTGCCCAGCATTGCCTCACAGCCCTGGCGGGTGTTTGGGGTCCTTGCCTGCAGACAGTGGGAGCCTGGCTTAGCATGAAGGTCCTGGGGTCTGGAAGAGAGTAAGACAAGGGGTATCTGTGCTAAGGAGAAGCCCGGCCCAAGTGCAAGTGTGGCTCATGAAATACAACTTATTATATGGATAAGTGGTTCTCTTGGGAACTGCGGTGGTGGTGGGGTCAAGGGGTGGAGTTCAGGGAGGATTTGGATTTGGGCCAGGAGCTGCCCCTGGAAAGTATTGGCTTTACAAAAGGAGAGCTCTGCTCAGCTGTGTGAGGACACATGCCAGCCACAAGTCTTGACCAAAGTGACTTTAAAAAAAAAGTGGAGAAAAATCGACAGCAGAATTTTAGCATGTCAGTAGAGGTTCAGATGCCAAAAGGCTACCTTGAGTGGCATTTTTGCTTGTTAGTGTGTCCTTCACAGCATTGAACTTGGTCAGGAGTTCATATTGGAAAACATACTAACTAGTACGTTTGCTGCTCTCCGAGCGTGTCAGCGGGAGGTGGCCGTGTCAGATGGAGCCGGCCCACTTCTCCTGCAAACAGGCACTTTATATGTTGGAAATAAATAGTGGGCATATTTTTGACTGTGCGGTGGTAGTCATCCAGGAATGATAAGTGTGTGTGTGTCTGTCTGCCTGTCTGCTGCTTGCACCCAGACACCCTGCAGCCGTGGGCCTTTGCCTTCTCCGCATGTAAAGCCTGTAAACGAAACCAAAGGCCCTGGGAAAAGGGTAAAGAGGGCGGCAGAAAGGAGCGTTGTCTGTTGTGGAAAAGCCTGCCACTGGCTGAATCTTAGAGAAACGTTGGTGGATCTTATTCTCCTGACTATATTAATAGAACAGAGCGCTGATCCCAGGGCGGAGGGTCCCTCCTCTGTGTCAGAAATAAATTTCAGTTTGTGCTGGGGCTTCTGTCACAAGATCAGACATTTACATCTGATTCTAAGAAATGGTAGGTTAGGGGAAGAGGAAAAAGCAAACATCTGTCCTACAGGTTAGCCTTTAAATTATACTGTTTTTATTTTGTCATGGGACACCCGGCTTTTAACTCGCTGGTGAAGTCTGTGAGGCTGGGATTTTGCATCTATTTTTATCCCATCCACTCTACCCCGGGTCCAGAATGAGGTTGCTCCTTTCCTCACAGAGCTCCTAGCCACTGTCAGCCCGGACCCTGGGAGCTGGCAAGTTGGACCCGCTCTTCCTTGACTGGGGACAGGAAAGGTGCCCAGGAGAGGGACCCAGGGGGGATCATTCAGGAGAAGGCAACAGCAGATGGTAGGGAAGCTGGACTTGCACCAAACTGAGTGTCAGTGCAGAGTGAGCCTCGGACAACGGCAGCTGCCCCTGTGCCAGAGCACAGGACAGACCAGGCAGGCCAGGCAGGGCGGCGTCTCCGAGACAGAGCGGGACGAGGACAGGATCCGCCGGGCACAGACTCTTCCCTGGCTCTCCACGTCAGCATGAGCAGAGGTCAGGGTGCTGAGCCCCAGGCACACCAGCCTATCAGAATTCATGAGAGGTTCTTTCTCAAGTGAAATTCTGAAGAGTTAAAGGATGAATTTGGACAGTGATGGAATGGATGACATCATCAGTCAAGAATCCCCATTGGACATGGAGGGGAATTATAAGAAGGTAAGGGGGGGAGAGTTCTTTTGTTTGTGAACAATTGGGCCATTTTTCTGACTGGGAGAAAGATCACCCTTGAGAAGTGGCCAAATTCCACACTCGGTGGCCCTTGCCATAATATATTCAGGAAAGCTGCAATGCACAGAACTGAATGCATTACGCTGAGAGAGTTCTCCTTTCTGCTTTTCCCAGCTTGTATTCATTAGTATATTTTATCAGTAACTGGAATACACATGTTGTTATTATGAAGTTGCAAAATTCTATTACACATTTAGTTGCTAGGCAGGCTTTTTATGTAAAGGAAAATTTTTCAAAATTACTGACATGTTAATAGTTCACCTGCAATTAAAAATTGCTAGAGTGTTTAACATATCTTTCTAATTTTGACTTTTTTTAACCATAAAAAATACTAAGTTTTACTAAGAGAAGTGTGGGCTTTTAAAACATTAATATAGTATCTACTAATTCTCTGCTTGTCTTTTCTTTTGAAAGTCAGTAAATATATTTTTGGAATGTTTTATATGGTAGTGGTCTGGTAATAAGAGACCTAAGTAAAAATAGCTGCAGTTATATGGGTGAGGTCATGAAATTAAACTACAAGTATATGCTTGTCTGTCCACAGAAGGCTAAACACATACTGTGTGCTTCCCCCTATTATTTCCCATAAGTCAAATGCGGGTCACAGCACAGCGCAGGAGGAAAAACAAGGGCCCTTCTGCGTACCAGGGACCTGGAAAGGAAAACCTCTCTTGCTTCAGAGGCAAATATCAGTTATCACAGACTCCTAAAACAGTAAAACTTGGTGTCAAATTTTTGATCTGATCAAAAATGTCACTAACTTCCCCTCCTCCAGAGTGAGATACAGAAAGAAGCTTCTATCGAAGTAGATTCTCACATCTAATACTGTAAAGTATGGCGGTCTATATCTTACATGCATAATCGCGTGTGAGGGGCTATTTAAGTATATACTGTGTTCCTTAGAGCAGTCCACAGTAATTGATGTTCTTTCTCCAGAAACTGAAGCTTAAACATGTAAAAGAAATTTAAACGACCTGCCATGTTGCCCTGCCTGTATTTTGTCCCTTGTGATCCCCAAAGAGGGAACGAGCGCTCGGTGACAAGTGCACCGAGTCCTGAAACCCCAACACCTCTCAGCTGTCCCCTCCTCCCAGAAATGGGTGTGCAAAAGGCGCTGGGACACTCAGCAGTCAGAGTCGGTGACGCACCCAACCCAGAAGGACAAGCTCACAGTTCTCCCTGCTGCGTTCAGTGCCAGAGGCGGTCACATAGTTTCTCAGCTAGAAAAGTGCAGGTCGGTTTGCACTGAGGAAAAGTGAACGATGTGCCACTTCTCGTACAGTAACAATAAAGTAATGAGCACTGGAGTTTCACATCCCGCACAACCTGAGAGAGCCCGGAATGGGTGAGCAGTGATAACGGGGCAACCTGATACAGCTCTGACTAAAGCCACGAACTTGAAAGGCTGCAGTGGCTGTAAAACATCGACAACAACAGTACAGAGATGCATTGTGTAACCCATTATCTAACTGAGGCAGTGGAATGTGGTTTCAGGAGATACCATGTCCAGTAGGTGAGTACAAAGACCACTAGAGGAGGCGTCCAGGTGACTGGGACGCCAGAGGTCACTTCCTGTTGTCCTGGACCCTACACGTGAGAGTTTCTCTTGTTGTTTCAGCTTTGTAACTGCCTTTCTCAGGCAAGTGCTTTCAAATGCATGCATATCATGTTTACTGTGAAGGCTTCATTATGTTAAAAAATACTAGTCATAATTTCCTTAAGAATGACTAGTGAGACAGGGCGACATATGTGTGCTTTCTTCAAAATACAAAGGACAGGAAATCACTTTTCCTAATTGGAATCTTCTTTTTCTGAGTTTTTTCCTCGAATGTTTTCATTCCACTGTTGGGTTGACTAAGTAGAAAATTAAATGAAATGCCATAAAGCAATGGTCTGCAGGCTCTTTTGACCTTGTACCCATTAAGTATAATGTTTTTGAGCCTGTGCCTCTGATATACATATATTTTGTTCATAAGTCACATGCACATAACACTGTAAAAATATATGTGCATGAAACATACACACAAATAGATATTTTTGAGTACGTGTTTAAAATACAAAGAGTTTCAATAATGTCTTCTTCCACCTCTTCTCGCTATGAGGTCAGTTGTCAAAAGCAATTGGAAAATTGGAATCCCCCTGTCTGGATACGACAGAATTCCCTGTACCAGTTGTACTAATAAATACCACATGCGTATAGGGATTATTTTACAAGGTTGTTATGCAGTCAGGCAAACGGCCTTCAGGGGAAAGGTCACTTTCCAATAGCGAAAATTAGATTCCACCCGGGCAAAGGAAGGAAAAGAGTGTGCATCTGTTCTTTTTCCTTGGGGAAGGCCCCAATGGAAAGAAAGAGGCCTCATTAAGGACTGCTGGTTAATTCAGTAGTGCTGACACTGCTCGGCAGAACTCGGATCTCGGGGTTTAGGAAGGAAAGCCTGCACCTTGGCAGATCCGAGGTGTGTATCTTCACTCTGCAATTGCCTTGCCTCGCCCTGAGCGGCCTCTGGCCCTCTGGTAAAGACCCGTGTACTCACCTGAGTATCTTTAGGACCAAGCACCGAGCATGTCTACGTCCTGATCTAACAGCCATCACTTAACAAGAACCCTCCCATGGTCCCAGCATTGCGTTCAGGGCCAGGGCCAGGGTCAGGGTCAGGGAAGGGAGACTGGGCTTCCCTAAGGAGCTGACAATCTGAATGGGGGAAGGGGACCGCACAGGCAAATAAGCTGATGTGGATGGTGCTGCCTGGAAAAATGTGCAGCTAGCTCGTGTGAACCTAGAAAACATGCAGCCTGTGCCATCTCAGAGCCCAGAAAGACCCAGATTGCACTGGTGGCAAGAAAGGAAATCTAGAACATTTAACATGGAATTCGGCAGAACCTGGCTCCCATGGCGTCCCAGAGCAGAGCAGAGCCAGGGAAGTGGGTCTTGCCCTCTGCTCTCAGGCTGTTCCTCGCAGAGAAAGGAGCTGCGGGTGGGCCGTGTGTGGCCCAGGCCGGGAAGGCCTTGCTTTGTTCCTCCAAGGTGCTATCTCCAGTGTTGTGCATCCAATTATAGCAAAAGATTAGGGAGGAGCCCGTGAAAAAATTAAAAGGCTGGAAGGAACAATATTTAAAGTGAAGCCACAGCTGCGCCTCATGTTTTTTTTAAAAGGTGAATGGGAATGACTGCTTGAGATAAACTGCAATAAACAGGAACACAGAATGCCAGCTGCCGTTCCAGACAAGAGCTCTGCCCTCCCCACTCAATTACCGAGGAAAAGCAGCCGTCGACCTCCATTAACCCTCACGTCTTCCTGCCTGTAAGGGCTGAATGCGCTGGATGGGACTCCGTCAGGTTACTGAACCCTGGAGCCCAGCCCCGCTTTGGCCACCTGGGGACAATCTCTTCTGCTTTCTGAGCCAGGGTCCCCTTTTCTTCCAAGGGAAGGATTGGCCTGCCTGGTCTTAGAGGACAGAAACGCGAGGCCTTGGCTCCTACTTGAGGGGCCTTCCCATCACGTCTCCCTGTTGGTGCCCCTCAGTTCACAGCATGGTCAGGGAGTGGGTTCCAAGTAACTAGGTTTTCTGGTTTATGGCATATGAATTGTACCTCAAAAAGAGAAAATTAGTCACACACACACACACACACACACACATACAGAAAATGTGTGTGCTTTATTTTTCAATTGAAATATAATTCATACACCATAATACATGAGATAAAATTCGTATACCATAAAATTCACCATTTCAAATTTCAGTGGGTTTCAGCGTATGTAAAATGTCATACAAACCACTACTATAATTCGAGGATATTTTCATTACCCTCAAAGAAACACTGTATCTCTCTGCAATTACTCCCAGTTTTCCCCTCCCTATACACTCATTCATCTGTTTTCTGTCCTTATGGATTTGCCTGTTCTGGATATTTCTGGCCATCTTTAGTCCCTTTTTCACTCTTCTCAACAGCTTACCCTGCTCCTACCTTTAATATTAACAGCCACCATTTAATAAGTTTCTTGCTGGGCCAGGTATCATGCCAATTATTTTTTATATAACATTGCATTTAATCCTTAGTACAACCTAAAGATAGGTAGTATTATCCTCTTTTTCAGAAAAAGAAACTGGGGCTTAAAAAAGTTTTTGTAACTTGCACTAGGAAGTATCAGAGTCAGGATGTGAACTTGAGTCTTCTTGACCTCAATTTCCCTGCCCCGGCCTCCCACGCTCCTTTCTGGTCACATGACTATGTCCAGCTCTCCTAGGCCCTGTATCCACCCTGACATGGGAAATTGGAGGCACCAGGATCTGGCAGTTGATTGAGGTTTGACTGTTTCATAACCGTGCAAGAGGCATTTTAGACTTTGTGTTCTGGCAGTGACACTGAATGACTGTGATAGTTTTGCAGACCTTTGAAATGGCGCCTGTTAAAAATAGAGCTCCTGGATCAGTGTGCTGTATGAGAGAGTGATCTCTGTGGGCAGTCATTTGAGAACCAGAAAGAGCCCAAGACGCTCCCTGCAGGTCACATTTGGGACGTGCTACTCCTAAGGAAGGAAAACTTGAGTTTTCACCGGTGTCCCTTTAGGATTGGGTGTTGCAACACTTGTAATTTAGTCACCTTTGTGGATTGCACCTTGGGCTCCTTTACCCTCACCAAGTTCCCGTTCAGCCAGGAAGTGGCCAGGGAAACTTCAGCCCCAGATTAGATGTTTGTTAAATGCCTTTGCTCTGGTCCTTAACAATTAGAGTATTCAAGTGTTAGGGGCTCTGTACAACAGCACTTCTATCTGCCTGCATCTGTTTACATCATCCCTGTAGCATGAGGGTAGGGAATGCAGTCAAGAGGCCAGACCATCCTCAGGGGTAACTAGTAACTGTAAGCAGACCTCTTCATTCTCTGCACTGGCGTCCCAGCACTTCTGGTGTCGGCCAGCTCTCAAGTAAAACATGTTCTAGAGTCTTTTCCCTTGGGTGCTTGTCCTGGAGTTTAGGTGTCCAAAGCTCGGTCTCCCGTGAGCACTGATGCTGAGCAAGTTCTCCGCATTGCCCAACAGTCCAGCCCAACACTGAGCCCAGAGGACTTGATTAGGCACATTGGTTCGAGGATGCAAAGTCAGAAGGTTTCAACAGCCTTTCAGAAAGCCTTTCTGGACTGGTTAGTGTCTGAAATGGGAACCGTCACAAATGCAAACTGAAAAGCCGGTGTCCAGACGCAATATGCACTCAGTGATAGAATGATTCTAATTATTTAACTTACATGCGCACTAATAATCAAAGTCTTCCCAGGGGATGCAGTAAAACGCAAGAACTTGAAATAATCTGCGCCGTACAAATAGTTAATACAGGTGCCATTCAAAAGCATACAATTGATTTTCCTATGAAATGCTGTTCTATATTTTCATCTTGTGACAAACCCATGGTTGTTTCAGTGAGAAAATAATTAGAAAGTCCCACCAGTATATTTAGGTTTTCCTTTTGAGTTTTTGTTTCAAAGAAAATTTGCCTAACAGACAAATACATTGTGTGCTTCTGGTTCCTGATGTTGAAGAGGACTCCTCCGCGGCGGAACGCTGCCTCTAATGCGAGCACAGAGCCGCCTTTCTTACAGCCTGTGCAGAGAAGTGAGAGTGACCACCACTTCCCCACAGGAAGAGCGCTTCTCCACAGGGAGCTCAGAATCCCAGTTGCCTTCCCTGGCGGATGCTGCTAATGGCGATGGTGCCAGATATCACTAGGCAATAGATTGCACTGAAGCCAGGGGATATTAATTGCTTCAAAACAGGCATCCTGGCAAAGCCTTGGCAGAGGCCAGACGGCTGCAAATGAAATCCACCTGGATGCAGAGTCTGGCCATCCACATGGAACAGATTCCTGCTCAGTGCAAGAGGAACCAACTCTGTTTCGTCCAGCTACTTGGTCTGTTCAGCTGGTCAAAGCCTTGGTTCTCCAAGTGTCTGAACCAGTAGCACCTGGGAATTTGTTCGAACTGCACTCTCTCAGCCCCACCCCAGGCCTTCCTTCTGAATCAGAAATATAGTTTATGTTGTTGCACGAGCCCTCCAGTGGTTCTCGTGAATAGTCAAGTTTGAGAGCGACTGGTTTAAAAACCGTGTGACAGGGAGAACTCCACTTGCTGTGTCTGCCCACCTGTGCAGTCCTCCACTTGGCACACCTGTGTCACAGCCACCCCCTGGCTCCCTGAGCTCCTGTGTGGGCCGAGGGAGACACGGGGATCCATCAGCTTCTGGAATAATGCGGCCCCAGTCCTTAGGAAGATTTTCTTCCACGGCCCACTGTTCCCCGTTGGTGGAAAGTGTGGCCCCTGGTCATTCACATGTGCCCCGATGTGTGAGAAGCATCGACCAGGTAACGATTCAGTGGTGTGGAAAGGAGAGTGCTAGAAGTGCTATCTCCCAGGATTAGTAGTGAATTGAGTACTGAGACAGTTAGCATGATAAAGCAAGGACATCTAAAAGCCAGTAAAAGTGAGAAACAAATGGGGCTGGGGTGGAGGGGAAGATTAACGCAAGGCAGAGATGGAAAACAGGAAATTTGGGGGAAGCGGTTTCCTGTCTCCTATTCCCCTTCCCTACACCAAATCCCGTCCAGGCCCAGGGCATTGTTCCTCCAAAGCTCGCTCTGCCTTTAGTCCCACGGCAGCTCTGTGCATGTGCATCCCTTGGGACCCTGAATCTCTAAGCCAGGCTTCTTTACACAGCTTCCTCCGTTGGGGAGTTTCAGGGCCCCCTTCCTCTTCGTCAGACAGGCCCTTTCTGGCTGCACGGGTTTCATCATCTGCACAGCAGACAGAGGAAGCAGCTGTTTGCAGTGTCCTGTGCACCAGCTGGCTTTAGGATTAGGTTTAGGATATTATTTCCTGAAGGACATTCCCAGGAACCCTGACGGCCCTGCAGTTGTCCCCACAGAAATATAGTTTGTCAATTAAATAAATTTTAGAATGCAGAAGGCATTCAATATTCTGTCTATAAATTTACATGCAGATTAGCACGTGAAAGACCAGGTGGCCCTGCCTCAGAGGCCAGAGTCACCACAGTGCTGCTTAGTGAGGTGAACTGGACCAGAGGGACAAAGGCAGGACCGGAGTGGGGGACTTGGGAACAGAATCACTGTGTGAGGGACGTACACACCATGTCCTAAAGAAAGTATGAAAGGGACTCGGGGACATACTAGATTGAGAGATGGACAATATCTACCTAAGCAGAACCTTTTGCTTTTATTTCTTCACCTAACACCTCTCTGTCTTGTCAAGTTTGGGGGGTCCACGGTCTGTGTTCTGAGATAGCAGCTCACCAGGCACCCTCGAAAGCCATTGTGAGTGTTATCTGCCTGGGCACAAGGGGTAGCAGTGGGGAATTCGGGGACAGGTGAAGACGAAAACCACTGGCGGCTGCACAATTGTGCATTTCTACGCACATTCTGCGCTCATTGGTCTCACTCTGCTTTTCTGTCTTGTGGTGACAAGGCACTCCTCCTCCACCCTTGCTGGCAGTATGTACTTCAGGTGTTTTACTTGTGTTTGATGAGGGCATTGCCCACGGCATTTAGGAGTGGACGGGGCTCCGCTTGTCATAACACAGCTAAACAGTGTAGTTTTGAGTCAGCCTCTCCGTCTTCCTGCACACGTCACTGTCCCTCACTCTGGGGCATCTTTGGGCTTCGGGGGTTGAAGGACAGAATTGCGCTGCAGGTTCAAAACACACTCTCTCAGACCTTCCTTCCGATTCAGAGAAAAGTACTTTGAACCTTTCACACTTTACACATACAGACAACCAAAAGGAAAGGAGGTTTTGCCCAGTGAATTTTAAAAGAAAAACTATTTACTGGCCAATTAAATCATAACTACTAGAAAGGTTGGGAGTCACATTTGTTCCAAAAGGAAGATGGAGCAGTGGTGTCTGGGTAAGAATCGGTGTCGGAGCGGCTCGGCTGAGGAGGTGTTCGCGCCGTGAGTGTCCGGTGACCATGAGACCTCCAGGTAGGCTTTGTGGCCCAGGGCGGTCTCCTGACCTCAGGGAGCATCACGTCCATCTCAGGAGAGGCGAAGGTCCCTAATTCTGTGAGTCTCACGTTGTATCCCCAACATGCTGTCCATTATTAGCCTGGACCTTCCTTGTCGGAATAGAAGAACAGAAAGATCTGGCACCAGAAAGATGGGCTTGAATCCTAGCTCTTCTACACCAGGGGGGCAACCTCCCATCACAATCCATTTCCTCACCTTCAAAGCAGAAATTGTTGGAGAATGAGCCAAAACAGTTACCATTTGTGGTAGGTTTATGTTAGCCTGGACCAGGAACTGCTGCTAAGAAATTTATGTAAATTTTCTCATTTAATCCTCCAATGTCAAGTGAGATCCTTTTCCTCTGGACCAGGAAGGGCTTTCCAAACACAAACAAGCACAAAACCATCAAAGACAGGACAGAGGAAACTAGCAATAGACTTAAAACTACATCATAATTCGACTTAATACTCAAAAGCACTAGTACTCTCAATATAAAATTTCCAGAACTCTCAGGCCTTTAAGGAAAAGAAGCAAAGCTAGGAGTAGAGTAGGTCAATTCAGAGAAAAGCAGGTACAGTAACTAAAAAATATTTAAATATGTAATGTCACTGGTAATCAAAGAAATTAAAATAAAACACTACTCCTTGCCTATCAAATTTAAAACAACAGCAGGGGTTTTTTAAGTGAAAGTGCTCAGTGTACGTCAGGATTCGGGAAAAGCTATATCGTCTCCATCGCTGGTGGGCATGTAAATGGGAGCAGCTTTCCTCAGAGGAACGTGACAGAATGTGTCAGGAGCTCAGCAAATGTTTGCACCCAGCTGATCTGGTACTTCCCCTTCAGGCACCTGTCCCGAGGAAGTGATCAGACGTGTGGGCAGGGATGTGTGTAAAAATGCTAACTTTATTTTTAATTGGTTGCAGCCTAAATGGCTAACATAGGATAGAATGATAGACAGCCTTTAAAATTTGTTTTTAAAGAATTTTTATTGAAATGAGGGAAATTCTCAATCCAGTAAGCAATATGATCTCAATTTTATCATAATAAAAAACAGGCACACATAAATAACTAGAAGGAAATATACCAAAATGTTCGCAGTGACCTGTGTTTAAGTGGTGGGGTTGTGGGTGACATTCGTATGCTTTACACTTTTCTTGTTGCATTCAGTGGGACCCAGAGAGAGAGAAGGGGGAAGGTTGTGTGTATAGTCCTCTTTAAACTGTTAACGAAGTAGTTAGGTATGAAGAATTGTAATTAATGTATGGAATTGTTTTTAAGGCCTTCTCCAATGACTATAGCTCTAGTATACCAAGTACATCAGAAAAGATGGGCATGGAATCAAGGGTGTGATCACAGTCACACCTGGGATGGGAGTTTTCTTTAAATAAGACCTCTTTCCGACCCCAGGCCAAGGTCAGACACCAGCATGTTGTCGAACGTGAGTCATTCACACTCCTGTTGTTATCTACTGATTTTATATTTGGGTATCCAGTTCCATCCAACAGTTTTCTGACTGGAGGGCATTGACTGAGAATCTCTTCCATTTATTATATGGATTGAGAAATAGGCTCTCTGACTACATTCAATCTGCATGGCAGATTTGGGGGATTTTGAAATGAATTTATTTTCAATAAAGACGTCAGGTGATGTGGTTCTGTTTTGGCAGGACCATCCTGAGTGCCAGCTCTGCCTTGTTCGGAGAGTGGGTTTCTTTGCTTAAGGATCCCAGCAGTGCAGTCATGAGTGCTTATGAAATGAAAGGCATTCTTGCTTCCTCTACAGCCTCGGGGTTACTTTCTCGGGGCTCAGTGCTATGCTAGCCCAGTAAACAGTATGAAACCAGAATCACATCTGTTACTGTAAAAGTAGTCTTCCACTTTGGGGCTACATTATACGCTAAATTAGGGTTCCCATACCCGATTCCAACATGGGAGAATCCCCCTGACACACATACCCCACCAAACAGTTCTGGGCATGAGCAAGGTGTCCAAGAACTCAACTCAGTTCTGACACTGTGTGCCCAGAGAGAGCCTCCAGTTCCACAGGTTAAGGGTGCAGTCCTACAAGACTCCTCACATAACAGGATCTTACCTGTACTTGTCAGCAGCCAGCTAGACAAGTTCCAATGACCCCCTCCGACATGGAGGTTCCAATGACCCCCTCCGACTCAGAATACCAATTGCAAGGCCAGGTTGTTAACCGACTGGCTCTAAATCAAATGTTCCCTCAACCCCCTCCTTGGGTTCAATTGATGTGCCAGAATGGCTCACAGGACTCAGAGAAACGTGCTAGTTACTAGAACACTGGCTTACTGGAAAAGGATATGACTCAGGAAGAGCCAGATGAAGGGAGGCAGAGGGCATGGGGTGTGGGAAGGGACACAGAGCTTCAGCGCCCTCTCCAGGTGCCCCACTGGGATCACCAACCCGGAGGAAGCTCTCCACACCCAGACCTGGGGGGCAAGACTGAAAGTTCCAACCCTGTTGTGATACATCTGGAGCTCCTGGTAACCAGCCCCCATCCTCAGGTGCTTTCCAAAAAGTCACCTCCTTCACCTAACAGTAGACAACCTGTGTCCTCATCGCTTATAAAATTGCAAGAGTTTTAGGAGCTGTGAGCCAGGGCCTGTGGACAAAAACCACATATTTATGAGAAATAACATTTTGGTCATCTACATGACCAAATATATATTTCTTGTGAATGATAATGTCACACACAAATATCTTTGAGTGTGACATAGTTCCCTTACTGGGGTGTCCAACCTTTTGGTGTCTCTGGGCCACACTGGAAGAAGAATTGTCTTGGGCCACACATTAAATACATTGTGACATGTAATCACAAAAAAACCTCATAATGTTTTAAGTAAATTTACGGTTTTGTGTTGGGTCACATTCATAGCCATCCTGGGCTGCACGCGGCCCATGGGCCACAGGTTGGACACCCCTGCTTATTAATCAGCACATCCCCAAATCGGGGGATGGATGAATGGATGCACAGACAGACACACACATAGATATACTTGCTAAGTGTGAAAGTTGAAAAATGCTTATAGTGTCCAAAGACTAAATAATGTTAAGAGAAAAGGAGAATAGAGATGAGCTTTCCTTGAATTAGAAGGTCTCAAACCGATCGAAACTAAATATCCGGTCCTAGAGCCTAAGGCTGTGTATTTCACACATGACCTTAGCCAGGAGGCTGGGAGGCAATGGGAATGTGAATTTTAGTCTCTACTGGAAATTCCGACGCAGCCTGTTCAAGCTGGCAGTTGGGAGCCCGTGGCTTAGCGGTACTGCTGTGTCATGTATTTAGTCTGCTGTCCACCTGTGGCTGTGGAGCTCTTCAGGTGCAGCTAGTGTGGCTGAGGAAATGAAATTGTATTTTAATTAATTTTTCACTTGAATGCAAATAGCCGCCTGTGACTACTATTATGTTAGATAACCTGCAGTACACCACTCTTCACTTGGGGGTGAAATGAAGCCATTGTTCAGCCACCCTTCCAACAGGTGCATTCTGTCGCTGTGATGCAGTGAGACGCAGACCTTTCACTGTACGTTCTGGGTCCTGGTAGGAGCAGACGTGGCTCCAGAACCTCCTCCCGGGAGGATCCAGGAGCCATCCTGCCTTCCGGAGCCACCCCCAGTCATGCGAACTGTGTTTTGTAACCTAATTTGCTCAGCATAATCTTCAGCCCCCTGCTCAGAGCGTAAAACGATGCTCCTCACAGCCTTCATCATCCCCACACAACAGCCAACCAAAACCTCCTCACCCCAGGATTTCGAAGTCATGTTTGTTTTCGTAGCTGTTTTATTTTTAACTAAGGAAATCATTCATAATCTTCTCTCCTGTTGTTTAAAGGGTTTAAAAGTTCAGCATGGTGAATTTTTATGGGACTTTTATGGGAAGCCAAGTGTTGTAAACATACCCAAATTATCTCAGTAGTGTCGTTTACCAGATCCTTTCCTGTGCACGCCGACCTGACTTCCCTTCACAATATGAAACAGATGGGTTCAATTAGAATCCTCCATCTAGCCCAGGCAATATGGTGGGGCTTCTCATATTCTAAACCTGGTAAGGTCGTTGCAACTCTTGAACAGAAACAATAGTCCCCATAAGACTGAGAACTTGGTGGCAGCAGAGGCTACGTCTGTCCGTCCGGGGCTCTGTTCCAGCGTCAGTAGTGTGGCATCTGCCATCTCATCGAGGTTCAGTGCATGCGGCCTGAATGAATTCCTGTCTTTGCCATAGAGAAAGCGGGCTGAAGGGATGATAGGAGGAAGAGAAAGACAGCATTCGGGGAAAGGCCACATTTGGGATGAAAGCAACTTGATTTGGGACAAAATGCTTGCCCTCCACAGCTTTCCTCTGTCATATTGAGCAGGTGAGAAGAAGGTTATAGCTCCAGGAAACCCGGTTCTGCCCTGGCGAAGATTGTTTAGTACCTCAGGAGGTGATTCCCAGACTGAGAATCATGAAGGACCCTGAAGGCTTGAAATCGCTTGCAGAGGTGGAACCAGGGGAGACTGGGTTACGTCCAGCTCTTAATAATTCCAGTGCCCTTTGCTGTGGCCCACGTAGTTATTTTTCATCTCATGTTCCAGTACAAAGAAACCTAACAGTTAGACCGCCCGTGGTTGTGATGTTTTCTGCCCGCTTATCGGCATTTTTTATTTTCCTGAAATTTTAGGCACAGAAAAATGAGAGAGAGTCTATCCGACAGAAGTTGGCACTCGGCAGCTTCTTTGATGATGGCCCAGGAATTTATACCAGCTGTAGCAAAAGCGGGAAGCCAAGCCTTTCCTCTCGGTGAGTGTTCTTTTGCATTGATTTTCTGATATATGTACCTAATGGATTTTGACATCTGACTACACGTTTAATAAAAGATATCCTTTAAATCCTTGAGTATTTTTTTTTCATAATACTACCACCTTTATTTGGATTCTGGGCAGACCTCACCCCGTTTGTTGGGTTGGGTTTTTTGAGTTTTAGTTTTGGCCTTTTTTTTGGCCCATTTGCCCAGCTATGTGAGGTCAGGTTTTCTATATTTGATTTTTTTTCTAGACACTGTTCTGATTTTGTATGGTGATGAGGGAATCAAGGCTCACTCCGCAACAAGCTGGATGACGCCTGGAGAAGTGTGGCAGACCACCAGATTTCCCGTTAAGCACCCCCAAAGCATCCAGCATCACCTCCCCCATATATCTGACTGCAGTGAAAATGGCAACTGAGAAATACAGTTCCCGCTCTGATTATTTACCATTTGTTACAGTACCAAGCTTAACCTGTCCTCCAGATGGCTTTTCTTCATCTTAATTTATTTCAAGATATCATTGCTCATTTATCAATATTTCAGTATATCATTGGCTATTTACATAGCTTCCAATTCCAATGAAACTATATTAAAATTATCATTTTACCCAGCAAATAAGGCTGTTGATGCGAGGTTCTCGAATGTTATTATGTGTGTGAAACACCTGGGGATTTTGTCAGCCTGCTGATGCTGATGCTGAGTCATTAGGCTTGGGTGAGGCTTAAGACTATATTTCTAACAAGCTTTCAGCTGAGGTCTGGGCTGCCAGTCCATGGGTCACACTTTGCTTAGTGAGGCAATCTGAAAAATTAACTATTATGCATATAGCTATTCCAAGTGATTAAAACACATAGAACTTTGTTGTTAATAACGACGGAGGTAGCTGAAGACCCATCAGCATTCTCTTGATGCCCCCCCAAATGTCCACTTCTGGTCGGAACACGTGCACCTTCCTTCGGGCTCCGTGAGAGTAAATGCTCCGTGTATCAATGCTAGGTGTATATATACCGTGTAAGGCTGGGTGTGGGAAGACATGAGATAGTGTTTATGAATTCATTCTGCCATCCACCCTTGCTTTCACATGCAGCTTGGAATGAGGCACTTTAATATCTATTTTTATATCTATCTGGCTTTCCGTAAGTCTTGTATTTTACTTCAGTTCTGATGCTTAGAGATTTATTTAAAGCAGCAAAAATCAGAAAGCACACACACACACTTGCGTATGTGTGTATTTAGGGTCAGGACAGGAGCTGCTGTTTGGCCATGCAGAGCTGGGCGTCTCTTCCTCAGTTCCCTCGCTCTTTTCCTGTGGCGTTCCAGAGCTGGACGGTCAGCCCTGCCCTTCGCTGTAGCAGCACCTGCTTGCCCTCCCGGTGGGATGTGGCAGGAAGAGCTCTGGCCTGGGCCCCTGGAGACCTGAGGGTTAGTTCTCGTGAGCCTCTGATTTTGAGGCTTGATTAGTTTATGTAGTTTGATCATGCCTCAGTTTCCTCATTTTCATAAAATGAGAGGATTGAACCCTATAGGCTTACAGGTTTCTGCTACTGCTCTCTAATATTCCCCAAAGCACCGAAAAGTTTTCTTCTAGAAATTCCATTTCTCTGCTCAGCAATATCATATCTGTGGGGTCCAAATGGGAGGTTTTTGGTTTTTAAACCAAAGTTAGCTAGATAAATAGATATAGGTAGATACAGTATACACACACATATACACATACATACATATGGCTGCGAAAGTGAAATGGAATTAATAATAACTACGAGGTATGTAATAACATGAAATACAAATAACAGTTTCTGTCCAATCCCTGTCTATTTTTGTCCCACTCTCCAGAAACTTTGAATTCCTTAGCTGTTTCTTCTGGTATTTACCTACATATCTCTAAGTAAAATGTTTGTCTTCTTAGCATTTACTTTTAAATGACCTTCTTTTGACCACCTACTGTAGAAATGTGGGCTTTAACTTTCTTTTGCAGCTATCTCACAGACATATCTATGTACTCCAGACCCTGTTCTCTGTTCTCTTCATAGTTATTTCACAATCTGGGGGCAAATAACTGTTCAGTGTTTCCATTATCAAGGGCATATATTATTCATACTAAACCAGGTCACAGACTATGATTGCTTGAGAAATTTTTTTGGCTTGACTTTAAATTGCCCCATTTTCCCTTTTGCTGGTCTGTGATTTCAACTGCTACATAATATTTTACTACATGAATATAGTCAGTTTCTTCTGCCACTGTCCTGATGATGGGCATTGAGTTTTTCCAAAGGTTTTGCTCTTGTAAATATTACTGCTTATAAATGTGCTTGTTTGTATATGTCTTTTGCTCTCTGTGTGCAAGAGTTTCTCTTTGATTCTGCCGAGGAGTGGAATTACTAGGAAAAATACATGAATGCTCACATTTAGAAGATAATGCCAGTCTGTTTCCTTTTTTTAAGATTTTAATTTTTTTAAGTTTTATTGATTATTGCTATTACAGTTGTCTAATTTTTTTCCTCCTTTATTCCCCTCCACCTTGTACCCCCTTTCCCACCATCATCCCCCCACCTTAGTTCATGTCCATGGGTCGTACATATAAGTTCTTTGGCTTCTCCATTTCCCATACTATTCTTAACCTCCCCCTGTCTATTTTGTACCTACCATTTATGTTTCTTATTCCCTGTACCTCTTTTTCCCACTCTCCCCCTCCACCACCCCACTTTGCTGATAACCCTCCATGCAATCTCTATTTCTGTGAATCTGTTCCTGTTCTATATGTTTCCTTAGTTCATTTTTGTTTTTGTTTTTTTAGGTTCAGTTGTTGATAGTTGTGAGTTTATTGTCGTTTTACTGTTCATAGTTTTTATTTTATTTTTCTTAGATAAATCCTTTTTAACATTTCATATAACAAGGGCTTGGTGATGATGAACTTCCTTAATTTAGCCTTATCTGGGAAGCACTTTACCTGCCCTCCCATTCTAAATGATACCTTTGCTGGATAGAGTAATCTTGGATGTAGGTCCTTGTCTTTCATGACTTGGAATACTTCTTTCCAGCCCCTTCTTGCATGTAAGGTCTCTTTTGAGAAGTCCAGCTGACAGTCTGATGGGAATTTCTTTGTAGGTAACTGTCTCCTTTTCTCTTGCTGCTTCTAGGATTCTCTTCTCATCTTTAATCTTGGGTAATGTAATTACAATGTGCCTTGGTGTATGGTTCCTTGGGTCCAACTTCTTTGGGACCCTCTGAGCTTCCTGGATTTCCTGGAAGTCTATTTTTTTTTGCCAGATTTGGAAAGTTCTCCTTCATTATGTTTTCAAATAAGTTTTCAATGTCTTGTTCTTCCTTGTCTCCTTCTGGCATCCCTATGATTCTGATGTTGGAATGTTTGAAGTTATTCCAGGGGTTCCTAAGCTACCCCTCATTTTTAAAAATTCTTCCTTCATCATTCCGTTCTGGTTGAATGTTTATATCTTCTTTCTTGTCCAAACCGTTAATTTGAGTTCTGGTTTCCTTCTCTTCACTGTTGGTTTCCTCTACATTTTCCTTTATTTCACTTTTCATAGCCTTCTCTTTTTCTTCTATTTTGTGACCATACTCAACCAATTCTGTGAGCATCCTGATTACCAGTTTTTTGAACTCTGCATCTGATAGGTAGGCTATCTCTTCATTGAATAGTTATATTTTTTCTGGAGCTTTGATCTGTTCTTTCATTTGGGCCATATTTTTTGTCTTGGCACACCTGTTACGTAGTAAGGGGCAGAGCCTTAGGTATTCGCCAGAGCGGGGCAACCCACTTTGCTATGTTGTGACAGCTAATGTGGGGGAGGGATCTGAGAAGGAACGGTGCTGCTTATTCTTCTCTCTGCTGGATTTCAGTCACCACTTCTGCTACCCGCAAGCAAATTGGGTCCTTCTGGTGCTAATGTCCAGGTAGGTGGTTTTGTGTACATTCCAGGACCCTGTGGGTCTCCCCATGAACTCTCCTGTGAGGCTGGGAGTTTCTCCCACTGCAATGCCCACAGGTGTTTTCAATGAGAGGTTTGAGGCTTTATTTCCTGCACTTGAACCTTGGGTTATGCGGTCTGTCCTACTCCCCAGTTGTTCCTCTCAGTTTATCCACATGTGGGTTAATGTGGGACCACCACTCTGCCAGCTGCTGCCTCACCTGGTATCCTAGCCGAAGCCTTGCACAAATCCTCTCTGCCTGGATGCTGGTCTCCGTACCCCCTACCGGTCTGGATGAATGTTTCTTTTTTAACTCCATAGGTGTTGGACTTCCATACGGTTCAATTTCCTGGCAATTTTTGTTTTTAAATTTGTTCTTGTCCTTCTTTTGGTTGTGCAAGGAAGCACAATGTATCTACCTATGCCTCCATCTTGGCCAAAAGTGAGATATTTTTAGAGAGAAAGTAAGGAAGAGAGAAAGAGGGAGAAAAACATCAGTGTATGGTTGGCTCTCGTGTGCCCCCTACTGGGGACCTGGCTCACAACCCAGGCATGTGCCTTGACTGGGAATCAATCTGGTGATCCTTTGATTCTCAGGCCATCACTCAATCCACTGAGCCACACCAGTGAGGGCTAATCTTTTTTCCAAAATGGTTATAACAAGTTTCATACTACGAGCAGTGTTTTCAGAGAGCCCACGGATCTATAACCTTTCTAACACTTAATAGTGCCAATCTATTTTAAACTTTTATTAATTGAATGGTATAATATAGTGTTACTTTGTGTTTATTAGCCATCCTTGGTTCCTCATCTGTGAAATGTCTATTTGAATCTTATGGATTCTCTTCTTTTTTAAAATTGATTTAAGACAGTTGTGTAGTCATGATACTAATCCTTAACATGCTGTATATATTGCAGGTACCTTTGCCAGATTATAGCTTGTCTTTCCAGTTCTTCAATGTGTCTTTTATGACCACAAAATCTTCCTCTACCCCAAGATCCACAAGACATTAACCTAAATGTCCTATGAGTTGAAAGAGTCGGTTGTTTTTTTAAAGTCTGTAATAAATCAGAAGTTGGTTTCTTGATATGGTATGAGGAGAAATCTAATCTTATCATTTTCCATAGACATGATTTTTTTCATCATATTTATTAAACAATCCCTCTTTTACTCACCTATTTGAGCACTTCTGTATATAGCAGACATTAACTGGAATACATTCTATTTCATTGACTAGCGTTTCTATTCCCACATCAATACCAGACAGTCTTAATTACTAGAGGTTCAAAATAAGTCCTGATATCTGAACAAGTCCCTCTTCTTACTCTTTTTCTTCAGAAAAACACTGCCTGTTCTTTTTTATTTTATATTTATTCTTCTGTGTATTTTTATTCTGTATAAATTTAAAATCATCTAATCAAGTTTAGCAAAATATTCTCTTAGGATTTTGAGTGGAATTTCATTGGATCTATAGATTAATTTAGGGGAAGAATTAGATTTTCACTATATTAATCCTTTGATCCATGTATATGGCCCATCCCCCCTTTATTTAGATTTTATTAAATATTTCTTAAGGTTTTGTAATTTCAGCTTAATGTACATCCTTTCTTATATTTATTTCTAGATATTTGATATTCTGGTTTTATCTTAAATTCTCTTTAGTGATCCTTTCTCATTTGCTGCTGGTGACCAGAAATGCATCTAACTTTGGGCCCTGGTCTTCTGCCCAGTGTCTGTGTTATTGTCATTCCTGTTACTTCTAATAAAGGTGCCTCTCCAGTCTCTGAGATTTTTAAACAATATCATCTGCAAAAAAATAGCAGCTTTATTTTTTTTCTTCACAATCCTCATGTTTCTGGTTGTTTTATTACACTGAGTAGGTAGGTACACTAATACACTGAGGATTAAAAATGGTACTCGTTGGAGTCCTTAGCTTAATTCTCATATTGAATGGAATGCTTCTAATGTTTCCCCATTTAGGGTGATGTTAAATTTATGTTTTCTTTAATGTTCCTCTTAGTGAGATTAATGATATTCCCTTCTATTCATAATTTATAAATAATTTTATCATGAATAAGTATTTATTACATTTTTCTCCATTTGTTGAGGTGATTATATAATTTACTGTATTAAGCTAGTAATTAATTGATGAATTACATTCATAGATCTTTGAAATATTGAACAATCTTTACATTCCTATAAAACCAAAATTGGTTGAGGGTATTGGATTTTATTTATAATATTTTGTTTAGGATTGTTCCATTTCTGCTCATGAGTGACATGAGTCTGTTATGTTCTTTTCTCATAATATTTTTCTCTGGTTTTAGTATCAGGGTTATGTTGGCTTAAAATTGAACTGGATATTATTTCCTCTTTCTTATTGTCTAAGAAAAGTCTGCATAATGTTGAAATGATCTATGTTTTCACCTGTGTGATCATCTGAGCCTGGTATTTACTTTGCATATTTACTTCAACGTCTTTCATTTCCTGTATGGTTATAAGATTGTACACATTTTTTATTTCTTGAATCAGTTCTGATGAGTTATATTTTTCTAAGAATGTGCCCATTTTGTTTATGTTTTGAAAATTTGGGTTATGATATTTTCTCATCTCATAAAAGGTATCAATTTTAGTATTGTTTAAAATGTTTTCTTCTGATTTCTATACTGTCCATGACTTTTTCTGATTTTATTTTTTTGTTTTGATTTCTGTCTACTAATAATTAAACGTAAAACTCAAAAAGCTGTTTAATAAACTCTCTGGTTGGGGCTTGGTGGCATATATTGTCTTCTCAAGAGACCTTCTCTGACCACCCAGTTAAATGCTAAACACCCAACATACCGATCGCTTTCTCTCCTCTTACCCTGCCTATCCTGTTACCCTGATTTGGTTTTCTTTGTGATTCCTATCTCTACCTGATATCTGTTTTTTGTCTTTCTCCAGTACTTATATCCCAGCACTTGGAATATAAGTTCCAAGTAAGCACATCTGTTTTGTTCACCACCATAACTATTGCCTAAAATAGCACCTAGTACATAGTCAGTCACTAAATAGTTGAATTAATGCATGGTGAACTTGGCTTTAGAATGGTCAGATAGAAGCACAGCCATTTCTAAGGAGCATCCAATTAAAACCACCTAAAACTATCCTTTTTCTTGAGCTGTCCGTTGTCACAGAGAACTCTCCCACCTCACCCAAAAGAGTTTTAAGCCAGGTTACCAGTGTTTTAAGACTCTAGTAAGGGGAGGGTTGAAGGTTCAGCATGTAGAATTTCCCTTAATTCTCTTGGGCCAGTAAGGCCCTTTATTGCCGCTCTAGCTGTGCCTTACTGTGCCCCAGTCCAGAGCTCCTTCGATTCAGCATCTGCAGATGATGCTTCAGCTGCTGGAGAGGGGGAAGGGGGGCAGTGGTATGTGTCGGGTGTTGTCAGATACCTCTCATCCATCACCTACATTTTATCTTCCAAAATTTGTCAAGCTCTCTTGTGTGCTGTTGTCTTCCATTTTCTTTGTCTATGTAGGATTATACCTTTTCTCTTTAATATTATTTTAGTAGTAGTTCAGAAACAGATTAGATTAACTACAGCTGTGTTCAGGATGCCATATTTAAGTAGAAGTCTCATGAAGGTTTTAATTTTTTCTTCAATTACAGTTTACATTCAGTATTATTCTGTATTACTTTCAGGTGTACAGCATAGTGGTTACTCAATCACGTGATTTACAGAGTGGTCACCCCAGTATTTCAAGTACCCACTTGGCACCATACATAGTTACTACGATATTATTGACTGTTTTTCCTATGCTGTACTTCACATCCCTGTGACTGTTCTCTAACTGCCAATTTGGACTTCTCCGTCCCCTCACCTTTTTCACCCAGTGCCGCAACGTTCCTTCCTGCTGTTGACCATCAGTCTGTTCTGTTCTCTGTATCTGTGACTATTTTTGTTTATTTTGTTCTTTACATGCCACATATAAGTGAAGTGATAAAAGAAATATCTTCTGAAGCAAAATCCTATGCAGAAACCCTGTAAACCACAGCCGTCCTCCTCCGGTTCAGGAGGACTGAAGGGACTGGGACGACAGTGCCCAGAAAATGCCCCCCACCCCAGTCATTTCCCACCCGTGCCCCTCTCCACCCCTCCCCTGCCAGCCTCCAGAGCCCACCTGAAACCCTCCTGGCAGAGCAAAACTTGGAAATCACTGAGTCATCTACCCCCTTTGGAGACACGAAGATCTGAACACATGTATTTCACAGTAGCTCAGAACAAGCTACACTTGTTGACTCGACATAAGGAAGATTATTTATATCCTGTTCCCTCAGATGTTTTCATCTCCACATGCTGGGATGAGATCATCCTCTGTGAGAACACGGTGACTTTTTGGATGCTTCTTAAGATGATGATTAATAATGACACTTAATGTTTCTAAGAAATATCTCTTTATTGCCATAAGTTTAAAGTCTGCAAAGACTGACACCTGTCATTCCCCTTCATCGGAGAAAAGCCCTAGGAAATGTTCAGTTGCATTTCTATAACCCATATTCTCCATCCCTATTAGAATTAATTGTTTCTAATGTATTACAACCCCTGAAATTCTTCATGGAGCTCGAAATACCTCCCCTCTTACTTACAAAAGTACTTGAGAGATGTCAGATCTTTGAGGTCACCACAGTGTCCAAGCATGTACCAGAGCACACGTATTGAATTAGTTAAATAATCCAAACTAGGTAAATCTCACATGAACGCACCTCTCTGAAAGCTCAGTACTCAGTTTTAAATGAGGCTGAGGACTTAAAATTAACTGGCCAGCCAACGAATTCTGAAGTGCTGAACTTACTTTTAAGGTGGGGACTACCCACGTAAATGGCATCTTTGTTTGGTAAAATGTTAGAGTTCTCTTTCTGTGTTTTGAAGAATGTATGTGTGTACCTGTAAAAATTCCGTGCACATTATGTGAGACACTATGAAACGGCCTGGGGTCTTCTGGGAAGACGTGTTTAAGCCACGCCTGTGAGTGTAGGTCCCTCTCAGTCGTCCCCACTGAATGTTTCTGATTGGTGACATCTCCTAAAGCACTTTTTTAAAGAGTGACAAGCTGTTAAATGTAAGCTAGGCTTACGGTAGTCCCATAAAGATGTTTCATGCCTAATATCGTAGCAAAAGAATTTTTTATATTGCTTCATAACTCTACTAATTAAATTTGACTTATACTGAAGTATGGCAACTGTAGGAAATGCCCTTTTTTTTTCTTCAAAATTTGCTAGTCCACACATAACCAGCCTTTCAAATTTGAGACTGTATGACCTTTGTCATTTTTTTCTATTTAAAAACATTTCAGCAAAAAGCTTTTAAAAGCTTAAAAGAGAATGATAAAAATAAAATACCTATTTTTGAAATAAGGTTTCTAAGAAATATTAGGTCTAATCATGTTCTTGAAAAAAATAAATATTCCTTTTTTTATGAGAGTATCATAATATTCTATAAAATCTTTTTGTTGACCACACTGATCTTGAGTCAGCATTCGAGTTCGGATGCTGGGTTTATACAGATCAGTGCCGCAGAAGGAGTGGAACCTGGCTTGGCCAGGCTGCGAGAACACAGCACAGAGCAGTGTTTAGTGATAGACACTCATCCAGGAAGCCTTTCATTTTTCAAACGTCACCCCCTGATCTGACCTTGTGGAGAAAACTCTGTCTTCTTCATTCTCCTTTTCTCCGAGTAACTGCAAGATTACTTCTCAGCTCCCTTCTTGCCTTACCCCAAGATCGATTTTTATTTACATACAAATAAATATAAGTAAGATCTAATACAGTCCTTTTCATCAAGTAGAGATGGGATGGTGTAACCTAGAATAGGCCATGCTCTCCTCTCCAAATACTGTGAATATTATGAAGACAGAAATCCCCCAGAGAGCTTTTGAGCAGCTGGTTTGAATAATGATTACTGTTTACTCATCTCAACCATTGCCACGTACCCAAATCAAAACGCCTATCGTTCTTGTTTGTGTAGGTTTATTGGTGAGTGGCTGAAACAAGACCCATAATAGGTGCCCACCACATCCTTTTGCACTTGGGTGGGAGACGGGGAGTGCCGGAGCCTAGGGAGTTGTAGCGACTGCACAGCATTGATCTAGAGAGCCATTAAAGAACCAGGTTCGCAGGGGCTTTGACCATGTGGGGCTGAGAATCTGCATATATAATCTGCCACCGAACCGCAGGTCGAAACAGCATCATTTTGCCAGGAATGTGAATCATCCTTCTGTCTCTAATGATGATAATTTTTGCATAACTTCCTGGAAGAAGTAAGCATAATGGTCATATATACCCAGCATGGGTGTCCTGTTCCATCACAATGAAATGGGCTTTCCGAGGCATCTTTCTTGCAGTAATAGGTGCATATTATAGCAACCTATTTATTACATGCAACATATGTTTTAAATTTCATATTAATCTCAGACATGTATACCAGTAATTTGCTTAGAAATTCTTTTTGTGTATTAGTAATTCCAAGGTATGTGTCACTGCAAATGGGTGTTTACAAATTCTCCTTTTGATGTTAGTTGGAAAAAAACCTATCATTTTTTTATAACCTCCTTCAAGGATTACCTCTAGTATCCTAAAGTGTTATACAACTTCATAAGTAATATTTGAAACAAGACTTGAAGTGAATCTTCTGAAGAGCAAAAAGCTTAAAATGGCAAAACAAATTTAATTATGTAAGCAATTCTTCTCTTTCACAAACCTGAAAGAAAAGCAAATTGGTATTTGAGAAATTTTCTTTGTCTAGTAAATAGCCTCGCTTTACAGTAATGCCAATGACCTCAGTTTAATTAGGTGCAATTAATTTTGTGCAAGCAAAATTTGACATCTTGCTAGAGGCATAACCAGCTGTACCCTGTCTTACGAATTTTTTTTTTAATCACCAATGAGAATTCATTGTCGGAGCTATTGCGAAAGGGTGGGAGGCAGGAAGAAAAAGGCCACGGGGCTGCATTTTATATTTAAAATTGGCTCCAGTGGACAGCTGAATGTTTAATTAAAAGAGCTTCTAGGAATGATTTTTCATTGGTGCGTCATCTTTGACAGGTTGTCATGACTTTATTACTGTGGTTTGCACATCTTTGGGCAGGGCTCCCCCACATGTGTCTGCACACATGCAGCTTGCACGAGGACTGGGCCCCCTGGAGAGTTTACTAGAAAACCCCCTCTCTGACTTTGGGTGAGCCGTGCCACCCACAGATTTACGCAGTCCCCGTGCACTCTTACAAAATGTTCTGTGCCCCCTGCATTAGTCTCATTATTCAGATTATCACTGCATTAAAAACCTGGGGAAAATATTTCAAAGAACCACTGCCAATCCAGTGATGATACATGCCTCCTATCACTCAGAATTTTTTGTTTTAGTTACTAAAAGAATCTTTTTAGAATTACTTAGATATACACATGCCTTGTGTGCATACAGAAAAAAAAGTGAAATGTGTTGGTTGAGTCCAACAAAGTTTCACATTCAGAGTCCAATTCTCTGTTGAACCACTTTCCCTCAAAGGCCTCGTTCTTTGCTTTTCCCCACGCTGGCACCCTGTGTGCTGTCGCGGACGCTGTGTCACCTTCTAAGCCACTGTCCCCGCTCTGCAGGTTTTGATGCTGGAGCTTTGTTCTTATCAGAAGATGTGAACGGCCAGCTCCCAGGGCCGGCCTCTTTCCTCAACTGGTCTGTTGGTGGATGGGGCTACAGTTCAGTGGAGCAGAACTGCCACCAGCTGCCCCGGGGGGGTGGAGATTGCGAGGCACACCCTGATTGTAAAGACGGCAGAATGAGCATAACCAAGCTTCCCGGAATCCGAGCAGTGTGGTAGATCTCCTGCATTCTTATTAATGGCTGTACAGAAATCAGATGGCCACGGGTTAAATCACGAAAGAGAATGCCTTTGATACAGCTTACTGTGCAACTAAGTCTGCATCAGAGGCCCAGCATTTTTTTTAAACATAACAAAGAGTGGTGAAAGCAGTGATTCCGTGATCACCAAATCCAGGCACTGACCCTCGGACTGCTGTACCTTTACCCCCACCCCGCAGATGCTGTCACAGGTCTGGTGGGGGCCAAGCATTTCTTCAGCCCCAGCAGCTGAAACTGAGCAGCAGGTCGGGCAGATACAAGTCTAAACTCTGTCTGGGCTGAGCGGAGTAAATAGTCAGGCTCGCCTTAAGAATATGGACAGTCAAGTGTATGGTGATTATTTTAGAGCCCAATATCTGCTACAGGTCCGAGGAGGAGACAGGGAGGGAGACTGGGCTGGACAGATGTCAGAGAGCCCACCCACAGAAAGGCTCACTTGTAAGAAATTATGTTTCTTGCTGTTCCCCAAGATGATCTCCCATCACCCCATCATCCTGCCAAGAACAGAGCCCAGCCTGACTCACGTGTGAGTCACGGTCCCTGTAGACGCCGTCTGAGTCAGACACGCAGTCCCCCTCTGCGGCTGTCCAGCATTTCATCCTGCTTACCTTCCCTCCACCACAGAGTGCGAGTCAGCTCACCCAGTTCCTCTCCTTTTCCTCTTTGTGATTCCTGCTGAGTGCCTACCCATGGCAACTCAGAAGCAGTCACAAGAAGAAAAATTCAAAATCGGTTCAATTACTTCCACCAAAAAATACCCAGGTGTATCTCCTGTTTGGTGCATCTATCTCCACAATTTTGTTTGCAGAATTGAAATCTTACTATGCCTACTGTTTTATGAGCTATTTTTAAATATATCATGAACAATTGCCCATCATATATTTCACCAAAACATGCTTAATCAATCTCATATTATGAGACACTGGAGTTGTTTCCAGTTCTTTGTTTCTGTTTTCATTGTGTTTTATTTTTCATCTTCTCTTTTTCTCTTCCACCCATGAATTTATTCTATCCTTCTTAAAGTGCCCTGGCTTCTCGAGGAAGAGCCAGGCTCTGCAGTGAAACGTCAGTTTGGTGACCCTGTGTTATTTAACCTCCGAGCCTTAGTTTTTCTCGAATGTGAAAAGGATATCAGAATACTTACTTCATGTGTGTCTGGGGATTGGAGGTAAACTACAAAGTGCCTAGCACGTAGTAGATGCTCAAAAGTGGTAATTCCTTTTTTTATTTCAGAGTACAGATTGCTTGGAAATCATTAGGCTTCGATTAAGATAAGAGTAAACCATATTTGGTGCTGAGGAGAAGCAGCCTCATTCTGGTCTTCAGTTAATGCTAAGAAGTAGTTGTGGTGAAAATGCATTTTTCCAACACTAAGATCCTATAATTCCAAATTTAATTATGTGTAAGTGGTCATTAGTGAAGGAACCGGACACTGATGTGGAATTAGATCCAGCAGCTGTCTAAGGAACGCAAGTGTGTATTTATAGCTCTCTAGAGACTTGGGTTAGGACTTTTTCTTCACCAGAGAATAGCCGGGGACAGCTAGTTGCCTTTCCCATTAGTCTCTTGGGTAGAGAAGGTTCTGTGGCCATGTGGTGCCGGGTGCCTATGAGCCATCGCATGAGCGTGTGCAGATGGAAGGATCTAGAACTAGCCTTAGAAAAGGGAGCAGAAAAAGAGAGTATGTGCAGGATTGGGAGGAAGAAACCCAGAGAAGGCCCTTCCCACGTCAGCACCTTGGCAGCTGCCTCTCAGCCTCTCAAGGAGGTGGTTCCTCTTTCCGCCGCTCCTCCCTGTAGGACGCAGTTCGAAACTACCCTTAACGTCTTTGGTCACATACCTGCTGGAGGGGTGGCTTTCCTTCCCTCTCCTGCATTCTTCCCTCACTCCCAATCCACCAGGCTCTCCCTTTTGCACTTTCCTGCTCATTCACTCTTCTTGGTTAATATCTTATTAATTAATGTCCAGGTTACTAAAGTATCTTTTCTTGTACATAAGATAGGGAATGTCGTGTGTGTGTGTGTGTGTGTGTGTGTGTGTTTAGTTCCCTTCCAGTGCCCCGTACAGCCCACATTTTTATTTGTACATTGTGATTTAACGATCCAAGCATTGGTAGCTGTTAGGAAGACCTGGTTTTTGTTATTCCTGGTTCAGCTACTACTATGCATCCACTTAATATAGGGGCTGTGAACTATAAAATGTCTTCAGAGGCAAGAAATATAATGAGTAAAGAAGCCCATAAAAGGCAATAGGTAGAATTAGCAAACTAGAAAGTGTGTGCCCTGGGCCAAGGGGACCGGCAGCTGCTTGTTCTGCACTAGTGTGTTGGTGCCACAGAGTTTGCAGAGATGCTGGTGCCTGGTCAGCGAATGAATGAATGGATGCTCAGTTAAACATCCCCTTTCTGTCTAATACAGTTCTAAAAATCATTCGCAGGTCTTGTGTGTGTGTGTTGGTATATGTTGTGCCACCAAAATTCTCTCCTATTAAATGAATATTACTCCTTTGTAAAAAGTCATCACCCCATGCATCACACAGCCTGAAGCAAGAAGTTAACACATTCCCTCTAAAGTAAAATAAGAAATAGCAGTGTATGTTCACAATAACAAATATGGGGAAGCAAAATCTTTGCAGTTCCTTTTATTAAAAAGAATAGTAATCAGTATTTCTGTAACTCTCATGATAAATGGCAATATGGAACAGTTGGTAAGGAAAAGAAGAAGGATATGGGAGGTTTGGGGGATGGGAAAAGTATTTTATGATTTGCTGACCTCCCTCAGCACAACCCACAGAGACATCATCCCACACGGGCAGCATCTAGAACTTCCCCGGGGCTCAGTGGTTCTCACGTTCTTTCTTCACAACAAATCCTTAGAAGAATGAACCGTGTTTACAGCTACCTTGGGTAATTACAGCCCACATTTTATGTTCCTTCCCCTTTGAAATTCTTGTTAAATTGAAAAAATATAGCTGATTATTCATCATGTGCAAAGTCTTTGAATAATGTATCACAGATCCATTAAAATAAATGGAAATCATGTATTTTAACAGCCCGTCCACCCAGGAGTTGGAGATGCTGCGTAACGAATGGCACAGCAGGGCCCATGGCTCCCAGGCACTCTGGTTCTGGACACAGAATGAGCAAGGCATGTCGGAAATCCATAGGCAAATGGGCAGTTCCCTCTCACTCTGCTTCTTAAGGAAGCTGTACAATTGTCTTGAAGCAGGTACAAGAGGTATCTGCCCTTTAAAATTATATTACCATCACAAGCACAATCTAATAAATCCAAACCTAAGTTTATGTGGGGGAAAGGCCACTGAATTCCAAAGACAAAGGTCCAGCTTATAGTCTCTTGCTTTGTGACCTCCATTGCCACAATGATGAGGCATGATAAACCACCCTCGTCAGTGGCATACGATGATAAGTGCTGGTTTTAGCTTCGAAGCCTGTGTATGTCAGCTGAGTAGGTCTGCAGATTAGACCTGGGCTCCCAGGGCCTTACTCCTGTGTCCACAGTCAGTCACACACTGATGGTGAGGTATCTTTACTGCTCTCACCTGAGCTCTGTCCTGTGTTCCCACCTTCCCTTGGGACAGTTGCTGATTGAGCTCTGTGCCACAAAGTCTCTCATCCACCAGTGGTTAGCCTGGACTTGTGGCAGGGTTCCCTCAGAGGGAGGCTTGGAAGAGGAATAAAGTCACTTCTGCATCCTGGTGGCCAGGACAAGTCAGGAGGCCAGTCCAGGAGTAGGGAAGTGGACCTGACCTCTTGATGGAAGAAGCTGTGACGTCCTCTTACAGATACCAGGAGGGGGAGAATTGGGGCCATTTTTAATCATGAGGCTGTCACAGTTCTGGGGCAAGTCATTGGACTGCTCTGAGTGACTATCACCTTGTCCATAAGCCACAGGTGGTTGGGTTGTTCAGCCCAAGCAGAGAATGTATGTGAGCATGCTTTTAAACCCGAATTCATTGCACCATTTTAAGTGAAGTTAACTAAGAGGTACAGGGGGTAAAACCCAAGAATTTTAAATATTTATATAAAGATGCTGGTGGTCCAAGCTGGTACTAGGAGATTCCTATTTCTGAAATCAGAAAACGCCAGATAGTTCTGGGGTTCAGAACTGGCTGCAGCCCAGCCCAGCGCCAGTCACCACACCCAAGGCCAAGAACTGAGGCCTGATCCACAATGGCTACTGGCCCACTGAAAGTCCCAGCAGACTTCAGGGTCATTGCATGGTCCGTCTCAAGAAATAAACTGGTCTTGTCCTTGCATTTTGGAAAAAGTGTTGTCTTTATACCAAATCCTGTGAGCACTTGGCTAAATTTTTGAGGTATCCCCTTAGTAGTTGAGAACTTTCCATTTCTACCATCCTCTCAATTGTGTGCGTATTTTAGAGATATCTGGCAACGGTAGTTGGAAGCCAGCACAAGTACTTTCTAAGTAACAGTCTTACTGTAAATGCCAAGCAGATGTGGGTGCTGAACAGCCTCTCAAGTAAGTGTCTGGCCACTTCTGCTCACACCGAGGTGTCTAAAAGGCACACTTAATCTTTAACCTTTTCATCTTTCTGCCCATTCTCTATCCAGAACACCCTGTTTCCAGACCCGCCGGCCTTCCTGGCAGAAGCACGGTCTGCAGTGTGGTTTCTCATTGCCTCACGGTGCTCCCGGTGCAAAGGGAGGAGAGGTGTCTGGGAGAACCGGGATGCAGACCTTGCAGCACGCAAATCCACAGGCAAGGCACAGCTCAGCCAGCCTTTTGCAGGCAACCCTCTGCTAAATGCCACTGGAAACGTCAAGTGGCCTTGACTTGGATACCTTAAATTATATTACTAATTAACATGATGAGCGTTGTGTTTTGTTTTCACCTCAGGCTGTGCTTGAGAGACCCAGACAAATTAGACCCCTAGCAGCTTGGATTTCGCACGCCTGTGTGTGTGGCCTGGTTGTAAGTGAGGCTAGATGCACTGTGGTGTGAGGGCCAGGGGCCAGGGACCCCAGGTTCCAGGAGTGAGCCTCCATTCGCCAGGCCTCCCCAGGCTGCAAGGAGCCAGAGCGGGGCTTATCTAACTCCAGCCTGGACACAGAGGCCTGCAGCAGCTCCGGGGGGCACTCCCTGCTAACCCCCCAGTCAGACCATGGCTTGGGAGCTGCGCTTGAATTCCCTCAAAGCCACCTTCATCTTAAAACCCGCTTAAAGGCTAAAGGCAAACAAATCCTTTCTGAAACTTGAGTCCATTTTAAGATGTCTTTACAAAAATCCCCTCTGAACCATCAGCTGTTATGCCACATAATTTTCTTTTCTTGAGAGCAGCATTCTTGGTGATTACTGCTGTAAGGAATTACGAGTCTCACCCGGTGAGAAGCTGTGTTCCGGTTCCCACGGTGATAATGTGGTACTAAGGCGATTTTCTCAATTCGCACCTGAGGTGTTTTTCCATTTCCCTCTTAAGCCCTACCCCCCCCCTTTTCCCTTTGCCTTTCCTGAGTTAGACACACTGCGTGTGGTGGTTGATTTGGGTCCGAGCTGACCCCGGCACAAAGTTCAGTTCAGGGGCAGAACAGTAGAACTGACCATCGAACTTTCTTCAGAATATTTATCTTTGGACATTTTAAATCTTATTTTGTGATGGGATTATGGGTTATTTTGTATTTTTATGATCTCTGTATCCAGTGGCCAGATACTTCTTTTTCAAAACTTTATTCAATAAATAGAAAATGCGACATAATCTGAGATTCAAATTAGATTTAATTTTAAATGTTGTTATTGTAAAATATGTTTTTAAAATGTCTGGTTTTAATTTGCAATTTTATTTCCCATTATCTTCCAATCCATAGATCTTGAGTTTTATTATTAATAACAGGTTGGTATTGGGGTGGGTTTTATTTTTTACCAACTACAGATAATAAATTTTAAAACCTAATTTATATGGGATCAAAGGGTCACCTAAACATAGTAGATTTCTCCAGAAAAATAAAATCCAGTGCGAGAAGGTTAAAAGGAGACGAATTCCAGCTCCGCACGCGTGAAGCTGCCTGGCGGAGTCACGCACAGCTCAAGGACCAGCTGTCAGAGTTGAGCACACACCTGGGCGTCGCTGTGGCCAGGCAAGGCACTCCTGTAGGTGACAGTACAGGTCCCTTTGCAAAGTTACGTCGCTTTGAAAATTCTGTGTTCCTTTGTCTAGGCTTTCAGAAAGCAGGAAAAGGGAGGGCAGTTAACATGTACAGAAGACTGCCTTGTGGCCAACTCTCTGCTAACTCTTTTCATTCTTCCTACAAAATACTGAATGTTTCACCCATTTTACAGATGAGAACACTGAGGGTCATAGAACCATATGCCCAGGGATAGACATGAGGATTCAGAACCCAAGTCCAACTGCACCCAAGCACCCCAGCTGATCAGACAGCACCTGTTGGCCAGCCCCAGGACCAGCTCTTTTTGCCACCTGTGAGGACAGGAAGGGAATGGAACTGGGCCTCCCAGTCTCCTGAGGAGACTGGGCTTCAAGTCTCCTTTTTGGGGAAATGAGCTGGGACTTTAGGTCATTACAGAAGCAAACAACAGGTGGCAGTACATACACGTAACAATGTGGTGCCTGTGTTCAACCAGTAGATTTCCTTTTCTAGGTTCTGTACCATTTTCTAAGAAGCACTTTCTGTGAGTCATTTGAGCAGTTTGTACAAAGCATCCCTAACCATTGGAATAAAAAAAAATCAAATACAAGTGTCAACTCACAGACGAGTAGTTCCTTGCCCTTCTTTCTGTGACGGTAGCAGCGCTGAGCCACTTGGTGTGTGCACTGCCCTAAACCTGGTGTAGACAAGCCTCTGACCCTTGCTGTTTAGGAGCCACCTTTCGCCTTGTCCTGCTCTGTGTGTGGTCCGGGGCACAGGCTGGGGGCTGCTAGGGATGCTAAGAAAACTACTTCTTTAAGAACTCTCCCTCACCGAAGAGCAGGAAAATGTGTTCAACTTCAGAAGACGTTTAGGACAAAGAATGAGACTCGCCGTCCGGCCTGCTGTATGGCAGGTGCACAGCTGGGTGACCCTTGGGGACCACCTTCCAGCAGCATCGCTCCCGGGGCTTCAGAATTTGATTTGCCGTGAACAGAATGAGCTCCACCTCCCGGGCTCGGAGAGCACCCGGCAGGCAGCCGGCAGGACCTTGCAGCATTTGGAGGCCGGGCCTTTCGCCCTGGGTTTGGGGTTTCCTTAAGTTTCTCTAGGGTGAACCTGCGGTGTGGTTTTCTTTCTTAATGACATAAGTGAGCTCCCTTGGTTGGCTTTTGGCAATTGCCTTAAATAAAATTTTCCTTCAGATGGCCCTATTCTGTCTCTTTGGTGGGGGGGACAGTTTTCAGAGAGCCGCTGGCTCTGGGGAGTTTTGGATTGTCCCCATGAGCTAGGGCACTGGGTGACAGCATGCAGCTTCGTTTGGCCAAAGGCCCCATTCATCTTCATCAACAGGAATAGAAACTCAATGACTAAACACATTTTTGGGAGGTGCCAGCTGTGTGTTTGGTATTGTGCTGGGCACTATAATATGTGGCCTTCAGTATTTTTCACTTAATGTGAAATGAATGTGGAAAAAAACCAGTACAATAATAGTAAAATTACTTTACCATTTATCAAGTTGTAAAGCTAACGGGTGATTATTATCCTCTTGTATGTTATCACTTGTGAGTTAAGAGTGATACTGGTCAGTCACTTCTCCACACGAAGAACACATAAAATTGCTTTCTGTCAGCAAAACCAGGCAGCTCTGTTGAGTGCGGCCAGGTAACAAACGCTGAGTGGACTTGGTGTCCTGTTTGCTTCTGCCCAGCCTACAGAGTGGGATGAACCTGCAGATCTGCTTTGTCAACGACAGCGGCAGTGACAAGGACAGCGATGCGGACGACAGCAAGACTGAAACCAGCTTGGACACCCCTTTGTCGCCCATGGTGAGTGCACAGCTGTGCCTGGGGCTGGACATGGGTGCTTTCCTGGTCTCCCGGGTTCTTTTCTGTTGTTAGTTAGGAACAAGCATTACAGAGATTTGAACAGAGAAACGTTGCTTTGCGTTTCTCCCTGTGGCAATGCCCCTAAAACCTGAAAGTCACTGGGAAATCAGAACTGTGATGCAGCAGAGATGCATCAGCTCTGTTCAAGGTAGTGACTACTTTCCTATTAAACCATAAGAGAAATCACATGTACCCTCCAAAATTCTAAGGGAGTATGTTAAACATCAGCCCTTCCCCACTGGGTTCAGAACTATGAGCACAGACTAGCAGTAGGACACCTCTGTGAGGATGCGGGTGAGACAGGGTGGGAAAGCTCGTGCGTGGAGCTGTCATTCAGAGAAACCGGCAAGTGTGTCTAGTATTCCGCATTGCATTTCTTGCACACACATTATAAAAGATGGCTTACTGACCACAGGGGCTCGTAGCTGGAATTCATGCTGCTCTGTGACATCTGGGCATCACTTTCCTCACCAACCAGTCTTGTTTTCTTATCAAAGAAACCATGTTGGTCATTGGATACCTGGGGTCCTCTCCATTCCAGAGAGCTACATGCTGCCTTAGCTGTGGTTTGAATAGTTTGCTGTGCCTGGTCTTTTGAGACCAAGAATCAAAGAAATTGATTCAAGTTTGTCATAAATCTGTTGTTTCTGTTATTTAGTGTGCTACGATCATAATCCGTAATCGACACTGGGGAGGTAAACTGCTTTTGTGTTACCTGAGATGGGTGCACATCAAATCGAGTGGTGAGCTGAGTGGATGGAGGGGAGTCTCTCAGGGGTGCTCCAGCCCCCTCCCAGGATGGTACCCCTGGCATGCAGAGCTCAACGCTGCTTTTTTTCTCTTCACAGAGCAAGCAGAGTTCTTCCTATTCCGATAGAGACACTACTGAAGAGGAATCTGAATCCCTAGATGATATGGATTTCCTCACCAGGCAAAAGAAATTGCAAGCTGAAGCCAAAATGGCCCTCGCCATGGCCAAACCCATGGCCAAAATGCAAGTAGAAGTGGAAAAACAGAACAGGAAAAAGTCTCCCGTCGCTGATCTCGTAAGCAGCAAGCGCTGAGACACAAGCCAGTGTTTGGTGGCTGCCTATGGTTGAGGTTGTCCCCGCCCTTTGCCAGAATTATGCAAACTTGGGTTTCTCCAAGGCAGTTTGTAAAAAGTACTGCCGTTGAGAAATATTTAAGTTTGTTTCTTTTTCCTTTCTACTGTATCACTGAAAGATACATAAGCAACAGCTTTCACAAAAGTAAAGTCTGCTCTTGATTCATGTCTACTTGTGTTTTTCAGGGGCAATATTAGCTGCCCTGGGAATATCGATATTTAAATTCCTTTAAAGCAATCTCAGTTTAAGAATCTATGGGTTGTGGCAAACGCACCACTGCTTTGTCCCACCTTGGAACAGAGACGTGTGGATAGTAGATAAGAGCCCCGCTCTGCCCCCGGCCTGCTGTGGGGCTCCGCGCATGTCACACAAGTCTCAGTCTTCTCACCTATCAAATGGGACGAGCAGGGACACCTGTGTCAGAGCACGACTCTGAGCATTGGGTGAACAGAGCATCCAAAGCACGTAGCGCAGGGCCTACAGCATGCTATAAATCAGTAAATAGCTGATGTTATCCATTTTTATCTGTGCCATTACCACTGTCTGACTCCCTGCTCATTCATTCGGGGATGTAATCATTGACCCGGGGTTGTCACAGCCTGTGTTAAGAGCCAGTCTGAAAGTGTCAGCATTCTGAGGGTGATGGTGTTGTAGGCATGTGCTGTGCGGGGCCTCGCACGGGGGAAGGGAGACTGGGAAAGCTTTTAAGCCCAGAGCTTGAGTCGCAGTGGGTGAGTCGGGGGCAGGTGGGGGGCAGCGGGGGAGGAAACAGTCTCGGGTTCAGTATGCCCGCTGCTCCGCTCACACCTGCGTCCCTCCCTCCGCGTCTCCAGCTGCCACACATGCCCCACATAAGCGAGTGCTTGATGAAAAGAAGTTTAAAGCCCGCTGACCTGAGAGACATGACGGTTGGGCAGCTACAAGTGATCGTCAATGATCTCCATTCGCAGATAGAAAGTAAGTACAAAATGTGCTTGAAAATGGAGCGATGAGGGTGAAACGCAGGGGATGGTCCCACTTCTCGATTCAGTTCCCGTGTACAGTGTTTCACTGGGCTCCTCCCGTGCACTTGCAAGGAAGGGAAGAGAAGCCCACACTCTCTTAACTCTCTCCCCCTCTCCCTCTCTCTTATTACTTTGAAATATTCAGAAACTTTGAGGACTTTTCAAGGTTAGGGCCATCTTACTTATTTTAAATTGCCAGCTCCTAGCAAGTGCTTGGCATGTATTTGGCCTGCCCCCTGTTTCTGGAAGATGATTTAGTAGTCACAGGTCATTCGTGATGTAATTGTACCCTCCACTGTGTTGGTACGTTCATGCATTTTAGGTCAAGTCACAGTCGACTGATTTTTGTGGTGCTCCAGGTGGTGAGAGTATGTATGACCCGCAGCGTGACAGCCGATGGGCCAGTTTCCCCGGAATAACCGAAGCGCAGAGGGGGAGCGAGTGAGTGGCCCTCACGCTGATTAGAGGTGCAGAGAACGTCCATTGCTCGGCCCAGTGAAAGAGAGAACGTGCTTACTTGGGCAGTGCGGTTAGGCCGGGTGGACCGAGGACGTCTTAGAATCACACACAGAGAAAGTCACCTAAGAGGTGTGCCAGCCGAATGCATTCAGACGACCACCTACAAAGAGCGTTGTTTAGGAGCCGCTTGGGGAAGTCTGAACACTGACTAAATGTTTTATTATTTATTTGTTGATTCTGACACAATAACCATATTGTGGTTATGTTCATTTTTTTTAAAAGAACCCTATTTTTAGAAAGACATATGGAAGCACTGGCAGATGAAATAATATGATGTCTGGAATTTAAAATAATCTAGTAGGAGAAGGGGAGATACTCTGGGTCAGGACTGGCTAGTTGAAGCTAGTGGGGTGTATGGGACTTCTTTAACTGTGTTCTTTGCTTTTGCATCCGTTTGAAATTTTCCATAATAAAAAGTTAAAAACTTCATATGGGGAAAAAAAATTCCTACGCACTATGCAGGCACTGTACTAGTACTAGTATAGAAGCTACCCCAGGAACACGTGGGAACAAAACAGAATTGGACATATCCAATGTCAAGTTGATGCATTCAGCATTGTTTTAAAATCAAGAAAAATAATTTTAACATTTTAATTAAGGACCATAGATTCACTGGATTTTTTAAATATTCTACTACATTTGAATTTTAGTTGAGAATAAGTTACTAGGGGTTTCATTCTTTCTACTAATAGTTTACCACTAAAACATCTTCCTTAGGTTTTTAAATAATAAAATTGCCATCTCATCCTTGTCGGGGGTAGATGAAGTTTTAGATCGCTGTGTGATTTTTTTTCCCCTCTCTTTTTAAAGTTGGAAACTAGCCTGAACTAAAGGCAGATCAATGCATCATTTGAAGTCAGAGTCTCTCAGAGCGTTTCCAAGGGGGACCCGGCTGAATACCCACTTCCTTTCTTTGGTTTCCAGGCCCAGAGCTCTTACTAAATGAATGTTCTCTACCATGTGTCCATATATTCAGACATAGAAGCTTTTTTTAAAAATCTTCATCCAAGCACATTTTTTTCATCGCTTTTGTAGGGGGAGAGAAAAAGAGAGAGGGACATCAGTGCAAGAGAGACACATTGACTGGTTGCCCCAACAGGGGATCGAACCTGCAACCTTTCGTTCTATGGGACGATGCTCCCACCGAGCCACACTGGCCCGAGCCAGACTTAGAAGCTTTAATTCTTAGCTGAACTGAGGGGGAAACACAAGAGAGGGCCCCTTGCTTGTTCCTTTTTTTCAGAGGCAGAAGCCATATTGACGCAGTGCACTGATTTAGGAGAATTAGAAGTGTTTCCATCATGTTAAAGGGACTTATTTAAGAAAAAAAAAAAAGAGCAATACTCTGAACGATAAGGTGGCAAAAAATACCTATTTATCAATAATTGAATCTAAAAGCAAACTAAGCAAAGAAGAAGAACAGAGACAGAATCGTGGATCCTGAGAGCCGTTTGATGGTTGCCAGAGGGGAGCAGGGTGTGGGGCTGTGCGTGAAGAGGGAGGGGATGAAGAAATACGAGTAGGTAGTTACAGAGTAGCCAGGGGATGTAAACTACAGTGCAGGCGAATTTGTACATGTGGCTCAGGGACATGAACAACGGTGTGGGGACTGCCCGAGGGAGTGGGGGGTGCTGGGTGGAAGGCAAAGGGGGGAAAATCAGGACAGCTGATTAATCATGGCATAATCATTAAAGTATAATTGAAAAAAAGATAAAGAAATGTTTCTATTTTATCCCCATATAAGTCCCAAGGAATATTTGCCTTGGCACCTGTTGTCCAGAGATTTCGGGGGCCATTCCTTCAGGTCTGATGCATCTGGCTTTCCATTCTCAGGAGCTCATACCTGCTCCTAGAACAGCCTGCACGCAGGGCTGCTCCTTCCCAAGACAGCGAGAAGCCTCTGGGCATCCCTGAGGCGCCCTCCTCTCCAGCTGGGCGGCCCACACAGCCTGTTGGCTACGGCAGTCCCCCCACCCCCCGACTCTCCGTGTGGCAGAAGCAGCGGAAAACTTAATAAATCCCAGACTTCTGTGCTCACGTTTTTTCAAAACAAAACCCTGCATTTTCTAACAAGCTGTTCCCCTGATAATTAACAATTTCTTTTCCCACTTTAATGTAAATGTATTTGGAAATACTCTGTACTTGACTCCTTTTCTTCTAGCACTCCTATAATTATGCAAACTAGTCATGTTCTCAAATCAGTGGTTTCCCCTAAGGTTATGAGAAGCTAATACAGCAATTCTAAATTTTAACAGGTAGATAGATATAGATATCTGTGGTCCATGTACCCATAAATAGTTACTCCTTCTGACGTGGATGCAATCTTATGTATTTTTCAATGCTGTCTTCTCTTTTTCCCAGGCTTGAATGAAGAGTTGGTCCAGCTGCTTCTCATCCGAGATGAGCTGCACACAGAACAAGATGCTATGCTGGTAGACATCGAAGACTTGACCAGGTCAGTGAGGTTTCACTCTTTCCAGAGAAAGAAGCCCAGGATGGTCTGAAGTTTCAGAATCAGGGCAAGAGCAAGTGCTGCAAGTGCTGGAGAACTGTCTCCCTCCCTTTTATGAGTTGCCCACCTAATCCCTGCTGGCATCACTGTTCAGATGGAGGAGGAGTGGCCCAGACTGCTCCTTGCAGGATGCACTGCCTCTCACAACCATCCCCCCAATAAGGGGTGGTCGGGGCATTAGAACAAGCGCCTGCACTCAAGTCAGGTCAGCATTTCTGGCCTAGTGGAACTTTGTCCTGCAGGACTGGTCCCAGGAGTTGGCGCTAAGCCATTCCACACTGGCACGTTGCCAGTGTATGAGCAGCCATATGGTGGAAGCCACAAAATGGCACTTGCTGTTATATGTCGTGACTCTTAATCACATGTGCTGGGCCCAGGAGGCAGGGACACTGGAACCTTTCCACAGGACCAGTGCTGCCAGATTGCTCTCGCCAGGGGGAGACTCCAGGCCTTGAGAATCTAGCTGGGCCCGGCTCCAGGTGCCTCTCTGGGAAGAGGTAAAGAAGGCTTTCCTCCCCAGAGGGCAAGGAAACGAGGCTAATAGTCAAGATCTTACACTTGTTAGTTTCCCTTATAGAAAAGCCTGTCTCTGTAGCTATAGAAAGTACACAGAATACCGTGATCACCCCTGTTATCTCATATTTACTTGGCACCTTTTCAGAGGCAGGTTATTTGAAGTCTTTAAACCAAATGCAGCAATCACCATTAATCCCAGGAATGGTATTCAGAGAGTGAATGGCTCCCCAAGGAAAGAGAGAACACCACTTGTCTCAGTAACCTAAGGAATCAGCTATATGATGGAGAAGCTTGCAAACATATGTGGTGAAAATGCTCTCAGGACCCCTTCTCAGTGTGTATCATGGGGTGAGATACTTTTCTAAGTGCAATGTTATAAAACTAGTTTGTAGCAAAATAAATGCCACAGAACCATGTTCGGACTGTTTTTAAAGACCTGTGGGCACCATTCCTGTTTTGTAAGCTTTGAATATTCGATTGCCTCGTCCCTTAACAAAACGACACTAACAAAAACCAAAAAACCCCAAGGCCTTCCTGTACCTTCTTCAGCGTATTTGCCTGAATCTGAAATAACACTCAGATAATACTGTTGCCATCTGCAGATGTGCTCAGGCACTGCACCAACGACTGTGAGCTATATCACTCTTTGTTAGTCCGAGAGATTTACATACAAGCGTTGAGACTATGGGACATCCATAGTGAAGTATACACCCAGGGCCTGTGTCCTTGAAAACTATGTGAACTCTTTGATAAATGCAGGATTTGCCTGTGGGAGCAGAGACTTTTACTCTGCCCCTGAAAGCAGCATCGGCCTGAGTCGCTGCAAGGAGGACAGCAGGAGGTTCCTCCCTTCTCTCCAAGGATTACAGTGCTATGTAGGATTGTAGTATACGTTTTACATACACCTTCCAGATGGTGTGTTCATGGAAAGCAGGGCAGACAGAACCATAGGATTAAAGGGAGGGGATCCCCTAATTTAAAGGTGTTGGAGGAACCCTTTACATTAAAGTAGGGAGAAGTTTCTCTGTCTGAACCTTGAAGCAGAAACATAACTTTGCTCATGGGGGACACTGAGGGTATTTTAATGTCCCTACAGAGCTTCGAAGCCAGACCTAAGCGGACTGAGAGTGTGGCTGTAGGGCTTCTGAAGTCCCACCCGCCTCTGCCCCTTACCTGCCCAACTCCTGCCATTCGGGGGCAGTTGGGACCAGTGATTCTCAGATTTGCCTGCACAGTGGAACCCCAAGGAACATTTATAAAGTATTGACACAGAAATAGGGCCATGAGGTGGTCTGCTAAAGAGCATAATTTTTTTTTTAGAATAGAGGCTTTTCCTTGAGTTCCTTTATTGTTAAATGAATGTCACCAATTATTTGTGGGCTGTTGAATGTGGCAAGGACTCTTGTCACTTCCCTGTTTCAGAAAGTATTTGTGGTTTGTCTTCTCTGTACTATGGCTATGAGACATTCTGCATAAAACCAATGGGTTAGACTTGACGTCACTGACTGCCCAAATCAGGGCAGCACCCAAAAAACGGCCCCTGAGCCTTTGGGTACAGCTGGAAACCACACCCTTAGAGGCCTTTCTCTTGCCAAATTTATAATTTCCTAACATCCTTCTTCAACACATTTGCAGCCGTCAGACCCCGCCACCTTCTGAGGTGTTTATTTAATTAGTGCTCATTCAAGGGATGTAAGCAGCTTGGCCATTCCTCCCGCTGTCTCCACCGGGAGACAGGTGCTGGGCCGGCCGAACTGTGGGCTCCCGGGCCAGAATAGGGCTGGATGAATAAAAAGACTCGCCCCAGTCTACCTCCACCCTCGCTGCCATGATCATGCCCTTAGGACTGTTTGAGGGGGTGGGGGAAGTACGAAGACACGGAAATTCTTCCTATCTGCCAAAGCCTGCCAATTGCTAGGAAGACATTAACTTCTATAAGAGTGGCATTAGGTCACCAGCCTCTGATTTCTTGCAGGAGCCTCATCAGTACTTAGCTGTGTGTCTGTGTGCACACGTTTTTAGATTAAGTGGTCACGAAGCTACTTTCCATCACCCTACCTTGTTTTGACTTTTTGTTTAGCCTATTTTTTCTGTCTGCTGGCTCCTTCTTTGCTCTTTGTTCCTTTCTTGTCTCTCTCCATTGGAATAGATGCTGCATGAGAGCAAAGGCTGTATTGTCCACCCTCCACCAAACCCCTCACGCCCGGAGTGGTGCCCAGCACATCGTGAACATTTGTGAACACATGGTCCCCCAGACTTACCTCTTCATGTTGGAGCATAGCACTTTAACAGTCTCGGGTTAATCCAATGGTTTATTGAGTCAAAGGAATCCTGCAGAGAATATAAAAATTGAAGAGGGCGAGGCCATTAAAGTTAAGAACTGTTTCTTGGATCTCTTGGTTTCACTATGAGTAACTGAACCTCCGTTTGGAGGAGGTTTTAGCTGTTGATTGGAAAGTAGGTTGGATCTTTCTTCTTGGTGCTAAATAATGGTATTAATTTTACAGACACGCTGAAAGTCAGCAGAAGCACATGGCAGAGAAAATGCCCACAAAGTGACAAGAAGCCATCCAACCAGAGGACAAACCAGACTTCATTTTGCTTCTGTGGTTGTAAAAATGTTGTTGCTAAAGGTGGCGCAGAAACAAGCAGATATCAGTGTTAGTCATTGATAATGTCTGAAGCTTAATGTCCAGTGATTGGCCTTTGCTTCTTAATTTATTTTAATTTTTTTACTGTGCCATTAATATCAGGCATTTTAATAAAATATTGTTACAGAAATGTACAGTACTCAACACCATCACAACTCATGGTTAATTAAAGAGGGTAGTTTTAACTTTATTTTTATTTGTTTAGGCCTTTAAGTTGGAGCAGTATTTTACCGTTGACCACTTTCGTCCCCACGGTAGTTTTAAAGAACTGTAAATGACGGTGCTATACAAGTCAGAACATACCTGCCTGCCTCGTAGTGAAGTCGTAGCTCTCCGTAATATGTATACTTTAATCAGTTTTCAACATTTTGTGAATGTTGACTACCTGAACTTCATTTTTAGATGTGCTATTAACAGTCTGTTGGATTCAGAGGGTTCCTTGAAAGTTTTATGTATAAATATGTAAAATAAAAATTAAAACTTTGTTTCATATGATATGTCCTTTTGCTCACTTGCAAGCCCCTACCCTGGCCGGATTTCTTCCCTTTTCACTCTTCCTCAACTGAATTCCTCACCAGGAATTTCTTCCTGTTTTAACCACTTCTGTTGGTCTCATGAAGAAAAATGCCAAGTCTACAGAAGTAAAGGAGAGGTTATTTGTTTGTTTGTTTATTTATTTGTTTGTTTGTTTATAGAGAGAGGGGAAGCGAGGGAGAAAGACAGAGAGAAACATCAATGTGTGGTTACCTCTCACATGGTCCTCACTGAGCACCTGGCCCGCAACCCAGGCATGTGCCCTGACTGGGAATCGAACCAGCGATCTTTATGATTCACAGCCTCAATCCACTGAGCCACACCAGCCAGGACGATTATTTTTATTACAGAAAAAACAAAGTGCTGTGCAGAGGACAAGCAATGCAGTGAATTGCCAAGAAGATGGGAAAGAGTGTGTGAGGGAGTGAATGTGTGTGTGCATGAGTGTGCGAGAGAGTGTGTATATGTGTGTGTGAGTGAGAGAGTGCGTGTATGTGTGTGTGAGTGACCCAAAGAGGACGTCGACAACATCCCAACTGGCGCTTCTGTCACTGCTCTAAGCCCCCATTCTGGAATCCTAGCCCTGCAGCACTCACTAGCTGCTCGTCTTGATAGAGCCTATTACTGCATCGAAACTCCATTTATCAAAGTTGCCACACGAATGTGTTGCTTGCACATGCGCTTTTTTCAAAGCTGGGTGTTGCCATTTTTCCAATTTTAACCACTTCCACTGGTTTAATGAGGAAAAGTGCTAAGTCCAAAGAAGTATTATTCCCCAATAAGTAGAAAGCTTCAGAAAATCAATTTAATTAGCTCTCGTGCCTGCAGGTGTTAGGGAAACATAAACTAAAGCAGAGATGAGCAATTATCATTCCAGAACCACCCACAGACCACCTGGTTTCACTCTAAGATCCATGACGTAATCTGAAAACTAGAAGTTTAGGTAACTGTCTACATTTTCCCCTTAAAAAGACCCAGCTACGCGGTGTAAGTAATAGTAATAAAGAGCCGCTAGTTTTCATAGTCTTCTATAATCTTTAATTGTAACACGAATCATTTTTATGGGCTTCAGACAAGTTGTTTTCACGTCAAAAAGAAAAAGCAGCCCTGAAATGTATTTTTGATGTTGTGAGTTGGCATCATGCAGGACAGGTCGCTCACCGTGGAGCTAAAGCACGGGTGGCAAACACAAGGCCCGCAGGCCGAGTCAGGCCCTGCGCCTGGTCCTCTTCAGACCAGCACCTTGTTAGTACCCAGCAGCAGCAACGCTGAGCTCCTTGCCCCTGGTTAGGAGTAGTTAACATTTATACAGCCCTAAAATTACATTCGGCCCTTTGAAAGCAACCGCAAGGCTGATGTGGCCCCCGGCGAAAATGTTTGACACCCCTGAGCTAAAGGGTGGCGCCCAACGTCCTCTCTGCACAAAGTCAGCGATGGCGAACTGAGCCTGAAACCCGGCACCAGTCGTAGGCCATCTGCTGGGCTGATTTGAGCTGAGAGTCCAGGCCCAGCTCCTGGACCTCTGCTGCTTCATTTGGGTGAGAACACTGGTCAGTAAGTGGCGATTCTCATCCTCACCTGCACAGCGGCATCACCTGGGCAATTTAGCAACCACCAGGACCACATCTCCCAGTGGGGTCTGGTTCCCACCCTCCCCAGATACTGACTTAATTGGCCCAAGGTGTGGCCTGGGTAGCAGGATTTTTTTAAAGGTCCCTCATTTATACTAATGCTGAGAACCACTACCTCAGACTTTCTTCCTTTTTAGCTTTATTTGTTTAGTATTTTCCTAATTAAAATATATTACTACTAATTTGGGCCTTTAAGGAGAGCCGACCTAGGAAGAGTGCTACAAAAAATGCCTGTGCCCAACTAGCACAGTGCTCGCTGAAAACCTCCCTCAGTGACAGCCACAACCTGCAGTCCTGATGCGAAAACTCAGCCCACCAAGGACTTACATTTTTTTAAGTCCTTGCCAGCACTAACAGTTTCAATAAAAATTTAGAAATGAGTTTTCTCTTTGTCTTAAGCAATGCAATCTCTGGCTGGACACGTGTTCTGAAGAACTCCATGGCTCCGAAACTCATCAGGTGTTCGAAGCCCATAATCATAGCTAGAGAGCCCCCGGCTTGAGAAGGAAGAAAGTGAGATTGCATCACAAAGGCCCCTGGGAACACCTCTGGGGTCAACGCCAACTGGAAGTAGAGCAGCTCTTCCCACACCCTGAGACCCTCAAAGGAGATGACACTTGGTGTCATCTTCCACACTTGATTGCCCCAGCAGAGACATCATCAGGTGACTCCCCTGCAGAGGGATTCTTTCAAAATGGGGTCTTTCTAGTCCTATTGCTTAGGTTTTTCAGCAAGGACTGGGATTATTCCCAACAGGATTTTCTCATCTGGATCCCTAGATGATCCCTAGATCATCACCCTTCCATGCACTAACTAGGACCCTTAACCAGGCTTAGAGAGAAGGCTAGACTGCCTGACCTGAAGAACAGGACCTTCTCCTCCTGATTTTAAGAGGATGTGGTGAGAGAGTGCCCGGGCTCTGGGGCCAGAAGGAGCTGGACAAAGAAGCCGACTCCACCACATTCCTAGTGATTTGACCTTGAGGAAGTTGCTGCAGCTCAATTTTATCTTATTTTATCACCTAAAAATGACTTCCCTTGGGGTCATTCTAAAAATTGAGTGAAATAGCCCTGGCTGGTGTAGCTCAGTGGATTGAGCACGGGCCTGTGAAGCAAAGGGTCGAGGTTTGATTCCCAGTCAGGGCACATGCCTGGGTTGCAGGCCAAGTCCCCAGTAGGGGACACATGAGAGGCAACCACACACTGATGTTTCTCTCCCACTTTTTCTCCTTCCCTTCCCCTCTCTCTAAAAATAAATAAATAAAATATTGAAATAAAAATTGAGTGAAATAGTGTTCATGAAAGCTCCTGGCACCCAGGAGATCCTCAATAAATAATTGTTGAAAGAAGTACGTGATCAGGATTTGGGTGAAGGAGGCATTCTGTGTTTTACCAGCCTCTGAGATTTAACACATCCTTGAGGGGGGTTTTCACTTTGTTTATTAATCCTTAATTTTCAAAAAGATACTCAAGGAAAAAATAACATCAGTCTTCAAGCTGCATCATTCCTCCAAATATCAGCATTAAAACCCGGAATGTATTCCTACATACCTTTTTCCACATGTACACAAACATGCAATGAATAGGTTTTGTTTCAATTTGTTTATACAAAGGTGGGATCACACAAAACACAGTGTTCTGCAATCTGCCTTGTCCATGGACACCCTTCCAGGTGAGTCCATATGAATGGATCTAAGTCAATTTTTTAAAAGATTTTATTTATTTGTTGTTTTTTGTTTTTTATTTTTTTAAAGGGCTTAAGTTTTTTTTAAAGATTTTATTTATTTATCTTTAGAGGGGAAGGGAAGGAGAGAGGGAGAGAAACATCAATGTATGGTTGCCTCTCATGAGTCCCCTGCCGGGAACTGGCCTGCAACCCAGGCATGTGCCCTGACTGGGAATCGAACTGCGATACTCTGGTTCGCAGGCCCGCGCTCAATCCACTGAGCTACACCAGCCAGGACTATATTTTATTTATTTGTTTTTAAAGAGAGGGAGAGAAAAATCAATGTGTGGTTGCTTCTCACATGACCCCGACTGGGGACCTGGCCCACAGCCCACCTATGGGCCCTGACTGGGAATCAAACTGGTGACCCTTTGGTTCACAGCCTGCACTTAATCCACTGAGATACACCAGCCAGGGCTAAGTCAATTTTTTTTTAACATATATCATCATCCCCTATATGATGAAACATACTATATCCAGCTATTCCTTTTAATGGTGGGTATTAAGGATCTTTCTAGATTTCTTCCACTAAACACAGTGAGGCAATAAATACGTTTGTACTTAATCTACTTGTTCTTTTATTGTGTGATAAGCTCCCTCCAAAGTGTTGATCTACAGTCTGGAGACTTTCCTTCTACAGAATGTCATCTCCATTGTTTCTAACTAAACGGCACAATGGAAGATATGGGTAGCCGTCTGCCGACACACATGCCTCCCCACTGTGTTCGCACTTACAGAGTCGTCCCTGGGAAGTGGCTGAACAGGAACTACACTGCTCTCTCACCACCCCCTTGTCTCTAGAGGCATCCCATGACTGACTTTCACCAATAAAACATGAGTGGGTGTGATGTGTCTTAATTCCAGCCACGTCTTTGAAGAAGGGGTTTGCCTTCTCTATGCTTCCTCCTCCTTCTTACATCAACCGTGGAATCCCAGGGGGTGGCAGAGCCGCAGTGTGGAGGCAGTCTGCGTCCCGGAGGTCACTGCATGGGGACGGCTGCCTGCCCTCCTGCAGGATTTGCCTCAGACCGTAAACTCTGAGACGTAAACTCTGATTATGTTGGAGCCATCATACTGCATCAAATCTCTCTGATGCAACAGCTAGCATTACCGCAACTGAGGCGAGCCCTTACCGAGGAAGACCATAGTCCTTTAAGGAAAAGCTAGAACTCAGACCAAGGTCTCTGGAGACAAACCCTGTGGCCTTAACCACCACACAACACTGCTTCTAGCAATCCCACCTCTTTCCTCTAAAACATCTACTCTAGTCAGAGGCTTATCCTTTCCAGTTCACGGACCTCTTCAGTGTAGTTTACATCCTGGCCCCCCCGCATTCTAGCTTTCCCTGTAGTCGTTGGGTCAGAAGGAGATTTGTCCCAAACATTCACACCAGAAACAAGAATATGGATTTTTTCATGATGCCAGAAATACAAATATTTATCAAGCGACTGCAGGAGACTTTTTCTGGTGTCCACCTGGAAGAGCCCTGGGTTTCCACAACCCTCAAGACCACACTTGGATTATTCCTAACCCAGCGGAATTCTGATGCTTAGAAAAAGCAATTACCTTTTGTACTGATGTTCGTTTATTTTTTTCTAAATAAGATATGACACATTCATTATGAGATAGGTTGATGGGTAATGAGTTTTTCAGGATATTTTAATTGGGACTCATAGTCCATTGTCAGTATAAATTAATATTATATTAAATATTATGAATTAATGGTCTGGCTATGCAAAATGAAAATGCCCTCCTAATTTCTGAGTGAGAATGCAAACAGTCTTTCATTTAGTAGGAAATTATTTACTGGGATGAATTAATTTGCTGTAAGAAATTCTTTCTCATAGTATGCTTGCCTTCACACATTTCTCTGTTCTAGAACAAGCCTCTGCCTATGGTTCTAATACTGCCCTTGTTTCAAAAAACTCCTGCATGAACTTCCTTGCACCAACATACAAGAGCCCAGGGTGGAAAAGCAATACTTATGGGAAAAACAATTTTCTTTTCACACTCCAGACTAGGCATTCAAACTTTCTTAGTGATGACTTACCACTAGAGTCTCTTTTCTCTTGTATTCAGTCAGTACCTTATTTTCTTTTTGACTTTGCAGAAAACTGTGGCATGGATCCTGGCTCTGGGAAAAGTATAGACAAGGCTGGAAATGAGTTCTTTAATTTTCTGGCTCATAAAGTTACTTCCTTCCAGGTGTCTGTTAGTTCTCAGTAGAAATGACAGTCTGTAATGACGTGTCCTCTAAGCTCATGAGGAGGCTTTTTAGGTCACAGAGCACACTTAGGTCACATTAGAAAGGACATCTGAAAGACTGCAGGAGCCCATACTCACCTTAGGAGCAACTTAGATGCAAGGGTTAAAGATGAAAAGTGTTTATACTGTTATAAGCAAAGGGAAGAGAGGACTTCACTAATTTATCACAAAACGTCCTCTCCTCTTTCCAGTGTTGTGAAGGACTTTTGTCTATGTCACTTAAGAGGCTGGCTTTGAGTCATTGTCTCAGATGCAAATCAGACTGAGAGTCAAGCACCAGGCAACTCTACTGAGCTAAGTAAATTTTTAAGGGAAGTCGCAACAGCCTGGGAAGAAGAATTAGGTGTGGGGATGTTTTGTACGGGACTAACAAATCCATCTCCCTGCAGTTCTGGCTAAATCAGGAGTGGGAGTGAAACAGAACACGGGCCTTTTTGGAGTTCCCAGACCAGTCGCAGCACGCTGCAAGTGGGGGTGCTGAGTGTGCGGGAGACAGCCGCTCTCACTTCCTGGGCCTGAGGCCACAAGCCTGAGACTGCGGGACAGCTGAGGGGAATGCAAGGAATCGCGTTCACTAAGGGGCCCCAGAGATCCAGGACAGCATCCCATACTCCAAGGCAGTCACCTGGAGGGCACTGGTTGCCCAGGTGACAGTGGGAGCTAGAGGGGAGCCTGGAGGTAGTGAGGGGGTGGGCATGGTGGGGCCCCTTCACTGCTGCGTTTTCCTAGGAGAACACTGGACAGTCACCACAGTGGGATCCCTTGAAGTTCAGAGCCAGGCCTACAGCCGGAGGCCTGAGGCCTAGCGGAGAGCCTTGAAGAGACTGAATAACTGAGGTTTATGAACTTTCTCAGCAATATATGAACAATCAGAAACCTCTTTTGAATTTCTTCTACTTCCCAGCTACTTTGAGGCTGCCTCCCCCAGACACTCAGGCAAGAATCAGGATAAGTAAGTTAGTGGGGTCTGGGTGGCAGGGGCAAATCCGAGAATAAAAAAATAAATCATTGAGAGTTTTGAATTTTGCCCTTTTGGCCCACACTTGACATGCACAGTCCATTTGCTCCCTACAAGAAAGAGTCTTAGATAAATCATCATGGTTTTGATATTGAAATTGTATTTTAAGTCTTATTTTTTCTCTCTTGTTTTTTTTAAATATCATAGCCAGTGTCCAATACAGTACTAACAATGCCCTCCCCAACCCACTAAAATAAAAAGTCTAAATGCCACTTCCTCTTTTCAAAAAGTACACACATGCGTATCACTTCCTAAATTATAATCCTTGTCAAGAATTTTGAACTATAAAATTATCCCAGAGTTGAGTTTTTATCTGAGGCAGTTAAGGGCTATTTTAACATAGCAGACCCACCCTAACTGCCTATCTTAGGAGCCTCTGTACTTACAATCTGGGGCCAAATACACTAACTAACCCTCAGAATTTAGAATTTTAAAGAAAGTAAGACTATGCTAGTGATGATCAAACCTATAAGTGGAACCCAGTCAACATAACAAACGAACAAGTAAAATAACCAGAGTCATTGAAATAAAGAACAAACTGACAGTAACCAAAGGGGAGGGGAGAGGGACAATAGAAGAAAACAAGGGAAGAGTCATCAAAGAACACATATAAAGAACCCACGGACAAAGCCAAAGGGGGAAGGTTCAAGGGTTGGAGGCAGGGATGGGTGGGGTGAAAATGGAGCCAACTATACTTGAACAACAATTAAAAAAAAAAAAAAAGTAGACTATGCTACATACCTCAGACTAATACAAAATAATATTGCATATAAACTGCAATTGAAAAAATTTAAATAAGGGGAGCAGAAATTGCACATAGAAATGGCTCCCAGGGGCAAACACGGACCTTCCTCCACCACTGATTAGCTGGGCCAGCAGCATGGCTTCCACATCACACCAGAAAGTGAAAGCCAAGTCTTAGGCTACTTCACACTTTTGAGAATAATAACTCAAAGTCAGCCCAGGCTTCCTGGCTCAAGATGAAAACGTTTTCATTGGGAATTCCTTGGCTTCAGTTTCTAGGTCAGTCACACAAACCACCCCAAAAATGCCAATACATTTGATAAGGGGTTAATATCCAAAATTTATAAATAACTTACAAAACTCAACACACACAAAAAAAGAAAAACCAATCCAGTAAAAAAATGGGCAAAGGACCTGAATAGACATTTCTCCAAAGAAGACATCCAGATGGTCAATAGATGTATGAAAAGATGCTCAACAGCACTAATCATCAGAAAAATGCAAATTAAAACCACAATGAGATATCACCTCACACTTGTCAGAATGGCTACCGCCAATAAATCAACAAACAACAAGTACTGGCCAGGATGTGGAGAAAGGGGAACCCTTCTGTACTATCGGAAGGAATGCAGACTGGTGCAGCCACTGTGGAAAACAGTATGGAATTTCTTCAAAAAACTAAAAATGAATCTGCCTTTTGACCCAGTGATTCTACTTCTGGGAGTATATCTGAAGAAACCCAAAACACTAACTCAAAAAATACACACACTACTATGTCCATTGTCATGTTATTTACAGTAGCCAACATTTGGAAGTAACCCAATTGCCCATCAGTAGATGAGTGGATAAAAAAGCTGTAGTACATTTACACAGTGGAATACTGTTTGGCTATAAAAAAAGAAGAAGAAGAAGAAGAAGAAGGAAATCTTACCCTTTTTGACAGCATGAATGGACCTATGAAATAAGCCAGAGGAAGACAAGTACCACACGATTTCACTCATACATGGAATCTAATGAACAAAATAAACTAACAGGCAAAATAATGACAGACTCATAGGTAGAGAACAGCCTGACAGCTGTTGGGTGTGGGAGCTGGGTGGAGTGGGTAGAGAGATTGAACAAAAAAGAAAAAACTCACAGACACAGACGATGTGATAACTGCAGGGGAGGGAGGAGATGGAGGAGAGTAGGAGGGGTTAAGTGGTGATGAACAGAGACTTGACTTGGGGTGGCGAACACACAACACAGTGTACAGGAGATGATGTGTTATAAAATTGTACACCCAAAACCTGTATAATTTATTCACCCCAGTAAATTTAATAAGAAGGAAAAAACAAGTACCAGTCTCACCACACTGCAAGTGGGGGTGCTGGGTGTTTAGGAAGGAGGCAGCTTTACCTTCCAGGCCCTGAATCCCAAAGCAGGGCAGGGGAGAATGTGACACCTTGCCCGGAGCAGACTGGAGGAGGATGGAAGAGGTACTTGATACAGCTGGTATCAGAGGCAGCTGGGACAGGCAGCGGGGACAGAGACAGGGAAAGAAGATGCCACAGTGTGCTCATGGGTAGGGTGAGATGTGCAGCGGGGAAAGGAGTGGGACCACTGGTTATGGGCCTCTCTTCCAGAGGGCACGGGTGCAAATGCATTTAGGGACCAGACTGGTAATATAAGAAACAGAAACCAGTTGAGTGTGAGACAATAAGAGGAGCGTGCCCCAACTAAAGGGATTCACAGCTAGGTAAATGCTACCTACTCAGCTAACTACTGGGCTGACCTGGCCTCTGCAAGCCCTTTCTAGGATTCCAAAATGTCCCGCATTTGTTACATAGTTCATTACTTCTGTTAATGTTTAGCTGTATGACATCGACCACGACTAAAAGTCATTCTAGGAAAGAGCCCCACAAAATGTATTGTACACACAGACAGCACCACATCACGACAGCATTACACAATGACAACTTTATGAGTGCCTGGGGGGAGATCCCTTCCAGGGCACCAATAATAGTCAAGTCTCCCTTGTAAATTTTTTTACTCATAATGTTGCCTCTCTGTATTGGCTTCCAAGAAGCAAAGAACTAAATTTGCAGCCCACCTATGACTGACTGGGTAAGAGCTTGGAGTAATAGGATTCCTAGTTTACTGGATTATCCCTTTACATTGCTTCAAATTCTTCTGGGGAACCAAGAAAGGTATCGTAAGTAAATATCACTTTGTATTTATTTATCTATTTTGATTTATATAGTTATCTTTACATATTTACTCAGCCCTCTCTGACCGCCACACCTGGAATCTTCTAGTGGCGGCATCCAGTTACCTGCCAAGGACAGAAATCTATTTTGTTTTAAAAGATCGAGTGAATGAAAGTCAAGTTCTGATGTCCATTGTACCCCCACCCTCTTTTTTCTGTCCTCTTTTCCATAGTTCAACTCTCATATCGCAGTCGAAGTCTGTTCTTGTGGTCGGTGGTAGCTAGAGTCCCTTTTTTATTATTATCTTTTGTTGTTCAATTACTGTTGCCTGCATTTACCCCCCACCATCCCCCCCAACATGGTAACTAGAGTCTTCATATCCCCAGTGCATGTTCCACTCTTCTCCTGGTTTCTCCGGGGATCTCTTTCTCTGTGTGGTTCTGCTGGGGCTGTTAGACCCGGTGCCCACCCCTTCTTTTGCAGGAGTGACCCAGGCAGTCACCCAGAGTGAACTACCTATCTCCCTTCCCTCCACCAATAATTGGTTCATTAATGTGCATGTGATCCCAGCAGAGCCAATCAGAAGCTTCCTTGAACTGGTATATGAATAGAGGAATTGCTAGACTGAGACAATAAGGTCCTGGCAGCCATCCCACCTACTACGTGGAGAGAAAATTTGCAGCAGAAGCTAACAACAGCAGCAGAGCTGAGAGAGGGCCAGGGTCAAAGAGAAAAGCCCTGGTGACACCCTTCATGTTCTTGAAATTAATCTGAAGTCAGACCTTCCCCCCAACATGTTTTGGCAGCCAAGAACGTCCCATTTGGTGTATGCTACCTTAACTTGGATTTCTGTCAGGATTGGGAGTTCTGACTGCACTTCACTCCTCATGCCTCTAACCTTGTGGCCCAGGCCCAGTCACCTCAATTCACCCTCCGCAGAGCTACACAATCTTGTAATGTTTCTAACAAACATTTGACCTTGACCCATCTCTGCTCAATGTCCTGAAAGCCTATCACCCACAGGATTAAATATAAACTCTCTGCATGATATTCAAGATATGGTATGATCTGTTTTTTATCTTCCCATACAGCCTAAGTCCTGCCACTGCCCTCTCAGATTTTGAGCAGGTGATATTTGAGCCCCTCCTTTAATCTCCAGTTCCCCCTGGTCTCTAGGCCTTTGTCTATGGCACTATTTTATTCCCAAAATGCCCTCGCCCTGCTTTGCACTCACATACCATCTCCTCCAGAAATTCTTTCTTTGCTTCCTTATATAGAATTTGCTGTTTTTTCTCCTCTGCTCCCACAGCATCCTCACTGGGGTAATCTTATAGTATTGTCATTGTTTTAGCCCTTCTGCAACCAGAGTACAGTGCCTTGAGAGTAGGGAAGGGCATTTATCTGTGTGTCTTCCTGCCCAGCTCAGCAAATGGTGTGTGATAAGAGCTAAGTAAATGTATGTTGAATGAGTGAATAAATGAATGGATAGATATTCAATACAATCTCATAGAGAAATCTTACTCCTAATTTTTTCTTTTTACATACAGTCTTCACTACCCAATTTCCCTCACAAGGTTTTTTTCTTTTTTTAAGATTTTATCTATTCATTTCTAGAGAGGGGGGAAGAAGAGAAAGAGAAGAAGAGAAACATCAATATGTGGTTGCCTCTCTTGCACCCTGTCTTGGGGACCTGACCTGCAACCCAAGCATGTGCCCTGACTGTGAATCAAACTGGCAACCCCTTGGTTCACAGGCCCATGCTCAATCCACTGAGCTACACCAGCCAGGGCTCCAGCACAAGTTCTTAAACTTATGCAACAACTTAAAACTCCACGTCTTTTCAAAACTGTAGGTGTTTTTACAGAGGGCCCAGAGACACATGAAAAGATGCTCAGCATCACTAGCTATCAGAGAGATGCAAATTAAAACCACAGTGAGATACCATTTCACACTGGTCAGAATGGCCATCATAAAGCAACAGACAAGTGCTGGCAAGGTTGTGGAGAAAAGGGAACCCTAGTGCACTGTTGCTAGGAATGCAGACTGGTGCAGTCACTGTGGAAAACAGGATGGCATTTCCTCAAAAAACTAAAAATGGAACTGCCTTTTGACCTGGCAATTTCACTGCTGGGATTATATCCCAAGAGCCTTGAAACACAAATCCAAAAGAACCTATGCACCCCAATGTTCAGAGCAGCACAATTTATAATAACCAAGTGATGGAAGCAACATAAGTGCCCATCAGCAAATGAGTGGATCAAAAACTATGGTGCATTTACACAATGGAATTCTATGCAGAGAGAAAGATGGAGCTTATACCTTTGCGACAGCATGAATGGAACTGGAGAGCATTATGCTAAGTGAAATAAGCCAGGCAGTGAAAGACAAGTACCACATGATCTCACCTTTAATTGGAATATAATCAACAAAAGAAAAAAGCAAACAAAATAGAACCAGAATCATTGAAATTAAGAACAATCTAACAATAGCCAGAGGGGGGCGGGGAAGGGACAGTGGGAAGAAGAGTCTTCAGGAACTACTATAAAGGACATATGGACAAAATCAAGGGGGAGAGTGGAAGCAAAGGAGGAAGGTGGGTTTGGAGAGGGGAGAGGGGAGGGGTGAAGAGAAGATACGGACAACTGTAATTGAACAACAATAAAAATAATTTAAATTAAAAAAAAACTGCAGGTGTCTTAATCTTCATTTGAGATCCAATGTACTCATAATGCCTGTGAAGCAAAAGCTATTTCAGAGGCACATTCGACCTGCTCTACGTCACAATCTAATGTGCTTTATGAACTGAGATGAGAGGCTCGGCTCCGTTTTTCCATTCATTGTTTACAAAATTATAAGCATCTTAAAGAGGAAAGGAATTGAATACAAGATATGTCAGATATCTACCAAGCTAAAGGGGCACACGTGGTGTGGCCCGACCATCCTCAGTTACCTAAACAGGTGTAAAGAAGTGACAATACTCAGCAGCTCAGTCAATATTCTCTGGGCTAAAACACATGGGCCCTCACAGCCCTTTCTATAATTTCTCCTACCAACCATCAGAGTAGAACCTTGGACAGGGACCTGAAGTACAGTCTGGGCCTCTTTGCTAACCCTCTGACACAGAGACGTAGCAACCGACCCTACAGTGTCAAAGGGTTTTCGTGACATTCCCAAGGCTGAATCAACCCTGGAGGAAATGAGAGCCCATGGCAAAGCAGAGGTAGTAATAAGAATACCTTTTATGTACACTTTTTGGGGAACTAACCAGCATCCTGTTAGTCTCAAAAAGTTATTGAAACTTCCCAGAGGTGTCCAATTTACTCCCAGCAAATAATCAAGACCTTTTACCTTGTTTCATTATTTTGTATGACCTCAGAGTTTTGCTGAGAATAGGGAAAGCAGGCAGGTGTGCTTTTTATTTTGTAGAAAGAGAAATGGGCACATAGGGACTAAGAAGGGCATTTCCCAAGGCTTGGTAGTGACCATGCAGCCAGGGTCAAAATGCCACACTTTTATTATCAGCACAGTGGTCTCTACACTTTGCTGCCTGCATAGTCCCCAGAAAAATGTTTAAAACTACGTACTCCTCATACATTTTTAAGTTGACTTTAACATTTTTCTATTATACTTTTAAAGAACTGCAAAAAATATCATTTCCAGAACTTTCTAAATAAAAGGACTTAAAAATATATCTGATATATCAAATTGAATATATCTTTTTCTGGCACCCAATGGAATTTAAATATCAAAGCAATTTAACTAACACACCCTTTTTAAAAATAAATGAGCAAGCTCTTCTTTAGCTGTTGGAAACTTCATGTCATCTTTTTATTCTTGAACTTGTATTTCCACTCCATTTCCCCCTCAGAATTTAGTCCTTATGTAATTTTATTTCATTTTTAGACATGACTTATTGATCACCCTAATCAAACTTCTTTATACAAAAAAAGTATATAAATATGAATTTAACTTTTTAAAAGTTTCCTGTAACCATAGGTTCTAAGTAATAAGGTTCTTCTATACTGAGTTCCTGTTACAAATACTAGTAATAAGTTGATAAACATAATGTAAATATATTATAAACTGGTGAACAATTATAGAATAAAAAGTAAATTGTGTTGGAAATGCATCTTTTATTGACAGGACGTTGTTTTCTTTTCTAATCTGATAATGTCAATGAACGTTACTTATTGACAGAATGAGACAGAGTTAGTCATCATTTCTATTTCCATTGTTTGTATAGACGGAAACCTTGAGAAAACTTGTTCATAAATAAGTAGATGGAAATGGAAGGAGTCTTATTACAACGGCATTAATTCTCTGAGTTCCCTTTGAATGACATGCCAAAATTCAAGTTATGATCTCTTGTTTAGTGATCTTCTTAGATCACTAAAAATTATTTTTAGTGATCTATCAGGTGACAGCTCCATTAGGTTCTACCTGATTTTTGTTGACAGCAATGAATTGGAAACCACTTGACTTGCAAACATTTATTAGCCAGTCCTGAGAGCCATTTAGCATCTCTATGCTTTCAAGGGTTTCTTCTCAGGTGCTTTTTACCACCTGTCGGAATGCATTTTTGATAAGACTAGAGAGAAAAGCCATTCCTTGCTCAGGAAGAAGAAAACAGTGTAAAAGGGAATATTAGAAAGAAGCCAGCAGGACAACTTTCTCAGTGGCTCTCAGGCAGATCCCCTTCGTGAGATGGTTCACACTGAGGTTGAGGATCTGGAAATTGATCCCTGCCAATCTACCCCTTGGAAAGTCTTTGTAGATTCTTCTGGGATCAGCATATTTCAGTTGAAGACCACTGTATTAACTCATGCTTCCAATCCTTTTAAATGAATCCTCCAGACCTCTGCTTCATCAGTGCAACTTGTACATCTATCACCAACAATGTGTTGGGCATTTTTCTAAGCACTGGAGATATAACAGCAAAGACAAGTGACTAAGTTCTGCCCTTCACACTAGTAGACCAGAAAGACAATAAATTACAAGAATTTGACTTCAATTTATGTTGGGCACACTGGGACATGACAGAGTCAGAAAGAGAAAGCTCAGGCCATTGCCGGCCCTGGAACGTGGCTGCCTTGCCTCTCCTGTAGCTGCAAGGACAGGGTACTGGGCCCTGTGTCCTCAGTCCCCCTGCAACAAGCAGGATGCCAGGCACATAACAGGCCCATACATATTTGCCTGATTAAATGAGTGATGTTGGGAGTCGAAGAAAATTGTATTCGTCTTTCCAAAGTGTTTGATACGATTGTTTTTATTAACTGAGGACTACTATAAAGTCATTCATAAAATCATAGTATCTTTAGATCCAGAAAGAAACTGAGGGACCACCCAATCCTGTTTCTACTTTTCTTGAAGAAACAGAAATGAAGCCTGGGAAGGTGACGTGACTTATCAACATCATGAATTGAGTCCGCGACCAAGCCTGTATTTGTGGCCAGTGGGAAATTTTTAGGCACCTTCAAACCAGGCAAATTCTGCCTCCAGTTCCTTCCATCCAGCCCCAGTTTGACAGCCACCACTAAGAAATGTCCCTGACCTGTAGCTGCGTGACCTCCCAACAAAGCCCTACTCGTCTATTTAAAAAGTGAAATAACAAACAACTTCTTTCTCCCTTTATTTCATGAATTCCCTTGGAATTCACAGGACCCACATATCACAAAGGCAATAGCAGGTCAGTTGGGTTATTTGGAGTGGCTACGCCTACTACCCAAAATGTGGTTTTGTGTTTTCTGCTTGGAGAGTTATGAAAGAAATTTTTACTGAATGGGAGTCTTCCATGGTTTCACTGTGAATTTAATATCTGTGGTGCCCAAAGGCCAAGTTTCCCATAAATGGTTAGCAGGATTATTGGTTGGGAAGGTTCCTTAGGCAGAGAAATAACAGTTCCAGTGGAAACGCAGCTGCTTCTGTTCTGAGGTCTCTGGGGTAAGTCCTTGGAGTGACTGCCGCCCCTACCAGAGGGAAGTCCCTGGTGGCCAAATAAAGAGGTTCCAAGTAAAAGAAAGAAAGCGCTGTTTAATTATACTGGCACAAATGGAAACCAAATGAGTAAATAAAGAGCCTCTGAGAGAAGAATTTATTAGCTTGGTTTCTGAGTCAGTCTCCCCCAGTTTCACTTTGCATTTCTGTGGCATTTGGTTGCAGTGCTGTCCTGTGAGAAGTTTCTACTGATGGCCTTCGAGTAAGAAACCCTGGGAACCACACTCAGGGGTGAGGACACAGGAACCCAGAAGGAGAAAGCATTTCATGGCTGTCCTCGACATCCACAGATGACTCCCAGGGAGTCGGCTCTATCCCTGAGCCAGACTTCTCACTCCCTTCTGGAAGTCTCTACTACCAAGTCCCAAAGACATCTCAAATCTAGTCTCGCTACTTCTGTCACTGAAATCGCTCCTCCTGTTTTCTCTTGTTCAGCAAACAGCCTTACCCTATCTCCAGGCACCCATCTGTAGCTCGGGACATGTTCTTAACTCCTTCCATGGTACCAATTCAAACTGAGTCAGCACCGGGTCCTGTCACTTCTGTCTTCAAGCAAATGGCACACCATTCTGCACCTCAGCAGGCCTAGGGCCAGTGCCTTTGTGAAGTCATCAGTTCCCACCAGGGCCAGTGGGAAGTCCTCCAACCAGAGTCCCGATTTCCATGTTAGTCCATCCTCCACAGTGTCTCTTCCTCGTGGTCTTTCAGAAACGAAACCCATTTACCCACCTTTCCATCCTTTAACGTCCTTCAGTGTCTCTGGCAACAGAGGCATCTATGAAATTGGATAAAGCCTGTAAGTCCAGACAACTGAGTAGGAAGTTTAGCTCTGCGACTCATCTCGGGCAAGTCACCTTGCCTGTTGGAGCCTCCATTTCCATAACCATAAAGTAAGGTGTTTTGAATGAGGACAATGAGTTTCAAACTTTTTAGTCTAGGGCCAACAGTAAGGAGTACATTTAAAACACAAAATGCACACATGCATAAGCACACACATACCAAAACACACATACCAGAAGCACATGTGTGTACATACAGACCACATACGTGCACAGGCACCCACACTACACACAGACACACATGCATACACACAAATCATGTTGTAAAATGCAGTTTGCCAACAGGATACACAGCCTTTCTAAATCCAATGTGCTTGATACTTTGTTTTCCTCTATCCTCTTCAATTTTTAAATTCTTAAATGAGTAAAATACTGGTTGTGACCCACAAAAGTCGTCTGAGGACTACCTGGGAGGTGGTGGCCTGGTTCTGAGAAATGCTGAACTACATGATTTCTTCAACTCCTTCTACCAGTTTAATTAGTAATTGTAGGCTCTATGTTTAGAGTCAAGCAACAGATTTCTATAGCATACATTTCTATATTTCAAGGTTTTTTAATACATATCAATTATTTTTACATAAAAAATATATTTTTTAAATCTGTAAACTAAGTTTTAATTTTTAAGAGACCACATGGTCATTGAAGAAATTATTGGAAATTCGAGAAGCAAAATGAATTTTTTTTAACATCCATAACTACCTGTCACTTCAGTGATAACAACTGGGTGAATGAATGTTGCAGTCTGCACCCCCCCATCTTTCCTCTCTGCAAGTACGCACGTGCTTTTTCTTTTCTCCTGAACGCAATCTTTTCAACATAATGATGTTTTGTCTCAACAGTATGTCACAAGCTTCTTTCTGCGTCAATAAAAGAAATACCAGCTTCTAAAAGAACAGATTTAACGTGCTCCTGTCACAGAGCAATAAAATTAGAACCACCATGAGGAGACAGGGAAAAATACAGTTGGAATTTTAAAGACATCATTCAAAATAACCAAAGCTCTACAAATCCAGAATTGTAAGATGCAACAAATGTATTTATATAAAAATTTATAGTGTTAAATGCATTTATGCATAGAGGAACATATGAAGGCTAAACTAATTGAAATGAAGGGAATTGCACAGGAAACCAATAGCGATGAAGAGGAAACTGGGACTCAAATCAAGGGAGTGAACCAGAAGGAAGAAAATAATGGCAAAACAGGAAAATATGAAGAAACAAGAATTCAAAAAAAATGAGAAGAGACTTAGGAACCTCCAGGACATCTTTAAATGCTCCAGCATCCGAATTATAGGGGTACCAGAAGGGGGAAATGAACAGTCACAAGTGAAAAACTTATTTGAACAAATAATAAAGGAGAATTTCCCCAATTTGGCAAAGGAAATAGACTTCCAGGAAATCCAGGAAGCTCAGAGAGTCCCAAAGAAGTTGGACCCAAGAAGGAACACACCAAGGCACATCATAATTACATTAGCCAAGATTAAAATGAAGGAGAGAATTCTAGAAGCAGCAAGAGCTAAGGGGACAGTCACCTACGAAGGAGTTCCCATCAGACTGTCAGCGGATTTCTCAAAAGAGACCCTACAGGCAAGAAGGGGCTGGAAAGAGGTATTCCAAGTCATGAAATCCAAAGACCTACAACCAAGATTTCTTTATCTAGCAAAACTTTCATTTAGAATGGAAGGACAGATAAAGTGTTTCTCAGATAAGATCAAACTCAAGAAGTTCATCATCACCAAGCCCTTATTATATGAAATGTTAAAGGGACTTACCTAAGAAAAAGAAGATAAAAAAGATGAACAGTGAAAGGACAGCAAACTCACAGTTATTAACAACCACACCTAAAACAAAAGCAAACTAAGAGGACAGCTAGATCAGGAGTAGAACCATAGAAATGAAGATCATATGGAGGGTTAGCAACAGGGGAGTGGAAGAAGGTGAAGGGGGGAGAAGGTACAGAAAATAAGTAGCATAGACGGTAGGTAGAAAATAGATAGGGGGGAGGGCAAGAATAGTATGGGAAATAGAGAATCTAAAGAACTTGAGACACGTGGTCATAAACTAAAGGGGGAAATGGTGGGGGAGGGGTGTGCAGGGTGGAGGGGAATGAAGGGGGAAATAAAACAACTGTAATGGCATAATTAATAAAATATATTTTTTAAAAACAAAGAAATCAGAAAAAAAAGTAAATACAAAAGCAGAAATTAATGATCATCAGAAAAACTAAAAGCCAGTTCTTTGAAAAGACATGAATTGTGACCAATAAATAAGTATTGCCCAAGAAAAAAGAGAGAAGCCATAAATTAAGCACAGCATTGGGAATAAAGGGAAAAACATAATTGCAAATGCAGTAGATAAATTTAAAACTATAACAGAACATTAAAGGTTTGAAAAATAGAAATAAAAAAATAAATTTAAAGAGAAATGGAAGACTTGAATAAATAATAACTATTTAAAAACTCAAATAATTTGCAGAGGGAAAGTATTTTTCCATCTCTACTCACAAATGACACTATATGGATTCATTGGCAGATTTTAACATTCAACAGATTATTCTTATTCAATACAACCATCACAGAAAAAAGAATTTTCATTGTGCTTTTTCCATTGCTATCCATTACCATTTATACCCTTTACACCATCTTCCTCCTCCCCTCATGCCCCCTGCCCCTGCAATCACCATACTGTTGTCCCTGTCTGTGAGTCCTTTCACAGAAAAAGAACTTTTTAAAGAAGGAAAGTCATCAACTTATTTTCTGAGACAAAACTCTCTTAGCTTGAGTTCCCTTGAAAACAGAGCCTCAGCCATAGGCTTGTGTGTAGCTAGTTTACTTGGGGTGATCCTCAGAAGCAGAAGTGAGGGACAGGGGTCAAAGGATGGAAGCTAATAGAAGGATGCATCATGGAGCTGGCCTCCACTGAGGGAGATTGGGACCTTCTGAAAGGTTTCAATAAGTTCATCTCAGGACTGTCAGCCTGGGGAAAGAAAGGAGAATGCACAGGATCTCCTGAGTGCTTTGGCCAAGCCTCCCGGGGGAAGGCCTTGGTAGCCTCACCTCCACCACACCATTTGCTGCTGCATTTGTGTGAGTGCAGAGCGGGTTTTGCGGACATCTCATGCCTGTGCATTGGGGGAGCCCTGGGAAGGATACAGGAGGAACATGAGACAGACGGAGAAAAATGCAGTCAGGTGGGTCCATCCAAACCAGAGACAAAGCCAGCATGTGTGGTGGTAAGAGGAGGGGCTGGGAAGAGTTTTAAACCATGCTAAGGAGATGTCTGATAAAAAAAAACAAAAACATGTTTTGATTTTTGCTACCAAAGCCAGATCAAAACTACACAACAGAAGGAATTTATAGGCCAATCTCACTTATATACATAGTTACAGAAGTGCTACGTTAAAGAGAAGCAAGTCCAAGAAAGGTTTAACTCAGGAATGCAAGATTTCACCATTAAAAACACCCTTCAGCATGACTTAACACACTAACAAATTAAAAAACAAAAACAAAATGTAATCATTTGTATAGATGCAAAGAAATCATTTGAAATTCCCCAAAACACAAATTTTTTAACTCTCTTAACAAACTAGAAATGCAAAGAAATGTTCTTATATCAGTGAAGCTATCAAACAGTCACAGCAGCACCACAAAAAGGTGAAGAAATATTTTCCCATTAAAACCAGATGCTATGAAGGCGCTGCTATGACATCTCTAATAAATAAAAAGAAGTTCTAGAAACAAACCCTTGCTGACCTCACACTTGTGGTCAACAAGGGCACCAAGACAACCCAATGGAGAAAATTAGTCTTTTCAATAGGGGTTGGGACAATTGGATAGCCGCAAGCAAAAGAATAAAGTGGTACCCTGTACTTCATATTATATTTAAAAATAAATTCAAAGTGGATCAAAGACATAAATGTAAGAGCTAAAATCATAAAACTCTTAAAAGAAAACATAGGTACAAATCGCCTTGGATTAGGCAATGATTTCTTAAATGTGACACCAAAATCACAAGCAAAAATCAAAATTTAAAACTTCTGTGCTTCAAAGAATACCATCAAGATAGTGGAAATACAACTCACAGGATGGCAGAAAAATTTTGCAAATCATATATCTTATAAGAGACTTGTATCTAAAAATTATAAAAGCTCTGGCCAGTGTGGCTCAGCTGATTGGGGCATCATTCTGTCACCAAAAAGTTGTGCGTTTGATCCCTGGTCCCAGTGCATGTGATGCTGGGCCCAGGCATGTATGGGAGGCAACCAATTTTTCTCTCACATGGATATTTCTCTCTTCCTTTCTCTCTAAAGAAAAAAGCAATAATGGTAGGCTTCTGGCAAAGATGGTGATGAACCTAGACATGGCTCACTTCTTCGCACAACCACATCAAAATTACAACTTCAAATATAGAACAACCATCACTCAGGAATGTCAGAAATCAAATTGAATGGAAGTCTGACAACTACAGAAGTGAAGAAACCACATCCATCCAGACTGGTAGGAGGGGTGCAGACACTGAACAGGCTGGCCCAACACCCAGGTGGATAATAATTCAGGAGGGCTATCTCAGGATTGAGGAGCCCCAGACCCACACCAGACCCTCTAGCCCAGGACTCCAGTGCCAGAAAGGTAAGTCCCCACAACTTCTGGCTGCAAAAACCAGCAGGGATTGAATCAGTGGAGGAGGCTGCTGGAGCCCTAAGCATTTCCTCTTGGGGAACCCATGCATGGACTTACCTACTCAGACTGGTCCCCTTCTGCGCTCCAGCACCAGGATGGCAGCTTGAAGGGAGACAAGGGAGACACTGAAGTGTCTGGCATTGGGGTAAGTCGAGGCTATTGTCCCTTTGCTGAGCCCTCCCCTCAGAGCTGGCAGGCTGGTGCCATATCTAAAACTCCATCAACCTATCTAACACTGAGTCATCCACCTTAGAGATCCACAGAGGCTCTACCCCACCCAATTTATAGACCCACCCAAGCTGCTTTTCCATAAGAATGGCTGGTCTTGGCTCCTAAAACCTATCAAACAAGCAACAGCTGGCTTCATAGAGCCCTAGTGGCAGCCAAATCAGAGTCATAGCTTGGCTTCACCTGGGCATCTCCAAGCCCAGCACAAGTAGCAGCCATCTTAGATTGCTTTATAGCTCAGGCAGGCTGCCCTGAGCAAAACATAGGTCGGGGCTGACCTTGGCTTATACCACTCAGGAAATTCCAGAACCTACTCACCCCATGGACAGCTACAGACCACATTGGAGCACCACTACCCTGCTGCTGCACAGTTGATCCTCCCTGGAGGGCAGAGGTTGATGGTCAGTGGTCACAGCCAGTCTTCACAGCTGACTGGCCTGGATAAATGGCTCCCATTGATCTGCCAACAGCAATCAAGGCTCAACTACAAGAGGAGGGAGTACTCAGACCACACAGAGGGTGCACTTCAAGTACCCAACTTGGGTGACAGGGGAGGTTAAGCCACTGAACCCTACAGGTCACCTACTGCATTAGGCCACACTACCAAGACATGGAGTCAAAGCAGCTCTACCTAATACATAGAAAAAAATACAGGGAGGCTGCCAAAATGAGGAGACAAAGAAACATGGCCCAAATGAAAGAACAGACCAAAACTCCAGAAAAAGAGCTAAACAAAATGGAGATAAACAATCTATTAAATGCAGAGTTCAAAACACTGTTTATAAAAATGTGATGGAACTTAGTGAGGACCTCAACAGCACCCTGACCTCAAAAAGACCCAGTAAAAAACAAAGAATACACTAATTGAAATAAAAAATAATTTACAGGCAAGCAACAGTAGAATGGATGAAGCCAAGAATCAAATCAACAATATGGAACATAAGGGAGCAAAAAACAAGCACACAGAACAACAAAAAGAAAAAAGAATCCAAAAAAAATGAAAATGATATAAACAGCTTCTGGGACAACTGTAAGAGGTCCAATACTCGCCTCATAGGGGTGCTGGAAGGAGAAGAGAAAGAGCGAGAAATTGGAAATTTATCTGAAAAAAATAGTGAAAGAAAACTTTTCTAATTTTGTGAAGGAAATAGACATGCAAGTCCAGGAAGTGAAGAGATGCCCAATTATGATGGATGAAAAGAGACCCACTCCAAGACAGATTGTTATTAAAAGGCCAGAGGTTAAAGATAAAGAGAGACTCCAAAAAGCAAGAGAAATAATGTTAGTTACCAAAAGGTTGACAGGTGGGGGAGTGGGGGAGTGAAGGGAGAATGGGTGAAAAGGTGAGGGGATAAAGAAGTACAAATAGGTAGTTAGGAGCCATGGGGATGTAAAGTACAGTGTAGGAAATGAAGTAGCTGAAGAACTTATACAAATGACCCATGGACATGAACCAGTGACCAATGGTGGAGGGATAGCCTGAGGGAGTAGGGAGCACTGGGTGGAGGGTGGCAAAGGAGGAAAAATCAGAACAACTGTATTAGCATAATCAATAAAATATAATTTTTTAAAAAATCAATGAAAATATCTCCTCAAATGAAGATAAACACATATATATTTTTTATACAATATACATACTACAACTCAATCCTACAAAGACAATTCAATTTAAAAATGGGCAAAGAATCTGAATAGACATTCCTCTAAAGAAGATATGTAAGTAGTTCAATCAGTACATAAAAAGATGCTCAGCATCATTAGCCATTAAGGAAATAAAAATGAAAACCACAATGAGGTACTACTGTGTTGGCCAAAAAGTTCATTTGGGTGTTTTTCCATAAGATGGCTCTAGCAGCATTTAGATGTCTTTAACTTCATTCAAAACAATTTTGTTAGACTGTATTGTGACAACTGTCATATCAGTGTATATTTTTTAAAAACTTATCAAAATTGGTGAATTTTTGTGTAGCCATTTTAATACTGAAGATTGAAGAAAATAAGACCGATACTTCCACCAAGATGGAGGTATAGGTGGAGTCGCTGTGCTTCCTCACACAACCAAGTGTAGAGACAACTGAATCATAGCAACAGAAAACATAGTCAGAACGCAGAAAATTGAACTTTTCAGAAGTCTGATAACAACAAATTCTTCAGCCTGACCAGTAAGAGGGGCGAAACCAGCAGCTGGCAGAGCGGGGTAGCACAGGAAAACTCGGTCTGACGGACTCAGGCGAGCGAAATCCAGGCGCAGGGTTGGACCTGGTGGGCAACTCAGCAAGCAATCGAGGGGAAACAGCGAGGGATCAGGGCTGCGGGTTGACTGTGGTCGCGCATTCGTGTGTGGATAGACAAGCGAGGGAGTGTGCGATTGGACGAGAGCCAGCAGCCCCAGCGGCAAGCAGCAGCGGAGGGCACCGCCATTTCCCTGTTCCGACCCTGCCTCCACATACAGCGTCATAATCCAGCAACCTAAGTGGCCCTGCCCCGGTGAACAACCTAAGACTCTGCTCTTCACCCAGCTGCGAGAAACAGCAGAGGGGGCCGCCATTTCCCCGCTCTGACCCCGCCTCCACATACAGAGTCACAACCCAGCGACCTGGGAGTCCAAGGCTCTGCTCCTCATACTTAATGGGCGCAAACAGACCAAAAATGGCTCAAGAAGATCCCAAAGCTCCAGAGCCTATAAATCTAAGCAATGAAGAAATAGCAAAACTCTCAGACGCACAGTTTAAAATGCTGGTGATCAGGATCCTCACAGAACTGGTTGATTATAGCCACAAATTAGACAAACATATGAAGGTGAAACTAATTGAAATGAAGGGAATTGCACAGGAAACCAACAGCGATGAAAAGGATACTGGGACTCAAATCAATGGAGTGGACCAGAAGAAAGCAAATAATGGCCAAACAGAAAAGAGTGAAGCCGACTTCCGCCAAGATGGAGGTATAGGTGGATGTGCCGTGCCTTCTCACACAACCAAGTTTAGGGACAACTAAATATTAGCAACACAAAACACAGCCAGAACACGGAAAATTGAACTTTTTGGAAGTCCGTTAACAACAAATTCTGCAGCCTGACCGGTAAGGGGCGAAACCAGTGGCTGGTGGAGCGGGATTGCACAGGAGGACTCCGTCAGACGGGCTCAGGCGCGGAATCCAGGCACAGGGTTGGACCTAGTGAGCGACCCAGCGAGTGACCAGGCGAGCGACTGTGGAGGACACAGCCGGGAAGCGGTGCTGCGTGTTGACTGGGGTCGCCTATTTGTGCACGAGCGGACAGGCGAGGGAGTGGGCGGTTCGACCAGGCCAGCGTCCCCACGGCTAGCGGCAGTAGAGGGCGCCGCCATTTCCCCGCTCTGACCACGCCCCCACATACAGCGTCACAACCCAGCGACCTGGGAGTCCAAGGCGCCGCTTCTCACACTTAAAGGGCCAGAACAGACCAAAAATGTCGCAAATTCTCAAAATCCCTGAGCCCATAGACCTAAGCGATGAAGAAATAGCAAAACTCTCAGACGCACAGTTTAAAACACTGGTCATCAGGATCCTCACAGAACTGGTTGATTATAGCCACAAATTAGAGAAACATATGAAGGCGAAACTAATTGAAATGAACGGAATTGCACAGGAAACCAATAGCGATGAAAAGGAAACTGGGACTCAAATCAATGGAGTGGACCAGAAGAAAGCAAATAATGGCCAAACAGAAAAGAGTCAGGAAGCAAGAATTCAAAGAAATGAGTAGAGTCTTAGGAACCTCCAGGACGTCTTCAAATGCTCCAATATCCGAATTATAGGGGTACCAGAAGGGGGAAAGGCACAGCCACCAGTGGAAAACTTATTTGCACAAATAATAAAGGAGAATTTCCCCAATTTGGCAAAGGAAATAGACTTCCAGGAAATCCAGGAAGCTCAGAGAGTCCCAAAGAAGTTGGACCCAAGAAGGAACACACCAAGGCACATCATAATTACATTAGCCAAAATTAAAATGAAGGAGAGAATTCTAGAAGCAGCAAGAGCTAAGGGGACAGTCACCTACAAAAGAGTCCCCATCAGACTGTCAGCAGATTTCTCAAAAGAGACCTTACAGGCAAGAAGGGGCTGGAAAGAGGTATTCCAAGTCATGAAATCCAAAGACCTACAACCAAGATTGCTCTACCCAGCAAAACTTTCATTTAGAATGGAAGGACAGATAAGGTGTTTCTCAGATAAGATCAAATTCAAGAAGTTCATCATCACCAAGCCCTTATTATATGAAATGTTAAAGGGACTTATCTAAGAAAAAGAAGTTAAAGAAACATGAACAGTGAAAGGACAACAAACTCACAGTTATTAACAACCACACCTAAAACGAAAGCAAAGTAAAAGGGCAGCTAGATCAGAAGTGGAAACATAGAAATGAAGATCTCAAGGAGGGTTAGCAACAGGGGAGTGGGAGGAGGAGAAGAGGGGAGAAGGTACAGAAAATAAGTAGCATAGACAGTAGATAGAAAATAGATGGAGGGGGCAAGAATAGTATGAGAAATATAGAATCTAAAAAACTTGAGACACATGGTCATAAACTAAAGGGGGGTAATGGTGGGGACGGGGGGTATGGTGGAGGGGAATGAAGGGGGAAATAGAACAACTGTAACAGCATAATCAATAAAAAATAAATTTTAAAAAAATCTGGAGACAAAAAAAATAAAACATTGAACTGTGGGGTTCCTCAAAAAAAAAAAAAAGAAAATAAGACCAAAAATTTTTTAGAAATAAAAAAAGGATATAAGCAGGAAGGTGTAGGAGAGGAGGGAAAGAATGACAAGGAAGAATCAAAGTCCTTTTATTCAATAAGTAAATACAAATTGTTATTTGTTTATGATGTAACTGTCTAGATAGAAAAGTTGACTCTTAGGACAAACTCTTTAAATGTTGCTGAATCCAAGATTAATACACCAAAATCAATAGCAGTCTGTAGTAGGCCAAATAATGTTCCCAATGGTGTCAGGTCCTAATCCTTGGATTCTAGTAAGTATTGCCTTATTTCAAAAAAGGATCATTGCAGTTGCAATTAACTTAAGGATCTTGAGATGAAGAGATCATCCTGAATTCTGTAGGTAGACTTTAAATGGAATTCTATGTATCGTAAGAGGGAGAGTACAAACACACACACACAAACGCACACACACACACACACAAGAAGGCAACATGAAGACAGAGAAGGATTTAAAGCTTGACCTTAAAAAATGGATTGATATAGCAACAAACCAAAGAATATATATAGGCAGCCACCAGAAGCTAGAAGAGGCAAGGAAGGTATTTTCCTCTAGACTGACCTTCCAGAGAGTACAATTGTACCAACACATTGATTTAGGCTGAGTGATACTGATTTTGCACTTTGCCCCCTGGAACTGTAAAAGAATAAATTTCTGTTGTTTTAAGCCATCAAGTTTTTTTTTAACTTACTGATTTTTAGAGAGGAAGGAAGAGAGAGAAACACTGATTTGTTGTTTCAATTATTTTTGCACTCATTGGTTGATTCTTGTATATGCCTTGACGAAAAATCGAACCCACAACATTAGTGTATCAGACAATGCTCCTACCAACTGAGCTACCCATTCAGGGCCTTAAGCCATCAAGTTTTTAGAATTTGTTATAGCAGCCTTTGGGAACTAATGCATAGTCCTATAGTACCTACCAGAAGAATCTAAATAAAAGATGTAATGAACAAAAAAAGTGAGATATCTCACAATTAAGATAAACAATTTAGGTTCTCTGAACTTTTACCTGCCCGCTTCCTGACTTAAAGTAGTTAGCCCTTATGTTGAGTTTCCCTGCATCCCTCCTCCGAACCTCTCTGGACTGACTTTGCTTTAGGTGTCACAGTAGTTCTACTGGGGTAAGGCACCTGAAAATGCTGGTGACTGCATTAAGCAGGGCAGTGTTCCTCAGTCTAAAAAGAACATATATGCATGGCCCACAGACATGGACAATGGTGCTGGGGGAGTGGGGCAGGCTGGGTGGAGAGGGGTAAGGGGGGAATTGGGACAACTATAATGGCATAATCAATAAATATAACCTAAGTTAAAAAATAAATTTAAGAATCTGGAAAAATAAAATAAAATGAAATGAAATAAAATAAAATCAGCAACCTCTAATCAGGTCCAGCCAACTATTACCCTGAAGGATTGTGGCCCAGAATTGCTGAATGTTTCTATTTTCCAAGAGAAGCTATAACCTCAGATAATTATGTAAAACTGCCCAGTTTTTAATGTTGGCAATTAATTCAAATTAGTTGTGGGAGTTCAACAAAGCACACCTACCTGCAGAGCCGTGAAACACCCAAGCCACATGAGACTCACAAGTCACCTGCTGTGGTCCCCACCTTACATCTTGCAAGAAGCAAATTAACAATAAATGAAGAAATGTAAAGTTTTACTACTACGTACTAAGTAATAAAGTTAGAAAGCTCATTGACCCCTAGGGCTTGATTTAGGTGGAGAATAAAAATAAGCTTCCCCTAAAGTCTCACTAAATTCATGAAAAACAACCACAATCAGAGTGGCAGGAGACACTCATGGATGCCAGGCATGTTCCTTGTGCTCAAGGAGGACAAGCAGGCTGTTGACAACACAGCCTTTGGTGACCCATCAGAACCATGGTAAGGAATGGCCCCACAGGGCCCTGATGATGTCACTTGTCAACTCAGAACCAGACTCTCCCTAGGATCAGGGTTGGGGTGGTAAATAGGAAGAACAGAACTAGATTCAGTTTCCTTGATCTCTCGACCAGCCTTCAGTTTCCTCATTTATACAACAAAGGGGCTGAGCTCCAGACTGAGATGGCTCTCCAGCCCCTTCCACTTCGAGATTCAGTGGGGTGATCTGAATTCACTTCGGCTCCCCTGCTGTAACCCAGTGTTGTTTTCTGACTGGCAGGAGCAAGCAACACCTCCATGACCTGATGAAAAGCTGTCACCTCAACCAGTCAGCTCTCACAATGAGCATCTTGGGAGGTGGGGCGGGGACTGTCAGAAGTTCCTCTTCATAACCAATGAGTGAAGTTTGGCAAGAAAGAATGACTAGACTAAAGGGGACTGTTTGGGTTTTTCTCTTTTTGTTTTCCAGCATCCTTCCTCTTATTAAAATGAGAGAGACAAGTGCAGAAAAAAGTCCTGCTCTTGCGGAGTAAATTGTTGGGGACTGCTTTGCCTGGTTTCAGGAATTGTAACTACGCCCCATGGCTAAGGATGAGTGAGCAACCTCTGGAATGTGAGCCATAGGAGACAAAGGCTTGTCTCTGGTAGCAAACACTGCCCCAGTTTCGTCTCCCTGCTCCCAAAGCTTGGTCGGAAGATTCTTCACAGAGAGAGAGGCAACCTAAGCCAGAGTCGATCACTTGGGAGGCCTTCATGGAAGGACTGGGGGGCTGCAACAAAGAGGGAACAATGGACCCTTGCCCCCTGTCTGTGTGACATAGCCTGAGTCCCCATGTCCTCTGGGAGAAGCACTTCCTGGCTCTAATCCACTTAAACCCGAAAACCTGATGGGAGGAATGCAGCTCCTTGCCTTGCTAGAGCGGTATCTGGGGACAAATCTGGCATCAGAAAGAATTCCTAAAAATCCCATGAAACCTGCTCTGCTAAGAGTGTTTTCAATCACATGTTAAGGGTCTGAGCAGGAAATGAGTATGTCTCCCAAAGTTTCTGCAAACCCCTTACCTGACAGAAACTGACTCAGACTAAGCCCTCAGATTTCTTTGAAATGTTATCTACTGTTTGATCCTTACCTCCTGTATTCCTGTGTATTACAATTCAATAAAAGTCTCTGGAGAAAGGGGCTCCTGGCCTTTTTCCTCTGAGAAACTGGCCACCTCTCCTCCCCAAGCAGATCATATCTTGGTAGTGCTTACTTTCATCGATGGCGGATGGGGGGAATCTTGAGGGCAAAGTCGCCCCCACAGTAAATAGCACTCATTTTTCATTCAACCACTCACTCCCATTCCTACTGACTGTCTGCAGGCCCCTGTGCGGGGCTGCTGGCACCACAGTGAAGGTCCGGGGCTCCCGCCCTCAGGCAGCTCCTGTTCTCCCAGGACAGGTCAGACATCCAATAATTAAGCATGATAAGCTAAATTTAGACTAGACGGATTTCATATATACAGACTTGTTCACGAGCTATGAAAGGCACCACGCGCTAGGAAAAGAATAACTTCAGGAGATGTTCCGATGGTCTCCTTGAAAAGGATATTTAAGCTTGGAGGTAGAGGAGGAGGAGCAGGTCTAAGAACTGTGCAGGGAAGGGTGTTGTGGGAACAGGAGGCAGCAAGTCCAAAGAGTCAAGTCAGAAAGAACTCAGCAAGTCCTAGAAGCGGTCAGACGGTCAGCTGGCCAGAGCCTGCTGACAGAGGGGTGAGTAAACAGAGTCTGTGGTAGCTGGAAAGGCAGCCAGGACTCCAATGGCCATCCTACAGAGTTTGGGTTCCATTCCAAGGCCAATGGGAGCTATTTTTAAGAGGATTTAAGTGTGTGTGTGGTGGGGGGATGACATGATCGGATTTTTTGAAAGATCACTCTGGCTGCTCGATGGAGATTGGATCACAGGGAGGCAGGAGAGACTGATTAGGAGGCAGACATAACCATTCATGCCAGAGAGAGTAGGCATGGAGGGCAGAGAATGGAACCGGGGTACATCTTAGGGGCATGAGAGAGAGAACATGCTGATGGGGGACGGAGAAGGTGTAGGAAAGGGAAGAATCAAGATGACCCCAAGATATTTGATGTGACACAGACATTCGTGGGTACCATAACTTCAGTGGGGAGGGCTGGAGAAAGTGTGGGTTCAAAAATGTTGCATTAGTAAATATGTCTGTCCTATAAGAACCCTCTGAATACAATGTCACAATGGCAATAGTGCCACTGCCCTGCCCAAATCACTTTTCAGCACTATTAAGACAAAATATAACTTAGCATGGAGCTTCAAGAGCTTTATGGTTTGGGTTCAACTTTATTCTTGAGCCTCATATCTATCCACTTCCTCTACACATCCATTTGATTGCTATTTTGTCATTCTGTATAATATTAGTTTCTAGAATATGTTTTTCTCTCCTCACACCTTTTAGTCTTTGAACACTTCTTGTTCTGGGAAAGCAAACATCCGTCTCTCTTCACTCATTTGCTGAACTCAACTTAGCTCAGAAATCACACCTCTTCTTTGAAGCCTTCCTGGACTACTCCACCCTGAGTTGGGTATGTTTTCTGAGACAACATAGTATTATTCACTTAGAACACAGAACATGGAGTCAAACTGCCATGTTCAAATCCTGCCTACACCACCCAGCAGCCAGGAATTCCTCAAGGTCAAGGACTTCCCCTGTATAGCTGAGACAATGCTTGGCACATAGTAGGTACTCAGGGAATTTACAATGAAAAAAATGTGCACAAATGTTGCCTGGTGAAGATCTTGTGAAGAGGCATAAAAGGCTTTCTTTACTGTTTATGCTAGGCTTAGAATCCCCAAACCAAGTCCTCAAATGTTCTCCATAAGCCGAGAGGATACTCAGACATGTATCAGACATGGCAGAAGGCCCCAAATGAGAACCAAACACACTATTTTCCTCCAGTGCACCCCCAACACTTCTGTCTCATCCCACAGCCCTCCAAGCTCGCTTCTGCAGAGCCAGCCCTTCCTTCCTGACGTCACCAGCCAGAGCCCCACCCGCCTCGGAAGGTCGAGGTGTGGGCTGCAGGATTTCCAGACACACATCAAGGATTGTTCACATTTCCCAGAAACTTTCAACCAAAAATTAATTTTGAAAGCCTACTATATGCCCAGGACCAAGCTAAATGTTGTGGTCGATCCACATTTTATATTATGGGATGGTATACAAATACTGGAACCTTTTAAGGAAAACAATACAAAGTGACAAGTACAAATTCCAGAACAGGACCTCGGAGAGGCATGGTTAACGTGAAGGACCTTGAGCTTAAATTGTATTAGCTTCTCATAAATCTGCCTCTAACCTAAGGGTTTTTAACCTATTTTGTGCCATTTGATAGTCTGGTAAAAGCTATGGATTGCTGCTAGGTTTTTAAATGCATAAAATAAAATATACAGCATTGCAAAAGAAACTATATTGAAATACAGTTAGGAAATGTACGCTAAAAGCAAATTTGTGGTACAGAAATCTGGCATTCTTTTTAAAAAATTTTTTATTGTATTTTTTCATTACCATTTATTCTCAGTACACCCTCCTTCACCTCCCCCTCCCACTCTACCTCTCAATCACCACACTGTTGTCTGCATCCACGAGTTCTTTCTTTTTCTTTTTGGTTCGGTCCCTCCAGCCCCCATGCAACACCCCCAAAATGACTGCCCTCCCAAGCTGTCAGCCTGCTTTCCATGGTGTTTTTCTTGTTAACACATTTAATATCAAGATCTTGCCACAGGTCAAATAACCAGTGCTTTCCCTTCTTTAGAAGAATTTCCCTACCGTGAGCGGGGCAACTGCCTTGCCTCAGTAACTAGAGTATCCTCGTGCCTTCCTGGGCTCCTCCTCCAGGCACAAGCTGAACACCCTCCAGTGTTCATACCTGGGCCAGCGGGCTTGTGGGTCCTCTCATTCTGTCTCCTTCCCTCTATTGGTGGCACCAGTTTGAGAGTTTGAGCCATAATCACAGGCACCCACACATACGTTCTCCCTCTTTCTTCCTTATTCGACCATCCACACACAATAAGTTTTCACACTGGTCCGGAGATTTGCGCAGCGCACTGAGAGGCAGAGGGGGAACAAAGGCAAGAGTTGCACTCTGCAGTCCGGGGGTAGCTGGGTAGGTGATCTAAGCAGCCACTCTGAATCAAATCTCCAAAATGGGCATAAGGAATGTTCCTGACCCGTAGGGCTGCTCTGCATATGGGAAGATACGTTAAGTACTTTAAAAACTAAAAATTTCCGTGAAACGAGTCATTTAATTTGCCATCCTGAGAAAGGAAAAGAGAACACTGAATTCACTGATGCTTCTAGCTATTCATTCTCCCCATATCTTGAAAAGTGCTTTAAAATTCATTGCCTGCTTTATTAAAATTGATTGTCTGACCTAACAGGTGCTCTGCTCCAAGGCACACGATAGGGCAAGCAGGGCTGGATTCAAATGCGGGCTCTGGGTTCTGAGTCCACCAGTTTTTCTGCAGGGCAGCTAAGCTCCAGGTCAGTGGGGAGCCAGTCTTCCTGGTCAGGAGACAAGAGCAGGGCATATGGTGTGTTCCCTCACCTATTCCTCTGCTCCAGGTCACCTGAATCCAGTCACCCCCCTTCCTTCATGGCTCCAGTGCTCCTCCAGACCACAAATCCATCTGTCAAGACAAGAGGAGGCCTCTCCCTGTTCCTGAAGGCCCCAGTCCCTGGGCTGAGGTCCAGCTGTTAGTCGCAGATGAAAAGCAGGTTTCGTTGCCTCCCAAGTCTGTGCGCCTCTGCACAGGACCCTCACTGAGCAATTCGTGCACACCGTCAAAATTTCCCATGTGCCTGCTACAGTGGCAGGCACTGTGGCAGACCATTTGCGGGCACAGAGTTGAGCCAGGTAATGCCAGTCCCTGACCTGAAGGACCTCCAGCTTGTCAATGGTGGAGTCAGGATTTGAATCTAGACAGGCCATGAACTTTATATTGAAAGGGTTCTGGGTCCAGTCCACCCATTATACAAATGAAAATGCTGTCTCAGTATTTGCTAGGTGCCAGGCAGTATTCTAAGGAGTTTAAAAATGCGAGATAGGCTCTGGCTGGTGTGGCTCATTTAACTGGAGGGTCATTCCATTAACAAAAAGGTCACCGATTTGATTCCCAGTCAGGACACATGCCTGGGTTGAGGGTTCGGTTCCTGGTCTGGGCACATGTGAGAGGCAACTGATCGATGTTTCTCTCTCACATCCATGTTTCTCTCCCTCTCTCTCCATCCCTTCCCCTCTCTCTAAAATCAATAAACCTGTGGTCAGGTGAGGATAGAAAAATATATGAGGTAGTTTCAAAGCAAAAAATGCAGGCAAGGAACGATTAAAACCACATAGCCAGGTGTAGATGGTGGAGTTGGGATTCAAACTCAGAAATTCTGGCTTTGGCATTCACACCCTCAGCCTATCTTAATAAGTAAAGTATAGGCTGCCACTAGGAGCTGTAGGCCCCAGGTGTCCCTGCAGGATGCCCCTGCCACAGCCACCCTGCAGCAGGCCTGTCGGGCCGGGCCTTGAGCTGGAAAGCAGAGAGGCTATCAGTGACAACCCGGGACCAAACAAGAGAGGAGTTATACTCTCCTTCTTCCCCAGCTGTCAGTCAGCCTGAGACAGTGGTCCCCAGCATCCCTCAAGTCATGCAGAAAAGCCTGAGACACAGTGGGGACAACGCGATGGCACCCCATCCATTCAGCTGAGCCCTCTCTATTCCACTCTTGCACAACCTACAGGCTCCTTTGCTCTTCACCTGACCTTGAGGGAACAAGTCATCAATTTCCAATTAGGCGAACAGTTGAGTAGAGGAATCTCAACAGATAGGTTGAGTCAGATCTGCTGATGGGATTCGGGGGCTCATGAAATATGGTGTCAAACGCGCCTTCCGGGGGTCTCCGAGGCAAAGCACTCCGGTGAGCCCGGGGCAAGGCAGGCCCCGCGGAATCCGGACAGAGGCCGTGAGCCTGCCAGCCCTGAGTCCTGGCTGCAGAAACACTCTCTTCTCCCCATCAGTACATTTTTGTACTTCCTCCTGATGCTGGAGAACAGACTCTGGTCTCCTCTGCACAGGTGTCTCCAGGTCCCAGCTGTGTCAGCCCCTTTCACACTCCTGTGACCCAAGGAACCTGGTCTATAAAGACCCCAGACTCCGCTGCTTGAGGGACCGCTCAGTTGCTTTTAGGCCATCATTTGTCCCATATTTATGGGGCACCTACTGTGTGCCCAGCATTGTGCTCAGTGCCCTGGATCAAGTGGTGAATAAGGCAAACACGGCCCGTGTGCATAAGGAAGCTGTGGTCCAGTGGGGATGCAGGGAGTCAGGACGAGGACGAACAACCACGGGGATAGGAAACCCAGGCTCGTCTGGGTGGTCAGGAAAGGCTTCCTGGAGGAAGAAATATCAAATCTGAGGTCTGGAGGGTTAGTGGGGTTTAACCGAGCAGAAGTTAAAAGAAGGAAGAACAACTGAATGGAATGGTATTCAAGGCAGAGAGAGGGACATAGGCGAGGGCCGTTATGAGAAGAAATGCTTGGCTTTTAAGGGATAAAAACTGTGAAAAGCATGAGAGTTAGGGTGGCAATGGAATGTGGAGCAAGCCTGGAGGAATACCAAGGGCGTGCACACCAAGGTAGCCGTTGGATTTATGAAGTTAACAGCGACCGTTGCTGGGATTTATGAAAGCGAGACAGTGTCTGGCTAACCCCTCACCACGCCACAAGCTGTGATTCAGGTCTAGAAGTGACCTGACCCTTCCGCTCATGGCACCTCCTTGGAAAGACCTTCCCTGAGCACCTTAGCTTACATGGGGAGGAGGGACCAAGCTCTGATTTGAGTGAAGGTTGAACATTTTGATTGACCTAGACCGTGATTGATAAGTTATGGGATCCTGGCTGGGCTGAATCCTGTCAAGTAAAAGAAAACTGAATCTCTGTACATTTAAGAAAGAGTCTTTTCCTTTCCTCCCATCTAATGGGGGACTCAACAGGGCTTAGTCACAGCTCTTGGAAACCCTGAAACCTTCCAACTTCCAATCAGCGATCAGTGGAGGGAGGCTCCTTACTCAAACCAGCTCCACAAGGTCAGGGGCAGCCTGCCCCCTTGCAGCAGCAGACAGCAGAGGGAACCAAAGCCTGGCCTTTGAGGGAGAAGCCTGAGGGGAATGTGGGCGTTTCACATAAAAGGACAAACTGGAACTTTCATTTTCTCTTGGCCTTGGGGCAGGTATGAACAGCAACACCAAAACACTGAGCCTTTTCACCAGAAACAGGGTGATTTTCACAAATAAACCACTCTGAGAGAGTCTCATTACTCAAGTTAATGGTTTAAAAACCCCACAGGGCTTAGCATAACCCTGGGAGAAGTGAGACAAGGGGAGACGATGAGCTCATCCCAGGTGGGGACTATGCTGCAGGAAGCCTGGTACAGCCTTCTGGAAGGGCGGCGCTCGTTTTGGAAACCAAAATAAAGAAGAGCCATCAACTCGGAGTTGGTGCAGGAAAGCCAGTCACCTCGCAAAGACGGAAACTAAAAAGCCCATAAATGTGAGCTGTGGCTCTCGGAGTGAAGCCAGGGGGAGTGGAATTTCCTCTTGCTGTTCAGGAATGAGGGGTTCTCCCAACCAGGAGGAAAACAAGCATTCATCGCCAGGACACTCCATTTCTGCCTGTACCTGGCTCCACACCCAGAGGCCCTCAGGAAGAAATGAGAGTCTAATGCGCAGAAGTTCCCATGCGTCTTTACCTTTGAGAGGCCAGTTTGAGAAGACTGATGAAAACTTGACAAATGTACATATAAACCATGTCTTGAATGATGAGCTCTTCTCATGCAAGAAACTAGCATTTATTTTACAGATGTGTATAAAATAAAAATTGTCTAATGGAAACATATTGTCTCATCTAACACCACAACTCAAGTGCCCAGGTGAGTGGTCCCCACAGATATGGGACAAATGATGGCCTGTGAGTGAGGTCTGACTGTGAGGTCCCAAAAGCAGCAGCAGAGTTAGGGGTCTTTTCAGACCAAGTTCCTTGTATTGAAGGTTCTGGGCTGAGAGAGGTGAGATTTTCTTGATGCAAATGAGACTCACAAGGACTCACATGAATCAGCTTGGATTAAGTCTGACTTCTAAAATAAGTTTACCAACCAAGGGACTGTTCTGGTAATCAGGAAAAATGATAAATGGGCTGGGAAATTGACCATCATGTAGGCTACAAGTCGTGTGAAAGGTGGTGAGCAGGGTCTTTTTAAATCCACAAGGGAAAAAATAAGAATGCACTTAACCAACCATTCAGTCCTCCAACCCATTTTCCATATTCCCTTCCCCCAACTACTATCCTCTGCTTGCTACTTAGAAAACTTTGAGGTTTGTGTGTGTTTTCAAGACAACCTATACTCAACTCATTCCATGGTTTTATTTCTGTAGCTATCGTTTTTCAAAATGGCTGCCAAACTACTGACCACTGTTTAACAAGTATAAAATCATTAATAGAATATAAAACTTCATAGGAATAAACACATCTTAACTATCAATTCTGTTCTTAAAAATCCCCTTGCTACTTGGGGCCCACATCACTGGTACCTTATAAAAAATGGACTAGCCCTGGCTGGTGTTGGCTCAGTGGATTGAGCGCTGGCCTGTGAAACAAAGGGTCATCGGTTCAATTCCCAGCCAGGGCACATGTGTGAGTTGCAGGCCAGGTCCCTGGTGGGGGGCACTCAAGAGGCAATCACACATTGATGTTTCTCTTCCTCCCTTTCTCCCTCTCTAAAAATAAATAAATAAAATCTTTAAAGAAATAAAATAAACACACTTCGAACATTTCAAGAACTCTCTGGGCTTCTCTTACATCACATTTGTATTTCAGCCCTCTTGTTCTAGTCTGGTTTTCTAAAATGCCATTCATTGTGTTGCCCCAAAGCTGGAGTCTCCACAGAGCCTCTGGACAGATGACTCAGTTGTCCCGAAACTTCGGTTTTGTTTTTTGTTTCACCCCAGTCCATTCATCATCTCATCTTCAGTTTCATATTTTACAGCCAACGGGCAAATCCCATCCAACATTAACTGTCGGCTCCAACACCACCAGGCAGCTCCCTGGAGAAAGCCCAGGAGGGAAGATCAGAAGCACTAGGGCTGGAAGGCTAACAAAAAGTCCCAAGTGCCACATTAGCATTTGACATAGCTGTGCTTCAGGGGTGACAGGTGAATGGCCCCCCTGAAAGGATCCACGCACCTCCTTGTCCTGGCGCCATTTTGTTCTGATACCTGTGGGCTCCATCTCAGTGCATCCATAAATCCTGCTGATGTCTCAGCTCTGGAAGCCATCCTCCTTGGGAACCATGGGCAGCACAAGGAGCTCGGGTCCGTTCCTTGGTGGCTCAGCACCGGGGCTGGTCTTCGAGTTCTGCTCTGGCAGGAATGCCCCAGTTGTCTCAGTTCTGCCACATCCTGGAGACACATCCCTGGCTTATACCAAATGGTCTCCTGTGAAGCCAGTTTTCGCCAGTCTCCCTTAGGTTTCACTAATCTGAAAGCTGATTTTTTTTTCCTTTAAAAATGATGACTCCATTTTCCTAAAACAAAAATTAAGACATAAAGTCTGGTGACAAATAATTTTCTGACTTGTGTATCAGATTTAGTGGCACCTTTAATAAATTATCTTTATTGAAGCAATATTCATACAAAGAAATAAATTCAGCTTTATATATTTATATATGATAAGCTATACAATTTTTAAACACTATAAATTGCCATTTTTCTTTGAAATAGGAGTTTTGGGGCCACCTTTGTCCTATATACTTATATATAAACATATTTGCTTCTTGAATTAACTTTATTTCTCTCTGCTATGGGGATATTTTTGCATATAAAAACATGTTCAAACACTTTAGTTTTTATGGCACTAGAAAAAAATGAAAGCTGTTTTCTTTATGAAAAAAAAGTAGCCCATTTCTGTGTGTGTAGGAATAAGTGTCTTCCTGTACAGGGAGGACCAGTGGATTCCTGGCCAAGTCAAACAGGCCAGGTTAGCTCAGAGGCCTTTGTAGTCTAAAGATCTAGGCAGCATTTGTCCCCTCAGCAAAAATAAAGCACAGAACAAGGGCTATTACCAGTTTCAAACGAGAGAATTTGCCTGGTAGGGCTTTGAGAGGAGCTATCAAAATACCTAGTGCATTATTACCCATGGGGAGGGGATACCAGCTAAACGCCATGGTAAATGTGGTCAGGAGATCAGGGGTACAGAGCCCTAAGCGGCCCTCGAAGGCCATGCCTACCTAGTCCTTAGAGGCAGGAAGGCCCCACCCACCCCGACCCTGGCAGGATGTGAAAGAGACTCAACCTGTGCTTTTCTGCTCCTTGTGGTCCTAGAACACAGCCCCCCACCTCACAATCAACCCCTGTGCAGAGAAAGTAGAGTAAAATGATAGCAATAGAAGAAATCGATGTGTATTCATTCTTAGGAGCCTGGTCCTGTTAATACTGATCCTTCCCTGGGACAGCCACTTTCTACCTGTAAGTCTGGCTGGTCTCAACTCTGGAAACAATCCACCATGGGAAAAATGGGACGAGATAAAGAGCTTTGATATTGCTTCACATATTGCTCCTATGAAACAAAGTGTTTATACATAAGATACATACACATATGATATAGATATAAAACACGGATAAATAGAGATCTATGAAATCTGGAGTTCTGTACTGGTGTCAAGCATGGGCACCTCATACTTCCCAGTTCCTTTCATGTCTCTGTCGATGGGCCCACCGAAGTATCCAACTACATGGCTGTCCCCAACAGGCAGGGTGCACCAAAACCAAGACCGTCCTGGCCACAACGCAGCTTAGGTCAAGACTAGCTTTCTCAGCGTTTCCCTGGGTACAACACTTACTGTAAACAACAGAATCTCTCTCTCTAGACTACGGCTATTCCTCCCAAGTGTCTACGCTCTTCTTTACCTGTGCACACATTCTTCAGTCACTTTTTTATTTTTTTTAAGAGATTTTATTTATTTATATGTAGAAAGAGGGGAAGAGCAGGAGAAAGAGAGGGAGAGAAATGTCAATCGGTCGCCTCTCGCACCAGCCCCAACAGCAACCCAGGCATGTGCCCTCACTGGGAATCTGACCAGCGACCTTTTTCTTTGCAGGATGATGCTCAACCTACTGAGTCACACCAGTCAGGCCCGTCACCCCTTTATTCATTCACCAAATATGTATTTATCTAGAGTTTTCCCCAGTCTCAGTCTGGCCTTCTCCAGAGGGTCTGGTTGGAAAAGGTCTAGAACTCATAGCACATGTGTCAAGTAAAAGACATGGAGTGCCATTATCCAATGGCATGAGCTCTCTCGTATTATTTTTAAAAGTTCACATAAAAACATATTGTAATCCTCAATTAAGCGGTAAATCCCGCGGGTCTCAGTCTGTGCTTTTTCATTTGGTGTAATGTGTACAGGAGGTGCACAATAAATGTTTTGTAATAAAAATTTTCCAGGTTTCAGCTATTCACGAGATCTTCTCTCTCCCCATTCTCCCCCTCCTCAAATCACAGATCATTATTGTCCCATTTTAATCCAAATTCAGGCAGATTTAGATTCTTCTCTCAGTATCTCTCACCTGGGGGAGGGGGGGCAAGTCTCCGGCCTGAAGGACATCCCCACAGAAATTCAAACGAAGATATTTATTTGCTATAAAGGCACAGGAAGCCTGAATGTGGCCCCCTGATTAGGTGTCCTAAAGAGCAGCGGAGTTTCACTTCCTTGTTATTGTAAAGTTCTCTCCAGCCTTTCAGTAAGCGAAGGAGGTCACGAAGGGAGGAACTGAGCAGGATCTAAACAAGGAAGTCTCGGTGTGTCAATACGGACAGTCAGCAGAACTGTCTCCCACAGCCCGGAGCAGGGACTGCTGACCTGCACGAGACCGAGGAGGCAGCGAGTCTGGAGCAGTGTGGGACTGTAACGCCGTCGGCCAGACGCTCTGCAGAGTTCACTATAGCCGCACCATCATTTAACCCTCACAGCGCTCCCATGAAAGCAGAACCAGTACTACCCCCGTTTAACAGTGAGCAAACCGAGACTCAGACTTCCAAGCATAAACCCGGCCTCTACACCACACTGAATGGGTTTTTCTAAAAGCTACTGAGGTTCAGTTCAAGAAATAAAAATGTGTTAAACATGAGCTGAGTATTCTTTATGAAAATTAAGTAATTCTTAAACTGAGCTTTTGAAAATAGCTCCAGAGGCAATGGGTGAAAATGGTGAAGGGATTAAGAATTACAAATTGCCAGTTATAAAAATAGCCATGGGGGATATAAAGTGCGGCACAGGGAACATAGTAATATTGTAATACTCGTAACTATGCATCGTGTTAGGTGGACGCTCGGCTTCTTGGGGTGACCACTAAGTTATATAGATGTTGTACCCTGAAGCTAATATAATATTGTATGTGAATTGTAATTGAAAAAAAATTTTAAAGCTTAAGAAACAAAAACAAAATAAACGAAATGTCTCCAGATACAATTTGAAGTAATTTCCAAGTCTTTCATTTTAATGTGTCAAAAAAAGCTGTGCATATCATAGAATAAAGTAGTTATGTGATGCGGCTGTGGCCAAGTTTGAAAGCTTCACCAACCACAGGCAGGAAAATAAACTCACCCAACTGTGCAGGGCAGAGCGGTACTCTAGGTGGGTGACCCTGACTCAGCCCGCGCCCGCACCTGCCACTCTGGGCTCTGATTGCCTCTATTGTAGATGTGACAGGCAGGGCTGAAGAGAACATCTGATTAAGAGTCACTCAGCTGCTGGCAGGGAATGACGGCCATTTCAAGGTTTTGTGTTCAGTGTTCTAGAGCTGGTTTTTTAAATGCATCCGTTATGTGTTAAATCAATTTAGTGGGTAGTAACCAGAGAGAGAGAGAGAGAGAATAAGACTAAGAGAGGAAATAGAGTGCATTCAACTTAGTGTGATTAACTATTATTTTGTGAAACGCTTTTCAGCTGGAAATCATTTTTAAACACATATGTTTAATGGAACATAACATAAAAATCATAGTCTAAAAACACTTGAGAAACACAAGCCTTGATCCTTGGAGTAAAAATTTTCTTCCAAATACCGAAAGCTGAATTTCCACAATTACTGGGCTAAATGGAGACACTTCCAAAATTTTGCTTCCTACTACCCTAGCTGAGCTCACCGGAGAAGTTCGAGAACATTTCGGGTCTGTTTACTGTGTCTCCAAAATTCCCTCCCTATTCTCCATTCACAGAAGCAAAAAAAAAAAAAAAAACCACACACACAAGTGACCATTCCCTGAGAACCCCTTTTTCCTAGCTGCCTAAGAAGGCTTCAGGCTGTCTTAAATTTCTGATCATTCCTTGGGTGGGGTATGAGTTCAGGAGGCAGAATCTTGGTGAGCCTGCCCTGAGTGAGGCCTCCACGCTGCTCCCACCACTGCCTGACCACTTTCTCACCAACTGGTTAGCACCTTATGCTGGAAAACCAGCTACTATCACTGGGTCCCCACAATGCAGCAGGCCTCATACACAGCAGACACTCGGTAAATGTTTGGCAAACAAAAAAATGAGTGAATCTGCTGTCAGTCAAGGTGTGGTGAAGTACCATGTTTAACTTTATTGGGCTCTCATTAACCAAGGGGTTAATGAGATTTGCTTGCATAATAAATGTCTGGCTTTGAACCCAATTAAATTTCACCTTCCCCTGATTTCCAGGGTTAAGCAAAGGTCTCCAAATTACAGTGAAGGATCTAAGAGACGTGTGTTCCCATCTCATCAATGGTGGCCCCTGCGAAAGCAGCCAGGAGGCCAGTCATTTGCCTGAGAAGGTGAATACCTGTCAGAGGAAAACGGATCCCTTCTGTGTCTGGGAAGGAGGCTGCTTAACCAGGGAGGGAGGGGCCCCAGGCAGCAAGGCCTCTCAGAGAGAACCCCGGGGGCCAGGAACGCACCCAGAGGCTAGAGAAGAAGCTGGGGTGCCACACTGGAAACCATGGGAAGACTGGTGAGGAAAGACGTTTTCGGGTGCCGTCCACACGACACCGCTCGGCTGTCCCCTAACTTTGCCCCTCGGGAATTTAGTGCCAGACCACACCTTCTAATGCAGGTGATGCAACCCTAGGGGACTGGCTGTGCCCCACCTCGGTGCACACAGAGTGGACCCCCAGACAACGATGGCTCCAACGGAGTGTGAGGGCTGTACCCACCGCAGAAACCCTCTAAAAGGCTCTCTGAGGACGACGGAGCTGCCCGGAGACAGAGGAAGGCTGGCCCCTGAGGGGTGTCCCGGCCAAGACTGTGGGACAGCAGCTCAAAGCTAATGTTAGCTTTCGTTCCTGCCACCATTATTAGCTGACTCTTCATCTAACTTTCCCCAGCTGATGTGGCTTGGCAGAAAATAGGGCTATCCAGCATTGTGCAAAGTTCTTCAACGTCAATCAGCCTTTTTCCAAAGAATTCAGATATCTGCCAGCCAAGCCCTGGGGGGGCTCATTCATGTCCTGGAAATATGCTAGTGAGTCAGGCACTGAGACCATAATTTCATTATTAAAGGAGGTTCCTATTCTATGAGGAACTATGGACCTGGACTCTGTCTCTTTCAGCTCTTCTAATTTTAGTATAGAGAGCTCCACGGTGCAAAGCACACTTCTTTATGAAGCCACAGAAATCCCTTCTGAAATTACAGCTGGGTAGTCCTCTTGTTTCTATTCCTTTTTCAGATCAATTCACTGACAATGTGTACCCAAACATCTAGGAAATTTTCAAGTTTTGTACAACTGCTGAAGAGACATACAGAGCAGTACTGTCATTGACTCATGGTTTCCAATAAGGGGGAAAAGAACAGATTCCTTATTTCTTAAGAATAATGTATACATTTGAAAGGTCACCCACTAGTTTTGTCAAAGACCTTAGATGCTCACAAGGTCTATAAGCACTTGGGGAAGCAGGGACGTGTGTCCTCCTGTTAAAAGAGAGAGAAAACAGGGCCCTGGTGTGGCTCAGTGGACTGAGTGCTGACCCGAAAACCAAAGGGTCGCTAGTTCAATCCCAGTCAGGGTACACATCTGGGTTGCCAGCCAGACCAGATCCCTAGTAGGGAGTGTGCAAGAGGCAACCACACATTGATGTTTCTCTCCCTCCTTCCCTTCCTCTCTGTCTAAAATAAATAAATAGATCTTAAAAAGAAAGAGAAAGCATTAGGGGGGGTCTCATGTTTTTCAGATTTTAATTTCTATGCCGAATGTTAGAATAAAAAAGTACCCAAAAGAACTGCAAACATAATTGTTGTTTACTCTATATTTACCACGCGTCAAGTGCTTTATATGCAGTATCTTATTTCAATCTCAAAGTAATACCAGCAGAGCTGACACTCAGCCAATATGATGAATTGTTTTTTGTTTTAAAGCTAAGCTACTGACCTGCTTCTTTCCTGGTGGTCTCTATTCACTGCCCTGAGAACACTGACTGGGAGCCCCCCACCTCATACCCCTCTCCTCTCCCATGGAGACCTCCACAACTGTCCCACGGTCCAGGGCTAACGCATTAACACTGGTAACTCTTGTAATGGGCCACCGTCCCCACTATACTCACATACTTCAATATTCCTATGGGCACCCTGCCTTTGAGGTGGACGTGGTTATCCTCCTTTGCACATGAAGAACTGGAAGCTTTAGAGACTATGGCAGTCTCTCTTTTCCAAAATTGGCTACAGTAATATTTCCAATTATGCACGCTCTTCAAAAACATTGAGGCTTTCCGGTCAAAACTTGGCATCTATCTCCCCTCCCCTAGAACCTGGGTGGCACTGTGCGGCTGTCTCAGTGAACAGAATGTGTGACTTCTGGGGCCAGGTTAGTGAAGGCGATTCAGTTTCCACTTGGTTGTCTCTCAGGACATGCACTCATGGAATACCATGCAGCCAGCATGTAGAAGAAGCCCACATGAAGAAGCCATGTGCAGGTGCTCTCGCCGGCAGTCCCAACTGAGGTCTGATTTGAGGTCTCAGCTGACAGCTGGAATCGACAGCCAAATGTGCAAGTGAAAGAGCCTTCAGATGCTTTCGGCCTCAGCTATCGAATTACCCCTCAGCCTTTGAGTCTTCCAGCTAAGGCCCAGGCAGCAGGGAACAGAGGTGAAACTACTGTGGCCTGTCTAAATTTCTGACCCTGAAATGTACATTTTTGATCATGAGTATGCAAGTTGCAATACATGATCATAAGAGAGGTTGAACGAGTTGCCCAAGGTTATACAGCTAGTAAGCAGTGAGACCAGGATTTCAATCCCAAATCTCCTGACTTTGAAAGCCAGCAATCTTGACTGCCACATGACACTGCTTCTGTGACCCTGGCACCAAGAGGCAATGTGGTACAGTGAAGATGCCAGCCGGACCGCCTTCTAGTTCATGGACGGAGTTGATGGAGGAGCCAGAGCTGGCATCACTCCCCGCAGTGTTAACCCAGGATTCTTTCCCCCTACGGCTGTGCTGTGCGTGGTTTCCATTTCCAGCATCATCTCCTGACCCAAGAAGGCTGCTCCACTCCTAGTCATCACATTTGCATTCCAGTCATTGGGAAGAAGAGAGAAAAAAAGGGGCATGTACCGCTGCCTGGAAGGCGCAGCCGCTATTTCTGTTTAACATAGCACTGTCCAGAATTTAGTCACACAGTACATCTAACTGCAAGGGATGTGGGGTGAGTGACCTTGGGGCCATCTAAAAACTGGAGGCACATTTCTGTGGTTCTGGAGTGTAAAGGCAGAGAGGATCTGGTAACAGAAGAACTGGCAACCTCTGCCACAGAAAAGAAAGGGAACTGAGTAGGAAATAAGTGACGTCCAATTTGGAGCCATGCTAATCCCTCATTTCTTCTATTTTCCCCAACCTTTTTTTTAATTTAATTTTTTAATATATATTTTATTAATTATGCCATTATAGTCCCCCCTTCATTCCCCTTCACCCTGAACACCCCTTCCCCTCCATTCTCCCCTTTAGTTTATGTCCATGTGTCTCAAGTTTTTTAGATTCTATATTTCCCATACTATTCTTCCCCTCCCCCCATCTATTTTCTACCTACAGTCTATGCTACTTATTTCCTGTACCTTCTCCCCTCTTCTCCTCCTCCCACTCCCCTGTTGCTAACCCTCCTTGAGATCTTCAGTTCTATGTTTCCACTCCTGATCTAGCTGTCCTTTTAGTTTGCTTATGTTTTAGGTGTGGTTGTTAATAACTGTGAGTTTGCTGTCCTTTCACTGTTCATGTTTTTTAACTTCTTTTTCTTAGGTAAGTCCCTTTAACATTTCATATAATAAGGGCTTGGTGATGATGAACTCCTTAAATTTGGTCTTATCTGAGAAGCACTTTATCTGTCCTTCCATTCTAAATGAAAGTTTTGCTAGATAAAGAAATCTTGGTTGTAGGTCTTTGGATTTCATGACTTGGAATACTTCTTTCCAGCCCCTTCTTGCCTGTAAGGTCTCTTTTGAGAAATCCACTGACAGTCCGATGGGCACTCCTTTGTAGGTGACTGTCCCCTTAGCTCTTGCTGCTTCTAGGATTCTCTCCTTCATTTTAGTCTTGGCTAATATAATTATGATATACCTTGGTGTGTTCCTTCTTGGGTCCTACTTCTTTGGAACTCTCTGAGCTTCCTGGATTTCCTGGAAGTCTATTGCCTTTGCCAGATTGGGGAAGTTCTCTTTTATTATTTGTTCAAATAAGATTTTCACTTGCTCTTTCCCTTCCCCTTCTGGTACCCCTATAATTTGGATGTTGGAGCATTTAAAGATGTCCTGGAGGTTCCTTAGCCGCTCCTATTTTTTTTTTTATTCTTGTTTCTTCATATTTTTCTGTTTGGTCATTTTTTTTCTTCCTTCTGGTTTACTCCCTTGATTTGAGCCCCAGTTTCCTTTCCATCATTATTGGTTCCCTGTGCATTTCCCTTCATTTCAATCAGTTTAGTCTTCATTTGTTCCTCTAATTTGTGACTAAAATCAACCAGTTCTGTGAGCATCCTGATCACGGGTGTTTTGAACTGCGCATCTGATAGGTTGGCAATTTCTTGTTCGCTTAGATTTATAAGCTCTGGGGCTTTGAGTTCTTTTTGAGCCATGTTTTGGTCTGTTTGAGCCTGCTACATATGAGGAGACCTTAGATGTTCACCAGGGCCAGGCCACCCAGGTTGCTGGGTTGTGACGCTGTATGTGGGGGTGAGGTCAGAGCGGGACAATAGCGGTCCCCTCTGCTGCTTCCCACCGCTGGGGCCTGCGCGGTCTGCCTCACTGCTCGCTCCTTTGCCTGGTTTATCTGTGCCCAAATGTGTGACCGTGGTCAGCCTGCCGCCTTGCGCCCTCAGTGGGTCCACCCGTTGCTACCCCACACCTGGGATCCACCCTCAGCTGCCTGTGCCCCTGGGTCACCCACCCAGTGGATCTTTCCTGCCTGACCCCGCTCTGCTGCTGGCTCTGCCCCTCTTACCAGTTTGGCTGAAGGGGTCGTTGTTGTCAGACTTCTGATAGTTCAATTTTCTGTGGTTTGTCTGTGTTTTTGTTGCTAAAACTTTGTTGTTTTTAAACTTGGTTGCGCGAGAAGGCACAATGTTTCCACCTACGCCTCCATCTTGGCGGAAGTCCTTTTATTTTTAATTTATCTTCCATTGTTACATATTTTCTAGAGTATTTGAACTGACTTTACTGTAAGAGTTTTGAGTTTCCTGAGACATCAGGAATCCCCAGCCTGTGTTGCAAGGGGAGATTTGCCCAGAGGATAACCTGGGCTCAGTGCACTCGGGCCCACCATGCTCCAAGAGTGGGAATGTTGGGCGGACTGAGAACTGAAAAGACAGTGTCCTGCGTGGGCAACACAGCACCGAAAGGCACACTGGATCAGCTGGAAGTTCTCGCCCGGTTGAGAGATGGAGGTTACAGTGAACTTTGCAGGAGCCCATTTCCGGTTTGCACGGTGTATATTCCTCCCTTTTAAGTGCGCAGCTAGAGATGGTGTCAGATGGCACCTGCTCGGGTGGCTGCACTGCTGAAACTGATTTCACCGACTGTTCTCTGATTGCCAATGTCTGCTCTCTTTTACATTTCCAAGATCTTTTCTAACACAAAAAAACTTCTTGGCGAATGGAGGTGAAGACCACAGGGCCCCTAGAATGAACACATCTTTTGAACTTCTCATTACAAGCCTCTGACGTGTACATTTTTCAGAGTACATGTCATTGTACTCTGATGAGTACATTGTACTTGATGACTCATTCACAATGAAGTTTTTAAAGAAGGGACTTGAAATGCAATAACCAATGGAAGGGAGTAGAGGAAGGACAAACAGCATTCCCAACACACAAATCTGTCTTCACATCATTGCAATAAAAATTTGCCACCATGTAAGTAACTAAAACAGAAAATCAAGCACGGCTTAACAAAAGGGAGGAATAGGCCCGTAATGCAGAATCTGCTTTCTGATTTGGAGTCTCTCAGACCTTAATTCTAGTTGTCTTCGACCAGTTTCTGCAAAACAACAGGACTACAGCCTGTGCAGAGTGTTTCCCAGGCCTCCAGAGGAGCTCAGGAAAGGGCATGTAACAAGGCCTAACCCTCTGAACTCCGCCCTGGAATCCAGAAGCCTGATCCTGAAATAGAACTGGGTGGAGACTCTGCAACCTGTGCTTAAGGATGAGAACGGAGTGGGGGTTTCGGTTCTACCCTCAGGGGAAGAGGGAACGCCTGTGTGAGGAGAAATTTTGCTACGGATGTTTCCCCTGACCACACATAAAAATATAAAATTAACATCAATATAAAAGGGTGAGTCTACATAGCATGTTGTAATATACAAATAGGTTTTCACAAACACCACCCTCAGCGCTCTTTGCAGCTTGTTGGGAAGGCATAGGCATGTTTTCCGTGTAACTCTGATCATGCAAACTGAAGGATTTTATTGCAAATCCTTTCTCATTAAGTTGCCACCCTTCGTTTTTCAATTATTAAAGTACATTCTCATTATAATAATTTTTAGAAAATACTGACAAATATAAAGAATAAAAGAAAAAATATCATACCTAATCCTTCTTCCCAGGGGTAATCACTAGCACTTTGATTTATAACTCTTTGACTTATATATCCTTATATAACTCTTTGACATACGTATCCTTATATATAAAAAGACACATATGTTACACAAATACCATCAAATTCTCCCTACCACCTTACAGCTGTCTCCCCTTTTTTGGCTAATATATTAGTACCATATACCCAGTTAGCACAAGTATTAAGTTGTGCTTTGTTCAAGTCTTAGAGAGGACTGAAAGTCACTCCACCTTTTCTAAGGGTCTAAATCACCCCAATACTTTTGAAAAATATATTTTATTGATTATGCCATTACAGTTGTCTCATTCCCCCCTTCATTCCCCTCCACCCTGCACACCCCCTCTCACCCACCTTCCTCTGCTTTAGTTCATGTCCATGCATCATAAGTTCTTTAGCCTCTACATTTCCTACACTACTCTTGCCCTCCCCCTATTTTCTACCTACCATCTATGCTACTTATTCTCTGTACCTTCTCCCCCCTTCTCCTCCTCCCACTCCCCTGTTGCTAACCCTCCATGTGATCTCCATTTCTGTGGCTCTACTCCCATTTTAGGTGTCTGCTTAGTTTGCTTTTGTTTCAGGTGTGGTTGTTAATAACTGTGAGTTTGCTGCCCTTAATAACTCTTCATATTTTTTACTGCAACCTCCTGAGAGACTCTGAGCCAGAACTACCCAGCTAAGTCCCTCTCAAATTTCTGACACAGAAACTATGAGGTTAACAAATATTTATTATTTCAAACCACTAAGTTTTGGGGATAACTGTATACATGGAAATAAATAACTAATACACTAGTGAACCTTTCATTCTGTGTATGCTTTCCACTACACCACACTTTTCTATCTTTCTCCACTTTTCCAGGAGTCCAGATTTAACAAGTGCATACGACCCAGGGAACCCCGCATTCCATTCCTTGGTTCCCAGAAGCCCCATGTTTTGGAAATATTCCTCTAGACTCATGTTATCCTTTAGTTATTGTGATCACCTAATCAGAGTCAGCATATTATTGTTTAATAAGTATGTATCATCCCTTCCACATGCTATGTATTTAAACAGGAAACTTCAACATCTTAACGTAAAGGGCAGTCGCAACATTAGGCAGAGTGGGAGGGGGATTTCTGGCCTTTGGAGGTCCCTAGAATTGCCCTTGTCGTATTTCCTTGTTCTTCTCTCTATGTGGACACCCTACAGGCTATGCCCACTGTGTGATTACCCAAGACAGCCAGAGTCCGACAAAAGAAGTGATTGAAAAATGAAAAGTACAAGGTTGCATCCGAAAAGTCTACATGTTGTATGGTTCCAATTTTACCACATTCTGGGAAAGCCACAATTAGGGAGACAATAAATATATATCAGTGGTTCCTAATGCTTAGGGGAAAGGGAGGAATGAATACACAGGGCACAGGATTTTTAGAGCCATGGGATTATCCTGTACACCACTGTAAAAATGGACGCATATTATTATTGTATTGTTATGAGTTTATCTAAACACAGAATGTACAACAGCAAGAGCAAACCCTAATGTAAATTGTGGAGTTGGGGAGACAAGCATGTGTTGATGTAGGATCTTTTTTTTTTTTACATTTTTTTATTTTGGTCAAGTACAGTTTTCTGCCTTTTCCCCCACCCCTCCCCACCACCCCAGCCCTCTCCACTTCCTCCCGTTCCACTCCTCTTGTTATTGTCCATGTGTTCTTTATAATTATTCCTGCAAACCCTTCACCCTTTCCCCCTACAATCCCCTCCTCTCTCCCCTCTGGACACTGTCAGATTGTTCTCAATTTCAGTGTCTTTGGTTATATTTTGCTTGCTTGTTCATTTTGTTGATTAGGTTCCTGTTAAAGGTGAGATCATATGATATTTGTCTTTTACCACCTGGCTTATTTCACTTAGCCTAATGCTCTCCAGATTCATTCGTGCTGTTGCAAAGGGTAGGAGCGCCTTCTTTCTTTTGGTTGCATAGAATTCCATTGTGTAAATGTACCATAGTTTTTTGATCCATTCATTTACTGATGGGCACTTAGGTTGCTTCTAGCACTTGTCTATTGTAAATTGTGCTGCTATGAACATTGGGGTGCATCGGTTCTTTTGGATTGGTGTTTCAGGGTTGATAGAATATAATCCTAGCTGTGGAATTGCTGAGTCAAAAGACAGTTCCATTTTTAGTTTTTTGAGGAGATTCCATACTGTTTTCCATAGTGGTTGCACCAGTCCGCATTTCCACCGACAGTATACTAGGGTTCCCTTTTCTCCACATCCTCTCCAGCACTTGTTGTTTCAATGTAGGTTCACTGATTGTACCAAATGCACCATTCTGGTGTAGGGTGCTGATAGTGGGGGACCCAGGGCATGCGTGTGGGTACACGAAGTTATAGGAACCCCATACTTTCTACTCAATTTTGCTGTGAATCTAAAACTGCTCTAAACAAAAGTCTATAAAAATCAAAAATATAAAGTCTAAAAAATGTAGGAGGTTGGCCAGATTCATGGAATGTATAGAAGAGAGGCAGGTAGCACTGGAGGAGGCCACAATTTTAAGGAGGGTCTGCACCCAGTGCCAGAATACTTGATACCCATGCACTGAGGAGCCAATCTGGTGCCTCATCAATAGCAAAGTGTGTTTCTGAGCTATTTGTTTTCTTCCCAGCCTCGGGGTAGATCGTGGGAGTAGCGAAGTTATAGATGACTTCCCAGATCTATAGTCTACTTAAGGGAACAACATAACACACAAAAAGGAGAGTAAGCAAGAGCAGCTAACACAACCCGAGACGACAGCGATTACTGAATGTGTGGCAGCAAGGTCAGGTGTGGGTTGACTATGAGACAGGAGTATGAGAAGCGGTGGCTGAAGTGGTGGTTCAATGACGCAAGGTGCGGACAGGAAAAGATAAAGAAGACGCAGAGCAGGTGGGAGGAGTGGCTGCCTAGGTCGGGATTCGAGGGAAGACGTCTTAGAGAAGTTGAATTCTGAGAGAGGTTTTGGAGGGCTACTGAACATGGATTTTCAAAGAAATCACTATCTATGGATTTGATTTCACTTCCTAAGGGCTCAGAAAATGGAGAGAGATCCTGATGATGAAAATGAGACATTAATGTGCTCCTTACGCCTCCGTATGGAGACTGGACTCATGCTGAGTACCTGCTTTCACAAGAGGATGCTCTCTTTCCCCCAACCACAAGCTCTACTGCCTGTAGAACTACCCATCTGATGCCGGTGGGGTGCTGGGGGGAGGCAGGGCTGGCTTGTGGGTTATGGGTACAGAGCCCAGGACCTTCAGACAGACAGAGGTCAGAATTCACTGCCAAACATACAATGGAAGGGTCAAGGTCAGAGCGCCATGAGGAGGGAGGAGACAGAGCCAGCAAGATAGAAACCCTCTGAGATGGGAAATCCAAAACCTGAGAACTCTGTATAAAACATCACTCTGTGATGGGGACAAGGCGGCTAAGGTGAGCCCTTCTACTGTGCCTCTCTTTCTAAAGTTCCTATCCATAAAAGGGGGGTGATAATCACACTTGCCTCCTTGGTTGTGTTGAGGATTAGGTGATTTCACAAGTGTATAATCACTTAGAACCAAGCTTAGCACAAAGTAGACGCTTAATAAGGATGAGTAGTTGCTGGTGTTTCTAAACCCGGACAGAAGCAGCAACAGCTCCCAGACAGTTGCCAGAGGAACCCACACAGCACTTTGGGACAAACGTGCCTCTTGACAGCATGCTAGCAACTCATCAGAATGCGTCCTGCCCAGCCGACAGGGCCCCAGCTTTAGGGTGTGGTGCGTGCTGGCCACGCCCCCAGGTCCTGCCAGCTGTGGCTCTAATATTTGTTCAGAAAACTACGGGGAGCAGCCTGGGATTTGGCCTGTGTTCTGTCACAGCATGCGCTGTGGGACCATCCTGCAGCCCCACACGCCTCAGTCCCCACAGGCTACCGCCTGTGTCAGGAAACATTGCTCTCTCCTTTCAGGAGGCGACGCGACCTGAGAAAATCAAACTGCCATTATCTCAGACACAGCCGCCCCTGCAGCCTGCCTTGATCCCCTGGGTTTACTGAAGGGGCGGTTCCCTGGGCTGTCTTTAGAATTCACACTCCAAATGCTTCAGCAAGGAGAGGATATTAGTAATTAGTGAGGAGATGAAATGGCTTCACTGAGGTGTCACAGTCACAGAGAACAGAGAAAGTACCTGCTTAAAACACACCCATAGTGTCCTCTGAGAACTTTCACTCTCTGCTCTCCTGTCCCCACCTCCCTTTTGGTGGCCAAGGGTGGCAGACCTAGAAGTCTAGGGACCCTCTTCCTTCTCCTAACGGAGACCCTCCCCTCACAGCCGTTCTCCTGCCTGCGTCTGTGGTCTACTCCCCGGCTCAGCCGGCTTCCAGACTTGGAAGCTCCTAGCCGTGTTGGTCATTCATTTGGAAATATTTATCAAGGGCTTATCACATTCCAGGCATAACACTAGGCCCTGGGAGAGAAAAAGACGGATAAGAGGAATTGTCCCTGTACCACATTTGCTCTAGGGTCCCTGTCCACCGACCTGGTGGGGTCACAGCCATGAAAAAAAGCAACGAGGTAAAGTCTATACTGTAAGATCATTATATTATTATAGGGCTCCGTGGAGCTGTACGTGAGGCTCCAGGCTGACGAAATGGCTTTGAGAGACCTAATGTTTTAATAAAGTTCTGAAAGGCAGAAAAGCTTTCAACCAACAAATCACTTAATCTCCTTACCAATGAGAGAGATTTGGGAGCAGGAATTTCCTTGCACTTTTCTGTCATCCACATCCACCTTCCTTAGAAGGCAGTCCCAGGACCTAAGACTGCAGCTCAGATGCCCACCCTCATTCCAAGTGTCTTATCAAAAGAATCACCTAATAATAACAGGTTTCTCTTTGGAGAGGGAAAGTTTTGTCTGCTCTTAGGAGAAGATTTTTACCATATTTTTCTACTAAGGACACTATTTCTCCGAGATCCAAACCCCTCTAAAGGGAAGGAGGTGCCCGGAGGCTGTTGCTAAGGCGCCATCACATATCTGGTAATGAGATGTACACAGGTTGCTGGCCAGAGAGGGATTGTCCTGGGTCTCCCAGCAGCATCAGCTAAAACGGGGCTTTATCTTAGCCAGGAGGAACTCCGTCTTTTGTGGAAAGCTATTATGGGAGATAAAGGGATCTAGTTCTTGCCTTTTTACAACTTATTTCTGGCTAAGGATGACTTCACTGAATGACCTCAACTGAAAGGAAAAGGGGAAGCGCCCTACACATTTCGGGCATCCTGGAAAGAGCCCCCCTTTGAACGCTGCCCTGCCCACTGCCACTGACCATGGCCAAAATTAGGGCCAGACTGTCCTGGGGCCCTCCAGAAAAGGGCACTGAAGTTGGGTGTGCAAGTCAACACAACACCCTCAGGACAAATGCTGTGCTAGAACGTCTAAGATAGGAACCCAGGAGAAATATATTTCTCACCCTCACTCTGCCTTCAAAGAGTTAACAGCCTACCCGCAAATTCACCCCAAATAGCAGAGACTATCCAATAGCCAGCTCTACCCAAATCCTCACAAGCAACTAAAACACTAAATGCTGTGAAAGGAGAGGGGAACCAAGAAAGAGAGCAATTCTGTGGGCTGGGAGAGCAAAGAAACTCACAGAGGCCACAGGACCTGTGTTGGGTCCTTGGAGCCCAGAGAAAGGTAAAGCGAGACAATCCCTCGACCAGCAACTGCAACTCGAATGACATCCTCGGGTACCTGAGTCAGGCATTCGAACTGTGAAGGGAGTAGCACACTAACTTACTGAAGCTTGAGCTGACCCCATAGTGATTTTTTATTAACCTATGAATTGACATTAACTGGGGAAGATTTCTTTTTATGAAATGACTGCATCAATTCAAATGGAAGTAAGCCAACATATTTTTCTAATATGACTGATGCAGGTGGAAACAAAGGCATTTATTCATTCATTTGTTCACTTAACAAACACCAGGTGTGTCCTAGTGCCGGCCAACTGTTGCGGCACTGGAGACCCAGTGGAGATTTAGACACTGAAGGTTCTGATTTACAGCTGCCTTTGGAGCTTACAGTTTGAAGGGGAAAGCCAGACAATAAAACAGATCAAATTAAATAAGGAAATATCAGGAAGTAATAAGATGAAAATAAAACTAAGTCATGTGCTAGAACTGCTAATTCAGACTGGACGGTCAGGGAAGGATCTCTGAGGGAAGTGACATTTAGTAATAAATGGCAACAGCAAGAAGGCGCTGGGAAGGCAAAGACGGTGGCGGGATTGTTCTAGGAAAAGGGAAGAAGTGTGAAGGACCTAAGGTAGAAGCGAGCTTGATGTGTTCAAGAAAACAGGGATGGAAAGTGATGGGCAAGGAGGAGGGTGGTACAAAATTAGTTAGGAAAGCTCCTAATTTTGCACAGCATTTGTCCTTTGCCGTTGTGTTGACCTGCAGACCCAACCCCGTGACCAGCAGGACCCTGCCATGGAAGGCCTCGTGGGCAGGAGTAAGGGGCTGGGAGTTTGTTCCTAGTGTGATGAGAAGCCATAGGTGCTGTCAGCTGTCACGTGGGAAACAGGCTGTATGGAGTGAGTGAGGAGGCAGGGAGGCCACATCAGGCACCACCATAGTAGCCTGGTCTGAGATGGCAATGCCTTGGAGTGGGCATGCATGCCAGCCCACCCAAATCTTGATTTCTCGATGGTCCCCCTGGGACCGCATCAGCAAGCTGTTCTTTCAGTTACATGTGGTTAAAATGCAACAAATTCTTCCAAATAAGATTCAGCCGAACCACATAAGAGTACTCTTTTCCAGGCCATACGAGAGCTGAGAGTCTCAACAAAATGACAGAGCTATACACCCCCTTTGACCTGTCCTTGATTCTTTAATTACCTAGGAATTTGGTAAGAAGATAGGCTTGAAATAGCTGGACTAGGTCTTAGGCAGCTGAAGTTGAAAGGGAGTTTGGCTGTGGCGGTGAAGACCAGGGTCTCCCCTGTGTCTCCATCTTCCTGAGTTAGCAAAGGTTCTCCCTCCCAGAGAGCATTATCCCTCCTGAGAGTCAGTTTTGTCCTCAAAGGTGTCACAGACACTAAATGTGGAGAGCAGAAGATGGGATTCGAATCTCTTCTGGGACCTGCTGAGCTCTTCAGCAAATCACCTAACAGTCTAATACAGGTCCTTCTTGGCTGGGTGGATGGAAATTCTTCAGTCACTGTGTGCACAAAAAAATTATATAATGTTCTATGAGATACACCAAAATTTGAAAAAACATATTATTATTATCTGTCAGATGCCAACTGTGCTTATAGAATTTTATTTTCTTGGTTAGTGGTCTCCATTTTGTAAGTGTGTACAAACCAAGTGAATCAAATTTCATTTCATTCTGTGAGAGGGCTACAGACTAGGCTAGCTAGCCCTGTGTAGGGGTTTTTATGAAAGAATAGGAGAGTCAAGTTTGTGTTCTTAATGCCCATCTTATATGCATGACTTGAGTTGAGTCCCTTCTGCATAATTCATGTGGTCATTTGCATACTTTTACATGACTCCCCCTTTAAGAGTTAAATAACAAAGCATGTTATCAGCCATGGCAACCTGGATATTATGCAAATCTGTCTATCTCTGAGCCAACAGAAAAGAGGGTGGGTTGATTAATTCACAAGATACAGGAGGAAAGGGGGTTCCACATCCCTTTTGATGCTACTTATCATTTATTAATGTATGTAACTAAAGAGAATTTCAAAGGATAAATATGTATTTGTGCATTATTATCTCTGGTTGTGAGGGCACTGCTTAACCCGGTGAGCAATCATTTGAATGAATGCCAATGTTTCATTTCATTCATTCGATTTACTCTCCTTCCAAGGAACAGCATCATCAGAAGTTGAACAAAGCCTTGGGTTTGGTATCAGGACACCTGATTCTTGTCTCTTTCACCCACTCTACCAATCATGTCACTAAACTTTTTTGAGTATCAGTTTTTTATATATGCAGTGTAAATAAAAATACTTTTCCCCATTTACTTTTATGCAGGTGGGAGAACTACACAAGGGTATGAGTGGGAGAAGACAGGAATTATTGGGGTTCATCTTGAAGGCAACCTACCCACAGTCACTGTAACTACCAAGCCACCTAATCTGTCCTGGACCTTCTACTTAGATTTTTGCATGAAAAAGAGATAAATATTCATCTTGTTTATGTTCCCATAATTGGGGTCTTCTTACATCTGCCTGACCTATCTCCTTATTAAGTCACTGCCATAATAGATTAGAAAAGCCACCTGGAATAGGCTCACAAAGATCCCTAAATATTAAATTAAAAGTTTGGGCAGACCTTTGAAGATTTTTGAACAGGGAACTACTGTTTTCAGCAGATTAACCAGACAATGGAATGAACCACAGTGAGGAGAGATGAAAGATGAGGAGATAGTCCCAGGGGCCCTTCCTGAACTAAACGATGGCAGTGAGGGTCCAGAGAAGGACCAGATGAGAGACACAGGGAAGGAGAATCCCCAGGACTTTGACTGAGGTGTGAGGCGAGGGGAGTGGAGGAGTCGGAATGACCTAGAGGTCAGGTGTCAGGAGGAGCTGAGGTACTGTTAGCTCATCTTAACAACACACACGCACATCTTAACAGAACTCTCTGGAGCATACAAGGCTCTTCTCTAAAGGGGTAGCTTGCAATGGAATGTCAGGCAGTGGGGAACAGGCAGAGAGAGATCATTATCTGAGGCCAAAATAAAACTCGATGACTCTTTCAAACCCCATGTAATTAGACTTCTGTTTTAACGACAGGGCCAGCATTCCCCAATCATGGGAGGGATCAATGAAGCCACTTCATAAGGTACCATAGTCATACCGACCCCTTTCTCCTCAGCATACCCCACTGTCACCTGGCTTGTAATTATTACCTGCTTCCTCCATGTCTCCTCCTCCAGCCTCTACCTCTTTGGGTGTAAGGGCTACGTCCTTTTCACCTATGAGTCCCCACAGCCAGCCCAGCGCCTGAAGTAACATGCATGTAATACACACATGCTTAATGCCTTCTGAGTCTGTAGCACATGTTTAAAAACACGCCTGATCCTTTGAAGGAGACTTCATGTTCTGATCATTCTGCCCTGCCCTACGCCCAACTCAGTGCTAAGCCCCGGGAACATCCACACAACCCTAGAGCCTGTCCTAAAGGGGCGTGGGCTCTAGTGGGGAAGCCAGACTAGTTTAAAAAAAAAGTCATCCCCCTAAAGCACAAAGGCTACAGCAGAAATGCTTTTAGGGAGATCAGAGCTTAGAGAGAGAAACAACTGGGATCTGGTGGTACTTGATTTATACCTTGAAAAATGAGGAGACTGACAATGCATGGAAAGTTACTGAGCAAAGGCACGAGGGAACGTGGTGCATTTAGGGAAGAGTGAAGTTTCCAAAGCTGGAACATTGGGCATCAGTAGCAGGATATAGGAGATGAGTCGGGCTGGGAGGTAGCAAGAGATACGGGAAAGCAGCAGGCTGGGGTCAGATTTTAAAGAGCTTTGTACCATTCCAAGAAATTTTAATTTGTTACATTAGATGCAACAAAAATCTAATGCAAAGAACTCAAGTCTGGTGAATTACATGGATGACCAAGCTGAGCAAACTGCTTTGTTTCTAAATCCACAGAGATTCAACCAACAAATGACTGTAAAGTCTGATTTATCTCATGTGCATTAAAAGACAGCTGCAGAAAGCGTTTTTCCCAAAGTGATGGGAGCAGCTTCAAGACCTTGAAGATAAATGTACATTTACCTGGGTGACCCCTTGGAAGTAGAAGAACCAACTATATGATGAGTCTGGAAATAATTTTAAAGAGCAATGTTAATTATTTTCTTTTTTCTTAATTAGAGTTATAAATTTAGGCCGATTCATATTCACCCAACAAGGAACTTTACAGTGATGGTGAGCACTGTATGGTGTGGGGTTAGAACAGAATGAAAATGCAAAAACAAAGTATTTTCTCGGGCTAATTTCAGAGCAGAATCCAAAGCAGGTCTTCTCTTTGTACACTAGCTCCTTCTTTCTAGGCTAAGTAAACAGAAATCAAAGAGCGTGTCCCTGCCCTCGAGTCCAGTGTGGCCGCCAGGAACTGACCACACAGCTGACTGTGCATTTGGTGAGACCCATGAGAGTGGAAGTAATGACGTGCAGTGGAGAGAACTGGACGGGGTCTTGAAGCAGATGTCTGGAGACACCAGGAGAGGTGACTTCTTCAGGGTCACTGGGGTGAGTCAAGGCAAAGCAAAATTCGAGAAAATTCTTCCCACAGCAAAGCTCCTGTCATGACTGTTGCTCACTGAACTGCTGGAGGAAACCAAAGTGGGACCCTCTAACTTTCCAAGTGACATTTTGAAATTTTAATTTACAGAAGCTGAACCAAAAAGCAATGGTAGAGTTAGACCCATGAGCAGTTAAAATATTTAACCTTTACCTGAAATACAGATATTTCTATCAAGTGCAGCTAGAAAGCAAGACTGAATTGAGAAGCAAATTAACCTCTCCTCCCTCTCTCTCTGTCTCTCTCTCTCTCTCCCCCCACCTCCCCATTGCTGATTGAGACAAGGTCAGGGGTCTTGTCCAGAAAATGTTCCAGAGGGAGTCAGGGAAACCATCAAAGCTCTTCCTGGATTCTGTAAACGATCTGTGGATAACTTCAAAAGAATGGGTGGCCACTCCTAGACTAACAGAGTCCCCTGTAGACAAGACAACAGCCACACTTCTCTGTGAGTCGCTGGCCTTCAACCTTACTTCCTGCACCTGAGAACTGAAGAGACCTTCTTCCATATTCTCAGCGCTTACTATTTAAATTACGGTGTAATGGCATCTCATATTACAAAGGGTTTGTGGATTTTTCTGACTCAGCTGTGGTATAGACAGCACCTGGTTTCTGTTCCAAACCTGGTACCTTCTGGTTATACAAATAACACACGTGTATTGTATAAACTTTAAAAAACAAAGAAAAGTCTCAATAAAGAATTAAAAATCTCTGGTCAGTATTTAGTGTGTTTTCTGAAGGAGTTTTCCCTGTACATCTGTGCACCTACCTGAAACTACAGCCTGAAGAAGCATGGCCTGTTTTCCCACAGAACAGGTACCCCTGGGGTTGCCTTCTGCCCTGGGCTTCAGCATTCTACATGTTGCAGTCTGAGACTTCACTCCGTGTGAAATGCTGAAATGAAATGGCCACAAATGACAGGCCTAAAACATAGCTGCGACTGCAGACTTCTCTGACCTGTAAGTGGAACCTAACGAACAAAACAAATGAGCAAAATAGAACCAGAGACCTGGAAATAAGGCACAAATTGACAGCAACCAGAGAAGGGGGAGGGGGATGACAGGGGAAAGAAGGGGGAGGGTCTAGTCAAGGAACATGTATAAAGACCCTGGGGACATGGACAGCAGTGTGGAAATTGACCATAGGAGCAGGGGGCGCGCTGGGCAGAGTAGGGCAAGGGGGGAAATTGGGACAACTATAACTGAACAACAATCAAAAATTTTACATAATTTTAAAGCTATACTTTGAGGGAAAAAAAGAAAACCACAGAACCACCTTCAGCCTGGGACCCTGAATGATGATTACATGGTGCAGAGTTCCCTCCAGTCGGTGATAAACTCTATTTTACTTTACTCTAATTTATGATAAATTATATTTTTATATTATAAAACGAATCCTTAGTCTTTTAAAATGTGTAGTGTTCCTCCTGCAGACAGCACCCTGAATAACAATGAGGACACTGAGGCTTCCGAGCCCCGAAGAACCACCACCAATTTTTTAAGAGGGGAGCATTCTCAGAACTACCGATTTCCCTTGCCAGCATCACCAGAACGATGGGATTTCCTGCAAAGCTGGTGCCTGCCGTCCTGGTATTCACGTCTGACCAGTTACTGGACTGATGTCACTGGGGTCCTCGTCTTCACTATCTAGAAAACAGAGGCCAGTTCGTCCCATAATTCCTTATACCCCTAAATCTGAGAACACAAGGCAAGCTTCTCTGGACTTCCAGTATCTCACATATTATTAATTTATTCCTTAGAGCTTCTTTTTCTGTCTACCTCCGCTGTATTTTTTCCTAAGAAAACTTTTTATCATTTTCTCTGAAATTCTTCCTCCATGTAAAGAAATTTCCAGCTCCCCTATTTCTGGTAGTGTCATGTATTACATGGAACAGCATCCTGCTGGAAAAATGGAAAAAGAGCCGAATTCACTTTTAAGTCTTCTTAAAAGCACTGGAGAGCTAGGAAAGCAGCAGGGAATGACAAAACTGCCGATAAGATAACCCAGTGAGTTAAGTAAGCAGGAAAGCTACTGAAAGCATGTGTCCGTTCTGAAACATTTGAACTTTGGTTTAAACGGCCTCTCGGGCTGAAGGGAACACTCACCAACCCCAGGATGGGCACCAGGCAGAGGGTGAACAGGAGCCAGGAGGACGTGCTCCAGAGTAAGCCAGGTGAGCCTCAGAGCCAGGCTGAGCTGGCTCGCCCTGGGAACCTCAACCCTTAAATGTGAAAAGGTTGTCCTGAACTACCAGTTGCCCAAGAACCCAAGCAGAAGAAAACAAAATTCCCTTTGAAGATTCACCACAGGCCTTGAATTATTATTACAAATTTCTTTTTCAAACATAATGGCATGTACACAGTCACAGCTAACAACTCCAGGGCAATGAGCAATAAAATAAATAAAAACTCACAGGTACAACTTCAGATATTGAAGTTTTCAGATAAAGACAAGAACGTAATTATGTTGATGATATTTAAAGGTATGAATGGAAGCTTGAAAATATCTGCAGGGAATAGAAAACCATTAAAGGCAACATAACAAATTTGGAAAACAACCAAATAGAACCCTCTGACAGAAAAACCTGCAATAACAAAAATTCAGTGCATGAAGAATCAGTGAGCTGAGATGTGGGTCAGGAAAACTGTCTGTGGGGTGGTGCACAGAGTCCTCGGCCCGACTCCCAGCTTTCTCTCTGACTCATCATCTCACACTGTCATCAAGAGTGATTTCAGCTTCTAGGTGGCCCAATCAGCTGACACCCCAGCCTCAGAGTGCTGATGCCGCCCTTGGCCTCCCGGGCTCAATGCTCTTTGCTCCGACCAGACAACCCATTCCCATGGTCATGGCCAGACCCTAAAATCCTTTAGAAAAATTGTGCCTTATTTTTAAAGCACAAAAATAATACAGACTCTCTAGAGAAGAAACTATGTAAATACTATTACATTTTTTTAAAGAGACAAAAAGAAAATTAAAATCACCCCTGATGCCGCCCTCCAGAAATAACTGAGCGTGGCTGTGCGTGTCTGCCCCCAGCAGTGTGGGCACCCCAGAGAGAGCTGGACTGTCTTTCACAGGCTGGGCGTGTGCCCCCAACTAAACCCTGGGCTCATCCGCACGGTGTGTGGATGAGGATGTCCCTCGTCAATGACTCCACAGACAACAAGGTATCTTACAAGGGAAGGCCTTGCAGAGCAGAGGAAAGAACTGTGCTGGGAGCTCCGTGGCACCTGCGTTCTGCTCTGGACCCTGACCTAACCATCACTTGGAACTTAGCAGGCTGCCTCCCCTCTTTGGGTTTTATTTCCTCTTCTGTAGAACAACAGCACTGGACTCCATGGTTTCTAAGGTCCCTTCCAGTATGGAATTGCCATATTCCTAAAACTGCCATAATAAGAGAGATCTGGGGAGAAACACGGAGCCAGAAAGCACATCCACAGAGACAGCCTCCGCAGCTGGGCTGTTGGCACCACCAGCGTAAAAGGCCCAGTCTGACGAACACTCTCTTCATCCAGAAGACCTGCTGTAAAATTCATGACCCTGATGGTATTACTGTGCATTTTTAATTAGCGGCCATTATGATGAACAACAGCATTTCCCATTGCTACTCTCTGAGCTCCCCTGACACCTCTATTTCCATTTCCAAAGGGCATGGAAACAGCTCGTGTCTCTTCAGATGCCAGTGGTTATTAATGCTTGGGCAGGGCATATGCACATCTGAACTGGCAGAGATTAAATAATTGAGACGGACATAAAAAGCTTTTTATGTTGATGTTTTTACATATCATTTATTGACACTCCAATCCCATTTAATGCTTTCCAATTCCATTTTGGGGTTTGTCAGGAGCACGCTGGGACATTGTTCACAAGCCGTTTTGTACCAATTTTTTGTCAAGCATGTGAAATATGTCTTTGGAGTGTGGCAGGCCAACAGTGGCCATATCAGGAAATTTCAGACTCTGCAGTTCTCTCTTTGGTGCCTGTGCTCCCCTGTGTACTTGGTTTACACAGCTCCCAGGCTCCACGCCTGAGTGGGGTCTGATCACCACCTCCCCTCCTCATGGGGCCCCTCCTGCTCACTCATTTTTCTTACTTGCAATCTGCATGAATGATTGGCGAACTCAGGACCATGACAGAACCCTGTAATAACTGGGGGAGACAGACTCATTTCTTTCGTTTAGCATTTCCAAAGTGGTTAGCACATAATAATGTGTTTCTTTAGAGTAGTAAGTTGCCATGTATGAAATTATTCTTTGAAAGTATAAATTTCTATACAAATATCAGGGGCTATTTTAAGTGAAGTCTGTTTTTCTTTCACTAATTCTATATGTGCAAAGATTTAAGACCATAGGCAGTAAAATTCATAGTCTGTAAGGGCTATCCGTCTTCAGGCAGCCTGAAGGACATGGCATGTGGTCAGTGCTTAGTAATGATGCATCTCATCCTTGACATTGAGTTTTTCTTTGCTTTTAGAGCTTTATAGAAAATCTCAGCAGAAGATGTGCCAACTTGTAGAGGTCATTACTTGAACGTGCAAACCACAGACACTCAGTGTCATCACTGTGGTCCCCATACACCAAGAAGGTTGCAGTAGATTCCGGGACTGGTTCACTCAGTGCTAAATTACCAAAGAGCCAGATTCTGTCTTCCCACTCAGCTATCCTTTGTGTACCCCTTCCCGTCAGGCCATTTGGCTTCCTGGTAACTTCCCACCAGATGAAAGAGTGTCTAAAGGGAAAAGAGGTATCTCTCTTTCATGAGCTGTATCTAGTCCCCCCTCTAGTTTCTCCACCTAAGACTCAAGTCCTTGCCTCACCTTTCCTTTCTCGTGCCCATTCTGGATCCTAGTGACTCAGATGCCCTCATCTACTCACCTTCTTCCCCAAGATACATTTTTGACTTACTCCCTTACTTCCTTTAAGTCTTTACCGACCAGCATCTCACACACGCAGCCCATACTCTCCATCCCTACACCTTGCTTGATTGTTCCTTTTGTACCTAATTACACAAATCTACTGTGGGTATTATTTGTCGTGTCCCTGCTCGTGCCCAAATTTGGAGATCTTAGGAATGTTCAATAACTTCCTGTTGAGTGGATAAACGATTGCTCAAAGAAGCACATGGGAGCTTCCATCACCCTGAACGTGTCTCACCTTCATTTTGTCAATTTCCGAATTTGAGTTTACCCAACGCTCATTTTCTCAGCCTCTGATGCAGTAGCTTCTATTTTCAGGCTGCCGAGAGTTGCTGGAGAAAATCACAGACGTCTGCCAAGTGGATCCTCCACAAAATCATATTGCCAAACTGCGTATGTGCCTCCCATCACACCTAACCCAGTCTTTGTATATGTCTCATGTTGCCTCCCTAGTCCATCCCATGCTGGGCCGCAGTGAAACACCTTTCCTTTTGAATTCGTGTGGAGTCAGATTTGTGGCTTACACACAGCCAGTGTTCAGGCTTGAGCAACAGTTTTTCATTTTTGTAAAAGGTTCTTTCCAGCTCTTACTTTGTCCCTAGCCTTGTTGGCTTCTTTCCCTCAACCATTTCTAATGTAGGCAATCTTGCTGAATTTCATATATACTCACAAGCTGCCTTAAATCACTTTAACAGAGAGGGGTTTAAGGTTTTTTAAATGTTCTTCAATGATTTTTAAAAGCTCTTTCCTGTTTAATATCAATGATGGCATAATATTCCATTACATGAGTAAAAAAATGTACTTAATCTTTACTAATGTTGGACATACATACATTTTTCCACTTATTTTGTTATCATAAGAACCTGGGGGCATAAATCTTCATTTTGCATTTCTGTAAATTCCTTATGGTAGATTCCTAGATTTACTGGAGTCAAAAAGTATAAGCATTTTAAGACTCAATAAGTTTTGCCAAATTTCTTTTCAGAGAAATTACACTGACTTCGTTCTTACCAGTCACAGTGGTGATTTCCTTATATTTTCATTAGCACTAGGTATTCTTGTTTTATCGTTTTTTTCCAAACTGGATAGACAAACAACAGTGTTTTATTTTAACTTCATTTCTTTGATCATTCATGTAAATGACATTTTTTCACCTATCCATTAGCTATTTGTACTTTTCTTTTTGTGAATTGCCTATTAATGGCTTTTCCCCATTCACCTGCTGAGGTGTCCTTGACCATTTTGTCCATGTAATTGACAAATTTAATGTAAAATTATGTGTGAGATGTACTGAAAATAATTTTCCAGTTTGATAATTGCCTTTTCATTCATTTTTGCTTTTTAAATACATATGCACTGTTTTTAAAGCTTATTAGAGTGATATATCTTTGCCTTTGGGATCTTAGCATTTGCTTTTACCCTTAGGAGATCTTCCCTGAAAGAGAAATTTGATATTTCCTTCTAGTTTTTGTCTTTAATAGTGTGACATTTTTAAAAATCAGTCTTCATATATTGGCATGTGTTATAAATATACAATTTCCTCTCCAATGAGCCAACTGCTTGTTTGAGTTTTGGAGTTTTAGCTGCACCAACAAATAATAGCCTTTCGTCCTCATGAGTTAGACACCCATTAACAGATAAAAACATGATGTGGGCCGGGGGTGTCTTTGTTTCTGAGTATAGCTCAGAATTAGAGTACAACATGTGATATTAGATAAACAGCCAAAATACTCACCCCTGAATTAAGCTGCGGCAGCCACCCCAGCCCAAGCCCGGCTAGACTCCCGGCAAACCCTGGAAGGTCAGGGACAGGAGTTTCCTCGGAATGGACACCAGAGCAGAGAGACACGGGAGAAAGCCAGGGCTGGGGGAGAAGGGAGAAGCGCGAGTGTGGCCGCAGACCCTGCACAGAGACACACATTCGGAGAACAACGTCTCTCCACCCCTTGCTCCCAGGACGCTGCCAGCCGCACTTTCCTCCACTTCCGCCCTGTTTTGCGATGCCTTCTTTATCACTCTCACATATATTCAATGGGCTATTTCTGGCCTGTCTTTCACTAATCTATACTAGTAATAGAAACAAATTGATAACATTATTGTTCTTTTCTGTTGACTTTTACTTTGTGGGAAAGCTTATGCCTCTCTGCCAATCATCCTCCCGCTCCCCATTTTTTCTCAAAATGTGTTCGTTATCATGACCTGTTGTCCTCTATGTGAACCGTAGAATGGTATCGTCGTATTTCAGAAACAACCCTGTTGGGATTTTGATTGGAGTTATATCACAATGTTAAATTAATTTGGTAGGAGTTGACATCTTTATAATATTCAGTTCTCCCATCCAAGGACATAGAATGGTTCGTTTTATTGAAGCTTTCTTTTACATCTTGCCATAAAATCTTGTCATTTATTTATATAAACCTTTCACATTTCTTGCTAAGTTACTCCTAGGTATTTCATCTCTTTTGATACTGTTGGGAATGAAATATGTTTTTCCATTATGTTTGCTCACTGGCTATAGTGAGTGTATAGAAAATCCAGTAATTTTCCAGATATTTATCTTCATACGCATGTGCATCTTTCATATATGAAGTCATCCTTTTCCCTATTATATTAATGTCAATACTTCCTCCCTTGTGCTTTCTAGGCCGGAGCTCCTCAGCTGGTGTGCTGTGAGCGGCCCACTGGTGTGTAGGGAAGGAGAAGGCTTACGCTCTGGCGCCACTGACTGCCTCAGCAGCCAAGGCAGGCCTCTCAGCTGGACGCCTACAATCATGAAGCTCCTTGGAGGCTTGAGGAAGCGCCCTAAGCAGAGCAGCTCTGACTACGTGTGGTCACTACTAGCAGTGAGCAACAGTGGCCTCAACTGGCTCACCCTGCTGATGGGTGGCCATGCATTAAATCCCACCGATGAGGCCCCCTCCGGCCAGGATGCTCCTCCAGCACCAGCTACTGAACACATTTCTGCCTAGTGGTCCTGGGTCTGTGGAGCTGCTGGAGGAGTGTGGGTTCCAGGTGCCCAGTGTGCCAGATTACAGCCCACGGTGCACTTGCTTTGGGGCTCAACGCAGGCACTTCACCAGGTGGCAACTTGGAATCTTGGTCCTGACACACAGCAGATGCTGCCACTTATCTGTGGCTGATGGATTTCTTTAGTGACATTCAAGCTACTTGCAAGATGACTGTTCTAATGACACCTGCCTTCCCTTCACATTTGCACATCATCACTACTTCAAAGTACATGATATGAAAAAGTTCTATTGTTGAGAAATATCTGTCTGCATCATCACCACACATTTCAATATCATATTTGTCTAGGAAGGAATGGAAGGGCCGTTAGATTCTCTGGGCAACTAATAAACATTTTAAATCATCAACCTGCATGAACAGTTTCTCATTCATATTGACCAGCCAGAGATGATCATTCAAAAGTCAACACCAAGAAATGTTTATAGTTATTTCAGGCATATAATCTTATATTAAAGTTACAGGTATATCCTGTAAAGTTACTTCCACAGAAGTAAGCTTAAGTTTCTAAGTAAATAATTTGAGCATATTTTACATGGAAGTTTTATATAAATTCAACATTTAATATCTTCCCTGATATCCTACATTTTATTTTTATTATCGTATAATATAAAGACATACTAAATTTTTCACCAAGCCACAGAAAATTGCCTCCAAATCCCTTATGTTCTATACCAATATATCTACACATACTACTATCATTTTCTTCATGTACCATAATGTGGAAGAGAGTTGAGAATCACTGGTTTAGAAACCTGCAAGTCATGATAATTGTGCCCCCTCTGTTGTAACAGACTTTTTATTTCTGCTTTAAGCCATTCACTTCAACAAGAACTTTTAAAAAACAACAACAAAAAAAAAACCTGTGGGCTTGCTCCAATTACTTCCTGTCTCCTCCAAGGCCATGTGCTGTTAGCCCTCCCACTTCCCTCCTGAAACGATCCTTCTCTCCTGGGCTTCTTGCCCTCAGCTTTAAAAACAGGATCCAATTATTCTCCATCTTAAAAAAAGAAAGGGAATATTCCAGGAGCTTTACATCTTAAGCAGGTACTTTCTCTCTCATCTTCCTTTCATCACTAAACTTTGTCAAAAATGTTCACACTTCCTTCCTCTGCCCTCATTTACTCCTCAATTTAAAATAGTCTAGCTTCTGCTCTGGCCAAAATCATCTCAGATAGTCATCTCATTCTTGCAAAACCCCATGGTCTCTTTTCAGTTCTCATCATCCTTGTCTATCTGCTGACCACCCTCCTTCTCTTTTTAAAAAACCTGTTATTTATTCAACACTTCTTGTGAGTCAGTAATTGTGCTAAGTGCTTTGTTGAGATTACTGTGTTCAATCCTCATGACAGCCTTATTTTAGGCAGATCCTACTCTACCCATTTTACAGACGAAAAAACTGAGACTCAGAGAGAAGAACCAAATTCCCCAAGGTCACAGAGTAACTAAGGGGCAGTATTGGGCATTCATATGTTCAAAGCCTTTTCAGTCCTTGGTTGTATTCTATGACATTTTGTTTGCCCTTCTTTAGTCTTATCCTGTATCTCTATTGCTTGTTATCAAAATTTGGGAAGTATGAAAAAATATGAACAGTAAAATGACAGCAAACTCACAGTTACTAACAACCACACTTAAAACAAAAACAAAAGCAAACTAAGCAAACAACTAGAACAGGAACAGAACCAAAGAAATGGAGATCACATGGAGGGTTAGCAATAGAAGAGTGGGAGGGGGAGAGAGGAGGAAAAGGTACAGAGAATAAGTAGCATAGATGGTAGGTAGAAAATAGATAGGGGGAGGGTAAGAATAGTATAGGAAATGTAGAGGCCAAAGAGTTTATATGTATGACCCATGGACATGAACTAAAGGTGGGGAATGTGGGCTGGAGGGGGTGTGCAAGGCAGAGGGGAGTAAAGGAGGGAAAATAGGACAACTGTAATAGCATAATCAATAAAATATATATATTTTTTTAATTGGGGGGCTTTCTGGTCATTGTTCTTTCTAGTATTTTTTCTGAAGTTTCCTCCTCCTACCCTCTCTCTGGGACTTTGATGACACGGATGGAGACCTTCGGCATTCTCCCACGGGCAAGAGGGGCTCTGCCATCCCTACACCCGCCAGGGCTTTCTTCTCTCTGCTGTGCAGACTGGATAATGCCCATTGATCTGTCTCTAAATGCAACAATTCTGTTATCTGCAGCCAGGCTATTCAGTCCAAGTGGAGACCTTTGCATTTGGCTACTGTACTTTTCAGTTCTAAAATTTCCATTTGATTCCTTTTACCTCTTCATTTACTTTCTGAGACTTTCTATCTTTCCATTCATATCAAGTCTGCTTGCCTTTACTTCTCAGAACATTTCTATAATAGCTACTTAAACGTCATAATTCCCAAATCTGTGTCATCTCCATATTGGTATCTGCACCTTATCTTTTCTCATGTGAGTTGAAATTTTCCTGGTTCTTTGTGTGAGGAGTAATCTTGGATTGCATTTTGATGTCTGAATGTTATGTAATGAGACTTGGGGTCTTGTATAAATCCTAGAAAAATTTTTGATATTTTTGTTTTATCAGGCAATGGACCTGGTTGGATTCTGGCCCTGAGTTCCAGCCAGCCTTCTGTGTGGGCTATAGTTCTAATGACAATTCAGAGTCCTTGCAGGGCCATTTGGATCTGTGTCCTGTGTGTGTCTTCCAGGGACCAGTGGGGATCCAGCATGGCCCTCTGTCTCACAGCACAGTTCTCTGGGTCTGATCATCCACTTAGGGTCAGATCTATGCAGATGCAGGTCAAGGCTGAGCCCAGAGGTTCAAACACAACTCAACAGGATTGATTTCCTGAGCTCTTCTCTCTCCATGATCTCCTCGATGCTTTTCAATTCCTTGAGGCTTCTCTTTTCAGGCTAGGTTAGCCCACACCGCTATGTTTGTCCTACAAGGTAGAGGATGGGTTCCCTAACAAACTCTGCACTCAGTACAAGAGGGCCCACCTGAATGCCATGCTTCCCCCCACCCCAGATCAATACCAGCCAGCAGGGGGAGAGGACCCTCGAGTTGGTTGGCTTACACCCATCAGGACATTCCTCAGAGACTGAGGAGGGGTTGGACATTTGAGAAAACCAGGGTGCTGCAAAGAACAGGGACATGGCCATTGGGTGGACAACAGTAGCGTCTATACGATGCTTCTTCCCTCTTTTTCTTCCCTAAACCACTGAAGGTCATCAGCACCCTCCCAGTCACTTAGGCTTAACACCTCAGAGCTGTCTGCACCTCTGTACTTCTCCTTCCCACCCGCATCCAGTCAGATGCACAGCCTGAAGGAGCCTCCACATCAGGGCCTGGCTCTTCTATCCCCATGTCTAGCCAGTTTTTAAAGTCTCCTCTCCAGCTTCCTTGCCCTCAGATCCCCTCTCCATAGTCAGCTTCTAAAACCAAAGAGTAATATCAAATGCTCTATGTCCTAAAAAAGAAAGTCCTTATTGATCAAGGCTCCCTGTATCTACACCCTGCCCTTCCAGAAGTATCTATGAAGCATGTCCCCTAGGGTCACATGACACCCCCAGCCCCTCCCCCATCCTATCTGATACTGTTGATTAAAAGTCAGTCCTTAAATATGTTTAAGGACTGCATTTTCTGCCTTTTGTTCCAGCTGTGTCCTTCTGAAAGATCCTTCTACCCAGTCAGATTTTTCAAAGGTCAAAATTTATCCCCCTTTCCCCTTAGGTTTGGTGGACATTTCTGCTGTAGCTCTTGGTCACAGATGCCCTGAGTTACACCGCTGTCTCCTTCACTGCAGTGCAGACTACTTAACATGGGAGACCATCACTTCCTCTCTTTTATAGTTCCCACAATGTTTGGCCCAGGATCTCAAACACTGTGGGTACTCCAGACATGGCTGTTTCATTAGATTCAATTAAATGGGCTTCATTCTTTAGCCTCTAGTGTAATATTGATGGAATCAATGCAATCTAGAGAAATAACCCTTCTTTTATTGGGCTTCTGTGGCTATCTTACTCAGAAAGAAATTTAATAAAAGAAATTATTCTCTCTCCAGCATAGGTGGGGTGTCCACCTCTTTGCTGCTATAGCTCCCTGTACTCCTCATTTTATATCATCCATCACTTTTTAATTATTTGATCATTATCTGCTTCCCCCACCACATGAATGCTTCCTTTTCATTCCTTCAAGGCAGGAACTGATCTTTCTTCACCAGCACTGTGTGTCTGACACCCACTGCAGTTTCAGGTTTGTAGAAAGCACTCACGAGTGCATGTTCCTTGAATGGAGTTCAATAAATAGAGAAGAGATAAACAGACATTGCAAACTGCTGTAATAAGAAATAAACTCAGATGTCTAGAATCAACTGAGCAACAGAAAATGAGAAAACGACTTAAAATATAGCCTACCTTTATCAGCATAAACTTCCCCCACTCTCTTTTTCCCCATTACTTTATTCCCAAATTCTGTCGTTCTCCTTTCTTTTCTATCCTTGTTTGTCCCCTCATTTCCATTCTCATCTTCTTACTTGTGAATAGAGTTTTTAGCTTGTCATATGGCCACCTAGGTAACATTGATGTCTCTTAGCTCCCCTCACAGCTTGGTGTGGTCACACGACTAAGTTCTGGCTAGTGGACTGTGAGTAGATGCCATAGGCAACAGTGGGGTCATACCCCTGAGGGAAAAGACTGTGCTCTCCCCTTCCACTCCTTTCCTACCCAATAGCTGAAGTGCAGATGTGATGTCCGGAGCCAGAGCAGTCATGTTGGCCCACAAGGTGGAAGCTGCATGTTAAGAAAGAGCAAGGAGAGACAGAAACCTAGACCCCCGAGCCCAGGTAGCTACCAAGCCCTCCCTGGCTGCTTCTACCCACACTGTTAGGAAAGTGAGCCAGAGAAATATCTGTTTTAGTTAACTACTATTGCCTTTGTCTCTAAAATAACACCAATATTTACCTCAATAGTACAATGTTTGGCCATCCTTATGGCCATTTTTCCTAATAAGAAAAAGAAGGATAAAGGTACTTTTTGAAAAATCCTATACCATAGACCGAAACGCTTTTATTTTTTTTATATTTGTTTTCTTTATTATGTGACAATACTTCTTTCATTTGGAACCCACCTCCATAAGAGAATAGCATGGTCTCTGGGTGCAAGATATCTCATTTCCACAGGGCAATGCATATACCACAGGGAAACAATGCAAGCCTCGGACACGTTTGCAAAGTCTTTATATCTTGTTCTGATTCTTGCAACGATATGGATGCTTGTTTTGTGGTATTCCTATTAAAAATAGAGTACGTTGACCTTTCAGTATGTAAATGAGCAAAGGAAAGTTATAATCGGATGTCTACCAAGAATCATCTTGTTCACAAATAAGGGTTTAGGAGACTGTCACCATTTGAACTTTGGGGACAAAAGGAAAAGAATCCAGCAATAACATTACTGGTTATTATTTAATGTTACCTTGAGTAGATAGCAAAAGGAAAAGGCCTTTTGAATCATGTTTGTCTCTCAGAGTCCTGAATCTTTCACTCATTTCTCAATAAAAAGAACTAAATACTTAATAATCAGGGGTGTCCGGCCTTTGGGTGTCTCTGGGCCACACTGGGAGAAGAAGAGTTGTCTTGGGCCAAACATTAAATACATTGTGACACATAATCACAAAAAAAGTCTCATAATGTCTTAAGTAAATTTATGATTTTGTGTTGGGCCACATTTGTAGTCACCCTTGGCTGCATGCAGCCCATGGGCCGCAGTTTGAACACCTTTAATTTATGGCCTGAATAAAGCAAAGGGAATTATTGGCCAAGAATCCTCCTGAAACACCTAGGGTAAATACTGAGATAGTGTGCATTCCATTAATTTAGCTGCTGAGAATGTTGATTTCTGCTCATATTCATGCAACTTCTCAAAATTATTGATAACTTTATATTTTATATTTTTAAAAGACAGTAGACTCTTAGCATTCTTAGATTTAACCTTATGCTTTCTAATAGTCATGAAAAACTTGGGAAATGTATGATACAATATGTTATTATTACATTTTGTTGTGATGATCCACTCTACAGATTCACAAAGGCCCGGGAATGTTCAGCAACTCACCTCGCAGTATTAACCACTATCCTGTCTCTTCCGCAGGAAGCTTGCCTGGCTCAGTGGGTTCTGTTTATCAAGAAATCAGGGGAGGCTTACTTCTACAGAGCCTAGCATTTGAGGTACTTGAAAGACCAAGAGAAGAGAACATTTCCTTTCGGAGACTTTTGCTAGTCCATACTGAAAATAGAGAGAATCAAGTCTTACTTACCAGTCCCTCCTTCTTACGAATCATTTCTTTGCTAAAGGAGCAGAGAAAATTTTACCAATAGGTGGACAGTTTGCATCTCAAATGAGTAAGGCCCTTCCCAGCAGCTTCCTAGGCTAGCAGCTGGTGTGTGCATTGGTCTGTCCTAGCACCTTGTGCAGGGTCAAGTGCAGAGCAGGTGCTCAAGAAATATTTGTTAAATTAGCAAATAAATAAAAAGAACTAAGTACTTAGTAATCAGGGGTGTCCAACCTTTTGGCATCTCTGGGCCACACTGGAAGAAGAAGAGTTGTCTTGGGCCTCACATTAAATACATTTTGATACGTAATCACAAAAAAAATTGCATAATGTGATTCTGTGGATAATGCAAGGAAGCATAAGAAATATTTTGTGCCCTGAAAGAGTTTACCAGTCGTCATAAAACACAAGCCACAAATTAAAAGAAACCAGTGCTCTAAGAAGCAAAGGATTAGTACACATTGTTAAGTACTGTGGTTGTTCTGGAAGTTCTCTAGAATTTCAGTGAAAAACTCAAAGGTGAGATGGAATTTAAAAGGAGGGGCAGACAGGAAGAAATTCCAGAGAAACAGAAAGACGGGCATGAAGGTGTAAGGTATAGTCAGAAGCAGGGGCAGATGAAATGGCAGAAGGAAAAGGAAGTGGCCGGAGATGAGGTTAGAAAAAGAAGCTGGGGCTGTGTGAGGAAGGCCGAGGGGGCCAGCTGAGAGCCTGGCCTCTCCCGTGGGTCACAGGCAGTCACTGTGGTTTGTGCCATTGAAGGAGGGGCAGGAAGACCAGTGAGGAGGCAACTGCTACCTTGTCAGCATGACCAGAGCAGAGCCTAAATGATGGCAGGCAAGGGCCACAGGAGAAAAGGAATCACTTCGAGAAGCCCAGTGAACTACCCTGTGGGAGCTGGGAGGTAAACCCAACACCTTCCGCTGGCAGGGCAGGAAGCGGACCAGGTGACTGTGGGCTGAAAAACATTTTAATGTTATGAAATAGCTTAGTTTAACATCTTTTTCAGAAAAGTAAGTTCATTATTTTTAAAAGAATACACAATAGCATACAGAAACAAGTAAAAATGATTCCCAAATCATCCTCCCAACCACTAATATCACTGGTATTATTTTTGGTGAATACCTGTCCACATATCCTTGTGGACATTCATAAAAAGTGTAATAGAATCTCATTAAAATGCAATCTCTCCTCCATATGTGCTGTTCCGGCATCAATTTTCTTCACTCCCTCATATGTTGTGAACATTTTCCTCATTGATAAGTATGAATCTACATATCATAATGTCAATTAGTCTGCCTATATCACAATGTTCCATTAGTAGATATTTAGATTCTCTCTGTATATATTACTATAAACAATTCTGTGTTTAATTTTATTATGCATATGATTTCTCACCTGTATGACTATCTTTTTAGTACAAATCTAAGAAGCTGAATTGGCTAGGTGAAAGTCATGTATCATCTTACATTTTGATACATGTTCCAAACTGTCCTCAGAAGAGTACGTCCATTCGTTTATTTGCTCACTAACTATTTCTCAAGCATCTGCTATGTGCGAAGCACAGTTCTACATGCTGGGACTACCACAGTGAATAACATGAACAAATTCCTTGACCTCCGGGAGTGTGTGTTTTAATGCAGGACAACAGGTAATAAAGAAACAACTGGACATGTAGTACATCACCAAGTGGTGGTGCCGGGAAAGCAAAATAAATCTGGGGAGGAGCTGGGGAGTCACCGGGGATGGGGAGGAACAGCGCCTTTGACACAGGGCGATGGAGAAGGGACGAAGAGGAAGGGACATCATGATAAGACACGCGAGTGACCTGGGGAACAGTGGTGCAGAGAGAAGAAATAGGATGTGCAAAATGGGAACATGCCTGGTGTGTTTCGTGACTGGACGAGCAGTGTCTCTGGAGACTCGAACAGGAGGATGTTATAGGGAAATGCAGGTGGAAAGGTAGCCGGGTCAAACCAGAGGATGTACATTAGGGGCAGGCTTCACGGCCGCCTGCACGGATGTCTGGATTCACTAGGATGCTGACCAAAGGAATCTGAGATTCTAGTCCAAGAATATTCAAAGGGAAGGATAAAGATGGAACCAGGTCTGCTTTTATTTGTTTAATCACCTCGTCTCAGTCTTCTATTCATTAGATACTGCTGAACGAAAGTCTGTGTTCCTCCCCACCCTCTCCCCTTATACCTGGGGTCTGGCAAGGATGTAACACAAGTCAGATTACCTTCGAAGGTGACAAGATTTCCTTAGGGGTATTTTTATGAAGTCTTATTATACCTCCTAACTGCAGTCAGATTTGAACATTTCTCTTGCCCTGACTGATATGGCTCAGTTGGTTGGGCATCACCCTGCAGAGCAAAAGGTCACCGGTTCAATTCCCAGTCAGGGAACATGCCCAGGTTGCAGGTTCAGTCCCTGGTTGGGGCCCATATGGGAAGCAATGGGTTTCTCCGTTTCTTTCTTTCTCCTTTCTTTCCCTTCTCTCTAAAAATAAATAAATAATATTTTTATTTAAAAAATAAAGAAAGCTTCTCTTGCTTGCCTCTTAACTAAACTAAGGGATTCTCAGCTTCCCTGCTTGGAAACCCACTGGCATCTTTTTTTTTTAATGTATTTATCTTTAGAGGGGGAAGGGAAGGAGAGAGGGAGAGAAATATCAGTGTATGGGTGCCTCTCATGCATCCCCTGCTGGGAACTGGCTGCAACCCAGACCCTGATTGGCAATCAGGGCCGCGCTTACTCCACTGAGCTCTGCCAGCCAGGGCCCCACTGGCATCTTAATAAAACTCAGGCAGCCACACAAACTCATCGTGGCTGATACATACACTTCCCCCAAGCCACCCAACCCAGAGTTTTTAGTGTGGAAAGTATTCTATAAACACCTGCTAGGTAAACAGAAGGATGCATTCACCAATTTTCTCTCAAGGTACCTTTACTTGGTAGACACTCTCTTCTGTTCATCTGATTAGTGTCAGTTTCAGAGGGTACATTCTGACCCTGTTCTCCAATTGTAAGGCTCTGCGCGTACAGACCCCTGAGTGGGACCTTTCCCCGCCTTGTCACCATCTGCTGGGAGGGTCCAGGGAACTGAAATGTGCCAAGGGGGAGCACCTACAAGCAGCAATTAGGGGCAGGACTGAGCAAGCCCAGTGCCTCGCTCTGCCGCAGGGCATCTGCCTGAGGTGGCAATTTGCCCCACGGTGAAATATTAGAAGTTGCACAGAAAACAATAAGACTAAGCAAGAGAAAAATAAATTGAAAAAGTTAACCCCAGGATAAAAGGTTGATTTGTCGCCAGTGGGAATTGTAATGTCAGTTAATTTACTATTCCTTAGCTAAACAACATGAATAATTTTTCTTTCAGTTATAAAATTCATACACGTTACAGAAAATTTTTAAATATTGAAAAGAATAGAGTACAACATAAAAATTGCCCATAATTCATTATCCAGAGATAGTCACTGTTGACATTTTCTGGCTGTCCTTCCATTTTAAATATAATTATGATCCTATTATACACATGTAGGTTTATATCCTACTTTTTCACCTGACAACAAATTTGGAACATTTTCCCAATAATGTGTTTTTTAGCATTATTACTAAAAGATACATTATGTTCCAACTATGCTGTTATTATAATTTACATTATGCGCCAATTACAAACAATTAGTCATTTTAAAATTGTTTCAGAAACTCTTGCACACAGTGCTGCAGTGAACATTCACATCATTGTCCAAATGTCTGATCAATACCCTAACTGAGAGCCTCAGAAGTCATAAGTGTAATTATTTGGTCAAAATATAGGTATTTTTAAAGATTTTTTGATGGCTATTTCAAACTGCTTTCCAAAAAGGTGGTACTAATTTACACCCCCCCCCCCTTCTGCCAGGTAGGACAGGTAGCGAACTAAGGCAGGGAAGAGGAGGGAGACCTGTGTCACTGGTTGGCTCAGCAGTCCCGAGCCCGGTCCAATAAGGTTGCCAGGTGTTCTGAACATCAGAGCAGGGATAGCACAGGAGGAGGGGGTCCTTGAGACTGTGCTCTGGAGAGGGGAGACTGTAACAATTTCACTAAGACAAAAGAGCCTTCACTAGATGAGAAAGAAAGGCTTTGTGGCTGATATGTCATTCTCAAGGTTTAGAAGGGGGAGAAAAAGGGGGAACTAAAAGCTGACTAAGGTATTAATCCCTGAACCCCAGTAGCTGGCACACTCAGATGAGCTGAGTGTGCACTTGAAGCCTCGGCTCAAGTGTATAGGACAAATGTACTTAACCAAGTTACTCATAAACTTACTAACAACTTTATTTCCTCTATACGTGGGGCATTCAGAGTAGCTGGGTGCCTGTTTGCAGCTTTGTGCTTGTATGTGTTTCATAAATAAACTTGCTGTCTTGTTTCTAGTATATGTGTGTGTTTCTCACTTGAATATGTGTGTTGAGAGCGAGACTAAAACCAAGGAACGAGCTCTCCTCACTAACACCATTACCCTCAACCAGCCCTCCCTGCCACATTATATTTCAAATGTCAGCTCTACTGCCTTAGGAAAGTTATTTAAACTCACTAAAACTCAGTTTCCTCATCTGTGAAATGGGGATACTAATGGTATGTAGCTCATAGGCTTGTTACAAGGATTAAATAAAATGATGATATAAATTGTCTCATCCACCCACTGGCATATCACACATACTCAATGAATGTTAGCAACTGCTAACAGCAAGATCACTCTTCCCCAAGCCTCTCCTAGCCAGAGTAACATTCGGGCGCAAAATCCCCTACACAGTCCGGAAAAGTACTAAGTTTCCCTGTTTAATAAGACTGTTAAATAGCTGAAGTCATGTAATTATTGTATCCACACACAAAGCCCCAGTATTCTAAAGATAGTAGCCTATTTGGTTTCCACCTGGAGGCAAAGAAGATATGAAAGGTGTTTTTCTGCCCTTTATGCACTATTTTAATGATGATATACTGTTCTTTATTATTTCAAGGGAAACATTTATTTAAGGGGAAATGGCTCCAATTTGGAAAATATTTTCTTTTCCAGAAAGGGAGGAAATGAGCATACATAGCTTTGTACTTCATCATCATAAATAGGTCTCAGGGGCAACTGGTACATTTGGCCACAGCCTCTCAAAATCAATCAATGTTCCTAAGCAACGTAACTAAGAAAAACCATTCGAGTTAATTTGGAAGGTCTGCTGGAACTTTGTATAGAATTTGGTAAGTTTTTGGTTTGACTGCCCACAGAATTTTTGGTTGATATGATCCAAAAATAAGTGAAACTTCTTGTAGAAAGCTGTTTAGCAGATGAGTACCCTAAAATTATTCCATATAAACCATTTAGTTCTATTTAAATCCCAAATAGACCATTTTTATTCCTTTATGACCATACATTATCTTAATCTTTTTATAGAGCTACATATTTACTAGGTATGGGAACATCAGTATTCACCTTCTAGAGAGAAACCACTGAAAAGTGCCCTGTGTTGTCTAAAAGGATTTTGCTACCAGTGAGATAAATACACGGCATGCATTCTAAGTTCTTTGGAGTTCCTTGATGTTGGGTAAACTTGCCTCATTACGTCGGAGAGAAATGCTAGGGCATTTCATGCTGTAAAAACAACAGAGGAAATGAGATTGTTGCTGCCGCATTCACCTGGAGTTTCTTTTCTGGAAATCTACTGTCTAAAAAGCTTTGGTCTGACGCCAAGGGTAGCAGCATTTAGGAACAGAAAACTGACAGAACCCTTCCCTTTCTGAAGTGCAAATAGGCCCAGTGTTTTCCTGTCCTACTTTCCTTCTTTGTGCTCTGAGATCAGTGATATCAGACCCGTGAATTTCCCCTGCAGTGAGTCACCAAATGAACACAGGTATGTGACAACCAACAGTTGTTTCTGGACATCTTCCTGCCTCGCTGCTTTGGCCGGAGAAGATGGGTCATTCCACCCGTGAGACGGATTAGGGAAAAATTCTACCTTCAAATTGCCCAGAACCTAGTAAGAAAAAGGGACCCCTTCCTTCGTGCTGCAGTAGAGATTCCGGCTTGACGAGCAAAGCAGGGGCTACATTTGGCCCCAGAGGGCCTCTCTGCTCCCCCAATTGTACTCTGCACCCCGTATTTCATCTTCACAAGTGCTGCGCGCATTGCTGAGTTCCTTCAGCAACACAAGAAACGCAGCAGGGGCAAGCAATAAATATCACTTCAGACCTCAGCTGTAATCCAGAAACCAGAATGTTTGTGTCCTGACTGCCTGTGGCCAGCTCTGTGCAGACAAGGTTTGTGAGGGACACAGATGGGGAAGAAAGAGTCCCCACATGTTTTTTAAATGGCTATTTGGTTTCTCCTTCCAGCCATGACAGAATAGCTTATAAAAGGAAAATCCTCCCTTGAGAATAACTAGAAGAGCCAAATAAAATTCAGATTATATATATCTGAAACCATCAAAGGGCTACCAAGGTGGTCAGGACGTAAGTGTCAAGATCCCTGAAAGGAGGGACACTCACTGTGATAAGTCTACCAGCCCACACTCCCCACTGAGTCATTTGCCGACTCCTAAGACTAATGAATGTAGAACTTGTAAGCTGAGCAGAGAGTGGCCGTTAAAAAGCAGAGCAGGTGAGCGGAGGTTTTGGCAGACTCGGTGGAGCAACAAATACTGACACTCAGGGCCACCAAAGCAACCACGACTTGAGATGCCAAGATGTTGGAGTGAACAAAAGTGCAGAGAAGGGATTCAGGCAGAATGAGCTGCTTTTTACCACTACATACTTGACGCGTAGTAAGCAGAACGCTCTAAGAGTTAGAAAAGCAGAACATAACATGGAGGTTAAGAGACTGAGAAATTAAACATGGTGAATGACAATACCACAGTGCTAGATAAATAAACATGAACTTCAGAGCCCACCAAAGCACAGTGGCCTTGGTAAACACCTCCTGCTTCTAATGGAATTCATGGGACAACATTCTAAGGGTAAACAAATATAGGCCAGCCTTTGGAAGGATTGAAACCCAACCTCAAATCAACGCATTCCCTGATTGCTTTAAGCTGTTCTGCTTTTAATCTGCCTTCCCGCCAGAGTTCACATCATTGAGAGGCTCTACGGCTTCCAGGTGCAATACCTGGCATTTGGTCAAAAATGACCAGGCCTACGGAGAGACAGGGACAACAGAGAAAATATGCAGTAGAAACCGACACACAGCTGATCCAGACACCGGAACTATCAGACACAGAGTGTAAAATAACTGTAACTAACATGTTCAAGAAATTAGATGACAAGATGATGACAAGATTTTTAAGCAGAAATTCTAAAACTGCAAAATATTATAACTGAAATTAAAAGTCCAATAAATTAATTTCACAAGAGTTTTAGACACAGGCAGCAAAAGCAGTAATGTACTGGACACTGGTTGCCAAAAAACATCCAGATGGAAAAACTCCCAACCCCTAAATAAGGTAGAAAACACATAAACTAGCATAAAACCACGTGGGACATTGGGAAAAGGTCTAACATGTGTGTAAGTGAGAATTTCAGAGGGAGGTTGAGTTGGGAGGAATAGGAACAATGTTTGAAGAGGTGATGAGAGAATTTTCCAAAACTAATCTAAGTGGATCAAGCGATGGATTCAAGAAGTGCTTATACTTCAGACAATAAATACAAAGAAAAACAGACCTAGGAACTTCACAACCAAATTTCCAGGGCGGTGGGGCGGGGGATGGGTAGAAGCAAAAGAAAATGCTCAGAACAGCAGACTGTCTTCCCAAAGAAATTACCTTCAAAGGAGCAACAATAACAAAACAACAACAAGACAGCAACTTCTAATCTAAACAGAAACAAAAAACAGAAGCCAAAAGACATTGAAAAGATATCTTTAAAGTGCCAAAACAAATAACTCTAAGCAGGAATATATTTTAAAAATTAACCCCAAATAAAGACAGTTAAGACGAACCGCAGGTGAAGGAGGCTCCTGCCAGAGAACCAGCGCTTTAAAAAAGGACGGGATAGGGTTCTTCAGGCAGAAGGAAAATTATTTCTGTTAGAAGAACACGTGAATGTGGAGGAATGAAAAACACTGGAAACTAACTGTAAATGGTGACCATATAAAACAATAAAAATGGCTATTTGGGAACTTTAAACAGCTACGGCCAGGTCTCATCGGGTGAGAAATATTCATTGTTTCTTAAGAAGCTGAGAAAGGGTGCTGTTGACTAGGAGCCTTGTTTCCTTCCACGCGAGGGGCCACACGCGTCGCAATACTGACCCCCACCTCCTACTCTTTGCGGACGTATGATGGGCCTTTGCGCGGTGACTTAAGACCTCGTCAGTCACTGTTCAGAAACCCAGGTCGCAAAAGGGAACTAGCAGCCTGCTAAGTGCGATGCTGCTGTGCTGCAGGGCGCGACTCACTGGGTACCCGTCATCCCGCCTGCCCCACCAGGTAGCTGTGTTTCTCTTGGTTTTACGGGAGTTCAGAGAGGTTAAGGAAATTGCCCAAGACTGCACGGTTAGAAATTGATGGGGGCTGGATTTGAACCTAGGACTGCAAAGCCAGTGAAATAATGTTAGTGCACATAATGATTAAAAGGAATGATCTAAATGCGCATAGCATACATGGAGGATATTCTTCAGAATAAAGCGAGAAGGTGGATGGATGGACGGGGTCAGACGCAAAAAGCTCTGCCTCAGCTCACGGATTCAACGTCCATACTATGAATCCAGCAAGAATGCTGCAATTTACAGCGTGTTCTTTTTCAAAAACTGGCAGAATGGGCCCAGCAGCTCTCTTAGCAGTTCACTGTCACCTGCTACTAGGTGTTCTTCAAAGCAAAACAAAGATAAATAAAACTGTAATATACTTGCATGTTAAATAACATAAACAATACAGAGGGGGTATTCAATAAAAAGCAGGGTTCCCTCCCATTTCAAAGATCCGATTTCATTCTCCAGAGGTAATAGTCATTGCTTTTCTATGCTCTTACGAGTGTAGCTCTCTACACCACACCCATATGTATGAGCACATATATGTGCATGTGTGTATATACTTTCCCCCGGACAAATGGAAGTATATTTTCCCCATAGTGCAGACTGTTCCTATCACATATATAAATCTAATTAAATGTTTTAATAGGTATATTAGTCCATTGAAAAGATCAATAATGTTTTATTTAGACAATCCCTTATCAAGAGACATTTACAGTGGTCCAAGTATTTTGCTGTTAAAAGTAATACTTTTAATGAAAAACAGTCTCTATGTGTATGTGCAAATAGTTAATAGGATAAATTCCCGGAAGTGGGATTGTTCAGAGGCTTTTGTGCCTTTTTTTATTTTGACAGCTATTGGCACCTAACGCTCCAAGTGGATGGCACTAGATCACACCCCCTCCCGTGGAACGTGGCCACCTGTTTCCACACACCCTCCCACGAATCCATAAATCATCACATGTTTTAGCTTGCAAATTATAGGTTAAAAATCCTATCTACTGGTTGTAATTTGTGTTTCTTTCATATTGAGTGCAGCTGAGTACTTTTCACATGTTTATAAGTAATTTGTGTTTCTCTTCCTTTGAACTGTCTGTTCCTGCCCTTAGCCCCTTCTTGCATTGGATTGTTGGCCTTTTGCTTGGTGATGTTCTTAATTACACACTAAGGACATTAACCCTTGGTCTGTCATATGCTGTTGCAACTGGTTTTCCTAGGTTATCATGTGTCGTTAAATGTTATCTGTGGTATCTTTTCTTTGTAGAAATGTTTGATTTTTATACAGCCAAATGTATCAGTCTTTTCTTTACAATGTCTAAGCATCAGGTGAGCTTATCATTCATGAGGCTGAATGCACAGGAGTTGTATGATATTTAGAGAACTTGTTAAACTGTTTCAAGATGAAGAAGAGTTTGACACAATACTAATGAAGTTTTTGCACTGGAGCATCAATAAGCAATAATGGCCCCCTTTCTGGAATTTTTTCTTGAAGCCAATTGTTGATATTTTTAAGGTACTTCAAGACAGTACTGGTAACACATGGATGGATGTTGCCTATAGAAACCGCGTCGCAAATATTTAGGACTCATCTTCCCCCCCGGTGGAAAATTGCCACTTAACATTTTGAAGGGTGCAAAGAGGCAGTTGTGGAAGGTGTGTGGGTGTGTGTGTGTGTGTGTGTGTCTTAAGCCCAAAATAATAACTACCCTCTCATTGTATAGTGACATCTCTTGGCAACCAGAGACTGCCATCTCCACTTTGAAGACATGAAAATTAGGAAAGTCAGTGGTTTGTCCAAGCTCATACAACTTCCAAGTAGCAGAAAAGGGCTAGAACTTAGGTCTTTTGATCATAGATGCAAAGTTCCTCTGTCACAGTCTTTCTGGCTCTGCTCACTACTTTCTCCCTGCTGCTGGAACATTTCACCACCAAAGAAGAAACTGCTCCATCCACTTCATCGACACATCACGCCTGAGGCTGGTCTGCAACGAGGGACTTAAAGTTCTGCTTCTCACCCTGACAGGCCGCCTTTCAGGACTACAGCTGTCCTGGCCCAGATTGTCAGATGGCATGAAAGCGTCAGCTGATTTGGGCTCAAATTCAGTGACTCCTATGCAATAGAGCTACAGAAAAACTGACAGTGGAGTCCTTGCTTTGTTATAAAGGGCTCTGCTGTTTACAGCACCCACCTACAAATTCGCATCTACAGTTTCAGCTGATCACAAGCCTCTTCAGCATCTCACTTCTTCCCAGGATGGGCTGCCACTCTAAATCATGGCACTAAAAACACATCCCAAAGTCTTCCATTCCGAGTCTCTGGCTATGAACTGTCTCAGCTCAAGAAGAATAACAGTGAAGGCAGGCATCCTGAGCTGTCTACTAGCTTTGCATCAGCCCACTATTTTTCAATCCAGCACTACCAATAGTTTAAGGGGAGGATGGGCCGGCAGGACTGTCCTGTGTGCTGGAGGATGTTCAGCAGCATTTACATCATTCCTCTACCCACTAGATGCCAGCAGCGGCCTCCCCCATGGTGACCACCAAAACTGTCTCCACACATTGGGGAGCAAGATCACCTGCAGTCAAGAACCCCTGATAGGGGGCTTTAATATATTGTGCCAAATTCTTTAAAAGACCCTTGATTCCCAGTGATGAAACTTATGTGAGATCCCAGATTGGCCCATTGCTCAAGGTCAATGGGAAAGAAATAACTAAGAGAAAAACTCCCTGAAGGTACCAAACTACACTTGAAGTTTGCAAACAACTATCTCAAGTTAAATGCTTACAAAGGGTGTTTTTACTTATCTCCATTTGGGGCAGAATAAGGACTTCAGCCGAAGAGGATTAAATCGATCCTGTTCTTCCATCAATGACATCATCGGTCCCTCCTCTTATATACGTGTGTGCAGGGATTGATGCATTTTCTCTATCCCCACTTTTCGTTCTCAGCCCCCTCACTGCTCAGTGGGCTCTACCCTAATGTATTTCACATTTATCTCCATAAGTGTCCTTTAGGATGTGTGTCATTTTCAGTACATCTTCTTATTTAAGTGAATAGAGGTTCACAATTGGTCACAATTCTGAAACATACAAAGCTCTGGACACCAAAAGTTTTTTCTTAAACTCAGCAGCAAAATCTAATGCAAGGAACAGAAAGTCATTTGCATTTTTTATCCACTTAGTGTATCCATTCCTACATTTGGCTGCAGAAATACTGTGTTCAATCATGAGATTCTGCCTCTTCCCTTTCTAAAATCCAAATTTTTAAAATTCCAAACCAAATCTGGTCATCTACCTCTACTATCGTATACAGATCTTATTCTGCTTTTGCCTTTATATTTGTATCCAGTATTATGTTTTTAAGATCTATCCATGTTGCTGCAGGTACAATGCATCCGGGCCATTACTTATAACCGCTGCAGAATACTCCATGAAATGGTTTTAGACATTACAAAGCGTCTTTCCTACTCTGCCCGCTGTCTGTTAACCTCGTCCATGGCTAACAGACAGTCACACATTCCACCCACTCACTCCCACAGTGGTGGGTAACTACGCTGCGTCCAGCGCCCCACCAACTAGGGACAACGGCTTCATGAACATCCTCCCGCATGTCTCCCCAGGGGTCTGTATAAGAATCTCTTTGGGGTATATACCCAAGGTGGAACACTGGGTGTGCGTACACTTAATCTGACCAGCCCCGCCAGAATGCCTTCCGACACAGCTGCTGCAGTCTGTTTGCATTAAATAAAGGATCCCGGATGCATTTCTACCCACCCTTGTCAATATCCATGTACTCATTCTTGCCATCTGACAGTCATAAAACGATATCTCGTTCTTGTTTTCATTTGCATTTTCCTGATTATCATATATCCGAGCATCTCATGACACTGGTTAGCCTTTGGGGTTTCCTCTCTGAAAACTGTCTATTCATAAGCTTCGCCCATTTTCACTGGGATTTCTGTTTCTTTCTTTCTGACTTGCAGGAGTTCCTTGTATACTTCCCTATTGGTTTGAGACATTGCAAAATATTTTCTCCTAATCTGTCAGCTGTCTGTTAACTTTGCCCATGGTTAACAGGAAATCAAACTACAGAAATTCTTAATTTTTATGTAATCAAGTTTATCAGTATTTTGCCTTAAGGGGCTTTGATGTATTTTAAAAACTCTTTCCGACTCTTGAGTGACAAAGCAGTCTCCTATATTTTCTCCTATTGCTGCAATAATTTTACTTTTCACATTTAGTCTTTACTCCACCTCCAAACAGCCTCGCCTCTGTATTTTGCTCAGGTTGGAGTCCAGTTTTACTTTTCACCACACGGCGAGCACTCTGCACTACACAACCCGTGCTCCCCTCGGGGATCCAGATGCCATCTGTAGCTCTTACTAAATACCCACGCCTGTGAGTCTGCTCTGATGTCTGTGTTTTATTTCAGTAAATCAGTTGGTTGTTCTCTGGTCAAACACCAATTCCATTACTACTGCTCTGAACCATGTCTTTGGATCTGGAAGTGCCCCTTAAACATACTTGTGATTCCTTTACTTTAGCTCAGACATCCATAGACTTTTATTCTTACATATTTTAGGGTAGGCCTATTACGAAGTTCCTCAGAAAATGTATTTGTAATTTGTATTGGGCTTTCCTTGAATATGTAAATTACCTAAAGGAGACTATATATTGAGCTATTTACACATTAAGATCTTTCACCCAAGGGTATGGAATGCATTTCCACTTCAATTAAATCACTCTATGTCCTTGACTAGGCTGTTAAATTTTTTCTCCAAAGGCTATTCTATACTTACACTAACTCATGTAATAAACACAACCACCCAAAATATGGGTTCTTTTGTTACCATTATTTCCCATTTGAGGAAACTGAACCCAGAGAGATAAGCAACTTGTCCGAGAACATACAGGAACAACACAACAGAGCCTGGATTCAAATAATTTGCAGTCCAGACTCAGCCACTGTTCCGCCTCTCTGTCTGCAGGCAGTTATTTTATACAGGTTGGCTGCTGCTGTGAATAGTATCATCTTTTTATTATTTATTTATTATCTGGCATACTATTTTTATTATTGGTTGTTATACTACTATACTATTATACTATTATACTATATTTTATGATATTACTTTTCTAATTGGTTGCAGGTGTAGAGAACTTGGCTGATTTTTGTAAGTTGATATTTGTATCCAGTGAAGTTGCCGAATTCTTTTATTAGTTCTACTATTTGCTCCATTGTTTCTGTTGCTTTTCTGTACATCAATGGTAAAGAATGACAATTTTGCTTTTCCCAGTTTATAAACTTCTCATTTCTTTTTTCTTTCCTTACAGCACTGTCCAAGACTTCCAGTACAATGCCAGGCACTAGGTACTAGTGATCATGGGTCAATGTCTCTTGTAGGAAAGTAACGTTAACCCAGAGAGAGTTTCTCATTTTATCTCGGCTACAGCACGTCAGAGAGCAGTTTCGCAGAAGTATAGGTTAGTTAGAAACTGAGTATGGTGGCTATGAATACATTCTGAGCAAAGGCCTGCGCTTATTTATGCCACAGAAATTACGTTTCCATAGGAGACTGCCTTCCAGGGGAAAAATGCTCAGTTGTGATGAATGTGACTTCATTTTGACTTTAAGTACATTTAACTCCATCCTACACCCCTTTGGCAACAACACAGCTCTGCACCTGTCATTTGCTTCATGCAAATGCTAGACGTAGTTGTTTCTGACAACCCATTGGTCTCTGTCCCCATGGGGGAACAGAGACAGTAGCACTGGAAGGAGCCTTAGTGGTCAACTGTTGCTCTCGTTTACACACATCTAAAAGTCCCCAAGGTGTGTGCCTCATTGTCTTTGAGTGAATGAGCTGTCTAGGGGAGCTGGTGCCAACTGAGAGAGCTGGAATCAGACCAGGGGCTGATACAGCCTCCTCCTCATTGGCTTCATCACCCCATCTTCAGGAGAGGCTGGCCCAGCCAAGTGTTCATGGTGGCATCTCAGGGCTTACGTCAGTGGGACCCCGAGGAAGGGAAGAGGAAGCATCCACTCCTCTCCTGCATCCGGAAGGCTTCTCTCTATCCAAGATCAGCGAATCTGCACAAAGGTGGACACAGGCATCTCCATAGTGAAGTCCTGGGGCCTTAGTGCAGTATGACCCTTCAGAAGCTTTGAGTGGATGACCAAACACACCCCTCCCTTTCATAGACACCCAGGGTGACTAATAGTTGTGGTAGAAATGAATGAACTGAAAAGTCCCACAGGAACCTCAAACCCAGCACATCCAAAATGGAACTTCTCACTGTCTCCTCCAAACTCACTCCCCTGTTACAGTAACCCCTGTGTAGGAATGGGAGCAACCTCCATTCACCTCTTCTCAGGGCCTGTCTGGCTCTCACACCTGAGGAGTTACCAAGCATTGGCGCCTCCCTGTCCTGAGAATTCCTCCTGTGGTACCCTTTATTCTGAACCAGGCTTTGGCCATGCCCTCCAGCTGCTCCCTCTGCTCCACTCCTGACCCCTGGGATCCATCCCGCATACTACGGCTGAAGAAATCATGCCAATGAAACCATATCCCCTGCCTGAAACTCCAGAAGGCTCCCCACCACCCTCAGCAGAATGTGCACTCCTCAGCACGGCAGTCACTACCCTCACCACACAGCCCCATCATGCTGCCTAATCTCCCACCTGGCAGCAGGACCCCCAGAGAGCCGCTTCTCTCTACCCTCCCTGACAGTGCTTCTGACCCCTGCTCCCCCTCCCTGGGACCTGCATTCCATCTCACTGGAAGCGGTCTGGTGCCTAAGCACTCTTCAGTGCTCAGGTCGAGGGCCTCTGCTCCCAGAAGCCTTTGCTCCTTCTTCAATCCCACTGCTCCTGCTGAGGTGCCCTCTCTCTGGGCTTCTCCTCCCAGGACCCTGTGCACCCACCCATCCCGCTAAATTGTCACTATCGTCTCTTGGTATCTGTAAGAAACTGGATTCTCAGAGACAGTAGTTACTGCATAGTCAGTCTGGTTTCATCCCTTTTCATGTTTAAGATCATACTCATTGAGTCAGATAGAACTCTTGAGCAAAACTCATTGAGTCAGACCTGGTGTGGGAGTGCCCCAAAGGGACCTATTCACCACTGGGTGTCCCGCACCTGGCACAATATCGGCTTGGCACATTGTAGACCATGTGAATGGACGGACGAAGGGACGGGTGGCACGGATGGATGGATGGATGGATGGATGGATGGATGGATGGATGGATGGATGGATGGATGGATGGACCGATGGACGGACGGACGGATGAACGAACTAACGAACTACCGAATAAATAAACTGCCCACCCCCATCCAGAACTAGGGAGGTCACCGCTCAGGGCACATCCTGGATGTGCTAGAAGGGAAGTGGGCGGCACTACTGGGCGCTCGGTCGGGAGGGGGCGCTGCGGGGAGGCGGGCGGGGGCTGGGAAGTGGGGGGGTGGGGTGGGAGCCGGCGCCGGTGAGGTCGGGCGCGAGGGGACAGACCCCGGCCGGGCGAGCCCTGGGGGCCCCCGTGCGGTGATTCTGCTCGAATTTCGCTTTCGCTTTGGGCCAGGCTGGAGGCGGCGGCGGGGCCGTCCCGAATGGCACCGGGGGAGTTAAGCCGAAAGCGCAGCAAGCCCCGCAGCCCGCATTCCACGTGTGACCGAGAAGCTGATGTAGAGAGAGACAGAGAGAGAAAGAAAGCAACAGACCAGAGTCCGGGGAAAGTCCTGCCGCGCCTCCGGGCAATTATAAAAATGTGACCCGCGGGTCGGCTTTCCATCCACCGCCCTCACCTGCTGCGTCCAGCGGTCCGCGTCCAGCTGCCTGCTCCGCGTCCGCTCAGCATGCACCCACCGCGCAGTGAGTAGCCGGCGGCCCGGCCTCTGGGCGCGGGGCGCGGGGCTCCGGAGGGGAGCGGCGGCAGCCCGAGAAAAGAAGTCAGAAACTTGGTGCAGCCAAGGGGAGCCTGGAAACAATCAGCAGTTTCTAGTGAAGGAGAAAGAAGGGAGGGGGCGGGAGACTTGGTATTTTGTCTTGTTATAATGTCCACCTTTTGGCCCAAAATTTTTAGGGAAAAATAAGGATGCGCGTTATACACGGGCGTAATGATTACATACCGTGGGTATAATAAGGAACGTTGTTTGAGGCCAGGAATGCCCGTGTGTCGCGCACCTACAAAACCTTGGGTGCGCGTGATACACGGCAAAATACGGCACTTGCTCGCTCTCCGCGCTCTACGAAGGACATTGTCTCTTGTTCTTGAACCATTATTCCCTTGAGCTAAGTAGTTTTATTATGACCACTTCACAAGTGAGAAACTGAGGCCCCACGGAGTGATTTCTGGCGCGGGGTCCCTCAGCTACAGCTCTAAGTCAGGGCCAGATCCCAGCCGACTTCAAAATGCGGCGTAGTCACCCCCGTTTTTCCAAAACACGGGGTCCTGAGTCTGGGACAGTCGCTTCACCACCTGGTCTCGGTTTCCCACTGGCGAAGTGGAGACTTTTTCCGGCCGCGTTTCGAGTCCAACGGCTTTGTCTGAGCTCCCTGGGGGCTCCTTGCTGAGAGTTGGTTTCTGCCCGCGGAATAGAGCGCCGCCTTCCAAGAAGCTGATTCCTCTCTCAGGTGTTTAGTGAAGATTCTGAAAGGGTGGGGGGAGGCTGAGCCCAGAGGAGGTAGATGGGTGGAGACAAGCACAGCAGATGGCAGGGAGAGGCAGGCCGAATCAGGTGGACAACCTCGGCCATCCCCTTCCTTCCAGGCCTCCTCCTCGTGGCCACCCTGGTCCTCCTACACCACCTCGGTTTGGCCAGGAACCTCCCCACCGCCCGGGCAGGCCCAGAACCGTCCCAGTGCCTCAGCCACGCCCAGAACCTGCTGAGGGCCGTCAGCAACACTCTTCACAAGGTGAGCTCCTCAGTGTCCTTGTTCTCACTTTGCAACCTCTGTAGGGAAGGGGCTGCTCCGAGCCCCTGGCCACCTGAAGGGACTGCAGGGAAGTTGTGGAAGTTCATCAGGAGCCGTCAAGGGAGGAAGAGGGAACTTTACAAATGGCCCAGCTATTAGCTAAAGAGACTCAATGAAATTGTCTCCAGGGAAAGCATGGGTGATAATAAATTATAATGGCATCCCTTTGGGCTGTGTCTACACAGAGCAAAGTGGGCATTTGCCTTGTTCTCTGTAACCTGCCAACAGAGATGGAATTGGGTCGGGCCCACAGGGTTTCTCCGACGCACTTATAAGTCCAGGAAACCATTGCAGCCTCTGTGCTCCGGGGACCACAGAGACGAACTAGACTTGCACTTCACGCTGCTCACCAGCTTCCAGTCTGGTGACCCAGGCCACGGTCAGAGCAGCGCATTTCGGAGAGCCTGTGACGGTGCATGTCCAGCCTTCATTTTCCAGGGAGAGAGTTACCCAATTTTATTTAGAGCTTCGTTCATGTTTTAGGCTTCGTATTTTAATGCAAACCATTTTTTCCCCTTCCAAAGTGCTCCAGTAGCTAATGCTTTTGCTGCAAGGGCCAAAGACTGATGTTTTCAAAGATGTCTAGTAAATCTTTCTTGAATATTTTTAGCTTGTTGTTTTACGAGTATCTTAAAATAAACTCAGTGCTACAAGGCCTTCTGAAAGAACTCTTTTTTCCCCTCTGTCTTCCATCATGTGCTGCCTATTGCTCCCCAGTTCAGTCCATCTTAATTAAAAGGGCGGCTCCCCCAAGGAAAGCTGCGGAGACCAGTGCTTTGACTCCTGAACAAAGGTTCAGTGTGGATGAAATGTAGGCGCTACTACTTCAATAGAGGCTCTACATGAGAAAGCCGCCTCCTTTACGTCCAGCTGTAGCACTGAAGGGCAAGACACTGCAGGACTCGACCTGCTGCTTTTTAGGTCGTCCCTGTGTCAAATTTGCCCAACTAGCGGCTGCTGCAGGAAATGGGTGGCAAATGCATGCCACTCAGGGGCCATATCCAGCACCCGGATTTGTAGAGTTCGGCCCAGGTCCTTTGTATTTTATGCTGATTTTTTAGTTTGATGCTATTGCAAGAGTGGGCCTTTCATAAAAGAATTCAAGTTTCCAACTTCTCTTGCAAAAATCTGAAGAATGGTGACAGTGGGCCCACGTTTCCAAACCTAACTTTTTACAACCTGCTCGAACACCTCCGGGAACTGTGTATTCCTTTTCTGTCACTGCCATTCCTATCAGTTACCCAAAACTTAGGGGCTTCAAACAACACAGATTTATTATCTTATAGCCCTGGAGGCCAGAAGTCTAAAATAGGTCCCGCTGGGAAAAAAATCAAGGTGTCAGTCGAGCCATAGCCGTTTTGGAGACTGGGGCAGATTCTGTCTGCTCGCCTTTTCCGGGGTCTAGGGGCTCCCCACGTCTCTTGGTGTGTGGTCCCCTTCCATCTTTGAAGCCAGCGATGGCCTGCTGAGTCTCTCCCAGAATGCCTCACTCTGACCCTGACTCTCCTGCCTTCTTCTCTCTCTCAGAGAGGACCCAGTGATTACATTGGGTCCACCCAGATAATCCAAGATAACCTCTTTTTCTTTTATTTTAATCGTTGTTCAAGTACAGTTTTCTGCCTTTTACTCCCAGCCTGGCCCTCCCCAACCTCTGTATTTTAAGGTCAGCTGATTAACAACCTTAATTTCACCTGCAACCTTAATTCCCCTTTGCCATGTAACATGACATATCCTCAGGTTCCAGGCATTATGAAGTGGGTCTGTTTGGCAGTGTGTATCGGGGACATTATTCTGTTCAGCATAGATGGGGATTTTACTACCTGTTTCCAAACATGTTCTGCACTCTCAAGCCTTGACTCACAGCTCACACGTTTGCCTCTGCCTGAAAGTCTCCCTCCGCTGCCGGCCAACATTCTAATCTTCCCGTCGTAGACGTCTTTCCTTCCCTTTCCACCCTCTCCTCAGGACCTTCATACCCTTCTCCGATTTCTCACCTGCTGACACGTCTCCTAGTCATTCGGACACCGGCAGGTGTCTCTGAACATGAACTTGGAATCCTGGGGGACAGAACATAGTCTTCCTCTTTGTCATGTTCCTTAGCACCTAGCTCAGTGCCTGGCCCACATCAGGCCCACAAAATGATCTCGATCTTCAATCCAAAAGCTACCGACTCCTTACAATAAATTTCATAAGGTGTTTTCCAAGGTGTTAGCAGATGGTAATTCATGCACCACAGATTAAATCTCAGCTTGTCTTCAGGGTTGCATGTTTGTTATAGCCATCAAGTCGTGACCTTAATGGTTCACCTTTAAAAATTATAATTTAAAAAGATATTCATAAAGCACAGGCACTTTGGCAAAAGAACAAAGCGTTTTCACCAGAAGTAAGTGTCACAACGTGGTGTAGGGGCTGACTAGTGCAGCCGGTCTGAGTGATTTATGGTGTTTACACAATGGAAAAGCTTGTCACCCAGGGAAACAAGTCCTAGAAGCCAAGGGAAAGGAGGGAGAAAGGGAAGATGTAAAGGACCCGTTCCCCTTGTCTTCTGAAGAGCCTGAATTTCCTACAGGTCAAAGGAATAGAGTTCAGCTCTGGCTTTGCCGGCACCTCAGGGTATGCGGAGCCAGGTACTTTATTAATATAAACTGAGTTTCTCCTCATGTTTCCTACAGGCCATACAAACTCTAGAAGTTTACTCCTGCACTTCTGAAGAGATCGATCATGAAGATATCACGAAAGACAAAACGAGCACAGTGGAGGCCTGCTTACCCCAAGAACTAACCACGGTATGGATGGCGACACTCCTCCCAAAGCGAGTAATGCAAGGGGAAGCTGTGTATCGAACCTCACAGTCCTACTAAAATGTGCACGTTTCTGGTCTCCACCATCAGGAAACTTGACTAGATTTGAAAAAAAAGTCTGTAAAGACAGATAAAGTTTTTCACAATGTCAATATGCGTATCACTGAACTATATACTTAAAAATAGTTAAGATGGTAAATTTCGTTAGTTTTTAACCACAATAAAAAAAACAAATGTTTGAGAAGAAAAGCCAGAAAATTTTATATTAAGAATTAATATCTTTTATGTGTGATTTTTTTTTCTCTAGGATGAAAGTTGCCTGGTCTCCAGAGAGATCTCTTTCACAACTGTAAGTCAGAAAATTAAAGGTTTCCGCCCATTTTATGAATTTCACATCATTGATGTCTGATCCTTTTTCTCTTCTAGAATGGGACCTGCCTGGCCTCCAGAAAGGCCTCTTTTATGATGGTGAGACACCAAAGTCTTTCCTCAAGTGCAGGGGGAGGGGGAGGGGGAGGGCAAAAGGGAGAGCGAGGGGGAGGGCGAGGGGGAGGGCAAGGGGAAGGAAAATGTCTCTGGACCATCTCCATGGATTCCTCCTCATTTGTCATATTACCCAGACCCTGTGCCTCAGTAGTATCTATGAGGACTTGAAGATGTACCAGGTGGAGTTCAAGGCCATCAGTGCAAAACTTTTGATGGATCCGCAGAGGCAGATCACTCTGGATCAAAACATGCTGGCAGCTATTGATGAGCTGATGCAGGTAAGGCCTTCCTCCTCTCAGCGAGAGCACCCACTTCACGCTGAGGCAGCCAGCCTGATGAAGAAGTATATACACCATCAGCCCTTCCCGGGTGGGGAGAGGCCTGACATTCCCCCTGAAGAGCTCTAGCTTTGAGTGTGTCCTCTAGAGAAAGAGCAGTCATGAGCAGGTCACATTAAGAAAAGCAGCCACCTGTTTGTTGACCAAGTGGTATGCACCGGGCCCTCTGCAAATGTTTCCATACATTTGTTTTCTTCGGTGGTCCCCACGGCAACCCACTGGGGTCTGCACCAAGGAGGAAAGTGAAGCTTAGAGAGTCAGCCACCTGTCCAAGGTCATACAGCTTGTATGTGGTAGAGTCAGATTTAAGTCATCCCATCAAAGGTATCCATGACACATCTTGCTCACTTCTAAACGCTCCATGTATGTGAGGGGCCAGCATGCACACCTGCAGACAGTGCCAGAGTACGTAAGCAGGGCGCGGGCCTGGGTATGAGCCACTCTGGACCAAAATGTGGATGAGCTAAAAGAGTGACCTATCACCTAGGGAGGTCCACATGTTATTCAGAGTCAAGAACTTGCTTTGTAATTTCTTAACCATCACAGCACATAATGTCAATACAAAACATAGAAATATTCACAGAAGAAAGAGCGGGGTGATTGCTTTGGTGACCAGGGCACAGGATAAAAATACATTGTCAGAAATCACTGCATAAAAAGGTATATTTTTTTCCTTCTCTGTCTTTTCTTTTGCCAAATTACTTGTCTGGAAAACACTGAATGTCATGAAAGCATCCAAGAATGTTACCACCTGCAGAACTGTAGATGATGATTTCATTTTCAGGACGGAGATAGGCGATTCTGGCCCCTGAATCAATTATACCAGTAATCAGACAACTATGCCCAAGTCATTGGCTCCTCTGTGCCTCAGTTTTCCCTCTGTGCAATGGGAGGACTAAGTGGAATCATCAATCACTGTGCAAATATAAGGTCTTGCGCTGAGTCACCAAATCAAATGGCTGAAACTGGGAGGTCCAGGGCCAGGTTTGTTTATCTGACACAAGTGAGTTTCTATAGTAAACAGGTCTATTGTTGATAGAGAGTTCTGATAATAGTACTCCATCATCTCCCTGTTCTAAAAAGGACTCAGCTTCCTACTGTAACACTTAAGAATTAATTAGGCACTGCAGCAGATGTCATCTTAACGGGATTGTTCCTTTCTAAAACGCAACTTCTACTGATGGTTTTCTGAACAGCTTTAAGGGTCTCTTCAGAGCTCCCTGAAGATCCACGTGCTCGGATAATGAGAATTCCTCCTCTCTGGCTCTGCTGGGCCATCCGGCTGCAGGGAGACCCGGCTGGTCCAGGAGATGTAATGAGGGGGTGGGGTGCAGGCTCTGAGACGTGTGCTGGCTTCCACCGTTTCTAGGGGCGGATATCTAATTTTGGAAGCCCCTAGATGTCATGCTCCTCATGTGTCCTCCTAGGCCCTGAATTCCAGCAGTGAGGCCGTGCCACTCAAGCCCTCCCTTGAAGAACCGGATCTTTACAAGACGAAAATCAAGCTCTGCATCCTCCTTCACGCTTTCAGAATCCGGGCAGTGACTATCGAGAGGGTGATAAGTTACCTGAACTCTTCCTAAAAAGCTCAGGTCACTCCCAGCCTTGAAGTCATTTCCATAAAAATTTGAACCAAAAAAATATTTACAGTATGTGGGGGAGGCAGCACCTTGACCTGGTCCTATTTAAGCTGGTTTTTTTCATATTGTTTACATTCCTCACCAGCCAAAAGTCCAACATGAGACTACTATATTTAAATGATTCATTTTATCGTGTGTATTCACATCTATGGATAAGTTATTTCAAAGTTTTCATGAGCAAATTGCTAAGGAGGGAAATTTTCTACACTGAATGTGTTTTTGTCAATAGAAGAGCAAGAATTTATAAGCTATTTCCATATCAAAGTGTTTGTTGAAACACTCAAGCATAATTTATTTTAAAATATTTATTTATATAATTTTGTGTTCATGAAGGCACGTGAGCTAACTTATATTTATTTATGTTATATTTATTAAAATATTTATTTCCAAATGGACTTGAGAAATACCTTCTGTTGTTCTAAGAATAAAGTGATTGAATTAAAGTCGTTCTCCTCTTTCTCTACTGGAAAACTTTGTTAAAACGCACATCGTGGGGAAACCGGAAGTCCTGGTGGGATCTCAGCAGAACACCTCGGCAAGGTTGCTGCGGCGTCCTCCCCCACTTCCTGAGTACTGTAGTCTCAGACTTGGAGGGAGCCACCTTAGACTAGATCTATTTTGACACTGAGGTCCTCGACTGAGTTACTTTATTTTTGTTCAACATCGGAACCTAAGATGCATAAAAATGTTTTTCCCTGTTAACCCACAGCCTCGTAAGATGCTGTGCCATAGAATAATACGTAATAATATACCCCAACTGGAAAAAACATCATTAAAAGGCCTTCCCGTTAAATCCTTCCAATTTTCATGACCCTTTGGGCCCACGGGGGAAGTTATTTCTAAATTACAATGAGAAAAAGTCTCCATTTGCTTTATGTTATGTAGGACTTCTGCCTGAACCACGTGGATAATGGCCTCGCTTTGGTTAAGAGATTTGTTCTTCATGGCCCAAATATTAAGTTCCAATTTCTCACTTCTCCAAACCATGTGAATTTTAAAAGATTCACCTGGCAGAATGAACAACACAGAATTTTAGGACTTCGATAGTCATGTCCCTCCTTACTATGAAAAGCCACTAAGGCACAAACTGTTCAGAGCGGCCCTTCTTTCCTTAGCTGGACCCTTCCCCTCAGATCCCAATGCCTGTCCCTGGGAACTGCGAGGGGACTGCGTTTGGCCACCCCAGGTCCTCTCTGTGTGGCAAACTCACTCCTTTTCCAGACTCTCAGCCCACGTGGTAGAAATCACTGGAAGCTAGGTCCCATCATACATCTCCTTTTCTCTGATGATTCCTCCGTAAGCTTGGACGACCCACAGGTGATGTGCAGACAGGAGTTTCTTGCCTGTAGGCATCAGGTTTGGGGTCTCAGCAGCTTTGATTGTGGGAAGAGCTTGTTGTCTTGTTGGGGCCGGGACTGTCCAGTTGCTGCTCCTCCTCAGTGAAGTGGTGACTTGTCCCTTGCCTGTGCCCAGAACCAGGAGAGGCAAGCAGATAGTCCATCCTATGGACTGGGTTTACATGGAAGAGCACAGGGCTTACTTCAGTTTCTAAAAACTACCACCACATATGCTTCAAAAACCTGATTGACCCGGAAATGTCTTCACAGCTTCCGTCGGTAACTCATTCTGCCTCACGGGGTCAGGTTTCCGCTTTTCCCCCTACACCTAGGCCTGCGACATTTAAGTTCTGTAACAGGGCTGTGTTCTTTTAACGTCTCCCTGTTTCCAATTGTAAGAACATTAGATTATACTAGAACCTGCTCCAAAGATCAGCATGAGGGTTAAGCGGAACGGGTCATGCCAAACACTAGCATCGGCCTGGCCCGCGTCACGTGCACTATCAATGTGAGCAATTTTTGAAAAACAGTACTAGCCTTGGGGCCAAATTGGTTAAAGCCTCTTTGCTACTCTCACCTGTGAAATTAAAAAATCCACAGCCCCATTTCCCAGCACCGCTGTGAGGATTAAATGACAGCGCAGGGCTGGGCTCTCGCCAGCGCTCCATGCCCACTGTTGCACATCGTCCGATTGTTGGCTTAAACACCTGAGTGGCTGGGACACCCCTCCGGGGGGCTCGGCATGTGGGGGTGTCCATAGGAGGTTGTTTGCTGCAAGATACCAGGGCAAAAATGCAGAGTCCTGCCCTTCACAGAACAGAGAGTGCAGGGGCAGAGTTAGTACCACTGAGGTCCCCTAAAAATATTGCCCATTTCTAACCCATTGGAAATTCACTTAATTTATAAATTATCTTGAAAGGTAAATGGAGTGTTTCTCACCTGTGCAGCTCTCGAATGAGATTTGTGTTTGCACATTTGGAGTTTATTTTGAATGGCTTTAGGGTGAGTGTTTCCTTCTCAGCTTTATCATGTGGAAGCATGTTTTTAGTCCCTTTTCTACAGAGACCACTGTATTTGCCAATTTTTTAAAATCTTTTTTATGTGCCTATTTTATTTCTATTTTTATGTGTTTAAATATATTTTATTGATTATGGCATTACAGTTGTCCCACTTCCCCCCTTCATTCCCCTCCACTCTGCACACCCCTCCCTCACCATTCCTCCCCCATTAGTTTATGTCCATGTGTCTCAAGCTCTTTAGATTCTATATTTCCCCTACTATTCTTGCCCTCCCCCATCGATTTTCTACCTACCATCTAAGCTACTTATTCTCTGTACCTTCTCCCCCTTTCTCCTCCTCCCACTCCCCTGTTGCTAATCCTCCATGTGGTCTTCATTTCTATGGTTCTGCTCCTGATCCAGCTGTCCTCTTAGTTTGCTTTTGTTTTAGGTGTGGTTGTTAATAACTGTGAGTTTGCTGTCCTTTCACTGTTCATATTTTTTATCTTCTTTTTCTTAGATAAATCCCTTTAAGATTTCATATAATAAGGGCTTGGTGATGATGAACTCCTTGAATTTGATCTTATCTGAGAAGCACTTTATCTGCCCTTCCATTCTAAATGAAAGCTTTGCTGGATAGAATCATCTTGGATGTAGGTCTTTGGATTTCATGACTTGGAATACCTCTTTCCAGCCCCTTCTTGTCTATAAGGTCTCTTTTGAGAAGTCAGCTGACAGTCTTATGGGAACTCCTTTGTAGATAACTGTCTCCTTATCTCTTGCTGCTTCTAGGATTCTCTCTTTCATTTTAATCTTGGCTAATGTAATTATGATGTGCCTTGGTGTGTTCCTTCTTAGATCCAACTTCTTTGGGACTCTCTGAGCTTCCTGGATTTCCTGGAAGTCTATTTCCTTTGCCAGATTGGGGAGGTTCTTCTTTATTATTTGTTCAAATAAGTTTTCCACTTGTTGCTATTTCTCTTCCCCTTCTGGTACCCCTATAACTCAGATGTTGGAATGTTTAAAGATGTCTTGGAGGTTCCTAAGCCTCTTCTCATTTTTTTGAAGTCTTCTTTCTTCATTCCTTTCTGTCTGGTCATTTTTTTCTTCCTTCTGGTCTACTCCATTGATTTGAGTCACAGATTCCTTTCCATCACTATTGGTTTCCTGTGCATTTCTCTTCATTTCACTTAGTTTAGCCTTCATTTGTTCCTCTAATTTGTGACTAAAATCAACCAGTTCTGTGAGCATCCTGATCACCAGTGTTTTGAACTGTGCATCTGACAGGTTGGCTATCTCCTGGTCACTCAGAAGTATTGACTCTGGGGTTTTGAGCTGTTCCTCTTGAGCCATAATGTTTTGGTCTGTTCACCCCTGTTATGTATTAGGAGTGGAGCCTTAGATGTTCACAAGGGTTGGGGGACCCAGTCACTGGGTTGTGACACTGTATGTGGGGGCAGGGTCAGAGAGGGGCAATGGCACTTGTTTTATGCTGTCTCAAATTTTGGTCCCCTCTGCTGCTACCCGCAAGCAAATTGGGCCCTTCTGGTGCTGGTTCCCAGGTATGTGGGCCTGTGCACCCTACAGAACCCTGTGGGTCTCTCCAACAAACTCTCTGTGAGCCTGGGAGCCTTTCCCAGCACCTTGACCCTCAAAAGTTTCTCCAATTGGTGTTTTTAGGCTTCAGTTCCTGGTGCTGGGGCCCTGGTTTCCATGGTCTGTCTCCCTGCTCATTTTCTTGCCTGGTTTATCTGTACACGAATGTGTGACCGCGGTCAGCCTGCCACCTTGTGCCCTCACTGGATCCGCCCGTTGCCACCCCATGCCTGAGATCTGCCAACGCCGCCTGTGCACCTGTTGGTCCGGCCCATTTTTCCTGCACAACCCCACTCCGCCAGCTGCTGATCCCACCCCTCTTACCGGTCTGGCTGAATGGTTCGTTGTTGTCGGACTTCTGTACAGTTCAATTTTCTGTGTTTTGGTTGTATTTTTATTACTAAAACTTTGTTGTCTTTAAACTTGGTTGTGCGAGGAGGCACAATGTTTCCACCTATGCCTCCATCTTGGCCCAAAGTCCTGTATTTGTCAATTTTTAAGTGTGTTCTCATAGGGGTGGTGGTTTCAGCAGGTGCCTGAAGCCCTTGTTGGGGTGAAGCAGCACAGTGCTGGCTGCAGGGCCCCACCCAGCTGGGTAGCCTGGAAGTCACTGCTGGGACTGTGTCTCTCCCAGCTGTGGGATGAGCGCTTCTGATAATGGCTCTGTAGCTGCTGATGCTAAAATAGAGGCAATGGGTTGAACTCGGAGCCAGAGTTGTGAAGTTCTCCCGGCTTCTCCACTGGGACCCACAGCTCTGCCCTGGGGCCCTGCCAGATTGCCATTGAATTTGTCCCAATCACAGTGTAGCTCCCAGTCCGACAGCCCGGAGTGAGGCAGCCGTCTCTCTTCTGCGGAGGTCCATCCGTGCTGTTCACGGTAACCTCTGGCATGGGTTCCACTTATGGAAATGGCTACCCTCTCCGCATGGATAGCAGTGTCCTGTTTTCAAGCATGCTGGGAAATCTGAAAGATGGTTTTGTTCCTTATCAAAACCCAATTGCAGGGAGGGCCTTGGACGGGTCCAGTGAGCGTTTTAAGTTTTCCTTAGCTGTGGGAACCATTTGCGAAAGGCTGTCTCACCCGGAACCTGTGCTGGCCAACCTTTCCAAAGTGCTGCTGCTCTGGTGGGGGGTTCGGGGCTACAGAGGGTTCCTGCGGAGCCCTGCCAGACCCCCGCCCACTCCTGTCAGGGGCCATGTGGGGGTCAGCCGATGAGCAGATCGCTAGGGTCTCTCAAACCACCATCTGCAAGTTCGTGTCTAAGGCATCTGTAACGGGAAGGAAGCCCTTTCCAGTTCACAGGTGTGGATTGTTGGCAGTTTCTGATGGACAGTAACCACGTGATCCCAACCTGCAGATGGAGACGTTATTGAAATCAACAGGTGTATGCATTTGGGATCCTCACAATACAAGTATGTATAATCGGTTTGGACCAAGCAAGCATGTGCATTTTACAATTTTTAATGTTTTTGAAATTGGGAATAACATAATTTTAAAGACCACAAAGATTGTTTATTCCTAAATTAGAAACAGAAGTGAAAAACAAGTGGGAACCCGTGAAGATTTGCCCTTCCCATTTTTGAGTGCCATGGCCAGAGAAAACAAATACGTGAGTATATGATCATCTCGTCATGGTCATCTAAAAATGCTGAGTCATGGTTATCTAAAATGCTGAGTTGTGGGCGTCAAAATGCACTATAACTCAGCGTTTTGGAGGGACCGTGGCTCAGCATTTCTGCTATGACTCAGCATTTTTGAGGCATCCTCACAGCTTTTTTTTGAGGCAGCACGACTCAGCATTTTTGAGGCGCCACGATTTGGCATCTTTGGAAAACCATGACAGCATTCTTGAGGCACCAGAACTCAGCATTTTTAGATAACCACGACCCAGCATTTTCAGAAGACTATGACTCAGCTCTTTATGCCACCACAACTCAGCATTAAATCCACCTGGTTTAAAATAAAACATGCCTTCTTGTCCCCAGGGGAAGAGAGGGACCAGAATGCAGTCCCAGAGTGAGGCGAGGTGAGGGTTCTGAACCTGCCCAAGTGCTGGGCTGAGCCTGCGCGAACTCCAGGGGAACCAGTGTTCCTGGGATCACATGCATTCGGCCTCAGTTCCAGAACTGCAGCGCTGCGCACACCCAGCTGCACCCAGTCATGTGACAGCAACGGAGGAAGAAGACGCTGTAAAAAGTTACCTGTAAGTAAATAAGAACACAGAGGAGCCACATTTGCACTGTACCAATTCATATTTATTTTTCTTCCTTTTGTCCATAGTACGAAAAAGATCAAAAACTGTTAGGAAATAAGCAGATATACAAAGAACCTCTGAAATTATGCTTTTATTTGAAAAAACTTATAAAAAATAATAAAAAATAAAAAATTCAAGTCCTTTAAAGTAGTTTACACTTCTGAATGTTAAAATTCCATAGGTTTCCTAAAATACAGTACAATTTAAAAAAAAACTCATTAAAGTGACACTAACTTGAATTCCACAGGATCCCGGACAATTAAAAATTCCCTCTATGGTGAATTTGTTCTCCACAGGCAAAATAACAGTTAAAGCGTGTTTCTCAGATTAATTCATTGACATTTGTTTTACTCTCCAGCTAACGTAGACAGAAGACTAATGGTAATTTATAGCGTCTTCAAATAAGTAAACAAAACATACCCAAAATGTTAATCACCGCATGCATGATTCTGGGAGAGTGACAATATTTACACATACCAAAAAAAAGACATTTTACCAGTTACCAAGAGCCAGTGTGACCCATTATTCCTAGGGCATGTCTTCTTCTAGAAGAGGTGACAGTTTCCTTGGTCCTGCCAACGTTATTTCCAAGTGGATCTTCCCCCCAAAAGTTAAATGATCCAGGGTGAAAGTCAAGACATGCAGTAGCGTTTGGCCCAGCAACTCCGGAAGGTCGATGAAAACTGCAGTGACTCTGACATTCCATCTCACTGCGCATCCACCCTGTGGCAGGAGAGGGTCCCATTCCTGTGCAGTCACTCTGGGGCTGAGTAACACTGCCGGATTAGAGGTTTAACAGACCACTCGCCGGGCAGGTTAGCAATGGGATATGGAAATTACATCCCATGTAAAAAGATGTCTTGAACCCAGAGGCACGTGTGTCTGTTTGTGTGGAAGCTACTGTAAAAGGGGAACCTCCCTTCACTGTCAATGTCAATACAATAAAAGCTAGATTAAACTGGTGCAAATTCAAATACACCATCACTGAATTGCTAAAAATGTTTCAAATACTTGATATGAATTTCATAGTCCAAAGACTCGAAAAGGATAATTACCACATCTCTCACCTGCCTGAGCTGAGCAATTTTAAGCACCCTTTGTAATTATACCTGTCTGGGTGGGGGAGCAGGTGGGAGGGTATGAGCAGGAGGTGCCAAAAAAGAAAAGAAGTCTTGATATTATACAAGTGTTTTCTTCCTCAAGTTTTCCACAAGTTTATATTCTCTTCACCCTTATATAGTGTGAGCTACAGAGCAGCTGGCTGTCCTGAAGTTGCTTCCAGAGACTAAGTTCAAGGTTTTGTCATGTCTATACCCAATGACCAGCTGAAATGGTGTATTTTGCAGATAAAAAGTTCCTGAGGCTTCCTTTTTCAGTTCATCTTCCAAATTTTATATTGCCTATAAGAAACCTGAAAAAAAAAAAAAAACAAGAAGAATTAAACAAATTCAGGGATTTGTTGCTGGGGGAAAAGGGGACAACCTTTGAAATGAAATCACTTGCCTATTTAAAAAAGGAACTAATTTTAAAAAAAAACAAAAACAGAAACTCCTGGAAGTTGCTGATTTTTCCTGAGCTTAAAAGAAGCCACTACAATTTAAAGGCGGTGGTTACAATACACTAAAACATTCTAATAAAAATATAAAATTCAGCCAATTAACCAGGTATTTTGGCTATAGTAAGACATAAAATATTGGTAAATTTGGGGGGGGGGCCTTGTTTTTAACTCACATAGGATTTTTTTCCTATTTAATGAGGGATTGGACTAGTAAGTTTTTATGATCCTTCTACTGCCAAAAAATGTCACAAACTCTTTTGTGTTTCTCATGTATCAGCAGGCGGAGGGTCAGCGAGGCCAGGAGCAGGCCCAAAGGAGTGAGAGCTGCTCTGTTTGGTCACCACAGCGCAGTGCGGCCGTGCTCAACAGGTAGAAGCACCTACACGCACACCAGCAGATTTCCACACGCGGCCTCAGTGACTTACCTAATTTCAACAGATCTAAGCATAAGAATGAAAATTTTGATATTCTATTAGGTTGAGGCTTCTGCTCCAAAGCCCACAGGGCAGGTTGGAGCCCTTGCCCACCACCTCTGAAAGCATCCTGAGAGATGGGTCACCAAATGCTTTTAACTTTCATCTCAACTTCAGAGGCGTTTACACACTTACCTGTACATCCTTTTTGGAAGAAAGAGTTAAACAGCATTCCAAATAAAAACCTCTCTCTAAGTGATTGAGGGTTCTGTGAAGTAGCACTTTTTAAACTATGGTAACAATACATAATAATAATAAAAGTTTTGAATTAGCTTGACCTTGGCTATAACACAATCAAAACCATAAAAAAGAAGTGCTTAAAAACAAAGGAAGGAACCCTGTGGTTTTCTGGATTGAGACTAGACACAACTCTGGGTAGCCTCTCCGCTCGGCTTTTTCCCTTCCCCTCTTTGCCGCTTGAGGCTCACTGGAGCCACCCAGTGGACTCCCCGAGCACTGCTTCAGCACCAGGGAAGGCCCAGTAGGCTCAGTGCTACCAGTTAACGTCTCAAGTACCGTGACATCTTCCTACCTTCTCCGTTCTGAGCCTTACTACCTGCCTGAAGCTTTACATGTATTACTTCTTTTCATGCTCACAACAGACCAGGACATAGAAGCTTCTGCATCCATCCAACAGGTGGGAACAGAGAAGCTTAAAGTTAGGTTAACAATTTGCTCAATCACAAAGCTAGCACTTGAGCTGGGATCTGAATTCTTCCTCTGACTCCATGCACAAATCTTCATGACTCAGACTAGGTAGCCCATGAGCTTGCTGCTGCATCTGCGTAATAATCTGAACCCAAGCCGCTAAATAAACAAGCAACACATCCTACAGTAGACAGCTGCTATTCACAAAGCCATGGCTTGATTCCAAGTAAATGGCTTGAGATAATTTCCTGCTCACCTTCTAGCACATCTTGGATTTCAACTGAGACATCTTTCAAGCAGTTGTACAGATTCTGGACTGTGGCATTGCTCTGCTCCTTTTCTTGCCACTTCTGCAGCATCTTAAATGTACTAATCGTATCGCTTTCTTTCTTCTCCCGGATAGCGTCAATAACACTGATATCCAGGTCCAGCTTGGCAATGGCGATTTTTATCCAGTCCTTCCCCAGCTTCCCAGCAAGGGTAATCAAATGAGCCTCTGTTAAAGGGGTGTTTGCTCCACCTAAAAGCAGATGAGGAATTTGGTAGGTCCCATCAACACGTCCATCGCTTATAACTACTTAAGGATGAAAATGTAATTCTCCTTCTATTAAAAAGGACACTATGTTTGTAACTGAAACGGCTTTAAAAATATAGTTAAATGCCAAAAAAATATCCCTGATTTCCAAACTATATTAAGGACAAAGAGAATTCTTCCATTAGTAACATTAAAGCAGGATATAATATTAATCGTAATTACAAATGAGATGTTCACAAAGCAGCACAGATGAAGTTGGAGTAAAAAATTCAAATACCAAAAATAATTTATGAGGCTCAGAAAGAAAAATACACATCTTTGCCTCCGTCCACCTGTCTCTCTAAATGTTAGCGAGGGATGGAGCTGCAGGCTCCGTTGCGCCATCTGCTGGCATCGGGGGAACAGCGCGCTCCTCGGAGAATTCAGGGGATGGTATTTGTGACACCCGACGATCTCCAAGAAACTCTGCCATCATCTTGGAAGGGCATATATTTGCCAGTGCAAACCAGTGGCCCCATAAAAATGTTAGCCCTATCATTAAACTAGATTTTCGACAATGACTTTGTGCTATGGAGCAGCCGAGCTGACCGGATGTAGCGTTTCGGGTAAGGATCCTCAAGGTATTACAAATACTGGAGAGGACATCAGAAGGGCGCGAGAGGTAAGAATACTTCCTGCCCCTGCCCCACCTCTTCTCTGAAGACAATAATTTATTAATAGGAGTTTAACAGCTGTATTTGGACCCTTTCCCACTGCAGTTTCCTCTCTAACTTCCTAGACTGGAGAATGGGTTTCTTAAAGGCGGCCTGCGCCCTCTAGTGGTTCCCTGACACATGGTCTATTGCTACTGGCTCTCAAAACTTCAATGAGAACTGGGGCACAAGGAAACCTATTTAAATGGAAATTCTCAATAACATCCCCAAATTCATTGTATCAGACTCATAGCCTAAATTTTAACAAGATCTCGAAGTGATTCTGTTAAGGTTAAGTGCTGACCATATTTTAGAAAGCAACACAGTAATATACTGAGTCTCAAACTATCAGGCTAGTGGCTGAGTTATCTCAAAGAATGTGCGGAAATACCTAAACAAAAAATCTTAATTTGTTTATTTAGATTCTACATTATCATCTCCAAAAAAGTTGAGAATCCTTTATCTTTCTAGGTGTATCTGATCATTAAAATTCTATTACTAGCTACCTGGTACAGGAGCTAATTTTAAATAGCCAAATAATTGCATGAGACAAGAAAAATTTGTCCTATATTTGTCCTAATTTAATACAAAATTATGTCCCACTCAGTTATAAGGTGAATAATTTTTGAGGATCTAATGCACTCCCTGGTTTGAGTATAGCTAATAACATTGCATTGTATTTTATACTTAAAATTTGCTGAAAGTAGATCTTAAGTGTTCTTGCCACTAAAATAAAGAGTAACTGTGAAGTGATGGATGTGTTCATGAACTTGATCACGAAATGCTTCACGATGTATGTGCACACCAAATCATCATGTTGTGAGCCTTAAGGATATACACTTTTATCTGTCAACTATAGCTCCACAGAACTACAAAAATTTGCATCTCAATTTAGTTAGGTTTGAAAAATAATTCCAGAGAGAAAATAAGTTCCATTGAAAAATAAATAAACACTCGCTTATTTCAGTGTTTGCTGTATGGTGGTGCACAGAAAACCACACATATGCCATACAGAGTGGAGACTGTCTTACTGTACTTTACAGAGCATTTGTCTTTTAGAGATTCATACCTTCTTACAATTAATAGTAAAAGAAATGGTATTTTGATGAAAGAGTTAATTTGGAGAGCTACATGAGGTATTTATAAATGTTTGAGACCTTGTATTATACAATTTAGTCTGGGCTTTTTAACTCAGATTTGTGAATTCTTGCTGGACTTGCATTTTCAGCTGCAAATTCCATTTTCCGGCTCCTCAGAGTACTGTTAAGTGTTTTAAGTCTCTATTATATTTTCCACAACTATTGAGCCTTAAGTCTCTGCCATTTATTGTAAAGAAATTAAGACCAGCCTGTAATAACTGAGCTGGAAAGCTCCACCAGGAAGCAGCTAAGAACTCTGAAGCCAATGAATGCACACACGCACATTCACGATTCCACTCATTCCTGCAGTGCTCACTGTCTTCTACCTTAAGGCTCTGTGCTCAGTGCTCTGGGAAATGTAAAGATGGACAGGCTATGGCCCTCCCCTTAAGGACTGTAGGGGACTGCCTCTCCTCTGCAGCTCTGCTGAGTAAAGGGGAGGAGTGGAGAACCAAGCTGGAAAAACAGGCTAGGGAAGGCCAAGGAGCCCCCTGCTCCAGGCCTGAGGAGCTGGGACACGGGCCATGCATAGCTGGGATGTGGCTCTGCCATGAGAGATCCAAGAGTGTGTGTGTTGGATGACGGAGACGGAGGAGACCAGGGAAATAATGTACAGCCACTGATGACACTGTTACAAACCTGAAGCGTCAACCTGCTTCATCCTTTTCTCATAGGCCTCCTCTTCAGGCAGGGCGCTATTCATTTTACGTCGCCTGTTACCTTAAAAAAAAAAATCAACAAATTGGCTTTCCATTATGTTTATTATTTTTGACCCACCTTCAATCTGGATTTTTAAAAAATATCATCATTCTGTTAGAAACCAACAAAAATGGATTCTAAGGTTGTTTAAACAATTAAGAGTCACAGAGCATGTAACGGATCCTTAACATGACCACCTCTGCGCAGTGAATGAACACCCCAGCGAATGGAAGCAACAGAAAAGTGGGTAAAACTCGCTTAATGCCTAGTTACTGGCACTTACCTCTGGTGCTGCTTTTTGAAATGTTCTGACTCTTGTCATCTTGAACCCAGTCACCTGTGCAAGTGTAAGAAGCATCACTTAGAAAAAGTGGTACGAAGCCAGAATGAAAGCAATCTATTTGCGAAAGTGCGTGAAGCTCTGGGGTCTTGGCAATCTCTCTGAAGTTCACACCTGAGTTTGGGGTTTAACTTGCTACATACACAAATGCACTGCACTTGAAATTCTGACATAAATAACGAGTGTTTCTTCCAACAGGCCTCGCAGGGCAAGTGTGTCCCAAACTCAAGCTGTGTGAGCACCACCATCCTCACTTCTGCCACACCCAAGTGCCAAGTGAAACAGGATTTGCACAGTATTTCTTTAAATCTAGAACTACTGTAAATAGAACACTGCCATCACTTGCCATGTGGGAAAGGAAGCCGTAAAAAAACCTGCTTATTTTAAATGTTAGTTGCATGCACCCCACCAAAACAGTCTCAGACATTTGCATTCTGTCCTTTGGAGGGCGCTGTCCCTGAGGCTTGTCCTGGATGCTGCACTGTGAGCCGCCACTGCTGTCGTTGAGTGAAACCAGCTCCTGCCCCCTGAGACATCACGTCTCACGCAGGCCTTCTCTGGGTCCCTTTACTGCAGATGCAAAGTATTAAAGAAGTTCTTAAAAAATCCGACATAATGAGAGGTCTGATGAAGTGGTCTTTAAAACCACTAGGAGACATGCTGTTAGTCCAGAAGAACATCTGTTTTCAAGTTGCTCCAAGTTAAATACCTCTGCTACTACAGCATTTGTAGTGATTAACAAGTAACATCTTTCAGGTTCATTTATTAATATCCGAACTGAGAAAAACAATACAACCCCAACACAGAGTCCCGTCCAGACTCTTTCCAGGTAAGTAATTTTAGCTTGCATGAGAGGGCCAGCATATGGGTATAATGCTGAGAATAAGAAATCAACCACACCTGCTAGAAAAGGCTCATGCTTAAGCCAGGACCGAGAACTCCAAAACAATCAGATCACGTTTCGTTTCTGGAGTATAAAAAACATGGAATATACATCCACATACAACCCAATGGATACACAAGAAACGAGCTGAAAAAGGATTCAGATGTTGTTCGATGACACAGAGATTTCTCGAACATCCAACAGACCCTGGATGTAGTTACACATGTACAGCTGATGGCACTGGCCACTTACACTGCTCTTCAGAAAGGTGCTGTAGCCGGCAGCCAACTAATACTGGGAAACGGTTAAGGTATCAGAATCCAAACTGCAATTGAGGCAAAGGTACCTTCTATTACAAGCATGCAGCGCTGGCAAGCAGGACCTCAGTGCCATTTGCAGATAAGGAGGCTACAGCCACAGGCGGGTGAGAGACTGGCCCACAACCCCCCAGGGAGCTGGTTAAGTCAAGAGCTGGAACAGGGACCACATGACCTCACTCCCAGCCCACTGCTCCTGCTGCTACCTTTTCGCTCCAGAATGTGATCACTACTCACGTATCTGTTGTTCTGAAGACTCCCCTCAGGCAGAATTGGAGGTCAAGCTCCTACCTGCCTAAGGAGGAGGCAGGGACAGCTATCTGGTGTCCCCTGCTCTCTAGAGGGGTCCCCAGAGCAGGAGAGGACGGTAAAGAGGAGATTGTGAGAGGGCTTCCCAGCACCAAAATACCGAACGGGGGAATGCAGTCCTACGGCTGACCCACAACCGCAGAGAGCAGGAGCTATCAGTTGAAGACCAAAGAGGCAACGTCAGCAAATGAGACACGTGATCAGTCAAAAATGCAGATCTACATCCAGGTCACAGAAGACACTTTGTCACAACACCCCTGATTCACATTAAAATATCTGAGATCCAAACCTCAGTGGTAAGAAGAAAGCCCAACCCTACTGGCCACGCCTGCCCACAGTCTAAAGCCTCCTCAGCCTCGCTGAGCCGCCCTCGGATCTCTGGGGACCTGGCTGGACGCGGGTGCCTGAGACCTATACTTCTCCGGGAGCTGAGGCCTTTCTCTTCATCAGATTTTTAAATATTATGATGATGAGTCAATTACTCTATTTTCTTTCCCACCCCCACTACCTCACAAAACAGTTTTCATGTAAGATACAAAACACTACAGCCCTGGGCTGTGTGGCTCAGTTGGTTGGAGCACTGACCCATAACCGAAGGGTTGTGGGTTCGATTCCCAGTCAGGGCACATACCTAGGTTGCAGGTTCATTTCCTGTCCGGGCTTGTACAAACCCCAGTCCAGGTGAGAAAGGGAGACAACCAATCGATGCTTCTCTCTCACATCGATGTTGCATCTCTCTGCCTTCCTCTCTCTCTAAAAGCACTGGAAAAAAGTCCTTCAGCGAGGATTAAAAAAATTTTAATGAAAGATACGAAACACTTACATTCTCTTAGTTTCGCTTTCCATACAATCTCATCGGAATCCACTTCGACCAACAGTAATTTAAACTCCGTGGGTTGCTCCAAATAAACTTCAATATAACTCTTCAGTTTTAAAAGTGAACCATCCATGAATTCAATTTCCTTTAAAAAATAAGTGATTTTTGTAAATGGAGAAGTTGTGCTCATTAATTGACAACATGAAACGCCAAAGAACAAAATGACAATTGCACGCACGGGTTAACGCCTGCCTGAACGCTGACACCTTGACCATGGAAATCCCACCCTCTTATTATTACACACCCTCCTGTCGTCCTGCTCTAGCCCCCCTTACCCTGACCGCCTTTTCTGCTTTGTTTGTCCAAAGCTGAACTTTCCCCCGCCTTTTCCCGATTTCAGGCTTCATGTTCCCAAACTAGAATGTATGCTCGCCCATCGCCGCCCTTTCCTAAGACCTTTCAAATGTCCCTGCCACCTTTTGCTGAGGTCATTCTACAATCAAGAGACCCACCATTTACAGACTATGCCGACTGTTTTATCTACGCTCCCTCCCTCACTGAACACCACCTAACCCTGTTTTTGCTCTGTTGTGGATACAGAATCTCAGGGAAGCAAATTATCGCAACGACTTGCCCCCCTGCACATCCACGAAGTGGCGGGACTTTATGTGAATCCGCACCGCTGACTCCCAAGTGTGGCCTCTCTACCACCGCACACACTGCCTCCGCCTGCACCTCCCTGTCCCTCCCAGGCCGGCCAGCAGGCCTGGGGGAGAGGCGCGCTCTCTCCAAAGCACAGGCGGACGGCATCTCCCTGCACTTCGAAGATATGATGCTCTTTACAAGATGAAGGTTGAGGCAACGGTCGGCGCTGATTTTCCAACAGCACTTGTTCACTTCGTGACTCTGTGTCGCGTTTTGGAAATTCTCACAGTATTTCGGACTCTCCCATTATCATCTATTTGGTACAGTGAGCTGTGATTGGTGATCTTTATGTTACTATTGTAATTGTTTAGAGGTGTCACAAACTTAATTGATAAATGTAGCATGTTCTGGCTGCTGAACCAACCAGCCACCCTCCTGTATTTCTCCTCCCCCCAGGCATCCCTATTCCCGGAGACACAACCATACTAAAAATAGACCAATTAAAAACCTGACAATGATGCCGGCTGCTATGGCTCAGTGGACAGAGTCCTGGCCTGCAAACCAAAATGCTGGCACTTTGATTCCTGGTCAGGGCACATGCCTGCCTTGTGGGCCAGGCCCCCGTTTGGGGGCCTGGGAGGGGCAAGCAATTGATGTTTCTTTCCCTCTCTTTCTCCTTCCCTTCCCCTCTCTCTAAAAATAAATAAATAAATAAAATCTTTTTCTAAATGGAAAAACATAAAAAAATAATATAACCCTGACAATGACCATGTAGTGTTCAAGGAAGGTCACACATCTCTTACTTTAAATCAAAAGCTGAAAACATTACACTTAGAGAGAATGTCACGTCAAAAGTTGCCGCAGGCCGAAAACTATGCTTGTTGTGCCACTCAGCCAAGTTGGGAATGCACAGGAAAAGCTCCTGATGGAAATTAAAGATGCTACTCTAGTGAACACATACATAGTAAGAATGAAACAGCCTCACTGCTGATACAGAGAAAGTTTAACTGGTCTAGACAGAAGATTAAAAACCAGCTGCAACATTTCCTTAAACCAAAGCCTAAACCAGAGGAAGGCCCTGACTCTCTTCTATTCTACAAAGGCTGAGAGAAGGGAGGAAGCTGCAGAGAAAAGTCTGAAGCTGGCAGAGGTTGATGGTTCATGAGGTGTAAGGGAAGAAGCCATCTCCATAACATGAAAGCTCAAAGTGAAGCAGCAAGTGCTGATGTGGAAGCTGCTGCAAGTTATCCAAAAGACCTAGCTGAGACAATAAATGGAGGTGGCTACACTGAACAGGTTTTCAATGCAGACAAAACAGCCTTACGTTGCAGGATAATGCCATCTAGGACTTTCACAGCTAGAGAGGAGTCAATGCCTGGCTTCAAAGCTTCAAAGGACAGGCTGACTCTCTTGCTACAGGCTAATGCAGCTGTGAGTTGAAGTTGAAGCCAATGCTCAGTACCATTCCAAATATCCTAGGGCCCTTAAGAGTTATGCTAAATCTACTTTATCCTTCACAGGAATGGAATAACAAAGCCTGTAAGACAGCACATGTTTATGATATGATTTACTGAATATTTTAAGCCCACTGTTGAGGCCTACTGCTGGGGGGGGGGGAAGATTCCCTTCAAAATATTACCGCTCATTGACAATGCACCGAGTCACCCAAGAGCTTTCATGGAGATGCACAATGAGATGAATGTTGTTTCCATGCCTGCGAACACAACGCCCATTCTACAGCCCATGGATCAAGGAGTGATTTTGACCCTCAAGTCTTATTATTTAGGAAATATGTTATCATAAGGACATAGCTGCCATAGATAGCGAGTCCTCTGAAGGATATGGGCAAACTAAACTGAAAACCTTTGGGAAAGAATTCAGCATTCTAGAGGCCATCGAGAGCATTCATGACCATGGGAAGAGGTCAAAACATCAAGATTAACAGGAGTTTGGAAGAAGTTGATTCTGACCCTCCTTGATGACTATGAGGAGTTCAAGACTTCAGTGGAGGAAGTAACTAAAGCTATGGGGAGAAAGAGCCAGAGAACTAGAATTAAAAGTAGAACCCGAACGTGTGATTGAATTGCTGCAATCTCATGGTGAAACTTTAACAAACGAGGAGGTGGGTAGGCAAAGAAAGTGGTTTGTTGAGATGGAATCTACTACTCCTGGTGAAGATGCTGCTAAGATGGTCAGAACGACAGCAAAGGATTTAGAACGTTACATAAACTTAGCTGGGAAAGCAGCAGTAAGGTTTGAGAGGACGGACCCCAAATCTGAAACAAGTTCTACTGTGGGTAAAACGCCATCAAACAGTGCACACTACAGAGAAAGCTTTCATGAAAGGAAGAGTCAATCTATGTGGCAAACCTCACTGTCGTTTTATTTTTAAAAACTGCCACAAGCACCCTAACCTTCAGCACCCACCACCCTGATCTCTCAGCAGCCATCAACCTGAGGCGAGACCCTCCACCAGCAAAAATATTTCGACTCACTGATGGTTAACAATTTTTTAGCAAGGAAGTACTTTTTAATTAAGTATGTATGTGGCTTTTTAGACATAATGCTACCGCACACTTAATACTGACTACAGCGTAGTATAAACGTAACTCTTACACGCACTGGCAAACCAAGAACATGCAGCCCACTTGGCTGCGATGCTCACTCTATGGTGCTGGTCTGAACATGACCCACAACCCGCCCTGGGTCTGCCTGTGTGTCACTAGCCTTCCCTGGGCCCTGCCATCATAAACCAATGGCCTTAACTGGTCCCTCTCCCTTTCCCTTCCAAATCACTAGCATTATCCTCACAACTTTCAAAGGGTCCCCAGGGCCTATGAAGCCCAGGTAACGCCCCCCTGGGTCCCCACTCTTCCCCGTGCCCAGAGCCTGGCCGCACATTCCTGTCACCTCACTTAGCACTGCCGTTCCCTCCCCCAGTGACTCCCTCCCCCTCCAAACCCAGAACAATGTCACCATGTGGGCAACCTTCCTGAATACCCACTGCACTTTGGACCGGTCCACTTCGATGGAAACACCGAGTTATGGGGAAGCATTTTACAGGAAGTGGCATTTCTCCCTCTGCACTGGCATCTTTGGAGAGAAAACCTCATGACTTACTGTTTGGGTTTTTTTTTTTATCTCAGGCCTACTTGTTAACGGACACTTTTGATAAATGTCAGTTAAACAAATCATTAATGGTATAAAATTGATAAGAACACCTTAGACTTACACAGAGTTTTACAAACTTCAGAGTGCCCCCAAACCACTTATCTGATCCTCTGAGCAACCCTGGGAGATTATCCCCACTTCAAATGCCCAAAATTTGGTTAAGAGAGCGCATACAATGCGTGACAGGACCAGACTGGTGAAGTCCCCCAGCCACCACCATCTTTGTAAGAGAAAACTTGGGACCATCTGGGTCTCTTTCTGGGCAGATTCACATAGTCACTATCTATTATTCCCTCTCAGTGCTTCTTAACCACAGGAGCACATTCGAGTCACCTTGTAAGCTTCACCAAGCCTGGGCCCCTCCCAGAGCAATGAAGTCTGTGTCTCTGGAGCTAAGACCCAGGCTGAGACGTCCTCAAAGCCCCTCAGGGAATTCCACTGTGCAGCAAAGGCCAAGAATCATTGTCCTGAGCAAACCCTTCGAATGGAATCCCACCTCCTCAAGGCTGCAGTTTGCTTCTTGTGATTGTGTTGATGTTCCACCTGCTACAGCTTGATCAGCTTGGAAGGGCTGAGAATCAATCTCAGAATCAGTGATAAGTCCCTGGTATTATCGCTGGAGCCAAGAGCATCTGGGGCTCCGGGCTACACTCTCCTGCCGCCCAGGGGTGTGACTGGATCACCTGCCTGCTTCACACATTAGCTGCCACGGCAGCACTGCTGTAAGGCTCAAATGACACTGGGTACAAAGAGACCCTTTGAAACAGAACAAGACAGTCTGCGTTCAAAAGTTACGGACGACTGACAAACCTGATTGCTTCACAGGCACTGGGCGCCAGTAACACGATAAAATAATGTGACACAGACCATTACAATTAGCCCTCTCTCTTGCTTCCTATTTCACTATAACAGAATCAAAAGATGTTGTCAACTTTTTGTATACAACAAAAGAAACTGAAAGAGGTGTACAAAAGGAAGTGCCACACAGATGTCTAGGCTAGTGAAGCTACGGTACGCATTCGGAGCACATAATAAAGATAAGTTTTAAAAATAACTTAGTCATTTATGAGAAAATGAAATCACTTACGAATGCAACTGTGTGTACAATAAAGTTTAAATCTAAGTGACACTATGTCCCCATAACTATCTTCCAAATGCCTGCCAGGAAGAAAAGCCCCAAACCCCTTGTTAGCCATTCCTGTCCATTAACCTTTGATGCCCTGTAACTTAAAATTAAACTTGAGTTTTTTTATTCCTTTGACATTAACACTATATGAAGCATTTAATAAAACATTCAGCCCTGGCTGGTGTAGCTCAGTGGATTGAGCACGGGCCTGTGAAGCAAAGGGTCGCAGGTTTGATTCCCAGTCAGGGTACATGCCTGGGTTGCAGGCCAGGTCCCCAGTAGGGGACACATGAGAGGCAACCACACATTGATGTTTCTCTCCCACTCTTTCTCCTTCCCTTTCCCTCTCTCTAAAAATAAATAAATAAAATACATTTTAAAAAAACATTCAAGAAAACGTAAAACCTTTTAAAAGGGAAATGATGGACTGATCTACCTTTCCAACGGTTGAAGACTAACTGTTAAATTCAAGAGCATCTTTGGAACGAGCTACAAGATGAGCAAAACAACTGTTTCCGTATAAACGAGAAATTAAAAATGAGAACAAAATGGATCCTTTTGAGATCTTCGAAAGACCACAGCTAAGAGACACACATCCCCGCCGACACTGCAGGGGAGGTTTTCAGATTACAGACCTCCGGGGTGATGTCGGCCTCGGGTTCGCTCATCAGTCGGTACTTCTTCCCACTCTGCAATGGCTTCTGGCAAACGGGAGGCTTGTCGATCTTCATGAACTTCTTAGCGGACTTCTTTACAGATGTGAAAATATCCTGCGGATGGAGACAGGCTTGGTTTAGACCTGCACCAGCAGCCACGGTAAGAAACAGAGACCGAGCCGTGCAGGGCCAGGCCGCACGGTCTTCATCCCCTCCCACGCAGTGGCAGCGCAGGCTGGCTCACTCCGGCTGGGCTCCCGAGGAAATGCCCGAGGCCCGGGTGCCCGGAGGTGCACTGTAGCCTCCCAGGTCTCCACACATCTTCCGAAAAAACCCTGCGGCCAAAAGCAACACAAACAGCCTGTGGGGCACCAACCGCTTGCTTCGGAAGGATGTGAGAAAACTAAGTTAGCGCCAGCATTATACATTTGCCGTAATTGCATGCCCACTGTGGGGACAGAAGGCAACTATTCTACTGAATTCAGTTCCAGTGTACTCAGTTTGCTTCTGCCCAGCACTTCGTCTCCATCCTTAGGTTCACAGCCACCCCTCTGACGTGGCTCCAGAGGGAACACGGACTTTGCAGGAACTGTGCGAATGGCCCAAAGAGGCTGAAGTGGCCTCTGGCCCAGATTCTCTTAGAAAAGTGGCTGCACAGCTGGCATGAAATGTACGTTTCCTGAAGGCAAAGTCCAAGAAAATCTTTTCCTGCACAGGGAAAAAAAATCAGCCCAAGAAGAGGAGTGTCAGCATCAAACACCCCCCTGGAAGGACAGGCTGCCTTCTCTGGACTGCGCTCCCTCCCTCCCGGCCTCCCGCCCACCTCACGCTCCTGCCCCAGCTTCCCGAAAGCAGGGGTGATGATGCCCTTTTAATGAACTAACAGCACTCATTTTTAAAATATAGAGAGTATATACTCTCTATACTCTAATACTAATTTATATACTATAAATTAGTATTTAATACTAATATTAAATAGTATTATTTAATACTATTATTAAATAATAGTATTTACTCCAGCCCTGGCTACTGTAGCTCAGTGGACTGAGCACGGGATGTGAACCGAAGGATTGCTAGTTCAATTCCCAGTCAGGGCACATGCCTGGGCTGCAAGCCAGGTCCCCAGTGAGGGCGTGTGAGAGGCAACCACACATTGATGTTTCTCTCCCTCTCTTTCTCCCTCCCTTCCCCTCTCTCTAAAAATAAATAAAATCCTTAAATAAATAAATAATAGTGTTTACTCCAAAGCTATGCTAATTATACTTTAGATGAGATTGTTTTTATACCATTTTGAAGACCAGCTTCCAAACTGAACATGTCACCTTAGTGAGATTATAGGAAACAGATTTTACCTTCTTAGGAAGAAACCGAAAACCTATTACTTACTAAAGTGTTTAAACTTTCACATATATTGATATTTCTAATGAGTATAACTTATATTTTTACAGATGAGGAAATACTACAGCCTAAAACATTGAGAGCAGACAGTTCAGTGTAAATTCTGGAACGCAAACTAGAACCCATCACTCAGCACATTCTATTATAAATCGAATGCTTATTTTCTGGTTTTTGTATTTTTAATGCTTATACTTTTAACTGACGTCAAACCCTGATCTGAAAACTGAAAGTATAAGTTTGAGTCACTGTCTCCTCCTTCCGCTTTGCTTATTTGTTCTCCACTCACCACCACGGCATTATTACCAGTGAGCCGACAGCGGCTGGAAAGTACAAAGGAGGCGCGATTACCTCTGAGTCAGTAACTCTTTCAGACTATTCTACCTGATGTAGGAATTCAGAAAAGGGGCTACGTATCACAGCCTTGTTCTACATTCTGGAAAACTGAACCACTGTGAATATTCAAACCCCCTCCTCTTCCCTGAAGAAAAATAGGTGATTTATGGATCTTCACTGTTATAAAATCCGAATGCTGAACCCATGAACTATACGTCAATTTTTACCCAAAACATTGCTCTGAAAGAAATGAATTAACCTAGGAGGCCCATCTTATCTCAGGATCTTCAGGCCAAGGAGAAACTGCAAGTCGCCCTATATTTGACCCAAAGACCTCAAAAGTCTCCCCAGTATATTCTGGAACAGGTGCGTCTCACACTAAAATATGCACGAATCCCCCAGGATTCCTGCCAGGTGCAGACTTGGATTCTGTAGGGCTGGGATGGGGCTGAGAGTGCACTAAAGTTTTTACAAGCTCCCTGCCGATGCCAAAGATCCTGGTCCCCCAGTGCCCAGGCCCCATTCTGAGTAGCGGTGCTATAGAAAATCGCCGGGCTTGGCCTTCCACCAGGCAGCCCTCTCCAAGGCCAGCCCTGCTTGCCTGGGCCAACCCCACCTCTGCAGAGCTATCTCCCCATCTGAGGTCTTCTTGATGTCTTTGCACATACAAACAACCACACTCCGTGGATCTGAGGACTCGGGGCCCACCTAGCACTGAGGACCTCACCCCTGCAGGTAAGTGGCAAATCAGACCCAAGCTGGGGGTACTGAACAGAGACGAGACCCGCACCTAAATGTGGCACCATGTTTGAACACAAAGTAATCAACAGTTGTGATTCATGCTTATTGGCTTTACCTGGACGAAGGAGTTGTTATTGGTTACTACGTACACGCGAAAAGACAAGGATGGATTCTGGTCGACGACTTTGTACAGAATCACAGCCCCGTGGTGGAATAACGTTCCTTCACTTTGAATGACAGGTCCCACGGGAGACAGAGAGCTCACGTGCCACTTGACATGGCTTGCAGAATGGTCCACAGTACATTCCAATGAGGCCCCGGAACTCTGAACATGTAAGACTTTGAACATCATATTGGCATCATGGTCTGTAAACACATGAAGGTAAATTAGTGTGGCAGGTGTCACAGGGGTGGTGCACACACACGTGCACACAGTCATTACAATTTCAGCAAACAAGTACTTACGACCCAGGCAGAGGAAATGTGGAAACTCAATGGAGGTAAGAGCAGCTGGGTCACACTTCACATCAAACAAGGGTCCCCCGACAACCCAGGGCTTAACCACCAGGTCTGCGTACGTGCTCCAGGACAAAACGCAATACTTTATGTCGACCTTTCTGTTAACCTCGAATATCAGACCAGTTTCTGTGCACTCGTAAGTCCCCTCCGAGTCCAGCTTCAGTCTGCATTGGACAGATACGAACACCTGTTCAGTCCTAATGTTCAGCTAGGAGAGGACTTCCTAAAATCATTTATGTTTCTAATTTCATTCAAAAGCATTCAGGACACTCTATAACATTTTGAAGAAGCGTCGTTATCAAAGAAACCAATCCAAGTAATTACATGAAATGTGTGAAATGAGTTATGCTGTCTTGTTGTCTCTCCTAACTGGAGTTATATTCATGCAGAAAATTAAGTTAGTGATGATGATAAGCCTACTGTAGTCACAATTACTTACAAAAACTGTCCTTTAGAAAGAAGTCTGGGCGTCACTTGTTCATTGTGTTTCTGGAGAAAAAGTACATATGTAATATATAAGTGACACATACATAAATGTTTTCTTAAATATAGCAAGTTAGAGAATCATATTTTATAATTATAAGATACTTACATTTTCAGCATTACAGTGTTCACAGTGAGGTTCGATTTTAAGGAATTCTAAATAACAGAGAAAAGGTTTACTTTATATCAGTGTGATTGCCATTCTAGAAAACTTTAAAATAAATACATATGATATACCCAGATTATAAAACCCAAAGGCATCTGCCCTTCAGCAACAATGATATTTAAAAGGAAGTTCTGGAAAACCGAAGTCCATACCTGAATTTATATGACATGTGGGCAGTTCTTTACTCTCCCATTCTTCAGCTGTTAAAGACACCATTGCACACATATTGGCACAAGGCAATCACAGGGTAAATCACCTGCTACTTAAACACATACCTTCAGCTTCGCCACCAATGGGAACTTTACACTTGGATTTAAACATCTCTGTGAGTCCATTCAAAAGCACATGGCACATTAGCATATCTGTGAATCGCACTGGAGGTCTAATGCATGAAAATAAGTTTGAATGTGACTCAAACTTCAACCCACTCCATTTTGGCCCATAATTTTTTAACTGATGTTTGAATACAGCAGCCATGGCTCTCCTCATCCTTCAACCTGACCCCCCGGTCCTCCTCTAACAGTGCAGCAGGGAGCAGAAGGTGAATCAGACAAAACAGGAGGGCGAGCACAATGCCTTGCTCTTACCCTGGCAGGAGGCGCCCTTGGCGGAAGACTCTCCCAATTCCCCATCTGCGGAGATAAGAAGGGTTTAAGGCACAGGTGCCCTTGAACGATCTGGCACTAGTTACTCCTCACCCAAGCCTGCTTCTCAGGTGGTGCACTTCGGAGTCAGGAACTAAGCTAGAGTCATCCCCAAGATAAGGCTTGGCTGGCACCAGCTCTCCAGGCCATTACAGAGTTAGAGATTAGCTTGTCACTAGAGGGGGAATGACATCTGATTTCAGGCATCAACTGAAATCTGAGGTGAGATACAGTTTGTAGGAGACTCTGACTCGGCATGTAGACTCCTCCCATGGGGCTTGAGGCCCAACCGGATCCAGCCCACCCTCCCCCTAACCACAGGGATGGCCCTCCACTCACTCCGGCCATTTCTCCACACCAAAGCACACGCCTGACTCTGGACCTTGGCGCTGTCCACCTCCTCCCTCAAATATCATGTTGCTCACCCCCTCACATCTCTGAGGTCTCTGCTCAAGTGTCGCCTTATCTGAGAGGCTTTCCCGCTGGCACCCCGGAAACAGGGCCTGGCTGATGGGCTCACTCTTCCCCCTTTGTTTTCCTTCAGCGCCCCCCCCCCCACGCTGGCACTCTACGTTTTAGCATTTCTGCTTCCTGGCTGTCTCCCCACTGGAATGCACGCTTTCTGAGGACTGTATCGCTAGGGCCTGGTAGGTGCTCAATGACTGTTTTCTGAATGGCCAGAAAAACATAATCCAGAAAGTATACTATCAGTGGGAACAGGGCTGCATTTTCCTGGTATCTACACTGGCCTCTGGTACATGACCTTGGGCTCTCTAGTTCTGTGCCTACGCCTCCCTGTGCCTCACTTATTCCTCATCTGTTAAACGGGGATTAAAACAGCACCACCCCCACAAAGTCAGGAATGTTACTCACAGGCAGGGACTGCGCCTGGCACTCTGCAAGCCCTCGGTGTGGGTTACCATTATTAACTACTTTTTGCTTTGGTGATGGGTAGGAATCACTGAAAAACTCAAGAATTCTAAAGCAGACAACAAGCTTATCACCTGGGGTCAAATGCTTGGTTTTACACTTTAAAGATCTGAGCAACCTTTGGAGGGTTACCCTAGGGTACAGGTGGCAAACACTAGGCTCACAGGCTGAATCCAGCCCTCCGCCTTGTTTTATCCAGCCCTGCACCTTGCTTCTACCTGGCAGCAGTGCCCAGCTCTCTCTCAACTGTTAATGAGTAGTTACATTGATACAGTCCTGAAATTACATTCGGCCCTTTGAAAGCAACCTTGAGGCTGATGTGACCCCCAGTGAAAATGAGTCTGACACCCCTGCCCTAGGGGTAGCACAGACACTCAACATGTGGGTAAGGTCCTATGCCCTCTGCCACCAGTGCCCAGAAGGTGCAGTCCCTCCCCCAGGGCGGAGCTCCAGCCCCGTCACACCAGCTGCCTGATGTCTGGACCAGCAGAGCAGTTGGGGTCCCCGGAGCAGAGTTGCAGGAGAGACCCAACTTCAATCATGGCAATACCATGAATGGCAAAGGGGGACTGAAAGTATCCAGATCCTGGACTCAGAATACCATAGATGAAAAGCCCCTGAAATACTGCCCCCCACACCCACCAACTAAATTTCCTCAGCCACTGTCTTTAAAGGATCATTAAATTCTAAATTATTTAATGCCATGACATCTACACTGTATTTTATCCCCAGCCCAGGTTTCCCCACCTCGCTGTTTGCCTTGGGAGCAGAAACAGGAAAAGAGGTTAGAAAATCCTAAGCAGCAGGCGAACACAGTCCTGAACCAGGTCTTCCCAGCCAGAGCAGAGAAACTGATGCGATTTTCCCCAACCTGTAGACCACAGCTTCTCTTCAACCTACCTGACTCAGAGGATCTCAGGGCTCAGGCTTGCGAGTAGGGTCACATCCAATCACAAGGAGGATGGGTGGGCTGCAAACCCAGCCAGCCCACACAGAGGCAAGCATCCCGGGGGTGGCCCCCCTCCCCCTCATCTGACCAGTGTGGAGAATAACAGGCCTTTTCACAAATACAGTAACCCTGGGGGGGGGGGGGGGCAGGGCCCTTTGCACAAACCTGGGGCACTAAGAACAAGCATCCTCTGCCCACAGATGTCAGAGCACTTTCTCTGCCAAAGGACACTGAGGCGTCTGACCCAGCCAAAGGGCCAAGGCCAGCTGGTCCCCACCCTACACATGCCCTGACCCCAGCCTGCCACCCAATTCTGAGCCTATCTGGAGCTTTGCTGACTCCGAATGCCTTCCACCTGGGTTGCCTGCCCTGGCCCAGACCTGGCTTCCAGACTGTAGAGGTCCTGCCTCTGGACTCGGTCCCCAGGGCCTTTTACCCAGTAAAAGGTAAAAGGCCTTCTACCTTTTAGCCAGAGACAACAAAGACGTGATCCCAATATGCGGCTTTCTACTTTAATTTCTCCCCTGATCCAATCTATAGAGGCTGGACTTTCGATTGCAGTTTGAAGGGTGAAATAATCCATGAATGTACACAGAGGACTGGGAGTGGGAGGGCTAGTTCACTCGTTCTGGGGGAGTTAGAACGCAGCACCTACCCCAAGAGGGTGATACAGAGATACCGGGTTTTGCCATGTATGACTGTGCTCCCAGGTATAATGTGCACCCACAGTTTTGACCCAAACTTTCAGAAAAAAATCTTAAGTTTTAATTTTTTAGTTCAATTTTTTGTTTATTTAGATACTTGTTTTTTGTATTATAAAGGAATTTTAGCATTTATTTTTGAACCTATTATAGTACAAGAAATTTTATGTAACAAGTAATTATGAGAACAGAGAAATTTTTGTTAGTACTACCCACGTATAATGCGCATCCTTACCTTTCCCTCAAAAATTTGGGTGAAAAAGTGCGCATTATACCCAGCAAAATACGGTAATTAGAGGTTCTCTCAATACATAACAGGACTGCAAGGAGCTTACAACTGCCTTCAGAGACTCCCACTGGGAAACTGCAGAGCAAATTAAACACAGGAAGACTTCTGAGTGAAGAGACTTCATTTATCTGAAGTGTTACAAAGAAGCCCTCTGACCGCCCTGCCTGGTATCTGTGTTCATGGGCAGCTCACACTCTAAGAACAGGGACAAAATCCTACAGTATAATCAAATCAGGTAAAATATAAGCTTAGTCACTTATAAAACTTTAGATGCAAACCATATTCTGTAGCTAGAATCTATGTCCTTCGACAAAGCGGTTTCGTACTCAGGCTGCTCACAGATAACCAGAACAGCAAGCCAGAACCTTCCAACCACCACTGGCAACAACACCGTCTGCAGCAAGTCGTTCGCTCCGCGATAATCTGTGAGCAGCAACCACGGAAGGAAGCCAGCTCCGCTTGCGGCCGCGCTGCATGTTGGATTTGGCCCCTCAATCTCCTCTCCCTGGGGAAACTGTAAGAGCAGAGAACCTCACCCGCAGAGACTTCGTATCAGGGCCGAGAATGCAGCCCCTGTATCTCAAGGGCAGTGAGTTCAAATTTTCAAAGTGCTTAGAAGCTGCCTACTGTTTAACTCGGTTCTGCACAGAAAGAGGCCGTCAACAAGCAACTTGCAACTTAAAAAACCCCAAAGGCTTGCCTTCTCTTTCTTCCTTTCAACAACAAAAGACAAAATTCAGAGGAAGCATATACTCACTTGTGTTTTCTGTTTCTGGCTCCTCATTATCTATGAAATAAAAAAGGATCTAAGTCAGACTCATGACCACTAAGAAAACACAGGCTCCTGGGAGAATAGGTACAATGTTTGCTTTTCACCAACGGCAACCATTTCCTGTCTTTCTTCTCGAGCTCATCCTGTTTTGCCACTTCGCTTGCCAACTCGAATTAATTCCCGTGTAAGTGCTTTTTCAGTACTTCACAAGACCGTGCTAGAAATGAACATGTCCTCAAGTAATACGTGGCGTGTGCATTACTTTAAAATAAAAATCAAGGTGTGTGTGTCTTGCTTGAATTACTGAAACAGACGCACATGCTACTCACCAGAGTCACTTTCAGCACCGCTCTCAGAACTGCTGTCGTCCCCTGAATGAAAACAGGCCAGTCAAGTACACAGCGAGGAAAAAGTAGGGGCTGCTTTAATTAGAGGTATTATAGTAGATCCAAAACTCAACTGTCTTCTTATGGTCAACTCTCAAGTCCCAGACTAGTCTGGTTCACATAAAAGGGGGCTTATTCTTTGTTGGAAATGGATAAAAGAAACATTTAAATGGGATCTTAGCTCACACTCTGCCTGCAGTCAGTTTATATGGGTGTCACCCAAGTCCCACCCGGCCCTGACCTGCCCCGACTGCTTCCCATCTTGCCCCTGCACTCGTACAAGGTTCCTGGGCACAAGTTCAATGACACAACAGTGCAGTCTCCTGGAGTATGGATGCCACTCCACTGATGCAGAGGACAAACTCAGTCCACACTGCTCAGTTACTACTGAAAAAAGTGGTCCCTAAGAATGCTCCCTTCACTCCCCCACCCCCAGTGCAGCAGCTCCTCCTCCCACTGCAATCAGACAATGAGTCTGGGCTATCTTCCCTGCGGTCCCCAAAGGCCCGCCCACCCCAGGCTCCCTCCTACCTCCCTGAGTGCCCTCCACTCGCCTCCAGGCTCCTCTCCACCTCCCACCCCCCACTACCAATGCCTGTGGCCCCACACCCCCTCCCCTTTCCACTGAGAGCCCCACCCCCAAAGCTACAACTCAGCCTCCCCTTCCCCGGGGTGGGGGGCACCCTGGGCCTCTCCTGGCTTAGCCCATAAGGCAATGGAGATCTAGAAGGGGTGACACACAAGAGGGAGGGCGTGGGGCGGAGCTGCAGGTTGTCAGGGGCAGGCGGCAGTAGTGTCTCCTTCGCCCCCACGCCTGGTGTCGTCTCTTGGAGAGGGACAGACTGTCACTCTTCCAGAACAGATGGATGAGTCCTCCCCATGCAGCCTCACCCTCCTCGGGATCAGGAGTCAATGAGCAAAGACATGGAAGACTATCAGCACTATTCTCCCATCTTCCCTCGCTACACAGAACTACACACGACCAGACCCAGGCCTGGCAATAGGTACACGGAGGAATGAAAAGATTTGAGAATCATGAGGACCATCATAAGAGCAGCTAATTGAAGCTCTTTTAGAGTGTTCACTATGTAACAGGCATTGTACATATATTTAATCATTTATGTGTAATTTACTCATTTTACATATGTATCTACATGGAGTTGTGGCAGCGCTTTGCATATATTCACGCATGCACGCTCAGAACTGCCCGATGAGACGGCTGGAGCCAGTTTGTGCAAGCCCAGGAAGTCCGGAGCGAGCACTTCCCCTCAGGCAGTCTGACCCGAGCTTCCAATTCCTGACCACGTGGTTACACTTACACGCATGCTTATCGTTACTGAGGCAGTGCCACCCCCAGGAGGTGCAGACTCGTGGGATGTGGGGGGAGAGGGCGAGCAGACGCCTGAGAGGAAGGGAGGCAGTCACTGTGCGGACGGAGGTGGGAAAGCAAGGCAATGGCCCTGTGCCCGGGGGCGGGCAGCACAGGGCGGTGGTCTCAACCTTGGCTGCACGTTGGAACCACCTGGGGAGCTCTCTAAACACACCGTGCCTGGGACTCAGTCCTTCCTCCCAGGTCCTGATTTAGCTGGTCTCGGGCGAGGCCTACACAGCAGTGTTTTTTAAGGCCCCCTGATGATGCCAATGTATGAGGATTCGATGTGTCCAATGTATGTAATGTGTGTAACCATCCCAATGTATGTAAGGCCCCTGACGATTCCAGCACGGTTGAGAGCCCTGATTCTAGAATCAACCCATCTCAGTCCCGTCCCTCTTCCCAAACTCACACCCGGGACGGATGACTGCCACTCCTTCCTCCAAGCCCGCAGAGATGCCTCCCCACGGCCTGGAAACCGGTCCCCAGACTCCGCCTGCAGGGCTCCAGGGAGACCCGTCTGTGAAGAGTGGCCAGCTGAGGGCCTGGCACACAACCGGCGCTCCTTTAGCTGTTTTCACTAATCGGTCACACTCATTCCTAAACTTCTGTGACCCCAAAGCACTAAACCCTTCCTATATCTGTGCAAGGGACGGCTCTGGAGGCAGAGCCTCTATTCTCTGGTCCCAATCATCTTACTGCTTCAGACTCTGGAAGCAGCGCTGTACACTTCCCCACTTCAGGGCCTGTGCAACCTGCGAGTCTCCTGAATTAAGGCAACTCTTCCCCGCTTCTGCCCTGTGACCCCAACTTACCACCTCCTCTGGGAAGCCCCCCAGGCTACCCCAGCCAAGTGTCTACCACCCAGCTGGGCTCACAGAGGACACTGTGCTAGGTTAGAGTGGCCAGTCTAAAAATGACCTAACTGCCTCATCAGGTAAATTCTCAGTTTCACTAAGTACAGCTTTAAAGTGATTAATTTCATGAGAATAGGTCATCATAAAACTTTAAAATTTAGTCAACTCTTTCAAATAGAAAGACAAAAGTCCCTACCTTTTACTCAGATTGTTTGCAGGGAATCAGAAAAATAAACTTTAATTTATCATGCTATGAATTGATTATTTTATAAAAATTTCACTGGGGCATTTACCAATATGAGTCATATCCCTTACCTGATTTAGAGTCCTTTGAAGTATCGGGGTTGGAGCTAGGGCAATCTAAATGTTGAGAGAGAAAGAAATGTTTAAGAATGTAAAAACAAGCATAAAATAAAACACTGTGTTGTTTTTCAGTAAAAGCCACTAAACCAACAACGGCAGAAGCACCCTCTGCTATAAATTAAATCACCTCTTTACACCCGACAGCAGCCTTGCATGTCAAACTGACGCAAACGATGCCCTACTCTCAGGGGAAAGAGAGATTTAGACCAAGAAACCTCAAGCCGAGGGAGAAGAGAAAGCCAACGAGCTTGAGATTAAGATTTACATTAGGTTGGTTGCTTGATAAAGTCTGAACTTTGTGCCAAATTAGCTGTATTGTTTCTTTGATCAGCTCAGCAGCGCCCTAAAAACATCCCTGGCAATTGCATAACTTGACACTAAAAAGAAAAAAAGCACCTGGTTTCCAGATTTGGTAACTGAAGGGCAGACAATGGGGCTTCCAGTACCAGGCAAACACAAACGGGCTACAGCCAGGACTCTGAAGCCAGCAGGACCTGGCAGCCCTGACGGTTCTCCGACAGGGAAAGACATGAAGATGCAGGTGTCACAAGAGCTTCAGCTGCAGTGGGTCTCCGTGGTCCCCAGTGTTGGTGGCTACTGGCGGGCTCTGATGCTCAGCATGGATTAGACTCCAGAGCACCTCACACTGAGCTGCCTCCGCCGAGACCCAGGTGTGAAGTGGAGAGAGTCTAGGCCAGGGTAAGTGGGCACGGGAGTGAAGCTGCTACAGATGAAGGAGAAGGGGGCTGCACCTCCAGTGTTACCTCCAGTGTTAACTAAAGCGAGAACATCTCTGTGCAGGGAAGGGACTGCTCCTTGGTCACCACGCCCTGTGCCTCTGTTTATGCCACACTCAACGAGGCTGCCCCAACGACCAGGGCCTAGCAGTCTTCTATTTCCCTTGCAGCTGGAACATCCACCCCACTGGGCTGGAGAGTGACAGAGGCTTCGTGACTCGCTGACACACTGCTCTGGGCTCGGGCAAAGGCTACTGTCCCCTCAATTCTACAAACAGTGACTTAGTGCCTCCGACTGTGTGACAGGCACTCTGCAGAATTAGGAGGAAATCCATGCCCCGGAAAACAGCTTATGGGTTACTGCAGTCGTGAGGGCAAGGAGTAGCTGTGCATTAGACAAATCACTGCAAGAAATCACGATACAAGACGAAATTAGGCCAATACTTTCCTGGTCCAAGAGAGAAACCAAGACTGATCACTGAAGACCAGGGCTCCAGCACAAGCTCATGAGTCTGGCTGAGCTGAAACAAAACAAACCCCGGACGTGAACAGAGGGAACAGAGAAGCAGCTCGGGCAGACAGAAACGGGGCCAAAAGCGAAGTGAGGAATGACACAGAGCACCACCTATGGTGGTCTCAGAACCACTGTGGCCTCCAGAATGGACCTCGGCCACGTGGCGTCGAGCAGAGAGAAAGGGCCAACGAAAGAAATACGGCCCCACACAGGGTTTATAGACTTTCCAAACGAGCAGCTCTGGTCAAAAAGAGGACTCAACCCCCAGCGGCCCACCTCCAAACTCAGGTGTGGGCCCAGTTTATTCCTCTCCCAAGAGAGTTTTTATTTGGCCCGGACTCAGGGAGAGAAGTGTGTTGCTATTTTCATGAAGTGTATACAACTGAGGATCACACTCGGGTATTAAAGGTAACACCTAGTTTTTTATGCATGGAAAATTTATACAATTCAGTTGATAATAACACTTCGCTAAACTTATAAGTAATCTGAAATAAAGTTAAAAACCTTAGACTCACGAGTTTAAAAGGAATGAGCCATAAGAGCATTTGCATTCTATTATCAAGTTGTGAAAAGTTACAAAGGCCCAAATTCTTTACATGTCATCTTTTAAAATATCTGTTGAAAAAGAATCTTAAAAGTCTAAACAAGTGTCATATCCCATTGCCCTCACCGACAGATTATGTTAATACATTTCACAAGTCAGTGATTGCATGATCGTAACAAAGCAACTGCAACCAGTAAGTGAAGTTAATGAAGAAATTATTTTCCCAACTGCAAATGTTTCAGTTTTTCGAAAGCATTGACTTAGAGTGCCATACCTGTGTCTCCTGAAGAGGCGATGTGATCCTCACTAGACAAGAAAAGAAAACCAGTTTTAGAAACTGATACTACTTTTGTACATAATCCTGAAAACCTTCAAAATAATCATTGCGTTGTTTCTCCAAAAACGCTGCAGACCAAAGAACTCCCCCGACCCCTCAATGCTCTTCCTGCCCCGCCTCAGTCTCCATGGCCTGAGTGCAAACTGCACATATATGGGGGATTTACTGAGTGTGCCCCTGAACCCCTGGTCCTGGTACACCCCCAGGAGCCGCTAGCACACGATCCCCGTTCACCGAACTGCATGTCCCTGCCCAGCCGTCAGCTGCCTCCCGGAGGACAGTCCTAACAGCCCATCCTGCACCGGCCTCCAGCCCCTCCACCTGGCTCCCTCTGAAAACCTCTCCCAGGCCTACTCGCTCTGCTTCTCTGGCCTCTCCCCTCAGCGTCTGCTCGCCTGAGAAATGAAGGGCTCGGCGAGCTCCCATGCAACCAAGAGGTCCCTCCCCGGGCCTGTGTGCCATCCTCGCCACTGCCTGAACCCTCTCCGCCCTCCTCCAGCCCGGCTCCCAGGAGAACTCCGTCCCACATTCCCCCTTTCCATTCTCGCCTAGACTCAAAGCCGTCTGCCTTCCGCTCTCCAGTGTGACCGAAACCACTCAGCTAGAGGAGCCAGTGACCCCTGCCCGGCAGACCCGAAGCATCTGTGACCTCTTCCTGTCCTCCAGGCTCCTCTGTGGCTTCCAGGCCCCTCTCACCCGGTCTGCTCCCACGGCCCGTCTCAAGGGCCTCCCCTCTCTTCCCGCACTCCTTCTCCCTCCTGGGGACCGACGACCCCAAATCACATTATGCGCCCTCCCCTTACTGCTCCTCACTGCCCTGGTGCTTGCCTTCTCACCAAGGCTTCAGATCCCAGACAGTCACTTCCTTCTCAGGTCTCTTCTCTGAGTTCCAGGGGCCTGAGACCAGGGGTCACTGAGCCTCCCCCTGCACACCTCTCCTATCTGTCCCCTCTCAACATGCACTGTTCCTGCTTCAGTTCAAGTGCTCTCTCCTCTCTTTTTCCTTCTCCCTCTCCCACTGGCTCTCACCTGATTGGCTGAGTCTAACTTTCTCCCAATTATCGTACCTGCCTGCAGTCTCTCTCAGCACATCCCTCATGTGGCCATCGGCACGGTTTAATCATGGCTTTGTTTGCCCTTCGGTGGCTCCACCCTGCTCCCTCATCTCCCACCCTGCCTGCTCCCTCGTCTCCCACCCCGCCTGCTCCCTCAGAGGCGGAGAGCTTCGGCGTCCCAAGCACACCCTGCCTATCGCACACACTTCACACACACACACACACACACACACACTACTCTCTGCAAAGCCCCCAAGCTCACTGCCTGTAGTCTTGCAGGTCAGCACCCCAACATCAGGTGCTCCGTGGACATGGGCTATGATGCCGGGGTACCCCAGAAGTTGTGTGTGCACATAAGTGACAGCCCCGCCCTCCCCTTTGATGCCTGAACTCCTACTCACCCTTTAAGGACAGCATTTCTGAAGTTGTGGTCTGAGGACCATTAGAACTCTATTACCGGATGCCCATTAAAAATAGTTTTTCTGGGCCCACCGTATCACAGTCTTTGATGGATAAATGAAAAGACAGGAAGAAAACAACAATGATGTTACCTGCATTTACAGGGTTGAAAGGCTTTATTTTAGCATTCTAATCACCTCAATAAGCCTATTAAGGGTGTTGCAAATGCAGTGACTGAGGCTCAGAGAGGTTAACTAAGTTCCTCAAGGTCACACAGCTAATAAATTTTAAAAGGATGCACTTGACCCTAAGCCACTATGACTTCAAAGTCCACATACTTGCCTGGTACCATGTCTTCCCTCACTCCCCACCACTTCACCCCCAAATCTCAATTTTTCCCTCAGTTTAGTCAAAAATAAACTGCAGAAGAAAACAGCAAAAGTTGCAAAGTGCTTGCTCTTTCCATTCTGCACCCCCATTAGTAGGGAACCCCCAGATTTATAAGCCTCCTTTGACTCAAGATACTATACTGGTAAACTTTCCCAGTATATGGCATTTCTTAAGTTTCATGATCTTAGGAAATACATGTATTGTCATTTTCAGACCTAAATCCTTGTTTTTTAATCCTGAGCTTCTATTCAAATGGTCAGAGAGTGTCAGTGAACCTGAAATTGGGAAATGTTTCAAGAAACTAAAAGAGGGTAAAATATGGTTCCCGATGAAATGCATAAAAGAACAAACGAACCGTTCAATGTCTTTTCCTCTGGACTTGTAGCTTCTATAATGCAGTTACTATGCCGTTCAACTGCACAATAATTGTGAGAACATGGATTGAGAATTAGCCATTCTTATTTTACAAAATATGTCTGCTTAAAACCCACCGCTGTGTCCCCAGTGACAAAAGAACATTTTTCTCTGAACTGGCACTTTGATAATCCCCTTTCTGCAGCTGCTTATCTCCACTTCCAGACATGTACACACCTGCTTAGATACTAGACCTTCTGCTAAAGCCCAGAAACCTCTGTACAAAACGTTTATTTTCACCATGAAGTAGTTGACAGTAAGTGGTATACAAAACAAGATTAGTGAGGCTTCGAGGTAGACAGCCAGCTCTCCACGCAAAACACCTGGCAGTTTAGGGGGATGGGCTCAAACCAGATGCGGAGAAGCCCACCCACGAAGTGGCCTCCCTGCCCCCTTGTGCGGGCAGGTGGAGGAAGCAGATCCCACAGGCCCCTTGCCATGCCACGGACGCTAGTTCCCCGCATTCTCTGCCTTTCTCCTTTTCCCAGGTGGATTGTTACTAGGAAAGCCACAGCGACCCTGGAGAGAGAACACCTGTTCCAAATGCTCACAGTGTAATTTAGAGACTAGAGATCAGCAGGCGTGGACATTTCCTTACTAGCCCTTAAAACACCATAGTTTTGATTGGGATCCAATCATTATTACTAGGTGTAACTCCACGCCTATCAGCTTCCAGACCCCCGCATACCTTCCCCTTAGTAGGAGGTAGGGGAGGAGGGGACCCTGCACCCTGGCGCAGTAAAACCTCTGAGCTACAGTAGGATTTAAAGACTAAGCTTAAGACTTCAAGGGGATACTATTAAATGAGGGTATTTATTGCACATTTGTTGAAAAATGTGGATTATATTAAAATAGGTGCGAATGAGTAAAACCAAAAAGTCATGGCTGGAAAAAGTCACGGCTGCAGCGAAATGAAACCTAGAGCAAAACCAAACCCGTGCATAAGACACAGCATGTTAGCGCTTCCAAACCCACTGGGCGCTCCAGCTCCTCCCCGTAACTGCCAGGAGCGCAGGGCCAGCACTGCCATCCCTGCGGGCAGACGCGGACACCCAGTCTCAGAGCTGTTAAATCAGTTGGCCGAACCCACACGGGCTGGAGAAGCAGGGAGCTCGGGCTGAAACTCAGAGATTCCGATCTCTGAGGGAGTCTTTCCTCCCTTCTCGGCACCACGGCTTAACTTTCTGCAGCCTGTCCAGGCCGGGAGTAGGTGTCAGAAGGAGTTCACTCAAATCTGGCGCAATAAGTCATAATCCTCCAGGAAAAGATTTTTAACAATGCCCAAAGTAAAAACATAACCGTAATATGATTGTAGCCAGTATTCACTTAATGTTTAGTTTACTGTGTGCCTGAAACTAAGCCAAGGACTTGGCTTCTACCAATTAGCCCATCACAACAACCTTTCTGGTGAACCAATGTCATCCCCACTTTACAGATGAGGAAATAAGGCCCCAAAATATTGGGGAATGAATCCAAAAATGCTGGCCCACCTGACTGCAATGCCCAAGCTTTGGCCAGCACATTCTATAAGAGCCAGACACTCACCAGGCTCTCTCTGACTGCCTCTGGAGGTAATTCGCAGCTAGAGTTACATCACAGTGACTATTCGAGCATAACTGAATCATAAGAAGCCCCAGACGCTCCTTTACCTAACTTTTCACCTGGGTTAAACCAAGCAGTGTTCTACTTCTTTTAGCCTCTATACATCCTCTAGGAAGTAAGCCATAAATAAGTTAAAGAAAGTGAGAAAGAGTCCCTTTATACTAGTCACAAACTAGATTTAATCTGTACAATCACCTAGTAGCTACACTTCCTGGAGCACAATGTCAATGACAGTAATATTCTCTATAATGCAGATCTCTTTCATAAACTCAAATGAACAAACACCTAACTATTTACCACGTAACAGATGCTATTCTAAGTGGAGGGGCATATAAAACATATGACACACGAACCTTGTCCCCAAGAGGCACACTAATGGAAGACAAATCAGAAAATAAATGTCCGTGACGCAGGAAAAGCAAAATAAAAGCAAATGTAAGCTACAGTATTAGCTCGGAACAGGCTACGCTGGAGCGGGAGCACTGAGTGAGCTCTTACGCTGAGAGCACAGGCAGGTAACTGACTACGAGGTCAGTTAAACTGCGATGCCAAGGCCGTCCTGCGTTTTCAGAGCACCTCCCCAAACAGGGCCATGTCAGAAAAACTTAAAACGTACAAGGGATCTTCCAAGTCTAGTTAATTATTTCACAGAGCGGTGATGGGGCTCTAGGAGAGGTCAAGTGAATAAATACCCAAGGTCACACAGCACATTATAAACAAAGGCAACCCTAAAATGTGTCTCAGCCTCTTGCTTCACATTATCATTTATTTAATGAACACGGATGGACTGTGTGCCAGGCACCAGTGCACAAAACAACTGGGTCTGTGCCTTCCAGAAGCCGCCAGAGACACTGTCAGCCTGATGGGGAAGACTCTTCCTACATCTGAAACAGAAAGTGCTTTGAGAGAGGATAACTGAGGAACTGGGGAGGGGACATGACATTTAATCTGAGCCACAGAAAACTAGCAGGAAGAATTGCTGGAGGTGGGGGCAGGGGGACAGGAGTGGAATCCTGTCTCAGGCGGGAAGACCTACTCAAGATCTAGGAACAGGAGGAAAGAGGGGTGGGGGTGGGGGTGGGGGAGGAGATACGGAGGGACAGGAAGTGCAGAAACCCTGATTGTGTGACCACGCTGATGGCAACCCCCCAGTCTGCTGGGCAGTCTCCGGAATAACTGGCACTTGAGAGCAGGAGCGGAAGCCAGTAGTGCAGGGTCCCAGGACCCAGAATCTGCTGTTTTCAACATCATACATGAAGACACATGGGGACTGCCTGACCCTGTGTGACCCCCTGGCAATCTGCAGGTTCAGACAGTGCCTCTGTGAGTCCCAAAGGCCCAGGCATTTTTCTAAAGAAAACCGCACTCTCCCCACACGCCAGTCTACTCTGCTCAAGAAGTAGACTAGATGAGAAATCCCTCTCAGGAGGCACTTTCAGGGAAGCAGCCTTCACTCAGAACCAGGCTCTGGAAGCCAACAACACAGCCTCCTCCATACTGGCCACGATGGAAAGACTTCCTCATGGCCATGGCCGAAGCTCTGGAACCAGGTCCTCGGGCGGATCAGGGACTAACCAGGGGAAGGTGGGGGCGGGGGGGGGGGCAGGCTGGAGAGAGGCAGGAACCCTGAGCTGCCAGCCATCAATAGGGGACACTTCCCAAACCAGGCTGGTTTTCCATCATCTACTCTATTTGCATAAAGTTTATAAGCAAGCAAGCAAAGCAAACATCTGGTTCCTTTGGACAGGAGGGCTATGACAGCAAAAGGAATAGGAGGGGTGCTTCTAGGGTGCCATGTTCTATTTCTCCACCTGGGTGGTGGTTACATAGATGTACTCGCTTTGTGACAATTCATCAGGTTGTAAACTTAAGACATTTGTTTTCTGTATGATTTGTACACACACACACACACACACACACACACGGAGGGTTTTCAGCATCTTGGGAAGGGAAAAGTATGAGGGCTTTAGTTTTGTGGGCCATGGTTCTGGAGTGCGCCCGTAGTGGTAGTGGGGCAAGGTGAAAGGCTGACTGCACTGGGGATATGGCCTAAAGGGCGGCGGTGGGTCCTTTATCAGAAAGGGCAGTTTTAGGCTTGCTCCCTTCTTCCTTCCTGCCACTGTCCATGAGAGCGCTGCATCATGCACTCCAAAGGGAAGTGCAGCCAGGAAGGAAAAGGGCTGGAACGAGGCTGCCAGGGAAGAGAGAGGCAGCAGGAACGTTCCCAGTAGTGAGGACAAGGAGAGGAAAACAAGGAGGACAACATGGGAAGAAAAAGAAATCCTAAGTGCCCAGGGATGGCAAGGAGAACTCACCTGGGCTGGGACTGCACTGGCAGAGGGGGGGTGGCTCAGGCGGTGGGAGATGGGAGAATTTCTACTCAGCCCTGTAGAAGGGATCCCTTCCCTACCCTCCTCCCTGAGCCAATGCTTGATATACAACTGAATTAAACGTGTCATTGCACTGCTCTGCCTCATAGGAGTGTGAGTGTGAGTGTACGTGAGCAGCCAAAGATCACACATTCCCAGCATCCAACACATTATCTGGCATATAGTTTGCACTAAAAAAAAAAATTCATTGTGCAAATAAGTGACCAGATATGCTAGGTAGTTAGATATAACATAGAGTCTCCAGTTTTCAATACTTAAGAAATCTGTAATAACGGCTTAACTGGCTATAAAATGTGGGAATGGCTAGTCAGAGTGGTATATTGTGCAGCTACCCAAAATTACAAGCGACAGTAGCAAACATCTGGAGGGCCCTTTACAACTACAGCACATTGGCAATGTTCTCCCTGCAGAGGCCAGAAGACGACGAGAGGGAGAACTTAACCAGCATTGATGGAAAGGGCTGGGGAGTGTCCACCCCCTAAGAGCAATACTAAAGGGCTGGTTATTCTGAGACGCCTGGAGGCTTTGATGAGCTCTGTGTAAATAGCTGTGCTGATTATACATACTGTCTTTCCATTCACACTTCCTGTCTCTATCATTTTCTAAGGAAAAACTTTAGAGGTCTCTTTTAACAATAATTCACAAGCCTTGCTGTTGAGTGACACCTGTCAGAAGAGTGATGTTCAAAGTAAACTCAGTTCATGTTCCAGTGTGGTTTTTTTCATGCTAATAGCAAGGGGGGGAAAAAAGACATTTATAGTCTGTCTTCCTGGTTTCAACAGTGCTTTAAAGAAAAAAAAAAAAAAACTTCCTCCACCCTGAGAGAAGCTGGGCCAAATGTTTAATGATCTACCAATAACTGAAGTAGGAAACTGTTAACCTTGGCATTCTCTTCTTCCTCTAGTTGTTTCTGTAGAAACTTTTGTTTGGCAGTTTGTGACTGTCTCAAAGATTCTCTAAAGATTGAGAATCTTTGCTGAGCATTTGTTTTGGGAGCACTTCCTCCCAGCACTTACTGCAATATTACTGAAAGGCTATCTTTTACAAACCGCCCATCACGTGTCTTTTGCTGAAACACTACTTCCAATGGTAAAAGCCTGCTTTTGCAGAGGACAGTGGGTACCTCTGGGGACGGGACAGCCCACAACACTGTTAGAGCTTTCCCAAAATAGTTCCTAATAAACATTCTTATGTAAAAGCTGCTTTTAAAGTTCTGTGGGACACTGATGACAGAGGCACTTTTACAGTAATAGCAGAAATCCTTCAAGCAAAAAGTTCTGTAGGGAAGACATTGCATTAGTGCCACTTGGGGGGTGAGGGGCTGACGGGAAAGGGGGAGACCTTCACATGGGCAAAGGGAGACATTCAGGAACTAATCCTGTCCTCCACTCAAACTATTTAAAAGTTGAAGGCCAAAGTGCCAACGGTGAGCACCTGGTCCGGGCCCAAGTCCTCCTTTAGGTAGAGAAGGCGCAGGGACTCGGGAGACCTGAAGCCCAAGCGCTAGGGGCAAATGAGGACGACAAAAGCTGGGCCTCGGGAGGGAAGTCACCCACAAAGGCGGGAAGGGCGCGATTCCACCACAGAGGGCGGAGGAGGCACCACAGTGCAACCCTCCTCCGCCTTCCCCACCCCACCTCACCCCCGCCCGCACCAGGATGTGAACAAATAGCGCTCACCTGCGGCCGTGGCCGCGCGGCAGGGTGTCCTGCAAGAGGAAAGCAGTGGCTGCAAAGGCCGCAGCGCCGCCTGCAGGCCCCGCCTTCCGGCCGGACCCCCGCCCCTCTGCGCTGCGCGCCACCGCCTCCCGCGCGGGCACCTGCGCGCGACCCCGGAGCCGCCTACCCTGCCCCAGTGCGACCGCCGAGCCTTGGGCCTTAGATAAGGAAGGGGTCGAGGTCGGGCAGGGGGCGCATCTTCTCCCTGTGCTCCGTACCGCACGCGGTGCAGGTGCCGCCGTCGAAGGGCTCTTTGTTTTAGGGCCGGGAGCTGGGATGCGGGGCGGCAGTGGAGCCCCTAGCACCACATGGTCAACTGCAGGGGCAGAGCCCGGTGTCCGGGTGCTACAGAAAAGCTCCTTCGGCACGCGGCGATATTGGGCCCAGCTGCGCCCCACCCCCTCACCCCGCTCTGCCCTTTCTCCTTCCGACCACCCTCCCGCGCCCCCCAGCCCTGCGGCTGCGCTCACCTGCTCTCCGGGGCCACCGCGCCGCGGCTCATGGTTGCTCGGCGGCTCGGAGGCAGCGCTACGCACCCCCGGCGCTCGGCGCCCGCCACGTTCGGCTCGGCTGCAGGAGGGGCTCGCGTGCGGGGCGCTGCTCTGCGCACCCGGAGGCGGCCGACGCTGCCGGGGGTGGGAAAGGGGAAGGCCGGCGAGCGGGTGGCGAGCGAGAGCGGCCGGGGGAGGGGACTGGGCGGGTGGGGCGCTGGGCGCGCATCTGCAGCCGCAGCCTCAGGCGGCCTTGGCTCCCGTAACGGAAACGCAAGCTCGCTGGAGGCTAGCGCGTGCACGGTCACACGCTACCGCCGCGCCGCGGCTGCGAGTCAGAACCGTCGCCTGTGGGAACTCCGCTGGGTGACACTAACACCGGGCTTCAGTGAAGGAGAAGTGCCAGTGCCATTCTGGAGGGGACAGGGCGCTTCCGTCACACTGATTGGAGTTGGATACTCCTGTATCTGGGGATTTTCGCTGAGGACCACAAACACCCGCTCCATAGCGGTTCCCAGATTCTCTTCTTAGGATCTGTAAACCCCTTGAAATTCTATGCCAGATTTTTGTATCTAAATACAAATGCGTAGAATGAGGGACAACAGCCTTCACTGGGTTAAAGAGTTGTGTGATTCACCACCCCCTCCCCCAAATGTAACGATGGATGAGTTAAACCAGTGGTTCCCAAAATTTGCTGCAAATTAAGTAACCCAGGGAGTTCTTTTTCTTTTTCTTTTTTTAATTGGGATACCTGGAATGTTACCCCAGACCAGTGTTGTCCCAGACCAAGGTAATCAGTGGAGTGGGACGCAGGCATGGGTAATTTTACAAATCCCAGGTGCCCTGGCTGATGTTGCTCAGTGGATTGAAAGTCTGGCTTTAAATTGGAAGGTCCCGGGTTCGATTCCCAGTCCGAGCATGTGCCTGGGCTGTGGGCCAGGTCCCCAGTCGGGGGCGTGCGAGAGACAACCACATATTGATGTTCTCTCCCTGTCTCCCTACCTTCCCTCCTCTCTCTAAAAAAAATAAAATTAAAATCCCAGGTGACATCAATGTGCAGAAAAGTGCCAGAACTTCTGCTTAGACTGTGGGTGACCCTCACGGTACAGTTTTTCACCTGATTTTTCAGCGTGATTGTTTCCTTGTCTGTGTAGGGCCACCCTGCTCTCAGTGGCGAGCCATGTCCACATGGGTTTGTGGGGAGCCCGGCTGCCCTGTCCCTTACTCAAGGCAACTTTACCTGCCCAGAGGAGCCGCAATTCCGAACCCAGCTCTGCCCTATCCTAGCTCTAGAAATTTGAGCAAGGAATTTAACTTTTCTCAACTTCAGTCTCCTTGAAAAAAAATTGTGAAGCGTCCTAGCAACTGATATTTTAAAATTTGAGATATAGTTGACATATAACAGTTTCTGGGGTACATGTAATGGCAATATAGCTATATATTGTGAAATAGTCACCACGATGAGTCTGGTTAATATTCGACACCACACAGTTACAATATTTTCTTTTCTTGTAATGAGAACTTTTAAGATCTACTCTGTCAGCAACTTTCAAATATACAATAGAGTGTTGTTAACTCTAAGGAACTGGATATTTTTTATGAGCTCCCCAGGTGGGTCATCCCAGCACCTGCTGCAGACCCTGGTTTGGGATCTACAGGCCCTGTCTTCCCCCCCCACCCCATTCGCTTCTCAACCAGTTTTGTGACATGCTTCCCCACCCACCCTCACTCTCCAGTGAGCTTGCAGCTGCTAGACTGAGGTACCCTTTTCCATATGCCACTGACTCGCTCGACCATTCTCTCCTTCCCTCAGTTTTCCTCTGGCTTCCAGAAGGCCTGCAGGGTATGATAAGCAACTGAGACCGACAAAGAACTGAGGCTGTGGATCCCACAGGCTGTAAGAACTAAAACCTGAAAACAACTGTAAAGTGGACTTGAAATGGGACCCTCACCCCCAGTTGAGTCTGGATGACTTCAGCCTTGATGGACAGCTTGGCCGCCAGCTCACAAAAGACCTTGAGCGGCAAACACCCAGCTAAGCCACGTCCAGATTCCTGGCACACACAAACTATGAAATAATAACTGTTTGCTGTTTTAAGCTGCTAGATTTGAGGATAATTTGTTATGCAACAATAAGTAAATATACAAACTGGAAACAAGATGCTACAGTTAGTGCAATGGGTCACATCATGTGTACTTTTAACTTATATAAATTCAACCCTACTGTGCAAAATAGGAAGAAAGAACAATTTGCACAGTGTTGCCAATTCTCCTTGCTGTTCCAAGGAAATGAGATGGTGAGCTGACATAGGTGGATCTGGTTCCATCCGTCATTCTCTGTCTCAGTCCTGGGCATCTCCCATAAAAGAGAAAGTCTTGATGCTTGCTGCCCTGCTCATATTTTTAAATATTTAATACAAATACAAAGTGGGAAGAATGAGGCTAATTCACTGACTTGGGTACTACATATAATGTAGTCAAAATGACCCTTGGAATTTCTTAACTCATCAGGACCTGAGCACAGGACTCACCCAAACCCAGAATAGCTTAGACCAGTGGAGGACCCAGCCCAGCCCTGGGGCCCTCACCCAGAACGGACTCTGCCAGCAGCACTTGCAGCTCCCACCCTCCAGAACTGTGAGGAATAAATGCTTGTTGAGTAAACTGTCACGGGTGGGCACAGGTAACCAGGTTCTTAGCGATCTCGGGCAAAGAACTGAACCAAACACACCGAATTTATAGCAGCAGAGAGAGCAGATTTATTCAGCGACAGTACACCCCACAGAATATGGGAGCAGGCGAACTCCGAGCAGAGAGATTGACTGCAGGGGCTGGAGGGATTCTATTCTTATAGGACGGATCCTTCCTGACTAGTTTTGGCAGGCTTTTATTGGGCACGTACGAGTAGTTGTATTACTTTAAAGCTACTGCGCATGTGGTCTCCCATGATTTTCCTTGATTGGCCACTGGAGAAGGGACAATAACATTGGCCATGAAGGCACAATGTTATTATAATGCTATTATAATGAAGCAGGGGTCACGTGGCATCTTCTGCGCAGGCGCGTTCATGAGTCACCGTAATTCAGTACTTTCCCAAAATCAGGAACAACCGGTCTTAGAACAGGGTCTCTGTCCTGTATCAAGGTCCTTTATCTTAGCCCTGGGGCACCTCCAGAGTTTCCTGACTCTCAGGCTACGGTATTTTGTAATGGCAACCCAAGATGACTGAGATGCTGGTCTTTAGGCTTTTACTGGTGACAAATGTCACTATGTCTTTGGAGAACTGCTCTGCTTTTGTCTTTATCTAGCCTGACTTTACCTCTTCATTTACTTCAAGAGACAGGGAGTGTTATGAAGAAGGGATTCCAGAGAAGTCAATTTAGCCAGGTAGTTAGCATTCCCGTCCCCTACGCCCTTACACCTCCATTGTAATCTTGTGTGGACAGCACCAGGATGGCCTGGGAGCCTGCTAGAAATGCAGACTCTCGGGCCCACCTAGGCCTACTTGGTCCCAATCTACATTTTAACACAATCTCCTGGTCATTTGTCTGTACCTTTTAATTTGAGAGGCATGGGTTTAAAAGATAATGGGTGGTTCACGGATTCTCCAGAAGGGCCAGAAAGCCAGATTTGGGATATCAGTGTCTGGAACAGAAGGCCAACCTCTCCACAGAGGGGCTGTTAGGACCTCAGCCTGCAACACCAGGCAGCTCACTTTGCCACTGGAGTGGGGGTGTGGGAGGGGGCAGCGCCCAGACCCTCCATTTCTCTTGCTTTCAAGGCAAGAGGTAGATACAGGAGGTTCGGGGGCTCAGGTCACAGCCCGTGCCCCTCAGCTTAGGGGGAGCCAGGATAGGGAGTAGCATTTCCAGTTTAAGTAATGGGTTTAAGTAATGAGAGGAAGGATGTGTCTCCAAAGGGGAAAGGAGGAAGGGGAAACCTTGAAAACAGGTGAGAGCAGGGCTCAGCTGTGGGTGGTCAAAGAGAATGATGGACCTCTCCCACCTCTTTCTTGCCCTCTTCTCTGCAGATTTCCTTACTGCACCCCCATTCCAAATTGGTTGTCGTCTCCCCTGGACTGTCCGGAGCCTGCTGTATACTCGGGCGAGCCTGCTGCACTCCTAACTCCACACTGCTGTGACTGATCTGCTTGATCATTCTCCCCCGTTGGGTGAGCTCCTCCAGGACAGGGGTGCTGACCCAGAGCACGCACTCAGCTACCCGCCCTTCGTCTCTGTCTCCAGCTTTAAAAATACATATGTGTATTAAAGAAACTGACAGACCTCCACTCCCTACCAACTTCTTTCTGGGAGAATGCTGGAGCCCAGCTCTGCCGTTTGCTGCCCATTCTTACCTCTCACAAGTCCATGAACGTCTCACAGCCTCAGTTTCCTCATCTTTAATGTTATTTTAAATGTTGACTTCTATTTACACAAAGCTTTAAAGTTTGCAAAGCATTCCCTTGCATATATATGTTTCCACTTGAGCCACAGGACAACTCTGTGTGTTAGAGAAAATAGTGTTATCTCCATCTTACAGCTGGGGAAAGACAGGCACAGAGTGACTTGCCTGAGATCGCTGAGACCACAGATTTTCAAACTCCTCATACGGTAACTCTGTCACCACGGCCAAGTGAGCTCCCTAATGTACAAGTAAATCAGAAGCTGCAATGTGTTATTCCAATAAAAGGTATTACCCTAGTAACGCTCCTGAAATCTGCTCCTAACTGAACTGAATCACCCACCATGAATTTGTGGGTCCCAGAACCTGCACCCCCCCTTCCCCCCCTCTGGGGTGTGGTGAAACTACTGCCAGGCCAAGTTAATGATTGACGTGCTCAGTGGTGAGGCACACACCAATGAGTGTGGGAGGAATGCCCAGAAATCCAGATAGCAGGAACTGATCAAACTAAAACTATTTCCTGGTTCAGAGTCTTCTGCAGAAGGGATCTGAGAAAATCTTAAATGTTTCTTTTGAACTAGTTTGAAGAACTCCAATGACAACCATTTCAGTTATCTGTTATATATCTTAACACTTTATATATTCTTTTACGACGTCCTACTCCAGTTCCAGGAGGTTCAAAGGCAGGTAAGGACCAGGACAGTGATAAGACCCAGAATTCAAGTCTACTGTTCTCCAAAGTCAATGTTTATTCTGGGTTTCTCAAATAGTGAGTCTCTTTCTTTTCTCTAGAAAGACACATTAGTTTCCTCTACCTCTTTTAATAGTAGGTCTCGCCCTGTGGTTCTTTTATCATCTGTTATTAACTGGTTCTCTTTTTGTATTGGATGTTAAATCGAGACTTATCACCAGGGTTTTTAATTGGGTGAGGTCTCAAGGTCAAATGTCTTTGGCAAAGCCTGCCTAAGGAAACCAATACTCAGCTAAAGCCATGGAGAAAAGATGATTACATCTTTTTACTTTATAAAGTCTCTACTCTGCAAATATGATGATAAATATTATCACCATCCCATCTAAATTGAAACATCTTTATTTGTATTCATTTATTTGCCTTTTTGTGGGTAAAAGATCCTTTTCTAGTTTTCATATTATGTATTGGTCATAATAGCCATTGTGCTTACTATGGGGTGAAGGACTAGTCTAAGCATCTTAAAGATATTATCTCAAATCCCCTTTGGCACTATCAACACATCAACAACACTATCAACATTATACAGTTGACTAACTATAATTATAAACATCTCTAATTGTTTCTGCTTCTGACAATGCAATTGACAATGGTGCTAAGCTCCTCCACCATTGCTTGGCCCTTACCTGGGCCTTATGAGGTGATTACTATTATCAGTTTCAATGTACAGATAAGGAAACAGTGGTGATGGGGAGGGGTGTCCATGGAAAATAACTTCGTAGGGTGATCCAATCAGCAATTCCTACCGGAGCAAGGTGGGAAATCATGCCCCAGGCATAGAACTTCTTTTCTAAGAGTCTTATCTTTGCCTTAAGCAAGCAAAATGCACATTGTTTTGGGGCATCTAGGTTAACACACCCTTGAAATGCCTCTCTCACACCCCTCCTTCTGAAAGGGACCGCCCTCAAGAGGCACAGAATCCCAAGTGTTTTGCACTCTAACCCCCGCTCTATGTTCTTCTGCCTTCACGCAATCTTCCCAGGTTTCCTCCTCAATTTCAAATGCCTAAAAGAAACTGGACAACTGTTATTGTCATGAGCATTTGCAATCTTGCTCCCCCATATATGTTGTCTGTTTGTCTCAAATAAATTCTTCTAAAAATTCTGTGCAGATTTGGACGTTTCTTACATTGACATGAGGGACAGAGATATTAAGAAATTTGTGCGTAATCATTTAATTAATAAATTTGGAGTCAACATCTATGTCCATGTAGGTTCATGGCCAAAGCCTTTTTGCTTCCCAAGAGCAGATTATCTCTGAGTTCCACTAGATCCTTCTAAGTGAAATTGCCTTGGAGAGCCTAGCGTAGCGTTGCCTCTAGAATCACTGGGCTTCAAAGCCCAGGGAGTTTCTTTGGCAATAATGATCCAGGAAGTTATTCCATTTCTACCACCAAGTCCCCTTCCAGTGGGGAGGGCAGAAAGAACAAAAGCGCATGCCCCTTCCTTATAAAATTACTGAGCTTTCTCTTATCTGTATTTTAGGACTTCTGGGAGCCAACGCAAGTACTAAAATGAGATCTTTTCAGATTCTTGGACAACTGAGGTTTCATTTCCAGGTAGAAAAGGCAACCCCTCTAGACTCTATGTGTGTTAACCCACATTATCTAGATATATCTAGACATTAACCGAGAACAGGAACAGTCAGCCTTTGTTTTGCAAAATTTCAGGTTATCTCCAATTATTTCTAAGGATTCAACAAATTCTTCAAGATAAACTTAACTAAAATAAATGTTTATGCATGCAGTATACACAATATTCTGACATTATTTTATGCAACATTTGTTAACCTCTGACCATGTACCAGGCACCCTGGTAGGCACTGGGGGTACAATGGGAAGGTAGACATGGGCCCTGCCTTCATGGAGTGAACAGTCTCGTAGAGGAGATGGACTCTAATCCCATAATTGCACAAGTCAATGTTAAAACCATATAACCTGAATACCTCCAGGTATACATGGTCCTCTGAAAATGTACGATGTGGGAAAAAGGCCTCCCAGGAGACTGGGAAGATCTCCCCCAGGAAAGTCAGGTCCTTTTGTCATCTGAAGCACAAGGAAGAATTGATGAAGAGCAAAGGGGACATGTTCTGATGCAATCTGGACTCAATCCAGGTTTTCTTGGGCCTGAAGAGTATATAATTTGGGAAGCCCTCTTTCAGAAAAAATGTACATATATGAACATGCAACATGTTAAGGGGTCACAGGAGTGAGGGTGTCTGAGGCTTAAGCTTCAACAGCTCTAGGTAGTCCCCTCGGATGGGATGGACTCATTTCGTGGTCTGGAATGGGCACAGTGAAGCATTTCAGTTTGGGATTAAGAGGAAGTCTTAGACTAGACCCTTGCCCTGCTACTTCCTACTCTGTGAACTTGGGCAAGTAACCTCTCCTGTCTGGTTTTCCCCATTTGCTATATTGGGATTTTTAAAACCTTTAAATAAAATAGCTGTGTAAGCACCTGGAACTGTTGGCGGCAGCAGGACGGGCACCAGGAGTCGGACTGGATCTTGGTTCAGCAACCTTGGTACTTGAGTTCTGTCTAGAAAAGAATTCGGAGCCAAGACAAAAACTCTAAGAAAAGTTTATTTAGAAGGTCACAGAGGTAGAAGAAGTGAGCGGTAGAAGAAATGGGCTCAGGAAAAAGTCACAGAAGCAAAAAAAGGCCCCTGGAGTTTAGGAGAGAGATAAGTAAAGGTAATGTTGGGAAGGGGAAAGAAAAGGAATGGGGAGGGAAATTGCACTGGGTCCTCCATCCTAAGGGCTTTTAAGGGCAGAGATTTTAGGGGAGGTCCCAGGGGAGTTTCCCAATAGAACATTCATCAGCTGTCTAGGAGCATCCTCTCAGGGTCATGGTCTCCACTGATTGGTCAGCACCAGAGCAGGAAGTCATTAGTATGCAGCTGGTTTCGAGGTCAGCCATGGATGGCATCACTTGCTTGGTTTTGCTGCTTTCCTGGGCCTGGAGCTGAAATACAACTGAGGCCTAGATGTTATATCTAGGGAGGAAAGGTCAGGGGGTCAAACTGCATGACCTGTGATACCCTAGGGGAGGAAAGGTTACCCAGGGGAAGAGATACTTGTCTTCCCAGTTTTGCCCACTGCTAGGCACCCAGGATTTCTGCCCTGGTGACCTTTGTACCTGGCCCATTGTCTTTGCTCTGTCTAACTGCCCGCCACAGAACATGATGTGATAACTGGTAGCACTGTTATTAAGAATTTAGAAAGACTTCTTTGTCCTTTTATGGATGCAGATTCAGTCCAAAGTGGGTGACTGTCCCTTTGGGGAGTGGTTCAAGGATTCCGTCCAATCACAGTGTAGCCTCTCGCATCATGAGGTAGCTTCTCCGGAGTAAGAGACTGGCTCTCACCAACCATAAAGCCTCATACAAGTGGTGATGGCTAAAGCTGCGATGACTTTTTCTTTTAGGGAGAGGGGAAGGGAGAGAAAAAGAGATGGAGAGAAACATTGATCGTTTGCTTCTTTCCTTCCCCCAACTGGGAATCTGGCCCAAATCGCAGACATGTGTCCTAACCAAGAATCGAACCTGTGACCTTTCATTTGGCAGGACAATGCCCAAGCCACTGAGCCATGGTGGTCAACTTGTGCTTTTTAAACCCTTCATCTTCATCTCCCAGGCTCCCGGCTACCCCATCTGGCAACCCTCAGTTTGTTCTATGTATACATGAGTTTGTTTCTCTTTTGTTTGTTCATTTACTTTGTTCTTTAGATTGCACATATATATGAAACCATATGGCATTTGTCCATTTCGGTCTGACCTATTTTACTTAGCATAATACGCTCCAGGTCACTCCATGCTGTTGCAAAGGGTAAGATTTCAGTCTTTTTTTTATGGCCAATAATGTGCTGTTGTATATATGTACCACCACTTTTGTATTCACTCATCTATTAACGAGTAACTTGTGTGCTTTCATAGCTTGTCTATATTGTAAATAACACTGCAGTGAACATAGGGGTGCATATATCTTTCCAAATTAGTGTTTTGGATTCCTTAGGATGTATTTCCAGAAGTGGAATTGCTGAGTCATAAGGTAATTCTATTTTTAATTTTTTGAGGATTACCAATACTATTTTCCACAGTGGCTGCACCAGTCTGCACTCCCCCTGACTGCACAGGGGGTTCCTTTTCTCCACATCCTCGCCAGCACTTGTTCGTTGATTTATTGACAAAAGCCATTTTGACAGGTATAAGGTGATTTCTCATTGTGGGTTAATTTGCCTTTCTCTGTTGATTAGTGACACTGAGCATCTTTTCATATGTCTATTGGCTACCTGTATGTTTTTTTTGGAGAAATGTGATTCAAGTCTTCTGCCTATTTTTAATTGGGTTGTTTGTTTTTTGTGTATGAGTTCTTTATAAAGAATTACTCCTTATCAAAATATCTTCTTCCATTCAGTAGGTTGTTTTGTTTGCTCGTTTGTCTGTTTTGTCGATGGTCTTCTCTGTGTAAAAACCTTTCAGTTTCAACATTGGAGATCCAAGATGGCAGCAGGGTAGGTGGAAGCTACACTCACCTCCTGGGACCAAACTGGAATTACAATTAAATTACAGAACAATCAATCTGAATACCCAACCGAAGACGAGCTGAAAAGAAGTCCTGTAATCAAGGATTTACAGGAGATACATTGAGACTGGTAGGAAGGGAGGAAACACAGAAAAGGCTGGCCCTGCCCCCACAGGTGGCATTAATTGAAACTGCCTTGGTGACCAAAAGACATAAAATAATCTGAAAACTGAAATATGCATAATATCTGGGGTGATGTTGGAAAAACACTCCAATAAGGAAGTCAGTGCCCAGGAGAACTCTGTGATAAAATGAAAATGGTTTTTTCAAGAACATGCTGCTGGAGGAATGCAAGGAGGTTTTGATCACGTTCACCAGCAGGCAGCCTCTTTCCTCTCACTTCCATCATAGGACCTACCAGATCCTACTGACACCTGGGTGGTGTCTTATGAAGTGCCCTCGACCGATCCACAAAGAGCTGCTGGGTTCACGGATAGCTGTTCTAATGTGGACAGGCAGCATCCTGTCTGGAAGGCTGCTCACTGTGACCGACTGATGGGAAAGGTCTAATTGAAGGTGACACCAAATCGGCTCGGTGGGCTGGACTGTGTCTGTTTTCCTTGCAGTGATGGAGGAATTGCGCAACAATCAGAGCCCCAAAGTCAGGTGTACTCTGATTCTTGGACAGGGTTCAGTAGCTTTGCCATATGGTCGGGTAGAAGGTCAATGGAAAATGGATTATTAAGGGGCGTTTTATTACTATTATTAATGGCCCTATGGAAATCACTATGGACTACTTTAAGAGGGTCATTAAATAGGGTATGTCAATGTCCATCAGAAGAACATCTGGTCTAGACTAAGGAGTTGGAATCAGTAAGGCCCATCTGGGAGCATTCACGTAAGGTGTTCAACTGGGTGCATGAAATGAGTGGATCTGGGGGAGCTGCGGCCATGCGGAAGTGGGCTGATCGTGGACATATTCCTCATGTACTCTCAGAGGCTCAAAATGTGACAAAAAAGAGAGACAGCAGATGGCCGTGGGGCAGATTGCCAGGGAGAAGACCCCCATGCAGAGTTGGCATGCAGACGATATGAGACTGCAGCCAGTAGCCCTGGGAGGCTGCAAATGGGTCCTGCCAGAAATGGATGCTCACTTTGGACAAAGTTTTGGGTACCCAATGGTAATGCAAATGCTTAGAACACTGTGAAAGGACTTCAGAAAAAGATCCTGTAACCAATTGGGAGCACTGAGTTATATTTATTCAGAATAAGGAATACATTTTATAGCCCATAGTGTCTAAAAGTGGGTAAAGAGACATCACATCAAATGGACATACCATGTCATTTATCAACCTCAGAGCAGTGCTTTGATAGGGAATTGGCAGGGTCCAGTGAAACATTTACCATCTAAAATCAGGGCAGATAAAGGCATGAAGGGCTGCACACATTTACGAGTATGTGCTCACACTTAACGTACAGAGGCCCAGGGAGGGTTTCCCACTCAATAGATTCCTACGCTTTCCCGCAGGGGGTGGGGAGATGTGGGAGAAGGAGGGGGAGAATGCTAGTTTACTACACAGTTATTCCCTACATTATCTCAGCTTCCTCTTTCCAAACTGCCCAGCAGCCGAGGTAGCCCACCTGTTCTGTAGCTGTGTGGCCCTACTGTGCAGGAACAGGAGGGGACTGAGAGGGAGGCCCTTGCCAACTGGTATTGCGATCAGCAATCTGGCCCAGCACAGTGGCTGAACCTAACATTCCTTCAAAAGGTGGAAAAGTTTGGGTAAAAATCAGTAACAAATGGAGAGAAGGAGAAATTGTCCCTGGGGGGTAAAGGTATGAATAAATTATGTAAAAGAAGAAATACAATTATGCATTGGCACTTCTAGAGAGGCCCAGAGCAACAGAAAAATATTGTCTCCTAGCATGATTATATCAAAAGCCTGGAGGGGTAAACTTATGTTTGCCAAGACCACTTCTGCTTCGGGAATCTGACAAGGTCAAGTGGAAATCTGCAAGCTTTAGTGGCATTGCTCTGGGAGATGTTTTAGTCATATGATATGATTATGAACTAAACCGATTTTAGTGACTGAATGGAATGTTCCAGTATCTTTTGTCTCTTATTTTTGGGGTTACATCTACTATTAAGTTAGATCATTAAGTTAGGAATTTCTGGAAAATACTTCCCACTGGGCTACCAGACCATGTAGTGTGTAGCTTCTGGCCAGCTGATCACTGGGTAGCACTAAACCTTGGTTATCAAATGCTTATAAAAGTCTCCAGTTATGATGGTCAAAACACAGCAGAGGCATGCCTGGTATATCACAGTGTACTGTGTGCAAGTACATATTGCTCTTGTTTTTGTGGATGAGGAGCTATTACACAGAATAGGGAAGACAATGAGTTTGTGATGGGAATAAAGTGGTGGGTGTTTGCGGTGGATCGAAGTTTCTCTGGAGAACGGCCCCGCCCTGAGATGAAGAAGGCTGTGGAAAGCCTGACGGCACACTCAGGCACACTTGGATGGAGCTGTGTTTGGGTGTGACTACCACTCATCTCGCCCCACATGGGGGACACAACAAAGCACGAATCCTGATTGCCCCTAGGCCGTTAGTGCACAATCACAACAACACACAGGGTGGATTCAACATCACCGACCCACAACCAGAAAGGGGCCTTAGGGGAGATGGGTACCAGTCCAGCCATCATAGGATAAGCAGCATTTGTTTTTAATGAGGAGCAGTATTCAGAGGATGACAACAGTTTTCTAATTACCAGCAGGAAAGGTGCCTCAAGTCATCCAAGTCAGTGACAAGTCACCCAAGTCACTGATGAAGACATTTTAATGAATGTCCAAGGCAACTTCACGATAAAAATCTCGCTTTTTATCAGGCAAGTAGCCAAAGAAATGTACCCTGTAAAGGTATAAAACCAGTATTCAATTAAACTCACCTACAGCTTTTAGCTTCTGTGTCAAGAACATTCTTATAAATTCTAAAACATATTTGATTTTCTAAGGGTCAGGAATGCAGAAGCTCCGCATGAATCACACAAGATTCCTTTCATAAAATCTCAACTCCAGCTCCCCGAATGCTCTTTCCTGGACTTAGGGGTCCAAAAGATCCACCCTAAACCCTGTTTACATGCCTGTTCCTGTGCTTCTATTTCCAAAGACCCCAGTCAACCTTGCCCCCCTCCTCCCTGAGCTGCTCTGTAAACTACAGAGTTTCATTGGGTTGGGAGGAGGACAGGAAGTGAATGGCAAACAATGAAATACTGATGGTGCCGAAAAGGACCCGAGGGTGTCACAGAGGCTCCCATTACTCAGAAACCTTGTGGGTTTTAGAAGGTTGCTTAGCTGTGTGTCTAAGGATAATAAAACACAACTGTACTGCACAAACTCCAGTCAGGAGGGATACTGAAGCCTTTCAAACAATAAAGAAAAAAATTAACCTCTGGGTTTTACAATATGTATAATCACTTTCATCTTTCAGGGCCTGTAGGCAGATACATGGAAGAAATATTTAGATTTGAAAGTAAGTGCCCAAAAAATCCAACCTCAGACCTGCACGAAGCCTCCAATATGTTGTCATTGTTTGGAGGCTCGTCAACTTCTGATAAAAGAAAGAAAAAAAGCTTGATTTGAAGGTTTTGGAAAGCATACTTTGAAAGAACTTTAAAATACATTCTTTGGGAATTTTCAGTATCTGGGTTGAGAATAAAATACTGTCACATTGAGCTTCTGGTAGAGGAAAGTTGAAAAGTGTTTTTATTTCTTCAGGAAGTTCAAAGCCAAATAATTTGGGGCAATTGCTGGAACATCTGGAAAGCCCAGCTCTTTCCTTATTTGGGTGTAATCTCAGAGAAGTGCAAGCATGCGTTGGAGAGCTTCCCCAGTGTTTGTGTGCCCACACTCCAGCTGATAGAAAAAGTCATGGGGAAAAACAAAAGTAGTTTGATTTATTGGGGTGGGCGGAGGGTTTATGGATATTTTTTTCTTTTCTTCTAATTTATGTTAACGTTGCTAGTATTACCATAATTTCACAACCACATGTCAGAAATGTTTCCTGCACGATGCTTCCTCCATAGCCAAGAAGATCTGACTTTGGACAAACACAGTTGTGGAGAAAGTGGGCTCTTTGCCCAGATTGTGCGGATTTCCCCTAGAGACCAAAATGAGAGCCCAGCATTTTGAGGGAGCTTAGGATGAAAATAAAGACTCTCAGCAAAATCCAAGCATTTGATAATTTTATAAACAAGTAACAAAAAAAGGAGATGAACCGTTGCATCTCAAATCCAGCTGCACATGGAATCCCCTATAGAGCCTGTAAAATGCAGCTGCTCAGATTCCTGGGCAGTGTGGTTCCGTAGCCCTGGGGAAGGAACCAGACATCTGTATTTGTTGGGGCTCCGAGATTTGTCATCGGGAGTGGGAACCTCTGCCCTACACAGAACAGACAAATTCCTAAGGCAGGGTGCAGCAGTTAACTTTTCATTTCATATCCAAAGGTATATTTTGACCTTTTCTTTAGCATGTGGATATGTAATTATAAAGCAGTTTAATTTACAACCATATACGCATATGACCGGCAATCTTTCACACACTCAAATTTGTTCTTGCTACATGGCCCATAAACCTCTCCCTTCTCCACTCCTCCCAGAACAGCTAGGACATGCCTTCTCAGCTCTGTCCCTTTGACATCTGAATGCAATATCTCTGGGGACACTGGTCCTCAAACCAAGCCATGCACCAGAATCACCTGAGAATATAGGCACTCCCTGGCCCCACTCCAGAGAGATTTAATTTAGAACATTCAAGACAGCATCAGGAATCTGCATTTTTCAAAGTGTCCACAGGAGGGTTCTCCCAGGACAAATTAAGCAGGTCTCTACCAATCGCTGGCTCTCTACCAACCACAGAGTCTGGGGAGGCAGGATGGATTAGGCCACAGCTGGGACTGGAGAGGAGAGGGACTGCTGGAGGCCACTACACGTGTGTGGAAAGCACAGAGAGGAAGGGACACCGCAGACCAATCCCCACCTCGCACACACGGTTTACCCTTCCTCAGACTCCCAAGTTATAAAACATAGTACACTCAGTTGCCCTTCAACCGTTGTAGTCTTTGGGACTATTTTCAAGTAAATAATATGTACAAGAGGACCTTAAAGTGTATAGGACATTAAAATGACAAGCAGGGCTGGCGTTCCGGTGTCCCAGTCCCGGTCGTGCCCGGGGAAGGCCGGAGGGGTGTTCGCGGAGGCCACTGGCTCAGGAGAAGTCCAGCCGTGCTCCTGGTCTTCATTTCTCGCTCCTCTTCTCTAAATGGAGTGGAGCTGGGACAGATCACTCATTCAGGGCCTCCAGCCTTTTCTGGCAAATCAACAAGAATGTTTTTGGGAAAACTTTGATGATAAGCCCATGAATGAAAGTTTCTAGAAAGTGGAAAACTTTGTTAAAAATAATGGAATCAGACTTCCGCCAAGATGGAGGCATAGGTGGAGACGCCGTGCTTCCTCACACAACCAAGTTTAGAGACAACTAAATATTAGCAACAGCAAACACAGCCAGAACACAGAAAACTGAACTTTTCGGAAGTCTGATAACAACAAATTCTTCAGCCTGACCGGTAAGAGTGGCGAAACCAACCAGCAGCTGGAAGAGGGGGTAGCACAGGAAAACTCGGTCAGACGGACTCAGGCGCGGAATCCAGGCGCAGGGTTGGACCTGGTGGGCAACTCAGTGAGCGACCACGGGGAAACAGCGAGGGAGCAGGGCTGCCGGTTGACTGTGGTCGCGCATCCGTGCGCGGATAGACAAGCAAGGGAGTGGGCGATTGGACGGGACCCAGCAGGCCCCAGTGGCCAGCGGCAGCAGAGGGCACCGCCATTTCCCTGCTCTGACCCCGCCTCCACATACAGCATCATAACCCAGCGACCTAAGTGGCCCTGCCCCGGTGAACAACCTGAGGCTCTGCTCTTCACCCAGCAGCAAGAAACAGCAGAGGGGCCGCAGTTTCCCCCGCTCTGAACACGCCCCCACATACAGCGTCACAACCCAGCCACCTGGGAGTCCAAGGCTCCCCTCCTTAACGGGCGTGAACAGAGCAAAAATGGCTCAAGAAGATCTCAAAGTCCCAGAGCCTATAAATCTAAGTGATGAAGAAATAGCACAACTCTCAGATGCACAGTTTAAAACACTGGTGATCAGGATCCTCACAGAACTGGTTGATTATAGCCACAAATTAGATATACATATGAAGGTGAAACTAATTGAAATGAATGGAATTACACAGGAAATCAATAGTGATGAAAAGGAAAATGGGTCTCAAATCAATGGAGTGGACCAGAAGAAAGCAAATAATGGCCAAACAGAAAAGAGTCAAGAAGCAAGAATTTAAAAAAAGGAGGAGAGTCTTAGGAACCTCCAGGACATCTTTAAACATTCCAACATCCGAATTATAGGGGTACCAGAAGGGAGAAAGGAACAGCCACCAGTGAAAAACTTATTCGAACAAATAATAAAGGAGAATTTCCCCAATCTGGCAAAGGAAATAGACTTCCAGGAAATCCAGGAAGCTCAGAGAGTCCCAAAGAAGTTGGACCCAAGAAGAAACACACCAAGGCACATCATAATTACATTAGCCAAGATTAAAATGAAGGAGAGAATCCTAGAAGCAGCAAGAGCTAAGGGGACAGTCACCTACAAAGGAGTCCCCATCAGACTGTCAGCAGATTTCTCAAAAGAGACCTTACAGGCAAGAAGGGGCTGGAAAGAGGTATTCCAAGTCATGAAATCCAAAGACCTACAACCAAGATTGCTCCATTTAGCAAAACTTTCATTTAGAATGGAAGGACAGATAAAGTACTTCTCAGATAAGATCAAATTCAAGGAGTTCATCATCACCAAGCCCTTATTATATGAAATGCTAAAGGGACTTATCTAAGAAAAAGAAGTTAAAAAAACATGAACAGTGAAAGGACAGCAAACTCACAGTTATTAACAACCACACCTAAAACATAAGCAAACTAAAAGGACAGCTAGATCAGGAGTGGAAACATAGAAATGAAGATCTCAAGGAGGGTTAGCAACAGGGGAGTGGAAGGAGGAGAAGGGGGGAGAAGGTACAGAAAATAAGTAGCATAGACAGTAGATAGAAAATAGATGGGGGGGCCAAGAATAGCATGGGAAATATAGAATCTAAAGAACTTGAGACACATGGTCATAAACTAAAGGGGGGTAATGGTGGGGATGGGGGGGTTCGGTGGAGGGAAATGAAGGGGGGAATAGAACAACTGTGATGGCATAATCAATAAAAATAAATAATTAATTTTAAAAAATAATGGAATCAGTTCTAGACATTATCAGTTCTAGATAGGGTAGAGTAAGATATGATGAGTCTAGAATAAAAATAAATTAGGAAAAGTCCACGGTAGATTTTCAAAATCTCAGAGAAACTGTGCAAATTGGGTATGAGTTGTTCTTAATTATTGGAAGAGCCAGTGAAGTTGTCCACAATCCTAATATACCATGAACATGCCACAAGACAGCACCAATAGCATTGATGCCACAAAGAAATTCTTAGGAGAATTTCTTTATGCTAATATTTTAAAGATTTTTTTACTCACTCAGACATTTATATCTATATTGATATGCTCAAACAGGATTCAGAAAATAATACATGTGAAGGCAACACTTAAATAACATTTACTTTTGATTTTGAAATGAAGATCTCTCTCTCTCTTCCTTAAGTCATATCTCTTGGTTCCCAGTAACATCATTGCCTTCAAATACACTCACTTGGTTTAATTTTTTTAAGTGTTTTTCTCCACCAGCTTTCAGAAAATAAATTATTTAACCCTCTGAAAATGTTTTAAACACCAGCCAAAACTGATGTCAGCGAACCCAGAGGAACTGACAACACATAAAATCAAAGTTTTTCCCTTAAACGGGGCCACAGGAAAACAAGGAGAAATGGCCTGAGGAATGACCTTGACTCTCCACTTCCAAGGAGGGATAATGAGTGCAAGATAAACTGAAGCAGAACGATATTTCCCTTTTCCACCCAGAGGCTATAATTGGCACATCCAGGGCCTAGTACGAAAAGCAAGATGCTCACTTGCAAAGGTTACTTGTTACATGAAAGACGGTTACAGTACTTTGTCCAAAAAAGAAATACTGCAACGGGCTAAAGTAAATATTTACTGTGATTGAGTTAGTATATGGGATTTAATTAAAGAAACTTTGAAAAATAAAAGGTATCAGCAGGCAAACACTTCAGTTTTATTTTGCGGCAAATGACCAAAGACACACACACACACATACAGATAAACTGATTTTTCTCAGGTTCCCAAAGCAAGAGTGAAAATGTTCAGACGCTGACTTTGACCCTAAAATAGACGCCGAAATGGGGACAGCTTTGTCCCCAAAAGGCCAAATGTGCTGGGTACATTCCCAGCCTGGATTCAGAAAGATGCTCCTGGAGGATGAACAATGAACTGTTTAAGTCTGTCTCACCACGGCAGATGCTAAAGGAGCAAGACAGAAGAAGCAGGGCAAAGCCTTCCCGGGAGCAGGCGTGGGCGAAGTGACAAGCCGGGATCTGTTTCCACAAGAAATGTTTATGTCTTTGTTAAATCAGAGGCTCCAGCCAAACAAATGCCTTCAGAGACCAGCAATCAGGAATCTTCTCAATGCTTCAGCTTGCGATGAACTACGAAAAAAATTCCGTTGATACAGGCGGAAAAAACCTGCCTTATTTTCCTACCCACAGACCCCAGATCCCTGGCTTTGGAGCGAGAAGGGACCTGGCAAGTCAAGGAATCCAACTCCCTCATCTGGTCATGTTATCCGCGAGAAAACGGAGGTTCAGGGAGGTTTTCTGAACGTCCCGTCTCCCCTCAAGGCCCCAGCCTGGTCACTCGCTGAGGACCCTCTGTTGCTGCCGGTCTGGAGCTCTCTCAGACGCGACGTGTCTGGTCAGCAGAATCCGTAGGTAAAATGAACAAACCGCCAAAAGCCGCTTGCTCCCTTTTACACACAGGTGTACATCTGCACACAAGCACACAAATTCACTCACAAAAGCCAAAAGCAAGAACAGATCCCTCACTAAATAGCAGAATGACAAACAGGTATTACATAGCACTTCAAAACAATGGAGTTTATTGCAAAGACACTGGCTTGGAGAGAAACATGTTGCATAGAAACATGAGAAGGAAATAAGAGGCAGGAGAAGGCGGCAGGTAGAAAAATTCTGTTTATTTGCAGTGGAGAAACCTGGCAAGTGTGGGCAGTGATAGGTCGTGTTGATAGCGGGTACTTTTGATATGATGTAATGAGGTTGTCACTTGGCCTCTGTGGGGGGTTTTCCCCCCTCAAAACACACAACTCAGTCTGATCGTGACAAAAAAACATCAGACAAATCCCCAATGAGAGACACTCTACAAAATTACTGACCTGTTCTCCTTAAAATGCTCAAGGCCATCGAAACAAGGAAAGTCTGAGAAACTGTCACAGCCAAGAGGAGCCAAGACAAGTCACTGTAACTCAGCATTTGGATAGGATCCTGGAACAGAGTGAAGACATTAGATAAAAACTAAGAAAATTGAATTAAAAATATAGACTTTAATGATGTATCAATATTAATTTGTTATTTGGAACAAATGTACCACACTAATGTAAGACATTCATAATAGGAAAACTTGGGTGCAGAGTACCTAACGCTCTATGTTTGTGGTTTTTCTGTAAATCTTAAACTGTTCTGAAATGGAAAGTTTTATTTGAACAGATTCTGTTTCTGTGGTACATACACCACTGGTTTGGAAGTCACAGAGATCAGCTTCTAATCTAGTTTCTGCTTCATAACCTTGTAACCCTGGCCATTTTCTTCCTCTCTAAGTGCTGCAGAAACTGAAGAGCATCCCGTGATGTCCCTCCCTATGTGCTCTTCCGCATAAGGGTTACTTTGATTATCTTAGGCTAAAGGCAATTGAGAAGCAGCAGACACAGAAAGAGCTCTCTGTCTTCTCCCTTTCTGCGTAAGACCGGGGCATAAATTTCCATTCATAAAAGTGACCCAAATTTCCATACGTAAATGTGTTCTCCTCTCCCACACCCGGAAGAGAGCTGGTTCAACCACTGCAGAGGGCCCCTGGAGTTGGAGTCAGCCGAACAAATCACACGAAACAGCCCTTGTCCGCGTCTCCTAATCAGCTTCCTCCGGTTTCCCAGCCCCAGGAGCCCCAACCTCCTCGTCCTTTGTCTATCACTTCCCCTCAATGCACTACCCTTTGTTAAAATGATGTATAAGCTGCCAAATCTAACTGCTTCTTCAGGTTTTTGCTTCTTTTCAGTGAAGCCCTCATGCACATAAATATATCAAGAAAATCTGTCTGCCTTTTCTCCTGATAATCTCTTATTAGTTTAAGTCATAGGCTGTAGTTAAAGAACGTCAGAGGGTAGAAGAATTATTGGCCCCTAACAAAGTCAAATGATATCACATAAACTGTGTTTGGGATTGTAGCTAAGAGCATAGGAAGCTTCAAATTATTTCTTATTTGTATGACTGCGGTCTAAGTACCTTCTTTATTTTTTTTTAGAGAGGGGGAGAGGAGGGAGAAGGAGAGAAAGAGAAACATGATGAGAAACAGCGACTGGTTGCCTCTCTCACGCCCCCTGCTGAGGACCTGGCCTGCAACCCAGGCACGTGCCCTGACTGGGAACCGAACCAACAACCTTCAGGTTCACAGGCTGGTGCTCAATCTACTGAGCCACACCAGCCAGGGCCAAATACCTTCCTTAGAACTCAGTTTCCTCACCCGTATTCTAGAAGTAATACCAGTATCTTTATCTCAAAGAGATATTATAAACAAACAACACATGAGATGATGCTGACATAAAGTGCCAAATGTACTTCAGGACGTGTGAGCTGCTACTGTACCCCTTCCCTGCTACGCAGCGGACCCTCAACCAGACGTCATTTCTTTCCCTTGGCTCCCCTGGTAGAGGCACCACAGGGGAATATCTGGACCCCAGCTTTGTTAGTGTGAAACCCACATTTTATCCATCCAGGTGGGCCTGAGCAGGACCAGGGAAACTGAATCATTTTAGCCAGACTTTCAAGAAATTAGCTCACAAACCATTCTTGGGAAATGAAATGCCCAGAGGGACTGTGTCCGGCTGTACGGCCAGGTCCCCCCAGTTGGAAAGTCCTCTGGGGCAACCATCTCAGGCTCAGAAGCCTGACCAAGAAGGGCTGGGACAGAATGCAAAGACTGGTGTGGTCTCCGTGGAAGGTGGAGCCGGCTGCGGGTACTCCATGTGGTTAGTCCGCTGCTGTGAGCAGAACCGACCCCCTGAAAATTCGCGTGTCGGGGCGTCCTCACCCTCAGCGCCTCCCAGTGTGACTGTATTGCAAGGGGAGGTCCCTGAAGAGGTCACTAAGGTGAAATGAAGTCATCAGAATGGGCTCTGTTCAGACATGACTGGTGACTTTACAAGCAACTAGAACACAAACAAAGAGGGAAAGACCCCGTGAAACACAGACAGGAGGCCACCTGCCAGTCAGGGAGCACGGCCTCAGACGGGACCAACCCTGCCGATCCCTCGCTCCTGCCCTTTAGCTCACAGAACTATGAGCAAATGAGTGTCTGCTGTTTCAACCACCGTGTCTCTGGTGCTGTGATCCATATGGCAGCGCTGGCAAAGTAAACCCACTGGGAAAAAGTGCCCAGAGAGCCCGGGGCAAATCCTTCCTGCCACCCAGTTCTCGCTTTCAACTCTCCTGAACTGCAGCTACAGCACATACTGAGACACGTCTCAGTGCGTTTGTGTAAATAAATTTTTGTATAAACTTACTTGTATAAATAAAAGTTTATTTGTATAAACACATTTATTTATGGAAATATATACAAGCAGATACTCTAGTACAAGAATACACTTTAACATGGAGTCCACCAAAGTTTACCAAGGTTTCTGTATTAAAAATGGTTTTGTAGTAGAAAAAAACCATTTGGAACATACTGCATGCTGTACCTTCTCTTAGAAGTTCACAGTATACACTAACATAGTAAAGTTCTGAGAAGTCAATGAATAAAGAGTGTGTTTCAGCATTATTTCATTCCAGTATTTGCAGAAATTGTCTGGCCATGAAACTCTCCCTTTCTGGTAGGGTTCTATTTACAATGCACTTGGAGAAATGTTGTTCTGGTCTGAGGCTTCCCTCTTACCCATCATCACTTAAATGTGTGATTTCCCCAGAAGTCAGTTCCCGTCATCCTTTTTATTTCCATGTTTTTTGTTTTTCAGAGGTTGACATTTCTTGGCTAGCTTCCCAGATTCCCAAACTTCTAGTGTTTTACTCACACACTATGGGAAAATAATATTCCCCTAGTAAAGCAAGGCAAAAGGGAAAATGGAAACCATTTGAGTTAGCATCATTATCTTGTCATATCAGATAACTATAAAAGTTTTAATGGGAAAGTAGAGAAGACAAGAATACAAGAGAACACAATAAGCTCCTACTTGATTAAATAAATGTACTTTTTAGCCCTGGCTGGTGTGGCTCAGTGGATTGAGCACCAGCCTGCAAACCAGAAGGTTGCTAGTCCAATTCCCAGTCAGGGCACGTGCCGGGGTTGCTGGTCAGGTCCCCAGTGAGGGGCGTGTGAAAGGCAATCAATTGATATGTCTCTGGCACATCATTGTTTCTCTCCCTCTTTCCCTCCCTTCCCATTTCTCTAAAATAAATAAATAAAGTCTTTTTTCAAAACAAAGAAAGAAAGATACTTTTTCGAAGGCCATCTTTTTTGAGGCTTTCTGAAGATATCGAATTGTAGCTGTTATTTTTAAGAGCCAAATAAATGAGATAAACCAGCTAGGAAGCTATTGTTACTTGTGCGGTGGCTAAAGGGGTCTTTCTGGAAATTCAGTCTATCCTGTTGGTAGCCATCCTTAGTAGACTTTTATCTTGATTATAATAACTCAAGGAGTTAAAAGCCGTAATTATTTATAATTGATTTTTGTCTTGCTTCTTGACCAAGGGACCAGCAGGACAATTATTCCTTTTTGGTCTATTCTTCACCTTCATCTCCCTTAAGATCCTGATTGTCATGTCAGACTCTGCACCTCGGAAGACAGCAGCTTCTGAAAAAAACCGGCGACCAGCTTGAGAATGAATGTAAAATTCATTTTCTAAAACAAGTGAGCTAGGGTGTAATTTCCAAACCTGCCAAATTCCCCCGTGGAATTGTGAGTAGGATTAGAGAAGCTGCCCAGAATTCTAGAGTTGAAAGAGAAAATGATGGCCGCCCCGTCTAACAGTTACCCCTCCTGTTTTTGTATTCACAGAAGAGACTTGGGACCAGACTACAAGGGGCACTGGGTGGCGCCCAGAGAGAGCAGGCACAGTCACGCAGGGCTGGCTTCCAACTCGGCCCAGGCAACCCCCAGGCTGGGTGACCCCCGGCACTCACACCCTCCCTCTGCAGCGCTGTTTCTCCCCATGAAATGCAGTGGTTGCTGCTGTGCCATCTGTGGTTTCAAAGAGTCAAATAAGATCAAGGGAAACTGCAACTGGGCGATGTCTACACGGGAAGCTACAAACTGCTGGCCTGTCACTTTTTGATGTGTTTTTCTAAAATTTATTTTCGTTTTGATTTTTAATGTAGATTTCATTTGAAAACCTGACTTTCCGTCAGATTTTTGGAGACTTTTTATAAGTAAATTTGTCTGTAGACGTATAAACAAGCAAATAATCAGGACCCCCTTGTTGAAATGAAGGAAACAAGGCCCTTGAACACTGGGCCCACATTCCCACACAGGGAGCCAAGGAGCTTCCCCCGCCTCCTTGTAATGGACACCTGCTCTCCAGGTTACTCTGGTGCCCACTGATAGGACAAAAGCCCCTTTCCCAGACCCTCTTTCCCTGGACCCCATAAAGCATGACTGAACTTAATTGCTTTATGAGCCTTTACCCTCAGGAGCAGAAAATTACTGCAAGTGCCCTGAAGGTGCAGAGGTTCTGGGGAACTTTGGAAACAAGACAGACCAGACCACAAAGACCACCAGACCCTGCCCCCAAAGACGACAGCGAATAAGCTGCAGCCCAGCAGAAACACCCTGCTCTCCAACCGCCCCATCACCCAATAAAAACCCAAAGCCCTAACCCCTCAGGGCTCTTCTCTGCACTGAGCCCTTTCCTCCCTTGGGAAAGTAAAAATGAAACCTTTACTCTGCACTTTCCTCTCTTTGTGAATTCTTTCACAGTCCTGGTCACCGACCACCCTAACACCCACCACCACCCATGCATTAATGAGACCTGCCTGGCAGAGACAGGCTTTTGATTTCTTAACCTGTGTAAGGTAGTGAGTTGCAACACTGGCTGTCAGGATGTCTTCACTCCAACTTCTTACTGGACATGCTGTATCCTTCCTTTACACTGGGGTTGGAGCTCCATTTATCTATAAACTCATCATCGCCGACAACATTGAACTTGACCTGACACCTGTGCTTCTGGAAAACAGGGAGGATTAAACTTCCTAACCTTTTGTTTTCTGAGATCCTTCACCCTGAAGTGTTACTGGAAAGGGCTTCTATAAAGAGCCACCCTTCCCCACAGGACTTAGATAAGACTTGCAAACACCCCTTGCTTACCTATGAAAAGACCTGACACAAACCTTCCCAATTCTTGTTCTTTTTAAATTTTGTTTTCAGTTACAGTTGACGTACAATGCTGTACTGGTTTCAGGTGTACAGCCCAGTGATTGGATATTTCTGTAATTTACGAAGTGCTCACCCCAGTAAAACTAGTAACCATCTGACACCATACGTAGGTATTACAATATTTTTACTATATTCCCTATATTATAGTTTATATCCCCATTCTGTAATTATCAATTTGCCCTTCTTAGTCCTGTTCTTTGTCTCACCGATAATTAGCTGAATTGACTCCTCCCTCACAAGAAAACCCAAATAATTTGATACAGAGATAAACATTTCTTGTTCAGCCGACTTACCGGGACTTCCCTCGATGACAGAAGCAATCCCAGCTGTAAAATCGTCACCCCACCCGGCACTTGCCTGCTTCTCCCTGTAAAAGTCTAGAGTGAAACCACCCTGCAGAGACACTGGTCTTGACACCTGGGACCTTCTTCCTACTGCAATAGCCTGAATACTATCGATTTCCTCACTTGTTCAGGTTTTATTTGTTAGTTTGTTACCTTTTTTTCTTTTTTTTCCCCCCTTTTCTGTTTTTGCCTTTGACTCCCCAGCTCCTGCAAACTGCATATGGTCCTTGGACAGAACACAAACCCTTACAAGCATTTCAGACTTGCCCAAGGCACAGACATTGGTGGATGACTGTTCTCCTAGTGAGGGGCTTGGGAGGAAGGGAAGCCCCCAAGAAGGCAGGAAGGGAAAGCAGGACAAATCTGGAGCTTTTCTGAAGAGAAGAATGAAAGCTGTGTCTTCGTGCTGGGCAGAAAAGTCTCTAAAAGTCATTTCTGAAGATAATTCCACAAGCCAAGACTTAGAGTCTCTCCATTTTACCGCACCGAACTCATCTCCTGAAACATCTCAGTTTCCTTATTGGGGTGTGTCTTTCATGCCACCTGCATTACCTAATTAAGATCCAGTCCCCATCACTTCACTGACCTATTCAAAAGATTACAGCTGTTCCCTGTTGCCTTGGGGCCAAGACTGAAATCCTTAACAGGGTGCAGAAGGCACTTCACAACTTGATCTTACCCTGTTTTTCCTGCAGCTTCCCCCCCCCCCCCCCCCCCCGCCACAATCCTCAAGCTTCATTCAGCCCACCCCCACCCCTGCCCAGCACAGCAATACAAATGAAGCATCAGCCATTATAGCAAGGGGCCCAGAGGAGGTCTGACCTCTTTGACCCATGTTGGAACTCGGGCAGGCCCTGGCAGACCTCCCAGAGCTCTGTTTACATGAGGACTAAATGGCCCTGAAAGAAACAAGGGGGGGGAGATGTTAGAGCTCATGTTAATCCCACACACTTCAGCATGAAGACTGTCCCCGACGTGAACAGTGCCCAGGATGTGCTCAGCGGGAAGGGGGAGAGGTGCTTTGGGGGGACCCACAGGGGACCCCTGTTTCCACTGACAGTGAGGCATTGTCCAGAGGTCAGCTCTCAGGTTAGCTAATTCTGACCTTTCTTTGCCTTTGAGCTCTTCTCCAACCTTTTCAGTTGTAAGTAATTGAGAGTAATGCAGAATGTTCTCATGGACATGCACATTTCATCCAGTCTGGTAGAGGTCCAGTTGATTTCTCTAAACCCTGTGGGAAAAAAATCAGTTTGCTTCTATTTACATATTCATTTCAACATTTCTTGTCTAAAAGCATGTCTTTATAGAAGAATCTGGGATAACAGGTTTTGTACCAAAGCAAGTATCTTCTAATATAAAAGTACCCTTTGGGGCTGGCCATTTAAATCATCCCTCATTCAGACATCCCTCCCCAAGTGCACCAGTGTTCCTATCAGCTATCAATCAGACTTGTGGTCAGCCTCTCATCGGCTGCCAGAAGCTGTAAATGTATCTGCCATTTTCACATGACATCCAGGACTATGAAGATTACAATGGAATCAATTACAAAATGAAATGGCAAGTCTGCTGAAAGATGGAGGTCCTCGAAGCAAGGAGTCTGACACGGGGAACTGTCTGAATCAGGCACAAAGCCACAGCAGGCAGGAGGAGGCAGTTAATAACAGAGAAGGAGAGAACTGAGCGGCTTTGGCAGACACCGTAGGTGACTCAGTCATCATCCTCCAACCCCTTGCTTTCTTGCCTGCCTCTGCCGTAGATGCTGGGAAAGCTGGAATAACCTCTCTTCCTGTCTTTCTTTAGCCAGCAAAAACCAGGCTGCCCAAGTTCAAAACTGGCTTTGCTTCTTCCTAGCTATGTGAGCCCAGGCAAGGCATTTAACTCCCTTTCCCTCACTTGACTCATCTGAGAAATGTCCTGCCTCATGGAGTTGTCCTGAGGATTAAATGAGTGAATGAATAATGTGCAGCCCCAGCAGATAGCGAGCGCTCAGCAAGAGTGACCAGAGATCTGACTGATCTAGAAGCGGGGTCACATGCATGCCAACTGCTGGGGGTGGCGGTGAAAAGATGTGAGTAACAGTCCCACAGGCCGTCTGTTTTGAAGGAGATGTGTTTCACTGAAGGGAATTCTGGGTGCTGGGCTGGCCAACACAGTAGAGGTCCTCTGGCTCCACCAAGTCACCAGGGACGGCCCAGGGCAATTATCGTAGTCATCGCTCACCAGTGGTGAGAGGAGAAGGCAGGTCGCTCCTGGACTACTGAATTCCAGAGCCATCCCCACTATACCCCTGGAAGGCTAGTCCACTGCCAAACAGGTTTGGAAAGTTCTTTTCCTCCTCCCTAATATTTCTCTTACGTTTTCTTATGCTTCCTTTTCTCAGCCCTGTATCTATTCACACAAAATCATAATATATATTTCTTTCCCCTCTGTAATGTTACTCTGTAGCTATTTAGAATGCATAATCTCGCCAACCTTTGTCTGGCTACACATCCTCATTAGCAGAACAATGTCACCTCCCTTCAGCCACACCTCCCACTAGTCAAGTTCCCACCAGTTGCATAGTTTATACTTTTCTTTTTGATAAGTCTTTTCTGTAAGCCCCCCAGTGTCTTTCATCTTGCTGGTTATGTTTTCCTTATAGTCCCTGAATTTTTCTGCCCTCTGCCCTAGACTGATCAGGAACCCAGCCTGGCTTTTGCTCACTGTTGGGCAGTCTGGCTGAAGCTGGGTGTCCCATTTCTTGTCTACCCTCAATCCCTGGGCTGCTTAGTTTGCTCCAGAGTATGGTGATGAGTAATTGCACCCAAGCTTCTAACAAACGCAGTGCCAAGATCTAACAGGAGGTCCTCTGAGCATAAAAATTACAATTTCAAATGGAGGAAATGTTTCTCTAATCATGTCCTGCCTTTCTCAACATCAGATCATCTACATAACCTCCCTGAAGATAAAAATAAAATAAAATCTGGTTATGGAATCTCATAACTCTAAGCATATTCATTGAAAGATGGTTGTAAAGCTTCCATTTGTGCAAAGTTTCGATCTGAAGAGGATAAGTAGGCAACCCATCTGCGGAATTACAATAGAATATTATTTCATTAAAAGGCAGGCCAATTCATTGTAGACATATAGAAAGGACCATCAGGAGTAACCAGTGAAATATATGGAACTTGCGATGGTGACGAGCTGTTGGCAACACTGGAAAGCTGAGTCTATAAAAGTGGCTGAACGGGAAAGTCACATTGGAGAAGGGGTTTCTTGGTTGTTGTTTTATGTGGTCATTGATATTTGGACAGCACTGTTCAAAGCATAATTTTTAACTTTAAATGTTGTGGGCAAGCCAACACTTCAAAAAAGAAGATATGCCACAGACCAAAAAGCACAGGAAACAAACGTTCAACATCATTAGTCATCAGGACCTGCAACTAAAAATTATAATGAGATACAATTATACACCTACTTAAATGGCTAAAGTTAAAAAGACGGACAGTGGCAAGTGTTAACAAAAATGTAGAGCAACTGGAACTCTCATACATTGCTGGTGGAGATAAAAAATGCTGCAGTTACTTTGGAAAATAGCTCGGCAATTTCTTATGAAACATACTCTTCTCAGAGGACCAGTCATTCTACCTCTAGGTATTTATCAAGAGAAATAAAAGCAAAAGCCCACACAAAGATTTACACGAATGTTCTTAGCAGCTTTATCCCTAATAGTCACAAGTTGTAACTAGTCCAAAAGCCCATCAACAAGTGACCAGAGAAACCAAAGACATATCCATACAAGGGGTCAGTGAGAAAGGAGTGAGCTACCAATACATATAACAAAGATGAATCTCACCATCACTGTGCCAAAAGAAGGAAGCCAGACAAAGAAAAGTACATAGTGTATAATTCTATTTATATAAAATTTTAACCCTGGCTGGTGTGGCTCAGTGGATTGAGCACAGGCTGCGAACCAAAGGGTCTCTGGTTTAATTCCCAGTCAGGGCACATGCCTGGGTGCTGGGCCAGGTCCCCAGTAGGGGGAGCAGGAGAGGCGACCACAGATTGATGTTTCTCTCCCTCTTTTTCTTCCTCCTTTCCCCTCTCTCTTAAGATAAATAAATAATATCTTAAAAAAATAAAATAAAATAAAAGTTTAATCAATGCTTTTATTGCAGCCAGCAGCTGAACCTGGCTTCGGTTACATTAGAGCTCAGCACTTCACATGCATTATCTCATTTAATTCACCATCACAACTACATTAAGGGAGATACTGTTGTGATACTTATTACACAGATGAGACAACTGAGGCTCAGAGAATTTATGTAATGGACCCAAGACACTGCTGTCAAGTGGCAGTCACTATGAGATTGGAAACCAGACACTACGTCCAGAGCTGACATTCGTCATCACCCCACTCCCTACGTGGAAATCATGGAGTCGACGCTCATTCAGTTAAAGCAACCCTCACCTTTGCTCACCAGAGTGAAGGCACCACTTTGGGTTCTGTGCTCTCCCTGGAACCCGGACCTGGTGGTGTGAAGTCTGGAGCACCGGATGGCTGGCATTTTGGCCCCATGAAGGGAGGGGAGCTGATGAAAGGAAGACACACACGTGCTTCCATCCATGCCCCAGAGCCCCCACACAGGGACAGCCCACGCCTTCCTCATAATGCCAGGCCCCAGAGGGGACTGCTGACCACAGCAACAGCTGAGAGAAAGCATTTCAGGTTTAACAATTTCACTCTTCAGGAGTGTGTGTGTCTCTCTCTGTAGAAGACACAGCCTTTTGCCATGGATGTCTGTTTAAGAGACATTGTCTTGTGTTGTCTCCACACTCACGCAGAGTCCAACCCCAGGCCATGTCCTATGCGTAATTTTCAGGCCCAGTCATAGGCAATTCTAAAGGCTTCGCCTGCCAGGCCTCCTGAGGGCCGCTGCCCTCCATGGCCAGCTGTGCTTTTATATGCCCATCTGCCCTCCTGGTCCAGGTCCCTCCATTTGGAGGTCTGTCTACCAGAGAAGCTTAAAGATCATTTCCTCCACTCTGATTCAATACTCAGCACTTTTCCGCTCCTAGCTCTTCTCCACCTGTACTCCCTGCCCCCAGCTCCATGAAACTGCCACAGCCTTTTGGGGGGCACCCTCAGGGGTGAGATGACCCCTCCAACCCTCCATGTCGGCACTGATCCCCCTCATCCCTGACTGATGGCCCTGGGGTTCCACGGGGTTCCACAGGGTTCCAGTGTTGCACGGGCAGGGGGACAAAACGCAGGAGTCAGCGGTTCCTCTGGTTCGTACTATCACTTACACCATTGCAGTCAGTAACTGAGTAGCTAAAGGCTTGACTGAGTCTGTGCAAGACACCTGGAAGCCTCCAGCTCAGCGAGGCTCTGAAGACCACGCCTGTCACACACCTTTCCTCTGCTCAGTCTCATTTCACCTAGATCTTCCTTTCCTTTCCTCTTTGTTACGGCGTAATAAGGCTCTGCATTTACCTTTTTCTTGTTCATTTCTACCTCCCTCCAGGCAGTAAGCGTGGCTCTCTCAATATCTAGGCGCTGCTGCTGCTCAGCTTTCAGAGCCGACATACTCTGTGAGTAACTGTGGGCAGTGACTGGCATCCGTGCACTTCACCTTGGAGGAGGCAAGTCGGCTGTGTCTCCCCACTGATAGAGCATCACACTGCATGCAGTGAGGACCGCCGCCCACAGCGGCTCACAGCATTAGGAGATTATGAGTAGGGCGTGTCCCTCAACGGGCCTTCCTAAATTAGGGTGCGGTAGACTAGAACTTCAGTGAGAGTGAGGCTCAGGGTCTTTCCTGTTTGATTTATCATTATGAACATTATATCTAACTTTAGTAAATATAGTCGTAAGTGACTCAAATCTTTGAATCGCGCTGAAGACATGATGTCCACTTTGCTGACAAGAGTGGGTTCCTCAGGGCCAGCAACCCCAGTGGTTTCACATTTGTCTCCCCCCAACCCCTCATGTGAGGTGTAACTCACTGAATGTCTGCTGACTATATGGAGAAGCCCTGACCTGCACTGTGGCCATTGAAGAAATGGGACTTCTGCAATGTTGTTGTACAGCCAGTTAATTTTGCTTACCTGTGTCTACATAAAGTTACCTGGTGACCTTAGTTATACTGTGCCCTTACATGGGTTGGCCAAAATAATTCATTTGGGTTTGTTCCATAAGATGGTTCTAGTAGTACTTAGCTGACTTTAACTTCACTTGAAACAATTTTGTTACATTGTATTGTGATATCAGCGTGTATTTTTAAAAAATTTATCAAAATTGGTGAATTTTTGTGTAGCCATTTTAATATTGAAGGTGGAAGAAAACACACAACATTCTCCGAGTATTATGCTTTTTTATGTCAAGAAAAGTAAGAATGTAACTGAACACACACAAAAAAGATTTGTGCAGTGTATGGAGAAGGTGCTGTGACTGATCAAATGTGTCAAAAATGGTTTGTGAATTTCGTGCTACAGATTTCTCGCTGGACGTTGCCGCATGGTTGGGTAGACCGTTTGAAGTTGACAGAAATCGAATCGAGACATTAACTGAGAGCAATCAACATTACACCACACAGGAGATAGCTGACATACTCAAAATATCCAAATCATAGTTATTGGTGAAAATGAAAAACGGGCTTTTTGGTCAACCCAATATAAAAGGTCAGGCAGGTCCCATGACTTCTCTGTCCATCTTAATGCAAACCCAGTCTCAGACTCAGTATTTAACATGCCTGGGCCAAGGTGAAATGCAAAACCCCAACTATGACTTAAAGTCGGACTGTCCGTCTTGAGCACGTGCTTGCCCAGGGCCAGCTGCAGACAGGAAGCCTGCAGACAGGAAGCCTCGGTTTGGGGAAGAGGCTGTGCTCTATCTTTTCTCCTGTTCCTGCCTGGCTGGTTTCTGCCTCCTGTTTTGCCTGCCGTGGTGTCTGATCTCGCCAGGGTCCAAAGGTCACAGGAATGTTCTGAATTGACTGGTTCTGACATCTGCTGGTTCCAGGCTTTCTGAATCTGGCGAGCGTTTGACGTCATTGCTTCCTCCTGTGGGTATTTTGAGGAGCTCTAGGCCCCCTCCCCTCCAATGAAAACACAGATTATCCAACTTGCAACCATATTGCCGGGAGTGAATTCAACTCAGTTCCTCTGGCACCGGCCCAGGGATACCAGCCCCTAGGAGTCCAGCCAGCTCCGTTTGCCCCTTGGTGCAGGGGGAGGACCAAAGAGGAGCCCCCGTTGCAGTCTGCATTTGGTATACAGGAAACACCTGTTCGTAGCTTGACAAAACCTGTGGGTGACATCTGGTCCCAGCATAAACCTCCTTCCTTTGCTCTCCACCCAAGCTGTTTGTTGGCCAGCCCAGCCCTCCATGCTGAGGTTCACTTGCCAGGCCAGAGTTGAGCCCAGGCCACTGCGACCCCACTGTGAGACCCCACCTGGCTCTCCCAAGGCCCCTTGCATTGGGCCTGGGGTGGGATCAGACTCTCAGTGAGCCACCAGTGCTTTTCCCAAAATTCACTTGCCCACCTCCTTGTGGTCTCTGTTCACTTCAACCCTTTACATGTCCTTGACGTGGGCAAAGCATCCAAGTCTGTAAGCACTCTTCTGACAAGCCCTTTGGAAACTCGAGAGTTGAAACGTGGCATCTGTTCCGTCTCTGGTGCCACAGTCGTTACACGCATGTCTACAGGAACTGAGGCCTACGTGCTGTGCAGCTACTGTGAAGCTGATTTGCCTGCCCGGCGAGGGGAAAAGTGCTTGAGGAGCTGACATGACTGAATGCCCCCGGATGATTTGCTGGTGTGCCCTGACCGTTTGAGGCATGCAGAAGTAACTCCCAAACATGAGGGTGAGTGTTTTGTAGATGGAAGACCAGAAGGCTTTATTCCTAGGGGAGTTTGTGGCCATGACTCAGTGGCCATGGCTCAGTGGCCATGGGAACAGCCGAATGAAGTGATGGGCCCCACCCTATGGCCTTCCGTGACCTCGTCCACAGGGAACCTGGAGTCTGCTGACACTGTTTCCCAACAGCCCCCGTGGGAATGGAAGTGAACACGCATGTTGAATGGAAGCAAAAAGTGCAAAATAAACTCCCCTCAGGAGGTCAGGGGTTGTGTGAGCTTGTAGGTTGCTGGGTCTGGCTTTAGGAACCTCATACTAGAGATCAACTTTCCCCCGGCTGCTGGCAAAAGAGACAGGAATGGTTCAGTGGAGTTCTGGACTCACGGTCCAGGTGGCATGGATCGAGGATAGATAACCAACAGATGGTTGACGTGTGCAGGCAAGGCACAGGCGTCTGAATGGTGGCAGTGGCTTGGGACAGCGAGTGGCCATGAAGGCCTGTGGAGCCCATTTGGAGGATCACTGCATTGACAGGAAAAGCCAAGGGGACCTAGGAACAGAACCGATTATTCTGCAGGCCATCGGGCAGTGGAAGTCAGAACACTGATGGAATTCAGAACACGCCACCTTTTGGCATATTGAATATTTAAAGCTGAAGGGGTTTGAGAAAATGGTGGAAGCAAGAAGGAATATTACTCCAATACTAACCCCTCACACCCATCACTCTTTTCCCCTAAAAGAGGCCATAAAACACTCACATGAGAGGTACCCTCCCCATACCCGGAGAAAAGGAGCATCCCAACCTCGAAAGACACGTGGACAAAGAGAAGAGTCTTAACAAACAGATCTTGGTAAATGTCCGCCAGTCTACTACACTTGCCTCACACCCTTTAGCTATTTCTCCATGGCTGTGCCCTCTTCATCAAACCAAGTATAAAACACTCAAGTCTAACTCTTTCATTGGGTCTTCATTTCCTTATGAAGCTCCTATGTCTCATAAGACTTATATTAAATAAATATATATGCTTTTCTTATGTTAATCTGTCTTTGACAGATTTTCAAATCCAGCCAGCCACCCCGAGGGTCAAGGAAAACTTTCCTTCCCCTACACTGCTTAGGATTTCTTTCTCTCCATTACTGAGTGTAATGCTCAGCATCCTGAAAAATCAAACCCACAGGAACATCGAGGGCCAGGCTTTTCCCAAGATCCTTTTTCCCACTGCTCAGGGAGCAGTGAGACCATTGAAGAAGGAAACTAGGAGGCTTTCTTTATTTCTGGAGCCCAGGACTTACAGAGCTGATGTTGGCTTCTTCGCACTTGAGTCACCAATGAGAGACTCCACCCCATACTCCCCATGGAATTACAATCTCCCATGGTCCTTTGCCAAGAAGTCTCCAAAGAGTCTACCAAAAAAGCCTCAGTAGCTTTCATAATCTCTTCAGTTTTCCAAGTAAAATTTCTACCCACCTACCAAATCTTCCCTTTCTTGTCTTCCAGAGAGGAGGAAGGATGGAAGGTTACATCTGCCAGGACCTCTGACCCCAAAGGGGGCTATTCCCTCTTCTCTCCATCTTAACATGTGACATGGTTCACAAGATCTTATTTGGGAAGGTTGAGATAAAAGAGAAGCAAAGACTTCTGAGAAACTAGACTAAGAAGCCAGGAACAAATGGAAGCGAAGGTTCAGGTATTTCTCCTAGGAAATACCTGAAGACCTAGGAGTTTAGGATACACCAGCGATGGGACAAATGGCATGGGTGTCAGCGGGTTGCAGAGGAGAGCTTTGGGTTTGGGCCAGAAGATCTTCGACCTTCAGGTGGAAGGCCTGCTTCCCCACGGATCAGGGCCAGGACGATGGTGAAGTAGTCACCACAACAGACTGATGTGCCGTCCTGCCTGACGGAATTCTGCAACTCTACCAAGTTGTCGTACATGACGCCCAGAGATTCTTCACCCCAGTACACTGATTTGGATGAGTAGCCCAGACACAAAATAAAGAACAGGACTGGAACCGTACAGGGTCCCAGCAAGCAGTGTCAAGGAGAAACTCTTTAATTTGTTTGATGGGGCCAGGGGGAGGGGGCACCCAGGAGGGCTTTACATGGGAAAGAGCCTTAGATAATTATGTGTCCAACTCAGCCATTTTGTGACAGGTGTTTTTTAAAGAAAAGACATAAATTTAACTTCCAAGGAGAATGGAGAAACCATGTCTATGTTTACTTTTGCTATAACATAAATCTTCCATGAAAATAAAAGATTAAACTAAATCCCATAGGGTGACAAGTGACAGTATAATCCATAAGGGTTTGATTTCAAATGAAAATTCAAATTTACTAATATTTATACTAGGATTTTACCTATTCAAATATACCCCTAATTAAAATCCTAACTTTTCAGCTTTTATGTTACAATATGTTTTTTTATTTTCTTCCTTTTTTTTTGCCAAAAGTCTGCAGATACTTAAAATCTAATCATCATTGCTTAGACTATTTATTTCCTTTGCACATCCTAAGCCACTTGCTAGGAGAGAAAAAGGTTCAGAGGGTTTGTAATGCACAAAAGATCATTGCAAGGGCCTGACAACTACTTTATTTCATAATGAAAATATTTTAAGTTTTAGCTCACTGTGTGAGCATGTGTGTGTATGCTCACTTATATGTCACATGAGATTTGACACTCCTGGGTTTTCCATCTCAAATTTTGAGCACGTCGAGTGGTGTGTTATGTATTCTCAGCAGGCCAGGTCTGGTAGGAAATTGAGCTCCTTTCATTCAAGCGAAAAATGAGTCCAATGCCCTTTAATGGGGTTTATATTCAATTACTCAACAAATGGAAGGAAGAGTCTACCAGTGAACACAGTCTAGCTAACAGAATTAAGCTAATTTACCTCAACCTGAAACTACTTTTTTCTTTCTAGAACACAGTATACAGTGTACAAAATTCTAAAGTTCCCTTTAATCTTCACAGTTCTTCCCAGTTTTGTCTGTGCCTGCACACGCAGACTGCTGCGTGACTGTGTCACCAGATGTGATTCTTCTTTCTCAATGAGAAGAGACCTTAACGTAAGGAACTCGGTGTTTACCACCAGGCGCTGCACCTGCACAGAGCCCTGCCAGCAAAGGGCCGCCTTCTTGTTCAGGGCGACCTATAGCAGAACCCATGGGCAAAATAGGCATTTCTTTTTCAAATAAATGAGGTTTTATTGGTTCAAATGAACTTTCGTAAAACATACAAGATCAGAAAAGTAATTAAATTTAGAAAAATCACCATTAAAAAACCATTTGCAAACAAAACAGCCTCCCCTTACCCCTGAGCCGATGAGCCACATGCCAGCCAAACAGGGACATCTGGGGACAGTGCCGGTCTGCAGATGGCCTCTCGTCGAAGTTCCAGAAGTCGGAGCTTTAAAATGAATTCAGGAAGGTCAGCTTTTGAAAATAACATCAAATACCGAGTAAAGGCTTTCCCACCAACTCTGATTGTATCTAATACTTGAAAATGCATGTTTGTTCAAAGGAGGGTCCTTCCCGGGTGTCTGTGGTTAGTAGCTGCAATAGCCTTGCTCAGGGGGCTTTGCCAAAGCAATAGCAACATCAATAACAAGTAGACTCACAGAGGTGCTGAGGCCTCCGGCCAGCAAGGGCGAAGCCCGGTTCTTCTCTAAGTCTTCCTTCCAGACACCTCTTCCGTCTCATGGTACACATAACTAGTTACTAAAGTGCGGCAGCACACCAGAAAATAGATGTTTTGTCAATCTGACCAAGAAATAGGTTTGATTTTGATTCATTCACACTGGATAACTATTGCGTTCGCGGTTGTCGTTTTTTAAATTAGACAATCTACCGGAAAAGAGGTCAGTGCGGCTGGCCTCTTCCCAGTCAGGCATTGCCTGCTTTAACAATTCTTGTGGCACATGGGTTGAAAATGGCTGTTCTGGGGAAATGCACAACCAACCAGCATTCATTGTTAGATTTAGGGGTGTGGAGGAAGTGGGTTTGTCTCTTACTCAGCCATCAGGGTGCCATTTTTCTTGGCAATTTACAGGGGCCCAGAGGCCTGCCCTGGCCTTCACGGGTCACACGTTCAGACTTCGTACAGTCCCAGATTTGACTGAAGGCTGATTCATGGTCACAAGAGGCTAGTGTACAAAGCCACATGCTCATTTATTAATTTCCATAGAGAAAGTGGGCCGGAGGCACGTGCCAGCCTGAGAAGCCCATTCTTCCCCAGAGACAAGGGACGCCCATTCAGCTGGGGGGTATCTGGCAGCACGGCACCAGAACAAGGGGCTGGGTAATAGGAGTCAAAGGCTGGACCCCAGCAGATTTGCATGGCCCACTGAACAGTCGCTACAACACTTATTCCCTCCCACGTGCTGGCCGGGCAATTCTTTTCCTGAATGATGTTTGAGTCGGCACCAGTCATGTTTGCTCCAGGGACTCTCCTTTTTCTAATTTCCACGGCCGACCAACCCCCTCTAAATGACGCTTTTTTTCTTTAGATAATTAGTATATTTGGTCAAGTTACCAGCAGTTGGGCTACCCTGGAGCTACTCTGTCTTTAATGTGATTTTGCGTATCTCTATTCCGAGCCCTTTTGGGCTCAGAAGATAGTTTATTTTTTCTTTTTCTGAGTGTGGTTGGGGAGTGGCAGAAACTCAGCTCATGGGTGAGTTTTGAAGGAAAGCAGAGTAAAATCCCTGGAGACTGCGCACTGTCAGGAAGGTGTGTCATCCCAGGGAGGGAGCCTCTAAGGTGAGATAGTCATTGACCTGGTAGAGAGAGACAGAAGTTGTGCCAGTCACGCCAGGCATGGCAGTAGTGGGGGTGGTAGGCAGAAGCCTGGGGTGCCGTGGAGATTCTTTGAGCAACGGTAAGGAGGCAGCATGTCTACTGGCCCTGATGGGGCCCTGTCTTTTTCTCAAATACATCCCTACTACCTAGCAGTGTCTGGCACATAGTAGTAGTTCAACAAATGCACTGGAAAAGCAGAGATCAAAGAGCAGAGACCAATTTATTCAGAGTAAAGGATTCATCCTGAAGTTGGGGAGTGTTGAATCTATGGAAAGAATAATGGAGCTGGAATCAGAAGACCTGGGTTATGAGATCTGATTTGTGACTTGGAGTAAGTCAGCTAGCGTGTTTGAGCTTGGTTTCCTCATCTGTAAAGCAAGAATGACTATACCCACTGTACCCACTTCCCAGGATGGCTGTGAAAAGCAAATACAGTAGTGAGTGGGGAAGTTGCTTTGGAAAGCACCATAAGCTGCTTTCTGTCTTTATAGATTTGCCTATTTTAGACATTTAAGATAAATGGAAACATACAATATGTGATCGCTTGTGAATGGCTTCTTTCACTTAGCGTGCTTTCAAAGTTCAACCAATATCGCAGCAGATATCAGTACTTCATTTCTTTCTATTGACAAACGATATTCCATTTTATGGATATAACCACATTTTGGTTATCTGTCATGAGTTGATGGACAGAATTCTATACCCAGCTGAATGAGCATGAAGACTGAGGACACAATAAAGACTATTTCCAGAATTTGCAACATGCTGGTATTTTCCATGCTGTTAAGATATGCCTAAGGCTTAGGCTGAGGAAAAAGACCAAAATTCTAAATGACGGCTAGCCGCACGTTTCATTCATTTCACATCCAAGTATGAAAAAAGCAGTCCATGCTATTCACTTTGGAATGTCAATGCCTCCACTCTCTCCGAGAGGCCACCTTCCATCGAGCAAAAGCCCCTGTGGGAGGTGCACTTCCGTGTGTAATGCTGTTTTCACTGAGAGCTGTGAGAAAATGAAATGTCCCATGCACCCTACTTAAAGGCAACTGTGAGCTACTGAAAGTCCATGCAGTGCGAGACTCTTCCTTTCACTCACACACCAAGGGATTCAAGCTGTTTTCTCAGTTGTGAGATTTGCTTTGAGCCCCTATCTTGCAACCAAAGTACCTGACGGCCAGTCACGAAGCCAGGTCTTCCCTGGGATGGACGGTCTGGAGCTTTCACTGTGTAAAAGTCACAGACTCACCCAGGCATCAGACCTCCAATATTTCCTCATTAGCCACATAAGCTCACAGCCCCAGACTCCTGGCCATCACTGTGGTTATGCAAGAGAGCTCTAGAATTAAGCATTACAAGACTGGAAACCCTCTGAGAGCCCCAATCAATGAGATGTGTGGACCGAGTCAAAGTCTGCTCAGGAGAAGGACCACAGGCAGCGAACCCGGCTCTGCCTTGTCCAGATGTGACGGGAAGCCGGGAGCCAACAGGTGGATACAGGAAGCCCTTTCTCTTGGAGCGAAGGCTCGCCTTGGGTTGAGAACTGTAGTCACACTTGATCATTTCTGCCCTTCAGCCTGGTGTTCCCACTAGCTCTATATGATTTTCTCTTCCAAAAGAAGAAAAAAATAAGGCCTCTGAACAGATTTTTGTATCTTAATTTGTGTGCTTTTTGTAGGTTGCGGTTTTCTAAGTTTATAAGCAGCACATGCCGTGGAAATTAGCAGGAAAAGAAAGCAAAGCAAAGAGTATCAGGAGGAAAGAACAGGAACGTTCCGCTCCGACTGAGTCACTGCACCTGCTGTTTTCTCACTGAGGAATCTCCACTTCGTACGTTCAAATAACTGGCCTTGTGCACTGTGGCTTTTCTCTGCCTCGGGGTGGCCTCATCTGTCTTCTTGCTGTAATTTAGTACCAGCCGTGTCCACGAGCCTCCACGGCATTTCCAAATGTGGCAACCGTGTCCTGTTTGTAAACCACCCTCCTGCCCACTACCTTCCCTGTTCTCATCTGCCTGCTCCTGTGTCTTGGGGGCAATGTGCCTTTGACTCTGAAAATGTAAATTCGAGATGGCTTGAGACTTCCTAATAGGCTTGAAGAAATACTTTCCAAGGGAACATTGTCGCTCTGATTTTTCTGGTTCGGTCCTTCTTTTCTCTTAAAAATTTTTTTCAGCATGTCCAGTGACTTTATTTCATGCGGAGGGGCTGTCCCTCTGGGTCCAGGGTCCGGAGGTGAGGAGATAGGTCTGCGCAGCAGCCACACAGATCCCTGGTCAAATCCCGCAGGCCAGGTTAGGAAAACGATTTTCAGTTTTCTGTGGTTCTGCTTTTCCAGATTAGAGGTCTGGTTTCAAGTGGGACGCAGGTGGGGCCTGAGGGCTGAAGGCAGATTTTTAGCAGTATGGTCCCACACAGAAGTCCCTTTTCTGAGTTTGTTGTGCAGCCCTGGGTTCAAGGGGCATTTTCTCCTTCCTCGGTACCACTGCCCCCATTGGGAACCTGCTTCATAGTTGGTTCCAACATCTGCTCCTGCCTGGAACTAGGAGTGAGTGCCACCGAGGGGCTCTGGCCAGCGTGGAATCGAGATTTCACCCCTTGCAACCAGCTCAGAAGCTCGTTCCTCCAGCTCTTCTGCCTCCGCAATGAGGGGTTTTAGAGGCACCTGTTTGAGCTCCCTTCCACTCACTCCCTGTGGCAAACATGGCATTGTTCGGGAAATAAAAGCAGGGGCCCAGAGTCTGTGTCCTGTCCTTCTTGATTTTGTCCCCTGGAGATACTATGCACAACCCAAGGTGGCCCTTAATTCACCTAAGCTCTGGTTCTCCAGAAAGGTGTTAACCACACCAGAGGGTGCTTTGGAAACTTGTGGGTGAGGCAGGTGGGGCGGCAGGAAGTCACAATGATTGAGGGGTACCAGAGCAACGTGGGGGAGAATTCTGTGGCACAAAGACCAGCCCAGCACAGCCTCCCTATGCCCACTGGAAACTCTCGTAGATGAAAAAAATGGTTTGCATCGTCTGCACCTGACAATCTAACTCCACTTTACATGTAAACACTAAGTATTTGTTTCATAGTTTTATCAAACACTAAAATTTTCTGGAAGTGCTGCTATTGCATAAATTTAGGGAAGGTGGTCCGATGCTGTGTTACGTTTGTGTTATGTTTTGAAACTTAACCAAGAGCTGTTTGCTATTACAGGAGGTTACATCACTCCTGGACGCCACTCTCGTGTTTGCGTTGACAGAGCCACGCCCCAGCACCGTGGCGGTCACACACAGTTATGTAACCGAGGGGATCTGGGTCTCTGTTACCAGACTGAGAATCAAGTGTGATTAAATAAGCAGAGATGCATGAAGTGGAGATGCAGTTAATGAATGAGTTAAATTCATTATTAGAAGTTGTTTTCAAACTAATTTTGTTTTTCTATGTCATCCCAGATGTTAAAAATTTCATTTATCATAGTGATACATCTATGTTATAAGAATAGTGACATTTTTTATTTGGGGGTTGCCCATGTTTTCCAACCTTATTTTGATGGTGATTTTTCCCCCTAGAACATCTATTCCATTGCTTATTAAAGTACAAAGTGTCGAGGTTATTTCGTTTTTTTAGGTCCTTGAAACTAAGTGTCTACCTTGACTTGTGTTAAGTATTCAAGAGAGAAGATGGGCTGTGTGTGGAACCTCCCCAGTTCTCTGCCATAGCAGAAAGAATTCCTTTTGACCCTGCACTCAGCAATGAGGCTCAGCTCACTGAAGAGACATCATTGTTGTCACTGCCTCCACTTCAACAGTCTGCGATGTGGCTGGACAGGTAAGGTGTTCTCCCACTTTCTTTTATCAGACGCAAACATGTCACTAGTCATACTTAGAGTGGTTTTGGTCTAGTGTGCACTTGAACCTCTGTTATTTCATATTTTCTGTACTTGCTGTGTGAATTATATTCTCACCTTTCTTTTTTCTTCTCAACTATTCCTTGTAAATAGGGGCAACCTCTGACTATAGCATTGTGTCTGTCAGTGAAGTCATAGTGACGCAATTAGGCATTGACATGCTTACCATTTTTTAACATTACTTACCTCTGATTTCTTAATTTTTATGTTACAGTTAAGGCATTCTTTTGACACGATGGAATTATTGTAGAATGGTTTTATGACCTATTCATTGCCTTTCAGGATAAAGGAGTATTACAAAATACTTGTTTTCTAAAAGGAGGGAGCAAAGGGGGGATTTGTTGTGATAGGGTTGAGTCTAGGACAAATAGGAGAGACCCGTTCCCCACTGTCCCAGCCTCCTTGGAGCTGAGGGAGGCAGGGGAGCAGGACTCAGTTCTAGTCGCTGAGATCCAAGCAGACATCTGCTGGGTGGCGGGCTGTGGGCAAGCCTGTGTTCTCTTCATAAAGGGGGCATAATGACTTACCCACCTCCTCTCTCTTCTTGTCACCTGAATGCTTGATGCTTGGCTGGATCTGTAGCCATGACTATGGGGTGATGTGTCCAAGAAGGAAACCAACAAACGAGGGAGGCAGACTGGAAAGAGAAAGCATCTTGGTACCCAGATGACATCTTTGATCTGCTGAACCGAGGCAAACAACCCCTTACTTTGGGATGTTTCATTATGTGGGGCAACTTTTTGTTTAAGCCACTCTCGATTGGGTTTGCTGTTACCTGCTTACCTAACTAATAACTAAGTGCTCCTTTGCCTACACTAAATCCTGGGTTGGCTGGTCAGACCTGTAACTGCCAACTCAGCATCCTAAATCTGCAGTAATTTGAGAACTGCTATTCTAGAAAAATCTGTGAATGAGCTCTCTTCCAGTGCGCACCACTCTGCTTAGGGAAACTACCCATATTCTCTCCAAAATGCTCTGTTCTGCGTGCTTATTCAATCATTGGAACAAACCACGGAGGAAGGCTGGATCCAGCGGTTAATGGTCTGGGATGCGTTCTTTGGGGCACGGCTAGCCTGGCCTGGACCCCTAAATTGCTGAACCCCGGGTTCTGTAGAAGAGCATGTCACCAGCACTCTGTCGTTAGCTAACCCCCATAGTGCAAGTGAAATAAAAGCAAATCTATCAACTCTGCTGCCGTACCCACTTCAAGCTAATTATTTAAGTAAAGTGGTTTTGCCTTAATGATGAAACGTTAGTCAATTAAATTACATTTGACTACCCATAACTTTTGCTCAAGGAGCACTTCATATACAGACACCTCTAATCAGAGCACAAATCACTTAAACAAAGACTCATGTTAAATGGAAGTGAAAATCGTAATGCATGACATTCTTCCTGCTCAGAGAAACCTTCAGCCATTATGTTCGTGCAGGATCAGGCTTTAGAAATAATAAGCAATGACTAACATTCACTTAGAATATTTGGGGGACTACAGGGAAAACATCCAGACTAGATTTGCTCTCCCAAATCCAAAAAGGTTCTTTAAATCATCTTTTACCAAAACATAAAAGTGATAGAAATCATATTACAATCAATTTATTCCCTAATCGACCAGCAGAAAATAGAATAGGAACTTTAAAAGAAAATCTGTCACAGGACATGAAAGTTATTTTTGTCCAGAAAAGAGGTCACTTGCCATAACTTTACGGAAAAAGTTTAGTTGGTACTCGGCAGCTGCTCTTCCATTGAGCGTCTGGTTCGCACCAGACCACGTGCTGGGTGCTGGCCCGCAGCAATAGCCAGAGAGACATCTTTGCTGCTCCTTAACTCTAGGCAGGCCAGGACCTGGAGCAGGCGATCTGAAAAGAAGGTGCACCGGTTGGCACTGACCAGGTCGAAATGAGCCTTGCAGACACACACAGCAGGGGTTTGGACTCTGTTCCAAAGGCAGGGAAAAATCAGTGAAAGTCGGGCCCAGCAGTCTCTGCAACACTTTGGCATTGTAAAGCGATCTCTCTGGCTACAGAATGGAGACTGAATGGACAAGAGGCAAGACTGGAGGCTGGGGGTCCTACAACAGGTATGGAGGTGGGGAAGCGAGGAGGAGACAATGAGAGGGCTCAGAGAGAGGGCAGGAAGCAGATTTGAAAGGACTGAGTGAATTACTGGGCGTTGGGTGGGGACGATTGCAATTCAACAGTCTGAGCTGGTGCCCAGGCAGCTCAATGTCTTTAGGAAACACAAGCCAAGAGTTTTGTAAGAACCCGGCATTTCCCATATCTTCACTTCATGATTGAGAAACTAAAGACCCGAAGCTGGTGAGTGATGCTCCCTAAGGCACTTAGCCCGAAAGTGGGACTTCTGCCTTGGTTAGCTGGCCCTTCAGACTTATTTCTGTTTCAGTCTTCTGCCTGTCCTTGCCATCCAGTGAACCCCTGGACAAAGCGGAGGTGGCAGATCTGTCACCCAGGTCACTAGGCCGAGCGGCCTCTGTGCTAGTAGAAGAAGAGACTAACACAATTTGTTGAGGGTCTGTCCTCATGTCAGATTTAGGCTACATGCTATACTGGTATTTCATCTCATTTAATACAGTAGTATTATCTCCATTCTGATGAGATACACTGAGATTCAGAGAGATTAAGGGATCTGTGCAAAGTCACATAGTTAAGAGTTTATGGGTCTTTCTGGTTCCCATTCAGGTCTATCTGGTTCCGAAGGACCTGAGCAGCCTTATGCCATTGTCTGGTGCGTCCTCGGAGCCGGAGCCGCAGCCACAGTGGGGTGGGCCAACGGGGCCACTCCCGTTTTTACCATGTGAAACTACAAGATGGCATGTGGCTGAGCCAGAGTTCAACCGAAGTCCCATCTTAAACTTAAAAGTTGTAATTACTCCCTGCTGATAGGATTAACACGTCTGCTGAAATTTAATACCTCAGTCAATCTCTGGCTAGCACTGCAGATTTGACCTTCCACCCACTTACAGAATGTGTGGAGGTCTTTTTCACTCTCAGACGCAAATGAGATCCAGCTGCCTGTGACTTCAACCCTGTCGCCAGATGTTTTAAACGTTAAGTTTCCTGCCCAGTGTATCTTTTCATTAACCATTTTTTCAACTGCAAGCTGCAACTTTGCAGCTTGCAGGACCCTGTAGTGGTCCTGAAATCATTTCAGTGAATCGCTTTTAAAATATTGGACTAGAATAGCCTAGAATAGAACAGGACAGAAAATATTAGAATGTATCCTACTGAGTAAAGGGTGTTATTTTATGAAACTTACATAACGATTATGTTTGTATGTGGTGATAAGAAGTACGCTTCTTACTCTAAGTTGTGGATTAAAAAAAGAGAAAAGAGAAGGAAAGGAAACCACTGCTTTGAAGGGCTCTGTCGTCCTTCTTTTATGGCCCTTGAACGAGCAGTTCTCTCTGCCACGAAAGAAAAAACAAACGGACAGAAGGGAAAGGAAAAATGGGAGGCGGAGTCTTCGGGGCAGCAGGAAAGTAACCGCTCACAAGAAAGGGAGATGCCCCTGTGAACGAGTCATCCCAGGCCAGTGTCCTCGGAGACTCCACCAGGCACGGTCAATTACTTTGTTGTATCGATGTTGCTGGTTTCCCATGTGTCAAGTGCACTTTGGAAAATGAGTTTGCTGGTCCTCAACAGCTTGGCTTTCTGGGTACCACAGCATACAAAAAGAAATATGTGTATTTCTTTTTAACTTTTTATGATGGAAAAATTTTAAACATATACAAAAATTGTCAGATACCTTAATGAAACCCACATACAGCTTCAACAATCATCCGGTTGTAGCCAATGTGGTTCCCTTCCCAGATATGCTATCATTTTGTCCGTAAGCAATTTCAGTGTGTATTCAAAGAGGTAATTTTTAAACGTGTATAAAGAGAACTGCATTTCCTGAGGCGTGAAGCTGCGGCCAAAATACAAAAAACAGGCAGTCAGGCCCCATAAAAAGTAGGTCAGAAGGCTTATGTTCCCTCCTAACCATAGACCCCAAAAAGGAAGCCTGATCACGTGTCCCAAGACATCCTGCAAGAAAAAAAAAAGGAACAGAATGGCTTCATGAAAAGTAGGACAGGATAGACATAAATTAAGAGCTCATGGTCGCCATGGCAGACCACCAGAGACTGTCTGGTCCAACACTGCTATTTTGCAGATAAAGTAAATGAGGCGAGAGAGATGAGGTGACCTGGGATAAAGGGCCAGAGAACAGCTGTCCGCAGAGCCTAAACAGTTTCTCATTCAAAGTCAGGAGAGGGAACTTCACTGAAGGGGTGGCCTGCTAGTCAGGAGGCAGAACTAACTGCAACCACAGGAGGTCTTCTGAATCAGCCTTCTAGATATTCATCTTTCCTGAGTCAAATCGCCCTTCAACGCCCTGCAGATCAACTCCATTTTGAAAGAAAATTCAACGTGTCCAATACTGGCCTCAAGCAACCGACTCGTTCCCTGTCGTTCCCATAGCTCCTTCCTGCCTCCGTATCAGCCGGACTCCCCAGCCAGGCCTCCTGTGGCCCCCGCGGCTGTGCACAGAGCTTCTGGGGAGTGGTTCCTCCCTGTGCCCTGAATGCCCCAGGCTGGCTCCCCCACCAGGCCCTGCAAGGGTCTCTTTCTTGGGTAGAATACGTTTCTCCCTCCTCTTGCCCCATCCCTTATCCATTTTTCTTGGCCTCCTTCAACTCTCAGCTTTGGGAAGCCTTGTGTTCTCAGCTGCTCTGCCTCGGTGTCTGCCCCCGTCTGGGTGCCAACAGTATTCTAAATCTGTTGCATTAAAAACACACTGGTGAAACTGCCAGGTCAAAAGGCAGTTTCATTTTTAGTTTTCCGAGGAAATTCCACACTGTTTTCCACAGTGGTTGCACCAGTCTGCATTCCCACCACCAGTGCACTAGGGTTCCCTTTTCTCCACAACCTCTCCAACACTTGCTGTTTGTGGCTTTGTTTATGATGGCTAGGATTATATCCTAAGAATCATGAAACATCAATCCATAAGAACCTATGCACCCCAATGTTCATAGCAGCACAATTTATAATAGCCAAGTGCTGGAAGCAACCCAAGTGCCCATCACTAAACGAATAGATCAAAAAACTATGGTACATTTACACAATGGAATTCTATGCAGCAGAAAGAAAGAAGGAGCTCCTACCCTTTGTGCCAGCATGGATGGAACCGGAGAGCATTATGCTAAGCAAAATAAGCCAGGCAGTGCAAAACGAATACCATAAGATTTCACCTTTAACAGGAACCTAAACAACAAAACAAACAAGCAAGCAAAATATAACCAAAGACACTGAAATAGAGAACAGGCTGACAGTGACCAGAGGGGAGAGGGGAGGGAATTTCAGGGGGAAAAGGGGAAGGGTTTGCAGGAACAAGCATAAAGGACACATGAACAATAACGGTGGTGGGGGTGGAAATGGGAGGGAGGTGGGGAGGGCTGGGGTGCTGGGATTGGGTGGGGAAAAAAGTGTACTTGAACAACAATTTTTAAAAATACTGGTGCTTTTTGAAACTGTCTTTTTTAACTATTTTACCCCGGCTTGCCTACTGCTCTCAGCTGGCCCCTACTCTCCTTGAGGTTACTAACCGAGCATTGTCATTCTGTGGAGCATCGCTCACAGTGAATGAAACAGGAGCAGCTTGTCATTCGGAGCTCAGGACACCTTAGCATGAGCTTTGGAATCAGAATTCCCTGGGTTAGATTCACTGCTCAGTAACCATGAGGCAAGTTAATTAGCCTTCTTGTCTCATTCTCCTCTTGTAACATGGGGAGAAAAATATCCACATAGCACAGTAAATACAAAAATGTCTCCTTACCCAGATGGTACTCAGAATCTATAGGTCATGTGTCAGGAAGATACTGAATACTTTGAGTCACACTGCTGAGGGGACAGAAGAGCAGACTTCATTATCATCATTACTTTCTCCAAAACAGTTTCAAGTTAAAACTGTGCCACAGCCAGCTCGTGTAAGTTTAGTGCAACACTGTTCATGCTGAAAAGGTGCGACAGGTATTATTAACAGCAGCAGTTATTATAGAGTCAACAAGAAGTGCTTTAGGGAGACCTTGTAACTATGAACTTGGGAAGCATGGCACTGAGACCACGAGCAGCGTTAACACCGAAAGTGGCACATCTCTTCTGCTACCTGCAAACTGCATGGAAGGCTGGGAAACGGGGCCTGCGCACATTGGGGTGAACTAGCTACTGCTTCCCGAGGCCCAGCTCCGCAGGCTGGCTCACTGTGGTGAAGTCAGCTCCCAATTTTCCTTTGACTGTGGCAATATTGCTTCTGTCAGCCATCGCCTAAAATGAAAATTCAAATTGTGCTGCTGGGCCAGTGAAATCCCCTGATAGAGAACGCAGCTTTCTGCCACCCCAAGGGCCAAACTTTCTTGGGATGGAGGCCACTTGAAGGGAATGACAAGGGAGATGGCCCTGTGCACAGCAGCAAGCTGTCCAAGGACCCAGGCTCTCTGCGTGTTTCCTCAGCTTCTATAAATGTCCTCAGAGCTGCCTGTTTGCCCAGTTCTCTCCTGCCCTACTGCTCTGTCCCCTTTTCTTTGTTTCTGTTCAACGGGACTTTGGACCTAACCATCTGTTGGAGCAAAAACGGTGGAGGGAGAAGAGGCTGGCTGGCTACACCAGGGACATCCCGGACCCCGAGTCCTCAGCTCCCCCCACAAGATCTACAGTTCTCTGACGGTGGAGATCATTTTATTTCTGCACAAAAAAAAACAGGTGCTCAATATATATTCACTACAAGGGCAATGGGTACTCCTGTAGGGGGATTAGAAGAATGTGCACAGTTAGCCACACCTCCCTTCAAATTTTGCCTCTGCCATTTCCTGGTTCTCAGACCTTGGCAACGTTACAGAACGTTTGGACATTGTGGACACTGACCTGGCACTGAGTGCCAGTTCCTAGTGCCAGGTCAGTGTCCACAGTACCTGCTGCTAAAATGTCCACATTAACGTCACCCCTCGCTGCCAAAGATGAAATAACAGTATGCATTAGGTACTCAGCACGCAATAAGCCTTCTAAAACTGGTAGCAATGGTTATTAGAAAGTTTCTCAAGGGCAAAATTCATGTCTGACTCATCTTTGGTCCCTAGTATTATCTTACACGTATTACAAACCTTATAGACCCTTACTGGTTGAATTCAGTCTCCCAGCATTTATTTGTTGGGTGCCTCCTCTGTGCCCAGGGAGCTGAGGATGCAAAGTGAGAGGCAAAGTCCCTGCCTTATGGAGTCACTATCTGATGGGGAGAGAATGACAGTAAATAAATGACCCGATAAAATTGCATGTAGTGGTAAGTGTGCTGAGGGGAAATGTACATCAGAGCCAGAGAGAAGGGACAGTATTATTTTAGGTGGTGTGATCCTGGAGGGCCTCACTGAGGAGGTGACACAGAGCAGAAGCCTGAGAGGACAAAGCAGCTATTGAGACACTGTGTCACTGATAAAAACCGCTATGGCCACACCCACTGCTTGAGATCAACCCTGTAGTAGGTTTTGATGCTTTGATCAGAATGACATGAATGTTTTTAGTTTTTAAGCGGCCCGTAACTTGAAGGGCACCTATCCCTCTTCTTGTCATTTTTCGCCTCGTAGATCTAACTACAGAACAAAGCCATCTCCCTTCTCCTGATTCTCTTTTCCAGGCACTTCATTCAAATTTTATAGTACCTCCTTCTCTTTTCTGTTCCAAAACCACTTTGATCTTTTTGTCCTTTTCCTCTCTAAGTGTTCTGTGGCCCTTTCCTGCAGAATGTGCACATTTTCAGCAAAGCTCTCATCTCTGTGCCCTTTGAGACTATCACCGAACAGCTAAAAGTGCTGAGCGCATTAGGCAGGCAAGCGCTGCAGACAGGGGAAGGTCAGAGAGAGCTGAGCCAACAGATCTCCCCGGGCAGGAGTCCCGAGGCAGGTGCAGGGGCTCGTGGGCCAGCGTGGCTCTGAAAAAGTCTCGGAGACCAAGAGGCCATTGCCTTCTGAATGCCAAGAACTGTGTTAGAGTGTCAAGCATGAAGTTGTCCCCCTCTCTGGCTGTCCTGGCCTGGCCCTGTGGTGTGCATGGGCCAGGGCAGTGGCAGGGGAAAAATACCACTCAGTGGGTTTATCAGCTTTTCTGGATGGTGACAACTCCAAGGAGGGCCCGTAACGGGCAAAGCCTGAGGGACCTTCAATGAAGCAGTATTTGCATCAGGTGTCTGCATGCCTCCATTGCAGTCATTGTCACATCTTACACTGGTACAAAGTGAAGTTCAAAAATAGGAAACTAGTAATGGGCAAGAAAAAAAAACAATAAAAACTAAACAATGATATCAAGCAGCAGTGTTAGGCTAGGTACTGTTGCCTGCCAAATACTCTATACCTAAGGTTATGTGTTTCATTAAATTCTCTCTGCTGAAATAATAAAAAAAGAGGAGAGGAAGGTAGGTCTATTAATAAAGACTACGTGTCATTAAGTGTTAAAACTATAGCGGTACTCACGCTTCGCTTTTATCAGAAGGAATGAGAGAGAATTGAAAAGGGGAAAATGTTCTCCATACTAAGTTAACGTCAGGAAATACTGTGTTCGCGTAACAATTAACCTGTAGGGGACACTGACAGTAAGCTGGGCACCTGTCCTGCCCTCCTGCCACCTGCACTGTGACTTCACATGGGCTCTGGTGATGACAGGGCACTGGCCCCCACAGTGGTCTTCCCAACCCAGGCAGCCTGCTGCGAGCCCTCCACTGGGGCCCGGACACACCACTGACGATGTATTGAGCTTCTTGTGTGCCAGGTACGAACACTGAGAGTCTGACTTTACGTCTCGCGCTAACCGTCTACGGCGCACACTTTAGAGAGGAGGAGGCCAAGAGTCGATGTCACGCTGTGAGCCAGGCCCAGGGCCGTCTCACTCTGAAGTCATCGTCCTGTCTGCTCCACGCCACTGCCTCCCTAGCCATCAGGTGTAAGTTCTCCGAGTCCTCTGTAGAACCACTGATTTTGTTCAGAGGAGTGCATTTCAACTCCTGGTTTAAACATTTGCTTCAGTTTCCTATTGCCGTGTGCCAAACTGCTAGAAAATGAGAAGCAGGAGACATTTCACACTGAACACAACTCTGAGGTCCACGGCAAGGCCAGCCGGACCCGCTTGTCTCCGCTCCATGTGATGTCTGCTGGAGGCAGAACATCCAAGACAGTGTTTTCTTTCTTCTTTTTTTTTTTAAGATTTCATGTATTTTTTTCTTTAAAAAATTTTTTATTGTTTAATTACAGTTGTCTCCATTTTCCCCCCATTACTCTTCCCTGCCCTGCCCACTCCCCATCCCCCACCTTCAATCCTCCCCTGCTGTCTGTGTCCGTGGGTCCTCTATACATGTTCCTTTACTTGATCCTTTCCTTATTTCCCTTAAGACTCCATTTTCACATCCACTGGGATGGCTCCGAGCCCTGCGAGCTGGCTGGAGCAGCCCAACTGGGGACATCTGCTGGTGCCTCGGGTCTCCTCATTGCTGGCTCCTTGGCTCTCCACAAACGTCTCTCCAGCAGAGTAGGAGGACTTCTTAGATGGCAGCTGAGGCTCTGAGAGGCCTACTGTCAAGGGGGAAGCGGAAGCTGCCAGTCCGCTTAAAGGCTTCAGCATAGCATCACTTCTGCTAATTCTCTGGCTGAAGCAATCACAGGACCAGCCCAGATGCAAGAGCGTGGTAAATAAATCACTCCTCCTCTAAATGGAGAAGTGAAAAAACGTCTGGCTATCTTTCACCCAGCACAAGCTTGAAGCCTCTGAGAGGCTAACTCTTACACAGAATGTGAATATGCAAAACTGATAAGGAGAGGGAGGCATATTGGTTGGAAGTGAGGATGTGAGCTGAGGGTGCACGGCCTTGCTCATCCTGCTGTTCTCTTGGACGCTGCATGAAACTGAGGCCTCTAGGGAAGACAATTCTCAAAGGCTGGCCAGATGGCATCAGAAGAATAAAACTCAAACTCCTTGCCATGACCTGCAAAACCCTCCAAGAACTGGCCTCGGCCTGCCTCTCTCATCTCATCTAGATTCATTGTCCCAGCCCAGCCCACACCAGCTCTCTGAGCTCTGCCCCACCAGCCTGCTCTCTGTTCTTCAAACACGGTTCCACCACAGGGACTCTGCATGACACAGTCTCATTGCCTGGAGTCCTCCTCCCGCAGGTCTTCACAGGATGGGCTTATCCTGCCATTTGGATCAGGGAGACCTCCCCCTGCTGAGGCAGCCCTCCCCAAACCCTAAGCCCTTTCTAATGCACTAACTTGTCTCATTTCCCTTATAAGTTAATACCTGGAATGTACCTTATTACAAAGTTCCCCAAGGGCAGGGACCTCAGCTGTTTTATTCACTGCTATCATTCCTGGCACCCACCACAGTACCTGCCCCATGTAGGTATTTGATAACTATTCATGAAACAGCATGATTAATTAAACGTAGGAGTGAATAAGATTCAGTGAAGGGCATTTTGCCTTATCTTCTCTTCTTGATATGTTCCCAAGACATCCCAGAAGATGATGGATCTTTTGGGATTGTGTAACTAATGGTTCTTACACAGGAAACGATAACACTAATGTGACTAATAAAGGCAGCCAAGACAGGGGCTCAGCCACTACCTTCCCTCCAGCCCAGGTCTCTGAGGCCTCCGCAAGTGCTTTCCCAAATCAAGCAGTCCCTACGTGAGGCCAGGTCTGCAGACAAATTGACTGATAGAGTTCACACAAGTCCTAAGTAAAATATTTCCCTGCAGCCCTGTGAGAACCACCCCCAACAAATGTTCCAGAACATGGCCTCTCTGTGGCTCTATGCCCCTTGGTCTACAGTACTCAGCAATGGACAAGAACAGGACTTTCTTTGTCCTTTTCCACTATGACATATGTGTCCAGTCGAGTATCCCATCTGTGCCCTGGTTATTTCAAGTTCACTGTGCCCAGTGGTGATATGTTACGTTCAACTGTCCCTTGTTGTCACTCTTTTAGAGAACCCAGCTGGGTGAAGTCAAGCTTTCAAGGGACCCTGTAAACTTGAAGCTCAGAGTTGTGAAATGAGACCTTTGCCCCAGGGACCTTATTAGAGGAGAAATAAAAAAGCTTTCATTCCTAGACAGTGCTATCTCTGTGGACGGAGCTACCCTGAGAAAGGGCATCTTCAGCTGCTGGCCAGAGAATGTGTGAGTTACCCAAGTCCTACGACTCTGAAGTTGGCCTTTGTTCAGAATATGCCTCTCATGACAAACAGCTTCTGTGCAGGGAGCATTCAGCCAGTTCATTCTTCAGGGGTTCTGAACATTTCTCTGGGGACTGCCACTTTAACAGAAAGATTTCCCCAAAACATAAAAAAATAGCTCTTGCTTTTAATTTATTCATGATTAACCATTGCTTCCCTGGGCTACACCAGCTGTGGAGGAAGACCACAGACTGGGTTCTAGCCCCAGCAGAGTGGGCATTTTGCCCAGCCGGCCACCACTGGGAACAGCTGCTTTGCCTGGGTAACAATAACACTGCACTGGTCCAATTTATACAAGAAAATAAAATTAAGGACTTCCAGTCAAGATGGAGGTGTAGGTAAGCAGGCCTAGCCTCTACCCACAACTGTAGCAAAAAAATACAACTAGACAAGTATCACCTAGAATTGTCCCAAAAGTGAGCTACGTAGAAGTCAAACAAGCAAGGATTTAAAGAAGCCACTTCATCCAATTAGGAGGGGGCGGAGATGTAGAGAGGTGCAGAAAGGGGGACAGGCAGTCCCACATTCATGCATCCGTGTGTAGTGGATGAAAAACAGGGGGGATACCTAGCGAGCGAGGAATTCCAACCCCAGTCTAGACCACCCAGCCCAGGGTTCTAGCACAAAGAAGAAAAGTCCCCATAACTTCTGGCTATGAAAATAAGTGGGGGTTGGAACAGCAGAAGAAACTGCAGAGTTCTCAGGAGACGCCTATCATAGGCCCACATCGGACTTAGGACTCATGCAGACCCACCCATTCTGGGATTCAGCACCAGGGCAATAGCTAGAAGGACACCAGTGGCCTATGGGGAGAAAGTGAAGTGTGAGTGCCTGGAGACAGCTTCCTCCCAGGAAAAACTCCAGAGCCTAGACAGCAGCACTGTACCTCCCGTGAGCCCTCCCCCACACAGAGTACCAAACCGTTACACAGATGGTCCCACCCTGGCAATTACCTAAGTCTCCATCACATACAACTTAAGGGGTGCGCTTTTCTATAATATACCACATTACTAAGACAGGGAGTCAAAGCAGCTCTACCTAATGCACAGAATAAACATGAGAAGCTGCCAAAATAAGGAGACAAAGAAATATGGCCCAAATGAAAGAACAGAACAAAACTCCAGAAAAAGAGCTAAATGAAATGGAGATAAGCAACCTATCAGATGCACAGTTCAAAACACTGGTTATCAGGATTCTCCAGGAACTCATTGGATACTTCAATGACAAAAAAAAAAAAAAAAAAAACCCAGGCAGAAATGAAGGTTGCATTAAGTGAAGCAAAGAAAAATCTACAGGGAACCAATAGTGGAGGGGATGAATCTGAGAATCAAATCAACTATTTGGAACACAGGGAAGAAAAAAGCATTCAACCAGAACAGCAGGAAGAAAAAAGAATTAAAAAAAATGATGGTAGGCTTAGAAATCTCTGGCACATCATTAAACGTACCAACACCCAAATGATAGGGGTACCAGAAGGAGAAGAGAAACAGCAAGAAATTGAAAACTTATTTAAAAATATAATGAAAGAAAACTTTCCTAATTTGATGAAGGAAATAGACATTCAAGTCCAGGAAGCACAGAGAATCCTAAACAAGATGGACCCAAAGAGGACCACAACAAGACATATCATAACTAAAACATTAAAGGTTAAAGATAAAGAGATCACCTTAAAAGCAGCAAGAGAAAAGGAGACAGTTACCTACAAAGGAGTTCCCATTAGACTGTCAGCTGATTTCTCAAAAAAACCTTTGCAGGCTAGAAGGGGCCGGAAAGAAGTGTTCAAAGTCATGAAAAGTCTACAGCCTAGATTACTCTATCCAGCAAAGCTATCATTTAGAATGGAAGGGCAGATAAAGTGCTCCCCAGACAAGGAGTTCATCATCACCAAGCCATTATGACCCGAAATGCTAAAGGAAATTATATAAGAAAAAGAAGATCAAAATGATGAGCATTAAAATGGCAACAAATTTGCAACTATCAATAATTGAATCCAAATGACAAACTAAGCAAACACCTAGAACAGGAACAGAATCACAGAAATGGAGATCACATGGCGGGTTATCGGTGGGGAGGGAGACAAGGGAGAACAGGGGGCAAGGTACAGAAAATAAGAAGCATAAATGGCAGCTACAAAATAGACAGGGGGAGGTTAAGAACAGTATAGGAAATGAAGTAGCCAAAGGACTTATATGAATGAGCCGTGGATATGAACTAAAGGGGCAGATGGCTGGAGGCGATGGGGGTACTAGAGGTAGGGCAGCAAAGGGGAAAAAATTGGGACAACTGTAATAGCATAATCAATTAAATATATTTAAAAGAAAAAAATAATCCCAGCAGAGACTGATTTCCAGCCCCTGCCCTGTTGCCCATGGGTTCCGGGTGACATACCATCAGCAGCAGCTGCCAGTAACACCCCCACAGGGGAACAACTGGCCCCCGAGTGTTACATGTCTCATTTATCCTCCTCTGCAATGCCCCAGTCGAGGGGACAGGGTGGTGTTCAGTTGGGAGACTGCTTCTCTAACACTGAAGCAAAGTCGAGAAACAGCATAGCTCTGATTGGCTCTTGTTTCAACAGCGTCCTCACTTTCCTTAGCCTAATGACCCCAGGGCCCGAGGCAGCCATCATTTCTTTTTTTTTCCTTTTTTTAAAATTTATTGATTTTAGTGAAAGAGAGAGAAAACCATTATTTCTCATTCTTCATCTCAATCCTGACTGTAAATCCCGAAGCCTGTTTATCCCCAGAAGCCCTCATGCAGCTAAGAACCCTGATGGCCCACTTCGCAGTCCCCTAAAAGCATGCAGATTTGTACGGCCATAGAATAACCAACCTAAATCTGGTCACACTGAAAACTACTGGCTGCAAATGTGGCAAAAGAGAGATTTTCTTTTCTCAGATACGTTATTTATAGATTAGAAAATTTTTCTAAATAATAAACATTCTATATTTCATGGACTAGTGGAACCCAATAAGCACTTTGTGAAGGACCCACAGTTTTAGCATTTCTTGAGTTCATTCAACCTCCAACCCCTCCACAAACTTGAATGCTTTAGAAAAGATGCACAAGGTCATCGATTTTATGACACAGCACAGGATGGGTTAGAAAGTGTTTCCCCCAAAGAGAGTAGGTCTTGGTGTATCACACGCTACCTTGATCTTAAGACAACGGTTCTAAAAATGTGAGCCAAGGACCTTTCGGCTTGGAGCATTAATCTCCACAGTATGTACTTTAGGGGCATGAATTAATAATTAAGTTATGATCAATTTACTTGTGATAGCCCTTCTTGGTGTCTCCTCAGGAACACCACCACCCACCAGGACAGCCTATTTGTATCCAGAAATAGGAGATTCGCAGGGCAGGGGGAGAAAAAGGAAAAGAGCCGTCCGTAGACTGAAGCAGTTTAGAGAGAGCTGGGACCCAGGGTGCTGCATGGGGTGCTCAGGCCTCAGTGGGGGTGCATTAGAGTCATTCCCAGGTTTGGGCCCCAGAAGATTCGCCACGGGCAAACCACTTCCCCAGCCCCACTGAAACCCTTGGAGATAGGAAAACCACCATTTGGAAAACACCACCATAATAACCACAGCAGTCCAGAACCACCCAAGGATACTAAAACCAGCAGGCAGAAGGATGATGAGAACCAATATATCTGCATATACAAGACACTTATTAATTACAAAGGGAAAATAACACCCTGTGGGTGGAGAAACCTGCCAGAGATCGGTGTTGCCACCATCGGTGACGGCTCATGAGGACACCATGCACCTTCTGACAGGGTACACCAAGAAGGGCATGCTTGTGAAAAGAAAAAAAGTAAAACCTGAACATAAGCATGAGGGAATGTTACGCAACCCTAATTTGGAGAACATTCTACAAAATAAGCTGGCCTGTGCCCTTCAAAATGTGAAGGTCAGGAAAACAAACAAACAAGTCCCAGAATAAAGGAGGCTAAGGAGATACAGCAACACAATACCATGTGTGACCCTGGATTTGGATCCTGGTTCAGAAAAGGGGCATTAAGGGGACAATGGACAAAATCTGAATACGGTTAGTCTGTACACTAATTACATCAATGTTCCTTTCCTGGTTTTGATCATTGTATTGTGGTTATGTAAGACACAGATGAAATTAGGGAAAATAAACATCAGAGCAAATCTGATCAACAAATGAAGATCTGAAATCACAAATATTCATTCACTCAACAGCCTGAGTGTCCCCTACACGCCAGGGCCTGTGCCTGGACCCGGGGATGCGGTGAGGGGGACAGTCCCCGCCATCTGCACCAGCAGGACCCAGACACAGAAACGGCAGGATGTGTGGTGACGGCTCTGTTAGAAATGTCATGGGACATAGAACATAGAAGCAAACAAAGTAACAAAAAATTAAGGTGTGTCAAATAAAGGAATAGCAGCCTAAAGGCATTAAAAAAGCATGAGAAAGAGAGAGCCTGTGGGGGGAAAGAATGAGTGAATATGAAAACAATCAGGGGCGGGGGGGGGGGGGGGGGGAAGCGGAGGCGGTGCAGCGGGTTGGCCAGGGAACAGCAGAGGGACTTGGGAGAAGCGGAGGCAGAGGGTGAGAGGGTTTGTGGGTAGCGCGAGGGCCCTGTAATTAGGGGTGGAGAGTAAAAGTCGACAAGTAAGGGCTTATCCCTTGGAATGAGGATGTGAGAGAGTATTCCAGAAAGGCGTTCCTTGGGAGCAGGCATACAGTGAAGCCACAGGAGATGTGAGGGTGGGAGGTGGCATTTTCTGGGAAGGCAGAGGAGGGTAGTGCCCTCCCGGCCAACTCAGAACTGGCTGGCCGTTGGCCTGGTAACGTGAAGGCCGTGATGGGCAGGGAAGCTGACAGAGATTATGTAGAAGTGCCAAAGGCAGGATCACTGGTCTTTCTGAGCACCAGCCACCCACAGGCCCTGCTGTTTGCTCCTCCTGCTGTGCTGACCCGAGTCACCTCACTGACCCAGCCCCCTGCAACCCACAGCAATGGGAGCTCCCCAAAGAGCAGAGTCTGGATGGCTGCTTTCCTGAACCCCAAAGAAAGCTCTGATTAAATACACTGATCTCAGGAGGTTCAAGATTCAAAGGTCAAGACCTAACTTAGTTCCAGGCAGGAGTGAACTAGAGCACTCACTCCCCAGCCACTCATTTATCAGCTACTCTTACATCTTGGACCAATTAAAAAACAGAATGGCCAATGAAGAGATATTTTCTTTCCTATTTCACATTGATGGACTACAATAAAGGTGAGTTCTATACCCTGCCTATTGGCAGTGTGGGTGAGTTCAGTGCGTCTTAAAAAGGAAAAAAGAAAATCATTAGATGCAGTCCCTTTCTTGGGACAAAGACACAAGACTGGGAAGGCCAAGTCTATGAAATAGCTGGAAAGAGGAAAACTTGTCTAGCTTGCATTGAAGACAAATCTAAATTCCAAACTGAAAGGAAACGTTGCCTAAATAAGTGTGTGAACAGTTAGCCAGCACGGTCTGACGAGATGCCATCTGTCCGAGAGTGTCTGAGAGTGTGTGTGAGTGTGTAAGAGAGGGAACAGTAGGGTGATCCCTGCTACACATCTCAGGAGCTACGAAAGGAACTGTTTCTTCAACCGCCGCATTTGGACAGCCTTTTATTTTTAATTCCTGAGAGCGGCCAGCAGATGGGGATAGTTCTTTATTGGTAGATAATAACAGCTCTCACAAATCTCCTATTTTGTACCTTTCTAGGATGAAGCAAAAAGAGAAATCAATATAATATCATTAGGCCTGTATATTCCTTAGCTAACATCAAAAGGATACAAGATACATATTATCACTCCCCTGCTGAAGTAATAAGCACAGCTCTGGTCCTCTGAGTAGGTACCATGCCAGCTTAGTTGCTTAAGGTCACAGAACTGACTCCAGGTAGAGCTGGGATTTCATCCCAGTCTCTGTGGCTCCAGTCTGTGCTCTCCCCAGTCGATTGAATCCTGCTTCAATGTAACTGGGACTTGATGTCAAACAAATAGGTATGACTTGAGCCTGGTGGGGGTTAGAGGTAGAAATATAATAACAAAATACACATTAAGGGTTCACATAAGAAGAAGAATCACTTCAGAAGCAAACACAATGTCAGACAAACGCTTACCCATGCTCTTATATAAATTAGAAAAGATAAGAACTCTGGGAAGTAGTTCTGACTGGTATAGCTCAGTGGGTTGAGAGTTGTCCTGCAAACCCAAAGGTCACCAGTTCAATCACTGCTCAAGGCAGTGTGGTGGGCTGGTCCCAGGTTGGGGGCTTGTGCAAGAGGCAACTGATCAATGTTTCTTTTATGCATTGATGCTTCTCTCCCTTTCCCTCCCTCTAAAACTAAATAAATAAAATCTGTTTTTAAAAACTCTAGAAAATATAAAACTCAAATAAGATCCCATACAACAAAATTCATTGGAAAGTGGGATGGCAGAGCTTAGGAATATAAAAGAAAAGATACAAACATTACAAAGATGAAAGATATGTTAAAGGAACAAGGAGTAGAATAAACACTGCTGAAAACAGAAAAAATATTTAAAGAGAACATTAATAATTTGAAGGAAGATGCTAGAGATGTAACCAAGAAATTATCTGAATTAAAGAAAAAAATAAGAATTCTACATATTCGTAGGCAGCAAAACCAAGTCATGCAAAACCAGGATGAATCAAGCTGGCCTCTGACTTCTCCACACTGCCCTGAAATGCAGTCTCAAAAGACAAGAAAGGATGTTTACAGAATGGTGAGTGAAAACGTGATCTTGGAACTTTAAACAGAATGCATATGTTATTCATATAGAAGAGGTAAAAAACAGACATTCTCAAACATGAAAGACCCAAGACAAATTCACCCATGAGGTCTTCCAGAAAGAACTGTTTGATGATGAAATCTAGCAAATCAAGGGAAGATTTAAGTTAAATATTCAGAAATAAATAAGCCAAGTTGTGAAGAGTCTGGTCATATTGAGAGCATATAAACATATTCTGATGCTAAGATACTTTGTACACTACCCCAGGAATAGACAGAACAGAGCATATAAAAAAGATCCAAAAATATGAGAAATTAATATGATACGGTTAGCATTGCAAAATCAGTGAGAAAAGATGAATTATCTAAGTCACATGGGTACAATTAGTTACACACTGGAAAAACATGCTGATTCACCTCCTAAATCCTTACACTAAGATAAATTATAAATAGATCAAATAGTTGAGTGTTGAAAATATGTAAACATAGCTATAAAAATAATATATGTATATTTCTTTGATAGAGAAGAAATTTCTAAGCATGACCCTCAAAACCCAAAGCCATGAAAGACAGATAAACTTGACCACACACAAGATTTAAACTTCCTCATGGGCAAAAAAATAAACAAAGAAAATAATCTGGAAAAAAATACGTGACAAGTATAACAGAAAGAAGTAATATTCTTACAAGAGCTCTTATAAATCAAGAGAAAAAAGGGAGGAAAGCAATGGGAGAATGTCCAAAAGACATGAACTGACAGTTCATTTAAAAATTATACAAATATAAATAAATAAGATGTTCCATCATATTTTAATCCAAAAATGCAAAGTTAAAGAAAAATGAGGGTTTCTACTTCCAGTATGATCAAGGAAGCAACACAGCTTTTTCTGGACAATTATAAACTTGGGAGAAAAATAACACACACACACACACACACACACACATAACAGTGAACACACAAGCTGATATATTCTGAAGGAAAGTTAAAACTTGGAAGAAGAAAATAACAAAAAGTCTCTGTGTTGGTGGCTTTTAGCCTGAGGCCATGCTGACATGAGTGCTTCATGACGTCTAAAATTCGGATAGAATAAAGACACAGTCTTTGTGGGTTGATGGACCAAGGGACAGAATTTAGAGCAACTACAGACACTGGAAAATGAGTGGGAGACCTAGAAAGGAGAGAACAGGGGGGCCCAAATTCTGAGTATACATTCCACCCACTTATCTGCGCACATGGGGTGGACTCTCACAGCCCACACAAAGCAGAGGACTGAACTGTCATTTGAGCTGCCGACCAAAAGACAGAGTTTGCAGCTGGAGTCCAACCAAGGTAATTACCTCCAAAAACAAAAACGTTAAGCTCTCAGAAGGATATATCAAAATTCAGAATCTGAACAACATAGCACAACGTATAAGACATGATGCAAGATTACTTGACATCTGAAGAGTGAGAAAAATGAGATGCAGGGTCAAGAGAAAAGACAGTCAATGCAGACCAACCCCAGCGTCAACCACAGGCTGACTCACAGCAGGAACTTTAAAGCAGCTCTGTTAATTATGCTCAGCAAAATAAAGGGATGCATGTTCTCAGTAAAGGGGAAAATAAGAGATCCCAATGGAGCAATAGAAACTTAAAAAAAAGAGCCAGTGGGAATTCTAGAACCCTCAACAACAGTATCTAATATTAAAAAATGACTTGCAGAAATAAAATTTTAAATGAAAATAAAAAATTCATAGCAGGAGAATGATATCAATGAAAAGTCAAACATTTGGATATAAATCAGTAGAAATTATCCAAAGTGAAGAACAGGGAAAAAACTTGCAAAATATTAACAGAATCATAGGACTTGTGGGACATATTAAAAAGTCAAACAAACATACCTTGGGAGACTGAGAAAAAAAGGAGAGAGTGGGCCAGAAAAAGTATTTGAAAAACAATGAATAAAAATTTTTCAAATTTGATTGAAAACACAAATTAACAAATTAAATAATTTCAGTGAACCTCACACAAGATAAATATAAAGAAACTCTACCTCAGCTCATGATAGTGATGCTATAGGAAACCAAAGGTGAAATAAGCAGAAGAAAAGTAGCTTATTACAGGAGAACAATCATTTCAATTTCTAATGATATTTTATTTTGTATTATTTTATTTTTTCTATCACCACTTATCCTCTCATACCCTCTTCTACCTCCATCCAACCTCTAACCACCCAAGATAAGGAACAAAGTCCTCCATCTGTAGCCTGGGCAACAGGCCTTTAAAACAGACTAACACAAACTGTGGAATCATAAATTATGAGGCTCAGAGGCAATGGAACATTACAGTACTAAAAGCAAACAACACAAAACCTACAATTCTATATGCAAAAAAATATTCTTCAAGATGAAGTCAAAATGTAGTCTCAAGTTTAAAATAAAATGAAAAAAAAAAAGGTAATTTGTTACCAGCTGCACCACTCCAAGAAGTGCTAAAGGAATTTCTTTGGATTAAAGAAAAATGGTACCATATGGGAACTAAGATTTCAAGGAAAAAATAAAGAGCACTGGAAATAGTGAACATGTGGTTAAATATAAAAGTAATTTTTCTTTTAGCTCCATAGTTCCTTTAAAATACACAAAAATACCAGTCAAGATGGAGGTGTAAGTAGATATGCTTTGCTTCCTTGCACAAACAAAAGAAGGACAACGACCAATTAAAAAAAAAAAAACAGAACTGCCAGAAAATCAAACTGTATGGAAGCCTAGGCACCAAGGAGTTAAAGAAAAAACATTCATCCAGACTGATAGGATGGGCAGAGATGGGCAGCCAGGGTGGAGAGGATGCATGGCAAGGTGCCAGCTGGTGGACCAGGCAGTCCCACATCTGCATGCGGATAAGCCAGGAGGAACAACTGGGGAGCCAGAGAAATGGGCAACCCAGGTTTCCAGCACAGAAAATAAAGCCTCAAAATCTCTGGCTGTAAAAATCTGTGGGGCTTGCAGTGGCAGAAGAAACTCCCAGTACCAGAGGAGAGTCCACTGGAGGAAACCACGGGATCCTAGAAAGTACACAAAACACCCACCCGGGAATCAGCACCTGAAAGGGCACAGTCCACTTATGGGAAGCAAGGAAAATGACTGAAAGCAGGAGGGAGCCAAGCAAGTGGCATCGTTCCCCCTTGGACCTCTCCCCCACACACAGTGCCACAACTCAGTGAAGTGGGTTGCCCTGCCCTGAGGAGTACCTAAGGCTCTATCCCTTGCAATGTAATAGATATGCCAGGACAAAGAAATATGGTCCAAATGAAAGAACAGATCAAAACTCCTAAAAAAGAACTACGTGATGAGGAGATAGACACCTATCAGATGCAGAGTTCAAAACACTGGTAATCAGGATGCCAGTGTTTTGTTTTATTTTGGTTTTGTTTTATTATGTTTTATCAGATGCAGAGTTCAAAACACTGGTAATCAAACAGAACTGATTGAGTATGGATGCAAAATAAAAGAAGTGAAGGCTATATGAAGTGAAATAAAGAAAAATATACAGGGAACCAACAGTGAAGGGAAGGAAACTGGGACTCAAACCTTGGACCAGATGGAAGAAATAAACATTCAATGGAACAGAACAAAGAAACTAGAATTTAAAAAAATGAGGAGAGGCTTAGGAATCTCTGGGACAACATGAAAAGTTCCAACATCTGAATCATAAGGGTGCCAGAAGGAGAAGAGGAACAGCAAGACATTAAAAACTTATTTGAAAAAATAATGGAGAACTTCCCCAGTCTGGTGAAGGAAATACACATACAAGTCCAGGAAGCTGAGAGAGACCCAAAGAAGTTGGACCCAAGAAAACACATACCAAGGCACATCATAATTACATTACCCAAGAATAAAGATAAGGAGAGAATCTTAAAAGCAGCAAGAGCAAAGGAGACAGTTACCTAAAAAGGAGTTCTCAAAAGAAACCTTGCAGGCAAGAAGGGGCTGGCAAGCCCTGGCTGGTGTGGCTCAGTGGATTGTCCTCTTTCTCCTTTCCCTCTCCCTGTCTAAAAATAAATAAATAAAATCTTTTAAAAAATGGACTGGAAAGAAGTATTCAAAGTCATGAAAAGCAAGGACCTACCACCAAGATTACTCTATCTGACAAAACTATCATTTAGAATGGGAGGGCAGACAAAGTGCTTCCCAAATAAAGTCAAGTTAAGGGAGGGCAACATCACTAAGCCCTTATGATATGAAATGTTAAAGGGACTTATCTAAGAAGCAGAAAAGGATCAAAAGTAAAAACAGTAAATGACAATAAGCACAACTATCACAACTAAACTTAAAAAGAAAACAAAAACAAACTAAGCAAACAACTAAAACAGGACCAGAATCACAGAAATGGAGACACATGGAGAGTTATCAGTGGGGAGGGAGAGAAGGATAAGAGGAGAGAACCAGGGAAAAGATAGGGAATTAGAAGCATAAATGGTAGGTACAAAATAGACAAGGGGCAGTTAAGAATAGTATGGGAAATGGAGAAGCCAAAGAACTTATTTGTACAACCCATGGACTAAGGGAGCAAGGGTGCTGGAGGGAGAGGGGTGCATGGCAGAGGGTGCAAAAGGGGAGAAGAATGGGACAACTGTAATAGCACAAGCAATAAAATATACTTAAAAACAAAATATACAATAATACTTAAATCAAAGAGTATAAGGTATATTACAATAGTAAAGGTTTATAAGTATAGATGTACATACATCAACTAGAACAAAAGCATGAAGGGGAGTAAATAGAGCTCTATGACTGCAAATTTTTTACATTCTACACAAAGCGATACAGCATGAACTCTGGAAAGGCTGAGTGAAGTGAAGGCTCTATAATCTCTGGAGCATCACTATGAAAAGAATTCAAAAAGCTATAGCTCATTAGCCCAACAAAGGTTTTTTGCAGACTTTGGCAAATTAATCCTATATCCCCTTGGAAGAGAAGAAAGACAAAAAGAACCAGGACAAATTTGAAGAGCAGGTTCTTTTTTTTAAGATTTTATTTTTTTCTTTTTAGAGAGAAGAGAAGAGAGGGAGATAGGGAGGGAGAACGAGAGGGAGGTTGCCTCTCGAGTGCCCCACCAGGGACCTGGCCCACAATCCAGGCATGCGCCTTGACTAGGAATTGAACTGGTGACCCTGTGGTTCACAGGCCAGCACTCAATCCACTGAGCCACATCAGCCAGGGCTGAAGAGCAGGTTCTTTAATGATAGAAAAAAGGAAACCCAAAAGGCCAAGAAACATCTGAACAGCAGTTCCCACCAGCAGGAGGGCTGGGAAGGAGTGGTGGATTCTTACTTTTTTAGTTTTGCTCTTCTAAATTTTTAAAATTATTTTTTAGCATGAGCATGCATTACTTTTCTCTTTTTAAAAAACAACAACTTTCTAAAAGTTATATTTGTTATGACAGCAGGCTACTAGTTGATTTGCTGAGCCATTTCAGCTGAAGAATTATTTTAAAATCTTTTCCTCAAGTTTCAACTAATGGAAGGAATTTAGGTTTCCCTGCTATTACTCATGTCGTTACGCTTTTTACCCCTGTGTATGTCGTGCCCCCGCAAGAACCCGGGACCCCAGGTCCCCTCTCTTCCCTGCACTCCGAATCTCCCACAGCAGCGTGGGGCCCTGACCACTCCCAAACTCCCGAAGCCTTTCCTGCGTCCTCCGGAAACTCCCAGGCGTCAGCCAAAACTCCCTCTATCCCTAGACTCTTCTCGAGAAGGACACTGCTCCCTGTAGTCCTGTCCAGTGGCAGCCACTCTCCACTCACAGGCATCATGGCCCTGGACCTGGGGAGGGCGGTTCCCCTTGCCTCTCTCCTTCCTCACTATCTGCATCTTCAAATCTCAGGGCACCAGGTGGGACTGCCCACTCCTCTCCTTGTTGCAATCATCTCTCAGCTCTGGGACACTGAAGATGGCAGGCCCTGGCTCGCTGTCACTCTCTCCAACCCTTCTCCTGCCTTAATTCTTGGCAATTGCTGTTTGCAACATCCCCTCAGGTGACCAGCCCAGAGCCCTGGCCCCTCAGTTCCTTTCATCCCATCCAGGGATCCTGCCCTCGGCCTGTGTTGGCCACTGACATCCAGAGTCATATTCCGGTCATGTCATTACCAACAGCCACAAACCCTCCCTAATCTATTCTGGCCCCCACCCCCGCCGACATTTTTCCGTCTCTCTTTTACTGGTACCTCAAGTGGACTAATGATCCACTTCTATTACCTTTTAACTTCTTCTCGCTTCTCTCTCTACCCAGTTTAAATTCCATAGTCAGTCTCTACTCAACTTTGCCTACTGTGCCTGTGCCACACGGCTGAATGAAGCTGGAGAAAACACACAAGACTCCAGAGAGTTCAGTGGGTGAGTTGTACAGCTGGAGAAAGAGTATCCCAGAACCTAGGAACATCACATGGAAAGGCACAAGGCATGAGAGTGTGCAGCGACGTTAAATAACAGGCCAGGCAGCTAAGCAGAACGAATAGAAGGGAACGTGATCACAGATGGGCCCACGGAAGTGAGTGGCTACCTAGGTCATTTGGGGTCTTCTAAGCCATGGTACAGACCACCTTTTGTCTTAGTGGGCAGCCATTGAAAGGTTTTGAGGAAGGAGTAATATCAACTGACTTATGGCTGCAGAGGGTACTTTGGCTGTGGTGCTGGGAATAGACTTCAGGGGGCAGTGACAGGAGACCTGAGACCACCTAGGAGGCTGTTGTAATCATCCAGGCAGGAGATGCTGGTGGCACAGGTCAGTCTGCAGCTGTGCAGATACACTCGGATCCTGCGTATATTTCAAAGGTAAACAGGACATGGTGACTGATTGGATGTGGGCTGTGAGTGAATGAGAGAGATCATTTCATACTGCTCTTCCTTTTTGTTTGGTTGAGTTTCTTGCCTGCACAACAGAAAGGCTGGAGATGCCATCACCTGAAATAGGGAAGACTGTGGGTGGGAAACTCTCAGGTGAATCTTAAATCCTAGTGAGGCCGTTCGTGACCACCCTACTTTAAATCATACCCCAACCCAGCGCTCTCTACTCCTTCCCCTGCTGTATTTTTAAAGATGTTATTTATTTATTTTTACAGAGAAGGGGAAGGAGGGAGAAAGAGAGAAAGAGAAACATCAATGTGTGATTGCTTCTCATGCATCTCCCACTGGGGACCTGGCCGGCAACCCAGGCATGTGCCCTGACTGGGAATCAAACTGGTGACTCTGGTTCGCAGGCCGGCACTCAATCCACTGAGCCACACCAGCCAGGGCACCAGTCTTCCTGACCTGCTTTCCCTCACCCGCATCCTCGACCTGGGAGAACAGGGCACCTTCTCTAGCTGTCTCTCTGAGGAGGCATTCAGTGGAGCATGAGTGTCCCAAGAGGAAATGAGAGATGCTACCAGAAGAGGGAGTGGGGGCTGAGTGGGTGAATGAAAACAGATGTCCATTACACAAGCTGTAAACAGAAAAACCATTCCCTTTCCACTTATTTCTCTTTAAAATCAGTTACAGCTGCAGGAACAATAAATAGTTTTCCTTTCCTATCAGGGATTTAAACCTGCACCTCGTAAGATGAGGTTCTTGTGCGCCACTACCACATCCTGTTCCTGCTTTCGACCGAAGCACGTGACCTTAGCTAATCTGGCATCTTCTGGAACAGCAGGATCCCTACCTGAGGTGTGATTTGGAAAGAGGTCAAGCAATGCGGTCTGGCCACGATTTCATTTGGACTTTTAAGAACTCCACTGGACCAAATGAATACCTTGCTCCATTAAGCACAATCTCAGGTAATGTATATCTGTTCCTTCTTTTAGACACTTGTCTCTCCAGAGACTTCAGACAATGCTTTTTCACAATTAATATCTAGGTAAGTATCTACTTTTTGCAAGCTGAGGCAATAAGTCATTCCATCCTTGTGGGGCTAATCCCAGCTCACCCTTTTTCAACTCTGTGTGCCTACATTTCATCGTGCCCACAGCCAAAGGGGAAAGGACCCCCAAAATGAAAATAATATTCTGGAACCTTGGGCCAATATATTCCCACTCTTGGTCATCTTGCATAGCATACCTGGTTGACTCAGAGCATGCTGATTTTCTCTAATCCCTGCCAGTGGCTGGAAGGGGTTACAGAAAACACCACACAAGCCACAGTGTTTGGGTACTTCACAACTGGTAGTGAATGACTGAGCCAGAGACCTCAAGCACGTGTCAACACGATGCCCTGGAAGACCCAGTGGGGTCCGTGGCTCCTCTGCACATACCATCTTAGGCCCTGTCCCTGCATCTACCTGCTTAGGGGCCTGTCCAGAGCAGACAATCAGCAACAAACACGACCCCATTAGCCTCTGAGCATTTTCTCACTTTCTGACACAACAGGATTTTCCAGGCTTACTTTGTATCTTCTTTGCCCCTGACATGAAGTGAACCATTTTCCCCAGGTACCCTGTTTCTTTTTAGTGGGGAATGGCACTCAGAAACCAAGATCTTGGCTATAGAAATGATGATTTTTATAGGTATGTGTCCTTGTTTCTTGGCCTTTTTAGTATACATACTAGGAAACACACACACACACACACACACACACACACACACACACACACACAGAGGTTTACTCAATACCTCCAGTTCAATTCCAACAGCACGAGGTTCACCCTAGCCTTCCCCAATTCCACACTGGTATTTGTATCTTTCTATCCGCAGTGAAGACTCTGGCTCACAAAAACATTGGTATGTTAATTAATTTGATCTATCCCATAATACACACAAAATTGTTTCAGAATCACATTATCAATACCACTACTGGCCACAAGCAAACCTACTCGAAACTTTCTTTGCCATTCTTTTTGTTCTTAGAATATAATCCACTAAGAATATGAAGTCACAGCGCTGTGCTCAACAGTTACTTGAATTTGTTTTTTCTTTCCCAAGTTATCAATTTGATATACGGTTAGATTCATTTGTGGTTGTTTTCATTTAATCTTAAGGTTTGTTTATTATACCTTTAAGTTTATTTTTGAATATGTAAAACATTTAGGAAGTTCAAAAACTGAAACTAGAGAAAGAAGTGTTCTCAGACAAATCTTATTTCCATCTTTTTTCCTCCACTTCATTTGCTCCTATACCATAGATGAAACAATTTTGTAAAATTACTGGCTAATCCATGTTTTCAAAACGACCATCATATATTTGTAATGTACATATGAAGTAACTCCATGTAAATTTATGAGACCTTCCTCATTCCAGACCTGGTGCTCCAGGACCAAGATGAACGACATATAAACTGTGGGAGGGCAAGTTTCATCAAACTGATGAAAAGATTGGACATGTATAGCTTTTATAAAAATAAACTTTCTGTAAAAAAAAAAACTGAGAAGCTTACAAAAATTCAGAGAAGTCTTTCAAGGAGGGGACAGTGGTCAGCTGTGTCCAGGATGGCTGAGGGGTTGAGGAAGGTGAGGGCGAAGAACTGACCAAGACGGACTCATTGGTGATGTTGACCAGAGTGATTTCAGAGGGTGATGAGGACTGACAGCTAAATTGGATTGGAGTGGGTCACAGAAGGAGCGGGAGGTGAGGCAGTGAGGCATCAGTGCAGACATCCCTTCTGAGGGGCCTTTCGAGGAGGCAGAGCAGAGAAACTGAGCTGTGGCTGGATGCAAACTTGATGCAAAGGAAACTTTTTTGGACATGAGAGACACTACCGCAGACTTGGGTACTGATGGCAGTGCTCATGCACAGAGCGGGGACATCAGTGGTACACGGGAGGAAAAAGGACCATTGCAAGAGCAAAGTCTTTGAACATACAAGAGGAGGTAGGATCTAGTGTACAAATAACTCAGCATTTAGTAGAAGCTTACTAAAAATGTGTTGAATGAAAAAAAATGGTGAGTTAACGGGCTCTTTCCTCAACATGAGCAGGTTGGCTGATGGGAGGCAGGTGAGCGAAGCAACCAGGGCACTAGCAACGCCGTATGAACAGTTGCTCCATGCGAGTGCAAGAACTCCGAGGAAGAAGCAGCGAGTGCTCAACGGGGAGGCTTCCCGGGGCAGGTGGCCTCTGCTGGCCCGACAAAGACCGGAAAGCCAGTGAAGGATTCTGAGAGGGAGAGAGGACACCACTGCAGCCTGAGGAAACAATGGGACCCAAAGCAGGGAGGGACACATTTGTACCACTGCTTAATAAAGCATTTATTTTCACTATAGCTGACATCATACACAGAAAAGGGTTTCCTATAAATGTGTGGAAAAGTTCATCGGTAGCACTCCTAATCGACAAATACTGGAGGAAGACCACGTTTCTGTTCCTGTCTCTGAACAGGCCGTTGGGTGGCCCTGGAGAAGTGAGTGTGGAACCCTTTTCTGGGTGTGTCCACACGGAAGCCCTGGATTTCTTGACCACACCACCTACAGGGAATGCACTCATCTATCAGACAGCGATGGCTCCTCCACTGACTGGTAGAGAAAACCTAGCAGATTATTTAAATCTATCAAAGTCTCAATTTATTCATCTATAAAGTAAGGTTGATGATACCTAGCTTGTAGAGTTTTGTGAGGATTAAAGTAGACTGTATCTGTGAAATGCTGACTCCATGTATAGAACAGAATATGGGCTCAATAAATGGCTAGCTATTTTTGTACTAATAATATTGATAGTTGCCATGTAATGAATATTTATGATGCACCTAATAGGTATAATTCCCTGAATCCCCATCTCATCCTAAGAAGCGGGCGTTATTGTTGTCTTTGCTTTCACCAATGAGAACACTAAGGTAGGTGAACAATGGAGCTGGGATATGAGACGGGGCAGGCTGGCCCCAGCACCCTCCCCTCAACCACTGTGCCACACTGACAGCCTAATAGTAAATGGAGCCACACAGGTCCAGGCCCAGATGCGTCCGTTACCTCAGATCTATCTCTCAGTAACAAGGAACCCAGCAAGTAAACCAATGGAGTTTACGTTCTCCACAACCGTGGGAGCCAGCAAGAGGAGTGAAGAATGACCTACACATTTTACTAACATGCTTCGGTTTGATCAAATTTCCTTCACTCACCAGTTATTACTCTAATAATAAAATGCAAGTCACTTTGTTTTATTTCACAGCTTAAAAGTAAGCATTATTCAAGAGTAGGCAGCAATGTCTAGGAACTTATCCAAACAAAGCCCTTACACAGGCCTGCAAAGAAATATGAACAAAAAATATTTTGTAGTACTTTTTATCACATTGAAATATTAGCACCCTGACTGGGTGACTCAGCTGGTTGGAGCATCTTCCCATAACCAAAAGTTGCAGTTTCGATCTCCAGTCAGGGCACACGCCTAGGTTGCCGATGTGGTCCCTAGTTGGGGCGCGTACTACCGGAGGCAACCAATCCATGTTTTTCTCTCATATTGATGTCTCTCTCTATCTCTCCCCCCTCTCAAATCAATAAACCAATAAACGTATCCTTGGGTGAGGAGCTTAAAAAATTTTTTAAAGAAATATTAGAAAAAATCCCAAATATCCTTTAGTAGGAGTCTAATTAAAGCATAGTACATCCATTCAATACTGTGCAGTTTTTAACAAGAATGAGATAGATTTAAAATAAGAAAAATTCTCATATGGAACTTAAGTGAAAAAGTAAGATATAGAACTGTGTGTCTATTTTCATTTTATTTAGAAAACTAATGAAAATGTTAGCGTATGCATAGGAAAAAATCTAGAGAAATAATCAATAGACCTCTTACAGGAGTTTTGAGGAAGAAGTAAAATACCAGATGACTTTTGACTTCCTAAATTATACATTTCTGGATTGTCTGAATTATTCACAGGCACCTCTTTGCTTTCGGTATCAGATGCAAACAATACACTGTTTAAGTAGCCAGAAGAGGCAAAGCCTGTCAGGAGGAGGGCAGGAAGGATGCCGCCTCCCGAGCGGGCTCCAGGCCCCCAGCCTGTTAACTGCTGCCTCATTTCCTGGCAGCGGACTTTTATTACTGGCTGGCTCTCAAAACATCCTCCTGCCAACAGGACATTGGCAAGCAGGGACATTAGAAATCTTCCTTGAGAGAACTCCAACAAAAGCGTAAGAGGCATTACAACTTGGAAATATGGCCAAAGGGAAAAATCCATAAAAAACATCCATCCCCTGAGTCTCTATCCATGGTAGGAAATTTGGCCATTAAGCCAACGAAAGGAATTAGGATCGTTATGAAATCACCCTGGTTTGTTAGTGGAAAAAACGAGTGATGTTAAGTGCAGTTCATCCTTAGAGAACACCATTCCGTTCTATCAGGCCTACAGAGCCGTGAAAGCAGCAGAGATAAGGTTGCCACCAGAACAGCTGACATTTTTACAGAGACCCACAGCCTTCACGGACATTTTATACCACATTGCATGTCCGCCCCTTCCAAAAACTCTGGGAAGCCAGTTTTGGAGAAACAAAGGTCACTACTAATACAGCAGGACTAGAACCTTGGGATGTCTCATGCCCAGAGTCACCCTGGAATTAACCAGAATAATAATGAATGCAATCCATTTTTAGGCAAATATATCTTTTCCTGAAATGCTAGACAGACAATGTATCTGTCAAAGAAAAAAGACTGGGAGCAGGTGAACGATACAAAAAGACTGTCCACAAATGAAGCCATAGAGGAGGGGAAACTAGTCAGCCTGGCTTCCCTGAATCTCAGTGAATTTGGGTGTGGTGACAGTGTTCTGGGGGGTCTCGGCCCCCTGGGCACAGGGTATGGCCCTCCTTCCATTCTGTTTCTGTGTCAGACTTGTCTCCACCAGGGTGGGCCCGATACGCAGTGAGGAGAATGGGGACGAGGGAAAGCAGCCCCTGCCCCACCAGTCTCATTGGGGTGACTCCCTGGAAGCCAAGAAGTTGCCACCCTGGCCGCTGGCCTAGGTAGTGTTAGTTTCACAAAGGCAAAAATTAACAAGCAAAATCATTATGCAAATTCCTCGACCTGATTGAATGAAAAACCAACAATAAAACTCACCTTTTCTCAACTCCAACTTCAGTGCCAGCACTCAAAATGGAGATGAATATGAACTTGAGACCGGCCCACACCTTATTTTACTTCTCGTTTTATGTACAAGCACTGCCTGTACTGCTGTTCTCTTTCTGGTTGACCACCCTTCTTCCTTCAGCGCTCACACTGAGTGCCACTCATTGCTCCCTCGGCCAAAGATGGGACGGGGAATAAACTGATTGATAAAGTAGAGAAAAAGATCATTTAAATTGTTACTAAAATAGCTGGGTATCATATTGTAAGACAATATTATTCCAATAATTTTGATGCCTTCCTATAGATTAAAAACTTTAGTTTAAAAAAAATTAGAAAAATATTTTTTGTCTCAGTCCTTGTTGGGCCCTTTTATAGAGGAAGGCTTCTCCCTTTCCAACATCCCTAATTAAGCCTTCGGTGAAGAGACAGGGAGTTTGAAGACAAGAATAAGATTATCTTGAATCTACTTCTCCAGAGGGAACCCAGGTTTTCTTAATGCTTTCTTTCCACTACAAAAGGGGTGGCCTGACAGCAGAAATGCTGAGATATATGATCTTTATGAATGAGAGCTGAATTCCTCCACACACGAAATCTGTCATTATTCCCCTAATAGTGCAAAAACCGTGGATCAACCAAATGTGCATGTACCTTTACGCAATGGAATACTACTCAGCAATAAAGAAGTGTTAAACATAATAAAGGAAACTTCACTTAAAATGGAGTCAGGAAGCTCCGAAGAGGGAGGTCTCACGCATCACCACCCAGGGAGACCCCAAAACAGGGAGACTTACCACAGCAGGAGGAAGGAGGAATTTCTCCTTACCCAGCAGAACACCTCACCTGAACCTCCTTAGCTGGTTGCCTTCAGGTTTGGACTCCTGAGAATAGCCCAGCCAATGAGAGGGCACCAACTCAGCCAGTGAGAAACCAGTCTTTGAAACAGTCCCTCCCAACTTCCTTTTTTCCCCCAACAAAATCAAGCCCCTCCGTTCTTTGGACTTGCATATGATTTGCCAGAGTTTGCTAGTTCTAAATTGCAATTTGTCTGTGAATCTCGCAGCAAAATGGTAAAATAGCTGGCTCTTTTGTTTTTTAAGGTCGACAAAAGAAACTAAAATAACTGATACTGCTACCGCATGAATGAGCTTCAAATACATTAAGTGAAAGACCTGGGCATGATTTCGTTTATACTAAATGTCTAGAATAGATACATCTCTAGAGACAGTAGGCGGATGAATAGCTGCCTGGGGCTGGGGCTGGGGCTGGGGCTGTGGCCAGGGTGGAATGGGAATGAACTCTAAGCGGGCACAAGAGACCCCATCGAGGGGACAGAAATGGTCTGACGTTGTATTATGGTGATGGCTGCACAACTTGCTGAGTTTACTTAGTCATTAAAATGAAAATGTACACTTAAAATATGTGGATCTTACAGTATGTAAATTATATTTCAATACAGTTGCTTTTTAAAAAAAAATGCTGGAGTCCCCTTCGAGTCTCAAGTTGCCAGACTTAACTTCACATTCCTGTTAATGTTGAAGGCACTTCAGAGAAAATGACATGTGCAGCTTTATTTTTATAAAATTACACTATGTCCTGAGACAGAAGATCCCCCAAACTAAATCCGTGTAGCAAAACTCCCCAATTTTTTTCCATTAGCAAAAATGACTATCATCTTCTTACATACTTCCCCTCTGCCTGCTGAAGGGGACTTCATTTTGTTTACTTTTTATGGGAAGCTTGCTATTGTCTAAACAAAGAAGTTTCACTTGAAGGTGGCTGCAGAATAATTTACTTTTTTTCTTTCTTTCTTTTAATTGTTGTTCAAGTACAGTTTTCTATCTTTTCCCCCCATCCCAGCCCACCCTTCCAGCCCTCCCCACCTCCCTCTTGTTTCTGCCACCCCCTCTCCTTATTATTGTCCATGTGTCTTTCATACTTGTTCCTGTAAACCCTTCACCTTTTTCCCCTGAAATTCCCTCCCCTCTGGTCACTGTCAGCCTGTTCTCAATTTCAGTGTCTTTAGTTATATTTTGCTTGTTTGCTTGTTTTCTTGTTTAGGTTCCTATTGAAGTTGAGATCATATGGTATTTGTCTTTCAACACCTGGCTTATTTCACTCAGCATAATGCTTTCCAGTTCCATCCACGCTGTTGCAAAGGGTAGTAGCTCCTTCTTTCTCTCTGCTGCATAGAATTCCACTGTGTAAATGTACCATAGTTTTTTGATCCATTCATTTACTGATGGGCACTTAGGTTGTTTCCAGTACTTGGCCATTGTAAATTGTGCTGCTATGAGCATTGTGGTGCTTAGGTTCTTTTGGATTGACATTTCAGGTTCTTAGAATATAATCCTAGCAGTGGAATTGCTGGGTCAAAAGGCAGATCCATTTTTAGTTTTTTTGAGGAAATTCCATACTGTTTTCCATAGTGGTTGCACCAGTCTGCAATCCCACCAACAGTGCACTAGGGTCCCCTCTACTGAGCATGTTTTCATGTGTCTCTGGATCCTCTGTATGTCCTTCTTGGAGAAGTATCTGTTCAAGTCCTTTGCCCATTTTTTTAATTGGGTTGCTTGTCTTCTTAGAATGGAGTTGTATGAATTCTTATTTTATTTATTTATCTTTAGAGGGGAAGGGACAGAGAGAGGGAGAGAAACATCAATGTACGGTTGCCTTTCATGCATCCCCTGCTGGGAACTGGCCTGCAGGGAACCAGCCTGCAACCCAGGCATGTGCCCTGACTGGGAATCGAACCACGACTGTCTGGTTCGCAGGCCCGCGCTCAATCCACTGAGCTACACCAGCCAGGGCTGAATTCTTTATATAGAATAATTTACTTTTGGTGATCAAATGTGATATTCAAATGTTAATCAGCATAAACAAATTTACTTAAATTATGACATTCAGTCCTTTTTTCTCATCTGGCTGAAGGAAATTCAGAGGTTTTTTCCAGTCTCAAAAAATTATTGATAATCCTTTTATTTCTATTGTACTTGTAGTCTTTGTATTTCATGAAATTTGAGAGTATCAATTCATTCTTTACTTTTAAAATACTACACAGGTAAGGATTTCACCCTTGTTAGTAACAGTAAAATATTGTTCATAAATAGAGAACTGGTTAAATAAATTATTATACATCCAAACATGGAATAAATTATTATGCATCTATTATAAATATGGAACCAAATTTATAGGAATTGATGTGGAACCATCTCCAAGATATATTGTTAAGTAAACATCATGTAGAAAAAATGCGCTTATTATGCTACCTTTGTATTTTGTTTTAAGAAGACCGTGTACACAAATGCTGTATGTGCTCAAGTATCTAAGCACAGACCTACCAGACTGGTTAGGGTACGTGCTTACAAGGAAGGGGATGATGGGGTACTTAGAGGTTTGCTGTGGTAAGAACACTAACTTTTCAGTGTGTATATTTTAAAATTATTGAAAGGTTTACCATGTGTGTTATCATCCACTGAAAAAATTTCTTATGATTTACCCCTTTACCCCTACATTTGGTAAACCATACCTTAGTTAATAAGTTTTTTAAAATGCAATACAAATACTCTAACAGTTTTTGTCCAAATATAATACTAATGACATGTAATAGGAACGCTGACCAAATATTCTTTTTTTTGGTATTTTTATTATATATATATATATATATATATATATATATATATATATATATTAAACTTAATTTGTTGTCCCACTTACTTATGCATTTATTGGTTGCTTCTTGTATGTGCCCTGACCAGGGATTGAACCTGCAACCTTGGCATATAGGGGTGAGGCTCTAACCAACTGAGCTACTCAGCCAGGGCTGCACTCCTCAAATTTAAATACACAGTTTAATAATAAAATTATCTAAAAACTTCAACTTCTCCATCCCTAAAACAGAGATACTATTATGAAGATTTGATGGAATGACATTTGTAAGATTGCGTAAGGTGCAGAATCATTGAGACCGATTTTGCAGGGGCAGCTCACCCTTGGACACAAGTAAACTGAATTCAGCTGCAAAAGCAATACATCTGTCTGTGTGGCACATTTTTTACTTACTCATCATTACATCATTCAGGTTGGATTGAACTTGACTCACTGTGATCAATTATGTCTTTTTGTATTGCAGGACCAAATTCATTATCAGATCCTTAGGGACTAAGTCATCATTAAATATGTTTGTAGCAGCAGACAAATTTATACTCTGCCTGTCAATTCATTTCACTGCCTAGTCATTCTTCAGCTTATATAATTAATTTAGTTAAAGAAACATTAATAAGCATATTTTAAAATTATGGTGACACAATATAGTTCACAAAGTGCTTCCACATATTTTATCGCATTCAACCCTCTTAACAAGCCTGTGACGGAGGCAAGACAGACGTTATGTCTGTTTCACAGATGGTCATGGTTAAATCACCTAATCAGGAGGCAGGAAGCTGAGATTAGAAGCTGGGTTCTCACTATGAGTTATACATATTTTACAGTGTGTATGTGACAGATCAGAAAAGGGTGTGTTTGCATATAAAATCGGTTTCGTTATATTAGCATATAAAGGCAATATTTCAACTTCATAATCTGCTTTTTACTGAGTGGAGTTCACATAAACATTGTTTCACTTGCAGTTTGAATTTATCTTGACAGTTATAATACCTAAATTCACCCGCATAGCCAAGGAGCGTTCTTATGTGGTGGGGACCATTCATCTTCATGGTCTCATTTATGACTCATGGATCTGTGTGGGTGCCGGAGACAAAAATCCAAAGAAAGAGAAATGGGAAAAGATTTCTTTCTATATTTAAATATAAATAATAGAAAGAGGCTGAGCTAAGCTATAAATAACCGCGAAGTGAAATGTTCTGTGGAAAATCCATGGCAATAGCATTCCTGCTGACTGAGACATGTGACTGCTTAAAACTCTGGTTTGGAAAACCTGTTCCTTGCAAAATAAGGGTTTTTTATTGTTATTATTATATCAGGTCATTGTCCTGGATTTTTCCAGGCTTACAAATGTAAGAATTGATTTTATACATTTCAATGATTCAAGACATGTAGATTTTAATACATACCATGTATCAGAAAAACAGCTCAGGCTATCATTAGATCTGTTGCTCTGGATTCAAGTGGATATTTCATGATTTTTTGCATTATGGTGTAAGGACGTGTTCATTATTTTAAACACTAACCAGTTATCCTGTGATGAAAATATTATTAGCTTCAAATTATCATCATTATAATTATTACTAACACATTCATAAAGACATTAAATATACTGGGACAAGAGCAAATGCATAGACCAATGGAACAGAATAGAGAGCCCAGAAGTAAACCCACATCTCTATGGTCAATTAATATTTGACAAAGGGGGCAAGAGCATAAAATGGAGTAAAAGTAGCCTCTTCAACAAATGGTGTTGGGAGAAGCAGACTGATACATGCAAAAAAATGAATTAGACCACCAACTTCCACCATACACCAAAAAAAATCAAAATGTACCAGAGACTCAAACATGTGCCATGACACCATACAAGTCCTAGAGGAAAGCATAGGCAGTAAAGTTTCAGAGATCCCACACAGCAATATTTTTGCCATTATATCCTCTAGTGCAAGGGAAATAAACAAAAGACTAAACAGACTAAATAAATGGGACTACATCAAATTAAAAAGCTTCTGCACAGCTAAAGAAAATACCATCAAAATGAAAAGAGAATCAACCATATGAGAAAACATATTTGTTAATGATATCTTAGACAAGGGTTTAATCTCCAAAATATATCAAGAATTCATATGACACAAGACCAGTAAGACAATCCAATTAAAAAATTGGCAAAGGACCTGAATAGACACTTCTCTAAGGAGGACATACAGAAGGCCCAGAGACATATAAAAGGATGCTCAGCATCACTAGCCAACAGAAAGATGCAAATTAAAACCGCCATGAAATACCACTTCACACCGGTGAGAATGGCCATCATTAACAAATCAACAAACAACAAGTGGTGATGAGGTTGTGGAGAAAAGGGAACCCTAGTGCATTGTTGGTGGGAATGCAGACTGGTGCAGCCACTGTGGAAAACAGTATGGAATTTCCTCAAAAAACTAAAAATGGAATTGCCTTTTGACCCAACAATGCCACAGCTAGGATTATTTTATACCCCAAGAATCCTGAAACACCAATCCAAAAGAACCTATGCACCCCAATGTTCACAGCAGCACCATTTACAATGGCCAAGTGCTGGAAACAACCTAAATGCCCATCAGTGAATGACTGGATCAAAAAACTGTGGTACTTTTACACAATGGAACACTACTCAGCAGAAAGAAAGAAGGAGCTCCTACCTCTTGAGGCAGCCTGGATGGAACTGGAAAGTATTATGCTAAGTGAAATAAGCCAGGCAGTGAAGGCAAATACCATACGATCTCACCTATAAGGGGAACATAATGAACAAAACAAACAAATGAGCAAAATAGAACCAGAAGTATGGAAACAAGGAACAGACCGACAGGGACCAGAGGGGAGCGGGAAGGAGGATAAGCGGGGGAAGAAGGGGAATGGTCTAATCAACAAATAGGTATAAATCACCCACAAACAAAGAACAACAGGGTGAGGACTGACTGTGGGAGAGAAAGGGGGTATGCAGATGAGAGCAATGGGGGACAAGTGGGACAACAATGATAGAACAACAATAAAAAAAGACATCAAATAGTATACTCAAGACCATACGCTGACAATATCCATGGTATTCTCTGATTCTGTGGCAATATTTTTCAAGATTTAATGAAGTCAAGTAATTTAGTTTGCTTTTGCGCATTAGCTAACTTGTGAGCAGAAGAAATCACCTACTGTGGGAAGGGGAAGTCTGACGATTCTGTTAAGTGCTGAAGCTGCCTTTCTTCATAACTTAAAAGGAACTACTTGCTCACAGCAGAGTGTTTCACATCCCTTTTCATTTGGTTCCAACTTTCAGAGTCATCCTGCTTCTAAAATGGTTTCAGAGCCAGAGATGGTAAGTTTCCAAGCCAGAGAGACTCCCCTTGTCTTTGAATATGTGCCTGTGTAGAGTCGAACCTCAAGGGCTAACCGGGCAACTGCCTTCTAAAATGTTTTAAGTTTCCTTGGAATATATTTAGCATGATTTTGCATCCATTTGAGGACCCCACAAGAGTTGTTCTAATAAGCAGGCAGACTGTTAACAAACGACTTCCACCTCTTCCATACAGATGTCCTGAGAATGCTGCAAAGAGGGACTAAAAGGACGGCTGAGGTGGCCCATTAAAATGTGAGCGGACTTCTGGTTTTGTTTTCTGCTCCTCAAGATTGATTTAGCTAATCTAAGGAAAAGAAAAGTTCGTCATGTTTGCATAAATAGGAGAATTTACAATGTATTGTGAGATGTTAACCAACCTCTGAAATAAACATTTACAAGCCTGTTATTGAATATTTACATATATGTGCATATGTTTATAATTATATGTACTTGAATATGGCTTTCATCCTGGGTGATGGGCTGTAGCGAGCAAGGCTACTTCAGGGAAATGTTGGTGCTAAAAAAGATAAGTAGTAACACGAAAGTACAAATTAGCAGAGTCACACCATGCAGGAGAACAGAGACCGAAGTACACAAGCAGAAACGAGCATGCTGTTATAAAAGGCCAGGTAGCCCAGGGAGTCAGAAACCCAGGCAGCTCATCTGTTGTTTAAAGGGAAGTGGGGCAATGAAGGTCGAAAAGCCAGGGAAGGTAAGTAGGAGCCAAGGCCCAGGGGACTCGACCAGGAACTACAATCGCAGTCCTGAGACAAGGTCTCCTGTACACTCCCCAGGAAGAGGGAAATCTCTTGCTCAAAGTTTATGGCCCTTCATCTGCCATGTAGGATTATGATAAATTAAGTTATGCATTATGACTATTCTCCTATGACTGCCTACACTCAGACCTCCTTCTTGTCTAGTAGCAAATGGCAAATTGAAACATGATAAAGACAGCCTTAGGCGTTTAAAAGAGAGGAGATAAGCCATCTGCCACACGCCTCTGAGATGGAGCCAAGGTGCGTGAGAACTTGACCTGCATGAGTCTGAGGAGGTCAGTACAGACGTGTTATCATATTGCTGGGATCACTTATGTACCTAATGAAACGTGAATTTCAGGGTCTACACGAAGCATGATTAGAAAGGACTTTCTTTTGGCTGCTGCCTATTTCCGAGGCAGCTACTGAATAGATCAGATTGCGTGTGGCTGGCCACCTCTGAGCTCCTGGGGAAGGAAGAAGAAGACGTTACTAGCACCCTGGTATTTGCTCATTACCCAGTGGGGACTGGAGCTCCTAACACTGAATACAAGGGGAAGAGGAGGGAACACTTACACTCTCTCTGCAGACAATACCACCGTTTACCACTGTGGCTGGGGCCTGCCCTGAGAGCAGGGCTCACCCTGCAGACTTCAGGTTGAGAAATGTGGAGCTCTAAGGAAAGGGGAGGTCTATCAGATGGGAAAAGAAATGGAGCAGGAGCTGAGGGGATGGGAGCAGGACAAATCCAGTACACAGAAATCCAAACCCCAAGGAGGGTCCTGAATCCAGATTGTAGGATAGCTGAAATGTCAAACGGCAGGCAGGCCCAGGGCACTAACAGGTGTTGGGATAGCAGTTCTGAGATGGAGCCCCGCGTCTGATCCAAAAGTGTCTCACCCCAAGATTCTTCAGTTATTCCTTGTTTAGAAACCATTGCCTCAGCATGAAGAAGGGCTAGACTCCCCCACAAGTGTGGATTACGGCAGTGTGTATTTATTGGAGTTTATTGATGCCAAAATATCCCAGATACCAGGAATCAGTTTCAAACAAACACATGTTTGTGTCCATTTCCATCGATATCCATACGAGTTAGACTAATATAGGACTTGGAGATTCCTAATTCAGCCTTTCATTCTTCAAACATGCCGTTGACGTCCAGAGTGGCCAAGTGACTCCCCAGAGAACACACAGTGAGAGGCTGTGCTGAGACTGGAACTTGTACCTTCTGACATTCTGACCAGCATTTCTCCCATCGCCCAGGCTCTTAATATGCACAGAGTATTATGAATGAAGGACCAGGTCTCTGGGGCTCCAGCAACCAGACTATCACAAATTAAATCCCACAGAAGGGAAGGAGAACACTCCCCGCAACGGCAGGAAGCTGAATGAGAAAGAGGAGTTCTGAATGTGTTGCAGATTCAGCTTATACTTGCCCCTGGAAGGCAGATGTGTGATCTGGGATGTATGATGGACGTATTCATCTGGAAGTAACAGAAACCCCAAGCTTTGAGCACTGAAATGAATACAGTCTTTAGTCCCGAGTCTTCATTTTACTGCGGCGGGAACTGAAGCCCAGGGTGGCTCTGGGCTCCTAATCATGGTCACACATGAGCTAGTTGAACGTGGCCCCTTTCAAAGCAATTACCTTGAGCGATTTTATACTTATTCCTTACGATGTTGCTGACACTACTCAACTTTTGGAATTTCTTTCATTTAGTTAACGAGCTGCCTACACGAGAAAATGGAACTCTTCTGTTTCATAGATGCCTCTGCCTTCTTCCCCACCCTCTGTCTGCACCAAAGAGTACCTCCCAGCTCACTTACTCATTAATTCAACAAAAATGTGTTGAGCGTGGGTACATCGGATCCACTGTGTGACCTGATTCCATATGACTCTGGCTTGTTTCAGAAAATCACATTCACACTTGGCCCTTTACGTGCAGCCTGCCATCTCCCCGTCCCCCACCCCCCCGCACCTCATGATAAGGTGGATCCATGAAGCAGGTTGTCTGCTGTAGGCAGTGGTTTTGGAGTTAGTTCTGTCTGGTAGAACTTTTTGTGATGATGTAAATGTTCTAGAATTTGTACCTCCCCCCATACAGTAATTATTAGCTATGTGGGACTATTTAGCACTTACAATGTGACAAGTGTAACTGAGGAACTGAATTCTTAAATTTTACTGTAACTAATTTATAAAGAGCCACACTTGGCTAGTGGCTACCAGATTGGGCAGCACAGTTCTTGACCCTTCCTCCATTTCCTCCCAAACCCATTCTCGTTTCTCCCAGAAGCTTCAACCACTACTTTGAGGCATAGCTCTCTTTTCTTCTCTAGAACCCCCGTGTTGCTTTGACTCTTCTCTTCTCTGGCTCAATTTCACTTTCTAGTTTTGGCAACTGCATGATTCACAGGGAGATGCTCTCCATTCTAGTCTTGGGTTCATGGACTTTCACAGATGCCCCGTCCTGATCACCACACAAGGGGACCAAGAGGCTCAGACATTTGCCAGCCCACTGGAGACATTCAAAATAGTGTCCTGAGTGCTCTTTCCCCTTTTGAATAGGGTGTCACAAAAAGAGAAATTTGCTCTGGGTCACAGAATGGCTTCATCCTTGAGGTAGAGCTTAGAGGCAGGCAATGCAACAGGTCAAGTCCTCCCCTCTGTGAGCGCTGGAAAACGAGACTGAACAATTCTTATTCCTGACACTCTCAGACACCTCAAACCAGTCACTCACAGAATAAAGCAATATTTTCATGGTACAGTGATCGCATCCTCATTGCTCTTAGTGAAGGTGCTTGTCTGGAGGCGCAGAGTTCCTTCACCTGCCTGTTGGAAGCTGAGATGCCGGGGGCTGGCGAGGGGCTGCATTAGCAGGTCGTGTTTCCAAAGATGGCCGCCACAGGAGCTCCCACCTCATCATCTTCTTCCCTTGAATCTGGAAAGGCTTGCAACTTGGGAAGGCCAGTGACACATACTTGGAGCTGAAATCTGCCATGGAAGGAGTACAGCGTCTCTGAGGCTGCCATGCTGTGGGGACGTACGAGCCGATGGAGAGGATGTGTGCAGGTGCCCCGGCGGGCAGGTGATGTCTGCAGATGCTCCCAGCTCTGGAAGCTTCAGATGCCCCCATCCTTGCAGTCTTCCCAGCTAAGGCCCCAGACACGAGGAGCAGAGGAATTCTTTCTTCATAGTGCCTGTTTCACATTCTTGGCCTACAGAATCTGTGAGTGTAATAAAATAATTGTTGTTTTAGACCACTAAGTTTGGGGTAATAATACCTGCAATTGCTCCCTAAATCCCAAGAAATGAATGACAGAACACCACTCCTGACCTGTAGTTCCCAGAGAACACTCATTAATTGCCCCTACTCGAGGGACTCAACTAATTCATGTGGGTGAGCTGTTTTTCCCCCTATCCTAGAGGAGAAAGAGTGGGTGCTCTTTTGTTGCAGTTCTTTAGGGTCTCCTGGTTAAAACGTGAAGTTAAGAAAGGAGGTCTCCAAAAGACTTGCTCATAAAGTTTGGGTTTTATTCCAGAGAGCAAGCCTGCCATCTTGTTCCCTGTTTGGCTCTTCACTTGGTGACTGGGCTCTTGACCTGCCAAGTGCTCACAGACCAGGCTAGTCCACTGTGGGGAGGTGGCATGGTGCCTGGGGGAGGGGAAGCCTGATCCAAGGCTCAGGATCCAGTTTTGGAGGCTAGGGAAGGAAGAGGGGCCTGGGACTGCGGGGTTACCATTTGGCTCAACCTGGAGTGAAGAGGCCTGCGCCGCCGAGAAGCACGGGGACAGGTGTGTCTCACAGGTGCTATGAGGGGCTGCTGACGAGACAACTGGACCCAACCTCAATGCAGGCCTTTGTTTAAAGCGGCAGCTTTCCTTTCTCTGCAAAAGCACAGGAAGGGGAGGTGGGTGTCCACTCCTCCTCCCCCACCCCAGTCCCCCGACAGCCATAAGTTTAGCCTGGACATAGGAAATGAGAAAAAGATTGAAGCAAATGTGAGGTTGGAGTTTTAAAATAAACAGGACTATGTTTTAATAACTGTGTCACACATTACATGAAGGGAACCCTCCACCCGGCAGCAGGGCACAGATGGTGACAGATACTGGAAAAAGAAAGGCATTTCACCAATGCACCCCCGCTTGTTGAATAGTCACTAACCAAAGAGGTTACACGCTCCATTGCCGTGGGGGTGCAGGTCCTGGTCTCACAGCCCTGGGTGAATCCCACACTTACCAGCTGGTGACCTCCACACATCCGTGGAGTCTCCTAGGTCTCCATCTCCAGTTTGTAAAGCGGGGCTGATACATGCTCTGTCACACAGTTCTGAGGCTTCAGTGAAGCAGTGTCCATATACATTCAAAAAATTTTAAAAGCTGCTTATCGCTCTGTCTGCTCCTGGTAAGACCTCCTTGGCCTCAGCCCCCTGGAACGCTGCCTCCTTGCCCGGCCCCTGTGTCACTGAGCACTGCTGACCCGAGGTTCTGTCCTGCCTCCGGGTGCTCCCAGGTCCCCTCTGTTCCACACTCGATTGGTTTTCCTTGCAGGCACCACCGGGTGCATCTTTTTTTTTTTTTGCCTCGACCACCTTTCCCTTTCCCTTGAGTCCCCTGCATTAGTGCTGCCGCCAGAGGACTGTCCATTGCCCTTGGGGACCCTCTGAAAGGGGCAGCTCCAGACGCCCATCCAGGCCCCTGGCTCTTCTCAGCAATATTAGGCTGGAATAGCCGGGCCCAGCTGGGCTGCATGCTGCCCCGCCAGGAGACACCTTTTAAAAACCGAGGTGTGATTTACCTATAGTGGAGCGTACAGATCTTAAGTGTACAGCTTGATGGATTATTACATATGCACCTGTGTAACCACTACGGAGGTTGAGATTTTTAAAGCTCTGCCCAGTCAACAACTTTTCCCTCAGAGGTTGCTGGCCAGGCTGACTTTGAAACCCACAGATTCATTGCCCCTATTTCTACATATAAGAAGTTTAGACACAGAATCTACAGTTATGGAATCTAACTGTATGTCGTCTTTAGTATCTGACTTATTCTGCTCAACATAATGTCTCTGAGAGTCATCCATGTTGTTGCATGTACTAGTAGTTTCTTCCTTTTCATTCCTGAGTGGTAGTGCATTGTATGAATATACTACACGCAATCGTGTGTCCATTCAACTTGACAGCCATTTGAGTTTCCTTCTGACTTTTGGCAGTTATGAGTAAAGCTGCTACATGTATTCACAGAATGTGTGTTTTGAAACATATACACTCAACTCTCTTGAGTAAATACCCAGAAGTGAAATCGAGGGGCTGGGGTAGGGGTATACTTCACTCTCCTAGATATGGTGGGCATTCAATGAGTGCCAGGTATTAGCGCCGCAGTTAGCTGTCAGGCACTAACACGGGAATGTATGCACTTGGGGTTAAAAAGTGTTTATTGTAAGTAAAGCCTCTTTGGCAGGTCTGGCGCTGGTTTGAGGGGAGAGCGTGAGATGTTGAGGGGCAGGAAGACAGAGGAACTCCAGTGAAAGACCCGCAGGGAGAGGCAGGTCAGGGCTGGGGTGAGAAGGGGGCCGGGCGGAGGGTCACGCCAGTGCTGAGAGCCGGGGTGAGGACGGACCTGTGACCCCCACGCAGCTGTGCCCACAAAGAGAGCAATAAAGTAGGCTTCCACAGGATTTCCTGTCATGGTTCCTAATTGGCTGCCTTCACCTTGGGAGTCTTTAGTCATAAAACACTTAGCTGCCAAAACATTATCAATTCAGTCATATGGATAATGTATCAGCAATGTAATTCACAATTAGGGCGGCTGTCCATCTACGGCCGCTGGGGGAATACAATAGGGCCTGAGCCCTGCCCCTCCCTCTCTGTTCCAGCCTCCCCTCCAGGCTACGAGTAGCCCCCCAGTGCCGTCCCGCCTTCCCCCAGCACCGTGGGGCCTGTTCTCACGTCTCCAGCCGGAGCTCCCAGCCTTCCACTCCCGGCAGCCCTCCCCCGCTCCCAGGAGTACTGGAGGATTTTCTGCACATCAACCGGGGATCGTGAGAGCGATTGAGATTAATGGTGGAATTTCATAAGTCAGACAGAGAAAAACAAACACCATATGATTTCACTTATAGGTGGAATCTAAAGAACAAAATAAATGAACAAAAGATGGAAACAGGCTCAGACACAGGACAGACTGACAGCGGCCCGAGGGGAGGGGGTTGGAGGACTGGGTGGAAAAGGTGCAGGGCATTAAGAAGTACATATCGGTAATTACAGAACATTCATGGGGATGTAAAGTGCAGCACAGGGAATACAGTCAATAATGGTGCAATAACTACGTATGGGGTCAGGCGAGTACTGGAACCGTCAGGGGACAGCTTTGTAAAGTATATGATTGTCTAACCACTATGCCGTGCACCTGAAACTAATACAAAACAATATTGAATGTCAACCGTAATTGAAAAATAAAATTTAAATGTAAAAAATGGTGGAATTTCAGGCACTGTGGGGAGGAGGAGTTGAGAAAGAATCAGTGGAGACTTACAAGTATCCTCAAACCTGCTGTGCCTTTTCCGTCCTTGCGTGTGATTGCCCCTGCTGATAATACATCACTGCACTCCGGCTTCACCTAATTTGGCTTAAATTAATGATCCTTAACCTCCCCCACATGGCCCTTACTTACCCCCAGGCCTTTGCCCCCCTGTTCCCTTCATCCTGTTCCCACACCAGCCTTTGCTCTCTGCCCTCTGTACCCCAAGTCCAAGTTCTCCCTCCACACCCCAAGTTCTTATCTCACAGAATCTGCAAACAGGGCCTCAGCCTGCTTGCACCCTCCCCTAACCTCCCACCCCTGCTCATTCCCTTTATAGCTTCATCTCTCCTGCTCTCTTCCAGAGCACACAGGACCTGAGATGGACTTCAAAGCCCATCTGGGAGTGGAGGTGGGGTAGGGGTCGCCTTGAGTCTGCCTGGAAAACATCCCCCATTTAAGCTGGGACAAGTGCGCTGTGACCATTAAACACTTCCTAGCAGCCATTCCCCAGAAAAGTTCAAAGGAGCTTGCTGCTGTTCATCACTGCTGAGTGACTTCGTTCCAGTATCTGGAGCTGCAGTGCCCTGAGGGAGACGGGATACTTACGAAGCACCTTGAGTTTTCAGCTGACGCCATGGAGGCCAGGGGTCGTGCTTTGCTCAGGGACAGCCAGTTGATAAGCAGAGAACCTGAGCTTCTAGCCATTTTTCCAAGTCTCAAGCTGTTTCTCTTTCCTCTGGGCCCTGCGTAGCATGGCCCCTGCTGAGTGTAACAAACGCAGCTCACTTTCTGCTGCTGCCACCCCTGGCCACTTTCCTGTGACCCAGACAAACCAGTCCTATCCTGCCATGGGGCCTTTGCACTCTCTCTGATCCCTCAGCTATGAAAGGACTTCTGCATCTTTGATCTCGGGAAGCGTGACTGCCTTTGGGAGGCCTTTCCTAGCTCCTCTATGGAGCATTCTGCAGTCATTCTGTACCTCGGCATCTGACCCAATGCCATCATGTCCCTTATCCCAGCCACCTTTATCTTTTATCTTTGTCTCCCTTATTAAAGCAAGGGCCTCAGGAGCCACATCCACTGCTTGGCTCCCTGCACTTGGCACACAGCAGCATCCTCAGACCCGGGCAGCTGAGACCCTTACACTGGGCCCTGGGCCCTGAGGCTGTGCCCTCTCTATGGGGTTAGGAGCCCACAGGGCCGAGGGGATATGCCCACCCAGAGCCCAGTCTCTCTGGACAACACTGTGGGTACTCGGGAGCTGAGAATTCCCTGGCTACAGGGCCCTAAGTCCACTTCCAAGGCCTTGGTGGGTCTCATCCTCTTGGGGGCAGATCACACCACGGCCTCGGAGACCCTGAGCCCTCAGGGGTGGCCAAGGGGCAGAACATGGAGCTAGGACTCCTCAGAACCTCGGCAGATGGAGCAAGATGGTGTGACAAAAGGGGGTTTTCTAGCTGAGGGCTAGCGGTCTGGGGGTGGCAGGGGGGACTCTCCATGCCACCAAGTTTTAATGCAGATTCCAGGGAATGCCACCTGGAACTGTACAGACTCCAGGTCATTATGAAAGTATACTATTGAACAGTTTGTTGATTTGATTTATAACTTAAAATTTAGATTGCTCTCTAACCCAGAGCCTGACAAATGTCAGGGACAGGTCTGCTAGCATGTAGCAAGCAGCCACTAAACATTGGCTGAATACATGTATAAATGCATGAACAAATAAGTGAATAAAGTTTAGGCCATACACCAGAGCCTCTACGGTGGCAGCTCACAGAGGTTCCACAGACAGTAAAGCTGACCCTTCCGGTCCGCCTGGATATACCCACCCAAGTGAGGGGCTTGTGCCAGGGTGGGTGGCATCAGCCTCTCCACTGAGATCAAATCTAAACTGTAGCCAAAATAAGCAGCCATGTCTATGGTGGCCTAGAAGGCGGCTTGGAGCTTTTCTATGGATTTAATTTTTTCTGCTCACTATGCCCTCGACCATGGACTACATGTGCGTTTAAAGTAAGGCATTAAGAAAAACTGTGCCCTATCGCCATCTCCATTCCATTTCTCTAGACATGAAGAAGCCTGTGGCTAAGCCCCAGTGAGATAATATATTAACAAAAGAAGAAAAAAAGAGTTAATTCCATAAAATGCAGTTCCTGCTAAGTCAACTCCTTTTAAAACATTTTAGAGATTTTAAGGTCAAGAATTAATGGTCCGCTTACTTCAAAGGAATCAATTTATTTCTTCAGCATTTATTTTCAGAATCAATCATTTTGCGTCACCTAGAGAACTTAAGAAATTGAACTTGAGAGCGCATTACCGTAAAACACTCATCAGTCTATGTATGACTTGTAACTACTAAGAGTCTTTTCACATAAATCCCAGAGATAGTTGATTTCTTGTTGCTGTGCTCTAAATGTCATAGCTGGTAATAATGTGGTCCTACAGAGGTGTCCTAACTAATGGGTAGCAAAGTGGAGGCTCTGCAGGGATTCGTTCAGATCAGCAGACGGCGGGACTGAATGCACACAGGCCTGGCCTGTACTTGGTGCTGAAAGGGGCTTCCAGTGCCCTGAGCAGCGTGAGCAGCCGGCTCAGGAAATGCACAGAGACACGCATGTGTTTCCCCTCGGCTAGCTGAGTTATTCCTGGAAGATGCGTTTGTTTGGGGCCCCGAACTATTTTTAAAGATTTGTGCAGAGTAGTTGGAGGGTAATAATTGGGCACCAGTGTATTTTTGGACACATTGGTTATGTTTCTGCTATATAAAAACATCTGACCAATTAGACTGATGTTAACATTTCAGAACTTTGACTATTTGGGTGATTTGGGGGCAAGTCACACCAGCTTGGATAGATGATCTGTAAGGCTGTCTCCAGTGCGAATAGTCTGGAAAACCCCATGTTAATCAACCCTACCAGAGGCTCAGAAAGAACAGTTCTGGCTTCAGAAATTGGAACGTCCGGAGGAATGAGGGTCATCTACTATTGGGCTGTTTGGCAGTTGCACACCCAGTGAATAGTCCTGGGAGCAGATTAGCAAGGGAACCTTGAGAGAGAGAGCCTTAGTAACTCAAACCTGTAAGCCTCCTCTTAATGGAGAAGTGGTTCTGGATTAATAAATGTTGAAATTACATGCTCATCCCAAATAGGAGTTCATGCTGAGCGTCATTACTGCAGTAGAGGAGAGATAGCAGCAGGCCAAGGTTACCTGCTCTCCTCAACCTCCAGTACTAACTGGATCAAGGTTACATTCTCCCCAACAGCCACCTCGTTAACACCGCGTTTGACTGGATATACTAATGAGAAACCTGGGTGGGAGCCACTTCTAGCTGCACGAATGGGGGATAGAAGATCTAGGGATTCCACCCCAAACTCTTCACTGACTATAGATTTGGCCTTGAGCAGATCTTAATGGCTCAGGTCCTGTCCCCCTTGAACATGTTACAACCTATTATTTGTCTCTAATGAGAATCAGGTCAAAATTCACACTTGGGGCAGCCCTCAGACTAATGAAGGTGAGTGTAGCAGTGCTTCCGGCCCTTGCCTGTACACTGGAATCACAGGAGGAACTTCAACACTGTGGGGGCCCACCCAGAGATTCTAATTTCACCAACCTGAGGGTATTCTGGCTTTCATTTTAAAAACGGCCCAGGGATACTAACGCACAACTAGGATAAGAACCCCTGCTTTAGGGAGAAGGTCACACAGGGAGTGCGGCAGGCACCGGTAGCTCCCCAAAAGTCACTCACAGCCCAGTTTTCTCTTGTCTTCTCACAAAAAGGCTAGAAAACTAAAACACTTTTCCCCGCAGACTGCCTTGCAGCTCAGAGGCCACGGGACCCAGGTCTGACCAATGAGATGTAGGTGGGAGAGCTCCGGAAATCTTTTCCAAGGAGAATGATGTGGTTAGCATGCCCTCCAGCCTCTTGCCCTTTGCTTTCTTTCTTTTTTCTTCTCTTCCTGCTGCCTGCCCCAGAACTCTTTGATATGTGAAATAAATAATCCCCTTACTAATTTTAGCTGCTGCCAGTCACATTTCCTCTTGTATGCAGCCCAACACCATCCTTACATGACACAGAACATGAAAGGTGTTAAAAACGTTTGTCACCATCTCAAGGTCCCTTCAGTCTCGTAGCAGAGACCCAGAGTGAGAGAAAATGTCCTTAGCTTAAAAATGGCCATCACACCTAAACCACTTTTATTCGTAAACCAGGGGAGGCCATGATTTACGGCTGTACGAGGCCCCTCAAAGGGCCTACGCTTTGACAGAACCATCTGGAGCTTCGCCTGCTGGCAGGCTTTTGATGACTGGTCTAATGATCGGCCTTGGACTCCGTGGCCTAGGTTATAAGATACAATAAATCTATCAAACTGCATTAACTGCTAATACCAACTCACACAGAGAACGGGCACAGAGTAGTTTTTTCATACGAGATCAAAGTAAGTTCCTGCATTTTCCCCCCTGTACTTCAGCATCACCCGCTCGTGCCTGTTTCCTGCTGACAGCAGGAAAGAAGAGGCAGAGAGTTTAATCTGGGCTACAGCAGGTGAAATTCGGGAAGGTCAGTGAAGTCAAAAGGAGCCATGCAGATCCTGAAGTATGACAACTGAGAGGAGCAAAAACTTAGTGAATAGTTCTGAGGTCTCCGGACATCCACCTGATGGCAAAGCGTCCAGGGCCTCTGTAAGACTGTAGTAGAAATGATATCTTCCCATCCCCAAATCATTACAACTTCATCGTAGTCAACTTCAGCCCGTACAGCACAATGGCATTAAGAGAAATGTCCTGAAGTATGGGGGTAGGACTGCAGGAGGGTGGGAAGAAACTACGGGGGGAGGGGGACACTTTTCCTTTGTCGTTTTTTTAAAGATTTTATTTATATGTTTTTAGACAGAGAGGAAGGGAAGGAGAAAGAAAGGGAGAGAAACATCAATGTGTGGTTGCCCCTCACACGCCCCTCACTGGGGACCTGGCCCACAAACCAGGCCTGTGCCCTGACTGGGAACCAAACCAGCAGCCCTTTGTTTCACAGGCCAGCACCCAATCCACTGAGCCACACCAGCCAGGGTCCTTCTCCCTTGTTTAGACCCCATAGAATTCTCCAGGAATACCTCCTGGCACAGTGCTGGGAATCTCACACCAGGCAGGAAAGCAGAGCCATCTCCACAGAGGGGGCGAGCAGGGACTGGGCACCATCTTCTGGGAGCCACGAATGGGGGTGGGGGGTTCTGAACACCATCTGATCCTAAGGAACCTTGATCCTTGGCTTCAATTATAACCCAGAGAGAAGACTAAAAGGCTCACAACTTGTGGGAAGAACTGAGAAAAAATACTGACCGATATCGTTCGAGAGCTCTCCATGCCCATTCGACGCTAGTTCATTGCCCACCAAAATTTTATCAGCTTTTCGCCTTCACTTATGCTCCATGCAGTCGGAGCTCCTACATCTTACACTTTCCGCAAAATGATCCCAGGAGAAAAATCTAGATAACTCCCAACTCTCAACACCAGTTTCACATATCTGACTGTGCCTCTTCCCTGTCCAAGACTCACAGCACTGGAAATTTGGACTTTCGCGGAAGCAGAGTCTTGAGGTGAATACCTTTGCAAAGTATTGATTTTAACATTCCAGAATTTTACCCATCTGAGAAGACTGCTATTTAGTGAGAAATGAAGATTAATGAGTTTTCGTGTTTTTATGATGGGAATGGGGACAGAGAATTTGCAATCCATACTCAGCCGTCTTCTACTAAAACTACAAAATCACAGGCCAGAGCGTCGGGAGGGCCTCAAAGCAGTGGTTGGCCAGAGTATGAGGCCCAGTGGCTTTTTAAAGTGCACATTTATTTTTAAAGAAAATAAAAATAAAAAGGAAGATGTTATGTTGAGAAATTTTGCCGAGAGTGCCCCCAAATCATGGTAAATATGCTAGCTCCTTTGGTAGAGGAAATCCAGTTCTTGCGCCCTGGGGTGGTGGGAGAGAATTCTAAGGAATTTGAATGCACAAAAAGAAAAAGAAAGTAACAGAAGGCAAATATAGAAAGAAAACAATAACAGATGCTGAGACCGCAAACATTTGTGTGCTTGGGTGTTCTCTACCGCTGGGCATCTAACCACCCTCTGTAGTTTGCATTCCCCTTCTCTCACCCTTTCATCCTTGCAACAGGTTGTAGTTAGAATCCTAAGGAATCTTGCCCAATGGTCCTCAATCAGGATCGCAATGAAAGGCGCTTGCCAAGAACCCCATTTGCTCTTCCTAGGTCTGGAGTACCTTTACATTAGCCTAACTTTCCATTAATGCTACTGACTTTAGACTTCTGGATGACAAAAGACAAGAAAGAAAGCAATTCTGTTACCAAGCATCCTAAATAGCACTTTGTTATCATCACCAAGGTCTGAAATTATGTGCTGTCCCCTTTGTAAACTCACGTATCTCTGTTTTCTGGGGGGGGGGGGGCTGTACAATTACCAAAAACTACTCAGCGGAGGTCTGTCATAGCTGTCCGACTGCGGTGTTGCCAAGCCACGGGCACACCAGCACACACGGAATGGGAATGAGTGTTAGGGGGCAGGGAGGGCAGGCAACAGGGGTTTTTACCTAACCAAAGTACAAGGCTTGTTTAGGATTTATTGATGTGTTGTTAAATGTGTTGCAGCTTTTCCTAGTACAAAGGGTATTTATTGATTGATTTTTTCAAAAAAGCTTTCAATATTGTGGTTTGTTTACCATGGAGGTTTAAGCTGTTAAAAGTTGACCTCAAAATAGATGTAATTAACTGCTTTTAGTTCTCTCTTTTTAACTGATGTTGAATTGCAGACAAAAAAGGTATATAGTAGGGGCATAATTTTCTAGTTAGTTGGATGTTGTTTTGGCGTTTAGAGACTTCTAGTTACTAAACAATAACTTTCCAAATGTTATGGTCGCTCTGCTCTGATTATTAACTTTATGATGATTACTTTGCCATTATGCCTAACAACAGCTGTGCAGAAACTCATTTTAATCATATTTTTCCTGCTTAGAAATTAGCACATGAAGGATAATAACTACCCAATAGCTCCAAAGTTCTGATTGGCTGCTTCTTGTCAAAAGTGAAAAATGAAAATTTAAAAAAGGAATAAAACTTTTATTTTTCTTTATAAATAAAATATGGACTCTCCTCCTTTTTTCCCATCTGCACACTGAGAATGAGTGGCTCATTTCTCTGCCCTGAGATCAACCATGTACCAAATCGGGGTTATTTAATTAGCTAGATTAATTAAACTAAATTAAAGGTGCTCTTTACAGCATGTACCTTAAGCAGCCACAGAGTTGTGAAGGATGGCACAATTTCTTAATTCTCTCTCCAGAACTGAAGTACTGCATTTTCCTTTCCACGTATTTCACAGAAGCAGCAGAATGTTCAAAGACACCAGGGCTAGGATGACTGGGACGGACAGACCATCTACCCAGGGCTGCCTGCGGGGCCTGGTGGTGCACATGTCCGTGTGCATATTTCTGGGGAGAGGAGTCCTAACACCCAGAGATCCCCAAGGACAGCATGGCTCCAAAGAAGGAAAGAGCCGCAGACCAAACCCAGCTCTCTCACTTCACAGAAATGGAAACCAAGAGGGTCTCAGAGTTAGTGGTGGCAGAGGTGGGGCTGGGAAGCAAGGTTCTCAGACTTCCCAGCACTTTGTAGCCTCTCAGAACAGCCGCTGTTTCCCTAACTTGGCATCACTGTTGGCACGCCCTGCAAAGGCTCTGCTCTCCTGCATGGCAGGGCCCAGGACGGGAGTCACACCCCTTTGCTGAGTGTGTGCAGGCTGGATGCACCGGCTTCCTGCTGGTCACTCCGCAGCCACCTCGGTTATCAGATTAGCAGTTCTGTGTTCAAGTCACCCTTATGTTACTTAATGAAGACCTCGGAGTGCAGGGGTGGTGATGCTGGCAGTTCTCCTATGCCAAAGAGAAGCTGTAAAGTGCCTCCTTTAAGTAGAAAGGTGGAAGTTCTCAACTTAATAGGGAAAGAAATCATACATTGAAGTTGCCGAAATCAAATTTTCTATCCGTGATATTGTGAGGAAGAAAAAAGAAATCTATGCTAGTTTGCTAAGAGATAGACCACATTCATATACCTTTTATTACAGTATACTGTTATAATTGTTTCTATTTTTATTGTTACTTATTATTGTTAATCTCTTACTGTACCTAATTTACAAGTTAAGCTTTATCAGAGGTGAGTACGTGCAGGTAGAATCACAGTATATATTGAATTCAGCACTATCTGTGGCTTCAGACATCTACCAGGCGTCTTGGAACGCACCCCCTGAAGATAAGAGGGGGGCAATTGCACTCCATTCTCCTATGTCCTCTTGAGCATCCAATATTTAAGTGTAACTTCCAAATAACATCTAAAATTATATATTGACTTACTGTAACTGCAAACCCCAGATGCAGTAAACATGCTCGGAAGAGCTTGCCAGAATGTTACTTCTAAGGGCCTATTAAGGAGCTTTAATATTTTATTTGGATTATGCAGATAAAGTTTATAAACAAGGTTGTTAAAAAATAATGGAGATGAGAAAGACTTACTATCTCTTTCTTTACATCTGGGGAGAGAAAATAAAAGATGAGTCTAAGGCTCCCCGCCACCAGGTGGGAACTGGGGCCAGTGCAAACCCTGCTCCAGCCCAACTGGTAACAGAGGCCCACTCCTCCCGCCTGGCTTCTCAACAGTGACCAACATGCGCTGTGAGTTTTCCACGGACAGGCGAGTTCGCATACAGTGTCTCACTGAATTCTCACGATGATTCTGAAGAGAGGTATCATTACCCCAATTCCACGGAGCTAGTAAGTGGCAGCACCTGGATTTGACCTTGTATCTGCCTAATTCTTAAACTCTCACACTTTTGATGCCACAGGAGGTCAGGTGCTGGAGCTTTGTTCAGCCGGGTCAACAGGGGCACTACCAGGCAGGCAGCTGCCCCCCGCCCCCCCCCCCAGGGCTCTTATGGTTTCACTACTGGATATAAAAGATCAAAGTTCTGTGACTTTCTAAACAGACTTCTGCTTGTAAAAAAAGAAGAAGAAGAAGAAGAAGAAGAAGAAGAAGAAGAAAGATCAACTTTCAAATGCTAGCTCTTACTTTTTCTGCAACCTTGAACAAGTCACTCTTCTTGAGTCTCATTTTCTAAAATAATGTAAATTGAGCATTTACTATTCATTAAGCACTTGGGTTATTTTAGTCAATCCTCACATAACCGTATAAATGATATTCAATGATTACTCCATTATAGAGGAGGAAACAGACCCGGAGCCCTTCAGTGACCTGCCCAAGGTTACAGAACTCCTGGCAGAAGCAGATTCAAACCTCAGTCTATCCAACTCCATGGCTTGAATTCCTAACCGCCCAGCATAACTGTCCTTTCTAATACTTTTCCTGATCCATCTTGTTTTTATAACAAACAAGATACTATACAACGTGCAAGTATTTTTGCAAATGTTAAGCATAAAACAAATGCTAGCTGTTATGATTCTGGTTATTATTAGAAAACTGCACTGGAAGAGGAATGTCACCTCTCTGGGAATAAATGTCCACATAAACAGTGAAATGCAGAATTCTGTGGCTGGCACACTGCACTCCTTGGAACCAAGCAAAACCAGGCAGCCAAAATGCTGTATTATTAGATGGTCCCATTTAGCAGCATCCATTTTGTTCAGCTTTAAGAAAAAGTAAATCACTGTTAAATGTCTTTCCAAACTGCTTTAATTATAGATTTGCCTTGTCAATCTTAATAGAATTATGCCTCATGTTTGAGGTTTATATATGGAAAAGCAGTAAAAAGTAATTACTTTTGTTTCCTAAGCATGTCATTTAAAAGAATTTTTTATATTCACAGCTTGATTCCTTTACCTCTATTCTTGGGTCTGTTTTTAATCTGACTATGTCTAAAGCTAAGTTGTGCCTTAGTGATGTAGAACAAACAGCTTAAATGCCACCTTAGTGACATGGTCATTGATTTTATATTTCTGTTCAGACTAGTAGACTTGAAGCAAACCCAGTGAGGACCCAGCACTAAAAATGTGCATTTACTTTCAAAGAATCCACTTTTACTATTACAAAAGTTGAATTGTTTTAAATTAAGAAACCTTCAAGACTCCTGATTCCTTATGAAATACATTTAATTGGTAGTGAACAACCCTTTCCCATTTTCTTGTGGGCTTTTCTTGAAAAAAATGGCACTTGCCTGCATTATGTAGGCAGAGCTCAGCCGACGGAAAATTCACCTGTATTGGAGAGCTCTAGTTTCCCAAATATTAACTGGAGTCTCAGTTAAGGAGAAAAAAACGGGAGTGGAAATTGTCTGTAACTGGGCATTTCTCAACCACTTGACCAGAAAGCTTTTTTCTAAATAACAATAACATCCCATAGAACTCAGGTTCTGTAAGACTTGGGTAAAGTTTATTATAGTTGATTCTGAAATAAAAAGGACTGAGGCATGTGACCAAACCACTTCAAATCTGAAGACAGTCATACTGAGGAATATCGCTGCCTGAGACTGTATTTTTTTACCTTGAGATTAATTTCTAAACATATCTGGTGACTCAGAATACAATGAGGGGAAAACTCACAACATGCTCTAAAAATCCCACAAATTCAGTATTATGTATGTATGTCACGTCTTATTCCACAAAGAATGCTATAACTTATGAGTATAAATGGTAAAATAGGAATAGAAAATTAAACAAAAATAAACTGAATTAGAAAACCAAGGCCATATTAAAGAAGAAACAAAAATGGGGGGAATTGGAGGGACAGATACAAACATTATAATTAACTTTAAATTTAGTTCTGAGTTCCCCAGCTACCAAAGCAAAAAAGGATTTGTGGCCATTTACCTAGTTTCCATGATATAAAAAAAAAAAAAAAGAAGAAGAAGAAGAAGAAGAAAACTTTAACAGTTCAAAAAGCAAACAAGGCTTTTTTTTAAAAAAAGAAACTGAATTCTAAAAGAAATCATTCAAAAGAGAGAATTTCATAGGAACATAATGCTTATGACCATTTTCCAAAGGCAGTAACAAATTTATGTGGCCAATTTTTATAGCATTGCCAATGATAAAGCTCAGGCCAAATATTAAATTCTGCAAAGTTAATGGGCTCCATTTGTCTTCGGCTGATTCAGGAAGACAAGTTACAAATCTAATAATGTCATGATAACCCTAAGACAAATTAGCTTTGTACTTCACCATTTTCAAAATCAAACTAACAAGCAAGAAAAGATACTGCACTGTTTTTGGCTAAATAACAATAGCTAACACTTATCTCGAGCTCACTCTGTGCCAAGCAGTGTTCTTAGCACTTTAAACATATTCATTCACGTACTGCTCACAACAATTCTACGAGGCAGGTATTGTTATACCTGTTATGTTACAGGTGAAGATATGCAGACCCAGAGATTGCATCCACCATGGCCACGTGGCAGTTCTAACACTGTTTACTGTCCCTAGAGATTGAAGCCAAATTTTCCGCATGGATGGGTGGGAGAAACGCGACTAGTCTCAGATAACAGAGAGGGACACGCTACTCCCTTCAAACTACAGAATTCGAGGAATCAGAGAATTTGTTATCTTTGTATCCCAAGCTGGAGGAGGTTCAGAGGCAGTGTGTATCAGTCAAGATCCAACCAGAAAAACAAACTATTCTGAGTATTTAAAACAAAGAAGATTAAATTAAATACCAGAAACTGAGGACACAGGAAGCGCTAAGACCCCCCCGGGGAGGTGGGGAAGCAGCCCCCCCAGCGGTGGGAAGGGGAAAGTGTTCTCAGGGGAGCGGGGCGGTTGGGGTTACCCGCATCAGACCTCCAATCTCCCACTGCTGAGCCCTGCCAGAATCCTGAGAACAGGGAAATGCACCCTCCACGGATCCGCCCTCCAGTGATACGGGGCAGAGCTGTAAAGGATGAAGAATGGATCTGAAAGCAAAAAGCACACTCTGGCCTGGTGGTCCAGTTGGCTGGAGCATCGTCCTGTACACTCAATTTTGCAGGTTCGAACTCCAGTCAGGGCACGTACCTAGGTAGCTGTTCTGATCCTCAGTCAAGACGTGTACAAGAGGCAACTGATTGATGTTTCTCCCTCTCTTTCTCTCTCCCCCCTGCCTCTCTCCATCTCTCTCTAGAATCAATAAACATGCCTTGAGGTGTGGATTTAAAAGACTAAAACATAAAAATAAAAGCAAAAATGCCCACGACTGGCCTCGGTACTAACAGTGTAAATGTGAAAATTCTGCCTTACAGTAGCTGAACCATCAGGAGGCAAGTCACTGGTTAAATAAAGGCTTGTTCTCTAAATCCTTGGCCACTATAACGAGAGGGAAGTCCTCTTTTGGCTTGAAAACAAAAAGAATACATATATAAAACACCTCATTCTGAGGTAGGAAAACCATGGAATTTTTACTCAAGAGAATAGTACATGTTGAAAATATAAACAGATTTCTAAACTTGGGCAAGTTGATCCCATAAAAATGCTTACAACACTTACGTACAACTTGCCAGGACAGAGGCTCCCGCATGGTGTGGACGGGGCATGGCGGCACCCTGTGAGGTCTCCATGGAGCGCTCCCAACTCTGATCAGCGTCCCGGGGGAGCTCCTCGCCTGTGTGGAGAGGCCTGTCCCTGGGAACGGTGAACGGAATGGGTCCTGTGACTCGGCTGCAGCAGGCCGAGCCTTGCTGCAAGAGGTGCGCAGCACGACCAACAGCGAGCCGGGACTACAGAAAGATGGCACGCTGACAGCAACACTGGAGAACCCTGCCTCGTGAATTTCTAACAGAGCACAGGCAGGCCAGGAGGAGCTGCGTTCACAGCACAACACAGCCGTGGGTGGGGAGGGAACGTGGGTCCGCGGTAACCCTCCACGTGAGCCTCCCAAAGTAGTCACAAGGGTGCCAGGACAGAAAAGGACAGGGGACCACTGTCCTACAGAAGTGCAAACAGCCTACCGCCCTGAGCTGATTTCTAGAAACCCCAAGATTAAGACATATGCGTAACCACCTGAAATATGAGGTAGAACATGAGAATTGCCACCAATGGGAGGTAGTGTTACAGGCATTCCGAGAAGGAGAAAGAGGACTTCTATCTGGGGAAGGTGGGCTTGGGGGTGCAGAATATAAGACTTTGGAAAGAAGGTGACATTGGAGTTGTGTCTTATTTGGTTTTGACCTGCAAAGATGCGGGGGAAGGGACAATATCTGAAGCAGGGCGGTTGGTAGCGGTGTCAGGTAGTCCTTTACTGGAGCAAAGGATGCAGAAGGGACAGGAGTGGAAAATAAAGATGAAAGGGGGAGATTAAGGTTATACCCAAAAGGCCCTTTTAAAATTCATAGTTGAATACATCTACAATGCAAATTGTTAAGGGAAATTTTGGACATTTGGGCTATATTCACAATCTTTTAAGGCAAGTGTCTTGGAAGGCAGCTTTTCCATGTCAGTTAATGTTAAAAGTTGGATGCTGTAGGGGCCTGGGGATTAGTGGCTTAGGCTCACTGCTGACCTGTAACTATAAAGTCATGGGCAAGAATCTGGGCAAGAGCAGGCAGCTCACACTCCAAGTGGGTTCACAGAGAATATTCAGAGGGTATTTAACAATTAATTTTCCCTCGTAATGAAAGGGAGGGAAAGAGTACCTTACCAGTTTCAAGTTAAAATAATGGAGCATAAAAAATGTTTCACCTTATACAATTATTTCACTTTATGAAATTATTTCATGCTGTATGATTTTTCCGCCAATGTGAGCATTTGGCTGGTATATCAACCTAGTGACAAATACATTCTAACTTCAACAATCTGACCGTTTAAAAAGCATGAGTGAGGAAAAAAATCACTCAACTGATATAACTGGAATTCTAATTTCAGATCTTCTTGGCCTCACTAAATATGTCTCATAATATATATGGCTTTATTTTCATACCTGCAGAAGTAAAGAGAAAGCATGCCATGAGAAATTAACTGATAAATTGTTACAAACCACACAAATATAGGAGGCGGAGTCACTGATAAATAATATCGTACATTCATTCTGTGTTTCAGAACCCACCATATCCTTATTTTCCCAGGCATGTACCATTAGTATATTGGTCAGCATTAGATTGGATGGCTTAGTTCATGTATAAAGAATGTAACGTAACAAAGGAGGAAAATTTATTTTTTGTTTGCAGAAATGCATATAAAAATAGTTGGTCTGTCACATTATTACATAAACCATTACTAATGGGTTACTGAAAGTGGCCACGAAGTGACAGTAATATAAGCTTTATTTTCTCAGAAAAATCTCATATTCGTGGTCTAGAATAGAGTCCAGCCTGACTCTCAGACATTTGACTGATAATTGGCCTCTTAATGCATCAGAAGTTGTCAGAGGGAAGACAAGCGCCACCCTCCCCAGGGTCCCTTGGGCCCAGCCCATCGGCAAGCCAGTGAGGTGTGTGCTTGCCCTTCCCAACTAGACTCAATTCTTGGTTGGATTCCAATTTCAGCAACGCCATCAATTTGCTCTGTGATTTGGGCATTTTAACTACTTTTCCACTGGAGAAAGAAATAGTAATAACTTCAGTTCATCTCACAGGAATGTAGTAAGGAGAAAACAAAAGAACGCATGTGTAAGTGTTGTGAAAATCTACAAATCCAAATGCAAATGTAAATATTATTTTCGTGGGAGCCTGAAAGTACTCAACCTTTTGTTTCTAACTCCAACCATGGGAGAAGGAGTTCTGTTTCCTTTTGTGGCTGATTTGAACAAAAGGCACAAACCATCGTCTCCCTTGGACTTTTCTCTAGTTCATGCGTTTAGCTTAGAGAAGCCTTTGGTCAGCAAGCTGCCAGCTCACAGTGTTGAAAGGAAATCCGAACTCCACTCCCAGTCAGGGGCGTGGAGGGGAAGGAACAGGAAAGCTCCCGAAACAGCCCTAGTCTCCAAGGGGAAATTCGGCGGGACTGCAGAGGTAACCACAACACACCATCTGTGACAGACCCCTGTAGTGAACCAGGTTTGGTTTAAAACTGAGCAACAGCGGGCATAGCTTGACTCGACCTAAAGCTGACCTAGGACAGAGTCTCGACTGTTGAGATAGAAATTACACAGGTTTGGCCCCAAACATAAGAGATGACGTGTGAAGGGTCTTCCTACCTCAGGGACTGATCTCCATGAAGTTTGCTCTGCCCAGAACATTCCTCTTCACCTCATCCTTTCTTACACAGCACTTTCTTAGGGCGTGTCTTTCCAGCTGACACCCCCATCTCACCCCTGTCCAAATTATACCCAGTGTTAAAACTCAGAGGACCCCTTGCTTCTGCTTTATAATCATTGTTTGGAATTAGCGATTCATTAATATGACTGATTACTGTCCGTTTTTCTCTCTCCCCACCCCCAATAAGAACCCTGAGGACAGGGAACAGTTTGATTTCATAGCAACCCCAGAAGACAGCAGAATGTGCATCACGGGCCCATGTTAAATATTTATTACATGAGTGAGGAAAGAAACACAATCTGAAAAGAACTTGTAAAACAGATGATTTCAGATCACAAATCATTTCTAGGAGGGCACATTTATGGAAATCTATGCTATCTGCAATAAAACCTTTAATTTACCTTTGCTCAGGGAGGACATATTACAAATGAAAGGAAACCATAAAATGAGGAGGTTAACAAATCAATTTTAACACCAAGTTAGCAGTCGGGAACATGCCGCACACCCCATATGAGGAGTTTTAGGGACTGGGTGCTTTGCTTACAAGGTCCCAGCTGGCCAGGTTTAGACATGTTGAAGAAGGGACATGAAAAGGGCAGAGCTATGCTCCCCAGTCTTGAAGGCACGAGCTCAGTCGGGGGACTTCAGAGAGAAATTCTCTCTGGCCCAGGTACCATGTGATAGGACAGGAAGCTGCAGGGAGGGCCACCTGGTCTTTCCCAAGCATCAGACAGCTCCCAGAAGCACAGTGTTGTTACATTGAGTTTACTTTCTTCTGTTCAGGAAAGTTGAGAACTGTGACCCATTGGGCATTCACTCGTATGAGTGTAAATATGTGAGAAAGATCAAATTTCAAAAAAAAAATTATTCGAGCTCTGCAGCCAGATAAAGCAGTTAATGTTTCTAGTTTATATTGAACTATACTCCAAGACACCAGATTTTTTTGGATAAAAGTCAGCCCCCCATCTCCTTTCCACCTGATTTTTCTCTCGCACACATGTATTTAAGCACTATTTGTTGCCAATTTTAAAAAATAAGGTTACCTTGTGATCATCCTTATCTTTCAATTATTCTATGCAACACATAATTAGGTTTCATCTTTCTCACTAAATAGCTTGACTTTGTGACTTTCTGGGAGCTAAGTGCACCCCATGTGTGTGTTAAGCAAATATAGAGAATAAGAATGCTGAGTAATGAAGATCATGTCTTTTCTGGGGCTTTTAAAGCTATAAGGTTTCTTTTCCTTCCTTCAAAAGATTGTACACAATAAGTTACACTGCAAATAAAAATGAATTAAGTGAGACTGAGAGATCAGCGAAGAAATAAAGAGGCGCCACTTTCTGTAGCAGGCCTTTAATGGATGATGCTTTGGGGCTATCAATTTGGAAAGAAAAAAATCAAATAAAAATCTATTCCATACTTATTTTGAAGACTGCATCCTTTTCTCTGTTTTCATCTATAACTCTGCCAAGGTTTTATTTCATGTAAGATCTATGTCCCAACATTCCACAAATTCTAATCCATAAAGGCAGACAGAAATTAAACAGCTTAAATGCTGTTCAGTAATTTCAAAATGACAATAAGTAGGACACTTTCTCCTACGTATCACCCACCCTACAACTCCCCCTTTATTTCACCATTGCTCCCACTACTACTAGCAGAAATCCAAATGGGCCAGATAATAAAGGTCCAAAGAGGTCTTTATATGCTTTCAATTTTATATTTAAAGCCAGTCTCAGGCTGTGAACTGCATTCATCCTTGGGATTGTTTTATTTTTCCTTTGGGAAAGTAAGAACAAGTCAGGATCAGAGAGCAAAGCGCCATTTGTTTCTCCTTGTGGAATCTCTCCTTGACGCCATTTAGTAGCAGCTGGAAGAGCATCCAGCAGAGCTCCTTCAATAGAAAATGTTCAGTGTAAATTTAGCAAAAGAATGAGTGAATGAAAAAAATAACACAATTTCCATTGCTTTGAAGTGAATCACTTCCATCCTGTTATCGTACTACAGTTTGGAACCTCGTGTTAATCAGGCATCACACAGAAAGTTTCAGGCCTCCCTGCAGAGAAAGGGACCATGGCACAGAAATGTGCTTCCATGTGGCTTCCGGAGCTCAGAAAGAAGGACCCGTGCTCATTGGTTGGGCGCCACGTGGAGTCGGTACAGTATCTTGTCTGAGACACACAGGAGCTTCTCCAAGAAGAGAACGGATTGTTTGGGGTGTGAGGCAAAGTAAGGTTCCCAGAAGCAGAAATGTTTTAAATGTTTTCATTTAGGCGAGGCAATGAGCTGTCTAAATCAATCACCACCCCTAACCTTGATCCTTAAGACCATTAGAGAGATACAGTGTGACTTACTCTAAGAGAAATCTTGGCTTTTATCCGACCTACAGTTGAATCTCGTGCCTATATTTTTCCTTTGCTTTTTCACTTTTTTCTCTCGGTGACTGTGGAATTTCCCATTTGGTTTCTTTATAGGGGACCTAGTGCTTAAAGGGAATGGGGGAATGAATAAATTCTCATACTGAAAAGATCGTCTCAGACTGCCTGAATAACAGTGTAAGTTTCTAGCTTCTCCGTGCCGTAGCTCTAAGGGGTTGCTTAAGGCCACCACCCAGCAGATGTGCTTGTGGGTCAGGGACCGGGTAACTGTCATTCCTTCCTTGGGCACTAAGGGGCTTCCCCAGGGAGTGGAGACTTCAAGGAAAGGTACTATGCCCCACGTACTCAGTGGCAGGACAAACTCCCTTTAAAGGCAAATTTTGCAAATAAGAATAACCTTGAAAAAGACCCCTCAGACGCAGATCAATGGTCAGGAACGTTGCCAACTACTTAACTCCCCTTTGACATTTCACAGATGTGTTATTTACGCGGGAAAAGAGACCGCCTTCTACTCCCAGCCAATTCCCTGCTGGGTGTCTCCGGGGTGAGGGGGGGGATGGGGTGAGGTGGGGTGGGGTTGTCTGTTGAGCCGCTGGGGAAATATGCACCCACTCTCCTCTCCTTGGTCAACTCGGGTCACCTTGACAGAGGGCTCCCCTACACCTCTGGGAATACTTCTGTGGTACCTGTGACCTGAGCCTCTCTGGGGAATTCTCCTATCAGTCCAGGAGGTCTCCTGGGGGTGCTCGCTTCCCAGCCCCTTGGATCTGCCTGAAAGCAGAACCATCCAGAGGTACCCCCACCGCACTCCCCTCAAGCTCTGGGAAGGCTGCGGGGCTGCGCTAGTCATTAATGGCCATCATCCATTTTTAATAAGAAAGATAACGAAAAGGATGGGTAAGCGAATCCCAGTCGCAAGTCAATTTAAATAACATTCTTGGGGAAATCCAATCACTTAAAACTGAGACACCTACGCGAGCAAGAGCCCCCGCCCGCCTGGAGGGAAAGAGCGACGGCTGAATTAATTAAGACTGGGTGCTCCGGAGCCGAGTGCGGAGCGTTAACCGTTCCAGGCCCGGAGGGCGACAAGGAGGCTGGGGAGAGCGCCGCGGGCCGGGCCACGATGCCCGCGGCAGCCCCGCGCAGGCTGCCCCTGCCATCTTGGGCGGCTCCGGGCGGCCCGCGCCGGGCCCTGGCGGCCGGGAGAGCGGGGTTAAGATCAGAAGCTCAGGAAGCTGCTCCGGCTGCAAGGAGCTGCCGCCGCCCGCAGCCGCCGCGCGTCTCCGGCTCCTCCTCCCGCCCGAGCGTGGCCAAGTGAGGACGGCTCCCGCCGCAAGTAGCGGAGGCGCGGAAGGCGGCGCGCGGGACCTGAGCGGAGCGCCCGGGGAGGGGCCGACGGACACGCGGACAGACGGACTCCCCGATCCCTAGCCCCGGACCTTAGCGACTACCCGCGCCCGCCATGTGGGGAGCTGGGGTCACGGCCGAGGGCTCGTCGGTGGCGCCGGCCCCGCCAGCGCTGCTGCGGCTGTTGCTGCTGCTGGCGTTGGTGGCGCCCTCGCGGGGCGGCGGGGGCTGCGCGGAGCTGGCGTGCGGCGGCGGGGAGCGCTGCTGCGCCGCGGCCAACGCCACGGCGGTGCGCTGCTGCCGGCTGCCGCTGCACGCCTTTCTCGACAACGTGGGCTGGTTCGTGCGCAAGCTCTCGGGGCTGCTCATCCTGCTCGTGCTCTTCGCCATCGGCTACTTCCTGCAGCGCATCATCTGCCCCAACCCCCGCAGGTACCCGCGCGGGCAGGCGCGGCCCGGGCAGGCGCGGCCGGGGACGCCTGGGGACGCGGGGCCGCCGGGAGCCGCGGGGCCGCCCGACGACGACGACGATTCGCCCGCGCTTCTGCGGGATGAGGCGGCTGCCGGCTCTCAGGACTCGCTCCTGGACAGTGGCAGTGGCGGTCGCGGCCGCGGAGGCGGCGGGTTCTCGGTCGCCTCCTGCTCCTCCGAGCACGAGCTGCGGTTAGTGTCGCCGGCCTTCTTGCAACTGCCCAGCTACGAGGAGGTCAAGTACCTGCCAACCTACGAGGAGTCCATGCGGCTGCAGCAGCCCAGCCCCGGGGAGGTCGTGCTGCCGGTGTCAGTGCTGGGCCGCCCTCGAGGGGGCGGCTCCGGGCAGCCCGACGGCGGCGAGGGCCGCTTCCCGCTCATCTGAGCGCCCGGGCCACTCCGGGACCACGCGGACGAAACTGGGCTGGGGACTGCGGGTGGGACGCCACGTCTGGGAAGGCCGCGGCCGCCAACGGCTGCCTGAGACCTCGCCTGCCACCTCAACCTCATTGCTCAACCTCCGGTGACTGGCTTGGGGTCACGCGTCCCCTGCGACCCTAAGTTTCCCTACGTTTCATCGGTTCAAGGAAACGTTAGGCACGAGCGGAGGGCGCCTTCGAAGGACGGTCCCCGCCCTCAGACTGTGTTCACTCGTAAGTGCCAGCTTCCCGAAGCCAAGAGAACGCGGAGCCCGTCAGAGCGCTGGGAGCAGGGCAGTGTCCATTGGGGACGAGGGGGAAGGGGCGCACTGGGCCGGAGCAGACTGCGGACTGCTGCGCTCGGGGCTGGGGAAGCAGCTCGCAGGTTTGGCCTGATGCCTCCCTTGAGAACAAGTCCCGAAATCCTTCCATGTCTTCCTGGCCAAGCATATTTACTACAGCTGATTTGGTGGGGGATGCTCGTCATGTCCTGTTAGCTGCTGTACCTATTCAAGATACAGGAATTACGTTTATCCAAGACCATACTCGTAATAAGGTACAGCTGGACTTTTGATTTTTCAATAACCGAGGAGATATTTATATTTGTCTTTTATTTTTGTATTTTGACCATGTATTGAACGTACCAGGAGGGTATTTCTGCAATTAATGACAAGATTGTCGTCTCACCACCCTTTCTATGCCTTAACGGCCCGGAAATTGCCCACACTGTCATGTCTGTCTAATAAAATATTGGACCTTATTTCACTTACAATGGGGGAAAAAAGAGGCGTGATCGGACGAGAAAACATGTGACTAAACCATGAAGGATATCTTATTTTCACTATTTGAGAAGAATAAATTTTATTTTTAGTACTGTGACAATATATGACTTTTTATAACTATACATTATGTCATCTAAGTCTTAATTGTATCATTTACCCCAGTTATATGTAACAATGATCGATGCATATATGCCATAACATGAAGCATGATGCCATGCACTCTGCCTCCATTTTTCATTCGGAATACATTCACATGCTTCACTTGCAACTTTTGTTTAAAGCCATAATTGTGCAGTAATGCACTACAAAAGGAGTCCGTCAACCTGTCCTAAGAAAAAAGTGTCATTGTATCAGTTCTGCCATTCTATGAAATGTCCTTTAAGCAAATGGTAAGATATTGAAATGCATTATGTTCATGTACATATGCATATTGTCTATATACAGTATACAGTTGGTATACTATATAAGTATTACAGTTTATGATTATCATGAAAGGAAAAGCAGGAAAACAAAAGAGGTTTCTCTGCTTGAAGAAGAATAAGTATGAACATTATGAGAGATTACATATTGTTCACAGACCTCACCGTGTATCCAAAATGTTCTAAGGATTGAAAAAGCCTGACAATCCTGAGACATTAAAATACCTGACTTGTTTTAGAAGAAAAGGATTTGATTGCTTTACATTTTAAAAAGCTGGTTGAAAAAGTCTGATAGTTCTAATAAATCTTAAAATGCCTCAATTGTGGTAGAAAAATATGTTTACTCTAAAATTCTAAAAGCTAATGACCCTGTCCTTAATACCATTTGAAGTGTATTAAAACAGAAAAACATTAAAATCTTTCTCTGTGCAAATTGTATCAGCTGTGTGACTATATGGTAATGAATATGAAATGTGTATCTTTGTCATGTAAAAGCAATTTAACTGTGAATTGGCAAAAGCATCAGGAGTTGAGACTATATCACTTGAGAATGAGAAATGAGTTAAGGAAATATTATATTGAATAATTGCATATATTTATGTTTCTCAAACACTGATAATTTTAGTTGCATGTGACTCAATACTATCCACCATTCAAACTGGAAAATTGTCATATTCTTTTAAATGATTTACCCTTTTAGAGAACACTATTTTAAACGCTTTAAAATCCACCCATATCTGAGACATCAACATAAATATTCAGAGTTCTAGCATATAAAGTATATCCTATGTGTTGTTGCTACTAACATCTGAACTTTACAAGATCTTGTAAAAATTCACTTATAATATGGACCAAGTATGTTTTCCTATCTGAGCTATGGAATGTTTCTTTCCCTAAAAAATTAAGAATATCTATAATGTAACACCTGAGTTTTAAGATTATAAGTTTTACATCCCCCATACCTCACACAAGCTTTTATTCAGATCTCTCAGTTAAATAGAAATGAATCGACTCTGTTTTTTTCCACGAAGTTCATTGATTTACCAGACACAACTTGGTCAGGCATAATTATGTAGGAAGAAAATCTCAAGAACTAGTTTTATTAGCATATTACCAACATGTGTCATGTAATATACATATAACATGCTAATATACACAGAATGTATCTGTTCACAGTGCTTGAATACCTGGATAGAAACATTTTTAAAGCCCTAAGGCCCATATCTTGGTGTTCAGTTTTACATATTTCACCTGGAAGTTATTTATTACATAGAACTAGTAGAGAATAGAAATGAAGAAAATATTAATGTAGAAAATAGTTATTCTCCACACACAACTGTGGAGGGTAGGGAGGTAGATGGTCTGTGACTGGTCATTTTTGCAGGGCTGCTTGCTACATACGTACACATCTTAACCAAACCCACCTGAGAATGCCAGGTTCTTCATACTAACCAAGACTCTGCTCCTGGTTTTCAATTATCAAAGTCATTCACAGACTAAAACATTTCAAGCACATTTTATTTTCATTGACTTCTCATGAGAAAGGAAATAATGGCCCTGGATATGGTAAGAATCCATCTGGAATATGGGAAAACATGATTGATATTCTAAATCATTATATATATACAAATATATCTATCTCTAATAGAGATGTGTGTGCGTATATATATCAGTTGCTTAAAAGCAATTTGTTATTGGCATTCAATATCATAACCAAGGGGAAAATGTCTTTCTGAGATAGGATAGTTTTAAGAAGCCATTAATTGCCTCTGCTTCGACCATGGAAAATAGCATTCATTGGCAATTATGCCAAAGGGTATGAGGTGTACTATACTATGTAAGGAAAACAAGATTCAATTGTAAAGGCCAAGGGGAATATTAAGGAAATGGCCTCAACAGTTTAAAAGGCAATATGCTAAGTACTTTAATGTCCTAAATGTACATAGTTTCTCTCAAGTGGAATTAATAAAAGAAACAATTCAGAGCTGAAACTGATATAAATGTGAGTATGGTGTTCAGATTTATACAATAATCTTCATTGACTTCTGTAAAAATCTCATGAATCATAATTAATTTGGATTTCCAGATTGAGAGAAACAGAAATGAGTAGTTTTATTTTGTACAGCCCAGCACTCACCATCTCTCCAAAAGCATAAGTTGTAGACAACCAATCAGTAATAGTGTATTGGGCAAGTTTATGTCTGACCTCACTGGTTTACAATTTACTTTTTCATTCTCTTTCCATCCATTGGCAAAAGGCTAATAACTGATAGGCTGAGGGAAGGTATTTTGTCAACCAAAAATGAATTGGCAATCAGCTAATTCCAAAAAAATCAAAAACATTCTTTCTTCTATAGGGCTGGAAAGGGTGTCTTAACTCTTATTTTTTATTTTGCCCATAAAATAATCAAATGTCAAATAAAACCAATACTTTGAGTATACTTTAGCCATAGAACCAATTTTTAAATTTATTTTACTTACAGAATTCACTTTTAATTTTAAGGCAAAAAATATACTGCAGGCGGGGGGGGTGGTCCAACCCGTCCTGTAGGCTGCATGCGGCCCCACACAAAATCATAAATTTACCTAAAACCTTTTTTTGCTCATCAGTTTTCATTAGTGTTTGTGTGTAAAATGTCGGGCCCAAGACAATTCTTCTTCTTCCAGTGTGGCCCAGAGGCACCAAAAGGTTGGACACCCCTGTGAGGATATTTATGCTTCCCATCAAACTAAATACCATCACTTTTTTCCTCTTCAACTCCTCCAAAACACCTCTCTTAGAACTCCAAGTTACTCTTTGCTATGATTTAATATCCCTGTGGTTTTGGCTTGGCCTTTTACACAAAGTTTCTACTTTTAGTAAAAGTGTTTTCCCGAGGTGTTTCCTTCATCTTCGGCTTGCATCTGACTTCTGTAGGCTTCCAATTACATTCTTACAGCTTTTCTGCACCGGCTCCACTTCCGCTTCCTCTGTGCGTGGGATTATCTCTGTGTACTGGGTGTACTAGAAGATTACCTCCAACTTTACGTTTCTGGAATTCCTGCTTCTAGATGATCGTGAAGACTCCCCACTGTGTTAAGATTTTATCTGAGGAACTGAAAAGAGTCTTATCTTCTGCTTCTTTGTTGGTTCTATTTGTCCTATCAGACAAAGAATTAGAAACTTCTAGGTTTACTGCTATTTATATTGGTATGTGGGAATTTCCTCTTCTGTATTGACCGAAGGTGTTAGCAGACCAAAATTAATTTTGTTTTCCTGGGTCTTAAAAGCATGTTCTCTTTGATCGTAGATTTAACTTTTTTTCTTGTCAACTCTTCACTAGTTTGTTACCTTTCTCCACGTGCAGAATACCTGTTGAACCAGCCAAGCTGTAAGACTCCTGTAGATTTATAACAGTTTTGCTTCTTCCCCTGACGTAGGAGTTTTTGTCTTTTGTTTCACAGTTCTAGCTTCCGAGGGTTTTTTTTTTTTTTTTGGAAGTTCTTCACTGTATTCTTTTCATATTTCTTTACATGAAACTTTTCTGTTGATGTAAGCAGCTGAGAGACTCTAGTTCTTCGTCAGTTCTGGGTCTGTGTCTGGGATGTTGGAGCATCCCCGACTCAGCTTTTCTCAAAAATAAGCTCATATTTCCTTACCTTCATCTTTGCACATTATCTGTTTGATAAGGCAGATGTTTAGATTCTTAAGTGTTCTTTGGCCACATATCTTCAGTTTCAGAGGCATTTGCTTTGAATTCATATTCACAAGGATTATAAGAGAAATGTCCTTGACTGGATTTCCTGGCTCATCCTTAATTTCGCTCACTGAATCAAACATTTCTTCAAATCCACGACAGTCAACTTCCAAACATTGTGGGTATCTCTCTCTCTCTCTTTCTCTCTTTCTCTTTGGTATTCTGCCATAAGTGGGTTCCAAGAAGTCTTCGATTGCATTTTTTTTTCTTGATGGTTTCAATGAAGTATTGACAACTGTTGGCTTCAGGTTTCCTTTTGGTATTCTTTGTTTTTGTATGTCCTCCTACATTTTTTTAAAGTTTTTTTTTAAAGATTTTATTTATTTATCTTTAGAGAGGAAGGGAAGGAGAGAAGAAGAGAAACATCAATGTGTGGTTGCCTCTCGTGAGTCCCCTGCCAGGAACTGGCCTGCAGCCCAGGCATGTGCCCTGACTGGGAATCGAACCGTGATCGTGTGGTTTGCAGGCCCGTGCTCAATCCACTGAGCCATGCCAGCCAGGGCCTCCTACATTTTTTTTTAAATTGAAAGAAATAGTATTTTTTCTTTCAATTTAAATTTCTTTCAATTTAAATTTTGAGAAATAGTATTTTTAATATATTTTAAAAAGATATTTTAGATTTTTCTTGCAATTTCTCTGATACATCTGAATCCTTACTAAGGGTTTCCTATAAACAAGAATTTGAAATTGCCATAAGTAATTACAATGTTTTTCAGATCCTCTCCTGGATTTACTTAGGAATTACCTGGAGGGCTTCCTGTTGAGTCGCATCTCTGCTTCGGGATTGTCACGAAGTCCTTGATACCTGCAAAGTCTTCAATTTGACTTCCATTGTAAGTGTTTTGTCTGCGGGTGCCTGTTGGGCCTTTGGTGGGTTCAGTCTTTTCCACACGAGCTCTCAGAAGTTTCGTGATCAACTGTCAGTCTGGCTGATTCACAGTTCTCCCCGGAGCTGTCCCAGGTTTCTCGTTGACTGTGTATCTTCTGGGTCCACAGTTTGCTGCTGGGTCTTACGCGGGCTCTGCCTTTTCCTGTGTCCTAAACAATCTCGATACCTGTGAGGGTTGCATCTTTTCTACATTTCCGCTCGGGAGATAAGGAGTTCGGGTTGCTTTTGCTCTCCAGTTGTACTGCTTGCCTTGGTGTTTCTGTAAGGCCTCTGAAGCTTGTCTGATCTCCCTCCTCAGAGCCCGCATTTTCTTCAGTTATCCCCAGCAGTCCCCCGAGTATTCTTAGATTTTCTACTTGTTCTGGACTCCACTTTCCGTGGACACCAACATCATGTTTGTTCCTCCAGTTCTTTGGGTGTTCACAGGAGCTCCAATGGCTGCCCGGCCTTCCACGGCTTCTGGTTTTGTTTTAGGAATCCTCAGCAGGCCTGTGAGGGTTCCTGAGTTTTTGTGGGCTCTGCTTTGTGATTTGCATGCTTCTGGGCTTCCTGTGGAAATAATCACCATTTATTTGTTTCTGTTTCTTTCATTATTTGTGGGGACTCTCTGATACCTGCCAAGTCTTCCACAGGTTCTGCCTTTTCTTCAGGTGTTTTCAGAAGTGTCTCAAGGAGTGTAAGAGTTTCTGCCATGGAGCACCCCTAGGCTTTTTGTGGACACCTAATCTTATTTCAATAAACATCTGTAATCTTATTTGTTACTAAAAATGCCCTAAGTTTTAATCCTGCATTTGAGTTCTCGCAGTTCCTTATTATTATTTCATCATTTCTAGTGTTAAATAACATTATATCTGGCACACTCTAAATTAAAATTTGGCAGCAATTTACATTTTAGCCTTTCTTCCAAATAAAAAAAAAATCTGACAATGTGCAGAGCTTTAGGTACATTCCTGGTAGAAGCTATGGGAATGACACTTTTCATTTGTTATCAGGTGGATTATAAACAATGACTGCATGTCACTGAATGCTTACATAGATCAGGTATTGTGCTAGGCATTTTACATACATTATCTCATTTACAGTTCACAACAGAACAACAGTTCTGGCCAAGATGCAGGCGTAGGTAGACACTGTGTCTCCTTGCACAGCCAAAATAAGAACAACAACAATTTAGAAACAAAATAACAACCAGAACTGACAGAAAATTGAACTGTATGGAAGTCAGACAACCAAGAAGATAAAATAGACACATTCATTCAGACTGATAAACCAGGTGAAACTGGGGAGTGAGACAGACCATGTAACCCAGGGTCCCAGTGCCGGGAAATAAAGCCTCAAAACACTGATTGAAAACACTTGTGGGGGTTGACACGCAGGGAGAGACTCCCAGCCTCACAAGAGAGTTTATTGGAGAGACCCACAGGGTCCTAGAATGTACATAAACCCACCCACCTGGGACTCAGCACCAGAAAGGCCCAGTTTGCTTGGGGGAAGCAGAGGAAGGGACTGAGGTCCAACAGAGAGCAGAGCAAGTGCCATTGTTCCTTCTCAGACCCTGCCCCCACATACAGTGTCACAACCCCAGTGACTGGGTTGCCCCACCCTGGTGAACACCTAAGGCTCTGCCCCTCATACATAGCAGGCATGACAAGACAAAAAAAAAAAAAAAAAAAAAGGCCCAAATGGAAGAACAGATCAAAGCTCCAGAGCAAATACAACTAAGTGACCAAGAGATAGCCAACCTATCAGATGCATAGTTCAAAGCACTGGTGATCAGGATGCTTACAGAATTGGTTGAATTTGGTCACTAATTAGATGAAAAAATAAAGGGTACACTAAGTGAAATGAATGAAAATGCACAGGGAACCAATAAGGGTGGGAAGAAAAGTGGGACTCAAATCAATGGAGTAGACCAGAAGGAAGAAAGAAACAACCAAACAGAAGAGAATGAAGATACAAGAATTCAAAAAAATGAGGAGAGGCTTAGGAATCTCTAGGACATCTTTAAATGTTCCAACATCGAATTATAGGGGTACCAGAAGGGGAAGAGGAACAGCAACAAGTGGAAAACTTATTTGAGCAAATAATAAAGGAGAATTTCCCCAATCTGGCAAAGGAAATCGACTTCCAAGAAGTCCAGGAAGCTCAGAGAGTCCCAAAGAAGTTGGACCCAAAGAGGAACACACCAAGGCACATCATAATTACATTACCCAAGATTAAAATGGAGAGAATTCTAGAAGCAACAAAAGATAAAGCGACAGTAACCTACAAAGGAGTTCCCATCAGACTGTCAGCTGATTTCTCAAAAGAAACCTTACAGGCAGGCAAGAAGGGGCTGGAAAGAAGTATTCCAATTCATGAAAAGCAAGGACATACATCCAAGATTGCTCTATCCAGCAAAGCTTTCATTTAGAATGGAAGGACAGATAAAGTGCTTCTCAGACAAGGTCAAGTTCAAGGAGTTCATCATCACTAAGCCCTTATTTTATGAAATGTTAAAGGGACTTATCTAAGGAAAAGAAGATAAAAAACATGTATAGTAAAATGAAAGCAAATTCACAGTTACTAACAACCACACCTAAAACAAAAACAAAAACAAACTAAGCAAACAACTAAAACAGGAAGAGAACCACAGAAATGGAGATCACATGGAGGAATAGCAACAGGGGAGTGGGAGGAGGAGAGAGAGGGAAAAGGTACAGAGAATAAGTAGCATAGATGGTAGGCAGAAAATAGACGGGGGGGGGCAGGAATAGTATGGGAAATGTAGAAGCTAAAGAACTTATGACACATGGACATGAACTAAAGGGGGGAATGTGGGTGGGAGGGGGAGTGCAGGGTGGAGGGGAATGAAGGGGAGGAATGGAACAACTGTAATAGCATAATCAATAAAATATATTTTTTAAAATAAATAAATAATAAAATTTACAACAGGAAGAGCTAAGGATTATTAATGTCATTTTACGGATGAGAGAAGTGGGGCCCAGAGAGCTTGAGTAGTGTGCCCAGTTCCATGGCCGATTAGTGGCAGGCCCAGGAGGCAGATCCAGCCTGCCTGACCCCAGAGCAGGTACTCGCAACCACTGGACCTCTCAGCGTGCCACTGCACCTTGCAGGACAGCCTGTCACCAGGGCTGTGGCTGTAGCTGCATAGCATCACTTTGGCATCATCTCCAGTGTTTTCACAGGTGAAATAAGGTAGCTATTTTTATTTGCTGTTCTGAGGAAATATTGTTAAAAAACTATAGAATCTTGACCAGGAATCTTTAATAATTCAAAAAAAATTATTTGTGGGAATGCAGAAATGTTTCACTGTAAAATCTGAAATGGTCACCAAAGACAACTCAGATATTGGTTTGGTTTGTTTCTTTTTTTTTTTTCCATTTAGCCGATTCCTTAAGCAACAAATGTATTTCCTTCCTGGTCTGACTTTACTAATTAAAAAAAATTACAAAAACACCGTCCTTCAAAACAGTTGGTAAATCTTGTCCATTAAAAAAAAATAAACAGAATGCTTTTTTGTATGCTCAGCATAAAAATGCGAATCATAGAGTTTAACTATACTAAACACCGGTGCCAGCCAATACTGAAGCAATGAGAAAGACAGCTTCCTACCTTAACATTCTGTTTGTGTTCTTGTGGTGGAGCATGACTGTTTGGTACGACTTCACACAGTATGATATCCTGGCTTAGAGCTGAGCAGCCTGGGCAAATCCCTGGACTTTAGATTTACTGGTTATGTGACCATAAGCACGTTGCTTAACTTCTCTAAGCCTACTTTTCTCATCTCTAAAATGGGGAGAGTACCTACTTCAAATGAAGTAGGAGCGTTGCTTTACAGTAGAAGAGTATTGGAACAGTTTTCCATAATCTAGAACACCGGTTCCCATCCTTTTTGGCACCAGGGACTGGTTTGCTCGCTTGCCCACTGCTCATCTGCTGCTGAGGTGTGGCCTGGTTCTGAACAGACCAGGACCCCCGGGGTTGGGGGATCTAGAACATCTGGAAACATCTGAAAAGTTGAATTGCTCTAAGTTGTTTTGAAATGGTCTACTTCAGAAATCACTCCAACTGAAGCCGAGCACAGTGCACGGTGAGCATATGAGCTTGGGTTGCTAGTGGCCGGGCAGTGAGGTCCAGCAGCTCAAGTCAAGTTGTAGGGAAAGAGCAGCTTTAGAGAAAGCTGGCAGAGTGAGCAACTTTGTCACAGGCCTCATAAGGATGTGAAAATCTCACATATTTCCAGAAGCCATGTGCCACTGGCTAGGAGGAACTGAAATTATGTGAGCCGTGGGCAGGGAAGATAAAGACGGGTTGTCCCGAAGAACTGCCTCATCGCCCCTGGTTTGCTTTGGTTTCTGTAGATGGGGTCTAAAGGAGTCCTGACAAGTGACTTTGCCACAGTCCTGTCTGTCGATCACAAAATCTATGGATAAAATCTTCAGAACAAATAAAAATCCATATATTTTTTTATTACAGCCCATTACCTTTTTATGCTGTGTACACTGTAAATTTTGACTTCAGAATAAGAATTTGCAAGGAAAATGAGTTTGAGGCATTTATCTAAACAGTATTTATGTAGCATGTCATTTTCAGAGTTATACATTTTCTATACATACAAAATGACAGATATGTAAAGGTATTTTTCAGTTGATATTCTTGGTAACTGTTTACTGTAGTAAACCATTTTCTAAAATATGTCTGCTCTAAAGGTTGTTTATTTTTATCATAACTTATGTTTCCTCCTGCATACCATACCCTCTGTGCTGAAACGTTGGGGGGAGTCACTGTGTCCTAGAAATATTAATCTGTAACAGGACCAGGTCCCAGGCATAAACCATCTTCCCTATTTGATACATTTATGAGATACACAAGATTTATACACACATGCAAATGTACTAAATTACAGCAAGTTCTTCCAAAATGTAAAAAATTATTGTTAGCCAAGAATCTTCTGTAATAGATTTTGGGTTTTTTTAAATTTTTTATTTATTTATTTTTAGGGAGTGGGGAGGGAGAAAGAGAGAGAAACAGTGATGTGCAAAAGGAACATCAGTCTCTCTCGCCTCTCACATGCCCCAAACCGGGGACCTGGCCCGCAACCCAGGTATGTGCCCTGACAGGGAATCAAAGAGGTGACCCCTTAGGTTTGCGGGTCAACACTCAACCCACTGAGTGACACTAGTCAGATTAATGAATATTTTTTAAAGTGTAACAGAAAAAAAACACATTGGGCATGATGAGGAAAGTGATATTGTGATACGGTGAAGAGCACGTCTGGTCTCGTCCCTGGTTTCTGAAACACAGCTTCCAAAACCGCGGCGATTTTCAGAGCAAAGGGAGTGTTTGTTGTGCTGATGAAGTGACTGCAGGACCCCTAAGGAGCTTCAGGATGGGGGCCGATCAACTCTAGTTCACTAGACACCTGACCTCCAACAAGAAGGCCTGGGGCTGAAGACTGAATTTAATCAAATGGCTAATGATTTCATCAAGCATGCCTATGTAATGAAACCCTGATATTTCTTAAAAAATAAAATACTCAGACATTGAGGCTTGGGAGAATGACATCCCCAGATTCCACAACCGAAGGCCACAGAAGCTCTGAATCCTCCTACCCTGAGACCTTGCCTGATGCATTTCTTCCATTTGACTCTTCTTGAGTTGTGTCCTTTATAATAAAACTGTAGTTTTAAGGATAACATTTCAGCGAGATCAAGAGTTGTTCCACCAAATCATCAAAACTGAAGGGAGAGGGGTCCCAGGAACTCCCAAATTTATAGCCAAGTTGGACGGAAGTGTGGGTACCCTGGGGTCTCCACGTGCAGCTGGGGACTAAAATAAAGGCAGTCTAGTTGGGGACCTCCCCCTTGACCTTGTGAGGCGTGACACTGCGTCCTGGTTGTCAATGTCAGAACTGAATTGAATTGTAGAACACTAGTTGGTATCAGAGAACTGTTGTTAGAATAGACGTATTTCATAATATGGTTTTGTCTTTTAAATTGTAATGAAATAAATATGAAATTCACCCTTCAGGATATAATGTACATTTTGAGAAAAGAGTCAGTAGGGTTGCGGTGACTGTATGGTGATGTGTTTATAGACTTACATGGTGATTGCTTTGGAAGGCATATAAATGCTGAATCCTTATGCTGTATACCTGGCATTGATATAATATTGTATGTCAAGTATAATTAAAAGGAAATTTAAAACATTTACCCTTTTACCCATTTTTATTTTTAAACTTTTTATTGAAATATAACATAATGTAGAAAACATATATAAACTTGTAAGTAAACTGTTCAATCATATTTCACAAATTGAATATTCCCCTGTACCCAGCACCTGGATGAGGAACAGGATACTCCAACATTCCAGAAAAGAAAAGGAATATGTTGAAAAGACAGAAACATTTTCATAAAAGAAAGCTATACATATTAATTAAAATGGAGGTGAGAGAGGTAATCGCTTTTCCATACATTTGCATATTACCACTCTGTAATATACCATTCCTGAAAATGACCTCATGGAAGACTTTCTAAGTGCTTCTGTTGATGTTAAAAAGCTTTTGCAGTAATAATTTCCAGACATATTGAATAAAGGCTAGACAGACGGCTTTGTCATTTAAGATTTTCACAAACTCAGACTCCAGGGCCTAGTTAGTACCTGAACATTCTCAAATCAGGAGAATGAGAAAAATATTTCTTGCCCATTCTAGATATATTTCTAAAGTGATGGTAAAATATATAATAGAATCTGCCATTTTAGCCATTTTCAAGTGTACAATTCAGTGGCGTTAAGAACGTTCACAATGTGGTTTCACCATTATCCATCTCAGAACTTGTTCGTACCAAAAGGGAATTCTGCACTTATTAGACAAACAATAATTCCCCCACTTCCCCCTCTCCCAGCCCCTGGCAGCCACTATTCTCCTTTCTGTCTCAATGAACTCGCCTGTTTTAGTATCCCCAATAAGTGGGATCATACATTCTGACGTTTCCTGTCAGTTTATTTCACTTAGCGTAATATTTTCAAGGTTCTTCCATGTTGTAGCATGTGCAAGAATTTCATCCCTTGTTAAGGCTGATGAATATTCCACTGTATGTATATATATTTTGTTTACACACTCGTGTTATCCACTCATCTTTTTGTCACCTTTTTGCTACTATGAGTAACAATTCTATGAACACTGGTGCACAACTACACGTATTGTAGATTTTCATAAATCCATCCTTCTGTATTTTTGTTGTTTAAATAAACTTCTAGGGTACTTTATGATTGAAGGGTCAAATAGAAATTAATGATAACATGCATTTTAAGGAGTCCAATATTTTATTATCAGCATTAATACCTGTCTATGCTAAAGATTCAGGGATAAAATAATAGGCAAAAAACTGGAATGCAAGCAACACTACATAGGTACATCATACATATATAGGAATGTTTTGTGAATCATTTGACTAAAAAATAAAAAAGATAAAATTATATCCATTACTTTGTGCTTAATCTTTTTGAATATACTTTTAGTATTAAATACACAGAAAGTGCTTATACTTAAAGATTCTGCCTTTCTTTAGCTAAGAACACATGCTTACCCATGGCTAATCAGAATTAATTTCAAAAGGTAAAACTTCTTAACGATAAGCATGGCATTTAGTACTTCAGACCTATATTCTTGCTGGACTGACTGCTTGATGATCGCTCTCGTTCTCTAGTAATTTCCATCTCAATTTTGGCCTTGATTTTCTCCCAATCTATTTGGAGCTGCAGTAGAAGAAAAGAAGAAAAATGCTTATATACTAAAGACATTTTTGTTTAATCCAAACAAAGAATAAACAAAAGAGAATGTATGACTCCCAAAGCATTAGAATAAAAGGGCATGAAAGAAAAGTTAAGAAAAAAGAATGCTAAAAAAAGTAGCTTTAGGACCAAATAATTACCACAATAAAAAGCAAAAACTCTCATTGTGACTCAAAAGACCAACTGTTGCTGTAGCTGTTTATAAAAGGCACGTGTAGACAGTGCCAAGGAGCCGCAGGTCCTGCACAGGTGCCCCAGGGACACAGGGGTGAATGTGCACTGACGTCCCCCAGCCTGCTGCAAATGGGCCAGCTCTTCACTGCGTATAAACTGAGGTTTCCACTGGAGGCCTAGCTCTGAGGAAGACGGGGCAGCCATTTGCTTCCCCTGGGTGTACTCTGCAAACATGGTTCTTCTGCAATAATTTTTAAAGTCGAGTCATAGGGGTGGTTGAAACAGTGATGTAAAGCTATCGGATGAAGCAGTGGGAGAGCAAGGCTGGGACACATCAGAACCACTGAAAAGTGATCATCTGTAATCTGTTTCTTTCCCTTTGACCCATGAGGCAGCACCTCTGCTCTGCCCTCATTACCTTTGGTGTCAGGAATGGACTGTCCTGAGTTTTAGGAACAAGCTTTAAGAAAAAACATTGTTCTGTTTTAAAAAATTTGGAGATCACTAATTAACAAATGTATGTCCTCTCAGGCCAGATACGGGAAAAACTGTGTCCTGGGTTAAGTGCCTCTGATCTACGATGAAATAAACCGCGACTCCTGATACTGAGCCAAAAGTGAACTGGTTTTCACCTCGACGTAGGGTGTCGGGTGGAATAAGTAATATTACATCACACTGAAGTACTGTTTGCTGCTTGAACAGATTTATCTTAAGTAACTGAGAAATTAATTTAAGAAATTCATGCCTCCTTTATTTTGTGCCAGAAGTTGATGAAATTAAATGCTTGGTTCTTTTTTTATTCCAATATCCTTTATCCAAATTTCTATGAATTAATTTGTGGGTAATTTTGGCCATCTTTTCTTAAAGATAATAATTCCATATACTTTTTTCTAGAATATATTAAGAAGATGAATTAAAAGAATCCTTCCTACTAACAGAAGGTGAATGTCTGTGCTAAAATACAAGGGACAGCTCAGTGAAAAGCAGAGCAACATTAGATTATCTGAAAGACTAATTTTTCAATCAGGCTGGAACTTGATATTTTTTAAAATGGCAAACACTTGTTTCTATGTCTAATGAAACATTTGCAAAGAGAAAGGCAAACTTGATGAATGCTTTGGCCTTCTTCCAGCCTTAAATTGACTTACATATGTTTCTCAAATCAATCACAATAAAACCATATATCGATGGTACTCTGAACAACTGTTGCTCTGTTACAACAGAAGTCCATCAAGTAAATTAATGACATCTACATCAGTAACTTGTTATAATACAAATGATGGTGCCATGTGATAGTGTCCTACTGAAAATAAATGTTTCACTTTCACTTTGGCATTTATCCAGTTTTAGAACAGTGTTCTGATAATTTAGTCCTTGGAATACAGTATTTTTAAGTGAGCTTTATATGAGAATATACTCATGACAGCTGTCAAGTGACTTCTATTCTAAAACACATCCTTTCCTCTTACAGGGAGTATCGATACTATTTGACACTTCTGATTCTGGTTCCTAGTCAATTCTTATTCACATAGAAGTAATTTCAAAATCATACCAGATGGCTCTCCTTCCTGTACCCCATCTCTCTCAGACTCAGCTAAAAATCAGAAGCTCATGAAGTGTTTGTCTGTTGGGTTTTTTTTGCTCTTTCTTTCCTTTCTCCTACCATAATGTTTTAAACATTTCCAGGTTCCTCTATGTTTCTTCTTCCACAGAGTATGTGTTCAGGGAATTAAATATATTCCTCAAGTGGATTTATTTGCCAGACTTGTATTATTTTACAGAAACCACTGAACACCATTGTAAACCAGGTACAATGACTCCAATGGGGTTCTTTGAAGACAGTATAATTTATGTGAATCCCAAATTTCAACACTTTAAACTAGGAATGCCCAAATAACACTTCAGGGCTCATAAATATGAATGTATATCAGCCTATGGCCACACCACTCTGAATGCGCCCGATCTCGTCTGAATGTGTATCAAACTTTTCACTTCTAAGTATATCTAAACTTTCACATTATGCATTATGAACCCACTAGAATTCAATATATCTAGAATAAATTTTTGAATTTTTGCTATTAAACTCTTAGTCCTGAAATAAGGAATTTATATAATCGCAATTTTGTCTACAATAAATAGGGGGGATTTTTTTTAAGTCAAAGATGACATTCATCTTAAAATACTGCTTTATGATTTCTAGTTAACTTTCGAGTTACCCTTATGATAACAAAAAGCAGGAAACCGGGACGCAGCGCCGCAGGAGTCCAAGTCACCCATGCAGCTCTTAGGACAAAGGATGAGGACACTGCCTAAAACAGCCATGTGGTCTGGCTACCGGCTACTTTTGTGATTGAGGTATTACACTTCGGTAATAGTTGAACAAATATATAATGAGAAAGATAAATTTGTTAAGTGTTTGCTAACTAGAGCAGAATTTCCTTGAAGGTAAAGACTAAATTTCCTGTTCTCAAAAGCACCAAATGTAAAAATAATGAAAAAAAACAGATGACAATGATGATAAGAAGAAAGAGTAGTTTTAATCTGCTTTAAAATTATACAATGAAGTAAATTTAAGGTGGGTGCTAAGTTTTAACACACTCATATTTTCAAAACTGTGACCAAACTATCAGCCGATCTGGTGATCGGTCTGCTCAGCACGGTGGTGGTGCTGGTAGTTGCTGTCACACTCCATGAGTCAGAGTGCAGCCCGCAGGGGTCCCGGGGAAGCCTGAGTTTGTCCTAGAAGTATAGTCCTCCTATTTTGGGTCCTCCAGCCCAAACTCCCAGAGGATTCATTTCAGTGCTAGACAAGTTCTGAATATTACAGAGGTTTGTGGACCTCCTCTAAAATACACCCCCTTCCACCAAGAAACCCACAACTGTGTCTATCTGGACCCAGACACTGAAGTTGCATTACAGATCTCTAAGAATGACCCCAAAGGTTTCACTACCTTGAAAACCATTCTGAAGTCCAAAAATGTAGATCATGACACTCACTATTCTAAATACAGTAAATGAACAGTGCGGCTTTAGTAGGAACCGTAGTGGCCTTCTCCTTCCCTTCGTTCCTCCTCCTAAGGTTCTAATATATGCTGCCTCCTAGGATGGATCAGAACATCATTCCATTCTATTCCCACAGAGCAACACTCCCAGAGAGTCTATAAGCTCGACCAAACAAACCACATCCGACTCCACACCTAGCACAGTACCTGTCCCAGAGTGAATACTCATATAAATGAATGAAATAAGTAAATGAATTAAAGGTTAATCACAGAGTTAGGAACAAGGCTGGCCCTCTCTTGGGATTACAAGTCTCTTGTCTGTATGGCTAGAGGTAAACTCTATTTCTGCAGCCTGAGCCTGGTGGCCACAATCAGCTCTGCTCTAGGCATTGGGGCAAACGCTTTTGTTCTGGCTCTTCTTGTGGGCTAGTACGCACTAGAATGAGTTTCTTCTAATTGGAGTTATAAAATCTGAGGTTCTGGAATTTCAGAGGCACAGGTTTACCCTTATTTGGCCCTACGTGGTGAAGTCCACTTAGGCTAGGTACTTCTGCAGGGGCAACCTAGCTCCCTAGAATTCTACAGGGTGACAAAGTATCTGTTTTCTGGCCAGTGCCCCCTGTGCTTATATAATTCCCCTGGAGCAGAAGGGGCAGCTGGTGAAACACAAAATTCAGAAGTTAGAAGCCTTTATCCAGGCATTTATATTGTTTATCTAAAATATTAATTAACACCAAACCTTAACACAAACTGGATATTATGAAAACAGATTTCTTAATCAAAACATGGCTGTAAGAGTTTTTAAAAATTAGTAATATAATTATGTAGTCAAAAGAAGACTAAAATATCGTAAGGCAAAAAGTAATTTTTTGAGATCAAGGTATAGATTAGTCAAATTCTGTCTCATTAAGATGAATATTATATATAAATTATAAAACACATACATTTTTATAAAGTACTACATAATACTTACACCTTCTGCATATTGCAAGTATCGTTTATTAGTTTCCTGTTTACCAAATGTCTCCAAAAACTTTTGACGGTAGGCAAGAACGGTATCAACATGTGTTTTGTGTTTTACAGCCAATTCAAGTGCCCTATAATGAGAATAAAACGGATGATCAGCATTGCTGGTATTGGTCTCCGCGGGCAGTGAAGTATTGGGGTGAGAGGGCAGGACGAAGGGCCTGTGCTGTCCTCTCCACTCGTCCCTCCACACAGACCATCATTCCCTGCCTCATCCATCCTGCACATTCCTATTTATACTGCAGGTCAGATCAAGCATGATCTCTTCTTCCCGATGGCTCCCCTTGTAGAAATAAATAACCATTATCTTATCTGTGCTCCATAACATTTAATGCATACTATTATAACAGCACTACTTATAGTGCATTATAATTATTTTAAGTCTGTTTCCTTCACTAACCTATATATTTATTGAAGAAAGATCTGGCTTTCATTTCTTTTTGGTGAGGACTATAGAGTATATGTATGGTAAATGTTCATTGAAAAATTCGCTGAAATCATAATAAAAGGCAAGTAAATGAACTTCCCCCTAATGGAAGTGGTTCGACGATATTGACCATTTTTGTAAGTCTGTAATGAATTTATTTTTTTAAAGATTTTATTTATTTAATTTTAGACAGAGAGGGAGGGAGGAAGAAAGAGAGGAAGAGAAATATCAATGTGTGGTTGCCCCTCACACACCCCCACAGGGGACCTTGCCCACATTCCAGGTTGCTCAACCAAAGGGAATCAAACCAGCAACCCTTTGGTTTGTAGGCCGGCACTCAATCCACTGAGGCACACCAGTCAGGGCTGAATTTATTCTGTTTAATATTCAACTAAAAACTGATATCCTTACTTTATTAACATAGCAAATTTAAAATATTATGAAAATTAAATTTCAGGATAATGAGTTTCGCAAAATGCCTTTGCCACTGATTCTTTAGAAAAAGTTAATAGCCATTTATGTTTTATAATCTATACAATTATGGATTACTATAATATAGAATTAATATCTTTATAGCTAAGTTATTTTAAGGTAATATTTAAATAAGAGATGAGAACTAAATGAATTGCTGAGATCAGCAGAACAACACCAAAGACATAAAATCTACGTGTTGATAATACGGTGGGATTCTCAATTCCAGGCTGATCTCTGTGTGCAGGTTTTGGACAGCAGCTCGGCCCGTGATCCTGCGCATAACTCGCATTAGTTGAGTCAGTCGGAACAATCCAGTAGAGCTGTCCTTACCCTGCTCTCTGTCATCTTGAAGTACAGGAAACAGCCATCGTAACAGTCACAGTGCATTGTTCCTCAAGTTTTCTTGCTTTCTCATGTGACTTCGTAACTTCTGAACAGGCCAGTCACAATTTATCAGAGCCAACTATTATAAGTCTGTTGTTTTAGACAATACTGACTAATGACCTGATTTTTTGCAACGTGTGACTCTTTAGTAGGAAACTGTTTCATTCTTAGCATGCTTTGGTTTGACCTAAACTAAATAGTTACTTTAAGATTTTAGATATGCTGTGTTTATTAACCAATTGATAGACGATTGAGAAATTAAAGACTTAATATGAAAAATTATGAATATAAGTCACATGAATACAAATGATAAAACAAATACAAATGATAAAATTCAGCACAATGATTCATTATAAAAATATATTGGCATTAACCATATTGCCAAATTCAAGGGTACTGATATTTGCTACCCACTACAAACTCCTCACAAAGTTCCTTTATTCCTCTGTGACTTTAAGTCTTTCGGAGAAAAACAGGATACACGAAAAAGAATGCAGAGGTATTAAAATATAGAGGAACAAAAGTGGAAGATAAGAAAGGTAAGAAGTCAATTCATAGAAAATCAGAAGATGAGAAGTAGAAGTGAGGACTGTCCGCCTTGATCTTCGTAACCCTCTCCCGTATTAGGCCCTGTATGTCTCTAAGGCTCTGACTCCAGAGGTGTATGTGCGAATGGAAACTGGTGAAGCACCCCCTTTGCATTTTAGAGTTCAATTCCCATTCTTTATGATTGTATGTGATGGGAGAAGGAATTCTGGATTGCACACCACTGGAAGTACTTCTAAGTGGAGGGTGCATAAGCATCCATTCTGGATGGGGGTTTTCAAAAATTTCAAAGAGATTTTATTAGGGAACATTAATACATTTAATTATGTAGAAAGGATAGAAGATGATGTCTAATCTTGCATTTAGACACTAGATATTAAGTATTATCTATCATTGTAGTCATTATTATAAAATATACATTAATTATCTGATTAAAGAGCAACAGCTAAAGATAAACATTCAAATGATATGTGCTATTTTAAATGTTCTCTAAAAATATACATTGGGTAAAAAATGTTTCCATACCACATTTAGGAGGGAATTCACTCCAAATTATATAAGGGTTATAGGAACAGCATGTCTCTAGCAAATGGTTATTTGGCAACCAAACAAATGTAACATTAGATTATGGAGCTGGAATAAATCCATGTATCTTCTCTGATTTTAAATAGAAGGAAGTTATATAAAACAATAACTCCAAAATGTGCCTTTTTGCATATCTTAAAAGTAGCAAAATCACTCTATGTAACTGGTAGAAGTGGAGAAATTATTTTATTAATACTTACATAAATAATCAATAGGTATACCTGGAGTTTTCAGTTTCTATCTTTCTTAACTTATTTTTCAGAAGAGACCACCCCCAATGTCCAAAGTGAATGTCAAGTATATAACATGCTTACCTACAACTCCTCATGGACTGCATTTTATTAGGTTGAAGGTAATTTTCAAATTCAAGTAGGAATAACAGAAGCACAAACCAGTAAGACTATGCTCCCCAAATGTAATAATACTATTAAAATAAAATCTGTTCCCCCTCTAAAGGCTTTAAAGAAATATAGAAGTTCAAGGATCTTAAAAGCAATCTAGCCTGGCTGGTGTGGCTCAGGGGACTGAGCGCCAACCAGCCTGTGAACCAAAGGGTCACTGGTTCAATTCCCAGTCGAGGGCACATGCCTGGGTTGTGGGCCAGGTCCCCACTGCGGGGGCACGTGAGAAGCAACAACAAATTGATGTTTCTTCCCTCTTTCCCTCCCTCTCTCTAAAAACCAAATATAACCTTAAAAAAAAGAGCCAAATATTTTTTAAAAAGCAATCTAAATATATTTATCATCCAGCCCATTCTTTGCATTATGCTGTTATAAACTGATTCTTTTTTTTTTTTGAAGGTTCTACACATTCAGATTAAATTTTTTTTTTTTTTAGATTTTATTCATTTATCTTTAGAGGGGAAGGGAAGGAGAGAGGGAGAGAAATATCAATGTATGGTTGCTTCTCATGTGTCCCCTACTGGGAACTAGCCAGCAACCCAGGCATGTGCCCTGACTGGGAACTGAACCATGATCCCTTAGTTCGTAGGCCCGCACTCAATCCACTGAGCTATACCAGCCAGGGCTAAACTGATTCTTATATTTGATCCAAATATGTATCTCTCTTACTCCAACCTTTTTATCTTAGCCATACCACTTAGACTCAAAAACTGTTATCACAGAACTTGATTGATTTTGTTCATTTCTATATTCCCAAAGCTTAAAACCTGGCACATGAGGGACACTCAATAAATATTTTTAAATGAATAATAGCTACCATTTATTGAAGGCTTACTATGTCTGTGTCAGGCAGTATACTAAGAAATTTTCAAAATTTTAATCTGGACAATAAACATGAAGTTTTAACACCTCCATTTTCAACATAAGGAAGCTGAGATTAATAGAGCCTCAGTCACCTGTCTAAGACCACAGAGCCAGAAATGCAGAACCAGAAGTCAAACCCCGGTTGGATTCCAAAGCTCCCAGTCTCAACCACTACATCTGTCTTTTTACTATTCAGCCTTTTTGAGCACATACTTTTAAATGACCAGATACTTCAACAAGAGTGTTAAAAAAAGTTCTCCATGTAATGTCTAAATAAGCCTAATATGGCAAGCACTTGATTAACATGTGCTGACTAAATGAATATGCAATGGGAACAAATATTCCATGTGGTTTTGATTTGGAAATGGTAATACATAAAAGTTTCTTAGCAGCTATAACTTCTGCTGATTATTTGAAGTCAGTTTTTACTCAATCCTTCCTAATTATGCTAAAAGTGATGGGAAACTATGGGCTTCATTTAAATGAGTCAGAACTCAAGAGTGACATGATCAGATTTATAGTGGGACAAGGTCATTGTGACTACAGTGTGAAGAATGGGTAGGAGAAGAGTACATGTGGAGAGATCAGTGGTGATGATAGACTGAGAGAAACTTGGATTGGCCTACACAAGGGTGCTGGTGGTTAAGTGGATGAGAGTCAGAGGTACATGGGAGGAAAAACAGTAACTGGGGGGTGCGGGAGCATAAGGAAAATGTCAAATGTGACACCTAGATTTCTAGCTTTGCAGAGCCTGACAAGATAGCTGGTTCTGGAAGCAAATATGGGCAAGTTAGAGGGGTAGATGAGAGGTGAATATTTGGGAGTCCTGAGTGCAGAATTAGTCATCAGAATCCTGGAACCATGCTCCTGGATCTTTATCCTGTAGACACAAAGGTCCACCAGCACGTGCCCAACCCACTGGTTTATAGTCAAGATAACAAGCAAGAAGCCCAGGAAAGGGAGCTGTCAGGTGGACGTGAGAGTGGAGGAGCACTAATGAGTTCATTCTCTCCCGTCCAATCCTCTTTGCTTTTCTTGTTTTCCCTCTCCCTGAGATCTCACACCTTAAGCTAGGGTCATTTGCTGGTAACTAGAGGTAAGAGAGAAGGGAGGTACAGGGAGAAAGATATAGAAATAACAGGGAAAATTTGAAGTCATAGGAGAAAATAAGATAGGGAAATAAAGATGAGGGAGGCAAAAAGGACACCAACTTTGTTCACATCCAGATCCTAAGAAATGTGGAATCAGAAATAACTGATTCCATTTGAGAGGACAGGTAGTGGACCAGTGTCCCCTGGGAAGAGGTAAGTTTCACTTAGGTCAAGGAGGTACAAGAAATGTACAGAGGGCACCATATATAATGTATATATTATCTATATATATTATGGGGCTATCAATAGAAGCCATCAGAGGCAAATAGCCTCATCTCCCTGCTATGGCACTGACGCACTGCTATGCATCTATACTTTGTGTTTGCAGAGGAGCACTGCAAAGGGATTAAGGGTATTGCATACGGATTAAGAGCATGGATATTAAGACCTGCTATGTATATGTAAGATAAAATGCTTCTGTTCTGTAGTAAGTATATAATTATAATTCAAAAGGGAAAAGATGCTGCAAAACTTTGCAAAGATAAATAATGAAAGAGTTAAACAGCAATCCAATAAAAAAGTAAGTAGGGAAAAAAATAGGGATATCAACAACACATATCTAATTGCTTGATGATACTAAGAAAATTCAAGTCCTCTTTGAGAGTAGAAGACTAAGTTCAAATCCCAGATCTGCCACCGAGTTATGAGTAAGCCCCAACTTCTTCATTTGTGAAGTGCTGTGATAACAAAACAGGAAGAAATGTGGAAACTGTTTAATACAATTCCTGACATGTCATAGTACTTAATAAATAGAGGCTTTATATTTTTTTACTCTCTTGTAATTTTATTTTAATTTAATCCATACATTTACTTAATTGGGATAATATCTCATAGTTGTATTGATTTGCATTTCTCTAATGATTAATGATGTTGAGCATCTTTTCATCTGTATATTGGCCATATGCATGTCTTCCTTGGAAAAGTGTTTATTCAGGTCCTCTGTCCATATTTTAAATCACATTGTTTTTCTGTCGAGTTGTATGAGTTCTTTATATATTTTGGATATTAGCTTCTTATTGGAAGTATCATTTACAAATATCCTCTCCCATTTAGTTGGTTACCTAGTTTTAATGGTTTTTTTTTGCTGTGCAGCAAAGCTGTTTTTAGCTCGATGTAGTCTCATTTGTTTATTTGTGCTTTTGTGTCTCTTGCCTTGGGTGGGGATCAAGTCAAAAAAATACCTCTGAGACCAATATTCTTAAGCTTAGTGCCTATGTTTTCTCTATGTATTTTACTGTTTCAGGTCTTACATTCCAGTCTTTAATGCATTCTCAGTTAATTTTTGTGTATGGCATAAGTAATTCAAATTACTATTATTAATGACAATAAAACAGAATTCCTAACTAAAGTATAAGCTTTTAAAGCTAAAGATCCTTAAATAGTTTTTAAAAATATTACGCAGTGTTCAGAGTGCTATACAAATACTAATTTCTAAAACTTATCAACATAAATATTTTCTCAAAATACTGAATGCTTTAAACATTATTCTTTCCTATTTCTCTGAAATTCTGCCTTGGTAATCATATACACAATTTTCATTACTTACTTAACACAGAGTTTTTAAAATATTATTCATACTGTCTCTTTCCAAACTACTTACTTTAAAATTTATGAATTAGGAATAAATTAAGGACAAGGACAATGACTTATTCATGTTTGTAGAACCAAAAACATTTTTCATGATCCTTTTTACACTTAAACAATGATGACAAATTTGTCTAAATAAAGGACATAGAGTGGCTGCATTACAGGAACAGTATATAGATCATTAGTGCATAAATTAAATAAAGAGACTACAGTATGTCAGTGACAAAATTAACTATCTACCATTCTTGTTATTTCTACTCAAAGGGAAGGTAGAGACAGGGTATGTATAAAAATTCTAATCTAAGGGAGTTATTAGTAAGGGGCCTGTAACTGAAAGATTCAGGATTATATTTGAGCCCAGAGAGAAACAAAAATGATGAAAGACATTTCTAACCTGGAAAAGTAGGCATGTCAGTTTTATAACACAGTAACTTGAGGTGAATGTATATAAGCACCACAGCCTTTCACTGAAAGAGTGAGGGTAGAACCTACCCATGTCCCAGGCAAGGAGCAGCGGGCCACTCTGTCTCAGAAATCAATCTGCCCCAGAGCTTAGTGGTGGGGAAGGTCACTACTGACGGCTCCTTACCACGAATCCTTTCATCTTTCTTCTTTAGCATCACAAATCTCTTGGCTCTTCTCCCGGCCTGACTGCTTTATCCCATCTTTCATGGATCTCTCTTCTTTCACTTGTCCCATAAATGTTGATGTCAACTCACCCCACCCATTTCCCCAGTCCGTTTCCTGATGACTCCAAAATCTACATCTCCAGTTCAAATCCTTCCCATGAGCTCCTGTTCTGTTTCACCAACTATTAGCACATACTTCTCACAAATGTTTCAAATTCAATATATCTAAAACAGAACTATTTTCCCTTCTATATCTGCTAATATTAGTATTTTCATCTATTCAGTTACTGAAATGAGAAATTTGGGAAACATCCTAGACTCTCTTTTCTTCTTCATACCTTAAGTTCTAGTCAATCACAAGTTCAGAGAAGGCATAAATCTTGAATGACAAACTAGTAAAAAAAATAAACATAAATCAATTCTTTTGTGGCGTTAGGAAACTATGAAGTACAGTGAAAAATGTAATGTACTAAAATGGTAGGGAAAAGAATAAGATCAATCTGGTTTTGGAACTGATAAAAACTATTTTTATTACCTTTCCCAGTTGTAGAGATTAATATTGATCTGGATCGCTTGATAAACAAGGCCAGCCTGAAGAAGTACTATTTCAGCCTCTTGTATGTTCCCACTAAACATTAATATGTGGGCCATTTTTGATTCTTTAGATGGAAGATCTTTTATAGAATTGATGTATTGAACCTTATCAATCTAATAAAAGAAAAAATATTTGAATTGGATAGTAACAGAAATATAACAAATTATGGCAGAACACACACACATACGCATGTAAATAAATGTCATTTACTTCACCAATTGCTGCATAGGCTATTTCTGCAGTAGTCATATCTCGATTAGCAACTGCCATAGAAGCTAGGCAAGCCCACATGGTTTGTTCCTAAAATGAAATATGAGAATAATTATTTCAATACGTGGCTTTTGTTTTAAAATAAACACTGATTTTAAATATAATAAAATTATGTTTTAATTAAAAATAAAAAATTTACTGAGCATGGCACTGAAAGAACTACTAATTCAATAAATTAATGATGTAAAACTTTCATTGTGACTACTTTGTTAAATATGTATTAATAACACATAGAGAACTTCTTTGGAATAAAAATTTTTAAATTTTCATTTCTAATTATCAAAGATTTATTTTGAACTTAATATATTTTCCATAATTTTAAAAAGATTTTATTTTTAGAGAGGGGGAAGGGAGGGAAAGGAACTTTGAGGTGCAAGAGTAACATCCACTGGTTGCCTGCAACACAGGCATGTGCCCTGATTGGGAATCAAACTGCTGACCTTTCAGTTCGCAGGCTGGCACTCAGTCCACTGAGCCACACCAGCCAGGGCTGAACTTAACGATATACTTTTAAGATAGCCCTCCAAGCTTTTTGATGAGATGTCAAAGGAAACCACATATAGGGAGCCTGAGGAATAGTTTCTTGGATAAGAGCAGATTGCCACCAACAACCCACTGTGAAAAAAAATCAAAAACTCACTCCACTAAAGTATATTCTAAAAAATGTGAAACAATGTTCAACAAAAGAGTTCTGTGGTCAAGCATACTCAAGAAAATCCTGAATTCAACCTTAGCTGCACAAATCATCTGAGGAACTTAAAAACTATGCCCAGATCACTCCCCAGATTTAAGAAATTAGAATCTCTGTGGGGGAAGAAGTTGGGAACCTGACTTTTAAAAAAGTTTAGAAGACTTTTTATACGTATCAACATTAAGAAACCACCCATTTAAATTAGAGCTTGTTCAGAGAATACATTGTAGAGCATCTACCCCTGTATCATTTGTAGCTTCACATATAAAAAGAGACATGATCCCAATGGCATATTTTCCAGCCCTTAAGTGTTATCGTTTCTCATCTTGCAAAAAGATATTGTGTGAACTAATACACAACTATGAATCTGAAATGTAAGTACCTTAACAAAGCGACAAAGTCTCACAGCATCTTCCCATTTTGAACTGCTTACATATTCATGGAGAATAGCAGGATACGGTGAAATAGTGATGTGAACCAGCGAGCCATCGGCTCTTCTTATAGTTACCTGATTTCCAACAAAACTCACAATGTGGGGATTTTTACTAAATTCACTGTACGGGAAAAAAGAAAAGTGCAATTTATATGCTGAGCAAATTTTTCATATATATCAAATTTGAGGAGTTGAACCCTGACATACATTTGAAGTATCCAACTTCTAAAATGCATCTCCAAAAAAGTTAACTCCACAGAGAATGTATGTATTGAAATAAACATTTGAGTCTAATTTGTTATATATACTTGGAGCAAAATACACTGTTTAATGTGGCAAAACTACTACATTTGTAAGAGCTATTTCTAAAAGCATTTCAAATGACTTTTTCCCCGCTCAGTTCTAAGGTAAACCACACAAATGATGAAGTCACTAAGTTTGAATTTTTAAAGTATTAAAGTGTAAACCATTACAAATGAAGCTGATTTCAAGGTTATTTTCCCACCATAAAAAGAGGTGAACTTTAAGAAAAGAGACAGACTAATTTCTCTTTATTAGTTTAAAAACTTTTAAAATGATGCCTCTCTGCTTTTGCTAAGGTTGTGAATTTGAATATTAAAAATGAACTCAAAATAGATTTGCAAGTTAAGCTTAGATTTTAAAGTGAGTCTTTGTAATCCTATTTTGTCACAACTGAGAAATCCCCATGCTGTTTCTTAGAGGATTTTATATTTTTTATCTTTAATTTCAAAATTCAATGCTAGATTGGATTCAATTTTAGAACACATACATTCCTGAACATCTTAGAATGATAATCTGGGACAGAGTCAAGTGCTACACAACCTTGTCACAAGGTTGTGTATCACTGAAAAACCTTAGGAACTACCTGAGTTACCATTAAACATTAAGCTCGAAAGTTACATTCACATAAGGAAAATTATATTCATATAAGAAACAAATAAATATAATAGTTTTATACAACACTTTTAACTTGGTTCCATCACTTAAGTCTCACCAAATTAGCTTCAGCTGAACAAATTATTCAGTTGACTAAGTGAAAGATACCTTGGCAGAATTAAAATGAGAGGCAAAGACATGACACTTTACTCATTTTATTTACCAAAATAAAAAATTCTATGCAGTAAAACGTTACCTTGCATCCTTTTCATATAACGTTTTAGGTAAAATGTCTCTGTCCACATAAACTGTGTTAGGGTAATACCACACAGTTAACCGAGTATCTTGAAGTCCACAAAGGATATTGCACATATCACTCCATGCCAAAGTGTGCACCATCGTTCCTTGTTTTAAAAAGAACATTAATGTATTATTAGTTCTACTACAGAAACATTAAAAATATAGATGCAAAATCAGCTGACATACAAGACCCCATCTAAGTTCTGGTAGGTATGACTCTAATTTCTAATCATATAATGGTGAAACATGCACAAAAATTCACATAAGAATTGATGAAAATATCTGAATATTCTAACCAGAACCACTATATTTTTAATTTCCAAGTCTTTCTTCAATGCCAATTTAGCTGTGGCGGCTAAAGATTTGCTATTAAATGGAGTTAAATAGCTAAAAAATGTTATGAAATGAAAGCATTCATAGATTCAATCAAGCAAGTAAGCTATTTATATGGCAATAGATTTAAGAAAATTGAAAGTAATTAAAATTTTAAATGGTTACAATTTTTTACCGAGTTTGACAATTTGTTCTTCCTTCCCAAATCGTTTCACCGAGGTGATATAAAGATCTCTATTTTTATCAATGAAAGCAATTTTTCTATCATTGGTAAGTCCTTTTTGATCTAGAGCAATTTCCAAAATTTCACTCTAAAAAAAAATTAAATACCAGATTAGTTTTAGTGCTTGACCATAGACCATTTCAACTATTTAAAGAACATTTGTTTACTTAAGATCATTATATATCACTCCCCTACCTACAGTGATAAATTGCCCCTGTTAAATAATTTTAACTGCTAGCACAGTAATAAATCAAAAGCTATACTAACACGTACTTTAAAAAAATTTACCAGGGAAAGCTGTCCCTTAAAACATTAAAATAACGTATACTTTGGAGCTGAGAAAGCTGACAAACGCGTCCATCTTAGTGGGCAGGGCGAAGGGTGAGAGGCAGGAGGGTGCCACGTGGGAGGTCTGCTTTGAAAAAAAGAGGGGGGTCTCCTTGGATTAAGCTCCTCATACTGAAGTTCTCTATAAGCATATTGACTACATAAAAAGACTTGTAAGAACTGATTTATGAAAATATCTATTTAGAGCCTTAAATTTTATAGATTCTTTCACATTTATTGCATATGAAACAAGAAACAATCGTCTGATGTAGGTGTTATGATACTTATTTTGCAGATGAGAAGACTGAGATCCATAGCCATTAAGTAATTTTGCTCAGAAAAAGCTAGTAGCAAGCATAAGTAGATTTCACAACCCAGACTTCTGACCGCATAGCAAGTGGTCTGTCTACAGTAGCAAAGTATTTCTGGCATGTTACATTCATCTATTGTACCATCATACTAGCCAGTGAAATGAATTTCCTTGTAATTTGAAAATGGTTCAGTATGGATTTATTTTGATTCAATTCAAGGGGTATTGTTTACTGCTTATTATGTCTGAAGACCTGCTAGGATCTGTGAATTCAGTAAGAATCATGATCACATCAAGCAGTCATACCTATCGTATACTATCATAACATCCCGAAAAAACAAAACATGCATACATACCCTTATGCAAGTTGAGGGGTCAGAATAAACCATGTATCAGTTCCTAATACATTAAAAAAACTCTTCTCTTTGAAAATACTGTCAGTTGTATATTAAGAAAGAAAATAATGTTGTTCCATGTATATCAAGCTATGTATGAAATATTATTTTAGGTATTTTCAAAAGGGAAACCTTTCACAGAAACTGATCCTTGCAATAAAGAATTACTCATACCCATCAAAAGTACCTAATATACAAGGTGGGAACAAAAGTAGGTTTGCAGTTGTGAGTACATGAAACACACAGTTTATTCTTACATTATTATATATTAATTATTGTATTATTTTCCATATAAACAATGATAAATCTCCTTTTGCCACAACCTGTATTTTTTAAAAAATTGTTAAACAGATACAATTCTCCCCACTAGGGAATTCGAAATGAAAGACTGACAATAATAATGCCTTGGTACACAGTGCGGGGGGAGGGCTTCCTCCTCCTCACTCTCTCTTCATTCAGCAGGGCTCCCCGGGCTCCTCTTGTCCAGTCCCACTAAGTCCCCTTTTGTTTGGTTCCTCCTGAGTCGCTCTCTGCAGTGGGACAGGGAAGCAGCTTCATGTTCACTTGAACCTTCTTCCTTGACCTACACTAACATTCATTTAATAAAAGACAGACCGGAGTTCTAGTTTTGGCTCTGTTATGTATTTGGGTAGGTCCTGGGTTTTAGTGTCTTCATAAAATATGAAACAAAACAGACTGAGTGACTTTCTCTAGAGAATGCCAAATTTTTAAATCCTTTGTATTATATACAAGACAAAGAGGTAAAAATGTCTTGTGCAACTTCACTCTTACAATAATGAAATTACAACTTTCCTACTCCTAGAAAAAGTGTTCTAGAAAAAGAATTACCAACACTAAAAGAAATGTTTGTTAAACCTTACTAAATGACTCTCATTTCAACCTAACTAACAAAAATGATGATGATATCTTCAATAACTGAGAAATGTACTCCCTTTTTACATGCTTAATTCTTCTGAAAAGGAAGAATTCCTCTTACATAGTCTTGATTTAAAATGTTAGTAACAAAGATTGTGGGGATGGAGGCATCTCATGTACAGGGGGAGGTCCCTCAAAAAACGGACTTACTTATAAAAAATTCTGTATTTATTCTCACGTTTAAACTTCAGTCACCTTCAAAGTCCTCTCCATTTGATGTAATTCACCCTTATCAAGACTTTTTCCACTGCTCAAAACAGTTTTCGAACTTGTCAACTTTAATGTCTTTTAGTACTTCTGCTGGTTTTTGGTTCCCCTCTTCTGCAGCAGCAAAACATTTCCCTTTGAGGACTTTTTTTCTCCCAGAAAACAAAAAAAAAGTTGCTTGAGGTGGGATCAACTGAACAGGGAGGGTGGGACACGGGGGTCATGCAGGTTTTGGTCAAAAACTGCTGAACACAGTGCCGAATGGGCAGGCGTGATAAATCACCCATGATAAAATGGTCAAACCCACTGAAGGAGTCTTCAAAAAAATTCACTGAAGCTGGATGCAACCTCTCACAACAATGCCAGCTGGTACACTGATACAGATGGGTTCCTAGAACACTTACCCAATGGGGGAAGCCCTTCAGAAGATAACTCTGTTTTTTGGGAAGTCCCTCCTCCCAAATATTACTAGTGAGAATATAAATTGACACAATTCTTTACAAGATAACTTGACAATACTTATTTGGAAAGTAATTCATCTTGACAATATTGTAATAGGAAAAGACTGGAAACAAATTGTCCATCACTTGGGTACAGGTTAAATAAATTCTGATACATCCATATAATATTATATACGGTGGGATGGTGGGGGGGGGAGGATCGAGGAAGCATGTTATGTGATGATATAAAAAGATCTCCAGAAATAGTGTTGTGTGAGAAAATCAAGGTGCAGAGTTATATTTTATGGTTTTGTAAAAGAGGAAGATAAGAACATATATCAGTTTTATTTGAATATGCACTAAAAATTTCTGCAAGGGCCCTGACTGGTGAGGCTCAGTTGCTTGGGGCATCATCCCATAAACCAAAAAGTTGCAAGTTCGATGCCTCCTCAGGGTACATACCTAGGTTGCAGGTTTGTTCCCTGGTTAGGGCACGATGGATGTCTCTTTCTCACATTCATGTTTCTCTCCCTCTCCCGCCCTCCCTCCCTTTCTCTCTAAAATCAATAAGCATGTCCTCAGGTGAGGATAAAAATATAAATAAATCAATAGGCAAACAAACAAACAAATAAATAAAGTAGTGCCCAAGTTGTACCCTAGACCATTATATCAGAAAGGGAGGAGCAGTTGTTTTAAAAAAATCTCTGAAATGATATGTGGGCGATTAATAAACTGGTTACTTATTTTGTAGAATGAAACTGTACTGATGAGGGACAGGTATAGCACACAAACATTTTCACTGTATAGCTTTTTGATGCTTTTTGATTTCTGAACTGTACGAATGTATGTGTTATTCAAACTTACATCTAACAAATACAAAAAGAAAAGTGTGACACTTTATAAGAAGCATTGAATATCATTAAAAGCATCTTTAAGCCTAATATACCACTTATTAGAAAGATACAATAAAATGTGCTCCTTTGTTCATTTTAAGGCTAAAAACCAGGAACCAATAAACGATTCACAATTCAGTGTCTTTTTGTACTTCAGGATTATTTTTTTCAGTTTAACTCGTCTTAAAAACCTAAAGAAAATGCTGGCAATGGGAAAGCTGCAAGGTATTTTGAAATATAAGTACATTTTTATTTACTGATTGGTACAAATTTAATCCCCAAAGAACATTTTATTGAAAAGCAGAAAAGAGCCTGGACAGCACACGTCAGATCCTTTCATGCACTTAATTTCCATATGTAGCTACGTTCCGCTCCTTAACATGAAAATATTAATTTTATTTTTTTCTCTTTTTCTTATTATAGTTGTTCCAATTTTTCCACCTCTGTCCCCCTCCACCCAGCCCCCCCCCACTCCCTCAGGCAATCCCCCCACCATTGTTCACATCTGTGGGTCATGCATATGTGTTCTTTGGCTGCTCCATTTCCATTACTGGACTTTACATCCCCATGGCTATTCTGTAACTACCTATTTGTAATTCTTAATCTCTTAAAATGAAAACAATGTTAAAAAGAAAGTAGTCAGGCTATTTACAATAGAAATAGCTAATGTCCATTACCTTATGAGAAAGAAGCTTTCCATCACCTAATGGTTTTCCAGTTGATGCCTCAAAGAGGAAGATTACTTTTAAAAAAAGTAGAACATTAGTTAATGTATTATATTAGCATTTTTACTGGTAAACTTCAATGAACTTATCATAATCCTCATGAGAAATTACTTAACTCAGTGGCCCACAGAGTATCTATCAGCAGAGGAGAGCAGCAGCATCAAATTACTATGTATTAATGGGCTCATAATTCTTATGAAAACAGTGAAACTGGATACATCTTCCTAGAACATACATTCCCTCATTAGAATTGTTGTTAATGGTATGGCTTCAAGGCTACATGGGATCAACAATGGCAAGTCCGAATGTGGATGCAATCTCTAATTTTAATAACTCTGATCCAGACCAATCTAACACCACAATCATTATTTGACAAAGGAAAATTGTATCAAGTGCTTACTCTAAAACCAGGCCATGTGTTCTGTGCTGTTTATTTCCCTGTGGTCAGTATACTACTATGGTATAATTTGTCTGATGTTTGTCCTGGATTCCTGGCAGAGAACTTGAACTCTTGGAATCTCCCAAGGGACAGGAATGTCTTCATTTGCTAAACGAGATACTTGGGGAAACAGACACTGCTTCTGACACCTTTTCTATTTCACCAAAGGTTTCCAACACGACAGCGGTATTAGTAGCAGTTCTTTTCTATTTTAAAAGGATTGTTGGAGGGGAAAGATTGTTGGAGTGTTTTTTGTGATTCTCTAAGTAATCCCGGAATTACTGCAGCTCAAGATTCATCCCTAATGGAGTGTTTTACATAACTGAACATACACATAGGATTGCAGAAATTAAACGATAGAAATGGCATGAAAAGACAAAAGCGGTACAAGCAGTCAGCAAAAAGAAATTTGGACAATTTATAAAGAACGTAAAAGTGCTAAAATATGTATAATGTGATATTTAAATTCCAGAGGATCACAGTTTTAGTATGTATATTAATTATTAGCTTTTAGTAAACCTTAGGATATTAAGTTTGAGGTCACTGGTTACATTCATAAGAAAATCCTGTCACAAGAGTAAGTTATGTTCTAAGACTGCCTATTATGCTGAGAAAGATGAAAAAGGAAAATACGTAAAAGAATTTTTAATTAAGTATAAAAATAAAATTAGAAAAATTTGGTTTCCATTTAAAAAAACGTGTTGGGCTTGGCTAAACCCAGTTATTTTCGTAGCTATGCAAACTAATCACTTAGAAAGAAAAAGCCGTCTGCCCATATGCTAACTGCACACATTTTGAAGAGCTGGAGGTATAAGGACGGATGCACCTACTCTCCCACAACTGGGACTGGCCCTGACCTGTGGGAGGCTGGACCAGCGTTTTAGTGATAACATGTAACAGAAGCTGGCAGAAAGAACAACTAAGGAGCTGGGAGCTGAAAGAATTGCTTCTAAACTTAACCGCTCTCTAACTTCCACACCCCTTATATACAGACATTTCTTTCAAATAATCACCCTCTCTAATATCACACTGTATCTGTGAAGATGGGTGGGGAGGAGTCAGAAGCAGTACCTTCTGCAATGGCTGGTGTGCTCAGCGGTTGAGTGCTGGTCTGTGAATCTAAGGGCTGCTGGTTTGACTCCCAGTCTAGGGCACGTGCCCGGGTGGCGGGCCAGGTTCCCAGTAAGGGGGTGCGCAAGAGGCAACCACACACTGATGTTTCTCACGGTCTCTTTCTCCCTCCCTTCCCCTCTCTAAAAAGTAAATAAAATCTTAAAAAAAAAAAGCGGTACCTCTCTACTACTTAACCAATTACCCCACGGGGTATCTTCAAATCCAGGTGCTATGTACTTATTGAGCACCTACCATAACATACAGTTCTGTGGCTGGTTCAAGGATCCTGCCTATAAAGAAGGTCCCAAATTAGGAAGGAACCACTGGTCTGACTTGTGGATGGCCCCCTTGAAAGGAAAATTTAACAATTCCATGGTAAAGATTTAGGTACTTCAATTGTGTTTTCTGTTGTTAGCATAAACCTCTATTTAGCCACTCATTAGTACTAGTTTCTTTAAAAGGGAATATAAAAAAAATATTTTCCTTCTCATTTTTTTCAGTTCTACAACAATTTCCTTTTAGTCTTTTCAACTTTCTTTTTATAGCAAAAGAAAACTACACAATTATCTTGTCAACAATACAAATTTATGTAAATAAAACAAAATGAATTGGTATACACGTAAATCAGTATTTCTGAAAATGTTCATAATTCTTTCTAAATGTAAAATTCTATGACCTAGCAAAGCATTAAAGAATAATGAAATGTTTCAGATACGAATTAACTATAGAAAATTTCAGAAGTCTCTGGTCCTCTTACCGCTCTCTACTTACTTCCTAAGTGATTTCACTTGGTGCCATGGCACTACCTGCACATCAGTGACTCCCCAGGTTATGTCTCTAGTCCCCCCATCTCTCCTGAGCCCGGGACTGGTTCATCCAATTGTTTACTCTCCATCTACCCTTAGATGTCAAAAAAGCATTTAAAGTTACCACGACCAAAACATTGGGTTGGCCAAAAAGTTCGTTTAGTTTTTTCATATAATGGCTCTAGTAGTGCTTAGTTGTCTTTTTAACTTCACTCAAAACAATTCTGTTAGACTGTATTGTGACAGCTGCCATATCAGTGTGCACTAAAAAAACTTACCAAAGTTGGTGAATTCTTGTGTAGCAATTTTAATATTGAAGATGGAAGAAGATATGCAACATTTTAAGTGTATTATGCTTCATTATTTCAAGAACAGTAAAAACGCAACTGAAAAACCAAAAAAGACTTGTTGCAGTGTATGGAGAAGGTGCTGTGACTGATTGATAAAACATGTCAAAAGTGGTTTGCAAAGTTTCTTCGGTACTATTGACATTTTGGCTAAATAATTCTTTGCTAGGGGTCTGTCTTACATGTTAGAAGATGGTTAGCAGCACCCTGGCCTCTACCCACTAGAAGCCAATAGCGGAAGATAGCCAACATACTCAAAATATCCAAATCAATGAAGTTATTGGTAAAAATGAAAAATGTATCTTTTAAGGAAAAAACTGAACAGACTTTTTGGCCCATCCAATAGAACCCTTGGTTTGTGTACCTCCTCTAAACTCCCCCCTTCCCTGTCTTCTATCTCAGTCAGCCAAGACAAAAACCTATGATAATATGCTTACCTCCTCTTGTTCCCTCACGCCCTCATCCTTACCATAGATAGACAAGTCTTCACATGACCTGGCTCCTGCTTATCTATTCTCTGTCCTCCTCTCCTCCTGGGACTCTGCTTAGTTCACAGGAACCTAGTCACAAGCCCCTCCAGCAGTTCCTTTGCATGCCAATCATTCCCACCTCAGAACCTCTGCACTTGCTGGTCCTGTTCCCCTCCTCCACTTCCAGATTTCTGTTCCCTCACCCTGCATTAGTTTTCCTCACAGCAAGTATTTGTTCACTAGCTACTTTTATATTTGTCTGTCTTCTTCACCATTGTATCCTCAACTTCTAGAAAAGCACCTGGCACACAGTGAACCCTTACGTTTGTTGGATGAATGAAATTGTGATACAGCGATGCCTTAATAAAATAGTTTTACTGTACTGAGCAATTACAGAACACCCGACATATTTATTTACAAATACTAATGTGGTCTAGACGTTTACATGAAAATTTAAAATTATTCATAACTTTTTTCTACTTAACTTAAAATACTTATTTTAAAAGTAAATAAGCAAAATAAATAGTACAATGAAGCACACTATTTACAATGAGACAAATGTTATCAAATGAAGAAAAAGTATTTTAAAAAAATCAATAAACTTCAACAGTAATCTGAATCTTTTCAGATTTACAATCTTGAATTCAAACTCTCTACCAACGGCTACTGCAAATGTAAAGATTTATTCCTTACCCACTAAGCTCTGTTATTGTTGTAACATTATACATTTGTTAAATCGAGTGTGACACCTTTATATATAATATTGCAGCCTCAGTTCTTTTATCGATTCATGAATTACAACTTCAGTTTTTTCATTAATTTACAATTAGGAAAAAATTAAAAGGTCCTAATTCTTTCATATAAAGTTAACACGTTAATAGATGAGACAATGAAAGTTACTTTATGAAAATTTTACAATATTAACAAATCTCACAGAAATTTGACATAGAAGATTATAAAAAAGTACTTACTTTTTTCATCAGCTTTGTCTTTTATTGCTATGGTATCGTTACTCAGAGACACAGTCTGTGCATTCAGAATATCTGTTCTCATTCCAGGAAATTTTGGAGAAGAAATGAAGCGTCCTTCATAAGAATATAAATAGATACCACCACCATCTACAAGAAGAAAATGTCTAAAAAATAAAGAATAAAAAATATTCTCAAGTAGGAGTTTACTTCCCTTTGGAAAAATCTAAATCTTATAATTAAGTCCACAGATAAACACAAAATGAAATATACAAACCACCTGAAAAGTCACCACTGGTTGATCTGGTTCGTTTCTAGGTTTTTGTTTTTTTGAGGGAGGTAGGAGAAATAAAATGAAAATGCCCATAATCACCACCCTATATACTAAAATTTTGACTCTATCTACATTATACTTGCAATTCCTTTCTTTTCCTGAAGAAGCATTTCTATACAAAGGCAATAAGAAAAATCTCACGATTTACAATTCAGTGATTTTAATTCCTGATGCTATATATATTACAGAACAGCATTAAGACATATTTCACAATTAACAATTATGCTAAAGACAAAAATTAAGCCCTGGCTGGTGTGTGGCTCAGTGGATTGGGCACTGGCTTGTGAACCAAAGGGTCGCCAGTTCGATTCCCAGTTAGGACACATGCCTGGATTGGGGGCCAGGCCCCTGGTGGGAGCCACACGAGAGGCAACCACACATTGATGTTTCTCTCCTCCTCCTTCTTCCTCCCTTCCCCTCTCTCTCTAAAAAAAAAAAAAAAAAAAAAAAAAAAGATTAAATATTGGTTAAAGCCCAAAATAGTGAAAATAACTCAAAAATTAGTATCAAAGCCAGTATTTATTAAAATTAGATGCCTTGACTTTGACCATCAGTAATGTGTTCATATCTAAAAATAACATTTTTTTTCAGCCAGGACTAGGGTTCACTTGCTGTGTTGACAGCTATATTCAAGGCATAAGGGTTCTGGTGTACGTAATTTTTTGTTAAGTCAAAACATAAATATTTAATGGCTGTTATTTTTTCTTTGAAAATTGAGGATAGACTCATAGATGAAGGGTAGGAGGACAGGTAGTTGTGGGGGGAGGTTAGGGGGTGGAAGGACTGAGCAAAAAGGAAAAAAGAATCATGGACAACAGTATGATTGCTGGAAGGAGGGATATATAAGAGGACTAAAGGATAATGGAAAAAATAAAGATTAAATACAAAAAATTATAAACATTGCAAAGTATAATTTAAACAATACAGAGAAATCAAAAGACCTCTTGCAATCCTAATTCCATAAAAATAACATATAGCAAACAAAGTATGAATATACCATAACTTTACTTAATTCATTCATTCCTAACAGACTTTTATTTCAAATTATTTACTGTTCTAAAGAATGCCTAGAATCTATACACATTTCTGTATGTCTACTTTTTTCCTTGGTACAATTTCTAGAACTGCAGTTATTGGATCGAGGCCCTATACTGTTAAAGTTTTAATATATATATATTGTTAAACTGCCCTTGGAAAGGTTGTATTGATTTACACTCCTATGACTGCCATATTGAAGTGACTATTTCTTCAATACTGAACACATTATTACATTTTAAAAATCTTATGTTCAAGGTTTTAATATCCTTGATTCAGAACTAATTCTTGACTCAGAAGTCGCTAATTGGTCTTTCCTGTTATGGAAACAAATAGAAAATAAACACCAAACCCAATGAAAAGTTAGTATAAAATAAATCCCCAATACATGTTGGGGAGGCCCCACCAAAAAAAAACTGGAATTATCTTCTGGAGGGCAGGCCCCTTGTAGTAAAGGCTTCCCCCCGCTAGGTGAGTGTTCTGGGAATCCATCTGTATCAGTGCACCAGCTGGCGTTGCCATGAGAGGCTGCATTCGGCTCAGTGAAGTTTTTTTGAAGACACTTTCAACACATTTGCCCAGTCCGTAATGGATGATTTATGAGCACATCTGTCCACATTGCGCTGAGTGTTCAGCAGTTTTTGACCAAAACACTGCATGACCCTTATGCCCTACCCTTCCTGTTCACCCGGTCTTGCCCTAAATGACTTTTTTTTTGTTTCATCCCTGGATGAAAAAAGCCCCCAAAATCCTCAAAGGGAAACGTTTTGCTGATATAGAAGAGGTGAAATAAAAAATGAAAGATGCAACTAAAAAACATCAAAATAGACAAGTTCAAAAACTTTTTTGAACAGTGGTGAAAATGTCTTGATAGATGTATTGCATTAAATGGAGAGTACTTTGAAGGTGACTGAAGTTTAAATATGTAATAATGAATATGTATTTAAAAATATTTATTTATTTTTAGAGAGAGGGGAAGGGAAGAAGAAAGAGAGAGAAACATCAACGTGTGGTTGCCTCTCATGTGTCCCCTAATGGGGACCTGGCCCCGCAACCCAGGCATGTGCCCTGACTGGGAATTGAACCAGAGACCCTTTGCTTCACAGGTCCATGCTCAATCCACTGAGCTACACCAGCCAGGGATAAATACATATTTTTTAATAAATAAATTCCTGTTTTGGGGGGTCACCCCTCTCATACACTTTAATTAAATTAATACATGAGTACTGTAGCGTAGTTTATTTAATTAAAGGGTTTGGACCTTATTTATACAGTAGTGTATATTAGCTAATGTTGACAAAGTAACACATCGTATTGGGATATATTCTTTCTTAGCATCAGTACTAAAAGCGTTTTCTCTTCTAAACAAGGTACTACAGTTCCTAATCTCCTTGAAAATAAACACTGTTTCAAGGGGCAAATATAACTAAGTGTACAAATAAGGCCAGCAACAGGCACTGAGTAAAGTGTTCTTTAATTACCTAATAATTTACTCCACTGACACATGCCTTTACTGAGAACATATTCAATAAACACATTTATAAATACATCAATTTATCTGGAACTGTTTGGGTAAAAAGAATTTCAGAAATAGGGTTTTTTAGACAGCTCACATCTTAAGTGGCAAAGATGTCTTTTTTTAAAAATGCATGCAATAACTAATAAATAAATCATACATTCACTTTCATTAAACAGATGATACAATATTTGACACAATTATTTTCTTGGTCAATCTGAGTCATCGATATGATGGTCATACTCTTCAATAACTAGTTAACTGATAGCTCCGACTCACAAGAATCTGTTGGTGCAACAAAAGAATTATGCCACTCAGCTGCACAGTTCTGTGCTTTAAGGATTCTCTCTGTTCCCTGGCCAGGCGGTCACTTTTCTTCTTGTCACTGAGCCAGCCTCTAACAGCCCACCAGCACCGTTCCTCTTCTGGTTTGCTATTGATAAAATGCCATGGGCTAGAAAACCTGGTAATAAACACTATTAAGAGCTGCCTAGGTGGTGAGTAATAGAAAAAAGGGATGAGGAACAAAATACATGGTTTAGTGCAAATATTTTTATAGGTGGCTATTATAGAATTGTCTGCTGTATTTTTACACTTTATTCCAGGATTTACTGGCTTGTAGCTTTCTAACTTTGACCTGTGATTCAGTAGTGTATCACTGTAAAGACTGATAGTTTTCATGGAAAAGTATGGATTCCTCAGTAACAGCTATTTCATCTCTAGTTAATTGGTTTGGAGTTTCTCAGTCCTATATACACTGACGGTTTTGAAAGAGAGCATTATTTCTCAAACTTCGGGTCAAAGACAAGTAGTAGCTCATAAAATCAATGAGTTTCAAAGGCCAGGGGAGGCTGGGATGGGAAAAATAGACAAAAAACTGTACTTGAAAAATAACTAAATAAAATTTAAAAAAATAATAATAAAAATAAAAATAAAAACAAAAGGGAACAGGAAATAAAGGGACCATGAAGTCGAAACTATTTCATATCAGTGTGTCTGTGTCACTCTCATTTTCTCATGTCATTATTCTGATGTTTACTTCTAATAAGTTTATTCTCATCATTTTAAATAAATAACTTTTAAATATCACCTTTAATTTTAATATAGTAAATGGTGATATATATAACCCTCAGTATCTTTGTAAGAATGTAAGCAAATTCTGAGACCAAAAAGTTTTAGAACTATTCATCTAAGAGCTTATCCTCTGACTTTTTTCTCTTAAAATAAACAGAAAAAACTGATTGATAACTAATGACTATTGTACAATATCATTCTGTAAACAGCATGCTTTAAAGAGTGTTTTGCTATGATCTGAAGTATCTTAATCCCAAATTCAATAATCAAACACGATAAACAAATTACCTTTCTGCCTGCAGAATTAAACTAACAGTTCCTTCTTTGAGATCAAATATAAGCGGTGTGTTCCAGTTCTTTGTACTAGAAGATAAATAAAATGGATATTTATTAACATTTAAAATACCAAATACTTTTTATAAGAAGACAAGTACTCACTTTACGCATTTTCAGTTTCACAATAACTTTGCGATTTGGGCAACTCGTCTAACGTTCCTCACCTGAAAAGCAGCAGTAGTGCGGCACAGTGAAAAGGGGTTGGGTTTCTGGCTTAATAGCTCAGGGTTAGAGATGTGGTTTTACCACTGTTGGCCAAATCTTAATAAACTTAATCCCCTAAACATCAATTTATTTATTTGTAAAATGAAGATAATAACAGCTCACCTAAGTGTTTAGCTAACGACCTGTTTTATAGCAGATACTGAACAGAAACTATTGTAACAATAACATGGTAAACATGATTATTTTTCCTACAGGTCTCCCAAACAGATGTTGGTGAAGCATTCTATAAACTGTAAAGTATTATACAAGTACTTATTAACTAAATAGATGAATAAATGAACAAATAACTCCTTTAGTTTTTATGGTGTAATATGATTCAAAGATAAGGATGGGTAGAGAGAACATTTACAACCTGAAAAACCTATCTCCAGAAAATTGGTTGTTTCATAATTTAAAATAGTTTTTATTACTCCTATGTATTCTCAATCTCTCTCAATTATTTTCATAGAAGCGATCCTTTATTTTTTTAAAGGTCTTGGCTTTTAAGCTCACATTTATTTATTTATTATTTCTTAGAGATTTTATTTCTTGTTTAGAGGGGGAGGAAGGGAAGGAGAAACAGGGACGAAACACTGATGTGTGGAACACCGATCGCCCCCAACAGGGGCCTGGCCAGCAACCCAGGCTTGTGGCCCGTTTAGGAACTGAACGGGTGACTTTTGGTTCGCAGGCTGGCACTCAACTCACTGAACCACACCAGCCAGGGGAAGAAGCAATGCTTTCAACTTCATATTCAAATCTAGAAGATGCAAGAAAGGGAAGGTTGCAGTGAGGACACACACTGGTGGGAGATTAATCTTGACTAATGCAGAGTCTGATACCTATTTCAATAAGTAAATGCAAGCATAAAGCAAAACAACAAATTACTACTAGTAATTAGTAAGTCTGGGGTTTGCAGGTATAATAAAGATGTATTTTTTGTATTTTAGAAAAATATGGCATGCTTTATTTATGAAGTTATTAGAATTAACCTTCATTCTTTGTCCAAAGAGCTGATAGGAATAGTGATTATGTGAGGTTTTTTTAATGTCCCCTCACAAAATGAGATTTCTAACAACTGAGAAATAAACATGCCATGGAAATATAAACTCCCCAAACCATAATGTCAAATTATCAAGAATATTTTCTATATAATTATTGGTAAAAATCAGATGAAAATTTAATGCAGAGTTGCATATATTCTTTTTGCAGAACTTCTTGTTTTTTCCAGAACTTCTCATATAAACTACTATATTGCTTGCAAGTTTGTTTTACAAGTTTTATTTTTATTACTAAAAAAAGGGCAACAGTTATTAAAAACTCGGATTCAAATCCTGGCTCTAAATCCTTTAGTAAAGAAGTTAAGTAACTGGGCCTGTGGCCAGTTATTCAATTCCTCTCTGTGTCATCTAGTCTCTTCGTCTCATAAAGTGGGGATATGATAACAACAGTGCCCACCACACAGGGTAAACGAGGTCACGAACATAAAGTCTAACAGTGCTCCATAAACGATGATTATTACGTAAAATACTAGAAGGTTTTTTAATTTAATGAAATAAGTTTTGGTGATAATAGGTGTCAGGACTACCCATTCCTACTATTGCTCCTTGGTATTTCACCCCATTAGATGTTCTGTGCCTGAATGAATGTCTTGGCAACGAGAGGGGAGCCATGGTTAAATCAGGAAAGAGAAGCAGTTTTCTATTTTGCCAAATGTTAACCAGTAAAAGTTAACTAGTGGGAAAAGTGGAGTGACCAAAAACACCCCTGCTAAACTTTTGGTAATTATTTTTAAAAGCAACCTCTCAAATAAAGTAACACCTAATGATACTAATCCTACAGATTCAAACACTGCATCCTTGCCACTCTACAGAGCAAAAGAAATTCCTCAAACACAGCTGTTCAGGGTCCTACCTTCTTCAAACAAACCAACCCTAAAATGAGGAGATATTCTCTTGTTTCCACAACCCCATGAAAACATTTAAATAACTATTATTCAGATACTAATGTACACTAAGTGATTATGAGAGTCTTCTTGCATCCTATGTAATACCTTCCCCACACCTCAACCATTTAACTTTGTATCTTTCTTGACTTTTCTCACATTTCCCCTGTTGTTCCTTCTCTTTCATTCTTAAGAAACAAATTTTCATGTAAAATTGAGCTGCTTGTTTCTTAGTCCTCTCTCCTCTGCTTCCCTCTACTCCAGACTTGGGATTATTATCCCATGTGCAGATTCTGATTAGTAGCAAATTTACACAGTGAGTGAGAAATAGTAATACATAGTTTTAAGAACTGTTAATTGGATATCTTTGAGCTGTGTATTACTGGGCATTAGGACACCAAGAAAACACTATTTTTCATGCTTTCAATTCATTTATTCATCCAAAACTATTTTCTTATTTACTAAGTACCTACTACACGCTGGGCACAGTGCTATATGAGGACAACTCCTGAAAGTGTCACCGTGGCTACTTGAGTTTTCTGGATAGTTAAAGAGTCAACTGGTGGTATGCTTGCACCAACTGTTTGATTTTTAGGAATTTTGCAATACATTTTTAAATAAAAATTTACTGTTAAGTAAATTTTTAAACAAGGTCGTTATTTAAAATTACACTAAATTACATTTAAAATAAAGATAATAAATACTTAAAACATCTCCTCCAGATTATTTTACCCATTTTACTACTATCTGTGCACTTGAGATTATTTACATGGCAGTACATGAAATGGTTTGCAGCTGTGTGCCTCTCCTCAGTTCTGCTGTGACACCACATTGCTAGCTTGAAATCAGCCACAGTTAAAGTATTTACAGCATAGAAACCAGCAATCAATGCATATCAAGTCTGTTTGTTTCCAGAAAGTCAGTTGTTCAACATTTATTAGCACATACCGAGTCACTGTTTTAAAAATACCAAGTATATTATTAGAGTTTTAGGTGCAAGTCTTGGAAATCATTTCTAATGCAAAGTATACTGAATGTAGTACTGTATTTTTGGACTATAAGATGCCCACCCCCTCCAAATTTGGGAGGAATAATGGTTGTTAATGCTGCTGTTGAGTTCTGTTTACATTTACATTGGTGAAATATTATATTATTAAATATTTTACCTCATTTTTTGCTTCAATTTTTTTTCCCTATTTTCCTCCTCTAAAACCTAGGTGTGTCTTATGGTCTGAAAAACACAGTATTTGCTTTCATCATCCCTGGACAACTCCGGATCATCAGTATGAATAGCATGGTTCCCCTGGGCTGTGTTAGGCCTAAATGCCTCCTTGTGTCCTTACTGCACATGTCAGCCTGTGTCAGGCTGCCCACTGTCCCCTATTCCAATGGTTGGGACCATCCTTTCTATCACTTATCAGCTGCTCCTAATCCTCTTTGGAATCTGAAATCGAATTATACTAAATTCCTTAGAACTGTGAGTAAAGTAAGAGCAACACTATTTCAGAGAAGTATTTTAAAAGTGATTATTAACCTTTGATTCCCAAACTTTACTAGATCTATTTTCAGTGCTCACAGCTCACTTTTTCTCACTCTTGTTTGGGATGAAGTTCGGGATAGGTGAGATTTTGAGAAAGGTAAGTTTAAACCAAACCATGTTGTTGCAAAAGATTAAAAATAAATTCCTCATCACAGACAAAACTCTGGATTTTTAAGAAAGGCAAGATGCTTACGAGAACACATAACATTGAAGAGACGTTGAAACAACTAAGTGTGCGTAGTTCAAAGATGCTTTAATGACTCTATCACGGAATTCCAGTAAATCCACTGCATCATTAAGAACATTACGAACCTAAACAAAGAAAAATGAAATACCAACAAACAACATTAAAATACATCAAACTTTCATTAGATGTTCACAAGATTTTAAAAAAAAATTCAATGCTCTCATGATTGATTGCCCAATCATATAAAACAGAGTTCAATAGGAACTAGGCATTAGATGGCATGTTTAGGTATGAAAACCAACCAACAAGATTACAGATACAAAAAGTCTTTTGGAAATAAACAGAAAAAGATGTATAGAGATTTCTAACCTGCAAGCCAATCCGAATGATGTAGCAATGGAGAAATAAGGTAAAAAATGCTATATCCCTGAGATACAGTCAAAGAAGTGTGGCAGATAGGAGTTAGAAAGAGACTACTATACAGGGTGGAGCAGAAGTAGGTTTATAGTTGTTCATATGAAAAACAATACAATAATTAATAAATCATAATACAAGAATATACTGTTTTGCGTACTCACAACCGCAAACCTACTTTTGCCCGGTCCTATATAATTTCTGTCCAAAAAGGACAGAGGTCTGTCTGGAGAAAGTCCAGCCATTGTTGACAAAGCGAGAATAGTTTGTGCAGCACTGATGTAACCTGGCAGCTAAGGAGAGTGGACTGGAATGTGCATGATGAACAATGACAACTTCACTGTTCTAGTCAGTGGGGGTTATAGACACCATTGAGTGAGCATGTGGACTGTGTGGCCATCACATTCAAAATGACTGAGTGAGTACAGCAATGAATCTGCATCAAATTTTGTGTTAAGTTTGAACACTCCTCTCCAGAAACTATTAGGATGATTCAGAAGGCCACAGCTGTGGGAAACTGGTGATTGGCAGCTTCATCACAACAATGTGCCTGCTTATGGATCACATCTCGTGTAGAGTTTTTGGTTGAATATCAAATCACCCAGGTGACCCAGCCCCACCAAGATTTGGCAACCTCCGACCTCTGGCTTTTTAAAACTGAAATCACCTTTGAAAGGGATGAGATTTCAGACCATCGAAGAGATTCAGGAAAATACAATAGGGCAGCTGATGGCAATTGGGAGAACTATGTGAGGTCCCTAAGTACCTACTTTGAAGGGGACTGAGGCGTCATTGTCCTATGTACAATGTTTCTTGTATCTTGTATATTCTACAATAAAAGTTTCTATTTTTCACATTACATGGCTGAATACCTTCTGGACAGACCTCATATCTTTTGTAGTGTTAGATATTACTTTAAAATTTAAGTTCTAAAAAAAGATAATAACTTCAAAAATCAAAAGTAGAGTAAGATGTATATTAGTCAAGAAACTAACTGCATAGTGAAAAAGCCACACTGCACTGAGGGGAGAAAGTATTTCCATATGTAAAAACACAGAGATGATATATAAGAAAGTTTATCACCAACTAACAAAAGGAGATTTGGCTTTGACAGTCAAAATTGTTATAAATGTTTGTAACAGAATGAAGTTTCTGAGAATTCTAACAGTTGGCCAAAGTTGATTGACAATCTGCAAAAAACCTTGGGAAATGTTGGGCAAGTTAAATTTATTTAATCTCTGGTCAGTAGCAGAATGGGTAAGATATTATAGTAAGAGCTGAAAAGAAAAAAATAATTGTAATCAGTATTTCTTCTCAACATGATATCACCTTTCTAAATACAGCATTCTGTGGCAACTACAGCATTAACGAAGAATGACAGGGCATGGGAAAGAAGATAGGAGGACAAAGCCAAACTTCTTATAAGTATTTCTTGGAAGTACTTCTGTCTAGAAGGCATATATATTTTTATTATCTGCTCCTCAACTCCCAACACCACCAAACTATTATTGATGTTTCTCTCCTTCTCTTTAAAATAAAAAAAGAAATAGTAAGTTCAAAGTCCAATGGAGAGTTATATAACAGATGAATCAGACTGACAACCAGAACACACTAATCGATCTTGGCATCACTGACAGAGATAAGCAGACAAGTGTCTCCTGATGGGAAGCGCACAGCATCACCTACAAGGCAGTCATTATCAAGGCTCAAAGAGGAACTGTTCCAAACTTTAAAAGGCTGAAAAGACAAAATTAACTAAATGCAATGTGGGACTTCGTTTCCTGATACAAACAAGCAAACAGTAAAAATAAATAAACAAACAAACAAATAGAGAAATGGGACCTGTCACTGTAGAAAGACATTTAGGAGACAACTAGAGAAATGTGAACTATCATTATGGTTATATTAAAATAAAAATAGCTCCTATCTGTTAGACATAAAAAAATTCTTAATAAAAAAGAGTGATGCCAGGACTGGTGGTAAAGAAAAAGACTATGTTCACTTCGCTCTGCAATGAGTGGGGAAATGACTGCAAGAAAGGGGAACAGTCCGATAGCAGGAGGTCAAGGGGGCCAGAGTTCTTCAGGGAGGAAGAAGTTGCTGTGGCCTGGAATCAGCATTGGGGGGTAAGGGACACACTCGCCCCAACCTCCGGATCCAATAATGCTTGGTGTAAAGAAGAACACCACCTCTAACTTGAGAAGGCTGTAGGAGGAACACTGGCCTTAGGAACCTGGTTTTTACTCAGAACAAAAATGTGAAGAGTGCCTTGAATGAAAAGGCTTAGCTCTGTCTGTCTGCAAGGCCACGGAGGTGTGGCGTAGGTTTTTACTGCACAACTCTAGGTCTCAGGGACAAGGCCCTTGGCACTGAGACGTCATGGCTACAGGTGGTGACCCTGTGAATCTCTCTTCAAATACCAGGCTTTTAAAAGTCTTCTTGCATGAAGGGGACAAGCGGGATACCCCACAGATCCCCATGCTCCAATTCCAAACAGAGACCTGGATCTGGCCGTTTGTCTCACCTCGGGTACTTTAAGTTCCATTAGCAGCAGCCACTCTCCTCACTGCCTCTGCCTGCCTGCTCTGGAGCTGGAGGTGGCGGGTCAGAGCCCGCATTCCACGCTCTGCATTTCTGTTCCATTTCTGGTCCACAAAAATGTTTATCTTGTTTTTTGAGTCCACATAGGCATTTAAAAATATTTTTCATATATTATTGATTTCTTTGGAGCCAAAGGTATATCTATTCCTTCCAAATGTAAACTTATGACACCATCTTCACTAGAAGTCTAAGCTCCCAGAAACTTTTTAAAAGGTCCAAAATGCCATCCCTTCCTAGAAACATTTTAAAGCTAATGGAAGGAAATAAAAGTTTTTAAAGGAAGTTATATATGGTAGTTTCTTTATAGCAATGACACCCAGTAAAATAAATTTGCTCTAAATATAGGCCTAGAAAAATTCAATATTTAAAAACCCAATTGTATAAGCTTCTGTCTATATAAATTATTTAAATTATAGACAGATTTCTTAAATTTGTATTTGCCCAAAGCTTTACATGGAAGAATGGTGTGTGTGTGTGTGTGTGTGTGTGTGTGTGTGTGTGAATCTGGACTACTAGAACCAAACAGGATAAAAAATGCTAGCCATAATTAAAAAAAATTAGTCCTGGCTAGTGTAGCTCAGTGGATTGTGCGCCGGCTCAAAACCAAAAGGTTGCCGGTTCAATTCCCAGTCAGGGCACATGCCTGGGTTGCAGGCCAGGTCCCCACTGGGGGAGCCATGTGAGAGGCAACTACACAATGATGTTTCTCTCCCTCTTTCTCCCTCCCTTTGCCTTTCTCTAAAAATAAATAAAGTCTTTTTAAAAATATACTTTACTGATTATGCCATTACACTTGTCCCATTTCCCTCCTTCATTCCCCTCCACCCTACACACCCTCTCCTACCCATATTCGCCCCCCCCTTTAGTTCATATCCATGTGTCTTAAGTTCTTTAGCTTCTACATTTCCCATACTATTCTTGCCCTCCCCCTGTCTATTTTCTACCTACCATCTACGCTACTTGTTCTCTGTATCTTTTCCCTCTCTCTCCTCTTCCCATCCCCCTGTTGCTGTCCCTCCATGTGATCTCCATTTCTGTGTTCTGCTCCTGTTCTAGTTTGCTTAGTTTGCTTCTGTTTTTGTTTTAGGTGTGATTGTTAGTAACTGTGAGTTTGCTGTCATTTTACTACACATGTTTTTTATCTTCTTTTTCATAGATAAATCCCTTTAACATTTCACAAAATATGGGCTTAGTGATGATGAACTCCTTGAACTTGACCTTATCTGAGAAGCACTTTATCTGCCCTTCCATTCTAAATGAAAGGATAGAGCAATCTTGGATGTAGGTCCTTGCCTTTCATTACTTGGAATACTTCTTTCCAGCCCCTTCTTGCCTGCAAGATTTCTTTTGAGAAGTCAGCTGACAGTCTGCTGGGAACTCAGAGTTTGTAGGTAACTCTATCCTTATCTCTTGCTGCTTCTAGAATTCTCTCCTTCATTTTAATCTTGGGTAATGTAATTATGATGTGCTTTGGTATGTTCCTCCTTGGGTCTACCTTCTTTGGGACTCTCTGAGCTTCCTGGACTTCCTGGAAGTCTATTTCCTTTGCCAGATTGGGGAAGTTCTCCTTTATTATTTGCTCAAATAACTTTTCCACTTGCTATTCTTCCTCTTCCCCTTCTGGTACCCCTAGAATTTGGATGTTGGAATGTTTAAAGATGTTCTGGAGGTTCCTAAGCCTCTCCTTTTTTTTTGAATTCTCGTTTCTTCATTCTTTTCTGTTTGATTGTGTCTTTCTTCCTTCTGTTCTACTCCCAGTTTTCTTCCCATCTTTACTGGTTCCCTGTACATTTTCCTTCATTTCACTTAGTGCAGCCTTCATTTATTCATCTAATTTGCGACCAAAATCAAGCAATTCTGTGAGCATCCTGATCACTAGTGCTTTGAACTGTGTATCTGATAGGTTGGCTATCTCTTGGTGGCTTAGTTGTATTTTTCTCTGGAGCTTTGATCTGTTCTTCCATTTGGGCCATTTTTCTTGTCTTGTTGCTCCTGTTAGGTACTGAAGGGCAGAGCCTTAGGTGTTCACCAGGGCAGGGCAAGTCAGTCACTGGGTTGTGACACTGTATGTGGGAGCAAGGTCCAAGAGAAAACAATGGCGCTTGCTCTGCTCTCTGTGGACCTCAGTCCCTTCCTCTGCTTCCCCCAAGCAAACTGGACTTTTCTGGTGCTGATTCCCGGGTGGGTGGGTTTGTGTACGTTCTAGGACCCTGTGGTTCTCTCCAACAAACTCTCCTGTGAAGCTGGGAGTCTCTCCCTGTGTGTCAACCCCCGCAAGTGTTTTCAATCAGTGTTTTGAGGCTTTATTTCCTGGCACTGGGACCCTGGGTTGCATAGTCTGTCTCGCTCCCCAGTTTTGCCTGGTTTATCTGCATGTGAATGTGGGACCAGGGCCCAGTCAGCCAGCCGCCTTGTGTGCAGTGCCTTGCTTCACAATCCCCGCCTCGCTGGGCATTTCTGCCTGTTGTCATCCTGAACCCAGGGTCTTCCAGCCACTGTCTGCGCACCCAGAGTTTGCCGACTGCTGTCTTGTGCGCCTGGGGTGCCTTGTGTGCCTGGTGTCACCACTTCTTGTGCCACAACCCTTCTCCACTCGGCTGCTGGACTCTGCCCCACCTACTCTACCCCGCCTACCCAGTCTCTATTTCAGCTCCCTGGCTCGCTGACTTCCACATAGTTCAATTTTCTGTCAGTTCTGGTTGTTACTTTATTTCTAAATTTTTGTTGTCCTTATTTTGGTTGTGCAAGGAAGCACAGTGTGTCTACCTATGCCTCCATTTTGGCCAGAAGTCCCAGTAACCTAAAATAAATAGAATCTTTAAAAAAATACAAAACTAGGGAGGTGGGGAGCATGGGGCGGGGGGGGGGGGGGGGGAGGTGGGATGGGAGAAATAGACAAAAAACTGTACTTGAAAAATAACTAAATAAAATTATTTTAAAAATAATAAAAATAAATATTATTAACTAAAAAAAAAAACCTAAAGCTACACTGATAATTGTTGTTAAAACTTCCCAACTATAGCAAGTCCTATATCAAAAGTGTTCTGAGAGAATTTTAACTTGCATCTATTACTCTGTTCAATTCAGGGCCGGTTCAGAATTAACTTCTTGATACTTGTAGCACCTGAACACGATATTTAGAATCCCCAGATTTACTTAAATCCAAAAATTCTGTTTCAACATTTCAAAAATACCCATTTAATCCTATAGACAGGTATAATCATAGTAACAGATACCATTTATTTTTGTCTTACACCCATTATCTCACTTAATTCTCAAAATCTTTCTATTATTAACTCTTATCTTTACAGGAGATAAAATGACTAAGATTCAAATAATCCTGAACTTCTGCAACTATTAAAAATCAAAGTTGTGGCTTATGCTAAATTAAGAGTGGTGAGAAAGAGGTAGGCTTGAGGAATGCCTCCTCTCCTGCATCTGGACTCTCTCCCTTCCAGGCGCTTCCTCCTAAAAAAGACACCAACTATCCCTTTCGGGGCAAAAAATACCCACTGGGATACAACCTAGAGGCAAGGAGCTCATTAAGAAACCTTCTCCCTTCAAGGTTATCGAGTCACACAAAAGCTGCTAACAGGGATTCAAGTGAGGCAATGTAGCCAACTGCCAGGTAAGGTCTAGATTCCAGAACTATGATTCAACACGATCTCTGGTTTCTGAGTTAATGAAATACAAATTAACCAACAGTCTACTAAGCTTCTAAGAATATTGTAAAAGTCTATAAATCCAAGCAAACAAACAGTTGTGATTATTCCATCTCTATGGCAATCCATGACCCTGGCCTCAACAAAAGTAAGAAGGCAACTTCCACTCCCGGGTATTTACCCAAAGAAAACAAAAACACTAATTTGAAAAGATATATGCACCCTTACGTTTACTGCAGCATTATTCACCGCAGACAAGTTAGGGAAGCAACCTAGGTGTCCATTGGTAGATGCAGGGATAAAGACAATGAGATTTGTTATGGAATGTTCCTCAGGAAGAAAAAAAGAATGAATACTGCCATTTGCAACATGGAGAGACCTAGAATATATTATGCTAAATGAAATAGGACAAAGAAAAATACTGCATGATTTAGTTACATACATGGAAATAATAAAAAAAACCCACCAAATGAATAAACAAAATGAAACAGAAACAGACCCACAGATACAGAGAACAAGCTGATGCTTACCACAGGGAAGGCGGAGGAGTGGAGGAAGAAAAAAAGTTGCACCAAAATGGGGCTAGTTATCAGGATTTTCTAAATATTATTGTGCAGGTTGTCTGAATTAAAAACAAACAAAGAAATCTCCGCCTGCTTCCATTAGGAACTGAAAATAAAACTAAGTGGGCTACTAAAATGTACAGTCCCCAAAAAGGGAATCCTCTGAAGTAGCAGACTATCCCAGAAAGGCAAACTAGAGTTATAAAATTAACCAAGAAACTAACTCTACCGCTAAGAAAAAGGGTCTCAGGTTCTCAGGATATTCCTGGCCAGCTGTATTTCAGCTATGGACCTGGTTAATCATTGTGTAATTTTCCCTCCCCCCGACCCTTCCGCTGTTTTCACCCTCATCATTGTAAACTGGGAACACGGGGAGAGTGAGGAAAATAATTAAAATTCACATTTATTTATAGTTTTCCAGACCAGAGATTTGAAGTGGATGGAATAACTGGAAGAATCTGAGTTATCTTCTTTTAGGGAGGGGATGGGTTTATTTTCCATTGCATGTGTTAGCTAGCTGCAGCTAATAGCTGCATTAGTTAAACAGTGCAATTCTGAATTATAAATATATAAATAAGGGTATGTATGTGTGGTTAGGTAACTTGTAAAGTGGCTCTTAATGATCTTAACCTCTTGGTATTCACATCCTTGTGTAAGTCTCTCCCCATTTGGGTGTGGACTGGACCATGTAGGAGATTGCTTCTAATGAATTAAATATGGTAAAAGTGATGAGATGTCACTTCTAAGGGGAGAATATACACATGGACATAAATGGGACAGGTCTGATCATGGGTTGAGGCTGGGCGACAAGTGATAGAAATTCATTAGACTATTCTACTTTTATATGTTTTAAATATTCCATACTAATAAGTTTAAAGTTTTAAAAATAAGTAAACAAAATGGAGAAAAATTCTAGTGTACCTAATCATTATGAATATGGTGACCACATTATCCAAATTAAAAAATTTGGATACTTAGGCTAAAGAATATTGGAATATATCTGTCCAAAAGATCATAAGATATATGCTTCCAAATTTTTATAGTATTTATAACAATCTGAATTCTGAATACTGAAGATAGGGGCAACTGATACTGACAGGAGAAAGAGGAGGAAGAAGGTCAAGTTCCCCTTTCTTTGGCAGAGGCTTTGCCATTGGCACATTGTCTTTGGCCTCTTCCTTCTACCTTTCATCAATTAACTTCAAAATATCTGTTGAGTGCTTACTATATGCAAGGCATTGGACCAGGTCCTCTATTTTAGGGTAATATAAAGACAAGTGAAATATAGCACAGTGTAGGAGGCTAACGACTGAACAGAGAATCCCTCCCTCTGATGTTCTCCACCTGTGAAGCATTTCCCTTTGCCTCCCCTTTCTGTACCGCAACCTTCCTGTCTTAATCTACAAAGTATTTCACTCCAAAATTATCTGTTTTTCCTCCTAATTCCCAATAAGAACTTCCTATTATTTTCCCATTTTGGCTTGCCTTAGGTAATTCTTAAAAGGAAAAAAAGAATAAGGTTAAATAAACTCATACAACTATAAATAAATAATGTAACCCTGATGTGATGAGAAGATTAGGCCTACCTTGGTGTCAGGTCCAGGAACCAAATCTAATTTGTCATAGCTTCCTCCCTCCCTCCCTCTTCAGCCGAATCCACGCATTTTTTAAATGCTTCATGTTTCACTATCCCTTACTCAACCGCATAACCACAGTAGCTGTGGGTCCTCAGGGTCTATATTAGTGAAAGGTTCTTACCTTGTGTCGCAAAACAAATCACTAATAGTATAGTTAAAATATATCTGATGTGACTGAATTTCTATTAACTTAATTTAAATATAATTAATGAAGATACTTCCATAATCTGTACAGTGAACTCATGGGAAAAGCAGCAGGTTTCACCAACCATGCACCCTACCCATACCTGCATGGTCCTCCTTTTGGTTAACGTTACTTGGAAGTTTTTCCACTCCCAACGCTGCTCCACCACGTGTGCAAAAACAACGTGCCCGTTTCCGCAGGCCCCGGCAATCTGCGTGCCATCGACTGACCACGCAATATTAAATATGCTGCCAGTGCTGGGCTTTTCTAAAGCATATGACCACTGGGAAAGAGAAAACAAGAGAGAAACCGATTTAGTTTTAAAAATTTTAAGTTTTAAATTAAGCATATGTTAACATTAAGATAATTTTTTTGAAAAGTCTTCATTCTATAATTATTAAGAAATATTTTTATTGAATCATAGTGTACTAAATAAAACATGCAAATGTAAAGTACATAGTAGAATATGTATGAAACATGTAACATGTTTGAAATCTCTCAAGAACTGCAAAATGCCCACACAATTTCGAATCATATTATTGCTTTTAAGTCACAATACTGGATGGGTACATACAAAAATTCTAGGGAAAAACCCAAGATATCTTACTATTAATTCTCAAGGATCTTTATAATCCCTACACCTAAGAATTTCCAATCATATTTCAAGAATGTCATTAAAAACTGAAACTAAACATAACTAAAACATCTTTGATATACACTTTAAATTGTGAAAGTACAGGTAAATTGTTCCTTTTTTTTCCCAGAAGACAGTAAGCACAAACTCTTCTAGGACCTATCGATGTGAGACTGTTACCTAGAGACATCCAACAAGCATTAGCTGGAAGAAGAAAAAAAGGGGTGTGTGTGTATAAAACAGTAGGAAAAAACTTTGAAAGATGGGCTTATATGCATTTTCTTTAATTTTCCAGATGCAAATATGTATTTGCTATGTCAGGACCCAGGGCAAGCCACCCCCCAATATCTCACAATGGCGTGCTGACTACCAAGAATTCAAGTTACTTGAAAAGCAGCTGGTGCGAGAAGGGCACTTTGAATGCAGAAAAGAAATCTCCCACGTGAAAGGCACCTAATTGCTGGAGTTGAGGAATCCTCCTGAGCTGAGAAGTCTCTTTAAAAACACCTTATTATTTTTTACTAATATGCTACTCAAGGTCTCTTTTTGTTTAGATTCCTTACTAATGAGCACCCCAAACCTCAGTCTTATCCTGTCAATTCTCCACAAATGTATTGTTTGTCTAAAAGTATAAAAAGCTGGCTGCTCCAATCATTTGCCTGAGTATCATATATGATCTCACATATGGACATATGTTTTTTTTCTCTTAACCTGGTCTTTTGTCAATTTTATTAGTAGTGAGAACTGAAGAGGACGTAAAGGAGGGGAATTTCCCTCTCCCAACATCTAGAAGGATGGTTTATTTACTTGACTAAACTTATACACATTCTCTTTCCATTATTCCAACCCTATAGCCTATAGTCAAATTGTCTTGATTTTTTTGTTATTGTTGTTTCTCTTGGGTGGATATTTATTTTTGTTCTATACATTTCTTCAATATTATTAGCTATGAGCTTATTGACAAAAATGTGGAGGAAATGGTAAAACTACAGAAAAAAATGTACTCATTCATACAACTATAAAACAGGGTTTTATATCCCCAATAAAAGTTCCTAAATACAATCCTAAACACCTCCTTCAGACTTCTGTTCCTTAAGTAAAAGGGCCACTGATCCAGTTGTCAAGGAGGTGGTAATAAACAAACCAGACTTTACTACATCAGCAGCATGAAAATATTAGAAACTTCCTTTTCTGAAATTAAGAGTAAGTTCAAAAAAGGAATATATGTAATACTTGAGGTCCTCTTTTTAAAAATCAGTGTGGACAGCAAGCACAGTAATCATCTGCTTCAGGCAATAAAATGAAACTAACCCATTTGTTCTGACAAACGAGAATTATAAACTACAACATGAGAACTACTTTACATAAAAAGTGGTTGATACAGACAAATGAAACTCAGTTTGATAACATGTCACACTTAACAGCTCGGACCAGGCTTACGGCACATCTCATTCATTCTATTAATAAATCTAGTCTATTCTTTATGGTGTAGAGGGAACAGAGAGAGAACTTGTTTTAAAACCCTAGATTCATATTTTAAAACTATTTAAAGTATGACTCTAAAACACTCAAAGAATTAAATTAGAAAGAAACATCTGACTAAAATTGAACACACAAACATCTATGCCTGGTCCTAAGAGAAGAAAATAAAATGTTCAGATTACTATTACCCTATATTCATCTGACTTCTTTCACAGTCTACATAAACCAACAAAAATAAAATCTGCAACATGCAACTTATTCCCCCCAAATTTTCAAAGAATATAAATCATGATATACCTGTTATATTAATTGTTATTTTTGAATTTAAGAAGTTATTTCTTTTTCAGACTACTGTAGTAGTAATAAAAAAAAACATATAGCACGAGCAAATCACCAGAGAACAGATATGTAACAGTTACTAAGTCTGGGAGGACAGGGTTATAATTTGTCCAGTCAGTAAATTTAATGATTTTTATTTGTTAAGTCAAATGACCTATTTATCATTTGTGCTTTTAAAGAGACTTTTACAGTCTAATCTCTTCTTTTCTCCAAATATGCCAAGGAATACTGCATTCAAATTTGCATTTCTACCCTTTAGAAAAGAATGAGGTAGCTTCCCCAGATGTAAGGTATTATAGTTCTAGCAGTAAGAGCCCTGAAGATGAATTTTCAAATACCCCTCACTTACAGTTACCTCTTTCTACAACCTAACTATCCCCTACTTTAAGATATTAACAACCACACCTAAAACAAAAGCAAACTAAGAGGACAGCTAGATCAGGAGCAGAACCATAGAAATGAAGATCACATGGAGGGTTAGCAACAGGGGAGTGGGAGGAGGAGAAGGGGGGAGAAGGTACAGAAAATAAGTAGCATAGATGGTAGGTAGAAAATAGATAGGGGGGAGGACAAGAATAGTAGGGGAAATATAGAATCTAAAGAACTTGAGACACGTAGTCATAAACTAAAGGGGGGGAATGGTGGGGGAGGGGTGTGCAGGGCGGAGGGGAATGAAGGGGGAAATAGAACTGTAATGGCATAATCAATAAAATATATTTTTTAAAAAACTAAGACCAAAAAAAAAAAAGATAATGTAACTTATAGTGTGCTCAGGCCAGCAGCATCTCTATCTTGAGTGATCTTGTTAGAAACGCAAATTAACTAGTCCCACCAGATCCTAGAGTATCTGATCCTCTAGGGGATGGGGGCCAGGAAACTTTGTTTCTTTGTTTTAGTCTTAGCAAAGGTTGTTTTTTTAATTTTAACTGGTGTTCACGTACAGTTCTCTGTCTTTTACTCCCATCCCAGCCCCCCCCCCAGTGCTCCCCACCTCCCTCCCATTTACACCCCCCCTAGTTTTTGTCCATGTGTCCTTCATACTCGGGCCAGGAAAGTTTTAACAGTTCTTCAGGAGATACTTAAATGTGTAAAGGTTAAGATACTGGTTCATAACTCTGGCTGCACATTAGAATTCATCTGGGAAAGTTAAAAAAAAAAACAAAACACAAAGCCCATGAATTCAACCAGTTAAATTCAGAATTTCTTGGGGTTGTGTCTGACTATGTTTTTAAAATTCTCTGATTTTAATGTAGAGCCACTGTTCAAGAGAAGAGTGAAATCCATACTTCGGTGTCAGACTATCATGAAGCTGGCTCACTGGGAGCACCTTGCCAATCCATCTACCTGCTAACTCTTAAGAAAACCATGTGACCTCCTTCTTAGCCTCTAAACCAGCTTCTCACAGTTATGTGTAAATTTGGTTTCTTACATTCATCAACCTATTTTTAATTATTATTAGAATTTCAAACATCCAAAATCTAGACTGTAGGGACCTATAGGATGTGATCCAGCTTCTTCAACTACAGAAAAATGCAAGGGGAAAAAAAAGATGCAGAAGGGGAACACATAAATCAAGAGATCTAAAAGATTTGTCAACCAATCATGATGACTACCTTATTTGCGTCTCAATTCCAACAAACTGAAAAACAAAAGACAATTGGGAAAATTTGAACATTGACTGGATACTTGAGAATTTCATGTAATTACTCAATGAACACTGAACAATGAACAACTGTTCATTATTTGGGGGTATAATAATTGTATATAAGTTACATTTTTATTTTACTTTTTAAAGATTTTATTTATTTTTTAGAGAGAGAAGAAGGAAGGGAGAAAGAGAGAGAGAAAAATCTGATACATCTTTTGGCTGCCTCTAGAATGCCCACAACTGGGGACCTGGTCCACAACCCAGGCATGTGCCCCGCCTGGGAATCAAACTGACCACCTTTCAGTTCGTGGGCCAGCATTCACTGAGCCACACCAGCCATGGCTAGAAGCCTCTGTTTTTAGTAATGTGTGGAAATATTTAGTGATGAAATGACATGATGTTAGGGATTTGCTCAAAATAATCTGGGGCACAGAGAAGTACGTGGTGGTTGAGATGGGGTAAGAATTAGCCTTTAGTTGACAATTATTGGAAGCTGGGTAATGGGTAAACGGAATTAATCATAGCAGTTGATTCCCTCGTAACCTCCGAATGTCACCAGTAAATGTTATTGCTCAGTATCATGAATTCATTAATTTTAACATATTTGATGTGTTTTAATAAATATGTATAATGCTCCAATTAGCCCAATTTTAACCAGTGGGATCCCTTCAAGTTGGTTCCTTAGTCTTTTTCACAGAATCTTGTAGTCTTTGTTCACTTTTCCTTGTTTTCTAGTATAACAAAATGTGCCAGGTTGGTATTTCGTACTTTCTGACCCACACCTGGAATCAGCCTTTTCGTCAATGGGCTCTAGCTCATTTTACAGATATGTGGAAGATGGTGCTGAGAGAAAACCCACAGGTGCTAGGAGTGCTTACCGCTACTGAAGTTGCTCCTTGCTCTTCTAAGCCTTTTTAATGAGCAGAATTACGAAATCCTTTTCAGGAACTCAAACTGACACTTTCCATTCAAACCCAGGAACTACAGAATTTTCACTTATCCTAACCAGTCCTACCTCAGTATCCCCTTTCACCTAGCCAAAATCCCAGTTCTTCAGAGAAGAACTCTGAAGAACTTTATTTATAAATAAATAAAGTATTTTTTTAAAAAAATAACCTTATGTCTTTTGCCATTTCCTTGCTTCCTATTTCACATTCTATTTACCTTAAGGCATTATCCATTGTGTTTATTTGCTCTCATATTCCTTCTAGTTTGGTCTTTACTTTTGTAGTAGTTTTTCCTTTTCTATAATTCTCTCCTGAGTCCTGTTGTCTCTTCTTAAAAGTTTCCCATTCTCACCGTGGTTGGTGTGGCTCAGTGGATTGATCATTGGCCTGCAAACTGAAAGGTCACTGGTTGGATTCCTGATCAGGGCACATGCCTAGGTTTCAGGCCAGGTCCCCAGCTGGGGCACGCAGGAGGCAACAGTTGATGTTTCTCTCACACACTGATGATTCTTTCCCTCTCTCCCTCCCCTCTCTCTACATAAAATAAAAATTACATAAAATATAATAAATACATAAAATTAAGAAATACAAAATTTCTTCTTCTCTACTTTAATTTTCTTAGTTCTGATTTATATGGCTATTTCAGAGCATTTATAATATTCTTAATATCCTTCAATATTGCAGTGCTTGTCTTATTGTGGCACACTTTCATTGTCTCACAGTGCTATAGAATTTGACTGTGATCCTGTTCTGCTGCTCATTTTTAAGTGAAATGGATTTTGTTATTCTTTTGAAAGGGAAGAATTTTCCACCAGGATAGCTCTAGAGTTCTCTCTTCTTTTGTTTTCTCATGGTGATTAAAAAAAAATTCTATTTTTTTGAGACCATCTTTTACTTCTTTCCTCCATTTTTATTGGGACTTCCTATCTTTTTTGCTCAGTTTTCTCCATTCTGATCAATCTGGGTTTTACTCCCAGCAATTTCTGCTCAGGGCAGGGTTTGGTCCTGACAGGAAGCTTGATTTGTTAGTGTCAAGAGTACATTAGGTCTACACAGCTACAGAGCTGTGAGACCCTAACATGGTCCTTCCCACACACCCACTTAGAATTGGATCCTCTGGAAATTTCTTTCCAGTTTCAGCTACTGTTCTCCCTGTCAGGAGTTTACAGTGATTTGGCATTCTTTTCTCATGGTCTGAGAAGCCTGGTTGCCTTTCCTCTGCTTCCTCACACACAGATTCTGATACCAGGTGTGCCTACCATTAGTACTTGGGAAAACACGTGTATTTGGAAGTTTGCAGGTATACAGTATCACATAGTTTTATTGTAGTTGTTTGTGGGTTTTAAAGTTTATGGTCTCTTATTTGTCTCTGTTTTATGGGGAGAGTAGACAAGATTCAAAAACAATACCACTACACCCAATGACATGAAGAGATCTTACAGACATGATTGAACAGAAAAAGTTGGTCACAAAAATATAAATACTGTATGATTCAACTTATTAAAAAGTTAAAAATAGGTAAAACTCATCTTTGGTGACAGAAGCCAGTTACTATGGAGGGTAACTGACTGAAGGGAGTCACAAAGGAAATTTCTGGGTTGTTAATAATGCTTTGTATCAACATGGGTGGTGGTTTCCTGGGTATTTACATATATAAAAATGTATTGAGCTGTACACATAAGATACTATATATGTTATATCTCAATTGTTTAAAAAATGCTGCCTCTCCCATTATCTTTTCCTCGCAACCTCTTTTTATTAAAATTATACTCATGTTTTGTTTTCATAGGTTATAGTGTTTTTAGACCATAATATTGAACTAAAATAAGTATTTAACATCAATACTAAAAGTCAAAGGATATATAAAATATAGTAACCATAGCCATGTAAAAACCTGCTCAAAGACTTGTAAGGTGCATAAAAATTGAAAATATTTTATTTTATGACTATGGGTATTATTTTTCATTTTTTGTTTTCATTATTTTTCTTATACTTCTTTTTGCCATAAATTTCTTAAAAATATAAGACTTATATCTAATTAAATTATTTTATATTAATCACTATTTGTGCCTACACAATACTCATGAGGTTTTCTATTTTCCCCCCTAATTCCAAACAATACATTGTAGGTAACAGTTTTCTTAAGATACAAAATACAAAAAAGGAAAGAAAAAATTACTTTTGATTTGGTGAAGTGCAACTAATTTCTAAAAACACAAGATGAGTAAGCAAAAAGCAAAAGGAAAACAATAGAAAAATTAGTAAAAGACATTTATAGAACACAAATGTGATCTGTATTCACAATATGACATCCAAGGCACTTTGAGCTGCCACTGCACAAGGACACGGGAAACTGCTGTTAGACTTTTGAGAGACTCAGCGATGTATTTTTGTCTAAAGGCAGTCCTGGAAAATCGTAGAGCTCATTCATCACCGTGGCTTTGGCTCTGGGCAAGTGTCTCCCCAAATATCAAGAAGCTGATGGCCCCCCCAAAAGGGCCCTCTCCCTGGGTAACAGTATTCTATGCCTCTCTTCACTTTCTCATCCAATACCTGCTCCTGGTTAACCAAATTACTGAGCAAGAACCTGACAAGAACAAGTTTAATCTGTTACTCCCCTGATACTATTACATTCTAAGAAATAACAATTTCTTAATTCAAAGCAATAAAGCTAATAGGAGAAATTTTGTTATCAGTAAGAATGTGGCGAAAACCTTCCCCTGGACATTCCACCTAACTCACTGCTAAGACTGGCCCTGACCTGCAGTTACAAAGATAGTTTTCTACAACAGATTCCCACAAACTCAAAGGTTTCAAACAACACAAATGTCTTATCTCAAAGTTCTACAGACCACAAATCCAACTCAGCATTCCCCAAACTAAAATCCAGGTGCCAGGGCAGGGCTCCTTCCTGGGAGTTCTGGGGCAGGACCCGTTTCCTCGGTCATGCTGGGTGTTAGCAGAATTCGGTTTCTTAGAGATGGAGGACTGACATCCCATGCCCTTTCTGGTCATTCATGGCTTCCAGAGGCCACTCGCATTCCTTGTCTTGGTCTCCTTCCTCTATTTTTTTTTTTTTTTTACTTTGAGAGTACATTTATTAAAGCTGGGGACGGTGAAATAAGGGAGGGCCTAGCATAGTAGAAGCAACACAAGAGAGCCTAGGCGGGGCTGCTGCGGCTCACTGGACAGTCAGAAAAAGGGGGACCCTGGACACAGGTGCAGGGCGTTAGCCTGCGACGAGCTGCCCCTGCCCGTTGCTCCCCTGGCTGCAGGTCCCATGACGATCCTTAGAGCTTAAGAGATGCACACCTGTGAGGGAACAGGGACAGGCACTGGTGTGCTCCCAGGAGGGAGGGCGCACCCCCTTCCTCCATATTTGAGGGCAGCGACAGCAGGTTGAGTTGCTCTTTGAATCTCTCCTGCTTCACTGTCTAACCCAGCTAGGAAAGAGTCTCTTCTTTTAAGGACTCATATGATCAGACTGGGCCAACCTGGATAATCCGGCACAGTCTTACCATCTAACGGGTCACACCTATAATCACATCTGCAAAGTCCCTTTTGCCTTGTCAGGTTGCCTGTACTCAGGTTCTGGGGATTAGGGCACGGGCAACCCTGGGAGCCCATTACTTGGCCTACCATTAAGTTATAGCACTCAATTTGGGGATTTTTTGAAAGGTAATTCATTTTTTTAAAGATTTAGATTCATTTCTAAGCATAAATACAAGAAAAATATTTTTAAGTAGTTTGGGCTTTCAAAAAGTTTATTTTCACAATCAAAAAGTAATTAAACAATGATTTGACCATGCTGTCACCAAATGATAGTAGAATCTTGGATTTTTCATGTGGTACTGAATTATCAAGGATATCCAAAAGAAAACATTTAAAAATGACTAAACAAGTTGCTTTAAGAAAAAAGCAAAATAGGTTTATAACATCAAACAAAACATGCACTTAATATTCTATCATGTGAACTGTACAAAAGCACTGATACTATATTGAGAAAAAGAAAGCTATCATTTTTCATGACTGTTTCCCAATAGTATGAGAAATTAGACTGGGATGGAACCCTCCTCAGAGAAAATGTGGACATCTTAGAATACTGAGGAAAAAGTCCTTATGGAGCAATTTTAAATCATCAAATCTATAACCCCTAACAGATGATACTTCAAGTAATTAGATATGGCCTAATGGTCTAGAAAAATCTATAAAATTCTTTAAAAAGTAGATGGAGAGGAAAGAAAAAGTAATTTAACTAAAGACAGTGAAATGAAAGAACATCTTTTCTTAAATCAGAATAAAGGATTTAAAATTTTTTACATGACTAGTATCTCTGGCAATGACTAATTAAAATGTATGAAGGTTGCAAGTTCGATTTATGAAGCATTTATAAGTTGCAGGAAATATTAGAGAAGAGATTGTACTACTTTTCTCCCAAAAGGAGGGTAAGGGAACAACAACATAGCTGGATTGCCCATGTGAAACAGAAGCTTTTGCATAATTTTAGCATGTGTATATCTAAAGAACATTTCTCAAACAGAAGTAAAATTCTTTGCTTCTATACATAGAAAATTAAATTGAGATCTTTCAGTACAAATATAAAAAAATCAAATTCAAGTTTATGCAGGACATTACATTTAGAAATTTTAAACTAACTTTCTCAAAAACATCAACCAAACTGACTAATGGGATCAATTTTAGTAATGAACTAATGAACTAGTCAAAATGCTACCATGTTACTTGAGTTACTTTAATTCAGTTAAATTAATGTCATTAAAAACCAAAACAAAATCTTTTGTCTGCATAATGATCCATTAAAATGCAACATTCATGGAACACCTACTATGTGTTAGCTGATGATTTTTCAAAGATTGAAAGTAAATTATGTAACAGAACTCTGATTTTTTATATGCTTGCCTAGTTTCTCACAGCAAGTCTAGACAGCAGGGTCCCATTGTTAAGAAGTACAGTTGCCTTAATTTACAGTTTATACTTTGACTTCTGAAAATATAATTCTAATTTTCATTACAAAGGCAGAAACTTATTCCTCTGAAAAGAAATCTCAGAGGATTAAACTGAAAACTTCTAGCAAATTAGGCTAAACTGGCTTCGAACACAAAAGGTAACCTCCTGGGTTGGCTGCCTCCCTCCACTTTCAGCACCTGGCCCTCACCAGCTGTCCCTCAGGCGACTATGTTAGCGTCCTGGCTGCCAGGTTTGCACAGCACACTTCAACCTGCCCAGGCGTATCTGATTAGATCTGCCACGAGCACCGTACCTAGGCCGGGCCAGAGACAGGCAAGCAGAGGCAAAAGACACAAGGGGAACATGTTCTGTTTTTACAGCACTCCATTTTCAGATTCCTGAAGCCTAGCCACATCCTTCCCTGGCTTCTAGAAGAGAATCCTATAACCTTATAATCAATTCCTCTTCTTGCTTAATGGCTTCTGCTACTTGTACGCAACTGTAATGAAATGTAGAGTGACTCTGAAGTCAGAGGATCAGCCACACTGCCCCAGCCCTGCTTCAGCTTTTCCCACTTCCAGCCACGTTCAGGGCTGCCTCTTAGGTACAACAGCATTACACTTAAACACAAAGAAACAAACAACGTGCTAACACTACCGATGAAAGGAAGCGAGCATTATGTTCAATGCCCATGGAAAAGATCTCAAAGAACTGTGAAGTTCACAGAAGTTGAATAAATGCGCTTGGCCCAGCCCATTTATTTATTTTATACGTGTGGAAACTGAAGGCCCGGAAGAAGCCTTTAACTCGGTAAATTCACCACTGGAGTTCTGACTCCAGAGCTCTACCAACACGCCAGCACTACTCCCATTAAAATAAAATGAAACAAGCAATCATACTAGAGAGAACAACGATTGAAAATGTGTCTATTAAAGTGTTGACCTACTATGACAGTACATCCCTTAGAGGCCACTTTTTTCTGTACTCTGTCAAATTGCTTAAGCATGCAGATTATTTTCTTTTTTAAAAATTTTATTTATTTATTTATTTATTTATTTATTTATTTATTTATTTATTTATTTATTGTTAGAGAGAGGGGAAGGGAGGCAGAGAGAGAGAGAGAGAAACATCAATGTGTGGTTGCCTCTCATGTGGCCCCCACTGGGGACCTGGCCTGCAACCCAGGCATGTGCCCTGACTGAGAATTGAACTGGCCACCCTTTGGTTCACAGCCTGTGCTCAATCCACTGAGCTACAACAGCCAGGGCCAGATTATTTTCCAATAGGGAAATAAGAAATATTTAAACTAAAAAACATGACTTTACAATAATAATTTTTAAAAATACCTCTTAAATGCCTACCTCGCCCTTCTCTTTACTCCTATGTAAATATACTTGGTTAAAAGGATCCTCAAATGCATATATCTTTAACCAAGTTGAATGAATTCAAGTCATAAAATTGTGTTTTCACACATTAAGTTTAGGTGGAAAATAGATGCAAAGTTTCTTACATTTCCTCAAGGTACATTAAATGACTTTTAAAATCCATATACCAGGAATTAGCAAATTGCAGTGACTTAAAGTAGGTGTTGATATAAATCAGTGGTTTTCAACTGGTGTTGCTGCCACAAGAATTTTTAAAACATGCAATATCTGACTATATGGTCAGGGGCACTGACCTCTTTTCCCTTAGATTGTCAAATTGAAAAAATGTCACCCTGGCTGATGTAGCTCACTGGTTTGAGCAAGGGCTGCAAATGAAAGGGTCGCTGCTTTGATTCCCAGTCAGGGCACATGCCTGGGCTGCAGGCCAGGTCCTCAGTGGGGACCACGTGAGAGGCAACCACACACTGATGTTTCTCTCCTCTTCTTTCTCCCTCCCTTCCCCTCTCTCTAAAAATAAATAAAATCTTTAAAAATAAATAAATAAAAATAAAAAAGTAAAAATTGTCAACAGCCAGCACAATCACAGGTGTCTGGTATAAATGAACCAAAATATATATTTTTGTCATATTGGCAAAAATAATATTTTTTGGTGTACACAGAATTTTAATTATTAGTTTACATATGCCATTAGATGAATAAGGTTAAAAATCACTTACATAATTGACAACAAAAAGTTATATGTAACAGTAGAACCAGTTACTGCAGATGATATAATCAATACAATTAATTGAATGGAAGAATAAAGGAACAGAGTAATGTTTTTATTATAATGACAAACTGGATATTCAAACACAGAGAATATAAGGATGGCAGTAAGTTCTCCCTTACACAAGCAATAGCACCACCTGCTGATAAGTATAAACTAAAAGGTCGATAGATCTTTTTAATTGTGCTGAAAGGTACCTTATACATTAAAAAATTTCCCTTGAGAACTTAAGGGGAAAAAGGGGGAGGGATTTTGAGGAACAAGTATGAATGACACAGAGATGAGGACTGGGGGGGGGGGAATGGGAGGGAGGGGGGAGACCGGGCGGGGGGGGGGGAAGAGGAAAAAAAAAATGTGCTTGAAAAGTAACCAAATAAAATTATTAAAAAAAAAAATTTCCCTTGATTTCCATTACATCTATTTTAATATAATGAAATTCATTAATAAAGTCTGCATATTTATTTATGACTATGTTACTTTGAAAGATTTTACCTTATATATTTGAATCATGCCTTTCTAAAAATCAAAGGTAAAAATAAAACTTATTATGGAATCCAGAGAAAAACTATGGTACTATGGCTTTTAATTTTTCTGCTATAAGTAATTCACATATACCATAATTTCCTTTACTAACCACTCAATAATGTACATTTAGTTTGTATCTGATATTCCCTGACCACACCTAAAATAATGCCATCTCCCATACCCAGCTTTATTTTTGTAGCATTTATTACCTTCAACATACTACATCTTTGTTTTGCTTGTTTGCTTATAGTGTTTCATCTGCTAGAATAAAAATTCAGAGCAAAGAATTTACTTTGTTTACAGCTATTTAACACCTAGGGCAAGTGCTTAGCATATATAGTAGACTCAAATACTGGTGAAGGAATTAGTAAATATGAAAATAAATGAGCAAATTAACATGCAATACATTTTTTAAATTCCTTGAAAGTATAAGTTTTGTCAAAAGTTTCAAGGATATTGATGAATGTTGCCAAATTATAATTGAGAAAAGTTGTACCAATAAATATTGCCTTCAGTGCATTATAAGGAGGCCCATTTTCCCATTCTCTGATAAGTGGGGAAAAGCACTGCTCTGTAATTATTATTATTATTATTATTATTATTATTTTTGCATGAAGCTCATTATTGAAGCGACTGGATATATTTGGAAGTTCTAGAGATATTTACAATGTACTTTCATCCTTTGCTCATTTCTTTCAGTTTCAGATTTTCTATTGGGTTCCTTTTTGTAATTTCTCTCTCTTAATTGATCTTTTCTATTTGTCCAGATCTTGCCCTCTTGGTGCCCTTTAGTTCTTTGAGCATATTTAAGACCATTGATGTAAAGTCTTTGTCTTTAAAGACTTTAAGTCTAATGCTGGGCCTCCTCATGGATAGTTTTATTTCTTTATTTTTTTTTTCTGTGAATGGACCATACTTTCCTGCCTCTTTGTATGCCTTGTAATTTTTTTGTTGAAAAGTAGATGTTTTGGATATTATAATGTGGTAACGCTGGAAATCAGATTCTCCCCGCTCCCCAGGTTTTCTGTTGTTGCTTTCTGAGGGCTGCATTCATTATTTATTTAGTGACTTTCCAAACTATTTTTGCCAAGACTATTGTTTTCATGTATAGTCACTGAAGTCTCCATTCGTTATCTCAGGGGTCAGCTTGTGACCTGCCAGAGCCAAAAAGAAAGAAAAAAAATACTCTCCCACTCTTTGCCAATTGGCTCTGCGCTCAAGCACTCCCGCCACACGTAGGCCACCTATAATTCTTCCTTAGCCTTCACCTCCTGCTTGTGATGCAAAGCTCTGCACAAAGATCGGCAGGTGATACTGAGGTTAGCATCCCGTCAGGTCTTTTCTGAGCCTGTGCCTGGCTCTGGGCACGTGCGTTGTTCTCTGGATTCCTCACTATACGTGAGAACCCTCCAAAGCTTTTATTCTCCCATGTACCTTCCTCTTCAGCCCCTTCTTTCCTAGGCTTTTTAGTCTGTCTGCTGCTTGCCCCAGGTGGCTTGGGTATGCTTTTTTTGCTTTCAGCAGAGGCCACATGGGAAGCTACTCCAGCTCTAAGAGATTTCCAAAGGAGGCAAAACAAAGACAAGCCTCTGTGCCAGTCCCTCTGAGAACCACCAGAAAGGTCAAAAAGTACAACCACAATTCTCTGAGAACGTGGTTCATAGTCTCCCATCTGGCACCAGCAAGCCTCACCAGAACGCAGGCTACTTCCCCCATGACCACAGCCAAGCTGGAAATGAGGAATGGTAAGCAGGTAAGCAAATACGCCACAATGCTTTCTTACCAAAATTTAGCAGTCTCTTTCTTCATTAAGCACTCCCCCTGATTGCTAGAAGTTTTAAATTAGATTCCAGAACTCTAAAAAAGTTGAATCTGACATTTTTTTTTTTGCCAGTTTAATGGTTGCTTGAGTAGACAGACCAATTCCTGGAGCCCCCTACTCCACCATTTTCTGTAACATCACTCTTTCTTTGCTCATTTTTACCAAGGAACATTTTAAAGATCTTTACTGCACCTGTATAATTGACACCTTTCATTAAGAAAAGTTCACACTATGCAAAATCATAAAAGAAGGAAAAGATATAGCATATAGTCACCATGGGTATATCTCTAGCAGTGCAGTAAGAGATACGGCTATACTATTTTACCTCGGTGGGATCCTAGAATAAAATGCTCTCCTAAAACCTGGTCTTTATATTAAACAACTTGCCATGAATATCTTTCCAGGTTTTTAAACATAACCCTTCTTCTCCATTTTTAAGAGTTGAGGGTAGACAATTTTAAGTATACAGAATAACCACCTAACTAGTCCCCTACATGGGGACATTTCATTTATTTCTAATTTTCACTATTATAACAACACTATGGTGAAACTGTTATACATACATCTTTGTGTACTTATACAGTGATCTCCTTGGAGAAAATCCTTATAATTGAGATCCTTAGGTCAAGGAATGTGCACATCTAACACTTGGGTATGTATTATTAAAGTAGTCTTCAAAAAGATTGAATCAATTCACATTCCCATCACAGTAAATGAAAGAGCTCATTTCCTTCTACTTGAGTAAACCCAAGGTTTTTTAAATCATTGTTAATCTTTCCAACCTATTAGGTAACATATATCATTACTTCTTCATTTTATATTTATATACTAGTTAACGTGAACACCCCCTCGTGTTTGGATTGGCCACTTGCACGTGTTTTGTGAACTACTATCGGAGTCGTCGGCTGTTTTCCCGAACGATTCCTGAAGTGTTAATCTCAGACAGAAGCTTTCCCTGTCCACTGCACCTTGAGAACCACTGGAGTAGTTAGCATAGCTCTCAAATGTGCAAAACTCATTTTTAAAAACTCATGATCAGTTATTTTAAATAAAATTTTGATATGCAGAGAATAGCTGCTACCAGACCAGCCTCCTCACACTTATATACTAAAGACAAACTACAAAAACAACTACTTGAAGACTGGAGAAAAATCAAAAGCAGGCAGACAGCCACACTGAAAACCAGTTTGGCCATTCCTCAAAAAGTGAAACATAGTTATTATTTAACCCAGTAATTCTACTCTTAAGTATATACCCAAGAAAAATGAAAACATATATCCACACAAAACTTCGACACATTCATAGCAGAATCATTCATGATAAAAAAATTGAAAAAAATCCAAATATCTGTCAACTGATAAATGGATAAACAAAACATGACATAGTCATATAATGGAATATTATTTGTCCACAAAAAGAAATAATGTATTGATATGTACTACAACATGGATGAACCTTAAAAATATTATGTTAAATGTAAGAAGCCAGCCACAAGAGGCCACATGATGGTTTATTCCATTTATATGGTGAGAATAGACAAATCCATACAAAAAGAAAGTACCAGTAGATTAGTACTTGCCAGGGGCTGGGAGTGACTTAGGCAGAAATGGAGATTGGCAATGAGTATGTGATTCCTTTTAGAGGGAGGGAAAGATGCTCTAAAGCAGAGTGGCTGGTAGCTGCACAATCCTGTGAATATAATAAAAACAGTACACTGTACGCTTTACGTGGATAAATGTAGAGTATGTGAATTATATCTCAATAATGTTGACTTTTTAAAAAGCAGTCGGAAACTTGAGGGGAGTCAATGGTTGAAAGAAGGGAACAGAAGTGAGTGTATTTCCATTTTTTTACACTTTTTACCTGAGAGCAGGCCCAACTTGTTGCCTGCACCACTGTTCCTTTGAAACCAAAGCAGTATTTCCAATATGTGAATATTATCGAGTTACTACCCACCACCCAAGGTTCTCTACCGACTGACATACTGGTGTTCCAACTGCATTGTTTTAGCTGTTTAAAGCAAATCTTATATTGGATGCTAATAGTAAAGCTGATCAATGTTTAGCTTCTCTGCTGTGGGTGAAGAGGAGGACCACCAAGAACTCAACCCTCTCCCCTGTTTTCCACCCCACAGCTACACTTTAGGAGGCTCCACCGAAAATAATTAGATTTAAAATCATAAAAATTGAAACTCTTCCATGGTAAACAAGATCTTATCTGAGAATGTCTTTTTGGTATTATCTCCTGGTACTATCCCCTGTAAAATCTTACTGCACGAAAAGCACCACACTCTTCTGTATTTTGATGCATGAGAGGTTCCCTCCGCCTGCAGCTACTTGGAGAACTACTCATTCTTTAAGCCTCAGCTCTCCAATTAATGTCCCACAACGGAGTTAGGCCCTGCCACAATTTCACAGTGCTTACACTAAACGAGCCTCCTGTACAGCACTAATCATACTGCACTTTAAATCCTATAGTCTGATCTCCACAAGACTGTCAACAACTTGACAGTCTTGAAGGAAAATCTTAACAGCTTTCCATCCCTAGTTTCTAAAATGCTCTGATGAATAGTATTTATTTAATGTCTATTGAATAAAAACCAAGTCCTGCCCTGGCTGGTGTAGCTCAGTGGATTGAGCACGGGCTTGCGAACCAGACAATCACGGTTCGATTCCCAGTCAGGGCACATACCGGGGTTGCAGACCGGTTCCCTGCAGGCCACTTCCCAGCAGGGGACGCATGAAAGGCAACCATACATTGATACTTCTCTCCCTCTCTCCTTCCCTTCCCCTCTAAAGATAAATAAATAAAATAATATTAAAAAAAAAAACCAACTCCTTTTAGAAAGTTGTTTTCTAGATTATTAACATTCTAAAAATGGATTTGATATTTGATAAAGTAAATCTTTAATCCATTTATTTAGATCAACTCAATGCCCCAAGCTTTTAAAATTTTTCATCAAAATGGCAAATTAAAAGTGGTATGCTTAGCCCTGGTTGGTGTAGCTCAGTGGATTGAGTGCAGGCCTGCAAACCAAAGAATCACGGTTCAATTCCCAGTCAGGGCACATGCCTGGGTTGCAGGCCACGTCCCCAAAGGGGACACATGCAAGGTAACCACACACTGATGTTTCTCTCCCTCTCTTTCTCCCTCCCTTCCCTTCTCTCTAAAAGTAAATAAATAAAATCTTTAAAAAATAATAATAAAATAAAATAAAAATAAAATTATTATGCTTAAATGGACTTATTGGTGGATTATTGAGTATCTACTGCACTACATAGATAAAACAGAATCCTTGAGCTTTGGGATCTTTTTAAAGATTTATTTGTTTGTTTGTTTGTTTATTTATTTATTTTTAGAGAGAGAGGGGAAGGGAGGGAGAAAGAAGAGGAGAGAAACATCAATGTGTGATCGCCTCTCATGCACCTGCTACTGGGGACCTGGTCCACAACCCAGACATGTGCTGTCACCGGGAATCGAACCAGCAATGCTTTGGTTCGCAGGCCAGCATTTAATCCACTGAGCCACACCAGCCAGGGCTAACTATGGGATCTTATAAAGTATCTAGGGAGTCAAATATAATATATACAAAACTAAAATGGACAATACAAGGGCACAAGATATTGTGAAAATGTGAGTAGATATTCTATAGACAAAATCATGGATAGAAAAATCAGATGCAAATGAGATTATCTGCTCTATTATCCTGATGTTATAACTAAGAAAAAAGAAACCTAGGTGAGAAGTTAGAAAAACAGATAACCTTTAGATCACCTGCGGAACGTACCATGAAGGGAAGTCAAACATGAGATGGGCCTTACAGAATGGATTGTACTCAGTAAGTGTAAGAGAGAGAGAGCGTTCTGTGAAGAAATGACTGCGGAAGTTAGTGAGCGCAAAGGATTCATGAGTCAGTGCTGGACCTGATTCGGACAAATACAAATTAGGGAGTTGTGAGAAGGAAGGACGATAAATATATTGTATGACACCAGGTTTCAGAGAATTTGTAAAGCCAGGCAGAGGACTTTATATTTTATGTCAAAGAAAACAAGTAACCAGAAAACTTAAAAGATCATTTATAAAGTGCCCCAAATTCTAAGATAACAGTCTCATTTTTCGATGGAGGAAAATAAGCCACAGACAAATTGTGTGATTTCCTCAGTTAGAAATAGTATGGGATAACCACACCCATACAGCGCTGCTGCTTCTGGCCCTTTGATGAAACAACTTACTCTTCACCACTGGTAAATGCTGCTGAGCTTGGCTGTGTGCTGAAGTACTACCCAGAATCCATGCGACAGAAGGCTTATTCTCTTGTGAGGAGAAAGTCTCCCAGATATTCAAACACGAATTCTTAACAAAAAAAAGTCCTTTGGTTTTAAAACAACCAGTTTTTAAATTTACCATCAGTATTTTACCAAAAATATGAAACCAAAATTTTTGTATGAAACATATTTGACAATTAAAAAAACGTTTACAATTGAACTCTCCATCTTGATTGAGCATGAATTTTAATACTTTAGATATTTTACCATCTTTTATAATCATGCTTAAAATAAGTATTTCCAGAAAGACAAATTATAGAGAATATACCTATTCTTCAAACTTAAAGAGTTTGGTCCCACAAATCTGGAACTAATTGAATCAGTATATTAGGACGACAAATCAGAATTGCAGATTCAGTCAAATGCAATCATTGAAAATGTTTTTTAAAGACTGAGAACCATATAAGGGGAATAAATGGTAATGGAAAAAAATACAATTTTTTAAAAAAGCAATTTACTGGAATAAAATGACTGAGCACCAGGTGTGCTGTGCATTACCGCATTTATGACAGCACATCTGTGACTACTCCCCACAATAACTTACCCCAGTTTTATCACACAGGCGTAAGGTATGAAACGAGCCAATGGCAAATAACTCTCCATCTGGAGCCCAGGCAACCGAGGTAATAGGATGCTCATGGGGTTGTGAATTGTACAAAAGACGGCCATAACTATCCCATACCTACAAAAGCAAATTTTAAAAAATCTTTGCAAACAGTCACCACTGCATTATTACAAACAAGTTTGTCTTACAGTGAGGTATCAAGTTAAAGACTTCAAAAGCATCACTTTACAATATTAACAATGAAATGTCTTTATTATCACAAAAGGGGGGAAAAGGTGTATTTCTTGAAACCTAAATATCTCAAAAATATATATGATAACAATGTGGTAATTTTCAGATATTACTAAATCTCTGATTAATCATAAAACCTACCATTTTAAGTCCATTTAGATGTAATAAAGTTGAGATGTTGAATTTTGCTTAAATTCTTTTTGTCCAAAAAATGCTCTATCAACTTTCTCTAAAAGTATTTATTTAAATTAAATTTTCTCTTACTATGGTTACATTAAACTTTATTCCCCCCCCCCACAAATTATTTTGGTCTGAAGCTAATAATGTTTAACTAATAATCTTGATTTTTAAAAACTTAAATTGAGTTGATTTAAATTGAGTCACTAACACTAGAAGTTGTATTTATGTTGGTACTCCCTAAATCAAGTTCTATAGGTCAGTGAGGTAGGCCAATGAGAAAATCAGCACTTTAAAATACCAGTTAAAATTTTACAATAACAACTTGCTGAATTATCAGAGGTAAATGAGATGGCTAAAATGAGGACTAAAAGAATATTCTTAGATGCTAAATACTTTTCACCTAAATTTGACTCTTACAACCAGGTGATTAATTCAAACATACGTACCTTATATTTACAGTCTTCACCAGCAGATAAAATTAAATCATTGACTGAGTTCCAATCTACTTTTAAGATAATGCCATCATGAGCTTTCCACTATGAAAAAAAAAGACATTAATTATAACTTCAAGAGCACTGAAGTTATAATTTTTTAATGTAAGGGTTTTTTTAATAGGAAAAGAGATTTTGCCTCTTTCTAATGATTCTCTTGTGGTCTCCTTGGAGAGTCCCATCTTCCTTTCATAGCCATTATGCGTAACCTCACTTGCTCGTTTCATTTCTAAGCTAAACTAATGAAAGTACCTAGCACTATGACATCCCCTGTATAGCTGACATCCACCATATAGCTTACATCCTTATTATTTCCTCAGATGCCTGAACTCCAGATGGAAAATGACTTGCTGCTGAACGATTCCAAGTTTGATATTAGTGTGATAAGACTGGAATGAATGTTATGTACTCCAAAACTTCAGTTAAATCCAAAGCTTGCTCTCCTTTGTACAGCTGGTTCCATTACTGATACTGCCTTCATTCTTGTTAACTCATTCTTTTCTTTGTTTTATTGTTGTTAAAGTACAGTTGTCTCCATTTTCCTGCCACCACTCACCCCAGCCCCACCCATCCCGACCTGTCACCCTCAATCCTACGCCCCTCCTCCTTAGTACTCTCTTCATTCCCTTCTGCATATTCCCCTAAGCTTCATTCTCTTTACCCTCATATCTCTACAGGAGTCACTGAACCGTGAGAATCTGCTGCTGCATTTACCATAAAAGGATGTATTCCACAGACATTTATATATTCTACACACATATATATGGATTTATATATAAGTGGCCCAGAAATTGACAGTCCAGAAAATAAGCATGGATATTTTCTTGTCCTTAAATATAATTCACATACCCACTTAGCTACTAACACACATGTGATTAAAAACTATCTTTTACCATGTTTAGGCAGAATAATATAACTGAAAAAAAATTAATTTTCCTTGAAGCCTCTAAGGTACATATTAATGTCTGAGCCAATTAACTTCATATCAAATAGTGATCAATTTTAAAGGCTCTTTCTATACACCATTCCCAATCTATTATTCTTAATGTGTTTAGAATAAAATATTAAATTAGGCCCAAATAAGAATAATTCATAGCTTGTTTTATTCAAGGTATATAAAAATATACTCTCTCGAAAACATGTTTTGATAACACATGTTAAAAAACAATAATTCTCACAAATTCCAAATTAACCCAATGTCCTAAAATAAACTGCAAGGACAAAAATAACAATATATAGACAGAGATACATACACACACACACACATATATATATAGCTAGATGTACACAGAGAAAAACTTAGAAACAAAATAGGATTTAAAGTTCCCTTACACAGTTGACCCATGAGTTTGAACTGAACAGGTCCACTTACATGAGGATTTTTTCAATAAATACTATAAATGTATTTTCTCTTCCTATGATTTTAATATTTTCTCTAGCTTATTTTAAGAATATAGTATGTAGGCCCTAGATGGTGTAGCTCAGTGGATTGAGCACAGGCCTGTGAACCAAAGGATCGCAGTTTGATTCCCACCCAGGGCACGTGCCCGGGTTGCAGGCCAGTTCCCAGCAAGGGATGCATGCAAGACAACCATACATTGATATTTCTCTCCCTCTCTTCTTCCCTTCCCCTCTAAAGATAAATAAAAATCTTTTTAAAATCTATATTAAAAAAAGAATATAGTATATAGTACATATAACATATAAAATATGTGTTAATTGACTGTTTATGATATTGGTGAGACTTCTGGTCAACAGTAGGCTATTAGTAGTTAAGTTCTATGGCATCAAAGGTTATAATTGAATTGTCAATTATGCAAAAGTCAGTGCCCCTAACCCCTGGGTTGTTCAAGGATCAACTCTACTATGCTTTAGGATATCAATTTATATACTACATATATGCATTATTATATATATTGCTATTATATATAATGTACAGTTCTCACTTATTTCTCAATGTTGGTCATTTTATGAAATTCTTTTGAACAAGCTCCTTAACACCAGAGAATGTTCTGTTTCACTTTGAGTATCTCGCAGTTAGCACTCTGCCTGGTGTACAGTGCAAATGCACTGTGCAAATGCACATTTTCACTAACTGAATAAGTAAAAAATGTCTTCTCATTATAAAACCACATTTAGGGTCTCTTTAAGTCCCGAGAGCTCTTATGGGAAATGAGGTGTATACTTTTCAACTGTATTCTACAATCAACAATTAAGCATTCTTTTTTTGGACAAGCCAAATTTGACTATACATTTATGCTCAAGGAGCACTGTCGCGCTTCAGTTTTTTAAAAGGAATAGAAAATCTGCACCGTCACTAACCACACTTTAACTTTTCCTCTCTACTCCAGCTGGACTTTGGCACTAGATACTTTTCCTTCCCTCCACTACTTCCTGGCTCAAAGGCTCTACCAAACCACTAAATTATAATTTAATTTATCAGTAGTGACACAAGCATCTTCCAATCACATAATTATAAACTAAGATTCATCTTGCCTGTTTTTTGCTATATAATTTCACAGCAGATTTTCTGAGTATAAGTGGTAGGGAAGAACTTTGGCTAAAGGTAGTCAGAACTCAAAAGAGAATTATCTTTTGAAGCTTCTTCCTTTTGCCCAAACTCTTCCTCATTTATATAAGAGGAAGAACTTATATCTTTCATTTCTTGTTTGCCTCACAGTTCTTAGCAGACTGTTCTGCATGAAGGAAAAATGTATATGCATGCTGACCACATGATATATATATATATAGCATAATCTATAAGTAAATTACTAATCTGAAATCTCAAAGTCATTTCGATCTCACTCCCCCAAATCTGTATCTACTCAACTGTTAAATCTGATGCTTTTTCTTAAAACACCTCTATAACCTGCTGTAGCAGACCAATCTCCAGCACCAAATATCTTCACCAGGACCTAGTCATTCTACATGTTTCTGGCTTCCTTGCTCTAATTTATTAGAGGCTAACTAAAATGTAGAGATAAGCTAGTAATAATTTCAATAACAATCCCTCTATATTGAATGCTTACTGTACGTACTCAATACACTTACTGTATATACTATCCTATGCACTCTGTAATTTAACTCATTTAATCCTTACAATAATCCTACCAAGTATCACAACTAAGACATAAGATAGCTGAGGCTCAGAGACATAATTTATAATTTGCACTTGAACCCAGGCGACTAACTCCAAAGCCTATATTCTTATTCACCACACAATACTGTGTCATTATGAATAAAGAAAATGATTCTTCCTTTTAACACTGGTATCAAATATCAAAATTCTGGACATAGGCTTAAAGGTTTTCCATTAATTTGTCCTATGCTTACCTGTTTTAACTGCCACCATTGTTTTGCTTCTCTGTAATTGGTAAAATTACCTAATTTGTTCTAAATTGTTCTATACTGACTAGCCCTCCATTCCAAAAATACTGAAAAAATGCCAGAGTCTTAGAGAAATCCCAAGTGTATTGAATAGATGAGAAGAAGGAAGAAGATGACAGTGATGATAATAAAAAATAGTCTAAACAAGCTTTTAAAGTTTTATGGTTTTTGTCTTGTTTTGTCTCAAATGTATGCATTTGAGACTGGTTCTGCTAAATTGCCAATCATGCCAAATCCTGTGACAAGTTGGTAACTCAAAGCACATTTATGATTTACTGGTAAACTGTTAGTTGTAATGAGGAGGAAGTGAACCTTGTTGGGAACATAACCAAATATTCCCTATTCTATAAAAAAGGCTGATAAAACCACACACTGAAAATCCTTAGACTGTAAAAAGACCACCCAGAAGAAAGGGACTCCTAAGAAAATGACCTCTCACTTAACAGTCTGGCAAATCCTGGTAACAATTTACAAATGCCTGAGAAGTACCTGTAAAACTTTAGCATTGGGTTGAAGAGGTTTAATGATCAGCTGCTTGCCTGCTGTATAAAGAACCTTTTCTGAATCAGGGCCCCATGCCACTGAATACACTGGTGTTCCTGTAAAAAAGAAAGAAAAACCTGATAAACTTTATCATGCCTTTTCAAAAGAGAGATGGTTAAGAGGATCAAAAATGTAATTTGGGGCATCATTTCATTTCCTCCTAATTCAAAAGGCCTTTTAAATTTGGGTGGAGTCTCATACTGAAATACAGGCTAGGTTAACACTGACCGTTGAAAATCTGCTTTGATAACTGCCAATCTATAGCTTTAACTAATTTTGGTCTTGCTCAGAAAAGATGGAGTTTTAGGAATTTAAAATATTTTGTTACTGAAATACATAAAATAAATACATTATTTAAAGATATAAAGAGGTATCATTTCCCATCATTAATAGCTATCAGCTTAAACTGACTCAATGTATAAACTGACTTACACAAAAATACATATGGTATATACACCTTACAGATTAAGTCCCATTCCTGATGCTGCTATAGGAAACGGAACTGCCCCTCATCCGCTGCTTCAGAAGTAGCCTAATGCACAGAAAATGCCCAAACCCCCAAATGACCTCTCTCCCACCTATGAAATCACATATTAAATGTGGTTACTAATCACATATTAGATGTGAAATGGCATATTAAATATCAGATCAGAGAAAGTTTTGCTATCAATCAATCAAGTGTGGCTTTAGCCTGAAAGCTGGGCTAAGAAGGGCTCAAACATCCTATAACCAGGACAAAGTTGACTCCACTTCCAGGGGAAAAATAGAAGTTTGAGTTACCTATCATACCATAAGCTATCCATACATTAAATTTCATACTGCTTTCAATGTCCTAGAGTAGGAATTTAGGGATAATATTTCCTAACTCAATTACTTTAAATTACCTAATATCTTCTGGAAGGCTATACTTTTTGTGAGCCTAGGTTTGTTTTTTTTTTTAAATAAATACCTTATCTATTGAAAGCATTAAAAATCTATATCCTGGACTTCAGGCCAAGATGGAGGCCATAGGTAGACACACTGTGCCTCCTCACACAACCAAAACAAGGACAACAACAATTTAGAAACAAAATAACAACCAGAACTGACAGAAAATTGAACTGTATGGAAGTCAGAGAGCCAAGGAGTTGAAACAGACACATTCATCCAGACTGGAAGGCAGGGCGGAGTCGGACCACTTAGCGAAGAGGGGTCACGTCATAAAAAGCGGTGACACCAGGCATGCAAGGCACCCCGGGGGCATCTAGACAGCAGCGGGCAAACCCTGGGTGGGCAGGCAGTGGCTGCCAGACCCTGGGCATGGTGTGGCAACGGGCAGACCTAGTGAGGTGGGGATTGTGAAGTGAGGCACTGCACACAAGGCAGCTGGCTGACTGGGCCCTGGTCCCACATTCGCATGCAGATGAACCAGGCGAAACTGGGGACTGTGATAGACCATGCAACCTAGGGTCCCAGTGCCGGGAAATAAAGTCTCAAAACCCAGTTGAAAACACCTGTGGGGCTTGCCATGCAGGGAGAGACCCCAGCCTCACAAGAGAGTTCGTTGGAGAGAACCACAGGGTCCTAGAATGTACACAAACCCACCCACCCAGGAATCAGCACCAGAAAGGCCCAGTTTGCTTGGGGGAAGCAGCGGAAGAGACTGAGGTCCAACAGAGAGCAAAGCAAGCACCATTGTTCTCTCTCAGACCCTGCCCCCACATACAGTGTCACAACCCAGTGACTGGCTTGCCCCACCCTGGTGAACAACTAAGGCTCTGCCCTCATACACAGCAGGCATGACAAGACAAAAAAAAAAAAAAATGGCCCAAATGGAAGAACAGATCAAAGCTCCAGAGCAAATACAACTAAGTGACCAAGAGATAGCCAACCTATCAACTCACAGTTCAAGTCACTGGTGATAAGGATGCTTACAGAGTTAGTTGAATTTGGTCACAAATTAGACGAAAAAATGAAGGCTATGCTAAGTGAAACAAAAGAAAATGCATAGGGAACCAATAGTGATTGGAAGGAAACTGGGACTCAGATCAATCAAGTGGACCAGAAGGAAGAAAGAAACAACCAAACAGAAAAGAATGAAGAAACAAGAATTCAAAAGAATGAGGAGAGGCTTAGGAACCTCTAGAACATCTTTAAACATTCCAACATCTGAATTATAGGGGTATCAGAAGGGGAAGAGGAAGAATAGTAAGTGGAAAACATATTTGAAAAAACAATAAAGGAGAACTTCACCAATCTGGCAAAGGAAATAGACTTCCAGGAAGTCCAGGAAGCTCAGAGAGTCCCAAAAAAGTTGGACCCAAGGAGGAACACATCAAGGCACATCATAATTATATTACACAAGATAAAAATGAAGGAGAGAATCCTAGAAGCAGCAAGAGATAAGGAGACAGTTACCTACAAAGGAATTCCCATCAGACTGTCAGCTGATTTCTCAAAAGAGACCTTACAGGTAGGCAAGGGGGGGCTGGAAAGAAGTATTCCAAGTCATGAAATCCAAAGACCTACAACCAAGATTGCTCTATCCAGCAGAGCTTTCATTTAGAATGGAAGGACAAATAAAGTGCTTCCCAGATAAAGTCAAGTTAAAGGAGTTCATTATCACCAAGCCCTTATTATATGAAATGTTAAAGGGACTTGTTTAAGAAAAAGAAGATAGGAAACATGTATAGTAAAATGACAGCAAACTCACAATTATTAACAACCACACCTAAACAAAAATAAACTAAGCAAACAACTAGAACAGGAACAGAACCACAGAAATGGAGATCACTATGGAGATCACTATGGAGATCACATAGCAACAGGGGAATGGGAGGAGGAGAGGGGAGGAAAGGGTACAGAGAATAAGTAGTATAGATGGTAGGTAGAAAATAGACAGGGGGAGGGCAAGAATAGTATGGGAAATGTAGAAGCTAAAGAACTTAAGACACATGGACATGAACTAAAGGAGGGGAATGTGGGTGGGAGAGGGGGTGTGGGGTAGACGGGAATGAGGGGGGAATGGGACAACTGTAATAGCACAATCAATAAAATATATTTTATAAAAATCTATATCCCGCTGTCTGATTCAGTTACCTATTCATTAGAAAATTGAATCAGGTTATAAAATTAATCTATGAAATATGAAATATATATCAGGTAAAAGCTTGTGTTCACTCTATTCTTTTATGCCATTTTCTTCCCAACCAAAACACAAGTGTGAGCAAGTCTCGATGGTATATAAGACTTAGAAAGTCTAATTTACATCTAGTCCAAAAAAATCCTGAAGCATGACTTTTACAGTTTAGGAGAGACATACTGGGTCTAAATATCCTATTCAGTCAATGGCATCTTGTGCTGTTCTGTCATCAGAGGAACCTCCAGATGGCCAATGACATGGCCGACCTCAGAACACACTTCTCTTTTTTCTGTACTTAATAAGTATATTTTCTTGGAGTAGCCAGGAGCTGACCAGGGCTTAGAAAGTAAATCTCTTAATGAACAGAAATTAAGTGCTAATAAATTCCCCAGGAAATGTAAATGAAACTTTCACATATCTCAAATGTGGTTCTTGGATGAGGGAACAGGGGAGAAAAACTTATTTGATAAAGAAGTAGTATTATAGGTGCCTTCTTTATTTTCATTATTATAACTGTAATTGTTGTGCAAAATAGTAAATTAACAGATTTTAATTATAGATTATCAAATTTTCATGAATATGCTCAGTAAAATTACACTTTACTGAGTATATACTAAATGATAACAAACATCTATACCCAAGGAAATAATTCAGAAACTACAACTCCCATTGAGTTATACAGGATGTGACTCTAGCCCTTTAGTTGTGGTAAAAGGCACAGTTGGGGTATAGGATGAGGAGCTACGACGCTTTAGTCCTCTTTAGCGTTGAATCTGTGGCCCCATTAAGTCAGCTGTGTCACCATTTCCTTGCTGATAAAAGCTTACAGATCTTCAGAATACTTATTTTCCCTTTTGAGACATTAAGATTATTCATTTCCTGTTTATAAAACAATATTTTAGACAATAATAATGTTAAAGAAACAGATATAATAACTATGGCTTAAAACCAAATAAGCTTATGGAGAAAAAGTAACTCCTTGGTTATAACATGTGATTTTGAACCACATTCCTTCAATCAAAAAACAAATACCACGCTATTTATGATAAATAACCTTAAATAAAATCAATAGCTATGTTGCATTAATTTAGTCTTCCTAACCATCAATATTCAAAATGGATAAAACATCAAGAACTAAGAGAAGTCTTCATCATAGTCACCCTTTATATTTGTAATAAAATATTAAGTGTGAAACTACTATATATATGAATCTTTTCTTTTCCAAAAGGAGATGTACTACACATTGCTGTATAACTTCCAATTTGGGTGGTTCTAACACAGATCATTATTGAAAGTGGATTAATTAGCTTCAGAAAAAAAGTAATTATTTCTATTGTGATGAAATCTCCCATTAACATTTGAAATAAATCTATAATATTTTAAATGCTTTAAAAAATTATTAAAGCACTGAATTATTATTAGTGCTACTCTTCCCTTTGTACAGTCAGCAGGGAATAAATTTAGCTTTTAAGACCGAATTACTTTAAACCCAAATGCTTATAAAATTATGTAATAAAATGTTTTTCATTTCATAATTAACAAAAACAAAAAATTATAAGAAATTATTTGCCTTTTATATTGGGAATTTTTATTTATGTTCCATTTCAGTTAAGACACTAAAAAAGATCTTGTTTTTCTGACTTTGTACAATATACCCATGTGACCTTTTTGACATTTTTTAAGAAACCACATGCACCTGGGGTTGTGTTAAATGTCAGACCCTTATCTCTCTGTAAAACAAATTATCTAAATTCTTTCAACCTGTTGAAGGCATTTTAAACCACAGAAGAGGAGACAAAAATGTATTTCAATTGTTTTAAGGAAGTACCTGGTCAAACATAGCATGTTTTTCACATTCATACTAAAAGGTATCCCCTAAAAATGTTGTTTTTGAATGTTTTTAAGAATGCTTTTGAAACAGACACTTCACTATTTTAATGAAGCATTAGTTATCTTTGCCTTGAGTGCAATATAGGTTTACATTGAATGATATGAGGAAAGTGCTTGGAGCAGAGCCTGGCACTATATGAGCACGCTCTGTTAGTGATTACTACTAAAATTACTTTGCAATGCCACCAGCAACCATTTGTTTATTATGTTTATGGTAGCTAGTAGGTTCTCAGTTTTTTAGTTGTTACTAAATCATTAAAAATTTAAAAACCAAGAATTACTTCCCTTTATTCTATTTGTATGGGCAGTTACTAACAATTGGTAATCAAGTGCAATTTATAAAATTAAAAAGAACTTCTTAGACTTCCAGACAAAATGTTGGAGGCATAGGTAAGTACACTTTGCCTCCCTGCACAACTGAAAGAAGGAAAACAACAAATTTAAAAACAAAAAATAACCAGAACTGCAGGAAAATCAAACTGTATGGATGTCCAACAACCAAGGAGTTAAAGAAGAACATTCATCCAGACCAGTAGGAGGGGAAGAAACATTCACCCAGACCAGTAGGAGGGGAAGAAACATTCATCCAGACCACCAGATGGGTGCTGGGGCAAAGAGGATGCATGGCAAGGTAGCACCTGGAGGACCAGGCAGACAAGGCTATGGCTGGTGGTCCCACATTTGTATACAGATAAACTGGGGAAAATAAACTGTGGATGAGATAGACCGTGTAACCCAGGGTTCCAGACCAAAAAAAGAAAGCCTTAAAACCCCTGTCTGTAAAAACCTGTGGGCATTGCAGCAGCAAGAGAAACTCCCAGCTTCACAAGAGACTTCATTGGAGAGACCCACAGGGTCCTAGAATGTAAACAAACCCACCCACCCAGGAATCAGCACCAGAAGGGGCGAATTTCTTGTGGGTAGCAGAGAAAGTGACTGAAAGCCGGCCAAGAGCTGAGCAAGTAGCATTGTTACCTCTCTGAACTCTGCCCCACATACAGTGCCACAAAGCAGCCACTTGGGCTGCCTTGACTTGGCAAATACCTAAGGCTCCACCCCTTACTACATAATAGGAACAGCAAGACAAAGAAATAAGGCCCAAATTTAAAAAAAGATAAAAGCTCCTAAAACAGAACTAACCTATGAAGAGACAGCCAACCTATCAGATGCGGAGTTCAAAAAACTGGTAATCAGGATGCTCATAGAAATGGCTGAGGATGGTCACAAAGTACAGGGAAAAGTGAAGGTTATGCAAAGTGAAATAGAGAAAAATGTACAGGGAACCAACAGTGAAGGAAAGAAAACTGGGACTCAAATCAATGATTTTGAGCAAAAGGAAGAAATAAACATTCAACTGGAACAGAATAAGAAACAAGAATTCATAAAAATGAGGAGAAGCTTGGGAACCTCTAGGACAACGTCAAACATTCCAACATCTGAATCATAGGGGTGCCAGAAGAAGAAGAGGAAGAACAAAAAATGGAAAAATTATTTCAAAAAATAATGAAAGAGAACTTCCCTAACCTGGCAAAGGAAAAAGACTTCCAGAAAGTCCAGGAAGTCCAGGAAGCTCAGAAAGTCCCAAAGAAGTTAGACCCAAGGAAGCACACACCAAGGCACATCATAATTACATTACCCAAGATTAAAGATAAGAAGAGAATCTTAAAAGCAGCAAGAGCAAAGGAGACAGTTACCTAAAAAGGAGTTCCCATAAGACTATCAGCTGATTTCTCAAAAGAAACCTTGCAAGCAAGAAGGGGTTGGAAAGCAGTATTGAAAGTCATGAAAGGCAAGGACTTACACCCAAGAATACTCTATCCAGCAAAGCTATCATTTAGAATGGAAGGGCAGATGAAGTGCTTTCCAGATAAGGTCAAGTTAAAGGAGTTCATCATCACCAAGCCCTTATTATATGAAATGTTAAAGGGACTTATCTAAGAAAAAGAAGATCAAAACTATGAACAGTAAAATGACAACCAATTCACCACTATTAACAACTGAACCTAAAAACAAACAAACTAAGCAAACAACTAGACCAGTGGAACAGGAACAGAATCACGGAAATGGAGATCACAAGGAGGGTTGTCAGTGGGGAGGAGGGGAGAATGAGAGAAAAGGTATAGGGAATAAGAAGCATAATAGGTTGGTACTAAATAGACAGGGGGGAAGTTAAGAAAAGCATGGAAAATGGAGAAGCCAAAGAACTTGTATGTAGGACCCCTGGACATGAACTGAGGAGTGGGAGGAATGCTGGGGGTGGAGTGCAGGGTAGAGGGGAATAAAGGGGGGAAATGACACAACTGTAATAGCATTATCAGTAAAATATACTTTTTAAAAAAGGAACTTTTTGGTTATATAAGTCACTGGGTCAATATCGAGAAAAAGTTTAAATGGAGGCTTCGTTTCTTTAGTTTCCATCAGCCACCTCTTCCTTAGGGACCTCAGTTTCCCCCTTAGCTTCTTCACCTTTTACCTTTCTGTAACTGACTCTCACATTAATACTTCAGTCTTTACCTCTGAGCTCTAACAATATTTCTACTTGCCCCAAAGACATGTCAGAACTCAAACTCTCTTCCCTCTGAATTCTTACCTCTTATAGGGTATCCATTCCTCTCAGCCATGAAAAACTACTCATTTTTTTTTCAGCTACTATCACCACTGCCTTGGTGTTCAAACCTAAATCCACACTAGCATGGAACATTTCAGTAACCTCCTCAGTAGCCACCCTTATTTAATCTCTATGCCTCTAATTTATCCTGCATATTATCACTAAGGTAGTATTCCTAAAAGACATCCTTATCTCTTACTCTCCTGCTCAATTTTCTTCAAAGTTTTAGAATAAAAGGCTTATGAAATAAACTCCAAACCCCTCCATGAAGCATCTGAGACCATCAATGTCTTCGTCGCTCTAGCAGTCCCTCACATGGCCTACACCTTGGCCCAAAGGGTATGGTCTCACTCACACTCACCTGACTTCCATGTCTTATGTTGGTCCCCTCTATGCCTCTAATCATCTAACTTCCTCCACAGAAACAACACATGTCTTTACCTAATTTCTTCACCTAATTTCTTCATCCTTCAAAGCCCACCCAAAAGATGCTGCAACTTTTTCCAGGAAGCTCTTCTGATACTTTCTCCCCCAGAAGTATTCATCTCTGCCTTCCTTGTCTTCCCACAGCACCTTATAGCCATGAGCACATTCTGCCTTGTACTCTAGTTCTTTGTATCTCCAGTTAACTTCTTTTACTAAATTCATTATGGACAGGTTCCATGTTTTGTCATTGCATTCTTCCATTTGAATATAGCATGAAAAAGGTTTGCAATACTCTATTCCAATTTTAACCTATAATTAAAATACTATATAATGTAACACATGATAGGGCTTAATTATAATCACCCCCAGCCTACACATTATTTTTCTCTAATAAGAAAAAACCACTCCTCAAAGGTATCAGTAAGAATCATTTTTTAAACTAACTCAAATTTCCCCCCCAAACTTGGGGGTTAATCCTCCTTCTATATCAGAGGAGAAGGTAATGACTGTGACTTTTTCTGTTTGTATATCTGGTTCTAATCATCAAGAAATTAATTTAGGAAATAATTTCTGTTCATCAAGAAATGAGTATAATTAACACAAACATGTAGTAAAAACCACAAGAATGCTTTCAACATTGTTTACTAAACTCCAAGTATTACAATAATTCAGGCTTATTTTATTTCATTTTTATGCCAAAATTTAGTTTTCCTCAAAGGAGGCAGATGTCCCCCACTCCCACCTAACACGACTTTAGTTGAGCCTTTAGTATCCAGCTTGCGGTAATTCAGATTTATAAAAACCCTCAAACCCTGTGGTTTCTAATAAATCAAACAAACTTCATGAATAACAAGGAATTCTTCCTTTGAGGTTAATGTCCCTATAACTTAACTTCTCTAATAATTTTTCTCAAAGATAAAACAGGGAAAGTCTGTGCCTTGTTAGAGAAGCGTGGGTTGCATCAATGATTAAAACTCAAAAATCAGACCCACAGTTCAATAGTAAATTTGTAATCCTTAACCTAGAAAAAGATCATCAGATTGCCCCACTGAAATGCCAGGAGGTTAACTAAAATAAGAAAATCTAATTTAATTTTGCACATTAATGTTATAATTAACCTAAATCTTGAGGTTGAAAAGAATAAACAGGATTCAAGTAGGATAAAAATGATTGGTCCTTTCACAGCCATTTGATGTTAAGGAATTTATAGCTATTTGGAATGTTGATGGAAAGTATCATTATATGACATGAATATATAATAAAATTACCTATATTATATGATATAATCTGTATTTTGGCTTTTAAGAGAATCCTATTTACCCATTGGAGGAAGTTTGGAGGAAGGAAAAAAAGAGCACCACTCATCCCTCTCCAAAATAAACACCATAGACAAACACTAACTCAAAATGAATCACAGACCTAAATGCAAGCACTAAAACTATAGAACTCTTAGAAGAAAACAGGTGTAAGTCTTTATGACTCTATATTAGGCAACAGTTTCTTAGATATGATACCAAAAGCAGAAGTAATTAAAGAAAAAAATGGATAAACTGAACTTCATCAAAACTTTTCTGTTCTAAAAAACTATCAAGACAGTTTTAAAAAAAATCACAGAATGAATAAAATATACACCAAATAAGTCTACTAACCACAATATATAAAGAATTCTTACAACTCAGCAATAAAAATTGTGCAAAAGTTTTCAAAAGACATTTCTCCAGAGAAAAATAAACAAATGGCCAATAAGCACAGAAAAATATCCTCAATATCATTAGCCACCAGGGAAATTCAAACCAAAACTATAGTGAGATACCACTTTACACTCACTAGGATGATTATAATAAAAAACACAACCAATAACATGTTGATAATGTAAGAAAATTGAAACAGAAATTGAAACCTTCATATATTTCTAGCGGGAATATAAAATAGTACATTTAATTTGGAAAATAACTTAAAAATTTGTATTTGCTGATATAGAACTATATAGAACTATCTCCAAGATAGTTCATGACTCAAGTAAAAATAAGCAAAGAGCATATTGTAGTGGACACAGTATGCAACCACTTGTTTATAAAAGAAGAAAAGGAATATATAAAAGCAGATTTGCTACACAAGAAAAAGTTATACCAGTTGCTTCTAGTAATGTTTGTTGGGTGGCTGGACAACAGGGGTAATATGAGAGATCAAAATAATATTTAAAAGGCAATTTTATTCTGTCTTGTATATTTTAAATTCTGAAGCATGTGACTGTATTATCTATTAAAAATTAATCCTATAAATAAAATAAAAACATTTAAGTGCTCCCTGCAAGGTACATACTACCAATGAAAATTAATGATCACTAATTAAAAGCAGATCACTAATTTCAAACTTACTTTCAGATTTATGTTTTATTCTCCCATGTAAGACAATGAGTGAAGTGAGCATAAGAAAAATGAGAATTTTAAAATCCAATTAAAAATGGAGCGGCCACTACTGAACTCCAGCTTACTGTACTCATTCCAAAAAGCATTCCAATGTTGTCAAATCCTCCAATTTTTCAAGACACTAGAAATCCAAATTTGTAGGTGAAATGTTTTGATTTGTAACATTGAGTCTGTACCATGCTAGTGGACCAGATTCAGCCCCAAAGCCACTTGTTTGTGACCTCTAATTTATAACGTCTTTAATTTATTAATGAACATATTATGCTTCTAACAGCCTTGCCAACTTGGGGCCTCTGAATGCACTTTCTCAGTAAGAGTGAAGTAAGTAGCAGCTTGGCCACTTATTAGCAGACCCATTACACAGATAAACTTCACCAGTGTCACCTACTCTCTATGACTAACAGTGTTTATATTAAACAACTGATTCTAAGTTTCAACTCCAGACTTGGGAAAGTCCAAATGCAGTGGACCCAAAGGTAGTAAAAGGAAAGAGATGTCTGGGAAGAATTCACGGCAGGAGCCTTAGGGGTGCACTGATGAAGGATCTTAGGCAAGATCCTTCAGATATACTGGGTAGTGATATAAGCTTTCAGAATTTCTCTGAAAATCTGTGTCTTCTGTAGACAACAAATTTAGCAAAAGAGAAAAGAAAGGAAAAAAGGATATGTTTCAGCAGCAGCAGCTAAAAAGAAATGCAGCCCCAGCTCCAAGAGGGCGGTGATCTTTGAAAGAATTCTGTCAGCGGCTCATATGTCAGACATCATAAAGTGAGAATGCCAAATAATTAGCCCTAACAGAAAGTATAAAGCCAAAAGTAAATCGCCAAACCCACTAGAAGACTAAAATAAAGTTTATTTTCTAAAGGTACATTTTATTACTAAAGTAACAATAAACTGACTTTTTTTTAACTAAAATTCACCCATGAATGTGTCTATAAACTCTAAATTTTCTACTCGTGGATAAACATTCTACTTGGAGATTATCTGTAGGGAAGATTTAACCTCAGGAGTAAGTCCTAACTAGTACTATGGTTCCTTTCCTAACATTTGGTTAATGGGTAACTAAAAGAAACAACTATTTTAATGTTATCCTGTGAGTAAACAACTTAAAAAATGAAATGTATAAATTTTTATTGGTCAGCTGTTGGAAATGCTTCACAGTATGATTTTATCATATAATCTGAAGAATAGTCTGCAAGCAGCTTTTTGGCAACCTGTTTCTGAAGATCAGCTGATAAATTCTCAGGTCAACATTAAATCTGTGTTATTGTTCCTAGGTAAATGTTACTAGGAAAATAAATCTGCTATACAGAACAAAAATCTTATACAACCTAAATCCCAACAGGAATGCCCATTTTATAGACTGACTCTACGGACACTTCTTCCCAATTAACATGGAAAACCGAGACGTTGCTGAAGTAGCTGCAGCTTACCAAGTTTTGGGTCATCAGGATGTCTGCCCCCCTCCATTGTATAGCAATCCAATATATAACATAATTTAGAAATGGTGCCAATATTATGAAGTTATTAGGACTTTTTAAGTCAGGAGAAACCCAATATTTTCTATTACTATTATTCACTTAAGCAGATACTAAATCCTATTATAAATGGGATATGTTCCTAATACTTCAGAATTATTTTTAAAAGAACCACTAGCCTTTAACCATGTTTGTATGGATTCACTAACAAAGAAAAAGCCCTTGAGTATTTTGGATATTTCTTGGCTTGAATAACATAGGTACCATAGTCGATCAGGCAACATGGAAAATAAGAGGAAGAAGTATAAATGAGATTTCAGCTTTTGAAACTGACCAAAATCAGTCTTAGAAACGGTATTAGACTATTTTTAAAGGAAAATGCTAAGACATTTTATTTTATTATAATACATACCTTGCTGAGCTAAAGTTGATCTTAGCATTCCAGTCTTTGACCAGATTTTTATTTGTCCATCTTCTCCCACTGTAAAAAGAAAATGATAATATTTTTAGCTACAAGAAATAAATTTAAATTTAAACATTAAATTTACATGTAAAAAATCAGCAGTATCTATGTTCATGCATATTTAAAATTTGGACAAAATTCATTCTAATTAAATAATAGTGCTTTATCACTGTAAGATTTAATTGAAATTTTATCAAATTATCCTTCCATGACAAAACTTGTTATTTTTTAATATTGGAAGACTTATGAATACGAAATTGAACTAATGCTTTCATTTTCACTGGAATCTCCATCCTAGAATTCTAAGAAAAGTACTTTCAGTGTAATAAGATGAGTTACGGCCGAATTCCAATGACCTGGGGACTGAACAGATGAAGCCGTAGACTACTTTTTTGAACAGTTTGCCTGAAGGGTTAAAAAGAAAGAGGAAGTTGTAGCTAGAGAGAGTTATTGGTTAACAGAGGATTTTTACTTCTTCTCAATTTTCAAAATGGACAACATCTAAACACTCTCATGCACTGAAAAAAGGAGAAGTTGAAGAAACAAGTAAGAGAAGGTAACAACTGACTGAGAAAAGTCTGACAGAAGGCCCGGGGAATGGTGTGATTTTAAAACATATCCACAAAGGTGTTGTTACTCCTTTGCAGAGGTGGAGTTTAATTTCTCTTTCCTTCAGTGTGGGCTATACTTAGTGACTTGCTCCTAGTAGAATGGTAGAAATGATGGAGTACAACTTCTGAGGGTGGGTCATAAAATACATTGCAGCTTCTATCTTGTTCTCTCATGGATCAGTCATGTGGGGAGAAGCCAGCTATCTTGTTGTTAGAACACGCAAGCAGCTCCATGGAGAGGCCCGTGTGATGAGGAGCTAAGGCCTCCGCCAACAGAGGAACTATGAACTCTGGCCAACAGCCATGTGAGTAAGCTATCTTGGAAACAGATCCTTCAGTCCCAGTCAAGTTTTCTTTGACTGCAGCCCTGTCTAACTTCTTAAGAGTCTGGGACAGTACCACCTAGTTAAACTGTTCCCTGTCTCACAGAAACTGTAAGATAATACCTGTATATTATCCTAAGTCACTAACTTTGGAGGTAATTTGTTATAAAACAATAGATAACTAACACAATAGGTGAAGAAGAGAATCCTTGCAGTAGGGCAGGAGATAGGAAAGAGATAGAAGAGGGTAAAGGTCAGTTAAATGAGAGTATTTTGAATTTAATATTTTAAAGAATTACAATTTTTATTTACATTCTACTTGAGCATTTCAAAAGTATTTTTGACAGAATATTCTCCTCAAGTCATGTAGGAAAATTACTAATAAGACTTCCAGCCAACATGGAGTTGTAGGTAGATATGCTTTGCCTCCTCACACAACCAACAAAAGGACAACAACATATTTAAAAACAAAAAATACCAGACCCGCCAGAAAATCAACCTGTATTGAGTCTGACAACCAAGGAGTTAAAGAAGAAACATTCATTGAGACTGGTGAAAGGGAAGGAGAGGATGCAGGGCCAGGTGGTGGCTGGAGGACCAGCCGGGCAAGGTAGCAGCTAGTGGACAAGGCAGTCCCACATTTGCACCAATAAACTGGGAGGAACATCTGGGGAGCAAGACAGACCATGCAACCCAGGGTTCCAGTGTAGAAAATAAAGCCTCAAAACCTCTGATTGAAAAAAACCTGTGGGCAATGCAGTGGCGAGAGAAACTCCCAACCTCACAAGAGAGTCTGTTGGAGAGAACCACATGGTCCTAAAAGGTCCACAAACCCACCCACCCTGGAATCAGCACCACAATGGGACATTCTGCTTGTGGGTAGCAGGGAAAGTGACTGAAAGCTGGCCAGAGCCCAGCAAGCAGCACTATTCACTCTGGGGCCCCTCCCTCATATATAGTACAACAATGCAGGGCTTTGCAGAGACAAAAAAAGTATGGCCCAAATGAAAGAACAGATCAAAGCTCCAAAAATAGAACTAAGTGATGAAGACACTGACAACTTATCAGATGCAGAATTCAAAACACTGGTAATCAGGATGCTCACAGAAATGGTTGAGTAACGTCACAAAATAGAGGAAGAAGTGAAGGCTATAAAAAGTGAAATAAAGAAAAAATACAGGAAATCAACAGTAAAAGGAAGGAAACTGGGACTCAAATCAACAATTTGGAGCAGAAGGAAGAAATAAACATTCATCCACAACAGAATGAAGAAACAAGAATTCAAAAAAATAAGGGGACCTCAAGGACAACTTTATTTGCAGGCCCGAGGCTCAATCCACTGAGCTACATCAGCCAGGGCTTCAAGGACAACTTTAAACATTCCAACATCCAAATCTTAGGGGTGCCAGAAGGAAAAGAGGAAAAGCAAGAAATTGAAAACTTATTTGAAAAAATAATGAAGGAAAACTTCCCCCATCTGGTGAAGGAAATAGACATGCAAGTCCAGAAAACTCAGAGAATCTCAAGGAAGTTGGACCCAAGGAAGCACACACTAAGGCACATCATAATTACAACCCAAAGTTAAACATAAGGAGAGATGTCCTGGCTGGTGTGGCTCAGTGGACTGGGTGCCAACCTGTGAACCAAGGGGTTGCTGGTTCGATTCCCTGTTGGGGCATGTGCCTAGGTTGCAAGCCTGGTTGGTCCCCAGTGGAGGGCATGCAGGAGGCAGCCACATATTGGTGTTTTTCTCCCTCTCTTTCTCCTCCCCTTTTCCTCTCTCTAAAAATAAACAAATAAAATTTTTGAAAAAAAAAGATAAAGAGAGAATCTTAAAACCAGCAAGAGAAAAGGAAACAGTTACCTACAAAAAAGTGCCCATAAGACTATCAGCTGATTTCTCAAAAGAAACCTTGCAAGCAGAGACTTCCGGCCAACATGGAGTTGTAGGTAGACACATTGTGCCTCCTTACACAACCAAAATTAAAAACAAGAAAAATTTAGAAACAAAAAAGCACCCAGAACTGACAGAAAATTAAACTGTATGGAAGCCGGACAACCATCCATCCAGACTGGTGAGAGGGGTGGAGTCGGCGGCAAACGGGGAGGGGTTGTGGCAGGAAAAAGCGGTGGCTAGCAGACCTGGGCGCAGGGTGGCAATGAGCAGACCTAGTGAGGTGAGCAAAGCCACTGGCTGACCACCATCACACATCTGCATGCAGAGAAACCCGGCAAAACTGGGGAGCGAGACAGACCACGCAACCCAGGGTCCCAGTGCCAGGAAATAAAGCCTCAAAACACTAATTGAAAACACTTGTGGGGATTGACACACAGGAGAGACTCCCAACCTCACAGGAGAGTTCGTTGGAGAGACCCACAGGGTCCTAGAATGTACACAAACCCACCCACCCGGTAATCAGCACCAGAAAGGCCCAGTTTGCTTGGGGGAAGCAGCAGAAGGGTCTGAGGTCCAAAGAGAGCAGAGCAAGCACCAATGTTCCCTCTTGAACCCCTACCCCCACATACAATGTCATAACCCAGCCACTGGGTTGCCCCACCCTGGTGAACACCTAAGGCTCTGCCCCTTATACCTAACAAGCGTGACCAGACCCCCCCAAAATGGCTCAGATGGAAGAACAAATCAAAGTCCCAGAGTAAATACAACTAAGTGACCAAGAGATCACCAACCTATCAGATGCACAGTTCAAAACACTGGTGATCAGGATGCTCACAGAATTGGTTGATTTTGGTCGCAAATCAGATGAACAAATGAAGGACATGCTAAATGAAATGAAAGAAAATGCACAAGGAACCAATAGTGATTGGAAGGAAACTGGGACTCAGATCAATCAAGTGGACCAGAAGGAAGAAAGAAACAACCAAACAGAAAAGAATGAAGAAACAAGAATTCAAAAAAATAAGGAAAGGCTTAGGAACCTCTAGAACATCTTTAAACATTCCAATGTCCGAATTATAGGGGTATCAGAAGGGGAAGAGGAAGAGCAATAGTGGAAAACTTATTTGAACAAATAATAAAAGAGAACTTCCCCAATCTGGCAAAGGAAATAGACTTCCAGGAGGTCCAGGAAGCTCAGAGAGTCCCAAAGAAGTTGGACCCAAGGAGGAACACACCAAGGCACATCATAATTACATTACACAAGATTAAAATGAAGGAGAGAATTCTAGAAGCAGCAAGAGATAAGGAGACAGTTACCTACGAAGGAGTTCCCATCAGATTGTCAGCTGATTTCTCAAAAGAGACCTTACAGGCAAGAAGAGGGGCCTGGAAAGAAGTATTCCAAGTCATGAAAGGCAAGGACCTACAACCAAGATTGCTCTATCCAACAAAGCTTTCATTTAGAATGGAAGGACAAATAAAGTGCTTCTCAGACAAGGTCAAGTTCAAGGAGTTCTTCATCACTAAGCCCTTATTTTATGAAATGTTAAAGGGACTTATCTAAGAAAAAGAAGATTAAAAATATAAACACAACCAATAACAGGTGTTGATAATGTAGAGAAATTGCTGTAAAAAAACAGCAAACTCACAGTTATTAATAACCACACCTAAAACAAAAGAAAACTAAGCAAACAACTAGAACAGGAACAGAACCACAGAAATGGAGATCATGTGGAGGGTTAGCAACAAGGGAGTGGGAGGAGGAGAGAGGGGGAAAAGGTACAGAGAATAAGTAGCATAGATGGTAGGTAGAAAATAGGGGAAGGGCAAGAATAACATGGGAGATGTAGAAGCTAAAGAACTTATGACACATGGACAAGAACTAAAGGACAAAAATGTGGGTGGGAGGGGGTGTGCAGGGTGGAAGGAAATGAAGGGGGGGAAATGGGACAACTGTAATGGCATAATCAACAAAATATATTTAAAAAAGAAAAGAAAAGAAACCTTGCAGGCAAGAAGGGGTTGGAAAACAGTATTCAAAGTCATGAACGGCAAGGACTTACATCCAAGAATATTCTATCCAGCAATGCTACCATTTAGAATATAAGGGCAGATAAAGTGCTTCCCAGATAAGGTCAACTTAAAGGAATTCGTCATCAGTAATCCTTATTATATGCAATGTTAAAGGCATTTATCTAAGAAAAAGAAGACCATCAAAAACATGAACAGTAAAATGACAACAATCTCCACAACTATCAACTGAAGCTAAAAAAACAAAACAAAACAAAAACAAAGTAAGCAACTTGAACAAGAACAGAATTCTCCAAATCACAGAAATGGAGATCACATGGAGGGTTATAGGTGGGGAAGAGGAGAAGGGAGAATGAGGGAAAAGGTGCGGGGAATAAGAAGCACAAATGGTTGGTACAAAATAGACAGGGGGAGGTTAAGAACAGTATAGGAAATGGAGAAGCCAAAGAACTTAAATGTACGAACTGTGGACATGAACTAAGGTGGGGGAATGCTGGTGGCAGGAGGGTTGCAGAGCAAAGGGAAATAAAGGAGAGGAAAATATGGGACAACTGTAATGGCATAATCAATAAAATATTAAATAAAAGAAAGCTAGTAATAAATGACATTCTGAATTACAACATTATATAGCAGCGTAGATCATTACTGTGCCAATTATTTACTATTAGTGAAAGACTGTTTTGAAGAAAATATTTTGTTCCTTTGAAACTTTTCTTTTAAAAAAATTCATTTAGCCTGTCATTTTTGCAGACAACTTACCTGTAACCAATGCTGTTCCTTCATAATTCCATCTTCCTGCAAGTACTGCTCCACAGTGAGCTTCTACACTTTTTTCCACTCTTCCTAACTTAGAAATCAGATGAAATTTACCTGAAAGAAATTATACTTGAGAAATCTATTTTACTAAATGAATTTTTTCAATCAACAAACACCTGTTGTCTCCAACTACTGGACTAGTTAGCATAGTGCTAGGCACTAAAGACAAAGGGCAAAAAAATATAATTATTTTTACTCTCAAGGAACACACACAATCTAATGAAAAATAGACACAAAAACAAAATTATAAAACCTTGAAACAAGTGGTGTAAGAGAAAATATATAAATGATGCTATCATAATTCAAAGGGACAATTAAACTGTGCTGAATATGGCCAAAAGGAACCCAAAGAAATGTCAAGAAAGCCTTCTATTTAAGCATTTTTGCAGGCTTGCATTTTTTTCTTACAGGCAATTGAAAAGCAGGAAAAGGTATAGAGGAGAGAAAGATAGTGAAATGGTTTTAAAAGATAAACTGAGGCATATTTTAAAATTTTAAGAGTTTCTATAAGGAAAAATTGATTCCAATCCCAGCACCAAACCAGAAGTGATCAGGAGTGCTCCCCTAACAGAGGCTCAGAGAGAGGCTTTCATAGAGGAAAGGCAGAAGCAAAGTAAGGAAATTATGGACTGTAGCTGAAAGCCCAGTCGGCTGTTTATGTTTGGTTGTCCTTAGGTTTCAATCACGTAAACTTGAGACATTTATGGGCTAGACTTTGGTTTGCACATGTGGGCCAATAGCATTAGAGTCACATCAGTCTAATGGCCTCCTTGTTTAGTTAATTTAACAATTAATAATCCCAAATTTTAAAATATTTACCTTACATAATGTTACATTGGGGCAGGCACCAGGTAGACTAGAAAAGCAGGCTATCTGGTTCCCAACCCAAAAAGTTCACAGAGAGTGAGCCAAAAGTGAGTTCATAGTCATTTGTATAAAAATAATATAATAATTAATAACTAATAATACAAGAATAAACTCTGTTTCATGTGCCCACAACTGTATACCTGCTTTTGCCTAACCCCATGTTCAGGGAAGAACATCTTTAAAGTACATAAACAAAGGGTGTAAGAGATGTCAAGGGGATAAATCAACTGTGCAAAGAGTATTACAGGAATCTGAGAAAAGATCAGTATGGTTTTGAATGATCATGAAGTCTTATAACACATAGATTGTGTTATTAGGTAAATTAATTAAGTACAGTGAAATTAGAAATGTTACCCAAATCAATACATACAAGGTCTGTCCAGAACAAGTCCAGCCATTGTTAATATAACAAGAACGGTTCACACAACATCGATGTAACCTAGCAGCCAAGGAGGGTGGACTGGAATGTGCACATGTGAACAATGATGACTACACTGTACTAGTCAGTGGGGGCAGTAGATGCCATTGAGTGAGCACATGTACTGTGTGACCAACACATTCAAAATGAGTAGAGCAACGAATCTGCATCAAGTTTTACATTAAGCTTGAACATTCCTCTGCAGAAACTATTTGGATGATTCAGAAGGCCACAGCTATGGGCAACTGGTGATTGGCAGCTTCATCACAACAATGTGCCCACTAATGCATCACATCTTGTGCAGTTTTTTGGCAAAATATCAAATCACCCAGGTGTCTCAGACCCCCTACAGGCCAGATTTGGCACCCTGCGACTTCTGGCTTTTCCCAAAGTTAAAATCACCTTTAAAAGAGAAGAGATTTCAGATCAACAAGATTCAGAAAAATATGATGGGCAGCTGATGGCGACTGGGAGAACTATGTGAGGTCCTGAGGTGCCTACTTTGAAGGAGACTGAGGCATCATTGTCCTGTGTACAATGTTTCTCGTATCTTGTATCTTCTTCAGTAAATGTCTCTATTTTTTATATTACATGACTGGATACCTTCTGAACAAACCTCGTATATAAATTTGTGTATACATGTATAATTTGGGGAGAGCAGTAAAAGAATAACATGGCTGCCTAACCAAATTTTGCCTCAGAGGATTTATTTTGTTTCAATTCACTTTTAACTTAAGGTTTTCAAGATCTGGCTTAATATTCACTATTCATTAAAAATATATTTAAGTCAGATGCTTAAGATAGCTTTAAAACATATCTCTGGAGAACTCTAATACTGATGGTTTGAAAACATTTAACACCTAGCACCCTGTGGTTCTTTCACTGCCCACCTGCATCCATTCCCACCAACAAAGTCTTTCCCTCCTTTTCACACAGTGTACATTATTTGTAGCTCTGTTGCATCATTTTTTATTGGGCTGTGATTTGTTTCAGGGCATGGGGCCATGTCTTAGTCATATTTTTTATTTGCAATATGCTTTTACATAACCAGCATTTGTTAAATTTAACCAACTCAGCAACCATATCCAGTAACTAAAAGTAAATAAATTTTTTAAATGGACTGCTTTGACATTGTTTTCTCATTCATTTTCTAGCACTTCAATGATAATCTACCCTTTTCCTTCATCCAGCCACCCACTAGCACCATCGACTCTCTACACTTTCCTTTTAATTTTATAATTACCTCTGGGCCATTTTTCAACGCAATAATTACTTTGAATTAAACTGTGGCACTATTCTCTTTATGATACTAACTTAAAATTACAGACAACATACAAGAGAGCGAATCTCAAGAGAAGAAACTAAAGATGACGTACAGTAAGTGGAAAGCTAATCCTGTGACCATTATTTACTTAATCAGGTCGGTTTCACTAAATGTTAGCACGTTGCCTAGCACAGAATATCCACATATTACACAATTACTGAATATCATGAATAAATCCATCACCAAAGAAATTATCCAAACTCTTAAACTAGAAATGAAGGGTCCAGAAATTGCCTCTTTATCTATTCCATATTTCAAAAATGTATGTGTTTTGGTCAATGATATGTCATTATAAAATACCAAATACTGACTTTCTAACAAGTGCTAAAATTCTTCTTGCTTCCTATGACCTCACAGAAGATATACCATATTTTGCCATGTATAATGTGCTCCCATGTATAATGTGCCCCCATGTTTTTATGTGCATTATACATGGATTATTATACTCATTATTATACCCATGGTATGTAATCCTTATACCATGTATAATAATGTGCATGCTTATTTTTCCCTCAAAAACTTGGGCAAAAAAGCATTATACATGGCAAATACAGTATATTGGGATAATGAGGGTCAGCTCTTTGCATAGATTTGGCACTTAATAAATCTTTGGTCTTTGTATATTGGCTGATTATTATAAATTGCTTGAATAGCACACCCCAGAGTAAAGCATAAATATAAGTTACATATACCAAATATTTAAAACCAATAATTACTCATTTTTAACTCTTTTGGTTCTTCTTCTCCCCAGAGTTTTTATAACTTTTTAAAAGTACAAGCCTAAAACTAGAGATGAACTAATTTATTTCCAATTATTTGCTAGGGGTGGGATTGGGAAGATAATATAACCAACATGATTCATTTATTGATTTATTAAACAATGAACAATTTGGATAAAAACATGGGTATTTGAATTCCAGGGTTATAAAATTAATCTCTTGTTATTACAGATAAACTAGAAAGAGGAAAAAGTTATAAAAAGAAAGAACAGAGGGAGTAGATTAAAGTTATATGAAACACATTTTTTAAAATTAGAAATGCCTTAAGAAATGTCCATGGAAACATAAGAAGGCTAGGAATAGGGTGTTAGGAAAAAAGGGCACATGAGCACTTTTGCAGAATGCTTAATAGCAGAAATGTTTTGGCAGATGGTTGCAAAAAGCCACAGAGATCAGTAACTGCTAACTTCTGATAAAAAAGAAATAAATACACAAATTCTTTTTAAAATGGGGTTTTAAAGTGGACATATGAAGTAGTAAGAATATAGAGGTTATTGTAAGATATCTAATATAATGTAGGAAAATATCAACTTTCACTAAATATAATTTAAGGAGTGTTTACTGGCTTTACAAGATTTTATACCAGAATTCCTTAACATAGCAGCTCCCCTAATGCATTTTAAATAATTCAATTCTTTTTAAAATGTAAAATTTTTAACACATTGTTAAAGAATGTCTCCTCTATAAAGTGGAATACAATTGCATGAAATGTTCAACAGAGCAATAATATTGAAGAGAGAATTACTGGTCAGACAAAATACTTGGCAAAGGGCTGCTTTATGTTCAGGACCTGCCCCAAACCCAAGGATGTTTTCTGAACATCACCATTAAGCCCACAGAAAAGGGAGGGGGACGGACAAAGGAAACGCTGGAAAAATGACGGACAAACTCAAAAATTGTAATCTTTTCTGACAGGCTAAAGGTGAAAAAAACTAAGAGAAAGTTGGTGGCAACTAGAACAACACTTAAACAATGAATTAAATCTTGAAGAGAATTTTTAAGTATGAGGTTAACATCACACAAATTGAAAAAGCCCTAGAAATCTATGGGACATTATTTTAATGGTTAACTATGCTGCATGGTCCCATAAAAATTTGTTAAGAGGATAGATCTCATGTTATATGGGCTTTTTCTAAAACAAGAATAATAGGGTTTTTTTTTTACTTAAAGTATTGGGTTAACATAGAATATGGCACTGATATATCAAACACCCCAGATCTTTATCTGGCAGGAAACTCCTTGACCACCTCCTAATGTCATCCACTTTCTTTTCCACTTGAACATTTCTTTTTCATTTCTGGATGCTGTTCTGTCTTTCCCTTCCACTTCTTTTCTTCGATCTATCATCCTTTTCCTTCTGTTTCATAAGACCCCAGAGACTCCTCATCCCAGCCCAGGAGAAAACATTCAACTACTCTGCTCTGGTTCTCTCTCCCTCCCACATTTAGCTGAGCCATGTTACCTTATTTGTTTTTTTATACAGTAAACCCCGAAATAAACATTCTAGTTTCTCAAGAGTCATAATGCATTTTCCCTTATTTAATCTTACAGATTTATCTTTTAAATTACACTTTTTAGACTTTTTTCTATCAGAAAGTGTTTTATCTAAAGCCAATGTGAAATAAAGACCCAAGCAATCATTATTTAGTTAAGTGTAATAAAGTGATCTTAATAATTTAGGGCACACTCAGACAACAGAAATTATCAAGACTAATTAGATTTACTATTCATATTTAGCAGATAAAATTCAATCCTCATACTGTTGAGTTTAATAAGGAAAATGCGAAGAAAATATATGATATGCCATCTTCTGTGTAACTTCTTTTAAAAAGGTGAAATTAGAATATATACATGTTTTTATTTGTTTCTGTCGAAATAAATCCAGGAAGAATAAGCCAGAACCAAAAAGATTAGCTACCCAGAGGGAGTAAATGGAAACAAGATGTATGGGGTCCGGTGGGGAAGGGTAGTAATATTGCTCTGAGTAAGTAAATTTTTTAATACAGTTTTGACTTTGTGGAACCGCCCACATTAATGTTTAGCATATACAAAAAATAATCAAATCAACAAGAATAGAAGGAAAATCTTAAATGAAAAACAAATAGAAATAAATATACTTCACTGTATTTTAAATGAATGACGTAACACTTAAGCAGGGGAAATGCAAGTAACTTTTGAACACAGGACTCGGACTCTATAACCTCAGTGTAAAGAAAACAACAGGAAACAAATATTGAATTCAAATTAATTTTTTCAGTAGTATGGGTTGGCAACTCTGAAACAACCTACTGTGTACTGTAGTATTGAGCAAATGACTAAATACAGGGTCCAGCACCAATAAGGCCTCTTTTTTATTACAAAACCTTTTATTACAAAATCATAAGCATGTAATTCTGTTACATACTAATATCACACTCAAGCACACCATATAACATTTTAGATGAAATGTTCAAATTAAAACTATAAGTTAATACACCCATATTATTACCCTACCAACCACACTCAAGTGGGTATTACTTCTGCCAGACCCTGTATATGGAGAATAATGAAAGCCAGGCTTTCTCACTGTTTTCAAATATGGAGAAAAAGACACTAGAATTAACCCTGTGGTGCTGAATTAGAACTGGTGGCATTGGAATTAATTCATGGCTGTTAGCATGAAAAGAAAAAAATGAACGGAAGAAAGGGAAGGAGGAAGGAAGAGAAAGAAACAGCTGTAGGTATGTTTTTAAGTGTACATTTACATTCACAACCCTTAGCTCAGTCCTCTGAAGGGGCCGTAAAGTAGACACACTCCTTTGAAATTAGCACATCCAGCACTCTCATCTTAGTTTTTAAATACATTAAGCACCCCCCCCCCCAAAAAAAAAGAACACGAGAAATGGCTGATTTGGGTGCTGGGACAGGGAAAATACAAGATGAGCTAGAACACCTTGTACCAGCAAAGAAAGGCTCAAAAAATGATGAAGGCACATATCTTACCCCGCAAAAAAAAAAACAAAAAAAATTGAGCTGGCTTAACGGGGCTCCCACTGGCCAAATCTGGGACAATGTTTACATCGAAATTAAAGATTAATGGTAACAGTATACTCAAGAAATAAAATAAGAATCTATGAATCTAAATGACTTAAGCAAACAAATAAACAAATGGGGGGATGGGAGGCTCTACCTTGCAGCAGAATACCAACTAAATAATGTGGAAAGAATTATAGAGTTTTTAAAAATTACCAATTGGCAACCATCTTAGTAATAACTCAGCCAAAAATCATCAATAGATACTAAGATAGTGGGAGGAAGTTCGAGGAGAGGAGGAAAAGAATATTTTTAAATGGTCTGAAAGTGTTCTTTCACAAATTATTTTAAAAGCAGTAATGTTATAGTAGATTAATTTAGTGAATATGCCTTTTGAAGTAATCAAAGATCACTAAAAATGGGTCAAACCAGCATCACAAATCTCCTAATATGATACCCTAAGTACCGATGCTAAAAACGTGTAAACCATATCTAATCATGAGGAAACAGCCACCAAACACAAGTTGAGGGACTTTTCTACAAAAATAACAGGACTGTATTCTTCAAAGCTGCCAATATTAAAAAAGAAAGACTAAGGAGTTGCTCCAGATTAAAGGAGGCTAGAGAAACATAGTAAAAGCAATGTGTTATTTAGTACCAGAAAAAACAAATTTCTATAAAAGACATTATTAGGACAATTGTTAAAATTTTAATAGGAACTATAGATTAGATAGATAATACTATTGCATCAATGTTAAATTTCTTGATTTTGATCAATGTATTGTGGTTATATCACAGAAAATTCTTATTCTTAGGAAATACATTAAAGTGTTTACAGTTAAAGGGCATGTCTAGAAATTACTTTCAAACGTGGGGGAGCAGGCAGAGAGAGGGAGACAGAACCGATGATAAAGAATATGGAACAAAATGTTAACAATTAGTAAATTTAGATTAAGGATATGGAAAAGTTATTCACACAATTCTTACAACTTTTCTGTAAATGTGAAATTAAATAAAAATTAAAACTTTTTTATTAAGTCAATGCTTTATCATCTGATGTAAAAAGAATTCTAGCTGTGGTTCAGTCTCCTAAGCACCAAGCACTAAGTTCTGCCTGTGAAAGTCGTGGAATCTGATGTGCTTGTCTGCCATAACATCCCTTCCCGGTTCTGGTTACAAAAGCCCTCTTCTCTTTGCTTCCCTTTCCACAGTGGCCTGAAGCCTGCTGTGCTCAACCAGTGCCCCATCCCTTGACTAAAGTAATTCACTAAGTGATGGGCAGGTGATCCCATGATCTCCCACCACCATCTCTACTACTTGACTGCAAGAAATATTTAGGAATAAGCACTCTCTCTGCTATGTCTATTCTAGCAGAATAAGACTGGGGCTGTGGGCTGCATGATGATGCTCACCTTGTAGGGACAGCCTCTCTAAGACACAGTAAGAACAGGGGCCTGATGCACCTGTGCTTAAAGATCAACCCCTGGAGCTAAGTGAACCAAAAAACTACATCTTTGCATAAGTGTTAGCTGAGTAACTTTCCATTACTTCTGATGAATGTACTCTTGACATCGTGGGTAAAGTGTCATACAGACAATAACAATTCAAGTTATTTATTTTATTTTTTTTATTTATTTTCAGAGAGGGAAAGAGAGGAGAAAGAGAGGGAGAGAAACATCAATGTGTGGTTGCCTCTCACACGCCCCTTACTGGGGACCTGGCCCACAACCCAGGCATGTGCCCTGACTGGGAATCAAACTGGCCAGTCCTCGGTTCACAGGTCAGTGCTCAGTCCATTGAGCCACACAAGCAAGGGCCAACGATTCAAATCGTTTCTAAGAAAATTAAAACAGTCCCTTAAAAAGCAGAAAATCATGCTTTTTATGTACCAGTAATAAAGCTATGATCAAGTTAAATAAATCTCCGACTCTGTAAGTAGAAATTAACATGTACTAGATAATAAAGATAGCTTACTAAATGAGTATGTGTTGTGTCCTTATTTTTAGTGTAGTTATGTCATGAAGTTAAATTTGAAGAAATTAGAAACCAAAACTGGTAACAGCTTAATAACTAGTACAAGAACACATAAAAAATAAAGCCAAAGGTTCAGATTCAACCCCATGATACAGCAGTTTAATTCACATTTTTTCATGACAATAGTTTTATAGCTTGTATTGTACATAAATCAACTGACCAAAGAAAAAATGGACAAAATGTGTGGATGAAGACAAACAGATCCACAAATACCAGTTGGTAAAGCAACTCAAAGAATAAAAGTCATATTAACATGATGTCTTTTAAATACAACGAGGAGGACATAACATCAAAAACTTACCATCTGAACTTGTGAGGACAAAACTTTCTGCCTGAGTTTGTTTCTTTGTACCTAAACTTTTTGGAAACCAGTGAAGATCTATTGGGTAAATATCATCCGGAAGCTTTACTATTTGACTTGTTTCACTGGTTAACAAGTTCCACTTCACTATTTGGTGATCATCGCTGCATGAATACAGTTCTTCAGCAGTGGTCCAGCCCACACAGCTCACTAATTCTTGATGTGTCACCATGTTAAGGAGAAACACACAAAAGTCTTAAATTTTAAAGAACAGAAGACTTTTCAGATGCAGATTATAAAATGAGTATAAAATACAATGAAACATTTCAACCTTCTAAATGTAGCTACCATTTTATGACTTCATATACTTTCCACTTAAAGGAAAATGTGCATCTAAACAAACAGTTGCAAGAATGGAAAGCAAGTTAAAGCCAGATGCCAAAAGAAAAAAAAGATTTGACTACATAGAAATTTGACAATTGTGTTACAAGATATTCCATAAACAAGGCCAAAAGATACACAAAAACACTGAACAGATCAAAAGGTATGAAAGAATATACACTAAACTACTGGGGAATAAATAGGGAAAAAAGGGGGTTATACTTTTTAATCTACATATATTTGTATCATTTAAGTTATTAAATTAAGCATGTATTATTTTGATGTTTTAAAAATCAAGTGTTAATAGAGAGTATTGAAATCTAATAGTAAAATATCTGCTTAAATTACACACTATAATAACAATTTACCTAGGGAAAAAAACTATGGCTTAACAGCTGAAACTACAATCTTACCAAACTTACTCACATTAAATTCAGGAAATAGTTCAATTACAATTTACTTCATCTATAAAGTGTATAGTGCTAGATACGATATGAACCCTAAATTTCTTACTTTATTTGATCCATTTTTGGTCTCTGATTTATCTGAAAGATTTCTGATAAATCAAGAAGCCCTCACTTCAGAGACCAAATGGGTCTCTCACTTCAGGCATTTCAGTTTGTTGTTTATGAGGGACACTTTCTATTGCTTATATCTGGAATCCTACATTAGGGATCATCCCTAGGTGGGTGAGTTATTCTCTTGACCATCCTTTTACTTCCTCCTCTTCTGGTCGGTGCTTTCTATTAGCTTATCTGAGTATTCAAAAAACTTCAAGAAGAAAGAAACAATGTGCCATAATTATTCTGGGATGTTCTAAGATTTTTTAATACTTCAAAATATGGCAGATTAAGCAAATGACCAAAAATGGCTAAAAGAAATTGTAGAAAGATTATAACAGTCTAAAGGTAAATAGGTAATAAAGTGAAACTGGAATACTGGTAACTCAAAATATAATCTAAACAAAAGAGATCAGGTAGCTCAGTTGGTTAAAGCATTGTCACAATATGCCAAGGTTGTGTGTTATGGTTTGATCCCCAGTCAGGGCAAATGCAAGAATAAACCAATAATAGATAAATTAAGTGGAACAACAAATCTATGTGACCCCACTCCTTCCTCTCTCTCTAAAGTCAATAAATTAAGTAAATAAATAAAGGATATCTCTAGACCATTACTAAAAAAAAATTCTATAGCCTAATTATGCTTTTAAAAATATGTATTTACTTAATTTTAGAAAGAGGGGATGGGGGAAGAAAGGGAGAGAAACATCGGTGTGTAAGAGAAACATTATTGATTACCTCTTGCACATCCCTAACTGCAGACCTGGCCCACAACCCAGGCATGGGCCCTGATTGGGAATTGAACCAGTGACCTTTCTCTTTACCAGACAACGTCCAACCCACTGAGCCACACCAATCAGGGCTACAGCCTAAATAATATTACGTAAGAACTTTAGAAAGGGAGAATGTTAGGTAAAATTTAGAAAAGGGGAAAACAACACACACACCAAAACATAACACATTAAACTTCTTATATAAACTGCTATAGATACACATCAGATGTGCATGATGTGTCTTCAAATAGGACAACTGCAACTATGAGGGAAATGAGAAGACTACTGGGTTAAGAAAGTCTAAAAAGACTGCCACGAGACTGTTATTCCTCAAGCTTGAAAAGAAAGGTAAACACAGATAATGGACATAGTCAGAATCTTGTAAATGGCATGAATCTTGTATATGATATGGTTGTATGTGGCATGAACACCTGGAGGGCACACTTTAAAAAAGCAGTAAAAATGACTTCAGTAGAAATAAGAGGGATTATATCTTCACCTAAAAGGTAAAACAAGCAGACAATATAAATTCAAAAGATCTGTTCAAATGTCTAAATCAGTGCTTTTCTATCTTTGAAGAACACATTTTTCTTGATTTCAAATCTGTCTCAAACATTTTGTAAGATAAAATAAGAATGAATTACTTAAAAAAAGATCTTATATTTGGATGATGTCACAATGTCAAATTGTTACAAAAATGTTTTACTTTTTACTTTCAGTTCTGTACTTATCCCTTTATAGGCCTGTAATCAACTCTGCAGATCATACTTTTAGAAGCACTGGTATAAACAAGACTGAAGGTAAAGGGGCCTGCCACATGTTCCTGAAACATAACTGGGAATCCTGATGACAAACTACAGGGTCACATGTTTGAAAAAATATTTATTTATTTATTTACTTATTTTAAGTTTATTTTCCCCCTGCAAATCACTGTATCAAATCAGCTCAGCACTGTCCCACTGGATTAGCAGTTTTTCTTTTTCTTTTTTAAAGATTGTATTCATTTATATAATAAATAGAGAGGGGAAGAGAGGGAGAAAGAGAAGGAGAGAAACATCAATGTGTGGTTGCCTCTCACACTCCCCCAACTAGAGACCTGGACCTCAACCCAGGCATGTGCCCTGACTGGGAATTGAACTGATGACCCTTTGGTTCGCAGCCCCCATTCAATCCACTGAGGTACACCAGCCAGGGTGAGGAAATATTTATAATGCCATTTTCCTGCATGAAATAATAATAAAGGTCAGATTTTCCCAGCTCATTCTCCACTTTGTCATGAGTATGAATAAATCGAGCAGAACTCATTTAAAAACATACTACATTGCACCAGCAAGGAAATTATTTAGTTAAAAAGAAATGCTTCTCTTTAAGATCTTACTAAACTAAATAAAGCTGTTTTTTATGTACTTAAGTACAGTACTTAAGTAAAGTAAGAAAAATGTCAATAAGAATTTGAAAGTAAGATTTAGAGCAAATAGTTTACTTTGGAGAATTACCTGCAACACATGATCTCAGTATTTCAAAACAATTTAGCTAAGCTACCATTAAAGGAATGAAAAAAAATTATCCAAGTAGAACACAAAATACAACAAAACTTCTAACAATACTCTAGTAAGATGATCACAATACAGTCTGTGTTAAAAGGATATGCTTTGGTTCTTTTAAAAGAGATATCTTCAGTCTCATCTTTCCACTTTCCAGCAAAATTTTAAAATGCAACTTGACTGTATTCACTGTAAAAAATAAAAGTTAGGGGGAAAATAGAAAATGTGCATTAAAAACAAACACATGTACACAAAAAAAATACAAGCAAGCAAAACACCTTAGCACCCCCAGGACACTGAAACATGCTTTCAATCATGCTGGTATTGAAGACATAAAAGAGGAAGAAAACTAGTCGGTGTGCTAGTCCTGCCAAGGGGCAATTGGAGGCCTTGGGTTGGACCCCAGAGGTTCTCTACTCAATGCCTGAAACAGTCCTCCAGGTGCAGAATACCACTAAATCTGGTCAGGTAAATAATTTCCAAAAGCTATCCTGAGGTCAAATCAAAAGATTCTGTAAACTGGGAATCCCCTCAATGGCAAATCAATGTTGGCCCTGTCAAATACATTACTTTACATCCCAAGGTCTGATCAAGGACTAAGATATTAAGAGTCTTAACTCTAGAACCCACTTGGAAATATCATGACACCCTCAACCCAGTGGTCCAATCTGAGATTTACATTCTATCAGACGTAGATAAACCACCCCAACAGTTAGGGTTGCCATAGTGGCAATGTGAAAAACAAGTGAGTTATTTAAGGCAGAGGTAATAAATCTGTTTAAAAGTTGTATAAAAATCACATATAATTGACAAATAAAAATTTGGAAAAAGAAGACTAACAACCCCCCCTCTAATAACCAAATGATCAAAAGATACAAATCAAGAAAATGCTAAATTGTCTAAATTCAGTTTATAGTTATGAGATTCTTTCTGAGTAACATCACTAACCTAATAAGAATATAAATTAAATAAAAAGTGTCATTAAAGGAACAAAATCCTCTTCACCAACCAGAAAATTACTGCTAACTAGATCAAAGAACGTGCTGATAAGAATTCAGCAGGCCTCCTTCAGATAACCTCATTCCCCCAGTCCAGGAAGACTTTCAGATCAGCAAGGTGCTAAATACAGCTGCATTTCAAAGCACCTTTGTCACTTATTCTACTTGTAAATTTGTTAGATTGGGAGGAAAACGTTGTTAAAACCACAGAAAAAAAATCTCAAATTTCATGGTCAGCCAATATGTAACTAGAGTAAGAAGATCTCTCTCTTCCAGTTCACTCAGATTTCTGTCCAACATGAGAAGTATGAAACTGTGTAGAGCAGCCCAAGAAAGTACAATCTCTCCCCGGCACCCTGCACAGGCTCGCTTTTGGTCCCTAGAACCTTCAACATTTTTCTCAAAACTTCTTCCTCCCTTCCATCAGATCTCTTCTAATTAGGGAAAAAGAGTAAACATATTAATAAAATTCTGCTTTATCACAGTCATTCAAATTCACCCAGTTTATAAGGATTTTAAAAGAATAACAGCAGGTAATTGTTGCTTCTGGAAATGACAACACAAGAAAATACAGATAAAATCTGAATATACATTTCAACCAGAAACTTAAAAGATCTTTGACAAAAAGGCAGGATATAATCTAGATCACAATACCTCAAATGTGAAGTCCATAATAATTAGGAAGAATTTCTCTCTTTTTTTTTTTATGAAAAAGGAATCTGCAACCATTCAGAAACAAGGGGCCAAGGAACTACAGAAAGAGGAGGTGGCATCCTAACACTTGGGAAAGTTCTCCCTTGCTCAGAAAGATCTTCCCCATACATCCTATTTTGCTGAGATGATTTGCATGAAGCATCTGTGCATTCTGATGTGAAACAAAATAGAGGAATAACGAAAATGTAGTATTAGAACATGGCCAATCTGGAGAAGCGCAGAGCTGCCTGAGAGCTGTGCTGAGGCATTTTTATCTGCCCAAAGGCATTAGTTACCAAGGATCTGACTAGTCAGTGGTATTAGGGGTGGGGTGGGAGAGGGGGGAATAATAAAAAGAAAGTTTCTTGAATACAGATAACTTGATCTACTTCACAACTTTGTACAGGAGTACAAGGGTGCAACTATGACTTTGCTACCAAAAATCATTTATAAGTTGTCTTTGGTCTAGTGTGGATCAACATTCACCAGGCTTAAGGAAAAAAATGTGCTCAGCAAACCCCAATAGTCCAGCTACCAAAATATACTCCAAATCTGACTACTTCTCAGCACGTCTGTCATAGTTCAAAGCCACCATCATCCTCTGCCTTGAGTACTGCAGTTACCCCAGAGCTGATCTTCCTCCTCCTACACTTAACTCTTTTCAAACTCTTCTACATGCTTTTAAGGTTAAGTAAGATCATGAAGGCCAGTATGGCTAAGACAGAGGGAGTGAGAGAGTGGCAGGAAGTTGACATTTTTTAAGTATGAGTATGGATAAGTATATTTAAAACAAACAAATAAACAAACAAACAAGTAAGTAAAAACAAAGCAAGGATGAACAAGACCAGAAACAGAAAGGCCAGCTAAGACTTCAAGAATCTGGAAAGTGGCTTGGATATGAAAAGCAGTACGGGCCACAGCTGATAAGAAGTGGTCATATTCTGAATATATTTTGAAATAAGATTCCATAGGATTTGTTGATGAATTGGGTTTAAGAGAAAGAAGAATAAAAAAGGACACTGAAGCTTCAGCAGGCAGAACTGAGTTGCCAGTTACTGAAATGAGGAAGACTGAGGGAGGACAATGTTGGAAGGGGTGATATCAAAAATTCTGGTTTGGATATGTTAAGTTTAAGGCGCCCATTAGACACCCAAACAGAGAATGTAAGAATAAATGAATATACAAAGTCTGGAGTCAAGGAAGACAACAGAGCTGGAGATAACAATGAAATATCATTTTGAACATTATCAGCACAAAGATCACGTTCAAAGCCATGGATGAGAATTCCCAGCTACATGAAAAGGTGGTTGCTTCCATGGCCTAGAAGTCCTACTGAAGTCTGAAGTATTGTTTGCGTTAAGATTCTACAGGAAGTAAACCAGAGAAAAGCAAGTGGAGACATATAATCAGATGCTTCAGACAGATTTGGGGAATGTTGGTATTGGTAACGATGAAGTAGGTTAAGACTGTGAAAAGAAGGTAACCAAAGTCAAGGAACTGACAGGCCAGGGAATGGGATGGATTGATTTGCAGATATTAAATTTCTGAGAATAATGAGAGGAATAGTGGTGGAGATAGAGACAGAATATTCATTGAATAAGGAAAAACAGCTGAGATCTGCAAATGACTGTAGAAAAGCAGGGCAGAGAATGATCTAATCTGGTAGGACTCGTCTCAAAGAGAGTAGGGGATTTTAGAGAGGAAGAGGAAAAAGAAGCACTGTCTGGACACACAATAATGAACAAGGGAGGCTTGGAAGCAAAACAGCCTGCACTTGAGAGGACCATGGGGAAAGCAGTTCCCTTAGGAAACATCAGATTTAAATTAGACTACAAAGGTAAAGAAATAAATTAGAGTAAAGGCTGAGGACACGGATTTACCAATGATACACTATGAGTGCCAAAAGGTAGAGTGAGGGGTAGGATTTAGATCGGAAAGAGTTCAGAGTTTGGAACAGTTAGTGGGAAATGGTCAAAATAGGTAACTGTCCTCCAATATTCATTTATCCCTGCTTATGTGATAGAAAAATCTGAATTTCTGCTACATACCTGGCCACCATACCTGTTTCTCCGGCTGCCCTAGAAACTAGGTGGTGCCACACAGGACATTAACAGTCCTGAAACCCACACGGGAATATTACAACATAGTCAACCTAGCAGTCCAATCTGGGACTTACATTCTGTGGGGGTAGGTAACACTGCTCAAAAGTAATGGGCCCACAGAAGTAACTCATTTACTTTTTAAGGAAGCAATTTATAAAAGTTATTAAAATCACAGCATAAGTGGAAAATAAAAACTTAGAAAATAAGAGTAACGCTCTCCTTGCTGTGCCACCAAGGCCACGTATCACACAGTAGTAAGATAGGAAGAACCAAGACTCTTGGCCTCTTGGAGAGTCACATCATTCCTGTACCACCTATTCAGAATTTTGTGTGATAGGGAATAAAGTTTTATCATGTTTCAGTTACTGTCATCAATAGCTAAACCTACTAACCAACTAATGCAGGGAATTAAGAGTCTTGAATTAACAGTTCTTAGACCCCTGTTTTCTGGGGAAAGAAAGGTATGTGTAAGGTATGATAGAATAGTCCTAGTGGTCTCTTAAGGGAAGGTGAAAAATCAATTTACACTGTAGCCTCCTTCCTGGAACTGGTCTCTTAGGTTCTATGTGGTGTTGATATAGAGCAAAGACCAAGGTTTCCCAAAGAAGGAATTCTGCTTCCAGACTGAAAAAATTAATTTTTCCTGAATTTTCAGCCTTAAAACTCAGGACTACAATATCAAATCTTTCTCTGAGAGCCCTATTAGGGTTCATGTTACGGATATATATGTTTATAATGTGGAATGTAGTTAGAACTAAGAAAAGAGAATTAAGTATTAATGTTAAGAATTAAACTTAACATTATGCTAATTGAAATAAGCCAGTCACAAAAGCACAGATACTACATTATTCCACTTGTATGAAGTATCTAGAATAGTCAGGTTCATACGGACAGAAAGTAAAATGGTGGTTTCAGGGGATGTGGGGAGGGAGAACTGGGGAGTTATTGTTTGATGGGTACAGAGTTTCACTTCTGCAAGATGAAAAGGGTTCTATGGATGGATGGACGTGATAGTGGCACAATACAAATGAACTTAATGCCACTGAAAATCATACACTTAAAAATCATTACTGCAGTTTACAAAAAACCCAGAAATTTATATTTAAGAAATAAAATAGAGATAGAAACACTAACAAAAGCAGAAAGTTTCAGCAGGAAAACATGATTTATCAACAAGACTGTACCTACAGATAAGAAGAAGCAGAAAAGCCTCAACAGTGAACAGGAATGTGAGGGATAAATAAGAAACTCAAGGGTCAGACCTTAAGCACATTAATTCCAAGTTCTTTCTAGGTCATTTGCATATTGGCTAACCCTGTGTATTGACATTAATAGTTGAAATGAATGGTTTGTTTATGACTACCCAAGGTCTTATTTTTAAAAGTGCAATTTTTATCAACAATTTTCTTAACTGATAGCTCTAATCAGACTTCTGGGTCTCATTCCCAGAAAAGAAGAAAAGGGGGGAGAGGTAGATCTTTTATTCAGATTGTTCCCACCATGGAACTATACAAGAATTCTCTTGTATGACTGGGAAGAGGCAGGCTCACCATTCCCAGGGACAGATTCAAAGGCACAACAAGCAAAGGAAACAGGTTTTCAAATGGCAGTATAGTTCCATTACAAAAGATTTCCAACCCCTACCTCATTCCAATTACCATATGCATTTGCTAAAGTATAGTATAGACTGTGATATTTACATTTCCTTGCAGTTTTATTTATCATTATGGCTAGATCTTGCCAATCATACTTAATATTATTTTTATTGGTTATGTTTATAATCTTTTTTGCAGAGTGTCCTAATAAATGCAGGACGTTTGTTTTCACTCTAGCCAATAAACCATTTGATTCAAAAATTGAAAAATTAGTCATCTTCAATTCACCTTTTTAAAAAATATTTATTTATTTTTAGAGAGGGGACGGGAAGGAAAGAGAGAGAAACATCCCTGTGTGGTTGCCTCTCATGTGTCTCCTACTGGGGACCTGGCCTGCAACCCAGGCATGTGCCCTGACTGGGAATCAAACCGATGACCCCTTGCTTCACAGGCCTGTGTTCAATCCACTGAGCTACACCAACCAGGGCTAATTCACCTTTTTAATTCATCAACTAGCATAAAAGAATCACACTCAACTGATATAGAGTGCTACGCAACTATTTAAAAAACGAGATGAAATGTATATACATTGATACAGAATGATGTCTATACTAAATGACAAGAGGTATACAGTAATATTATATAACTCAATCCCTTTCGTGTAAATAAAAAGGGATATATATTTAAGCTATTGGGTACTAAAATATTTTTCTGGGAAGAAATACAAGACAAGATGAAGATGTCTGTGAAAACAGGGGCACTGGGATGAGAAGGGCAGCTTTTAATTCTCATTTTCTATGTTTCTGTAGTGTTTGAGGTTTATTTATTTATTTACTTATTTCCAGGCAGAGGAGAAGGGAAGGAGAAAGAGAGGAGAGAAACATCAGTGTGTGGTTGCCTCTGGCACACCCCTCACTGGGGACCTGGCCTGCAACCCAGGCATGTCCCCTGACTGGGAACTGAACCAGTAACCATTTGGTTTGTGGGCCAGTGCTCAGTCCAACTGAGCCACACCATCCAGAGCTGTAGTATTTGAGGTTTTAACATGTTTATAGCATTTTATTTATCTATACAGTCATATATTTATTATAGAGTGATAAGATTATGGCCCAAATACATTTTTTCCTTATGCATTTCTGCATTTTTTAAAAACACAATGTTACTTTTTCATAAGATCACCATCCCCATTCTCTTTGCAGTCTCTACTACACTTGACCCCTTTCTTTTAGTGACCCTGTTCCAGTGACCTTGCACATATTATACACTGTTTTCTTCTTTATCTAAAATGGGGTTAATACCTACTTCAGATTATGATGATTAAGTACATAAAATGTCTAGTAGAGTGCTGAAATATAGTAAAAACTTAATCATTGTTACCCATTTATAGCACAATTTGGGGTTTTTATCACCCTACATATATTCACTCTTGCCCTAGCTACAAAGAATTTCTCATGGAACACAGACTTCCTCACTCTTACCTCTTGTGGCTTGAATAAAGCCAGCATGAAACTCAGACTTCAGCCAACTAGAGAATTCCATTCCCTTTGCACAGAGGCTTCTTCAAAAATGGCCAGGACTTTTATTCAAATAAATGATGGGGAAGAAAAAATCTTCTTACCCCCAGTCTTTCATTTTAGAAGAATCAAGGCTGGAGTTACTGCAGCTATCTTGCCACAGTAGGGACTCAGCCCAGAGGTGCCAAAAGCCACTATGTGGAGCCTGAGAATAATACGAAGACAATGGTATGCCAAGCAGAGCAAAGACAGAAACCAAATCCCGCTGTCTTTGTTTGAACACTGCATTCAGTTGTGCTCACCTGATTTTTAATTATGGGAGCCAATTTTTTAAAAGACAAACAGGATTGGGTTTTCTGTCACATGGAATCTAGAGTCCTACCAGAGATATTACTACAATTCTTTCTTTTCCCTAGATTCTAAGAATGACCATTTTCTGATGTTATCCCTCTTTACTCACAACTTTAAAAACCTAGTCCATGTTTAGTATTCCAACTATTCTTATAACACTATTTCACCCTATTTTCTCTCTGAGCTATATTCTCTACTGCTACTGCCCATGGGATATATGCATATATCTCCATAATCCTAACAAATATAAATTTAAAAGAAAAACAACTCATCTTTCGAAATGGTCCTTCCCAGAAAATCTATTCTGCTTCCTCACTTTCTATTCCTTCTGCATTAAGTTAGGTAAGAGTTTCCACAAGGTTAATGTGCTTGGGGATCTATATTATCAAGAGGAATAGTTATCACTATCTGTCCTGTCTATATTCAACTTATTAACCTTAAACAATAGTCTCTAAGTACATATATATCACTTACAAAAGTTCATGTTTATTCATTTTGATTCATTAGTTAATATCTAATTAACTTAAATATTTAAAAACACAAACTTGACTAATGTTTTTAAACCTTTACCCACAAAACTAATTTCACTTTATGAAATGTTGTGACCACATTGGAAGGCAGACAAAACAGATATTGTAATAATGACAAAATCATGCACCTAAAGAATTGCAAATTTAAGTAAAGGGTTTTACTTCTAATTCCAACTTTTTTCTGCACTTATTTCTTCTTGTGGAGTACAATTTTACTTTTAAAATGTAAAAAGCATGGGTTCTCTCCCTGTCTGCCTGATATTACAAATAATCGTTGTTAGATCATTTTGGACCAGAAAGATGAGACTTATACTTTCTGAAATGATTGTAAACTAGTCCATTTCAATTGTACCAGCCTCTTCTTATAATTAGATAGTGTTAATTTCATGAGAAGTATCCAAAGTAATGGCAGGGATTAATCGAGTCTTTATTTCTCGTGACTCCAATCTTTTCTCAAATTAACTTCTTAATCTGAGTCCTACTTTCACTCTAGATTTAAGTCTAATCTGCAGCTGTTTGTTCTGGATGTCTTCTCTTCCTTATACAATCTGGTTTAAGCCTGTTTTGAAATATTTTTGTTGTGAGTGGGGCATGGTTAGGTTCAACTAAATCTAAGGTCATCAGTCACTTCATTGATTTCCTAAATTACATTTCTTTCTCATCAGTCATTAAGATCTACCATTATTTAGAACAATCAATAAAGGCAGTAAAACTAGAATTTATTTGTGATTTAGCTTTCTTTCTATGCCTTCATCACTAATTCAAAGATACAAAGAACAGTATCTGACTTTAAGAGTTTACACTCTTAACTTTGTATATTAAAATCTATAAAAGCTATAGATTTTAGTTCTTCCAAATGTGTCAGGATTTTTTCCATTCTGCTACATAGGGACTTCTGACCTCACACATGGAGGACTGTACAGTAATAATCTAAGCCATGCCTAATATCTCTTTTTTGCTTTTAACACATCCCACATAATTACTGTTATTTTTTTACCAGGTCATTCCTTAGCACAAACTTTTTCTAATAGATATTTCCTCCATATCCTATCTCAAATCCTGACCTAGCTTTCAAGACCCTTCATGAGCTAACCTTTTCGTAACTTGACATCCCATTATACATCCTTAGCATATCAAATGCTTATAGTGTGTGTGCTATACTAACAATCACAAACAATTCTATGATAGATATTATTTGCTGGTTTTATAAATAATACTCTGAGATCCCTGGCTGGTGTAACTCAGTGGATTGAGCACAGGTCTTCGAACCAGAGGATCGCAGTTCCATTCCCAGTCAGGGCACATGACATCTTTAGAAATATTTGCTGATCGGTAATTTTCTCATAAAGATAACCAGATGACATCGACATATCTTTTCTTCCCTGACGGAGTTTTTAGTCAAATGATTTCAAAAGCCCCCCGCCGACCCCTTCATTAGTAACACTAACGACCTAACACCAATAACTCGAAATCATTATTTTGTTACTCGCATATGTATTACATGATCATTCACCAATCCAAATCTCCTTGTTGTCCCTCGACTGCCTCCAAATTCAGGGCTTCCTCCGTTGGATCCCAAAAGCTGCCTCCAGGGAGCCCCACTGACCATAGGGAGACAGAAAATAACTGATGCTCCACCCCGCACACACCCTCGAAGCAGGAAAGGTGAGTCCCAGGGATGGCCACAACTTCCAAACCCTTTCTTCGCCACTACCTAAGATGAAGAGATTTACCTTAAGTTGCACAAACGTCGTGCGCATCGCTCTCGGGGAGTGGGGACCAGGTACCAAGAAGCTTCCTGACCTGCCCGTCACCATAGCGACTTCTAAAGAGCTCGGCTCCCTCCCTCTTCCCGCGATACTTCCCTACAGCGCGTCAAGCAAGCGGGCCTGAGGCTCCGCCTTTTAGAGAGCCCGCCCTCTCTTTAAGGAACCTTATTGGACAGCTGAGTCCCGCCTCCAGCTGTGGGCGTAGCCCTACTTTTATTTTGTTTTTTTCCCTCTTTCAAAACTCGCCAGGATGGTGGAGGGTGGGGGGGTTGTAATATCATACAACCCCCCACCTGTTCCCGTGGTTACAGGGAAAACATTACTTCTCTTCCCTCTTTCACTTAGTAGAAATGTCTCCAATCTCTTGGGTTCCCCGTCCGGTAGTTCGCGCATGCGTGTAAGCGACCAGAAGATGGCGGTGATAATCGCCGCACTTTTTTTCAAATTAGTGATTCCCAGAAAGCATTGCGCACATTTGTAACGAATTTCCGTTCGAGTTTGTATTTTAGGCGCCATTTTCGAGTGAAGGACCCGGAGCCGAAACACCGGTGGAAGAGGGGGCTGTATACAGCCGTTTCCAACCTTGGTGGGAGTGGGCTGTCTCGCAGGTAAAGTACATCTTTTTCTGATCAGGTTGTCATACTCTCACTTCCTACCCCGTTTGCGCGAGCCCTGAAAGTAGAGGCCTTTAGCTAGAGCAGCCGAAGTCTGCGCTGAGGCTGTCGCCGGGAGATTTGTCTCGCTGTCACCCCTCCCCCCATCGGCCGCTCCTCCGCAGTCCGGGCTCCCGCGCGCTTTTTCCGGGCGCCACTTCTCAGAGCTACTTAAGCGTCGCTTGGGGCGTGGGGTAGGAGTTCTGAGCCTTGCAGATCGCAGAAATGCTGGTGTCTGTCGGAGAAAGGGCGTTACCCCTTGCCCCCTGCCCTGCTCTCGTCTCCCAAGAGACTAATCACCGGGTCTTAGTCCCTACTTGTGATCTTTTGTAGTTTATTACCCAACGGGATTCTGCCTCGGGCCCCGGAGGGACAAACCCCAGTCACCCCAAAGTGATTGAGCCCGGAGCAGCCGCTGCCGGCGTCCGATTTAGAAGTCGGGAGTTGTCTACCCCAGCTTCCGTCCGCCCTCCCTAGTCGGACTGTAGGGAGGAGAGACCTCGAAGTCCCCGAGCCGTCAACGGCACCCAAGACCTAAAAGGCGGGGAAAGGACAGTGGGCGGCGAGTCGTCCGTTAGACTTCTGCTCTAGGAAGTTAATAACCCCTCCAAGCTACAGCTCATACGAACTCCTCTAAAAAGTCTGCGCATCCCTGGCCCCGAGAGCGTGGGAATGTTAGTAAATGCCAGTGTATGGAAATGACTTTGTTTAGGAATTACATTCAGATATGCTTATACACATATACTATGGGCGAAGGGGTTGGGGCACTTAAAAATAAAAATTACTTAAGCAGTTCCTCCATCGTTGCTTGATTCCCAGGCACGTCTAGGTTTCCTCATTTGTTTAGGACTGAACACGAATCCCGCCTCCTTAGCACTTGGGTTTTGGGTTTTTGTGCCCTCTTTCCCCAGAACCCGCTGGCGTTGAGCGGGTTTTTTTAAACTAGCTCTCGGAAGCGGGTGGACGGAGTTTTTCCTCGATCTGGGTGGAGTAGAAGCAGAGTCGTCCCGCAGCGGGTTCTGGCGGGGAACGTCCGTACCCGCAGGGCCCTGCGGCCGGTGGGCTGTCTGACTCTGGCCTCTCACCCGGCGGCAGCGACCATGCCCGGTAAAGGCAACCAGCCCTCAACCGCCCGGCGCAGAGAAGAAGGGCCGCCGCGGTCCTCGAACGGCACCAGCAGCGACGCAGAGCCGGAGCCGCGGCCCGGCCGTGCCCGGAGCCCAGCCCCTGCAGCCGCAGGTGAGTAGCCCGCCGAGAGTCGGCGGGAAAGCTGGCTTGGGGACCCCAGAGGGTCCGTGGACAGCCCGGGACTGGCAGTTTTATTTGGCAGAGGTGCTGCAGGGTTGACATTTGAAGATTGCGTGTCGACCCGTTACGTCAGCTCAGGAAAACGATTTGGCGATTTTCAGAGATTAGACTCCAAGTGCAATTTCAGTGTAACGGTGCTGAAGAGTTGGGGGCGAGTTTCAGTTGTGAATTTCTGTTTGTGGCCTTGTTATTTCTGCGGAAATCGGCACGGTCAGCCAAGAGCCATTGGATTTTTTTTTACACACCATCGCTACGACTATGTAATATAATGAAAAGTTGCTTGACCCTGATCTCACTTACGTGGTCTTAAAGTGCGATTCACGAGATGATAATTTACTCGAAACCATGGTAGCTTTTGTGAGTCCAGTAATTGGATGACATTATGAAACCCCCGTGACAGTTTCGGTGGAGCTTGGAAGTATCCGAAGTTTCCAGGTGCTCAGATACGGAGAGAAGTGGATCTAGAGCTTTAGGATTTAACCACCTCTTTAGGCAGGGAGCAGGGAATCAGGTAGTCGTGGTTTTCCCAGATTTGCTTTATGATGTGTTTTGACTCCCGAGAGTAATATTTCTGTGGTTTTTGTGACTGGTGGCATTTCTGTAAAGAATTAAAAAAAATAAAACCAAGATGAAAGATTCTTGTCCCATGTGAGCTTAGGATAATAAGTGGAAAATACAGATTGCTAGGTTTCTTAAATAACATCTCTCCAGAGATTAGCCAGCTCTGCTAGTCCTCAGAACGAATTGCACTAATGTAGGCTTTTCCCCCCTTGCCTTCCCTTCCCTTTCCTTTCCTTTGACTGACTTAGAAACTCCAAGTGAAGACATTGATAATAGGAGTTTAGAAGAGATTTTGAATAGCATCCGTCCTCCCCCACCTCCAGCAATGACCAATGAAGCTGGAGCTCCTCGACTTATGATAACTCATATTGTAAACCAGAACTTCAAATCCTATGCTGGGGAAAAAATTCTGGGACCTTTTCATAAGGTATTTGACCATTTTTAAATAACTACTGGAAGATAATGAGTGTTTACTACAAGATGTTTCGATTTTGTAATATTTATCCTGATTGATAGACACATAGTATGTTTGCTTTTAACAACAAATTAGCTTTTGTTTCTTCTGATTATCTTTGGTACCTCTTTACCTATTATAAAGTTTTTCTCACTAAATAGAATTGGTGAGTTTTTGGTTTGAAGGGAATGTTTTCTCTTTACTGTTAGAATGAATTTTGTAAAAGTTAGAATGTGGTCTTTTTTTCAGGCGTTGAAGCTTGTGGCAAATAAGAAAATTTAAGTTGTGTTATCTTGTAGCAATGAAAACTTTTGAATATTTGTAAGTTTGTTGCAAGTTAAAAAAGTCAAGCAGTCTGTAATCATAGTATGACCTTTTAAACTTCACTTAAAATTTTTTTCCCTGTTCTTTTTATGCAGCGCTTTTCCTGTATTATTGGGCCAAATGGCAGTGGCAAATCCAATGTTATTGATTCTATGCTTTTTGTGTTTGGCTATCGAGCACAAAAAATAAGATCTAAAAAGCTTTCGGTACTAATACACAATTCTGATGAACACAAGGATATTCAGAGTTGTACTGTAGAAGTTCATTTTCAAAAGATAATTGATAAGGTAAGGGACTTTGATTATTTAGTCATTTGCAACTTCAAGTAAGGAATACAAAGAATTCTAATACATTGCACATGTTATTATTTTTGGCTTCAGTTGGCTTTTTAAAATTAATATATGGTTAAAGCAGGACAGATTATTGATTTAATTACCTCCATGACAGTTTCTTTTTGAGGAGTGGTGGTGGTGGCTGTTAAACTTAAAATATTAAATTTTTTAGCCAGGGAAGTTAATCTTAAGTAGCCCATAGTAGTTAGTTCTTACCTTTCTAGAATTAAAACATTAAGCAGTTTTAGTATTCTGAGTGCCAAATAGGCATTTTTTTACTATAAATTTTGGCTTCATTTTTAAGGTTATATTTTTATTGCCTTTGGATAAATTACCTAAATTGAAAATGCAACAGTTGACTAATTTTACCATCTGTTATTTCAGTTCATATTAAATTTAATGTTGTTAGTAGTCCTGTGTATCTGACATGTAAGTGCTTTGCTTCAGTTTGAACTACCTTTTAAAACAGGAAGGGTCAAGCTTACATGTTTTCTAGAAAAGACAAATTACATGTGTTTTTTTCTCTTCTGATTAATAATTAACTGGAAATTCGTGGTTCAAAAATGAGCGGCTAGAACCTAAAAAACTAATTATGTAATGAAAAGGGGATGTGACTTGCCTTGTAGGGTTTCGTTTGTTTTTGCTTTTTTTTTTAATACAAAGGGCTATAAATCTACACAGTTGCATCTATTTTAATTGTTTCTTAAGTTCTTATACAATTTGAATTGGAAAATAGATTGCTACTTAATCAGATTTAATTCATGTAAATTTTAAGTCATGACTTCAGAATGACATACTTTTAAGGGGAAGTAAAAAGTTATGGTTTTGATAAAGTAGATTTTGAACTTCAATTAAAGTTGATTATTTCTAAATGTGGGGAATGTAGTTGTCAATTTTTCACAATTTTTTTTTTACCTTCAGGGAATGGTATTTTTTTCTCTCCAAGCTCCTCAAAAAAAACCTAAGCCGTATCACCTTGTTACTGCCTTACTTCTTTTTTCCTTGAATATATAGCATTTTTTAATGGGCTAGTAATTTGGTCTTTCAATATGGTTTAATATATCTGTGTGAGTTTGTTTTGGGTATGGTAAGATTCTTGTCCCCTTTATCAACTCTTTTCAGTCATATGTTTTTAGGCTTGTTTGAACGTGGGGGGGGTTGTTTTGTTTATTTGGTTTAGCATTTCGGTTTTTGTGATTTATGAGCCAGGAATCAAACAACTTCAAACCGTATCAATTCTTTGCTAAGAAAATTATTTCTGAGAACTATTGCCAGTTTATGTGCATGTTCTTTGAAATTTTTAATCCATAGAATTTTTTTTAGTATGAAGTGAGTAAAATTTGGAGCAGACCTGTAACTTAGTACCAACAGTTGTTTTCTGGTTTTGTTTTTCCTTAAAACAGGAAGGGGATGATTATGAAGTCATTCCTAACAGTAACTTCTATGTATCCAGAACAGCCTACAGAGATAATACTTCTGCCTATCACATAAATGGGAACAAGTCCACATTTAAGGATGTTGGAAATCTTCTTCGAAGCCATGGCATTGACTTGGACCATAATAGATTTTTAATTTTGCAGGTAAGTTTATTAAAGACTTAAGAGGTTCTCATAATCCTGTTACTTTTTTTTCCAATGAAATCTGGGGATGTGGTTCCCCTGTTGAAGGAATCCTGTATTTTTGAGGCCTTAAAGTACTGTAGCAGCACATCATGGTTTACATTCTAGTCAAGATGCGAATCATTATTTGCTGCTCTAGAAATTTAAGGAAATTCATTCAGAACTATTTTCATCATTAGATGCTCCTGTTTAGATGGACTGACATACTTGTTCCGCTCTAGCAGCACGTAAATATTGGCGTAGTGAAATAAATATTAAACACCAATATTATTGTGCTGCTTTAGTGTGACAGGGATATAGCAACTATCATTTTTGTTTTTGTTTCCTTTTAAGATAACATTTTAAATAAGATTTATCTCCTAATAGTTCTTTTTCTTTACTTTTGTTCTTCTTAACTCTACTAATAATATATAGCAAAAAAAAAGTAAAAGATTATGTACACTTGGTGTTTGTCAGGTTTACCTGGACCCTTACCTAATTTAATTTAATTATGTTTTTAACACTTAGAATTATTAATTAAAAGCTTACTCAAGTTGGTTTTTGATTTGGTTAGGGTGGCCTACTTAACCACTATTGGAAAATCAGAAAGTAACTTATTTTATTCTTAAATATGAGAACTCTTCAGGTTTTTTTTAAAGGGGCAAAAAATTTAAGTACTGGGTGTTAAGTTGATTTTTATTAGAAACCCTGTATTCTTTGAGTAAGGATATATTCTACTAGCAGTGCTTGGTAAAAAAAATCCTTTATCTTTTCTTCTTTATGTGTTACCTTTTAAAAAAGTTTTTAGTGTGAAGCAGGACTTAGATACTAAAATTCCTTTTTTATTTAAGGCTATCTTTTCCTGTGTCCTGCCCATAATCACAAAGGGCATCATAACAAAAGCAAAACTATATTTTGATATAGAAATAGCTGCTAATATTCTTTAGTATCTTGTCCTACTGATTTGATACTAAGTTGGGAATTTTGATTTGATACTAAAAGTTTTGTTAGGATGACTGAGTGTTCCCAATAACAAATTTATAAAATCTTTTCCATTTTTGTCTTTGTTCCTCAACTATTTTTTAAAAGAAAATATAACTTTTAGACATGCATAGTGTATATAGGAGGTAAATTATTATTTTTCTGAAATGACTTATATTAATACCTTCTGCTACCAGGCACAGTACATTTGTAATGCTGCTATAACCCTGACTTATTTTAAAAAGCATGTTGATGAATCTGCTCTAGATATATTTTTAAACAAGATTTGAGTTAACACAGATGTGGAATTAAAGCTTTGTGGGTTTTTTAAAAAATCAAATTTAACTTTTATGGATGTTTATTATGTTATGAGATTTGCTTTGGTTAATTATGGATAAAAAGATATATCCCTTTATAATACTAAATTTGGTAGTGATACTATTTTGCAAGAACCTATACTTGTGTTTATCTTTTATTTATAATTTGCTGTTTAATATTCTGGGATAATCAAATTTTTACACATGTACAAAGGCATCAAAATTAAGTGGACTGCATTTTAACCCTTGTAAGGGTAAATTTTTTCCTTGGTGCAGCCTCTTTCTCCGTAGTTCAATAGTAATGAAAGCAAAATAAAACAATAGCTTCCAAAAAAACTAAATAAGAATAATTTTTAAAATTGTCAACTGTATATCAATATGTGCTTTTGAAGTACCCAAGATGGCTAATATTAAGGTAAACTGTCCAAGTTAACAGATTAAATTCCATTTGATTAAATTTACAGGTAAGCACTTTAGAAATCCATCTGTTAGGAAGAAGAAAGAGGGATTGGACTAGGTAGAACTAATGCTGCCCCATTTAAAAGTTAGAGGGAAAGTTGCAGTGCTTTCTATAGATTTTTATTTACTACCTTATCAGAATCTTAGATTTCTGCACTAGAGATTTAAGGCATTTGGAGGTAAGTAAGAATGTGGTTTTTATTACTTTCTTTCCCACTGGATAACATGTATCTTAAAAACTACCTGTGGTTTGGGAGGCTGGAAACATGGAGTCATCATAATATCACCATCCAAGACATAAGTGCTTACTTTGAATAAAATATATAGACTGGCCAGTGGTCGTGATAAACAGAAGTGTATGAGGGTACATTTTATCAGTTGACCACTCAAATGAGTACCTCAGTAGATATTATGCTAAAATGCTATAAAGGATACAAAGATGGTTAAACCCTGTTCTTGTCCTTGAGGTACTAATATTTGCTTTCAAAAAGTGTTTGATTATAATTGACCATTGTACTTTTCATGTTTGTACATTTATTCATTTCTCTATACTTCATTGGGATCCTTTGTCCCATTACAGTAACTATTGGTGCTAACAAGTAGTATTTTATTAGCTCCATAGAGCACTTCAGGATTGACAGTGTCTTATAAATTAGGCTTAGTTTGTTTGGATGCTTTCACTCCATTCAAGGTTAGAAGAACGCTAACCCTTAATGCTTTCATTATAATTCAGAGTTGCATTAATGATTGCTATCTTAGGAGTGTTTTTATAAACACCTGAAAAGCTACCACTACTAACACAATTTCAGTTTTGTCAAAGTGTTCTAATTCATATGCCTTGTGTTTCTATTATAAAATCTGAATTAAAATTTTAAACAAAAACCAGGATGTTTTTCTTACCACTTAATAACTTGGAGATTAAATTAAGTTAGGTCTGAGTTTTTACCTGTCTATATCTTTCTATCCAGTATAGTTCTAAGCTTGACATGGCATACAAACTATTTGAGTTCTAGTCTTTTAGCTTGTAGAAGTAAGTCTGTGCTAAATGAAAGAAATTTTTACTTTATCAACAATACCTGAATTATTCAGAAGTATCTTGTTCAATGGCCTCAACTATGAAAGAAAATAGGAGGCTACCCACCCATAAGTGACCAGAAGAGAGACCAAGTCATTTTACCCACTAAAGCAGCGATGTTCAACCTTTTTCATCTCATTCATGGCACACAAGCTAATTACTAAAATTCTCCAGCACACCAAAAAAATTTTTTTGGCTGAGCTGACCAAAAAAAATATGTATAATTTTGATTCATTCACACTAGGCAGCCATTGTGTTGGTTGCTGTCATTTTTTTTTTAATTTGACAATGTAAGGGAAAACAGGTTACTGCTTCTGAATAAATAGGTATTGCATGTTTTAAATGTTCTTGTAGCACACCAGTTGAAAAATCACTGCTCTAAAGCATTATCCTATTTATGTACTTATTTAAGATAGATACTAACTAGTAACCTTGGTGATTTCAGTTTTGGGCCTCTGGAGCTCACAAAGAGCAAATTAGAATAAAATTCATTAGAATAAGATAAAGGATAATAATTTACAGTGAAAATGGAGAAAATAAAAAGACTGGGACAAAATAAAAATGTAAAGTTCAGTAATTGTGAGCATTTAATTTTGATGCAAATACCCATATATTAAGAATAGCTTAGGCCTTATTAGGGACAAAAATCTGTGTTATAACTATATACTTGAGTTTTGTGGCTCTTTTGCTAAAATTTGGATTTCATTGAATAAGAATAAACAGCATTATATACATTCATTCCTATATAGGTTTTTACGTTGAATTTCTGTAAGTTGTATTACGAAAAAATGGCATAGCTGAAACAATATTCTGGTTTTAGCACCCACTTCAGTTAGTTATGATTTAAGCCTCTGTATTTAGTTTCTTGAAGTATGATTGTTATTTCTGTGTTATTCTTAAAAACCATAGTTGATATTTTCCACAGTTGTTTAATGTCTCTGATATAGTTTAAACATAATTTAAAACATGATCTATAGTAAATAACAGCAAAAAATCTATTTAAAACTTTGTTTAGTATACGTAAGATGTAGAAACTAGAAATAACAATAGATAGAGGACTATAAAACTGTCAGCTTCGGATGCTAGAGTTATAGCAAGTTGAAACTTTTGTTGTTGTTGTTGTTGTTAATGTCACCACTATTTGTGAACCTCAATATGGAAGGGTGACTTTAAATTCAGGTTGATGCTTTAAAATTATCTCTGAAATGTATTGAGCTTAGTGCCCTAAATTAAAACTAGTTTATAATTTCCTACAGGGTACATAAGATTTCTGAAAAATGAATATGTGGTTGTCTGGGTAGACTGTCAACTCATATTTTTAATGAAATGGCACAAAATGTAAAAAGAAGCAAGAAAGCAAATAGGAACAGGTGGTGAAGGGAGGCAAAGGACATCAAGGAACAGTCAGAGGAAAGGTCCCAGGTTGTCATTGGAATACCAGAGCGGTCCTAACAGTCATGTGACAAGTAGAGGCCTGAGTGTTCTAACAGTAATAGCTTATTGGTTCAATAGTGCTAATCTGACAGTAACTGCTTTAAAATTCTTTTTTGAATACCATATAATAATTATCTAAATGTGAATGTTATGTGGGATTTGAGGTGGAAGTATTTTGATTCATAAATGCCCTTGTTTTTTTTTTAGTTTACTATTTATTTAACTGGTCAAGCTCGTTGGCGCGAAAAGAAATTACAGCTCTATATCCTTCGTTTTAATTGTGGGTACAGGGAACAAATAACCAGAAACAAGCAACCACTATACCCAAAGCTAGGCACTCTCCTAATAGTGGTATGTTATCTCTTCAATAAGTAATTAGGCCAGGAATATTTCCATCAGTGTAAACTGGTATACTGGATCTTAACTTTCGGTTATCTGAAAAATGTATACTATATTTAAATGATATGATCATTTGACTCATGTGTAAATTCTCTTGGCATAGTTTTCATATCAGGTGTCAGCTATTGTTATTATATTTGTTACTTGGATAACCTAAAAGACTTAAGTGGAGATCTGTGGTTCTCAGTGAGGGTAGTTTTACATTGAGACAGTTGAGGTTGTTATAGCTGGGAGAGGGGAGATGCATACTAAGATACCCAGCATAGCTCCCCATAACAAAGAGTCTAACATAAAATGTCACTATTGGTAAACCCTAACATAAAATGTCACTATTGGTAAATCTAACATAAAATGTCACTATTGGTAAACCCTATCTAGATAACAATTTGGAATAGAATTTGGCTTCTTCAATGGCTAGAATTTGTAATCCTGTTGTAATCCAAAGTTTTGGGGTATTTTTCCAGGCTTAAATCAAGTGTCTAAAACTTAAACCATCACTGCAAATAGTTAAAAAGAACTGATCATTGAAAGCAGAATAAGATATCTATATATTTTAGTTTAAATGCTAATTTGTTTAAGAAAACACCAGTTCATGCATACTGAAGATTATAGAAAATCTAAATGGGTTCTTTGGATAACATTTCCCTTTGTATTTGATGATCATGTACTACTGTGTTGTTAGAGTAGAAACTGTGATGGTGATATATAAATATTAAAAATTATGCCTTTCAATGAGTAGATTAAAAATGAGGTTTTAATTTTATTTTTCATAATTATGTTGGAGCTTTTGTTCATAAATAAATATTTTAAATAAAGAGAAGTATGTTCTTTTTAATGTGTAAATTTTTTCCATTTTTTTCATCCTTGCTGTTTTTCTGAAAGAAAGGTTTATCTATTTTTTCCTTCTTTCCTGCCCCTTCTGTTGTAATAGTATAGAATTCAAGCAGGCTACTTCTGTGAAGTAGCAGCATTTTGCCTGAGCATATTTACAGAAAATTTTCTCCACCATCAAACAAATGGCTGCCTGGAAGTCAGTCTTAAAGGTTACTGCTTATGGGGGGGGGGTATCTTTTCTCTTTGTAAATAAATGGTAAAAAAAACCTAAAACATAATGTTAATCTTAAGATTTTAATTACAGTTCAGTTTATATTAATGATTGCAAACAAAAGTTTTTCAGTGTCACGTATCAGGATCTTTAGTTTTCAGTCACTTGGATTTCTTCTCTTGCCATGAGAAATAGGTAGTTTCTTTTTCCAGTTAATGCTCTTATTTTTAGAAAGAACATTAGGTTTGAGGCATCCTTATGAAGCCCAGCACTTGTTGAGCAACTCATAATACTAGGTATATAGAGAAAGTTTAATAATACTAGCCACCTAGACATACAATTCCTACCATGTCATAACCAGGGAGGGTCTTTTTGAAAATTCTTGGTTTTAAAACAGGTGCTCTAATTATGTTATTAACAGCTGATAATGTTGCCACAATAACTGAGTTGTCAATTATATGAATAATCTTGCCAAATCTTGCAATAGAAAAGTTAAATTTTATTTATATTGAATTAATATTGTAGATGGGGAATCTTCCTTTATTTTACTTCTGTGTGTATATGTGGGTTTATATAATAATATATGAGTGTATGTAAGAGAATGTAAATGTACATTTCTTATGTAAAATTGAAACTTAAAAATATCAGTGAAGAGAACATTTTTTATTTGTATCTTAATAAATGTCTAAGCTACTCATTTACAACATTTATTTGTTTATTACTGTTGGATTTGATCATTGTTTCTAATTCTCAGTTTAAGGTTGATGTAGCTAAACATGTAAAATGAATGTGAAATGTGACTTTTTTCAAAGGGTGAAGTTGAACAAATTGCTATGATGAAACCAAAAGGCCAGACTGAACAAGATGAGGGTATGCTTGAATATTTAGAAGATATAATTGGTTGTGGACGGCTAAATGAACCTATTAAAGTCTTGTGTCGGAGAGTTGAAATATTAAATGAACACAGAGGAGAGAAGGTGAATCTTTTGCAGACTTGTAAATCAGAATGTTTCCTTTATTAACAGATTTTACTGAAGTAGATGGTCGAGTTATAATAGATAATAATTATTGGAAAATGCTTAGTATTTTAGATTGAATTTTATATTTTTAAAAAATTTATATTTTTATTAACCATAGTTTATGTTTTTAATATTGGCATATTTTAAATTCAGATTGTGTATTTGAAGTGTATTTTAACAATCTATACACTATTACTTTTTGTAGTTAAACAGAGTTAAGATGGTGGAAAAGGAAAAAGATGCCTTAGAAGGAGAGAAAAACTTAGCAATCGAATTTCTTACCTTGGAAAATGAAATATTTAGAAAAAAGAATCATGTTTGTCAATATTACATGTAAGTACCTTAATTAATTTTTATATTTCTGACATTAAACCAAATCCCCTTCTCTTTTCCCGTATTAGAGAGATACAAAGACAGAAGTAAAAAAAAATTCTAAAAATTTGTTTATGTGATGAATTAATTAAATTAGGGTTTTTACCGTAGTATTGAAGTTTACCTTTAAGTGGTCTCCTTAAATTAAGAGGTGGGTTCACACGTATTTATTACGATGCTTAAAAACTTCATACTTTTTAATTCATGTCACAGATCTAACTTTGTTTATATGGAACCTATTTTGCCCCTCATTCTAGTCTTGACCCTAGCTTCGTTGTCTTCCCCTGCCTCCACACACATCCCTCAGTAGCCCCCGGCAGTTGTAAAATGGCTTTAAAGAAAACGAGTCCTTTAGAAACAGCTGGTTTTGCTAAAATAGTTACATAATTTTAGAAATGGCATTTTAGGATCTCCTATTTCTTTTTTTCCTCCCTCTAGTCATGATCTGCAGAAACGAGTTGCTGAAATGGAAACTCAAAAGGAAAAAATTAATGAAGATACCAAAGAAATTAATGAGAAGAGCAGTATACTATCAAATGAAATGAAAGCTAAGAATAAAGCTGTAAAAGATGTAGAGAAGTAATAATTTTTTGGAAAGTACTAGAAGTATTTAAATTCAGTTAATTTTATTACCTGTATGTGTGTGTGTGTCTATATATAAACTTATTGGCAGCACATACGTATAATACATTTACCAGCATATAAAATGGTCTCCTTTTGCAGACAAAAACAAAAAATGTAATTTGCCCTGCCTCCTGTACGTCATTTTTACAGATTCAAGTGCTCAGTGATCTTAAAATAATGGAGGATACTACCCCCTTGTGGCAGAACTCCGTAACACAAAACATCCCAGCAAAAATAAGCATGTAACCTGACAGGTTGTCTTTAAGAATAGAGTTCACAAACCTACAGAGGTAGACTTAGGTTTATATTAGACTTTTTTTTTTTTTTAGTTTTGCTTATGACTTTTTCTGTAACAGAATTTAATGCAACCAGTATCTTTTACTTATGGGATTTTTCTTTAAAATGAATTTTACTCTTAGGATAAAAAAATTTTTTAGCCCTAGCTGTGTGGCTTAGTGGATTGAGTACCTGCCTGAGAATGAAAGGGTTGCCAGTTCAGTTCCCAGTCAGGGTACATTCCTGGGTTTTGCAGGCCAGGTCCTCAGTAGGGGATGCACAGGTGGTGACCACATTGGTGTGGCTGATAAAATGTTTTTATACCTAAAATTTCTTAAAGCATCATCCTAGAAAATGTTTATTGTCCAGCTTAGAAGGACGAAATAACGTTCATAATCACTTAATGGCTTCCTCAAATATGAGGGTAAGGTGGAGTCGACTTGAAAATAGGTTATTTTAGGGTCCTACCTTACAAGAAGTTGGACACATTTATAGACGAAATCTCCAAGGCAGGATATAGAACATGACTTCAAATACCTGAATATCAAAAATAGTGACCAATAATTTTCTTGCTTTGTTAGGAAACTGAATAAAATTACAAAATATATTGAGGAGAACAAAGAAAAATTTACACAGCTAGATTTGGAAGATGTTCAAGTTAGGGAAAAATTAAAACATGCTTCAAGTAAGGCAAAAAAACTGGAGAAACAACTTCAAAAAGATAAAGAAAAGGTAGGTTTAAAGGAAATCCTTAAAAATTTAACTAAGTGTTTTAAGATTTCCATTGTAACCTGATTATTTTCCCCATGGAGAAATCTTAACATTCATTGATTTTGAGTTTTAGAGCTTATGTTTCTATGGCATATATTGTTGGGAAACATTTACCAAATCAGCAATTCTGTTTTGATGATAAAATAATTTCCCCCCTCTAGGATAGTCAGGGAGTCAGTTGTGGGATAGAGGGATTGAGCAAAAAAGTAAAAGAACTCATGTACATGGACAACAAACTGTGGGGATTGTGGGGTGCATGGGAGAGAGGTATAAGGGGGATAGATAAATGATAATGAGAAAATTTAAAAATAAACTTTTAAAAGAAAAATTTACATTTTTAGTTATATGTTATATATATGAAAAATTTTAGTTATATATATGAAAATTTATTACCCACCTACAAAATTAAATTGCACTCTCCTTTAAAAAGGAGGAACGGGAATCTGGTAATTTATAAGGTTTTACCAAAAGATAAACTTTGGACCAGAATGCCTAACTGCTAGGAGCCAGACTGTAATAAATTTGGGGTCTTTCAAACTATGTTCAGAGCTCTATCAGATTCTAATAGATACGACACCTAAACAAACCCCCTTCCCCCAAACAGCTTTTTACCATGTAACTTCACAGTAATTATAATATAAACTTTGTTTTACCTTAAAAGCATTTTCTAAATGCATTTATTCACAAAATACTTTCTGCTTGGTACAATAACAAATCTTACATGAATCATTGTTTGAGGAATACTGTGTAGGAAAATGCTGGCCTTCTCTGGTACTAAATAATCAGAGAAAACAAAATATACCATGTAAATTTGAGAGTAACTCCTAAATTGGACAGGTAGCCAAATTTAACTGTTATAGAGGGACTGGCCTTTAGGCATCAAATATGAGTAAGTAGTCCTGGCTGGTGTAGCTCAGTGGATTGAGTGCCAGGCCTGCAAACCGAAGGGTCGCCTGTTCAGTTCCCAGATCAGGGCATATGCCTGGATTGTAGGCCAGGTCCCTGGTGAGAGGGGCATATGAAAAGCAACCACACTGATATTTCTCTTTCTCCCTCCCCCTCTGCCTAAAAATAAATGCTTTTTTTAAAAAAATACAAGTAAGTAGTTATTACCAGAAAGTGGTAATGGAATAAAATATTAGTCCTACATGGTGACTCTGGAAGGAAGAGTAAGTTGTGAAAGACCTTAGGATTTGAGGGAAGGTGGGGGTTGCAAAGATAGTTCGTGCTAAGCTGCAGTATACCGTGACAGTTTAAGAAATTTCATAGAGTATTTTAATAGGCGAAAGGATAATTATCACCTGAAACTGGAACAGAAGGAAGAAAGGCCTAATGTCTAGGCAAGGAGAATTTTCCTCATAAGAAATCAAGAATTCATAGGATTAGCTTTACCACTAGACAGACAGAATATAGAAATTTCAGTAAATGCTTAAGAAGGTATTGTACTTGCTGATAACCCTTTTGAAATAAGTCCTATCGAAGAGACAGAAAAAACAAATATACTTGCTGGAACCAACTAATTCAAATCTAATTACAAAACCGCAAAGACCAGGAAGACCCTATGAAACACTTTTTAAATAAGTCAGATGTTGGTAGTGTTAGGCAGCCTAAAGGCATGTGTTCCTACAACTTTGTTTCATAATCTTAGGTAGAAGAATTCGAAAATATACCTGCCAAGAGTGAGACTATCATAACCGAGACAACAACTAGAAAGAATGCCCTTGAGAAGGAAAAAGAGAAAGAAGAAGAAAAGTTGAAGGAAGTTATGGATAGCCTTAAACAGGAAACACAAGGACTTCAGAAAGAAAAAGAAGTAAGTTTTTTTTACTGCTTGGTGTTTATTTTGGTTGCTTTTTAAAACAAATGTTTTTGTAGTAGTAGTAAAAACTGACCTCTTAGAAGAAAACATTCAGACTTCAGTATCTCATCTAACATTCATAAAAATAGCCCACACCCTTCTTCATTCCTGCTTTCCCATTTAAAAAAAAATAGCTGAGTGAGAATTTATAATGCTTGCAGAAAATATACCATGGCAAATACTTTGTTATATATGCCATTCTTTGTTGAGCCTGTTAATTTCATCATCAAATTTCCTTTTCTGTCTGAAGTTATTTTCTTGGTAACTTAATTGGTTACCACCTATACAAGCCTGGGACCATACTAACCACAAGTTGGCATCTCCTTTCTTTGTTTCTATAAGCTTTTATGTAATAGTTTAAAACTATAGCTGTTGTGTCAGTTCTTGGTTCAAATCCTGGATCCTAACTTACTATTTCTGATCTTGTGCAAATTATGTCTCTTCGAGTCATATTCCTCAAAACACTGAAAAAATAATGCCCATCTTATGAATCTTTGTGAAAATAAAATGTGTGTGTGTGTGTGTGTGTGTGTATATACACACACACTCATATATATATATATGCCTTGAAATTAAGAAATGTTAACTATTACTTTAGCACTTGATTAATGTCATGAGTTTGTGGTTGTCCCATTGGTGGTATGACTTACCTACCTAACAAGAGTATTATAAGCGCAAATTTTATGTGTCTTCACTTATATTCACCATAGTCTTTTTGAGAACACTGAACATGTTAAATCGATATTTTAATAGATTATGGTTATTTAGTTAAATTTCAATTTGACTATGTACAACCTCTGTATGTTAATTACCCATTTTTTTTCAGACCATGAGACACACCTAGGTTTTAGAGGAAAATAGGGGGAAAATTGAGGCAAAGATGTGGTAAAATATTTAATAACATAATATTTCACCAATGTGAATGTAAACAAAGCTCAACAGCAGCATGAACAACCATTATTCCTCCCAAACAGGGGGTGGGGTGCATCTTATGGTCCGAAAAATAAGGCATGCTTCTAAAGTTTACTTTTTAAAAAAATTATAGACATAATAGAATCTATTGTGGAATATGGACATATTCTAATGTCACACTACAAAATTTTATAAGTAGGACACCCATATGGTAAAGTGGCACTGGGTAAAACAGCTTTCATAATGGAATACTCTGTGGATATAGATTGTCACTTTTGCTCATGTAATGCACATGAGTTTTTCTGTTTGCCTTGTACCCTTTGTTAGTAAAAAAACCAAAAACAAAAATGGGATTGACATCCAGGTGTTTTCATTCCTCAGCATGAAGTAATAGCTAAAAACAGATCCTTTGCCACTTATGAGTGAGTGTTTTTGAGCAAGTTATTCAAACTCTAATCTCCCTTTCCTTAAATGAACATAAGGATGGTATTTACCTCGTAGCATTATTATGTTAAGGAATTGACACACACAAACCATAATAATGTCTAGAATATAGTGAATTGTGTGTGTGTGTGTGTTAGTGTTCATCATTTTCACCATCAAACATTTAAACTGATTCTATGATGTCCTTGGACAGAACCTGATATTTCTGGACCTATTCCTTAATGTGTGAAATGAAGGGATCAGACTTTTGTAAGGGCCTTTCTTATGCCATTGCTCTAACAGATTTTTTCTTCATAATCCATTATAGTGGACCAAAATTTCTGCTTATCAAGTACATCACTGGTGTTGGAACTTTCTGCTGAGTAGATCTTAAACTACTTAGCATTTCAGGTAACATAGTATGCAAAGATCATAGGGAGTTTAGACCTAACTTTTTGTTCTCTTAACTATTATTTTGTTTTAATTTCTGAAATTGAGCGTATTAATGTATACCTCATTGAGCTCTTATGAAATCAATTGGGAAAAGACTATAGTGAACACGGGCAACTAGGCCAAATCTATTAGTCCGTTCCATCTGTAAAATCTCTTATGTGGAATTTGAAATACATGGCTTCTATTTCAGTTTAGGTTTGAAAACACAGTATTGCAGAATTAATGGAGTCTGTCATGTTTTAACAGAGTCAAGAGAAAGAACTCATGGGTTTCAGCAAATTGGTAAACGAAGCACGTTCAAAGATGGATGTAGCCCAATCAGAACTTGATATCTATCTCAGTGGGCACAATACTGCAGTGTCTCAGTTAAGTAAGGCCAAGGAAGCTCTAATTGCAGCTTCTGAGACTCTCAAAGAAAGAAAAGCTGCAATCGCAGATATAGAAGCAAAACTCCCTCACACCGAACGCGAATTAAAGGAGGTAAATCTCTGCTTCTGTATTTCATCTGAACATTGTTGGTCAACCCAAGTTTTATATATTTTTTTTTAATCTAGATGTTTGAAATGACTGTTACACAGATGGTCCCCAAGTTAAGATTTTTTAATTTTACAGTTGTGTGAAAGCAATATGTGTGATAAGTTACATGAGATACTCAACACTTTATAATAAAATAGGCTTTGTGTTAGATGATTTTGCTGAACTGTAGGCCAATGTAAATGTTTTGAATACATTTAAGTAGGCTAGGCTATGATGTTCGGTGGATTAAGTATACTAAATGCATTTTTGATTTCATGGTATTTTCACCTTACAATGAGGTTTTGGTACGTAATATCATCCTAAGTCAGGGAGCATCTGTACAGATTTCTTTCATTTTTTTCATTAAATTGTTTCCCATGGAAATAATTTAAACAAAAGAAAGTTTGTTTCCCTAAATCTAAGTGTAGACATATTATGCACAAATAAATGAAAACCATAAATATATTTGTGGGTGAACATTCCAGCCAGCTATCTTAATGTATTCTGTTTTTGAATTTATGGATGTGGTTTCTTTGTTGGAACTACAAACCGTTTTGAACTAATGAAGATACCTAGTTTAGCCTGTTGGTGACCCTCTTGGGTCTTGAGTGACTTATATATCTAAGTAATCTTGTAACTTGAATCCCCCAAGCATCTTTAGATAAGATGGCAATAGAAAAATGCAATCTGAAGAGAAATAATAGTTTTGGTTTTTGTTTTTCCATGTTAGTAAATATATACTCTTTGGTTATTGGGGAATTTCTGGACCATGTAAAATTGAAATGTAAACTTGATGAATCCAGTGACCACTTCTATCTCCCCCCTAGTAATTCACATTATTTTTGGATAAATTATAGCTATAACTTGAGCTTTTTCTTTATATCAGTGTGACTGCTATTAGAGCTGATAATTTAAAGCCAGGAGATGAGGGAGAAAAGTTCAGATTAAGCAACTGAGAATTTGAATGTTTGTGTGCATGCATGTGTGTGGTTCCTCTCCTTTTGGCATCCTGACATTTTTATATAGCAGTAGTACTGTTCGCTCATCACATGCCCCTTCATTTCAGAACTGTGCTTTTTTTAATGTTTTTTCTTTATTTAACTAGATATAATATATAATCAATTTTCTTTATTATTTAGAAAGCAAAGCATAGTATAACCATAGTCCTGCCTGGTCACCCATATCTAGGGTTCCGTACCAGAGTCTATTTCTTTATTAGTGCAGAATTTAAGAATTAGGACACACTTATACATAACTATAGTTCCAAACTGGGATTTCCACAGCCCTGGCTCTACTTGCTGTATCAATATCAGTGTTTTTGCTCCTATAACCATACTGCATTTATGCTCTTTGTTATTGACCCAAATAATTTATTCCCTTATTAAAACAGAAAATCCATCTACATTTTTTCAAAACCCAAATGGTCGCTTAGTTCTGATTTAAGTGTTTATTGTTGGTCTGTCTTTGCCACCTTCTTTTTAGGTGTTACAACTGGCACTGCTATGATTGGGCATAGAATTATAAGGGGTTTTTGTTTGTTTACTTTTTACTTTCAGAAAGAAAAGGAACTTCAAAAACTTACACAAGAAGAAACAAGTTGCAAAAGTTTGGTTCGTGATCTTTTCCAAAAAGTTGAAGAAGCAAAGAGTTCCTTAGCAGTGAATCAAAGTAGGGGGAAAGTTCTTGATGCAATAATTAGAGAGAAAAAAGCTGGCAGGATTCCAGGAATATATGGAAGATTGGTAAAGTAGATTTATTTGGACATGACTGTACATTTTTCTGAAGTAAAACATAAATAATTTTCTTACCTTAAAGAAACTATATACTGAGTGTCACTGGAATAAAATAACATTCATTTTTTGCTTTGTTTGAAAGGACATTCATTTTTAAACATTTTGCTCTTACACTCAAGCATAGTAAAATTCTTTGTAATACAGATTCTCTCATTAAAAATAGGGGTTCTTTATTTTTTAATTTGGATAATTGTAATTATTTTAATTCCAGGGAAAAAACAAACTTTAGTAGTGATAAACTTAACAAAGCTACTCTATTCTTTTTGTAAAAAGGAATTTGACAAATTACATTCTGGGTTTTATACTAATGTACCAAAGGAGGTAGCTCAAGTTTAGGGACATCAGCAGGGGATCTTCAGAAACCCAGGGCTAGCAATAGTGGAGACTATTCCTGCTCCTGAGACCGAAGAGGGAAGGAAGCTGTAGCCATGGCTAGAGGATGGCCAGGAGGAAGTGGGGAAAATGTGTATTTCGACCCCATTCAATTGATGCAGTCCCTGAGTCAGCATTCCAGAGAACGGAGCAGAAGAAAGTGTTTCACAAGGGCAAATGAAAATTACCCAGCATAGATGACTAATGTCTAAATGTTAAGTGAGTTCCACCTAATTTTCCCAAAGGTACACAATTTAATCCAGTGAAGGAGGAGCCTTCCAAAAAAACAGAAATATCTTCTTGGAGGCAGGCCCCTTGTAGTACAGGCTTTCCCCACTAGGTGAGTGTTGTGGGAACCCATTTGTGTCGGTGCACCAGCTGACGTTGCTAAGAGGTTGAAGTCAGCTTCAGTGAATTTTTATTTTTAAAGATTTTATTTATGTATTTTTAGAGAAGGGGGAAAGGAAAGAGAAAGAGGGGGAGAAATATCAATGTGTGCCTCTCGCAGTCCCTACTGGGGATCTGGCCTGCGACCCTTTGATTTGCAGCTCACAGTCAATCCACAGTTTCATTGAATTTTTTTGAAGACTCAACACCTTTGCCCATTTCATGATGGGCGATTTACAAGCGCATCTGTCCACACAAAAAACAGCATGACATCCATGGCCCACCCTCCATATTCACCCAGTCTTGTCCCTAGCAAGTTTTTTTGTTTGTTTGTTTCTTTCCCTGGATGAAAAAATAGGAAAGGGAAATGTTTCACCAATGTGTAAGAGGTGAAACAAAATACACACGAAAAGGCATGAAAATAGCCCTGGCTGGTGTGGCTCAGTGGGTTGAGCACCAGCCTGTAAACCAAAAGATTGAAGGTTCAAGTCCCAGTCAGTGTATCTCACACACATTGATGTTTCTATCCCTCTTTCTCCCTCCCCACCCCTCCCCTCTCTCTAAAAAGTAAATAAATAAAATCTTTTTTAAAAAAAAGTTCTAAAAGGCATGAAAACAGATAAATTCATACATCTTGATAGGTATATTCCATCAAATAGAGAGTACTTTGAAGGTGACTGAAGTTTGAATATGAGAATAAATATATCATTTGTTATAAACTCGGGTGTTTTGGGGGGAGCCCCCCTCATATTCATTTGCTCTCAAAGAAAAATAAAGCTAGTCAGTGAATGCTTCTTGACAGCTAATTTATTAATAGATTGATAAGCAGGCAAATGTGTTTCATTAGGACTCTTCATAATCTTAGATTGGCTTTAAGTAATTCAAAGTTTTATAATTTTATAAGTTCGTATTTTTAGGTTTCAAATTTTCACATTTTAATTTTTGTGCCATGAAAGCAGTTCATTTTGTGCTTTCATTAACAATTTAAAATAGCATATTCATAACCTTTTAAAAGGCAGATTAAAAACTGTAGTCGAGAGATGGGAACACCTACATTTTCATTGTGCACCCTTTTTGTACTTTTTAAAACCATGTGTGAGTATAGTTTTTCAGTTAAGAGTAATTTGCAAAATCTGTATGAATAATTAGATGATCCTGTGCCTAATTTCTTGCTGATTATACATTGATTTTGCCCCCCTTCTTTTATACTAGGGGGACTTAGGAGCAATTGATGAAAAATATGACATTGCTATTTCATCCTGTTGTCGTGCCTTAGACTACATTGTTGTTGATTCTATTGATACAGCCCAGGAATGTGTAAACTTCCTTAAACGACAAAATATAGGAGTTGCGACCTTTATAGGTTTGGATAAGGTAGGTACTCATAAAAAGCTACATATAATTCATTAAGTGCTAAGTATTTTGGGGTTTTTCCCCCCTAGCTTTTTCCTCGTTATTTAGGGAACACCTGATAGGTTTCAAGGATTATGTTAGGCTCTGAGGTTAAATGGTTGTGAAAAAAATATTTTGTAATTCCTCCTCTAAGGATTATACATTCCATTGTCAGAGTGACTGATAGTTTGCATTTCTAATTTCCATCATCAGTAACTGCTTAAAAAATAAAATCTTATTGAGATATAATTCACATCCCATAAAATTCACCATTTTAACATACACAGTTTCAGGGAGTTTTAGTATATTCACAAGGTGGTTTAATTGGACCTATGCAATTCCAGATTTTTTTCATCATCCCCAAAAGAAACCTCATTCACATTAGCAGTCACTACTTCCCCCTGGTAACCTCAAAGCTTTTTTGTCTCTTACCATAGATTTATCTATTCTGGACAGTTCATATAAATTGAATCATACAATAAGGAACCTTTTGTGAATGGCTTCTTTTAACTGAGCAGATTTGCAAAGTTTGTCCATGTTGTATTTTGCATCAGTACTAAATTTCTTTTTCTTGCTGAATGATATTCCATTGTATGGATATACCACATTTTGTTTATGCATCAGTTAGGCATTTGTGTTGTTTCTATGTTTGGCTATTATGGGTAATATAGCTGTGAAAATTCAGGTGCAGGTTTTTGTGCAAATGTGTTTTTAATTCTCTTGGGTTGATACCTAATAATGGAATTACCAGGTCAAATGTGAACTGTTCAACTTTATGAGGAGCTACCAAACTTTTTCACAGTGGCTATACCATTTCCTACCAACAGTGTATGAGGATTCTAATTTTTCTATGTCCTCACCAACACTTGTTACAGTCACATTAGTGAGTTTAAAGTAGTATCTCATTGTGCATCTCCTGATGACTAATGATGAATATCTTTCTGTGTGTTTATTAGCTATTTGTTGCCTTCTTTGGAGAAATATCTATTCAGATCCTTTGCCTATTCATTAATTGGTTTGTCTTCATTATTGAGTTATAAGAGTTCTTTATATATCCTGGATACAAGAATCTTGTCACATATATCATTTGCAAATATTTTAACTTTCTTAATGGTGTCCTCTGAAGCACCTTTTTAAAAATTTTGATAAATCCAATTTTTTAAATATAGCTTACAAATCTTGATAAGTGACTGGAATTTGATACAGGTTGCAATGACTATAGATCAATTTGGATAGTATTGCCACCTTAATAATGTTAAATCTTATAATCCATGCACCTGGAATGTCTTCTGTTTATTTAAGGTCTAATTTCATACAGTAATGTTTGATAGCCTTCAGAAAACAGGTCTTATATTTCTTTTTAAACTTACAAGTTTTGTGGGGTTTTTAAATACTAGTGTATAGGAATACAAATAATTTTTGTATATCATTCTTGTATCCTATAAATTTGCTAAATTCATGGTCAGTTTTACTGGTTTTGTGGGAGGTTCTTTAGAATTGTATATATGTAAGATCATGTCATTTTTCAATAGGGATAGTTGAGTAACAGTCTGAAAATATTAAATGGAAAATTCCAGAAATAAACAGTTCATAAGTTTTATTAAATTTTACACTATTTTGAGTAGTGTGATAAAATCTCGCACTGCCTTCCCAGACATAGGTCATCCCTTTGCCTCAAGTTATATTGCTACTTTCCTGTAACTCACTTAGTAGCCAGATTTTCTCTGTTACCAGAGAAATCATATTCATATAACTTGTATTACAGTGAATTATAATCATTCTCTTTCATTAGTTGTTAGTCTGCTACTGTGTCTAATTTATAAATTAAACTTTATCACAGGTATGTATGTATAAGAAAAAACATAGTACATACGGAGTCCAGTACCATGCACAGTTTCAGGCATCCACTGGTGGTCTTAGACCACATCCCCTGTGGATAAGAGGGTACTACTCAGTTATGCAGATACTTAGAACCTTGCATATATTACATGTATATTATGACTTTAAAACAACATACTCTTTTTATATGTATATATTTATTTTATTTTTAGATGGCAGTATGGGCAAAGAAAATGTCCAAAATTCAAACTCCTGAACATACTCCTCGGTTATTTGATTTAGTAAAAGTGAAAGATGAGGAAATTCGCCAAGCTTTTTACTTTGCTTTACGAGATACCTTAGTAGCTGACAACTTAGATCAAGCCACAAGGGTTGCATATCAAAAAGACAGAAGATGGAGAGTGGTGACGTTACAGGGACAAATCATAGAACAGTCAGGTAATATGGTTTTATTCCTGACACTGAGTCTATTTTTATTTAATCTTGTTGCAGGAGACATCTAAAGTCTGACTTCTCTTTTCTCCAGGTACAATGACTGGTGGTGGAAGCAAAGTAATGAAAGGAAGAATGGGTTCTTCAGTTGTTGAAATCTCTGAAGAAGAGGTTGGCATATTTAAAATTACAGTCGTACTTAAAAAAAAGCAGCTTTATTGATATATAACATACGTAACTGTAGAATTCAGCTATTTTAATATACTGTACTCACATTTTAACAGATTTCTGTAGATGACTAATATTTAAGGCCCTGGTTGCTGTAGCTCAGTGGATTGAGTGGGCCTGTAAAGCAAAAGGGTCACGGGTTCTATTCCCAGTCAAGACACATGTCTGTGTTGCAGGCCAGGTCCCCAGTAGGGGGCGCACAAGAGGCAACCACACATTGGTGTTTTTCTTCCTCTCTTTCTCTTTCCCTTATCCTCTCTCTAAAAATAAATAAATAAAATCTGTAAAACGCACACATATACACGGATGTCCTGGATACCTGACTTTTTCCCATTATGCCTTCATTTCTTCATTTCCACCCCTCCCCCCCAATTTTGAATCGTTCCACTTAAATATCTGCATAGGGTACCTACCTTCAATTGAATTTGCTGTTAATCTGAAATGCTCTTTAAAAAACTTACTTAACTAGCACTCTTCTTTGTAGGTAAATAAAATGGAATCACAGTTGCAGAGAGACTCTCAAAAAGCAGTAAAAATCCAGGAACAGAAAGTACAACTGGAAGAAGCAGTAGTTACACTAAAGCATAGTCAACGAGAAATGAGGAATACCCTAGAAAAGTTTACTGCAAGCATCAAGGTACTCTTGTCAATATTAGCTCAAACTGTTGAAATTCAGTAGTAATTTGGCAGAAGCATTTTGCTGTTTGCTTACAATTTTAATATAAGGGAGGAAGGGGATGGATCTCTAGGTAGAAGGCTGTCTCTGGATGATTTTGTTTCCCTGAGTACTGATGGATAAATGCCATCCGAGTGTTGCTCTAGCCACAGCTATTTCTGGTTTCCATTAGTACTCCATTGAAATGTCTCTTCCTTAACAACTATATGGCCCTTTATTTTCATTTTTTTCAGAGTGGAATGTTTTAATAATCATAAAATAGCAATGCATGCTTAAAAACAAAACCAAAAAACAAGTTTTCAGAAAATAAAAAGATGATCACCCTCAATTTTTATGTATATCCTTGAACTTTTTAATACCTAGTTTGCATACATATTTATGTATGTGATAAATAAGGATATACATATTAAGTATACATGTGGAATTTTAATGAGTTACACTGTTCTTCAATTAAGAAATTGTGGTTTTCTTTCTAAGCCAATGAAAACTTGGCACTTGCGTTAGCGCTTTTGTTTATATAATTTGATAAATGTTTTTATGTACACTGCTATGTTTAAAAATCCTTGTTAGATATACTCATTCAATTATTTCCTTAGGTTAGATTCCTAAAATAAAAATTAATACTCGGTATGTAAACAGTGTTAAAGGCATTTTTTGCATAAGGCCAAATTGACCTCAAAAAGATAGTTCTGATTCATTTACTACTAAGAGCATGTACAAATAATTATTTGTCCAGATCTTAAAACACTAGGTATTCTTCAGTATGTTGTAAATTTGCTACTTTAATATACTGAAAATGACATTTTTACTTTCTTTCGTAATGAGTTTACTCATCATTTTATGTTTGTTGGCCATTTTCATTTTTTGTATAAATTGTTCTTGTTTCCTGTTTTCATATTGGTCCTTAAAGATTTTAAGTGCCTTTTTTTTTCAGTTCAGAATGTTTAAAGGAAATGTTACTGAGTTAAAATAATGACCTTAAATGTTAAAACTGTTCTGTAGCCCTTATCAGAGCAAGAAGAATATTTGAATGTCCAAGTTAAGGAACTTGAAGCTAATGTACTTGCTACAGCCCCTGACAAAAAAAGGCAGAAATTATTAGAAGAAAATGTTAGTGCTTTCAAAACAGGTATGTTAACAGATACAGACCTTTTGAGATTGTTAAAAATGGGTTTTTAATGTTTGAAATGTTTAAAATAGTAGTTTGTAGGCTAAAAATAGTGAGTCACTACACTTGTCTTAGGGTTTCTATTGTTTCATTCTCGATTATAAAGTACTATTAAGGTTAAGTAAGTACCATTAAATTGAGAATTATACGTGACAGATAAGGAAGCCAAGGCATGAAAGGGTTTATACAATTTGTTCAAGGTCACATAGCATGTGGTGTTATAAGAATTCAAGCCAGTCCGACTCCAGAATTCATGCTCTTAATTTTCATATTTTATACACTTTGGCCTATTGTTTCCTGGAAACCCATTTCTGCAAGCATTTCTTTATAAGGAAGGGAGAAGAGAGGGAGAAAAACATCATTGTATAAGAGATAACATCTCTCGGTTGCCTGTCCCACACCCCCAGCTGGGGACCTGGCCCACAACCCAGGCATGTGCCCTGACTGGGGACCGAACCCACAGCCTTTTGGTTTGCAGGTTGGCATTCAATCCACTAAGCCACACCAGCCAGGGCAGATTAAATATTTTGTTTTACATTGGTGTAGTTCTTAAATATCTCTGGCTGATGTACAGAGAAATGGAGAAGGGCGGGGGCAATGTGGTATGGAATAGTGATTTAAAATTTGTAGATATTATATGCCAGTTTTATTCTTCTACTTCTAAGTAGACATGCCTCTATTGATATTAAAAAAGAAATGCATTGTATATACTTAAAAATGAGGAAGAAAATATTCTAAAGATCTAGCCCCTCGTAGCTGGCCCGTCCCAAGTGTAAGTCATGGTGCCAGCCCCCACTGCAGCTACAGGTGAGCCTGACACATAGGAGCAGCCTAATAGAATCTCAGCCATCTTAGATCTGGAAAAAAAAACTACTGTTGGCAGTGTAGACCTATTAAATGTGTATATTTAATATCTTTAAAGAATAAAGAGGGACCAAAAGACCAAAGAAAACAGGTTGTTTTGTTTTTCAATAGCCAAGTGGTGGTTTCAAAAATATTAAAAAACAATTGACTGAATTAACTCAGTACATCGGTTGAAAGATCAGGCTAAAGAATTACCTGATAATGTAGAACAAAAAAAGAGAAATGGTTAAGTTATGAGATTTAGGGAAGGTTGAAATTCTGACCTTCCTAATAGAGAAGAGACAAAAAAGGAAGCAATAGTTAATTTTTTATCCAATCATTTTCTCTCAGTAAATCCTATCCACCTGTGCCAGATGCCCACGCATGTACCAGGAACTTTATGGGAATCTCCATAAGTTAGCTTAATTTTTTGTTTACCTGTCTAGACATAGATACTCTTAGTAGCTTGAGCATTTTGCCTTTTTGTCACCTTTCATCCTTTTGATCTTGTTTAGTCATTAAGATTTAAATAGAATCCAATCTGGCATGTGTGTGTGTATGTTTAAGAGAATAGTAGGTTGTTTACAGAATCATTAGGCTAGCTAAAGAAAGAAATTTTAAGTTAAACATTCAAGAATAATTTCCTGAGCTACTCTGCAAAACTATCAAAGGAGCTATACTGCCTCTTCTAGCATTGGAAAATCAAATCTCAAATTGGAAACTTAACACTACAATTTACCAACAACAGAAGCACGTTACACCCACTATAATTTGTACCATCAAAGTTAATGCCACTGCCTGTAATCACAAAGCTTTTGACTGGACACCTGAACTTCTAACCTCACCAAGAACTTCCCTGTGACTGCTTGCTTACAGAAACATGTTTGACTCATCACTTTTGCCTCCCAAATAATGCTTTTCTTTTGATTGAATGGACCTAAATGATGTCTGAATCCTAGGTACAAGGGAATCTAGGAAATACAACTTAGCTTTCTGTACCACACAAAAGAATGCCAATTTTACCATCTCCTCCACTTCTTATAAACACTTGGAGGAGAACTCTAAGGCTAGCAGAATAAAATGACCACAATTTCTTCACCCCTGGGAAGTTAATGGGCATATAGTCCATGGTAAAAATCATGAGATCAATAGTCAAGGAAGTACCTTAAGAAAAAATTGTAAATATCTTTGAAATGAGCTTCAGTGCACGAAGGCATTGAGAAATGAATGGGTTATTTTCAGAGCTGAGCCAGAGAATTTACCATGGTGATTATAACACCATTCATCTTGACAACAGTTTTTTTGAGGTGCTTTCCCCAATGACTAAAATTTCTTTTAAATACATCAGGTTAGTCATATTGACTGAAGAAATTTACATCCAAGTGCTCATTAACCTAGAAACATAAATTAAAGGTTTGGGGGTTTTTTGTTGTTTGTTTGTTTTTTTCCAGAATATGACAAGGTGGCCGAGAGAGCTGGTAAAATAGAAGCTGAGGTTCAAAGGTTACACAATATCATCGTAGAAATTAATAATCATAAACTCAAGGCCCAGCAAGACAAACTTGATAAAATAAATAAGCAATTAGATGAATGTGCTTCTGCTATTACTAAGGCCCAAGTAGCAATCAAGACTGCTGACAGGTAGAGTATATGTACTACCCTAACCTATCTTCCTCTTCCCACCTCCACATTGGAAAGGGGCCTAATACTTAATATCCATTGATGTCTCTATTACTGTTACTAAATCTGTCTGACATGTTATTACCTAATAGGACTTTAGTAAGGGGAACACTATAAACATTTATCATGTGACTTGTTTTGTTTTAAATTAATAAAGCAGGTATACCTTGGCAAAGTACTTCTATAACTCCCCAGATGTTGTGAGGACATAGAAATTAGTTTTCTTTCTCTGGCTTAGGAGTAGGTGATTAAATAGATCTAGATCTTAGAGATCTCTTAGAACAATTATCTAAGTAATTTAAATCCTTAAATTAACTAGATTATTCCATTGTCTCAGATCACAAAAAGTGTTTATCCTTATCCATTCATAGATCTTGTTTTAAAATGAATTTTTAGATTACTTATTGAAATATTTTTAAAAGAATTAAAGCTAAGTATGTATATAAAGTGTTGAAATGTGAATAACTGTCTTTTGAAATTAGAAGAAATTGATTGCATATTTATTATCTGGTGACTAAGCTGTTCTAGTACTTTTTGGTCAAAGGTGCTAATAAGCCATTTGTCAGGAACAAATTTTTGCCTAAACACATTTGTCAATGTAGAAGCAATTTTATCGAGGGAGAAAACAGTTGTTCCTCCCAGTGTGCCCCCATCCTTACATCTCTTCGGAAGCACTTGTTGCCCTGAGTTGAACTGGGAGGAATTTTTATTTCAATAGATAGCTTCCTGGGTTCGGTGCCTTTAAGAATATCCAATCTGCCCCAGCTCAGTGGATTGAGTGTGGGCCTGCGAACTAAACAACCACGGTTCTATTCCCAGTCAGGGCACATGCCTGGGTTGCAGGCCAGTTCCCAGCAGGGGGCCCACAAGAGGCAACCGTACATTGGTATTTCTCTCCCTCTCTCCTTCCCTTCCACTATAAAGATAAATAAAATCTTTAAAAAATAATAATATCCAATCTGACAAGTGACAAAAGAATATAATAATTGAACCTGCTCCAGAGTATAAGATTGAATGATACTAGAAGCTTATATATATATAAGGAAGTTTCATTAATTTGTACTGAGTTTAGTAAAATTTACAGTATCCACAAGTGTGTACATAAACAAAAACAAAAAGTATGTGTAAACAAACTCAGGGATGGTTTTGAAAATCACAAATCTTTAAGTCTGTAATAGAAAGGAATGTCACATTGGTATGTCATGAAAAATTCTTTGGGAGGTTTTACGAAGCAGATCACCACTCACACATTACCACATTTTTAATATATTATTTTGCTTGTTCAGAAATCTTAAAAAGGCACAAGACTCTGTCTTTCGCACAGAAAAAGAAATAAAAGATACAACGAAAGAAGTAGGCGACTTAACAGCAGAGCTAAAAAGTCTTGAGGAAAAAGCAACAGAGGTCATAAAGAATACAAATGCTGCAGAGGTAAGACTCGGAGGGAGAGAATGGTGTTGGAAACAGTAGGAGTAATTGGGTGTATGGCATCAGTGCCTTGCAGAGTAGGTTAAAACATTTAACTATATTAACTTTTACTTGTACAATAAAAATGAATACTGTAACTTTGGGGTAAATAAGTTTTCATTTAAAATGAAAAGAGCATAGGACAAGATTGCCAACTTCAGCTTGGTAATATGGAAATACCTGTTATTTATTTGGGAAGGTCATATCTGTAGCAATTATTCTTGGTTTTTAGGAGTCCTTACCAGAGATCCAAAAAGAACACCGTAATCTACTTCAAGAACTAAAAGTAATTCAAGAAAATGAACATGCTCTTCAAAAAGATGCACTAAGTATTAAATTGAAACTTGAACAAATAGATGGTCACATTGCAGAACATAATTCTAAAATAAGATATTGGCACAAAGAGGTGAGATTTTTTTATCATTTACTTAAATGTAACTTTAAAATATCCTTAATGAGAAATGGTTTAGTTTTTTTGGTTTTTTGTTTGTGTGGTGAGGTATGTTATGATTCTTAATTGCATGATATAATGACTTCCCAAGTTTATAGGGAATATAAGGGACAATATGCAGTAATTTTATATACAGAAAAATCTGGGTAATTTTTAGAAGTAGTCAACATACTCATCCAAGAGATGATTTGGAGATCTATCAGAAGGCTGCATGAACACTTTGAAATACTACACCTGTTTTTCTTTTTTTTTAAAAATTATTTATTATTTAATTGTATTTTTCCCATTTTCATTTATTCCCCTTATCCTGTCTCCCACCTCCACCCACAATCACCAAACTGTTGTCAATGTCCATGAGTACCTTTTCTTTCCTCCTCAATCCCGCCACCCCCACAGCTATCAGCCTGCTCTCTGTATTATTTTGCATCTTAATTCAGTTTGTTAATTAGATTCCACATAGAGGGAAATCATACGGCATTTGTCTGTGACTGGTGTATTTCACTTAGCACAATGTTCTCTAGATCCCTCCATACTGTCACAAAGGGTAAAATCACTTTTTTTTTTTTTCAGGCAAGTAGTATGCCATTGTGTAAATACACCATAGTTGTTTTTTTCATAGTTGGAAAAAGTCATATTTTTCTCGAAGTCCTTTGAAAAGTAGTTGATGTGCAAATTAGTTACAAATCCCTGATATATGTTGTTATAGTAGATAGGTATGTTATATTGTTGATTTGATTCTTTTAAACAGTGGATGCTAGTGTGATGCCCTCCCTAACTGTTCATTTAATTGAACTTTTAGATTTCAAAAATATCACTGCATCCCATAGAAAATAATCCTGTTGAAGAGATTTCAGTTCTGAGCCCAGAGGATCTTGAAGCCATCAAGAATCCAGATTCTATAACAAATCAAATTGCACTTTTGGAAGCCCAGTGCCATGAAATGAAACCAAACCTTGGTGCCATTGCAGAATATAAAAAGAAGGTATGAATAAACTGTTCATATATCATAGTCAGAAATTCTTAGTCCTCAGTCTCAGTTGTGGCCTCTGATTTTATATAATGTGCATTGTTGTCATCTCACATTTATAACTGAATAGATGCTTATTCTCATGACATTCTTTCCATAGGAAGAATTATATTTACAACGGGTAGCAGAATTGGACAAAATTACTCATGAAAGAGATAATTTTAGACAGGCATATGAAGATCTTCGGAAACAAAGGCTTAATGAATTCATGGCAGGTTTTTATATAATAACAAATAAGTTAAAGGAAAATTACCAAATGCTTACTTTGGGAGGTGATGCTGAACTGGAGCTCGTAGACAGCTTGGATCCTTTCTCTGAAGGAATCATGTTCAGGTTTGTAATCAGATCCTAACTTCTGGATCCTCCTATTACAGAGCTCTGTATTTTCTCCAAATTCTTAGTATTTTTTTAAAGATGGAATGTGAAGTGTGAAGATGTGTAACTTGTTTATTTTATGATAAATACCAAATTATTTACATATTGGCAGTTTAAAGCATAAAACCTGGTCAAACAGCAAATACTTTTTTTTTTTTAAGTATACTTTATTGATCATGCTATTACAGTTGTCCCACTTTTTCCCACTTTTTCCCCCTCTGGCCCAGTACCCCCATACCCTCAGGTCTGAGATTATCATCAGGGCCAGTGAAGCAACTTGTCTTAACCACTTTGTGGCTCAGAGAGGGGACAGTGCCACTGCCTGGACTCTGGAGATTGCCCGGGGGGGAAGCTGGCTGTCTCCCAGCATTCACGCTTCACTTTCTCCCCATATACCACTTGTGCCCTTCCAGCTGTTTCCCTGGTGCTAAATCCCAGAAGGGGTGGGTCTGAGTTAAGTCTGTGCAGGCTCTTTAAGAGGGAAGAGGAGTCTCGTGAAAATCCCACAGTTTATTCTGCTGCCCCAACTGGTTTTTACAGCCAGAAGTTATGGGGTCTTACCTTCCTGGCACTGGAACCCTGGGCTGGGTGGTCTGGTCTGGAGCTGGGATCACTCCAGAGGTATCTGATTTTTATCCACCACATGTGAATGTGGGGCTGTCCATTTTGCCACCTCTCCACCTCCATGCATCTCTCTCTGCCCCTCCTACCTGTCTGGATGAATGTGGTTTTTTTCAATCCTTAGTTGTTGGACTCCTATACAGCTCAATTTTCTGACAAATCTGGGGGTTATACCTGCTTTGTAGTCCAGATGTAATTCTTGCTGTAGTTGTGCACAGAGGCAAAGTGTGTTTACCTAATGCCTCCATCTTACCATCCAGCTGTAAAAATTGCATTAGAAATGGGGGTGAGAATAGCAAAAAGTACTTATTAGCCTACTTTTTAAATCTTAAAGTTTGGGTAAATGCTCCTCTGTGTTCATCCTCCAATAATGTTTTTATAAAATTACCCCCCAAAAAACTTTTATTTGTGAAAAGCAAGTTAGAAATTCCTGAAGAAGATGATTATGGAAAATAAATCAGAGTCTTAAGCTAAAGAAATTTATTTTTTTTCAGTGTTAGACCACCTAAGAAAAGTTGGAAAAAGATCTTCAACCTCTCAGGAGGAGAGAAAACACTTAGTTCATTAGCTTTAGTATTTGCTCTTCATCACTACAAACCCACTCCACTGTACTTCATGGATGAGATTGATGCAGCCCTTGATTTTAAAAATGTGTCCATTGTTGCATTTTACATATATGTAAGTAATCATTTAGAGCTTATCTTCAATTTTGTATGGGTTCCTCAAACATTGGAGGTTGAATTCTTCGACTTCTTTCTTTCTTTCAAGATTTTATTTATTTTTAGGGGAAGGGAGGGAAAGAGAGGCAGAGAGACATCAGTATGTGGTTGCCTTTTGTGCACCCCCTACTGGGGACTTGGCCTGCAACCCAGGTATGTGTCCTGACTGGGAATTGAACCTGTGACCCTTTGGTTCGCAAGTGGGTGCTCAACCCGTGGTCGCAGATGAGCCACACAGCCAGGGTTCTTTGACTTATCCTTACTTTTGAGCTTTTTAAAAACATTTTCTTCTAACTCCATGTCCTGGGGTAGCAAAAGAAACAAACTTTTTTTTTTTAATTTGCTTTTTTTCTTTAACTTTATTACTTTTTAAATATTTTATTTATTTATTTTTCGAGAGAGGGGAAGGGAAGGAGAAAGAGTGGGAGAGAAATATCAATGTATGGTTGCCTCTCATGCATCCCCTGCTGGGAACGGGCCTGCAACCCAGGTGTGTGCCCTGACTGGGAATCGAACTGTGATACTCTGGTTCAAAGGCCCGCACTCAATCCACTGAGCTACGCCAGCCAGGGCAAGAAACAAACTTCTTTACTTGAACCAAATACTTCCATTTGGGGAAAGATAGATAAATTGATAATATAAATTAGTAGAGGACACATAGCTAGAATCTTCTTTATCCTGCCTAGAACATTTTTCATTAAAAGACTTCTAAGCAACCATGCTTCCAGAAATACTCAAATTCCTCTCAAATACTGTTTCATAAATTATACATCTCATCATTCCTGTTTGTGTTAATTATCAATGTATTGTTAAATTCATTGTCTAAATAAAATACAAGGTCTGTCTGAAGTAAGGCCTGCTTGTGTGTAGTTGGTGGGGTAATAATATGGGTGAAGTAACTTACGGTTTTAATGTGAACATTTCACCTGAAATGCCATGTGATTTGCTTGAGTGTGACATTATTATGTTACATAATTACATGCCTATTGTTTTGTAATAAAAAAAGTGGCATTATTTGTGCCAGACCCTGTAGATTACAGGGAGGTAAAGCTTAGATCTTTATTGTATGATGTACCTGTCAATATTTAATGTTTCTTACTCTTTCTCTTTAGGAACAAACGAAAAATGCCCAGTTCATAATAATCTCTCTTCGAAATAATATGTTCGAGATTTCAGATAGACTTATTGGAATTTACAAGACATATGATATAACAAAAAGTGTTGCAGTAAACCCAAAAGAAATTGCATCTAAGGACTTTGTTAAACTTGTTTATACAGAAGAGTCATCAAATTGAATCAACACAGATTCAGTATATTGTATTACTTTTTTTTTCTTTGTAAAGGATTATAGCTGTATAAAATTCATATTCCTAAACTTGATCATGTAAACTGGCTTCTAGTTTCTGCTGTTACAGGTCTAATAAAATATTCTACCTGCTTCTAGGAGATTATAAGAATCTGACAATTTTGTAAGGAGCAGACAATGGAGAAAATAAGATATCTAGAGGGTCAGATTGCTGGCCTTTTTCCCAAATTGCTACCATCAGAGTTTAAAGTGTGTTAATTTAGCTAACTTCAAAGTTCTAAACCAGCTCATGTTACCAAGATGAAGCATACGCTTGTGGACTTGCCAGCGACTGGTTTATGCTAAGGTGTTCCCATTCATTTAAGTTACTAATTTATATAATGACTATTTGTTACTCATATACTGGGAACTTTTTTTTTAGTCAGTCATTCTGAATTATAAGGATGAAAATTTAAATACTTTCTATACTTGTCTAAAATTTGAGATTTGTTTGAAACAATTGCAAGAGGGTCAGCAAACTGAGACTGTGTAAATATGACTAGGATATTGCATACAGTGAAAAGAAATACCCACTATAGTTACTTCATAAAGAGTGAAGTATACAGAGGTTAAATTCCATAGTGTAAATAGAAATTAAGATAGAGGACTGTTTCCTACCAAATTATCGTATGTGTTGACACTATTAGCTCAAAAAAAAATGCTACTGGAAATAAGTTGGCAACCACTTGGTTGTCGGGACAAGTTTGGGTACTGAATCAAAAGGTTTTGGCCCTGGCTGGTATAGCTCAGTGGATTAAGCACAGGTCTGTGAACCAGAGAATCGCAGTTCAATTCCCAGTCAGGGCACATGCCTCGGTTGCAGGCTGGTTCGCTGCAAGCCAGTTCCCAGCAGGGGATGTATGAAAGGCAACCATACATTGATGTTTCTCTCCTTCTCTCCTTCCCCTCTAAAGATAAATAAATAAAATCTTAAAAAAAAAAAAAAGGTTTTACCCTTTCTATTCAATTTCTACATATTGATCCTGAGGACTTAAAAATGAGAGTTAATTAGCTCATTATTCAGTAACGCATTATTTAGGGACTGAAAGATCAACGGATATTTGTGTTATAATGTAAATACATTAGCATGGGCTTAAATAAAGATCTGAAACTCAAGATGGTCTTTTGTTTTTTCATTTTAATTACATTGTGAAAAGAAGGCCAAACTGCCACATGCAGAGCCTCGTTTGGATGTGTCTGGGATTTGGAAGCTTGACTGCTCTGCTGTCTTTCAAAGGACCTTGAGAGCTTGTTGGAGGTTCTAGCAGGGGAGCACAGCCTTCCACGAGGTGCACACAGCTTGAGGAGGGACATGCCTGGAGCAGCGAGGGAAGAAGGGGACATCTGCCCAGCCAGCCAGATCGGCGGAATCAGCCTGGCAACAGATGTTGCAGCCAGTTTGGCCTCACATCCTGGTCATTTGTTTTCAATCAAGGTTATGTAAAACTAACTAGAAAAGGCTGTAATTACAATCAAGTGCCTTTTCATTGGTGAGAGTAGAGGTAAATGAAATTAAGTATTTTTATTGCATTTTAATAACCAGTGTAGTAGTAGAGCTTATTACTAAGTTTTAAAAAGTTAAAAGTAACCCTGGCTGCTGTGGCTCCATGAATTACATGCCGGCCTGCAAACCAAAGAGTCACCCGTTCAATTCCCAGTCTGGGCACATGCCTGGGTCGCAAGCCAAATCCACAGAGGGAATGCAAGAGGCAGCCACACACTGATATTTCCCTCACTTCCTCCCCCTTCTCTAAAAGTAAATAAAACCTTAAAAAAGGCCTGATACCCACAGCCCATATCAAAATCCCAAAGTTACCACCCCTGAGTCTGAGTGCCTTAAGGCACTCAATATCAAGAGTTATGGAAATACATACTTTTGTTATGCATAAAACAAGTATTTGAATATGTACTTCAAATATTACCACCTGGTAAAAGTGCAAAAGAACACGTTTAAGAATCAGTTACTTGTATATAAGCATAACGGGAGATAATTGCAGGTTCATTACCAGATCACCACAATAAAGCAAGTCACAATTTTTTGGTTTCTTAGTGCATATAAGGGTTATGTTTATGCTACACATACTGCAGTCTATTCAGTGCAATAGCGTATCTTTTTAAAAATGTACATACCTCAATTTAAAAATGCTTTATTGCTAAAAAAAAAAAAAACATTATCCATGGCTTTAGTGAGCTGTAATTTTTCTGGCACAGACAGACTTGCTTGAAAGGTTGCCATGAAACTTCAATTTGTAAAACAAAAACAATCTGCAAAGTACAGTAAAATGAGGTATGCCTGTACTTGACTGTATTCATACACAATACATAAAAAATAAACCTTTAGTCTCTTAAAAATTGGCAAATGACAAAATAGTGACATCAAATACCCCAGCCATTGAGGCTCCATTGGGCATTGTCTTTTGAACCAAAAGGTCTCAGAGGTTCCATCGGGGTCCATGACTGGGTTGCAAGTTTGGTCCCCTGAGGCAGGTACAGAAGACAACCAATTGATGCTTCTCTCACACCCATGTTTTTGTGTTCTCCCTCCCCTCCCCACTCTAAAAAATATTATGTCAGACTAAAAATGTTGATTAAGACTTCGGCCAAGATGGAGGCATAGGTAAACACACTGCCTCTTCGCACAACCAAAGAAGGCCGACAATTTTAAAAAACCCCAGTACTGACAAAATTGAACTGTATGGAAGTCCAACAACCAAGGAGTTAAAGAAGAAACATCCAGACCCGGTGGGAGGGGCAGAGTTGGGCAACCAGGTGGAGAAGACTCCTGGCAAGGCAGCAGCTGGAGGGCCTGGCAAGGAAGCAGACTGCAGACTGGGCAGTCCCACATTCACTGCAGATGAACCCAAAGGAACAACTGGGGATCGAGACAGAGGACAAAACCCAGAGCTCCAGCGCAGGGAAATAAAGTCTCAAAACCTCTGACTGAAAACAACTGTGGGGGTTGAGGCAGCAGCAGGAGAAACTCCCAGCCTCACAGGAGAGTTCATTGGAGAGACCCACAGGGTCCTAGAATGTACACAAGCCCACCCACCCGGGAATCAGCACCAGCAGGGTCCAGTTTGCTTGTGGGAAGCAGGGAAAGTGACTGAAAACTGAGTCTAGCAAGCAGCACTGTTCCCTCTCCTACCCCTCCCCTACATAGAGCATCATAACACAGGGATGTGGGTCACCCCACCCTGGTGAACACCTAGGGCTCTGCCCCTCACCAAGTAACAGATGTGCCAAGATTTAAAAAAAAAAAAAAAAAAAAAAATGGCCCAAATGAAAGAACAGATCAAAGCTCCAGAAAAAATACAATTGACAAAAAGATAGCCAACCTATCAGATACACAGTTCAAAACACTGGTAATCAGGATGCTCAAAGAACTGGGTGAATATGGTCGCAAATAAAGGAAAAAATGAAGGCAATGTTAAGTGAAATAAAGGAAAATGTACAGGGAATCAACAGTGAAAGGAAGGAAACCAGGACTCAAATCAATGGTGTGGACCAGAAGGAAGAAACATTCAACCAGAACAAAGAAACAAGAATTTTTAAAAAATAAGGAGAGGCTTAGGAACCTCCAAGACATCTTTAAACGTTCCAACATCCAAGTTGTAGGGGTGCCAGGAGAAGAGAAAGACCAAGAAATCGAAAACTTATTTGAACAAATAATGAAGAACTTCCCCAATCTGGCAAAGGAAACAGACTTTCAGGAAGTCCAGGAAGCTCAGAGAGTCCCAAAGAAGTTGGACCCAAGGAGGACCAAGGCACATCATCATTAGCCAAGATTAAAGATAAGGAGAGAATCTTAAAAGCAGCAAAAGGAAACGAGACAGTCACCTACAAAGGAGTTCCCATCAGACTATCAGCTGAATTCTCAAAAGACACCTTGCAGGCAAGAAGGGGCTGAAAAGAAGTATTCCAAGTCATGAAAGGCAAGGACCTACATCCAAGATTACTGTATCCAGCAAAGCTATCATTTAGAATGGAAGGGCAGATAAAGTCCTTCCCAGATAAAGTCAAATTAAAGGAGTTCATCATCACCAAGCCCTCATTATATGAAATGTTTATCATTTAGGGATTTATCTAACAAAAAGGTCAAAAACTATGAACAATAAAATGACAACAAACTCAGTTATTAACAACCAACCTAAAACAGAAACAAAAACACACTGAGCAAACAATAGAACAGGAACAGAATCACAGAAATAGATATCACAGGGAGGGTTATCAGCAGGGGAGTGGGGGGGGAGGTACAGAGAATAAACAGCATAAATGGTAGGTGGAAAATAGACAGCAGGGAGGGAGATAAGCAATCCATCAGATTCAGAGTCTGAGTTCAAAACACTGGTTATAATGATGCTCAAGGAACTTAGTGAATACCTCAACAGCATAAAAGAGTCCAAGGCAGAAATGAAGGATATAATGGAGACAAAGAATAATTTATAACCCTAGCAGGTGTGGCTCAGTGGATTGAGTGCCAGCCTGTGAACCAAAGGATTGCTGGTTCAATTCCCAGTCAGGGCATATGCCTGGGTTGTGGGCCAGGTCTCCAGTAGGGGGTGCATGAGAGGCAACCACACATTGATGTTTCCCCCTCTCCTTCCCTTCCCCTCTGTAAAAATAAATAAAATCTTTTTAAAAATAAAATAAAATAATAATTTACGGGGAATCGATAGCAGAATGGATAAAGCCGAGAATCAAAGCAATGATATGGAACATAAGGAAAAAAAAAAACCCAACCAGTCAGAACAACAAAAAGAAAAATCCAAAAAAAAACGAGGCTAGTGTAAGAAGCCTCTGGGACAACTTCAAGTATTCCAATGTTCACATCATATGTGTGCCAGAGAAGAGAAAGAGCAGAAATTGGAACTGTATTTGAAAAAATAATGAAAGAAAACTTCCTTAACTTGCTGAAGGAAATAGACATGCGAGTCCAGGCAGCACAGAAAGTCCTGCACGAGGTGGATGCAAACAGGCCCACTCCAAGACACATCATAACTAAAATGCCAAAGGTTAGAGAGAATCCTAAATACAGCAAAAGAAGTTAATTACCTACAGTGGAATTCCCATAAGACTGTCAGCTGATTTTTGAAAAGAAACTTTGTAGGCTATAAGGGACTGGCAAGAAATATTCAAAGTCATGAAAAGCAGGGACCTACAGCCAAAATTGCTCTACCCAACAAAGACATCATTTAGAATTGAAGAGCAGATAAAGAGCTTCCCAGAAAAGAAGAAACTAAAACTAAAAAACTAAAACTCATTATCACCAAACCATTATTATATGAAATGTTAAAGGGACTTAAGACAAAAAGATCAAAACTATGAACAAGAAAATGGCAATAAACACACGCCTATCAACAACTGAATCTAACAAACAAACTAAGCAAAGAAGAACATAGCCCTGGCTCAGTGGATTGAGCACTGGCCTATGAACTGAAAGGTCGCCAGTTCAGTCCCTGGTCAGGGCACATGCCTTGGTAGTGGGTCAGGTCACTGGTTGGAGGTGTAGGAGAGGCAACCTGGCTGATTCGATGTTTCACCACATATCAATGTTTCTCTCCCTGTCTTCTTCCCTCCCCCTCTCTCTAAAAATAAGGAAATAAAGCCTTTTTTATAACATTAGTTTATTATAAACGAGACATGGAAATTATTTACATGATGAAAGATCTCAGCACTCCAAAGGAATGGGCTGCCTAACGTGACATTTCAGTAGTGATTTAGTTCAGTCTACACACTTTCCAAGAATGTCACAGTCTCTAAGTAAGAAATAATCCTTGTCATCTAGAATTACTTTGGTTCCTCTATATTCTGGAAGAACTTTATCTCCAACTTCCACTCTAACTGGTTGACTCTCTCCACCCTTTCCTTTGGAGCCCAATCCAACAGCTACTACACTTGCAATACTTTTCCTTGAGATTTTTCTGGGAGCGTAATGACTCCTTCGGTTACAGTTTCTGCAGCACACCTTCCAACCAATACATGGTCAAAGAGGGACAGAAACCCTCTAAATGCCTGTCCTGCCATGACTCCAGCTGCCCCAGTTCGCACCCTGCTCTCACACTGTGGATGCAAGAAGTTGGGCCAAGAAATAAAATCTTGGAAAAAAAACAGAACAGACAGAATCATGGATATGGAGGGCATTTTGATGGCTGCAAGATGGGAGGCATGTCTGGGGGAATGGGTGAAGAGGTGAGGGGATTAAAAAGTACAAATTGGTAGTCACAGAACAGCCATGGGGATACACAGTACAGTACAGGACATGAAGCATCCAAAAAACTTAAACGCATGACCCATGGACATGAAAAACATTCGGGAGCCTACCTGAGGGAGTGGGGCTCCTGGGGGTGGCAAAGGGGGAAAACTAGGACAACTGTAACAGCACAAAAAAAGAAAATATAATTTTAAAGATTTGAACAAAAACGACCATCTTTAAGCAATCCCTTACCATTTTAGTTTGCTGCTTGATTCTAAAACAGCACTATCTTTAATTGCCCATTCCAAAGTTTCAAGCCACATCAAAAATAAAGGCACAGGCACTTTCAGGGTTTTGCCATCTTTTAATCTAAAAGCTAATCTGTATGAAGAACTGCAAAGCCAATCACCACAGTATATTAATGCTAAAAGACAATATTGGTACAAGAATGTTTAAATGTTGCAGCAATTTTAAGTCAACCTCTCTAACCAATAAAAACAAATAGGATAACACTCAAATCAAGAAATCATTAGATATTATTCTAGTTTTCAGTCTGAAAACTAGAGACGTTATCTCATTTCTGACACATTGCTATCCAACAAGCATGAAAGGTTTAAAATATTTCTATATATTTGTTGTAACTCTAATAAAGTTTAGTTTGCTATTCTATTTATCCACGCAACCCCTATTTCTCCATTCAGCAATGGTTGTTAGTCCCTGTAAAGAATAAGCCTATTTAAATAATTTAGATCTGAATTTTCAATGAAAAGCTGTGTTCCACATGAATTCCTTCAATAAATATAAAGTGTGACATAGTATATTCTGTAAATCATGCAGACTGTTAGATAAACTTTGGTAAGCAAATAGAGAGACTTCAGAAAAACACAGTGAAATTTCATTTAGAAAGGTTATTGTGTGTTGATTAAAAAAAAGGATCAACATCAGTATCATTGAAATCAGTGTAATTATAACAATGTTTAGGATCTTAAAAAATTCAACTTCCTTTACATCATCAGGCCACGAACATGGCATTCTTTTTGAGGAAATTTTCATTTCAGGAATGAGAAGTTTTTTTATTTGTCCAATTTCTGTTCTGTTCCAATCTTCTTTCAATACTTGGTTTACCCGAGGACAAATTTCAGTACACCGGACCTCAGGAAGCGGTCTTTGTTTCAAGACCTGCACACGCTGGCGGACATCATCAACCTTTTCAAGAAATTTAAGTGGAGACTCTTCTCGTAAAGATGCTGTCAATGTCATTAATTCAAGCTGCTGCTCTCTCATTTCTTTTATTCTTTCAATGTGTGGAGTATATTCCTGATTAATCAGATTGCCAACTTCACAGAGAGCAGTTAGGAAAACTTTTTTTTTCTGTTCTAATGTATCACTAAGCTCCTTAAAATACTGGAGAACAACTTCCTTCTCACTTTGGACCATTTTCTCTGACTGAGATTTTTGTTCTTCCAACTTTTCAATGAGACAAGTAAGATCTGTCCAGTGTGTGTCTGTCAACTGCTCCAGCAGTTTTTGAGGCGTGTCCTTTTCTTGTAGATAGGCGCTTTGAAGATCATCTATAGGATGACCGTGATGTTGGCCTATGGTAAGGCACTGACCACAAACTAACTTTTTATCTAGTAGGCAGTAAACGTTTAATGGTTGTCTGTAGTGTTCAGGGCAAGTGACAATATGTGGATGATCTTCCTGCTGGTATTTTTCAATAATAGCCCTTAATGCAAAATTAACAGGTAAAGATTCAATACCAGTTGGAGCAATTTCAATACTACTTCTGCAATTAGGGCACTTGAGAGGAATTCGTAAAGGTCTCCATATATAAAAGTTACCAGATGCCTGAAGAACGTTTTCCAAGCAGCTTCTACAAAACGTATGCGAGCATGGCAGTACCCGAGGGTCTTCAAAAATACTGTAACAAATGGAACACGTTAACTCGTCCTCGAAATTGTACATTTCCTGTCAAGAGAAAAAAGTATTTTAAGTCTACATATAACAAAGATAACCGTGCATATGTAAAGTTTTAGCTGTTAACCTCCACTGTCCATGCTTGTCCTTTAAAAGATGATAAAAGAAGGTGAAGAAATTGGTCAAAGAACATGTATGCACAACCCACAGACACTGACAACAGTGCAGCGCTGGCCTGGGGCTGGGGGGCTGGACGGAGGTGGGCAAAGGAAGGGAAAATGAGGACGCCTGTACTAGTGTTAATGGTAAAAATACCATTAAACAATAACTACAAAACGTATGACAAAGAAAAAATAAGAGTAACTGAGGTGTTTACTAAGGTTCTTTTTACTGTAACATTCTTAGTAATGCAATTCCTAATACTGAATAATTGATCATCATTCAGAGCTTATTTAGCTGTCCTAAGAGCTTATTTAGAACAAAACTCACAGTAAACAGTTCTAATTAATTTGTAATGCTTCAAACTGAAGGTATTTAAGTTTGTTCCTATGTAATGAAGATTTAAATTCAAAGTGTTCTATTGAAGTCTACTTAATCACTGTAACTATTCTGTGCAACTTTTTACATTCTAAAATGCTAAAAATAAGTTAGGCTTAGCAGAATTATATTCTTTTTTTTTTAAATATTTTATTTATATATTTGTAGAGGGGAAGGGAAGGAGAGAGGGAGAGAAACATCAATGTATGGTTGCCTTTTGTGTGTCCTCTGCTGGGAACTGGCCTGTACCCCAGGCATGTGCCCTGACCGGGATTTGAACCGCGATTGTCTGGTTCGCAGGCCCATGCTCAATCCACTGAGCTACACCAGCCAGGGCCAGAATTATATTCTTTAACTCAAAAGAATTCATGCTCTCAGTTGGCTCAACCCTCAGCCGGGTTGCAGGCTAGTTCCCAGCAGGGGACACACAAGAGGCAACCACATGTCGATGTTTCTCATCAACCTACAAGAATATAAACCCACAATAAGGGCAAAATTGTGTCTAAGCAGAAAAGATGGCACACAGTAGGCATTTGCTCACAATTAGTAAACACTGCCTCTTTTTTTCCCTAAGAATTTTATTTATTTATTTTTAGAGAGGGAGGGAGGAAGGGAGGGAGAAAGAGAAGGAGAGAAACATCAATGTTTGGTTGCCTCTCTCATGCCCCCAACTGGGGACCCAGCCCACAACCCAGACATGTGTCCTGACTGGCAATCAAACCGGCAACCCTTTGGTTCACAGGCCGACACTCAGCCCACTGAACCACACCAGCCAGGGCCAAATACTTTCTCTTACAAGACCAATGTTAATGTTAGATCTCAGTTTTTTGGTTTCTTTAAAACAGCAAAATCTCTACTTTCTTAGGAAAAGCTCTCACAGGAGAGTCCATCAGGAAATACACTCCACTCAGACTGATCAATACTCAGAACCCTAACAAGCCAAGATGTGTCACAAAGACAATAAGCTTCTTCAACTGTGAAACATTCCAGGAAACTAACGTAACTGGGCAACAGTACAGAAGATGGTATTTACTGCACATGAATTCAAGTGCATGCATGTTGGACTTCATGACTTTACCCTATTATCTCCAGATCATACAAAGCCACCCAAGAAAAACAAACGTGTTTCTCAGAGAATTTCAGTGATGTCATGAAGGAATACACAGAATAGCACTTAGCAAGGAATAAAATTTGAGCAGTAGACAAATATTCTATTTAGATTTAACAGCAAAGCTATTTAATATTAAACATAAAAATTATCCCTGAAATAGAATCCAATCTTTCCCTCCAAAGTCCTACAAATTTGTCAAAAGCTACAAAACATTCTCCCTAAGGACCCATTTAGGGATCCCCAAAACTCAACTTCCTTTAGAATGAGGATAATTGTGTAAATAATAATGTAAAGAAAATATCTCCTAGCTCATATAAAATGAAAGCAAATATTATGGTCTCAAAAGTTACTTTCACAGTATGTAAAATTTCATTAGAAATTTGTGAATAACTTGAAGATACAGGAAATGAACTCTACTCTTGGACTACCTTCTTCTTGATGATTTAAAAATTAATTTTAGACAACGAACTCATGAGAAATCAGATACTGAGAAGCCAGGCTGGTCGACACTAACTGTAAGACTAGGAACCTTCTGACTCTGGTTGCTGCCCAAGAAACAGAAGATACAGGTGGTTATCATGTTCAGGGGCTAGTTCTTCCAGGAACGTGTATGACACTTCACGCACAAGAAATTTCCATAACCAGCCGAAATCCCTGATGGTGAGAAAAGTAGCAAAAACTTTAGCCACATATATTTTCTACGATCCATATATTAAATTTAGCTATGTTGTATGTATATGTAACAACACTGAACCCTGTAAGACAATGAAGCAATAACTTCAATACAGATGTGGGCAAAAATAGGTTAAGGATAACAATGAAATTCAATAATTAATGACTAAATAATCATACAAGAATAAACTTCGTATTTTGTGTACTCACAACTGTAAGATACTTTTGTCCTTGCCTGTATTCTCAGGAAAAAAAATGGCTTCTAACCTAAAATTCTACGCAAAGAAAAATAAAAAACTTTTCAGGGTAGACTAAAGATAACTTGACACGAGAGTTCTCAAAAATGAACATGCCTCCCTCCCCACTAAGTAAAGAAGCTACTGTAGTGTGAAAAGAAAAGCAAAATTTCTCACCAGGATAATGGTGAAATGAAGTCCAGGAAAACTGTGCAGCAAGCCTAGAGAACAAGTAGTCCAGAGGAAGAAGACAGAAATCCACAAAAAAAAAATGTCTTTAAGTAAATAAATGGAACTGACAGAATATTTCATGTATCTGAACATACTGAGAGGTAATGAGAAACTAAATTTAAGGAAAAGTGATAGAATCATGAAAAGAGAGAAAATATATGTAGTACATTATATGGCTTAAGTCGTCATATTATTTATAAAATTATAAATATTTACTATTGATTTGTTTAAAAAGCATGACTGTAATAGACTGTCATGTCTGTGTCCCAACAAATTTCTATGTTGAAATCCTAACCCTTTATGTGATGATACCAGGAATGGAGCCTTTGGGAGGTCGTCACATCTCGAGGGTGGAGCCCTCATGAATGGGATCAGTGTCCTTCCGAGAGGAGACACCAGGGCTTTTATGTCTGCTTCTCCCCCATATGAAGACACAGCAAGAAAATGGCCATCTGCAAACCAGGAAGGGCGCTCTCACCAGACTCTAACTGTGCTGACCGCTTGATCTTAGACTTCCTAGTCTCCAGAACTGTGAGAAATGTATGTTGTTTAAGGCACCCAGTGTATAATACCTCAAACTAAGAAAATGATATATTTGGGGAAGGGAATATGGGAAAGAAACTGTGTTTAAGAATTAAATCTTCTCTTATAAGAAGTCAATACATACCTAAAAGTAAAAAATCAAGACATCACATAACAAGCACATTATTTAGAAATACAGAAGCAAATATCAAGAGAAATCATTAGAAGAAATGTAAATGATTGTTTCGGGAGTGCAGGAACCAGAAATGGGGAGACAGAGGGCAGGCACTGCTTTTTTTCATTATAAACTTAAATACAGCTGTTTTACTTTCAACTGTGAACATGCAATTAAAATAGAATAAAGTTTTAAAGAAAGAAATAAAGACAATCCTACAAACATCCTAGCAAAAAAGGAAACAAAAACATAATGGTCTCCGAATGCTCTTCTGGGAGACTGTAATTTTCAAAGATGGCCACAATTATCGCCCACATATACAATAGAACTTTGCTGGTAACCCCCCATCAAGAGATGAAAGCTATACACCCCCACCCCCCACCATGCCTCCCCCTCCAAATCTGGGTAGGACACACAACTGCTCTGACCAACAGGATACAAGTGATGCTATGACGGTTCTGGGTATAGCCCTTAACTAGCCTGGCAGGTTGCTGACCCTTAGAATCACAAACTGCTAAGTTAAAAGTCCAGGCTACCCTGTGGAGAGAGGCCAAGTGGAGAAGCAATGAGGTGCCAGACATGTAAGTAAATAAGGCATCTTGGACATGCAGCCAGCCAGCCTTCAGATGTTTGTTAGGTCGTAGTAGAACAAAGCAACAAGGAATGCTAAAACACAATGTAGCAATGTCCACAAGGTCTAGAAAAGAACATGACCTATGAGTTCCCATACCAAGCCAAGATCTAATTTATTTATGTGAAACAGTAAAAATACTCTCCGCAAAATCTGTAAGGTTAAAAAAAATTCTAGAAAGCAGAGTTGAAGCCATATCAATACCAAAGTCATATACTCTCATTAACCAGTATAAAGTGTTACTTCCTCCAGGAAGTCTGAGTAAAAATGGATAACTTAGTTTGAGATTTCCTGCTTCTCTTTTGAAAGTCACTGAAGAAATAGGAATATAAAAATTCTTTTCAGAAAGAAACCTAAGGCTACATCATCTACTTATAAGTTATTTCATAAATTCCTTGTGTTTAAGTATGAAAAAACACGTTTCTGAATTTCTAAACTTGTTATGCAGTCTTTCTCCAGAGGGCTTATTTTCTATGAAATTCTACACAATGTCTAACCAGCCTATTATGGATGGGTCAGCGCTGATAAGAAATGATGGAGAGCCCTGGCTGGTGTAGCTCAGTGGACTGAGCATGGGCCTTTAAACCAGAGGATCGCAGTTTGATTCCCAGTCAGGGCACATGCCTGGGTTGCAGGCCAGTTCCCAGCAGGGGACTCACGAGAGGCAACCACACATTGGTATTTCTCTCCCTCTCTCCTTCCCTTCCTCTCTAAAGATAAGTAAATAAAATCTTTTTTAAAAAAGAAAGAAATAATGGAGAATTAAGCAGCAGCAGCAGAAAAAAAAAAAAAAAAAATCATTGCCCATTCTCCTATATAAACAATTTTTTAAGTTTTAATTCACTAATAGGTTATTGCCTTTCATCTCTAAACATGAATGGTTATAAAACATTTATTACATTTAACATCCATTAAAGAGGAACTACATTTACCACATTATAGAGTTAGATGACTTGTTCTAGGACTTACAGAGTGAGTCAGCTATAAGTCTGGGAAAATTCAAGAGGTGCCACCACCCAGATTGGGGCTCACATCATTGTGGCCCTAACTGATAAGAAGCACATATAATGTAATTAAACTTATTTTAGAAATACTGTAATTGTGCAGTCTACATACATAAGGTAAGTTTTAAAAATACTTTTGTACAGCCCTGGCACAGTGGCTCAGTTGGTTAGAGCATCATTATGTACACCAGAAGGTTACAGGTTCGATCCCTGGTCTGGGCACATACCTAGGTCACAGGTTCAATCCCCAGTAGGGGTGCATATGGGTGACAACCAATCCATCTTTCTCTCTCACATCCATGTTTCTCTTTCTCCTTCTCTCTCCCCCACCTGCCCCAACCATCGTCTTTCTGAAAGCAGTGATTATATCCTTAGGTGAGTAAAAAAGATAAAATACTTTTGTACATATAAATTGTGCAAAACAGTAAAAGATCACCACAACTCTCAAAAAAAAAAATCCTCAGTCAGATCTGATTACAACTCTGCCCATTTGTACTGTTTTCCTGCATTTTGACATCAACAGGTTTCCCCAAACTAAAAAAAAAAACTATTAATGTAATTTAACCAGGAAATAAAAATTACCTGAAAATTCGTTTTTGTTGTTTTGTATTCACTCGATTGAGCTCCCAGAGCTTACCCACTTTGTCGATCTTCCGCTTTGAAGACTGAATATACTTTCTCTCTCCAAGTTTTCCGGATTCTTTAATTCTTATTCTAGAATTAAAATTCATGTTTTAGAAGCACAATCTCAAAAAATACATTAAATAGGATATCACAGGAACGGCTGTTATTTCACTATCTTTCATGTTTACCTTCCCTATGCCTCACTGTGTATTCAGAAAAGTAGTGACAAATATCAACAGTTGTTGCAGCAGCAGGAGAGGCATCACCTGTTCCTTGAAAGTCCCAACAACTCTGCGACCAAATAAATGGTCACGAAGGACTTCTTTTATGACCCCAAGCATTTTTTGAGCTCTCAAAAATACTGTTAGCCAGAAATGGTGGTGATGAGGCAAACATTCACGGTCATTTCGGATTGCTTAAAGTTTAAGTGGAAGGCAAGAAGCGTTATCCATGCACTGAAAGACGTTTGCCACCTTAAACCTCGAAGTATTGACTTAGGTTATTCCCATCAATACATCTGTTCATGAAACTATTGTGAGACCTTGGGACACTTTTACTTAACGCATCTCCGAAATGCAGTTCCACATCTGTAAAATAGACGCGAGTACACCTACCCTGTTTAAGTCCCAAAAGAACCTCTCCCAGACAAAGGGCTCCAAACAGCAGCAGCCTTCCCCTGCTCTTTCTCCGAGGTTTACGAGAAGTCCTCCCGGGCCTCCCTCCTCGCCCGGTCGGGCCTCCGCCCAGGAGCCCGAGGAAGACCCGCTCCACGGAGTCCGGCCCTCCCAGCCTCACCGCCGCAGACCACCGCAGAAATGAGGTTCCACACTGGGGGGGAAGGAAACGAGGCTCCCCACGGTCCCCGGCGGGGAAGAGGGAATAGTTGCAGGACCCAAGCCCACACTCTCCAGCAAGCCCCTCGACTGTCCTCCCGACACCTCCAACATACCAGTCTCCGCTACAGGGAGGGAAGAGGAGCCCGGAGCCGCCGCCACCGCCTTCTCGAACCAGAAGAGAAGCTCCGTCCACTCCGCCGGGCAATTTCACAGGCCCACGCCGAGCTCGCCGCCCTCCAAGTGGAGGCGGAGAAAACAGCTTCTGCACCCTCCTCCGCCCGAGAGGCTTCAGGTGCTCAAGTGGGGCGGGGCTTCGCGGAGCCTCCCGACGCAGCGGCGGTCTCCGGGCAACATTCAAGTGGGTAGCGCCGGCCAATGGGAAGGAGCGCGGGCTTGCAGTTCGAAAGTAAACGCCCGCGGCTCCGGCGGAGGCCGGGCTTGAGCGCCGGGGCTCGGATAGCGGCGCGGCTCAACTTCCCGCGCTTGCGCACTAGGTACAGGCGCCCCGCCGAAGCCAAGAGGTCCGAAGCGGGTACCCTATGGCTGAACTGGAGTTCCTCGTCGGGAGCTCGGATGGCACCAATGGCCCCGGGAGAGGTGGGCTACGAAGAAGCCAAGGATACTCAGTACTATTTGCTTCACAGGTTCCCTGCTTGGAGGAGTCTCCCCACCCTCTGTGAAGGCACACTTACCCCAGTGGGCAGGGTCCGGGCCCGAGAGCCCGGTTTCTTGGGTTTATAGAGTCTGGACACCTGGCCCTACCCCAATACTGGGATGAGCGTGGAAAGAGGGGGCTTCTGATTATTTAGAATTGTCTTGTACTTAAAAAAACTAACCTTGTTAGAGCTAGTGGGATCTTTGGACTCATTGGGACGATCTCCCTGCTTCTTTCCCTGCTCTTCCCGCTCCCCAGTTTAGGAAATTATTGCCTAGAGATGACAACTGTTGCACAAATTCCTGATTTGCAATTCAGTTTCTCTACCAAGTTCCTATTTCACCTTCTTAACCCCCTAGAATCAGAAAACATACACATCAGTCATCCTCTTTCTTCAGAAACTTTATCCAGCTATATCTCAAGATACACTCATACATTCCCTCCCTTAACTATACTTTAAAGCCATTTACCACTGTGCTAAATAAAATTATGAGTATTGTTATACTGTGTATTGCCAGTACATTCTGGTTTTAAGCTCTTATAAATTACAGAAAAACATTCAACACAACGCAAAACAATGTGACGATTCCTGAGCTGATCTCAGATGTCTTCCCTAATTCAATTATTGAAAAAGGTAGTTTATGTTGTGTGGGTTCTGGCAATATCCAGAGATACCCAGTATTTCATGGTGACAGGGAATAAAAACTTTATACTACTCTGACTTATTATGAAATAGAATTAGAATAAAATATACTAACAAACGAATAAAAAGGACTCACGTACTTACAGTTTCCTTATAAGCATACTGCAAATGCCAGCACTTCCAGTTCCTGCCTGTACAAAAAACAGCCCTGACCACAACTTTGCAGGAATCTGGCTGCACTGACCAGCTCCAGGATGCTGGCACATTAAAGATCTGTATCAGGACCAGTAAGGATGCTGCCTGCACAGCCTCTCCTCCCAATATCTTTGTTCTCTTTGTCCCTTACCCTCCTTATAAAAGCCTCTGCCTGCACTGAGATGTTAAGGTGGGCTTTGAGATGAGAGTCCACCATCCTACAGGTTGCTGGCACTTGAATAAAACCACTTTCCCTTATATTGGTATATGCCTCTAGAGTTGGCTTTCAAAGCAGCAGGCAGCTGGAACTGCCTTGGGTTGTAATATATGAGAACATTTCAACTTTGTTATCCACATGTATTTTCTGGTTAAACATATAACTATAGCTTTTTAACTTCTGTCAAAATAGTATGTTGTGAATATCTTTCCATACCAATATATGTACTATACTTCTATAAAATTCTTCTCTTTTTTTAAAGCATAACTATGATGATAACTGTGGACTTTTGGTAATTATGATGACAACATAGATTCATCACTTGTAACAAATGTACCACTCTGGTGGAGAATATTAATAATGGGGAAGGCTATGTATATGGGGGGAGCAGGAAATATGTGGGAAATCTCTCTACCCTCAATTTTTCTGTGAACCTAAAAATACTGTTAAAAGTAAATAATAGGAGCCCTGGCTGGTGTAGCTCAGTGAATTGAGTGTGGGCCTGTGAACCAGAGGATCACAGTTCAATTCCCAGTCAGGGCACATGCCTGGGTTGCAGGCCAGTTCCCAGCAGGGGATGCACAAGAGACAACCATACATTGATGTTTCTCTCACTCTCTCCTTCCCTTCTTCTCTAGAGATAAGTAAATAAAATCTTTTTAAAAATAAATAAAAGTTCTGTTATTTTTTAAAAATTAAATAAAAATAAATAAATAATAGGTTCTCGCCCTGGCTGGTGTGGCTCAGTGGATTGAGTACTGGCCTGCAAACCAAAGGCTGGCTGGTTCAATTCCCAGTCAAGGCACATGCCTGGGTTGGGGGCCAAGTCCCCAGTGTGTGGGGTATGTGAAAGGCAGTTTCTCTTCCTCTTCCATCTAAAAATAAATAAACAAAATCTTTAAAAATAATAAATTCTTAACTTAAAAAAAGCTTTTAAAATTTTAAGTGTAATTCCTCCAGAATGCATAAATGTGGCTGAGTACTGCTTTGAACTATAATTTTCCCCACCTGTGTTTTCCCCTAAGAAGAATTATGTGTTTAGCAAGAAAGGAAAAATAGCTTTCACCATTGGACTTAACTGGCTTTTGTTTTCCGAAAAGCCTCAGCCCATTGAGGAAAATAACATTTGAGGGGAGAGACTGAATGTTCAGGATCAGAAAGAAGTCTAATAGCTCCAAAACCGAGACTACTCAGGTCCTGGGGGGAGCTGTGACCCCTAAAAGGAAGGGCTACACCTGTTCCTGCAGGGTGACTGCTTCAGAGGCCCATGGGCTTCCAACTTTGCCAAAGATTTCTGTCACTCAATGTGACTAGAAGTGCCAGAGAGCTAGCTACAGGAGCCTAAAAAGATGCCTTAATGGTAACAGTCACTTGACATTCTTAGGTTTATGGACTCTGTGGATGTGGCCACATACTAAATCTGATGAGCTCTGGGGCGGCCTGCAAGGCAGCCTTACAAACTCAGAGACTAAAGCAACCACATAGGATGGTCTGGGATGAAAACTCCAAACAGTTCATGGCAGGTCGTCATGTCCTAGGGCAGTATTTTTCCCTAACAAAGGTCAATAGACACCCTGACTGAGCCTGTCTGTTGTCTTTTTGCATCTAGGATAATATGCCTGATATCATGTCTTTGCAATAACAAAGTAATTTCCCTTTTTCCAGACCCTTCAAAGCACAGGCACCCCAGCAGTTCAGACTTCCTGACACAGCTGAAGGCTAAAGTATGAGATACAATCTGCTTTCTAAAAATATTTTTTAAAGATTTTATTTATTTACTTTTAGAGAGGGGAAAGGAGAAAGAGAGGGAGAGAAATGTCAATGTGAGACAGTCACATTGATCAATTGGTTGCCTCTTACATGCCCCCAGCTGGGGACCTGGCCCATGATCCAAGCATGTGCTCTGACTGGGAATCGGACTGGCACCCTTTCATTTCGCAGGCTGGCTCTCAATCCACTAAGCCATAGGAGCCAGGGCTAAAATATTTTCTGATGACAAGGAATAATTTTCTAAGAAATCATCATTGGTAAAAAGTGAAGAAAATGAAAATTATAATAATCCCCTCCTTTATAACCACTGTTCACAATGTGATGTGTATAGAAATTGCCTCAACTTGTGAACTTACATCAGAATAAAAGCCTCATTGTCTTTCCCTGTCACCAAACAATGAAATTAGTGGATACTGGCATAGTGATATCACCTTGGACTTAATGAAAGCCTGGACTTATTAAAAGTCTTTGAATCAGCCCTGGCTGGTGTGTCTCAGTGGATTGAGTGCATTTCCCAGTCAGGGCACATGCCTGGGTTGCGGGCCAGATCCCCAGTGTGGGATGTGTGAGAGGTAACCACACACTCTCTTTCTCCTTTCCTTCTCCTCTGTCAGGAAATAAATAAATAAAATCTTAAAAAAAAAAAACAACAACAAATCTTTGAATCCTATTCCTGTTCAGAAGTTGAGCAGCTTCTGTATTCTCCAGATTTTCTATGCATTTGCTAACATCGCTGGATTATGAACATTAGGCTTTATCATATCTTCCTAAGGAATGCGTAATGTTCTCTTCTTCCAGAACACTTCTTTCTCCCCAGCAAGCACTTCTTCCTAGAAGACATGCAGTGAGGGGATGAGCTGTGTTATAAAAATCCACTGCACCTGTCCCTTGATGCAATTAATTTATCTCTTGAGTTTTAAAGAGCAATTCCTTTGAATCGCCTTCCACCCTCAATTTCCAACACCTGGGGAAATTCCTGGGGCTTCCCCTAAGATTTCTGAAAACTTCCATGGATTTAGTTTGAAGTCCCCCTTAGCTCCAGGGGTGATGCCCCTATTTCACCCCTATGTCATCCCAGAATGCACAGCTCAACCTCAATTCTAGTTTCCCTGAGAAATCTCTTCGCCCCCAGAGGACTGCATTGCGTAGCACCCAGCATTCCTCCATCTCCTTTGCCCACGTCTTCTCTCCTTTCCCCCTGGATCCCCTTTCCTCCAGTCCCAGATTCATCCTGTGCATTTATTCGGGTAGCCTCCTGTTATTTGCGAGCCTATGCTTCCTAAAATTTAGTCTTTGAACCAGTAGCATCAGCAGCACCAGGAATGTGTTAGAAAAGCAAACTCAGGTCCAATCCCAGACCCACTGAATCTGAAACTCCTGGGGCAGGGAGCTGGCAATGTGTTTTAAAAAGCCCTCCAGGGTTTTGATGCCTGTTAAAGTTTGAGAACTACTGCACTCCCACCCAAAGTTTAAATTCTCCCCCATATCTGCCTCCAAAGTTATTCTGTGAATGAAGGAGCATCCCCTACCCCCACCAAAAGAGAAATTCTCACACGAGCTATCGAGAGAATATATATATATATATATATATATACACATCCCTATCAAACTATATTCTATATTCATTATCATGCATTTGCTCCTTGCTTTTCTTTCTCTTCCCCTCTGATCAAACAGCTTCCCTTACTTGTTATGAAACACAGAGGTGGGGCGAGGGACCTGGCCATTCTTTTGACCGCAGCCTGATTTACTGAGTTGCCAAACCACTCCAGAGTAATCTGGGTGGGTCCAGCCTGTGGGTATTTGATAGACAGTGGATTCAGGACAGGACACTTAAGTGTAAGAGCTTGTGAGGATAACGAGTGCATGGAATTAACTAGCAACACCAAACTCTGAGAAGTTGAAAGGCTAATATAAATTAAGGGTGCTCCCATTATTCCAACAGGTAATTAACTTAAAAGCGTTGAGCTACTCTGGAGGAGCAGAGGAGATACAGGAGGGGAAGAGACATGACAGTAGCCTCAATCCCAACCCCCACCATGTTCCCGGAAGTTCACAGACCATGTGGTGAGTACCCTAATCTCCAGAGACCAATGCTCTTTCCGAAGAACGGAAAGAGACCTGGGACTTCATTGGGCTGAAGCCCTGTTAGAAGCACAGCAAATTCTTTTTCTTTAAGACTTTATTTATTTATTTATTTATTTATTTATTTATTTATTTATTTTTACAGAGAGGGGAAGGGAAGGAGAAAGAGAGGGAGAGAAACATCAATGTGTGGCTGCCTCTCATGCACCCCTTACCGGGGACCTGGCCTGCAACCCAGGCATGTGCCCTGACTGGGAATGGAACCGGCGACCCTTTGGTTTGCAGCCTGTGCTCAGTCCACTGAGCTACACCAGCCAGGGCAACAGCGAATCCTTTATGAGCTCTGTATTTGCTTTTCCAATCCCACCTCCCAGTCTGTCTCTTCCATCTCTGAAATCCTGATTAGTTTTGGTCACTGACATGCCTGGTCCTCTCTCTTATGCATGATCAACCCCTTATTTCTCCAGTTTTTCTTTCCCTGACCTACATTTCTACCATTCCACTTCCTCCTGAAATTTTCTCTGCACTATGACCTCTGGAACTTCTGTTTCCAGGAAAGCAAACTCCCCATATATTCCATCTTTCTGATCAAAGCACCCTCCACTTTGGAAAGCTGACTTCTCCCTGAGGAAACATGTCTCCTTCATCTCCCCCGGGAACGCTGCGCTTTCCCCCACACGCAGGTGCAAGACTAACCCAATCTCATCAGCTGTGGATACTGACGAGAACGCAGTTTGTGTTCGTTCCTTCATTCCCACCACCAGCAAAACCGTGGCCCACAAAGTTCCCCTGTGACCCCAGAGGGGCACTCCCATGTACTCCTGCTCTTCTCACCAAGACCTTAAATTGAGCTCACTGCCTCAGGCTACTGGAGGCTGCCACACACAGGTGGCTGGTATTGCATAGAAGTGAGGCCTCTGTCTCCAACCTTGTATCCCCAAGACCCCGAAGTCTCACAGGGCCCCTTATCATCCAGTCCCTACAGAACCTCTCAGGGTCTCCATTTCCTTTCCTTCCACCATGTCTTCCGCACACCAGGTAGCAATGTCCTTTTCCTCTTTCTGTTTTGTTTTCAATTTTCCCCCAGCTTTATTCAAATATAATTGACAAGTAACAGGGTATAAATTTAAGGTGTACAGTGCAATGATTGGATATACACATATATTGTAAAATTACCACAAAAAAGCCAGCTGAAACATATGTCACTCACATAGTACTTTTATCTTTTCCCTTTTTCGGACAAGCAGAAGTTAATACTGCCCATGCATATTGAGAATACATACGGATCCTAGGGGCTGGGGCTTTATACAGCCTCACACAATAAGCTCCAGCAGCATCTGACACACTGCATCACCTCTCTTTCTAGAAAGACACGCATTTTTGGTTTTCAGGACACCACAGCCTTTGGTTTCCCTCCTCTCTGGCCACATCTTCCCCTTCGGAGATCCTTTTCTATGCCTAAGCCTACTCGTTGATTAATGTTTCTTTCTTGGGCCCCGACTTTCCTTTCACTCCACCTGCTTCTCTTGGCCCGACGTGCACCCTGTACTAGCCTCAGTGACTGCGGGTAGGATGGAGACGCCTGGAGCCACAGCTTTAGCCTAGACCTCCTTCTCCACTTCAGAGCCACGTATTTTCTCACTCACTAGACATTTCTTCTTGGATGCCTCTTGTGTACTTTATCATTACTATGTCCTAAATCATAGTCCTTCCCCACAAACGAGCTCTTTGCCTGTGCTTCCCATTTCAGTGAATAGCAACATCACTATTCTAATTGCGCTAGTCTAGGGGGTCTCTTATTTCCTACTTCACCTTCACTCTTGACAATCAGTAAATTACAAAGTCTAGAGTCGGGTCTTAACCTTGCGGTTCAGGTCAATGTGATTCCTCTTGGATGTTCTATGTGATGAGACACTTGCCCTGGCTGGTGTAGCTCAGTGGATTGAGCGCGGGCCTGTGAACCAGAGGGTGACCAGTTCAACTCATAGTCAGAGCACATACCTGGGTTGATTCCCAGTTTAGGGCACATGCCAGGGTTGTAGGCCGGGTCCCCAGTGAAGGCGCGTGTGAGAAGCAACCACACATTGATGTTTATCTCCCTCTCTCCTTCCCTTCCCCTCTCTCTAATAAATAAAATATTAAAAATAATAATTGAAACACTTCACCTAGAGTTTTTCTCTCCTCCAGGGTAGTGCTTTCCAATCTGTTTCTCATCACAGTATACCCAAGTTTGTGCACAGCACACCGGGATGACCGTTTGAGACTGCAGGAAGAAGCTGTGAGGTTATACCTATTGCCCCAGAGACTAAGGCAGTCATAATCTTGGCTCACTGCAAAGCTGTTCGTGCCATGCTGAGAAGCAATGGGCTAATTTCTTTACCCTTCTGCAGCCAGAGTGGGCTTTCTAAAGCACCGAATTTACCAGGTCGTTGTCCTGTTTAGAATCCTCCTGTGGCTACCTAGCAGCTTGCACCACTCTTCAAGATCTGACCCTGCCTCCTCCTCTAGCCTCCTCACTCCCTCTTGCCTTCTCACATCCCCCTCTTCTTGTTCCAATCACACCAGCAAGACTTGCCTTTATCTAGAGAGTCCTATGAGCCCTTGCCTCTAGACTTCCTTTTCCCTCAGACACTACCAACCTTCCCCACTCCCCAGGGCTGGCACTTAGTACTACCTAACATGTAAATTAAACGAGGGCAGGGACCATGCCCAGAATTGGATCTGGTTCATTTTAAGAACCCAAGCACATCCTGAGGAGTGAAGGAGTCAGCTTTTGTGATACAGCACTAGACCAGGGAGGAGACACTTGGGTCCCTGCTGGGCCACTAATCTGCTAAACTCGCCTGGGCCTCAGGCTTCTCAGCCATCGAATTAGGGAACCGATCTCTGAATTCCCTTCCAGATCAGAAGGCCACGCTCCCCAGAGCTCTTTGGATCCCAGTAGTTCTTTATAGCCACGCAATTCTTCACCTTTGCAAATAAATGAAGGTTTAAATTTGTAACACTTTCTACAAATTTCTGTTCTACTGGAAATCAGAAAGTAACTGAATGTAAACAGTACCTTTGTAATAATACTTGTGACAATTCTGAATTTGGTGAGAACAGCACACCTGGATCCCCCCCTCCTCTGGCCCCAGAGTTAGTGTATGAGGGCGTAAACCAGGCGACGGCGGAGGGGAAGGTTCTAGAGCCCCTGTGCCTCCTCTTTTCCTGCCTTCATTCCTTCTCCACTTGGTTCCAGGAAAGGACAGACACAGTGTTTGAAGGCTGGCTATGGAATAAGATCTAAGCAAGGAGGTGGAGAGGTAGGTAGCACAAGGTCTGGGGCAGGCTCTTCAGTTCTTCCCAGACCAGTCATCAAAAAAAGCTTGGGTCATCATAAGGAAAAGGGGTCACCTTAGTGCTGTGCTTTATACTGGGCAGTGACTCGAACTGAAAACGAAGCCAGTAAATGACCCAACTCAAGAAGAAAGAGAAATGTCACTCCTCCCAAGGGGAAAAAAACCCCTAAGAAACTCAGCCACTGTTAAGGGCCTTTCATCCTGAAATTCTCTTGGTTTGTTTTGGACTAAAACCAAGTGTCAAGCCAAAGTCATTGCCTCTTGTTAGGATTTCTGCCAGGTAGTAAATTTACAGTTCAAAGGCCTTGCTAGGAACTGCTGACCATAATGCTGGCCATCAAATGCTAAACCATTGTGTTGTTGTACTCATTATGGGCAGATTGAAGTTTATACTACAGTATTCTTGTTCATTTATATATTCTTTAGTTTGAGAGAAATGACAGCTATAATAAACACACATATATGCACATACATATATATTACTAGGTCTTCTGGAATGTCATCTAAACCCATATACTAATGATTGTTTTTATTTCAATAGTTTTTTTAACTTTTAGGTATATATTTATTATTTCACCTTTACTCACACTTGCTTTTAAAAACATGTTTAATACACCCAGTGGAGTAGTGGACAGGTGTTGAGACTTGATGGGCTGAGAAACTTCAAAAACATGACAATTGCTGGGAGGTGAGGAGTGACGAGGGAGGGAGGAAGGGGAATGAAAATAAAAACGAATTCCTGCTTCAGCAGCTCATCATTTCGCAATATGTGTCCCTGGAGATAAAATTACTTTTCTTCTGGCTTTAAAGTGACAGACCTGTCCTGGGTGGAGTGGGGTAGCTCAGTGGATTGAGCGCCAGCCTGTGAATCGAAAGGTCACTGGTTCGATTCCCAGTCAGGCCTGGCTTGTGGGCCAGGTGCCCAGTAGGGGACGTGTGAGACGCAACCAATTAATGTTTCTTTCCTTGTCTTTATCCCTTCTTTCCCTTCTCCCTAAAAATAAATAAATAAATTAAATAAATCTTTAAAAAACAATAACAACAAGGTTCAGTATATATATGAAACCAGTGGCAAAAAAAAAAGGTAAGACTCAAGATAAACAAAACTTACCTGACCAGAGAGAAAAAATATGTGTGTGTGTGTGTGTGTATATATATATATATATATATATATATATATATATATATATATATATATCTGGGAATACGAGGAAGAATAACCTTTTAGTGCTGGTGGGCATGGTTCGATTGGTTGGGCAATGCCTGGAAAAGTGGTTCTATTCAAGGTCAGGGCACATACTTAGGTTGCAGTTTGGTCCTAAGTTGGGCACTTGCAGGAGGCAACCAATAGATGTTTCTCCCCCACTCTCTCTCCCTCCCTTCCCTTCTCTCTTAAAAAAAAAAAGAATAGAAAAGAATAATGTTTCAATTAATATTAAGCAAGATATAAAGCCAGTAACCCACAAAATAAGGACAGAATGCAGTGAAGAAGGAACAGTCAGGAATACAAATAAAGCTCCTGGATACGAAAAGAAAAGACTGGTAAAGTAAAAAGGCAAAAAGGAAAGAAAGAAAAAAGAATTCATAAAAACTGAAACAAAAAGTGAAAAAAGAAAACTTCTCAGAATGTTAAATAAAAAAGACAGAGGGATGAAAAGTAGCATCTGAGACCCAGTATTTATGCTCCAGAAAGAGAGAAGAGAGGAACTGGAGGAGAAATTATTTTTAAAAAATTATAGAACATTTTCAAAATCTGAAATCACAAGTCTGCCAACGCTGATAAATTAAGCAAGATCCATGCTGGATAGATCACCATCAAGTTTCAGAGCACCAGGTACAAAGAGATCTTTAAAAGATTGGGGGGGGGGATAAACAGACCACCAATAAGGGAATGAGAACCCAACTGTGGTAAGAACTACCATAGTAACATTAAATTCCAGAAGACATTGAAATAATTTCTTCAAGACTCTGAGAATTCTGGATTTAAATATAGAATTCTATACCAGGCTAAATTAATGTGAAGGAAAAAGAAAGATATTTCCAGACAAAGACCTCAAAAATTTACTACCTCCACAAAATATTTCTGAGGACGTTAGTAGAGGATAAGTGTCTATAAAACAAAAGAAATAAACGAAGGAATTTTTAACCTCTTGCAATGGATTACCTCTTGCAATGAGTTCACATTGGAGCAGAGAGTGAAAGGCTGGGGAAGGGATAACTCAGGGGGAAAAGAGAGATTGTGGTATCAGTTTGTAGAGGAGTCGATATAGTCCTAGCACACTATTTGGCTCTACAGTGAGCAATAGGTACACACTAGTATAATCCTATTTGTGACTTTTTGACTCTTAGAACCAAATCATAGTCAGGAGAGACAATAAAAAGAAATATACACTTAATGGTTTATAGCAATATTATTCATAATAGCAAAAACAAAGGGGAAACAACCAAACTGTGTATCGGCTGAGATGGAGAAACAAAATGTGTTATTTTCATCCACTGGGACATGATTGGACAATAAAAAGGGAAGACATATTGACATACACTGGAACGTGGATGAACCTCAAAAACGTTATGCTAAGTGAAACAAGCTAGTTGCAAAAGACTACATGTTGTGGGTTCACTTATATGATGTGTCTAGAATAAATAAATCTATGCAGACAGAAAGTAGATTCGTGGTTTTGTAAGGCTGGGGGAGCTATGGGGAAATGGGGAGTGACTGATAATAGGTATGGGTTTCTTTTGGTGCTAATAAAAATGTTCTAAAGTTATAATAATGGTTGCATAACTCTAAATATACTAAAAACTTCTGGATTGTACACTTCAAATGTGTGAACTTCATTGTATGGAAATTATACCTCGATCAAGTGTTATGTTTTTGGTATTGTTTTGGAAAGCTAACAAAAGTTGGGAGGGTGAGAGAGGGACAAAGAGATGAGGAAAAGAGTTGAAGTGATAATACCCTTATCTTATTTATCAGGGAGTTAAGAGATAATGTTGATAAGATTAAAAAATGGAGGTTTAAAGGAACAATTTAAGCCCTGGCTGGTGTGGCTAAGTGGATTGAACACGGGCTGAAAACTGAAGAGTCGCTGGTTTGATTCCCAGTCAGGGCACATGCCTGGGTTGTGGGCCATTTCCCCAGTAGGGGGCGTGCAAGAGGCAACCACACATTCATGTGTCTCTCCCTCTCTTTTCCACTCTCTAAAAATAAATAAATAAAATCTTAAAAAAATGAAGGAACAGTTTAAAGTATAAAAGGTAATGGATAGAAGAATTAAAAAATGATAGATCCATCTCACATCCAATGTAGGCATGTGTCCTGACTGGTGACATTTCATTTTGCAGGGATGATGCCCAACCAACTGAGCCACAGCCACACAGGTCAGGGCTGTAGTACTTTAACTAAAGCAAAAAGACAAAAAAAAAAAAAAAAGAGGTTATGATTATAAAATTAATGTATGAAGGAAAAATATGTTATCTTGTATGAAAAAACATATTTCAATCTCCAACTAGACAATTACAGGCCAAATTAAATTTTCTGTCATGAGACCAATTTCAAAATACTGCATTCTTCCATAAAGCCTATAACACTGCCACCTCGTGGCAGTAAAAGGAAATTTTATTTATGTGGAAATTAAATTTATATAATTCACGTGGTTCAAAATTAAATTTTTAAAAAGTATCATGTGATAAAAAGCATCTCTCCAACCCTGTATTTCAGAAACCCAGTTTCTCTCCATAAACAACCCAGTGTTAATAGTTTCTTGTGTATATTCTTCCAAAAAATACAGGGTCTGGCAGAAGTAAGGCCTGCTTGAGTGTGGTTGGTAGGGTAATAATATGGGTGTAATCATTTATAGTTTTAATTTGAACATTTCACCTGGAATGTCATATGGTGTGCTTGAGTGTGATATGGTTATGTTACAGAATTACATGGTTATGATTCTGTAATAAAATATTTTGTAATAAAAAAGGGGTGTTATTTGTTCCAGACCCTGTATTTTTAAGCATAACTAGAGCAAATGTGTGTATGTATGTATATTTTACACAAATAATAGAACACTACATAGAGTTATATGTTTTGCTTTTTCAGTATTTTAATATTTTGGAGATTTTTCTATATCAATACATGAGTCTTCCTTAATATTATTAGTAGGTATAAAATATTCCATTATGTAAATGTTGATTGATTTATTAACCAGCCCCTTATTTATAGTTAATTCTAGTCTTTAGATCTTGCATACATTTTTATGTATGCCATTTCTCGCATTTTGGGAAGGATACCCGTATTTATTATTTTGAGAGATTTATCAAATTCCTCTCCACTGAGTTTGCACTCCAAAGAGCAAGAGACATGAACATACTGTTTCCCTGCACCAATGACTTTGTGTTATCCAAGCTCTTCTGATCTTTAACAATGTAGAAAACAAATGGTTGCTTGCTGTTTAGATTTAAATCTAATTTATTATGGGGGAGGATGAGTGTATTTCCATGTTTAGGAGCCTGTCTTAGTTTGCTGTAACAAAGTACCACAGAGTGGGTGGCTGAAGGAACAGAAGTTTATTGCCCCAGTTTTGGAGGCTGGAAGTCTGACCGAGCTGTCGGCAGGGTTGGTTCCCTTCCAGGGCTGCGGGGATCTGCTCCACGCCTCTGCCCTAGCCTCTGGCGGGTTGCTGGCAGTCCTTGGCATTCCCTGGGCTGGAGGAGATCATTGCTGTCTTCATACGGTGTTCTCCCTGTGCCCATATTTTCTCTTTTTATAAGGACACTAGTCATAGTGGGTTAGAAGCCATCCTATTTTGATTTGATTGCTCACCTCTTTAAAGACCTGTCTTCAAGTTAGGTCCCGTTCTGAAGTGCTGAGAGTCAGGACTTTAACATAGGACTTTCAGGAGGACAAAATTTGGTTCACAACAGAGCCATTTATGTTTTCTTAACCTGTCCGTATATTTTATCCATTTTCCCATCAAGCCCTTAAAAATCGATTTGTAGGACCTTTTCATTTGTTAGGAAAATTGTTCCTCTCTCGAGGATCATTAGAAATAATTTTCTGTTGCTTTTCTTTTAAAGTTTTCTGTCTTATATTTTCCTGCTCAGATATTTTTTTTTACTTTTTAACTAATTAAATTAATTGATTTCTTGTTTTTGACATTTCTGAGTTTTTGTACTGTACCCAGAAATTTCTTCCTCTCTTTGCAGTTATGGTTTTCCCATGGTTCTGCCTAGTACTTATATACTATTAGTGGTTTTTGTCTTTTTTTTGCTTTTATTCCTTCGGATTTTTCCTGTTATGAGGTGCAAAGTATGAAGCCAACCTTCCTCCTGGATGACTACTCCGTTTTCCATTATTATTTATTGAATAATTCCTCTTTCCCTAGTTATCTGAGATACTGCTTTTAAAATATATTATGTTTCTAATTGGTTTATTTCTGGATTTTCAAAAAATTTCACTCCAGTGCACTGTTATCGAGCCATCTACACTGTTTTCATTAAGAATTTACATTTTAAAATACGGCAGAGCTAGTACTCTTTCAGAAACTTCATCTTGCCTCTTGTTTATATTTTTTCTTTTAAAAGGTCAGCTTGGGTAGAAACTTCACAGAGGCTTCCCTCTTGCATCTCGGCCACCCACACACCATCCAGACAGGAAAATCAGGAAACTTCGGGGCCATGTGAGCCAAGGCCACGGCTGCATGGACAAGCACAGGAAGCGCCTGGGAGGTCAAGGTAACGCTGGTGGCTTGCATCAGCACAGGATCAACCTCGGCAAATACCACCCAGGTCACTTTGGGAGAGTTGGTGTGAGGTCACACCTAACTTACAGAGGAGCCAGAGCTTCTGCCCCACTGTCAACCTGGACAAACTGCGGGCCTCGGTCAGGGAGCAGACACGGGTAAACGCTGCCAAAAACAAGACCGGAGCCGCTCCCATCGCAGATGCGGTGTGATCGGGCTACTGCAGAGTCCTGGGGAACGAAAGGCTCCCAAAGCAGCCTGTCCTGGTGAAGGCCACGTTCCTCAGCACAAGAGCTGAGAAGATTAAAGAGTGTCGGTGGGGCCTGTGGGCCGGTAGCTTGAAGCCACAGGGAGGGGAGTTCATTAAATACAAGTGCTTTTGTCTTCTGGTCTGAGTGTAGGTTCTTTGGCACCTGTGTGCCAGAAACCTGCCTAACAGGTTCTAGGGGTTGAAGGTATGAGGACCTGGGCTCCTCTGCCAACTCCCCTGAGAAAGAAAGTGTGCAAGATACTACCGACACTTACAGGCCTCGGTCGGCTACCTGACCACAAGTTTCCATTTATAAAGTGAAACTGATAGCAAAATAAATAAACAAATAAATAAAAGGTCGACTTGGGAGAACTGACATTTATGATATCTTATTTAAGAAATGCACATGATTTTTAATTTAAATGGCCATGTAGCATGTTTTGGTTTTTTTTTAAACAGGTATATCTTACACACAGTAAGTTTCACTCCTTCTGGTGGTCAGTTCTAGGAACTGTGACACATGAATACAGTCCTACGTAACCAGCGCCGGACTTTTTTCTTTGGAACATTTCTCCATCACCCTTGGGCACCTGTGTAGTCAGTTTCTCCCCTCCCTAGTTCTCGACAACCACTGATCAATGTTTTATCCTTATCTATTTAAAAAAATTTAGGTTATAAAGACATTTATTTAAAGTTATATATTTGCAGCCCTAATGGTTCTAAATTGTACAGTTCGGGTTGAAGCAACACATTAAAATACTGAGGACAGCCCTGGCTGGTGTGGCTCAGTGGACTGAGTGAGGGCCTGCGAGCAAAATGGTTGCCAGTTCGGTTCCCAGTCAGAGCACATGCCCGAGTTGCAGGCCAGGTCCCCAGTAGGGGGCACAGGAGAGGCAACCACACATTGACGTTTCTCTCCCTCTCTTTCTCCTTCCCTTCTCCTCTGTCTGGAAATAAATAAAATCTTTAAAACTAAAATAAAATACAGAGGACAGATGCATCCACAGATTTTGATTACATGATTATTTCTTTGCCCATTCTTCTCTTTTTTCTCTTTCCCAAATAACCTCTTTTGGAGGTTATTACTATATTACTATATTACTATATTACTATACTTCAAGGTAGAATTTATCCTCCTCCTATTTTGTCCACTGCTCTTTATCTACTTTCTGAGAAAGGGGAAGGGAGGGAGCAAGAGAGGGAAGGAAACATCAATGTGTAAGAGAAACATCAGTGAACATCAGTTGATTGCCCCTCACATGCCCCCAACTAGGGGGACCTAGCTCACAACCTAAGCAATTGCCCTGCCAGGGAATTGAACCTGCAACATTTTGGTTTGCAGGCTGGCATTCAACCTGCTGAGCCACACAAGTCAGGGCTGCCCACTGCTCCTTAGGCAAGAGCAACTGTCTCCTAGACAGGTCCAGTGCTCTCTTAATTCGAACATCCTGTTGTACAGGTTTCCGGGAAGCCTTCCTACAGCTTCTTTCATCTGGTCATCCACAGGTATTGTATGGTCCCCCATGAACACCAGCTGACTGAATCCCGCAGCATGTGGTACCATTTCTGAATGCCCTCCCACCACTAGTCCGATGTGCAACAGCAGGCCTGCCCACCACTGTGCCCTGAGACTCTGTCCTCATAGTTTTGTCTATTCTTGATTGTCACATAATAGGAATCAGATGATATAAAGCATTTAATTCTAGCTTTCACTAGGCAAAGTTCATTTGAAGTGCATTCATGTTGTCTTATGTTTTAGCTTCTTTTGCTTGAAGATTTTATTTATTTTTAGAGAGAGGGGAAGGGAAGGAGAAAGAGAGGGAAAGAGACATCAGTGTGTGGTTGTCTCTCACACACCCCCTGCTGGGGACCTGGCCTGCAACCCAGGCATGTGCCCAGGTATGGACGTGTGGATGTGCCAGTTTATTCCATTCACCAGTTGAAGGAACTTTGGGGTTGTTTCCAGTATTTGGGGATTATGACTAATGCAGCTAAAAACATTCACACACAGGGTTTGTGTGAATGAAGCTTTTATTTCACTTAATACCTAGGAGTGAGATTCCTGGTTATAGGGCAAAGTATATGCTTAACTTTAAATCTGCCAAACTGTTTTCCAAAAGGACTGGACCATTTTGCCTTCTTCCCAGGAATGTATGAGAGTTGCAGTAGCTTTGCATCCTTGTCAGCATTTGGTACATTTCATTCATGGTTAGTGATGAACATCTTTGCATATTTATTTGCTACCCACATATCATTTTTCATGGTGTCTGAGTAAACTTTTGTTCATTTTAAACTGGATTATTTTCTTATTGAGTTTTTAGAATTTATAGGAGTGGGCAAAAGTAGGTTTACAGTTATACACAAAGCAAGAGTTTGTGCTTGTACTATTATTGTATTATTTCCCATATGAACAACTGTAAATCTACTTTGCCAACTCCTGTATTTTAAGATGACATTGATTTCCTGCAGTAGCATTCAAAGTTTTCTGCACCTTAATTGGACACATTTCTTTCACATGTTATCATGTGGGTGAATTTCTACTGTAAATATATTTTCATCATATCTACTATGATACTCACATACATACATATACATATTGCTGCGGATGTAGCCTGTCATACACAGGAACAGGTCAGTAGGGGCTGGTCCCTGAAGGTCTCTGGGCTCTAATGGACGAATGGCACCCAGAAGTGTCTTCCCGCGATAGTAGTCTTGTGGTGTTTACTCCAGTGCACGCTGATGATAAAAAGCCTAACACTGTGCTGGCTGCTAATGAAAAACTATTCACGCAGTCCAGCCCCAGAGTCACAAAGTAGGGCAGAGAAGGGTGGATTTGGACCCCAAAGACCATTGATAGTGGATACATCTCTAAATATTTTTTTGGCCATTCCCTCTTCTCTATTTCTACTATGACTGTCCTATTCTGGACTTCCCTTTCTTTTCTGTTAAGTGTATTTTTAAAAAAATATTTACTTACTTATTTTTTAGAGAGAGGAGGAAGGGAGAAAGAGAGGACAGAAAACATCAATGTGTGAGAGAAACATCCACCAGTCGCCTCTCACTTGCCTTTTGCATGCCCCCACCTGGGGACTGGCCAGCAACCCAGATGTGTGCCCTGACTGGGAATTGAGCCTGCAACCTTTTGGTTCACATGGCCAGTGCTCAATCCACAGAGCCACACCAGCCAGGGCAGGACTTTCTTTTCTGAAGCCCAATCGCTCTAGAAACTTTCTAATTAGTCTTCCTGCCTCTATTCTTGTCTTCCTGAAATCCATATTCAACAAGGTCGACAGAGTGATTTATTTAAAAGTTTAAATTTGACAATGGCACTTTCATATGTAAAATCCCTAAGTCTCTCCTCCTAAATGTTATGTATTATTTGTTTTGGTCCCATTTCCCTGCTCCCTAGTTAGACTAAAATGACACCCCCAACTCCATCCTCAACACACACACCTCCCTGATATCGTTCACAGAGAAAAGCTCTCATCCCAACTCTGGCTAACTCCTGAGTCAGTCAGGAGATCCTACTTTCTCCAAGAAGCCTTCCCTGACAATTCCTCTCCCTAAAGTCTGCATTAAGTACCCATTCTGTTTGCTCCCATAAATCCATTTATTCTTTCATCTAAAGAATATTTGTACTTTTGTCCAGGCGATGTGCCATATGGTTCCTGCTACAGTTGAGTGACATATGAATCTTGTAAACTTTGTTATGCTTTAAAGCAGAGATTTTCAACCAGTGTACTGCTAGAACTTTTATTTATTGATTTATTTAGTATATTTTATTGATTATGCCATTACAGTTGTCCTATTCCCCCCTTCATTCCCTTCTGCCCTGCACACCCCTCCCCCACAATTCCCCCCTTTAGTTTATGCCCACGTGTCTCAAGTTCTTTAGATTCTATATTTGCCATACTATTCTTGCCTCCCCCATCTATTTTCTACCTACTGTCTATGCTACTTATTTTCTGTACCTTCTCCTCCTCCCACTGCCCTGTTGCTAACCCTCCATGTGATCTTCATTTCTATGGTTCCGCTCCTGATCCTCTTCTAGCTGTCCTCTTAGTTGGCTTTTGTTTTAGGTGTGGTTGTTAATAACTGTGAGTTTGCTGTCCTTTCACTGTTCATATTTTTTATCTTCTTTTTCTTAGATAGGTCCCTTTAATATTTCATATAATAAGGACTTGGTGATGATGAACTCCTTGAATTTGGTCTTATCTGAGAAGCACTTTATCTGCCCTTCCATTCTAAATGAAAGCTTTGCTGGATAGAGCAATCTTGGTTGTAGGTCTTTGGATTTCATGACTTGGAATACTTCTTTCCAGCCCTTTCTTGCCTGTAAGGTCTCTTTTGAGAAATCAGCTGACAGTCTTATGGGAACTCCTTTGTAGGTGACTGTCCCCTTATCTCTTGCTGCTTCTAGGATTCTCTCCTTCATTTTAATCTTGGGTAATGTAATTATGATGTTCCTTGGTGTGTTCTTTCTTGGGTCCAACTTCTTTGGGACTCTCTGAGCTTCCTGGATTTCCTGGAAGTCTATTTCCTTTGCCAGATTGGGGTAGTTCTCGTTTATTATTTGTTCAAATAAGGTTTCCACTCATGGCTATTCCTCTTCCCCCTTTTGGTACCCCTATAATTTGGATGTTGGAATGTTTAAAGATGTCCTGGAGGTTCCTAAGCTTCTCCTCATTTTTTTGAATTCTTGTTTTTTCATCCTTTTCTGTTTGGTCATTTTTCCCTTCCTTCCTTCTGGTCGACTCCCTTGATTTGAGTCCCAGTTTCCTTTCCATCACTATTGGATCGCTGTGCATTTCCCTTCATTTCAATTAGTTTAGCCTTCATACGTTCCTCTAATTTGTGACTAACATCAACCAGTTCTGTGAGTATCCTGATCACCAGTGTTTTGAACTGTGCATCTGAAAGTTTGGCTATTTCTTGGTCACTTAGAGTTATCGGCTCGGGGGCTTTGAGTTCTTCTTGAGCCATGTTTTGGTCTGTTTGTGCCTCCTATGTATGAGGAGCGGAGCCCTATATGGTCACAGGGTGGGGTGGCCCAGTCGCTGGGTTGTGATGCTGTATGTGGGGGCGGGGCCAAAGAGGGGCAATAGCGGTCCCTTCTGCTGCTTCCTGCTGCTGGTGCCTGCACAGTCTGTTTCAATGCTCGCTCCTTCACCGGTTTATCTGTGCGCGAATGTGTGACCGAGGTCAGCCTGCTGCCCTGTGCCCTCACTCTGTCTGCCCTTCGCAACCCCACACCTGGGATCTGCCAACCGCCTTCTGCGAGCCTGGGTCGGTCTGACAGAGTTTTCCTGTATGACTCCACTCTGCCAGTCGCTGGCTTCACCCCTCTTACCGGTCTGGCTTAAGAGTTCGTCGTTGTTGGACTTCCGTACAGTTCAATTTTCAGTGTTTTGGTTGTGTTGTTTAACTTTTTTTTTTTTTTAGATTTTATTTATTTATCTTTAGAGGGGAAGGGAAGGAGAGAAGGAGAGAAATATCAATGTATGGTTGCCTCTCATGAGTCCCCTGCAGGGAACCAGCCTGCAACCCAGGTATGTGCCCTGACTGGGAATCGAACCGTGATCATGTGGTTTGCAGGCCCGCGCTCAATCCACTGAGCTACACCAGCCAGGGCTGGTTGTGTTTTTGTTACTAAAATTTTGTTGTCTTTAAACTTGGTTGTGCAAGGAGGCAGTGTTCCCACCTACACCTCCATGTTGGCTGGAAGTCTGCTAGAACTTTTAAGTCATGCAATACCTATTTACTCAGGGGCACTGACCTTTTGTCCCTTAGATTTTGAAATTTAAAAATTGACAATAGTCAACACAGTTGTTCCATGTGAATGAATAAAAATTATACTTTTCTACAGATCAGATTGGCAAAAAATAATTTTTTGGTATGTCACAGAATTTTAGTTGAAGATTAAAACTAAAATTTCATCTCATGTGTGCCATGAGATGAAAAAGGTTGAAAATCACTGCCGAAAAGGAGTGGAATTCTATTAGTTTTTAATAAACTTAACTTGGGCAGTAAGTGCAGGCTTCCCTTATAAAGTTATGCGTAAGCCCTGACTGGCGTGGCTCAATGGATTGAGTGCTGGCCCGGCCTGTGAACCCAGGAGTCACTGCTTATGTTCCCACATGCCTGGGTTGTGGGCTAGGTCCCCCACTGGCCACGTGTGAGAGGCAACTGACTGATGTCATCTCTCACAAATTGTTTCTCTCCCTTTCTCCCTCCCTTCCCCCCTTTCTAAAAGTAAATAAAATCCTCTTTAAAAAAGTTATGCCTAAACTGAGGAATGAATAAAAGAGAGAAGGGGAGATTGTAGCAGAAAAAACAAAGTCAAAGTCCCTTTGGGAGGAGTTGAAAAGTCAACGCAGCTGAACCACAGAGAAGGGTGGTGTGTGTGAAAAATAGCTGGAGAAGTCGTCCCTGCCCAACCAAAAAAAAAAAAAAGGGTCATGGCCATGTTAATGATTTTGGCTTAAATGAAGGACATTTGGATATGTTCCAGATACTTGCTATTAAAGAATTTTTTAGAGATACACAATAGAACTGTGGTTCTACTACAAGAATAAAGTCAGTATTGTCAGAGCAACACAATCAAATGTGTAGGATCTGTTTCCAAATGATCCCAGGGAAGTAGGAAAGGTGGGTGGGACAAAGATGACACAAGACTGACCATGAGTTGATGGTGGTTGAAAATCAGTGATTAGTACATAAAAATTCAGTGATTTACTCAAATGTTGCACATGCTTGAAATTTTCAGTAACTTGGAGAAAAAAAAGGATGCTGGTTTTTATTTTAAAAACCAGTGTGAAGATACGAAGTACTCTAAGTAACACCAGCACACTCAGATTTAATGTTTAAAAACTCATTCTGGCTTCAGTGCAGAGATCAGATTGGAAGGGGGACAGTGGTCGAGGGAGGCCGTTTTTGTGTACTTTTCGATTTATCCTCACCCAAGGGCGTGCTAATTGATTTGAGAGAGAGGGGAAGGGAGAGAGAGGGAGAGGGAAACATCAAGGCCTGAGGGCCGAATCTGGCCGTCCACCTTGTTCTATCCGGCCCAGCACTTTGCTTCTACCTGGAGGCAGTGCCAAGCTCCTTGCTCCTAGTTAAGGAGTAGTTACATCTACACAGTCCTAAAGTTACATTTGGCCCTTTGAAGGCAACTGCAAGGCTGATGTGGTCCCCAGTGAAAATGAGTTTGACACCCCTGCTCTACATGAACCCACCCACAATCTAGGCATGTCCCCTGACCAGGAGTCAAACCCATGACCTTTTCATTTACAGGATGACCCTCCAACTGAGGCACACTGGCCAGGGCCATTTCTGTATAGTTTTGTCATGGTTCAAGAAAAGAGATGACGTGACTAAGGAAAAGAAATGGAAGTGAATGGATACAGGAACCATTCTGGAGAACTTGAGAGGGAGGGGAGCTGACACTCACGGAGACAGGGAACGGTGTGAGAGGACATGTTCAGGGGTAGGAAGGGACGATCAGGGGCTCAGTCTTGGCCAAGGGGAGTCATGGCTGCCAGGAGGCAGTCTGAACACTTCAGAGAACGCTGAGACTGAACTCGGGGTCGGTGGCCTGTCATAGGTGATCACAGGAGTGTGATCGTTGTGATCTCTGCATAGATTGGAGACGTGTGAGAAGAGAACCTCGGGTTGAGAATTAAACCCTTTAAACATTTAATAATCTGGGAGAACATTTGCTAGCAAAGAGGCACAATGTTGGGTAGGAATGGTCAGAAAAGCAGAAAAAAGCCAATGTGATGTTATCTAAGGGAGTGGTCAAGCACTTAATGTTTCCGGTATCAAAATAAATTCAAAAATCACTCAGTGAGACAGGCATTGGTGATTTTTCAAGGTTTTACGGTGTAATGGGGGCAATGAGACTAATGGGTTAAGAAGTATGAGACTTGAGCCTGGAGAAAGCATACTTCTTAGAACTTTGGCTCTGATGTGAAGGGGAGGATGGGGCACAGGGCTGTGCTTGAGTGTTTAAGATTGGAAATATTTGAGCACGTTTAAGTATCTGGGATCACACTGAGGGGGAATGAATACAAAGGAGAGAAGAGAGAAGTAGGAGATAGGACTCGAGACAATGGCACTATGTAGTTATGAGCAGATCCCGCCTCTATCTGAGCCGCAAGGAATAAACAAGTAACATATAGTGGATTTCTAAACTGTGAGCTGGTTTCTTTGTCACCTCCTGCCATTGAAATCAGAATCTAAGAATGAGGGGGCAGTTGGGAGTTGGGGGCTTGAAGGTAGAGATAACTGAAATAAGGGCTAAATTTTTGTGTGCTTCATCGAATGCTCTGATGTAGTCCCAAAATAACGGGGTTTACCAAAGGCACCACCTGCATCTATGCTTGTACTTAACTACTTTTGACTTTCCATTTGACTGTCTCTCCCCTGCTAAACTGGACAGAGGGCAAGTGTTACATTTTAACCAGCTTTCGATGCATGGCTCCACATTTAACGCTTTGACTAATGTTGAATTCTATGTCAAATGTAAAATGAATCAAGTTCCTGCCTTTATTTGCAGCAAAAGTAGAGAATTTCTTAGCTGCTATATTTATTATTTACCCAGGATTAGTCTAAGTGCTTTACATAAATTAACTTATTTAACCCATAAAATAAACCATTGAAGATCACTTCCCAAATTAAGGAACAGAAGCACAGAGCGAGCTTTCTAATTTCCCATCGGAGTTCAGTGAGAGCCAGGATTTGAATGAAGCCTGATAACCTATCAGTGTCCACTGTATGAACTTGGAACCAGTGCCGCTGCAACGGCAGAAGAGTGGATGAACACCATGGTGATTATCGGAACTGTTTAAATTGGGACTAGATAAAACGTAAGAGTTCCTATGCTTGTTCCTAACTTTTCTAGCACTAAATTTTGTGTAATTGGCCCTGGCTGGTATGGCTCAGTGGACGGAGCACCCACCAACGCGCACATGCCTGGGATGCGGGCCAGGTCCTCAGCAGGGGGCACGCAAGAGGCAACCGCACATTGATGTTTCTTTCCCTCTTTCTCCCACCCTCTTTCTAAAAATAAAATCTTGAAAAAAATTTTTTTGTATAATTGCCATTTAGGCAGGAAAAAGCTTATGTATTTATGTCAGTTAATAAACACTGACTGCAGCATCAATAACCAAAAGAAGCATTCTAATAAATTTTTTATTTTTTAAATAATTTTATATTATAGATAGACTAAAACAGCAATCACCTTTGAGGTTTGGAAACTTTGTAAAAACACCTACTATTATGATGCACTTATTTCAATGAATGATGTATTTCAAAAATCAACATCAATAGTATGTTACATCTGCCTAATAGTGTATAAAACTGGTTATTTGAAAAACACATCAGAACTCACTTCAACATCTTATGGGCACCAGAATACCAAAAGTTAAAAAAGAGGAAATAAAGAAATCATCTGGCAAGGGATGAAGTATCTTCCCTTCCTATAGAAAACATTTTAAACAATGGGGCAAATTAAAAACTTCTAAATTGAAGACTTTTTAGAAATACATTCATCTCAGAAATTGCATCATTATTGCAAACTTTTACTAAGTGCCCACAGAACTCGGTACATTCTTGGGCTTTACAGAGCTGTTTATATGCTGACCTTGCCCTGAAGGAACTTACAATCTCATGAAAAGATGGAGATATGCAGATGTGATAGAGTAATGACTGAACAGACTCCACAAATTGAAAAGTTATCATAAATGTAAAACACACACTGCACAGTGTTAATGTGGATGGCAAGGGTAGTAGACAGTACCGGATATATCCAGCTCCCTGAGGGAAACAAATACCTGAAATATTCAAGGGACAGAGTGAAGTCAACAAATTCTACCTGCTGCCTCTATCTTTCCTTACTCTGTTGCTGAAGAAAATTGCAGAACGAGGAATATAGAGATTGACAGAGAAACACACTTTTCAGTACTCCAGCACTTGTGATCACCAGACTGGAACAAAACCCAGGAACCTTAACAGCTGTCCTGTAACCACCCTAAACAGGTTCAAAGAAAAAGGTAAAAACATTTTGCACTATTTGCACACTTACATAGGTGGGGCACCTTAAAGACTGCACCGGGAGCCACTAGATTTAAGGCAGAAAGTATAACTTTATGGAGGAACTATACTGTCAAGTACAAAGGGTAAAGGTTGGAAGTTGGAAACACCCATAATAGGTCATAGGAAATAGAAGTTTAACGTTAATGAGTTGCACAGAGGTGCAACTTAACCCTTAAGAAATGAGAATACGGTAGGAGAGAGTAAGGTTATGTTGATTCCTGCCCAGTCCAATTAGCCAAAATATGGGAGAGGTTTTTTCCTTTTTCTTAAAGGGAAATAATCTCCTAAACCAAATCCAAGAATTGGACACCCGCACCGACAGTACCTAAAAAGAGTAAAAACGATGGGGGAAAAGTGGCTTACGAGGCTCAAAAATCAGAGGAATAGAGGGACTAGGACGCTGAATAAATGATCTGGATGACAGGTAACTGGAGGTTGACAGCACTACAAAAAAGCATGTAGATTTAAGCAGCCTATTAAGACATTTTAAACAGCTATATGAAGAATAAAAACACGAGGAAATTTTGAGTAAAGTTAGGGAGTAACAAGGAATACGTCAGCTGTACAAACCAGAGGTAAGGTACATACGGTCAGAAAAGACAGGTAGTGCATTATTTCCTTTTCTTCACACTCACCTGTCAACTCTATAAATAGTAGAGATGGAAATGGACACCCTGAACCAAATTTTTCACCCAAAGGGCCTGAATTTAAAAGAATATTCAAAATTAATGGAACTGTTAGATTAAAAATTTTCCCCGAACACTTAATCTATCTCCTCTGTACATTGACATACTATGTCAATTAATATGCAATGTGGCACTATAGTCCAGTCACTTCTGATCACACTGGAATCCAGACTTCACAAATTTCCATCTTCCTTTAATATAGGCATTCAGATTACAAGAATATCGATGTGCACCTTGATTTTACTTAAAGCCATCTATACATTTTTTTCTTACTGTATTTTGTTTTTTAAATTGTATTTTTAAAAGGCATATAATTCATTGATGTGCTGATTAAAAAGGTTACTTTCTCCTTTAAATGTCCAAAATAACAAATTGTTAGGCATGGATTTGCTAGCAGTGTTTTGAAATACTGGAACAATATTTCTGGGCAGATCTTTCCCTCCTAGTCATATTAAATTATTGGGTTACAGTTAATGAATTTTGCCAATGAGTAAAGACGATACAGAAACACACCAGATACAGATCTTCAAGATACTCAATAATGGATTCTAATTCAATGTTTATACTTATGAGCTAAATAATCCACTACAACTGAGAAATTAACAATTGGTAACTGCTTTTGACTCAAGCTAAGTTGGCCTGCTTACTTAAAGCTCACCTTCTTACTATCTATGATGGAAGATTTCAGTTTTGAAAACTCCAAAGGAAATAAAATACAGGCATACCTCGTTTTATTGCGCTTAGCTTTATTGCACATTGTAGATGCTGCATTTGTTACAATTTAAAGATAAGACCCTCCACCAGCAAAAAAGACTACGGCTCGCTGAAGGCTTACAGAATGGTTAGCATTTCCTAGCAATAAAATATATATTTTTAAAATATTTTATTTTATTTTTTTTAAAGATTTTATTTATTTATCTTTAGAAGGGAAGGGAAGGAGAGAGGGAGAGAAACATCAATGTATGGTTGCCTTTCATGCGTCCCCTGCTGGAAACTGGCCTGCAGGGAACTGGTCTGCAACCCAGGCATGTGCCCTGACTGGGAATCGAACCGCGATTGTCTGGTTCGCAGGCTCGTGCTCAATCCACTGAGCTACACCAGCCAGGGCGCAATAAAATATTTTTAAATTAAGATATATACATTTTTCTAGACAATGCTATTGTACACTTAACAGACTATAGTATAGTGTAAAACATATATGCACCAGGAAACCAAAAAAAACTAGTGATTCACTTTATTGTGGAGGTCTGGAGCCAAACCCTGCAATATCTGCGAGGTATGCCTGTAACAAAACTTGAGACACATTTCTGCAGCAATCAGTGTAAGCCATTCCACAAAATACAGATAGGAAAAGCTGTGTAAACTTTTTTGCATTGGTTTACAAATTTAAGCTATTGTTTGAAAAGCAATCGGAAGCACAACTTCCAATGGTATGGGAGGTGAGGATCTGGGTCTCACCTAATCCTCAGTATGTGACCTTGATAGTTAATTCACCTCTTGACAATCTGTCATCTGAAAGGGTTAGTAAAGGCCATTCATTCATGTACACCTACAGACCCCCTAAAGTTGTATATGCATTTTGGGAGGTGGGTGCTCTAATTCCCATTAGATTCTCATAGGTGACCTTGATCTAAAAAAACTTGTAATTACCTGATCACTTTGTAAATTGCTCCAGATCTAAATGTTATTCCCTTTGGCAGGTAGCACTCTTAAGATGACTCATTTCTAAGATTCCCTGATATACCTCACCTTTTTAATCCCCTTCCCTCAAGAGAGGGAAAAATCTGTGAATATAAGAGACGTCACCCTGTGATTAGGTTACAGCACAGGGGAAGGGGTTTTGCAGGTGCAATTAAGGTACTAATCAGTTTGACTTTGAGTTAATCAAAAGGGAGGTCATCTCTGGTGAACCTGACTTAATCAGGTGTAGGTGTGTCTTTTAGGCTTCAGGCCTTCCCTAAAATCAGATTCTCCTGCAGGCCTTAAAGAAGCAAGCTGCCATGAGTTTTAAAGCTGCAAGGAAATGAATTCTGCCATAGAAGGAAGAGGACGCGAGCTTCACATGAAGTTCTGGCTCTGGTTGAAACCCTGACTGCGGACTTGAGATCCTGAGCACAGGAACTAGCTAAGCTGTACCTGGACCCACAGAAACTGAAATAATAAATACATGTTTTAAACTGTAATTTGTTAGCAACAGATACTACATCACTCTTTAAAGCCAAAGCTTAGCTTAATTTCTCTTTTCTTGAGGGAACTGAGGCAATGGAGAATTCAAATAGGGTGTTCTGGAAATTATGTTAACGTTACAATACCCAGTCACTTTACGAAGAAACAGGGTAAACCTGAACTAGACATGAAAAACTCTTCCAGATGTATTTTTAGTAGTCAACCACTTCAATTATAGGAATGCTCTGGGTTTGGTTCAGAGTAACGTGAGAAGTACTAAACCCATCGTGACACACAAAAGAAAGGAAAAAATATCTTTAAAAATATATTTTAGACCAGGGCTACTCACATGCCTGCAATACAACACTGTTACGTTCATAGCACAGAAGGGCTCAATGCTCCAGAAAGGCAGTTTAAGACACGAGAAGCCAAGAACATTAAGGTTACCCACAGCTTGTTATTTAATCCCATCCCCCACCACGAATAATGCTCTATGTTAAAAAGGAATCAGTTTCTCAGATCACTGTTTGTGGAGAATTGTTAACTGTGCTGAAACAAATTTCAGATGAGGTAAAGTTTGTACAACTCTATCGGAACATCAATGTCTTGTATGAGACCATGGATAGAAATGAAATTAGACTACAGGTGGCTAACACAAGGTGCTCTACCTTGTTTTATCCAGCCTGGCAGCTTGTTTCTACCTGGCAGCAGCACCAAACTCTTGCTTAACTGTTAAGAAGTAGTTACATGTACACACTCCTAAAATTACATTCGGCCCTTTTTTGAAGGCAACCATAAGCCTGATGTGGTAAAAATGAGTCTGACACCCGATCTAGACCATCAGGTAGCCCTTGTACTCAGAGATGTTAAAATCATCTACAACTAGTTTGTATATAAGGATTACTATTTCATAAAATCATTCGGCCTAGTATAACCTCATCAGCTTACTTTGAACCAAATTTTTGTTTACTAAAAGCCTTGAATTATGCAAAGTATTGTTACATTCACCTTGTGGTAACTTAAACCTTCTATAAAACCCATGCTTTGTATGCAATCTGTTATCGGGAGCCATAAGTTGAAGTTATAATAATACTTAAAATATAGCCTCAAATTCTCCCTCTGCCCATTTTGCTGGAGGAATGAAGAAAGGCCAAAACCTTCGTTTGGACAAGGAGAAAGCAGATCACAGACGGTTGTCACCTGAACAAATTCAGTGGTTTAGAACAGTAATATGTCTATACTGAAATTATAGAACTGAAAAAATATGTTGTTACATTGGTTCTGGGTCAAAAGCTTAGAAAGACAAGCTAGTAAAACCCATTGAGTTATACTATCTTTACATTAATATATGTAAGAAATCCACACAGCACACACACACCCCATGTAAAACATTGCTTAAGTTTAATGTTTATTTCCCCAAGACAGCCTAGCCTGCACTCTACTTGGATAAATTTTACAAGCTAGTTTTCTGCTGCTTCTAGATTTAAACTTTAACCGTGTTTCTGATGACAAGGAATGCTGCAAAAATACTCTAGTTCAACAAAGAGTTATGATCACAAAATAATTTTTATCCATTCTACAGTGTTTCAGATTTACCAGTTGATTTTTAAACACAAAGTATAGATAGATGCTAATGGTGGCTAATCTGGTATGTTTCTTATAGCAAACTGTTGTTCATGCAACACTTGTGCTCAAAGGGGAAGGCACAGGATTTCCTACAATGAGCCACCTTATAAAGAGTTCTTTTTGTACAAATTAATTTATGTCACATTTAATTTAGTGTGCATAACCTCAAAACTGAGGTATTATTCCAATTTATAAAAACCACTTGCATAACTTTTATGCAAGTTTTAAAAATACAAAGTTTTCTCCCTAAAGTGGCTCAAAATAGATTGTTCATGGCTGCCTACATCTAAGATAAAAAGATTCTAAAACAATTGAACAGATTAGGCATATTATTAAAGGTGTTCAAACCATTACTTGATTTGTACATCTATTCAAACCTCTTCATCAGTCTTTATTCAGCAGTACATATGCACCAAATTTCATTTTAGAAGTTTCCATATCATTTTCATAGAAAACAAAGTTTGAAAACAAGTAACATTTAAACACAGCACGGTATTCTACCACAACTGAAACTTTTTTCTTCTTCTTTACAGGACTCAACAAAATCTAAAAATGAACTATGTCGTAGATTTACCTCATGCAAAGATCTTTATGTTGTCTCTGAAAATGAAAAGGATGGCTTTTTAAAGCACATTTTACTGTTTATACTATTATGGCAACTTGTGTACTGCAACACAGTCTATTTTGAGGGAAATTTATGATTTTTTTCCATGCAAAAATCTACACAAATTAGTTTTGATGATATGGAAAACTTTTCATAGCATCAAACATTCATCTGGTGCAAATGCACAGGGAAACCTTCCTGAAAAGTTTTCTGACTTGAGAAGCAACTAAAAAGCCAAGTAGGTAAACTAAATAAAAACTTAAAAAAAAAAAAAAAAAAAGGAGGGGGGTGGGGGAAGGGATGAGGGAATAGAAAACACAGGCTGCAGAGTAAACCAATGTCTGCTGCTAAACCGGTCTTTGTTTTCATGTCCAGTGTACATTAACACTTATGATCTCATTTTGATGATTTACTAGGTTTGTTACCAGCCCCCTGAAGGCGAATCAAGCTTGCATGCATTCACATACAGCACCACACCCATACTCTCATACACAGTCACTCCAGGACTAGGAGTCTGCTTCGTGAGTGAAGAGCCCTAGATTTGAAAGATGAACCTGGCTCTCTATCATTGAGCCATTCATTCAACACTGTCCATTCACACACTGCTTCACAGCAAGGCCTGGGCTCATTTTCCTTTGACTTATATGGGCGTCCCACTCTCTTTTATGCTTACAAGGCTTGAAGATGACAAGTACTGCACTTTCCCCTCAACTGATATAGAGTAAGTCAACGTTCCCTCTCAGGCACTGAAGTTCTGTGACCCGTAGCCCTTTTTACTTTGATCAGCCTAAATAAGCACTCATGTAGTTTTCATTACATTTTGCCACTCATTCTCACTCGCACCCACTCGCCATCTTGACTTCATTTGGGCATTTTCTGTGATTCCAAATGAAATCTTCACATTTTCTTTCCCGATTTAATGCAGCAGCAGATCCCATGAGCCAAGCTTGATGGATCAAACCTTTTTATATATATGTGTATATATATGTATCTCAGTGCTGCATTGTACCTAACTTCCACATCATCTTTCTAAAACTGGAACCCTTCTGTTGGTACATTGGCAGATGAATTGAAACCAAATGTTCCACCTTGTATTGCCTCTGGAACAAGGCTAGCATCTTCATCAATCTATAGGAAAAGAGAAGAAAAATGAGGATTAGTTTTACAGTATACATAAACAGCATTATAGTAATGTTCCCATTTCCCCTAAAAAAGTTGAGACATGATAAGCATCAATACTCTATCATCCCTTTAGAAAGCTAAAACATTTTGTAAAAACTTTTTCTTGAGGACAACAAAATGAGAAGAAACTTAAGAATATGCAAGACAAATACTGTCTAAAGGGATGAAATATAAATAATGAAGATGGTCATATATCTCAAACTGAGAAGATACTATAATTTCTTGTACATCTGGGCAAATACAAAATAGTTGATGACATAAAAAAAATCAATGCCAACACTTTTAGAGTAAGTGTAATCTTTGGTTAATTTTTAATAGCAGTTAGGCTTAAATAACAGCTAGTAATGAATACTCTATATGCTTTATATCTAAAGGTTCTTTTTTGAAGTTAATACAAAATTATAAGTCTATAGTGAAGTCCCTATAAATGTGCATATCATCTTAATTATTTTCACAATGGAAGAGAACAAAGAACTGCATTTTGAAGTATTAGAAATCATAAGGCCATGTGTATATCTAATTACAAATTAGGACTTCCAAAAATCCAACTTTAAAAGACATGTAATAAAAGCTACCCTTAAAAGAGTATGCCTTTTCTGGATTTTATTTTTGATTTATTTTTAACAGCTATTATATTCTAAATAGGACTTCATCATCTGGAGGACCTGATATCTAAATAGTTTAATCATCTACAGTGTCCAGGAGAAGTAAGGCCTGCTTGAATGTGGTTGGTAGGGTAATATATAGTTTTAATTTGAACATTTCACCTAAAATGTCATAGGATGTGCTTGAGTGATACTGTTGTTACAGAATTACATGCTCATGATTTTGTAATTAAAAAGGGGTGTTATTTGTGCCAGACCTTGTGTAAGTACATTCTATAATTTTCTTTTTCAATACAGACATACATCAAATTAACAATGGGGATACATTCTGAGAAATGCATTGTTAGGTGATTTCACTGCTCTGCAAAAACATTATGAAGTGTACTAACACTAACCTAGATGGGATAGCCTAATACTATAATTGTACGTGCTATATGTTTCCCCCCAATTTTTAATTTTTTAAAAAATATTTTATTTATTTATTTTTAGAAAGAGGGGAAGGGAAGGAGAAAGAGAGGGAAAGAAACATCAGTGTGGGGTTGCCTCTCACACACCTCCTGGGCACCTGGCCTGCAAGTCAGGCATGTGCCCTGACTGGGAATCAAACTAGCAGCTCTCTGGTTTGCAGGCCCGCACTCAATCCCCTGAGCTACACCAGCCAGGGCAGCCCAATTTTTAATTTTTAAAAAAGATTTTATGTATTTTTAGAGAGAGGAGAAGGGAGGAAGAAAGAGAGGGAAAGAAGCATCAATCAGTTGTTCCTCCCATGCCCCAACTTCACCTGAGTAATGTAATGGGTATGCAATATCTATGACACAACCAGGCAATAAGAAGTTTTCAGCTTCATCATTGGAATCTTATGGGACCACTGTCGATAAGGTCCATCACTGACCAAAATGTTGTTATGTGGCTCATGACTGGTACTGTCCTTGTTAGGTCAATGTTTGGACAATATATGCTTAAAAGATGTTTGATAATATTCTTCTCCTTTTTGATAACGTGGAAAAGTTTGTGCTATGAGTTATTTGTTAAAAGTTGAGAAAATCATTCAAGAAATTAACTGATGGCTAAACCTAATCATTATAATTTTCTAAAGAACTACTTTAATCACTGACTTACTTCCCAAAAAGGCAATATTTTAAAAAGAATAAGTTAATACTTTAAATTCCATTACCATATACTAACAAATCTGAAGACTTCTATATACTATACCTTACGTTATATAGAAACTTATCTCTTTTGATGATTTATTATTTTATATTTATCTATCTATCTTCATACTTAGTTTTGGCCACCAACTAAAAATAACAGTGAGAATATAGTCAATAGTGGATTAACTAATTGTTGCCACAAAGGATTTGTCACAGGACATACCTGTGATAAACAGTGATACAGGACATACTTGTATCACTGTTTTGTTTATAACCAGTAATACAAGTATGTCACTAACATATAAAATGTATGTCACTAACAATGTCACTAGCATTGTCACTAACAATATTTAAAATACATAATTATAGACACATTAAATGAAAAATACAGCCTAACTTCTAGAGTGTAAAAAAAAATCTTAACTTTCTTGCCCCAAGGGATTTTCAAATGTTGAAATTACCATGTTTCTGTAATAAGTGACCTTACTGTCATTTACCTATTTTAATTTCACTCCCCTCAAAATACATACATGCTGTTCTAGCTTATACTATTTCATCCAGACTTTTATTTATTATGAAAACTAAAAAAACTATAAAGTTATTAAATACATCATCTGTAGAGAAGAACTGATCGATGATCTCATAGGCCAATTTGTAGATGTCTTCATTTTCATGATTTTGTAGTTGTTCGATTTTCTCCAGTCCTGCAAGAGATTTTGTGAAATGAAAAAAGGTAGCATCTAAAAAGTAATGGCAAAAAAGGCATAACAATCTTGGGACCACATAATCCAATTACTGAACTGCAAATGTACAATTTTTGGAAATTTATTCCAAAGGCAAATCTTAAAAATTAGATCTGGTTTTGCCTTTTAGGAGTTGCAATTTTAAGGTCTCTAAAAAGCATTGAAATTTCCCTTTCACTTGTCTTCCTCTACTCCTTAAAAGGTGAGCTGTTTTGGGCTCATTTCTCACTCTATACATACTCTCCTTATAGGACTCTTTCATTAAAAAAACTGAGCTACTAATATAGGCTGAGGACCTGTAAATCTAAAGTTTCATTTCTTTTCTGAGCTTCAGATGCATAATATTTATAGGTCTACATATTTTCACCAGGATGTTTCAGTTACCTAAAAGCTGAACTGTCTGGGGGGAGTGGGCTGGGATGGCGGTAAAAAGCAGAAAACTGTACTTGAACAACAATTAAAACAAAAATCAGTCATACAATATTATGTATAGCATGGTGACTGCAATTACTAACCCTGTTTTGCATATTTGGAAGTTGCTAAGAATAAATCTTAAAATCTCTGTATATATAAAAAAAGCTGAACTATCTTAAACACAATTTGTTATTTGCCTTTATGCATTTAAACTGTTTGTTCTATTGTATTCTTACTTGACAACAGCTTGGAGTCTAAGAGAAAGCCTAAGTTCCCCTTCCCTCAATGCTTTACAATTAAATCTTAAAAGCCTCAAACTCTACCCATTTTTTAAAAAGATTTTTAAATATATTTTTAGAGCGACAGGAAGGGAAAGAGAAAGAGGGAAGCATCAATGTGTGGTTGCCTCTCATGTGCCCCCTACTGGGGACCTGGCCTGAAATCCAGGCATGTGCCCTGACTATGGAAACTGAACCTGCCACCCCTTTGGTTGCAGGGCGGCACTCAATCCACTGAGCCATGCCAACCAGGGCTCTATCCATTTCTTGAACCTCGTGATGTCCCTTTGGTCTCCATTATTACTACCCTCATTTATTGTGGCCCAACTACTACATACTTTCCTAACTAGTTTTCTGTCTCCTGTCTCTAGCAGGCTCCATTCCTCTGATAAGCCAGCTCCATCTAAATATACTAATGGCTTACCAAGTAAAATCTTCCAATGGCTTGTCATACCCTATGGCAAAATCCACTGGGATTCCTGGACCTCACATCCAATGAGGCAGGCAATGCTCAAGATCTATATTTTTATTTTTAATACATAAAAATAATTCTTTAAAATTGAAATGTTTTCCATGGGTAAAAATAGCAAAAGTAGTAAAATATTTTTAAACATACCTGTTTTTAGTTTTCTGGTACTCACTTCCCAATTAGTTCCTTAACACTATTCCCCCACCTTCTGTTCATAAATTGATATTACGCATGGTTTCTTTTTTAAATTCTATTTGTCATTTTAGTAACTTTAAAAATACTTTTTCTTAGTAATTTTCAAGCCTCTGGGCTCTTCTATTAAGTTGAAGGTGCAGTTCTCCTATTCCTATCATTACACTTCCCTTCACTTACTTCTCAACTTCTGTCAAATACTTTCAGTTTTATGTTTATCCAGGTCAACATTTACAATTTGTTCTACAGCCACATTCGAGACTTCTATGTTCTGTGTACTTGTTAATTCTGAGTTGAAAGTTAAGAGAAAGTTCGAGCAAGTGTAATGAGTACTGAGCAAGTACTGAACGCTGAAATATTCTTTTCTTGTCAAGATGCGATGAGTACAGGATTTAACCAGTTCTGAAGCTGACGAGTACCAAGGTATAATTGTATCCACCATGCTACAAAGCTTGTAAGAGTACAGGGACCTTTTTACCGGCCATGTCTCAGCCTCATCCTTTTTGGCAGTTTCTACCCCATATTTTGTGAATTCAGCAATAAATGAACTACTTACAATTTGGTGAATGCTATTTATCACCTCAGACTTTACTCATGGTGTTATATTTGCCTAGAATTCCTTTCATCCCTTTTTACTTTATTAATCCTTATTCATTTCTCAAAATCCAGCTCAGGTGTGACTTCCTGCTTCTTCCAGGATGAATTATATATTTCATTTTGTTATGCATTTCATTTAAAAAAAATAATTTTTCTTAATTTATCTTTACAGGAGAAGGGAAGGAGAGAGGGAGAGAAATACCAATGTATGGCTGCTTCTGGTGCATCCCCTGCTGGGAACTGGCCTGCAACCCAGGCACGTGCCCTGATGGGGAATCAAATGGCGATCTTTTGGTTTGCAGGCCTGTGCTCACTCCACTGAGCTACACCAGCCAGGTGTAGCATTTCTTTTTTTTTTTTTAAATTGTTTAAATATATTTTGATTATGCTATTACAGTTGTCCCATTTGCCCCCTTCATTCCCCTCTACCCTGCACACCCCCTCCCACCCACATTCCCCCCCTTTAGTTCATGTCAATGTGTCTTAAGTTCTTTAGCTTTTACATTTCCCATACTGTTCTTGCCCTCCCTCCTGTCTACTTTCTACCTACTGTCTATACTACTTATTCTCTGTAACTTTTCCCCCTCGCCTCCCCCCACTCTCCTGTTGCAACCCCTCCAATGTGATCTCCATTTCTGTGGTTCTGTTCCTATTCTAGTTGTTTCCTTGTTTTTGTTTTAGGTGTGGTTGTTAATAATTTTGAGTTTGCTCTAATTTTACAATACATGTTTCTTTATCTTTTCTCTAAGTCCCTTTCATATTTCATAAAAGGGCTTAGTGATGATTAACTCCTTGAACTTGACCTTATCTGGGAAGCACTTTACCTGTCCTTCCATTCTAAATGAAAGCTTTGCTGGATAGAGCAATCTTGGATGTAGGTCCTTGTCTTTCATGATTTAGAATACTTCTTCCCAGCCCCTTCTTGCCTGTAAGGTCTCTTTTGAGAAGTCAGCTGACAGTCTGATGGGAACTCCTTTGTAGGTAACTGTCTCCTTTTCTCTTGCTGCTTCTAGAATTCTCTCCTTCATTTTAATCTTGGGTAATGTAATTCTGATGTGCGTTGGTGTGTTCCTTCTTGGTTCCAACTTCTTTGGGACTCTCTGAGCTTCCTGGACTTTCTGGAAGTCTATTTCCTTTGCCAGATTGGGGAATTTCTCTTTTATTATTTGTTCAAATAAGTTTTCCACTTCTTGCTGTTCCTCTTCCCCTTCTGGTACCCCTATAATTTGGATGTTGCAACATTTAAAGATGTCCTAGAGGTTCCTAAGCCTCTCATTTTTTTTTTTTGAATTCTTGTTTCTTTATTCTTTTCTCTTTGGTTGTTTCTTTCTTCCTTCTGGTCCACTCCCTGAGTCCCACTTTTCTCAGCCTTCATTTTTCACCTAATTTGTGACCAAATTCAACCAATTCTGTGAGCATCCTGATCACCAGTGTTTTGAACTGTGCGTCTGATAGGTTGGCTATTTCTTGGTTGCTTAGTTATATTTTTTCTGGAGCTTTGACCTGTTCTTTTGTTTTGGCCATTTTTTTTTTTTTGGTCTTGTCACACCTGTTACATACAAGGGGCCGAGACTTAGGTGTTCAGCAGGGCAGGGCAATCCAGTGACTGGGTTGTGACACTGTACATGGGGGAGGGGTCAGAGAGGAAACAATGGTGCTTGCTCTGCTCTCTGTTGGACCTCAGTCCCTTCCACCGCTTCCCCCAAGCAAACTGGGCCTTTCCGGTGCTGACCCGTGTGGGTGGGCTTGTATACGTTCTAGGACCCTGTGGTCTCCAACGAACTCTTCTGTGAGGCTGGGAGTCTCTCCCTGCGCCTCAATGCCCACAGGTGTTTTCAATCGGTGTTTTGAGGCTTTATTTCTTGGCACTGGGACCCTGGGTTATGTGGTCTGTCTTACTCCCCAGTTATCTACGCACAAATGTGGGACTGCCGCAGGTCAGCCAGCTGCCTCGTGTGTGGTGTCCTGCTTCACAATCACTGCCTTGTTGCTGGGTCTGCCTGTTGCCACCCCGTGCCCAGGGTCTGCCAGCCTCCACCTGCACGCCTGAGGTGTCTTGTGCTCCCCAAGTCACTGCTTCCTGTGCCACGACCCCTCTCTGCTCAGATGACCCACTCCACCCCGCCTACTGGTCTGAATGAATGTGTCTATTTCAGCTTCTTGGCTGTCTGAATTCCATACAGCCAAGTTCAATTTTCTGTCCGTTCTGGTTGCTATTTTGTTTCTAAATTGTTGTTGTCCTTATTTTGGTTGTGTGAGGAAGCACAGTGTGTCTACCTACGTTTCCACTTTGGCCAGAAGCTTGTTGTGCATTTCTATTAAGGCAATTAGCACATTAAATCAGTTCCTATTTACCTGTAGGCCTAGACTACATGCCTTGAGGCAGGAACTGTGTCTTGCTTACCACTGACTTCCAAGTGTCTTAGTACAGTGCCTGTTCAACATATGGCAGCAATTCAGTTACCTAAGCATATGCGTGAAGCTGAGAAGGAATGTACACATAGAACATAGCATTTACTTTATTGTTACTTAATTATGTAAGACAAAAAAAATACAGAAGTGCTGTATTCGCAAAACAAACATTAAAATATGTAGATAGCTTTTAATAAACTTACCTCCACATTCTTCTATAAGATTGGCTATGGTTTCTGCCTCATCTTCAGCCATTTTTAATATATTACTTAATCCATCCAGTACTACTTGGACAACTTGTGCATCTTTTACAGTCAGCAAGTTGCAAAAAGGCGGAATAACATTTTGTTGAATTAGGTAGGCCACCTGAAGAATAAAAATACCATGATATAATAAATGTAGGTGAACTTTATGTACTTATCTCACTGGAATATTTTGACTTTCAAATTTTAAGTATGAAAACAAGACTTCATCTCTTGCATGTTAAGTTAGATTACATTAATCTAACTTCCTTTTCATGTACTATGTTTATTTTCCTTGAACTCGGAAAAAGTTAAAACTTCCAACCAAGATGGAGGTATAGGCAGATACACTTTGCCTCTTCACACAAAAGAAAAGGAGCAATGAACTTAAAAACAAAAATTAACCACAAGTGCGAGAAAATGGAACTGTATGGAACTCTGACAACCAAGGAATTAAAGAAGAAACATTCACTCAGAGTGGTAGGGGGCGGCAAGGCGGCAGCTGGAGGATTTATCTGCACATTTGTGTTCCAGGACTCCAGCATGGAGAAATAAAGCCTCAAACCTCTGACTGTACTGTAAAAACCTGTGGGAACTGCGGTGGTGGGAGAACTCTCCAGCCTCACAGGAGAGTTTGTTGGGCAGATCCAGAGGGTCCTAAAATGCACCATCACATAGGAATCAGCACCAGAAGGGCCCAATTTGCTTGTGTCTAGTGGAGGAAGAGACTGAGCAGCACTGTTCCCTCTCAGACCCCTCCCCATATACAGTGCAACAGTGTAGTAATGGGGGTTGCCTCACCCTGGTGAAGACCTAAGTCTCAGTCCCCTAGTAGGTAACAGGCACACCAAGACAAAAACACATGGCCCAAATGAAAGAACATAATCAAAGCTCCAAAAGCAGAACTAAGTGATGAAGAGATAGCCAACCTATCGGATGCAGAGCTCAAAACACTGGTAATCAGGATTGCTCACAGAAATGGTTGAGTATGGTTTCAAAATAAAGGAAGAGTGAAGTCTATGCAAAGTGAAATAGAAAAAAATATACAGGAAACCAACAGTGACTGGAAGGAAACTGGGACTCCAATCAATGACTTGGAGCAGAAGGAAGAAAAACATTCAACCAGAGCAGAACGCAAACACAAGATTTCAGCCCTGGATGGTGTGGCTCAGTAGACTGAGTGCTGGCCTGCGAACTGAAAGGTCACCAGTAAGGGCTCATGCCTGGGATGTTGGCTGCAGCCCCAGTTGGGGAAGTGCGAGAGGCAACCACATACCAAGGTCTTTCCCCCTCTTCCTCCTTTCCCCTCTCTCTAGAAGGAAATAAATAACATCTTTAAAAATTTTTCAAAAAAATGAGGAGAGGCTTAGGAACCCACTGAAAACTTTAAATATTCCAACATCCAAATCACAGGGCTGCCAGAAAGAAAACAGAAAGAGCAAAAAACTGAAAAACTTATTTAAAAAAAATAATGAAGGAGAACTTCCCCAATCTGGCAAAGGAAATAGACTTTTAGGAAGTCCAGGAAGCTCAGAGAGTCCCAAAAAAGTTGGACCCAAGGAGCAACACACCAAGGCACATCAGAATTACATTACCTAAGATTTAAAACAAGAGAGAATCTTGAAAGCAGCAGGAGAAAAGGAGACAGTTGCCTACAAAAGGGTTCCCCCCATTAGACTATAAGCTGATTTCTCAAAAGAGACCTTACAGGCAGGCAAGAAAGGGCTGGAAAGAGTATTCTAAGTTATGAAAGGCAAGGACCTACATCCAAGATTGCTCTATCCAGCAAAGCTTTCATTTAGAATGGAAGAACAGATAAAGTGCTTCTCAAATAAGGTCAAGTTAAAGATCTTGACCAAGCCCTTATTTTATGAAATGTTAAAGGGACTTATCTAAGAAAAAAATGATCAAACCTATGAATGGTAAAATGACAATAAACTCAGAACTATCAACAAATGAACCTAAAACAAAAACATAAACAAAAACAAAGCAAATAACTAGAACAGAAACAGAATCAAAGAAATGGAGATCACATGGAGAGTTATCAGCGGGAATGGGAGAGGGGAGAACGGAGAAAAGGTACAGAGGATAAGAAGCATAAATAGTAGGTACAAAAAAGACAGGGGGAGGTTAAGAATAGTAGAGTATAGAAAATGAAGAAACCAAAGAACTTATATGTATGACCCATGGACATGAACTAAGGTGGGGGGGGAGGTGAATACTGGTGGGAGGGGAATAAAAAGAAGAAAAAAAAACCTGGGACAACTGTAATAGCATAATCAATAAAATATATTTAAAAATTAAGTGAAAGTGAATTAATCACTCAATTTCATATGAAACATTTCTTTGCTGTATTGAATACTTCTTTCAAAGATCCTTTTCCCTCTAAGATTAAGAAATTATAACACCAGTGAAAAGGCTGGGTATTTAAAAAACAAACAAACAAACAAACAAACAAATTACTGTTTAATGTGAGAGTATCCATGGATTCTTTAGTATTATTACATTTGGCATTCTCATATACCTGGCCGTTTTTCATTCACTATTCTATTGTTTTTCTAATACTTTTGTAATATTTTTCTATCATTTTCATATTGTTATTATTTCCCCGTATATTTATATTGTGCTCAGTATTCCTATTTAAGTGGAATCACTGCTCACCACCAGTCTACAGCTTATTTGTGATAATTATCAGTTTATTATTTATCAGCTCCAAATTCACTTTTTGTAACTTTCTGTGAAACATATCTTTCTTGGACCTTTAAAACCCATTTTATTTTGCCAGTAGGCACGATGTTAAGCTCTATCGCCTGCACACTTTGAGAGTAAGTGCCTCTCTAAATTTTATGCCCTAGGCATCTCTCAGTTCTGTAATTTGGACTCCCAGCCTTTTGGTTGAGTTTAATGCCTACCAAATGGCTGGTAAAATTTTGTTCATTTGTTAGGAAAATATGAGAGGCAGTTTCATTCCATCCAATTAGCCCAAAAAGTCCTCTTTTAAAAATTAATACTGTTATAAAGCAAAAAAGCAAAAACAAAACCAAAAAAACTGCAAAACAAAGAAACAAAAAAACCCCAACCCTGACTTAAGTCCTCAATCTTACCATGCATGAGGAAATTCTTGTAGATCAAGAAGTTGGGAAGGGAGCACTTCTCATCTATGAAACACTTCTAAAGGAAGTCAAGGTGACACTTTCATATTAAAACCCCCCACAGATTGTCTGTTTTCTTAGTATTATTTGAAATTATGATTTACTAAAATCTAAAACTTAAATGATCTGTACTGTTATTTTACCAGTTTTGAGAAATAAGTAAGAACTGAACTTACCTGATCTTTCCTCCCACTAATTGTTAAGTTACTTATGGCCCAAGCAGCTTCTTTCTGAGTGCCAAAATCCCCCTGCAACAGCAAAGGATATAAACTGCAATATAAAGTAAACTAGAAACATGTTTTTTTGAAATAATTTTTCAACCACTGAATATTTGCACAGGTTTACTGCTAGCCTTTCTGTAGGCACATATAATTTTTACTTGTTAAGATACCCTTTGCCCCTGGCTGGTGTGGCTCATTGGGTTGAATTCCATACTATGAACAAAATGTAACTGCTTCAATTTTCCCAGTGAAGGCACATGCCTGGGTTGCAGGCCAGGTCCCTGGATGGGGGTGTGTAAGAAGCAACCGATTGATGTTTCTGTTGCACATTGATATCTGTCTCCCTTTCCCTCTTTAAAAATAAATAAATAAATAAAAATAAAAAAGCAATGCAAGAATATATGGTCAGGTGGGAACAGACATACAGATAGGAATCTGCTTATATTTAAAGAAGAAACAATGGAGGAATAAACCAAAAACTAATGAAAAATGGAGTACTCATGCCCAGGCTGAGCTGGTTGGAGCATCGTCCTATAAACCGAAGGATTGTGGGTTTGATTCCCAGTCAGAGCACATGCTTAGGCTGTGGGTTCTGTCACTGGTTGGTCACATACGAGAGTCAACAGATTGGTGTTTCTTTCTCACATTAATGTTTCTCTCCCTCCCTTCCCCTTTTTCTTAAAAAAAAAAAAAGATAAAATATTAAAATCAATAAGCATGTCCTCAGGTGAGGATTAAAAAAAAATGGAATAGTCGTATCATTACTTGCTGTATGGTCTTATTATTTTGATAGATTTTATATTATATTTCTCAATATATATGCCCAATATTTTCAGAAAGATTTCCAGCATAAGAGAAATGAAAATATAAAATCCAAGAAGTGAAAATAAAACCCCTGTTATCTTAAATACCCAGTAATATCCAATAGCTTCCTTTCATTACATGATTTATTTTTCATGAATTCTCATATTCACATTATAATATACTTTTCCACTTTCTAAAAAAATACACCATCACCTATTTTGTTCACTCAGGCCTAGAAACAATGACAACTTCATAGCAATGATCATCCTTAGTACCTGTACTATAATCCTTAAATACCATTCCCTACAAAAAGGAACCAGGACACCCTGGAGAAATAGTTCATTCCACGTCTAGGTCAGAAAATATACAAGTCTTGGAATCATGTCATATCCAAAATGAAGGAAGCTCTCAAAAAGTATAAGATGATGATAATAAAAAAAACACGGACACCAAATTTAAGAGCTTCCTATTGGTTGAGGAACAACCTGGGTGTCAGAGAGAACTATAATGGACTAAAACTTACAAAATATATATGTATCTATATATATGTCTCCATAATTTCACAATAACACTTAAAATTCCACCTTAGTTTCCTTTTGAGGTTATTAGGAAACCATGTCATTCTGAAAACTGAGTAATGAGCAAAAATCAAACATTTACCTTGCCACTGCTATATAAAATATGTTCCCGTGTAAACTAGTAGCTGATAAGCAAAAGTTCTTTACTGATGAATAACAGCTAATACATAAAGAATGACAAAATTAGAAAATCAGCATTTTGCAGTTCCTAGTAAAATAAGGGATCCACGCAGTCATCATTGATAAATGCCTAAAAACCATTATGTGAAGGACTGATGTCCAGTTTTATAATAATCAGCTGGTATAGACTGAAAACACCTGAGCTCACTCATTAATCTTAGTGTCCTTAAAATTATGTCAAATAGAACATGTCTCCTAATGTGAATCACTAGGAGGCACAGAGTAGTGCATAAGTATTCTTGCCTAACACACCAAGCCTAATCTACCAGTTTATATAAAAGTAATTTCTACTATCAGTTTGTAGAAAACAGAAAAATTAAGTTAGAAATATTTTTCTCTTTAACTATAGACCAAAGTTCAGGAAAAAATAAAACTCATGCTGTGATTATGACATTTTATGGTTTTATCCTCACCCAAGGACATTTTTTTCTTTGCTTTTTTGAGAGAGAAACACTGATTGGTTGCCTCACACAAGCACCCAGACGGGGACCACAGGTGCCTGGACAAAGGATCGGGGCTGCAACCTAGACATGTGCCCTGAACCGAAATCAAACCCATAACCCTTTGGCTAGGACCAAGATCCAACCAAATGAGCCATACCATCCAGGGCGATTGTGACATTTTAAAATGTCTCTTTCCCAAACATTAATATAAATATGATACAGCATATGATGAAATACCACAGTTTCTTCATCTGTCACATGGGGATAATTCTAAACCTCAGAGCTACAGTATTAAATGAAGTAATATATTTAAAGTGTTCAGCACAAAACCTAAGCATGTATATCAGTAGTAATAATATGAATGTTTAATAAATCCCAGGGCAATAGTATATTTAATAAAAGAATGGTAGAGAAGGGCCAAGGGTTCCTAAAAAGAAATGTTTCTTGTATATAAAAACTTCTGAGTTTGAAAGTTTTAATATTAATACCACTTTGGTATAGCATTTATGCCAACTGTATAGGTTTTAATTAAATAAGAAGTATATATTCACATAATTTGTTAAATTTAAATCCCTTCACTTTTACTCAGATATATAAAAGATGATTTTCTTACCTTATCCAAAAGGTGTATTATCATTGGGACAAGATTGGCATCAATCACTGCCTGAACCTGCTGCTGGTTTCCGGCAGTGATGTTAGAGAGGAACCACACTGCTTCCTGTAGAACAAGACTCCTTCAATATTTCTCATTGAAAAATAAAATTTGCATCTGAACTAAGAAAAAACATGTTTACTACAATGTCCAAATGATTTTATTATGGAGTGAGTTCCACAATAAAAATTTTAGGAATCTCAACTCCTCTATCCATTTTCATATTTTCTGTGGACAAATTGCTAATTGCCCCAATCTGAGTCATAATGAACTAATCCCTTACAGAGAATTCTTGAAAACAATTTCATAAGCACTAAGACTCAAACGAAAATTGGTTGAACAAATAACTAAGGAATAGTATGTAACACAAATACAAGTCCTAAAACTATTGTAAACAAGATTCAGCATCCCCTTCATATAATGGGCTTTACTCTCTATTTACTCTCTATTCTGACTGAGTCCTAGCCAAAGCAGATAAATCTCAATTATTCATAATAATTGAGACATGAAAAAATGAAAATAGTGGTTTATATTAATATACTTATTTGTAAATAATCATTTACTGCACCAAGTCTTTTGAAAACCAGAGAAGAAGCAGACGTTTGATCCCTTAACTGGTCTACCATAATGATCTCTTTATATCACAGCAGGGTTACTTTGGCCAAGATTACAAGGTTGTTTTTTGAAAGTTTCATAAATAAATGCACATTGAAATCATAATTAGCATGAAACAAGGAAAAATATCTACTCAATATCCTATACAGGACATTACTCTAATTTATCAAACTTAACAGATTTATCAACTTACTAAAGGAAAACATTTTCTCCATTTTTAAGAAACTAGTAAACAAGTTTCACTGTAAAAACTATTAGTATTAGCCAGTGTGCAGTAGACTCTTTTGGATCAGATCACAGGACCATGTTTAATGAACCTGTTAAAGATTTTAGGGTGCTAGGCTACTTAGGTGAGCTGTTATTGGGTTATAATCATTGGCAATGTTGTAATCAATAACCCATGTATGTCTACAACAGCCTCAGATGCACTCCAATATCAGCATCACCAGTCAGTGCCCCCTTTCCATAGCCTCCACACGCACGCACGCGCGCACACACACACACACACACACACACACTCTATTCACTATCTATAAAGTATTAAACCTAGGTTAATTACTTAACTTAGAAATGAAAAATTTCCAATCATACAACATTCAGCACCCAATTATCTTTATTTCATCATTTCCAAGAGAGCCAAATTTGAAGTCTGTAATTTATTTATTCATAGAAAATCATGCTAATCCATGTTACAAAGAGTTAAAATATTTTATGTTCTCTTGATGTCTAAATGAGTTTACATTAATAATATTATAGACAATTGTGTCCCTGACTTTACAAATGAAAACTACCGACATTTTGTATGTCTTTATTAGATAGTACTTAAAAATACTTACTTTATTAATTTTCTCTTTGGGATGTGTCAGAAGTGCTGGGAAATGTGACAGAGCATCACAGTTCAGAACTACTTGTGTTTGCTCATCAGTTCCAGTGACAATGTTGCCCACAGCTCGAAGTGCAGCAGTCTGAAACATAAAGATTTAATGAAATGCTGCTCTATGTGAAATATTCCTTCTTACCAGAGATGTATGTTAGGCAGGTTATGAAAGAGATTCATTCATTCATTTGTTCATTCATTCATGTCAATCTAATTCTTTTTGAACAAGCTGTGTTAGACACTGACTTAGAAACAGATGAGTCAATAGGAAGTGAACAGGACACAAATGCCAGCTCTTATGAAGCTTACATTACTGTAGCAATCAGTAAATAAATAAATAAATAAATAAATAAATAAATAAATAAATAAATAAGAGGGATAATTTTAGATAGTAATGAGGGCCATAAAAGAAGGCAGTACAGCATTTTTGGGGGCCATAAGATGCACCTAGATTTTAGAGAAAAATAGGAAAAAATTTTTGAAGCAAAAAATGTGGTGAACTATTTAATAACATAAATAACATTTCACCAATGTAAATGTAAACAGAACTCAACAGCAGAATTAACCATTATTCCTCCCAAATTTGGGGGGGGGGGGGGGAAGAATCTTATAGTCCAAAAAAATACGGTACTTTAAATTGATTTTAGAGAGAGGAAGGAAGAAGTGGAGGAAAAAACATTATCAATTTGTCATCCCACATTTATGCATTCAGTGGTTGCTTCTTATATGTGCCCTGACCAGGGACTGAATTCACAACCTTGGTATCAGGACAATGCTCTAAGCAACTAAGCTACCCACCCAGGGAAAGGCAATACTACTTCACATTTTAGGTTTAGTGTCTCACAAAGTTAACAAAACCATAGTGCCTTTTGGGAGGAAAGCAGGAAATCTGCTTAATATATGAGATTTCACTATTCATATGCATTTGAATTATTAATTATTTTCTTTAGTTATAGTAAAGGGTTTTTTTTGCTAATTTTTCCTTCTATAATACAAACCACATGGGTTTTTTTAAAATTGAGATATAATTTATATAACAAAATTCATCCTTTCAAAGTGCACAATTTAGTTGTTCTTAGTATATTTAAAGTTGTGCAACTATAACTAGTATATAATTCTAGAACATTTTCATTACCCCAGAGAAGAATATCTGGATCCATTAGCACTATTTCCCATTGCCCTCACTCCCAGGTTGCTGGCAAATACATTATGCCTGTTCCTGTGGATTTGCCTATTCTAGACATTTCATATAACTGCAATAAAACAGTAGATAGTCCTCTGATTTGGATTCTTTCACTTAAGATAATGCTTTTAAGGTCCATCCATGTTGTGGCATATATCAGTATTTTATTCCTTTTTGTGGCTAAATAATTTGCACCACATGGACACTCCTTATTTTAACCATCTGTTAGTTGATGGACATTTGGATTGCTTACATTTTTTGGCTATTAAGAATAATACTGCTATGAACACTTGTTTGTGTACGCATCTGTAATCTGAAAATGTCTTTTCAGTTCTCTTAAGTACATAACTGAGAGTGAAACTGCTCAGTCACATAACAACCCTATGTCTAATACTTTGAGTTACTGTCAAACTATATTCCAAAGAGACTGAAACATTTTATAAATCCCAACAGCAGTGTATGAGGATTCCACTTTCTCTACATCCTTGCAAACACCTGTTACTGTTTTGTTGTTTTTTTTTAAATTATAGCCATCCTGGTGGATATGAAGTACTATTTCCTTGTGGCTTTGAATCACATTTTCTTAATGATTAATAATGTTGAACATCTTCCTATGTGCTTATTGACCATTTGTATGTCCTCTTGGAAAAATTGTATTTAAATATTCTGTCCATTTTAAAATTATTTGTCTTTTTATTGTTGAGTTGAAGGAATTGTTCCTGTATTTTAGATACAAGTATGTTTTCCTCTGATCCCCTCCTGTATGCGTCTCAACCAGAATCAAACCTGCAACCTAGGTATGAGCCCCAACCAGGAATCGAACCTGCAACCTTTTGAGTGTACTGAAGTGTATAGAATGACACCTTAACCAACTGGGTCACCCATCCAGGGCATCAACCTCATTCTTTCACATATGGAGATCCTGTAGCCTCAGCATTATTTGTTGAATAGACTTCTCTTCGCTCACTGAATTTTCTTGGCACCCTTGTTAAAAATCAAATGATCATAAATTTATGGGCTCATTTTTGGACTAGTGATTCTATTTCATTGTCTATTTTTTAATGTTATCTTAAAGCAGTTAGTGGTGAGAAAAACTTACGTTTTTATAAACAAACTTACCTGGACTTTAACCTCCTGATGGCTGAGCAGAGGAACCAAATGAGGGACTATTCCAGAGTCTATTACCATCTGTATCTGTTCATTGCCAGCATCAGTAAGGTAAGAGAGGGCCCAGACTGTATCTACCAATATCTAATAAATAAAACAAAAATTCAAATAGCTTTAAAATATTTTCTCATTTTAATAATTCTTAACCATATGGACTAATCTATGACTGTCCTATTACAGTCTTTCTTTTTCTCTCACCTCAGTTGACTGGAGTCTTAATCTTTGTTACATCATCATCTTTGAATGTCTGTACCAACTAAACATATCTTTGGGTCATATTCAGAACGTTTAGGTTAATTATGATCCATCCCTACCACAGATTAGTATTCAATCTTAATTCATTAAGATATGAACACACTACATATCACATAAAATAGAAGAAAAGGACATTCTTTTTACCAAATGCTCAGACTGAAGGATAATAGGTCTAAGGATATTGTAGTAAGTATACATAGTTGGAAAGCATACACAGCGGTTCCAAACATCTGGGCTAGATGGATATATTCAAGGTGTTCTCTAGTATTATTACTACCATGTAGGTATGTCTGAAGCCAATACTCCAGTATTAGGATTATAGTACTTTCATCTTTCCCAATTAGTTTGCTTTGCCTTATAAAACCAGAGGCAACTTTCCAAACAGTGGAAGTCTCCCACAGCTACAGGGTAAGTCATTAAAAGCAACCTGTGAGAGCAACAGTCAAAAAACTACTTTCTAAGTTAAAAAAAGAAGAAAAGAGAGATAGCCCCTACACAATAAAAAATTATAATTTCAAATTACACCTGGCCATTGTGTTTCATCTTTTTTGTATCTAAGTCCTAATAAGAGGTTATGGCCAAAAGGAAGTATGACAATACGAACATAATGTATGAAGTAGTTTATATACATAAACTACTACAACATACATGTATACTACATACTTAACATACACAATACAGTTAACTGACTATGACACAGGAATAAAAACTGTTCCTGGAACTTGCCAAGCTTTTATAAAATAGGGACTCTGTGTCAAAAGACAAGCCAGAAAACTCTGAAACCTTTTAAATTCTAAACCGGTATTATGTTTAAAACACCCAACAATCTCCTAAGGAAGAGGATATATCTATCACTTTGCCTACAAATATATTTAATGTAAAAACAAAACACGAAATGACAGAATTCATACACACAGCGCTCATCAAAATTACAATTTAAATCAGACACAACCTCATATATATAACAAATTTAATATTCCATGGTAAATTTACTAATTATAACTTTAGTGTTTTATTTATGATTGTGGAAGCTTTTTAAAATAAAATGTTTTATTTATTTTTAGACAGGGGAAGGGAGAAAGAGAGAGAGAGAAATACCAGTGTGTAGTTGCTTCTGTCAAGCCCCCTACTGGGGACCTGGCCTGCCACCCAGGCACGTGCCCTGACTGGAAATTGAACTGGTGACCCTTTGGTTTGCAGTCCAGGCTCAATCCACTGAACTATGCCAGCCAGGGCAGAAGTTTTTTTTTAAAGTTTATTTTACTGATTATGCTGTTACAGTTGTCCCATTTCCCCCTCTTCACTCCCCTCCACCTTGCACACCCCTCCTCCCCACATTCCCCTCCCTTTAGTTCATGTCCATGTGTCATAAGTTCTTTGGCTTCTACATTTCCTGTACTATTCTTACCCTCCCCCTGTCTATTTTCTGCCTACCATTCATGCTACTTATTCGCTGTACCCTCCCCCCCTTCCACTCCCCCACAATGACACTCCACCTGATCTCCATTCCTGTGGTTCTGTTCTGTCATTGTTTCCTTAGTTTTTCTTTTGTTTTAAAGTTCAGTTGTTAATAGCTGTGAGTTTGTTGTCATTTTACTGTTCATATTTTTCTTAGATAAATCCCTTTAACATTTCATAAAATAAGGGCTTGGTAATGAATTATTTTAACCTGATCTTATCTGAGAAGTACTTCATCTGCCCTTCCATTCTAAGTGAAAGCTTTGCTGGACAGAGCAATCTTGGATGTAGGTCCTTGCCTTTCATAATTTGGAATACTTCTTTCCAGCCCCTTCTTGCCTATAAAGTTCCTTTTGCGAAATCAGCGGACAGTATAATGGGAACTCCTTTGTAGTTGTCTCCCTTTCTCTTGCTGCTTCTAAGATTCTGTCATTTTTAATCTTGGGTAATGTAATTATGATGTGCCTTGGTGTGTTTCTCCTTGGGTCCAACTTCTTTGAGACTCTCTGAACTTCCTCAACTTCCTGGAAGTCTATTTTCTTTGCCAGATTGGGGAAGTTCTCCATTTTTTGTTCAAATAAGTTTTCAATGTTTTAGTCTTCCGCTTTTCCTTCTGGCACCCCTACGATCTGGATGTTGAAATGTTTAAAGATGTCATGGAGGTTCCTAAGCCTCTCATTTTTTGAATTCTTGTTTCTTCATTCTGTTCTGGTTGAATGTTTCTTTCTTCCTTCTGGTCCACACCATTGATTTGAGTCCTGTCACTGTTGATTCCCTGTGCATTTTCCTTTATTTCACTTAGCATAGCCTTCTTTTTTACCTCTATTTGTGACCACATTCAACTAATTCTGTGTTTACCCTGATGGCCAGTGTTTTGGTTATTTTTTTAATTTTTAAAAAATTTTATTTAGTTATTTTTCAAGTACATTTTTTTGTCTATTTCTCCTATCCCAGCCCCCCCCCATGCTCCCCACCTCCCTCCCATTTCCTCCCCTCCTAGTCCTCATCCCTGTGTCTTTCATACTTGTTCCTCAACGGCCAGTGTTTTGAACTGTGCATCTGATAGGGTGGCTATCTCTTTGTCACTTAGTTGTATTTTTTCTGGAGTTTTGATCTGTTCTTTCATTTGGGCCATTTTTTTTGTCTTAGTGTGCCTGCTACATAAGGGGCAGAGCCTTAGGTGTTCACCAGGATGGGGCAACCTGTGTCACTCCTTTGTGACATATGTGGGGGAGGGGTCTGAGGAGGAACAATGGCGCTTGCTCTGCTCTCTCGGAGCTTTCGGTCACTTCCCCTGCTTCCCACAAGCAAATTGGGCCCTTCTGGTGCTGATTCCCATGTGGGTGGGCTTGTGTACATTCTAGGACCCTGTGGGTCTCTCCAATTAACTCTCCTGTGAGGCTGGGAGTTTCTCCTGCTGCCCCCTCAACCCCTACAGGTATTTTCAATCAGTGGTTTGAGGCTTTTTTTCCTTGAGCTGGGACTCCAGGTTCTAAGGTCCATCTTGCTCTCTATTTGTTCCTCCTGGTTTATCTGTGCACAAATGTGGAACTACCTGTTCCAGAATCCACTGCCTCACTAGCCTGCCAGCTGCCGTCTTGCCCACCCCAGTCCGCCAGTGAGTCCTCTTAGCCAGGCTGCCCAACTCTACCCCTCCTACTGGTCTGGGTGAGTGTGTCTTCTTTAACTCCTTGGTTGTCTGACTTTCATACAGTTCAATTTTCTGTCAGTCCTGGTTGGTTTTTGTTTCTAAATTGTTGTCCTTCTTTTGGTTGTGCGAGGGGCACAGTGTCTACCTACGCCTCCATCTTGGCCGGAAGTTATCTGTTTATGTTTTATGTTTGAAAACAAAATGTCTATCTATCTATGAATGAAGGGGACTCCATTTGTGTTTGAAAACAAAATGTCTATATGTCTATGAATGAAGGGGACTCCAAAGGACTTCCAGAATTTATAAAAAGTTGTGTATTTATTCTTCCATGTTTAAACATCAGTCACTTTCTAAGTACTTTCCATTTTGCAATACACCTATGGAGACATTTTTTCCACTGCTCAAAACAGTTTCTGAACTTGTCGACTTTGATGCCTTTTAGTATTTCTGCCATTTGTTTGTTTCATCTCTTCCAGACTGGCAAAACATTTCCCTCTGAGAATTTTTTTTCACCCAGGGAAACAAAAATAAAAGTTGCTCAGGGAAAGACTGAGTGAATAGAGAGGGTGGAGCATGGGGGTCATGCCATTTTTGGTCAAAAATTGCTGAATATGCAGTGCAGTATGGGCAGGTTTATTTGTAAATCCCCAACCATGAAATGGGCAAATGCATTGGAAGTGTCTTCATTCACTGAAGCTGAACACAGCTTTTCACAATGCCAGCTGGTGCACTGATACAGATGGAGTCCTAAAACATTCACCTAGGGTGGGAACCCTGTACTACAAGAGACTTGCCCCTCTAGAAGGTAATTCCAGTTTTTTTGGGTATGTATAAACTAGGCATGTATGTATGTATCTACATATTTATAGAGAATGGGTGGGAGGGAGAAAGAAGAGAGAAACATTAATGTAAGGGAGAAACACCGATAAGATTCCAACCAAGAATGAGCACACAATCTTTCGCTTTGCAAGGTGACTCCCTGAGCCACAGCTGTCATTTTATATCAGCCACATCTCTGTTTTGTATCATTTATAATTTTATCAAAGCCTTTGGCTATAAGGAGACAAAACCAAAAGTTGCTTACATTTTTTTTTTAAAGATCCTAGACTCTCTGGAGTTGCAAAAAATATCATCAGAGTAAGGTCATTCATGTAATGGGTTTTGTACATTATATCATTGCTTCATTTAGTATAATTCTAAGTTTAATTTGTTCCATACGTTTTACAGAGATACTGGCAAAACAGTATTACCCTAGAAACTGTAAAGGAATTGAACAGCTTATCAAACACTGGTCATCACACCAAATTGGTTTTTAAAGAACCACACAAGTTTCTGACTGTTGGTATGTATTTTACCCATGTGATTTCCTTTACCCATTAAGTATATTTCTAGCTTTCTTTTTAAAAGATTTTATTTCATTTTTAGAGAGGAGAAAGGAGGGAGAAAGAGAGGGAGAGAAATGTCAACATGTGGTTGCTGCTTGCGCTCCTCGCACTGTGGAATCTGGCCCATAACCCAGGCACGTACCCTGTCTGGGAACCAGCAACCCCTTGGTTTGTAGGACGGCACTCAATCCACTGAGCCGCACCAGCCAGGGCTATTTCTAGCTTTTCTAATACACTTACTGCTATACTGGTTTTAGAAGCAGTCAGGACAGTTTTCTGCCTCATTCATACTTCCTGAGATGCTTTTTCCTTTGCCATTTGTATTAGTAAGAATGAGTATGACATATTTATTGTGTTTAAAATCTAGTCTGCACTAATTATTTTTCTTGTTGTCTGGAGTTCAAGAATGATCTCTATACCAAGTGAAGCCACTACCAAGGTCACTATATAAGGAGAAATAAGAGTAAAAACAAAACTGAAGAGCAAATAATGCTCATGGTTTGGAGTTATGTATATGAGTATATAAAGTTATACATAAAGTCTAAATATTTCTTTTTTTAATCTTTCAAAAAACCAAAAATACCTGGTGTATGTGTTTTCTTATTGGCTAGGCTATCAAAATGAGCTTCCAAAAAAGGTGATGAACAATCAAAGAGCTTTCAATGTAAGTTCTAAAACACTGATTGATAGATGTGTACATTATTGTTCAGACTAAAATAAGAGGCTTGACTTTTTTATTGAAATTACATTTAATGATGTAAGTAAACATGGTAAATACAGAAATGCCAAACTATGTATTACAGCTCTTAAAATGCAAAAATCTGACAGAGTACACCGACATGATGTCCAGTGTAACCTTTCCGCCCCTGTGTCACGGGGGAGCCCCAAGATACATACAAACATACACACACATAAAAATACGAAGCATTTACTCACGTTTACGTCTGTGTGATGAATTAAAACACAAAGAGCTGGAAGAATCTAAAGAGAGAAATATATGAATTTTAAAATATACGTAGATAACTACTTACGTATAATGATACCTACTTTAGTTTAAAAACAAAAACAGAAAAACACTTGTTTACCTCCTGAATGGTTTCCATTGGGGGTGGTGGGTCTTTGTGCCGACATAAGTTGACCATAACCCAAGTAACATTTCTTAAGAATGTTATAGGAATAGATGGACTTATGAAGGAAAGTAAAGGTTTCACAACTCCAAGACTTATGACATAATCTCTACACTGTGGCCCATCACCTGTTGGGAGAAGGATTTGTTAAGTGAATAAAATATGTTGATAATAAGCATTCAAAAACCAAAGTGCTGGGTTCAATATGCTGCTTTCTGTATTTTAACCAGTTATACTGTTTAGTTTTATATAAGTGTTGTAGGATAATAATAACCAAGTTCACGTTTTCAGTCTGAATCAAGAGAAGTAACATAAGGTACACTCAGTTATTTTTAGCACATTATCTACATATTCTACAAAATATTTCTATGCCATCTAAACAGTAGAAGCCTAAGGAGTCTTTAAAATATTTTGCAAATAGAGAAGAGATGCTTTTATTTTCTTTCGATGGCAATCTCAGCTTAACAAATTTTCATGCAATAAAAAGATATACCAAATATTATTAGAGATAAAATATTTGTAGAATTTATGCTGATGAGCCAATATCAGAGCATTGTGAGTATTAACTATAGCCCTGGCCAGGTAAATTGGTTGATTAGAATGTTGTCCCAATATGCCAAGGTTGTGGGTTCAAATCCCTGGTAAGGGCACAAAAAAGAATCAACCACCTAATGCATAAATGAGTCGAACAAATTGATGTTTCTCTCTCTCTAAAAGTCAATAAATAGAAAAAATTAAAAAGAGTATTAACTATAAATTACTCTATGTACTCAGAAAATTAAGTAAAGAAAAAAAGGGGGTGGGATGGGGAGAACCAACCCCGACCAAGTTTTATCTCATATCTACTGAAACGAAAATATGCAGGTACAGGACTGTGTGTTTTAACAAGCCAAACTGTGTTTTTGAATAAACAGGATTCTGATAACAGGTTGAAGTTTGAAAATCACTGTGACAAAAAGTTTGGCAGTTGTCTAAACTGCCAAATTTAAATTCTCTATCTAGAGTGTCACTGTAATTTCAGGAGGAAAGCCATGACGAAGTATTACATTCTGTAAGTGAAAACACCTTTCCTTGCCCTATATTATTTGTAGATAAAAAGCTTGTTCTTTTTGTATCCATGTATGCTAATTGATTTTACAATGTCACTGGAACTAAAAATCAAAGACCAAGATGTTGCAGTAATGGTTTTATATCTAAAATTTGGTATTAAAAGCAAAGGAGTGAGGAACCTGGGATACACAAATGACTATATTCCTGATAGCAATGGGGGGGGGGGAAAGTAGGTTTACAGTTGTTCATATGAAAGATAATACAATAAATAATATTGTAAGAATAAACTGTGTCTTGCGCACTCACTTTATAAACCTACATTTGTCCCATACTGTATTTCAGTGGCCAGGGAAAGTTTACAGACAAATTCTGCTTCCTGAAAACTGATAGTTATGAAAACCCTAACCATCCTTTGCCTTCTATTTTGGCCTCCCAAAAGAGTAATAAAAAGGAGATATATCAAATTAAAAGGAGATATTTCCATGCAAGAACAGTAACAAATCTGTGGCAAAAAATATTTTAACATCAAGAAATACAACCCAGGTCAGACCCGGTATTTTTTCCTGTTCTCCACTAGAAAATAGTTTTCTCAATTTCTGTGTCTGGTTGAAGTGCATACTCAAGTTAAAAAGTAATTCTTGCCTGGCTGGTGTGGCTCAATGGATTAAGCTCCAGCCTGGGAACCAAAAGGTCACAGGTTCCATTCCGGGGCAGGGCAGATGTCTGGGTTATGGGCCAGGTCCCAAGTAGGGGGCTCCAGAGAGGTAACCACACACTGATGTTTCTCTCCCTTTTTCTTTCTCCTTCCCTCTCCCCTCTCTAAAAATAAATAAAATCTTTTTTAAAAAGTTCATTTTGTTTACTTAAACAGCTTTAGTTTTCGTAAATTTCAGAAAAACTAGTAAAACAGACAAAGTATTTTTCCTTTTCAACTACTAGAAATTATTCTTATTACAATAGTATATGATAACAATTGTTGGAGTACTATTACAAATGTAAGACTAACCTATGATATTTCCCAATGCCCATACTGCTTGCTCACAGACATTTTGATGGGGTGAATGGAGAAGCCTCAGGAAAAGTGGCACAGCATCTGCAGGAGGAAAACATAAGATCAGTTAAGTCTAAACAGTTACATGTCAATTACACCTCAATAAAACTGAAAAAAAAAGGTTGAAGATACTATAATCTAAACCAAAATCAATCTTGGTTTTTTTTTCTGTAACCTCAAAAGAAACCTATCAAAAAATACTTGAAATATATCTTCATTATGTAATTTTCATGAGAATAACAACAGAGGAAAATTGACTAGCAGACTACTTAGTATTGAAATTAGTTTTAACACAGAAATGTCAAATTAAGCTGGTAAGATTTCATTCACAATTAAACTTGAATTTAACTCTAATTTCAAGATTAATTCCTTATAGATTAAGTATTATCTTCAAATTAAAAAAGAGTCCAACTGTTAAAGTTAACTTTTGAATTATATCACATGAATAATATTACGTAGACCCTTAGGTCCGCAATTCCTGTGCCATCTGAGACTTTCTGAATCAGAAAGAATTTTATTGGTTGACAAGGTAGGAAACACAGAGAAAGGTTTGTATGTGAACAGAATACTGCACTGAACAAATGATTCTTCTTTTTCCTTTCAAAAATTCTATTCGAGTAAATATAGTCATTCTTTTAATAAAAAGTAATAATTTATGCATTATTTTTGGCATATTAAGACAGATTAGCAGTGGTAAAACAAATTCTGGGTCTCTTTTCTAATCTTTAAAGAGTACATAAATAGAAAGAGTAAGGGATTAAGACATTGTCTTGAGATTATATAAAATTTACCCAATAGTCAGCCCTGGCTGGTATGGCTCAGTGGATTGAGCACTGGCCTACGAACTGAAAATGTTGCTGATTTGATTCCCAGTCAGGGCACATATCTGGGTTGCAGCCCAGGTCCCTGGCTGGGGACATGTGAGAGGCAACCTATCAATGTTTTCCTCACAAAATGATATTTTTCTCTTACTCTGTCTCCCTCCCTTTCTCTCTCTCTAAAAATAAATAAATAAAATCTTAAAAAGAATTACTGAATAGTCAACTATACAAACATTAACAAAACCCCTAAAAGAACAAAAATAAAACTATCTGAACCCAACATTAAACCAGTTTTATTAAGACTTAATGTGATTACTGAATATCCTTTCTATGTAATATTAATTTCTATGTAATATAACCAGTGTCTACAATTAAATGTTTACTCAGATAACACTTTTGTTCCCCTTCAAAATCATGTAGAAATCGGTGCCTAAGATTTTAACAAGTTCAACAAGTGTAAAAACTTATACACTAAAAAAGAATTTTAAAAGTAGCTGCTTTAAAATTAATTTCTGGCAGTTGCATAGATAATTATTTCTTTGGTACAAGAATCAAGTAGTATTTATGAAAAAAAAAATACACTCAGGTTATTAGGTCCAATAATGATTTCTTACTTCTTGAAAAAATAAAGAAAAACAATCTTATTATAAAAACAATAAAAAAATGTGAAGTTATCCTTTAAACAGGACCACCTTACAAAAGAAGATTTCTTTGAAACATATGATAGTAATATCATTTGAGGAACAAGTATGAAAGACAGAGATGAGGACTGGGGGGGGGGGAATGGGAGGGAGGGGGGAGACGGGGGGGGTTGGGATGGGAGAAATAGATTAAAAAAAATGTACTTGAAAAGTAACTAAATAAAATTTAATATTAAAAAAAAAGAAATATCATTAAAACAGGCCCAGAGGCAATATGAAAAAAAAACCAAAAACCTTTATTTCTATAATGTCTGACAAATAAAGTTTAATTACAATAATGTAATAATCTGCTACTATAATTAGGGATTATCATTTTGAATCAAATGAATTTTTGGAAATAGGAAATGCCAGTTATTGGTATAAGATAATCCAAGTAACATACCCAAGTTGGCCTATTTCATCTATCTTATGTTATTGAATAGCTATTTTTATGGTATATAGTTTTATCCTTTTTAGTAGAAGACTATTTTTACCAACATCTTTAAAAAATATCACAATTTTGTCTGTTAACCCAACTTACTGGACTGAACTACTGCTTGAGTTTGTTCAGAGGTTCCAGACGCAATGTTTGTCAAAGCCCATGCAGCTTCAAACTGTAAAGAAGGACTATAAAAAACAAGTAATTTTAAACAGAAGGGACTTTACATTGGCCCAAATATCTACCAACCCTTCCTCCCTTCTAGAGCATGATAAAAACACTGAACAATTAATTTGCTTCAAGAGGTATCTATGCATCCAGAACTTCTGTTAAGTTTCCAATGACTATTTAAAATTTCTCTTCAGTATAAAAGGCATACAACCTGCTCAGGTATCCTTATTTTTAGTAAGAACTCTTTAATAAGATACCTGCACATTACCACCCTAACAGTTTTCTCAAGTACCTATCTGGCCAAACTATTTCTTGCCGGGTTTCAAAGATTAAAAATTACATGTGTCATTCTGAAGCTTCTCTTTGGCTTTCACTTTCATCTCCTGGTATCGACACATCTTGCATTGTTCCCTACTTTGGCTTTTCCACTCCATTTAGCAGGACTTTTTTTTAAAATTTAAAGATCAAACTAATTACTAGAAAATCTTATCTTCCGCAAAACATACATCTTAAATTATTTGTTAAAATAATGCACTTACTTGTCATCTCTTTCAAGACAATGGACTAAAATAGGCAATATTCCAGATTTTATTAAGTCATCAATTGGTGGATTTCGATCACTGGACAAAAGCTTCCTATAAGAGATAGACACATCCCCTGTGAAACTTAGTCACATTAATTATATAATTAAATTCAAATTCATATTTGATACAGAGATTATAAGCCTGATTATTTGGCACAAATACTCTCTCTGAAAAGCTACTTTTTAAATTTATATAATACAACCATTCTCTATTAAAGGATTAATTCATAAATTAATAATTGGGAAAATATGGTAGACCTAACCACTTTATTGCTTTTTTATTAGTATAGTAATATTATTCCCTCAATAAAGTCCCAAACATGACATAAAAAAGCAACTGTTTTTTGTGTTACCTTTATACTTAATTTTGAGATCAGAGAAAAAAAGTGGCCAGACTCCTTCATCATGTCATTTACCTTGCTAACAAAGGAATTAAGAGGTCACCAAAACACCCCAAATTATCCATCCCAGGTCACAATAGCAATAGATAAAAGGACAAAAGCAGGTAGGCTGCTGATACAAGTGTATAGTTGATACTAGTGTCCAGTATTTCATCCTATAGTACACACCAAATCAAAGTCACACAAGCTCAACAACATCCTCTAAAGAATAGCAATACATAGAAAAATATCCAAACAGATATTGGAGATACTAAGGTGAACAAGGCAGACACTCCTTGCTCTCAGTGCACTTATAGAGGGTAAAACAACAAAACTTGGTGCCTACTTACATTTGGTAGACTAAGCCTTCAGTGTGTCCTAACCCAAATCACCCATTTAAATCCTGTGCACTAATACAGTAGTTCAATAATCAAGAAAACTTAATGAGATCATATTTCTATATAAACCAAATGATGCCTATGGTACTTACTTACTACCTTATAAATGCAAACTCCTATACCTAGTTTTAAACCACTCCAAAAGTTGGCTTCATTTACCTAATATTATTCTCTGTAAGTCAACAAAAGGTCAGTTCCCTGTCCCACCACTTCAACTGCACTTTCAGGCTCTGCACATCCTGTTCTTTGTGCTTGGGATGCCCTCTGTTCTGTCTATTCAAATTCTACATACTCAAAGCCTACTTCAAATTCTATGTTTTCATAGTAACCTGCCTGAATTCTAAATTATCTGAACTATTAAAAGAATATTTACATAGAATATGTTAAGTATCACTATTTTTACATAGGTCTGCTTTGCCAATCAGGCTCTAAACTGCTTATAGGGCAAGAATTATGCCACATGTGTTTTCACAGTATTTTCTGTAACACATGGTACAATTCTAAGCATAAAGTAAGAAATAATCCAGTCTTTCTTAATTGAGATATAAGATTTAATCTTAAAAAAATTTTTTTTCTTTAAAGCTCTAGCTGGTGTAGATCAGTGGACTGAGCTCGGGCCTGTGAACCAAAGCATTGTGGGTTTGATTCAGTCAGGGCACACGCCTGGATTGCAGGCCATGTCCCCAGTAGGGGGCAACCCCAGTAGGTTGCCCCAGCAGAGGCAACCACACACTGATGTTTCACTCCCCCTCTTTCTTCCCTCCCTTTCCTTCTCTCTAAAAATAAATAAATAAAATCTTGAAAAAAAATGTTGTACTACTTTATTAAAGACATTCTCAAAAAGAAACTTTTTATTTGAGTGCATAATACTACAAGCAGTATCCACCAGATATCTGTAAAATCAGTTTTGTGCCACAGTTGATCTGTGCTAAGTTGCCAGCAGTTTTACCCACTGATGTTGCTTCTGCAACATCAGTGTAAATATTAACACAATGAGAAAGGGCAAATGAGGTCTTAGAATTATTGTGAAAATAGGGTTGATACTGTACATCCCCTGAAATTGTCTCAGGATCTCCTATGGAGATTGAGAACCCCTGCCTTAGGGATTTAATTATCTGGCAGAACTCATATTGAGAAGAATTGCTCCAAAACTATAAAATAATCAGTTCTGACAACGGTAAGCAAAATGTATCAGTTTCTTAATCATTCTTCCTATACACATTAATTTGCCATTTTGAGATGTGAAAATTTTTGTGATTTTCTTTTTACAAAACAGAGTCCTGTCTAAGAAGTTCTATTACCTGCAGTGGGCTAAATACTCTAATTCCATAATTTCAAGTTTGAAGTTCTCTAAGTAGGATCAACTTTTTGCTTAAGCCTTTCCTTATTGCAAATCACAACACAGATGTTATTCTTATATATATAAATATACAAAGCAACCACTATATTGTATATGATACAACCATGTCATCCCCAAACTATCTTTTAACACAAAGGTCTCAGTAATAAGTTTTTATGGTTCTTCCCTTAAAATATAAGAGCAGTCCTGACTGGTGTGGCTCAGTCGACTGAGCACTGGCCTGTAAACCAAAGGGTGGCCAGTTTGATTCCCAGTCAGAGCACATGCCTGGGTTGTGGGCCAGGTCCCCCAGTTTGAGGGTATGTGAAAGGCAACCACACACTAATATTTCTTCCCCTCTGTCTATAAATCAATCAATCAATCTTTAAAAAATGTTTTAAAAAGTCTCTCCTTATTAAAAAATAAAATAAAATATGACAGCATAGGCTGTACAACAGAAATATACAAAACATTAAGGAATAAGGTAGTATTCCTACCTTAAAAGAGAGTTGGGAATGTTTGTAGTCCTAAATGTTAATGTCTACTTGCCTATATTAAGTTTTTAACTCAATTTATTATTTGATCAATATGAAGACTGTGAGAATTAGCTACATGGGCAGGATCTGAACAATCTAAGCTTTTATTAAAATAAACCTATTAATCAGTAAAAGGTAAAACTTTTAAAATAACGTTTTCCAATTAGTCTATACCAATAACCTGTCAAATCAACTTTTCCCTAGCATCTGTGCTTCAATGTATTTGTGAGTTTAGAACACTGCTGCCAATTTTAATACTCTAAATCAGAGGATAACTTAAATAAATTCAGTTGGTTTCTGACTATTCTATATTGTTTGCCATCAAAGTTTAATGAATGTCAAGACTAGAATATAGTGAAACCCTAAAACAGAACTCCTATATAAACTATGAAAGTTAAATAAATCCTCAAAATTTAACTTACCTAGCAGCTTGAACTGCACTTAACTGAATTCCTTGGTTATCACTTGAAGCATTCTGTAAAAAATAAAAGTTTTGATATAGATACACAATCATCAGTGAAGTCCAAGAAATATAATGAAGAGAGGAAAAAAATAACTGAACTTACTTGAACAATAGCTTCTAGAGAGGTATTTTGCTGGAAAAAAAGTTAAAGAGAAAACTAAGTTAAAAAGTCACCTTAAAATTCCATATTCACGTAAACTTTTCATCGGTAGTTTTAAGTCACCAAAATAACAGTAACGTACCACTCTATAATCACCGTCTATATCAGAGTCTTCACAGATATCTTCATGTGGTACGTTCCTTCTCTTTAAGAGATGTTCATCCCTTTTATTCTTAAAAAAAGAAAAAGAAAAAAAGGAACTTTAACTAAATGAAACTAAATACTTTCCATACAAAGTATTTAGGCTATCCTGTGTCTATAAATTGAAATATAAAGTGCCTTAAAATAAATGCAAATGTAGAAAATTAAACCAAATTATTAATTAAACACTTAAACAACACTAATTTGAGTGCCAAATACTACATTTTGAATAAACTGTGAACTAGATAAAAACAAACTATACTTGATCTTAGCCAAAAGGCTGAGAAGAGATATAAAAACAAACTAAAAACCAGAAAATTTGATTAAAAAAGACTGTACAGTTTAAGCCAGAATCAAACATCCATATTTATTTAAAAGTACTAAGTCATTTTATACATCATCTGAGAGCTTCTCTTTATCACCTGAAAAAAAGTCAAAGCAAAGGTTGGGTATTTAAAAATCCAGACAAAAAGCAACACTGCCTTATAAAAATAAAGGGCCACTTGAATTTCACTGAAAATCTTTAGGACAAATTCAAAAATATATTCTCAACTACTTTAATACTTGAAAAGTTGATGATATTTATAAGTAACAGGTTCTTTTCAAGCAGTAGTTTATAGTAATACTACTATAAATAGAACTATTTAGCATAACTATTCTTATGACTTGCAATTTACATATCATTACACATTACAGAAGTATAAAACCACCTGGTAACTTGTTTCTCTGTTTTTTGATAATGGTTAAGTTGTATTTTGCCAATTTCAAAAGCTTGTGAAATTTAGTTAAAATCTTCCAGTTTTTCAAAGAAAAAGAAATATTAAGCACTTGAGAGTTACATACGTTCAATATCTTCTATACATGCTATATTTTTAGAATGCTGCTTAGAAGTATCCATTATTAATCAGACTTACCTTCCTTAATTCAACTACAACCTCATTTCGTTGTCTTCTCATAGTCTACAAGAAATTACAGAAAAATATTTTTAAAACATCACCTCAAATTCCATGACCCAGAGAAGACCACTATTAACATTTTGAACTACATCTCCTTATCTTTTCTTCTAGTCATATCTGTAAGTGTAATATTTGACTCATAATAAAGATTGTATTATATAGAAAATTTGCTATCTTCATTTCACACTCATATTCTCAAATACTGAAAATGTCTTTGAAGTTATCAACATACCCATAATACCAGATATACCACAAAATTAAAAGAACTGTAACATAAGATTTATAAAACAAAGACACAAAGAATAAGAGAATCCATGATCGCACTCCCCCTTGTATGAAATGTGACATGTTACAAAGTAATATATGTACAAGGTGAGTAAATTCACTGCTTTAGAAAAAAAGGTGGGGAGCCCTCTTGCCTATCCAGTCTCTCTTTCTAAATGTAAACACTGTTAGATTCACATTGATTCTGACACACTTATCTATGTATTCTATTCTTCCCCTCTCTTTCACTTCATCTGTAGATTTTTAGAGTTTTTCCATGGTGGTATATACAGAGCAAACCTCATTCTTCCTAATGAACACATAATTGTTCAATTGTGTACTGTAACCATTCTCATATTTTTAAACAAGGTCTTCTCACTTTAGAGTCACCTAACACATGGATATATGTTCACTATAAAACATCTGAATGTTCAGAAACAATACAACTTCAAACTCTTTCCATGTATGGTTCACCTCAGTCTTTCTAATGACTGCACATTCCAAGTCATAGTAAGTGGAAAGAGTAAGTCACCAAGTTTCCCTTAGGTGTCTAAAAAGTACCTCAATTTATGTTCAAAACCAAACTTCTGCTCTTTAACAAATATACATATTTTATTTCATCTCATACAGTTTATATGTGGAATGAGTTCTTTCATAAACTGTATGAAAGAATCCATACAGTTTATATGGGTTCTTTTTTAAAAAGGTATTTTTAGAAAAGAATGGAAGGAGAAAGCAAGAGAAACATCAATGTGCGACAGAAACATCGATCACCTCTCACACACCCCCAACCAGGAAACTGGCCCACAACTGAGGCATGTTGCTCCAACTGGGAAGCAAACCAACAACCTTTCGGTCTGCAGGCCAGTGCTCAATCTACTGAGCCACACCAGCTAGGGCAGATTACAGGTTCTTTATTCTTTGTAACTTTTATAGTTTTATAAGCCTTATGTTACCGTTTAAAATTTTTATGATATATCTAATAGTACAGATCTTTTAATAATTTCACAGAAAATTTTAGCAAATGGTAACTCCATCCTTCCAGTTGCATAGACCAAATATCAGGGAGCCGTCTTTGATTCTTCTTTTTTCTCTCACACCTTAAATTTGATAGCAAATACTATTGGTTCAACTTCCTCTCTCCACTCTTTCTTTCCATCCTCCTTTCTGGTCCATTCTTATTATAGCAACCAAAGGAACCCTCACAGGGAATTTTGGTTTTTGTAAGCAGGAGGAGACTCCTTTGGGAGCCTGGTGAGATCAATGGATACCTTCTCAGGATGATCTCATCATAAATTCAAAACTGGGCAGGTCCTAGTGGGTCATTACACCTGATGTAACTTTACCCGCATGTGACTTTTTTAGTAATAGGTTTATCTCTGTTTTAAGCAAAAATTGTTTCTGTGCATCTATGCTAAACACACCTTTCAAATGCCTCTTTTCAGAAGAGGCATGACCACCCTCAAAAGAGCACATAACCTTAATTATCTTGTAATCCAATAACTGCCTTGCTTTCTTCCACCTTCCTGTAATCTTCCTTGCATTCCCTTAACTGCCAATACAAAAGAGAAACTGCAAAACTGCCCCTCTCCTGAGCATCTGAGATCTTGCTTCCTGGCAACTGTCATCAGTTTGGCTCAACTAAACTTATAAAATTCTCTATAAGTTTAAATGTTGGTCATCAACAAAAGGGAATACTATTTCAGTTAGAAGTTAGTGAAAATGATGATGTAATTTTTTCTAACTTCCCAGGCATGCCTGAATTGTACACATAGATTCCACAGTAGGAAGGACTCAGTAAAGAACCCCCTTCTAAAGTCAGTCATATCACATTACACTCCTGTTCAAAACCATCCCGTGGCTCTCTACTTCGAAGCAAAACACTATTCATTACAATGGCTTAAGCCCACTCAAATCTTCCCACCTCATTTACTACTGTGGAGGAAAAAGGGGGTTCTATAGAAAGTAACTTCCTAGGTGATTGGATTATAAATTCCTAGCTGAGCAAGTCATGGAGGGTTAGCCATGCCATAGGCCTATAATTTTTAAAAATTATTTTAAATTGAGAGAGAAAGAAAGAAACAGACATCGATGTGTTATTCCATATATTTATGTAGTCATTGGTTGGTTCTTGTATGTTCCCTGACCAGGGATGGAACCCACAACCTTGGCATATAGGAACAATGCTCTTAACCAACTGAGTGAAAGGTTTTAAGCAAGCCTTACCATACAGCAACTCCTAAAAGGATGAACTACAGAGCCACACTCCTTGGATTCAGTTATTCCTTCTCAAGAAGTACTGTTTCATTTTATATGTATAGACACCTTCACTTCAATTTTTGACCCAACCAACTCATTCTATCATTAAGTGATGTTCTGGTATAGGAGGAATTTAAAAAATACCAAGACTCATTAAAAAAAATACTGGACTTTTAAAAAGACTTCCGACCAAGATGGAGGCATAGGTGGAAACACTGTATCTCCTCGCACAACCAAGTTTATAAACAACAAAGAACGCAACCAAAACAGAGAAAAAAATTGAACTATACCAGAGTCTGACAACAACGAACCATTCATCCAGACCAATAAGAGGGGCAGAGTAGGCAGCTGGTGGAGAAGGGTGGCAGTAGGAAAAAGTGGCCAGATCGACCCAGGCGCGCAGGCGGTGGTTGGCAGATCCCAGGCGTGGGGTGGCAATGGGCAGACCTAGTGAGGGGACAAGGTGGCTGGCTGACCTTGGTCACATATTCACACTCAGATAAACCAGGCAAAGGAGCAAGCAGTGAGACAGACGATGCAAACCAGGGCCCTAGCCACAGGAATTAAAGCCTAAAAGCACCAATTGAAAAAACTTTTGGGGGTCAAGGTGCTGGGAGGGGCTCCCAGGTTCACAGAGTTTGCTGGAGAGACCCACAGTGTCCTAGAGGGTGCACAAGCCCGCCCACCTACCCGGAACCAGCACCAGAAGGGCCCAATTTGCTTGCAGGAAGTGGTAGAGGAGACTGAGATCCAAGAGAGAGCAGAAAGAATGCCACTGCCCCTCTCTGACCCCGCCCCCACATACAGTGTCACAACCCAGTGACCTGGGTTGCCCCACCCTGGTGAACACCTAAGGCTCCGCACCTCATACATAACAGGCGCAAACAGACCAAAATACTATGGGTCAAGAAGAAGATTAGCTCAAAGCCCCAGAGCCAATACTTCTAAGCCACCAAGAGATAGCCAACCTATCAGATGCACAGTTCAAAACACTGGTTATCAGGATGCTCACAGAACTGGTTGATTTTGGTCGAAAATTAGATAAAAATGAAGGCTACACTGAGTGAAATGAAGGAAAATGGGACTCAAATCAAGGGAGTGGACCAGAAAGAAGAAAAAAAAATGACCAAACAGAAAAGAATGAAGAAACAAGAATTCAAAAAAAAAAAAGGAGATGCTTAGGAACCTCTATGACATCTTTAAACATTCCAACATCCGAATTATAGAGGTACCAGAAGAGGAAGAGCAACAAGTGGAAAACTTATTTGAACAAATAATAAAGAACTCCCCCAATCTGGCAAAGGAAATAGACTGCCAGAAAGTCCAGGAAGCTCAGAGAGTCCCAAAGAAGTTGCACCCAAGAAGGAACACATCATAATTACATTAGCTAAGATTAAAATGAAGGAAGGAGAGAACCCTAGAAGCAGCAAGAGATAAGGGGACAGCCACCTACAAAGGAGTGCCCATCAGACTGTCAGCTGATTTCTCAAAAGAGACCTTACAGGCAAGAAGGGGCTGGAAAGAACTATTCCAAGTCATGAAATCCAAAGACCTACATCCAGGATTGCTCTATCCAGCCAAGCTTTCATTTAGAATGGAAGGGCAGATAAAGTGCTTCTCAGATAAGGTAAAGTTCAAGGAGTTCATCATCACCAAGACATTATTATATGAAATGTTAAGGGAACTTATCAAAAAAAAAAAAAAGAAGTTAAAAAATATGAACAGTGAAAGGCAGCAAACTCAGAGTTATTAACAATGATACTTAAAGCCAACAGCTAGATCAGGAGCAGAACCATAGAAATGGAGATCACATGAAGGGTTAGCAACAGGGGAGTGGGAGGAGAAGGAGGGAGAAGGTACAGAGAATAAGTAGCATAGACTGTAGGTAAAAAATAGAAAGGGGGGAGGGCAAGAATAGTATGGGAAATATAGAATCTAAAGAACTTGTTGACACATGGACATGAACTCAAGGGGGAAATGGGGGGGAAGGGGTGTGCAGGGGGAAAGGAATGAAGGGGGGAAATGGGACCACTGTAATGGCATAATCAATAAAACATTTTTAAAAAAGAAAATATACTGATAAATAGGCTGCAAAGTGTATAAAAATAATCAAACAAATATTACAAGAAGATTTCAACATTCATTATAGTTCGATGATTATAATCTTAATAGGTAAGAATATATATATTCTTATTTGTAAAATATATACATGTGTATATATATTATTTTTTTTTTACAAATAAGGAAACAGATTTAGAGAAGTTAAGTTACTTGGCCAAGGTCACATAGGTAGGAAAGTAGGATAGCCAGGATTAGAATTTAGTCTCACACAAGCCAATTAACTACTAAGCCATATTGTCTCCGAGAAGTCTTCCAGTCAAATAAGAGTCCAAGCAAATTTTAAAGCAAATTTTTAGCGTTAATACTAAAGCAAAAGCTATACCCAAAGAGGTTTGCATTGTATCACGATATTAAACAACAGTAACAAAAAAACTACATCTCACACAGAAAATAAAATTGGTAAAATACACTACTTAAAAGATTGTTCAAAAAAAGGTAGACTTCTAAGGGACAGAGATATTTTTAGTCTGAGAATTAAAGTTTTTATTAGTAACTACTCCATCCAAAGAAGCAGGATTATGGTATTATATGGGCTTTAACTTCATACTAAAGTAACCTATTAAACAAATCCAAAACAAGTACTGTTAAATATATTTTATATACACCAAAATTTTCCCATTACAGTACATCTTATTTATTAAATATGGAGTTTCTGATAACTTGGAACTATTAATAAAGGGTTTATCAAACCAACTTAATACTGCAGTTATGACATAATTACTCATAGAAACTTAACTTGCAAAGTAGGAGAATTGACGATCTCTTTATTAGAGAGCAAAAAAGCAAGAGTTTTATTCTCTTGAGAAAAAGCTATTACCTGCAAGGTAAAGAGAAGACTGAATGGCATTGCAGAAAGCCATCCTATGCACTAGCTTAGCAGCATTTTTACCCATTTTTTTTCTTGTAAAAAACAAATGCCTTTAAAGTGGTATCACATATTCAGACATTTTCAACTCATAACTCCATCTCAATCAAAGACTTCTTTTTTTAAAAAAATTTCTACAGGGTCCTATGCAAGAGGTATATAACGCTGCTTTTTCTAAGTCTTCCCTAATCTTAAATAACAAGGGTTTTATATATCACATGTGAATATAAAAGTTGTGAATTCACATGACCTACACTGATACAGTAAGCTGTCAATCAGAATTCCAAAAAGCTATGCCAAACTGGCCAAGGGCTTATTTATAGGCCAAAGAGCTATGTATAGGACAAAGGCTTAAGCGGGGAGGAAGACTAAGGTAAAAGCACTGAGTAAAAGGGGAGAGAGAGTCCAGACAGATGGCCAAGGATTTCTATACTTCTTTGCTTGTAATACAATATAAACTTGTAACTCAGACAAAAGCAGACATGACACTGTCAAAAAATTTTAAAAAATCTTACAGAATGCAGAATGCCATTTTTATCTAAAAAAATTCAGTTTTGAAATTTAAGAAATAATTACTGTGTCCATCACTGTGCTAATATGTTCTACAGATTAAATACTTTTTTTACTCTTATGAGGTATACAATATATTATTTAGGTAACACCACAAAAAGAAAAATAAAAATTAAAAAAATTAATCTGGTACAAGATCTTTTGTGGGGTGATAAGGTATGTTCCAAAACTAGCCTGTGGCAATGTTTGTACAACTCTGAAAATTTACTGAAAATCACTGAATTGTACACTTAAAATAGGTGAGTTTTATACAAGGTGAATTGTATCTCAATAAAGCATTTCTTAAAAGTTATAAATACACATACATACCCCTCCTCCCTCAACATGGATTATTACTATACCATTTAAAACCTGCTGGAAAATATTCAGTCAGTCAGATATTTATTGACTGCCTATTTGCCAAGCACTAATATGTACAAAGACGGACCAGACATGGCATATCTATGGCCTTAAGGAAGTACTCTTATGACACAGAAACAGTATAAAATAGTAGTAATACCTATCATTTATAAAACACTGAGTGCTGAACATGATACTTGATTTTACTGACTTAATAAATGTAACATGTTACTAAAGGTCCACTGCTCTTGATAGTAAAAAACTGAGTGATAGAGATGAAATATGAGCTGAATCTTTAAGACTGAATGGAAATTCATTTAGAGACAGGGGTTCCAGGTAGAAAATAGAGCAAATACAAAAAGAGAAAACTATACAAGACGGCACATGCAGGATCTGCTGAAGAATGTCAGGAGCCAAGAATGGAAAGGCAAGGAGCCAAATCAATGTCATGAAAAGGTAACCTGAACATTTTCAGAGAAAGGTTGAGTTACTGGTTATTTTCAACCCAAATGGTCATCATATCCAAACAAACTTGGTAAGTACAAATGGTTGTACCATATTTATAGGTACATGGGTACCATGTTTACCCATAAATATGGTAAACAAAATACTAAAAATATGTAACTACAGATGTCTGTTTTTCCATTCCTTTCCTATTTCTCCCTCTTTTCATCTCCACTTGATCTGTCCAGCAGCAACCCACCATACTGCTTACTCATGCCTTTGCCAAATAGTACATATGTGGTCAAATTGTATTATGGTTAGCAAATAAATCTCAACTTGACATTTAGGACAATAAAACAGAAATCTTAAATGTTTAATCAAACTGTGGATTTTTTCTCAAAAATAGTATTTGTTAGTAGTAGTAATAGAGAAAAGTTCTAATCAGCACTAGTACTGGTGAGTAAAAGTCTACAGAAGCAGAATCAAGTTCTTATCTCTGAGAAGTAAAAAGACTAATGATGATTGAGTACAAGAGGAGTTTGAAAGTAAGTTCAGAACAGGAGGCTTGGTTTAACCTTGGCAAGCCTATTGGAGCAGTTTTAAGAAATAATTCTAGTCCTGATACCATATTGTAAATAATCCATAACTAAATTATAAGCACTGAAACTTAATTACATGAATATAACTTTAAAATCACAAAAAACTCGAGTCCTGCGAAGCAAAGGGTCGCTGGTTCGATTCCCAGTCAGGGCACATGCCTGGGTTGCAGGCCAGGTCCCCAGTAGGGGACACATGAGAGGCAACCACACATTGATGTTTCTCTCCCACTCTTTCTCCTTCCCTTCCCCTCTCTTTAAAAATAAATAAAATAAAATATATATTAAAAAAAAAAGAGAAAAACAATCCCAAAACTGAGGACCGTGAAAGCAGCCTCTGGGACAACTTCAAATGTTCCAACATTCACATCATAGGGGTGTCAGAGGAGAAGAGAAAGAGCAAGAAACTGGAAAGCTATTTTAAAAAATAATGAAAGAAAACTCCCCTAATTTGATGAAGGAAGTAGACATGCAAGTCCAGAAAGCACAGAGTCCCAAACAAGATGGATGTAAAGAGGCCCACTTCAAGGCACTTCATAATTAAAATGCCAAAGGTTAAAGATAAAGACAGGATCTTAAAAGCAGCAAGAGAAAAGAAGTTAGTTACCTACAGGGGAGTTCCTGTAAGACTATCAGCTGATTTCTCAAAAGAAACTTTGCAAGCTACAAGAGATTGACAAGAAATATCCAAAGTCATGAAAAACAGTACCTACAGCTAAGACTGCTCTACCTAGCAGAGATATCATTTAAAATTGAAGGACAGATAAAGAGCTTCCCAGATAAGAAAAAGCTAAAGGAATCCATCATCACCAAACCATTATTATATGAAATGTTAAAGAGACTTACTTAACAAAAAGAAGGTCAAAATTGTGAACAATTAAATGATAATACAGACCTATCAACAAATGATCTAAAAAACAAACTAAGCAAACAAGAGTAACAGAGACTCATGGAAACACAGAGTGTTTTGATGGCTGCCAGATGGGATAGGGGTGTAGGGGAATGGGTAAAGAGGTAAGGGGACTTAGAGGTCCAGAATAGCCATGGGGATGTAAAATACAGTGTAAGAAATGGAGTAGTGAAAGCACTTATAAGCGTGACCCAGGGACATGAACAATGGTTGTGAGGATTGCCTGAGAGAGTGGGGTATGCTGGTTGGAGGCAGGCAAATGGGGAAAGGTAGGGAGAAGTATAATAGCATAATCAACAAAAAATTTTAAGAAGTTACACATATCTATTTGGTAAATTTAAGAAAGTGTAAAACAAACACAAAAGAAGTTGAATTTCCAGCATTTTTCTATTTACCTCTCTTATACAAGAAGAATGGTATTTATGCAGAGAGGGGAATAGGTAGGAGAAAATGCATGTATACATACACTTATCTCCTCCTAAGATGAGTTACTTGCTACTATGTGACTATACTACTCTACTAGTATATGGCTTCCAGTCCCAGTTCTACCCATAATTAACAGAATCTTAGGCAAGTTACCATGTTTATGAGCATTAATTCCTCATCTGTAAAGTAAGGGCATTCAAAAGATCTCTAAGATTTTTTTTGTCTCAAAAATTATTTCAATTTAATCAATTTCAGAAAACAATGTCAAAAAAAACTGCCATTTGTACAAGTTGTACATAGCTATAATTTCTATGCTAAGAATCCTGAAAAAAGCCATAACTCAAAACTGTAAACAATGAAGAGTTATTTTATTTTGTGGCTCTGGAACAGTTGTTCAGGGTTGTCACATTCTGCACTTTTATTTTCCTTGAAGTATAACAAATGAACTTTGTGTGTGTGGGGGTGTTGCATGTTTGCATGTGTTGCTGGTGTGGAGATGTCTGATTGGGAAAGAAAAATGGTTAAGAAATGACCAAAGGTGGGTGAGACACATATATAACCTCAGAGATGTGAAAGGCTGCCAAGGTACACTTTCAGAATCACTTACAGAAAGTGATTAAGGATGACACAGAGAGAAATCTGTTACATTAAACAAGTACATATTTAAGTTTTATATGAGCAAAGGGAAAGGTATTTCCCTTTTAGAATGAATGGATTATAAGGGACTGATAGAGTGCTGGCAAGAATGATTATTTCAAGTGTTTTGAGTACTTTACAAAAGAAATAAAATTTCACAAACTGACTCAATGGTAGGGCAAAGAAAATTCAACACATGGGCAAGACATTGGGAAAAATTATGGAGAATATGAAACAAAATGAAGTGAAGCCAATTAAGGAAGTCAACAGAACCCAAGCTTTACACCACTGCTGTAGAAATCTGATTTCCCTTATTTTTGGTCCATTCTCAGATAATAAAAATAATTATTTTGTTCCACTTGTGAAAGAATAATAGATTAAAATGAAGTATGAAAAGTAAGAGATTAATGAACATTTCCCTTCTGTCTTATATAAACATAATCAATTCAAATTTATGGTTTTGTTACAGAAAAACCTATACAAATAGCATTATAAGATTTCTAAATAGAATATAAATCATTTAAATTATCTCATTTTATAGAGAAAGGAACTGAGGCCCAGTGACTTCCCCACTAGCAAGGCTCAGATTAACCTGGCCCCAAGTCCATTGTTTTTTATTTTTCACTACACCACCTTTTGATCCTAGGTCTACTTCTGCTACATATCTCTTCAAATGAGCTACTTTTCCTTTTTATTTATTTAGAAAATATTATTTTTCTTTGTGAACTTATATTCAAAGACTTCAACCTTGATAATACAAAGTTTTCATTAGGCCCTGGCCAGTAGCTTCAGCTGGTTAGAGCGTTGCCCGGATTCACCAAGGTTGCAGGTTTAATCCCCTTCACGGCAAATACAGGAAGGAGTCAATGAATGCATAAATAAATGGAACCAAAAACAATGTCTCTCCCTCTTCTTTTTTCTGTCTCTGCAAAATCAATTAAAAAATAAATTCTTAATTGAAAGGCAAATTACTGAGTTTTTAAAAAGCCTGACTCTAGCTGTCTTATACACTAAACAGGTGTACATCTACATTCATGGAAAGCCATCTTTCACACAACAAACATTTAATGACCACCTACTATGCGCCACAGACTGTTCTCAGTGCTAAGAATACATCAGGGAACAAAATGATAAAAATCCTTGTCTTCATCAACCTACATCTTACTGGGATAGGGACAACAGATAAAACTAAAATATATAGCACGCTAGATGGTGACTAATATTGGGGAAAAAATGTCCAGGAAAGTATTTTAAGATCACCCGTACGAAGATAAGCAAATAAATCATGTGGATATTTGGCAGAAACTATTCAAGGTGGAAGAGAGAAAAGGGAAGATGAGGAGTCTAGATTGGCTGACATGCAGTGAACAAAGAGGAGTAGAAAATGAATGACCACTGTACAGATACTGACATTTACTCTTAGTGAGACTTGAAGATGGAACCTATGAAACTTGCCAGTGGACAGAACAGGGCCATGAAAGAGAGGAGACAATGATGACTTGAAGGTTAATTAACAGATAACTGTTAAAAATCTCAATCTAAATTCAGCCTTCCCCCTCTATATTCTCCCCAGAAGCAATCATTTAAAAAACTTTAATTCTTATGGGTGTTTTCACTGTATATAACACATTTACAATGGTTTTATATATTTAAGATTTTTACATGAATATCATGCTATATACATCCTTTAAAAATAATCTTTATTTTTTAAGCAGTTTTTAAAGTTCACAGCTAAACTGACCAGAAGTAGAGTTTCCATGTATACTCTCTCTTTCTAGCACTATCAAATCCTAAACTAGGGTGGTACATTTGTTACAATTGATGAGCTTACACTGACATGTCATTTCGCTCTTTAAGTCCACAGTTTATATTTGGGTACTTTCTACAGGTTTTGACAAATGTATGTCCCATTATAACATCATACAGATTAGATTCACTGTCCTAAAAATCTTCTGTACTCTGCCTATAACCCTTGGGAACCACTGATCTTTTACTGTGTATAATTTTGCCCTTTCCAGAATGTTACACAGTTGAATTAATAAAGTAGCCTTTCTGAATGACTTCTTTCACTTAATGATGTATATTAGGGTTCTCCTGTGTCTTTTCATGGCTTGATAGCTCATTTCTTCTTGGGCTGAATAATATTCCATTGTCTGAATGAACCAAAGTTTATTTATCTATTAAACTACTGAAGAGCATCTCAGTTCCTTCCAAGCAACTGAGTTTTGGCAATTATAAAGCTGCTCATACCTAAAGACCTAAAATTTTTTTAAATGTATTTTATTGATTATGCTATTACAGTTGTCCCATCCCCCCCTTTACACTCCTCTGCCCTGCATGCCCCCTTCCAACAACATTTCTCCCCTTTAGTTCTTGTCCATGGGCTGTACAAATAAGAACTTTGGCTTCTACATTTCCTATACTGTTTTTATCCTCCCCCTATTTTCTACCTACCATTTATGCTACTTAATTCTCCATACCTTTTCACCCCTCCCACTCCGCCACTGATGACCCACCCTGTGATCTCCATTTCTGTGATTCTGTTCCTGTTTTAGTTGTTTCCTTAGTTTGTTTTCTTTTAAGGTGTGTTTGTTAATAGCTGTGAGTTTGTTGTCATTTTACTCTTCATAGTTTTGATCTTCTTTTTCTTAGATAAGACCCTGTAACATTTCATTATCAGGGCTGAGTGATGATGAACTCCTTTAACTTGACTTTATCTGGGAAGCACTTTATCTGCTCTTCCATTCTAAATGATAGCTTTGCTGTACAGAGTAATCTTGGATGTAGGTCCTTGCCTTTCGTGACTTGGAATACTTCTTTCTAGCCCCCTCTTGCCTGCAAGGTTTCTTTTGAGAAATCAGCTGACAGTCTGATGGGCACTCCTTTGTAGGTGACTGTCCCCTTATCTCTTGCTACTTCTAGAATTCTTTCATTTTAATCTTGGCTAATACAATTCTGATGTGCCTTGGTATGTTCTTCCTTGGGTCCAACATCTTTGGGACTCTCTGAGCTTTCTGGACTTCCTGGAAGTCTATTTCCTTTGCCAGACTGGGGAAGTTCTACTTCATTATTTGTTCAAGTAAGTTTTCAATTTTGGGGGTCTTCCTCTTCTCCTTCTGGTACCCCTATGATTCATATGTGGGAACGTTTAAAGATGTCCTGGAGGTTCCTAAGCCTCTACTTATTTTTTTGAATTCTTGTTTCTTCATTCTTTTCTGGTTCAATGTCACTTTCTTCCTTCTGCTCTGAACCACTGATTTGAGTCCGTTTCCTTTCCACCACTGTTGGTTGCCTGTAGATTTTTCTTTATTTCACAAAATGCAACCTTCATTGCTGCCTGGGTCTATTTTTATGCTGGTGAAGTACCCAGTGAGTTCCTGGAGCAACCTGATAACCAGCGTTTTGAACTCTGCATATCTGATAGATAGCTATCTCTTCATTTCTTAGTTGTATTTTTTCTGGAGCTTTAAACTGTTCTTTCATTTGGGCCACTTTTTTTTTTTGTCTCGGCAGGCCTGTTACGTTGTAAGGGGCAGAGCCTTTGATGTTCACCATGGCAGTTCAACCCAGGTCTCTGGGTTGTGAAGCTGCATATGGGGGAGGGGTCCAAGAGGGAACAGTGCAGCTTGTTCTGAGCCCTGCCAGTTTCCAAACACTTCCCCAGATACCCACAATCAAATTGGACCCTTCTGGTACTGATTCCTGGGTGGGTGCGTGGGCTTGTGTACATTCTAGGACCCTGTGGGTCTCTTCCACAAACTCTCCTGTGAAGCTGGAAGTTTCTCCCACTGCCACCTCAACCACGACAGAAGTTTTCTGTCAGAGGTTTTGAGACTTTATTTCTCGCACTGGAACCCAGGGTTGTGTGGTCTGTCTTGCTCCCTAGTTGTTCCTCCCAGTTTATCTGCACAGGAATGTGGGACCGCCCAGCCTGCAATCTGCTGTCCCACTAGGTCTGCCAGCTCCTGCCTTGCCATGATTCCTGTCCACCCTCCTACCAGTCTGGATGAATGTTTCTTCTTTAACTCTTTGGTTGTCGGACTTCCACACAGCTCAATTTCCTGCCAGTTCTGGATGTTTGTTTTTAAATAGTTGCTGTCCTTCTTTTGGTTGTGGGAGAAAGCAATGTGTCTACCCATGCCTCCATGTTGGCCGGAAGTGAGACCTAAAATTTCATTTCATTTGCATAAATACCAGAGTATAACAGATTTGTGGTAAAAGTATGTTCGGCTTTGTAAGAAACTGTCATACTGCATTCTACAGTGGCTGTACCATTCTGTATTCCCACCCACAGTAAATGAGAATTTTTATTGCTCTAAATTCTCTCCAGTATGTGTATAATGTTGTCAATTTTTTCCTTTTCTCTTAAATTATGGTAACATAAAATTTACTATCTTAAATCCTTTTCTAAAAGTTAAAAATATTTTTAGGTAGAAAAAAAACAAATTGTAAAGTTTACCATCTTAACCCTTTTTAAAAAAAGATTTATTTATTTATAGAGAAGGGGAGGGAGGGAGGAAGAGAAAGAGAAAAAAACATCAATGTATGGTTGCCTCTTGAGTGGCCTCCACTGGGAGCTTGGCCTGCAACCCAGGCATGTGCCCTGACTGGGAATCAAACCTGCGACCCTTTGGTTCACAGCCCATGCTCAATCCACTGAGCTACGCCAGCCAGGGAGAATATTAACCATTTTTAAGTGTGCAGTTCAGTAGTGCTAAGTACATTCACAATGCTGTGCATTCAATCTATAAAACTTTTCATCTCAAATAAACTGAAACACTATACTCATTGAAGAACTCCCTACTTGCCCCAGCAATCATCAAGCTATTTTGTTTCTATGAATTCCACTATTCCAGGTACCCAATGAGATTAGAATCATACTGGAGTCTACTCTTTTTGTGGCTTAGCGCAATGCCCTCAAAGTTCATCCATGTTGTGACATGTGCTGCAGTTCCCTTCCTCAAGTTTGAACATTCCGTTTTGTGTATACACCACATTTTATCCATTCACCCATCAAAGAACATGTGGGTTGCTTCCAGCTTTTGCCTATTGTAAATAATGCTGCTATGAACGCAAGCGCACAAACACCTCTTTGAGTCCCTTTCAATTCTTTTGGGTATATAATCAAGTGGAATTGCTGGATCATGTTTTATTTTTATTTTTTTAAGAAACCACCATACTGTTTTCCATAGGGATTGCACCATTTTATATTCTAAGAGTATACAAGTGTACCAATATTTCCACATGTTCACTACTTATTCTTTTTTTTTTTTAGTTTTTATGCTAATGGGTACGAGAGATAGTGTCTCATTGTGATTTTTATCTGCATTTCCTTAATGATTCTTGATGTTGAGGATCTCTTCATATGCTTGTTGGCTATTTGTATATTTTTTTTCTGGAGAAATGTTTATTCAAATCCTTTGCCCATTTTAAAATAGGGTTGTTTGTTTGTTGCTGAGTTGCAGGAGTCCTTTATAATTCTAGATATTAACTACACAGCAGATTTGCAAATATTTTCTCCCATTCCATTGGATGACTTTTCAATTATGTTAACTAGATCCTTTGATGCACAGAAGTTTTGAAATTTGATGTACAATAAATCTTTTGTTACCTACTCCTTTGGTGTCATATGCAAGAAATCACTACCAAATCCAGTATCATTAAGCTTTTGCCCCATGTTTTCTTCTAGGAGTTTAACTGTTTTAGGTCTTACATTTAGGTCCTTGGTCTACTTAGATTTAATTACTGTATTAATACATGGTGTTAGGTAAGGTTCCAACTTCATTTTTTTTTGCTTGTGGGTATCAGATTTTCCAAGTACCCCTTTAATGGAAACACTATTCTTTTCCCAATGAATGAATGAGTGAGTGAATGATCTTGCCATCCTTGTCAAAAATAATTTGACCATACATACATAAAGGCTTATTTCTGGGCTCCCTATTCTAGTCCATTGATCTATGTCTTACTTTAGGCCAATATCACACCATTTTGATTACAGTAGATTTGTAGTAAGTTTTAAAATTGGGAAGTGTAAGACCTCCAACTTTCTCTTCTTTTTTCCAAGATCGTTTTGATTATTCAGGGTCCCCTGAGATGCCATATAAATTTTAGTATAAGTTTTCCTATTTCTACAAATAATATTGGGAATTTGATGGGGATTACAGTAATTCTGTAGATCATTTTGGTTAGCACTGACATTTAGCAATAAGTCTTCCAATCCATTAACACAGGACATTTTCCCATTTATTTGTCTTCTTTCTTTCAGCAATGTTTTGCAGTTTTCTGTGTAAAAGTCTTTCACTTCATTAATTAGATTTATTCCTAAGTATTTTACTTCCATTAATGTTACTGTAAATGGATTTGTTTCTCAATTTCCTCTTCAGGTTGTATACCTTGTTAGCATATGCTGATTTTTTAAAATCCTTACTCAAGGATATGTTTATTAGTTTTAAAGAGAGAAACATCAAAGTGAGAGAAACAATGACAGATTGCCTCCTGTATGCACATGAATGGGAGACTGATCCTACAATCTAGGTATATGCCCTGACTATAGGATGGCACTCCAATCAACTGAACCACCAGGCCAGGGCTAATGTATGGTGATTTTATGTCCTGTAACTTTGCTGAATCATTTATTATGTCTAATTTGTGTGTGTGTGTGTGGGGGGGGATCTTTACAGTTTTCTACATGTAAGATCATGTCATCTGCAAACAGATAATTTTACTATTCCTTTCCAACTTAAATGCTTTTTATTTCTTTTTCTTGCCTAATTGCTCTGGCTAGGACTTGTTGAACAGACCGGGTGAAAGTAGGCATTCTTGTCTTGCTCCTGATCTTACATGAAAAGCTTTCAGTCTTTCACTATTGAGTATGATGTCTGCTGGTCTTTTTCATATTTGGTCTGTATTTATGTTGAGGTAGTTTTCTTCTGAGTTTGTTGAGGGTTTTTATCATGAAAGAGTGAATTTTATCAAATGCTCTCTGTGTAACAATTGAAATCTGTGATTTTACCCTTCATTCTGTTCATTTATGGTATAGTACACTGACTAATTTCATATATTGAACTGTCCCTGAATTCCAGGAATAAACCTTACTTGTTCATGGTATATAATCCTTTCAATATACTGTTGAATTCATCTGCTATTATTTTGTTGAGAACTTTTGCAATGCTACTCATCAGGGATATTGGTCTTCAGTTTTCTTATGAAGTGTTTTTGCTTGGTTTTAGTATCAAGAGTAATGCTGGCCTCATAGAATGAGTTTGGAAGTGTTTTTCTTTAGTTTTTTGGAAAGTTTAAGGGGATTAGTATTAATTTTCCTTAAAAGTTTGGTAGCATTTACCAGTGAAGGCACCTGCTCCTGGGCTCTTCTTTGTTGGCAAATTTTTGATTACTGATTCAATATCCTTACTAGTTATTGGCCTATTCAAATGTTCTATTTCTTTATGATTCAGTCTTGGTGGGCTACGTGTTCCCAGGAATTTTCCCATTTCATCCAGGTTAACTGATCTGTTGGTATATTAAGTCATACACATCATTTTGCAATACTCTTTTCTCTATAAAACATATAACAAATAAAAATATCTTACATGAGAAAACACTGAATCATGAATATTAAAATAACCAAGAGTTCAAGAAAACGAATAATCAATATGAATTGGTATGATGAAGAAAAACTTAACTGAAGCCTGGACACTTAAGTTCAACCTGGAAATAGAAATCAATGGTAAGGTGAAGGAAAGACAAGAAAGTTTTTCCAATTAGGGACCCAATAAAAGCAAAGAGAGAGAAGCAGAACTGAATGGTAAAGGTGAGGTGGGTTCAACTGCCTGAAGTGGGAAAGAGTCTGATATGAAGTTATACAGATGAGGGAATTATAAACTAAAAAGGTAAGAATTAATCTGGTCAGACATAGGCATACTTCATTCTACTGCACTTTGCAGATACTGCATTTTCATCAACATAAAGACGAGACTCTCCAACCAGCAAAAAGAGTTCAACTTGCTGAAGGCTCAGATAATGGTTACTTAGTATTTTTTAGCAATAAAGTATTTCTTTAATTAAAATATGCACAGTTTTTTAAAAAGACATAATGCCACCGGACACTTAATAAATTGCACAGACAGTATAGCATAAACATAACTTTTATATGCACTGGGAAACCAAAAAATTCATGTGACTCACTTTGTGATTTTTGCCTTATTGTGGTGATCCGGAACCAAACTTCCAGTATCTGTGAGGTATGCCTGTACTTTAGTGTATGCCCCTTCATTAGCAAACACTCAAAAATCTGCTAACCAGAACTAAGAACCTGAAATATCTAGCTTATTGACTCTTACAGATAACAGAAATCCACCCAAGGTTTCTGAGTTGAAAAGTGACAGCAGCAATGGTGTTCTAGGAAGTTTACTGAAATACTGCACTGCAGTGGTTCTCACCTGGGGAGAGTCTGCCATTCAGAGGACATCTGGCAATTATACACCTGGGGGGAGGGGAAGTGCTACTGGCACCTAGTGCGGCAGAGGTAGGGATGCTGCTAAATATCTTACAATGTACAGTCAAGTCCCCAAACAAAGAATTACCTGGCTCAAAATGTCAACAGTGCCAAAGTTGAGAAACTTTGCTGTATGCAACTATGAGCTATTCTCACAAGAACCCAAATTAAGTTCAAATACAGGGTCCCACAGAAGTGACACCTGCTTGCATGTGGTTGCTAAAGTAATAATATGGATGTAATAATTTATAGTTTTAATTTGAACACCTCGCCTAAAATGTCATATGGTATCCTTGAGTGTGATAGTGTTAGGTTACAGAATTACATGCTTATAATTTTGTAGTGAAAGATTTTGTAATAAAAAAAGGGCATGATTTGTGCCAAATCCTGTATATTAGAAAAAATGTACAAGGAAAACACTCCAAAAGATCAATAGCAGCAAGATTATGAAGAATTATTTTATTTTCCATTTTTCAAAAAATTCCACGATTATTATACCATTATCATTTCAAGAGGAAAAAACTGACTAAGAAAATTTGATTTGGTATATATTTTTTAAAAGTTTCATTTAACTCAACCTTAAGTATTTAAGTGCCACTTATATGCCAGATTCTGTGATAAGAATTAAGAGTGGTGTACGAAACAGACAAAATCTATACTCTCAGAGAACTTATAGTCTGTTGCAAGAAAATAACACTGAGTAAATATACTAACAAATTATGATTAGTGTTCTTAAGTTAACAACAGGGGGGTTTCAATTAGTTTGTTTAGAGATAACCTAAGGAAATGATACTGAAGATCCAAAGGATGAGAAATAACTAGACAGTTGAAAGAAAGGGAATGATGGTAAAGGGGGTAAGAGACGGCATTCTGACAGTCAGAGCAGCATATGTAAAGGGCCTGAAGAGGAGAGGGCTATTGATGTTAGAAATAAATGAATCAAAATAAGATGAATGAGAGTGTAGTAACTAGAGGAGATAATAAACTTAGAGAGGTAGGAGAAGTGGGCAGGAACCAGATTTGGCAAGGCCTGGAAGGTCTCAGTAATGAGGTGGAAAGGTAAATGTGGTGGGAAGCTACTGAAGGAGAAGAGAGGTGTGATTTAACTTATTTTTAAAAAGAACCATTTGTGCCCTGGCTGGGTCCCATGCACCAAAGGGTCGCCGGTTCAACCCCTGGTCAGGGATTGTAAGGGAGACAACAGGTCAATGTTTTTCTCTAACTTGATGTTCCTGTCTCTGTCTCTCTCTCAAATCAATTACAAACATATGCTCGGGTGAGGATTTAAAAAATAAAAGAAACATTCTGGCTATTTTATGATTAGAAAAGAGCAATAGCAGAAATTAGGCAACCATGGTGGAGATGAGATTTTATCAAGGTAATAATGATTTGCCCCGGATTTTAACAGTGAGTAAAAAGTTACCAGAAAAGAATGGAGTGACAGTAACTAAATAATACAATATTTACAACCTTGTGCAAGACAAACTTTTCTTTCCAGGGAAGCTGCTGCAGAAGCAGGCAGTGATGTTCCTTGTCATATGACAGGTCCCCCAACCCTGAAATCCACAGCTGAGTGGTGGTTGAGGGTGAAGCAGGAAACCAATAAAAAAAAAAGGCCAACAGTAAAAAATGTCTGCTTCACAAGGGACTCAGCTTATTAACTCAGTAAGAGTCTCTCAATAATTTAACACAAATATAAAGACTAAGAGAATTTGGAAAAATAAAACACTACCTGAGTTAGTGGCTGGCAGAGCAGTACAGAGAAGATACATGAATTCCTATCACTAACACACTCCTACTTGAAGTATCTTAGATAATGCAAGAACTGGTTCCTTAATTTTTCTAATATCCTACCTTATTTTACCTAGTCTGAATAAGGATGTTCCCTGCATTCTTAAAAGCGTCATAACAAGTACTCATTATGGTGGAATTTTAATTTTACAGAAACTGAAATAAAAAATTATCATTATGTTTTCCTGATGACATACAGCTAATGAGATGCAATCCTATAAATCTTAAGAGAAGTTACTGAACACCAAACATTTAGGGTGTCCTTTCCTTTCAATTTTGAGGTACATATTTATTGTAAACCTGAGTTTAGGACAGAAAGATAAGGGATCTACTACAACACTAGTTTACAGAATACACCCCCAGGGTCAGTTTAGAATAGGAATCTTGAGAAACCTTGACCTGCCAGAATGTGAACTAGGAATTTAAACCATGTTATTCATTGCTCTATCCTGACTGCTTACAACAGAACCTTGGACACAGAAGCTGAACAAATGAATTCAATTCAGTAAAGAACAAATTCAATAAAGGAAAGACAAACAAGTCATTTAAACTAAGCTGCCAAGAGTTCACGCATAACCCTTAGGTACTAGAAAGCTGTCAGAGTCTCTACTGATTTCTCTTAATTAATCTTCGTGTTCTTTTTAAAACATACAACTTCACTGAGATATAATTCACACACCATATAACCCACTCATTTGGGTGCAGTCTGTGCTTTTTAGTACATTCAGAAAGCTGCATATTAAATCTTCACTGTAAAAGGCCCCATATCTATTAGCAGTCATTTTCCATCTCCCTTTGTCCTAGGTACTGACAACCAGTAACATACTTTCTCTCTATGGATTTGCCCACTCTGGACATCTCATATAAATGGAATTACAGAACATGTGATCTTTTGATTGGTTTCTTTCATGTAGCACAATGTTTTCAAGACTCATCCATGTTGTTGCATGTAGCAGTACTTCCACTTTTTAATAATAAGATTTTATTTATTTTTTAGAGAGAGGGAAAGGGAGGGAGAGAAACATCAATGTGTGAAAGAAACATTAATTGGTTGCCTCTTGCACTCCCCCACTGGAAAACTAACCTGCAACCCAGGCATATGCCCTGACCAGGAATTGAACTGGCAACCTTTCAATTCACAGGCTGGTGCTCAATCCACTGAGCCACACCCGCCAGGGCAGCATTTCCTTTTTATGGCAGAATAATATTCCATTGTATGGATGCACCACATTTTGTCCACTCATTCATCAGTTAATGGACATATGGGTTGTTTCCATGTTTTGGCTACAGTGCATAAGGCTGCTATGAACATTTATGTTTAAGTTTTTGTGCAGACACTTGTTTTCAACCCTCTTGGGTTTATACCTAGGGGTGGAATTCCTCACTGTTAAACCTTTTGAGTTTATGCCATACTGCATTCCAAAGTGGCTCCACCATTTTACATTCCCATCAGCCACGTCCAAGGGGTTCCACTTTTTCTACATCCTCACCAACACTTCTATTTGTCTTTTTGCTGACAGCTATCCCAGTAGATGTAAAGTGGTGTCTCATTATGGTTTTGAGCTAATTTCACTAATGACTAATGATATTGATATTTTTTTATTTGTTCCTTGGTCCTAAATAAGTTTTGTTTTTTTTTTTTTTACCATTGAAAGATAATACTGTTACTGTTTTAAAGCATAGGAACAAAAGGGGTTGGAAAAATTATTCAAGACATTACAAGAAAAAAATGTGAATACTTAGATATAAGATGTTTAAGGGACTCCTCATTCTTTTGGCAAACCTTGTTAAAGTGGAGGTACCAACGCCCTTTCCAATTTCCAATACACATGTGCACACACACACACACACAGAGCTGGACACACAGCACATGATCATGTGCTAGCCAATCACAGAACCATATTCTCCTGCCCACAGTGACTAATTCAGGTATAAGCATGCAATCAAATTTTGTCTGATCAGAATTCTCCCTAAACTTTCCCTAGTACTCTAATAATTAATGCCAGCTGTGGCCCCAGACTTAACCAGGTTATGAGAGCCAGATTCCCCCATTATGCTAAAAATAATTTGAGCTAGGTTTCTGTTGCCTAAGACATAACTACATAGTTAATATTTCAGCCTAAAACTATCAGACCTACCTTTCAATAACAATACTATAGGGGAAAAAAAGTTTATGGAATCCTTAAAGCCCCTATTCTAAAGAAAGCCTGAAAACAACAATTTTCATGTTTAACCAAAGAACTAATAATGATGAACAATTATTTGAAAATCTTAAATAAAAATCTTTCCTTGTTTTTCTGTACCAGGAACAACTGTGGAAAGTGGCTAAAGAGGTCCAGAAGAAATAGGCAGGATAGGTGGCAAACAGAATAGGGTCATTTAATATAGCCAAGTGGAGATTACTTCTAGGTCTTTCAGGATACAACTACCATAACTAAATTTAACATCCACTTTAAGAAACCAAAACGAAATGCTACAAAAACTGAAACAAGTATTGAGAGTAGATACTGGGTAAATCAAGGTTACATTGAATAGGAAACTGAGAGAAAATTTCTTTTAATATTTGAAAAGAAATCAGCCCTGGCCAGGTAGCTTGGCTGTTTAGAACACCATCTCAATACACCAAGGTTGTGGGTTTGATACCTGGTCAAGGCACATACAAGAATCAAATAATGAATGTATAAATCAGTGAAACCACAAATCGATGTTTCTTTCTCTCTCCTTCCCCCCTCTCTAAAAATCAATAAAAAAATTAAAAATTAGCTTTCCATTTCCACCATCTTGGAGACTGTGGAGGCCTGCTGTGAACAGGACATCTACGACAAATATGTCTAGAAGGCTGTGATCCAAAGCCATTTTTGCCAGCTATAAGTGGGGTCTCCAGAATCAGAGGGGGCACATAGCTCTTCTTAAAATTGAATGTGTTTATGCTCAAGATGAAACTGAATCCTATCTAGGTAAGAGATGTGCTTACGAATACAAAGCAAAGAACAACACAGTGACTCCTGGTGGTAAATAAAACAAAACAAGATTAATCTGGGAAGAGTCAACTCATACTCATAAAAAGTGTGGCATGGTTTGTGCTAAATTCTGAACCCACCTTCCTGCTAAGGCCACTGGACACAGAACCCGTGTAATGCTGTACCCCTCAAGGATTTAAACTTATTAAAAAGGAAAACAGCTCTGACTGGTGTGGCTCAGTTGGCTGAGGGTCCTCTGGCAAAGCAAAGGATTCCCAGTTGGGGCACATGGTTGGGTTGCTGGTCTGGTCCTTGGTCAAGATGCAAAGGGAAACCAACCAATGAATGTTTCTCTTCCTTCCTGCCTCCCCTCTCTCTAAAATAAGTAAATAAAACCTTTTTCTAAAAACAATTTTAAAAAGTTAAAAAATAAAAACATTTGTTAAAGATGAAAGCAGATCATAATCTACCACCAAATAATGAAACATTATTTTAGGATTATGACTTTTGTTAATAAAAATGTAATGACATTCCAGTTTGCCAAAATATAACCATTACTGAAAATGTAATTTTTAAGTTGAATGTAAATTCAATTTTGGGTAAAAGTGAAAGCTAATCAAATTTTGTCCTAACTGTAAATAAACAGTAATAGAAAACAGTTCAGCATTTTAAATAATCAAGCTAATCCTGTATTACCAGCACACGTCTATGACCTTAGATCACTGTTCATTATGGATACTAAACAGTGTGAATTAGAGCTATTTTTCTGGCTAAATCTAAAATCTTGTGGATAAAGTTACAAAATCTACATAAAGTATTTACTGACTAACAACAGAAGATTAGAAAAATAAAGTCAGAAACTAGTAATTTTTAAACAATTTGCTTGAAGCACAGGAGAAAGTAGGCTTTCACTTGAGTGCTAATGAAGGGATAAAGGAAACCTTCTCCAATTCAAGTGATGTGATCTGAATTATTCTAACAGGGAACACTGAGGGGGAGGAGGTATTTGGAGTAATGTCTGATGAAGCAAGTTGGCAGAAATAAAACAGCCTCCTTTCACTCTGTATGTACTATGTCAGGTACCATTAAGCATTTAAATGGTTTAGAAAAATTAGGGTAAATTCAGTAACTATTAAATGGAGGAACCAAGGTTCAAACACGGATTAAGGAGCTTCATAATCCATGCTCTTTAATTATAATGCTAGAAAGTCTTTTAAGGATCATTATTTATTACGCAACAGGCACTAGTACCAGAAGCAATAATAAGCAAAGACAGTGGTCAATGGGCCCCTGTGGGGTCACTGAGGCCTTTCTTTTCAGAGGGCTGATAAGATCAAGCTGCCTATTTCATAGTATTACTACTTTCTTATTATGTAAATTTGCACTGTAGTGTAACCCAGTGGTGCTTTGGCAGAAATTAAGGCAATGTCACCAAACTCTACTAAAAGTTATTGTATTTCACATTTTTAAAAAAAGAGCCCTTATACTTAAAATGTCCTTGATGAAAAACTGATCTTTTGTTTCTAAAATTTTGTGATAAAATATGGATTACACATAAAACACCTTTACAGCAAGTTTATTTCTGCAGTAGGATGACTGTCTCAAGGAAAAAGTTTTTGTGCAATTACACAAGTTGCAAATTGAACTGGCCACTTTTATGGAACATCATCTTTCCTTGAAAGAATGACAAATTATGGTTATTCAAACAGTGTCTGAGAGATGTTTTCAAAAAATGAGCAAAGTGATCTATGGCTTCAAGGGAAACAACTTACAGTATTTACTGGGTAGTGATAAAATTTGAGCCTTAAAAGTAAGACTTTTGGGAAAGTTGTACCCAACCACTGTGAGCCTGACAGATTCCCAATATTTAAGATTTTTCTGATGAATTATGTAGTGACACTAATAATCGTGGATTTTCATTGTATAGTAAAATATGTCAGCATTTGGAAGAGCTACGTAATTCAGGGAACTAGTATTTTCCAAATGACCAATACATGTGTTACAAAATCAGCCATGGGCAAGAGAGACATGCCAAATGCAACAGACCAATGAGTTTCAATGTAACAGAATAAGAAAAGTTCTTTGATGTGGCTTCAGATTCCAAATTGTACTTTTAAGATATTACTACTTCTGATGTTATGGTATAGTATCAAAGATAATTCCCATAATTATCTAAAAGGGCTATTAAGACAATGCTTCTTCAACTGCCTCCCTTTTCAACTTGGATATTCGTCATATACTTCAATCAAAGGAGCATTCCACAAAAGAATGAATGTAGACACTGGAAAATCCAGCTATCTATTTCTGTGTCAAATATTAATGAGGCCCCCTAAAAAAAGTTAAACATGGTCATTATTCCTACAAAATTTTTGAGGCTTTGGAAAATAAGTCATTTTTATTAGAAACTTATATATCTGTAAAATAGCTTTATTATTATTTTCATACACATTTTTAAAAATCGTAAGTTTTCATTTCTAAAATGGTAAACAGTGGTAAAACCTACAGAACTCTTTGAGGGTCCTTAACTTTTCACAGCAATAAGCAGGTTGAGCCCAAAGCTTTGAAAAGTTCTGAACTGAGACCATTATAAGCATGCATGCACGCATGCATACACACACACACACACACAGTCCTTATTTAGTATGTATTAATACAAATATTGTACTCATGTCAACTGTAGATGAGAGTCTTCTCTGGCCCTGTTTTTTAGTCAACCTAAATGGGAAGCACAGTATATAGACTGTGTTCTTTAGAGTTTAAAGCCCACAAATGATGCACAATTTCTAAAAATCTCTTTGGGAAAAAAGAAAATACTGAATACCTATTATACCCCATGGACTATGGTAGAAGATTTTACATAGTTTTTTTTTATTTTTATTTATTTATCTTTAGAGGGGAAGGGAAGGAGAGAGGGAGAGAAATATCAATGTATGGTTGCCTGTCATGCGTCCCCTGCTGGGAACTGGCCTGCAACCCAGGCATGTGCCTGACTGGGAATCAAACCTCGATCCTTTGGTTCACAGGCCCATGCTCAACCCACTGAGCTACACCAGTCAGGGCTACGTAGAAGTTTTTAATCAACTTTGAGATCTATATTAAGGCTGAAAGAAGTTAGAGGGAGGTAGTAGAGCACAATATGAACAATATAGACTTTACTTTGACATATGTAAGTTAAAATCATTCCCTTGAATGTTATGCTATTAAGTCTCTTCACTCGAGTTTTTCTTCTATAATTTCTACTTATAAGATTGAAAGAAATGAGAATATAATTAAAAGTATATACAAGAGGTACTCAAAAAGTTAGTTCCCTTCAATCCTACTTCTCCTTTGTTTGAAAACTAAACAAATGAGTACCAAAATCATCACTCAAAGTTAAATTTGAAAAACTCATATTGTGTTATTTTAGGCTTAATGGAGAGGAATGTGCTTCAGTAAACATTTAAAAATATTTTAAGAATCCACAACCAATATCAAATATTAGGGATCGATTTTTAAAAACTTACACATTTTTTCTGAAGTAGTTCCATTCTTTTAAAGCTAAATCACTCCTACAACTCTTCTAATCTTGTATATTCATTTGATGTACTAGTATCTATGAAAAACAAAGACATCTTGGTATATCTAAGAAAATCATCAATGAAGCCATTTTAAAATGGTTGCCTTGTAAACCAGGAAAGCTGACAGGAAGTACAAAAACAATTATTTAATTTCCAACTATCTTTCTATCAGATATATCATATTGTCACATGCTTGACTATTATATAAAAAATTAGATAGTAGTTATTTTAAGTATAGTACATATGTTCCAAGATTTGTGATGAGAGAGGTCAGTCTCTAAAAGTTAATAAGACTTAATAGCTTAACAAGGCTTTTCACTCTGTACAGTTTAACAAATCACCAAGGTCATTACTAAACAACACAATCAATTTATTCAACTTCTGCCAACCAACAACTTTTTAAAAAAAGTTCAAGCTGACTTTGTGTTTTATGTTGCGTGGACAGTCAAGTTTTTACTTACATACTATTTTAATATTCTTTTGCTTTCAGGGTGTATTTCCCCTTAAAGTTGTGTGTTTAAAAGATCTAATTATTATTCTAACATGTTCTATTCAAACCTGAATACTCTCGAAACTTCTATAAAAATTAAGTAGGTATATTAGGAAATCTACGAGAGAATTTTCCTTCTACTTTTAAACATAAACTAGATGAGCTTAATTTGCTTTATTCTGACAAATTTTCTCTTTGAGGTTTGGTCACTATCCATTTCCTGTGTTGCACTGTACATATCCTCCCTATAGTTACTATTCTCAAAACCAATATAATGATGGTCCCCTAACACACTACATGAAAGAAGCCAAGCACTGGATATCATCTGACAGTTCTGTAAATTATTTTAAATGGATATTAGCATATGTTTTCTTTGATATTTCTGTCTTTCAAGAAGTTAGCATGCCCACATTTGGGAGGAGCCAGAAAGGTTGAATGAAAGATAGGAGTGAATCAGATTGGAAGCTGTGAATCAGCTTCAACTCCAACACTTAGAAAGTATGACTTTAGAAGCCACTGATTCCTTGTGCCCAAATCACCCTTCAATGAGCAATAACATTATTTCCACCTAACAGTGTCGACAATATAAATAAAGAAACACAAACACAGACAACACTGCGGTGATGGCCTGAAGGAAAGGGAGGGTAAGGGTTGGGTGGAGGGCAAACAGGGAAAAACCAGGGACAACTGCAATAGTGTAAACAAAAAACTAATAAAGGTAAAACATAAAGTAAAAAAGGTTCCTTATTAATTTTAAATTCAACTTACATATGAACACAAAGAAAAAACAAAGAGCCAATTGCAAATGTAAAAGAAAAAAATTACTGAATCCTATTAAACCCCCTTCTCCCCCACAACCAGAAAAGCTGAAAGTGATAAAATACTCAGAGAATTACTAGGCATCATCCTAACATTAACCTATTAAACTACACAACACTCATGAAACAGATGTAAGTACCTCTAGTTTTAAAGAGAAAAGAACCCTAAATCTGATTCTCCTAAGGTTACAAAGTTAGACATTAGATTAAACTCTAGGTCTTTGTACTCTTCATAATTTTAAACTGTTGGATCAACCTGGAAAAAAAAAAAGCTACCATTACCTCACTCTATATGCTATCCTCTATATTTGTGCTGCCCAATAAGGTAGCCAGTAGCCACGCTTAGCTCTTAAGCACTTGATAAGCAGGTAGCCCCAAACTGAGATAGCTGTACGCGTATAAAATACAAACGATTTTGAAGACTTAGTATGAAAAGAATATAAAATATTTCATTAATTATTTTACATCAATTACATGTTGCAATAGTATTTTGGAAATAGTGGATTAAATAAAACTCACTGAACAGCACTGGTCCATACATACTTCTTTCCCAAGACCTCTCACAGAAATGTGATTACAACCAAACCAATTAGCAGTACATATTTAGAATTTGTCGTAGCACAACAAAGAATCATATTTGGAGGGGGGAGGAAACATGCAAAAGTGTTTTGAGGGACACACACATAAATGTAACTAATAAATACAAAAAAATAGGCCATTCTAGTGTAATCTAAAGATTATAAAAGATGTTTCTACCTCAATACAAGCAGGTGACACTTTGAGTAAGTCACAAGGAGAAAGTATGACTTTCCATTAGAGTCATATCACATCTCCTCAGGTGGAAAAGTAAAAATAATCCTATTCTAATGTACACACAGGCTTATCAAAGTTAGCAGAACATGCTCATTCATAAAGCATCTCAAAAAACCCTGCCTAATGTGTATTTATAAATCACATTATCATAATATTGTTCTAATATAGAGTCAGCACTTAATCTTATTTTGACTAAAGTAATGAGATACACAACACAGTAAAGGGGCACATCAATTTAAAAAATAAGAATCATTTAAGAGAACACTGGCAATTCTATAAAATGTTACATAGAAAGTTACCATGTGACCAGTAATTCCATTCCTAGGTATATAATGAGAAATAAAAACATAGGTCCACACAAAAATGTGCACATGAATGTTCATAGCATTATTATGTATAAGAGAAAAGAAGTGGAAGCAATGCAAATGTCCATCAATGGATAAATAAAATGTGGTGTATCCACAGTGTGGAATTATTATTCCACTAATATAGCCATTAAAAAGAATGAAGCACTGATACATTCCTGTTACATTTGTGAATCTTAAAAACATGATGCTACTTGAAAGAAGCCAGCCACAAAAGATCCCATATTGTATAACTCTATTCATATGAAATATCCAGAATAGGCAAATCCTAAAAGTGACTGTGAAATGGAGAGTGATTGCTAATGAATGTGTTTCTTTTTGGGGCGATAAAAACGTTCTGAGAGTGTACTGATAGTTGCAACTATGTGAAAACATCAAAAGCCACATTAAATGGATTAATTGTAAAATATGAGAATCATGTCTCAACGAAGCTGTTAGAAAAATGTAGGACAAAATGGAGGGAAAAAGATTACAAGGATTTTCAAGCTATTGCTTGATTGCTATTTTTCTGGATTTTATCACTGTGTAGTCTTTGTCTTTACGTTTTGTCACTGGCGATGTTTTTTGCATTTTTAACCTTAAAACACTCAGGAAATTAATAGCCTACTCCTAACCACTCAATAGTTCCTCAAACTTTGAAACCCACTTCAGAGATAAAATGGCTTTGGGGAAAGCCCAAAAAAATAGTTACTATGTCAGCCAAGCAAATGGTCCAAGTTCGGAAACAGGTGATGGGAATTTGAAGATCTCAAGCATACAGAAATACAGAGGGACAACGTGAAAAACACTACTTTACCACTTTCTTTTAAAAGCTAACTCTTGATTCCGATGCAGAATGGATTAAGATTAAAAAAAAAAAAAAAACCAACCCAACCTTAATTATGTAAACTCTTAAAACTGAAGGAGTAAAGTCTATAAAAAACGTGTGTGTGTGTGTGTGTGTGTGTGTGTTTAACCCTCACACTGTGTGTACCCTAAGAACCTCTGGGAGCCGCTGGGAGGCAATAAAGGGTTTTTATTTTCACCCTTTTAAAATAGTAAAACGCGATGGTGCCATTCCCTAGCCCACCCCATCCCCCACTACCACAGCCAGCAGGTGGAGGGAAAGGATACTGTAGACTAGAGGATGAAAGCTTTGTATAACCCTTTGGACTTTATATGTAAGAATGCAGCTGGTAGTCTGGGGGGGGGGGTAAAGAGATTTGTGAATAAGCTGAATTAAGGGGCATCCTTTGCCTGGAAGAGGGCACACGGTGAGCCACATCTTGAATCAGCTATGTCCATAGCAAAACAGAGGCCGCAGGAAGGCACTGTTAGCATCACCAGGATGGCCACTCACGCCGGGGGTGTTTTTTTCAACGGAGAAGTTGAATCCTGTAGTTTGAATATTGGAGGGAGGCAGGGGTAGAGCGGGAATTGGGAAGACCAGAAAAAAATGCCTGTAAGTGGAGACGCCTCGGGCCTCGCCGAGGAAGTTCCGAACCCCACTCGGTCGCCACACGCTCACACTCCCCCACCCCACCTCCCACTGCCCTCCTTCCCCCGGTGCCAAACGCCGGTGCCCGAGAGAAAGCCGGAATCGCCGCCGCCGCCGCCGGGGTGGGGGGCCGCAACCGGGCAAGAGCGGCACGGCGCACGCACGCCTCCTCCGCACTCGCCGCGCCCGGCGTCCCCGCGGCGCGGCCCAGCGCCTCGCTCCCGCGACGGACCGGCTCCGCCGGGCAGGCCTAGGCCGCGCTGGCTGTACCCCGGCACCTAGCTCCCCAGCAGAGGCGAACCAGGCCCGACACAAACTTCCCGGCGCGTTAGCAAAGGCGTCACGGACGGGCCGGCCCCCAGCGCCATTCCCCCGTGGCCCCTCGGCAGCTCCCGCCCCTACTCCCCAAACTCGGAAGTCCCGGCGGAGATCGGTCCGAGGTCCACCCCTCCCGCACCCTCGAGTTTACCTCCAAGTCGCGGCCTTTGTTCTTGAAATTCTTGAGCCGTTGGTTGTCCAGTTTCTCGTTGTCCGCCATGGCCGGGCCGGTGACTCCTTCCCCCGCCCGGGCCCCGCGGGATCCGCCCCAACCACCACGCCGCACCGACACTCCCAGGAACCCGGCCGCCGCCTGAGCTGCCTTGCTCGCCGCGCTGCCGCTTCCTTTCTCCTCTCACCTGCCGGTGCCGCGGCCTTCTCCTCCTCTCCCCACCCGTCCCACCCCCCGCCCTAACCCCAGCGCGACAGCAGCTCCAGCAAAGACAACTGCGGGGCCGGGCGGCAGCAACCGCGGCGGAATGTGCTGCCGGCTGAGAGGGGGAGGCAGCCTCGATGTGAGGGCCCCCGGCACTGCGGCCACGCCCATCGCTGCCAGCCCAGTTCGCCAATTGGCCGACCAGGCTTTAGTGAACTCCACCAATCAGAAGGGACGATGGAGAGCTGGGGCGGAAGAGCGAACGAAAAGGGGAAGCGTGCGGCCCTGGGAGGAAGGGGCTTACGGCCCTGTAGGCAGGGAAGAGGAGGGGCGCGGCGGGGACCGGGCGGGGAGGGACCACGTGCCTGCGGAACAGGAGGGAGGAAGCCAAGAGAATTACACTTGAGTGATGGGAAGGGGAAGGACGATTTGTTTCGCTGTGGTGGTAAGGGCAGTCCCAGACTTCTGGAGTCCAAGATAGAAGCCGAGTTAAACTACGTTCTTTTCTTCTGCGTCGCGTCTTGTCTTCCAGGGCATTCTTTGCGCGCTCCGCTGGATTTACAGGAAGTGGGAGCCGCGCTTTGGCTTTAAGCTGGGTCGGAACACCCCCTTGTCCAGCTCCCCACTGAGCTCCGTTCTAAGGCACGGGGTCTCTGCCCTCCTGGGCTCGGGCGTTGAGGAGCAGACTGGTAGGAGTGACTTCCGTTCCGGAGGCTCAGCGGCAAGCTGGAGGGACGTTGGGTGGAAAAGGACGCGTTAGACAAATCTAATTCATTCCCTCTGACCGAGTCCCCGCAACAGGTAGGAACTTGTGGACCGCTGATGATACCATCTTCTAGGTATTTCGTCCTAAAGTAGCTACTCGGCCACAAAGCACTAGATTCTGTAAGGCGGGGACCGTGGCACCTTTACAAAGTAGTGAACTGTTTTTAACTGTCGAAAAGGGAAATATTCCTCATAAAGATGAGGAAAATTATCGCCGGAGGCAGAAAAAACACGAACTACACAAGAACGTACTCATATTTCAGAAAAAGGAAGAAAGACGGGGCTTAACAATATACTTAAATACCAACTAATAGACTAAGTGTGCAGGAAAACGTGAAGTACAGTAGTCAGCCACCACTGAGGTTGGATGGAAGACGTGTGTGTGTGTGTGTATGTATGTATGTAAGTTTTGGATGTGTTTAAATTCGGCGAGTTCCCCCTTCCCTCCCAGTCCTTACTGGCGTGTGTATATATGTATTGTACATATAATATATAATAGTTATTTTTTAATAGAACAACGTGCAGAGATAAGACATTTAAAATGGGGAATAATACCTTTAAAGTCCTCAATATTTTGTATACTTTGACCTGCCTAGACAAACAGAAGTAGTACCTGGAAATAGTTCACACTGAAGGCTAACTTGATTGGAAATTCAGTGTGGATTTTAATGATAAGGTTCGTTATAAATCTTTATAACCCAAAGGATCATTTAATTGAAGTAACATTGCACATTGGAACACTATTTTTAAAGTTATGTGTTTAGAATAAAATTCAGTTGAAAAGCTAGAATATGTGTGTGTTTTCCAGCAAGATGGATTTTTGTCACAAGCAGAATTCAAGAAAACAAATTACTAGAGAATTCCTGCCCTATAATTAGAAGTTATCTTGCTAACATGCTGTGTAAAGACAAATATTTTGTACTTTTTGGAATAAATTCCATCATAGTTCTCATGAAATTGTCTGCCATTATGTATCTCCATGTCTCCCAGTTACAACTGGTTGTCTCCGGTGACTGAACAACTGGAAGTTCTCTGCAGAATCCTCCTCAGAGGAGGCTGTGATCACTGTTGTCCACTTAGGAAGATACAATACAAACAGGAAATAACCATAACGTGTCATTTCAGTTCTTTTTTAAATTATTTGTTTAATGTCTGTCTAGGCTCTGTCTTCCTCGTTTGACAACAAGCTTTCCGAAGTCCAGGGTCATATTTGTTTTGTTCTCTCTATATTCAGCACCTAGTATGTGGCACATTATATGCTCTCAGTGACTATTTGTCAAGTGCAAGACCTGAATCTAAGCTACTTTGAGTATATGTTTGATAAGTTCAAAAACAGGCTAACACTTCTTGATTAAAAATGTGGATTGAGTTGTTGTTGCTTCTGATTTACATCGGGTTTCTTCTAAGAATTCTTAACTTGGTATCATGCTCATTCCAGAGTTGAGATTCAGGGAGTAGATTAGACATGAGTTTCAGGGTAAATCCCCTGTACATGTTTAAAAGTAGTTGTGAAAAATAAATAAATAAATAAAAGTAGTTGTGGCACAATTTGCTAAGATGAACAATTATCCTTAATTATAATCTTTAGGTAGTCTGTTTGCTGGCCTAAATTTTTCATTTGAAATGATCATACCTGTTACCATTCAGTTTCCATATTTGCTGTTTGTACTTACAGTTCTAGATCAGGGGTGTCAAACTCATATTCACCAGGGGCTGCATCAGCCTCGCAGTTGCCTTCAAAGGGCCAAATGTAATTTTAGGACTGTATAAATGTAACTACTCCTTAACTAGGGTCAAGGACCTCTGCGCTGCTGTTGGGCAGAAACAAGGTGCCAGGCTGGATAAAACGACGTGGAGGGGCGGATTCAGCCCATGGGCCTTGTATTTGCCACCTGTGTTCTAGATGGAAGATACATAGTTTACCAGAGGAGTAAAGAAGTTAGTCTGGGAGTTGGTAATAGCCCTAAAAACAGATTGGCAACCTAATTGGGAATATATGGTAGCTCTAACTATAGTTAGGAGATACCAGAAATTCAATTTGCTGAACTAAGAAAATAGTAAAATTTAGCTGTCAATGCCATTTTAACATGGGTTATTTAACAAATGTTTTTTTCATGTGTGTTTATGAAATAAAGTTGTAACCAAACAGTATAAAACCTATACAGGCATACTGCACAGATATTGCAGATTCTGTGACAGACCACTAATAAAGCAAGTATCACAGTAAAGCAAGTTGTACTTTTTTTTGCTGGTGGAGGGTCTTGCCTTCAATTTGTAAAAAATGCAACACCTGTGAAGTGAAATCAAGTGAAGCACAATAAAAGGTGCCTATGGATGAAATCTATTTTCCAATATATGTTCATATCTTCAGTTGCTACTGTGTTGGTATAGGAAAAGTTAAAGTGTTATGAAGATAATTGCTTTTAATGTGTCATGAAATTCTTTTAGAGACACTTTTCTGAATAAAGAAACTTTCTCTGTTCTGCGGGAGAGATTTGTGAGAGCAAGACTTGTGAAGCTTTACAGAGGATTATAGTTCATCAAAGGTAATTTCAAAAAGAATTAAAATTGATAATTATTTCTTTTAAGCAGCTTGGAGTATTCTTATGATACATATACTAAATTGGAAATTGTGAAATCCTTCTTTATCTAGACTATGGATCTTAAAGTTTCTGTTACTGTTTGGGGAATTGTGTGTGATTTCTTGAGCTATTTGTTGGGGAAAATGGAGGAGGCGGGGAAAAACTTTTATTTTGAGTGAAGTACCTGAATGATAGGAGATGATGATTTAAAAGGCTAGCTGTTGATACTAACTTGATTAAAAGTGATGAACCACTAGTAATTTTTTAATTTAGTTTTTTAAGCTTAGTTTTGACTAAGTAATTGGAGAAAAATTAATAATTCCTGTGTACAAATCATTGGTTGATAACTACTTTTATTGCTACTAGGCAAACATACATAGATTTTTCTAAAACTTTTTCTTTGGGCCTAAAATACTGGAAAATGAAAGGATGTATATATATTTATTTTTAATTTTTAAAATATAAATACCACAGAAGGAGCAACTTGAGAAGCCAAATAGTCAAGGAGACAATCATATGATTTAGAGCAATTTTCTCAAATAGAGAATTCCCCAGAACTAGATGTTAGTAAGTGCTCCTTTAAAAAGTTTCTTTGGTTTAACAATTTGAGGAACTTGAGGGTGAGAGAGCAGTGAGAACTCTGAGACATTAGTGTTAAGTAGAACACTATTTGGAAACTTGAAATTAGTGATCTAAAAAGATCACTATTGCTCCTCAAGTTAAAAATGTGTTAATAGCATCAGGCAAGTATAATGACTTACAAATGGGTGGTATTTGAGAAGTTTGCTTACAGATAAGCAAACAGATAAGTTCTTTGAAAACAATAATAACTAGGGCGTAGCTGCTCTGATTAGCCCACAAAAGTTTATTTACTCTGTAAGGTATTTATATGAATGTCATAGGACCCAGTCACAACATGAGACAAATATGTCCATGAGGAAAATATTTGGATTTACAACTTTGATCAGGAGGAGTCCATCCCATGTATTTGTCATTTGTATTTGTGCTATAATATAACCGATAATCAGGTGTGTTAGTGATGAAGTTACCAAGGTTACATTTTCCCTTGCACTTAGAGTTTCATGGATCAAACATTTTATAGACTCATACCTGACTTGATGTAATGGGAGCCTGGCCCAGCTCTCAGCAGCCAGGCGCCCGTGATTTCCAATAGCCCATACTGGTGAGCAACATCAGAATTCTAGCAACTAGGACATAGGACACTGGGGAGTAGATGGGTTATAAGTCCAATTTCTTGCCCCAATATTTTCATTTTAGGCAAGCCCCGCACCCTTATCTTTTCTTTTTGTAATGTAACTGCAGTAATCTCCCAACCTCCCACAGTAGCACCTCATATAACTGTAATACACTGTCAAAACCAGGAAATTGATACTGATATAATCCACAGAGCTTCTTTAGAGGGGAGGGAAGACATTAGAATGTAAAGAGTATGTTAAAGTATCGGAGGGTGCCTACATGCTGGAATCTCTGATAACCCTATGCTTTATGAGAAAGAATTCCATGGCAGTCATACTTGTTACACGTAGTGAGTACCTACCGTGTGTGAAGTATTTTTTATTATCATTGTTGTCCTTTGTATTTGTGTTTAGAAACATCTGACAATTAGCGAGCAATTGTGTGGCAGACTGTCTTCTAAGCAGTTATATATATGACTATTAACTCATTGATAATCCTCACAAGTGTATTATTACTCACTTTACAGATGACAAATTTGAAACATAGAGAGATTTAGTAATTTGCCCAAGATCACACAGTAAATAGAAGAGCTGACATTTGAACTGGGTCCACCCGGAGCCAGCATTGGAGTATTGGTGGGAACGGGTAGGTTTAATTTCCATCTTCTGTATGAGGAACCTAAGCTTCAGAGAGGCTAAGCAACTTGCCAAGACCCTACACAGTGAACAAGTTCTAGAGCCTCAGTTTGATTCCAGGCCTGACTAGCTGCAAAACCCCCACCATTTTTAGTTGACCGTTGCTATGGACTGAATGTTTGTATCTCCCCCACTGCTCAGAAAAAAAAAACCCTCTTATATGTTGAGAGCTCATTCCCAATGTGATGGTGTCTGGAGGTAAGGTCTTTCAGAGGTAACTAGGTCTCAGGATATGCCTCAAGAATGGGATTAATACTCATCTAAAAGAGGCCTGGAGAAGACCCCTCATCCTTTCACCTGTAAGGTTACTGCGAAAAGACAGTGGTCTATGAGGAAGAGAGTTCTCACCAGACACCGAGTGAACCAGCACCTTGATCTTGAACTTCCTCGCCTGGTGAACTGTGAGAAATAAATTTATGTTTATAAGCCACCCAGTCTATGGTATTTTGTTACAGCAGCTTGAACAGACAAAACAATTATACTATCTCCCTGGCCTATAGCAAAGATGTACTGGACCTCTATGATGTGATTTATATAAAGAAATATATATATTTGGTCTTCCTCCATGGTTTCTGGCACGTAACACCTGAAACCTTTGTAATTTCCTTAAGGTTAAGAGTTACTGGGGCATCTTTCCTTTCATATTCTGAGATAGTTCAAGAGTGAAAATTGGATGTTCTTAGTGACTTCAGGAAAGTCCCTAAGAATAGGGGGCTGGTTGCCAGGGGAAGTAACTGTGATGAGAGGGTTGAAACTTGCAGTCCTATCCCCCTCTGACCTCTGAGAGGGGAGAGGGACCTGAGTTTGAATCAGTGGCCGGTGTTTTAGACAATCGTGCCTCCACAATAAAGCCTCCATTAAAAACCCAAAAAGGACAGGTTCAGAGAGCTTCCATTAGGTGGGTGTGTGGAGGTGCTGAGAAGGTGGTGAGCCCGAGGAAGACGTGGGATGGAAGTTCTGTGCCTCTTTTCCCAAACCCTGCCCTATGCATCTGTTCCATCTGGCTCTCTTGAGTTAGATCATTTCAGAATAAACCGGAAATCCAGTAGGTGAATTTTCTTCCAAGTTCTGTGAGGTGCTTTAGCAAGTTAATTGAACCCCAGGAAGGGGCTGTATAACTCTCCAATTTATAGCTTGGTCAGTCAGGAGCACAGGTGACAACCTGAACTTGTGATTGGTGTATCAAGTGAGGTGGGGAAGCCTTAATCTGTGGGATCTGACACCTATCTCCCAGTCATGTCAAAACTGAGTTACAGGACATTTGTCACAGAATTGCATGGTATGGGGAAAAAAAAACAACTACACACTTGGTGATCACAAGTGAAAATAGTGCTGTGAGTAAACAAAACAGGAGAATATTTTTTCCTTAACAGGCTCTGAAGAGGTGCAATTCTGAAATGCCCGAAGGCAGTAATTCACTTTAGTGTGCTTTCGAACCACCTGCAAAGCTTAAAACCCAAATTGGTGGACTCCATCACCAGTTTCTTCTTTTTAATGTCATTCGTCACTTTATTTTCTATTATTTTTTATTGATAATGCTATTACCGTTGCTCCAGTTTCCCTCTTTGCCCCAATTCATCCAGCACCCCATTCTCTCCAGCAAATCCCCACACCATTTTTCATGGTCTTGCATCATGCGTATAAGTTCTTGGATGACTCCATTTCCTACACTGTACTTTACATCCCCATGGCAATTCTGTAACTACCTATCTGTACTTCTTAATCCCCTCACCTCTCCACCCATTCCCCCATATCCTTCACAGCTGGAAAATATCAAAATGCTTTCCGTATACATGATTCTGTCTTTCTTGTTTCTTGTTTGTTTTTTAAATTTAGTTGTTGATAGGTATGCATTTATTGCCATTTTATTGTACATAGTTTTGATCTTTTTTTTAAATAAGTCCCTTTAACATTTCATATAATAATGGTTTGGTGATGATGAATTCCTTTAGTATTTTTCTTGTCTGGGAAGCTCTTTATCTGCTCTTCAATTCTAAATGATATCTTTGCAGGGTAGAACAATCTTGGCTGTATGTGCCTGCTTTTCATGACTTTGGATATTTCTTGCCAATCCCTCCTAGCCTGTAAAGTTTCTTTTGAGAAATCAGCCGATAGTTTTATGGGAGCTCCCCTGTAGGTAACTAACTCCTTTTCTCTTGCTGCTTTTAAGATCCTCTCTTTATCTTTAATCTTTGGCATTTTAATTATGAAGTGCCTTGGAATGGGCCTTTTTGTATCCATCTTGTTTGGGACTCTCTGTACTTCCTGGACTTGCATGTCTACTTCCTTCACCAAATTAGGGGAGTTTTCTTTCATTATTTTTTAAAATAGCTTTCTAATTTCTTGCCCTTTCTCTTCTCCTCTGACACCCCTATGATGTGAATGTCGGAACATTTGAAGTTGTCCCAGAGGCTGCTTTCACTGTCCTCAGTTTTTTGGATTGTTTTTCTTGTTGCTGTTCTGGTTGATTGTTTTTTGTTTGTTTATGTTCCAAATCTCTGACTTGATCCTTGGCTTCATCCACTGTACTGTTGTTGCCCTATAAATTGTTCTGTATTTCAATTAGTGAATCCCTCATTTCTGAATGGATCTTTTTATTCTATTGATGTCCTTACTGAGTTTCTTGAGTGCATCTTTATAACCAGTGTTTTAAACTCTGCATCTGATAAGATTGCTTATCTCCCTTTTGTTTAGTTTTCTTTTTCTGGAGTTTTGATCTGTTTTTCATTTGGGCCTTGTTTCTTTGTTCCTTTTGGGGGCCTCCCTGTGTTTGTTTCTATGTATTAGGTGGAGCTGCTATGACTCCCTGTCTTGGTGATGTGGCCTAATGTAGTAGGTGTCCTGTAGGGTCCAGTCTTCTGTAGAGGACCCTGTAGAGGTGTTCTGTAGGTGCCACAATCTTCTCTATCTCCCAAGCTGGGTACTTGAGGTATGCCCAAGTTGCCACTCCTCTTGTAGTTGAGCCTTTATTGCTGTCAGCAGGTTAATGTGAGGGATATACCCACGCCAGTCACTTGCAAGGACTGGCTCTGACCACTAACCACCGACCTCCACTCTTTGTGGAAGATCAGCTGTGTAGGAGCAGGGTGGTGGTACTCCAATGTGATCTATAGCTGTCCACTGGGTATGCAGGCTTGGGGTTTCCCAGGTGGTGCAGGCCAAGGTCAGCTCCCCTCTGTGTTCTGTCTGGGGCCACCCTGCATGAGGTATAAAGCAGTCAGATGGCTGCTATTTGTGCTGGGCTTGATGATTCCCAGGTGAAACCAAGCTGTGACTCTATGCTGATTGCTGCTAGTGCCATGGCTGGCCCACTTAGCAAGAGGTACAGAGGCTGGGGGGCTCACTGAAGCCAGCTGTTGCTTGTTTGAGAGGATTTAGGAAGTTGTGAGGCATGAGCCAAGACTGGCCATTCACATGGAAAAGTCTCTGTTAACAGCTTAGGTGAGACAGAGTTTCAGGGGATCTCCATGGTGGGGCAAACAGTGTTAGCAAAGTTGGTGGAGTCTCAAGTATGGCAGGCTCTGTGTCTCTGTTGGGGGAAGGTCCTGGAAAGGGACAGTGGCCTCTGCCTGCCTTTCTGTCTGGGAGAAAACTGTCCCCAGCTCTTACCTTGATGCCAGACACTTCAGTTTCTCTCTATATGCCACTGGTGCCCTTCAAGCTGCTACCTTGGTGCTGGAACTCAGAGGGAGTGAGTCTAAGTCCTGTGTGGGCTCTTAAAGAGGAACTGCCTGGGACTCCAGGAGTTTCTTCTACTGACTCAGTTCCTGCTGGTTTTTGCAGCCAGAAGCTATGGGGACTTACCTTCCTGGCAGTGGAATGCTGGGCTGGGGGTCCTGGTGTGGAGCTGAGGCTCCTTGCTCCTGAGATACTGCTCCCGAATTTTTATTCACCACATGTGGATGCGGGACCAGTTCATTCTGCATCTCTGCCCCTCCCACTGGTCTGGATGGATGTGGTTTCTTTAATTCTGTAGTTGTCAGACTTCCATTCAACTCAGTATCTGACAGTTCTGAGTGATGGTTGTTCTATAGTTTGGTTGTAGTTTTGATGTGGTTGTGCAAGGAAGCCAGCCCTGTTTACCTATGCCGCCATCTTGACTGGAAGTCCATCCCCAGTTTCTGATTTAGTAACTCTAGGAGATCATCTGAAGATCTGAATTTCTAACATGTTTTCACTTGATACTTATGGTACTGGTTCCTGGAATTTATTTTGAGAGTGACTAGATCTGATCTAACAGCTCACATAAGCTGGTTTAAGCCTAAGGTACGGACAGAGTTAAAATAAGCATAATTAGACATCATAGTAATAGATGATGATATGTCATGCAAAATTTTAAAGTAGTGCAACTGTAAAATAACAGCTTCCTCAAAACAAAGGCACTTCCTCAAAAAACATACCAAATAATGTTTCAAGGACAGAAGTTATAGGCCAGTAATATCCAATTCCATTTTACTTGCTGAATAGATTTTTTGCAAAGTTTTCCTGGGTCCCTTTCTGCCTCTAGTTTTTTTCTTGAGGTTTTTCAAGTAGCATTTTCTTAATGACATTCTTCTAAAAGACTGGCTTCATTGAGTCTGTGAAATCTGTTCTGAGTTCTTCATTGTTAGCTTACATCTCATATCCTTTTTCACTGCCTTCTCTAGCTCCTTGAAGGTTCAGGCCTGTCCCAGTTCTTCAGTCAATTCCGAAAGAGGCAGAACATATCTCTATTAATGGTTCTTGATCTGCTCCTGAATTCCAGCCCATTTGCCATACGTTCTGGTCTGCCTCTACCAGCCTCCTCTCAGGGCCATGCCTCCAGAGGTCTAGCCAGGAGTGGGGCCACCCGCCACATCTGGACTGATCTCCTGAACTATCTCTGATACCAACAAACGACAGAAATGCAAAGTTAAATTCCCTCCTTTTAGTTATCCTGTTCAGGGGGATCCCTTCACAATAAAAGGAATGAAAACAAAAACCTGTTAATTCTTAATTGTCTCATTTTTGTTAATGGGGCTACTCCATTTCTTAAGCTAAAAACCTTTTTAAAAAAAATTCTTCATTCTTTTTCCTCCTGTGTTCCATGTTGAATCAATGGCAAATTGTGTTGACTAAATAGGATATCTTCAGCCTGGCTGGTGTAGCTCAGTGGATTGAGCGCTGGCCTGCGAACCAAAAGGTCGCAGCTGAATTCCCAGTCAGGGCACATGTGTGGGTTGCAGGCCAGTTCCCAGTGGGGGACGCATGAGAGGCAACCACACATTGATGTTTCTCTCCTTCTCTCCTTCCCTTCCCCTCTGAAGATAAATGAATAAAATCTTTAAAAAAATAGGATATCTTCATAGTGCCTCATTTGCCCCCTCTGCATTCTCCCTGTTACCATCCTCTGCCCTGTTCAAGACCCAGAAGAATTGTTTCAGATTCCTTATGTCTCGGAGTTGGGAAACATCACAGATGTTATCTAGTTCCACCACTTACTTTGTGTTTGAATTTTCACCTCAATGTTCTCATTCAGTTACAACACATTCATTACCGGTGAACTCAGTATTTCTTAAATCATAACCCATTCAGTGTTCAGAGAATATCACTAGCAAGTTCTTCATGTCAAACACATGTATGCATATAATATCTTTTAAAGAAAAAGTTATTGTAATATTTAAGGTAGAAGCAATTAAGTATGGAGATGACAAAGGACAAATACATTAAATAGAGCTCTTTCTATTTTTTCCTTTGTGAAAATGATAGATTCCTGTGTTCACTAATATCTTATACCTGGATTTTAGGTCCTCTTGAAATTTGAGAACAGTAGGCTAGTCAGACTGCTGAAAATTAGACCTCATGAATATGAGTGACTTTAATACCTTTAGTGAAGACAGAAATGATATCCTAGGACAGATGACTGACCGCCTCGCATAATCACATAGAATGAGAACTCTGATATACTTATTAATTGTTTTTCCCTATCACTGGGCATAGATTACATGTGACATATGGCACCATGTATACACATATAATTCTAGAAAATGAATTAATAATAGCACAGGATTGAACACTTTTAAGGCACAGAATGTGGTCTTGAAATACACGCTACCTCATAGGGTTTATCAGTTTCTATTAATAGTTCTGTCACTATGTTATACAAAACCCTGAAGTCTCTTGGAGAACTTCACAAATAGTTTCAACAGATTCTCCAGATGCCTATGAAGTCAAAGGTCTGTAACTCCTGGTGTGTCATTTAGGCTGAGTCACCACTGACTACCTTATGGTGGACTTCAAAAGAAAACTTTGGCAACAAATCCTTTAATGTCCTGGAAACCCTTGTCCTTTTACCTGTGTGTTTCTCCCATCACTCATTAGGTAGCATTAAAAGTTGCTGTCCTCTTAACTAATAAGAATCAGAGCCTGATAAGTGTTAGACAGTCTTACTTAGAGCCCATTAGATATTAAAATGTCATGTTCTCTTGCCTTTTGGCTACAACCCTAAGATCTGCCTAATCAAACCCTGATGTTTTAAATGGCAGAACATAAGCTACCATGCTGATCCCAAATTAGACTTGCCAGGTTTTTAGTTCTACTTATAAATAGAAGCATCAGAGGAAACATTTAAGTTGCAGACAGATCAAGTCAACTTACGACTAGTAATACTATTATTTGGATATTCAAAGATATCATAGAGTCATTGAGAGCAGTAGAAAAAAGCTTCTGATACCTAGGTAGCCAAGAAGAGCTATTTAATTTCTAGAGATAGAAAATTCCTGTTCATAATTTTTCTTAATTTTTTTCTTACACTTCTACTTGCCACATACAAGGAGGGAAAAAACTACCCATCCTGTTTTTCTGCCCTGATGACACTATCGTAAAACCTCTTTAAAGGCCACAAAAATCTCTTTTGAGAGCTGCACACTCCCGTCTCCTCACTGACCCCGTCAGTCCTCTTGGAGGCACTCTAGTGGCATGCAAAGTGATCCAAATGGTACACTGCAAAGTCTCTGATCTTGGCATTATCAACATGCTAGCTTCTTTTAGGAATAATTTAAACACTTCGGATTGCATTTATCACAAAGTATTTTACTCATTAGAATCCCCAAAATAACAAAGATGTAGTAGGTATGTGTGCCTGTGTGTGTGTGGGGGGAAGTTAGACAACATACATATTCCCACCCACTCATCCATATATTTCCACTGAGTGTGTTTTATATCCTAGCACTTACCTTGTACTATAATTTACAAGGTGGAGCAAAAGTAGGTTTACACTTGTATGTGAAACAGCTTACTCTTGTATTATTATTTATTAATTACTATATCATTTTCCATATGAACAACTGTATACCTACCTTTGCCCTACCTTGTATATATAGGATAGTGTAGCATACATCTAAGTGTCTAGTGTAGTATATAGCCAGGGCCAGCTTCATGGGTAATGCAACCTATATAATTGCACAAGTTCCTACACTTAGAAGGGCTTCACTTGGCTTAATACTCTGCTGTCGTCATCTTGAAATTCTTGATTTTTTAACGAAGGGCTCCACATTTTCATTGTGCACTGGGCCCTGCAAATTATGTAGTCTGCCTTGGACATTGCAATACATGTTTTTCTAACTCCCTACCCACAATTTTTTTGGCATATGTTCTTTCAATCTTTAAAAAATGCCTATGTCATATTTCCAATTTAAATGTAAATAAGTAATGCAAATAAACACAGGATCATGCTATACATACTATTCTGCAACCTGATTTTCATTTAAGATATAGGGACATAGCTCTCTGTCATTTATCTCATTCTGAGATGGTTGAAGAATATTTTATATGGATAAATCATAATTTAATCTTTTGATGGACACATAATGTCTCCTGTTTTTTGCTATGATGGTAAATATTCTTGAATATACATCTTTGTTCACTCAACCCACTATTTCCTTAGGAGAAATTTCTAGAAGTAGAATTGCTGAGTCAGAGGGTGTGAGCATTTAAAATGTGATACTACCTGATTTGCTCCTTAGAAAGATTGTACGAGATTATACCAGCCTAAGTCCCACCAGAAGATTATAAATACCATGATTGCTACACACACTGAGCATAATAATTCAACTTCATCTTTGCCAAGCTGAGAGTGCCTGATATTTTAAAAGGCCTTAACCTGAGTTATTAGCCTACTAGGATATCATTGATTCTGCTAATATGGAATGGCAGTATATTGAATTAAAACTCAAAGTGAGTTCTTCTTTAGGGAGTGATTTTGTACCGGCCTTCCTAGCCAAATATCTGAAACAGTCTAAGTCCCCAACTTTTCTGTTAAAATAAAGTTTTTGCTCTCCAGGTGTAGCATTTGGTAATGCTGTAAGTGCTCAAAGAGACGCTCAGGGACATTAATCTTACTTTCTTTTTGCCCATAACCCCCAACTTTTAAAAACCATTTTTATTTTGAAACAATTTCAGACTTTCACTAAAGTTGTAGAATACTACAAGGAGTTCCCATGTAACCTTCACCGAGAGTCCCCAAATGTTGACATTTTATCATATTCGCTTTCAGAGACATTATCTAAATTTCATCAATATTCCCAATAATTTCCTTTATAGAAAAAGAAGAAAAAAGATTTTCTGGCCCAGGATTCGACCCAGGATCACATATTACATTTGGTTGTAATGAGTTCCCCTTCCCCATCCTTATTTTGTGTCATATTTTTTTTAGAGGGATCGTAGGTTGATGTAGAAAAATACTTTTTGGCAACCTAAATTCCCAAAATCTGATTGGTTAGCTTTTTTTGAACCCATGTTTTAAAGCAAAATTGCTTAAAAAGGAAAAAACTATGACTCAGCAGGTTCATGAAGTAGCATGCTCTTACTATAGACAATGGAAATTAGCAGCAGCAATCATAAAATTTTAAGCTATAAAAAGGTGAAAATTCCAAAATCCTTTAAAAAATACCAGGGCCTTTAAAAATCTTTAAGAAAAGTTTTTCCAGGCTCTTTCTAAAAAGATTGTTTGCCACCTTTTTTAACGATACCAGGTGTTGAGAAGTACAAATAAAATCAGCCTCAGGAGGGGGAAAAAATAGCAAAACAGATGTAATGAGAAATGACTCAACACCAGAGACAAGGGACATTTGTGTTCTTTGTAGGGTGACAGTGAACAGCTTCTTTCTCTTGAATCTTTTATTAATAATCAGAATAGTGTGAGGTATGTTTACTGGGTAAATTAAATCTTTCATTGTGGTTAACGCTTAAATAGACTTCCTGAAGTCTGTTCAAGTCTATGTGATGAAGTCTATCACAGACTTAAAGCATATCACAACTCGTGGATAGTCGTGATCAGTTGATCTGAGAGCTTCTACAATTGAGTAGAAGAAGATGGGTTTGTAAAGAGAGTGCAGATGGATATTTTACTTATCAAGCAAACATTCAAAAAGTGATTACTGTTTGTCAATGTTTTAATCACCTTGAATGAAAACTTGTTACCTTATCATATTTTCTGATATGAGTGGGGAAACAAGGCACAGAAGAGTGGGTCATCCGAGGTCACACAGCTTCGGTGGCTAGGAAACAGGGTCTCGGAGGAAAGCCTACAGGACCCCGGGTGGTTTAATTGCATAAAGTCTCAAATCTAACCCATCAGTTTCACTTTGAGGCTGGGCACAATTGAAGTTCAGCAGCACGGGGGCAGTGAAAGAGGAAAGAGAAGGTCTTGACTATCAATTACGGCAGAGAGCAACAGTCAGAAAACCCCTGAAAGCAAGCTGCTGTATTTTTAAGCAACAGAATTATAAATGCTTTTTGAGCCAGCCATGGCTGGTGTGGCTCAGTCAGCTGGAGCGTCATCCAGTAAACCAAAAGGCTGTGGGTTCCATTCCCTGTCAGGGCACATGCCTAGGTTGGGGGTTCGATTCTGGTTAGGGGGCAGTATGAGAGACCACTTGGTGTTTCTCTCAGTTTCTCTCTCACATTGGTGAGGATTAAAAAAAACAAACCAACAACAAAAACAAACCCCACGGCCTGCAGGAATACATACATACATACATACATACATACAATAAAGTTTTTCTGAACTAAGCGTCCTTTTTAAAGTTCAGGAAAACTAAGGTCACCTAACAATGAGCAACAGGTCTGATGCCATAAGGTATTATAAGGAACAAGAATAAGGAATAAAATAACAGTAAAAGCATACTAGAAAGATGTACTCAAAAAGCAGGTCTGAAGCACTGTATTTTTTCAAAGTGAGATAAAATACATTTAAAAATTATATAAGAAATGAAAGAGCAAAATAAATCAGAATTCAAAAAGGAAGTGACAGAACTCAAGAAAGAATTGGAAAACAAAGGAGCAGAGTGTAGGTTCGCCTGGAGCCCTCCTCCAGGGTCCGTGTGCTGCGGACCACACCACAGGCCTCCCTGGCAGCTGCCTCCAGGTTATTAATAAAGATGCTGCATGTCCTTGCTTCTAAAAATGGCTTTAAGGTATTTTAAGATAATAAATGTTAAGTAGTTTTAGTAAAGGTGATTATTTAGAATATGAAAATTTTATCTGATAATTTTGTGGCTGTTTTAGTAGAGTATTGTAATTTAAATCTCAGGCCCTGCAGCTTTAATCCAAAGACTGGGTGCCTTACTACATTAAATGCGGTTTTGTGAAAAGCAAATAAAATTTTTTTAAGAAGTCAAAACCATAAAAGTGAATTTAATGTGGCAGCAAATGTCACAATATATTATAGAGATATTTTACTTATGTAAAAACTCACTCAAAATGAGATTTATTAGAGCAATCTTTTGTAATGTCGCATTGCATTATCATAAATTGGAATTTTTCCATCATAAAGGTGTGAGGAATATGCTTAAGAAAAGGGTGCTGTTAGCAGAAAAATTGAATGGTAAACTTAGAACAGTCATTCTCACTGTGGTAGAGCATGTGGAATTTTAAAATGTGTATTGAATATGACTTGTTTTTTAATACAACTCAAGAAACTTAAGCTTGATAAAATCTATTCAGTTGCTAGAAGAGTCATCTCACTGTGAGAAGGCATGATGAGGGAATAGGATAGAATCTCATACATAGCAACATATACCCTGGTGTGTGTGTGTGTGTGTGTGTGTGTGTGTGCATGTATGTGTATGATGGAGGTGAACAAGCATAGACTACATATATTCAAAATTATTTTGGTAGATTTTCCAAGCTATAGTATACAGGTCAAACCCATCCTGCTCTGGCTGAAAACCACAAATATAAAATATTAAGGCTGATTGAAGAGATATTTGGACTATGTACAGAGGTTGTATGTTCTAACATAAATCATCTGGAAAACTTTCCTACCCCTAAACTTTTTTGCACCAAAACATCAAGTTAAATGAATATTGAAAAGTCTTAAAGGAAAAAAGATGGCTTTGTCAGCAAGTTGTTTTTAAGTTCTCCACAACTGATTCCATTTTTATGAACCAACACGGAGCTGAAAGAAGAAAGCAGTTTTTAAATCAGACTTGGATGAAAATGTAAGCCCTGGGTTCTGGTTTGGACATCTCCAAAACAATTTGGATCTGGACTTTGGAGCCCTAAGTGGGCCTACCTCAAGAAGAATGAAAATGGAAGGGACTTAGAGCTCTGCCCACTCTTCATTAATAACCCGGCCACAGAGGACATTAGCCAATTGATCTGGGGCTCCCTTCCAGGGTGAATATGGACCCTGGATCTCAGGTGAATTCTGCCGGTTTTGTTTCCTAGCACCTTAACCTCCTGCCTCACACAGCCAGTCCCTTCTTACCCAGGTGCTGGGTCCTTTCACGCCTTGTCCAGATTCCCTCCGACTTCCTTGTTAAATGCATTTGCACTGCCGATGGCACGTTCATTGGAGCTTGGAGGTTAAGAAATAAGAAACAGTTTAACTCAGTCCATTTTATTTCTTCTGAACAGGTTCAACAAAAAAGTTGGTGGGGTAGGATAAAAACATTTGACTAAAAAGATTTGAAGAGTCCAGTTTATTTTCAATACCATGACTCTGGGAATAGAGAGAATTAACTTGTTTCCATTAAGTATATATTCAGCTTTGGTTTTTACATATTATAAAAGAATTTTATAGTGAGAATATCAGTAAGTTCCAAGGAACTTTGGGGAAAGTACTGAACTTATTTCGTTTTTTAAATTGTGCCTTGTAGTTATCATAAGATAATACATGCATGTGGTAAAAATACATAAAGAAAGTCACACAGTAAAGGGTTACCCAATAAAAATCAAGTCTTCCTCCCAGATTTGCTTCATCATCTTTAAGTTCCCCTCTAATAAAGACATGTACAACAGTTTCTGAAGCTGAGGTCAGTGAGCAGGTGGTGAATTAATCCTTTTGCAACTCAATCTTTGCCTTTAAAGACTTAAAAAAACAAAATGCTGCGCTGTTAACCTCAGTACTGTTGGAAAGAACCACTCAGCATTGGTTTCCTGAGTCATCATTGGTGTTGTTTACATGTAAATTGGATAGGATCCAAGGTTTATAAATGATTGCACAATACAAATTAGAATGCCCTGTTGTGGTTCACTGAATATGTACCACTCAGGTTACAGTTTCACTGTGCTAAGGAAACCAAACTATGGATGCAAAGGGTAATAAGCAAAGCATTCATCAGAGATTTGAAACAATTTTAATTTATAGTTTATGGGTTAGGCCTCCTCCCTCAATGTCAAGAGTTTGAATGACTGTTTAATTTGTAATCTTTGATAGACTAGTAATTTCCAGAGAGATAGATGCTTTTAAGATAAATCCATTTTTTTTTATAAACCTAATTGAAAATGTTTACTCTTTGACTTTTTTCACACAAATTTCTTATCTTTTCATGGTCAATGCCAACTTGTCTTTGATATCTGAATACTACATTTCTAACATTATGGTGAATGTAGTCTCTCTGTATAGTTCATTGCATTAAACTACTGTCCTAATAGAACGTAGAATAACACTTTATGTAAACAAGTTATTTGTAGTCTAGATTATTTTTTGCTTATATTTTTGTAGCCCAGAGCCCAATATTTCATTAGTATAATCTGATTTATTTTCTTCCAATACATTTATCTTAACATTTGTCTATATTGAATCCAACTGTCATATTTCTGCCTTTTTTAGAGCCATTATTGATGTTAACTGAATTTTACAATCCACATAATAAACATTCATTTCTTTATTCAGCAAACATTCACTGAATATCTAACTGTGGTTCAAAGTTGAATAAGACACAGTGCTGTTTCTCGCAGCTTCAGTGTTTGACTTGAGAGGGCAACCAACACGGAAAAGAGAAACACACTTGAACAAATCAATTTTATGAAATGTTAATACAGAAGATATGTTCACAGTTAGATACCACCTTGGCAATGAAACATAATAATAATGTTGGCAGAACAAGTTGTATTCTTTTTTTAAAAAATATTTTATTTGTTTATTTTTAGAGAGGGGGGAAGAGGGAGAGAAACATCAATGTGTGGTTGCCTCTCACATGGCCCCTGACTGAGGGCCTGGCCTGCAGCCCAGGCACGTGCCCTGACTGGGAATCGAACTAGTGATCCTTTGGTTCACAGCTGGCGCTCAATCCACTGAGCTACACCAGCCAGGACCAAGTTGTATTCTTGTTTAGTGAAACAGTCTCCTGCTATTCTGAGGTAATTGGACAACAAGATCTCAGAAATGTTCCATTATATTCAGAAGAGAAATATTTGGTTATTCATGATTTTAATTTTTGTTTCACAAACCCTGAATAAGTTGTTTGGCCCTATTTCCAAAGGTTTTTCCTTCTGGTGATTACTGTGTGAGCAAGTGAATGGTTAGTCACCCGGTGGGTGCTGGGCCTGCCTAGTTCTAACACCCTCGAGTCCGTTATGAGGAAGGTTGCCAAACTAAGATAGTGTCCTTAGCATTGTCATTCAGAAATAAATTGTAGGGAAAGTGCAAAGGTTGCTCTTTAATGTTCTAGTGTACTTCTATAGCATATATATTTTACCTCTTAACAAGGCAATTTTATATTGAAAAGCAAAAATCATGTTTACTTTTACTAATCATGACAATATTATTATTATTATTATATTAGTATTAATATTACCACCATAGGAAGGAGAAGGAGCATCTCACATATTTTACCTGAAGCCTCTTGGACTTCTCCCCAAATCTATTCCCATCTAGTTGTTCCTTTTGTCTGTAAATGGTAATTCTGTTTACCCAGTTGATCACGCCAGAAACCTAGTTATCCTGCTTGAAAATTCCATCTCTCTGTGAAGGGTACTTCATGTCCAATAAGTAACCTTTCTTTCTATGCTCAAAATATGTTGAACTTACTCACTTCTCTTCATCTGCATTGCCACTGCCCTCATCTAGGCCACTGTTTTGTCTCTGGACAACTGGGAAAACTTTCTCGCTGGTCACCCCTTGTCCACACTTGCTGTTTCTCCAATCCAGTCCCATCCTCAATAGCTGTGAGAGAGATAGTTTAAAGGGAAATCACAATATGTCATTTGTCATAGCCCAAACAGACTGCTATAACAAACTACTACAGACTGGGTAGCTTATAAAATTGCTCCCAGTTCTGGAGGCTTGGAAGTCCAAGATCAAGGTGCCAGCAGATTCAGCTTCTGGTGAGATCCACCTTCTTTATTTGTAGCCAGTACCTTCTCACTGTGTTCTCACATGGCTAAAGAGTTAGGGATCTCAATGGAGCCTCTTGTATAACACTCCATTCACTATGACCTAATCATCTCCCCAAAGCCCCACCTTGTAATACCATCATCTTTGGGGATTAGGATTCAACATAAGAATTTTGAAGGAGGAGGGACACAGACATTCAGATTTCTCTGTTTTAAAGTTTCAGTGGCTTCTCATTGCTCATTCTTAATGTGGTCTACTGTCATTTAGAGCTCTTGGTCACCATGCCCCAGCAATACTAGCCTCCCTCATTGCACCTCAAACTCCTTCCCATCTCAGGTCCTTCTTGCATGTTGTTTTCTCTGCTGCCCTGTCCTTTCTCCACCTCTGGGTGGGGACAACCATCTTTTAGGTCTTAGCTTGAATGTTGCTTTTTCTTTAATTCCAAAACCACGGGCTAGATTGGACTCTCCAGGTTTATTTTTCTCAAAGCACTCTATGCTTGTCCTTTATAATCATCACCAGTAATAATCATATAGTTATTTGTGTAGTTACTTATTCGCTGTCCATCTTTCTTACTACTACAATTGCCATGAGAGCAGAGACCACACCTGTTTTTCTTCACATTGTATTCCGAGCACCTAGAGCACTTCCTAGCACAGTGACTGCTGTATAAATATTTGTTGAAGACAACTGACAAAAGATAGTCGCTAAAATATGGCATAATTAAGCTTTAGTTTATGGGAGTTTGGGTATTAAAGTGCATCTTTTATCAACTCAATCTGTAAGAAATGGACCCATTAGTTATCTTTTCTGAGCTTTGATAACCATATACTATGGCCCAGTCAGTTTCGTGCACATTAAATAAATACCCCTGAATTGTTGAGTTGAATACAGATGCTTTTTTATTTCTCTCTTTTTTAAAGCAATCACAGAATCTGTCCTGTCTGGCCTTTCGCTGGAAGGTGTTTTGCATCTCTGAGAAGAGGACTCTCACCACGCACTTCTCTCTTGCTGTGGGGCCTGCCAATGTGTTTTCCCTGCTGTTGCTGACCTCCCTGGGCAGCACTACCTGACCTTCCTGAAGGGAGGTGCCTTGTCTTGCACTTAGACTCCACCGAGACATCCAGTTATTGCTTCTGTGTCTTCTTGGTTCTCAGGTGTAAGTCCACATGCTGCTTGCCAATGATGTTGGTACAGTTGCTGCTCATGATTTCCATTGGCCAGTCTTTTTTTTCCTCCTAAATAATGGGGAACTTTATTCTTTTGTTTTTTAATTATTGTTGTTCAATTACAGTTTACCCTCTACCACTCTCCCCACCCCAGCCAAACCCACCTCCCTCTCTTGCTTCCACCACCCCCACCTTGGTTTTGTCTGTGTGTCCTTTATAGTTGTCCCTGAAAACCCTTACCCCCATTATTGCCTCCCACCTCCCCTCTGGTTACTGTCAGATTGTTCTTAATTTCAATGTCTCTGGTTATATTTTGCTTGCTTTTTTCTTTTGTTGACTAGATTCCACTTAAAGGTGAGATCATATGGTATTTGTCCCTTACCACCTGGCTTATTTCACTTAGCGTAATGCTCTCCAGTTCCATCCAGGCTGTTGTAAAGGGTAGGAGCTCCTTCTTTCTTTCTGCTGTGAAGCATTCCATTGAGTAAATGTACCATAGTTTTGTTTTTTTTTTTAGGTTTTTTTAATGGTGAATTTTATTTATTTATTTATTTAACTTTTTAAATTGATTATGCCATTACGTTTGTTCTATTTCCCCTCCTCCATTTCCCTCCACCCTTCACACCCACTTCCCCACCATTCGCCCCCTTTAGTTCATGAACACGTGTCTCAAGTTCTTTAGATTCTGTATTTCCCCTACTATTCTTACCCTCCCCCTTATCTATTTTCTATCTACTGTCTTTGCTACTTATTTTCTGTACCTTCTCTCTCCTTCTCCTTCTCCCACTCCCCTGTTGCTAACCCTCCATGTGATCTTCATTTCTATGGTTCACTCCTGATCTAGCTGTCCTCTTAGTTTGCTTTTGTTTTAGGTGTGGTTGTTAATAACTGTGCGTTTGCTGTCCTTTCACTGTTCATCTTTTTTATCTTCTTTTTCTTGGGCAAGTCCCTTTAACATTTCATATAATAAGGGCTTGGTGATGATGAACTCCTTGAATTTGATCTTATCTGAGAAGCACTTTATCTGTCCTTCCATTCTAAATGAAAGCTTTGCTGGCTAGAGCAATCTTGGATGTAGGTCTTTGGGTTTCATGACTTGGAATACTTCTTTCCAGCCCCTTCTTGCCTGTAAGGTCTCTTTTGAGAAATCCGCTGACAGTCTGATGGGCACTCCTTTGTAGGTGACTGTCCCCTTATCTCTTGCTGCTTCTAGGATTCTCTCCTTCATTTTAATCTTGGCTAATGTAATTATGATGTGCCTTGGTGTGTTCCTTCTTGGGCCCAACTTCTTTGGGACTCTCTGAGCTTCCTGGATTTCCTGGAAGTCTATTTCTTTTGCCAGATTGGGGAAATTCTCCTTTATTATTTGTTCAAGTAAGTGTTCCACTCATGGCTGTTCCTCTTCCCCTTCTGGTACCTCCATAATTCAGATGTTGGGACATTTAAAGATGTCCTGGAGGTTCCTAAGCCTCTCCTCATTTTTTTGAATTTTTGTTTCTTCATCCTTTTCTGTTTGGTCATTTTTTTCCTCTTTCTGGTCCACTCCTTTGATTTGAGTCCCAGTTTCCTTTACATTACTATTGGTTTCCTGTGCATTTCCCTTCATTTCAATTAGTTTAGCCTTCATATATTCCTCTAATTTGTGACTAAAATCAACCAGTTCTGTGAGCATCCTGATCACCAGTGTTTTGAACTGTGCACCTGAAAGTTTGGCTATTTCTTCATCACTTAGATTTATCAGCTCTGGGGCTCTGAGTTGTTCTTGAGCCATGTTTTGATCTGTTCGTGCCTGCTGCCTACGGGAGAGGTGCCTTGGTGTTTACCGGGGTGGGGCCACCCAGGTCACAGGTTTGTGACACTGTATGTGGGGGTGGGGTCAGAGAGGGAGCAATGGCAGTCCTCTCCCCTTGCCCAGTCCACCTCACTGCTCGCGCAAATGTGCGAGTCACTGAGGCCTGCGAGATCTGTCTCAATGCTCGCCTCTTCACTGGTTTATCTGCGTGCAAATGCTTGAGCAACTGCAGACAGCCAGCAGCACCTCTTCCCTGGGTTCCGCCGTAGCTAGCCCGCACCTGGGATCCGCGCCCCTGGCTGCCTGTGCACTGCCCGGCTCTTTTTTACCCATCTGGCTCCGCTGCTGGTTTCGCCCCTCTCACCGGTTTAGATGAGTGGTCCGTTGTTTCCGGACTCCATATTCGATTTTCTATGTGGTTTGGTTGTGTTTATTGTTGTTAAAATTCTGTTGTTTTTAGATTTGGTTGTGCAAGGACGAAAAGTGTTCCCACCTACGCCTCCATCTTGGCGGAAGTCCCCATAGTTTTTTTACCTACTCATTTATTGATGGGCACTTGGGTTGCTTCCAGTACTTGGCTATTGTTAATTGTGCTGTGAACATTGGGGTATGTAGGTCCTTTTGGATTGGTGTTTCAGGGTTCTTAGGGTAAAATGCCAGCAGTGGAATTGCTGGGTCAAAAGGCAGATCTATTTTTAGTTTTCAGAGGAAATTCCATACTATTTTCCACAGTGGCTGCACTGGTCTGCACTCCCACTAGCAGTGCACTAGGGTTCCCTTTTCTCTGTATCCTCTGCAACACTTGTTTGTTGATATGTTTATGATGGCCATTCTGACTAGTGTGAGGTAACATCTCATTGTGGTTTTAATTTGCATTTCTCTGATGGCTAGGGATGCTGAGCATCTTTTCATGTGTCTCTGGGCCTTCTGTATGTCCTCCTTAAAGAAGTATCTGTTCAGATCTTTTGCCTATTTTTTAATTGGGTTTTTTGTCTTCCTAGAGTGGAGTTGTGTAAGTTCTTTATATATTTTGAAGATCAAACCCTTGTCCAAGGTGTCATTGGCAAATATGTTTCCCCATCTAGTTGGTTCTCTTTTCATTTTAATGCTGTTTTCTTTAGCCATACAGAAGCTTTTTAATTTGGTGAGGTCCCATTTGTTTATGCTTTCCTGTATGTCCCTTGCTTTAGGGGACATATCAGTGAAGATATTGCTGCATGGAATGTCTGAGATTTTCCTGCCACTGTTTTCTTCTAGGACTTTTATGGTGTCATGACTTACATTTAAGTTTTTATCCACCTTAAATTTATTTTTGTGTATGGTGTAAGTTGGTGATCAAGTTTTATTTTTTTGATATACCTGTCCAGAGCTCCCAATACTCTTTGTCAAAGAAGCTATTTTTGCTCCATTTTATACTTCTTACCCCTTTGTAAAATATTAATTGACCATAGAGACTTGGGTTTATTTCTGGGCTCTCTGTTTTGTTGCATTGGTCTATGTGTCTGTTTTTATGCCAGTTACCAGGCTGTTTTGATTATAGTTACCTTGTAATACAGTTTGATATCAGGTATTGTGATCCCTCCTACTTTGTTATTCTTCCTCAAAATTGCTGCAGCTATTTGGGGTTGTTTATGGTTCCATATAAATTTCTGAAATGTTTTTTCTACACCTGTGAAGTATGTCATTAGTACTTTAATAGGGATTGCATTGAATTTATAAATTGCTTTGGGTATATTGTGGACATTTTGATGATGTTAATTATTCCAATCCATGAGCATGGTACATGCTTCCATTTGTTTGTGTCTTCCTTGATTTATTTCTTCAGTGTCCTGTCGTTCTCTGAGTACGGGTCTTTTACCTCCTTGGTTGGGTTTTTTCCTAGGAACTTTATTTTTCTTGTTGCTATATAAAATGGGATTTTTTTCCTGATTTTTGTTTCTGATATTTCAAAAATACCTTTAATTTCTGAATATTGACGTTTTATCTCACTGTTTTGCCAAATTCGCTTCTTAGGTTGAGTAGTTTTTTGGTGGAGTCTATAGGATTTTCTATTTTTACTATCATGTCATCTGCAAACAATGACAGTTTTGCTTCCTCCTTTCCAATTTGGATGGCTTTTATTTCTTTTTCCTATCTGATTGCTGTGGTTAGGACTTCCAATACTATGTTGAATAGGAGTGGCGAAAGTGGGCATCCTTATCTTGTTCCTGATCTTAGTGCAAAAGCTCTAAATTTTTGTCCATTGTAAAGACTGGTCCATTGACCAGTCTTTACTTGTTCCCAATGTCATGACATCTTATTATCTAGAAATTTATTTCTATTTAAAACAGAAATTTTGTTATTTTTATCTCTTTTAGATAATTTGAAAGCTGTAAACAAAAATAGTCCTAACACAGAATGTTTTTTACTGTGACATCCCCCCTAGTTTTTATCCCTAAGCCAGTTCTCTATTATGTAGGACAGACTTCAAGGTGGGGTCGTGATCTCTACCTCCTGGTATTTTGTCCTTGTGCATTCCCCCTTTCTTGAGTGTGGGCGGGACCTGTGACTTGCTTCTAATCAGAAGAACACAGCAAAGATGATGGGATGTACTTGGTCACATGGATGAGTTTACTTACTAAGATTATAACATCAGGGACCTTTAGGGAAGGTCTTGCTGAGACACCTTCTCTTACTGCCTTTAAAGAAGGAAGCTGTTGTATTGTGAGCATCCCTAAAGAGAGGACTATGTATCCAGGAACTGAGGGAAGCCTCCTTCCAAGAAACCAAGCAAGACAGCGAGGATCTCAGTCCGCAAGTGAGCAGATCCTTCCCACTTGAGTCTTGGGTAAAAATCCAGCTCTGGTGAACATTGTGATTGCAGAGGACCCAGCTCAGCTACACTGCAGTACCTAACTCACAAAAACTAAGGTCAGAAATGTGTGTTGGTTTGAGTCACTAAGTTTATAGAATAGCGTTAGGCAGCAATAGATAATAAATGCATCTATCCTTGACTAAAATATTTTACTGACACATTTTTCCCACCCATTTATTAGTTTCTTTCAGCATGGAATTTGGTCAAAGCTTTTTGAGAAAACAGATATCATAGCTTCCTCTTCCTGCAAGTAATTACTTACCTGCCAAAATGTCTAATCAACTATGACTTTTGCCTTAGGAATCTACATAATTGTTTCTTCTGCCCTCAGGGGTCAAATATATTATACATATTGAGTAATTCCTTTTATAACTGATTTACCAGTGTTTGTCTTAAAGAAATAGGGTTGTAGCTACTTATTCCTTGATAAAGTCTCTCTCATGAATAGGACAACTCCTATTCTAGCACAATGTAATGTAACACAGTGTCATTTGTTAAGAATGGACACTCTAAAGACATTTCTCAAATGGTGTGTGAATGTTTGGTTCCATACCATGTATATTATTATATCAGCAGTATGTTTGAATTGGAATGTACCCGATACTAAAAATTGCCATATATATAGGACAAGCTCTAGCTTAGTGCCATCCAGTAGAAATATAATGCTTACCATGTATTTACTTTTAACGTTTCCAGGAGCTATATTTGAAAAGTAAAAGAAGCAGGTATAATTGATTTTAATAATATATTTTACTAAAAAAACATGATATCCAAAATAGTATGATTTAACCTGCAATTAATATAATAAAATGAACGAGGTATTTTCCATTAAAAAAAAACTGACTTTCAAAATCTCACATTTTTTATGTTCCCAGCAAATCTCAGTTTAGCTTAGCCACGTTTCTCATGCTCAGTAACTGTATGGGCCTGTTGGCTAGTGTGTTGGACGGTACAGCTTAGCTAGTTACACGAGCATGTTAAATTACAGACATAAAGTAATCCACATAAAATTCAGCTTGATATGGCCAAACCGTTCTGGATTAAAAAGGTACATTATATATACACACATAAATACAAGGAGGTCTAAGGTGTGGATCAAAGCAGAGAGCAGTGGTGGGTGCTATGATTTAATAGATGAACAATCCTTGGCATGTACAGATTTTTATATTTACTACCTGCCTGAAAGAGTGATTCTTGTACATTGGATGTGGTGTGAATTTGAATCACCCTGGCTACAGGAGCAGCCCCTTGGTGAGTGTGCAAACCTGTCTGATCTCCCTGTGTCTTTATTTCTCAACCTATCTCATAAGCATTCATGTTCACTAAAATCCTGAAGGAGTCACTTAATTTTTATCATTTATATTTGAGGCATCTCATGGGAGAAATCACATGCTTAGTGGACCATACAGACTTGAGGTCATGCCCGTACTAAGACTGAACCTTTCCCTAACGTCAGATTTTGATAGAGCTATGAGGGGCTTGTAAGACTAGACTGTGTGTTCCTGCCTGATTCCATTTAAGCAAAGTCTCCATGAATTGTTATGCCCCACTCATTGAAAGTTCTCATTATAGCACATTGCAATTTTCCTTTCTTTTCCAGATACTATTATGTTATCTTAATGTTATTTGTTAATATTGCTTAATGAGCCAAAGAGAACATTCTTTCTCTTAAGTTAATAAGTAATTCCTTTCAAAACTTTCTCTTTTAAAGTGCTGTGAAGGAGAAATGAAGAACCTTTACCTGAAGACGTTTAAGTACTGTGCCGTCAGATACGACTGATTCTCAGTCATAAACGGCTGGAGTGTGTCTCAGGGATTGTCTGACTCCTGCCTCCACCGCTTTCTCCTTGATGTCGAAGGAGAAGAACCATATTATGAATATCCCTTAACTAGTAAGTACGGGGGTGGTTTATTATATTCTAAGTATGTTTTAAATATTTCCTAATTTGAAAAAGTTTATTGATTGATTTTTAGAGAGAGGAAGAGGTGGAGGGAGACAGAGAGAGAAGGAAAGAGAGAGACACTGACTTGTTCTACTCATTTGCGCATTCATTGGTTGATTCTTATAGGTGCCCTGACCAGGGATCGAACCTGCAAGCTTTTCTGACACGATGAGATCAAGAAACAAAGAAGTTCAATGTCACTGCTAGTGAGTATAAAATAAGACTCAAATTTAGGTCTGCTCAACTTCAAAGCTGGTGATTTTTATGTTTTCACATTGCCTAAACATGACATCTTCTTAAAACTTGAATGGAACTTGTTTCTTTCTTATCACGCACTTTCAGCGACTTCCCAGTACACTCCTCAGGCAAATGATGAGTCCATGCCTTCCTTCACCCTGCTCCCGTTAGCATTTTCATAGACACCGCATTCTTATCTCACTGGGTGATCACCGTTTTTCCAAACTTGTCATGCTTATTCATGTTTTCATGCCTTTGCCATGCTGTTTCCTAAACTTGAAGTACACTTTTTTTTGCTTTTCTTTCTTCTCTAAAATGCCAATCACCTTGTCAAAACCAAGCTCAAATGAGTTTTTTTCAGGGAAAGCTTTCTTGACATACCCAAGATAAATTGTTTCTTCTTTACTCTTACAGCACAATGCTTGTTACAGATAGCTTTTGCATCATTCTGTTTTATTGGGTACTTTTTTATGTATCTGTCTGTAAATACTTGGAAGGCAGGGATCACTCCTTATTTATACTCTGCCCTACTTAAAAAAATCGAGGCAATTGGCAGCTTCCTCTTTTTAGCTCTGTATTTTCTAGAATATATCACAGTTTTATATGTATAGAATATATAGAATACATATAGAATATATAGCAGTTTTTAGAAAACATACACACGTGAGTACTCAATAAAATTGACTGAATACATGGATAAATGAATGACTAAATACATGACAAAATGTTGATGGTATATTTTTTCCCTGACTACTGTGCATTGTAGGAAGTTTGGAAAATTCAGGGGAAGAAAATTAATTCATATTCCTACCACATAGATTTTGGATAATATCCCTCTTCCTTAGCTGATGTTGGGAAATGGCTTAGAAAATTACCAATACATGTTATTTGGTAAAGTGTGGACCTACTGGGTGAAAGGCCACAGTTGCACAGATCCCAGTCCCTTAGGGAAGTGCTTGTGTATCAGTAAGTCTGGAGACATCAAGGACTATATAGTTATTTTTATGTACGGGTATAAATTCAAAAGGGTATGTAGTGAAAAGTAAATCTCCCTCCACTCTTGTGTTTCAGCCACCCAACTCCCCTTCCCAGAGGCTACCATTGTTATCAATTGATTTGCAGATTTAAAAAGATGATTATTCCAAATGAAACTTATTTCAAAATTTAGTTTTATACATTACTCTTATACCTTAGACAAAAGCTGCTATTAAAAATCTAATATCTGCCCTGGCTGGCGTAGCTCAGTGGATGAGCGAGCTGCGAACAGAAACGGACGTAGGAATGGGTTGAATCCCTTTCCTAAAGATTTAATAATTTCAAAATAACACTCATTTACCTGGAATTATCAGTTAATTGATTTTTGTGAGCTAGTAATTCTTTTTAAACAGAGGTGAATGAATAATCTTCGCTCGCAGTACACGTGCTGTCTCTGTCCATTGTGGTGGCTTTTGCTTCTATAGTGGCTTATAGGAAGACTTCTGGAGGGAAAAAAAGTCACATAACTATGATAATTCGCACCTTCAAAACTATCACCAAATCATTTCTTCATTTTCCATATCCAGTCCCTCTCATATGTGGTCATTTTATTTTTACTTAAGTATAGTTGGCATATAATATTATATAGTTTCAGGTGTACAGCATAGTGATTTGACATATATATGCACACTTCATGATGTGATGATCACCACAGTAAGTCTAGTAACCATCTGTCACCGTGCACTTATCACAGTATTATTGTCCATATTTCCCTCTACTTTTTCATCCCTCCCCAAACACCCCTTCCTTCTGACAACCATGATGTGGTTGGGCCTCTCTCCTGCTGTGTCGTCAGTGACTGCACAACCACCAAACTCAGTTCCTCAGCCTTCTGTCATCCTGTAAACTAACCAATACCTTGTAATAAATCCCTCTCTGCTTACACCAGTGAGAGTGTACTCTGTGATACCTAATTTGTTCTCTAATATGTTTCGACACTGATCAGTTGCAAGGGGAATAGGATTTCCCAATTTCAGGGAGGGGATGGATGTTTGAGAATCAGACACAATAACTCTTACTTACCTCTGAAATTTAGCATGTACCTCCTCTGCCCCTGCTCTTGTTCAGAGCACCAAGACTTTTCCAGTGTAACTTCTTGGCAGCATTTGACCCTGATGCCCACCTAACACTTTCAAAAACTCTCCCTTCTTTGAGCTTCAGTATACAAAATCTTCTGATTTCCTTCTTTTCCCTCAGTATCCATTGAGGGACCTTCTTTTTCTGCTGCTGATCATTCATAGGTGAATATTCCTCACTGTTCTCTACCAAATCTACTTCTCTTTTTACTCCACATATTATTCAGAAGTGATTTTAGATATTTATACTCCCATAGCCTTCATTAATGTTCGTATAATTCTGACTCCCAAGAAGTTTATTTCTTCAGAACAGTTACCTCTCCTAAACACCAATTGCATTCTAAATTTTTTCTACTGCAGTGGCTCATTAGCACTTTAAACAGAGGATTGTCAAAATGGAACTCATTAGCTTCCTCTTCTCACCTCATCGATGTCTCTCAGACTAGCAAACTTCTTCATTTTATTCCCTATCCTGGTAAATGACATCACTGTGCAGGATTGCTCAAACCAGAAACTGGGTATCAACCTTCACTTTCCTTTGTCTAGCCAACCAATCTTTAAGTCCCACCGTTTATGCTCCCCAAGTATCTCTCAGTTCATCTCTATTGCCCTAGTTCTAGATACCATCATCTCCAGACTATTTACCGCAACAGCCTCCGAACCAGTCTCTTCTTCCAGTCTTTCCTCCTTCTAGTTCATTCTTTACACTGAAGATAGACTAGTACATTCAGAACACTTGCCAGATCATGGCTTTTCCCTGCCCATAGAGTAACATCTCAACCCCCTTCACGGGGCTTGCAGGGCCTCCCATGCTTGGCTTCTGTAGCATCATTTATTGCGCTCCCTGCTTCCTCTCCAGCACACTTCATGTCCAGCCATACTGAAGTTGAGAATAGGGCATATTCTCAGGTTCTAGAATATATCCTACTTTCTTTGAACTGTGGAACAACATGCTCTAAAAAGACTGATTTTAACTTAGGTTTTAGTTTCTTCAGCAAGTCTTTCCCTTCTGGGTTGGTGCGTCTGCTTTGTTCTCCAGTAGCAAGGAAGTACCTTATACGTCCTCATAGTACATTTGTGACATGCAATTGTAACTCCTGATTTTCTTCTCTGTCTTGCCCCATTGTACCCTACTCTGTGGAAGGAAGTGCTATGTCTATTTTGTTCGTTGTTAATGGCCCTGCCACCTAGCAGAGTACTAGCACTTCAGTATCTGTGAAACGAATGAACAGTTGACATAATTAATAAGGTGGTATATGATAAGGGAGTAATAAATAATTAACTGTTCACTAATTACTGCATAGCAACCATGGTTGTCAACAGAGTTGCCTAAATCTAAATTGTGGTTGCTGAAACCTCTTTGCCTATACCGGTGATACAAGCAGCGTGTTTCTCAATACCATTACCAACATAAGTATTTTATTGTAGTACAACTTAAAAGAACATGTAAAACTCTTAAATCTAAAGCTTGATGGATGTTTTTGCGCATACATTCACCTGGGGAGCCTCTACTTAGATCAATATGTGGAACATTTCCAGCACCCCAGAGGGCTCCCTCACCCCACCTCCAGTCGGTGTCCTCTGGTCACCACAGACTTGTTCCCTGACCTTGAAGTCCACCTAATGAAGTGGCTTCTCTTACTTACCATCATGTTGGTGAGTTTTATTCTTTTTCATTGCTGTATTCATCTCATTGTATGACTACATTGTTCTTTACCCATTTTATTCTCAAAAGACATTTGGCTTGTTTCAAGCTTGGGCTGTTATGAATAAAGCTATTGTAAATATTCTTATATGTACATTTGGGTGGACATAAGCCCTCATTTATACTGGGGAGTATAGCCAGGAGAGAATTTGTTTTATCATAGGATATGCTTAAGTTTAGCTTAAGTGGATATATTACCAAATGTTTTATCGAAGTCATTACACCAGTTCATATTTTCAGCAATAAATGTATGAAAGTTACAGTTGTTCCACGTCCTTAATATTATTTCATAGTATCTTTTACCAATTTATGAAATTTCACAATCATCTGAAATGAAAACTAAAATTATTGTAGTAGTGTAAAAGCATTCAAAACAGGCTTCTTAAGGCAGGTTAGTTTTCAGGCATGAAATCATACAAATGGCCGGTATTTATGTGGCGTGCACTGCTTGCCGGGTGTATTCTAGGTTCTGTAAGTAGGCTACCTCATTTAATCATCATGACGGATTTATGAAGTAGAGACTGTGAACCCCATGTTAGGGATAAGGAATTTGCAGCATAAAGACACATAGTAAATCATAGACTTTCAAAGAACTGGATGAAAAACCTGTATAGACTAGTTAGTGTAACCCCTCACTGTACTGAATGAAGAAGCTAGCGCAGAAAGCAGGCCGCATCTTAGGAAAGAAAGGTCACCCACTTTGTTAGAGGTGAAATCTGGATCGGAATCAGATTTCCTAACCTCTCATCTAGCACTGAAAATAAATCAACACTACGCAAACTAGATAAAATTAACAGTAATCAAAACACACATTTTGAAAAAAACCTTCTTTTCTCTTCAGCATTTAGTTACTATGAATTTGGTTTGTAGAATAGTTTTACCAAGTTCTAAAACAATTTTTAAAACTTTCAAACAAGGTCATATAAGAAAAGGATTGATGTTTTGTGGGGCCAAAAGTTTATACAGTTGTGAGAGGGAGATCATCAAGAAAAAGAATGTAACAATATTTTACTTTTGCAAATGCTACAAAAACATCGGAATGTATTTTGAGTTCTGGCAGTGGCCAGCCTCCCATCATGCAGATTTCCCTCAAGTGTCCCTGTCCCCTGGTGTTCATGTCCTTGTGTGAGTCTTCCCCCACATTGTATGGGGATTGGCCCATGAGACCAATAGAGTGTAGTAGAAGTGGTGTCACTTCAGAGGCTAGGTTATAAAAGACATTAGGACTTTTGCCTTTCTCTCTCTTGGATCTTTCCCTCTGGGGAACCCAGCTCCTATGTTGGAAAACCCTCAGGCAGCCCTGCGGGGAAGCCCATGTGCTGATGAACTGAAGTCTCCAGCCCACAGCCGTATGAGTGAGTCATACTGGAAGTAGGTCCTCTGACTCTGGTCAAGCCTTTAAATAACTGCAGCCTCACCAGCAGTTAGATAGCTGCTGTGAGATAGTCCGACCAGAACCACCAGAGAAGCTGCTCCCAGACCCCAGACTCAGACACTGAGATAATAAGGTTATTGTTTTAAACTGATAAATTTTGGCGTAAATTGCTATATGGAAATTGGTAACTAATACAGGTCCCTCACAGGACCATGGCAGAGGCCCATGCAAGTGAGAAGAAGCCTAGAAGTTTGAGCTTTCATAAGCTTTATGGTACATTGGTCTCTGTATATGTTAATGGCTAAGCTAAATTGTGGCAGAGGCAGCTAGTTTTCCACAAAAATTTGTTTTTTCTTTCTTCCACAAACACTGTAACCACGTTATGCCCATCCAGCTATGAGTTACAATGCCCACCCCATGTAGCCATGTGTTTTGTGTGACTAAACTCCAGTTAATGGAGTGCAGCAGAAGTACCGTGTGCCCTTCTGGACTGTGCTTTCAGGACAATGGGCGTTGTGCTCCTTCCTCCTCATGGGCCAGGATGGGGATAAGCAGAGTGAGTTTAGAAGACAGGTGTTGAAGACGACAGAAACTCTGTCTGGCTGAGTCTCTGACTGACTTCATGCAGCAGAGCCTCTGCCCCTCCAGGCTGGGACACCCCTCTGAACCATTTTGTTAGAAATAGGCTTCTATTGTGTTTGAGTGATGACCTCTTAAGGGCTATATGTTAAAACAAGTAAGGCTACCCTAACGATTGTAATTAGTTATGTTCCTCAAAATTAGATGCCTGATTATTTGTTTACTAATTTACTTACTTTTTATTCTGTAAAATTTCAAACATATAAAAGTACGGGCAATTGTCTAATGAAGCCTTGTGAATACATCACTTAAATTTCTACATTTGTGTTAAAAAGCAATTCCTGCCCTTCATGTGTTTGTGCCATTTCCTACACAGGTACGGCCATTCTTATGTTATTGGTATTCTGTCTCCACTGATCCCTTCTGGATATTTTTAAAGCAAAGCTCAGAATCTCAAACACCATATCATTTCATTGCGTGCATTAAAATGTTATGTAAGAAACCTCCTCCACTTCCCCTGGAACTCAGTGCTTTTTATGGAACTGTGGCTGAAAAAAGGCCAATTCCCATCACTTGACAACACATGACGAAGACAGTGTGAGAGGCACAAACTGTCCTCAGAATGTCCCAGAATCCACCTTCACCACATTCAAGCTGGAAGTTTTGAGCTTATAAAGGGACCCGGCTGTGCCAGGCAGGCTGGGAGCACGGAGTGACCAGCATCAGGCCCAGAACTGCCACCAGATGAGTCAGCTTCTAAATGCGTGAACCTCTCTCAGCTACTTACTAGTTGTGTGCCCTTCAACCATTCACTGAATTACTTCAGATCTTCATGTTTTCTCTTTATAAGATAGAAATAATACCCATTCTATCACTGGATTGATATAAAATCAGCTAAGGTTTTCTAAAATTATCAACTTTTTGTGATAATCAGTTTATTACATGGAAGTAAATATAAGCTAAGTTTTTAATTCTTATTTACTGTTTTCCTCTACAAGCATTTATAGTCATTTAAGCTATAGAAACCTATTAAAATCCATGTTATTGGTGGGAGTAATGATCTTTTCTAAGAAGTTTTTAGTTATGGGTCAGCAGCACCACCATCCCCCAAAGGGAGAACGATGCTGCAGTCTGTATGTTGAATACTGGACCGCACTGTGGTGGAGCTCGTGCACGGAAAAGCGCAAATAGAAAGTCAGCTGAATTTCCCCCTGAGTAGCTCGGCTCTGCACCCTGGCCAACATCCAGCTTATGCCCCGGACAGTTCTGGCTAATCTGGGATGTGGAGAGTTCTAGGCCATAACAACTCCCCTCACACATCAAAATGTCTCCTTCTGCATTACCGAGCTCAATTCCAGTGGGTCGCAGTGCTGAGCAGAGTAGGTGTTGACGGGACAAGGCCAGGCCGTGTGTTTGGCTCTGGGCTCTGACGTTGTGGTTGCTGCTTGGCAGCCCCTGACCTCTCCCTTGGGCTTCCTGAGCCTTTACCCTGGTCTCCCTTCATTCACAATATTTCAGTAACACCACTGTTTTTAAAAAGGAAGTGTCCAATAACTCCTATGAAAAATAAATAGATAGTTTTCCCTCTCCTGCTGAGTCTGTACGCAGTCTTTCTCCTTTCTGGCGTCTGAATTTAATTACATCACAAGTCCCTGCTAAGTTAGAACCTTTCTGTTCTTTTAACATTTAATTTTAGAATAGTTTTAGATTTACAATAAAGTTGCAAAAAGAACCCCGAGAGTCCCTGTTTGCCCTTCACCCCGTTTGCCCTACTGTGAGCATCTCACATTACTGGGCTACATTTGTTATAGCCAAGGAACCAACACCGGTACAGTGCTGTTAGCTAAACTAACTCTGGACCTCATTTGGATTTCAGTGGTTTTTCTGCTAATGTCCTTTTTCTGTGCCAGGATCCCATCCAGAACACCACAGTACATTTAGTCATCATGTCTTCTTGGTCCTTCTCTGATCTGTGACAGTTTTTTAGTCTTTTCTTATTTTTTATGATTTATGATTCTTCTGAGGAATGTTAGTTTTCATGCCAGTTTCGAGAAGTACTAGTCACAGGTACTTGGTATTTTGCACCATGCATCTCAGTTTTTTTTGGTTTTTTTTTCTGGTTAGACTGGGGTTATGGGTTTTGGGGACGATGACCGCAGAAGTGAGGTACCATTCTCATCACATTGCATCAGGGGTATCTGCCGGCAATAGGACTTACTTGTGTTAACCTTGACTGCTTAGCTTAGGTAGTGTTTGCCAGCTTTCTTCACTATAAAGTAACTTTTCCCCTTTTCCCACATTTTGTTCTTTGGAAGAAGATGTCTAAACTCAGCCCATAGCCATGGGGGAAAGAGGGATTAAGCTCCACCTCCTGGAGAGGGAGTATCTACAAAAATAATTGGGATGTCTAATAGAAGGAAGATTTATTTTTTCTCCCCTGTTTGCTTTTTCAATTACGAATATTGATATGGACTTCTGGATGTTTATAGGTGATAAGGTTAATGCAGGAACTTTGGTAAATGCACAAGCGTGGCCTCCGAGCGCGGAGTTCCTGACGAGGCTGGTCTGCAGTGGGGATGCAGCATGTGTGCGCTTTTTAGTTTCTCTAAATCCCACCCTCATGCCTAAGTTGTGCAGAGAGATGTCTTAGTAAAATCCGAACTTCGAGCAATTACAAATAAATGCAGATTTCAAGGGCTCTTTTAACTGATTAGTAGGGCAGCAGTTGTTCTTGGACGAATGTGGTGAGAATGGAGAACGTTTTCTGGAGGAGGATCAGTTAAGCCTGGATAATACAAATAGTGGAATTCAGTTGAGGACAGTCATTTCCTGAGAGTTGCCTAAAAATGTCCACTTTAGTAGTGACATTGAAAGAGGACACCAAATGCCACTGTGCAGTGTTTGTTCTGTAGTATCAGGAGTGGGTGTAATGAGTGACCTGCATGCATTTTCTTTTACATTGTAATTCAGTCCTTGCAATTCATCTTTGTATTGTTTTCATAAAGCCCCATGTTAAAGGGCCCCTCCAGGGCTGCTATAGAATAGATAATGATCAGGGCTGGGTGGATCCAAAGGACGGCTGCAGTCAGTTGCCTGTGCGAGGTGACCAGGTGACCTGGCAGGGTGGTGCCAGAGTTTTGCCTGGTGTGCAGCCTGTTCCACTGGCACTGGGCAGGGAGTATTAATATTCATCACAGAGACCTTGGCCCCACAAGAAGGAAGCACTTTTTGTTTAGTCTGTTCTGTTCCAAAAGACAAGGAAGTATATAATATAGAAATAGTTCCACATAATGAGCAGTTTTTAAGTTTTTAAGGTCTTAAGCAGTGGTTCTCTAACACTATTACTATGTTTCAGAATCACCTAGAGTGCAATGAAAAAATCAGGTTGCTGGGCCCCACCCTTAGAGATTCTGATCCAGTAGATCTGGAATAGAGCCCAAGAATTTGCTTGGTAAGCTTCGGTTATCTGGAACGTCCAAATACCTCATTCCATCTCATTCCTCATGGTGCTGAACTTAAAACTTCAGATGTTATTGCAAAGCAAAGTGGAAGCATGTGAATTACAACAGGCCCTACTTCCTTTCTTGCACCGAGGGCTTCTGGGATCAATCTGCTCTTCCTTCTTTATCCTCTACCAACACCCACCTCCAAATCGGAATCTCAAATGAGGGTTTCACTCCTCTCTCTCTTCTCTTCCCCCTTGTTCCTGGTGCTAATACATGTAAAAGAATAGTGAATGATACAGGGCAGTATGTAGTTGAGCAATTGCATTTTGGGAGTTCAAAGAAAGGGGCAATCAAGAAAGATCCGTAATGAAGGGATTGAGAAAAGAAGGAAAAAATGCATCCGCATAGACTCAGACAACAGTGTGGTCATTACCAAAGGGAAAGGAGGGTGGGGGAAGGTAGAAGAGAGTAAAGGGGGGTTAAATGGTGATGAAAGGAGACTTGACTTGGGGTGGTGAACACCCAATACAATATACAGATGATGCATTATAGAATTATGCACCTGAAATCTTATATAATTTTATTAACCAATGTCACCCCAGTACATTCAATAAAAATGAAAAAAAACAGAAAATAAAAGAAAGACACATGGTAGAATTGAAATGTAAGTTCAGTTTTGCCAGAAGAATGGCATTTGGCTAGGTAGATAGGAGACGGCATACATTTTAGACCAAGGCTGTGTCTCTGCAGACCAAAGGCCGAGAGCCAGGACAAGTGGAGAGACAGGCCTGAGAGAGGCGTGTGTGCTGGAGAGAACTGGGAAGGAAGATTGAATAGGTAGGGTGGGGCTAGGAAGCCAGGCAGAGTTCAGAGTAGATTTATTAGGACGTGGGGAGGCAGTGTAGGTTTTATAGTGATTAAAGACCTGCTTTGGGCTGGTTTTTTAAGTGGTGGAGTGTGTGGGATGGCATGACAGTAGAGGCCACCCAGCAGGCTGTTCTGGAAATTCAAATCTGAGCAAGCCAGGTTCCTTCTTATAACCCGAACTGTGCCTAATCTGTGATCTAAGCCATCCCTAGGTATCACCTCAGTGTGTCTGGGTGAGCTCAGCCACACCACGCTCTGTTCACTTTCTTCTATTTAAACTTTCTGAAAATCACTTTCACTTACTTTCAAAACTTTGCATGTAATTGTTCAAACTGATTTTAAATAAAGCCTTATCTTTTCAGCTTAAAACTCTACTCTCCCCATCTCATATCATCAGTTATTGTTTCTAAACCAGCCTTCAGAATCTGTGTACCATCTCACTTTCTCATCCCTCCAAGCTTTTTATTTCCCACCCCAGTAACCTTTATTCTTCATTGGACAATCTAAACCTAAATTATCTTTACATCCTTTTCCACCTGGCTTAGTTTAGAGGTAAAATATACAGTGACAGATTCCCTCCTAATGTTGCTTCGCTTAATTTATGTCATCTATGATTCATAGATCATCTCGGAATAAAAATAGAATATTTTCCTCATTTGAATAAAGGAATGTGAGCACTGTCCCTAGTTTGTATCAATGAAACAGCAGCATGTGCCTCGGTCTTCACCAGCAAAATGTGGAGATCCCGGGCCTCAGATCCTTCATAGAAACCATAGGGCATCTGCTTCACGTGTTCCTGGCTGCTGCCTCCCCACTTGCCCTCCTGATGCCAGCCTGTGGTTCTCACTACCTCACATCCCCCTCATTCCCAGCACGGGCATGTTCATGCTTGCTCCTTAATTTCACTTGGTAGCTGTGATGTCACCCTTCTCTTCTCGCATACCCTCTTCTTGGGCCCCAAAGCAGACGTGGTTTCTGTTCTGCGGTTTTCAGAGGCTCTGCTCTTTATTACTGCTTCTTTCCAAGAACAAGGTAGAAGCCCAGAAGCTGAGCTAAGCTGAAGTCACAAGGACACCTCAGTGGGCTACCTCATTGCCATCCTCCCTTTGATCTTCTCCAGTGTGCCCAGTTCCGCCATGCTTTTCACAACTATAAAGTGTTGACTGTGGGTAGTTTTCAAATGATGGTGAGGTACTGTTGTTACCATTGGTGTTTACCTAGATGTTGAGAAGGGGAGCAAAAGGGAGTTAGACATTGATCTTAATAAACTGGGAAGCAGAAGCCTGTTTTCTTAGCCAGCAAGTTGTAGCTTCACACCTCAGGGGACCACAGCATCATGCTCTGCCAAGAGAATTAACACTCCTCCCTCCCCCTTCTGTACCAGGCTGTTGTGGGGCACAGAAGGAGGTGCTGGACTATAGAGGCCTGTCAGTCTAACTGGGGGATGGATGCATCTACAGCCCGTGAAAACCTGGGGAGTTGGTTGGTCATCTTGAAAAAGGCACCTAGCTCATCCCAAGCCCAAGCTAATATAATCCCAGGGGGAAAAAAAAATGGCTCTTTCTCTCTCCCCGCCCACCTGCCCCCACCAGGCAATGTACTAGCCTGTGCATTCTTTCGTTTTCCTGCCCAGCAGCTCACAGCCATGTGGGTCTAGCAGCTACCAGGTCCCACAGCAGACTGTGTGGGCTCCAAAAGGAACAAGCTCTCTCTCTCTTGCTCGTAACCTACACTTGCATGATGCACGCACTTGTTCTGTCCACGGCCACATGGCCTTGGTAGCCACGGGGCCCAGGGCCTCCAGGAGAGAGCCTGTGTATACCACAGCACAGCAAAGGACTACAACTGGAAACGTGTTAAGCTAGCTGTATGCTGGACTGGACTGTACTTTAATATGAAGCAGAAACTCTGGGCAGTGGCCTTTATACTGGCCCCACTGAAGACAAGATTGGGCTTTTTTCTGTAGTGAGATGGACAGAGATGGGACACTGGGAAGTCAGAAGGGGAACCCCCGGTAATTGTTCACCATCAGTAAACCACACCACAGAGCCACATCCTCCTGTGTGGGTCTCAGGAAATTCTTTTCCTTTAGATAGTGCAAGAGCCCCACTTCCACCGGTAACACTGTGGGGGCTAAGAAAAAGAATACTTTTCCTCCCACCTTTGAAGTTCTTCTAGTTGGGCTAAATAAAATCAACAGAGACAGATTAACAGGAGAAAGTTGAGATTTAAATGCATGTGGATAGGGAATTCACATATGCACAAAGATACCAATGACTGTGGGGCCACACTGGGTACGTATTTGGACAAAGGAGAAAAGCTGGGGTTGGGAGGAGGGCTTTAGATTTCAGAAGTGAGGATGGGCGATTTACAGGTAGTTGAGGAAGAGAAGAACACACGTGGCAGGGAAACCCTTGCTAGGTGATCCCGAACAGTGAGACCCAGGGGTGACCTTGCTAACTGGCCCCTACGATTTGCCATGCTCAATTCAAATTAGGCTATTCAGGCTGAGGGAAAGTTCCTGAGAGTTCCTTCCTGAAGTAGGTTTTTCTATTTGCATAGCCTTGAGCAGGAAAGCAGGGAGGTCCAGTGCATTTCCTCATGCCTCCTGTTTCCTAGGCTAGATGCGGTACATGTGGCCGCTGTATGTCCAGAAGTGGAGCTCCTGAGGTTCTCATTCCAAACCAGGTGTAGCTCCCAGCACCCCAAATACCATCCAAATGTCTAAATTTCCAATGTACAAAAAGTAAGTCCTATTCGCTCATTCGAAATCTATTTTTTGAGAATTTACTCTGTGCCAGGCATCACTCTTCATACTGGGGTGATAGCAGTGAACAAGGCAGACAAAATCTCTATCCTCAGAGAACGTATGTACAAAGAAATAATTTCAGACAAGATATGTGCTGTGAGGAACATAATACAGGGTGATATGAGGGACAGTGATGGGGCTGGTGAGGAAGGCCTCTAGCTGAGGAGGTGAGGTTGATCTGAGATCCGCGTGATAAGAAAGAGGCAGCCATGAGAAGCCCTAGGCAAAGAGGGCTGCAAGCAGGAGGAAGATTAAGTGTAAAACCTGAGTTAAGGGTGTGAGGGCCAGTGAGCCTGCAACACAAGGTCAATGAGGAGAGGCGAGTGAAGGGAGCGGTGGGCGGTGAGAGAGGAGAGGGGTTGTATCACGGAGGGCCTACGGGCCTAAGTACGATTAGATTTCTTCTGAGTGCCATGGGAAGCCAGGGCAGAGTTTAACTGGTGGAAAATCATAATCCGATGTAAGTTTTTGTTCTTTATTAATGTTTTCAAAAATTAAGATATAACTCACATAACATAAATGTCACCATTTTAAAGTATACAATTCATTGTTTTTATGGCAGTTCTTAATGAGTGCAACTATTACCACTAATTCCAGAATATTTCCATCACCCCCAAAAGAAACCCTGTACCTGTTACTGGTTATTCCTCTTGATTATTTCCCTGGCTCTTGGCAAAAAGTCTGTTTTTGGTCTCTATTGATTTGTCTATTGTGGACATTTCACCTAAATAGAACTGATATAGCAAGCCGTTACACAGACATGAGCAGAATAGGAATAGGTCAGGTACAGAAAGCCCCAGAGGCCCAGTAACAAACAGTGTTAGGGTGGGACCTTGCCCTCCTAACCTTTCATATCTCTTTGGTCCTGCAGTTCAGATGTTGCTAGATATGCCGTAGACCCCCGTAGAGGAGGAACAAAGCCTCAGAGAACCCCCATACAAGCCCGTGCACAACTGCTCCCTTAAGCATTAAGCCCTTGGACAATGGGTTTATGATCCACATCAAATAATCTTAGGAACAGAGCCTCGGGTCTATTGACTACACAGACAGAGTTTTAGTCAAACTAGAAATAACATCTAGGCCTCAATTGTGTTTCAACTCCAGGTCCAGAAAAGCAGCAAGGCCAGATGGGACTATGCCACAGCTGATATCAGGACCAGCTACCCTGACTAACGATCCCCTGCCTTAGAGCTGACCAATCAGTAGAGACCACGACCCTGAAAACACACACCTGGAAAGCCGATAGATATTCTGTTGAGACCCTTCCATGAGACCTCCAGATAGCAGCCCTTGAGACGAAGGATTCAACTCTGTCTCCGTCTCCGTCTTTCTCTCACTCACTCTTTCCCCATTCTCCCAAGTACATCAGCTTAACCTTTCTTTCTCCTAAGTTCCAGGAGCCCTTCTTTTGCCTCTGAAACTTATATCCTGAGTCCACACTGCCCAGCTGGTCCCCTTCTTCCATGGTTCACTTCTTCTACCCCTGTGACTTTCTAATGACTTTTCTCTTGAATTTGAGTTCCTTGGCTCTGAATTCTTTTCTTAGCCAAACAAAAGGACCAAGGTCTAATATCTGGTGCCATTCATCGTTAACAGTATCATACAGCCTATTGTGTCTACCTTCTGTCACTTAGCATAACGTTTTCAAGATTATTCATTTTGTAGCATGTTATACTACTTCATTTCTCTTTGTGGCAAAACAATATCCAGTTGTATGTATATACCACATTTTGCTTATCCATTTATCTGTTAATGAACATTGGGATTATTTAACTTTTTGTCTTTTATAAATAATTCTGTTATAAACTTTGAGTACAAGTTTTTGTATGAATATATGCTTTCGTTTCTTGTGTGAATTGCTAGGTCATGTGGTAACTCTATGTTTAATTTTAGAGGATCTGCCAAATTCATGTCCAAAGTGGCTGCACCATTTTATATTCCTGCCAGCAATGTATGAGAATCCCACTTTCTCTACCTCCTTGCCAACACTTGTTATTTTCTGTTTTTGTTATTATAACAATTCTAGTGGGTGTGAAATATCTTATTATGGTTTTGACTAGCATTTCCCTATTGACAACAATGTTGAGAGTCATTTCATATGCTTATTGGCTATTTGCATATCTGCTTTGGAGAAATGTCTATTCAAGTCCTTTGCACATTTTAAAATTGGGTTATTGGTCTTGTTATTGTTGAGTTATAAAAGTTCTTCATATATTCAGGGTACCTGCCCTTATCAGACACATGACTTGCAAAAACCTCTCATTCTATGAGTTATTGTTCCACTTTCTTCACAGTGTCCTTTGACCTTATAGTGAGTTTTTAAAAGATCATTCAGGCATCTATGTGGCAGATAAATTGTTGGGGGGCAAGAATGGTGGAGGGGAGATGAGTAAGGATCAGTTATAGTGATCAAGGCCAGAGACAATTATGGCTTGAGTGGCAGATATGTTCTGGCTTTAAACCATGGCCAGCTCTAGGCAGTGTTGGGTCAGCTGCCCGAGTTTTTTTCCACTTTATATTCTTTTGAGCATAAGAGAGAAAACTGCGATACAACTAACATGCACATGGCTTGTCCATAGACTCAAGAATCAGCCCTACCATGTGGCCTTTAGTAGCTCTGGATTTGTTATACAAGTTCTAGCCGTGGTCTATAGACTTGGAAGACCCACACTGCAATCTCCCATAAAGAGGTGGTAAATTTTACATAAACTCACACACAGGAATGGAAACTCTTGGAGAGAGTTAGTAATTTCTTGGGCTGAGGCAGAAAAACAACTTGAAGTTCTGTGCCTGAACTCTCTATTTCCCCCCTCTCCCCTGCCCCAGCAATAGTTGCCTCAGGAAACCAAGGAGGAATTGCAGTAATATGAAAATTATGCAGCAGCCTGACTATAAGAGTAAAGGAAGCAGAAGAATGAAATCAAAGTAAAGGTAGACATGATGATTAGAGAGAGTAATAAACTTTTCTTACGTAACAGTCTTAGTCCACTCAGGCTGCTATAACAACCTACCATAAACTGGGTAGCTTATAAATCCCAGAAATGTATTTCTCACAGTTTGGAAGCTGGGAAGTCCAAGGTCAAGGTACCAGCAGAATCAGTGTCTGGTTCACAGACACATCACATGGTGGAAAGTGTCTTCTCACCGTAACATCACATGGTGGAAAGAATGGGAGCTCTCTGGAGGCTCTTTTATTTATTTATTTATCTATTTTAAATTTTTTCATTGTATTTTTTCCTGTTACCATTTGACCCTATTATACCTTCCTCCCTGCTGCAATCACCACACTGTTGTTCATGTTCATGAGTCCTTTTTCCTTTTCACTCGATCCCTACACTTCTGGGGGCTCTTTTATAAGAGCACTAATCTATTTATGAGAACTCCACCCTCATGACCTAATCAACCCAAAAGACCCTGATTCCAATTACATCTCAGTGGGTGTTGTGTTAGGATTTAACGTGATTTGGAAGGCCACATTCAGTCCATAGTAGAAACAGAATGAGCGCTTAGGGTAGAGACAGGACCTAGAGGAGGATCGGTATGAGCTCCTGGAGGCAAGGGTGGGTATGCAGAGAAGGCACAGGAGTTATGCTCAGGTCTAGTTGTTCATACACAGGGTATTAGAAAGGGTAAAGATGTTTTAATTATCACAGGTTTAGTAGTAGTTGACTGGGCCTATTAAAAAACAAATGAAAAGAGGTACGAGTAAGACCCCTGACTGATTCATTCTCCCAGTCCCTAACAAGCCACTCCAGGAGCGAACTGAGAGGCCCTCTGAAAGGAGCAGGTGAAGAATTCACAGCAGAAGCAATTGGGGAACAATCTCTTGAAGACCGTGTGGCTATACCAAGTGGTCACAAAGAATCTGGATCGATTTTAGAGGGGAAAAACACAAAATACTCACATAATTGTTGTATGGGTAAGACTTGGAGACAGGTATTGCAGGTGGCAGGCAGGTTTTGCCTGTGCCTTTCGGGAGCGTGTTGGAGAAATTTGTGGCATTGGCATTCTGACAATAATCAGCTAAGTCTAGGCTCAGACTGTATGTTGGTTTGATGGAATAATAGCTTCCAGGTGGGACTATCCAAAAATGGGTAGGAGAAAGCAGCCAAGCTTTTAGTGTAGCTGTTAATAGCCTTAGAATTTATTGATGTCCTATGTCTCAGTGAGGTGGACCTCTGTGCATCAAACACCTAAAGGCATGTGCTAGACAATTTATTTTCTGGGCTAGAAGGCGAAGAGGAATTTTAAGAAGGCCCTTAATTCTAGCCCTTTGTGTGTTAGAAAAAGAAAGTAACCAATTTAAGAAGTAGGTTACTTAAATTCACCTCAGTCATTCTGGAAGGAGCAGGGTAACGACCTCTTTTAGAGGGAAATGAAGCAGTAGAGGCAGATACTGGTACTTTAGTTTTAAGATGTTCCAGAAATAAATGCTATTCAAGGCCTGGAGTATTTAAAAGTGTAGGAAAGGCAGTGAACCAAAGAGCCCACTAGAGAGGAAAAAGTTCCCACAGACAATGAGAAACACAAGCTTTGAAGCAACAACAGTAATTCAGTCCAGGAATCTTTTTTCTAGACAGATTATAATTCTAAGCAATTTCATAGCAAGAGGCAATGGAAAGGACCCCCTGGAACCGAGGACTGAGGGGTCTGCTGACGGCCTGTGGACGAGGCCTACATTCATTTCAGCACTGGGATGCCAGGGACATGGAGCTCAAAGGGAAAACGGAAAATTAGAGCTTATGAATAACTAGGAAGGCAGGAGCACATCAAAAAAAGCCTGGTTATTTGGGCTGCCACCAACACAAATTTCTAACTTTGCAAGAAGATTGTAACGTCTCTAATGCTACTATCTTAGAAACAAGGCTCCCTGCATATCCCCAGTACCACTGCCACCACCCCCGGGCACAGAATGCAGACACATGGTGTCAAAATTAACTACCAGATGGGAGACTGATCCAGATTCAGTGTGAATTCAGAGACTATGAACTTCAGATAACTAGCCTGGACTCACTGGCATCATGAAGAGGTTTCCTCTCATCTAGTACCACTGAATCTCTACTGGAGTCACCAGTGACACTGACTCTGGGCTCTGGACACATCATTTTACTTAATGTGTTTCCTCGATTTGGTGAATCGGGGCCAGTACTGTGATAGTCTTCTGTGTTCTGGTAAGTCTTTAAACACAGGACAGCATGGAGATGCATTCAGGATGCTCCCTTAAGGATCTATATCCATCCCATAGAAGAGAGCCCAGGTTCAGCTACCAAGATAGCTTAGCTCTACCTGACAGCAAGGACCCCTTTAGCTGAGCGTGGGCAGAAATAAGAAATCGGACAAAATAAAGTATGGACTTCAATTTTTGGATCTTTAACACAAGTGCAAGTGAATAGAATTTTGACCTTTGATTCTTTTGACCTCCAAAATCTTTGGACTAATTTGCATGAAATTTAATTTTTAAGTTTAATTTTCTCCCAGGAAAATCCATCGAAAAAGGCAGTTAATATTCAAATTTGAGACTTTGTACGTTTGTGGCATTTTTATGATCGTAATTTGTTTATGTTGTTATTTTATTTCATTGCCAAACCTGTGATGACCCTCCTGAGGTTAAAAATAAAACACTGCCTACCATCATCCCAAAAAAGCTACAGTCGATGTTGGGGGGAATAATATTTTGACGGTGGGGCAAGGATTGCCCAAGTAGATTGCTAACCTTGTTTCCCAAGGAGGGTAGCCACACCACTAGTTCATGGTCAAATTTAATTGAGTAAGAGAACGAACACCCGGGCAATGTTGGAGGGTGGGAATCTCCTTTCTCGTGACTTCTTGGTAGCCTTCCTGGTCTTTCCTCATTATCACTCAGTCCTCCCAGAGCTTGTTCGACAGTGCTTGATGGTGCCAGCAGGCTCCCCAGCCTTCTCCCTTCTTCCTGTGGGAGAGCTGCCTGCCTGCTGCGTGTGTAATTGTGTATATTCTGCCCTGTTCCTCCATGCTGGTGAGTATTACAAGGGCCGGCATTCTTTTCTGTGCAGGGAAGTCTGTGACTGGCTGGCTGTGGGGTCATGTTATTAGGATTTGTTCACGTGCAGGTAGAAGAATGAGCCGTCAAGGTTAGCTCTACTACCAAATAAAGGTGATATTTTGGTTTCCATTTATGTGACCTCTGCGTCTTCCTCTCAATTGGTTCTTAAATCAGCCTGGGAATATAAGTGTCAACTTAACTCTTTTAGCTCTGACTGTTAGAATTCCTATGAATTTTTGGAGGAAGAGCTGATGACTTGCTGATTAATTCGGTGTAGAGTGTGAAGGAAAATGACCAACCAAAGATGACCCCTAGGTTTCTGGCTTGAGTGACTAGGTAGAGTGGTAGTGTTTAATATAGAGTAGTTATTACCTTATCAGAATTAGAGCAGGCGCAGTTATGGACAAAGACTGGCATGGCTGTGTCCCATAAAACAGGTATAGGCTGGATTTGGCTCACAGGCCATAGCCACAATTTGCTGACTTCTGCAGTTTACATAACACCTTACATGTATTGTGAGGTTACCTTTCCATACTAGAGAGCAATGGCTAGTCCCAATACTAATTAATAAAAGAGGGCTTTACAGTGTTAGACAAGGCTGAGAGAAAAGCAGTACTTATTTGGTTAATAAGTTCCTAAGTTATAGTAGCAAGGGGAATATAACTCCCATACACAGACCTGTAGGGGGCTGTTGGCAGGAGATCAGCAGTTTGATGCAAGATGCCTGAACTTTTTCAATGGATGGCCAGTGCAGAGGTGGGCAGAGGAAGTGGGGAGAAAGAGAAAACAAATCTCCACCAGCAGGATATGAACCTTCCACCTTTTCCCACTCAGCAGCAGGAACAGGTGGAAGGAAGAACTGTGACTCAGCTCCCCAGCAGGGGCTGAGCGGGTTTCCAGGACACAGGAGGAGGACAGATGCTTGCTAATGTTGGGGAAGGGTTACTCCTGGAGAGGAAGGGCGGAGACCACACAGGGGTGAAAAGAAGTAAGTAAAAGCACAGTGATGGTGGCAGAGAAGGGGATGGTGTGATGAGAGACAAGGGTTAATGAGAACAGTTTCCATTGCCAAGGGAATATCAGTTGGGGGACACCCTCAAGGTCTAGTCAGTGAGGCCTATACTCATGGGACTTGCTCAGAGATAAATTAGTTCAGTAAGGAAGGTAATGGCGAATTCTTTCCTTTACAGTTTGGAATCTGGGGTTAAAGAAGAATTATTTGACTCTCTTCTAGGTGTGTGTGTGTGTGCATGTGTGTGTTCACTTGGCTAGGGAAGGGGTATAGACCATCTTGCAGCAACACTAGTCCATGGTGGATACAAGAGACACTGAATGGTATAAACAAAAACAAGAGAAGCCAAGAGAATTATGGTATAATGTCAGTCTTACGATCACGAAGCCACGGAACTGGAAAGGTCTTTGAGAACGTATCTGACCCGGTCTTCTGCCTTAAGAAAAGTTAGTCTTAATGGTGTGCCTGACAGATGATCAGGTGTTTTCCCTCAATAATCCATTCCAGTATTTTTTTTATTCTGGAAGTTTTTCTTAATGTCTAATAGAAATCTCTTCTACTTTAATCCCATTTTCTCTTACTTGATCTTCTGTGGTATAGACAAACCAAAATAAAAGCTCTAGCTCTTTCAAAAACCCTTTACACTCTCAGTCTTTAAGACATAGTAGAGGATCATTTACTGGGTTGGCCAAAAAATCTGTATGTTTCTTTTCCATAAAACAGAAGACACATTTTTCATTTTCACTAATAAGTTTATTGATTTGGATATTTTGAGTATGTTGGCTATCTCCTGCTATTGGCTTCTAGTGGGCAGAGGCCAGGGGTGCTGCTAACCATCTTCCAATGCATAAGACAGCCCCACAGCAAAGAATTATTTAGTCAAAATGTCATTTGTACTAAGAAACTTCGCAAATCACTTTTGACATGTTCAATCAGTCATAGCACCTTCTCCATACACTGCACAAATCTTTTTTGTGTGTGTTTCAGTTACATTTTTTTCTTTTCTTGAAATAATAAAGTATGATACACGGAAAATGTTGCATATCTTTTTCCATCTTCAATATTAAAGTAGCTGCACAAAAATTCACCTATTTTGATGTTTTTAAAAATGCATGCTGACATGACAGCTGTCACAATACAATCTAACAAAATTTTTTTGAATGAAGCTAAAGACAACTAAACACTACTAGAGCCATCATATGGGAAAAACAATGGATGTTTTGGCCGACCCAATATTAGGACATTGAACCCTGAAATGTCCTGTTGCTGCTGATTCAAACAACAGAATTAGGATGACAAGTCCCCTGCGAGTGCTGGCCCGGCAGCCCATTCGCTTAGTGCAGATCGGGTGGTGGTGCAGTTCATAATGGATACGTAGAAAATAAGTGGACATTTCAGGTGAAAGAACATCATACATCTTATGAAATAAAGGTCGTTTACTGATCAGCAGAAAAAACTACTGTTGTTGTGTACAGGCCAAAATAGACATTTGCAAAGGAAAATGGCAGCTAAAGCAAAGCAAGATGAGTCTGTGCAAGAGAGCATTGCGTTCCCATCTCCTCTAGTTTTGAAGGAAGCAACTTTCACTTCTCTTCAGGCAATCAAAAAGTGCACAATCCGTAAATATGCCTTTCTTTTTATTATTGCATACTGCTTTGGGGAGTTATTTTAAGAAAATTAATTTGTGCACACACACAAATTCTAGTTTTTATAGTGTGAGAACTGAAAAGCATAACTTGTTGTTTTTTAAATCTTTAAATATTTAGGGTTCTTCATAATGCGTTACTTTTTTTGTTTGTTTTGGCTTTTTGGCAAACCCAAATATCTTTTCTTGATGCAAAATAACAGCAGATCTTTACTCCATTTTTTTATTTAATTTATCTTTATTAGATACAATGTTCTCCAATCATACAAGGCTTTTTTTAAGCTTACACATTTATTTTGATCATGAAACACATCCCACTTTAGAAATCGTGTACTAATCAGGCTAGGTTAAACTGTGCTGTAAGAACAAATTAGCTCGTGAATCTCCTAACATAACAGAAATTTTTATGTGTTGATCACATGGCATGTTTTATTTGGATCTCTGGGGAGCTCTTTCCCACACAGTCTCTCCAGTTCTTGGGCTAATTGGGAATCTGACGGCTTGTAGCTGCCTCACCTGGGAGACGAGCCACCTGGTTGCTGCCACAGAAGACAGCTGCAGGGTCATATACCAACTCTTCAGTGCTTTGCCCCAAATGACTTGATAAGAGGTCTTTAGTTTTAATTTAATTTAATTTAATTTTTATCCCCACTGGAGGACTTTTTTTTTTTCCCATTGCTTTTAGAGAGAGGAAGGGAGAAAGGAAGGGAGTGGAAGAAACATTGATTTGTTGCCTCCCTGCACACGCCCGGACTGGGGATTAAAGTGGCAACCTAGGAATGTGCCCTGACTGGGAGTCGAACCTGTAACCCTTCAGCTATGGGAGGATACCCAACTGAGCCACACTGGTCAGGGTAAGGTCTTTGTTTAATTCCAGTGTTCTTTTGAAGTTCAGAATGATCTCTTTAGTTAGGTCCAGTTTTGTTAGCCTTTTTTTTTTTTAATGTGTTAGCATTCTTAGATGTAGACAAAAGAATCAATTCCAAGTCATTTAAATGCGAAGGGATTTGTAAAGGGAGATTTGAAAGTCTAAGCAGTCATTGGAAAGGCAGGAGGAACAGGTTCTGGGTTCTAGGTCAAGTCACCACCAATCCCAGAACCAAACTGTCTCCCTGGCAATGGGGACCCTGCTTCTCCCACTGCCGTCCCCAAAACGATGGCATTGAAACCACTCATGCCCGCAGAATTGATATCTGGACCCTGTCTGCTCTTCGGGCAGCTTCTGACGGGGGCGACTGAAGGCAGAGACTGAGTTATAGAACCTCCCCCTCGACTCAGAAAGAGGCGAGGGAAATGAGCATATTTTAAGTTTTAGCATTTACTTCTGGAAGACAGAATTCACATTGTGGAGAATCATAAAAATGTGGGGTAGTTTTTTCAAAAGATTTGGGACTGCTATGAATCACAGATATTTACTCTACTTTCTTTTATAGATCTCATTTTCTTTGTACAATGCTTATCAATTTTTTCTTCTGTTACACAAGTAATACAACCAGAGATAGGAAGGAAGCACTCACATTGCCACCACCCTAACACAGCTACTCTTATTATTTTGGTATATTTCCTTTTTGCCATTTTCTGTGCAGAATTCTTTTTCTATAAAATTATGTGACAATGAATATTGATTTCCTAGTGAAATATTCTAACACAAACATTTCCCCCTTTGTTGCCATATTATCTTCAAGATCATGAATTTCAATGGCTGTGCGATACTGCACCAGTTGGAATGGCTTTACTATGTAAATTTACTACGTAAATGTAAGTTCTCTGATTACAGTTGTAAACTGATTCTGTCATTTATACTGCAATTACATCAACATCTTAATAGTCACCTTAGTTTGAAGTTTTCATCAAGATGTTTGACCTCACAGAGAGACACAGTCCAAGACTCAATGTAGATAGGGGAGGAAATGTCAAATTTCCAGGAAATTGTTTCACTTAAGTACAAAAACATAATCTTTACTCTTTAGAAAAAGGGACTTTTGATATGTGTCATCCATGCTGGCAGTCAGTCTTACTTTATATAATGCCAGATCATTTAAAAAATTCTAGATAACCGTTCCATTATTTATTTGCTATGTCATCATAGATGTAATGTGGTTGCCAACTATTATACACAGCAAAGCCCAGTTTTGTTAAACTAGTGCCCCCACAAAAGTCACATGCACTGTAGCCTTAAGAAAAACTCATTGATTCATTTGAAATATATGTATTCAACACTCACTCTTCCAAAGAACTCCATTACACACAAGGAATGAGTAACATATGATCCCTGCCTTGGAGAGGTTTGTAATCTCTGATCAGGGTCTTTTTTCTCTAAAGCAACAGTAAGCTGCATGGCCTTTTAAGTTATATTTAAAGGCACCAAAAGAACGTTGGATTGATAGGAGATGAGTTTTATTCGCGGTTTTAGCCCTGTGTGATTTTTGACAAGTTACCCAAACTCTGGAGCTTAGTTTCCTCACCTGTGAAAGGAAGTGATTCGACTGGGTGAGAGCTCAGACTTTTCATTGCTAACATCCTAAAAATAGGTGAAATATTCCACAGGCTACCAGTGGTTGTCTATAAAAAATTATATATATTTATTATACATGGGTATATTTATATACTCACATACACATATGAATGATACTTGTTTTGAAAAAGCATAAAATGGGTATGCTGTATAAAATGCACGAAGTACGAATATAATCTTAAAATCTATCATGAAAAGAACAGTTACCCCTGAAGAGTCATCTATAACACTTGTAGTATGGAAGTCTTGATCTGGTTCGATTCTGTGGAAGTACCAATGAACCACTGGACGAAATTCTCTCAAAAGGGATTATTTAGGTACAATACCATGTTTAGGTACAGGATTCAGCTGAAAGGGACTACTTGCTATTTGTAAGTGCCTGATGGACAGCCAGCCTTGGAATAAGATACTTTTCCAAGTGAAATCCCATTTAATCCTCACAGCAGCCCTATAAGGGAGGTATCATGATTTGTTTTATAGATGAGGAAACTGAGACTCAGGAGGTTAAGTAATTTGTCCAAAGCCGTCCAGCCAGCTCCTGGCAGAGCGGCAGAGCCAGTTTGTCAGCCCAGGCCTGTCCGACTCCAAAGTCCTTGCTCCTGCCGTTCCAGCCTATTTTGTGGATCTCTCTCACCAGACTTAATGAATATTGATATTCCCCTTATGATAATAATCATATCTTATTTGAACTAATGTCTCATATCCGGATGTAGTAGAAACCAGTAAATTTTCCAAATGAAGTTTAAAAATATAGTCTTAATTAAAATCTAGTCTTAATTAAACACATACACACACCTGCATATGTACTGGCATTGGTAGAACAACATCATTCATTAGGGCATAAATAATTATTTTTATATTTTTTCTTTCTCGTGGCTCTTTCTAAAATCAGGAAAAGAAGAATTTTCCCCCTGAACCCCTAGGTGCTCAAGAACATTTGAGTCGAAGCTTCTTTGTGAGTCTCGGTCATTCTCAGATGAACCTCAGAGTAGCTTCTTTGGAGGGGACCTCTTTTGTAATCATTATTACTTAGTGTGCAACTGCTACATAAGACTCGAAAATCTTATTGCAATTATTGTCTAATAAATACTTCCAGCAGCTGCTGGGGAGAGTGGTATTTCATAGGAAATCCAAATGAGGTGTGGATATGTTCATTTACTTGGCCGGGGTGACACCTCTGCTTGCCACAGACACAGCCAAAGGAAGGCCAAAGCAGTCCTAGTCATTGGGACAGACACACTGATCCTTGAGTGGAACCACTTAACCGTGCCGCCAATCTGGTCACTGCAGAAAGCCCACTTTGCGGATGAATCAGTGATAGAGGTGCCTTTAAAAAAATCCAGTTTCCAATTTACTACTCGGAACTGATTCATCTTTTTTTCTGGTTACCTTGCAATCAAGTGTTTGCCTTTGAGTTAACCGATTGAGCTTTTCATTCTTATCTTTAATTTTTTGCCCTGATTTCAAAAGGAGAGAAACAATGCTATTTTATGTCATGGGCTTTCTTGTGACCTTTTTGGATTGCTTTAAAAACTTTTGTATTTTTTAAATTTTGTATTAGTTAATACAGATAGTCTTGTATTAACAGAAGGCTTGATGCTAAATAAGAAGTGTGAGGGAGGAGTTGCTGTTCTCCTCATTAACAGAAACCCTCTTGTGCTTGACTTACCCCAGATCCACCTGGACACAGGTCCCTGTTATTAAATCGGTGTTTTCAGATCTATTTTACTATTTACTCTTGGCAAGAAGATCTTTTGTCTTTTAACCTTTCTGATGATTAAGCTGAATGTGTCTTTGGTTTGGATGAAAAATTATGTCATTAAGAGAAGGTAGTAAATTTTTGCTATATGGCTAATAAATAAAATTGTGGTATTTCATATTTAATTTCATGATGCTTTGGATTTGTCATTAATAAGCAGACTCTCCAAGTCACATTATAAGTGAAATGCTAACTTTGTTTAAAATTTTATGTTAGGTCATATGATAATTTGACAATAATCTTGATAGCTACAGAGGAAATGAAACACCAGCAAGATTTATGTAAAAAGCTGTGTCATCCTGCACATTTAGAATCAGAAAAATAAAACTCCAGTAACAAAAGCACTAGGGGGACTTCCGCCAAGATGGAGGATTAAGGTGGATGTGCCTGCCTCCTCTCACAACCAAGTTTAAGGACAACTAAATATTAGCATCAGAAAACACAACCAGAACACGGAAAACTGAACTTTTCGGAAGTCCGCAAACAGCAAATTCTCCGGCCCGGCCGGTAAGAGGCGAAACCGGCGGCGGGTTGAGGAGTTACAAAGGAGAACTCGTTCGACCCGGGCGCGGGCGCGGGACCCAGACGCGCGACTTTTCGGAAGTCCGCAAACAGCAAATTCTCCGGCCCGGCCGGTAAGAGGCGAAACCGGCGGCGGGTTGAGGAGTTACAAAGGAGAACTTGAACGACCCGGGCGCGGGCGCGGAATCCAGTCGCACGGGCTCCAAACCCAGGATTGGACCTAGTGAGCAGCCCACCGGGTGAGTGACTACGGAGGAGTCAGTGGGGAGGCGGTGGCAGAGAGTTGACTGTGGGTGCCCGGTTACGCGCGGGTGAGGAAGTGAGCGGGGGACCGGCGGCGGCGCCATTTTCCCCCGCTCTGACCACGCCCCCACATACAGCGTCACAACCCAGCGACCTGGGACTCCAAGGCGCCGCTTCTCTCACTTAAAGGGCCAGAACAGACCAAAAATGTCGCAGGGGGACCTCAAAGTCCCGGAGATAAATCTAAGTGACGAAGAAATAGCAAATCTCTCAGACGCACAATTTAAAACACTGGTCGTCAGCTTCCTCACAGATCTGGTGGACTATAGCCACAAATTAGAGAAACATATGAAGGCTAAATTAAGGGAAATGAATGGAATTCCACAGGAAACCCATAGAGATGAAAAAAAAACTGGGACTCAACTCAATGGAGTAAACCAGAAGGAAGGAAAAAGTGATCAATCAGAAAGGAATGAAGAAATAAGAATTCAGAAAAATGAGGAGAAGCTTAGGAACTTCCAGGACATCTATAAACGCTCCAATATCCGAATTATAGGGGTACCAGAAGGGGGAAAGACACAACCACCAGTGGAAAAACTATTTGAACAAATAATAAAAGAAAATTTCCCCAATCTGGCAAAGGAAACAGACTTCCAAGAAATCCAAGAAGCCCAGAGAGTACCAAAAAAGTTGGACTCAAGAAGGAACACACCAAGGCATATCATAATTACATTAGCCAAAATTAAAACGAAGGAGAGAATCCTGGAAGCAGCAAGAGCTAAGGGGACAATCACCTACAAAGGAGTCCCCATCAGGCTGTCAGCAGATTTCTCAAAAGAGACCTTACAGGCAAGAAAGGGCTGGAAAGAAATATTCCAAGTCATGAAAACTAAAGACCTACAACCAAGATTGCTCTACCCAGCAAAACTTTCATTTAGAACGGAAGGACAGATAAGGTGCTTCTCAGATAAGACCAAATTCAAGGAGTTCATCATCACCAAGCCCTTATTATATGAAATGTTAAAGGGACTTATCTAAGAAAAAGAAGTTAAAGAAACATGAACAGTGAAAGGACAACAAGCTCACAGTTATCAACAACCACACCTAAAACGAAAGCAAACTAAAAGGACAGCTAGATCAGGAGTGGAAACATAGAAATGAAGAGCTCAAGTAGGGTTAGCAACAGGGGAGTGGGAGTAGAAGACGGGGAGAGAAGGTACAGAAAACAAGTAGCATAGACAGTAGATAGAAAATAGACGGGGGGGGCAAGAATAGTATGGGAAATACAGAACCTAAAGGACTTGAGACACATGGACATAAGCTAAAGGGGGGGTAATCGGGGGGTTGGGGGGGCAGGGTGGAGGGGAATGAAGGGGGGAATAGAACAACTGTAACAGCATAAACAATTCAAAAAAATAAAATTAAAAAAAAAAAAAAACAAAAGCACTAGTATGTTTTATTAGGTAAAATCTGAACAATAATCTTTAGATCAACTTATTGGTAATTTTACTAATGGATATTTAGTAATTTCTCTGAAATACAATTTAGAAATTTTGGAAGACACATAGTTTCATTACTTGACAATTACTAGCAGCCCCCTTTGTAACTAATTTTTTCTCCAAACTGTCCTTTAAGGATATATTTTTAAAATTAACTATGATGATATTTTACTTAACTAGTTTTATTTAATTTTCTGCATTAAAATTGCCTGTTTGAAATATTTATGTAACATCACATTTCTTGGGAAATCAGAACAAGCAGAAATAAATTTATGCAGCTGAGAAACTTAACATGTGTGTCTCAAAAGTACATAAACCTAGATTCAAACATTTCTGTTTGATGGCTCTTGTGTGATGAGTATTAGTCTTTCTAGAATGCATTGGGGGAGAACTGTATTATGAAAGTGAGGCTTCTGCTACCAGATTAGTTAACTGACTCATTTCTTGGCAGAGGAAGTAAGCTGTTCATGGGAGTAGTCACTAGACTGGGGACAGAATGATTGTCCTGTTGATGATGAGTCACTAATGTCTGGTATCAGGTTCTCGCCCATAAAATGTTCTGACATTTTTAGACTTAGGTGGATGGTGAAGAATATTTAAGTACCTAGAAAATGCTTTGAAGGTTGCAAATTCTTAATGTTATTAGATTACCATATTCTGAGTAGAAAGATATTAAAAAACTGCTCACTCATTACTGTCATGCTTGAATGGATTTCCTAGGATTGGGAAACTTAGCTAAATATAGAGCCCAGTTGCTGGCATTCAGAGGAAAACTACTATGTTAGACTCACTGAGCAATAGTATGTCAGTGTCTAATGTAGCCTGGGTGTAGAATTACATCCTTGCCTTGACTTGACTTGTGGTGTCTTTCAAACTGGTCCTGTGGAGATTTCATGACATTTCATTTTTAACTCAGAATTATCTATTTTTAATGTTACTTTGGTCCCATCCAATACTTAAGGGCAGGGAGACATTTGCTTAAATCCAACCACAGAAGTGTATGTAAACTGTTCCGCTCTCTACTGTGACTCCCATTACCAGTGCTCTGGTTACCGCGTCACTGATCTTTGGGAGCTGCAGTCTTTGGCTGACTTGGTTACATGGATTTCACTGTGACTCTTCCTCTCTCAACTGCCGGAATACCTTTGTCAATAGCCCTTCTGAAAAATAGACACAGTAAAACAAGCAAACAAACATAAAGCCTCAATATTAGCAGGCACATAAAATTATACAATCAATAAGGTCTCTTCTAGGCCCCAAATGCTGTAATTATGCAATTTAAAGGGGGTGGGGGGGAGAAAAGCGCTCCTGGCACTTTCTGCTTGTCCTGCTCAGTGGATGCACAGAGGTAGACCTGCTGCTACTTGGGATTTCTTCATTGTTCCAGTCACTTCACTGTGAGGTGTGGGTGTTTTGAGGAGAGACCTGGGACACTGAGGCTGCCCACAAAGGCAGTGGGGCCAGGGCAGAAAGGAATTTTATTTCCAGGTTGAAGAAAGCAGCAGGGCCTAGGCTGGGCTGAGGTAGTGCGGCCCCTGGGATGGAAAATCTGGAGGCATCTGCTCTCAGGGGCAGCCCGAGAGGGAGGGCCTCCTGGAATGCGGTGCCCCAGAAACCCAGTCCTGGGAAGAGGTTGTAGCAAGGTCTATGCCAGGGAGAAAACAACCAGTCACAAACCTGGGGACCTCCAGGCTGGCCAAGTGAGTTGGGGAAACCAGTTAAATCAAACGAAGAGGCAGAGGGAGAAGTTGTGTTCTGTGGTTCACTGCCCCTGGATTTAGGGACTAGATTCCTGCAGTGTCACGACCCTAATGGCCCCCACTGATTTCCTGCTTTTTCGGGAGCACCCACAAAGAGGAAGGAACTGTTAATTCCAGAGGTCAGTGTGGGCACAGCAGAGAAGAAATAAGGTGTTGGGGGTGGGGGGGGGGGAAAGCAAGGTCAGAATCAATTGAGTACACAAAGGCCGGGCCATGGGGCTCTTCCTGTGTCAACATTCCCTCTGCAGGCTGGGCCGGTCCTTGGTGGAGGCCACTCTAACTGCCGGATTTAAAGCCCTGGCTGCACTTTGAGAAGCTGTTTCACCCTCTTGATAGTTATTGCCCTGCTTTGCACAGAGTCCAGGATCGACAGAGCTGTTTTCATTTCACAAAACAACTTAAAAATCTAGAACTGAACTTCAATGTCTGTTTCAAGTTTTCATTTTTTCCTGATAGCAGAAGTATAGTCAGTAGATTGCAGATAAACTTACTTCTGTTTTTTAAAATTATTATTTCTGTTAAAGTCTCTGCATTCAGAACTTCCCCTTTCCTTCCATCTCCCTGGAGTGGCCTCTAAGCTCGAGGGAATGTGGGGTGGAGTGTCGGGTTCCAGGCTGGAATTCACGGCTCTACCACATTCCCACCGTCTCCAGATGGCGGCCCAGCACTTGCAGCGACCCTCTCCCGACTGTGGTGATTCTCCCCGACCCACATCAGCACCCCCTTGGGGACTGGCAAACTGGTGTCCTCCTGGGCCATTCTGGAGACATGAGGGGAAGTGAGAGACTTGGGGGCTGTCACAGACTGTCCGGTTCCCTGTTTACACTGGCCACACCTGAGAAGTGAGCGCAGGCCCCCGGCTCTCAGATCCCTACCCCTACCTGAGGACTCGGTCAGTTACTGCGACCCCGGGGCCTCGGCCATATCTTTTTTGTTCTTTTTTCCTTCTCCTTCTCCTCCTCCTTCTTCCCCCCCCCCCGCCCCCCCCCAGCCATATCTGAGCCACTTTCCTTTGCTCTGTCTCTTTAAAATTTTTTATTTATTTTTTAGAGAGAAGGGAAGGGAGGGAGAAAGAGAGGGAGGGAAACACTGATGTCAGAGAGAACACGGAGCAGCTGCTTCTCCTCTGTGCTCCCACTGGGGGACCAAACCTGCAACCTAGGCGTGTGCCCTGACCTTTTGCTTTACAGGACAACACCCAACCGTTGGGCGTTGAACCATGGCATTGAGCCATGCTGGCCAGGGCTCTCTCCCTCTCTTATATGAACTTTATTCTTTTCAGCTTATTTAGCACTCCACTGTCTGTTACAGTAACCGCTGATGACATGTGGGATGGGGGTTCATGTTAGTGACGTTATGCTAACTGTACTACTTTAGAATTTGCTCCCCCCACCCCCTTACTAGTACCTCTTAGCGAGCTTTCCCTATAAATGCACAAACAGTTCATTCTTTTTGTGCTGGGCAGTATTACATGGTTTGGGGACATTATTTACTCTGCCTCCTCATGTCAACCAGAATAAATCAGGCTGTACAACAGTAACAGACTTAGAATCTTGGTAGTTTAGAACAAGGACTGTTTGTCCCTCAGGATTTTACAGTTTTTATTGCCAGTGAGAAGGGGATCTTCCTCAGTTATTGCTGGCTAAGAGGAATGCTACTTATCTTTGTATGTTGATCTCGTGTCTGCCTACCATGTAAGTCTTGATTTGTCATCCAGTCTGTGGGCCTTCAGGGTAAACAGTCAGGTCATCTGCAAATTTTCTTGCCTTTCTCTCTGACTTGGGACTCTTTTTTTAAAACATGTATTTATTTATTTTTTAGATTTTATTTATTTTTAGAAGGGAAGGGAAAGAGAGAGGGGGAGAAATATCAATGTGTGGTTGCTTCTCATGTGTCCCCTGCTGGGAACTGGCCTGCAACCCAGGCATGTGCCCTGACTGGGAATCGAACCGTGGTTTTTTGGTTCATAGGCCCGTGCTCAATCCACTGAACTACACCAGCCAGGGCTTGACTTGGGGCTCTTGAATGTCTATTTTATATTTTGGGGCACCCTGGATGCTACTCAGATTCATATCACGTGAGTTTTCCATACCACTAACTTCCTCGTTCGCTCTCCTGGATCACAGCTGAGGGGATAAGCCTCTCCTCTTTCCTTAGTGAACCCAGGCAGGGCCTGGGTGACCACAAGGCCTAGTTTTTCCAGGACAGTCCTGCTTTCTGACAGACTCAGGATGAGCACCCCTTCTGCGTTCAGAGCCGTCCAAGTTGGGGTGATAAACGATGAGAGCGCCCCATGCATGAGCTCTGCTGGCTTGGCACAGACCCGAAGCCTCCGCTCCTTGTCCCTCTGCGGCCACACTTCTCAGCTCCAGAGCTGGGGAACTGCTTCCGGTCTCCTGGACTCGGCTTGCTACGCCAGCCCTCTCTTTAATGACTCCTGTGCTTCCCTGAGATCTTGTTACCTTATGTATAGCAATATCCATGCCACGTTGGTGTCTGTCTCCTTCTTAGACTATTAGTTCATTGACAGTGGAGCTTGTTTTGATTATACCCATATCGCCAGTGTCTTTATTATTTCCAGGCATATTACATGCTCAGTACAAGTTTGATAAATGCGTGAATGAAGCATGTCAAAATTATATATGTACATAAAGGACAGGAAGAAAATAGACAAAAGTGAAATTCATGATCACATAAGATTTTCAGATGTTCAGATGATTAAAAATGTTTAAATATTGTTTTTAAATAAAATTTTTATTTCTTAAAATAGCAGCATTGGGTATAGAGTACTTTTGAAGATTAAAAAAAACAGACAAACCAGTTCAACCCTCAGTTACTTGTTAAAGGGTGAACTCTTATTCTGAACACAGCAGACAGACAGGGCTGGCCACTTACTGTGTATTCAATAAATGTTGACTGAATAATTACAGATTTATCATCAGTTAGAAGAGGAATGAGAAACTATAAAGAATGGAATGTCTGCAGACCTATGGTTTACATCATTATTTAGCTGAAGTGTAAAGGAAATCAGTGAGGTGAAGGTGGTCAGGTGCACCACCCAGTTCTTTGGGGCCCCTGGTGGCTGGCTGGGTGGACATGCAGAGAATATTATATATAAGTTATAATATAAATCTCCACGTTCACCAAGGCGAAGAGTATTACTTCCCTTTCTGAGCTCCAGGTAGCTCCCCACTGCCCCTTCTTTGTTGCATCGTCTCCCTGTTCATGTTCATCTTCTTTGGGGGAGGGGGAATTAAAGTGGGGGGTGCTGGGAAAGAGGTCCAGCCCACAGTAATTTATTCTGCCAGGGGAATACTCTGATGGTAATCATCAAATTGTTTCTTGTCTGCAAAAGGTTAAGAACTGCAAGTATTTTTAAATGTCAGACAATATATAAAGCTTGTAGGAGGAGGGAAAGAAAATTTTCATCGGTCATGTGCCAGGTTCTGTGAAATGTGTTTTCACATTTACTTCATATAATATAAGTAATTATTATAACATCCTTGATTTTATCACCATTCAGCACTTGCCAGAGGCTAGATTTGAATTCAGATCCAATGGTCTACCATGTGACAAGTCAAGTTCTTTGCCTTTGGTGATGAAGTGTTGGTTCTGTCCTGGAAACATGGCACTTGGAAACGCTTTGTAGGTTGGAATGTACCATTCTTCACAGTTTCAAGAAACCTCAGCTGGGATAATGAGTACCTGTTGCTCATGTTACATGTTTGAGAACAGCGTATATTTCTGCCAACTGGTGTAGAAACATTTGAAGTCTGGAATTTTCACTTGCAACAAAAAATGGAAAATTAAAAATTAAGCCTAGCCTTTGTGGTGGTTACATGGGTGTTTTCAATTTGTGATAACTCACTGAGCTGTATGTGTATGATACTTGCATTTTACTATATGTACGTGAGACTTCTTTTTTCTAAAAGTTTGCTTTTTAAAAGACTGGCAAAAATAAATTATTGGAAGAAAAACAGGGTATGTTCTAAGTCTGCATAAGCTAAGCAAGCCACATGACCACATCCTGATTCTTTATCTGTGAAAAATAATGATAATAGAAAAAGTTGCCACTTTCTTCCAAGATATAAGTTTCTATATCTTCACTTGGTCACTACATGATTGAGTTTTTAATTCAGGGCTTTTTGCCTCTCCTCTCTATGGTAAGAAATTAAAGAAAATGTTTCTTTCATTCCTGTGTTTTAAACCAAATTTCTTGTGCTACTCACAGCCTGCCAGTAACTCCCACAATTCGACCTTTTTTTCTTTTGTGTAATCTCGCAGTGATTTACAAAAATCCAGTACCTTGCCTCTCTTCAGGTTTGACTGAGACAAATGAATCCATAAATGTTGTGGGACAACAGGAAAGAATGTTAAAAATATTTGTAGACTTTTTCATGAAAATTAGCATGGAGAAAGAAGTTATTTTAATTCCTTTCACAGAAGAATTATTGTTGCATTTGGATATAACCATCCAGACCTTAACCCAGTGTTTGCTTGGCTACCTGGAAAACAAGACAACATTGGTCAGATGGAAAACAGTGAGGGCACATTCATACTGACAGTAGGTCTTATAAAGAACATACCACGTTTAATTTAAAAAATAAATGGTAAACCTTTAAAAAGGTAATTTATTGAAAGTGTGGAGTTGGGACCAGCTCATGTGGTCATGTAGTCAGAGTTCTTAAATTCACCTTTAGAAGTACAGTCTTACCATATGTGTCAGTTAAATTATTTCTCTACATTACTTCAGACTTGAGCCTAATTTGATAGGCTCATTTCATTTCATTGTTTTCAACTTATTTTGAAAATTTTCAAATCTGCAGGAGAGTTAAAAAAATAGTACAATAAACACCAAATACCTCTCACGTAACTCCACCAATTATTAACTTTTATTTCTGTGCATGCTCTTTGTATACACATGTGTTTGCTAAATCAATGGAAATTGACTTGGTGATATCATCCCTAAGTACTTTAAGGTGTGTCTTTTTAGAAAAAGGAGAACTTCCTATATAACCAAATTACCATCACTATGCTCAAGTCGTTTTACATTAGGCCCTGGCTGAGTATCTCATCTGGTTAGAGAATCATCCAAATAAGGCAAAGTTGCAGGTTAAATTCCCTAGTCAGGGCACATACAAGAATCAACCAATGAATGTATAAATAAGTGGAACAACAAATTGATGTTTCTTTCTTTCCTCTTCCCTCCCTCCTTTCCCTCTCTTTCTAAAAATCAGTAATGAAGAAGAGAACTAAACTTTGACATTGATAAATAACAGCATCCAATGTCCTCAATTGTCATAATTTATTTAATCATTTTTTTTGGACAAAGAATCCAATCAAAGATCACACAGTGTATTTAGGAAACCTTGTATCTTTTAATTTAGAATATTCTTCCCCTGCTCCTTTTTTCTTTTCTCTTTTTTCTGTCTTTCATGACATAGCATACTGTTGTAGCATGTTCTACAATTTAGCTTTGTGCGATGGTTTTCTCAGGCTAGTTAAACATGTTTGTAGGAAAAACAAGTGCATGCGCATACACTGTGTGTTCCCGTTGTTTTCCCATATACGTGTTCTGTTTTCCCATTGCGGGGACTTCGCTCACACAGACCATCTTTCATTAACTCCCTTCCCTCACCACGCCTGTATGAAGCTCAGTTCGGTATTTAACCTTCCCTAGATAATTCCCCTAATGCCCTCCATCCTGAAATACTCTTTAAATATCCAGAATACTTTACTTTTTTTCTTACAGCATTTGTGATTTTTTTACTGTGTATTATTATTTTTGTTTATTCACACATTTTTTACCTTCTCTCCAATGTAAAGCCTGCTAAGGACTGGCCTAATTTATCTTTGACCTCCCTGAAATCTAGCAAATGTCATGTCACAAAGTGGGGGTATACATATATATATATATATATGTATGTATGAATGACCAGATGGATGAATAAATGAATGAAAATGTTATCTCTGGTTTCTGAGATACAGTGAGTAGGTTAAAAACTTAATTTTTAAAAAAATGCTTGAATAATTTCTTCATAAGGGAACTTTTCTGCACCCAGAACTGTCTACTTAATTTATTAAAAAATAAAATTTTAGTTTTAATAAAAATAAAATATGTATATTACATGCCTTGTTATAGCTATTTTTAAAATTAACTTGCTAAGTGTTGAGGGAAGCCTTTCAATGTGGACAGTTTATTCTTTTGCTTTGGAAAATAGTCTTCTATGTATATTTTTTGATAATTTCCTCATTTGCATATTTTGTGTTCCCTCTGGAATAAGTACTATAAGTCAGATGCTGAAACTTCTGGAGTGGATACTCTACATCTCTTATGTTTTCTTTAATATTTTCTACCTTCTACTTTCTAAAAGATTTAATTCCAACCTGTTATTGATCTTTATTCAGATTTTTTAAATCACATTTTTAATTTTCAAGAGTTCTGGCTGTGTTTTTTGAGTGGCCTTTTTAATAGCATCCATTTATTGTTTTATGGATGAAATATCTTTTTAAATCTCCATGGAAATATTAATTAAAACTTACTTTCTTCTGTTCTCTGCACTGCTTCTGTTTAAACTTTCTTAAAGTGTTCTCATTTCTACCTTGGTCTCTCCCTCATTTATGTTAAAGGCATTTTCTGTATTCAGCGTAGAAATGTCAGTGTGCGGAAAAGCTGACCGGGGCCTCCATGCCCCTGGGCAGAGTCGCCCGCTGCCGGGACGGCTGTCGGTTCATTGGATGTGGAGTTAGGCATTCTGACGTGTAAACTCCCAACTGCCAAAACTTGGAGGAATTTTTCTCTGACATCGTTCCATTTCTTTAGGAAAGAACACTTCCGTTTTGGGGCTGGGGAGTGACTTCTCATTGCCGACATGTTACTCAGCAGAGGGCTGGGAGTGTGTCTGTGTGTGCCGTCCCCATTCAGACTTTGTGGAGCCCCTCTGTTTCTCCCTCTTCCCTCCGTAGCCTGCGCATCAGCACCCCAAGCCCCCGCTTCATCCTGCTGCATCCGTGAGCACCGTCTTCCACCCCATCCCGCCTGTGAGAGTTTTGTTAAAATCTCTCACCCTTTGAGGAACTTTCCTGTTTTCTTCTTACGGGTTTACCCATGTTGGTTTTATGTATTGAATTATTATTATTATATTTTAATCCTCACCATAGGATATGTTTATTGATTTTAGAGAAAGAGGAAGAGGAGAGAGAGAGATCAATCAGTTGCCTCCCATATGTGCCCCCAGGAGGGATTAAACCCTCAACCTAGGTACTGTGTGACCTGACTGGGAATTGAACCGGTAACATTTTCGTGCACAGGACAACACTCCAACCTACTGAGCCACCCAGCCAGGGCTGTATGTTGTTTTTATTTCTTTACCATCAGTTGGTGGAATCTTGAAAAAAATTAGAGATCAATACATGGAAATATTTTTCAAGATATTGATTCCAAATAAATTACTCTGTCATCTTTAATCAGACTGTGCACTTAATTTTGTGTTTGTGTTCCCAGCTTCCTCCTGGGTAAATCTGGTCCTGTGCGTGGAGTAAGTTTTCTGCCCGGAAGGTTGAAGCAGTGACCCTCTGTGTGGTTCTGGGAGAAGGGTCAGACAGCTTGGCTGCTGTGATGCTTCCTGTTGAGTCATCTGGACAAGGGGAAAGTACTAGAGTTACCACAGAGGGAAGGGTGAGATAAACTCCCTCTGGATGATTTCAGAAGTCTGATTACTTAGTTACAACTGGGATAAGGTAAATGGTCGAATAACTAGAGAAGTTCTACAAGCCACTTGTAAAGTTAAGCTCTTATTCTGCTGCCGAACCATATTCCCACGGGTTTCCAAAACCTGGGAAACAAGCAGCCGCGGCATCTCCAGGGCAGGCCCCTTCTCCCCGAGAATTTCCCCCTTGAGCTTCTATGACATTGCCTGGTTACTCACCCTGCAGATTCCTCAGGATTGGCTGGGACTGCAAATAAAACACTGTTTATCCACAATCAAGCTGATAAGCTACAACATTAAGTACACACAGTGCCTCTTAGAATATAATATAAAGCACGTGCTCTCTTCTTCCCTCCTAACATTTTCATGCTGGAGAGGAAACCTGGAGAGCGACATTGACTCTGGACAACAATTTATTAAGGGGAAAAAAGCCTAAAATGGGTCTGTTGGGTTCTAAAAACCCTGAAGTCAAGCAAGCCCAAATTCTTCTTCTGGGACTTGACTCTGCTGGGAAGTCAACTCTCCTTTACAAACTCAAGCTTGCGGAGGACACTGTGACCCTCCCAACTGTTGGTTTCAACGTGGAGATGATCGAGCTGGACAAGAGGCTGCCACTCACGGTCTGGGATGTGGGAGGACAGAAGGAAATGAGAACCATGTGGAGCTGTTACTGTGAGCGCACCGATGGGCTGCTGTATGTGGTGGACAGTGCGGACAAACAGCGACTGCAAGACTCCCGGAGAGAGTTTGAGCGCATCTTGAAAAATGAACACATTAAACATGTGCCCGTTGTTCTATTAGCCAACAAACAGGATGTGCCTGGAGCGCTGACTGCCGAGGACATCACCAGAATGTTTAGGGTGAAGAAGCTCTGCTGCGACCGCAACTGGTACGTGCAGCCCTGCTGCGCCCTCACCGGGGAGGGGCTGGCGCAGGGGATCGGGAGACTCACCGAGTTCGTGAGAAGCCACAGGAAATCGAGAGCAGACACGTTAGCGTTCTTCAAGCAGAACTGAAGTCTGAGCAGTGAAAGACGAGGTTGAAAAGGTAATGTGTTTTCTGTGCCAGCTGAGAAAAGCAAGTTGCTGAGATGGCAAACTTTTCCTGAGGTGCTATTTCACCCAAATTAAGTTAAACTACTCAGAATAAAAGCTAAAAAATATTATTTTTGGCCAGGCACTTTAGCACTGTGGTAATAATAACTGGGAATGAAAAATGTACAATTTTGTGCACATTGGGTGGGTCTGAAAAATCATATTTAAGACCAAATAAATTATTGCTTTATTATTTTTTATATGACTACTAAGTAAACTGTCTGCTAAGAGAGTCAGAATTCTTTCAGATTGTTTTCAGCTGTTACAGGTATTAAATTTCCACCACACTCCTATATAATAGCTAGGTGATGTAAAAAAATAAACTTTAAATTATGGAGAGGAAAAGTTTGATGTTACCATCTAATAATAAATCTCAATCTACCCTCCACGCAAATTTTTTCTTCTGGATTCCTGCCAGCTTTTTGAAATCTGTTGCTGGGAACTTTATACAATGAATCAAACAGTGAACTCCATGTTGTTAATGGAAGAGAGGCTGTGTTCTCCCATAGGGAGCAGGAGTTTGTGTCTTGAAGCTCTGGGATCGGGGTAACACCTTAGAGTTTAGGGCGAGGCCTGAGGTTATAGCTCAGCGCGAGCGGCAGCCCCAAGAGCGGCTTCAGTATGATCTAGTGTAACAGTCATTACTTGGGAACTATGTGCAGCTCACTGTACTGATCAAACAGGAACCAGAGCCAGATGTTCCTCTCAGAGACCTTAAAATTCACAGCGGGCAATGACAGAAGGCTAATTGCTAGAACCGGGCTGTGAATGGGGAATGTGATATAACAGGAGAGACTCTATCTGACCTGGAAAAACAGGAAGTACTTCATGAGGGAAGTGGTATTCAGGAGGGTCCCCAACTCCTGGGGACCCCCCAAAGGTACAGGGTGGTCACTGGAAGTTCCCATCACTGGGAGGGTGCTGTAGGGGAGGGGAGGAAGAGGGAAGGAACTAGGGATTGAATTGGAACTCCCCTGAGAGGCTAGAACTCCCAAGGAGGCCCTAGTACTGACTCATCCTTCAGAAAGGCTGTCAGGCTAGAAGCAGGTCTCAGGCGTCCCCCAGCAGTCCCTGGCACTCCAACTCCTCGGGTCACAGAGGAAAATAAAGGTATAGTAGACAAGGGTGCCAGCCCCTGGATTCCTGTCACTGTTTCCTTCTCCCAGCCGTGACTTGTTCAGCAAAGATATGAGTAGCTACTTCTGTGCTACATGGTAGCAATTCAAATAAAAAGTAGACATCCACATAATAATAGTTACTGTTGATTGAATACTTGTGCGCCCCAGGCATGGTGCCAAACACTTTCGTACATCTTCTCATTTAATGTTCACAACTGCCCTGAGAGGCATAGGTGTTACCTCAGTTTTATACGTGAGAGAACCGAGCCTACACAAGGTCAGGCAACAGTAACACCCACAAGAAGAGATGGGCGTTTTACTGAGGAGTGGCAGAGCCAAGTTCAGATTGGTATGTGTGACCTCAAGGCCCGTGCTGTGAATTGCCATGATATTGCTTTATAAACTAGGTATGGACTCTGTCTTCAGTGTGCTTACAATACACAATTAAGAATAAACCCAGGCTAAATTAAAAATTGTACTACCCTGTTACCCAGCAATCCCACATTTGGGTATATATCCACAGAAAATTAAATTGCTATCTCAAGGAGGCCTCTCTACTCCCATGTTCAGTGCAGCATTATTTGCAGCCCAGGCATGGAAACAACCCAAGTGTCCGCTGATGGATGAACAGATAAAGAGTATGTGGTATGTATGCACAATGGAATATTATTCAGCCACAAAAAGGTGGAAATCCTGCCATTTGCAATGATACGGATAAAACTGGAAGGCATGATGCTAAGTGAAATAAGCCAGAGAGAAAGACAAATACCATATGATCTCACTTATAAGTAGAATCTAAAATGCCAAATTCAGAGAAACAGAGAGTAAATTGGTGGATGCCTGCTCCGGCCCGCGGAGCAATCAACTGGGGCTCGACCACCTACCTAGAACAAATGAGTTGGGGGGACAAGAGGCACGAAGAATGGCAGCAAGACAAAAGATTCTGATCAAGCTGCAAACTTTATTTTTCCGAACTGGGTATATATATATGGGGGGGAGGGAGAGATTAGGTTGCTTGCTATTGGCTAGCTTGAGACAAAGAAGGGCCCGCTTATTGATTACTTGGGTGCAACTGGCACTCGTGGACACCTCATGTGCCTGTAGCCGATTGGCTTGTGGAGCGCACAGGTTCCTGTAATCAATGCAGTGTTTTTAGCTAGAAGCCAGGTGTAAGGTTCCCAACAGATGCCAGGAGCTTGGAGGTGGGGGAAGCGAGGGGAGGTTGCTCAAAGTGCCCACACCTGCCATCAGATGGGTAAGCTCTGAGGACCTAAAGTACAGCATGGTGACCACAGTTAACAATGCTGTGTCGTACACTTGAAATTTGCTAGGAGAATATATTTTCAGCATTCGCACACAAAAAAGTAACAACGTGAGGAGATGTTAACTCAAGTCTAGGAATCCTTTTACAATGTATAGTAAATCAAGTTGTATACTTTAATATATTATTCTATATGCAATATAGAATATATTCTATGAATTATACTTCAATAAATCTGGGGGTGGGGAGGGTGAAGACTAAATCCAGGCCAACATATATTACTATTATAATAAGAAGTTTCTTTGAAAAAATAAGCCAGGCAGAATAAATCAAGTGTCGTAACAGAGATATAAGAAAAACACTGAAAGTCTGGCAAAAAGAGTTTCCGATTTCAGGAAGAGCTCAGGGGAGTGGCAATGTTAAACGCTTCATGGAAGAGTTTTCCCAAAGGTTCACAAAGTGATTAAAATCTCAAAAATACATCTTTTAAAAAAATGCACCATCCTTTAACATTTCCCTATGTGTTTTTTTAACTTAGTCTTAAAGTTAGGAGTCACTAATTGATGTCTATAGAAAATTTCTAAATATTGAACAGAAAATGTGTCCTCGTGTCCTGAGACTTTGAGTTGCAAAGTCAAGCCCTTTGTGGCCCAGTCTCAGCATACTATAAAATTCGGAGAAAACAGTCCCCCCCCCCAATACTGAAAGCAATGAAAACCTCCACTTCAGAAAGCTGCGGGGGGGTGGGTGGTGTAGGGATCAGATATACACTTGATGTGGCGCAAAACTTAGGAAGCAGCTCTTTCTATTTGTCAGGTCAACATCCTTCTCCACACACCGGCTGTCCCTCAAAATCTCTACTAGTGTTTGGTCAGAAACTTGAAGAGCCTCGTGGCTCTTTTCCTTTCTTCCCTGGGATCCAGTTTATTTTCTTCCCTCAGACCTTTGCTTTCTTTTCAATGTGAATTTTACCAATCTTTCCCTCCTGCTTTCCCTAGAACGTTCCCCACCAACACACACACACACACACACACACACACACTTGTACACTCTTCACTCTCATCTACTAAGAAAGCCCACAAGTGAGGGAAGGGACAAAGTTTAGGTGGACGTTAGCAAAAGGTCGCTTAGTAGGTGAGGAGAAAGAGGCTGTGCAGGTTCACGCTTTCATATGTATTATCGTCATACATTCTGTTCTCTGTTATTTATATGTAAGAAAGCAAAACTTTTATCAAAATGGCATACTGCCACGGATCTACAGTGACCAAAAGCAGAACACTTCTGAAATGTTCCTTGGTTAAAGATTTAGAGTCTAAAAGAAAATATCAGTTAAGTATTTCTACCTAATGTTCTAAGTATCCCCAGATGGGGGAAAAAATCCCTACAGGGATAAGAATAAAGACTGACAAATTAAAAAACAATAGCAGCAGTGGCTGACATATGTTAAAAATAATTGTCAGTTTGAAAAGCTGATGTTTGGATTTGATCTTTTGCCACAAGCAGGTTGCTGTCGCCATCGGAAGACTGTGTGAAAAATGCGACGGCAAGTGTGTGACCGGCGGCTCCTTGGCTGTGCCTCTGGGATGAGAGTAACTGTGGCTCCTACCAGGGGCGCCGTGTGATCGGTGGCAGCCCCGGGGTCTCCGAAGCCTATGACTGTAAGGAGCCCACCACTGAAATGGCTGCCCAAAGACTGCGAATCTGGGAGTCCTAAGGTCATTGGTGGGCGGCCTCTTCTTTCCATCTACCGACCACAGAAGGATGGAGCGCAGGGCCTCACCCACATTACCTGTTAGTACACAGGCACCTCTCCACCTCACCTCTCCTCCCGCCTGGATCGTGTGGTGGAACGAAAAGGTTCTTCACAGAGCACTCGGGCAGACTGTGTCAGAAAAATGGCCACTTGGTTCATGGCTTTTCTGGAAGTCAAGAAGCGGGACTCTGCGTTCCCCATTGACAGGTTCCCTCTACACCAAGAGCTTCTACAACAGGAAGGTTATCGTTTCAGGCTTCTCTCCGAAGGGTCAGCTGCAGAGTGCTCTCACCTAGGCTCCAACAGCAGTTGTCCTTGATGGGCCATTTGCAGTGTGGCAGGGAGCTCTCAGAACAATACACACGGGCATTTAATCTTGTAACACTTTGCTGGCGTGTGCTACTTTTCTTCTAAGAAATCGGAAACCCCCCTGGGTGGCGTGGCTCAGTGGACCAAAAGGTTGCTGGTTTGATTCCCGGTCAGGACACATGCCTGGGTTGTGGGCTGGGTCTCCAGTTGGGGGCGTGCAAGAGGCAACCAATTGATGTTTGTCTCCCTCTCCCTCCTTTACCCTCTCTCTAAAAATGAAGAAATAAAATTTTAAAAAATTGGAAGCCTTTCTTTTTCTATTAATAAAGTAAAAATTTATTTTCTGGTAGTCGGTCATCATGTAATTAAAAAACAAAAACAACAAAAACCCTCATATTTTCACTATGCTCCGATGATGAACAAATTGGGTTCTGCCAAACCAAGGGAGACTGGGAATTTCAGATGAAGCGTCCCCTGTATGTGGCGTGGAGAGACCATCCACAGGGGCTGCGGCGTGTTGAGTTTGAGGAGGAACAGCCTGAGGACGGCACTGCAGGGCTTCTGCAGACCCTGGGGTTGGCCCGCTCTTGTCTGCCGGAGCTGCCTCTCTGGAGACCAAGAAACAGGAAACAACAGAGAGACTCCTTCTTTGGGGGTGCTGATGATTACTTACCATAACGTGAGGCATGGTGTCACGGGGTGCAGTCCACCCGATTTTTAGCACAATATTAACTGTCGGCAAACTAAATCACTTCAAGCACAAGGAAGCACATTTCACCTTGACAGTGCCACACAAACATGAAAGTTGGTCATTAGGTGACTTAACCATTTGGGTAGTATTTTCACAAATATTATCTCATTTTGTTCCTGCCAAGTCTCATAACAGATCTCATAGCAAATATTATCAACACTGTTTTAACAATATGAAAAACTGATCAAGCAGTTACTGAATCTAGTCCTTTTATTTCCAAGATTTAAAATAATGTAATTTTTATCACACAACAAATTCAACAATAAATGCGGCCCATGGTGCACTCATGCCATTAAATTTCTTTTTTGCTATAACCAAGTGGAACTGGTCAGAGTATCTCTTGGACCAAAAGCCTAGGGCCATCTTCCTTCTCCCCTCACATCTCACATCTGTCAGCAAATCCTGGCTGCTCTTCAAAATACATCTCCCTCGGGCCAAGGCTCACCCACCAAGGCCACCATGAGGCCACCATCAACTGTCACCTGGATGGCTGCATTCTACTCAGAATTCCGCAGGTCAGGTCTGAGAATGAAAGTTAGGTCACAGTGCCTAACTTCGAACCCTGTCTTTGCTTCTCACTCTGCCAGGTACCTGACTCCTCCCTTCCAGCCACACCTGCCTTACTGTCCCTGTATCACCTCTTTTGTTACAGCCTCAGTCAGGGCTGTTCCACGGTTTAGAACATACTGTCCTCAGGCCTTCAAGTGTTTCCTACTTTGCCTCTTCCAGGGCTCCAACCCCACATGCAGAGGCCTTCCTTGACTCCTTATCCAAGTGGACCTCCTCCCCCCTGCCTCTCAATGCTTCCTACCCTGCTTTGTTATTTTTTTCATAGCTCGTAGGTTCCATCATGGCCTCAGTTTATTATTGACTCGTTTACTCATTGTTTCTTTCCCTCCCTAGCAGGCAGGCTCCTTGGGAGCAGGGGCTTTTCTCACTGTTCAGTCCTGGAATAGCACCAAGAATGTGTTTCAAGGATATTTGCAGAACAAATGTATGAATGGTCTGGACCCTGATGTGAGGTCTTCTCGGCATCCCAGGCTGCCTCTCGGGATGGAGTGTTGATCCCGTCATGCAGAGTAAGAAGAATGGCAGATGCGGACCGAGGACAGTGTCACTCCAACCTCAGGATCCCATTGGCAAGTCCTCCCCACAGGAGCCATGTGCCAGACCTGCAGGAACACAGGCCTTGGAGACAGAACTGGGTGGGAATTCTGGTTGCCACTGGTTTGGGCTTGTAGGCAGATGACTTCACCTCTGGAGTCTCAGTTTTCTCTACTAGAACAAGAACTAAACTGTCTTTGTGTTAAACCATGGGGGTTTGGAGGTCGACCTGGTCATCGCTGTTAATCACACTAATAACCTGAGACATGGGCCTTGTTTCTCCCGTGTGTCTGGAAGCCCTTCCTTTCCCAGGCTTCATTTTCTCATAAGTCCCCTCCCTATCTCCCTACAACCACTCTCAGATTCTCATTTGACTCATCCCAGAACAAGAAGGGGAAAAATTAATTTCTCCTCAACTTAAAATATTATGTATTTTTAAAATTGAATTTATTAGGTGACATCGGTTGTCAGAACCGTTCAGGTTTCAAGTGTATAAGCCAACAAAACATCATCTGCACAGTGCGTCATGCACCCACCACCCCAAGCAAAGTTTCTTCCCATCTCCACTTCCCCCTCCTTTGCCTACCTCCCCCTTTCCCACCCCCTTTCCCTGTCGCCATAACCCACACTGTTGTCTGTGTCTCTGTAATATGTTTTGGGGTTAATCCTTTCACCTCCTTTCATGCAGTCCTCCAAGCCCCCTCCCCTCTGACAACCAGCTATCACTCTATTCCTCATGTGTATGCAGAAGTGTATGCAGGCTTCTGTCATCAGTTTATTTTCCTCATGAGAGTTTGCATAGAAGTGGAATCACATGGTATTTGTCTTTTTCTGACTGGCCTATTTCCTTAGCATAATAATCTCCAAGTCCATCCATGCTGTCGCAAAAGGTAAGATTTCCTTTCTTCCCCCTTTTTTACCACTGAGTAGTATTCCACTGAGTAAATGTACCACAGCTTTTTTATCCACTTATGTACTGATGGGCACTTGGGCTGTTTCCAGATCTCAGCTATTGCAGGATGTAATGCTGCAATGAACTAGGGGTGCATATATTATTTTTAATAAGTGTTTCTAGTTTCTTAGGATATATTCCCAGAAGTGAGACCACTGGGTCAAAAGGCAATTTTGTTTTAATTTTTTGAGGAAACTCTCTACTGTTTTCCAAAGTGGCTGCGCCAGTCTGCATTCCCACCAGCAGTGCATGAGGGTTCCCTTTGCTCCACATCCTCACCAGCACTTGTTTGTTGATTAATTGATGATAACCATTCTCACAGATATGAGGTTATATCTCATTTATCTCGCCGTGGCTTTAATTTGCACTTCTCTGATGGTTAGTGATGGTGAGCATTTTTTCATATGTCTATTGCCCATCTGTATGTCCTCTTTGGAGAAGAGTCTATTCAGTCCCTTTGCCCATTTTTAAATTGTGTTGTTTGTCTTCCCAGTGTTGAGTTGTATAAGTTCTTTATAAATTTTTAAAATTAACCCCTTATCAGATGTATCATTGGCAAATATGTTCTCCCATTCAATGGTTTTTTTTTGCTTTGTCGCTGTTTTCTTTTCCTGTGCAAAAGATTCTGAGTTTGATGTCGTCCCATTTGTTTATTTTTGCCTTTGTTTCCTTTGTCCGAGAAGATATATCAGCAAAAATATTTAAAAATTTACAAACCTACAGAAAACTTGAAAAAAGGTAAGAGTAACACTGGTGTGCTTTTCACTTAAATTCACCAATTATAACAATTTTGACATATTTGTGCATACTCTCTTCTACACACATACACACACGCACACACACACACAATTGCAATCATCTTGATGCTTCACAGCTAAACACTTAATCATCCATCTCCTTAGAATGGACAATCTTTTACATAACCAAAGAGTCAATATTACCCATAAAATTTTAAGCATTAATTAAATATCATCTAATAGTCCATAATCAAATTCCCCCCAAATATGACTTACTTATAGAATTTATTTGGTCTACTACATTTGTTTATGTCACTTAAAAAAAAGATTTTATTTATTTTTAGGGAGAGGACAAGGGAGGGAGAAAGAGAGGGGAACATCAATGTGTGGTTGCCTCTCATGTGCCCCCTACTGGGGACCAGGCCCACAACCCAGGCATGTGTCCTGACTGGGAATTGAATCGGCGACCTTTTGGTTTGCAGGTCGGTGCTCAATCCACTGAGTCACACCAGCCAGGATTTTGTGCCACTTTTAATTTAGAATATTTTCCCTGCCTTTTTCTGTTTTTTCATGACCTAGAAATTTTGAAGAGTCCGGGCCAGATAATTTAAAGAATGTCCCACAGTCTAGCTGTGTCTGATTGTCTCTTCATGGTTAAATTCAGGTTAAACATTTTGGGCCAGAATATTCCACAGGTAATGGTGTACTTCCCACTGCATCCATTAGGAGGCACTGAGTGTCCGTGTGCCTGTACTGGATGATGTGAAATTTGATCACTTCCTGTATGATAGCGTCCACTACATTGTCCCCAGGTAAAACTATAACTTTCGTTCTGTTCTCAGTAAGTAATTTGATATGATAAGTAGGATATTTTGAAACTGTGTGAATAACCTGTTCCCCAAGAGCCTTTCTCTTAATGCGTTTGGCATTCGCTGATGATCCTTTCCTGTGTCAGTTACTATACTGGGAACTGCAAAATGGTGATTTTTCTAAGCCTGCCTTTCCTTGTACATTTATCAGCTGGCAGTCCTCTGTAAAAAAGAGCTTTCTCTTTATCTCTCTTCTTTATTTTTTTTCTCTCTCTTCATAGATATTTTTTAAACTCCAAGGTTTATAATCCATTATTACTCAAACTGAGATTCTTGGACAGGCGGTGTCAGCATGACCTGCAAGCTGCTTGAAAATGTAAATCCTCAAATGCTGTCTCGCACCTATTAATCAGAATACTGTATTTGGGGGTGGGGGAAATTCCTGGAATCTGTGTTGTTACTGACACTATTGTAATTCATTTCTGTCTTTTTTTTTATGCTTAAGCTGCCCCAAAGTTGCCCAGGGGAAGCCCCCTCAGACCAGCTCTGAGTGCAATTGGCATACCCCATTAGTCTTTGAGTGGTTCCTTGTTTGAGAGAATACTGAGTCACCCTGTGCTTTCCCTACTCGGCCGTCTCAGACCTGAAATTAACCATTTCTCCAAGAAACCCCAGTTCTTTCTTTGTGGGATGGTATTTAGAAATCAAATAATGAGGCCAGCTGTGCTCATTGTTGCTGAGATGTCCCTGTTTATGGGCCCATTCAGGAGTAAAAGCTAAGGAATATATATTCAAAGAAATACTGATACTCCCCAATTGAATCCACACCATAAGAGTTTTTCTAATCTCCCCCACTCCTGATTGGTATCCCTCTTCTTCTTCAAAGAACTATGGTTTCAAAAAGCATCAGTACATTGTGGATGACAAAGGAGTTCTACGGAAGGTAACTTAACAGGGCGTGCTGATCATAAACTCCTAAATGGGGAGGTTGAGGTTGGGAAATCATGCCCCAGACGTATAACTTCTCCAGTAAAAGGTTTATCTTTGCCTGAAGCAAGTCCTGTCAATTATTTTTGTGCATCTGACTTAACACACTACTGAATTAAGGGTACCCGCCCTCAAGAAAGCACATACTTTTGTTAATTACCCTATCACCCGGGCCTTGCCTTGCTTTCTCCCACCTTAATGTCATCTTCCTTACCTTTCTTCATTAATTCCAAATGCACAAAAGAAGCTGCAAAACTCAATCTCTGGAGCATTTGAGACTTTGCTTCCTGGCATTGTTGTCAGTGTGGCTCAAATAAAATCTTATAAAAATTCCCTGCGGGTTTGGATGTGTCTTGAGTCAACAATTCTCATAATTATATTAAAGAAGAAACCCTTCTTTGTATGACAAACTGATTTTCACACATCTCTGCTCAAGTTGCATATAAGGTGGTTTTGTGTTTCTAAATTAGGTTGGGTTTTCACTGTAAATAATTTTTCCATTGGAGTTCAATGGACCTACTGTATTTGCCTATTAATGGTGAACATGAGAGAGTGTGGTGACAAGATATCCTCTGTTTACCAAAGGATCGCTCCCATTATCTACACAGTTATCTCTCTGCTCTTGTTTTAATGTAAATGATACATTTATGCTAAAATGTAATCTTCTGTAAAAAAATGCACCGATCCTGATCTGTAAAAATAAACCCGACATACCTAATATACACATATATAAACTTACATAGAAAAAAATAAAACACACCAAAATGTGATGGCTACAATTCCTTATTGCTTTCAGTACTTCCCGAATTCTATATAGTGAGTGTACATTATTTTTATAGTCAGATGAAAACAATATTTTCAAGAGAGCTTTTTAATCTTCATAGTCCACGTAAAACAAGAGTGGACAATGCATAGTCTTAGCGCTGTCATTTCAGCTGCATTGATCTAAAGTAATAAATACTTTTTCAAATCAGAAATATTGCAAAGTATAGACACAGGGGGGCATTGTAACCAAGATTTTATAATTTAAGAAAAATAACTCAGAAACCAAAAAACAAAACAGCTTATATGTATTGAGCACTCTTTAGAGGCCAGTTCTGTTCTAACGATTTCTATGTGTTATCTCATTTAACACTCACATTAACTCTATGGGGTAGTATTTGGTTGGCCCAAAACTTCAGTTTTTCTGTATGATGGCTCTAGTAGTGCTTAGTTGTCTTTAACTTTATGTGAAACAGTTTTGTTAGATTGTATTATGACAGCTGCCATGTCAGTGTGCATTTAAAAGGACTTACCAAAATTAATGAATTTTTTTGTGTAGCCATTTTAATATCGAAGATGGAAAACAAAATGCTACATTTTTTGGCATATCGTGCTTCATTATTTCAAGAAAGGTAAAAACACAACTGAAATGCAAAAAAAAGATTTGTGCAGTGTATGGAGAAGGTGCTGTGACTGATCAAACGTGTCAAAGTGGTTTGCAAAGTTTCACGCTGGAGATTTCTTGCTGGATGATGCTCCATGGTCAGGTAGACCAGCTGAAGTTGATAGCGATCACATTGAGACATTAATTGAAAACAGTCAATGCTATATCACATGCAAGATAGCTGCCATAGTCAAAATATTCTCATTTACTGAGAAGAGAGCTGAGACTCCAAGCCACACAGCCTCCCAAAAATGCAAAAAGCATTTACTGTGGTCTTTGTATGTAATTGGGCTCCTGCAGTCACTTGTTTGGTGAGCTTTCTGTACAGTACCTCTGTGTAAACGTTTAATTCTCTTAATTTTTAAATGATTTCCCTTCGCTGCATTCAGAGTTTAAGAACAGCTATGAGTCAGAGAATAAATATTTAACAAAATGTAGTTTTTCATCAGAAACAGAAAGTTTGAAAAATAGGGATATACAATTCCCTGTTAGAATCTTACTACCTTTTCTTCCAGTCTATTTTTCTTTGATGTGTGTGTGTATTTAATAGATATTTTTCCTGATAATTTAGTAATTTGCTTTTTAAATCTACAACACAAATGCAGAAAAAACACGGCACAGTTAAATTCATATCTTTACCATATTATGAATCTTTCAGATTCATCATTTTTCAGTACTACAGCATTTTAGTGAAGCAGATATTTTAGCTTATTTAATCATTTCTCCACTATTGGCTTTTTAGATTTCAGCCAATTCTTCATGTACTAGTTCAGCAAAAAACATCTGCATGCCTGTATTTTTCCTCCCTCATATTTACCCCTTCATTTAGTGAATATTGGCAGAAAATCTGGTAAATACCAGGCACTATATTAGGTGTTGGGTTTAGGATTTTTTCCACATAAGATAGTAAACTACTTTCTAAAGGGTCAATATCAGGTTATCCTAAACACAGTCTTTAAAAAGAAATAAAAACAATTTAAAAAAAGAAAAAAGAGATGTAAAAACTTTTAGTTATTAGATGACTGATTACTTCACCTGTATGTGGTGAAGACTTCAAAACAAGTAATATTTGTAGATTTCAAATCACTTATGACAGGAAAAATGTAATGTTAGAATTTATAGTAGTATTTGCCTAATTATGACTCAAAATCCAAACATAATAGAAGAAAATAGTGATAGATTTGACTATAAAAATTGTAGCAAACATTAGAAACAAAGTTAAAATACAACTATCAAACCGGCAATGATATTTGCCATGTGTAGTCCGCCTCCTGTATCACAGATTCCACTGGGTGGACTCAGCCACCTGCCAGAAAATATGTGGGAAGAGTTACGTTGTTGCTGATGTTGCTGATGTGTTGCCACTGTTCAACCCAGGCAAAACCACTGCTGAGCTCAGCCCCCCCCCCCAAAGAAATAAGCCATGAATTATAATATAACACACTGAATAAATGAAAACAAAAAATGTAAATCCATATCATGAATATTATTAAAAATATAAGAGTACAAAGTGGAAAGAAAAGATGGATGTGGAAGAACACAAATTTCTTTCATACAGGAAAATGTGGAGGGAATCATAGAATTGGAAAGTCACTATTTTGCAACTGCAAAGTAATCGCTGACCTTGAGTAAACACATTTTATTTGCATAATAACATCACAAAATAATTTCCTGAAATATCTTTTGGCTCTTGTATGATCAAGGATGAACAAACTTTGAAATGAAAAGCCTTAATCAGATAAAAGAAAAGCTAGGGGATCCTTCCTTTTGTATTTTTTCCTTTCTCTCCAAAGCTGAGAATTCACCCTTTACAAGAACAAGATGAGCAAATTCCCAGTTTGCTGACCTGGAATTCTTTTCAACGTTTGTCATGAGACTACAAGGTATGTAGGAACGACCTGCTAAAGGAGGCTTCATCATAAACAAAACTGATTGGAGACAAGTGTCAAATTGTGAGTTAATATTAATAATATATATCATAGGTAGAAGTCTAAGGCCCCTAATATACACATTCTATTGCTTTATATTGTTACTTTTATACTGTTGAAGCAGTGGAGAAAAAGATCCTGTTTTGCCTGTTGAGCCAGATAAGTGTCCCATCTCCAGCCTGAAGCACATATTTTCCGAGGAAAGTAAAGTCTCCTGATGTTTCCTTGATTTCTCTCTAAGACACCAGGCTGGACAGAGTGTAGAAGTGCATAATAATGTTGCTCCAACTCCGGCTCACACGGGTCACACACCCAGTTTGTGACCGGGGGACTGTAACCCACCCCACCATTCTTTTGACATTGTTTCTGTAAACAATAGGTAATTGACTCTACTAGGGAGCTCGTAAATAAACAGCGTGTTTGTGTAAGAATCCTGGGAACTAACTTCTAAAGATACAGACTCTGACCTTCAGTCATCTCAGCTCTGGGAGACTTGCTGACGTGCACACAATGGAGCCAGAAGGACGGAAAGCCAAGATAACCTAAAGCCGAGGCGACTAAACCACGATGACTCACACCGAACCGTCACTTGCCTCATCGGAGTGAACTGTGCTCATCTGCCTGTACAGAACTTTTCAACCTCCTTCCTCGATCTTTGATCTGCTTTCCTTCTCCCTCCTTATCAGAACCTCTGCCTGCACTGAGATGTTAAGATAGGCTTTGCGACAAGGGTCCCCTATCTTAAGATTGTTGGCATCTGAATAAAGTACTTTCTTTCTCACCCGCACTTGTCTCATGAGTTTGGCTTTCATTACGGCAGGCAGCTGGACCTGGGCTCCGTTACAGTTTCACCCTTCAAGGTCTGGTCGGTGCAGTGTATACCTGTCGTTCTGGTATAGATGTTAATAGTACTCCTTTCACTCTCCAACGTGTCTAAGATTGAACCATACATGGTTTTCCTACTTCTAGGACACCCCTGATGCTTTTTAGGGAAGGCTTCATTTGCCTGATGTTGAACGGTAAACACCAAGCTGGAGAGAGGAAAAAGAAAAGACTAGAATGTGGTAGGCAGAAGAATGATTCCCCTAAGATGTCCTTGTTTTAATACCTGGATGTTACCTTACATGGCAAAGGGAAAATGATTAAATGTGTGGAGATGGGAAGATTAGCCTGGATTATCCAGGGGAGCTCATTTTAATTACATGGGTCTTTAAAATTGGAGAAACTTTTCTGGCTGAGTTATTAGTTAGAGGGAGAACTGACTCTGAAAGAATGTTCAGAGAGGTGCCACACCTCTGGCTTTGAAGATGAAATAAAAGGGTCATAAGCCAAGGAATGTGGGCAGCCTCCAGTGGCTCAAAAAAGCAGGGAAACAGATTCTCCTCTAAAGCCTCCAGAAAGGAGTACAGCCCTGCCAACTTCTGCAGAACTGTAGATTTGTATTCTTTTAAGCCATTAATTGTGGAGTTATTTGTTAATAGCAGTAATAGGAAACTAACACATGGAATTGACAGCATGTCTAATGAGCCTTGAAAGATTCAGTAAGTCATCCATTCATTTAACAAAATGCAAGTCCTTATATATCCCTGAGCCCGTGGGCTTCTCAAGGAGTTTACAGCCCTGGAGGAAGACAGTGACTGGAACATGTAACTAGGATTGTTATGAGTGTTCTCAAAGGGCTAGTAGGGGGTGGCAAGAAGTATTTGACAAGCACAGGGTAGTAAACCATGACATATAAACATGGACAAAGGTGTCCCAGGTTGAAGGTATGGCATGGGTGAAGGTTCAGGCAGGGTTTTGAAAGCAGATGGGTTGAGCCTGTAAATAGCCAGAAGTCCAGCTTGGCTGGACCATGAAATAGATGGGAGAAGGGAAGTAGAAGTATCGTTCGGAGGCAAGCAATAAAGGGCCTCGAATGCCAATCCGAGAGTGTGGACTTTATTCTTCAAGCAATGGGAAGATATTGAAAGTTTCAAAGCAGAGATGGGAACATAATCACATCTTTGTTTTACAGCAATACCTCTGCTATAAGATCCACTGGGACAGAAATCACATTTGTTTTGCCGACTTACTGTCGGCGCTTATCAATCAGGAGAGGCTAGTTTATGCTGTGGTAACCAACAATCCCAAGAGTCCGTGCCTCGAGACAAACCAAGTTTCTCTTTCCTGTGCTGCATGTGCATCATGGGTCAGCGGCGGGGACCTGCTCATCCTTTTTTTCTCTCTGCACATAGTACTAATTGTACTAGTACTCATACATTAATTTGAAAATACACAGTACTTCAATGTATTGATTTGAAAGTGCTCAATAGCATAACTATTTTAATGCCAAAGAGAAAAGCTATGTAAATTACCTTTGTGACCATTTAGCAAAATCTTAGTTAAATCTTTGGGAGTTTTCATGGGAATGCACAGAGGTCCATACTGTACATATACTCGTGTTTGAACAAAACATAAGCAATTTCCCCTTAAGCCAGAACATGGAGGTGAGTTCATCAACTGAACCAAGTGCCATGGGAATGGGAGAGCTTAGACCAGAGACTAGTGACTAGTGCCAGCTATCAAGAACCAGTTAGTCTGCTCGCTTTCTTGGCTCCAAAGAGCAGTAAGAAAGCATCAGAACTGCCAAAGCCCTTGCAACAGCTGGAGAGAAGCTGGTAGAAGAGAGGGGTGCTAAGGTTGTCCTTGGACACGAGTAGAGGGCAAAGGATTGTGTATTCTCCAAATGACCTCTGTTGTCACCTTGGCACTCAGCACTTATCAGCAAACTGGTCAGAGAGTTATTCTTGTAAGGATTGGGATTGTTCTGTGTCTAAAAACTGTTGCTTATTTTTAAGAAGATGTGCTCCGCTCCCCCCCCTCCCCACTTTCCATTACTTTTAAGCCACTGAGAGCTGAGAGCCTAAAGCAGAAACCTCTCTTTTCATGGGCAACTGTGAGACTGTTCTACAGGATGCTGGGCGAGGCCCTGGGGGTGAAGGTCAGTGTCATGGCCCCAGGCGCTAGTACCCTCAGCATCCTTAACGGCGTTTTCACATGGGCCACTGCCTGCAGATGTCTGTTGAACACCTTCATGAGAAGTGGACAGCAAAAAGAGAAAGCCAGAGCAAGAGAGTGACATAAGGGACTTCTGCGGAGGACACGTGACACACAAACCTGGGCGTGCTCAGGAAGTCCAGGGAGCACAGCTGGGAGCTTGCTAGTTGGTGGGTGTCGTAATGCAGACATTAATATGAATGGGAGTATTTTTTCTACATGGATGAAGCTAGAATTCCATTTTCTTGTTCATTTGGGCAAATGCCTAGGTAGTTTCTTTTAAATGTGAATGTCATGTCAGGGTTAGGTGCAGAGTTAAATTAAATAGTTTATTTTAAAAATTGACATCATGACAACATTAGCCATGAATATATTGTTAAAAATATTTAACAGTTTAGCTGAGCTATAATCTAAAATAGCTCCCAGAGAAAGAGATAAATGACAAATTATATTGGAAGTTAGGGGGAAAAGGAAGAAAGTGTAAAAGAAAGAAAATCAGGGTAAAATCCAGTGGGTACTTCATATCACCACTAAGGGTCATTGTTAGAAATTGGATGCCCTGCCTGGTTGGGGAGGGGCGCTCTGCTCATAGTCACCAGGGTTGACCCCCACGGAAGCTACTGCCATGTCGTGTTAAAATCAAAAGCAAACCAAAACCAGCTCCCGAGCAGATAAAACCGGTTTAGTCATTAATTTCGCTTAATTACCAGTCACTGCTAAGACACTCCTTTCACTATGCAAACTTCTTACCCCTGAGCCTCATTCCACGTTTTGGCTTGCGTGCTACAGGTTTGCAAACTGTCTTTTTAGTGTGTTCACAATAATTTTCTTTACCAGAAATTCATTGTCTTTACTTGGCTATTTCTGAACCTTTGACTTTGGGAAGTTGCCTGTCTCTGGCGAAGAGCTCTGGAGCGCCGCGCAGTGGCAATTACTTGCTGGGTCTGAAGGTAACCCGACAGACACACTCCTTATCTCACCGATCCAGGCAGGAAGAAGCTTAATGCCACTAGGTGCCAAGAAGGGGTAAAACTGGCAACGTTTGGTGATGCTTAATGATTAAACATCAATAAATATTAATTAGACAAATGAATCAATTCGACGGAGTAAGGTAGAGGTCATTTGATGAAATCTTATCTAGTGGAATTAGAGAACAAGAGAGAAAAGGAGACGGTGACTCATCAGACGAGCGGAGCCGGAGGAGCCGTTTGACTTCTCGATTGTCAGGACGGATGAGTGTAGGAAACGAGCTCACTTTGTGTATTCCCCCTACGTTCTGCCGGTAAAAATGACATCATCATCAACAGCAACAGCAAACGGCAAGGTAGGGTGCCCGTTTGGATGTGTGCCTACGTGTGTGTTAGTGGATGCAGCTGAGACGCCTACATTTTCTCACCTGTTGCTGGATAAACTCTGCAGTCTGGACTGCAGGCCTTTTTGCTCAGTGTGCAAACTTTCTCTTTTGTGCCGAGGCGCTGGGGACCGGCTAGAACTCAGAACTGGTCTCTGTTCTGGGTGCATGGACAGACCCGCCGCAGATGAGTAGGATGTAAGGCGCTTTACACGGATCACGCCACACCATTCCATAAGATATGTTTAATATTCCTTTTATGGTGAAGAGAATTCCTAGACTATCTGGTATGCAGCTCTGCTGTGTAAGCTTGTGCAAATTGCACTGATCTGAAACTTTGGTATTTCCATTCTAAACTGAATACCACCTACAACCGAGTTTTATAAGGATTTGGGGCAGAAGCACCAGAGGTCCGAAGAAGCTCTAAAATAGCGCGCGAACCACGAACTCACTACCCAGACCTCCCTGCCCCCTGCCGGGGCCAAGAACCAAAGAAGCGGTTGGGGGTAGACGATTTAGCTCCATCCCTGTCCCAGCAGAAGATGACGTCACGCTCACCCCTTTCCCAACACCTGGAGCCCGCCGGGAGCCCAAGGCACACTAGACACTGTTCCCGGCTGACGTGAGCACTGATGTCACACCATGTACGCCCTCCCAGGCGTTGGCACCACCCTACCCGGATTCTGAAGCTAGTTTGAGAAGCGGGCATCCAGATATCGGGAGCGGTGGGGCTTGTGTGGAGTCATGTGACATCGGCTAATAGTGACCCATGGTTTTGGTCTCCTTACGGGGATTTATCTGCAGCATGGGGCTACCTCGTCCTGCGGCTGCGCTGAGACCACAAGGGGTTGGGACTGGGTAGGTCCCCAGAGCAATGTAAGTGCTTCCATTCTAGAGGGATAATGGAGGAACATGACCTCTAATTAAAACTGCTTTATTTATATTTTAAGTTGAACTTACTGGGGTGACACTGTTCAACAAAATTACTGGTAGTCAGGTTTAGGGACACCATTCTGCGACATGGTGGGGGCAGTCATCTGCACACTATATTGTGGGTTCGCCACCCCAAGTCAAGTCTCCTTTCATGACCATTTTTTCCTCCTACACCAAACTTCTTTAAAGAGTTGGTTCCACTAATTTTCCAGTCACTCTTCAACCTGTTCCATTTGTACAATATTAATTATTTTTAAAATGTCAAGTCAAAAACATTTTTGTGTGCAAAAATACAAATAAAAATGAGCAGGGGTCAGTGTTTAATTCATTAGTTAACAAGGAACCTGTAAGTCAGACACTGCAAAGAATTCTAAAGACTGCAAAGTTTGTAAGGTATTTTGAAATGAGTTTATGCCTTTCCTTCCCTGACTCCCCCTCCATCCAATGGATCAGCAAGTTCTTTTGACTCAATTTTCAAAATTGGATTCCTCTTCTCTTCCTACACTGTCCCAGTCTGAGCAGAAATTACTTGTGGATCTCACTACTCCCTTCCAACTGGCCTCACCCCCCAGTGGATCCCTCCCATTAACCTCACCTCCAAACCCATTCACTACACAGCTTCCAGAGTGATGAAACAAAACAACACAAAAAAATGACCAAAAGTATAATCTAGATTATGTTGCTTCCCTTCTTAAAATCTACCAATAGTTTCTCCTTTGCTTAGAGAATTAAATCCACACTCCTCTCCCTGCTTACAAAGAACTACAGAGAACTACGTGCTTTACTCTGTCTTTTCACCAACCTCATCTGCCACTTTTTGACTTTCCCACTGTGCTTCAAGGCCCTCTGCTTGGAAAAAACTTTTACCTTTGAATTTTGCATTGTTGCTTATTTTTCATCTTCAGATCTCAGTTTGATTTTTACTTCCTACTCAGAGAGGCCTTCCCAGACCTTCCATACTGAAGTGGCTACTCAATCATCCTATTTAAAATAGTAAATCTCGAGACAGCCATGATCACTTTGATACACAACTTATTTACTGTTCATCCCCCACCCATTTAAAATGGAGGTATGTAAACTCATTGAGAAAAGCTTGATCTGTGATGTCAAAAAACCAAGCTCTGCATACTAAATAAACAAAGCAGAAAGATGGGTTCATTGCAAGGTTTTCTACCTGTAAGCGGGGTAACTCAAGGCTATCAGAGTAATGACTTCTGGATTGCTCATAGATTAAAAGATTTTGTGCATTAAGTAAATTGTTTGGCTTTTTAAGCTGATTGGTTGCGGGGGGGGGGGTGGTCTTTCTTATTGGGATGAGTGTAGCTGAATCAGGAAAACAAGGAAGTCCAGAGACAAGTGAATGTCTGTGATTGGTTGGTGTTTGGGGACTGGCTGGTGTCCTCTGCCAATTTCTGAGAAGAGCTGTAAATTCCAGGAAGGTTAGGTTAAGTTCTGTTTTTGCTCCCACCTCCACTTTTTTACTGACACAAGTGACTCAATTTTAGTTTAGTTCTATACTGTTTACCAGTGTATTTTCAGCTGGTGGAGCACTTAATGAGTTCATTGCCTTTCATTCCCTAGTTTAAATTAAGTGGGTAACTGTCATAACAGAAGGTCTAACTATTTAAAACAAGTGCTTCACAAGATATGTTTACAAAATATATCTGGTTATTGTATTTGAATAATACTTTGGATTTAAAAAATGGTGTGAGAAATGTTCCCTCTGCTTGATATTTAAACATATTATCAAAATTTTTCTTTTCAAGCATGCTAGCAGTATTTATTTTAATTGCCTAGATCAATTGTAATCTAGAAAAAGAACTTTGATTTGATATTCCAATCTAGAGTCCTTGGAATGAAACTTTTAAAAACTTCCTTAGCAGACAATTTTTGCTTGTGACAACTGGGCAAGCTCTACAGTGCAGGAGGATGCCAAACAGAATCTGGTGGTGGTGACATTTGAGTTTAGTGTTTTCGCTCTGAGTGGAGTGAGACTATGAGTAGGGAAAGGAAGAGAAACTGGCACTGTGTGAATTCAGGTCATGTTTCGGAGAAAGAATATACCAGGAAGTGTAGGCAGAAGCCACATTATCAAAGGCCATAAACTTGGAAAGCTTGAATCTTATTTCACATAGGAAGCCAGCACAGATTTTGAAACTGAGTTTGTGACATTCTCAACTGTTAGTGTTGTTATAATAGGTGAGGTCGTGACTAATTAGGCAACACTAGCTATGTAAGTAGACCAAAATAAACCTTACACACTTAAGAAAAATCAAATATGTTTCAGGTAATAGTAAGTGATTATGAACTGTTGGAAACTGCCCTGTCTGGTTTCAGAAGCTGTAACCCCCCCATGGCTAAGGCTGAGTGAGAGACCTTGGGACCATAAGCCACTAAGGAGACAAAGCTTATCTTCCTGGTAGGGGCACCACCTCTGCCCCCTTTCTCTTCACCATGCTTGGCCCCGGATAGCCAAAAGATGACTGTTTAGCCAATGATGGGTAAGATTCCTCAAAAGGGGAACAACCTAAGGCAGGCATGGTCAGGAAGGGGCCCTCAGGGAAGGACTGGGAAGGCTGTAGAAAAAGGGGATGATGGACCCTTGCCCCTTGGCTTTGACATAGCATGAATCCTTATTCTGTCTGCAAGAAGTCTCTTTGCTGCCTAGCTTTCCTGGCCTGAAAAAATGCTGGAGGTGGGCATGAGCCTGTGCTGGAAAGGGCAGGTTTCCTAGGGGAGTTGGGCCTAAGAAAGAATGCATAAAATTTTATGAAACCTACTTTGCTAATACCCTCAATTTAAATGATAAGGGTCCAAGCATGAAGTGAGTTTGTTCCCCAAAGTTTTATGGCCCTTTAACTTCTGACCCTGACTTAGAATAAGCCCTCAGAGTTCTTTGAATGTTATCTATTATTTAATCATTTCTGCCTGACAATGATTGATGAGCTTTACATATACACCTTGTATTCCTGTGCAAATTGAACCAAATAAAAACTTGTCAAGGCGGGGGTCAAGTTGCTTCTCTTGAGAGGGAAGTCACGCCAACCCTTTTCCTCCATAGGACTAGGTAGTCTGTGTGAACTTGTCTCATCTCATCCATAATGCTGCAGACCCCAGGAGCCAGGAACAAGAGTTTCTAGTAGATATTAGAACTATATACTAGAATTAAATGAGATATTAAAAAAGATTTATTTCTCAGCAATTATTCTATAGGGCACCAATTGTGAGCCAGGCACATGGCGGAGGGGATCTTCAAGCTACTTTTAGTATGTCAAAAGACCTACTTTTGACATTCTAAATCATCTCAGGCTGATAATCTCAAGCTGATCAGAAACTCTGATGGGATGGTATAGGTGCCTGCTTTTCTAAAAGAGAAAATGAACTGAAATTTAATGTAGTTTGCTAGCTAAAAATAAAATGTGGAAAAGCCTATGAAGGCATGGGAAATATTCACAAGAGAAAAGCAATGCAATTCAGGTCCCACCTTTACATGGTCTCTTTTACAAAGAAACCAAATCTGCTTCTCCTCCCCTGTTTTCCAGCTCAGTGATGGACAGCCCTGCCACCTTTTATTCAGCTCCAAAACCCAGAAGCCTGGGCATAATTTTCAGTTCCTGCCATGTTTTATTTCTCCTATTTAACTACACATCAAACTATTGACCCTACTTCTGAAACTTTTCTAGAATTTTACCCTCTTTGTTATTCATACTGTTGTGGCCTTACTTGATGTTAGGGGAAACACTGTTCCTTCACTGCATTATAACTTCTTCCTTTGCTTTGCAGAGTAGGTACAATGAACAAACGGACTGTTGAGCAAGCTGAGGTCTATGTGACCTGTCCAAAAAGATAAATTATGTATAATGCAGTAAGGAAGAAAATATGTCATATTTGTCAAATTCCTGTGAGGTGTCCTGCATTCAGGAGTTATGCTTACTTAGGTACTTAGTTTCTATTAGAAAAGAGGAAGGAGTGTGTTCTTCAGTGTCCTGAATGAGCTAGAAAGTTGTGACTGGTTATCATCATTGAATCTGCGTCAAGTGATATGAGTGGGTGTGTTGGGATGTCACCACACGCTGCCCATTCCTGCCCCAGAAGTTAACGTGGTCAGATCACTCCCCTTCTGGGCAGTTGTTCCTGGTGGTATTCACGTAGATGCATGTAATAACCGAAGCTTAGCATTGTTTTGGATAGTCATGGGGTTCAGGATGTGCTTCCCCAAATATGGCGCCTTGGCATATTGAATATTTTAAGCTGAAGGAGTCTGAGAAAACAGCAGACACAGGAAGATCACTTTGATGCCCTCCTGACCTTTCTTCCCTGAAGCAGGTCATGAAACCCTGATGTTATGACCTGGAAGAGAGCATCCTTATTTCTAAAGACAATGGGACAGGGAGAGAATCCAAATGAACAGATTTTGCTAATTTTCTCCCAGGTTACTCCACTTACTCTGTACTTTTTGACCTGTCATATTTCTCCATGACTGTCCGTCCACTCTTCATCGACCTGGCATAAAAACTGTTCTGGATTTGCCTGGCTGGTGTAGCTCAGTGGATTGAGTGCGGGCCTGCGAACCAGACGATTGCGGTTCTATTCCCAGTCAGGGCACATTCGTGGGTTGCAGGCCAGTTCCCAGCAGGGGCCAGTTCCCAGCAAGGGGTGCACCAGAGGCAACCATATATTGATATTTCTCTCCCTCTCTCCTTCCCTTCTGCTCTAAAGGTAAATAAATAAAATTCTAAAAAAAAAAACTATTCTGTATTAACCCTTTTTTTCTGTCTTCATTTCCTAGAAGGCTTCTGTGTCACATAAAATTTACATTAAATGAAATTTGTATGCTTTTCTTTTGTTAACCTGTCTTGGTCGGTTTAATTCTCAGACCCATCCAGGTGTCACCTGACAGGGGACCTGGCCCTGATCAGGTCTCCCTCTGGCCAGCCAGGAGTATATGGGTTCTTGACTTTGTGCAAGAAAGACTTCTCAACACAAGTCCAGGTGACTATGAGGGTACATTTATTAAAGTTGGGAACAGTGAAACAAGGAAGGGTTTAACATAGAAGAAGCAACAGGGGCGTTGAAGCTGGGCTGCTTTAGCTCACTGGGAAGTCAGAGAAAAGGGTGCCTTAGACACAGGTTCAGGGGGGTTAGGGTAGGATGAGCTACTGCTGCCTTTTGTTCACTGGTTGCAAGTCTTGCTGGGTCCCTTAGAGTTTAGGAGATACACTTGTGCAGCAAGAAGAAGGGGAAAGGAATGGTGCAGGCATGGTCCCCAGAAAAAGAGCATGTGCTGGGTCATTGTCTTGAGGGTTTTTATCTCTCTCTTGCAGGTGGGAAATCTTAGAGGAGGGTTGCAGCAGAATATTTATCAGTTTCTCAGGGTCATTCTTTCAGGGTCGTGATCTTCACTGATTGGTCACACCAGGGCAGGGGCTCATTAGTCACGGCAGCTGGTCCTGGCCTGACCCACCTGGTTTTACTGCTTTGCTAGGTCTGGAGCTGAACTACAACTGAGGTTATCTCTAGGGAAGGCATCTTCTGTAGCTGGTTGTAAATCGCCGGGTCGGATTGTTCAGCTGTCTGTATCAGTTTCTCCGTGCCACTTGTCCTGTGCCACTGGCCTGATTCACAGGGGTCACAGGAGGATCCAGGACAACCTTTTCCTCCCCTACAATGGGTAATAAAAGGAAAGTTTTTGTAAAAAACTTTTCAGCTTATTCTATGGCTTGAAACTAATATCTGTTAGTAGAAAATTCAGATTAAAACCAAGCCTAGGGAGATAGAAGTTGTAGTCGATTACCCAACAGCCATTTTTTCTTTTCTTTTAATATTTGACACAATAGTAAAAAATTGTTTATTTGAAAGTCAAATTTAACTAGGAGTCCTGTATTTTATTTGGCAATTCTAACCTTAATATGTCCAACAGTCATATTTTTCGGTAACCTAGTCTTATATAAACATATTCATATTACTAAAATGTTATTTTTTTTGGTAAAGCACTTGTGAGCATTAAATGAACTCCCCTCGGTGTGGCTTCAAGCTACCGGCCCACAGGCCCCACCGACACTCTTTAATCTTCTCAGCTCTTGTGCTGAGGAACGTGGCCTTCACCAGGACAGGCTGCTTTGGGAGCGTTTCGTTCCCCAGGACTCTGCAGTAGCCCGATCACACCGCATCTGCGATGGGAGTGGCTCCGGTCTTGTTTTTGGCAGCGTTTACCTGTGTCTGCTCCCTGACCGAGGCCCACAGTTTGTCCAGGTTGACAGTGGGGCAGAAGCTCTGGCTCCTCTGTAAGTGGTCATGCCTCACACCGACTCTCCCAAAGTGACCTGGGTGGTATTTGCCGAGGTTGATCCTGTGCTGATGCAAGCCACCAGCGTTACCTTGACCTCCCAGGCGCTTCCTGTGCTTGTCCATGCAGCCGTGGCCTTGGCTCACATGGCCCCGAAGTTTCCTGATTTTCCTCAGTCTGGATGGTGTGTGGGTGGCTGAGATGCAAGAGCAAAAAAATAATGTTTTACAGTGATAATTTACCCTCTGTCGTCAGGTATGAGTTTTATAGGTAATTAATTGTACCCACCAATATAAAACTCCCTATCATTTTGAATAATTCACAATAACAAGCCATACCAGAAGTATCAGGTTATTATTATTTTTTAAGAGAAGTAGTAACCCTTTATTCTCATGTTTCACAAATAAAAACTGTCTGAGCTGGTTGCTCTTTGGTGCTGAATCAAAGAGACCAAATCCCATACCCTCATCTGACTCCTCTGACTCTTCCTTCGCCTCTACCCTGGTGGCAGCAGCAGGAGCAGCAGTGGTGACAGTGGCCACAGGGGCAGCAGCCACAAAAGCGGATAGATCAGCCATGAAGGCCTTGACCTTCTCAGCAAGTGGGAAGGTGTAATCAGTCTCCACCGACAACGCCAGAACCTGCCTGTACCCATTGATGATAGAATGGGGTACTGAGGTAACAAGAGTTGGGTAACCAATCTGCAGACATACGCTGGAAACATTGTGGACACCCTCCAGGAAGTGGGAATGCAGTTTCCTCGGTGATGCTAAGCATTTCCGGGTGGTAGGTGCTGCCATTGTCAAACACCTGCTGGATGGTCAGCCCCAAGGAGAACGGGGAGATGTTCAGCATGTCAGCAGTGTGTCTGTGCTTGCTCCCACCTTGTCTCCAGTCTTAATCGGCTGTACATCCCTCAGGATTTCAATGGTGCCCCTGGAGATTTTAGTGGTGATGCTGAAAGCCTAGAAGAAGGGGGTCCTCTCCGGCCCCGGGCCAGTGCTCTGGGCTGGCACAATGACTTCGCATGGGGCGATGGCACCAGCACGTGTGGCAGCTGGCACCTTATTGGCTGGCAGCCTGTTGCTGATCTCAGGGGGGTCCTCCCTGGTGAACACAAAGCCCACATTCCACCTGGAAATGAGGCAACAGTTTCTCCAGAGCTGGGCTGTTTTCCAGATGCCCTTGGATGTCCTTGCATGTCATGGTGTTCTCGCCTATCAGCACCACAGTCTTCCCTCGGAGGGACACGTAGACCTGTTGCATCTGCTTGGAGCCCACACTGTCTGCTCCGGCAATGAACATTTTGCATAATCATCCGGAAGCTGGATGATCTTCAGGAAGTAGTCGGATTTCCAGGGCACCCTGTCTTTCCTGGGCCTCACGGCAGTGCGTCAGAGATTGCCACGCAGGGTTTAAAGATGATGTCACTCTCACAAGGGCTCCCAGAGAGAGACAGGTTATTTTTTAACAAACATAAACTGTATACTGTGGAAAAAGGATGAACTATTCTGACAACATTCAGGAAAATTTGTGCAAGCCTTCGAAATGGCAAAAAAAAAAATTACTGGGTGTTCTGTTTTTTGATCCTTCTGAATTACCTCCTTTTAGTCTCTTTGAGCCATTTACAATTCATAAATGGTAAAAAACAAATAAACAAACAAAAAAAACCCAGAGCAGCCCTGGCTGGTGTAGCTCAGTGGATTGAGCACGGGCTGTAAACCAAAGGGTCACCAATCCAATTCCCAGTCAGGGCACATGTCTGGGTTGCAGGCCAGGTCCCCAGTAGGGGACACATGAGAGGCAATCACACATTGATGTTTCCCACTCTTTCGCCCTCCCTTCCCCTCTCTCTAAAAATAAATAAATAAAATCTTTAAAAAATAAAATAAAATAAAATAAAATAAAATAAAATAAAATAAAATAAAAAACACTTCTGCTCCTAAAAAGAGACAGCTTTAAAAAAAATGAGAGCAACACAAAGGACCCCTGTCCATAAATGTGAAAAGGAATTTTGTCCAGTGGAGGGACAGTTGATTTCTCTTCCCAATCTTGTGTAAAAAGACAGTTTTGTATCTGTCTGTCAGCTCCTTTTAGCATTCCTTATCTATCCATCCATCCATCACTTTGAATTCTCCTTTGAACCAGAGATAATATCTTACTGATTCCTTCCTCCATTAATGAGTCAGAGTCAGATCAAAGCTTTGGCATATATTCATTCTATATTTGCATGAGAATCATGACTTTTTTACCTTTAGAAAATATATGTCCTTTAGCAATCCATTTGAAAGCTAAATCCATTCACTGATATTTGATCAGTTGGTGCTAAAAGATTTTCTCAATCACCTCAGAAGTCTTTTTAAGAAAGCAATTCTTAACCAACTTATTTCATGACACATATTTTTGGTAATATTTCTGGCTGGAGGGAAGTCATTGTAATGGCCAACAAGATAGAATTTGGGGCATTGTTTGTCATAGGGAAGCTGAGAGTGGCTGGAAGGAAGAGAGAGAAGAGCAAGAGAAAGAGAATGATAATGACTATTTTCTCCAGTAAAATAAAACATAACCCTGACCCACATCCTTGGAGACAGCTGGACGGTGCCTCTAGCACCATGGACCAAGCAGCGGCTTTACTCTTAGGCAGTTCTTCCCCAGCATGAGAACCAACCCTGCAGGAGGCGGAAGGAAGGAGAGAAATGGGGGAGCAAAGCCTGCAGCACCACCCCCAGATGCCAGCACAGCATTGCTGTCGATTTGCTCCTTCCAGACATTTCCTCCTTAAAAGCATTCCCTTCCGCGGAGTTCTGTCTCTTCGATGCTGTAGGGGGAAAATGCTTTCCTTAGACTCTCTTAGGGCTTCTGGCTGTGTCTGAAAATTAAACTGACAAAGATTAATAGGAGAAAAACATACACATGTATGCTTGAATTTTTACATGTGCGTGGGAGCCTTCACAAGAGAATACAGACCTGAAGAAGTGCGCTGAACTGGAAGCTTTTATACCCTTTTAGACAAAGGAACAATAAATTTGTGAAGAACTGACAGGACAAATGGGTTTAGGCTAGAGATAGTAAAAGCTAAAGAAGTAACCAGGAAGATAAGGGACAGTTTAACAAGATTTGTACAGATTTCTTGGCTCAGATTCCCCATCTCTGGAGATGAGAATGTCTGGCTTCCTCTCAGTACAAGGAGAGGGTACCTTTCACATGGGATTTTTATTTTTTTTATTTGTTATTTTTTGATTGCTTAACTGATATTAATAACATGACATATAACCCCTATACTTGATACAATGGTTATGTAAAATACATAGGTGAATACCAACTTATTTTAAAAACATAAATAAATAAGCAAGATGTGAACATGGAAAGTTCCCATTAAAGAAATGAAAAAAAATTTTAAAGAAATTTTGCTTTCCTTATCATTTGAAGAAATATAATTATCATTTAAATAATACTTAAGTTTATTAAACCAAAATTTTAAAGTATTATAAAGCATTTAGTTTTCATCAGTGTCAAGGTTTATGTTGCTCCCAAATTTTGCATATGACTGAACTTGCAAACCTGCTAACACCCACTGACTGGATTCCGCATGGGATTCTAAGGAGTCAATTTCTTGCAAATTTTTCTTTGCTTCTTCTAACATTACTTGTGTTTCTTGAGAATGGCTAATGAACACACCACCAATTCGATAAGGTGTCATCAAGCAGTCATCATCTGCATGCACAATGTCCTTGCAAGCATCTTCTAAATTTTGCAGTTGTTTCTTTTTTCGGACTATTTCTTTCTTCAGCTCTGTAATTCTACTTGTATTCTGTGCAAATTTGTTTATCTTTTGTTGCTCATCAAGTGTAACATTGACATAAGCAGCTGCCTTCTTCATGGTGGCCATCGAGGACTCACAGGGGAGTTTTATAACCCGTTCCAGAGAACAATGGCTTCCTCCATCTTTTGAAATTCCTTCAGCTTAAGATATTTAATAATGACAAGGTGTCATATTTTGGGGTAGTGTGTTCTGAACCTAATCAATGCTTTCACTATGTGCAGGGACTGTATGGAGAGGTAATGTGAGGAGTTAAATATTTCAAGAGGAGCAAAGCTGGGAAGCAGAGATTCGGATCCTGCAGGAGTGAGGAGCTGGGAGAGGAGGGACGACCAGAGGGGCATCTAGCAGGGTAGATGTGTGGCTCTCTCTGAATGCCGAGCAAAACTGGAGCATGCACCCCAGAGATGGCCCTTCAAGGCAACACAGCACACTTTCTCTGCCCTCTTCATGCCCCAAGCACCCAGCTGTCCTAACAGGAGACTTCTAAGAGCAGCCCCAGGGGTAGATGGCAAGGGCCTGAGCACCAATTTGAGGAGGGAGTTGGGGGATGAGTGCGGGGTGGTGTGGGTGCGGGTCTGTGCTCTGTCATCAGTGCCAGCAAGCTTTTAGCACCAACCTTGTGAATTTGGTCAGGGCAGGGGCATTTCTGAGCTCCTGAGTTTCCCTCATTCATTCAGGCCTTCATTCATTCAGTTATTGAATTCAATCAGTTGTTATGTAGAATTTGTACAATATATTCAATAAAATCTAGTAATCTCTACTAAGCCAGGGAAGAAGAAACCAATGGCACATTCAAATCGGGGTTATTTACAGGAGTTGCCAGAGAGTAGGGAAACCACAAAGATTAGTGCAGCCTGCTGGGGCTACGGACCCCCAGGCACCACTGCCACCTCTGGGTGTGGAAGGGCAAGGAGAGGGATAAACAGACCTGTCGCTGAGGGATCTCTCCCTGGGTGGGAGTGGGTGGCGATCTGGTCACAAATACTGATTTTCCTCCGTCTTCCAGATCTGCTGTCAGTACCTCCTCATCACAAATATTTTCTGAATCATCCTGGAAGTCAGGGTGCAGGGAGGGCTAGAGGCAGACCACACCAGTCAGCCTTCTGGGAAACAGAGCAAGATGAAAAGTGAAGACTGTATCTAGAGAGGCAAATGAAAAATATTCTACATACATTCTGAGGTTCTGGGGCTCGTCAGCCTTGCATCTTTCCTTGTCTCTTTTCCTACTTCCTAAGAAAGCACTGGCAAGAATGGGCAGAAAAACCCTGTTTAGGAAATTATTTTCACAGCAGAAAGCCATGTAAAATGGAATCAGCCTGGCTATCCATGAATTTTTGGATTATTCCTCCTTGGACAGGTCTTTGGGTTCCTTCACTACTCCCACCCGAGAAGGGTGCTGTCACTTGTAACAATATTTTAATGGCACACTGTGTCTGTATTCCACATACTTTGAGGACACACTCTGTGTCTTACTTATCTTATGTGCCCAAAGTCTAGCCAGTGCTGGCACAGAATACAAGTTGAATGAAAGGATGCATGAATGCATCAGTGCTTAATCAGAGGGTGCCAAGGGGTTTAGGGAGGTAACAGTATCGTGAATTTCTTTCACTCTCCCACAAGATGGCAGCAATTACCACGGTCCAGCCTTCCCCACGTGTGGAACTCTGCACATCTTCATCTTAGATAAAAGAAGCGAATTATCTCTGCCCCTGTGGTGCCCAGCTATGCTATCTGCTCACCCAGAGTCACTCGGCTGGGCTCTCCCCATTCACCTGGCTCTGTTTTCTTGCTCTCCAAGTTTAGACGCTCCACAGGTTCCAGTTTCTCTGGTGGCTTGTTCCTACTCCTCTCCTCTCTGGCCACTTCAGTGTGCGTAGAAACATTACAGCCTGCACCTCGTACTGGGCTGGGAAGGCTTGAACTGATCACTGTTTCACATTATATTCACTTCTGAAAAAGAGCACGATTTTCAGAAAATTGCTACCGAGTGTTCTTTTCAGGCTCAGTGATGAGAGTGTTCCAATGAGGTTGAGCGTAAATCACTCAGTTTTCTTGAAAGAGTGTACAGTTCCGGGGTGTCTTAGAAATCTAGAGCATTGTTTCTACATTAAAAAAAATTGTATGTGCAGAAATATTGCTTGGATTTTACTACCTTTGCACTGCAGCAAAGATGGCCAAGATTTGTTTTCAAATTGACCAATTCTGGAATTAACATAAATTGTGCCCTGTAACTTTAGACAAAGCTATGTCTAAGAGATATGTTCACGTTAGAACACAAGAATATGCAGGATGAGAGGGTAGGAGAGAACAAAGAAAAGAAGGATCACGTAGCACAATTGTTTTGGTGCATACGGGCCCCCTGGCAGGGGAGAGAGTGGGTCCCTGAGAAGGTGCTTCCCCGGAGTCTCGGTTGCTAAGGGAAAGCTCACACTCCTTCAACACTGTTGTCTCCCAGGAGCCACGTGAATCTTTTTAATATGACATCATTTCAGCTTTACAATGGCGCCATGTCAAAGCACGTTTTTCCAAAGTTAAGAACATGACTTACATACAAATATAGAACAAAGGTGTCAAAATGTATTAAATTCATAATTGAATTAAGGAGCTAGTAACAGGGCAAAGTTGGTTTCCAAAAGGAAAGAGGAAGAGGGATTTATGTAGCACAGCAAGAAAAATATTTTTTAAAGATGGTTAAAGTCCTACAGACAATAATATAACCTTTGGTGTTATTTTTTTCTATTGGACAGAAATCTGCAAATTAATACGTAACTTCATAGCAAACAGGAAAGTCAAACAAAGGTACATTTTTCAAGGGAATCAAATAATCCTTGGGCAGGCCTGATAGTGACCCAGGATGACATTGAACGTGATCCTCTTTATTTCCTATCACTTCCTGTTCAACCTCCAGCCTTTTTCTCTCTAGAGTGAAAGCATCATAGAGTCAGCAGCTGGCGGTGTCTTTTCCACAATAGTGAAAAATATGGAAGCACATAATGAGCAGTGACAGGCACTAAGCATGCCCTGTGCAAATGTTTGCTTAGCTTGAATCAAACTGATCTTCAGAAAGCTTAGTAATTCGCATAAGTGGTAAGTGGCGGATTCCCTGAGATTTCTTATAACTTCTCAGTAAGGAGGAGTATTAGTTTCTTGGGGCTGCTGTGACAAGTTATCATGGACTTGGTGCCTTAAAGCAACAGAAATTTATCTTCTCACAGTTCCGGAGGCTCGAAGTCTGAGAGCGGTTGGCAGGGCCATGATCCCTCTGAAGGCTTTAGAGAAGAATCCCTCCTTGCCTCTTCCTAGTTTCTGGTGTATCCTTGGCTTTTAGCTGCATCATTCCAATTTCTGCCTGTCTTCACGTGGTTGTCTTCCTTTGATGTGTCTCTGTATTTCTGTCTCTATATTTAAGGACATCTGTGATTAGATTTAAGGCCCATGCTAATAAAGTATGACCTCTTCTTAATTTATATGTTAATTAAATTAGCAAAGACTATTTCCAAATAAGATCTCATACACTGTACTATCGGTTAAGGCTTGGACATATTTTACGGCAAACACAATTCAACCCATTATTGTCTATACTATACAACCCATTACTCTACCTATACTATACTATACTATACTATACTATACTATACTATACTATACACTGTAACTATACTATTTTATAGCTATAACAGGAGGCTTCAGAGTCAGAAGATCTTGACTTTGAATTCCTTAGCCCACTTAGTCAGGTAAGAACCTCTCAGCCTTGTGTAGGGGCTTTCTGCTTCCCCAGGTGCCGGGGGAAAATCCTGTTCTGAGCTTGGTGGAATTTCAGGAGCCCTAGGCACTTATGACTGGTTTGCTTCCAGTCACCTTGTTTTGATCTGCTATCTCTAGCTCTAATAATAAATCCCTTTCATGTTCTCTGAAATGAAGCACTTGCCTTTTACCCAGGTTCTAGTAAGTAAGTTCTTATCTTGACCCTGTGTTGTCTGAGGTTTTGGTAGCTGTTCAGGAGACCAGTTCTTCTGGGACCTAGTCCATGCCTTACTCTTGCTAAAGTGTCCAGGTTCCAACAAGCACCAACTGAGCTGTGAGTTACTAGAGAACAGGGAGGGAGCAGACATTACTCTGGCTGGCAAAACAGAAAGTGGCCAGAGGGGGCCTGTTCCTTTTTGTGGCTGGCCTGACACTCAGGAGGTGGGGTCAATGGATTTCCAAGCTGGAGGACGTCAGTGGTGCCCCATGCCGGAGAGGGCTTTTCGGGTGTGGGAGCAGCAGCAGTTCTCAGCATTGGGCTGAAGAGAGCAGCACTTTGCAAGTTTTTAGCTGTAAAAACCTGCCAAATTAGTTTCGAGAAACTATGAAACCCCTCACACATTTTTAAGTTAGTGTCTAAAATTTTTTACCATAAGTTTAGATAATTGCAAAAGATTTAATTTTGTCATTTTGTAATATATTAACATTTAAAAATAAAAATGTTCCATCATGCTTTTAAAATTGTCCAGTGGAAGCTGGATTCTATAATAATTTAATACCATTAACATGTCTTTACATATTCATGAACAAGTTCTTCTAAAATGGTTGGAATTTTTGCAAATTTCTTTTTTCCTCTTTGAATTCACATTTCCATTTTAATTCTTTCTCAGAATTTAACTCTGATTTGATATATTTTTAAGCCTAAAAGTCTCTTATTGTTTACTCTGTTCTACTTCTTTGCAAAAAAAATCAAAATTTGAAATTGTCTTCTTAACAAACACCATAAAAGTTCTAAGAGTTTAAATTTTTTCCATTTTGGTTGAGTGATTTTTATATAATCAAAAAAAGTGAAGATAATACATTTTGATACATAATTAGTAAATATAAAATATAAAATTTATTAGAAATCCAGTTCCTAATGAAATAACTGTTTTTCCCTACTTAGTTCTTGTATCTATGAATGATTATTGCTTTTTGCTAGAATGAGATAGTTTTATATTAATTTTATTACTTTTCATTTTTACATATAAATGTGCTAAGAAATATTAACATAAATATTATAATATATCAAATATATTTAAAAGGCTTTATCAAAACTTAATAAGTGATTACTAATTACAGTAGTCATTTATTACTCTTTGAGATGCTTTGATTAACTCCACATATCCAGAGGACTGAGAAAATGGAAATATCCCTTATTTTCCATATTTTTGCCAATACATGTATTCATAAAATGCTTTTATCTTAATCCCATGATTTAAACGTATTTTCACTGAAATCTTGGAGCTGAAACTTCTCTTTATTTGGACAGTGAAGGGCTGTAATTGGCAAACCGGTTATCTCATCAGCCCCAGTCACATGACTAACTGTCCATCAGGAAAAGTTTGACCTCTTTAAATATTTGTGTTTTGCATTTCAAAAAATAGTGTAATAATCAGTGGAAGAAGATTATAGAACACATTTTATAAGACAGATTACTAAAATCCAAGATTTAAAAATGATGTAGATCTAATATAGTTAATTTATGAATGTTTTATCAAGTTTTATAAAGGTAATTAAAATGCTATTTCTCATCACTTAATTTATAAAATTATAGTATAATTTATAGCTTACAATATTACTTATTTATGAGCTACAGAATAGAGAGTATGATAAAAAGTATGCTTAGATGCTGGTGTCTAGTTTTGGGGATTTACTAAATAAGAACAATATATAAAATTAGAATTAACTCCAATAATTTTATTAGACATCATGATCAAGTTTTCCTATGTATTTAACCAGTGAGAATGGCCATCATAAACCAAGCAACAAACAACAAGTGCTGGAAATGATGTGGAGAAAAGGGGAGCCTAGGACACTGTTGGTGGGAATGCAGACTGGTGCAACCACTATAAAAAATAGTTTGGAATTTCTTCAGAAAACGAAAAATGAAACTGCCTTTTGACCTAGCAATTTCACTGTGATGGTTATATCCTAAGAAGCCTGAAACACCAATCCAAAAGACCTTATGCACCTCAATGTTTACAGCAGCACAATTTATGATAGCCAAATGCTGGAAGAAAACTAAGTGCCCATTGGTAAATGAGCAGATCAAAAAACTATGGTACATTTACACAATGGAATGCTACACAGCAGAAAGAAAGTAGGAGCTCCTACCCTTTGTGATAGTGAAATAAGCGAAATAAGCCAGGTGGTAAGGAACAAATATCATATGATCTCATCTTTAGGTCGAACCTAATCAACAAAACAAACAAACAGGCAAGCAAAATATATAATCAGAGACATTGAAATTAGGAACAAATGGACAGTAACCAAAGGGGAGGTGGGAGGGGGTAATATGGGGAAAAGGGTGAAGTGTTTTCAGGAACAACTATAAAGGGACACAGGAACAAAACCAAGGCGGGGGGGTGGTAGAAATAAGAGACAGAGGTGGGGAGGGCTGGAGTGGTGGGGAGAGGTGGGGAAAAAGGCAGAAAACTATACTTGAACAACAATAAAATAAAAAATGTTATTTTATTTTAATATATTTCTTAATAAATATATACTTTAATAAGATAAAATACTTTTAGTTTTGAAAAAATTCTATGTATTTAAATGAAAAGAAATGTAAATAGTACTATTAAAAATAATTAGTTAAGCAGCTAGCATTTATTTAAAAAAACAAAGAAATAGAAAATACTAAATATTTTAAGATAAAATACAATCAGTATGAATTATTGAGGTAAATATTTCCTTGTGTATTTGATAAAATAGATTATAACCTCATATTGAAAATATACATCAATTCTAAAAATAGTTTGTAAAGTTTTATGTATAATTTTTTATTCACTGAGTTTTTAAACTCTTGGTAGTTGAAGAAAACATTTTAGTGACATTAAGAGTGTGTTATTCACTATGGTGGACCACACTCCTGCCCCTGCAGTTCACACCTCTGTGTAAGCACTTTCTTTTGGTTCTAGCCAACAGAATATGACAAAGGTGATGGGAAGTGATTCTGTGACTCATGTAATATTATATAAGACTGTTCTGCTAATAAAGTCACTCGAGAGCCTTACCTTCCTTGTTTGATGAAGTAGTTGGCCGTATTGAGGAAGCTCCTGTGACAGGAACTACAGGTGGCCTGTAAGAGCTGATGGTGTTCTGAAGGAGCTCAGGGCTGCTGCCAGCAGACAGCAAGGAAATGAAGTTCCCAATGACCTGAGTTAAATTGGAAATGGATCCTTCTCCAGTCAAATCTCCAGATGAGAATGTAGCCCACCTAACACTTTGATTGCAGCCTTGTGAAACCCCAAGCCAAAGACTGAGAAACCATGGCCAGAATCCTGACCCACAGAAACATGAAATAATAAATGTGTGTTGTGTTAAGCTGCTAAATTTATAGTAATTTGTTGTGCAACAGTAGATAACAGATACACTAATCTATTTAGTTTTGGATTTCTGGGTGCTTTTCTTCATAAATAATAACAAGTCCTACAAAAGAATATTAGAATAGCTGAAAAGCATTGTTTATACTTTTATATGGGGGAAGCTTTCTTTTTAAGCATTCATTATACCTCATTGATTCTTTTAAAATATATTTTATTGATTATGCCATTACAGTTGACCCATTTCCCCCTTCATTCCTCCCCACCCTGCACACCCCCTCTCACCACATTCCTCCCCCTTAGTTTATATCCATGTGTCATAAGTTCTTTAGCGTCTACATTTCCCACAGTACTCTTGCCCTCCCCCTGTCTATTTTCTCCCCACTGTCTATGCTACTTATTCTCTGTACCTTCTCCCCCCTTCTTCTGCTCCCACTCCCCTGTTGCTAACCCTCCATGTGATCTCCATTTCTGTGGCTCTACTCCTGATCCAGCTGTCCATCTAGTTTGCTTTTGTTTTAGGTGTGGTTGTTAATAACTGTGAGTTTGCTGTCCTTTCACTGTTCATCTTTTTTATCTTCTTTTTCTTAGATAAGTCCCTTTAACATTTCATATAATAGGTAAGGAGAGGGAAGTTAAAAAACATTTCATATAATAAAGCCTTGGTGATGATGAACTCCTTGAACTTGACCTTATCTGAGAAGCACTTTATCTGCCCTTCCATTCTAAATGAAAGCTTTGCTGGATAGAGCAATCTTGAATGGAGGTTCTTGCCTTTCATGATTTGGAATACTTCTTTCCAGCCCCTTCTTGACTGTAAGGTCTCTTTTGAGAAATCCGCTGACAGTCTGAAGGGAACTCCTTTGTAGGTGACCGTCCCCTTATCTCTTGCTGCTTCTAGGATTCTCTCCTTCATTTTAATCTTGGCTAACATAATTATGATGTGCCTTGGTGTGTTTCTTCTTGGGTCCCACTTCTTTGGGACTCTCTGAGCTTCTTGGATTTCCTGGAAGTCTATCGCCTTTGCCAGATTGGGGAAATTCTCCTTTATTATTTGTTCAAATAAGTTTTCCACTGGTAGCTGTTCCTCTCCCCCTTCTGGTACCCCTATAATTTGGATGTTGGAGCGTTTAAAGATGTCCTGGAGGTTCCTAAGTCTCTTCTCATTTTTTTGAATTCTTGTTTCTTCATATTTTCCTGTTTGGTCATTTTTTTTCTTCCTCCTGGTTCACTCCCTTGATTTCAGTCCCAGTTTCCTTTTCATCACTATTAGTTTCTTGTGTAATTCCCTTCATTTCAATTAGTTTAGCCTTCATATGTTCCTCTAATCTGTGACTAAAATCAACCAATTCTGTGAGTATCCTGATCACCAGTGTTTTGAACTGTGCATCTAAAAGTTTTGCTATTTCTTCGTCGCTTAGAGTTATGGGCTCTGGGGCTTTGAGGTCTTCTTGAGCCATTTTTGGTCTGTTCGTGCCCGTTAAGTATGAGGAGTGGAGCCTTAGATGTTCACCAGCGCAGGGCCGCTTAGGTCGCTGGATTGTGATGCAGTCAGGCTGAAGAATTTGTTGTTATCAGACTTCCGAAAAGTTCAATTTTCTGTGTTCTGGCTGTGTTTTCTATTGCTAATATTTTGTTGTCTCTAAACTTGGTTGTGTGAGAAAGCACGGCATCTCCACCTATGCCTCCATCTTGGCAGAAGTCCTCCTTCAAGGGATTCTTAACTACTTTTTGTGTCGTGGACCTTTAGATAGTCTGATGATACCTATGGACACTTTCCCAGAATAACATTTTTAAAAAGATTTTATTTTTATTTTTGGAGAGAGGGAGAGGGAAGGAGGAGAGGGAGAGAAACATCAATGTGTGGTTGCCTCTTGAGCTCCCCCCGCTGGGGACCTGGCCTGCAACCCAGGCATGTGTGCTGACTGGGAATAGAACCGGCGACCCTTAGGTTTGCAGGCCCGTGCTCAATCCACTGAGCTACACCAGCCAGGGCCCCAGAGTAACATTTTTTAAGCACACAAAATTAAATACATGTAATTTAAAGAAAAACCAATTGTAATGAAATACTGGGGAGCTGTGGGCCCCAGATCAGAAACTTCTTTATGGAGCAGTAGCCCCTGCTGGAGTCTTTCCTCCCTGCCCGAACGGTCTCGTGTGGCCACATGTTTGTGAGGTGAATGTGAACGCTGCTGGGGAAGGGGACAGGGGCCCTGGTGGCTTTGTCGGGACTGGGGATCAGCAGGGGCAGCAGACCACGCTTCCACAGCAACCCCGAGTGGCAGCGGCATGAGAAAATCAGCCACAGAAGAGCTCAGCTCTTCACTCGTGACACTGTCCTTTTGGAAGCAGCAGGCCTGATATTTCTGCCGGACCAACCCCAGGGTTCTTGGCCAAATGGGGGGGAAGAGGGGAGGAAGGAGATACCATATGGGGTCCGAGTAAGTAAAGAGAAAATAAGACAGATGTGCCTGTTGTTGTAACCCAACCTGGCAAGGTGGGTTAAATCTATGTCATTCATTCTGTATTGCTTAATTTAAAAAAAAATGAGCATGTATAACTTTTGTGACAGAAAAAAGCAGAACATGTAAGGCTTTCCTTCCATTTCATTAATGATATTGTGTCATAACACTGCCTGGATTCAAACATCTTAAGCTATTGGCAGAGGTTGTGGAGTCTGAGAAAGGATTAGCAGACTCTGGATTAACTGGAGCAAGGACATCTCTGCCAAAAGGAAGGATCACTGGAACTCCACAAATTCTTACCCTTTAGACGCATGCCCTCGACTCTGATAGTAGTGAGTTGGTGGTAGATGCTCAAGTACGCAGTGCTCAGAAGACTTAATTGTTATTGACCCTGCACTGAGGGATCTACAGAAGCAACATGTGCCTGGAGACAGATGTCTTCTTCACACTGTGTAATCTCAAGAGTTGGGGGAGTTTGTGGAGACCCCCTGGGCATTGTAGGCACTGGAGGGGTGAGTATGGAGCAGGAATGGGGCAGAACAGCTTTATTTAGTTCACAGGTTGGTCTTATCCTTTGAACAAAGTGAATGAGGATAAAATAGGTATGAAAACAACAGCACTGAGACCTATTATTTATTAAAGAACTAAATTCAAATTGGGAGAAGTTAAGGATAATGGAACAGATGATGCTGACTCACTAACAGGCTTACACAGGTCAAATCTGGGGCTACTCAAAGTCCAATCAAGGAAAGGGCCAGCAAGGAGCTCCCCAGGTACCAGGGAACTCTCAAAATCACTGGATTATATATACATCGGTGAAAATGTAACCAGATGAAGGAAGCCTATTTACTAAAACTTCTCTGGGGAGTCTATAGGTCATTGGAAAACAGTCATTCATTTAATCATTAAATACTTATCACATGCTTTCTGAGTGCCTAGCATTGTCCTGGATGCTGGGGGTAAGCAGTGAACAAAAAGCCAGAGTCCCTGTTCTTCTGGAGATTGCATTCTAGTGGGAGATATAGATAATACAGAATAAATACAGAATGTCTCAGGGAATGACAAAGGCTGCGAAGAAGAGTAACACGCATTAAGGGGAGAGAGTGATGGGAAGGAACATGTTACACAGGCTGGAGAGGGAAGGCTTTTCTGTTAAGGTGACTTTGAGCAGAGAGCTGAAAAGGGGTGAGCAAGCATTGGGCCATAACATACGAGAAAGAGGAAAGAGGAACACAAAAGCCATGAGGCGGGAGCTTGCAGAGGTGTGTGAGGAACAGAAAAGAGGCCAGTGTGGCTGGAGCGGAAGAAGCTGGGAAGGAGACACAGCAGAATGCTTTTATGTGAAGTGGGATATTCAGTCTGCAAGGAGGTTTGCTCAAGGAGCAGCAAAGCACTGCTAAAATTTCTTCTGAGATGTGTAAGTCTGTGTAGGTTGCGGTCCGAATGGGGCCTTTGTTTTGCTGAATGTGTGGGGCATGTCATTTGGAGCTTGTGCTGCATGCTCAGAGCAAGGAAGAGCTCTCAGGTGCCGCCACCAGACTCCGACCTTTCCGGCCCTTCCTGCGTTGTACACGAGTTTCAAACTAAATAAAAGGTGAGTCAGTACCGCAAGAACAGAGGACTGAGGTAGTCGGAAAGTATTAGCCTGCCTTGGTGCCCATCTACTCCTAAAATTGTTTTGTATGATGATCAGATAAAATGAGAAGGGTCTGAAAACTCAGATAAAGAGAGTTCCTTGCTTGTATCTTCCTCCATCTTCAAAGCCAGCAGTGGCTGGTCAGTACTCTTTTGTCTTTCTGCTCCCCACGTAAGGGCTGCTGTGACTGCAGCCAGATAATCCAGGATAACTTCCGTATTTTAAAGTTGGCCAACTGGCAAGCCTAATTCCATTGATGGCCTTAATTCCCCTCTGTCATATAAAATAACACATTCACTGGCTCCAGGGATTAGCACGTGGTCATCTTTGGGGGGCCGTGATTCTGCCTGTTACCATCACACTCCATAAATGCAAAGCAGTCACCTTCTGATGGCCTTGATTTTCTATTTCAATATTAATGTCATTGTCTTTATGCTCTTTAGTGTAAACTGCCTCATACATGTTTTGGAAACGAGGCAATGGAAAATGGGCCCTAATATATTGAACACATGTAAATTATGAGCAGTGTAGGGGTTCAGAATAGGTCACCTCAAGATGTGCCTCTGTGGCACGCAGATTGTTCTGAACTAAAGGCCATTTTGGCCAGAGACTCGAGAAACTTCTGCCCCTCCCTTAGTTATCTATAAGAAGTTGAATTAGAGTCTCACCCACAATAAGCAATCATCAGAGAAAAGCTCAGTCACCCAATCACCCTTTCCATCTCTGCATTTCTCCTGCCTATGGGGTCCCTGGCTCTCTCATACGGCCGAGACTTCCATACATATGTATGTATTAAGTTCAGTTATTTTCTCTTGCTAATACATCTCATGTCTATTTGCTTATTAGACCAGCTGGAAAAACCCTGAAGGTAGAGAAAGTTTTTTCCTCCCCTACAACAGATTCCATTAAGGTAGAAAGTCAGAGAGTTGTCTAAGGTTTTTCCTCTGCCCCCACCTCACCATTAAAATGAAGGGGGTGGGGCTACTTCAAACAGCAAGTTGATAATCTTGAACTACTCCCCTTTTTCAGAGTTGACAGTCCATTCTACCATATTCTTAATCAAGTCTTTGGAGGAAAAAAGGATTGAATTGGCTACTATATGAATTATCTAGTCCTGTTTAACAAGTTATCTCAGGATTTAGAGAATGAAAACATAAAACACTATCTCACTGTGTCTCTGGGGAAGATATTTGGGTGCTGCCCAACAGGGTGCCTCTGGCTCAACTTACAGTCAGGGTGATCTCCGAGGGCTTGACTGGGGATGCCCCACTCCCGAGCTCACTCTTGGGGTGTCAGTGATGTCCAGGTCCTCATGGGTCGTTGCACTGAGCTGCCTCGGTTACTCTCCGGCCGTGGCCTGGAGGCCTCTCTCAGCTCTTTGCCATGTGGGCTGCTCCACTGGGTACCTACTCCAGGGCAGCCGGCTGCCCCAGGGCGGTGGGCAGTGCGGGAGGGAGAGCCCGGGAGGGCAGCAGCGGTGGAGCTGTAGCGCAGTTCCAGAACCGCGATCCCACCCACATGAGTCCCTGGGTCCCGTCCACACGCAGGGGGAGGGGCTGCACAAGGTCCTGAGTACCAGGAGAAGGAGGCTGGTTTTGTGGGGGGGCTATCACAGCCACATCTGAGTTTTTTTCAGTTAAAGCATCAGTTTAAAATGCCATTGAAAAAATCACCTGAAATTACCAAGGTCACAGTTCTGGGAACCAGCCGACACACATGGACCCAAATAAATAGGTGTCAGTATAACTTCCATCAGAGAGAGAGAAATGTAGAGGATGAGACACTAGAAAATAAAGCATTTTAGGAGCGACGATTTGCAACATGTTGTCAATAAACTTTTGATTGATAAATATAAATAACAATATCAAGGAGAAGTCATAACACAATTGTTACTACCATATACTATGATAATTACAGACAGATTCTCTCTGAGACCCACTTTTCCCCCCAGAGTTTGCAAGTGACATAAACAACAAAACAATAAAAAGGCAGCAGAGGTATGTTGAAATAAGTGAGGCCTAAGAGCATGTATTAGAAAAGTGAAAGTATTAAATATTAAGTCAAAACCGAATTCTCCACTACTAGAATCCACCTGGGGAAGCAGGAAAGCTATCATACTATTTGAAATGATAGAAATGAAGAAAAAACGTACATCGGAACATTCACAGATGCTCACAGTATGTCCCAGATTATGGCTTGAGCAATATAACGCAGAATAAATAATAAGGTATGGAAAATGTCACTTCCACAGAGAGAGACTGATGATACTGAAAAACTCAAAAGAAATAATTATTTCATATGAATAACAATATCTCTGAGAATATAGGTATCACTTACATTTGAGTGGGTTTTTTCATGGTAGCTCAGCAAAAACAATGAAAAAATTTATTCCTATTGCTCCTTTTTCTCTCCCTTTTTCTTTGATTCAGTTTTTCTTCCCTTCTATTTTTGTCTGTTTCTTCTATTTCTTAAGTTATTTATGGTTAAACTTGCTTCTTGTCTTGACGACGTAACTAGGTTTTTACATTAATATATCTTGAATCACAACTACATAAAACACATATTTTAGTAACTATCTGGCTCCCAACTTATTTTCTCAAGAGAAGGCATTGAAAAAAATGTTAGCTTCACATCTGATGTATTTTACTTGCACGACAGGTTAATTGAGCGTCCCCTTCTGTTTAATATCTTTGATGTTGAATTCACATAGGTCCAGGAACCTTATGTTTTAATATTAAAACATGGATCAAGCATGACAATTATGATACTGCTACTAACAACAACTTGAATATTTTAACACCTTTATTGAGGTATAATAGACATACAATAAAATGAACAGAAGAACTTGAATTTGAATGTCACATTTTTTCTTTTCACGGTGTGATTGTGCTTTGAACATTTGATAAAATATTTCTCTCAAGGCACAACATAAAGTTTGTCGCACATTTAATGACACTCTTGGTGGATATGGCAAACATTCTCAGTTGTCAATTTGGTCTTGTTAAGAACCCTGATTTTTTTCCAGGTTATCAGGTGGGCAAGGTACACAGGGAATGTGAGTCCTCCTGCCCTCCAAAATACAAATTACAATTTGTCCAGTCCATTCATTTTTGCTTTTGTGTTGGCAGGTGATCCAGTTTTGGTTAACGAGGGTTGAAGCAAATTCAGCAGGCCCCTTCTGATGAAAAGATTTCCCATTCATCAGCCATCTTGGGAGTATGAGAAACTAAGCCAACCCACTGAGAAAGCAGAGTAGGAAGATGAAAGAATTTAGGTCTTTAATGCTTCTGTTTAGCTGCCAAATTTAGTGATTGTGCCTCAGGCCTAGCTCTAAACTTCTTTTGTGATATAAGTAGCTTATGAGAGACACTATGTTAAGTAACTGCAGAGAGAATCATTCCCAGCGCACAACATGGTGGTCCTACATCTTTTTGTTCAAGCCACTGCTACACAGATGCTCTATGATCCCAGCCAAAAGCATCCTGCTTCATAAGTGGGGCAGATAAGGTTCCAATATTAAGGAACTGCCACGTGTACCACCAGTTTATACCTGGCAAAAGACTATTTCTAAAAGTTCTAAATTACAGGTAATGGAAGCCACAAATCAAATCTAAACAATAAAAGGAATTCATTGGCTCATGTAAATGAGAAGTCCAGAGATAGTTCAGGCTTTAGGGGGTTTGATGTAGAAGTTCTTGATGTTAATCATAATCAGAATTTTTTTTCTTCCTTGATATTCTCAACTCTGTCCTCCCCAACTGTTAGCTTCTTTTTCCAGTTGGCTTTCATTATGGTGGTAAGACATTTACAGTAGTTTCAGGCCTCACACTTCCACATCCTACACCTCGAACTCTGATTGAGACATCTGACTGGCCAGAAGGTTGAAACGTTCTGATTGGCTTGCCCTAAGTCACATGTTCAATCTCAGGAGCGGAGGATAGACTCAGATTTCCTGGAAGTTCATGGGTCTGTAAATGGAAACTGGAGGTTTGAAATGAAATGTTGAAACCCAAACATAGTGTGTATTCCATGGACTGAGAATTATAATGCAAAGGAACTTAAAACAATGTTTTGAATTGATTTATACTCTACTTACTCAATGTGAGGCAGGGAAAACAAATGACATTTGGCCCATGAATTACCAGCAAGGCACAAGATTTGATGAGCTCTTTGGAAACTAAGAATAACTCAGGTTGAGAACCTCTGCTAAGTCCTGATATAAATATTGGTGGGATATGACTTTTGTTTGTTTCTAGAACTAGATGTCAAGGCAATTAATAGTGATTTAAAGCAGCTGCTTCAGGAGAAATGTCAAACTGCTCTTTAAAAATGTTAATGGAAAATTTAAAAATCTGTGAATCTTTTCAATACCTTCATTTTTCTGAAATCTAAAATTACTAGTATGAAAAGAGAATGCAATGCAATTCAGTCAAATTCACAGACACTTACTGGTACAGCTGCCATTTGTGCCAGAAAATAAGTAAAATTGGCAGAAAACACAACCAGCTATTTGCGGAGGCGCTTAAAACCCACGGCCTGTGTTTGCATGGATTCCTGGCACGTGATGCAGACCATGACCATCCAAGAGCCTGGCTTGGGTAATCATCACCCTGTAAACCTTAAATTTATTTTACACTTGCTTTTGAAACCTGAAAATACTGTCAACTTGTTTTCCTAGATGGAGTTGGTAAAAATTCCAGCATATTGTGCAAAATTATAGATCCCAGTAAATCCACTTTTTAAATTCTTTGGACATCAAGAATATGTTAAAAAAAAGTGATACCTACTTTGGAAAGGAACCTGATGCCCTCCGAATGCCTTATCGTTTTGACCAGAGCAGCACAAGGTGGGAATAGGAGAAGCTGGGGATCCTAGGGTTGGCTTGCCAGGGACTTTCTCCTCAGAACCATTCTTAGTCAGGTGAAACTATCCATGCCCAAAGCTATAATGACTTTGCTGCTTTCTCTCAGAAAATAATTCTACAAGCTAATTGCTTTTATTATGGAAATGCATTTCAGGACTGAAGTTCAGGATATTTTGAAAATTCAATTCGGTGCAATGTGTATATAAATAAGCTGCTTAGGAGGAGGAGAAAAGAGGCAGCCGACGAGAATTCTTTTCTAATGCTTTGAGATTGTCTGTGGTTTAAGCAATTAACCTTGTAATTTTTTCTTCATGTCTTAGAAAAGACAATTTGAGTACTTTAAATAACCACAACAGTGCTATATTCACACTGTAAGTAGAAAGTGCAAGTAATGGAAAACATTGATATTTTCCCAACCAGTCTCTCAGCTTTCTCCTTTCATGTACTAAACAGACTACAGGATAGTGTTGAAGACCTTGAGTCTAGGCCAGACTGCCTGGGTTCTGCCTCTGTCACTTGTTAACTGGGTGATCTTGGATAGATTACGAACTTTCTGTACCTGGTCTCCTTTATCTGTGAAATGGAGAAAATAGCTACTTGTGTCATGGGCTAATAGAGTATTTAAAGCAGTAAGCACTATTTAAGTAAGCATCAGCTGTAATTAGTTATGAATATTCAGATACATTTTTGCATTGGAAGTTTTACTGGAATCCTAAGATAATTGAATCAATATATTTTTGCAGACAAAAGTATTTGCTTTGAAAAGTCATTTAGCTGACTTATTAAAAGATAAACAGCAGAACTCTTAGTTAAAAGTAATTTAGAATATTATATTAGAAGTAGTCTTTGTTTACACAAATACTCCAAATATTATTTGAGGTTCTAAGGTTTATTTAATAAATACTTATTGAGTATTTACCATGTGTCAGGCACTGTTCTAGTGTGGGATTGATAGATGTGTGTGCGTGGGTGGGGCGGTGAGTGCAAAATCCTTGCTTACACAGAACTTATGTCCTTTCAGGAGGACACAGATGGTAAAAAAACAAATAAATGATATGGCAGGTGCCGATAAGTTCTATGAAGATTACGCAAAGCCAAGTGAGGGTAGAGAGTGGTGGAGAGTAGACTGCCATGGTGAAGGCCTCTCTGATAAGGTCTCACTCTATTTTAGAAATAAAGGAATGAGCCATGTGAATAGTTGAGGAAAGAGCTGTTCAGGAAAGGGTTCCCCAGATGCAAAGTTTCTGGGGTGAGAAAGTGCTTGGTATATTTAAGGAATGGCAGTGTGGAACTTCATCCATGGAGTCTGTCTCCAGAGCTTCCATTCCACATCCCCACATTATCTTCTGTACTCTCCTCCGTAAACTCTCTGCTTCAAATATGAAAATCATGTGAAACAATAATCATCACTATTATAACACATATAAATTATACAGACTTCAAACGTTTTCTTAATATAGACATACATTGTTGTTCTGTTGACTTACAGATTCCAAAGAATCAGTGTGGACAACAGATCTGACTTTTCTCTTTTGAAAAGGAAGTAAAAATATTGAATACAGAGCAGCAATTAGGACATTCTGAAATGCTTTGTAGCCTAGAAAGACCCATAGCTTAGGATTTTTGTGTAAAATTTTTCATGCCTAATTATTTTTCTGAAGTGAATCCTGGGTCCCTGAAGGGTCTCTGAACTCAGTAAAAGTTGAGAATCACACCAGCAAATAGTGTTTAAGAAACTAGAAATCTTTCTGGCTTTGTTTTAAAATAACACCTCAAATGAGCAAAAGTGTAACAGAAAAATAAGAATGTTTTTGATTGTCTTACTCCGAAAAAGGGAACTATAGAAGAAACCAATAACTTTTTTATTTTGATTTTTTAAGGTTTTATGAATATGGTACCATTTATAGAATAATTACTAATTAACTGAATTAAGCTTGAAGATTTAAGTCTCCAAGAGCTTCTTTTAGGGGAAATTATGAAGAGTAGCAGATAATTTCATAGAAAAGCAGCCACCTGGCTAGAGGAGTATTTTGAAGAATATGTACAACTGAGTATTATAACCTTTCTATTTCTGACGCAGTGCTGAAAATTCGGGGTGAGGAGAATCTGAATCAGTGGTTATAAAGTAAGACCATGTGTTATTCTAGGTGCCCTGAGAAGTCTCCAAGATGGATTTAGGTGTGAAAGGATTTTATGAAGGGAAAGATATTTGTGAGAGAAAATCAAGAGGAAGGCAGATGAGCTGGGAGACCCGTGAAACTGTGGCACAAGTTTGACTCTGAATGAAGGAGACAGAGAAGGAAGGTTGGAGGGAAACGTCCTAGCTCACCCACCGTCTACGGAGGGTTCAGTAAGGCAGTCAGGGAGTCCTGGAGCCAGTCCCAGACTAGGGAGGTCGCAGTCTCCCAGGACTCAGCTTGTCTTGGTGTTTGGTGTTCTTGGAGCACTCCATCACTGGCAGGGAACAGCCTGCTGGATGGAAGTCTGGCCACCAAACTCCGCTAAGCATTTCCGTGCTGGGCCCTTGTCAATCATGCTGGGATGATGTTGGAGAGGTGCGGCCTCATGACCACGGCTCTGAGTCAGCTGGGGAGCCATTTCTCTGCATCTTCTACCACCTTCAACCTCAGCCCCTCCACTCCAAGTCATTTTTGGGGGGGGGAGTAGTTTACATATTAAAATTTTAATCACTTACTGAAAATGTCATTTCAAAATTATACTCTCATCAGGAAAATGTGAAAAGGGTATGGATACATCTTCTGTGATTTTATGTTGCAAATACCACTGTTCAGTAGATCATTTACTATGAAACAATTGTACTGATATATCTTGTTCCATTCTCCCATTAGACAGAAATACAACTTTAAGATGGCTGTGGTATAATTATTCAGGTTATTCTAAAAAAAAAAACACCTCAGTCATTAGCAGCCATAGAAACCTGCCGAAGCACTGCCCAGCCAACCAGAAACTGGTGAGAAGAGGGTGCCATGTCCCTCAGGTGGTCTCAGGTGGTGGCAAAGGGGTTGGGACCCTGGGAAACAGGAAAATGTCTTCTGTTTTTATGTTTATTTTATGCATGCATTGTGGGGAATGATCTTCCATAAATGGCTTACTAAGGAATTGTTACAAAGTTACTTAGTAGCTAATAAATTACTGCGTCTGTCTCCCTGGTTTGTTATTTAGTAAACAGTTCTCATGGTCATAAGCAGACAGAGCCCAGTTCTTGTAGTCTCAAGATCATTTCAGCAAAAGACACATTTAAATGCTGGCTAGTGAAGAGTAATGCTGAAAGATTACACCATGGCTAGCTACATGGCAGGGAGTTTGAGCGACATAACAGCCTCTCATGCCTCGGTCAGCCCTCCTCTGCTTTCTGCTCTTCCTCCTCGCTTTCCTCTCAGGCTGTTGCAGTGAGGCACTCCCCACCTACTGCACTGCTCGAGATGGGTTTGGCCCAGAGCGGAGCACTTGATTATAGGCGTCTTCTCTAAACATGAGTCCTCCAGGCCTGAATGTCAGGTGTTATATGCAGCGAACGCTAATCAGGTTCTATTTTGCCATTATTTCAAATGGGAAAAAACTGTAATGGCTGTTGGTTGATGCTTAAGCATGTTCTAAAATGAAGCATAACACAGCAAAAAGTCTAAATATAATGGACAAAATGTTCATGTGCAGATGCTTAAATCATCACTTTCTGATCACCAAAAAACTAATAGAATTATTGCCTAACGCTTCTTTTGAATGTAGTACTGTGCACAGTTTGAATGTCCTGTGTAGCTGTGATGGTTACTTTTGTGTTGACTTCACTGGCCTAAGTGATGCCCAGATAGAGGCTTAAATGTTACTTATGGGTGTGTCTGCAAGGGTGTTTCTGCGAGAGATTAAAATTTGATTCAGTAGACCGAGGAAAGAGATGCCCACTGTGTATGGGCATTACCCAATCTGTTGAGGGTCCAAATAGAACAAAAAGTCTGAGGAAGAATACCTTCCCTCTTTCTTCTCAAGCTGGGATGTCCATTGTCTCTTGCCCCATCAGAGCTCTTGGCTCTTGGGCCTTCAGACTCCAGGAATCGCAGTAACAGCCTTTGGCCTCAAACTAAATTGCACCCCTGGCTTTCCTGATTCTCCAGCTTGCAGATGGCAGGCTGTGGGATTTCTCAGCCTCCATAACCATGTGAGCATTCCTATAACATATCTCCTCCTATATATCCTTGTATACCTGGGTTCTGTTTGTTCTGCTTCTCTGGTGATCCCTGACGAATACAGTAGCAGACACTGTCTGTGACTGTCCACATCCCCCCTGCCCTTTCTGGCAGTGAGCTGATTTCCAACTGCTGACACCAGAGAGTCTTTGCCTGAGGCCTTTCATGGTCCATGGGAACTCACTGGGTCTTTGTCACAGGGGAGCCTGTCTTCCAATGAATGTTCTATGGGCGTAGTCCTCACCCAGTGACTCACTGAAATGGGCGAATGAAGGCTACTGCTCCCTCACTGCTCTGGAAGAGTAGCGGTTGAGGCCTACATTCTACATTGATTTCTTATACTGGTGTTTCCCAGATTATTAGCCAAATAAGGTATTTGCTTTTGAATCCCTGTCCCAGGTGTCTGCTTCGGAAGGACATCATACACTGTGTGGACTAGGGATGACTACGATATTTCAATCTCTTTCCCACTCCAACAGTATCCCACAGGGACATCCCTTTCATTGACATTTGGCATGGTTTTCAAAACACCTGTGTGTGATTCTGACATTCTACCGATTTTTTTAGAATATAAATAATTAGTTCCCTCATACATCATTTTGTCTAAAATATTGTACTAAGTTTTGAGGATGGAAATATCAGCATTTCCTATAAAAACATCTCTGAAAAACATTATTTCAAGAGGTATGACATTGTATGGAGCTTAGGTATTAAAAAACCAAGAAATATAAAAAAGTGCAAATAATTAAAATGTCCATCAACATTGATGGATGGGGGATACGCAAACAGTGGAACATTATTCAGCCATAAAAAGGAATATTATTCAGCCATAAAAAGGAATATTATTCAGCCATAAAAAATCAATGAAGCATTGATTTGTGTACAGCATGGATGGACCTTGAAAATATGCTATGTAAAAGAAGCTACACATAAAAGGCCACATACTATATGACCCTCTTTATACAGAATGTCCAAAATAGGCAAATAAAGTGGCTGAAAATAGATTAGTTGTCGACACGGACTGGAGGAAGGGCAAATGAGCGTAACTGCTAATGGGGACAGGGTTTCTTCTGGGGTGACAAAAATGTTCTGGAATCAGGTGATCGTGATCGTTGCACAACTTCATAAATATACTAAAAATTGCAGAAGTCAAGGGCTATCCTACCAAGAAAGTGCTCCTGGGAAGAGGCTGTGTGGGATACACCCACACTGCCTGTCATTGATGTCTGTCTTCTATTCGGATGTGCATTACTCTTAGTTTACGAGCCTTCCTAGATTTTCTTAGAGAGGACTTTATGCTCAGTGCTACTGGTAACCCCCTGGGAAGGTGGCCTGGCGGGAACCGTATTCTTACAGGCTTCGGAGAGGAGGTTTTGACTATTTTTGCAGGAAGGCTCTCCATGAGCTCACTTTGGAAGTCATGTTGTTGCTGCATTTCATCAGTTTGGCAGCTGGACTCTGCAGCTGTTGTTGCTCCCAGGTTCCTATGCTCATAGCACAACTCATTATCACCTCACCCTACGCTCCTCCCATCCGCTTCCCTGGGGCCTCGTTAACTACCGAGGCCCGGCACACTGCCGGAACTTTAGTGCCCACGGTACGCACTGGTTTGACCACGAAATCCATGAGGCTGCAGGTGGGCAGGCAGGAGTGTTTCTGGGTTCTCCCCCGGTACCTGCTGGCTCTCTCTCCTTGTATATAGCTCACTCAGAGGGAGTCTTCCCTGCTAATAGGTGCTCTGGCACGTCCGGCAGCTGCCCAGTAGGTCAGGTAAAACTAGAAAGAATGGGGGACCTAGTTCTGGGGAACTTACTGCCCCTTGGGGTGAACTCGGACTAGTAAGAAAGAGTAGATGTGAGGAAGCAAGCCATCAGCTACTTCCCTCTTCTTCCCCCCCCCTCCTCCCACCAACTGTTCTGAGATGCGAGGTTTCTGTAAAGTTTCCTGAGAGATGAACTTCATGACTGAGCATCCAGCTGTGTTTGCTGATGTAGATGTGGCCAGCTTGGTAATGGACCGCTTTGTGTGAGCTTCTCCTCTTTTCTGGATTCATTTCCTCCCTTTGCTCTTGCTTCTTGGTATTGCACACCTCCCTAAATAAAGTGTTGTGCTCACTCAGGCTCTAGGGGAACTGGGATAAGATGAAATATAATTTTCTTTTACAAAGAAGCATATGCTGTAGAGAGCAGGGACTAGCACACACTGGGGGGTAAAGTGGAGGAAGTGGGTGCCTAATGTAGTAGAGTATCAAGTATAATAAGTCAATTTGGACAAATAAGACTGTCTAGTTTACTTTCTTGCCACTAGACAAAGCCACCGCTTCTACCTAAGCTTCATCTTAGGTAGTATGCAAATTTACATTTTGTAAACGAAATTAAAACCATGCTACAGCCGCCTTGCTAATTTAAAAGTATCAGGCTATAAATCAGCATTTAGCCTTCGTGTTCCACAGGCACGCAGTGATCAGCGTGACAATGAAACGAAGCGCACCAGCCAACATTCGGCTTAATGAGTTTCGTACTTGAAAATATTTTCTTTGGAAGGCTAATCACTTCAAAATGTGTGCAATTATTCAAAAACACTTTTTGGAACCATTTGGTGTGTGGGAACATCGCATCAGCTGTCAGTGAAAGCCAGCCCCTCTCAGTGAGCACTTCTGTGTGTCTCTGGGTATGTGTTATCTGAAGACCCCCGGGAAGGAGAACTCTGGAGGTCAAGGTTCTCAAACCTTTAAAGCCCATTGCCCCGCCCCCACTGCCACTCTCTTCAGTGCTTGTCTCAGGCACCAGTTCTTCCATGACACTTAGTGACCAGAAATGCTGCATTTCTGTAATGTCCTAAATTAAACCCGATTTGAGCTTTCTACTCAACAAGGTTGGTAACATATGAATTGTTGCTCACCGTTGGAGCCCCTTCTCTTTTCCTGGGACACATATAGGAATATTTTGTTCATTAGACTCCAGAGTGTTAGGATCTGCAAGCTTTTCAGGAACGTATGATATTATTTAGACCTAAAGGTTAAAAAAGGTCACCTGTTAAAAAAAAGCGCAACAACTAACCAAATCAAAATGAACAAACACTTAATGTTTACAAAATATTCTATAGCTTCATACTGAGCAAAAATTAAATTTAGTATTAGAATATTTCACATTTGAAGAAGTTAAAACATTTTAAATATTTCCCTCAGAAATTAGAGCCAAACATAAATAAATGAATTAGGCATAGAAAAACAGTCTCTGAATCAAAACTCTTAAAACATAATAAAATTGGAGGGGTTATAACAATTTTAAAGCAGCCCTGTTGACCAGGGTCTTAGGGAATCCTGACTACAAGGAAGCTTCCCCTTGAGTCTATGCACGCTCTCGCCCGTCGGAAGCTGGGACCACTTGCTTGGTTTTGTGCCCCAGGCAGCTCACATGACCTGTCTGCACCCGGAGGCAGCAGGCATCCTCAGACGGTGCCGTCTACTTCCTCCGTCATAAAGCCTTTGAGTCTGGCCTCGGCTCCCCTTGTCACAAACTCGGTGCTCAGCCCTCAGGAATTCACACAGCCCTCACAGGAGGCTGCGGCCCTACCCGAGTGTCCCTCCTCTCTGGAAACCCTCTGTCCCACCCCAGTTTCAGGCTCCTTCTCTCGCACAGACACGGATCTTCCAAACCAAAGTGGCTAGTTTGCTGGACAACCTCCTACAACCGAATAAGCTCTTGGCGCCCTACATGGCAAGGGAACCCAGATAGCTGGAGCCCACGGTCTGGAGGTTCTTCCTCACAAAGACAAATTGCTTTTTCACTTTTATCTTCTCCCAAGTCTGCAAGAGCAAAATATAAAAAAAAATATTTTATAGGAGGCTTTAAAAATATGCTTCATCAAACCCTTCCATTCAATTCCTACATGTGCTCTTTTCTCTCCTCCCCTCCCCTCGTTCCCAAGGAGAGTCGTCTGTGTGAAGGAGGAGGCTTTGTTGTTCAGTAACTATTAATCTTTGGGGTGAACTCCAGATAAGAACGTACCTTCCTTTTAAGCTCTCAAACCACAGGATGTTTCTGTTGTAAGGTTACAGGTAGTTTAAAATTTGATTCAAACATGTAATCACAGCAGTTGAGCCTCTCTTTGACGCCTGACACAGTTCTGCCCTCATGATGGTATATGCAACTGTAGCAAGAGTAGGGGGAAGCAGACATTAATTTCTATTTTTAAAAGATTTATTTATTTATTTGTTTTTAGACAGAGGGGGAGAGTGGGAGAAAGAGAAGGAGAGAAACATCAACGTGTGGTTGCCTCTCGTGCGTCCCCAACTGGGGACCTGGCCGGAAACCCAGGCATGTGCCCTGACTAGAAATTGAACTGGAGACTCTTTGGTTTGCAGGCCGGCCCTCAATCCACTGAGTCACATGAGTCAGGGCTAATTTTAAAATATCACACAGAAAATATATAAATTTAGAACTTTGATGAACACTCTGAAGTATAGCTTGCTAGACCAGCGTGCAAGAGCGACCTCACTTACATTGCAGAGTTAGGAAAAGCTTTTGAGAGAGTGATGTGTGAGCTGAGACCTGGGGAATAATATTTAACTAGGAAGAGCGAGTGAGAGAGTGGGGTTGATAGGGGTGAGCATTCCAATGGCTGTGTCACCCATGCTTCTGGGGTGCAGTGCAGCCCCACACTGGTGACATTGCACTGTGGTATCCTGAGCACCCCAACACCCCAACAGAAGAGCGTCTACCCTTGAAAATGAAGGAAGAACCAGCCCCATCCCACCATTGGCGGTGGGAGTGGCAGCCCTGCTGATGACTGTATTGCTTTCAGGGTCATTTTTCTATTTTCTTGAAGTTCAAACACAGATGGTTCTATTGAATCCTCCTGTGGAATACCAGAAGTCCAACAGCCTTCTTTCATTTTTCCCTATTTTCCAGTTCCCTTTAATCTCAGCTGGCAGTGCTTCTCCTGGTCTAATCCTATCTCTGAATCTGGCTTCTGTGGAAGCGGCTGATTATATGTGAAGTTCACACTTCCTTATACTTACCTCCTAATCCAATGGTTGTTCAGCCACAGACTTAGTGTTCTCTTCAGGACAAGCTTGTTTTTCTTCTTCTTCTTCTTTTTTTTTTTGCAATAGAGATTGACTGAGAATTTCACAACTCTTCAAGTTCTGGTTCTTTTTTGGTTAACAATTCTTTCAATCTTTTTCTTTTCTCTTGAATTTTACTGTAAGTGATAAGAAAGCAAGCCACTCCTTCAGCACTGTGCTTAGAAATCTCCTCAGCTAATTATATTCAGTTTTATAAGTTCTATCTTCCACAAAACGCTAGAACTCCAACAAAATTCAGCCAAATTTTTTTGCCACTTATAACAAGGATCACATTTTTTCAGTTTCCAATAACATTACCTCATTTCCATTTAAGATCTCATCAGAATGACCTTTACCATGTTAATGTAAGATACATACAATCTTGTAGAGAATTTTTATAAGTTTATTTGAGCCAAGTTGATGATAATTGCAAGGAAGCAACATCTCAATAAATTGAGAAAGTGCTCCAGAGAATGGCAGTTTTGCAGCTTTTTTAATATATTGGAATCAAAGAGGAGACATAAGGAGGGTTACATGAAATCCATTGGTGGTAGTAGATTAAGGGGGCAGGAGAAAGCAAAGCAGGGAAATCTCAGAGTGAATAAAAAAGCAAAACAGAGAGACACGTATTTCTTTTATATTGGTGGGCACAGGAGAGTTAACACAGCACACAGAGGGGTATGTGGGCAACAAGATACTAACAGGGGACCTGTGGTTTCTGCCTGGTGCCAGTGGTCGTGCCCTGAGGGGTCTGGGAGAGCAGATGACTCTGACGTTTCAAAGGTGTGTTATCTGTGATGCAAAAAGACAATCCACAGGCTCACTTAAGAAGGTAATGACAGACTTTTGTCAAGGAAGTTGCAGTCCTAGGATGTGACTACTTGCCACGACCTTCTTTTAGTTAGAAATTTGAATGTTCAGATTTTCAGTTTGTGAGTTTTTAAGACCACTGTGCAGATCTCCCCGAGCTTATCAGGTTTAGTATGTGGCCTCGTTTTCTTGCACAACATTCATATTCCTGTCAACATTCTGTTCATGATGATATATGTGGGTATTTTCTAAAATAATAGAGGCTCTTTCCTTCCTGAGCTCTCACCAGGAACACCTTTAATGTTTTTATTTCTACCAACAGTCCCTTTAAGGAGATCTAGGCTTTTCTAGGATGCACCTCAAAACTCTCTGGCCTCTACCCATCGCCCAGTTCCAAAGCCATTTTCATATTTTTAGATGTTTGTTGCAGCAACACCCACCTCATGGCACTAAGATCTGTATTAGTCTGCTCCGACTGTCATAGATTGCTATGTATGGTATCAGATGGATACTAGACTTATTGTGGTGGTCACTTTGTAAGTTATATAAATGTCTAATAACTATGTTGTATACCTGAAATAATGTAATATTGTATGTCAACTATAATGTAAAATAAAAAATAAACAAAATATCATAGACTGTGGCTCAAACAACAAAAATTATTCTTTTTACAATTTTGGGGGATAGAAGTCCAAGATCAAGGGTCAAGATTAAGGCTGAATGATTCAGTTTCTGGTGAGTGTTCTCTTCCTAGTATGCAGATGGCCACCGTGTGTGTGTGTGTGTAGGGAGAAAGAGAGAGATCATGTGAGAGAGTTCTCGCTCTGATATCTTTCCTTATAAAGACAGTAATCCTCCTATAGGATGCCATCCTATGACCTTGTTTAACCTTACTAACTTCCATAAGGGCCCCATCTCTAAACTCAAGTACCCTGACTGTTAAGGCTTCAGCATGTGAGTCTGGTGAATCAGTCCATAACAGATGGCAACTGATGTATATTCATCATGGTTGGAAACTTCTAAAGTGACAAGATGAAGTTAGAGAAAAGGTCATTTGACCAAATCTTGAGAAAATTTAACACTTATGCCTTCTTTCTCACATCTTCTATTTTTTAAAACTTTTTTTACTTTAAAATAAAAATTGTGTCATTTTTCCTAATAGTTGAGTTCATATTACTAAAAAAAAAACTGCTTTGCTCCTATTTCTATAGTCTCACATCCACCCTCTACTATGTATCTTCACCCAGAGGTGAACTACTTAAAAATGAGGTTATCACTTTGGGGTTATTCCAGATAGTTCAATAAATTGTCTACAGTTCAAACTTATTGGCTTTGGTTGTTTCCATTGGTTAAAATAAAACAAATCAGTAAAGTACTCTGAAAGGTGAACATGGAAATAAAACATTTAATTGCCCATCCATAGACTTCTTTACATTGCATTGCTTCAGAGATCTTGTTATTCTCCCAATAAACATTGTGAGACATTAAAACAGAATGAGCCTCCACAGTGTCTACCATTAGACTATACAGATGATAAAAACTGAACAAATGCGTTATTAAGGAAGAGGAAGGGAGGGAGATGGAAAGACCAAGGGAATATATGGAAAAATGTCTAAAGGTGTTTGTTCATAAGATAATTACATGATTTTATTTATTTATTTATTTATTTATTTATTTAGTCAGTCTTTTTTTAAAAGATTTTATTTATTTTTAGAGAGAGGGCAAAGGAGGGAGAAAGAGAGGGAGAGAAACAGCAATGTGTGGTTGCCTCTTGTCTGCTCCCTACTAGGGACCTGGCCCACGACCCATGCATGTGCTCTGACTGGGAATTGAACTGGCAACACTTTACATGATTTTTTTTTTTAAAACAGAAGGCTTGCTTCAGGAGCAAAATTTGTTCTGTGGTTTGGAAAATCTGGCAAGGAGATGTGCTAAGAGGTTGCTGTGTAGAACTGGAAAATCAAAACCAAAATGACTGAAAGAGAGACCTGAAGAAAAGGATAAAAGTCCTGAGGATAAGACAAAAAATATAAATAGGAAACAAATGAAAACTAGGTTCTATCTCAGAGTAATATGCTTCTCATCACCTAATTCCTCTCTCTCCCCTCATGGCCACACTAAAAACAAGCAAATGCAGAAACAGAGATTTAAGTTAGTTCTAAGGAATATTTTCTAAGGGAATTGCTAAACACTGTAATAGGCTCACACACACACACACACACACACACACACACACACACACAAGTCCAGAGTTCCTTCCTTTAGGTAATCTTAAAAGAAAAAAAAATTGTTTTCACTTTTTCTGAAATGTGGCTCCATTCCAATAGACTTAAGAGGAGATACAAATGAAAAACAAACAGAAAATGACTAGAAATGACTAAATGATGACTCTTCATCATTAGAGCTCCCATGGTATAAAAAATAGTAACAATAATAAGGAGCTATTATTCTTTCTTGCCACTTAACTGAACATTAATTTTCTTAGCTCTTTTCAGTAGATCTAATGAAAAATGATAATGAATAGTATTTGCTTACGGCCACAAAATAATTTTAGGAGGTGAATGAAATGTAAAGTACTATCAGAGAAAATTTAGAATGAGAAAACATTTAGGCAAACAGACTAACTGGACCAGTGTTGGTGATTATTTTAATGTTTCCTTTTGATGTCACATGAAGGAAATAAGCAACAGCTAAGGATACATGTTATTTCAGAATTTAGTGCAAGAAGAAAAAAAACACTCTAGGTACTTCAAGCAGAAAGGTGTTTAATATAGGGAATTAAACAATTACAAATGCATTGTAAGTCTCTACGTAGCTGAAGTCAAGGGGCTGTCATTAGGCACCTGCCCCACTTGCGCAAAGCTAGAGACTGGAGGGGAGAACCTGGAATCAGTCTCCCCAGACATCCAATTTGCTAGAGCTTGACCATTGGGCAGAATAGCTATAACAAGGTCATCTCATCAGAGAACCTAAATTACATCCAAAATTCCAGCTGCAAAGAATTCTGGGAAAGGTAGTTATTATTCTTCCATTTCTCATGTTTGGAAAATATTTAGAAGGTGGTAGAGATGGCCATTGAGGCCCAATAGACAAAATCTAGGGCCTTGAGCAAAAAAAAATCTTGCCAGCCTGTTGTTAAACACAGGCACATATGAACTTCTAATAAACTATATTAAAACAAGGTAATAAACATTAAAAACTCATCACTTCCTAATTATTTTAGTTTTAATATTATTTATGCACTTGGAGTCATTTATGTCCATTGAGTCTGTATGATTGAAACACTGTATAGTACTATATGATTGAAATACTATATAAAACTATATTATGTTGTGCTATGATCAACTCCTTGAAATTAGCCATTATGGGAGTATTCATCCTATAGAAACTGGCACACACTACAGATTTGGGTTACTCTCCAACCTATTCCCCAGAAACAGTGGTTAAACATTTACCATCACTGGTTAAAAGTATCAGAAGAGTTGTGTAATAAGGAGAAAAACAAGGTAATTAAGAAGTTTTCAGGCAGCTAGATATAGGAGGGCCAAAACTAGAATGATTCATGGCCAAGAAAAAAAATGGGAAGAAGGAAAGACCATTAGATAATTAGAATTAAATGAAATACATATTTGTTAATTATTTACTATCTGGTCATTTGGAATCTTTAACTTCAGTATTTAGGCCATCTGGTTAACCTCTGGGAGTTCCAGGGCCACACATGGTCCAAAGAATGTTCTCCATACCTAGGACAGACATGGGGGTCTGCAATGTGGTAGTAAACTAAGGGTTGTGGCCACAGAGTACAAAATTATAGGCAACTTGGGCCCAGATAGCAATGAATAAATGTTGGTGATTCCTGAGGCAGTTTAAGAGCTGGGAAAGAGGAAGTCCAAGTGCAATGCAAATGCTACATGTGTCCTGCCTTTACCTCTGTATTTTCTCAGATCATGTAATTATCTCAACATAACAATCTTTACCTGAAGCATCATACATAGAAATCAATCCCAAAATTATATCCTGCATGACTTTGTGTTAGACTTACCAGGCATTCCACCAAGAGGATAAAAACCAGAAAGGTTTCGTGAAATAATCTTATCTTCAGATTACTCAGATTCTCTAATTTAGTCTTTCTACAGTTCCCCCAACAGGAAACAAATGTTTCCAACAGAAACAATTTGGAGAGCACAGGGAAACAGAAGGGAATCCAAATTATTCTCAGGGCACTCAGAGAAGTCACCAGAAGAATTTGGGTATGAGAATGAAATATTACCATTGGCCTATCTTGGTATTATACAAATGGATATCAGGTGTGGGCTAACTCCCAACTTCTCAAGGACCCTGTTCTTACTGTTCTGCCAGACTACCAAATATTAGTTGTATTTTCCAGGCTGTCATTTTTTTCCTTTTTGAATAGCTCTAAAGGAAAAAAAAATCACTGCTTCCTATAGGGAGAGAAACAAAATTTTATTTCACCCATGTTATTTCTTGTCAGCATCAGATTCATTACAAAACGGTTATTCAACTATTCACAATGCATCATATTATGAATTAGAATGTTGATGTGTGTTAATTAAAATAAAGCAATTTAGGTAGTGCTTTAGATTAATATTATAATTTAGGAAGCTTGTTTGAGAATTATCAGAGAGAAGCCTAGGGCGCTTAGATGAAGGATTCTTAGGGTAAGTGTGGTTTATGTAAACAGAATTGGTGCAACGGTATAAAAATTTTATTCAGAAAAAGGTATTCTTGATATATCTTTGTAATTTATATAAAAACTTGAATTGTTAGGAAAGGACTTTGTTGTTTTGGAGTCCAGTAAAATGAAATCATATTATACCATTACGTGACTGGTATTTGTCACATTAGTTCTCCATTTGCCACAACACCTAGGATGGTAAAATTAGAAAGTAGGCTGATACACTATCACATAAAATGATTAATTACTTTTCTTACCTTAATGGCTAAAAGATTCACTTGCATTTAAGGAGTATTTAAAAGAGAAGATTTATTATTAAATTTTATCTGGAAAAATGCCCTGGCTGGTGTGGCTCAGTGGATTGAATGCCAGCCTGCAAACCGAAGGGTTGCCAATTCAATTCCCTGTCAGGACACATGCCTGGGTTGTGGGCCAGGTCCCCAGTAGAGGGCGTGTGAGAGGCAACCCCATGTTAATGTTTCTCTCCCTGTCTTTCTCCCTCTCTTCCCCACCCTCTAAAAATAAATAAATAACATTAAAAATTTTTACTTCTCAAAATACTTTATGAGAAGCACTCAAGATTTAATGTGGTTTAATAGTCATGCTCATGGTTAACCATTTAGCAAAAGAACCCATACTGAAAATCACTTTTAAGATAAAATTTATAGTAATGGTCTCTTATATCAAGGTGCTTTGATCACACTTTGGGAGTATAATGGGAACAATGTATTTTCAAAAAACCATTTCGCCATAATTGTAACATTAAATATTTTTATTCTCAAATACATAGTAATTTCACTCCTGCATATATACTCTAGGGAAATTTTTGTGTATATGCACCAAGAGATAGAACGAAAATAATTCACTAAGTCACTGATCATAATAGCAAAAATTGGCATAACTGTCCATAGAGGGAAGATAAATGCATATGGAACAGTGATACATAGGATATTATACAGCAGTGAAAAGGACTGAATTATATGTAACAATATAAGAGGATCTAGAAATATGTCACTTATTATAATATTGAGTGAAAAAACAAGGAGCAGAGAACTATATAAAATAAGACATCCTTTTTTATAAAGCTCACAACCAAGCAAAATAAAAAAAATATTGGGTTGGTCAAAGAAGTCCATTTAGTTTTTCTTCCTAAAATAAAAGACACAGTTTTCATTTTTGCCAATAACCCTATTGATTTGGATATTTTGATTCTGTTGACTATCTCCTGCTAGGTGTAACATGGATTGTTCTCAAAGTCTTGATTTTATTGCTATTAACTTCAACTGGTGTGTTCGACCTTGGAGCATTGTCCAGTGAAAAATCTCCAGCATGAAACTCTGCAAACCACTTTTTACATGTTCGTATTTGATCAGTCACATCATCATCTCTATACACCACAGGAACCTTTTTTTGGATCTCAGTTGGGTTTTTACCTTTCTTGAAATAATAAAGCATAATATGCTGAAAATGTGTATTTTCTTCTGTCTTTAATATTAACATGGTACACAAAAATTCACCAATTCTGATGTTTTGTTAAATGCACACTGATATGAGCCATCACAGTACAGTCTAATCTAACCAAATTGTTTTGACCGAAGTTAAAGACAACTAAGTGCTACTAGAGCCATCTTACAGAAAAAAACAAATGAATTTTTTTGCCAACCAAAAACCTAATGATGTAGACACATGATGACAGTGCTTTTTTGGACAAGGAAAAGGTAGAACATAGAATTCAGGATAGAGCTACCTGTGGAGTATAGGCAGGGAGGTGGGATGGCAAAAGAATTCTTAGGCTGGTACAAAGATTGGTCACAGCCCGGTGTTTAGGTTGGATAGGGGGTTCATGAGTGTAGTGCTTAGGGTTGTTGTGCTTCCTAAAAATACTGATACACTCTTTTGTGCTATAGTTTTAAAGGTTATACACATGCAAGGAGTATATAATATGTATGAAATATTCATAAAAGAGTCATACTCAATACTCTGTACATATTTATATGCAGAGGGCAGGAATTACTTAAGAATATAAATTAAACTGATAATTGGGAAATTTAAAAATGTGCATAGAATTTCTATATGTGTAAAAGTCTTATATAAAATTTATTTGAGGGGATTTTTATTATATTCATCAAGAGTTGCAGCTGATAAGTCACTTTACATTTGAGTTTTACAACTTTGAAAAAAGTGAAAAAAATGAGGACATCATGAGACAACATTATACTTGAAAATAGATTTGTTATCAAAGTCTGTTTTAAAGATTTCTTGAACCTAGAAGTTACAATTCCGAAAGTTTCTTCGAGAATTTATTTTTAAAAGCTATATTTTATGTTCTTTATATACTTGCAAGGCTGGTGTGAGTTAATTGCATAACTGAAAATGGTTAATTACCTGGTAACTATTATTATATCTCATGAAAACCTAGGGCAATTAGCTCTCTGTTCATTACCATATCACTTGTAATGGTAAAGTATTTACATAACATACATTCTACAGTGCTCTTTTCTTCCCTGTGAAATTCAGATACTCTTTTACTTTAGCAACAAATATTTTAGGCTTTTATGTAGAGATGAAGGACAGTTAACTTGTACTTGTCTTCTGCCTCACAAATATTCTCAGTGGGTGAGATAAATATACATAGTGCTTGTCCCAAAGGCTAAAGTCAGAATTGTGGAATATCTCTTGTATTCTTTTTTGAGATGTAACAGAAATCTACTGAAAAGTTAGTACTCCAGAGGTATAAAAAATGAACATCTCAGTACCAGCTGGCAATGGGTGGGTGACAGAGTCCTGAATTGGTGGTCAGAACTGAGCTTGAGTTCCCAACTTGTTTGCTGAATTGTGATACTCATTTAATATCTTTGTGCCTTAATGCCCTCATATTTAAAAACAGAGACAATAGCTGCTCTATGCTGCTCGTAGGCTCATCATGAGAATGGAAGTAAGTTGATATACATGGAAATAAGTTGTTATAATATGAAGGAATATGCAAATGTCAGTTTGTAATTAGAGTAAGGTCTTTTTATTTCTCAAATATATTAAAATTCACAGTGAACTATACCAAAAACTTATTTAGGTCATTAAAATTACTATGCAAATTACATGAATTTCTTAATAGAAATAAGCAAATGCCTACAGGTTCTGCTAAAAAAATCATTCTATTGATTTTCATACAAATGAACTACTTAGATGTAAATATCAAAGAATATCTCCACAGCATCCTTAGGATATCTAGATTTATTAACCAAGTCAAGCCCTCCTTTTGCTATTGAACCTCCAGAGACCAGTAAGGTCTTTTCTCTTTTTTATATAGGTCTTGTGGAAATGGAAATCCTGCCTCTCAAGACTAGCTGCTGTTATCATCAGCACAATAATATTGTGGACGGGCTGACTGGGTCTCTAGGTTTGGCATTATACTTCTGTTCCAGGGGCTAGTTTGACTTGCAGTTCTGGAATCTCGATCAGGTTATCTGCAAGTTGTTCTTGCCATAGACAAAAAAGATTCATGTAGAGAGGCTGACAATGCACTCAAAAGCCATTTGCTAAATTACAGTAAGAAACACCTTAAACTCACCTTCATAATAACACTGATACATTGTTTGCTTTATAGTTCCTAAAGGCTTTTGAGCCCAATATCTAATTTTTGAACGTCATGACTTATGAGTTTTGGGAAGAACGACCTAATTTACTTTAAAACTGTTTCTCTATCAGGTGCAAAATACTGAAAAGTGCAAAGCAGAACAGGATCCTTAGTTGTCAAAAATAGCATACTGTTAGCTGTTCTTCATATTTTCTTCCTGTTTTTATATGCATGTTTATGTAATTGAGATCATATTGTATATGCCATTTAAATGTCAAAGTGTTCTTTTTTCTGTTTTTCTGGTTATAATGGCAATCTATGTCTTTTGTAAAAACTTTGAAAAGGTTGTAGAAAACAGACAAAAGTCCAAAGCAGAAAATGAAAACCACATATAATTGACTACGGTAGTTAACCATCACGGACATTTGGGTGTATTTCCTTCCAGTATTTTACTCTTTTTTATTTTTTTAAAACGTAGTCGGGGTCATACCAAGGCAGGCGTGCTCGGGCAGCCTGTATTCGCCAGTCTAGCGGACCGGAAGCCGCAAATCAGCACTCTTCTCTCTGGACAGGGGTAATGAGAATGAATCTTGCTTTAAAGCTCACTTGTTTTAGTATTCTAAGCTGATTTGCACATTGTTCTCTTCTTTCCCCAACATCTTCGAGGCCCCTGACACCCGCCCATATTTCAACAAGTTATCCTGATGGCTTCTGTTCTCCGAGGCCGCTCACTTCTGCTGATTGAAAGACTCGCCCTTCATCTTCTGCGAAGATAAGGAAGTGGTAGGAGGCCGCTAATTCAGAGCTTCAAAGGGACCTTCAAACCCGAACAGCAGAGTCAGAGCTCTCGCCCCGTGGCTCCCTTAGGTGTCTCTCCGTGGAAGGGTTGTAACTTGGTAAGGCCCTCGCAGCCACGTCCCCCGCTCTCGGGACGCCGGCGGCTCGCAGAGAGGCCAGCGCACTGTCGCCCCTCCCACGGTTATCTTCGGGACGCATTTCCACGTGAGACTCCGAGTCTTCACATCCTGCGTTCTCCGGAGGGTCTTCTCTCGTCTGGAGAAGGCCGCAGGATCCTCTTCCCTTCTCGGGTGCTCCGGACAGGCCTCTGTCACACAGCACTAAAGGTCCGCTACCCTCCGCCCCGTTTGCGAGCCAGGACAAGTGGGTCCCTTCTCGCTTGCCTTAAGCCTGGCGAGGTGAGGACCGCACTATTGTGCCGTCAGGCGGAGGGGGGTATGCTCACGTGCGGCTTTCTGCTTTCCAGCCCGCAGCAGTGGCTCCCGGGAAACCAACGTTCACTCAACCAGAGTCAGGCTTACATTGTTCTGGGAGCGCGCACTGGAGGGAGGAACAGCCGTCCACTCTAGCTAGGCAACGGACGCGCCCCCTTTCTTCCCCTTCCGTTCGCCGTGACCGCCCTAGGTTGCAAGCCCGCCAGCCGCCGCTGTGCGTCCCCAGCCTTTGACAGCTCCGCCCGCACCCCTCTGCCCTCGGTCCCGGGGCGGGGCGAGCGCATGCGGGGCGGGGCGGTGCGAGCGCGAGCTGGGAGGCTTGGAGAGAGCGCGCGAGCGGAGCCGAGCTGAACTGGGAGGTGCTGGGGCGAGACAGGCAGAGCCGGGCCGGCTGCCTGCGGCTCAGCGCCGGTCCCGCTGCGTCGCTGGGCTCAGAGTACCTCCACCTCTGTTCAGGCTCCCGCAAAACTTTATTCTCTTGGGCTCCCCGGTGTGTCTGAAGGAATCGGAGCAATCGGCCGGCTCCGCTATCCCCTGCTGCGGCGGCGACCGCGGGGACCTGCATCCTGCCGAGCTCACGAGCCCCGCGCCTCCTCACCTGGTGATCGCACCCCGGAGCAGTGAGGGGGAACCCACGAAGGGGCCGCGCGGGCGCCGGCGCCCCCGAATTCTCCCGCCCACCGTGGCAGACTCGCCCGGCACAACTTTAACTTGATTCCTCTCACCCAGCCCGGATACAGGCGGCTGCTGCTGCTGCCACCGCTGCCGTCTCGGCCGCCGCCGCCTCACAAAGAGGCGCAAGGGAGGGGAGGCGGCGTGGGTGGCCGGCATAGGCGCCGGTGCGCAGGGCACGGGCCTCGGGGTCGGGAGGCCGGGAGACAAAAGGAAAACTGCCTCTGTTCGCCGTGCCGGATCAGAGCAGCGAGCTCAGCCGTCTCCCGCCCGGCTCAGCGATCCTCCTTCCCCCACCCTCCGCTGCTGCTCCGCCTCCCTTCCCGCGGACTGTCCCCGCAGTGCTCCGGGACCCGAGAAGCCTTCGGGGCGCGCGTAGCTGCTGGTGGTTGGGGCTCTAGCCATAATAAATGATAGAGGATACAATGACTTTGCTGTCTCTGCTGGGTCGCATCATGCGCTACTTCTTGCTGAGACCCGAGACGCTCTTCCTGCTGTGTATCAGCTTGGCGCTATGGAGTTACTTCTTCCACACTGACGAGGTGAAGACCATCGTCAAATCTAGCCGGGACGCTGTGAAGATGGTGAAGGGCAAGGTCGCCGAGATCATGCAGAATGACCGGCTCGGGGGGCTCGACGTCCTGGAGGCCGAGTTTTCCAAGACCTGGGAGTTCAAGAGCCACAACGTGGCCGTGTATTCCATCCAGGGCCGGAGAGACCACATGGAGGACCGGTTCGAAGTTCTTACGGACCTAGCCAACAAGACGCACCCATCCATCTTCGGTATCTTCGACGGACACGGGGGCGAGGTAGGAGTTGTGTGTGTGAGTCTTTGTGAGCGAACAGGACGTTGTGTGCCTTGGGCGGGGTGGGGGTGGGTGGAGGTGTACGACTTGGGTGTGAGGGGCGTGGTGTTGACCTAGTGCCGGGCTGGGCAAAGGCACTAGTTCCAAGTTGCCCGTCCCCTCCCACCCCCCAAAAACACTGCTGGATCCAGACTTCTCAGGACTGAGGGTCCGTTTTGGGGAAGGGAGGATCATCCATAGCTTATTTCGTGCTTCATCATTTACGATGTTTCTCAAGGCCTGAACCCAGCAAATGACTGTGCTAGTTTTGCGGGGAGAGTTTAATGGTTTCTATGCTGAACTTTGGCCCGGGATCTCAGCGCCCCTGTTCTAGGGGTTTGAGACCAAGGTAGGCACAAAGAAGGCAAAAAATTTTTTTTGATTCTCATTAGGGAAAAGAGATGCAAAATGCAGAACCGAATTAGTGAGAGAGAGCCCAGTGAGGAAGAAGGAAGCTGTGACTCCTTCCCATCGCCTTCGCCCTAAGGAGGAGTCAGGGGGACAGCCCCGCGCTTCTTGCCAACTCCATTAACTTTACAAGTGCAATCGGGCCGGTTGACAGCAGCGCCTCTCTGGCCGCCTGCATTTAGCAGGATCGCCTCGCGGGACCCGAGATGCCTGTGGCCTTTGCAGAGGTGGTGATGCCCGCAGAGGCTGTGATGCCCAGATCTCCCCCTGAGCCCTGGCCGGAGTGGGGCACAGACGTCTCCCGGATTCTAAATTCCGTCATTTGGGGTTCATGTGATGAGGTTAGAGGGCCAGTTGAGGTCCATCTCCCTCCTTTCTGCGGCACCCTGATTGCGTGCTGGGGCTCAGATTTCCTGGAGGTCCGGGGAGGATTGGCTTTGGTCCTTGGGCATCGACCCAGGAGAAGTGAGTGGCAAATGTGGCTCCAAAGAGCATCGGGCCAGCTACCCCATCTTTCTCAATTTGGCAGTTTGTAACATAATTTCATTGTTGCATACTCTTTTTTTTGGCAGCATAATTTCTTACATCTTTCTTGCCTCCTTCGCCACCCCTCCATCATTCCCCCTGCCCTCACAGTCCATGCTCCCATCCAGCTTTCCCCCAGCTCTCTTTTTGGCCCTTCTGGTCTCTGGGTGGGCTGTAGGTGAGGTCATTCTTTTTCATCTTTGCATGTTTTTTGGCATTTGTTTTGGGTGACTACTGAGAAAGCTTTCAGTTAGTTATTTGCCTTCTGTCTTTGATACAAAGCCATTTCACCTACTACTCTGCTGATCTTTTCAAGATACTGTATCTTCCTGCCTTGTAGAACCAACTTTGCTAGGAATGACAAACTTAGTTGGAAAATCTATTTGGTAGACCTGAAATCAGTTTTTGCTGTTTCCCGTTCACTCTCACCCTTTCTATGTTGTGCCTTTCAAAGTGAAGGTTTCTCAGTGGTTGTGAATTTGTAACTTCCTGTGTAGTGTGGGTTCCTTTCCCCTTGGTCACAGGGTGGATGAAAGATGTGAAGTTAATTGAGGGAAGAGATGTGTGTATTTGGGTAAAAACGTACCTGAATGACATCGCTGCCAGTAGAATGACTGATTTGTTTTCTTGCCATGACTCAGAATGCTTGTATCTTCATTTTATTTATACACTGTTATAACTCATTTATAAAGCTTATATTTATTATAAATTTTAATGTTAAAGTTGTTGGCAGATGATAATTTGCTCTTGATCTTAGAAAGCACAGCTTTGTTTTTGATTTAGAGGTCTTGATGTAATGTTAATGTTGTGAAACTTTGGCTTATACTTGTCTGGTGTGCTGTATTGTCATGTTTTATTCTGCATGTGTAAATTTGCTTTTAAGTGGATATTTTAAAACCTGAAAGTTGCAGTCCCAACGAGATTTCAGGTTGAAAAATTTCCAGTACTGGCTTCTGGTAAATGGACTGAAAATCCAGAAAAAGGACTGGACAAATGCTTTTAATTAATTAATTATTTTTTAAATTTTAATTTTGGCTTGTAGATGACAATCTTCTGCCTGTATCTCTTTAGTTTGTCTTCCCTCTGTGTATGTCTTGATAAATGCTTTTATTTAGCCAGCAGTATTTTACATGCACAAGGCTTTTCATTAAATTTTTAAATAATAGAAAAGACTATTATTGTTAGCAAATCTACAAAATGCTTTCTATTGTGCCTTATGTTAAAAAGCCTGCTGTTTGTAAAATAATATTACCAGCCCTCTTAAAAATTGTTTTATCTGTAACTTCCTACTGTATGTAGCCAGTTCATCATTTTGGCATTGTTTTGGGGCAAAATAAGGAGTTATAAAAAACGGGTTATTTATAATTTAAATAATAGATAATTTCTCTCTTGCATTTTCTTTCATTCAAAGAAAATCCCACCATGTAAATGTTGTCTTTTGTGTTGTTTAGCTCCTTTAACATTCACCAGAGGAGGGTGCCACTGTTTGATTTTAGGGTAGACTTATCTTCTTGTAGCAAAGAGGTAGCTTTTTCTGAACTCTTTTTTCTGAACTCGTGTATATCCTGTCTGCAGAGTGCTACAGAAGACAACTGGGGAGTTTAATTTTATTTCTAATAATTTGAACTAATAAGATAGGCTATAAAAAAAACCAGGGCCCATCTCCAATGGTAGTGCTTTTTAGATCCAGAAGGGACCTAAGCCAACTTGCATGTCCATTTCATTCTACTTTTAGATGAGATATTTGTAGATGGCTGGAGAAGTTGTGATCTTCCTAAGGCCGCATGGCTAGTTTAAGGCATTCAGTTTGGTGATTTTTATATTAAACCACTGCACAAATTAGTTTGTATATTTATCCAGAAAGGCAGATAGCACACTCGGGATACCAAGCAGGTGAATGAGGCCGGACTCTCATCCTCAGAACGTTTCAGTGTAGTGCCAGAGATTGACCTATAGTCATGCTATGCTTCGGGTGATAGGGAAACACTGAGGAGGGGCATTTAAATCAGGCTTGGAGGTGGGAGGTCCAGGAAGGATGCCTTGAAGGCATCATTTACTGCAAGGTTAAGAGCCTAGGTTTTGGCTTGACATCTAGCTTTGAATCTCTGCTCAGCCTAATATGACTTGTGACCTTGGGCAAGTTGCTTCAGCAGCTTCATCTGGGAGTTTTTAATCTGAAAAAGAATGATAGTGCTTATAAGCTGTACCCTCATCAACTGCGTTATACCCTATTGGTGTCGGAGGGACACCCATGGAGAGAAGGGTATGGAAGAAGGAAGCTTAGAGACCCAGAAGTCTGCAGTGTTAGGGCGACAACATTCCAAGTGAAAAGAGGCTATACATGTGAAAGCCACAATTTCGATCACTAGAAAGGTGTATGTTGGATATATATAATTCATTAGCTATCCCCCAAACTCTGTCTCCCTTTATTCTAACTTCTGGTGAATGACTATTTAATCAGGATTCCAGGTATCTTAGCATTGGGAAAGCAGCACCCTGGCTTCAGGTGCAAATTTTCTGATTTGTGAAAAAGAATATTCACTATGATTAATGAATAAGTTGGTGTTCTGATTTGTACATCAATTTCTTATGAGGTGGGTTCGCATGAGTTAGTTCTTTTGAGTCTGTTCAACTGCGTTTTTGACAGACATCTCTGGCCTTATTATGCCAAGGAGCAGACTCTGGATGGCAGTGAATTCTGAATGGATGAGATCTTAAAGAGCCTTATGTTGATGGCCTGAAGGCCAGCTTTCTCATTGGATGCCCTTGGGATCTTGAGACACTGTAACCCCAATATTATGGATAGATGGTTAACTGCATGTGTGTGTGTGCGCGTAAAGCTATGATAGTGCTTGTTTTGCTGTATAACAAAAGATTAAAACAATAAAGAGGTTTAAAAAAGCTCAGAGTGTGTCAACTGAGGTGGAAAGTTAATTTTATTAAAACATATATTTATCTATGAAAAATTTTTTTATGCTTACCTGTGATTTTTATTCACAGGCCAAGGTGGGTTTTTGTTTTATTTTTACTTTTTTATTATTTAAAGAAATATCACCAATTCTTTGAAGCAACATTGTCACTGTTCATGGCTGAAACCTATCTAGAAGAACAGATTGTTATGTATTCCATATGTTTATAGGCGTTACTGTATAAAAAGCTCATATAGTATTGTATTACACAGCTGGAAAACAATGTGGCTGGTGGTGAAGCTTAGAGTTCCACACTTCACATCAGAGGGAAGCCGTACTTCAGATGCCTTGTCTGGGGCTACGGTCTAGAGGCGCAGCACTTCTTAGAAGCTCAGAAGAGAAGCTGTTTATGAAGGGTTGCCTGAAGGATCTGTATAGTCTAGTTCTTTAGATCAGTGGTTCTTAACGTTTCTCGAGTCATGCTTCTCCTTGAGAATGTGGTGAAACTACAGACATACCCCCAGAAAAAGGGCCATGTGGGTCAAATTTTGTTTATACTTTCAAAGATAAGTGGATGCCTCTGGATTTTAGGTTCGTCTAAATAGAATAAAATCTGTTTCTGATAAACTCAGACCTGCAGGGAGCTGTGCACTGGGACCCCTTGGTGTGGTCACCTTCCTCTCCATCACTTGCGTGCTCTCATTTGCCAGTGAAGGTTGTTATGAGGGATGGTCTTCCAAAGCTCTCTGGCAAATCAAATGCAAGGATATGGCTCAGGACTCTTTTGTTAAGTTATACATTCTCTTTATGAGGACCAAGGGAGAGCTTTTTGTTTTTATCTTAAGGATACTGAATCATGTAACTGAGTGGATCATTTTGTATTTAGCCAATAAATGTTGGCTGCTAGAAGTGGTAGAACCAAAACTCTGGCCTACCAGTAGCAAATGTGCAGAATTTTACAGGGAACATTAATTTTCGACCTGCATTTCCCTCCCAGGACAGCTTATCTTCCGTACACTCAGTTTTCCTTTGTCCCATTTCTGTCTTTCTCGTGTTAATATGCCATTTTATCTTGCTCTAGTGTATGTATTTGTATAAGTTACACTGGATCTTTCCTGAAATAAGAGATGGTTCTGAATACATAAATTATGAATGACACGATGAATGATCTGCTTTACAGACATCGCAGCTGTTGCTAGTAAATGTTGGGCTCCCATATTACTAATGTACAAGAGGCCTATGGATTCAGTATGGACAAATGCTTTATGGTTTAAGAGAAAATTCACATTATTTTGGTTTAAAATGGCACATTAACATTTCTGACAAAAGAGGGGCGTGCCTGGCCCTTCATAATTCACCCTGTCCTGTGCTTCAGAACTTCCTTTGTAGGTGAATGTGGGGTTCTGGCTGCTGACCTCGGTGCATCTTCTGAACAGATTGTTTAGGAATTCAGTTCAATGAAACCAACATTTTCTGCGTACTCTGCTACAGGTGGAAAACAATGTTATGTTCTCTGTGATACCCAAAGATGAATCAGTGCATTCTCTGCCCTCCAGGAGCATTCCATCTGCTTGAAGAGATGAGCTTTTTAAAAATAGCAGAACTACCAGAATCAGGTGGACCCCTCACAGGAGAGGGTGATGGCCTGACTCGGGGGCATGGGAGCCTTGCATAGTTCTGAGGGGAACTGACATTTGATTATGTCCTAACATTTCAACAGACAGAGATTGGGTAGAAGGAGGATGAAAAGATGACATTACAGGTGGAAGAAAACTGTGAAAATAGTACAGACGGAGTGAAATGCAGGTACAGTTGGAAGAAAGGCAGGCAGCTCCATTCGTTTTGCGCAGGGTCTACCTGACTGTCATTTTAGAAGTCCATTCATTATGTTTTTCCAGATTTGGTGAGTACTTTCTGTCTTTTGATACACTTAATATTATTTTCTAGCTTGACTATTTTTAAGTGAAGTATATCATTTTAAAAAGAAACTTCTTATCACCACGGTAGTGGGAAATCCATACAGTGAAATTCTTGGCCTCCAGCTTACTAGAATCTGTCTCCATCTTGATGGGAGAGATCGATTCTGAAAAGATTCTTCTCCTAGACCGTGGTTGCCTCGAGAGCCCCTCTGTCAACCTCCTCTTGCTTTTTTTTTATGAGCTGAAGGATGACTTTTAAAATTCAGTTGTTGGCCATAATTTGAAGCCAGGCAGGCTCCTTGCTTCCTGCACAGGTTGGAGGTACCTCTAGTGATGCCACTGTTTGAGGAGCCCTGGTTTGGAACCGCTTTCCACCACGACTCACGTGACAGGTAAGATTTCACGTGTAATACATCTCCACGGGGAACCCAGAGTTACAGGTAGTTCCCAGTGTTCTTGCAGAAACTTCACCCCATTTCTAATGCAGGTAAATGAGAACACGTTATAGGAATAAACTTGAATTCTTTTTTAGCTTAGTCTAAACAGTAAATAATTTACAAGTTTTGGTACTTAGCCATTATTGGTCGCAGACTTTGACATAGTTACAATGATAAGCTATACCCGAGTGCTGGGCCTAGCTGAGGACCCTTGGCCTGGAGTTGGCAGTGCACATAGGTGAGGGTTGGAAGATGCTGCTGGCACTGCTGTCAGCACCAATGTCAAAAGCCACACTGAGGGGCCTGAGCTTGTGCTGTAGATGCTGCAGAGCCATTGGGTACTTTTGAGCAGAGGAATGGCGTAAGACCCAGGCTTCAGTAATCCTGTTCTTCTAACCTGTATAGAGGACTGATGTGCAGGAACAAGATAGAGAAGGGGAGAGGTATATTGGGAAGCCTGGGCCAAACCAGTAAAGGTACAACTCAGGGGTGTGGGCCATTGCTGAAGGCAAGGGAACGGATGAATGAGAGATCTCTGAAGTGGTGAGACTGCCGTCAGGGTGGCCCCATCAAAGTGAATGAGGGCGGTAGGATGGAAGAGGAACTTTGGACAGCAGTGACTTTGGCTATAAGTTTGTTTCCTTTCTCCCTCTTATTTAGACCTTTTCTGGGATTCATAAATCCCAGACCATTTCCTTGGCCATTTGATTCCCCAATTTGTACAACACCAAGTCTGTTATACCTTATCTACGTTGACACATCTTTAAAGCAATAAAAATATACACTGTATACATTATCTGATTATCCAAAGGAAAAGCATTTATTACTATATTACTTTGTTACCAGGAAAATTTAGGTATTGTTACAGTTTATAGCTTTTCCAAGCTATAAAAATCAGTACACCTTCATTTCTCTTAAATGATTTCATTTCCCTGACACTTATTTTAAAGTAAAAAATATGTATGTCATTCATTCTCAGATCTAAGTGGTCCCCAGGCTCTATCCAATTTAAATATAGGCACACAATTAATTAGGGACTCAGTTTGTTAAAACAGTAATATTTTTATATTGAGTGTTAATATTTGAAGCATTCGTTTTATTCTGAATTTCTATTTTGATGTTTATCTACTTAAGTAACATATTTTTGTAGTTTAACTTTTATTACTATTTTAATAATTCTAGTTAGTGAATAATAAAATAAATCTGGAGGATGTTGAACATATTTAAAAATAAAATTTAAAATTATAAGAGTAATATGATATATAAAAAAATAAAAATTGCTCTAAATCTCATTATTCTGTTACATCCTCTGTTGTGATTTTGGTGTATTACTTGCTCAGTTTTTTTACATGCATTTTAAATATAATTTTGCATTGTTATAATGATGTACATGTAATTTTTTTTTTTAATTAATTAAATTTATTTATTTTTTTGAATTGATTATGCTGTTACAGTTGTTCTATTCCCCCCTCCATTTCCCTCCACCCTGCCCCCCCAACCCCACCATTACCCCCCTTTAGTTTATGTCCATGTGTCTCAAGTCCTTTAGGTTCTATATTTCCCAAACTATTCTTGCCCCCCCCCATCTATTTTCTATCTACTGTCTATGCTACCTGTTTTCTGTACCTTCTCCCCCTCTCTCCTCCTCCCATTCCCCTGTTGCTAACCCTCCTTGAGATCTTCATTTCTGTTTCCACTCCTGCTCTAGCTGTCCTTTTAGTTTGCTTTCGTTTTAGGTGTGGTTGTTAATAACTGTGGGTTTGTTGTCCTTTCACTGTTCATGTTTCTTTATCTTCTTTTTCTTAGATAAGTCCCTTTAACATTTCATATAATAAGGGCTTGGTGATGATGAACTCCTTGAATTTGGTCTTATCTGAGAAGCACCTTATCTGTCCTTCCGTTCTAAATGAAAGTTTTGCTGGGTAGAGCAATCTTGGTTGTAGGTTTTTAGATTTCATGACTTGGAATATTTCTTTCCAGCCCCTTCTTGCCTGTAAGGTCTCTTTTGAGAAATCTGCTGACAGCCTGATGGGGACTCCTTTGTAGGTGACTGTCCCCTTAGCTCTTGCTGCTTCCAGGATTCTTTCCTTCATTTTAATTTTGGCTAATGTAATTATAATATGCCTTGGTGTGTTTCTTCTTGAGTCCAACTTTTTTGGTACTCTCTGGGCTTCTTGGATTTCTTGGAAGTCTATTTCCTTTGCCAGATTGGGGAAATTTTCTTTTATTATTTGTTCAAATAGTTTTTCCACTGGTGGTTGTGTCTTTCCCCCTTCTGGTACCCCTATAATTCGGATATTGGAGCGTTTAAAGATGTCCTGGAGGTTCCTAAGACTCTCCTCATTTCTTTGAATTCTTGCTCCTTGACTCTTTTCTGCTTGTCCATTATTTGCTTTCTTCTGGACCCTTGCATTGATTTGAGTCCCAGTTTCCTTTTCATCTCTATGGGATTCCTGTGGAATTCCATTCATTTCCCTTAATTTAGCCTCCATATGTTTCTCTAATTTGTGGCTGTAATCCACCAAATCTGTGAGAAAGGTGATGACCAGTGTTTTAAACTGTGCATCTGAGAGTTTTGCTATTTCTTCGTCATTTAGATTTATCTCTGGGGCTTTGAGTTCTGCCTGCGACATTTTTGGTCTGTTCTGGCCCTTTAAGTGGGACAAGCGGGGCCTTGGAGTCCCAGGTCGCTGGGTTGTGACGCTGTATGTGGGGGTGTGGTCAGAGCGGGAAATGGCCGCAGCCACCGCCCGCCGCCGCCCGCCCGCCGCCGCCGGGCTGGTCCAACCGCTTACTCCCTCACTCGCGCGCAACCAGAGTCAATTCGTTGCCACCGCCTCCCCACTGTGTCGCTCCCCCGGTGGGCTGCTCGGCGGCTCACCAGGTCCAATCCTGGGTTTGGAACCCGCGTAACTGGATTCGCGCGCCGATTCCGCGCCGGTCCGACCGAGCCCTCCTTTGTAAGTCCTCACCGGACACTGGTTTCGCACCTTACCGGTCAGGCTGAAGAATTTGTTGTTAGCGGACTTCCGAAAGGTTCAGTTTTCCGTGTTCTGGTTGTGTTTTGTGATGCTAATATTTAGTTGTCCCTAAACTTGGTTGTGTGAGGAGGCAGGCACATCCAGCTAAACCTCCATCTTGGCGGAAGTCTGATGTACATGTAATTTTAAATTTTGGCCTTTTTCATTCTGTATGATCTTGTAAACACAATATCATTTTGCTTCATAATTCTTTGTTATATTTCTAATGTATTTTTAGTGATGGAATAATATTTTACTGAATGGGTATTTTATAAGTTGCTCAATGCTTTTTTATTGGTATAGATTTAGGTTCCTCTAACTTTCACCATTGTAAATAACATTGGAATAAGTATTTTTACAGTTGATCTTAGCCAAAAGGCTGAGAAGCAATGTAATAAATATTTTTGTGCTTCTACTGTATTTTGCATTATTTCTCCAAGGTGGGTTTCCAGACGTGGGATTTCTTGATCAGAGGAGAAATAAAGAAACCACCATAATTGGTAATAATAATAATAATAATAATAATGATGATGGCTGACATTTATTGAATATGTCCAATATGCCATGCAGTATTTACAGTACTTCATATATATTATTGAATTTTAGTTAATGTAACAGTTTTTGATGTGGTTCTTTAAATTATCCCTGTTGTATATACACACAGAAATTAAGGCACTGAGAAGTTAAGTAGTTTACCCAAGGTCTCTAACAGCTTGTCGGTGGTGAAACTGGGATTTGAAACTGGGATCAGACTTAGAGCTATCTTTCTGCAAAGTCTGTGCTAACAGTTTCTGGTTGAAACTCTACAAGTCTCATAATTTGGGCAATAAAATGCACATGGCGTCGTTAGGTGTGAATACAGCCTGGTCTTCTCGTGTTGCCTAGTAGGACTTGGAGTTTCTCATTTGATGCTGGCAGTTGTGTCCCTGTGACATGTGGATGTTCTTGAAAACTCTACGCTGGTAACCTTGGAAGGTAGATCTTATAATTACCTCAGAGAGCCCTGCAGGTAAGAAAATAGGGTCAGAAGTCAAAGCAGGTGGTGACTCACATTTGAACCCCTTTTTTTCCTGAGAGAATCTCCATTCCATTACAGAGAATCTTCAACATTTTGGCTCATGAAAGGCTTGCATAGAAGTTACAGTGGCATTAACATAGCCATTTGCATTAAACCATAATAATTTTTGTTTTATTTTACTTCAAAGTAACAAAGGCTTGACTTTAGGAAAAGTTTATAGGGTTGAGTACATGTTTGCATAATTTCTCTTTATAATGAAGCACTGTTTTGTTTTTAGGAGATCAAATAATGTCTTAATACTAAAGTGATTATTAATTTTCAGCAGCAAAATATCATTTTTTCACTTGTTTATAATACCAGAATTGGTCTGTTATTTGGAGCAGATGCTAGTCTTGTGTTTCCATTCCAGAGGCTACTTGATAGATTGTTCTCTTAGCCAATCTTGAGTCAAGCCCAAGCTTTGGTGATGGTTAGTTATACTCTGTTTTTAATATAAATATTCAAAAGCAAAGTTTAAGTAAGCAAAGAAAGCCATCATTTAGAAATACTTTATAGAACTATAGTAACTTTTATAGCTTTCTTTTATAGTTATAGGTCCTCCCTTGAAAAGTACAAAGCATTTTACGTAAATATTCATGTAGAGGAAAATCATGCATACTGATAAATTGATATCCTTTCAATAGAGTTGAAATCTGTGCTGTGTAAAACTGCTTAAAGAATGAAGGTATAATATTTTACATCTGAAAAACAAATCCATAAATTTGATTATGAGATCTCTCTGGAGATTTTCCCTTTCACTCTTTAGCAAGAATAGGCCCCAATATAATGGCACCTTGGCTGCCTCCAACTTTCCTAGAATGAAGGAGAGCTTTGGTAGTTGAGTCTGTTAGGAATGAGACTTATTTTCTCCATGCCATGAAAACAAAGGAATTTCTGTCTTACAGGGCGTCGGGTTCTTGAAGGTAAGTTTGGGGCCACGGCATATAGTTGTGCAAAAGGTACATTGTGAAATGATAGCCGAATAGAGAGACACCATTTTCTAATGTGTACAGAAGAACTGTCCGCTCCCCAAGCCAGGCATCGCTGGGTCTGTAATCACCGGGAAAGGGCACCTTTCTCTAATTGGTACAAAAGTGAACCATCCCATAACCTTAGGCTTTCTTTCTGAGACTCACTTTCTTTATCGTACCATCCACCACTGTTATCCTCCTTGTTCTGCTCCGGTGTGAGCAGCTGACAGATAATCTATGTCTTAGTTGCTAAACCAAAGACCAGTTATCCACCGCACATCATGTCAGAAAACCTAATGACTTCCCTGGAGAAGTGAACACTATTTGCATTTGCTTTTCCACAGTAACATTCCAGCTTTTGGTCATCATAAATGTGAGTGGGGATTTAATGCCCTATGGTAATAAATCTTAAATATTTCAAATTTTGTCTTTAACAAGGCAGTCCATATTCAGCACTGCTCTTGGACAGTAGAATTTTTAATGTAAAACCACTTTAAAGATTATTTTTATAGCCCTTGGATGGTGTGACTTAGCGGATTGAGCACTGGCCTTCAAACCAAAGGATCACTTGTTCTATTGCCAGTTCTATTCACATGCCTGGGTTGTGGTCCAGGTCCCCAGTGGGGGGCACACGAGAGGCAACCACCCACTAATGTTTCTCTACATCTCTCCCTCCTTTTCCCTCTGTCTAAAAATAAATAAATAAAATCTAAAAATCTTTTTTATTAAAAATTATATTCTTTTAATTATAGAATTGCCATAGGGAAGAAACCATTCTATTCTGATAAGTATATGCCATTAAAAAAATCTAGTATGTACTTTCATTTCTCTTTTTAATTAAATAAATTAGCTTTCAGTTAGTCATTGGACATTTTCTGGCCAAAGAAGTTTGTATTGACACTGTTGAGATTCTATGGAAATGGAGACATAGAATTTTGGTCATACTGTGTGTTTTTTCTGTCCAAGAATAATGAGATGAATTTGCTATAATGACTGATTTACACAAGTATATTATAAATATGACTGTTCTAGAGTTTGGGATTAAGAAGTTTTTACTTATTTTTTATTTTAACATTTAGATACTTTTCTAAATTTTTGTTTAGAAGAAAGAAATTTTCTCTTAAGATAGGCCTGGCGGGAGTCCTGAATTGTCATAATCCAAATATAGTACCTAAGGCTTCACAGCTATATGAATAATTTTTTTAAGACTATCATCAAGGAGATTACACATTGTCCCTGGAGAATTTTTTTCTGTAATCTTTTCAGGAAATTCATCTTTATATGACAACTAGATCCCTTTGGTTTAATCTTACTTCTCTTAATTTGGCCTCAACAGACATATATTAGGATTAGGTTGTTGCCATTTGTAAATCAGGAAGATTCCAGTAACTGAAAGTTTCCTCCCTCTCCCTCCCCCATATAAAATCAGTATGTCAATTTATGAGAGAAGCCCTCATCTCAAAAAAAAAAAAACCCAACTCACAATGATATAAGGTAATTTCTACCAAGGACAGAATAGAGCTAGTTAGGTAATAAAGGAAATCTATTCCAGTTTTGCAGATAGGTGGAATAAATTCTAGCTAGACATCTAGATGGTGTATTAATTGGAAGTTTTGGGATAAAAGTAACAGAAAACTCAAGTGGAAGCAGCTTAAACACTGGTCACACTTATTATCTAACATAAAAAAGCCTGCAAGTAGGTGTTTCCAAGTCTAGTGAATTTAGCAGCTTAATGACTTAAAAGTCTTTACATAACTACATCCAGAGATATGAGAAAGAAAATGTATTCTTATAGCCTGAGGAAAACCTTAGAAACTTAGAAACTACCTTTCATATCTCCTAGGCCAGAAATGTGTCCATGCCTGAACCAATGACTTGGCCTTGGGAATACTATCATCCTGATGAACTCTGACCCAACGTAGTCGCCTCAGGTTTGGTGAGGAGCCCAGCCTCCTCTGGAGGTCATGCCAGCCTAGGAAGGTGAACACAACTAGAGTTTTGTTAGCCAGGAAGAAAGTGGGATGGGGTTCGAGATGGTGGCCTGGATTACTTGTTTGTACATTAGTGAACTCATCAGGTAATGTTGCTATAGAAGTATAAACACTGACATGGGGAAAAATAAGCTTTAGAAGACTATTAAAAAGGGGTAAATCATCTTGTTTTTGGATTGGCTTAGGGAAGACTTTGCCAGGGAGATGAGATGTAAATTTGGTATTTTAGGGCCCCAAGAAGTCTTAAGAAACTATTAGGTAGTTTCGTAACTTGGGCTTTCTCTCTGTTCCGTGTAAACTAGCAACAAGAAGGGGCCTGAGTGCTTGGAAAACAGCAAGGTGGGTTTTTTCCGTCTAATATATAACTGTGTGTTCATCATGGTTAATGCTACGATTACTGTAAAGGTATCACAGCAGTTCTTTTGTTGGCTATACCTTTGTGTTTTACTCTCTTCCTGTTTTAAACAATGAATTTGTTGGTAAAATTCAGTAGGATTTTTGTCCCTTAATTATTAGATATCACAAGTTTTATTATTTCATGATATCTGACTCTACCAGGGGCGTCCAACCTGTGGCCCATGGGCCACGTGTAGCCCAGGATGGCTATGAATGTGGCCCAACACAAAATCGTAAATTTACTTAAAACATTATGAAGTTTTATTTGTGATTATGTGTCACAATGCATTTAATGTGTGGCCCAAGATAGCTCTTCTTCTTCCGGTGTGGCCCAGAGACATACTGCAGCTTGGACACCCCTGCCGTAGGCCAAAGAGAAGAGGTTCCGGGAGGTGAAGAATTTTTGTATACATTTTGGAGGGGGACAGCTGGCATTGGGTTACAGAGAGCAGAGAGGGTACTAGAGTCTTCAGATTTTTCTGTAGGACAGGTGGAGGCTCTCTGAGTGCATTCTGTGTGTGAGGCTGAAGTACTCATCTTTCTGCTGCTCCTATAAATTGATTACAACCAGGGCATCTTTTTATTATGTTTTCCTGACTGATGATTGCCAGTCTGTACAAGTGGTTACTGACTAAACTTCCCATTTAGTTTTACTACCTTTTCTGGTGATTCATTGTTCCTCTTTTTCATTTTTTTTTTGTCTAAAGATGTGCAGTCATATTGTCTACAAATAATATAATTGTGTTTCCTATTTTCTAAATAGTTGTAAGTTTCGTTTTTGATTTTTGCCTCATACATGAACTGGAACAGAACACTGTTTTGTAAGAGTCATGACAGTGGGCGTTGCCACGTTCCTGTGTTTGAGATTATTGAAAAGTTTGGGATGAGGGGAATGTGAAGTGTCATTATGTTATGGGTAATGAATCCAAAGTTTCTTTACTAATGTAATGAAAGATGAAAACTAGTGGTAAAGGGCTAAAGAAGAAAGGCTGGCCGCGGTACAGTAATACAGAGAGGGAAGCATCCCAAGAATGGATCGGAACTTGGTGTAGATGTGGCACTGAAAACCCGTGGGCGCTGATCACATGGAGGGGAGAACAAACACTGTCTTTTCTTCTTTGAGAAAATATGCTCAGCCCGGTGCAGTGGCCTGTGTGACTGTAGTCCCAACTGCTGGGGAGGCGGAGGCCGGAGGCTCTCCTGAGCCCAGGAGTTCTGTGCTGTAGTGCGCTATGCCAATCGGGTGTCTGCGGTAAGTTCGGGGTCAGTATGGTGACCTCTTAGGAGAGGGGGTGGGGGTGGGCATCAGGTTGCTCAAGGATGGGTGACCGGCCTAGGTCAGAACCGAGCAGGTCAAAACTGCTGCGCTTATCACCAGTGGGGTCATGCCTGCGACTACTCACTGCACTCCAGCCTGCCCAACGTAGTGAGACCCGGTCTCTACAAAAGAGAAAAAATTACCCCTCCCAGTGAAGTGTCCTAGGAAAGCATTAGTCTAAACAATAGGCACACTATCTGAATGTACAGGATACTGATTCTGCAGGGCGTGGCGGAGCTAGGGAGACACAGATAGGATTTTGTCCCCCTGGAGTGCGAGGTCAGCAGTCATCTTCCTCTGGTACTTCAGCTGGTTTGGGTAGAGGCTGTCCTTGTTTTGTATCTGGGATTGCCTTTGCAGAAAATCTTTGCTCTAATTTTAACTACCTGTGTTGTAAGGAAACTGCAGCTGCCTAAGGAAGAGGTGCATACTGAGTGGGGTTAGCTCTTACGTTGGTGTACAAAGACAAAATCATGTAGAGCCAAAATTTCCCTTGAAAGATTTTTTAAACTGTCCATAAAAAACAGTGGTTTTGTACATCTTATTAAGAATATGCAATATGTAGTTATAAATGTATAACATCCAAAGTAATGTGTAGTAGAGAATATAAACTATAGTTTTACAGTGTTTTCAATATATAAAACAGAATCCTGAGCTTCTGTAAATTTGTGAATGATACCATTCACTGTACCGCTGTAAGAAAATAGAGTAAGAAAGTGAAGAATATCTTGTTTTTCAGGTGGTGACAGGAACTTTTTTCTTTTAGAGAGAGCATAATACGTACATCCTTTGCAATCACTTTTTTGGTTGTTAGGAGTAAGATTAATATGTCCTGAATATTTTAAAAGTGAATTTTAGAAAGATAATTATAATGCCATATTGAATACTTTATTTTTAATCTAAGTGCCGGCCATATCTTTGACACCCGATGGGAATATAGAGAAGGACACTCATCCTGGTAATTTGTACTCACAAATACATAGAAATGTTTGACACTTGCTGCTTCTTTCTTACTTATATGGCTTGAGACCCTGCAGGATTTTATTCCATTGATTTCAGAAGAGAGACCGGTCAGGGATTCTGACATTTCCTTCTTTGCTGGTGGCATCCCTCCTGAGCATCTGATATCGTACCTTCAGGCCTAAACTGTTTTTGGTAAATGTCCGGTCCTAGGTTTGTATAAGAATGAGATCCTCTGAGCAGCAAATAATTCTTAGAAAGGAAGCTTTTATTTTTAATATCTACAAGATCTGAGTGGCTACTGATGAAGTCACCTGGGTAAAGAACTGGGATCCTGACAGCATCCAGAGCAACTCTGCGCAGCTCTGTACACCTTCCTACCACAGCCACAGACCCTGCTCTGGCCGACGGAGCCGCACAGAGATGAAGATTGTGTCTCCCCAAAGGGTGATGTACTGTAAACAGTTTTAGACGTGAAAACGAGTCCAGGCAAACATTTACTTTGGAAATATTACTTAAGAGGGAATTCTTTGAAAGGACAGCTAATTTTTCCCCCTCAGAAATAGAATAATAGTGGGGGTACCCAAATGATGTTCTCACTTTACCAGAGTGATGCCTTCATGCTGACTTTATGTTACGGATATTGGGACATCCACTTTCTTCACTGAAAGAATTTTAACATCGATGCATTTTTTGATATGTAGTCCCTATTCAAATTTTGCCAATTGTCCCAACTGTTCTTTTCAAAAAGTTCTACTACACAATAAACTACACATTTAATGTATATAATTTGATTAGATTTGAGAATACCCGTGAAACCATCAGCACCATCAAGATAATGAACATATCCATCACCCTCTAAAGTTTCTTCATGTCCCTTTGTAATTCCTCTTTTCTGTCCTCCTTCAATTTCTCCCTCCAACTCTAGGCAACCATTAATCTGCTTTCTGTCACTATAGATTTAGTTTTCATTTCATAAAATTTTATATAAATGGAAACTTATATGTCCTCCCTATTTTTCAAAATGATTATGTCCTCCATTCCAGCACAGTCATCTTGAAATTCTATGTTGCTGCATCCATCAGTAGTTTATTCATTTCTGTTTCTTAGTATTTTATTGTGTGGCTATACCAACATTTGAACATCCATTCACATGTTGTTGGACATTTGAGTTTCTTCTACTTTTTGCCCATGAACATTCGTGTACAAATCTTCGTTTGGAACATTCGTTTCAAATCTTTGAAAGCTTTGTACGCTTTCATTTCTCCTGGGTGAACACCTAGGAGTAGACTGGCTGCAGATTATGGTAGGCGTATGTTGGTTCTTTTTTTAAAACTACTAAATTATTTTCCAAGTTGGTTGTGCTATTTTATATTTCTATCAGTGGCATATGAGAGTTCCAGTTGCTTTACATCCTTGCTGGTATTTTTGCATTTTAGCCATCCTAGAAGTGCTTTCTCAATGTGGTTGTAGTTTGCATTTTCCTAATGACTGATGACGTTGAGTATCTTTTTATGTACTTCTTGGAAAATGACCTTCTTTGAAAACCTGGAAGAGGAATGATGATTAAATTTTGGTTTTTCTTGTAAAACCTGACTTTTGTCCTTGTTTCTAGGCTGTGAGTAAAAAAAAGAGCAAGAGAGGTGAAAGGGATAGACGTGATTAGACGTGACTCTCTCTTGCTGAGAGGAGAGGGGCTGGGCAGTATGGCGGGGAAGTGAGCGGTGCTGGCAGGTTGCACTAGGTAACCAAGAAATCAGATGAAACAAGGAGGGCAGGAGAGAAAGAGTAGGCCCGTGACTACTAAAGATGGTTTGTATGATCAGAGGTTTTCATTTTCTTAAAACCACATGTTTTTGTATTCTAGATTAAAAATCCGAATGAGACTTCTCTTAGAAAAGTGCCTTTGAAAGCATAGACTGTAGACACTGCTTCTGCTTTCCTCCTCCTCACTCACTTCCTTTTGCCACTGGACACTTTTTCAAACCCGATTACTTGAAGGTTTCCAGGGGCCCCATAATTGCCATGCACAATGGCTTATTTTCAGCCTTCCTTCTCTTATATTTTTCTGTAGGGTTTGGCCTTCTTGACCACCTCTGTCTTCTTAGACTCATCTCCTTGCCCTTAGTGACACCACTTATATATTTTGCTCCTTCTTTGACTTCTTTGAGGATTTCACTTCATTCTTGAACGAAGGTTTCAAGGAGGGTTGTGCATAGTGAGCTGGTCCCGTTTTGTTTCTTTGCACCAGACTTTTTGTAGCTTCCAAGGAGGCAGCCATCCTTTCTGAGTGGAGGGCTCCTCTTCCCATCTATAGCCCACATTGTTACGTGCTGACTTAATATTTTCTTTTAGGGTAGAACCTCCTTAACTACCTATCTGAAATAGACCTTGCCTCCTGTGTCCCTAGGATTCATTTTTTCTCCAGATGTGTCTCTTCCTCTCACGGTGCTGTCATTGCCTCGGTCCCTCATTCTTGAAACTACCATGTTGCCTTTGTTTCTTCCCTCTTTATTTAAGTTGGTGAGACTTTGTATGATACTTCCCTTCTCGGTTTTCATCTTTATAGTTATATGACACCACGCTAATTCAGGCTTTCATTACTTCCTGCTAGGATGGTCACCGTGGCTTCCTTACTGGTCACTGAGTCTCTGGTCTCTCTCTGCTCCAGTCCACTCACTAATGATAGATCAGCCTTCTGAACTCACTGGGTTGTACCCTGTTTCTCTTTTAAAAAGTCTATGAGTTCTACCCACCAGGATTTGTTTCTCTGAAATTTGGTTTTGGGGTCGTCCTGGTGGCATTCTCGACTACTCTGCTGTACTCAACCTTATCTTCTCTAGCTTCCCTACCAAGGTCTGTACTACAGCAAAATTGGTCTCTATTATTCTCTGGAAACTTGGTGGGCACATACGCCCACTGCTATTTTGTTAATTGTTCCATTGTCTGAGAGATTTTTCACTCCTCTTTCCCATAGCTATGCCGTGTCCTTATTTCAGGGCTCCCCTCAATTTCCATTTTTTCATCAATTTTTTGCTTGGTCATGCCAACCTAAAGTATTTAAGGTCACGTCATTTCCTTCCTTGACTTAAGGTCCATGACAGGCAATCGAACATTTTGTGTTTGTGTTCATTTTTAAGGTACTTTTCCTCTCTGACCAGAGTTCAACTTCCTTGAGTTTCGTGCCTCTGTTAAGTCCCTATGGTGTGCTTCCACTATTCCAGTTGGTTTACATTCTAAAAATAACACCTTCCAATAATTCTAGAAGTAGTGATGCCTACCAAATGAAAAGGAAATGCTGATTGTATAACTGCAGTTGTTATTACTTATGACTCTGGGAAACAAAAGAGCTCTGCTCATTTTGACCGTGGAGTGCCCACAGCATGCCAGGTGCGGTTATTGATGCTCTCTCACCAAATCCTCATGGTCTTTTGAGACAGCTGTTGTTCATTCCCGTTTCATAGTTGGGGAAATTGGAGCTCGGGCTGCTGTGTGCCTAGGGCTACACAACGGCTAAGAGGCAGAGCTAAAATTAAAATATTTCCCTTGTCTGCCTGATTTCAAAGCCGTCCTTTCTCTGCACCACACTGCCTTTTGCAGGCCTGGTTTGGCAAGACATTCGTATGGCGATTATTTCTGAGGTACCGTTAGCACTCTGCTTCTGACACTTTGGGACATCGGGGGTGTCCAACCTGTGGCCCGTGGGCCACATGCAGCCCAGAAGGACTGTGAATGCAGCCCAGCACAAAATCATAAATTCACTTAAAATGTTATGAGGGTTTTTTTGCAATTATGTGTCGCAAAATATAATGTGAGCATTTTATTTAATGTGTGGCCCAAGACAACTCTTCTTCTTCCAGGGTGGCTCAGAGCCACCAAAAGCTTGGATGTCTCTGCTTCAGGTTATCTGTAATAAATGTTTCAAGTATGTGGGAAGAGAATCAAATGGAGGAGACAAATATAAGTAAATATTTACACTGTTTACTTATATCTACTCTCTTTGCTTTTTTCATCGACTCACATGGCTTGTGCACTGTATCACCCATCCAGAGCCTTTTAAATAATGGCCAAGGAAATGCAAATTAAATCTATAGACCTGATTGCCTGTCACAGGCCATAAATTCAAAAGGAGGGAATGTTTACTTAAAGCTGACATGACCAGGTGAGAATTCATGGAAAAGCTGGAAATTGAGAGGAGCCCTGAAATAAGGACCAGACATAGCTCTGGGGAAGAGGAGTGAGAAATCTCTCAGAGACTGGAGTAGAGTTAACAACAGAGTTAGAACCTAGGCAAGTGGTTGTCATCAGTTTGACAGGTAACTTTCTGGTTGTAAAACATTCTCAGATTTAACTTGGTCTGCCCTTCAAAAGGTGGTTTAGTGATTTGCTCAGGGCTGTTACAGAGTATAGGACGTTAGACGGGCCTCAGTTTTCAAACGTTAAGTACAAAAGAACATGTCCTCAATCTCAATTGAAAAAAAGTTCCATCTATAGCTTCCCTTCCAAAAGCATCATGCAAAATAAAATTATACATAGCATGTTGTGAGTATCAAAGAGTAGGGAGATGTGAATGAGCAATTTCAGCTGCCTGGGGGTGGAAACAGTGGTTTGTAGACTAGGATTTGGAACTCAAACATTATTGGGTTGTACTGTAAGAACAGAGACATTAGGTAAGTTGCACAGCAAAACAGAAAACAGCTTATCAATACTGGGAAAGTGCCTTAGAAGAGAATGAAGCCATCGACTGTATGTTATTTTACCTAATGTCACCAACATACCTTTGTTTCCTCTACCCCTAATTACTGAGTTTAAGGAAAGGTATTTTAGAAAGTGTCCAACATGAGAAGTTTATAGGATTCTCAGTTACAAAAGAGACCCTTTATGCTTTGGGGAGCTTTATGAATCATACTGAAAACCAGAGTAACTCAGTTCTTAACAGGTGACACCACTGGCTATCTCTTTCTCAGCTCCTCCAACTGTGAGAAACAGAAATTGCTTGTGTGGGTTTTTTTCTCATGCAGTTATCACTAATCACCATTTCAGAGAAATTTGAGGTCTCACAGGATAAAACAGGTATTTCCTCAAGTGTTAGATTACATTTCTCCTTGGCAATATTGAATTCGAATTCAAAAACATTTTTTGCCTTCCTGAAACTGGGGAGAAGTCATGGCGATGAGCAGTTAGTTTGGCGTTATGCCTGTTTTTGTGGTTTAGTTACTTATGTCTACTTTCAGATATACCGTGCTACCTTGGTGCCTTACCTGGAGTGGGCACCCCATAAGTATTTGTCTGATTAGCCTCATCATGGAATCAGAGAATATTAGCACTGCGAAGGGCCTTTTCCATTTCTTCTAGAATGAGAATTTGAATACTTTCTAAAATATTTTCATTAAACGAGTTTAAACTCTAAGATCCATAACCGTTTGCCACCTTAACCGTTTTTCAGTGTGTAGTGCAGTAGTGTTAAGTACACAGTCGTCCCCTCTTATCACTGTGTTGCTTTCCGCGGTTTCTGTTACCCGCTGTCAACCGGGATCTGAAGTGTTAAACAGAAAATTTCAGAAGTAAACAATTCATGAGTTTGAAATTGTGTGCCGTTCTGAGTAGCGTGATGAAATCTCTTGCCATCCAGCTCTGTCCCTCCAGGAGGTGAATCATCCCTTTGTCCAGCGTGTCTGGGCTGTGTACACATTGTGCCCATTACTTACTTACTAGCCCTCTTGCTTATCAGGTCCACTGTCAGAGTATTGTGTTCAAGTAACCCTTGTTTTACCTAATAATGGCCCCAAGGCACAGGGGTGGTGGTGCTGGCATTGAATATGCCAGAGTGAAGCCAAAAAGTACTTCCTTTAAGTGAAAAGTACAGTCAACAAGATATTTTGAGAGCGGAGAGGAGAGGACAGAGAAATATTCATATAACTTTTATTACATTATATTGTTATAATTGTTTTATTTCATTGTTTGTTGTTAATCTCTTACTGTGCCTAATAATAAATTGTACTTTATCATAGGTTCGGATGTCCAGGAAAACAACACAGCATATATAGGGTTCAGTACCGTCCCCAGTCTCAGGCATCCGTTGAGGGTCTCGGAACGCGTTCCTTGTAGATAAGGGGTGACGACTGCTTTCATATTGTTAAGCAACATCTGCAGAACTTTTCATCTTGGAAAACTGAAACTTATACCTATTAAACACCAGTTTTTATTTCCACCTGTCCCAATCCTCTTGTGACCAGGAGTCATCCTGGCTGAAGTAGTCAGACAAGTGCTTAAAGTAGTCAGTCAGCTTTTTTAGTTACCTCGTATAAGTGTAGTCACTCAGTATTTATATTTTTGTGACTGGATTATTTCACTTAGCACAGTGTCCTCAAGATTCATCCATTTTGTAGAAAGTGATGAGAACTCCTTTCTTTCTGAAGGGTGAGTAATCTATTGTGTGTAGATACCACATATTGCTTATCCATTCATCTGTCAGTGGACATTTGGATTGCTTCCATGTCTTGCTTGTTGTGAATAATTCTGTTGTGAACATGGGTATGTAAATATCTCTTTGAAATTCTCCTTTCAGTTTTTTTGAATACATACCTAGAAGTGAGATGGCTGGATCATATGACAGTTCTATTTTTAATTTTTTGAGACTGCCATATTATTTTCTATAGTGGTTACACCATTTCCGACTTCCACCAGATTTTAATCCAGGCCCATCCATTACTAGCTTTTCGGCCTTGCACAAGTAAGTTGTATACTCTGAACTCAGTACATCTGCTCTGCCAGGGGGATAGCTTTGCTTCATTGAGTGGTGAGGGTCCGTGGGGTGCAAGGCTGTGAAGTCTTACACTTAGGTAATGGCCTGACTTTGAGTCTTCACTCTGCTGCTTTTAGTTGTGCCCTTGGTAAGTTTCTCAACCTTTCTATGCCTTAGTTTCTTAATTTGAAAAATGAGAATAATTATAATAGTATTTATCTCATAGGGCTCTTATGACATATGTGAATTAATGCACGTAAAGCACTTAAAGTGGCACTCAGCACATAGTAGGCTTTCACTGAATGTTAGCTAGTTTGGGGATTAATTTGAGGTAAACGATATAAAGAACCCTGTAGCTTCTAGCAAATACCCAATAGAAGGTGTCTGATACTGTTTTTAAAAATTTAAATTCTAGTAGCAGTTTGTTATAATATACTGCCATTATAACAAAATTTCAGTCACCCTTGAAGTTAAATTACTGGGGAATAGATCTTAAGGTCTTCAGGGCTCAGAAAGGAAACTGATCATTCTTTTGGTTTCTACTTGTACCTGGCAAAAAGTCCATTGGATCCTTGTTCAAAAATGTACTTAAAGAATGCAGGCCTAGATTATTTAAAAAAAAAAGAAGAAGAAGAAGAACCGCAGGCTTAGCCAGACTTCTGTGGAATTATAAGAGGCCACCAGAATAGGCACCTGAGAACATGGAATGGCGAGGAAGGTTTGGGTTGGAGTTTCTTTTTCTGTCCAGCTTTTGGAGGAGAAGAAATGGAGAAATAGCAGGAAAAGTTTCCTTCCCATCACTGTTGGTTCCCTGTATATTTTTCTTTATTTCACTTTATGTAGCCTTCACTTCTTTCTTTATTTTGTGACTATACTCAATAATTTCTGCGAGCATCCTGATTACCAGTGTTTTCAACTCTGCATCTGATAGGTTGACTGTCTCCTTGTTGCTTAGTTATTTATCTGGAGTTTTGATCTGTTCTTTCATTTGGGCTGTATTTCTTTGTCTGGGTGCACCTGTTACGTTGTGAGGGGCAGAGCCTTAGGTATTCACCAGGGAGGGGCAACCCACATTGCTGATTGTGGTGCCACCTGTGGGGGGGGGGTCTGAGAGGGAACAATGCTGCTTGCTTGGCTCTTGCCCCACCATCACTTCCCTCGCTTCCCACAAATGGACTGTGCCCTTTCAGGTGCTGATTCTCAGATGGGTGGGCTTGTGTACATTCCAGGATCTTGTGGGCCCCTAATGACTCTCCTGAGAGACTGGGAGTTTCTCCTGCCTCTGCAACCCCCACAGGTTTTTGCAGCTAGAGTTTTTAAGGCTTTAATTTCCTGTGCTGGAACCATGGGTTTCCCAGTCTGTCTTGCTCCCCAGTTGTTCCTCCTGGCTTATCTGCATGGGAACATGGGACAGTCCAGCTGATGGCTGATCGTGCGTCCTGGCTGCCCTGGCTGCGGATCTCCACCCCTCCTACCTGTCTGGATGAATGTTTTTTTTAACTCCTTGGTTGTCTGACTTCCACACAGTTTGCTTTTCTAGCAGTTCTGTTTGTTTTTTGTTTTTAAATTGATTTTTATCTTTCTTTTGGTTGTGTGAGGAAGCAGAGTGTATCTACCTATACCTCCATCTTGGCTGTAAGTCCTCAATTCTATAGCTTGATGAATTTACAAACTGAATATACTCACACGATCAACATCTAACTCAAGAAACAGTATTACCAGCATCCCAGAAGCCCTACTCATGTACCCTCCTGCCCATTATCCTTTAGTTTTCAGAAAGAAAAAGATTTTTCCCTTTAGTGACATTTGAAGCTGTTCATGGCTTCATGTAAACTTCTAATCACTATGGCTGACGGTTATAGCCTTAGTGGAAGCCTTATTATGTGCTTTTATTTTCTTTTGCTTTAAAAAGCACATCTGGAAAGGGATTTTAGTCCTGTAGTTTTTTACATTTGGACATGGATAGAGGCTGAGTGATCATATAGATTTCTCTACAAATAGATGACGCGTTTTTTGCTTTTATTTGTTCATAGATAGAAGTCCATTGAAACCAAAAAGTTGTGCATTATATTAAAAGAAAAGAAAAATGGTTTGGCTGCACAGACCCCTTCAATGTCCTGTTGAAAAGCATTCCACATTCAGAAGAGTTCAAGGCACCTGAGAGAAACCCTGTGACGGAGGCGGGCTCACAGTGCTGGGTGCACTTGTAGGCCCTTATCTCCTGCCATCAAATGAGGGAATTAGGTCAAAGGACTGGCAACTTCTGGAAGTGGTGGACTGCAGGGTGTTTACCCTGCTTTTGTCTGGACATATTTAGGAAACTCATGGTAATTTTTTAGAAAGCCACTTCTCTGGAGAAGAATAAAAAATTGGGGGTTGAGTTTGAGGCCCTTTTATATATCTTCTTTTTGATATCAAAGTGCAGAACACATTAACTCTGAAACCACCAGGAAATGCCTGTGTGTCCTATTTAACTTCCTGGGCCCAGCTAATGGCTCTGCTAGAATATTGTGCATGCATTTCAGAATGTCATTTACTCATTTTTGGCCAGTGTTTTATTTCTTGAGATTTACCTATTTATTTATTTTTTTTCGAAATTGAGGTGTAATTCACATAACATAGTATTTATCTCTTTAAAGAGTATAGTTCAGTGGCTTTTAGTATATTCATAAAGTTGGAAAACCATCACCACCATCTAATTCTAGGGCATTTTCTTCAACCCAACAAGAAACCTCGTGCCCAGCAGCAGTCACTCTCTTCGTTTGGTTTATTTAGTTTTGCTGAATAAATGTTATCATTCTCATCTCTATTTCATAGAACCATTCCTCTGTAGGGTGTCATGACAGTTGTGTGACCTTCACATAGAGATTTGCCCCATCTAATGTCTGTGCTAAAGTTGATTCAGGGGCATGTTTTTCAGCATTACCACCAACACCATGTTGACTGGACTGGTATAGGACATAAAATGACAGTGTGTTAGTCACAGGCACTTATAAGAACTTCAGTGCCCGTGAATGACAGTATAGTTCCCACAGAACTGAGCATGCTGCGGCTTTCTGGTTATCTGCCAAAGTTGGCCTGTGTTTTAAAAGTTTAGTGATTGATAAATCAATTCTTGATTGTGGAAAGGTTAGTTTTTGAAAAAAATGTATACAATGTATTTGTATTTACAATTAGTTGATTTCTGAAGGGCTGGAATTGTTCCTAAATGAATGTGATTATCCTACTTTAAAAAGCTTCATTTAGAGTAAAATAGTCTTTTGAGTCTGTATTTTGATTATTTCAAAAGTAATAAATGCTAGTTGGAAGAAATTTGAATGTGTGGAAAAGATATTAAGAGTTAGGAAAATGAAGAAAATGAGTTAGAAAAGTTGTTAAGTTAAAAAAAGAGAGTTGTCATTTTACTTCTCACTTTATAGGGTTGATATGTTAAGTGTTTTTATGTCTGTCTAATCATATAACCTGCTTAATTTGTATTGAATTTTTAAAAAAGATTTTATTTATTTCTTTTTTGAGAGAGGGGAAGGGAAGGAGAAAGAAAGGGAGAGAAAGCCATCAGTGTGTGGTTGCCTCTCATGCATCCCCTACTGGGGACCTGGCCCACAACCCTGGCATGTACCCTGACTGGGAATTGAACCAGCCAACACTTTTGTTTGCAGGCCCGTGCTCAGTCCACTGAGCTGCCCCAGCCAGGGCTGTATTTAATTTTTAAACATAATATGTAAGTGCTTGTCTATTGAATTGTGTTAGTCCATGATTTAACACTGTTTAAAGTTTCTGACAAGTTTAAAATTATTTTCTTTCAAAGTGGTGATTGTTTAAAAAAAAAAGGACTAGTAATTTTTCTTAAAAGTTACTTTGGCCTGTTATGGTCCAGTGGAATTTCTGAGCAACTGTGGAAATGCACTTTCGGAGGTGGGCCTGCTTATCATCAAATAGGTCCACGTGAGTCCCGTGCTCTTAAAGAGCCCTTCTCCCTGAGAGCAGCTTTTGTCCAAAGACTTCAGGAGCAAATGACTTCCAAATCCTCATCTTCATCTCTTCAGGCATGAATGTGTCATCGCGGTGATACAATTGTACATGCACATTTTGTAGTTATTTTCAGGGAGAGAATGCATTTATCATGTACCATGTATAGAAATTAAATATCGGAGTCATCACAATTCTGTGGTTGACTGGTTTCACTAGAAAAAGCCCGCCTGTCCATTTGTCTATCCATTCTTCTATTGATGAAAATTACATTATTTGAGGGTATTATGAGTGAGGCTGTTATGAAGATTTAAAAAAAAAACAAGAAAGGAAAAAGCTCCCGTTTTCTGAGTATTGAAACGTCTCTCCTTTTCCACTCGTGAATCCTACCATTCTGTGTTGTCTCCTGGAGTTTCCCAGAGGCTTTTTGTAATTATATAGAGATTCTTGACTTCAGATCTGTGTTCTTGGGAGCCAAGGATTGGACAAAGAAATACCTTGCAGGTAGCAGAGATGGCTCTAACAAGTAAGCTTTTGAAATATCAAAAATGGGACTTGGAAAACTATAAAATGTATATGAACTACTACTTCAAATAAACAAGTTGAGTCGGCTTTTGCCTGAGCAACTACCAGATAATGAAGTTAGCATCTTTGTGCAATAATGTTTCCATTCCACTAGGGTAACTTGTAGCAAATTAATTTTTGGATTAATATGTGAATATCTATATTTTCACCGTATTTAAAAAGTGTTTTAGCCCTGGCTGGTTGTAGCTCAGTGGATTGAGTGTGGGCCTGCGAACCAAAGGATTGTAGTTCGATTCCCAGTCAGGGCACATGCCTGGGTTGCAGGCCAGTTCCCAGTGGGGGGACAACCGAGAGGCAACCCTACATTGATATTTCTCTCCCTCTCTCCTTCCCTTCCCCTCTAATAAATGAATAAAATCTTTAAAAAATGTTTTAATATTGTTCTTATCTGCCATATTGTTTTATTCTTATAGTATCATTTACTGAAGTTATGTGGTTATAGGAATATGATGATATTGATTATAGACTGGAAAAAGTTGTAAAAAGCCCAGCAAACCATCCTTTTCTACATGAATAGTTAATCAGGAATAAGAGTAGTTTGCAGAAATTCCGGAGCTTTAATGGGTGTTAGTACTCACTGTTGAAAGAGAAAATGGAAAAAGAATGCCACAGTGTAAAATGAGGTCAGGTTACGCATATTCTGTTTTCTCAATAAAGCAAAGAAGAATTTGTTGGCTTTGAAGCTTACCTTGTCAGTGTTCAACAGTCCACAAAAGGTTGGACTTAATGCTTATTAAATAGTATTTAAAATTGTTTTTGTTTTTCCCTTTACATGCTCTCTCACCCAAGGGCAAATTCATTTTCTTGTATAATCACCCTGTCAAACATAAATTTATCTCAACCAATCCTTAGTATGGTCCTACTAAGTAGGAGGTACTGAATTTTGGCTAAACACTGAATTTTGGATAATCAACAGTGAGTTGGGCTAGTTGAATGGAGAGTACTTTTATTTGTTCAGGTAAACCTTCTCTAAGGGACGAATTGGGAGGCTTAAGAAAAGGTGTGCTGATCCACAGACTGGGAGTGGAAAGATGAAAGGGATACTTTTTCAAGAAACCAGTATATCTGGCTCTGCGGCTGTTCTGAGGGTGACTGGAAAATTTCTGAGCCTTTTACACAACCAGGAATTTGTTTCTCCAGTTTGAAGATTAGTGTTGGGTAATATGTTTTGTTTCACCCACTTTATTGTTCTCTTGACTTTATCCAGCAAGCAGTTATACAGTGTTTGCTCATTCTCTGTTAACCAGTGTGCTGGGTATTTAAAAGCAGTGGTTAGTTAAATCATTAACATTGTGCTTAAGAGTCTACATGTCCACATTTTTAAAGGAAAGAATTTAAGAAGTTTACTCCAAGAACATTTTGAGTGTTCTATATAATTTTAAGCTTTGTATAAGAAATAGTAAATGATTATTTTATTTACTTGAAAAGAAAAAATATATAATTAAACAAAATAATGGAGAGTATTATGCTAAGTGAAATTGGCCAGGTGGTGAAAGACAAAATACCATATGATCTCACCTATAAGTGGAACCTAATCAACAAAACAAACAAATGACCAAAATAGTAAGAGAGACTTGGAAATAAAGAATAAACTGACAGTAACCAGAGGGGAGAGGGGAGGGGATAATGGGGAAAGAAGAGGAAGAGAAAAGCTGAGGAAACCGAATAGAGGACTCAGGGGCACAGACAATGGGGTGGGGATTGACTGGGGGTGGAGGGCGGGGCAGGAGAGGGGAAAAAGGTGGGACAACTGTAACCGAACAACAATAATAAACAAATATATACATAAAAGAAATATTGGTGATTTGTAGTACCATTAAGTCGAAAACTAATATGAAAGATCTATTATTCTTTTTATAATTAAAAAATACCCAAACTAAAAAAGTCAGTGTAAAAATAGGTTATGAAAATAAATTCCTTCTACTCCAGATCTATAAGCTCCCTTCCCAGAGCAACTATCATTATCAGTTTCCTGTTGTATCTTTTGAGTAATATTTTAAGCATGTACAAGCACATCTAATGTGATTCTAGTCCCTTTTTCATGTAAACAAGTGTATATTATGTAAACTCTTTTGCTCCTTGTGCTTTTTCAGATGTACTTTTAACATTTTTTTACTGGCTGTTCAGTATTCCATAGTATGGGTGAATCATTCATTATTTAACCATTCCTTGCTGATGGACATTTAAGTTTTACTCAAGTTTTTGCTCTTTTAGGCAGTATTACACTGAATTTTTAGGTCTTTTCCATGTATATATGTTTAGGATAAATTCTTAGAAGTGGAATTACTGGGGCAAAGAGAATATCATTCCGATTTTGATAGATATTTTCCAAAGGAGCTTCATGGGGGCTGACTCATTTATACCTTCATTAGTGCCAGGTGAGAGTTCCAGCATTCTCCCATCCTTACCAGAACACTACATGTAGTTTTTAACTTTTTGAACTTGGCTTGTTGGATAGGTGAAAATGGTACCTAATTTTAATTTTCCTCTCTTTAACTATGACTGAAGTCGAGCATCTTCTTATGGGTTAAAAGGCATTTGTTAGTATTTTTAGTGTGCGTACTTCCGGCTCGTGTCCTTTGCCATTTTCCCATTGCGTTATTGGTCATTTTCTGTTCAAGTTGTAAGGGTTCTCTCTCTATAAACAAATCTACCCTTGTCATATGTGCTGCCAATATATTTTGCAGTTTGTTGTTTGTGTTATGACTTGTGGCTTTTGTTTTCTTTGCAGATTAAAAAATTCTTATGCTATCACATTTAGTTCTTCTATAATTTGGGGAATTTGTGTTTCACTTAGTACTCTCCATTTAGAGGTGATAAAGGTTATTGTTTTCTTTTAGCATTTTTTCAGCATTTTTGTGAATTTATTATTTTTACCTTGGATCAATCAGAAATGATTATGTTATGAGAAGTGAGGTAGAAAGAAATTCAGTTTCATTTTTCCAGCGTACTAATAATTCATCTTTTCTCTGCCTGTTGAAGTGTAGTTTTATCGTATACTAAATTCTTAAATATATCGGGTCTATTGCTGGACTTGCTTCTATTTAATTGCTTTAAATGCACCCAGTACAAACTTTTAATTTCTAAAGCTTCATAATATTTAAAAATGTTTTGGCTCTTCTAGCATATTTTGTTTTACTATCTCACTTTTAGAACCAGCTTATCTGGTTGCAAACAACAACAATGGCAAAAATTCTGTTTGTGTTCTTATTGACATAGCACTTCTTTATAGTTTAATTGGTACTTCTTTAATTTATTTAAGACTTCTATTATGGCTTTTTAAAAACTTATTTTTATTTTAAAAAATATTTTATTTATTTATCTTTAGAGGGGAAGGGAAGGAAAGAGGGAGAGAAATATCAGCGTATGTTTGCCTATCATGCGTCCCCTGCTGGGAACTGGCCTGCAACCTAGGCATGTGCCCTGACTGGGAATTGAACCTCGATCCTTTGGTTCATAGGCCCACACTCAATTCACTGAGCTACACCAGCCTGGGCTATTATGGCTTTTTTAGAATATTAATTTTCTTTGCTGTTTGTATCGCTCTTATTTTTTCTCTCTTCTAATTCCAGTGACTTATATGTACATCTAGAAGACTAATGTTAAATACTATTGGTGATAATGTGCACCTATATTTTGTTCCTCAGTTTAGTAGGATTGTTTCTAGAATTACATCATTATTCATGATACTGGCTTTGGAGTTCAGATATATGTGTGTATATCTGTATACACACATATATCTATATATCTATATTATATAGTCATGTTTGGGAACAATATATACTTTTTGTTTTATTAAGAATTTTTTAAATTTGAAATTTATCAAACCTGTTTTCAAATTTATATACATTGCTTTTTTCTTTCTTTGACTTATTAATGATGTAAACTACATTGGTAAATCTAGTATTGAACCATCTGTGTCTTACTACCATGAACCTCATGTAATCATACATGTTATTCTTTTAAAGTATTGATGGATTCTGTTTGCTAATGTTTTTATCAGGATTTCTGCATTGATGTTTATATGAATAGCAGTATAAATTATGATATTCATAAGTATAGGTCTTTACCTTTTAAAAAGGTATTTATATTATTAGTGTTATTTCAGTATTACACAAAGAATTTTGAAGCTGTGCACCTTTCACTCCCAGACGTTTAAATCTCATTGGAATTGCTCGTTCCTTTGAAGATTTGGTGGAGTTCATCTGTGTGAGACTATCTGAGACTGGTGCTTCGTGCGGTCAAGCTTCGATATATTTCTTACGCGAACTGTTATTAATTTGTATTGATGAAGTCTAATACTACTAAATGACATGATGTTCATATATTCAATATTTATTTGTGTTTGAGAGTTCAGCTTATCATTTTCAGTGTGAACAGTTTTACTAATAATATTCTCATTCCTCTGTAGCACCTTAGAAATTAGGCATGCTTCTTTAACTATAATGTATAAAATAATTTTTCAGGGTGAAAATATAGCATAGTGCTTTGCAAATATAGGTAAATATATTGTATTGTACATAAATATATAACAAGATGAAGTGAGCTGGGGAATGCAGACTGGCCTGGCAGAGAAGCAGTGGATGGGGCCGGTGTTCTGCCTTGTGGAGAGGGCCCCATTTTGGAACAGACTCGGAGAGAAGAGGTACAGGAGGGAGGGCCTGTGACACGGTGAAGATGCTTTGCGCGTAAGATGTATCACTGTCTGAAATCTTGCTGAGGCTTATGTTACCCGTGAGTGTCCTGTGCAGTTGGATCTTTTTGGAGATGGGACAGAGCTGCGTCAAGCTGCGGGGGAATCACTGAGGGGTGACAGAGCCTGCTATAGAGAGCCCAGCCCTATCTGGGTCACTGACGTGGTGGCATTTAGATTTATATATGTAACAAGTCTCATGTTTTCTCATCCATGTTAGCGAATGCATGTTTGCCTTGAGAAGGAAAGAGTTAAGGACAACGTTAGTCAGGGTTATTTTTAGGCTGTGCAGTGTTTGTAGAGAATTCTAGGCTCCAAGGGGTTTAAGTCATCTTTTGGTTGAATTTGAACCATTTTCCACCAGTAGAGAGAGCTTCAGAAGGTCTTTGATTCATAAGCATCTCACTAGCTCACAGTATTTTCATTCTGCACGTCCAGCTCGATTAGTGCTACTCTGTTTTCTGGTTGCACTCACTAGTTTTGTCAGGCTAAGGTCATAATGACAGTCACTGCAGCCAGCGTTCTACTAGACTTGAAGTTGTCATGAGAACATTTTTTTTAAACAGGGCAACAACATGAAGAATTAGGTTCGCACGTTAAAGGAGTGGAAAGAGCACAGGCGCAGAGTCGGCCAGATGTGAACTCATGTCACTTGTACTACGTGTTGGACTTCTCCCAGCCTTCATCTGTAAATGGCAAATAGAAGTAATAATATGTGCTTTGCAGAGTTTTGTAAAGATTTAATGAAATAATGTATTTGAAGAACCTGGAGCATAATTAGCATTTAATACATTTCTTAATAACTTCATTCCTCCTTCACTTAATGCTTATAATTTAGTCGTATTGGATGTTTTTTTTTAAAAAAAATCCTCTAGATTCATTTCATGTATTCATGCAATCAAAACCATTTATTCAGTACCTGTGTTGGGCACTGTTCTAGGGGCTGGGATTAGAGTGCTGATCAAGGCAAGTAAGATCCCAGTTCTTATGACATTTGTGTTCTAGTGCATAGGTAGAAAGACATAAAAAAACAAATAAACTAGAAAATGTGGTGATTAGCGATGTGGTAAAACGTTTAAGCCAGGAGGAACCGAAATAGAGTATTGGAAGTACTTCTTTAGATTGGGTAGATAGGAAAGGCCTCTTGGATAAAATGACATTTTACTGAGACCTGAATGAAAGGAGGAGCCAGCTGCGTTAAGATCTGGAGGAATAACATTCCAGGCAGAGTGACCAGCTAGTGCAAAGGTGGCAGTGAACTTGTTATGTTTCAGGAAGTGGAGGATGGAGCTTTTCAGACAAGGGCCCGATCTTGAGGGACCTCACAGGCTAGTGTCTGGAATTCGGTGTGAGGGGAGATTGGAGTTTCTCACAGGCCTAAGATCTAGGGGTATCTGTTAATTATCATGGCTGAACAATTGCGGTAATTGTCAAATCTCAGCATACACGGGGATAATATACATAATATCATCCTTTGGGGAGAATGAAAGCCTTATCTTAATATAGTGAAGTAGGTGGATTAAAAATCAAAGGGAAGCCTAATACACATGACTAATTTTTGTGTGAGCTAATGAGAGGTGATTAAAGTAAAATGCCTGTATAATTAACTTTCAATTGTTTTTCTTAGAGCTATTTAGTTTATGATAATTCTTCCTGGGGTGTTGTGAAAAGTTATGGCCATTTCGGTAACAAATTTGTGCTGAATACCCTCATATTTTATGGCACTTTAGGATTAAGACAAAAGTCTACTTTTAAAAATTAAGTTTTTAGAATCGTTTTAGGTTTGCAGGAAGTGGTAACAATAGTACAAAGAGTTCCCATACACTCCACACCCAGTTTCCCCTGTTATTAACACCTTACATTGGTATGGCATAGTTGTTGAAACTGAGGAACAACTAGTGATATGTTTCTATTAACTAAAGTCCCTGCTTACAAGGTCATTCTGATACAAACTGCCTGGAGTCAGTGTAGCCCTCACAGGTTGAGGTCACAGTCCTCTCCCCAGGGAAGGCTCTTCTCATTTCAGACACCTGCTGTCTGAGCTTTGGGGTTCTGACCACCTCGGTACAAATTCAGCGGTTTCCTGTACCCTGTTAGGTTCAGTGGTTTCCTGTACCCTGTTAGGTTCAGTGGTTTGCTGTAATGACTCAGAATTTAGCATAGTACTATACTCATGATTACAGTTTTATTACAACAGATAGAAGGCAGGACTGGCAAATGAGGAGACACGTAGAGTGAGGTCTGGAGGCCCCAGCATGAGGAGCGTTCACGACCTCAGGACGCGTCACCCTCCTGGCACGTGGACGAATGATTGCCAGCCAGTCAGGCTCACTTTGGAATGTCCCTCAGTTTGGATTTGTCAGATGTTTTTCTCATGATTAAATCGGGGCTGTGAAGACCACAGAGGTACCGTATTTTTCAGACTATAAGACATACTTTCCCCACTAAATTTGGGAGGAAAAGGGGGTTGCGTCTTACAGTCTGAATGTAGCTTACCTGGCTGGCTGTGAGGGGGGTTGGCGGTGGAGCGGGGTCATAGGTTATTGAATATTTTACCATATTTTTTGCTTCAAAAATTTTTTTCCTATTTTCCTTCTCTAAAACCTAGGTGTGTCTTATGGTCCTGTGTGTCTTACAGTTCTAAAAATACGGTAGGTGCCATTCTTCTCACCTCACATCAAGGATACATAACCCTCATGACTTCTGTGGATGTTGACCTTAATCATCCGGGACAGTATCTACCAGCCTTCTCCACTGTAAAGTCACCCTCTTCCTTTCACGTTGTACTTTTTGGAAAGAAGTTATCAGACATGCACATTCTTAAGGAACGGGGAGTTATTCTCCACCGTACCTCCAGCATGGAGGAAGATAGAGGTATTTTTGATAGAAAGAGAAAAGACTTGAAATGTGTAAGTCATTAAGAATCTGCTAACCTTTTCAAATATTATAAAAATGGAATCACAGAACTGGATGGGACCATTCTTTAGAAAAGCAAATTTCGAGGGCCGTGAAGTTAGAGGCCAAAAGAGCACCGCTGGGGAGAGGGGCCGTGGGAATTCAAGTGCTGCATTTGCGTGGTAGTCTCAAATGGTTATCTGTGGGGCGGGAGGTAGCGTCTGGTCATCCTGGTGAATGAAATGTCTTCAGTCTCTTCCCCTACCACCCCGGTTCTATATGTTTTGTGATAGGAAATGTGGTGAGATGTTTCTTTCCATGGGTGATGCACATTATATAATTTCAGCTTGGTAAACCGGTGTGCCTGTGGATTTCCATGAAATTTAATTCTGCCGTGGGTTGACTTTTAGAAGTTGAATTTTGGACATTTTGTTATTGTTGTTTTCATCTGGGCAGACTCAACGTTTGGCTTATGGGAGGATTGTTTTAAGGTATCATGAATGTTCGGGTTTTGTGGTCTGGGCTGTCAAATCACATGCATAACTACTTAGGGAAAAATCAGCAGGATGTTAAATCTGGTAGTTGGTGAGTGGGTAAAAGTGCCTTCTGAGTTGGCTGAGGGATTTGAGAACCGCACCGTGACTGGTGTCCTCATGCAAATAGCTCTCCTCCTCATAAAATTCTAGCTTCCAGCCAAATGCAAATAGGATGAAATTTTAAGTGAGAATATGCACTGAAAAGAAGTTGGTCTGGGGAGACAGTTGTTGTTCACCTCGTAGTTTTGCATCTTTTTATTATTATTCCTTCAAGTGTTCCTAGCAGCAAGCATCATTTCTAACATCTAAAAACGCTTAGCCACCTTTGTCTCATTATACAATTTGTGGTTCTTTTTCTTTATAAGTTAACAAAATTTTTTTAAATTTTTTTAATTTTTATAGGCAGAGGAGAAGTGGGGGGAGAAAGAGAAGGAGAGAAACAACCAAGTGTGGTTGCCTGTCACACTTCCTGCACGGGGGAACTGGCCTGCAACTGAGGCATGTGATCTGACTGGGAGTCAAACCTGCGACCCTTTGGTTTGCAGGCCTGAGCTCAATTCACTGAGCTACACCAGTCATAAAACTTGTGGTACTTAATGGGCTGATCAATTCAAACAAAATCCTCTAAGAGCAAAGAACACTATCTTCACTTCATGGAAACAAGAAACCCAGGGAGTGACTGTGTAACATCTGATTTGAGGCTGTGGCTGAGCCTGGGAGATTAGCCTGGCTTCTCTTGACTGGGACCATCTCTAATGGAAGAAGAAAAGCTGCTGCCTCTGCCTCAGCTGGTGAACCTCACCTGCCTTTCAGGGAATAACACTGCCAGGGAGAAGTGTTACCGATGGACTGGAAAATGACAAAGTACTGCCTAGATATCAGACTGTGTAAGGGATCGCCATACCTTTTCTTCTTCAAAATCCTGACCCATCGATAAGTATTTTTCTCAGTAATCTTTCCAACTTTTTTTTACAGTGTAATACCTTTTGTATTTAGAATTAGCCAGCTAGAGTCGGTTTAGATGATCCCAATTTTGTTGGCAATATCTGAAGCATCATAGTCAGGAGTCAGCCAAGCATATGCCTCCTTCCTCCATCAGGGCCGAGCAGGGTGTGGACCTTGGCCATGTCAGTGTCATAGAGCTTCTTCACAGCTTGTTTGATTTGGTGCTGTTGGCCTTGACATGCACAGTGAACACAGGTGTGTTGTCTTCTGTCTTCTTTATGGCCAACTTGGTGGTCAGGGGGAAATTGCCTTGGCTTTGGCTTTGGCTTTGGGAGGGGCAGTGCTATCTTCATGAAAAAACCCAACTTTATTATTTATATATTGCTTAACAACAGATACCCCCTCTTCTAATTTACTTTAGACCAAGATTTCTCATTGGGGACATGGTTGGAACTGCTGCTCTGAGGTTAGCAAAGCGACCGTCAGACCCCAGTTTTGACTGTGATGTGTAACTGGGCAGTCCCAGGTGTCACCACGGGCCAGCCTCCTTTTCTCCGTTTATGAAAAGAACATTATTTGTGCCTGTTTATGGTATTTCTGCATTTGGTTTATAAGGTAAAACAGCAGTGAATAACTTTGCATGGCAAATTTATCTTGATGCAATTTTGACAGTTTTAAAGTAATCCAAATCATGTTTACAAGTTAAGTCTACCTCCCCAGGTGAACTTAATCTATCTTTAGTCACTTCTTGTATTCTTGTTATCTTTTTTTTAAAAGATTTCTATTTATTTATTTTTAGAGAGTGGGAAGGGAGGGAGAAAGAGAGAGAGAGAAACATCAATGTGTGGTTGCCTACCATGGGGGCCCCCTCTGGGGACCTGGCCTGCAACCCAGGCATATGCCCTGACTGGTAATCGAATTGGCGACCCCTTGATTTGCAGCCCATGCTCAATCCACTGAGCTACACAAGCCAGGGCTCTTGTTATCTTTTTATCTTTAGAAAAACGTCAGACTTTCCCCAACTTACCTCTTTGCAAAAGCCTCACAGGGTCCCTCTGCAGATTTTGTTTGCATGTAGCTCTTTGGTTGTAGAATGGATTTGCTAACCAGCATTCCGTGCTAATGATTGCAACTATTATTTCTCTAGAAAAAGATCTGATGGAGTAGATCTCAGGGAATTTTTTTTTTTTACTGCTTTCCCCAAAATCTGATTTAAAGCAGAGAAAGGGAATGCTTTCTTTTCAATCAATTCAAAGCTGGGAGCCTAGGAAAACACTGCTCAGGAAATTCTTAAAGGAACACATCTCTACTACTTTTCTTTTCACATCTTATACTCATTGTAGGCAAAGGTAAATGGTGTTTGCTTGGGTGCCCTTATGTAAAAATAGAGTAAAACAAAGAAAAAGCTGCAAGTGTCTCTTGAGGCCATCATTTCCCCCTTGGATTTCTGTATTTATACCTCTCTTTCTGGGAGACTGCTTCTGCCCAGGGGCTGGAGGTTGGGATGGGCCCTGTGGAAGGGGCAGAATGTTCTGCCTGGACTCTGTGACAGATTATTTTTGGGCTGAGCCTCTGCCACCTCTTTTCCTAATTCACCCATCATCCTCCGCTTTGAAGTATCTTTTACAAATCCGTGAGCATAAGTCCCTTTTTTTGGATGATCTAAAAAAAAAAAAAAAAAAAAAAGAAAAGAAACCCTGATAAGAATGTACACAGAGAAGTATTACATGGGTATGGGCTATAAAACTTCACTTTTCCGTTTGTGGGATTTCAGTTAGTTTGCATATTCTCCCTTGGTACCTGCTCCCTTTGGTTGCCTAAGGGAAGCAGAGGAGCATAATGATAAAGGGCTTCAATTTTGGAGTTAGAAGGGTCTGCACTGAAATATGTTTCTGCTGCTTCCTTGCTCTGTCTCCGAAGTTATTTGTGCCTTATCCTAAAACAGGTGTGCCCTTTATCAGACACTTAGTAGGAACTCAATGAAATGTGAGTCGTATCTTTTTCTCTCACTTCCTACTTTTCTTAGCTTTCATCTGTTGAAGCCAGTTGATGCCAAATAGTTTGAATAATCCAGAATAAATAAAACAATCTCATCTCCCACCACTCTCTTGGAGCTCACTCTGCCTGCCCTCTCTAATCCTCAACCGAGTATGTTCATGCCCCAGGGCCTTCGCATTTGGTATTCCCTTGGCTGTTCCCAGATCCTCACATGACTCACTCCTTTCCTCCCTTCAGGTCTCTTTTCACGTGTTACTTATCAGACAGTCTTCTCTGACCACTGTATGTAAAAAAGGACTTGCCCTCTATTTCCTGGTACTTCTTGTCCCCCTTACCCTGCTTACTTTTCTCCATGCCACTTATCATTTATTGGCATGTTTTTGTTTTTCTGTGTTGTCTGTCTTTTCCCCACTGGAATATAAGCCTTAGAAGGACAGGGACTCTTTATTAATTGCTGTATGCTCAGTGCGTAGGACAATAGTTGGGTTGTACATTCAATAAACATTTGTCGAATGCATGAATACATGGATGTTTTTATTCATGCTACATTTTCCCTGAGTTTGAAGAAAAAAAAGTGTGTACTGATTTTTAAAAACATTTAAACTATTTAATTGTCTCATTGTTATTGCCTCAAAATATTATTAAATTTAGAGGTGACCATTTTTAGTCTTCACTGAATTATATTAAAATATGATTTCTTCTGAGGCTTTTTTCCTTTATGCAGTTTTAATTTTAGAGAACTTTTAATTGTATCATTAACATTCCAGTCTGCAGGTCACTGTTGTGCGGTGGATTGGGAAAACAGGGAGAGACCCATGTTCTACTTATACCAATTTTTTGTGACCTTCATCTGATTGTACTTTTTTCTTTCATATGGAGAAATTGAAAATATGTGATTTATTGAGGTAGATTTTCTCAATAAAATGATATTGAGAGATGTTTTGTGGCCAAAACCCAGTTGTTCACTGTGGGGAAAAATATGCTAAATTATTTTTTAAATGTGTTTTCTCTGAAAGACTAGCATGCAATATTTAAACAACCACACTTGTGATAATTTCTATTGTAGCAATTCTGATGAGAAGTACACTTGCCAGCTAGGTGATTCACCATGTGTCATTAAAACTCTCACCTCAGATGCTGCTTTCGTTTTGTCCCATTTGGTACCTCACCTCTGATTCTGCATCCAGACGCCTTTGGATTAATAAACTGGGCTAAAAACTGAAATACCTGATGTCCTCGTAATTCTATGGCTTTCACATATTTTCTGTATTTTTATTTCAGGTAGGGAACACTGATTAACAGTTCAAACAGTTTTTAAAACAAACTTTGATAAGACAGATTTTTAAAAGAGCTAGTTCACAAGTTCTGTGTGTTTTCTTTTATTTTCTGCTTATTGCCGTGAGTAAAACCTGTTTGGAAAGTGTTACGCTTTGCTGTGGGTCAGCTTCCACAAGTTGCTTGAGCATACATAGACCTGACCATAACAAAGACCATAAATAAGTTTTTTAAAATATGGGAGTGATGAGATTTACTATATGTTAACTAATACTCATAAAGCACTTTTCTGGGGGGGTCCTTTTAGTAATGAAAAATAAGGCAAAAATGTTTACCAGATTATTTACTGTGCCTGCCTACATTATCCCAAACATCGGTGATTTTTATCTCAGGGGCAAACAGCCTTTTCTAAATATAAACACAAAACCTTTGCTTTGAAGGACATAGTGTACTTGGGGCAGAGCAACATTTGTTAAGCAAATATTTAAGCAAAATTTTATATCTTGCAGGGCTGGGTAAATAATAATATTTTATTTCTGGCAACCTGGGTCGGAGAACACTTTCCATTTTAAGACCGCCAGTCCACGGCCATTTACCATTTGAGTAGATTTTAAAGCAGAACCATCTACATTTTCTAAGTATATCAGCAATTGATTCAAACTGTGTTTGTTCCCATGTGCCAAGGCATTCTTGTGTCGCTGTGATGGAACTTGGCAGAGGACAGCCCCCAGCAGACCCGAGCCTGGCTGTTTGTGCCAAGGTAGCTTGTACTTCTTGCCTTTACTCAGGGGACTTCTGCAACTTCTTTCCCTTTCCAAACTATGTCCCCTGCCTCCAGTGCATTTCTCTGTTAGTGTTTTTCCTTTCCCACAGTGTATAAGCCTGAGAAAATTTAACTTGCTACAGTGTGTGGGAATTTGGAGACTTGTGTTACCTACACTTTAAGATGTCATGTGGGCTCACATTGCTGAGTCTTGGTTGTATCAGTGTAACACAGAGTTTGAACTTTTATAGTCATTTCCAGCTCCACTTCCAGATTCTCCTTACTTTTAGCCACTGTCTAACCTGGGCTGGAGCTATTTCTGTTGATTGCTTTGGTCACTGGGATAGCGGGCTCCCCTTAACTTCCCTGCCCCCCCACCCTGCCTTAGTTGAAGAAGTGCTCTCTTTGTAACTTCAGGGAAGGCTAAGTTGGGTCCTGTCTGGCATCCCCTACTTAGATTCTTGTTCTAGGCATTAACTCTACCAAATTCTTCCTCCCTACACTGCTTCTTTACGTTGGAAAGGCTAATCTTTGTCGTTTTGGTTCCACAATGTTTCTAAAAGCTATAGTTTTTTTTCCACAACTCTGCCTTTGTGGTTTTGTGCCGTTTTCTCTTACCCTGGGCCCCAACCCCTGCCCTGCCCCCCAGATGTGGGTCTCCGACAGTGCCTGGTCATGTGAGTTGAAGAGAAGGATGTAGTCTTCATGTGGCTAGGCAGATGCCATCTAAGCAAGGGACTAGAAACCTACAAGCCACAGCTCAGAGCCCAGATTTAAAGATGCCCGTGTGATCCTATGCAAATAAGCAATCCACTCCATGTCAGCATTCTTTCATTTTGAAAAGGTCTTAAAAGATGGACAAACAGGGTCTTAGGAAGAGCACTAGAATTTGTTGTGCCTTTTTCTCACTCAGCCCTCCCAGCATTCCTGAGGAATAAGAGAGAGACAGATGCATTCAGGAAACATCCACATGGATAAACTGTGCACATATTTACACTGTCACTTCTAAATATGCCTAGTAAAGTCACCTGAGAAGACAGTGTGGTGTGTTGTGGGCTTTGGAAAGTCGTGGAGCCCCAAGTGTCAACCTCTTCTGTCTTGGAAAAAGCAGTAGTCCTCCTGGGACAATGCACATTTTAAAAGTTAATTTTTAAAAGAATGAAAGAACAGTTTTGGTTTTAAAAAAAGGATAATTTTAAAAAGTACTCATACCACTGGAGTGATTGTACGGGCTCCTTGGAGCTAGGACATAGACTCTATTAAGAAAGAGAATGGCAAAGTTCCCTTTGTGGATTAACTGCAAGATTCCTAGATTCTTCACTGAGCTCAAACAGGTGAAAATGGAACAAAGAGTGCTGGCCAGCTGGTCTGGCTGCAGCATTAAAGCGAAGCCTGGGGATAACTCAACACTCTGTAAAATATGCATAAGGGAAATTTAGGGTGCTGCTCAAAAGCTGGTCAAGCTAGTAGAAGGACGTGTGTGTGTGTGTGTATGTGTTTTCTCCCCAGCAGGCAGTCACATGCGTGCAGCTGCCTTTCGCTTTTCCCTGGGTGGCGTCATTCATCCAGGCCTTGTGTCTCGGCAGGAACGTTCCTATTCTATCATCGGACGATTTGTTTAACCAAAATTACATTCTCTCTGAATAAGAACTTCAGAAGTTAGGAATTGTACCAAATTTTAGAGAAGCCACTGGTAACTTTTACAGAAATTTTAATTTTTGTATCAAGAAAAAGTTAAATAGGATGGTGGACAAGTTTAGATAGGACCCAGTGAAAAATGGTCAGTCTAATTTATCGCACATTGCTTTCTGGGCTCATGAAGGTCGCTGTCTTTTCTTTTGGAAAAAACACTTTTTTAGTGATTTTACTGCTATTATTTCCTTATTTAGCTATCTAGTTATGCATAACAATTGAAGAATGCATTTTCAAATTAAGCTTTGATCCATTAAGCTTTGAATACCTTATATTCAAAGGTATTTTACACTTCTCTGCCTTTAGAGATCTTTTTTGAGTCTATGTACTATCTGTTCTTTAAAAATATTTGAGAGATTCTTAGCATAGAGATTGTTAAATGCAATTTAACTTTAAATAGCCTCTTTCTTTGAAAGAAAGGACCATTGTTTTTGCTGAATTACCAATGCGCTGTATAATTTCAAGCTCTCAGAGATTCCCCTATCTTGCAGTTCTGCGACCCCTCTCTGAAAGTCAGAATGCCCGAGAGAACCCCATTTCCATATCTAAAATTAGAAATGACACGCAGAGGCTGCCGGCATTTTACCAGACATTGTAATGACACGTTTTCTGTTTTTGCTAAAACCTGAAGAAAGAAATCAAGCAGTCAGCTCTTTACTAAATAAACAGTCTCTCTTTCTTTGTTCAGCACTCCTGCCCGTTTATTTGAGTTGAGAATCCATTGTAGCCATGTATCTATGAAGTGTCCCTTACCACTACCCATTTTTTTATTTAGGATAGATTGTTCCCTAATCAAATCTATGAGGTCATGCAGATGTTCTCATTCGCTAATTTTGTTTATAGACAATGATGTTTGTGAAATACACCTTTGCCACATTTAAGCCAAGGGCCTTGTTATGATTTTTTTTTTGGAGAATCTAAGTGCTCTGTTTGCCATGTATGGGCTTTTTTCCCCTTTTCTTTTTGTGTGACTAAATAGATACTAACATGTCAGAGAGGATGTGGAGAATTCCCATTTGCTTGCAAGTTTTGGCTTTTACAGTATTTGGTCATCATGTGTGAGGAATCTGCCTTCTCCTTTACATTTGGGAAATTGATTTGGGGGAGGAGATTGAAGGAGGGGCTCAAATGGAGGAAGCAAAGTCTTCTCTGGGGACTGGGTGACCTTCTCCCAGTATCTGGGCTTTCCACCCCCTCCTGTCAGACTATCTTGCTTGGCACTTGGCTGTGTTCCCAGCCTAGAGACAATTACTGCCCAGGGCCAGAGGTCCAGCCCACCTTGGCGGATCACCTGCGGGTTTGGATTGCCACCTCTGTATTCCGGCAGCACATGCAATCCGAACTGACTGTAATTTACAGTGCCTTGATGCCTAGCAAGTGTGCTCTTTAGCTGCGTCTTACTATTTGTCAAATTGTTTTTCTTCTTACAGTTGAAAGTAAGAAGGCCCTTTGTTGAAGGTGAGCAATGAGAAAATGGGGTACTAAGTTCAGAACAGTGGTCCATTGACTGGCATTATTGTGGGGAAAGCTTTGTCCTATTGGGTGTGTCAGGTTGCTGTCTGAAACACTGAAGTTAAAATGTACTTGTATCTAAATTGGACACAACCCACCCTCCCCTTTAATCCTCCAGTGATTTTTCATAATGTAGTAAAAAGGTATAGTCCATAACTGTAGTTCATAGGTAGTGTCTAGCCTGTACACTTGTATATTCGTCCTGTTCACTGTTTAAGAACCTGCAGCTTTTACATAAGGTGCAGATTCTCAGCATCCCTTGAAAATCTGTAAGATGAGTTAATATGGAGCCTTTATTCTCGCATTGGCTGGAGTAATAGCAGGCCCCCCGCCACCCTGGCCTTCCCCTTTCCTGGGTGGGACAGACCACCACACCACCTGTTGCCCTGTGTTCAAGACTGCTTTGTCATTCACATTTCTAATCCGGGCCCTCTAGGCGCCCTGGAAAATGCTCTGTTCTCATTTCCCTCTTGAGTTTACCTCCACCGTCCACATCACCTGGAAAGAACAACTTATGGAGCTCCAAGGAAGGGAAACATGCTCTTCAGCTTCTGGGCTTTTTTTACACATTCTAGTCCCTCTCCATGAGATGCCTTTCCCCACTTCCTCCTCCGGTCAGACTCTTACTTAGCCTTTAAGACCTAGCTTGATCACCGCATTTGGGAAGCTGGCCCTGACGCCTTCCCTCTGTGTGTGGTTGTAGATGCCCCTCCACTGGGCTCCCTCCACTGCTCCTGCACCTCGGTCGTTGCACCTGGCACACCGGCTGGTAACCAATGTTACGTGTCTTTCTTCTCCTCAGATTGAGGGCCTTGAGGGCAGAGTCTGTCCTATACTGCCCACCACCCCCTTTTTTTTAAACTCAGGAACTCAACAATTCTTGGCACATAATACTTGGAATACATATTTTTAAAAATTTGTTAAGTTCTAGAGAGAGGGCAAGGGAGGGAGAGGAACATCAGTTGGTTGCCTCTTGTACACATTCCAGCTGGGAACTAAATCTGCAAACCAGGCATGTGCCCCGAAGCATTTTCTGTTTGTTTTTTTTTACAATACATATTTTTAATTGACATGTTTATACTGTCATAGGAACTGGTTTTCTAGCTTGGCTGCATATTAGAATTACCTGAAAGCTCTAAAAAATTTCCGTATCCAGGCCTCACTCCATACCCATTACATCAGAGTCTGAGGTCCAGATGTTGATAGTTTCTAAAGCTCCCCAGGTGATTGCAGAGTGCGGTGCAGTCTGAGAGCCGCAGTCTGAGGTCTTTGACTGGGGCAATCTAAAGAAAAGCAGTTTTCTGAGAGTGTAGTTTGGGATTAGAACAGTTGGTGATGATTTTAGGAAATTCCACCTGGGATGAGCATTTTTATTTAACTTTGATAGCACGAATAAGTAGCAACCTATCCTTAAGAAATTAGTTTCTTCTACATCGGTAAAATAATTCTGCAAGCTATCACGTGTGACAGGTAGCTAATCAACAATGTCATTTCAGCGCCTTAATAGCTTTTTGTAATTTTGATCGTTTACGTTGTACAGCCGTGCGCCATTTCCCACCTTGCCGCATTTTGATTTAAATTTCAAGTGTACTATTTTTCAGTCACTCCGTAAATTAGCTTAGGCATTGGTTGAGTTCCCAACACCAGCTGCTGCTCTTTTATGCATCAATCTTCCTTGTTTTGTATTGGGACTGCTAGTTGGAAAATAGACAAACACAAAACATTAATTGGTGTCATGTGGAAAACACACTCGGTTTAAGAGCCATTTTAACTTGGTGAAAGCTATCACTGGCTTGTCCGTTAAATGCTCAGTCCTGAGCCCATGGTTAGTGTGGAGAGGGCTCAGAAATGAGTGAATAAACAAACAAATAAATAAAATAGTGAAAGAATTGAGGAAGCATGTATGAATTGGGATTGCATTTACCTTGGAGAGTGATAGACTGAGGTGACCAGTTTATATATGGGCACTTCTTTGTTTTGTGAGTAGTAACTGTTGGTTCTACTGAGAGTGAGGTATAGTAGGTATTTGGTTTAAAATGATGGGAGTTTTAGAGATTTATGTGTAAGGAACAATTTCTTATTTATAAAGACTTAGACAGTGGTATCAACTGTGTGATCTCTTTTTTAGGAGAGCATTTTGAAGAAGACCGACCACTGTCTGTCTGACCAGATAACTTCTTGAGATTCCTTTTATCTCTGGATTGAAAAATCGCTTCCAGTTAATCTTTTGTATCTTCAGCAAATGATCTTTTTCAAACTGCCCGTTTATCTCACTGGGAAAGCTGAGTTATCTAGATTGAATCTAGCACTAGTACCTTATTGGAGTAGTATTTTAGCTTTTCTAAAAATTTTCTGCTTATTCAACTCTGTTTCCCCTTTGGGCTGAGAAGCTCTGGCTCCGACCTCCCTTCACAGGGAGTCTCTTCGTCATGGGAGGAGAGAGGGAGGATGCTGAGCTTCTGGAGAGATGTGGGAATTTGTTAACGCATTGGAGTCGGCTTAGTGGCTGCCCCTGGAGCCCCAGCTGGGAGCTTCGGACTTGCCTTCTAGCCCCACCTCTTGACCACTGGCTGGCTCATTCCCAAGCCAGAAGCAGTGGCATCACTTGACCTGGGAGGAGCGGCAGCCAGCCCAGAAGGACCAGACCTCCAGCTCTGCCCAGCCTGGCTATCACCTTCAGAATACCTGAGGACACTGGGATGTAATTACCTGCCTTGACACAGTGGCTTCCGGCATAGAGCAGAGAAAGGTCCTGACTAATCACCTAGCCAGCTCAGTGCTCTTCAGTCAGAGACTCAGGAACCAAGGGGTGAATTTTGAAATCCTGCCGCCCTCCCTCCCGTATCTGTAGAACATTCCCTTCTTTCTGGAGAGGAGAAGAGGTTGCCAGGGGAGCATTTTACCTTCCTGGTTCCCTTGCTGTCCTTCTGCTCACTGTGCCTGCTGCCAGCTCCCTTCCCTTCTGCCTCACACCATCCGGACCTGGCCCCTATTCTTGCCTGGATGACTTGGGTACAGAAGTGGTGGCAGTAGCCTGCAGAAGGGTGACAGTGCTGGCAGCGAGGGCAGGGGAGAGGTGCCAGCTGCTAGTGCTGGCGTGTCTGGCACCACTGTTCTCCCAGAGTCTGCTTCTGGGGCCCGGCTCTGCCAGCACGAGGCTGCTGTTTGGAAATAGAAAATTCTGATCTAATTCTGGCAATGTAGTATTTTCTTCGTTGAGTTTGCTTAGATTATATTCTGATTCCCTCTGTTCCTTTGTATGTGGGGATCTGGCCTTCTGCGAATGTCATCAACGTGAAGGAATTTGAAGGAGAGGTGTGTTTGCCAAGGCCCTGGGGTAAAAAAATGGCAGTGCTGTCTCATGAGCCCGCCTCTACTCTCTCTTCTTCCCATCTCGAGTTTCTCACCCAAAGTCACAACTTTGGTTCCTCGACCAACCTGAACCACAACAGACAGTGTTTGAACGGCTTCAGCCTCCCAGTTGGTGTGGTCCGGGTTGCTTTTCCAGACAGGTGACCCCTCTGGGCTCCCATCTGAATCTCGGCTTTCTTCCCTCCCTGCTTGGGGCCCTGGTTTCTAGCTTTATGGTGACCACGCTGGGCCTTCAGAGCTGACGTTGGGAGGGCACTGGTGCCAGGTGTGATGTCAGTTGCAATCCTCCAGTGTCCTTGCCAGCTCTCCCGTGGGACAGTCGAGTCCGGGCCTGAGTGGGGAGCTCTGCCCCAGCACCACCTGCCTGTCGCACTCTTGAACCTTGTATACTCTGTGCTTTGTTTTGGTGGTTTTTTTTTTTTTTTTTTTGCCACATGAGAGATGAAGCCTGATGGTACCAAAAGGCAGGTGTGATCCCAGACAGACAGCCCTCCTCTGTCCCCGTTCAAATGTGTGGTGCTTCTGACTCATGTGATCTTGGTTGAGTTTCCCTCCAAGCCTCATTTCTTCGGTAAAATGAGGGTGCCACTTCCTATCTTACAAATTAATGGTGATTATATAATATATGTGATAATAATGATTATATAATTATATAAAATGCCTAGTATACTTCTAAGTTCTTAGGAAGAACATGGACTTCCCTTCCTTTCCCTACTGGGTGTCTGCCTCGTGGTTAAGGCTGCCGTGCCCTTAGGACACAAGGACACACTTTCCTTGCTCGCCTGCATACTGTGATTGGCTTTTGCACTTGGTCACTTTTTCTAGTCTTTGTTTAATCTGTGTTAGTAGGTCTTGGGCCAGGTCTTTTTTCTGGCTGTCTTGGGTTTCCTCAGGTGGGAGTATTCAATTGGACAAAAGGGGAAAAAATCCAAGAAGGGAGCTGCTTTTATTGCTCACACCCCTGTCCCAATTTGCTAGCTGTTCCTATGTTCCTGTATGTATTTACATGTAGGATGGTCTGTGTGCTTCCACATGCAGCCTTATGAAGTAAGGTACCAGCCTTTAGAGTCTGGAGTCTTCTGGTTTCCGACTTGTTTAGCTCAGCAGTGAAAATAACATTTGTTGCTGTTAAATTGGTCCCCAGTGGCTATCTTCTGTTTCGACTCTGTAGCTGCCATGCAGCTGGGCAAGAATCAGCACAGATGAAAATATTTTAACCAGAGACGGTTGGACCCGGCACTAATGTTGTGTTGCCCAGACCAAGGCAGAGGTCAGCCAGCCAGCAACTGAGAGGGCACATGGCTAGAGTATGCTTCTGGAATGTCTGAGACAAGTCCTGGATGCAATTTCAGTATCTAAAGAGAAAATTAAGGAGGTCATAAATTGTAGAATATTTTGCCTTATGTAGCAAAATCCGAACATCATTTAAAATGCATCTCGTTATGTGCTCTGGTGTTGATGAACTGGGTCCAGCTTGCAACATCTGTTAGGCTGACTTGATGGTTATTGCAAGTTGCAGGGAGTGTTCAAAAGCCTGTTTTACAAGTGTCATAAAGTGAATGGAAAATATTTTCTATAATTTCAAATAATAGAACCTCAGAGGCCTTTGATCAAATGGAAAGAGCCCATGGCCAGCCCAGATCTCTCTAGGTTTCTGTTCTTTATGTTGTGGCCCTCTGAAATAGTTTTAATTAGACTGAAGAAAGCATTGATATTCAGTGACAGATTAATGTCCAAGTTACAATATGTAATGGCATGGAAATAAAATGAGGAAATAAATGCTGGATGAAACCACTCTAATGAAGGAATCCATAAATTAGGGGCTGCTCTTCCTTTCACTTTACTTAATAATGGAATATAGATGAGGTGGCCAGATCGAGTACTGATCCTCTCTCCTCCCCTTTTCTCTTCTTCCTGAAATCAAAAATGCCTTAGCAAATCCAGACGTGGAGTCGGTACAGTTCTCAAGCTCAGAGTCCCAGAGCCTTGTTCGGATGGGCTGTTCTAACACGGGGGTCGGCAAGCTTGCCTGTGGCCAATTTTTGAACAGTTTTATGAGCTAAGAATAGTTTTTATGTTTTTAAAATGGTGTGAGAAGAAACCAAAATGAGTATTTGACAAAAACCCTGCAGAGCTTGCAAAGCCTAAAATATTCACTAGCCCTTTATAGGAAAAGTTTGCCAACTCCTGTTTTTATGAGCTTACATTGAGCACTCCCAACTGTGCTTTCTGTGAGATCAAAACAGTGAAAAGGTGGAGGTTTGGAAAAGGTGTGCACTTCAGGGCCGGACAAACCTGTTCTGAACCCTGACTGTGTGACTTTCTACCTGAGAACTCAGGAGAGTTACTTCACTCCTTGGGTTGTTGGAATTCTGTGCCGTGCACTTAGTAAGATCATGGCAAATGATAATTCTTGACCATCTGTAAAGCCCATGAATAAGTTGTAAAAGGATTGCAACAGGCTTGTCGGCAAATGGACAGAGGACATGCCAGGCACTTGGTGTGGCACTGAATGGGCATCATCTTACCACTTCAATCCCAAAGCATGTCTCCCCGGACAGTTTCTGCTGTCACTCCTCCTGGCAGCCCCTGCTTCAGACTTCTCTCTCAGCTCTCTGCTGTGGTGGCTTCCATGTCCTTCAGCTTCCTGAAGATGTTTGTGTCTTTGAGCCTAAGCACTGGGCACTTATCCAAATGTATGTGGACATTTGTGCCTTTGATGGTTATTTGCTGCCAAGAACTGTTCTTTCTCCCCTCTTTTCTCCTCCCCCTATTCCTTAAAAACAATGTGTGCATTAATTGGTCAAAGAGAAGGACCTGATCCTTCCTAACTGTCCCTTTCCTGAGTTGTCACAGTGATTTCCAAGTGACTTCAGGCAAAGAATTTAAAAAAATGTTTTAAATTTATTTTTCATTTAAAGGGAAGGGAGAACGAAAGAGAGGGAGAGAAACATCAGAGTGAAAGAGAAATATCAATTGGTTGCCTCTTGCATGTGCCCTGCCAGGGGGTGGTGCGCGGGGTGGTGCGCAGGGTGGGCGGGGCGGGAGGACCAAACCCTGGGAATCGAACTGGCAATCTTTTCATTTGTGGGGCGATGCCCAGACAACTGAGGCTTACAGGTCAGAGCTCAGGCAAAGCATTTAAACTGTTGTTTCCTTTTCTTTCTTCATAACATGAAATAGACAATACCTTTGTTTTATACCAGAACTCAAAAGCATTGCATTCTGGGATGAGTATGCCTGTGTACCTTATAATTGCTGAAGTTTTGGCTGTGAGAAAAAGCCTTATTTTTTTTATTTTGTTTTGAAATGGTTGGGGCTTAGAAGTTCTCTGGTTGCGTAGACATGCACGGCTTGCTTTTTTCCAAGGCAGAGTTTGATAGGATTATTCTTGCAGTCAATCTGAGAGGTGTATTCAAGAGTACGCAAAGATCAGGCTGTTCTTTTCCTGGAAGGGTGGGGCTGCTGGGGACGTCTAGCCTTAGAAACGTGCTTAGTGTGTGACCTCAGCGCTGGGGCTGCTGGCCAGGATTTCTGACACTGATTATAGGTAGCAAATGCTAAATTAAGGTCCTGCAAGGTTCTGCAGCCATAGCACATGGCTGCACGTAGCAGGAGGTGAAGAAACCCAAATGTGAGAGATGTCTGCTCACCTTATAAGAAAGTAAATAATATTTATAATGCCCTTTAAAAATTGTTTTGCGGTTACAATTGATATTTTATATTATTTTATATTAGTTTCAAGTGTACAGTGTAATGTTTAAACAGTTTTATAATTTGCAATGTCATCCCCCCGATATTTCCAGTACTCACCTGGAATCATGCACATAGTTATTACAATATTATTGACTATATTGCCTGTGCTGTACTTTTTTTCCTGTGCTGTAATTTTATAATGGTTTTTATTTATGTGGTACTTTTTCTTCAGGGATAAAATGGCTTTATTAAGATGTTACTTAAATATTCTGTAATGATATTACTATTGTATTAAAACACTATTAATAGTGTTTTGTTGTTGCTTAAGTGCAAAATGGCATTGTTTATTGAACTGGCTTGAGAAACCCAAATTTTCTAGATGTCCAAATCTATTTTATATATCTAATGCCACTGAACTGCATACTTAAAAATGGTTAAATGTTATGTTATTGCATCACAATTTTAAAATTTATGGTAGATTATCAAAATTCAATTTAAAGAAATTATTAAGTAGTAGTTATTCTTGGTAGGTTTAATTTTCTTTTTTGGATTTTTTTACATGTTTCAAGTTTTTTCAAATAATAAATATGCATTACCTTTTTAATCAGATAAAATTTTTTAAAAGTTTTTTTCCTTTTAGCACTGTTTTACAAGCACTAATAGTACTTTCTGCCTGCTCACACTTCTGTAGCAAATTTAACCCACTGGTTTAGCTTCATGCATGCTTTTAAGCCATAAATTTTTATTTTCAAATTCAAAAATATACTTCTATAATAATCCTTGCCTTAGATATTTAGAAGTGAGGAGAATGGGTTTGATTTAATGGAGTGATTTGCACACACTATATATCTGCTTTATTCTAGAAAGCAATAATTTATGATAACTTGACATACAGATTTCCAGATCTGAAAAAAGTAAGGCAATATAGTTTACATGTTTGAGAAACTTCGTTTATAGATGCATAAAAAGTAAAGGTTTTTTATTCTCAAGGATTTTACCTTTTAAAAACCACACCTGGCAAGATATATGAACTTTCTTAGACTAAAAGAGAGCTAAAGTAAAGAAATATTTGGGAGGATGCAGGGGAGGGATGAGAAATTAGCTCACACCTCCTCCCTCCAGGAAGTTGCCTCTCTTTTTCCACCTAATGTCCCATTGCCTTCCGTCCTGTTCAGAGCCAGGTCTTCGTGCCTGTCTGGGCATGTGGAGGGGTCTGAACAATCGATACTCTACAGAGTAGGTTTGGCCTGGAGCGCAGGGCAAGGTGGACTCACTTCAGCCTACGGGAAGTAGGTAGATGACCAAAAAAGAGCAACCTGAGAGGCGCTGCCCTGGTCTTCCCTATATCTTCCCCAGGTCTTGCTATCCTGCTCCTGTTCCCTTCAGGACCTGGCTCCAGTGTTCCTCTGTGGGGCTATTTCTAATCTTCTCCAGTGCAGGTTCTCTATGCCTTCCTTGAATTCTCCAGGTACAACTTTTCCCAAGCCATTTTGCAGAGCGACACATAGATGCTCATTGACAGTTGGGCTGGTCAAGTACATCTGGGAGCCCCTGCATGCCAGAACTCCCTTTTAGAGTCCCGGGTGCTCATTAGCATATTAAAGGCTCTGAGAAACCTGCTCGATCCAAAAACACTTGATTGAAAATATTTGATTACAGAACCTTTCTTTCTCAGGAACAATGGTATACATTTTGAGTAAAGTCAGAATTGTCCATAGTGGGTTTATTAAATGTTTACTAAACATTCTTTCCATGACTAACTGTTCTTATAACCTCATATATAATATATGACATTCTACCATTAGAAATTATTCCCAGTGACTGTGCAAGGAGCACCAGATTTCTGGGGGATATAGTTATAATCAAAGAGAAGGGGAAGGGTAAAGAATACAGAAAAAGACTTGCTAGAAGGATCCAACCATTTTATATTTTGCTTGGGGTAGGGCTGTGAATCCCAGGGCATCCATTCAGTTTTGCTGGCTGATACTGGAGCAGTGAAAGGTCACAAATATTCTGGGTCCTTTTTCCCTAGAGAGGGTAGCATGTTTAAGTTAGATGCCATAAACTAAAGGGAAGGGGAATCATAAGTGTGAACATTGCTTTTCAGTTACTTGCAAGTCATCTACTTTTTCCATTCTCACAAAAATATGCTGTCAGAATCATATGGCCTTCCCTTTAGCAGAGAACCTCAGATTTTTCTTTCAATAAAGGAAGAAAGAGAGGAAAGGAGAAGTTTTAAAATACCAGCATATCACCCTGGTCAGGTGGCTTGTTTGGTTGGAATGTCACCCTGTGCACAGGGTGTTGCCGCTTCGATGATTCCCAGTCTGGGCACATACCTGGGGCTTGGGTTTCATCTCCAGTCGGGGTGTGAGCAGGAGACAAACCAATCAGTGTTCCTCTCTCTCTCTCCCTCTCTCTCTCTCTCTTCTCCCACCCCCTCCTTTTCTTTTATAAAAAAATCAGTGAATGTATCCTTGGGTGAGGATTAAAAAAATAAAAATAAAATACTGTTATTTTTTGGACCAGATTTTAGAGGAGGAAAATAGGAAGAAAAGTTTTGAAGCAAAAAATATGGTAAAATATTTAATAACATAGATACATAATATTTACCGATGTAAGTGTAAACAGAACTCATCAGTAGCATTAACAACCATTATTCCTTCCAAAGTTGGAAGGGGAAGTGCATCTTAATAGTCTGAAAAATACAGTACCGAGATATCAATTAAACTGATTCCTTCTTAAGAGTAAAGATAGTCAGGGGTAGTAAGAGAAAAGCAAATTGTGTGTTTGAGAAACAATGCTATATCTGTGAACAGCAACAATTTCATTTTTAGGTAAAACCCATACACCTCAGATTGGGACTTAAAATATATGTGAGTACAGTGAGAATTGTTTGTTGTATTTCTTTCATGTGAAAAATAGAACAAAATTTATTCTCTTTTGAAGATATAAACATGGCCTAAGAAAATGAAGTTAAAACGTGAGATTTAAGACAGACAGAGAAGATGCCCCCCCATATTTATGTCATTTTTGGACATATTTACATTGAGGAGACAATTGGCCAGACAAGTAACTGTGATGACTGTAGCCTAAAATGGATAGTAGGACAGGGGCTGGAACTCAAGATTTGAGAATCAATCATGTGGAGTTTTCGGTTAAAACCATAGAATGCGGCCTGTTCATCAAAGAATAATTAGCAGATGGAAGGTAAGGACGCTTTAAAGGGAGTGGAATCATAGTATGAGAAGAGCAGAATTGTACCAATCAGGGATGCTCAAGGAGGAAAGAGTCTGAAGAAAAGATTTCCTATTGCCAGCTGCTGCAAAGATAGCAAAGTGAACTAAACGCACTGGATTTGGCAAGAAGTTGGGCAGCCTTCAAGAGCAGTGCCAAACACAAAGGTTATGAAGCAAAGACAAAACTGCAGTGTAAGAAGAGTTGGTGGTGAAGTTGAAACCAGTGTAAACACAGTAAAATGAATAGTCCAGGAAATGTTTTGTATGAAATCAGTGCCTCACTCAGGTTGCGGGGACAGCGTATTTGTTTGAAAACCATTGTCTAGTATTTGCTACCTAGTTCTGGTAAACTGGAAGGCTTTTGATCTGTTGTCCGACTGAGTTACTGAGCTGCTCTGCAGTTTTAATTCCTCACCCTACTTACTAGCATTCTTAGTATATCAAAATATTGACTAAAATAATTAATTGATAGTTTTTTAGCTCTGAAAATTAATATAACCCACATAAAAATGCAACAGTTGTACTATTAAAAATATGATTCTCCTTGCCTTTGAACTTCTATTGCTCTCATCAGATTGCTTTTCTTCTGCTATCATTTTATAGTATCTTCTGATATGTTTTGGGACAAGCAAAGACAAGCCTTCCTTTGTTTCACTTGTGCCCAGTTGTAACTTCTGTTGCCCTCTCTTTTTTGGTAAGCTAGAAATCCTGCTGTAATATTTAGAGTTTGATCAAAAGGGATGGAGCCCTGGCTGGTACTGTAGCTCAGTGGATTGAGTGCAGGCCTGAGAACCAAAGGATCGTTGTTCGATTCCCAGTCAGGGCACATGCCTGGGTTGCAGGCCAGTTCCCAGCAGGGGACGCACGAGAGGCAACCATACATTGACATTTCTCTCCCTCTCTCCTTCCCTTCCCTTCCCCTCTAAAGATAAATAAACAAAATCTTTAAAAAAAAAGGATGGGAATATGCTGTTTAACCACATTGGTGACAAAGTTGAGCAGCAGACAAAAGGAAATGCAGTGGTAGTAAAAACTGAGGATCAGAATTATGGAAGGTGGGAGCCCTGGGTCTGGTGTTTAGAGTCCAGGAATTCTAAGCCAGTAGTGTCATTTAACAGAGCATACGAAACTGAATAATCTGAGTCATAAGAATGAGTTGGTGGAGGTTTAGACTGTAGACTTAGGTTTTCATTTGGATTCCAGCGTTGTGGAAGGCAAGATGTTTTGTCTTTCCCAAACTCATTTTCCATTCATTATCACTGTATGTAGACTAGGGAAAGGCCATATTACAGGTACAACAATAATGGTGATAGCAGTTAACATTTATTGAACACTTATTTTGCCATGTAATCTTCATTCATTCAACAAGTATTTATTGATTGTTTACTGTGTGTCAGGTGGTATTTTCAGGGCTAGGGAATACAGCATTGAAAACAGTCTTGCCCTCTGGGAACTTATATTGTAGAGAAGATAATTGGTCAATAAACAAAATAAAGACGTTCGATGGTCTAACATACAGTGTATTTTGTGTGTGTATTCGTCCATTGTCTTCATGCATTTACTCACATGTAAGATCCATGAGGGAAGGGAAATGAGCCTGGAGAGCTGGGTTGGCATCACCATTGTTATTATTTTTACATAGACCTTAGGTATGCAGAATTAGATTAATTACAATATTTGCTTCTCAACAAACTGCATCATTGGTCATTTGATTATTACTTTGCTTAGGTACTAATAATGTGAAGATATCTGTGTACCCATCACTGATGCCCAAAACTAGTCTTTGACAATAATTTTGGCCTACTCGGCAAGTTCTATTCATGCCTTATTTTGAAGCGATTTTTCTAAAGCAGGCAGTGGAGACAGTGTGGAGTCCAGGCAGGAGGTGGGCAAAGACTTTGGTGAGAGCAGTTAGAGGTGAGAGATAATGAGGCATAGCGGTGGCCGTGGCAGTGGAATGAAGAGCTGGCGGGGTTGGATGTAAGAGGAAATGCATTATTGTATTGTCATGTGGCGCCGAGTTGTTATTCGCCAGCTCCGTGTATGTGTTGACATAAGGTGCTTGATGATGAAATCATCCTTGGTCTATTTGCTTTCAGACTTTCCACATTTACTGCTACAAAGCTAGGGAATAACAGACTTTTTATTTGAGATTTAAATTTTTATTGTTAAATATTTAAGCCATAAAAATATGTGAAAGGGTATAAAATTTAATGCATTGGACTCCTCCATATCCACACTACCTAGGAAAAGAAATTCAATAGATTAGCATCTTGTAGTCTCTTTACTGGTTTTATTTCTTTCTCATCAGCCTCAGTAGTAACTCCACTATTTAAACTGGCTGTTTATCATCCTCTAAAAACCCAAACTTTTACTTCATATGTATGTCTCTCCAAGGAACTGCTTTTGTAAGGTCTTAAACTTTGTCCGAATGGTATTACACTGTGTGTGTTCCTTGACAGGTCCGTTTAGCTCAGAGCTGTTCATGAGATTCATTCGTGTTGATGCATGTAGCACTCATTGTCACTGCTGTTCGTTTTGTGAATATACCATGAGCTACTTGTCTCTTTTCCTGTTCATTTCAGTGTTTTGTTAATATAAACAATGTTGCTGTGAACAATTCTGTACATACTTCCTTGTGTAACATATACAAGAGTTTTTAAAGAATATTTTTGTAGGAATGCAATTACTAGGTGATGAGATATGCACACCATAACCTTTTCTAGGTATTACTAAATTGTTTTCCAGATTGACGGCACCAGTTTACACTCCTGTCCGGAGTGCACTGTAGAGAGTGTTCTTGAACTTTATACTTGGGGAAGAGAGTGTATATTTCGTAGACTAGCACTTCTTGACAGGGCAAGGCAATATGTGATGTACGAGATCACCTCCCAAAATACACACCTTTTCCTCCATTTCATTCTAGGGTTTGACCTGTTGGTGTGTATTTGTTGTTGGTACTGGAAACTGGAAATTTAATTATAAAAAGTCTTACTTCGTGAGCCTTATTGCTTCTTGAAAACCTTCAGCTCAGTGACTAATTGATTTAATGGCTTACTACTGTCCTTGAAGCCTTTGTAAACTTCCATTTTCATTTGTTCTGTTTGTTGGTTGTTCTGTTCCATTCCAATCATTTGTTTTCTCTTTATTTCTGCAGAGGGGAGGTGAGAGGGGATAGTTGGGGAGGGGGCAGAGAAGGGGGAAGAGTTTCCAGGAACAACTATAAAGGACACATGGACAAAACCAAGTGGGGTGGGATCAAGGGTGGGAGGTGGGGAGGGCTGGGCTCATGGAGGGAGTTGGGGGGGGAAATAGACACAACCGTACTTGAACAACAATTTAAATTTTTTTTAATTAAAAAAATAAAAATTGAAATACATTAAAATCTCTGTCTCCAGTTTTATTTTCATATACTGCCTGAAGCAATGCATTATAGTTTTCATATGCAATTGTAAAAACATTTTTGCTTAGTTGGCATTTTAAAGACTGGAATATTTTACTACAATAAATAATTAGGTTTATCTGGGAAATGTTAGTTTAAAACTTCAGCTAAGAGTCCTAGAAAGAACCTAGGGTTCAGCCTTGTTGCTCTGCTGGGTTAGTTATCACTCATTTACCTCTTTCCAGCTTCCAAAATGGTGTTATTATTGTCTTCTCTCCTCTTTTCATTATACTTAGGTTTTTAAAAATGTTTTTAATCCCCTTATGCTCTAGAAGAATTTTGGGAGGACACGAAATGAAATCTGTATCCAGTATGCCTTTTAAAAATAGTAATGGTATCATTTATGGAACCCTTACTATGGGTCAGTACTGTGCTAAATGTATTACCTATGTAATTTTACTTAATTCCATGATAGCTTCAGTAGTAAAGAGGTAAAGGTGGAATCAGAGCTGAGGCTTTCTGGCTATAAAGCCTATATTCTCCCTTCTATACCACGTAGCCAGTAGGCTTTTTATAATTTGAAAAAGATTCATAGTATCATGTGTATATGTTTATATTTTATACTTTTAAATTAATAGTGTTAGTTGTAAGCTATATAAGATTAAGGAGAAATCATACAACACAATTGTCATTAGAAATCACCCAACACAATTGTCATTCATTTGAAATCTTATTCATTTAGCTTCTCTTTCTAAAAGCTGACTTCTTGGTAAATCATGACTGAGATACCCTTTATAGGAGGAAATTAGTTTTCTTTTAAAGAAAATATGAAGAGATCTCAGGATTCTGGTTCTAAAGAAGGCTTCAAATTTAGGTTCTTTAAAAGTTTGTGTCTTTTGCCCTGGCTGGTGTGGCTCAGTGGTTGAGTGCCAGCCCATGAATGAAAAGGGCGCTGGTTCGATTCCCAGTCAGGGCACGTGCCTGGGTTGCCGTCCAGGTCCCCAGTAGGAGGCACTGGAGAGGCAACCACACACTGATGTTTCTCTCCCTCTCTTTCTCTCTCCTTTCCCCTCTCTAAAAAATAAATAAATAAATATTTTAAAAAGGTCTGTGTCTTTAAAAAATTGCCTATTTGTTCTCCATAAATAAAATTTCTTCCTAACTTTATTGAGCATTATGATAATATTCAGTAATTATCCATCAGCAGTATAGATTGTAAGGCCTATTTCAATTTGAAATGTTGTCAAACAACAAATTGATGTTTCTTCCTCCCTCTCTGTCTCTAAAAATCAATAAATAAAAATTTAAGAAATTTATTAGAAATTACCCTACTGCCAGTGATAATGGCGGTGAAAATGTTTTAGTGGTAATGAAAACTAGCAGGCATCCGGTCCAAGAATGTTGCAAATGGCTGACGACAGATACTTTGTTACAATTATTCAATAGATAGCTGAGGTTTTTATTATTAAGGCACTATCCCAGGCCCTGATGCATAAAACTGAATGCAAATATAAGGAAAGTTGAATTAGAATTTCTAAAAAAAAGAATTAAAAAAAAACTATGCTTAAAATTATGTGAGATCAAAAGAGGAAAATACATAAACAAAAATTACAAGACAGGAGAGTGAAAAGTGAATCACAAAGATAAAGAAAGCAAAAACAGAAGTTACTGCTCAAAATATGATGGACTGTCTTGTCTCAAGAGATATAAAAGCCTGATTTGCATAAATTAGTATCCCTAATTTGCATAGGCACGGGATGCCTGGAAGGCTGCCCGTATAGCGTTTGGTGAGAGTCCTCGAAGTTCAGGGGACTTCCAATTTAGAGGAAACCAGTTAATGGTATTTTCTGTTATTTATTTAATTGTTTACTTTTTTCGAGTTTTCTTTTTTTAATTTTAATTTATTTTTTTATTGATTATGCCATTACAGTTGTTCTATTCCCCCCTTCATTCCCCTCCACCCTACCCCCCGTCCCCACCATAACTCCCCTTTAGTTTATGACCATGTGTCTCAAGTTCTTTAGATTCTATATTTCCCACACTATTCTTGCCCCCCATCTATTTTCTATCTATAGTCTATGCTACTTATTTCCTGTGCCTTCCCCCCCTTCTTCTCCTCCCACTCTCCTGTTGCTAACCCTCCTTGAGATCTTCATTTCTATGTTTCCACTCCTGATCTAGCTGTCCACTTAGTTTGCTTTTGTTTTAGGTGTGGTTGTTAATAACTGTGAGTTTGCTGTCCTTTCACTGTTCATGTTTTTTAACTTCTTTTTCTTAGGTAAGTCCCTTTAACATTTCATATAATAAGGGCTTGGTGATGATGAACTCCTTGATTTGATCTTATCTGAGAAGCACTTTATCTGTCCTTCCATTCTAAATGAAAGTTTTGCTGGATAGAGCAATCTCAGTTGTAGGTCTTTGGATTTCATGACTTGGAATACTTCTTTCCAGCCCCTTCTTGCCTGTAAGGTCTCTTTTGAGAAATTGGCTGACAGTCTGATGGGAACTTCTTTGTAGGTGACTGTCCCCTTATCTCTTGCTGCTTCTAGGATTCTCTCCTTCATTTTAATCTTGGCTAATGTAACTATGATGTGCCTTGGTGTGTTTCTTCTTGGGTCCAACTTGTTTGGGACTCTGAGCTTCCTGGATTTCCTGGAAGTCTATTTCCTTTGCCAGATTGGGGAAATTCTCCTTTATTATTTGTTCAAATAAGTTTTCCACTGGTGGCTGTTCCTTTCCTTCTTCTGGTACCCCTATAATTGGGATGTTGGAGCGTTTAAAGATGTCCCGGAGGTTCCTAAGACTCTCCTCATTTCTTTGGATTCTTGCTTCTTCACCCTTTTCTGTTTGGCCATTATTTGCTTTCTTCTGGTCCACTCCATTGATTTGAGTCCCAGTTTCCTTTTCATTGCTATTGGTTTCCTGTGCAATTCCATTCATTTCAATTAGTTTCGCCTTCATATGTTTGTCTAATTTGTGGCTATAATCAACCAGTTCTGTGAGGATCCTGATCACCAGTGTTTTAAACTGTGTGTCTGAGAGTTTTGCCATTTCTTCATCGCTTAGATTTATAGTCTCTGGGGCTTTGAGATCTTCTTGAGCCATTTTTGGTCTGTTCATGCCTGTTAAATATGAGGAGCGGAGCCTTGGACTCCCAGGTCCCTGGGTTGTGATGCGGTATGTGGGGGCGTGGTCAGAGTGGGGAAATGGCGCCCCCTCTGCTGTTTCATGCTGCTGGGTAAGGAGCAGAGCCTTAGGTGGTTCACCTGGGCAGGGTCACTCAGGTCGCTGGGTTATGACGCTGTATGTGGAGGCGGGGTCAGAGCGGGAAAATGGCGGCGCCCTCTGCAGCCTTCGGCCTCTGGGGCCCGCTGGGGCCCGTCTAATTGCCCACTCCCTTGCTTGTCTATTTGCGCATGAATGTGCGACCACAGTCAACCCGCAACCCTGCTCCCTCACTATTTCCCTGAGGTCGCTCGCTGCGTCGCTCACTAGGTCCAACCCAGCGCTTGGGTTCCTTGTGCCTTAGTCCGTCTGACTGAGTTTTATTGTGTAACCCCGCTCCGCCAGCTTCTGGTTTCGCCCCTCTTACCGGTAAGGCTGAAGAATTTGTTGTTATCAGATTTCCGAAAAGTTCAATTTTCTGTGTTCTGGCTGTGTATTCCGTTGCTAAGATTTAGTTGTCTCTAAACTTGGTTGTGTGAGAAAGCACAGCGTCTCCACCTATGCCTCCATCTTGGCGGTAGTCCCTACTTTTTTCGAGTTTTCTTAGTGCTCTTCTTGATCCCCGAGTAGTGAGGGAATTAATCTGTTGTGCACATGTACAAATAAGTGATTACATTTTTTATCTTCGTATATCAGATTCCTCTTTATAATATTCATCATTCATTTTCTATATTTACAACATAATTATTGGTATAGGTATGACCAGAGGTAATTAGTATAACAATAGTACTAAATGCTTCTTCTTCTTTAACATTTACTATCTGCCAGGTTCTCCGCTAAGTATTCCAATATTAGCTCATTTGATTCTTACAAGAAGCCTGTGAGGCAGTGGCTCCTATTTACAGGTAATGAAAGGATGGCACAGAGCAGTTAAATGATTTTTGTTCCTCTAGCTACCCAAGCTGGGATTGAAATCCAGGCAGTGTGACATCGAAGCATTTGACAATGGTGCTGTTCAGTATAGATGTCTGATGGACTCAAGAGTTGGCTTATTTGAATTATGGTGGACATTCTATCCAGAGACCAGAAGAACTCTCACTTTTATTTGGTAGTTCATATCTAGACATAAAGTTCTCACTGAATTTAAAGAAGGGTTATTTTTGAGTGCTTGTTAAAGTACTGAATCATAAAGCTGATGGTGCTTTGAATGCATGTGTTAGCGTTGTGAGTGTGTGATTAAGGCAGGGAGTTCCCTTGTGAGGGAAAGAAAGGTCATAGGCTGGAATTCTGTGGGTGTCGGGCCGCTCATTCCATGGTCAAAGTCTACCCTTTTAACCCTGTTCTCCGCATGACCGAAGTGGGTGTTTGGGCATCAGGGGCACCAGATGTGAGGATGGGGATGGATCCCTGCACCTCCAAGACTGGGATGACGGCACAGTCAAAGTTCTGTCACTGAAGTCCCTGTGAAGAGATACACGTTTGTGTCTGTCTGTCTATCTATCTATCTATCTATCTAGATATCTCATATTTTTTATACCCCCCCTTTCTGTTCTGAGCCTTTTTATTTTCATGGAACCTAACCTTATTTTTGAAAGTTTTACTCCTGGGGGTCTCTAACCCCCCATATTTTAATTTAATGCACCTTAATTTGGAATGGCTGTACTAGGACAGTGCCAAAAGTATGGCAGTGGCTCAAATGGTTAAACTATTTGGGGGAAAAAGTCTTGTGGTCACCTCAGCTACTTGTGTCATTTTGTGTCCCGAGGTGGGCTGGCTTTCCTGTGCTGGGAGAGGGTGGGCGCTTGCCCCTCTGGGTGGCCCAGCTGCCTATGCTTTGACGTACCTGTTGGGACTCTGCTGTTTTCAGACATGGCCTTCCTGTAGGTGAAGTAATAGTATTGCTTCTGAGATGAGTCTTACGATACTATAGGGAAGCATTGATGTGTAGGTGTCTTAAGCTTTATTGCTGAAAGAATATAATACATTTTACCTGCATTTTAGTACATGGCTCAGAATATGATTTGGGGTCCTTATTAGACCCTGGCTTAATAATGCTATTGGTTTTTAGTTTTTTCTTTACTATACGTTTTAGTATCATTAGAGACCATTGAGACGATTGGTAAATTGCATATAATAAATGAAATAAAATGTTTTGTGAAATTAATGACTGAGATCTATTAATAGCAACAAAGAGTCACACTTGAGTATTTATTATAGATGAGTTTCTTTGGCAGTTTTATATATTAGTTGCTAAAAATATGTCAGCATATTTTATGTGATTATTCTTACCAGGTACAGATAAATTCCCTTTCTGATAGAATCATTATTCTAAGTCTATTTAGATTTATTTTATCTTTTTGTTTTTTAAAGTTAATTTTTTAAGGTAATGTGGCCTCAGAGTAGATAATAAAGCATATTGTGGAAATATTGTCTCCTTGTTCTACACAGCCTGGCTTTTCTTATTGAAAAGTACTATCTTTAAAAGAAAATGTGTATTTACAACACTCATTGAAACACATTTATTGGATAATGGCAACAATCTTTGGGTCGAAAATAGCAATGCAGAATTTGACTTAGTTTTATCACTCGCAGGAATTTTCATTAGATCTCCTATACGGAAGTATCAGCTATAAATAGAGATCAGCTAATTTGATGAAGAGGCTGTAGGTCTGCGGATAATTGAACAAATATATCATGGTTTTAAAAATCTCACATGAGACGACAGTAATGGTGAATAGGGCAGAGGAGAAAAAAAGAAGGGGGGAAGAAAAGGAAAAGGAAATACAAAGGAACAATGATGGATTTGTGTGTAACAAAATGCAGTTCCAATACCGACCTACTTACATGCTTTCTCAGTAGGAGGCCATTGTTCTTTCTCAAACGTTTTTTGCTTGGCTGCTTTCCTCCCCCATTTAGAAGGAGGACAGCTCTCCTCCCTCCCCTTCTGCTCCCTTGACCAGACACTAATGTTGCTGAGGTTGTTGGGGGAAGTAATGAAATTTTTCATCTGCAAATGTGGTCAGACTTTGTAAGAACTGGCTTTCAGCAGGAATCTTGTTATCTTCTGAGATACTTTTTTCACTGGCTGATTTTTAAAAATCGTTTATTTTTATTTTTATTCTATTACACTTGTCCCAGTTTTTCCCACTTTACCCTCTTCCACCCATCCTCTCCACCCCCTGCTCCCACATTCAGTTCCTACAATACATTCAGCCTACATTGAACAAGTATACATAGAATGCCTACTGTATACGTTATGGGTGCTAGGGATTCAGTGGTGATAAATGAGAAAAATCCCTTATCTTCTAGAGGAGGAGGTAGACAATAAATAGATAAATAAGTTTAAAAAGTATAATAGGTTAGATAGTGATGGATACTAGGGAGGAAAAGAAGCATGTAGAAAGGGTTAGCAAGTATGTCTGGAGTGTGTAGGGATTGCAGTTTTTTGATAGGGAGCAAGCCACATTTATATCTGGGACACTTACTCTGCCCAACAATAGCTCATGAGTGTCCTGCAGTATTTCCCTAGATTCCATAACTGCTCTGTCCTGAGAATAGAACCTTTCAGCATAAAGAGGTAGATGGAACCATTGAAAACTAAACCAAACCACCATGCCCCACAAACCTTATGTTTATAGCAAAGTCAGTTAATATAAGTAGCAAATATCCAGATATCTTGAGAGAGATACATAATTAAAAAAAACACACAAAACTCTGCTCTTAATCCAAACATTTGAGTCTGAATCTTTCTACCTCCAATAGGATTACTGTTCTTAGCTTGATTAAGGAGACCAATGTTTAGAAGGAAGCAATAAATCCCAGGGCAGGAAGAGTACACAGTGAGAACTGCTACATGTTGTTCTTTACTGACCTAAGGAAGAGCTAACGGTAGAAGATTCTGGACTCCTCGGTCGTCTAGAACCTGCTCGGCAGTTGTGCCTACCCCTGAATTCGTTGTTTCCCCTGCTAGATAACCTGGCATCTTTAACCTGGAATATCTTCCCTCCTTGTTTTTGTTTATCAAAACTCCACCCATGTCCTGGAAGACAGGGACTGACCTCTTCATCTCTGTATCCTTAACGACTTCGGTGGGGTCTGGCATTAGTAAGTGGCCAATAAATATATGAGTGGGATGAAGGAGGGGCATTTATCTACCTCACTTTCTGTCCACAAACAGCTGTGAGAAGTGGTGTTTCCAGGCTTTGTCCCGCCTCTGACTTGTCTTCGTCTGTCCTTCCTTCCACATTCCTGTAATTAAACAAAGCGAAACTGGTTAAGGAGACTGCTAGATAATTCAACTCAACCAGCAGAGAGGATGACGATGGAGGCTGCAATATACAATGGGGACAAGACAGTCTCTTCAGTAAGCAGTGTTGGGAAAACTGGACAGCCACATGCAAAAAAAATAATAATAAACTGAAGCACTTTCTTACACCAGGTACAAAATAAACTCAAAATGGATTAAAGACTTAAATGTAAGACTGAAACCATAAAACTTCTAGAAGAAAACATAGGCAATAAACTCTTTGACATGGGTCTTAGCAGTATTTTTTGAATATGTCTCCTCAGGCAAGGGCAGTAAAAACAAAAAAACAAATGGACTATGTTAAACCAAATAACTTTTGCACAAGGGAGGAAACCATCAATAAAATGAAAAGACAGACTGCAAATGGAAGAAGATATTTGAAAATGATATATTTAGTAAGGGGCTAATATCCAAAATATATAAAAAACACATACAGCTCAACATAAAAACAAACGTGACTAAAAAGTGTGCAGAGAACCTGAATAGACATTTCTCTAAAGAAGAGATGCAGATGAAAAAGTGGAAAGACAAACATGAAAATATGCTCAGCATCACTAGTCATCAGGGCAATGCAGATTAAATCCACAACGAGATGTCACCTCATACCCGTCAGAATGGCTACCATTAATAAACCAATGAATAACAAGTTCTGGCGAGGATGTGGAGAAGAGGGAAGTTTGAGCATTGTTGGTGGAGTTGTACGACGGTGCAGCCACTATGGAAAGCAGCGTGAAGTTTCCTCAAAAAATTAAAAACAGAACTACCATAAGCCCAGCAGTTCTACTTCTGGGTATTTACCCAAAGAAAATGAAAACCCTAGTTTGAAAAAATGTGCATCATAATGCTATGTTCATCATAACATTATTTACAATAGCCCAGATAAGGAAGCAACCTAGGTGCTTACAAGTAGATAAGTGGATAAAGAAGTTGTGGGCTATATATATATACAATGGAATATTACTCAGCCATACAAAGAATGAAATCTTGCCACTTGCAACAACATGGATGGACCTAGAGGGTAATTATGCTAAGTAGTTAAGTTAGACAGAGAAAGACAAATACTGAATGATTTCACATATATGTGGAATGTAAAACAAAAGAAAACAGACAAAACTAAGCAGAAACTGACTCATATATACAGAGAACAAACTGATGGCTGCCAGAGGGTAGGGGGGCGAGGGGATGAATGAGAAAGGTGAGGGGGGATAAGAGGAACAAACTTCCAGTTGTAAAATAAATAAGCCACAGGGATGTAGTGTACAGCCTAGGGGGGAGAATAGTCAATAACAGCATACTTTTGTATGGTGACAGAGTGATCACATTGTAAAGCATATAAATGTCAAATCACTTTGTTGTACACAGAAAATAATATAATATTGTATGTCAATTATACTTTAATAAACACTAAATTAAAAAAATATACAGATGACGCATTGTGGAATTGTATACCTGAAACCTATATAATCTCATTAACCTATGTCACCCCAATAAATTCACTGAAAAAATAAAGGGCCTCTCTTGTAGACAGGAAAAAAAACTACCAGAGAGGGAGGCTCTTTTGGTTTCATGTTTGTTCCAAGTGGACATCCGCTACAGTGTGCTCTTTGCCCGTTTACTTTTTAAAAAATGGCTGATTGTCCTTTATCAGGGGCGTTCTGTTTCCTTCCTGCCTCACTAACTCCTTTCACATCCTGCAGGTAGACAGGCTGGTACAGGATTTCATTTGTATCTGTCAGCTCTACTTGTCAGCTGGCAGAGATATGGTTGAGTATTAAGAGGGGTTTGGGAGGTACAGTTATTAAGGGGGCAGTAGCTTTGCTTTGCCGGGGGGGTGGAAATGCAGGAAGAGCACATAGATATTTTCCAGTTCATTAAAGCGAGCAGAAATCTCAGGCTTTGGTCTCATCCGCATGCCATTCCCGGCCTGGTTCTTGACACATTAGGGTGTTCTTCACGTGCTACAGCTCAACCTGCGAAGGTGCGGCCTGACAGCGGCTTCTCGGCCCTGGGAAATTCAGGGGTTGGCCTGTCACAGAAACAGGGCTGAAATCCTCAGGGCAGTCGAGAAAACAAGAAGGAATTTCAGAAGCTTGCTTTGATGAATCTTGGGTTTGTGAACTGACCTTGCTCTCTATTCAGGCATTTCTTCGGGTACAGCTTTTAGCTTCATTTAAAACAACACTTAAGGATATTCTTTTGTTATCATCCTCATTCTCATTTTTTTTTACTCATCGTCATAGCTGCTACTTACTGAATGTCAACTCTGAGCCAGCGTGGTCCTTGTGCTTTACATGGATTAGTTCACTTAATCCCTCAGCGACCTTCCCCAAAAGGAATTGATCCTGAGCTTTAAAGTACAATCTAGTACTAGATCAGAAGGAAGAAACACATACATTTTCCTGTGTAGGTCTAAGTTTGAGGTAGGGTAAAGCCATGAAGAGGAGTCAGTTATAAGTGTTTTTTCCTGGGAGTGAGAGTATTTCATATTATCGACACCCAACCCTAAAAGTTAAGCATTTATTTTTCTAAATGGATTAGATAAATTTGGACTCACACAGATTAAGTCAAATCATAATTATACCTTGTTGCTCTGAAAATTAGTCTTCGAGGTCTTTCCCTGTATCGCTGAATTTTTAAATCTCAAGACCCACAGGAGATGGATAGGTCACATTCTACCCTAGTTGTCCATTCTGTATTGGGGAATATGAAGGCCCAAAAATTGTACACAGAATTTTTTTTTGGTGAATCTTGATGTTATATTTTCTTGTGCAATTTCAAAACAATTTTAAATAGTTCAAAACTAGCCTCATGTCTGCTACTCATAAGCATGCATAGCATTACAGCAGTGCTAGATTTAATACTTAAGAACTATTTAAAGGAGCTTTTTAATTATCCACTTTAGCAGAGATTGTAAATCAACAAAACATATTCTAAATTCCTGTTTCCTGCCAGGAGCTGTGTTAGGTGTTGGGGGAATTCAGTTGGACAGTACCAGCTATGGCCTCCACCTTCCTCGGACAGCACCCAATAGTGTTTAATAATAGATGCATTGGAATTCATTTGCTTAAACATGTTTCATATGTTGCCAGGGAGAACCCAGGTTTTCATTAGCGGCCACATGATTAAGAACCAACCTCTGCATGGTCTTAATTAACTTTTTAATAAAAATGAGTAGCAAGTTGGAGATAAGAGAATATTAAGTGTGGTTCAAATATGAGTTGACGGCCGTAGAGGTTTGTTCATATGTATTTTCCTTTTGTCAGCAATCCTTCATGATGCTCCAGTATTATGATCTCATTTAAGTGGAATTAAGTTTAAACAGCTCAAAACGATATAATGAAGATGTTCTGTTTCGAATATTATTCCAAGTTAATCTAAGCCGGCTAGCATGAGACGGGTAGAGAAAGGATGAGGGGCAGGTGGCTGGGCCTCTGCATTGCTCATTCATGGGAACCGATTTGTTTGTTTGTTTGTTTGTATTGTTGTTTTGTCCTCTAATAATCTGTTAGGCCACTTTCTAGGGTCAGACAGTTTGTTTGTACGAAGCTTGGGATTTGTGTGAAGCAATGAGCAGAGGTAAAAAAAAATCTAGATTTGAGTCCCAGCTTTGTCCTATTTTACCATATATGTTAATGAGGTTTAAGCTCTCAGAGGTCTGCTTTTGTCAACAGTGAAATGGATAAAGTCCTAACTTACAGGTTGTTGTGAAAATTAACTCCAAAGCACAAGCACAATGCCTGAGATGTTTTGCAACAAGCCATCTCAATTCCTAGTGAACTCCATCTGGGGAATGGTACTAGGTCAGGTACTCTGTTATGTAGTTAATGATAGTAATTAGTTCGCATATTGATTGCAGTTTGGAATACAGTATTTTTATTGTAAATAAAGTAAAAATTAATCTATATTTACTTACTGAATACATTTTATATAGTAGACTTTGTGGAATATTAGAAATATAAAGATGAATAAGGCTTCATTTTATTCAGAGTTCACAATGTATAGAGAAAAAGGAGATAAAATCAGTGAATCAGAGTACAATATGGTGAAATATTTTACTCTCTGAATGGATATAATGCTGTGAATTATGGGGATGGAGGAGAACAGTCAGAACTCTGTCTGGTAGGGTAGGGGAACTCAGGCCAGGCAATGCTTCTCGGAGATGCCATTGATCTGGGTCTTGAGATATGATGAAGTTCAAAGACAAACAGAAGGGTATTCCAGGCAGAGGAGGTGGCCTAGGAGAGACATGAGGTGCTGACTAGGGGACTCGGGAGCCTTCTGCTCTAGTACTGATTTTGTAGCTTTCTAGCAAGAAAGTATATGACTTTGCATGAGTCATTTAACCTGGTTTTCATAATTTGTAAAATGTAGGGGCTAGATTGAGTTTTTTTCAGCTCTAAAATTTTGGTAAATGTGATTCACAGATGCAGAGAAGGTAAATGAGTCACTTAATGTCTTGGTCAGTTTGGCCTGTTGTAACAAGATACCACAGGGTGCCCTAAACAACAAATATTTATTTCTCACAGTCTGGAGGTTGGGAAGTCCAGTCTCAAGGTGTCAGCAGATTTGAGGGCTTTCTTGTATCCTCATCTGGCAGAGAGAGCGAGCAAGCTCTGGTCTTTTTCTCATCTTTTAAGCACACTAATCCAATCACACGGGCTCTACCCTCGTGACTTTTCCAAAACTACCTCCCAAAGTCTTCACCTCCAGACACCTAGGGCTTCAACATATGAATTTTGGGGGGTTGTCACAAACATTTACTCCATAGCACCTAAAGTGACGTGATTCACCTGTGCAGGGCTGGTGCTGGAACTCATATCATTCTTGTATTCTGCTTTCCTCCTTCATCTCGGTCCCGGAGCACCTGCTTTGTACGTGGACAGTAGATTTGCTGAGTGAAGGTTGAACACCTGTGCTTTCTGAATGTCGTCCTTTAGTCAGCAAGCTCCAGCCAAACCAAGCTCTCTTGGTTATTACCATGTACATTCCAAGCATTTTAAGTTCTTTAGACTTGTTGGTTTCCTTTTGACCTCTCAGTGGATTTTTGTAAGTTTCATTTCTTAAGGATTATGAGAGCCCTAAATACAAATTGGTATTTCACTTCTCTTCTTAAAGAGGCATTAGCTCTGCTGGATGAAGAAGACATGAAAGCTTATTTTACCTTGAGAACCAGAATTCCCTTGTTCTACATTTTAAGCAGCATATCTACATTAAATTATTGACATTTTTTCCTTTTTAAAAGTTTTAATAACTATGAACTCACAGATTGATTTCATTATACTATTCATTATATTTGTTCATTATATATGTTCATTATATAATGTATATTGTTTAGTATGTAACTAACTACATGTAAAAATCATCCTTGTATCATCTTAAACCTTCTTGTGTATATGTACTATGCTTTGGAGAACCTTACTAAAGACCATCTGGGTCTATTATTTGAATGGCAAAAGAAGGGAGGAGCAAAAATGACAAAATAAAAATGATACTGTTAAAAGTGTGTATGTGATATGGGTGATAAATGAGAGTGGAAAAATGAGTTTATAAAAGACAAACAAATGAATTCTCTTGACTTCAAGCCCCTATTATTATCACTGTAAAGTGGTGCACGTGTGAAGAAAGTAGTGCAATAAAATGACATTCCCTTTTGAGTCTTAAATGCTGGCCCTCTCTTTTTTATGACTCTTGCTTATATTGGGGTATAAGACCACATAGATATAAATTTATTCTATACATCTTGTCAGGAAGCTAGTCTTTGTGCCAGGGAAAGCAAACCCTTGTCCTTGTTGGAAGAAGGTAAACAAAAACAGAAGAGATCGGATTTGGATTGCCAAGCTATGGGCAGAACCCTTGAATGCCAGGAAAGCAGACTGGAGAGCCTGCTTAAAAGAAAAGGGGTGAGTAGCCTGTATGTTTGCACAGGCTGCCATATCTGGAAGGCCCTACACTTGGTTTAATGATCTGCTGTCACTGTCCTGAAATTCTTAGTAATGTTTTGAAAAAGGGGCTCTGCCTTTTCATTTTGCACTGCACCCTGCAAAAGTAGCCAGTTCTTAGGAATGGATAGAGAGATGTTTACAGAAAGCTTCATACTTTAGGTGCATGTAGAAATGGAAGAGTGAAAAGTAGAAATGAGTTGCAAAAAGGAGGTTTTGGGTTGGTGGATCGCTTCTGATTGACCTTAGCTCATAGGATAAGGGATCCATCACTGGATTCCAGGATTCCTTTTGCCTTCAGCTCCTAGACTGGATGACTTTCTTCCTACCTTCCTTTCAGTGTTATAGGGTTGTAGAGGGAATGGCAAATTATACAAGGAAAACTTGGGTGATGCAATGAACTCACCCTTAAGAACTTGAAAAATTATGTGGTAAGATTGTTCTCTGTGAATTGAATTGTAAAATCAACCCATAGTGGATAGAGCAGGGGCTGGCAAATGTAATGCCCACCAAGAGTGGTGTTAAGACAACAGGGAGTGGTGGACAATGGGCGTGGGTGGCACTGGAGGAAGCATGACCTCTGTCAAGGAGAAACCGTGTTCTGTTTCAGTCTGTCTTTGCCATGTTATGTTCAACCATGTCATTGTCCAGTGTGACTAAACCTTCCATGGTTTTTCGGGGGAGCTGGAAATCTGGATTGTTCTTGGACCGATTGTGACATTTTTCCAATTTAAAAAAATACTGTGTTGACTAAATAAAACCTGTCTAACTGAATTCTTTTTAAGTCCCTAAGAAGACATTAAAAAAACCCATATTTTCTAAAGGCAAACATGGGAGGTGACCAAGTTACTGTTTTGTGGGGGGAGCCATAGCAATGAACCCGATTTTGGTATCTTTGAGGAGGCCAGCCCTAGTGAGAGACGGAGTTGGGCAAGAGTGGCCAGTAGATGTTAAGGATTAAGATACTGAAGGAGCTCCAGGTTTTCTATTTGGAGGAGATTAGGGCTTCAAAGGGAGATCAGTTTCAAGGGAACCTGTTTTGGAGCTGTGTTTGCTTAACTAGATCACTGTTTTGACTTAGATTGTATGACACAGATTAGAAAAAATCACCCAGCTTTATAATATCTTTTTCTATACTTCAGATAAAATTGGAAAGACAGCAACTGCCCACCCCTAGGAGTGTTTTAGAGCTGCTGGAGATTAAGGAGTAGTAAAAGCTTTTACAACCCCCAGACAAATCTTTTGCTCATACTATTATAGAGCATTGTTAAAAGAAGCTGGTTACATCAGGCTCCCTTAGTCTGATGCCATTAAAAATGCAGTTCACCTAACCATTTCCCCCATGAGTGTGTGTTCACCTTTTTTACATGACTTAACTTCCCAAGTGGATCTTGGGAAGTTAAAGATCCACTTGGGAAGTGGGCCCTCACAAGAGGGCGTGAATGGGTAAATTCTGCAGGATAGAATATAGGTGTTTCTGTGACTATTGCTGATTGTAATTTGATAAATGGACATTATGGTGTTATACTTAGGGTGGTGGTTACTGGGGATCTGCCAGTGAAATTTGGAATCCCTTTGGTGTGCTGACAAACTCAGTTTTGAACTCACACAGCTCCGGGTCAGACTGAATACTATGGCACATTTACCAGAGTGATGGGTGTCACTCTGGTGAGGCCCTTTGGGAGGACTTCCGCTAAGTGACAGCAAAAACATACCTTGAAAAATTGCATCTTTCCTATTTGAGTTTCTTAATTTACAGAGATGAAATATGTAGTACATAAAAGTTATAAGGTAAAGAGGGATCACCCCATGGAAGTATTCATAGGGTTTCAGGTAAGCTTGGGAAATGCTGGTTTAAGTGAAGGTAAATTCACTTTTCTTTTTAAAAGAACTTTTATCCCCCCCCCCCACTCAGAACATTTTATCTTCCAATGAGTGATTCCCAGCAGTAACACATGGTTAAGTAGTGTTTCCCAACTTAATTTGCTACTGGTATCTTTAAATTGTTTCCTTTGGCGATGCCTTTGGAAAACACCATGAAATATTTGCAAAGCATCATCTTAAGAATGCATTGAAATTGAGGTATTTCTAGAATTCTCCTGGCGGGGGAGAGATGTGTGTCAGTTTGAGGAATTCTTGATGAATCCCAGTTTTCATTATGTTCCCTAAGATGTAGATCTTGCTCTCTATTCAGGCATTTCTTCGGGTACAGTTTTTAGCTTCATTTAAAACAGCACTTAAGGATATTCTTTTGTTATCATCATCATTCTCATTTTTTTACTCATCATCATAAATGTTCTGGATTCCAAGTGTTCTGGAATCCATCGAAGGACCTGGTATGACCATTTGCTACTAGGTATTTGAACTTGGAATTGTCCCAGCACGGACTCCGGAGGAAATGGAACTTGGCAATCTGGTCTTGGAAATTTGGATCTACATATTGTGGGTCAGCCTGTAATTCCCAGCATCCGAGACTTTATCTGCTTTTTTTCTCCTGGTAGCTTGCTTCTTAAAAGGGAACTTGGGAGGGTGGCTTATTAAGACTCAATGAACATGGTTAACTGTCTTTACAGAGATTATTTTCAGAGGATCAGAGATCAGATTATAGAGTCATATGGTTTTATAGACACTCATGTCATTTTTTTCTGAATTTAGGATAAGGAAAATGAATGCAGAACTCTATTTCCAAATATGAAATGTTGATTTCAGGTACAACTCAAGTGTAGTCTTAGTGTGTAATGGCAACAGTGAGAGAAAAATTGATTAGTATTTTTAGAAGAGCAGGAGAACTATTTCCTGCTCAAACATTGATTAGTCTTTGAATAGGTTTTCTTACAATTCTTTTCTTCCATAAACTGCAGGGTGCAGCACAGTCATATTTTATGTGGAGTCAAGCAGAGAAACCTACTTGCTGTGATTAAACTTATTGCTGCTTTTTTCACCAGGTGCCAATAGCTTTGTCTTCATTAGTTATACTTTCCTGGCTTGATAACACATCAGGACTTCCTTAGTTTTATTTTGATTAAAGGGATTAAAGAAACTATTGTCCTATAGTATGAAATGTAGAAATAATGAAATATTGAAATTTTCTGATGATGTATATATTCCTCCCTTTGGCTTATAAGTAGCAATTGGCTGAGCATCCTTGCTTGAGTGCTTTAAAATCCTATTAGCTGAAGCTTGTGTAACATTAATTTGTTCCTGGTTAGATGTTATGTAAACTGTAGGGATAAAGAAGACTGAAGTCCTTTCCTTCAGGGAATCTGAGATCTATCTGAGGGGTTAAGACATAGAAATAAGATAAATAAATATTAGTATGAGTGCACTTATGATGAGTCTCAACTGAATACTTTAGAATATTACATAACTGGTATGGGGTTTTAGAAGGAGAGATTTTTTAATGCATCCTGCAGTAGTGGGGAATGGGTGGGGCTGGAACTTGAGCTAGTCCCCAGAGATGGGAAGGATTTTGCTAGGTGGAGAAAGTTAGGAGGGTTGCTGGTGGCATCACCAAAGGGGGTGAGGCTGGAATATGTCTGTCTTCTCAATAGTGGGGAGAACTGTGTGGCTGTAATGGAGAATTCACAAAGGAGAATATTGGGAAATAGAGCTGGAGAGGTAGATTGATTTAAATTGGAAAGGACTTTGAATGCCAGACAAAGGAATTTGGACTTTGTTCAGTAGAAAGTGGCTAAACACTGAAGCTCCTTGGACAAGAATAAATAGAAAATGCAAGAAATGGCTTTGGAGTTAGAACAGAATTGGCACACAGCTCTGAACCGAGGTGCTTTAGGATAGAAGCCTGGTGAAAATAGCAAGCTCTGTCTTCACTTCTGGTGGGGGTGTAGTTTGGGTTAGCTCCTCAATTTTCTTTCTTCCCCTTATTTTTCCTCTCCTCTTTTAAGGCTTCTATAAAACCTTTTTTCAGTCTTCAAATACATTAATTCAAGTTTGACCTTTCTTCCTGCGTGATAGTTTGAATACCCAAAGCTATTTTCAGTTGCTCCAGATTGTCACAAGAGTTTGATGTCCAGGTGCCAATTGGAAGGACCAAACCTGGCCTGTGGAGGATTGTTTTTAAAACCCGACTCTAAATTAAGCACTTGGGGACAGAAAAAAGAGATGTGGCCTACTTCTAACTCTCCATTTAACTAAAAGTATATGTATTTTTCTTTTCTGCCTAAATATTTGTCTGGCTCTTTCAGACTTAAAAGGAATATAACTCAGAGCCAAGAATATTTTGAATCCTCTTTACTTCATTTTTGCCAGGGTAGTTTTTGGCTTCCATCATGCTTAAAAAGTTCTAAAATTTTTTTCCCTAAGATTCGGTAATAATTCTTTAAAAGTTAAAAAAATTTTTTTTAAATTTTTTATTCCTGGTCCTCATGTTCCATTATCTCACGAATTATTGAAATGGAATTTAATGTTTGGAGTATGAGACATTGATAGAAGACTTTTAAACATCTAAAATTAATGTATAATTTTAGGTCTCATTCTTAGTGACAGGGTCCACATTAGCAGGAGCACAGGGAAGTAGATTATATATAGGTCAAGCTTTGAAGCCATAAAAACCTGACTTCAAATCTTCCCTCTGCTACTTACTACCTGAGTGACCTGAGTACATTACTATGATTATATGTCCTTATTCGAGTTCTATGGGTAGAATTTTAAGCAGGTCCTTTTCTCTATATGTAAGTGGAATTTATTCTGAAACACACAGTGAGAGAGGATGGATAAAAACACAAAGGGTGTCTAAGCCTAGAGACTTTCTGAGACCTGCTAAGACAGAGTAGAGGAAGTAGGGAGTCTGGGCAGAAAGGGGGGTTAAGGGTTATGTCTCCTCAGATTTCAGACCCTTATCTTCTCTGAGCCTCAGCTTCTTCATTGTGAAAAATGGAGAATAATACTTACCTTACAGGGTTGTTAGGAAGATAAAAATAGATAATTTAGCGCAAAGCTAGGGCCATTTAGCCAATCAATCAAAGAGTAGCTGTTATTATTGTTAGTAGTGGGATTTGCTGTGTTTAATTAGATTAATTCCACCCCCCCACCCCCGGCTCTGCTACTCCTTTTCCTTTATTTCCTTTCCTACCAACCTAGAAGATGCGGATATTCAGAACCTAGGATTTAGAGCCAGGAGAAAGGAAAAACAAAAACCCTTAGAGATTAGAGTAGTCTTTTAAAAAAATTGTTTATTTTATTTACTTATCTTTAGAGGGGAAGGGAAGGAGAAAGTGAGAGAAATATCAATGTATGGTTGCCTCTCATGCGTACCCTTCTGGGAACTGGCCTGCAACCCAGGCATGTGCCCTGACAAGGAATCGAACCACGATACTTTGGTTCACAGGCCCGCGCTCAATCTACTGAGCTACGCCAGCCAGGGCTAGAGTAGTCTTTTAAGGAAGGTACCAAGAGACAACCATGACACATTGCCATCCCACTGGTTGAAACTGAGTCACATGGCCATACCTGGCTGCAGTGGAGGCTGGGAAATGTATGGATGGCCATTACTGGGGAAGAGGGGAAGATCAGATTTTGATGGATGACCAATAGTTTCTGCCAAGGCATTCAATATGCTCCTGTGACTTAGGCCAGTGTCCAGGGGGAAATAAAACCAATTATGATGTTTTTATCATGGACATATAATCATTTAAAATATTCTATAAATGGGCTTCCGTTTCACTGATATTCTTCATGTAGAACATTTTACCTTCAGTTTTTAATTTACTGTGAAGCATTTGACTTTCTAATTAAAGAGGTTAAGATTTTATAATCATTCAGTCTAGTATTACATTATTTGTTTTTATAATAACAAGGCCTTAGAGTTTGTGATCTGATCTCAACAATCCCACCTCACAGCCTCAACTGGCACACACTTTGTGATGGTTTCTCCTTTGCCATCACGGATGCCTGTCTTGGTCATCACCTCTAGAATTCTGAGGGTCACAGTCAGTGAAATATATACCACAATCACGGTAACAAGAAATATATAAAAACAGTGGTCACATGTCTGAAAATATTCTTTTGAATGTTAATTGCTGGGTCATATGAGAAATGCATGTTTAGTTTTATGAGAAAGAACCATGCTTTTGTCCAGAGTGCCTGTGGCATTTTATGTTTCTACAAGGAAAGTGTCAGTCATCCAATTTCTCTGCATTCTCTGAGTCTTTGCCAGAATTGGTACTATCACTTTATTTTTTTAACTTAGCCAGTCTGATAATTATGTTGTGCTATTTCATTGTCATTTTAATTAGCATTTTCCTAATGGAAATAAATATGTACCTCTAATAAACACATCAAGAGAACATGGCATACTTTCTTTGGAGAAATGTCTATTTGAGTTCTTTGCCCTTTTAAAAATTGAGTTACCTTTTTATTGTTGAGTTGTAAGAGTTCCTTATATATTCTGGATGTATGAGTAAATCTTCTAACAGGTATATGATTTGCAAATATTTTCTACCATTCTTTGAATGGTCTTTTCACTTTCTTGATAGTATCATTTACAGCACAAAGCTTTTTAATTTCAATGAAGTCCAATTTATCTTTTTTTTGTATCTTAGGTACTTTTGTTGTTGTATCTAAGAACTCATTGCCTGACTCAAAGTCACAAATTTACTCCAGTGCTTTCTTTTAAGAGTTTTATAGTTTTAACTCTTACATTTAGGTCCATTTTGAATGATTTTTCTGTCTATGGCGTAAAAAGTTTTTTTTCCTCAGCTTTATTGAGATATAACCTTGTGTAAGTTTAAGGTGTACAATATATTGATTTGATTCACATGTGTTTAGAAATGATTACTACGAGAGGGTTGGTTTCCACCTCTATCACCTCACAGAACTAACCATTTTTGTTAGTGGTGACATTTAAGATCTACTTTCTTAGTAACTTTCAAGTAAGACGGTATTGTTGTGTTAGTCACTATACCATACATTAGATCCCGAGAACTTGTTCATCATATTTAAGTGTTTTTCTAAAGGTTTTAAAACTTTATAATTTACATTTAAGTCTGTGATCCATTTGAGTTAGTTTTGTAAAATATGGAAGCTTTATTTGATCTGAAGAGAAACCAGAGTATTTGTTTTGAGTTATTTTTATAAAAGATGTGTCCAGTTGTGCTAGTACCGTTTGTTGAACTCAAAATTTTTAGGTTGAAATTTAACTGTGCCATATGTAGTCAGGCTTTAAGCTGATTTTCCTTCTGAGAAGAAAGTATATCTAAGATGAAATTTTCCACTTACTAACCTTTCTAAAAATATGTATTTTATCCACTCATATTCAGAGAGAGGTGAAGGGATGGAGAGAAGGAGAGAAATATCTGTCAGTTGCATGCCATATGCACCTTGACCAGGGACAGAACCAGCAACACAGGCATGTGCCGTGTTGGAATCAGGTTGGTGGCCTTTTGCTTTGTGGGACAGTGCTCAACCAAATGAGCCACACTGGTCAGGGCTCAATGTATTAGCCTTTAAAGAAGAAAAACAAATAAAAGGTAGAGGTATCAAGAATTTAAGAAGTTACCACCTCAGTTTTTCTACCTGCAAAAGGAATGTAATACTTACTTTTTGCCAAAATAAAAATATGAAGATTAAAATAAAAAATACCAAATTTTTGTTATAAAGATACTTTATAATGCCACTTAGCAGACTTAGAAATAGAACAGTATTTGATAAGGTCCCTCCCAATAAAGAAAATTGAAAAGGTGCTGTCCATGACAATGAAAGTAGATGTATTATATAGAAATTCTGAGGTCTTCAAACTAAAGCAATGAACCACACTAAAAAAGTATTGGCTTTTGCATTTTAGGTCTTACTGTCTGGGACCTTGTTCATCTGTGGCTTTTATTAGGTTGCTTGTGAACAGTTGGTGTGTGTGTGGTGAAGTTACACCTCATTAACAGAATATAAATTTCCCATGTAGTTTTGTTTCCTCTTTTTTGTGTAGTTATTTTTCTTTAAGACAAACTTCTGTTTTTATGAAAGTTTGGCTTTTCTGTCTTGGGAAATCTCTGTTGATACTTTATATGTGTTTTAAATTACCCATCTTCTGTGGAGTTTTGCAGCTATGCATTAGACACTTTATATCTTATTGTATTCCTTTAAAAATTAGTGTCATTAGGTTACCCAATTTGAATGATATATTTTTTAAAAAGTCATTATAGCATATAAGATAATAATCTCCTGTTTCCTAGAATAGCAGACTTGCTGGGAAATATCATATGTACTATAAGTGGGTTACCTGTGAAATCGGTTGGGTAGTTACAGAGCATATTTTGACCATGTGCATAGTGCTTTTTCTATGCTCTTTTTAAAAGATTTTTGTCATATAATTTTATGACTTATGCACCATACAATTTACCCATTTAAAGTGTAGTATTTAGTGGTTTTTAGTGTGTTCACAAAGTTATGCATCCATTACTACTAATTACAGAATATTATTCTGTTGATTGTTTGTTAGTCCCTTATGATTTATTTTTTACTAATTTTATGTTTAGTTTAATTCAAAATAGATTAGAGGTGGTTTATAATAAGAGACTCATTGTGACATGGCCAGTATATAACGGATCAAAAGCAACAGTAGGAAGGGAGGAATAAATATACCAAAAATTTAAACAGGAACTGATGTAATATTGCTTTTAAGCAAAACGTGCAAATCTAAAACTTTGAATCTGATAGTGTCTTATCTTCCATCATGGATCAGAAGTTATATTCCTAAATATAAGTCACATCACATAGCTTCCTCTTCGAAACTCCTTAATTCCTATAGCCAGAAATCATGTCTCCAGATAATGTATGAGACTGGTTCAAGGTTACATATATGGAAACTGGTGGGTGGGTAGGGGTTTGTGTGTGGGACATGGAACATCTTTTTGAAGCATCGATTTTATATCAACATTTTAGGAAAAAACAATATATTAATTTGAAGATATTGTTTAATATAAGAAATATAACATCAGACTGGCATACCTTATTTTATTGCACTGCTTACATATTTCTTTTTCTTTTTTAAAACAAATCAGAGGTTTGTGGCAAACCCTGCATTGAGCAAGCTTATTATCATCATTTTCTCAACAGCATTTGCTCACTTTGGGTCTCTGTGTCACCTTTTGGTGATAGTCACAATATTTCAAACTTTTTCATTATTATTATACACATTTGTTATGGTGGTCTGCAATCAGTGATCTTTGATGCCACTTTTGTAACTGTTTTGGGGGGCCACAAACCATGCCCATGTAAGCAGTGAGCTTATCTTGATGAATGTTGTGTTTTGGCTGCTCCACGGACTAGCCATTCCTGCATCTCTCCCTCTCCTCGGGCCCCCCTATTCCTGAGACACTATATTGAAATTGGGCTAATGACTAATCCTACAGTGGCCTCTAAGTGTTCAAGTAAAAAGAAGAGTCTCATCTCTCACTTTACAAGGTCTAGAAGGTATCCAGCCATACCTTCTAGATGAAAAATATGAAAAATATGAAAAATAGACACATTTATTGAAGAAGATACAAGATACAAGAAACATTATACATAGGACACTGATGCCTCAGTCCCCTTCAAAGCAGGCACCTTGGGACCTCACACAGTTCTTCAGTCACCATCAGCTGCCCCATCGTATTTTCCTGAATCACATCAATGGTCTGAAATCTCTTTCCTTTCAAAGGTGATTTTTAGTTTTGAGAAAGGCCAGCAATCTCCGGACACCAAATCTGGGCTGTAGAGGGGCTGAGTCACCTGGGTAATTTGATGTTTTGTATAAAAAATTTTGTACAAGATGTGATGCATGAGCGGGTGCATTGTTGTGATGAACCTGCTAATCACCAGCTGTCCGTAGCTGCAGCCTTCTGAATCATCCAAATAGTTTCTGCAGTGGAAGGTTCTAACTTAACACAAAATTTGATGCAGATTCATTGCTCTGTTTGCTCAGTCACTTTGAATGTGATGGCCACACAGTATGTATGCTCACTTAATGGTGTCTACTGCCCCCACTGACTAGTACAGTGAAGTTGTCATTGTTTATCCATTCGTATTCCAGTCCACTCTCCATGGCTGACAGGTTACATCAATGTCGGACAAACCATTCTGGTTATATTAACAATGGTTGGACTTTTTCTGGACAGACCTCACATGTAAAAAGCTAGAAATGATTAAGCTTAGTGAGGAAGGCATTTCAAAATCCAAGACAGGTTGAAAACTGGCCTCTGGTGCCAGACAGTTAACCACGCTGGTGGCTACAGTAAACAACAGGCTTTCGATGTATAAGAAACAGTCTTATGTTGCAAGAAGATGCCATCTAGGACTCTCATGGCTAGAGGGGAGAAGTCAGTGCCTGGCTTCAAAGCTTCAAAGGAAAACGGACTCTCTTAGGGGCTAGTGCAGCTGATGACTTTAAATTGGAGCCAGTGCTCGCTTACCATTCTGAAAATGCTAGGGGCCCTTAAGAATTTTGCTAAATCTACTCTGCCTGTGCTCTAGAAATGGAACAACAAAGTCTCGGAGACAGCACAGCTGCTTACAACATGGTTTTTACATGTTGTAAAATTTAAACATGTAAATTTTACAGCATGGTTTACTGAATATTTAAGCCCATTGTTGAGACCTACTACCCAAAACTAAATAAATAAGTAAATAAATAAATTCCTTTAAAAATTTCACTATGCATTGACAATGTACCTGATCACCTAAAAGCTCTGCTGAAGATGTACAATGAGATTAATATGGGTTTTATGCTTGCTAACACCGCATTCATTCTGTAGCCATTATTTAAGAAATACATTTTTTAAAGCCATAGCTGCCATAGACAGTGATTCCTCTGATGGATCAGGGCAAAGTAAATTTAAAAACTTCTGGAAACGAGTCACCATGGTAGATGCCATTAAAAGCATTCATGATTTATAGGAAGAGGTCAAAATATTAACATTAACAGAAGCTGATTCCAGTCCTCATGGGTGACTTTGAGGGGTTCAGTTCTTCAGTGGAGGAAGTAACTGAAACAAGGGTGGACACAACAAGAGAACCAGAATTAAAAGTAGAATGCAAAGATATGGCTGAGCTGCCGCAAGCTCCTGATAAAACTTAAATGGATGAAATCCATTCTAGGAATTCCTTAAATTCTCTTCCCCTTTCCATACTTCTTACGGAAAGGCAAAGAGAATGGTTTCTTGAGGTGTGTCCTGCTCCTGGTAAAGACTTTATTAGAAGTAGCTACAGATATGCTGGAAAAATATATACATAGTCATATAATTTCAGGAAAGGTGGAGTTTTTTGTACTTATGTCCTCTTCAGTGCACTGTGGTTAAACTCCTAGCACCCATCAGGGTACTAAAATTGCTGTTGCTAGGTCAACAGTGTCCCAATTTCCCAATCCAATGTATGTTCCTCCTGCCCCCAGCTGCTGTCTTGTTGGAGCTCTCTGCTGTGTTTGATACTATTATAACTTTTCCACTTCTGAAGGGCTTTGTTTTCTTATTCCTGGAACAGTGCGCCGTCTCCCACAGCGCCTCATGGCAACCCTGACATCGCCACAGGCTTCTTTTCCTCTGACCACATCTTACGATTTTGTTGGTACCCCCAGGTTGTGTCTTCAGCTCCCACCCTTCTCTGCACTGCACCGGGGGCGTCTTAGCCACGCCCACTGTTTCTGTTCTCTGGCCATAATCCCCACACTGGGACCCTCGCTGCAGTCCTCTGGAACGTGTGTCCTCTGTGTCTGTCTGTCTGGCGTTGCCACTGGGAGAGTTTGAAGTTTCACAAACTCTGTATGTCTGAAGTGAAATTCCCATTCTTTCCTAATGAATTAATTTTTCTCAATTATTCTCTCTCTCTCATTTTGTGAAACCACCATCTACTTAATTACTGAATTTAGAAACCTTAGCAATTCTCCAGGATCCTTTTCCCTCACTTATCCCTTCAAATTAACCAAGACCTCTCGATTTCATTTCCAGATATTTTGCAAATTAATTTCATTATTTCAAAGCTATTGCCTTTTCTCTCCAGTAATGAAGGGTGGGGAGTAGAGAAATTAACAGTATCCAGTACAGTGACTTCCTTTTGAACCTCAGGCTATGATTCAGCATCACACCAACATCAGTTACGTGGGCGTACATCACACGTTAAATATTTGTGTTGCTTTCTGTTCCTGACCTTTCAGGGATCACTCTATCTTTTTTTCTCCTCATGAACTATTTCTTGATTTCTCTGCTTGCCTGAACTGCCCTAGAATTCTCTGGATGGCCCTCTACCTAGAAAGACTCGGGTCTTTAACAGAGCCACATGGCATCTTATTTAGGGACTCTTCTCCAGACTTTCTCTCACCTTCAGCAGACCCTGTGCTGGAGTGGTAGACAGAGGCCTCTGTTGCGTCTGCAAGCCCCCTGTTCTCTTGGTTCTCCCAGAGCCTGGGCCGGAACTGGGGGCAGTTTCATTTTTTTCTGGCTTGGGCAGGGAACAGGGCTGCTTCGTCAGCTGTTTCTGCAGTTCCATGTCATGGTCCCACTGCTGATTCCATGGGAGGAAGGAGTTCATTGTCATTCTTGTGGTTGTCTCCCCGTCCTTTCGCATATGTGTTTGACAGCAGTTCTTTCACTGATCATTACTGCAAGGTTTTCTACATCCCTTCCGTCCCTTAGTGCCAATGCCTCTTTGAGAGAGATCCTGGTAAATGTCATTTACATATTTATTTTTATTCTCCTCCTCCTGTCACAAAGGATTTGAAATGTTATATGGCTGTGAGGCCTGACAGATGTTACCTTTCACTTCTCTTGTAGCAGAAGTTTTTTTTTTAAAACATGGAAGTGGAGTGATGAGATCTTATTTGGAAAACCAGAGGAATGCCATCAGAAATGATTAAAAACTAAAGACAGTACCTGCTTGTGATTAATCTATTCATTTAAGTAGGTGTATTTTTGATTGTCTATTGTCGAGGGTTAAAAAGGCCTCAAAGCAGTGACTGTATTCTTTGAAAAGCTGAGGTCTGTGTCCAAACCTAAGGCCAAACTCTGTGAAAATAAACAGTTCAAAGGCCCATTTTTTTCATCGAAGGAAATGAGCTCTGCCAGTAGATTCTAGGGCCCCTTGCAGGGGTTATTTGCTCTAGTTCAAGGCTTTCCAACTTGAGGAAAGCCTTCCTATTCCTTTTAGGAACTTCCATCTTTTTGGAAGAAATAAACACTTCATCTTTGAAAAGAAAGCTTACTAAGCTATTTGCTGAAAGCTTTGATGAGGGAAAAATGATATATTTTTAAGAACAAGATGTTTTATAAAATTTATTTATTGATTATGCTATTACAGTTGTCCCATTTCTACCCCTTCATTCCCCTCCACCTTGAACATTCCCTCCCACCCACATTCCCCCCCTTTAGTTCATGTCCATGTGTCATAAGTTCTTTAGAATCTACATTTACCATACTATTCTTGCCCTCCCCCTGTCTATTTTCTACCTACTGTCTATGCCACTTATTCTCTGTACCTTTTCCCCCTCTCTCCTCCTCTCACTCCCCTGTTGCTAACCCTCCATGTGATCTCCATTTCTGTGGTTCTGTTCCTGTTCTAGTTGTTTGCTTAGTTTCCTTTTGTTTTAGGTGTGGTTGTTAATAACTGTGAGCTTGCTGTCCTTTCACTGTTCATCTTTTTTATCTTCTTTTTCTTAGGCAAGTCCCTTTAACATTTCATATAATAAGGGCTTGGTGATGATGAACTCATTGAACTTGACCTTATCTCAGAAGCACTTTATCTGCCCTTCCATTCTAAATGAAAGCTTTGCTGGATAGAGCAGTCTTGGATGTAGGTCCTTGCCTTTCATGACTTGGAATACTTCTTTTCAGCCCCTTCTTGCCTGCAAGGTGTCTTTTGAGAATCAGCTGACAGTCTGATGGGACTCCTTTGTAGATAACTGTCTCCTTATCTGTTGCTGCTTCTAGGATTCTCTCCTTCATTTTAATCTTGGCTAATGTAATTATGATGTGCCTTGGTGTGTTCCTTCTTGGGTCCAACTTCTTTGGGACTCTGAGCTTCCTGGACTTCCTGGAAGTCTATTTCCTGTGGCAGATTGGGGAAATTCTCCTTTATTATTTGTTCAAATAAGTTTTCCACTTGTTGCTCTTCCCCTTCCCCTTCTGGTACCCCTATAATTCGGATGTTGGAACAGTTAAAGATGTCCTGGAGGTTCCTAAGCCTCTCCTCATTTTTTGAATTCTTGTTTCTTCATTTTTTTCTGTTTGGTTGTTTCTTTCTTCCTTCTGGTCTACTCGGTTGATTTGAGTCTCGGTTTTTTCCCCATCATTATTGGTTCCCTATGCATTTTTCTTCATTTCACTTAGTGTAGCCTTAATTTTTTCATCTTATGAAAAAATTCAACCAATTCTGTGAACATCCTGATCACCAGTGCTTTGAACTGCGCATCTGATAGGTTGGCTATCTCTTGGTCGCTTAAAAGTATAGTCTCTGGGGCTTTGATCTGTTCTTCTGTTTGAGCCCTTTTTTTTTTTTTTTTTTGGTTTTGTCGTACCTGTTATGTATGAGGGGTGGAGCCTTAGGTGTTCACCAGGGCGGGGAACCAAGTTGCTGGGTTGTGACACTGTATGTGGGGGCAGGGTCAGAGAGGGAACAATGGCACTTGCTCTGCTCGCTCTCAGATTTCAGTCTCTTATGCCACTTCCCACAAGCAAATTGGGCTTTTCTGGTGCTGGTACCCGGGTGGGTGGGCTTGTGTACATTCTAGGACCCTTTGGATCTTTCCCACGAACTCTCCTGTGAGGCTGGGAGCCTCTTGTGGCACCTCAACCCCAGCAGGTTTTTCCAATTGGTGCATTTAGGCTTTATTTCCCGTCACTGGGGCCCTGGGTTGCGCAGTCTGTCTCACTGCCCATTTTTGCCTGGTTTATCTGCGTGTGAATGTGTGTCCGAGGTCAGCCAGCTGCCTTGCAAGCCTTACTGGGTCTTCTGGTGCCACCCCGTGCCCGGGGTCTGCCTACTGCCACCTGTGCACCTGGATCCACCAGCCACCGCTTTTTCCTGCTGAGACCCATCACCTTTGGCTTCTGACTCCGCCCCTTTTACCAGTGTGGATGGATGGTCGTGGGACTTCCCTATAGTTCAATTTAATGTCAGTTCTGGTTGTTTTTTTATTGTTGTTTTTAATTTTTTGTTGTCCCTAATTTTTGTTGTGTGAGGAAGCACAGTGTGTCTACCTATGGAAGCTTTGAGGACAAGATTTTTTATAAAGAGTAGGTCTTTGGCAAAGTGCTTATCGGCTACATTAGTTAACTAGTGGGAAAGAGCAGATAGCTGAGGAATGGAGATAGGCAAGCAAGGAAATGGGGAGGAAGAGGAAGGTAGGAAGGCAACCAAGACACATTCTGTCATTATTCTCAGAGTAAACCCTGCAGAAGCCTGTTTCCTCAGAGCCAAGATCCTCCATTCTCTTTCAAGTGCAGGTCCTGGTTTTGCTTTTCATAGAAAATGAGTTCATTGTTGTTTGTGACATCATGTCCATTTTCTTCCCTAAGGGACGGATAATTAGAACTCTCAGATGAAGTAAAGGTTCTGCGGTTTCTTTTATAGACAATTACCTTCTGAACCATCAAGTGAAATTTGGCTTTAATCTCAGAGCAAATGAAGATTAGTTAGGACGTATTAAACTCTGAGTTTAATGTTTATGACAAGTGTTTCATAACGGAAGAAGCTGGCTATTGTTCCTCCTCAGAAGGAAGTCATTGATAAGAAACCATTTGGAGAAGTGAGGGTTATGGCAACATCAGAATCTGGAGGAGCTGGGGCAGCTGAGCATCCAGGATAATCGGGACAGCTGGGACAACCGAGTTTCATTGTTTGTTTGTGTATTTCCCTCCCCTAGATCAATTAAAGAAAATATTTACTCTTTAAAAGCATGTTAATTCCTGACAGAGATAGTTCAGTGCAAAGGGATACCAGTGAGAGAGCTTCCCCTATTCTTGTCTTGTTTTTCCCTTCCAATAAAATCTTTACAGTTGAATAATCCATTGATTCAGGATGCAGTGGGCCGGTAATTTTATCTTGACCTCATTCGCCCAAAGGTACATATAACCCAAATGCAAAAGGTCAAACCTGTATGCTGCTAAACTCAGCTCAATCCTGTTTAAACAAACTGGATGGAAGGGTCCCAGTCTTTCACTTGCTGTCAGTCAGCAACTGTGTTTTTAATATTGTACTTTTCCAATTGTATTCTGTGGACACTTAGTCATCTCTAAAGGTACTTCAGATGATTTATTGTAGAATTTGTCTATAATGATATCTTTATTTTATTTGGGATTCAACAAAAGCAATGCCATTTTCCTAATGAACTGAAACAGATACTCTTTAGGGTCCTGCATTAGTTTCCTATGTTACGAATTATCATTAAGGTGGTGGCTTAAAACAATAGAAATTTATTCTCTCACAGTTCTGCAGGCCAGATGTGTCAAATCAAGATGGTGCAAGGTCGTACTGCCTATGAGGCTCTAGGGGACTGCCGTTCTTAGCCTCTTCCAGCGTCTGGTGTTGCCTGGCATTCCTCGGCTGGGGGCTGCATTACTCCAATCTTTGCCTCCTCCTAAAACTCCCTTTAATTGCATTTAGGGGCCAGTAACCCCTTTTCTCAAGACTCTGAATTTAATCACACATTTTACCTTATAAAGTAATATTCACAGGTTCTGTGGATTAGGACATGGATATATCTTTTGGGGGTCATTGTGTAGCCCACCACAAGTATTTTGTCCTTTCATATTAGTTGATAAGATTTAGAATGTTCAGTCTCTCTCTTCTGCATGTATTAAGGATATGTCATCATAATCTTTCTAAAATTCTTCGCTCTAGATGGAGGTGAAAATATGAACATTGGCTTTTCCAATAATCAACCTAAATTTAATTATTTGTGCCACAGACTGCACTAGTGAAATAAGAAGTAGAAAACATGAAAAGGAAGGTAATTCCAATGTTATTTATATTTGACCTATGACAACAATAAACATGTAAAATACTGAAACCATTAGATTTTAAAAAATAATTTTTAATATCATTTACATAACTGGAAAATACTGAGTGATAAGGGGTACATTTGAGTTATGTTGAATGGATATAGTAAATGCCGTCTTTTGGGTTGAAATTTTTCAATGAAATAATCCATAAATTGCCTTCATTATGAGAGAGTGAGCTAGAGTTTTTTTTGATACAAAGTACTTGTGAAAGTAAAGAGAAATTTCACTGAATTTATTTGTAATTTAATTCATTTTGACAGATGCCAACAAAAATTTCTTCTTTTTATAGTATCCATAAAAAAGAGAGCATGTGATGTCAAACTTTAATTAACCTCTTCCCTCATATATGCGAACTTTCCCTATACAAACAAGTATTTATAACTACAAATCTGCATACATTAGTTACTGACAGCAGTGTCGAGTTAGTCTGTACCCAGATAGTAAGGTTTAGTAAGGTCTGCTGAACTTTCTTTTCTTAAATTATATTTTATTCATTATGCTATTACAATTATCTCAGTTTTTCCCCTTTTGCCTCCCTCCACCCAGTGCCCCCCACTCCCTTCAGCAATCTGCCTACCATTGTTTATGTCCATGGGTCATGCATATAAGTTCTTTGGCTGCTCCATTTCCTACACTGTAGTTTACATCCCCATGGCTGTTCTGTAACTGCCTATTTGTACTTCTTTAATCCCCTCATCTCTTCACCAATTTCCTTACACCGCCCTGCCATCTGGCAACCATCAAAACACTCTCTGTGTCCATGATTCTGTCTCCGTTCTTCTTGTTTGCTTAGTTTGTTTTTTTATATTAAGCTGTTGATAGATATGTATTTATTGCCATTTTATTGTTCATAGTTTTGATCTTCTTCTTTTAAAAAATAAATCCCTTGGACATTTCATATAATAATAGTTTGGTGATGATGAACTCCTTCAGTTTTCTTCTTGTCTGGGAAACTCTGTATCTGCTCTTCAATTCTAAATGATAGCTTTGTTGGGTAAAGCAGTCTTGCCTGTAGGTCCCTGACTTTTTCTTGACTTTGGATGTTTCTTACCAAACCCTTCTCTGTGTCTCTGAGGGGGGAGTGTTCAGAAAAGGAACACTGGCCTCATCCCACCTTTCTGTCTGGGAAGAAAGCTGGACAGCTCTTGCTTTGATGCCAGACACTTCAGTTTCTCCCTGTATTCCACTGGTGCCTTTCAAGCTGCTACCCCAGTGCTGGAGCTCAGAGGGAATGAGTCTGAGTAAGTTTGCGTGTGGATTCTTTAAGAGGAACTGCTTGGGGCTCCAGAAATGTCTTCAACTGACTCAATCCCCATTGGTTTTTGCAGCCAAAAGTTATAAGGTCTTAGCTTCCTGGGACTAGAATTCTGGGCTGGGAGTACTGGTGTGGAGCTGGGACTCCTGGTTCCTGAGATATTCCTCCCGAATATTTATCCACCACATGTGGATGTGGGACCAGCCCATTCTGTGTCTGTGCCCCTCCCCCCAGCCTGGATGGATGTGGTTTTTTAATCCCATAGTTGTTGGACTTCCATTCAACTTCATTTCTGATAGCTCTCAGTAATGGTTTTTCTGTATTTTAGTTGTAATTTTGATGTGATTACGTGAGGAGGTGACACATGTTTACTATGCTGCCATCTTAACCGGAAGCCCCTGCTGGTTAATGAACTGAATTTTCAGGTGTTCTTTGCATGCTAGGTAGGCAATGCCAAATTATTTGAATAGATCTTTTTTTCAAACCATGTAAGTATCTTCTAGGTATAAATCAGATATATGTCTTGATCCCATTATGTGTTTCAGTTAATTTAAAAATGAAGACTGGGGCCTGGAGTAGAGTTACTGTTGTTGCCTATGTTTACCTAAAATTCAGAGAACTCATTTTGAAGGAGCCAGTTCCAGTTGGTACACTTCTGGGCACTGTTCTGAGACTGTCTTTGGCCAGGTAGTGTTTCCCTCATACTTCTGTAAAGGTGGTGGAATGTACAATGTAAGGTGTTTTTAGGATATACCTGTCTGAGTCTCTGTAGGAAACAGTGAAAGATAAGGGTGGAACTATTCATTGAATTTTACTCGTGGAAGGCCTTGACTATCAGGTTTAGAAATTTGGATTTTCTTCTTTTTCTGATCTTCTTCCTCTCATTTACTCTCTTTCCCCCTATTTATTTCATCCTACATGGCAATAGATTTACTTAGATTGTTTTTGTAGGTGATTGTTTGGTAGTATTATTTTGTCTATAATTTGAAACAAACTTTTGAAATTAATAAAAATGTATTCTGATGTTTGATTCTAAATTTCCTGTTCTTTACTTGGCCAAAAGTAACAAACAAAAAATTCTGGAGTTTGAATTTTAAGTTTCAACCTAAAAAAAAGAGGTTATATTCTTGATGTTATAGTTTTTTAAAAAAAATGCCTTTTCTTTTTAGACAAAATATGGAAATTTTGCTTCCAAAAGATCATGGTTTCTTCTTTTTAATTGTGCTCTTTAAAATTCTGACAGTGTGAGCCTTAAAAAGGATACCACCGTAATTCTTTTTTAAAAAAGATTTTATTTATTTATCTTTAGAGGGGAAGGAAAGGAGAGAGGGAGAGAAATATCAATGTATGGTTGCCTCATGTGCATCCCCTCATGGGGACTGGCCTGCAACCCAGGCATGTGCCCTGACTGGGAATCAAACCGTGATCCTTTGGTTCACAGGCCCATGCTCAATCCACTGAGCTATACCAGCCAGGGCCCCCACCATAATTCTTAAATGTACTCAATACTTTTCATAAAATTCAAGACTCTTATGTTTAGCCCCAGCAGTCCTTAGGACTTAAACCATTATTTGTAAAATTAACGGGTTCATAATTTTAAAAAAACAACCCCCAATTCTTGCTTCGATATACAACTACAATTGTTTTGTTTGTGCTTCTGGTTGGATCATCAAGATTAGATCCTATGACTAAGTGGTGTGACTAAAATGGCTGCCTTAAAAGCAGGACGCAAAACCCCAGCCTTCTCTTGTCTTTTGTCTTGCAACTGGGACCATATCATTTTCTGAACTTGGCATGTATGAGAGTCCTGACTTGCGTGGACTCCATTCACTTATATTCTATTGTTTATTCATTTATTCTTTTATACTGAGTATCTGTTCTGGGCCAGTGCTGTGAACACAGAAATGAAAGCATGATTCCTGCCTTGATAGAGGTTACAGGCTTGTGGGAGAGTTAGGTGTGTAAACAAGAAATTACAGCTATTATGGTGGTAAGACAAAGCCCTGTTTGTGGCTTAAACTCTCTGCCCACATCCCCCAGCGGATTATATTCTTCTCTGGATCTTTTCTCCGTGTCTCTCAACCTCTTTTTCAGACAACCACGTGTACATGTTGTTTGCCTACTCTTTCCTGCTTCCCGTTTGCCCGTTTGGGTGTGAAAGCATTTTCCTGCGACCACCTCCTTTCCCGACACTTTTGGTAGCCCCCTTCAATATCCATTCCAGCTCTGGCATTTTAACGTTAGCAGAGAAAAAGAATGTGTCTTATTATTTGTGAAGCATTTAGGTTATCACAGTTTATATGAAAAATGCTAGAGCCTACTGTCCTAAAAGGAAACTTATCCATATTATATAATGTGAACTATTTATAGCTTACACAGGAGGTGTCTATGTACATATATATGCGATAAGTAAAGCAGTGTCTCCGTTTTAGGACAAATGCCTTTCAAAGCAGCTTGAAGTGCAGTGAATCACAGTAGAGTCATATCTCACTATTGGATTTCATACATTATGTTTTGAATAAAAATACAAGTCTTAAGGAAGAGTTTGTTAAACAGTGAAGCACAGGTAAATAAAATTCAAGATTGTCCACAGAGGTGGCATTAATTTGTCCGTTTAAATTCTTAATGAATTACCGAAAGCTTGAGATACAGATCTAACTCTCTGAGCTGGGGCACGTCAGTTGCCCCTTCTGAATAGGAGGTTGGTATGATAGACATTTGTCTTGTCGGCTCAGCTTCCACTCCTCTCTATTCTTGGGAGAGTTGCTGCTTTGCCACATTTGGTCCTCATCGTCCGTGTGGGTGCAACCCCGTTCAGTCCCTTTTACCCAGAGATCTGCATGTGAGCCAGTCCAGGTCAATTAATCACTGTCTCCCCTGGTCGCTGTGGTTCCTTAGGACCGGGAGGCCACCTGAGCTGGATGATCAGAAGTCAGCTTCTGGGCTTTGTCTGAAACAAGTGAGAAGATGCTTTTTTATTTTTTAGTTTTCCCAATAAGTTTCCCACATTAAGTAGAATGGAAAACTGGAATTGTAAGGAGCCTGCACACGGGGAGTACTAGAGACAGGCCTGCAGAGAGGAAAGCCGACCCAGCGGAAATCTAGATCTACCGCCGCCTTTTCAGATTTTTGACCATTAAAGGCTTTTTTAAAAAATCTTAAGCTAGTTCGAGTTGTCCTTTAGTCTGTCACATGCAAAGGGCGGGGTGCAGCCTAATTTAGTTGGGATAGTTAACCTCTGAGGCCGTTCTATTTTGCACATTATTTGATTCGCTACCTTCCTGAATCACATGCAAGTTAGCTCACTGTGATTGAATGAGGTCAGACGAATAATAACTGGATATTCTCAAAAGGAGTAACTTCTCCGTCTGAGAAGTTTCAGTGGAAGGGTCAGGAGCAGTTATTCTACATTTTGATTTTATTTATCTTTATTTTGTGGTATACTTCACTTTCTATGACTGTTATCCTCCCGTGGTATAGTTGCAGGTACTTCTGCCGGAGTCTGTACAATAAAACAAAAGAGAACGGAAAGCCAAACTCTGCTTGGTTTTAGAAATGTAACTTTTTAAGACCATTACATGAGAATGGAAAAGAAGAAAACTCCTGCGCGATGGCCAATGAAACAAGAAATTTGTCGGAGGGTTCACGAGGCAGTAAGTGGGAGGGGTCCAGTCACGTGGTACTTGGCGCACAGTCAGGAAGTAACGTGGACGTGGAAGCCTCAGCTGAGAGTCCTGGCTCCAACCTTCTTCAGCTGTAACCTTGGTCAAGTCATGTAAACTTCCCTCATCTTTCAAATGTTTGGGTCGTTGTGAGAATGACGTGTAATGTGTGTGAAAGCAGTTTACTTGTAAAACCTCATGATGGCTGAAATCATTTAGGAATGAATGAGCCTAACTTAGTGAGTTTTACTGATGAATTTGTGATGGAAGAAACACATTAGGGAATATTGGGAAATAAGCTCAGATTCGAAGATAGTTTCAGGTTTTAAGATCCAGCCTGAGGAGTTTAAGCTTGTTTAGAGAAGTGCGTGTTAGTCCCCACTTCCAGGTGTCTTCCTCCAGATTATTTGTTAACCTTCTTTCCTGTCTCTTGGTTCAAGTACAGACTCTTAACTCACATCGTGCATGCTGGTCTTCCATATGGAACATCCTGTTGCCACATTTATCTTCCTAAAAATAATATACTATAATTACGTGGTGAAGGCAGCAGGATGTGGTGATGGAATATGGAGAATGAAAGATAGGATTGGGAAAACTGTATCTGAGAGACTGGGACATTCTTTGGTGGAATGATTGGCAGGAGGCTGATTGGTAAGGGGCCCACAGTGAAGTGATAATACACCCAGCTGGAATCACTGCCTAGGAAGTTGCAGATTTAGGTACAGCTCTTAGATAGTGGAGGGACTGGAGTCCCTGTATAGGTTTAGAAGTTATAAAGTTGTTGAACTTTATATCTCAAAGTGTCCTGTCTTAGTCAGTATGGATGGCCATAATGAAATACCACAGACTGGGGGGCTTAAGCAGTAAGCATTTATTTCTACAATTCTGAAGGTTGTGAAGTTCAGGGTCAAGATGTGGGCAGATCCTAAATCTGGATGGATGAGGGCCCTATTCCTGGTTTGTAGACAGATGCTTTCTCACTGTATCCTCTTATAGTGGAAAGAGAGAGAGAGGGAAAGGAAGCTTTCTTCAACTCCAGTGAGGGATCTAATCTCATTTATGAGGGGCTCCACCCTCGTGACATAATTACCTCCCAGAGCCCCTCCCTCCAGAAACCATCGCACTGGGGACTAGGGCTTCATTCAACATATGAATTTATTGGGGCACAAGCATTTAGTTCACAGCAAGTTCTTAAGACATCATTTAGTTTAGTTTAGTTTTTTTTTCAGATAAGAGGTTGGATCAAAGTGCATTGGTAGTAACACAGGTAGGAATATAATATTTATTTGCTGACTACGAGACTATTGTTCTTTCTTTTTTACTATATAATCTCCCTGTGACATCAACCCAGAGATTACAATGGGAGCTGTACTGATAGAGTAAGAACGTAAGGAGGCTAAAATATGTAACTCAGCAGAGTATAGTATAATTTCCTATTATTTTCTAAATAAAATTCTGAGGATACTGTTAGCTTTGACATAATAAAGCTACCATTATTGGGGCCATTCAGCTCAAGTGGGTGACAAGGAAAAACTGGCTGATTAAGGGCTTAGCAACTGATATAAAGAAATTCTAACATTCTTATTCTCATGCCAACTGCTCTTCCAGTCATTTTAGTATAATTGTTTATTTAGAATGTGAGTTTTGATGACAAACAATCCTACATTCAATTCCCCGCTCTGTTATTTGCTGTCTGAGAAGCCTTTGAGCTTCAGTTTTCTAATCTGTAAAGAGATAGTAACAACTACCTCATAGGGTACTTGTATGTATTGATTGATGGTTATATTAGTTTCCTGCAGCTGCTATAACAAATTACCAACAATTTCGTAGTTTACAACAACACAAATTTATTATTACAGTTTTAGAGGTCAGACTTCTGAAAATAGGGCTAATCAAGGTGTTGCCAAGCCTGTGTTTCTTTTAATGGCTTTAGGGGAGAATTTGCTCCTTGCCTTTTCCAGCTTCTAGAGACTGCCCGCATTCCTTGTCTCATGGTCCCCTTCCAGCAATGGCATAAATCCAACTTTTGCTTCTATTGTCACATTTCCTGTGAAAAAAAGGAGGTCCTGCCTCCTTCTTTTAAGGACCCCTGTGAGTGCATTGGGGCCACTCAGATAATCCGGGATGATCTTCCCATTTCAAGATCCTTAGCATCATCACATCTGCAGAGTCCCAGCTGTCGCAAGAAGGAACATATTCACCGGTGTTGGGGATTAGGGTGTGGACATCTTGGAGGATCATCGTTCTGCCTGACACACTGATGATGACATACTAATGCAGATAATGAGGAATAGTAGCTGCTACTATTTATATTTCACTTCCTCCCCAAATTCTAGTATTTTGTCAGAGAAAACAAGCTCTATCCCAAAACATGTAAGAAGAGCAAGGCTGGCCCAGTAAGGGAATTGAACTTATGATTTGATAGAAGCTTATGTTTTTTATATTTATATTTTTCAATTATAGTTTACACAGACCATTATTTTGTACTAGTTCAGGTGTAGAGCATAGTGGTTAGACAGCCATATGCTTTACACAGTGATGCCTCTGATATTTCCAGTACCTGCCTGGCACCAGACATAGTTATTTCACCCGACAGTCAAAAATGGCTTTCTTCGCAGGGCTGCCCGGAAACCCCTGGAATGTTTTACATTAGTCATCCTTTTGATGCAGGCATTGAAAGGATAGCAAAATGCAATTATGTTTTCTGGAAAGAAACCAACCGTCAGCCTAGCACAAGTAACTATTAAGAAGGTCAAGTAAGGCACTAAGGAGATGTGAAATAGGATGGGGAAGCTTTGATTTAGAATGAGATAAAGGATTTGTTTATAGCAGAGGGTCAGCATTCCTATTTGAAATATTGAACAACCTGTTTTGCTCAGGCCCAGGTAGGAGACAGTTGTGTACAGAACGTGCATACAGAGTTTTGGTCTCCACCCCTTACCCTATGCACACACACAGGGTTCTGAGACCATAATATTGCCAAATTTCCAAATGCGTCTCTGTTTTCAGGGAAACTATGGATAAAAATTATGAGGCCATATTCAGGAAGGTAGTAAAAAGCTTGGGTGAAGTGACAAAATAAAATGATGATTAGCTTTTAAAAAACACTAGTATAAAGAATACTTCTTGCTTTAATTTTCCTTCTAATTTATTATAGATTATAGGTCTGCTGAAAAATAAAGAACAGGCTATCATTTTCTTTAGAACACAAATCAAAGTGTACACAGTGGGAGGGCATTCCACTAATTTTGACAGCCACTCACTGTGTTTATTTACTAGCCTGACTCAGACAGGAGACCTGTGTGGCTTTTATTTTTCTAGATGTTTCCACTAATAGCATTTTTGTATAGCAAGTGTTTTTGTCAAGTTTTTTTTTTAACTCCAAATAAAATACCATAGATTAAGATAGTGATTTTAAACTAAAGTCTGTAGAATTAAAAAAATGCAGATTTGGAGACCACTTTCAAAATAATTTATAGGAAACAGAGGCCCTCCATTATCTAGTTCTACCTTAGTGGGTCTAGCCTCCGTCCTCAGCTCCCGGAACTCCCAGTGCTGTCTGCCAGCCCGCTGCATCCACTGTTTTCTGCTTGGCAGTTGTATGTCCCCCTTTACCCCACTAAATGCCTTCTGTGATTAAATTATTATTTCCTGTAGAAATTTAACCTCGTCCATCATGATTGCTATCTGGAGGAAGCTTTCACTGCAATACCCAGTGGTGAAACAGGCTGATCTTTCTCATTAAAGCTCCAGCCTCTGGTCCTCACCCTGATTTAAGTCTTGCGCCGCTGTGAGAAGTGTCGGGCACTCAGGAACTCCAGTGCTCCAGTGCACTTCGTACACTGCTGCTGTATGGAGTGGACTATGAAGTTAGTCGACTGCCAGGGGACAGCTATCAAGTGTGTTGTTGCAGTCTGAGTCTTATCAATGTGCAATCAGTAGTTGGCTCCTGAGTCACACAAACAAGACTAATTCTTTAGAAAAATTTTACAAAATTCTCACCTGAAGATATCTTTATTGACTTTGAGAGAGAGAGAGAGAGAGAGAGAGAGAGAATGAACATTGGTATGAAAGAGAAACATGGACCCCCCCCAACCTAGTTATGTGCCCGGACTGGAAACTGAACCCGAAACCTCTTGGTGTTCGGGATGATGGCCTAGCCAACTGAACCACCGAGCCAAGGCCAAGTCTAATTCTTTATGTAAGCTGTTTTTTTCTGCCTGAAACCCTCATGTCTCACTGTTCTTGAGTATTTTTCCAAGTGTTAAGGGTGTAGTTTTTAGGATTTCATAGTCTCTTGAAAGCCCGCATGGAGAACTTGGGTGAGAATGTTCGTTCTGTGAGGAAGTTAACTAATCTAATTGAAGTGTTTGGGTTGTAAAAACCAGCTGGATGGATCTAGGTATGTGAAGGAACCCTGGGCAGGTAAAGAAGCTGGTTTCAGAAGTGCCTGAAAGTCTCCTGAGAGACCATCCCAGAATCTCTGCCTCCCTCACTCGGAAGCCTGTTAGACTTGCAGCCGCCTTGTATTGAACTGTACGAGTCCCACTGACTGTTTTTAAAAAATCACTTCCCAAGATCTTAGAACCTTACTCTCCGTTGTCTTTCCTGACCATCCTCTGCTGCTGCCCCAGAAGGAAGGCGTAAAAGGATATATAATGAAAATTAGAATTCCAGAGGAATCTGCCTCCATTTAGTCATAGTTGCTTTCAAATCTTGGTCAATTCTTTTAGCAAATATTTTTTCAGCAAGTACAATTTGCCAGGTGCCGGGCATAAACACATAAATCAGACATGAGTCTTGTCCTCATGGGTGACCAATGCCACCGACGTTGTGCCCCTTCCACAGGAGAGCCTTCCTGCCCCCAGGAAAGGCCTAGGCTCAGTGTCCATCGGTACATCACACACAGTGATTTACGCTCAACAGAAAATAAACAGTAGAGGGCTGCAGACATTTCTGCGTAAAGATTAACCAAGATTGTCTAGGAAGTTTTAATCATGTGAGCGGACTGAAAGTTTGCCAGTGTCATAGTTGCAAGTTTAAAGAAAGGCATGCAACAACAACAAAAAAATCCAATGATATTTATAAAAGATGAACTTTAATTTTTTTTCATTTTAAGTTTTTAATGGAAATTGTGTATACTATTACTCTATTCCTGCATCTTCTCAATAGTTTCTTCCTTGTATTTGCCCTTTTCCTTTCTTTTTTGGCAAGATTTGGCTTTATGGTCAGGATCTTTTTGCGGTCTTTACCCAGCTTTACTCTAGTAATGACACCTGCTGGTGAGTGCCTACATGGACAGTTGTACTGTTAGCTTTCTCCCATTGCACTCATTCAGTGCAGGTGGCATATTTCTTCCTGAAAACCTGGACTACTTTGCCAATCTGGTGCCTTTTGTAATGTCCTCGCACAACCTGAACCCCATCATTTTGGATAGGCGTGGATCGAACACCACATTTCTGTCTCAGCTCTCTGGGGAAAGCCATGAATATTCCTGTGAATGTGGGAAGGTGCATTGAAATGCTTTTTATGGTTCTGGTTAGAAGTCACAAAGACACTGAACTTCATTTTGACCACTGGCGCTTCTACGAGGGCCGCAGGCGGATTTTAATCTATAAAGTGTCCAAACTTCGGGTAAAAAGTTCAACACTTTAATCTACCAAGTCTTGTCTGCAGATGAAGACAGCCCATTGTAGTGGCTTATACTGGTCCATAAAAACCAGACAAAAAAAGGAAGGTTTTTTTTTTTTAGAAAAACAAACAAATTTTTAAAATTCTGATATCATTGTCATGGCCATAATTTGTTTCTCAAGTACACAGTTCTGACGCCAAATATCAGAAGGCAGAGAGCTGAGGTGTGCTGGAAAGTCAGTAACAGAGGCTCTAAAGTGGTTTCAGAACTACGACTAACCAGGAAGACCGACTTTGCAGTAAGATCGTGCCTCTCAAGGGAGGCACAGTCCATGTTTGAAAAATCATGAAGTTTGTGAATAGGGCAAATAGGAACTTGCCCATCAAATCCTAGGAACATTTTCAAGCTTTGCAAATGGGATTTTAGGGTAGATGGAAGGTTTCAGGGATTATATTTTCTTATTGACCTTAAGGTCTAAGCTGTAAGTTTACTTTATATAAAACCACTTTAAGACAGATATATTTTGCTCTTTTAGTAATTAGCCTCCCTTGGATTAGTTTTAAAATTGTTCTGCCTTTTAATAAATTTTGTTATAAGGCAAAAGGGTCTTTTAGCAATTTTCAGATACGAGCAGGAAATTCTTTACTTCAGTGAGTCATATAAACTTAATACCTGTTAAATAGTGGATGGCAGTTTCATAGTATGGAGAATTAAAGAAATAGGTAATGTTAAATGTGTATGTCTTAACATCAGAAGTTTTCATGGAGAGCAAATGTAAATTTTTCTTAAAATGTGTTTGGATAGTTCTGTCAGAGAGTAAATACCAAGCTGACAAGTAAGCTTATTTAATAAGGCACCTCTCATGCCGTCTTGAACTATTCCAGCTGCGGTGGCTTTCTGCCTCTCTAATAGACATTGGGAATTTTTTCCTCTCCGTGCCTAGAAAGGCACTTGGCTGAAGCTCTTCTGAGTAAAGAAGAGTAAAGCCTCCTACTTATAAACTATCTGCTTTGTATGTAGTACTATGCAGAATGGTCATGCAGACATGCTAGTTAAGATTTTAATATTAATGGCATGGTTTCCCTCTATTAGTTTTATAAATTATGAAGGCCAGTGGAGCCGTTTGCTAGATTTTACCACAGGCTCAGCTCGTGAGGCCTCAGTCCATGGAAACACGGCAAACCTTTACAATTTCATTTTGCTTTGTTGCAAAAATCCATGTTTTATGTCCACTTTATAGATAACATTTCCTTTAGAAATATTAAACATGTAGTACTTATTTCTTACTATTTTAGATGATGGTGTACTCATGAGAATAATAATGCAGAAATAATGATTGTATTACCACATAATGCAGTGGATTCTTGAATAACACAGGTTTGCATTGTGCAGGTCCGTTTACCCACAGATTTTTTTCCAATAAATATCTGTACGTTTTTCTCTCTGTGTTGGGAGTTCATAATGTAGAGTGCTGACCGTGTGCATTGATCTATGCCATTTTACATAAGGGGACTTGAGCATTCACGGATTTCGGTATCCACGGGGGTCCTGAAACCAGTCCCCTAGGAATAAGGAGGGACAACGAAGTATTTGAAGAGTCAAAAGTTTTATGTGTTGTTCAAAGGTCAACTATGTAAACATTGAGCATCTGAATTTTAAGATTTTCACCTCAAAACCACTTTAATAGATCTCTCTTAAAAATCAAATGCACTATCTATGCTATTGTACAAAGGTATGATAATGGTAACCATCTTCCCCCAAACAAAGAACTCATTCTCCTTTATATTTTAGGTGATTTATCTTTATTTATGAGGTATTTTGAGCAACTAATATGACATCCGATTACCTCTCTTTTTCTAATTCATAATCTCTCAGACTAATTCTTAAGACTCAAAAGCTTTTTTTAATTGCCTTTTTATACTCTTAGAATCAATTAATTTTATAATTTTTAAAAGAGCAGAGAAAACATGACCAGCATATAATATGTAGTTACTGGAAATTACAGGGCTGTTTTTGAATTTTTAATGAACTCTTAAAAGTACCTGAAGCCTAAATTGATTTAGCAGGAATCTTAAAATCAGATTCCTATTATTATTTGGCCTAAAGTCGGTTCCATATTCTTTCTCTTTCAGTGGCACAAATGGGCCTGCTAAGTTGTTTGTAGTGTTTCTATATTTTTATTTCCAATTTTAAGGACATGTATCTAAGTGCTATTCTAAGTTCTCTATCTCCCTCTTCCTTTCTTCCTCCCCCGACATACATTTTGTACTGTTATTTTATTAAAATTACATTAGTTACAGGTAACTTTCCATGATACTTCACATTTCCTAGCCTCCTTCTTATTAGATATTTAATTTAAGATGCTTAAATTAATTTTAATAAATAACAGTACAAGATGCTTAAATCTAGAAGAACTTTGTTTCTTGAATACAATATTTTTTAGTCAATATTGAAAACAGACAGTTGTAAGCCTTTTGTTTGTTGATGAAGTACTGGAAGTCAGATTAACTTTCTCCTTTCTGTTTGTGGTTAAGAAAATAGTGATAATGTTTCGTGAGTGGCTGGTGAAACGCAGCCAACACAGCGTATGTGGTGGCAATGCCGTCCTTCTAGAGGTTGGGCAGCTGTGCCGAACGGTCATTAGTCCTTTTAAAAGGAACTTTTTTGGAAGCTAAGTTCCAGGACATAATGTCTATGACACTTCAGCACATTTAACATCGTCTCCAAAGTGATTAGAATTCAGGCCAAATAACCTACACCACTTGAGTTCCTACTGCATTACATTTTGATCATCGAGAAAAGATAAAGTTGGTTTTGAAAGAGCAGGCTGATTTGTGAAAAGGCTATGAAGAAATATTGGTCTTTAATGGGATTTGAGAACTATAATGTGTTAGGCTGACATTGTAGACTGGCTTCTAAGACTCAGGAATTGGAGGCATCCTGTTTTAATCCTTCGTAACCCAGCCACATGCGTCAGACTGAGCAGTCTTAACACCTGTTATTTATAAAAAGGGTAAGAGACCTGTTTTTCTTATAGTTGGATAAATATAAAGTGACATCTGTTGACTGTCTGCTCTATTCTCCCAACCTAGGTCTCAGGGAAGGAGGTTCCTGCCGTTTTGACCTGGGGATATAAGTGACTTCCTGGACTGTGGCTTGTCTTCAAGGAGCCCTGCCACGGCTTTCTTATTGGGGCAGCTGGAGGATTAGGTTCAGGTTTCAGGGCCCTACCTGTGCAACATGCCCGTAACATTAACTCCAGCAGTCCTGGCGTGTATCAGGCCATTTATTTAGCACTCCTTCCCTCCTGGCCACAGAGCAGGCCTGCATGTTTTGATACAAGTGTGGCTTTTCTTTTTGTATTGACTCATTTTCATGTAGAACCAAAACTGAGGAACAGGGATCTGGTCATTCTTGATGCAACTTCTTTATTTTACTAAGGTGGACAGAGTTGAGTCATAGTTTCATTATTAGTAAGCAGCTGTTTATATTTCAAAAACAATACACTTCATCTTTGGATCTAAACATTTTTAATACAACACTTAACTTTTTCTTTTCTGAAGCAGGAAAATTGCAAACAGAACTTTAAGAAATCTCTCGTGCAGTTGGATGCAAACATTTCAGATTTACAAAATGTGGTGCCTCAGGCCTCAACTTCCTACAGCTTTGGGTTTTAGACTCTGAGGTCCAGCCCTTGTTCTTAAGGGGGAATCTTTTATTTGAATAGAGTTTCTACAGGTGTGCTGTGATTAGAAGCTGTACCAGAGCGCTAACTTAAAATCTGGGCTTTATCATACCTACTCAGAGATTTGGCTTAAACTACTCAGCTTCTCCGATCCTTGATTTTCTCATCTATCCCATGACATCGAGCTTATTGGGATGTTAGCAGGTTTAATGAGCTCAATGGTGTGAAATCCAGTGGGACAGTGCCTGGGACAGAGAAGGTTCTTCTTTTCTTCCTTCCCTTTTCTCCAGGCTACAGGAATAACTGGACTTTTAGGAGTAACATGGTAGAGGTAGGGCTTTAAAATGATCAATATCATAATGGTGTCAACATAACTATTTAGATATAATTTTTTTTTGCCTTTTTGGGGGTGAATTTCCTGTTGATATCCTTTGCCCATTTCTATTGTTTGTTCAGCTTTGGTTTGGTTTGTAAAAACTCCTAGCTATTAAGGCTATAAACACATCAAGCATGTTGTAAATATTTTTCTGTTGTACCTTTTAACAGTATATATGGTGTTTTTTGCCTTCCAGAAATTTAAAATTGTGTTTTCATGTTGCGAGATCTGTTGTTTTTCTTGACTGCAAGCACCATTGATCGAATGAAATATAATGATTTCAGAGATGTCATATGAAAAAGGAAAGTCTTAGATTTAATGAAATAAGATATTAATATTTTCCTTTATAGTTCCTGCCTTTGGTGTAATGTGTGTGTGTGTGTACAAATGTTTGCATGTAAATTGGGCTTATTGTCAGTACTCCACAGAAAGATACTGCAGACATAACTGGGTATAGGAATGTTCTCTCTGGCCAAGAAAATTCTAGGAAAAAGGTTAGGTGCATAGAACTCAGAAGCCCCAGTGTGTACTTTAGGTTCTGCTGTTGGATGCTTTAAGTCTTGGCTTCTTTGTTGCCAGGATCACGTGTTGCCTTGGCTGCCGTTCTTGTCCAGCTATCACTGTTACTTGGTCCCGCCCGATATCTATCAGTGTGGTTGCAACAGTTCAGAATTTGCCCTGAGGACAGGGTTAGTACTTCCTGCCAGCACCTGCCACTTTCCCTTCCCGACCCTAACTATAGAAAGTGGGGGGAGGAGGATGACAGACCCCATAAGCTAGGTGCAAGGTAGAGGCTAAAAGACTAGGTAAAGGCTTTCAGGGCAGAGTGCTCTCACTACCCCTTCAGCACTGTAAGAAAGTTGTCTTGCCCTGTCCCCCAAAAAAGAGTTCAGGTTGGTCTAAGGCCAGGAAGCAATTATTCTCCTAAAGTAACCCACAAATATAAAAATGTAATAAAAGATTGTTTATTTAGGAGTCAAGACACCAGAAGTAGCTAAATAGTTTAAATAAGATTTTAGGTTCATTATACATTTAAAGAACTATGCCACTGTAATAACTAAGAGCCACTTCTTCTGGTACAGGGCATAGTAATCAGCAGCGAGTCATTAGTTGATGATGTCACTGTGGCCTAAGACCCACAATACAGACCAGATGGTAGACACACAGCAGAACATTGCTGTGTCTCCATGGTAATTCATGACCTGTGACAGTCCTTTGTCATCGCTATGTTTTGGCAGGTAATGGTGGCTTTAAAACCATTGAATCTTAAAGCCTTACAATAGCGAAACCTTGAAATTGCAATTTGTTGTCTGAAGTTAATAATTAGATTTACCGAGGTCCTACCACATAAGACGGGTCTTTACACACAATTTATCAAAACAGAATATTTAGTAGAGAATTATTTACATTTATCTTTGAAGATATTTCATTTAAACAAATGTAGCATGCTTTCAGCTCTTAGAAAAGTCTGAAATGATGATGATAATGATGATAAAAAGAAGGCAGCTATGGGAAAGAGTAGTTATTTTTAAATCTCAATAGACAAGTGAGACCTGGCTACTTGCCTATTGAGTGTACCTTTGTAATTTTTTCGGAAATTAAATAGTGTGACATTTTGATTGAATCCCAAGCTGGAAATTTATATATGTAACTTCAGACTAATTGGCTTTAAACTCAAGATTTATTCTAGAAGCCTTTAGGAATTTTTATTCCCTTTTTACCCCAGCTTTAAAATGTATATAAATGTCAAGGCTTTAGTTTCAAAGTCTGCTGTTACACTTCTCTAAAAGTGATTTTCTTATAATTGGCACTGTTCAAATCCTTTTTGGAATAGGTTTGAACTTGAGTGGAAAGAGAAGATGGTTTGGGAGAATCAAGAAGTGTAAAACAGTGGAATCTAAAAACAAAAACAACAACCAAAAAGAGGTTGAAAGGACAGGTTTGATTTATTCCAGAGGAGCAAGAGTAAAAAAGTGATATATTATTGTAAAGGTTTTCATGCCCATGAAGTGTTCAATTTTAGACTTTGGGGATTAGCTGTTTTCATCTCTGCTAAGGGCAAAAGGAAAGAAAACGGTTTGAAGACTGAAACGTGAAGAAGTTAGGTTAGACAAGGAATCATTTAAAAATATTTGTTTGTTAACCATCCACAGAAGACTAAGAATATCAATAATTCTGCCCCATTAGTCTGATTAGGTTGTAGAATCTTGAATTTTTCCTGGATAGCTTTTGAACTGACATGGGATGTTTCAGTATTTCTCACCATTATTTCCACCTAATATTCAGTGATTTGTTTTATTTCAGCAGGCCGTGCAGCTACATCATGTGCTTGTTTCCCTCCCTCCTTACTTCCCTTCTCTCCCTCTTTTTCTTCCTTATTGTATAATATTGAATAGTGCTTTACATTTAGGTGTCATTTAAAAATCATATTAAACTGTCCCTTTTTACTGTGGTTCATGTTATATTCACATAGCATAATTAGAACATTTTTTATTGTGCAGAAAGTTTCTACTTCTGTGTTCTAATTAAAGGATCCCTTTAAGCTATTATCTGTTTTTTTTCAAGTAGTCCCCAACACTCAGGTGCTATATTGTATGCAGCACAGATCTTTTCTCCATCTTGCCCAGAACAGTAATTTCCAGTGCAGTACAGCTTTGCCCAGGACAGGACATCCCTATAGTGTTGAAAGGTGAGATGGGCTTTTAGTGTGCATGGAGTTAAAAGCTGGCAGTCACTCTGCCAGGAGGTTTAAGGAGTGTGTGTTGGTTGTTTTCTGTCTTTGGTCAGGGGGATGGTAGGCAAAGAGATGAGGCATAATGAATTTTGGAGGAGAATAGTTTAGGGTGGTGCTTATTATATCCAGCTCCCTAAGAGAAATGAATGAATAATCTTTTCAGAAGATATCATTGGCCCAAATATCTTTTCTGAGTAATCCATTATTATTTTTTATTCTTTTTGCTAAATCTTCCATCTCTTTAAAGCTGCAGCAGCAACTAATATTATGGAACACCTGCCGTATGCCCTGTACTAGGAACTGGAATATGTCAGTGAACAAGACAGACAGGCCAGGCGCCTGCTGTCGCGGAGGTAACACTTCTCCACTTTTTTGTGCTTCCTTGTACGACAAGGAACAAACTGGAACTAGTGCCTGAGATGTAGCATGTAGTTAATATTATGACAGTATTTTAATTCATTATTAGAGGAACATCATAAGAAAACCACTAAATAGCTACTAGTTTTACACATTCAAAGTTGATGTAAATGTATTAGCTCTACTGTTTAAGGTTTTGAGAGAATCAGCTACTCACCTGTCCACATTTGTATTTGAAAGTTTGCAAAGGGTTTAGGTAGATCTTCTATCCTTATATTTAGGCAGTATCTAAATTTTTAAAAAATGACATGCAAAATTTTTTTGCACACGAACAGTCACCTTGGTGTGGATAGTCTTTTCTTCCCACGTTAGCAGGGCACCTGCTTTCCTGCTGCCAGCAAAGACAAAGCAAGGAGAGTCTTTCTGTGTGAGGGCTAAGGCAAGGGTGTTCAAGGTTAGAAAGAGCATGAGTGGACACCCCTCCCATAAAAGCTATGTACCAACTACTGCTGCTTACATTCTGTAAACAGTATCACTGGGTATAGTCAGATACATACATTTTTGGACTAGTTAGATACCTATGTGCCAGCCTGGCAATTTAATTATTGTTTGGAATATTTTGTTTTAAATTTAGAATAGCTGACCTATATATAGGTGGATTTTGGAATGTTACCTACCCTCGTATTGGGTACATACGAGCACATCCTCTTTGAAGAGAACAAGCACATTTCTATTTGTGGGATGTTCGTAGTGTTAGAACTCAGCCTTGCTCCAGTAGCATTATGATCTTAGCTAACTTACTACACTTCGCTGTGAGGAAGGTTCTTAACCTCATAGACTGTATCATGGATTGAGGATTTGGCCTCATTCCAGATTAAAACCTGGTTGTTAACCAGGTGGGGGTTAACTTACTCTGTGCTGCCAGAAAGTGGTATGATCTTTTCATTTCAAAGGCGTAGAGGACTGTTATTTTTTTTGTGCATATCAGACACTTAACTGGGATTTTGGCTACCCAGTGTCTGAACCTGTGTTCTTATTTGGAGTGAATTCTTTACTGTGTGGGCCTCCTCCAGCAGGGGCCAGATCTTCATCTTCTTGTCCCTGGATGCCTGGTCTCAGTCATGTGACATAGGCTAAGGTGAAATTTCAAGATTCAGAATCATTCAGACCTTTGAATCTTGATGGTGTGACTCAAAGAAGCATTGACAGTTTATTCTTCCTAGCAGTGGTGGTGTTGAGAGTTCCGCAACATGACAGTCCAGTCACGCGGTGGCGGTGAGAAAGGTATGTTACCTGGATTTCTCTGAGACAGAGACTCCTATTTTCCAGCGTCGCTTGATTCTGGCTCATTTCCAGGCCAAACTTTCAGCTTTTCCTTTGAGTTTTAGAATTCTCAGTATCCTTCAGATAAACTATTTTTTTCTTGATTCTTCCAAAGTTGGTTTCTATTGTTTGTAACCAAGGCCCCTGACTGATTCATTGTGTGAGAGCTAACTGTGGCTGGTTATATTTCCCCCAAATGGTCTCATCAATGTACATCCCATCCTCTATCTCCTTCTTACAGTGCAGTTTCACAGTCCTGCAGTGAGGGGTGGGGGTCTGTTTCACACCCCTTAAACCTGGGTGAATCAGTAGAATGCAATGAAATTGATGATGGGTGACTTCCAAGGTGAGGCTGCAAAGCAGGGGTGTCAAACTCATTTTCAGTAGGGGCCACATCAGCTTTGAGGTTGCCTTCAAAGGGCCTAATGTAACTTTAGGACTGTGTAAATGTAACTACTCCTGAACAGTTAAGCGAGAGCTCGGCACTGCTGCCAGGTAGAAGCAAGGTGCTGGGCCGGATAAAACAAGGCGGAAGGCCAGATTCGGCCCATGGGCCACCTTGTGTTTGCCACCTCTGCCATAAAGGCAATACAGCTTCTTCCAGGTTCTCTTACCTTCTTGTGACCTGTGCCTTGTGAGCCCCAAGTCCAGGTAACCCTGAATCTGCCACATTAGAGAAAGCACATGGAAACACTATGTCGATTAGAGGAGCATGCCAGAGGAGCCCCAGCTGTTCAGCTTCCAGCTGATTGAGTTTTCCCAGTGAGTACGCTTTCAGGTGATTTCAGCCCCCAGCCTTTGAGCTGGGCCAGCAGATGCTGAGTGGAGCAGAAGTAAGCTGTCTGCATTGAGCCCTGTCCAGATTGCAGATTCATGAACAAAATAAACACTGCTATTATTTGAAGCCAGGTTGGGTTTATTATACATTATTATATATCTGGAACTGTGGCTATTATAAATATTCAAACTAGATCACCTAAGTTGCAATTCCCAGCAAAGAATTATGCCTTCAGGGTTCTTAAAGACATGACTGTTCATGTGAAATGGACTTCCTGATTTAGTTCCCCCTTTTTCATTTTATAGATTAAGGGAGTGATTGTCATTTGGTCTATTGTAGAATTACTTGGCTGAAATAACATTACAGAGCTTTATTGTTGCTGGAAATGCAAGCTATCAAGGCTATCTTTAATAATGAGATATTAAAAATATTAATGTTGTAGATATGTAGCATATCTTTCTACCTGATTCCATTGTGGTCATGGTAAAATGTTGCTTGGCAATTCCCTGTGTAAGTATGTCTCTAAATATAAATTCATTCCCTCTATTAAGGCTCTTAACACATCTTTCAAGAAGCAAGATGAAAATTCTACCTTTTAAAAATATATTTTATTGATAATGCTATTACCGTTGTCCCAGTTTTTCCCCTTTGCCCCCCTCTGCCCACTGTCTTCCTTCCTTCCAGCAATTCCCAGCACACACGCATTCCCGCCACTTAGTTCATGTCCATGGGTCATGCATGTAAGTTCTTTGGCTTCTCCACTTCCTATACTCTTCTTAACATCCCCTCTCTATTTGTTACCTACCAATTATGCTTCTTAATCCCTGTACCTTTTCCCCCATTCTCACCCTTCCCCCTCCCAGCCGATAACTCTCTGAGTGATCTCCATATCTATGATTCTGTTCCTGTTCTGGTTGTTTGCTTAGTTTGTTTTTGTTTTTTAGATTCAGTTGTTGATAGTTGTGAGTTTGTTGTCATTTTACTGTTCATAGTTTTGATCTTCTTTTTCTTAAATAAGACCCTTTAACATTTCATGTAATAATGGCTTGGCGATGATGAATTCCTTTAGCTTTATCTTGTCTGAGAAGCACTTGATCTGCCCTTCTATTCTAAATGATAGTTTTCCTGGATAGATCTAGGTTGTGGGTCCTAGTTTTTCATGACTTTAATTACTTCTTTCCAGCCCCTTCTTGTCTGTAATGTTTCTTTTGAGAAATCAGTGTTATGAGAACTCCTTTGTAGGTAACTGTCTCCTTTTCTCTTGCTGCTTTTAAGATTCTCTCTTTATCTTTAACCTTTGACATTTGAATTATGATGTGTCTTGGTGTGGTAGTCTTTGGGTCCACCTTGTTTGGGATTCTCTGTGCTTCCTTGACTTGTATGTCTATTTCCTTTGCTAACTTAGGAAAGTTTTCATTCATTATTTTTTGAAATAAGTTTTGAATTTCTTGCTCTTCCTCTTCTTCTGGCATCCCTATAATTCAGATGTTGGCATGTTTGGAGATGTTCCAGGATCTTCTTATATTCTCCTCATTTTTTTTTGAATCCTCATTTCTTCATTCTGTTCTGGTTGAGTGTTTATTTCTTGCTTATGTTTCAAATCATTGATTTGAATCCAGGCTTCCTTCCCTTTACTGTTGGTTCCCTGTGGATTTTTCTTTATTTCACTTAGTGTAGCCTTCTTTTCTTCCCTTATGTTTTTGCCTTAAGTGATTTTTCTGAGCATCCTTGTCACTAGTGTTTTGAACTCCACAGCTGATAAGTTGGCTATCTCCATTTTGCATACTTCTTTTCCTGTGGTTTTGTTTTGTTCTTTCATTTGGTCCATATTTCTTTGTCTCCCCAACTTGGCAGCCTCCCTGTGTTTGTTTCTGTGTGTTAGGGAGAGTTGCTTTAACTCCCTGTCTTAGTGTATCTGTTATGTTGTAAGGGGCAGAGCCTTAGTTATTCACTGGGGCAAGGCAACCTGCTTCACTGCTTTGTGGTGCTGTGCGTGGAGGAAGGATTGGAGAGGGTCCTATGCCACTGTCTGGCCTCTGGAGGCTTGCCCAGTACTTGTCCCTTTTCTAGTCAGTTCCTCCACCTCCCCTATTGACTGGTGTCCTTCTAGCTGCTTCCCTGGTGATGATTCCCTGAGTGGGTGGGTTTGCATAAGTTGTACAGTGCAAGCCCTTTAAATGGACTGTCCTGAGAAACCAGCAGTGTCTTCCACAGCCCCAATCCCCACTGGGTTTTACAGCCAGAAGTTGTGAGGGTTTATTTTCCTGGTGCTGGAACCCTGGGCTGCTGGGTATTGCCTGGAACTGTGATTGCTCACACCCAAGGTATCCCTCCTGATTTTTATCTACTACTCGTGAATGTAGGGCTGCCCCTTCTACTGCCACAGCTGCCTCTCCACACTACACTGCTTCCTCTCTGCCCCAGCTCCCCATTTCCACCCCTCCCACCTGTCTGGATGGATGTGGCTTCTTAAAATCCTCGGTTGTTGGACTTCTATACAATTTGATTTTTCTAGCAGTTCTGGTTTTTTTGTTAGTTTTGTTTTGAATTTAGTTGTGATTCTTGTGGTTATGTGAGGAGGTGAAATGTGTCTACCTGTGCCTCCATCTTGACTGGAAGTCCCTCTACTTTTCTTTTGGTTTGGCTGTCCTACTTGATGGGGGATTTAGAGGGAGTTTTGGAAATTAAGTAAAAATAGCCCAAAGTGATTGAGGATTTACTGTTGCTGGGCACTATGCTCAGTGTCTCCAGGTCTTGTCATTCAAGCAAGACAAGAACCTTATGAGGTAGATTTATTACACCCTGTGTTACAGATGAAGACACACATTTAGGTTAAATAAAAGTTACCCAGCTCACACACATAGCTAGTGGTTGGGATTTGAGCCCAGAACTGTGTGTCTCCAGGGTCAGTGTATTTGTAACCTCGATGCTGTACAGCCAGAATGGTTATAAGGGTACTTCAGCATTTCAGCTCCTGCCCTCCTCATCCTTGTCCTGAATTACCTTTAAGGCCCCTAAAATTCAGTGACCACACACACAAGCACCAGCCTTTTTGTACATTTCCCTTTCAGAATCAGACTAAGATATACTTTTTACACCTCCCATTATAAGCTTTGGTCTCCAAGAATTTTAACGGGCTGTACTTATTCTTTTAGGAAAACATGCTTTCTGGGGATCTCAGTGGTCTGTGTGGTACCTTTTCCCACCATTTCTTTCTTTTTTCTGTAGGATTAAATCTACTTTTCATAGGAAATGTACAAGTTATGCAAAATAATTTATTCTTCGTGATAATACTAACTGTTGAGTATTTAAAGTAGAAGATTATTACCTCTAATGTTTCAGATTTGAGTGACTTGTGACAGCAATTCAAGGGTGGGGGCTTCTGAGGGAAGCAGTAGGAGACTTCTTCTGGGTGTGTGTGTGTGTGTGTGTGTGTGTGTGTGTGTATGCACACGCTCTCCCTGCCACACTTCTTAGCATGGAATGATGGCAAATTGCTGACCTAGAGTTGAAGGAGAACAAGGAAAATCATGTTGATGTCGAATGAGATCCCGAATAGTATAGCATTTAAAAAATATGTATGTCATGTGTAGCTTCACCAGGATAGTTGATTTTTAGGAGAATACAGTGTTGGAAGAAATTTGTCTAGTGCTTCTCACCCAAGCCCAGATCTCCCCGTGAAAGTGTTCCTGTACGTCACTGCAGACACTGTGCCATTACCACGTGCCACTGCCGCAGAGTTTAAGACAGAGGAATTGATTTCCCAGCAGACGGTAAGCCCCTGGAAAATCACTGCTCTCACATACTCTGGACCAAGTTTCCAGAAGTTGTTTTAATGCAGAGGCTTCATGAAGGCACAGCCACAGTGGTTGAAGTGCTTTACTGGGGGCCAGGCATGTCCCATTTTCCCCAATAACCTAGAGGGAATGGAAAAAAGATTTCACGTTGTTTTTGAGTCTTGTACATAGCAACCTGAGCCTAGCCTGTGACAGAAAGCCTTTGCTGTTTTTATATTCCTTGTGAATGACTTCTGCACCTAGGCAACCAATCATAGGCTGGGGACCCCTAACTATAGAGGAAAAAGGAAATTCTACTAATTAGCCTCAGAGAAAGGGACATTGCCACATTCTAGAGCACCTAGGTTTGCAAGAATCCAGCCGAGGACAAAGCTTTGCATTTTTTTTAAGTGTATTATTTGCTCTGTTATTTCGTTGCAGAGACCTAGATTTAACTTGAATACTCTTCAAGGGTTATTTATTATGAACTGTGTGAATCATAGGTATAAACCTGTCTTCAAACTGAGGTCAGTAAGAAATACAATTAAAAAATTCTTTTTCTGAGGGAAATATTTTATGCAATTTTAAATTTGTTATCACTCGGATCGCCCAAACTATGAAGCTGAGCGGTCCATCTGAAGAATGAACAAATCCTCTATAGACTGTAAATTGGAAAATAGGGCCTTTTGTTCCTGGGCCATAATTAAGGGAGATGGATGTATCTCAGGTAGTTGAAAGTGTCACATTCTAAAAGGAAGAACTCTTCCCAAGGTCCTTCTCCCTTGTTCCTGTCATTATGAATGCTCATTATGTTTCCTTTTGCTTATTAGCTCTGTGTAAGGTACTGGTAGGTGACAGAAAGCAAACAGGATAAGGGAAGAGAGAATTTTTTGCCCCAAGGATCTCATTAGTTGGAGAATGTATACACATGAAAATATTTAGTAACAATTCTGGTGTCATTTGATTGAAAGTCAGAATGAATTGGCAGATAAGTTCTGTAGAATATGGTTTATCAAACTGGAATCCCACGAAATACTGGTGTGTTGAAGCAGATTTCTGTGTCCTATCTCTAGAGTTTCTTAACCTGCAGGTCTAGGGTGGGACCCAATAATTTGGATGTCTGATGACTTCCTCGCTGATGTTGGTGCTGCTGATCCTGACTCCACAGTGTGCGAACTGCCGCTCAAGGAGATCAAGTGACCGCAAAGTTGTGCCTGAGCTTCCTGTCACCACTCACGTGCTGCAGTTACCCACACTTCTCTTTTCTGGCCCCGTTTACAGAGGACAGCTTGTAGTGCTCTTTAAAATATCCACTTATGATATCAAAAGCAGAGTGTGCTTCTTCCTATAATTAGGTAATTTTTCACAAGGAGGAGAAATTTATACCACTTTCTTAGCAGCAGTAGAGAAACAATATTCTAGTTATTGCTTTGAGTATTATTTTATCTTTTGCATCGTTCCCTTCTTCTAGCATTCACCTCTACATTCCCTATTGTACATTAATAATTTTTTCTGCAGCCAAATGCAAATAGGAAAAATATGTTTTAGGATTCAGAACCCATTAAGTTAAAATTAGGAAAATGGAGAGGAGAAAAATTCATAAATAATGTAGGGTGAAGAGTTCAGAAAACAAGTTTTCTTGGAAGGGGTTATTTGGTGCTTTTAAGAAGAATACCTGCTGACAGTATATACATTTCTGAGAAAAAGTGTAATAACATTTTCCCATTCTCTAAATGGGGGTTGTCATAATGTTTAACTCCAGCGAAGTGGGATGTTTTATTGCTGTTACGTTAGTAGGAATCCAAATGACTCTTCTCCTAAACATGTGTTCCTATTACTGTATGTTACTGGGGAAATAGCATTTTGTAGGTTTTTGTTATAGTTAAAGCAAGGAATTTTTACTTAAATCCGTTTGAATCCTTACTTAAATGCATTTGAAGTTTTCATCAAATACCAGGATGAGCTGAAGAAGTATCTCTGTCCTGTGCTAAAACCAGTTCATGGTGTGCTGATAACTTAAGGTTGATCTAATCAAGTTGATTTTGGGCATTTTGAACAGGAACACTTCACCAAAAGTCTCCCCTTCTACCCTTATTCTACAGTTTTATCTCTTTCCCCAATTGTCTTCCAATGTTATGCATTCAACTCCAAAAATATAGTGACATTAGGATTTTGGAATATAGTGAAACTCAGTGTCTATTTCATAGGACAGTAGTTCTTTGTTTTACTTTATGGTAAATTTTAAAATGCTTGGTTGCATGTGATTCTTAATATAGAGAGCAGCTTGTTATTCCTACTTTTCAGCAGCATTTAAAAAATACCACTATCTAAGGTAATGTTCTATCTTGAAGCAGACAAGTGCATGCATAATTAGGCACTAACAAGGACTATTTTTTTTTGCAAAGATTTTAACTCCAGGATCGGACAATAACCCTTTGTAAGTAAAGGTGCATGCCACATGATGTTGGTTACTTTTGATCTACTTTTACTTCTAAGAAGATTGAAGACCTGGTTCTAAGAGAAGGCACCATGTCCTTTAAATGTTTTCTTCCAATTTTTTTCACAATGAGGAAATGACTGAATTATACTGTCAACTTCTTAAAACTGAGTTATCAGTGTCTCTTAATTTGGCAGTAGAAGGTTAGAAGAGAGGCCAGTGTGATGAAGTATGTTGAGACTGATTTGTACATAATCCTATTTTTGACCAGGATCTTTTCAGAATAATTTTGAGACATTCCTTCCATTTTTCTTAAGATGGCAGAATTCTCCAGCATGACTCCTAATAATAGAGTTGTGGTGATTTCAGAATCTGCTTCCATTTTCAGCTCTTTTCTTGAGTGTTTTTAAAAATATATATTTATTCTTCCTCTGAAGAATTCTTGATAGGGTTTTGCTGCTGCCATACATATCCAATAGCTTCACTCTCTTATAATTTGCATCTTATCTCCCAAGATGCTTTTTGAACCAGTCAAGTAATTAATATGTATTCAACATCATTAATCTTTTTGAATAGAGGGAAGAAGAACGATCATTTGCCTTGGTTCAACACATGGTTGAATAGCACTTAAAATTTGATCTTAATCTTAATTCCCCAAGAATAATACTTTCACTATAAGCTGATATAATCTATTCCACCTATGATAATTTATTAGAGAAGACATCCTAAAGGACAGGAAATATCTAATTTGTGGATTCTCTAGGACCTTTCCCAGGCCACCACATCTGTCACAGAATAACCACTTAGTTGAAGTTCGATTGAACGAATGAACAAAGAAAGATGTAAAGCTCTGAGGAAAAGTATACACATCTGTTCTCAGACTGGTACATTGCTTATAGTTTATGAATGTACCCTGATACATCATTATCACTCCAAATCTATGGTTTACATTAGGGTTCACTCTTGTTGTTGTACATTCTATGGGTTTGGACAAATGGACAGTAGTTCCCTCCTTATTTATTGTTTTCCTTTCCACAGTTTCAGTTACCCACCATCAGCCAAGGTCAGAAAATATTAAGTGGAAAATTCTACAAATACATAATTCATAAGTCTTAAATTGCATGCCATTCTGAATAGTGTGATGAAATCTCAGGCTGTCCTGCTCTGTCCCACCAGGGTCATGAATCATCCCTTTGTCGTATGTATCTGTGTGGCATCATCTCTTCCTAGCCATCTCGGTTATCAGCTCCACTACTGTGGTGTGCGGTGTGTGGTGTGCAAGACTAGTGATGCTGGCAATTCGGATATGCCAAAGGGCCATAAAGTACTTCCTTTAAGTGAAAAGGTAAAAGTTCTTGACTTAGTAAGAAAAGAAAAATATTGAGTTATGAAGTTGCTTAAATCTTTGGTAAGAATGAATTTTTCTATTCATGAGATTATGAAGAAGGAAAAATAAATTTGCCCTAGTTTTGCTGTTGTACCTCAAACTGTAAAAGTTATGGCTATGGTGTGCGATAAGTGCTTATTTAAAAATGGAAAAGGAAGCCCTGGCTGGTGTGGCTTGGTGGATTGAGTGCCAGTCTGTACACCAAAGTGTCTCCAGTTCGATTCCCAGTTGGGGTTGTGGGCCAGGCCCCCAGTAGGGAGCACATGAGAGACAACCACACATTGATGTTTCTTTCCCTTCCCCTCTCTCTCTAAAAATAAATAAAATCTTTAAAATTTTTTAAAATGGAAAAGACATTAAATTCGTGGGTGGAAAGAGAAAATATGTCCCAGTTGATGGTGATGTGTTGCACCGGAAAGCAATGAGCCTATATGAAGACTTTGGCAAGGGATCTTCTGAAACGAGTCACACCAAGCCATTTACTGCAAGAAAGGGACACAGATTCAGTAAGAACATTATATATATGGTTAAGTACTATCTGTAGTTTCAAGTGTCCACTGGGGGTCTTGGAACGTGCCCCCTGTGGGTAAGGGGAACTACTGCACAGTACCATCTACCATATAGTGTCATACAGAGTAACTTTACTGCCCTAAAACCCTCTGTGCTCTGCATGTTTGTCCTTTCTTTCATCTTAACTCCTGGCAACCATTGACCTTTTTACTGTGTTCATTGTTTTGCCTTTTCCAGAATATCATACAGGTGGAATCATATAACCTTTTCAGATTGGTTTCTTTTACTTAGTAATATGCATTTAAGATGCCTCCATGTCTTTTTATGGCTGGGTAGGTCTTTTTCTAAAAGCATTAAATACTATTTAATTATCTGGATATACCACAGTTTACTTATTCTCCTACTGAAGGACATCTTGGTTACTTCCATTTTGGGCAGTTATAAATGAAGCTGCTGTAAACATCCATGTGCAGATTTTTGTGTGGGTATAGTTTGGTAAATACCAAGGAACACAGTTGCTGGATGGTGGATAAAAGTGTGTTTAGTTTTATAAGAAACTGCCAAACTATCTTTTAAAGTGGCTACGTGATTTTGCATTTCCATCACCAATGAATGACAGGTCCTGGTTGTTTCTGTCCTTGACAGCATTGATGTGTATTTGTTGTCACTGTTCCGGACTGTGGACATTCTCATGGGTGTATAGTGCTAGCTCACTGTTGTTTTAATTTGCATATACCTGTTTGCCACCTGCTGTCTGTTAAGGCTGTTAGCCCCTTTTTAATTGAGTTGCCTGTTGCCTTATCATTGAGTTCTAAGAGTTGTTCTTCTTCTTATTATTATTTTGGAAAGATTTGTATTTTTATTTTTAGAAAGAGGGGAAGGGAGAGAGAAAGAAGGAGAGAAACATCTATGTGAGAGAGAAACATCAATTGGTCGCCTCTCATACATGCCCCATCCAGGGACTGAACCCACAGCCTAGGCATGTGCCCTGACTGGGAGTGGAACCAGTGACCTTTCACTTTGTGGGACGATGCCCAACCAGCTGAGCCATATCAGTCAGGGGTTAAGTGTTCTTTTCATGTTTTGGGTAATACTCCTTTATCAGAGATATATCTCTTTTGCTAATATTTTCTCCTAGTCTGTGGCTTTTATTTTCATTCCTCAAGCGTACTTTAATTTACTTTTGAATACATGGTATACTCACACTGTACAATTGATAAGGTATTGTCTTAGTTGCCTACAGTTGCTGTATGAAGGACCACAAATTACTGGTCCCTTTAAACAACAGAAATCTATTCTCTCACAGTTCTGGAGGCTATAAGTATGAAATCAGGATGCTGTTGGGGCCATCGTCTCTCTGAAGGCTCTGGGAAAGAATCCTTCCTTGTCTCTTCTAGGTTCTGCTGGGAAGGGGGAATCCTTGGTGTTCCTTGACTTGCACTGTGTTAACCAGTCTCTGCCTCTGTCATCACATGGGCTTCTCCCTGTGTGCCCCTTTGTGTTTGTATCCAGTTTTCTCTGTTCTTAAAAGGACCTTAGTCCACTCTAATGCACTGTGACCTCTTCGTAACTTGATTATATCTGCAAAGACCTGATTTCCAAATAAAGGCACATTCACAGATATGGGCAGGTGGTGATGTTAAGACTTAAACATATTTCATTTTGGGGATACAGTTCTATGTACTACGCTGATCATAGTGTGTGAGGGAAATGTTTTCCTCCCACTGCTCTCCCCAGGCCCCTCAGTTGCCCTCCTCAGAGGTTACCAATGTCATTTTAGTTTCTTGTAGTAACGGTAACTAGCCTAAAAGTGACTTAACTGGGGGAAAGTCTCCTTTTCTCCTAGAAGAGTCAGTCTTGTTCTCATCTGTTTCATTCATCAACACTTCCTGATTTTTAGTCATCAGACTTATCTATGTCCTTGACTGGGCTCAGGGATGGTGAAGAAACAGTAAAATAAATGTTCAAGTACAAGCTAAATATAGTGAACCTATATTAATCATTGAGTGAAATGTAGTCTACATCAGTGTGACTCCCTCATTAAATGTCAGACATTGTGTGGGTAGCACTTATTCACTCACTTGCTGGCACAAAGTAGGTTTTAAATTCTAGTAGAGTGTTGCTGGTTTTAAATCCTAGTAACATTAAATTCTATAAATTTGGTTGTGAGATTCCTTACTTGGATACATGGTTTTAAATGAGTTTGAAATGAATTTGTTCCTCTGTATTATATTGTGAAAACGATGCTGTTAAAGTAAAACTTCATTATGAGGCACTGCTTTATTGAATTAGATGAAGTTTATGAAAAATAGTTTTGTTCAATGATATGTAATGAAATATGCATTAATATCCTGTGTGGTCTAAAAATATGAAACACGTATACAAAAACTATAATGCTGCATAGTAACATAGTAAATGATCTGCAAAGTCCTGCAGTAAGCAACCCACATGTTTAGTTTTTTTTAGTCTAGAGTTTCTCATAAAATGCTTTTTAATAAACAATTATATCTCTCATTACTATTGTTCCTCAGAATGCACTTGGAGAAATAAAAGTCTAAAAGCAGAAGGTAGAGTTAAAACATTGATCCAGAAACTAGGCAAATGAGAGGAGAAAGGTGGGACTTTTACTTAGTATCCTTTTGTTGCCATAGAAACCATTGGGCATGCTGTGTCAGGGGTTAAGGGGGAGGGAGGATAGGGGAAAGACAGATTTGGTGGGAATCCCAGCACTGCTATTTAGTAGTCAGGTGACCTTAGACAAGTTGTTGCATTTTCTAAGTCTAAATTTCTTCATCTATGTAGGGGGAAGACATAGTTCCTATCCCTAAATTTACTAATTGGAGGACGAGATTAGGAGACCTTCGGTTATGGAACAAGAATAGGATTACTGCTTTAAGAGATGTTCACAGTGGTTGGGGGCTGGGTTTAAATGAGAGAGAAGCCAGACAAGTGGACAATCTGGAAGGCTTCATGGAGGAGCTAGCATTTAGGTAGATAGGTCTACATGAGTTAGTAAGGCTGACATTTGGAGACATATTAGTGGGGAGCACATTCTAGGCAGAACACAGAGCAAGAGCAAAGGTATAGAGATGGGAAAGAAAAGACATTAGCAAGAAAAGGAATAGCGAGTGGTCTTTCTCCAGAGACTGTGGAGATTAGCAGTCATTTTAACTTGGTAACTGGTGTGCTGTAGGGGCTCCAAAGGTAGCTAGTTTTAGCAGTGCTAATGGTGGCTTTTGAGTAGACTAACGCATTTCATAAGCACTGTGACACCATTACCAAGTAAATAGCCTTGTGTTTGATTAAAATGTAGCTTTTTCTGGATGTTCTTAGAAATTTGGTCACTGTTCACATAATATAATCCAGCACAGAGCCCCCGTGCAGTGGGGTAGGCCGTTCTCATAAATATTTCAGGGTTTCTAAATTAGTGTTGAGGGAAAGCTCCGAAGATGAGTAAAATGTTAATGACATGCAATAAAGTGAAACAGTTTTCTTTACTCCCAAACTCAGAAAGTGTTCTGTGTCCAGGTGCAGTGTGAGTCCTGTGGAAGGAAATTTAGTGTGTGGCATTTCCCAAACTTTTTGGACCTCACAACGTTTTGTTTCCTGAGTTCATGGTAACATCTCCCCAGAGATGTTCTCTTCTAGTCATCAGAATCAGTGGTCTTAATATTGATGGGGCTTTTGTAAAAGTAAGTGCTATATCCTTTTCCTTACCCATATTTCTTTCAGCGTATTAGACTTTTGATGGGATAGGGGTGGGGCAGGTACTCAGAAGGTTAGCAGTGTGGGCTCCCTGGCAGTTCTGGTGTCTCCTCCAACCTCCCACTCCATAAACTCCATTCCTTCTCTGACCTCACCTAAAATATTACAAATCGTTCTGTCAGTTGCATGAACAGTTGAAGCTCACTCTCCTGATCCCTAATTGCCACACTGTTGCAGGAAAAATCTTATTAAAGAGTTTTGAAGAGAAATACAAATGTACACACGTAAGCAAAGAAAAAGCAGGTTGTACATCATCACCTCTAGGACAGGAGCAGATCATCCGGATAGAGTGAAACATGTCTGGGCTATTATCAGGCAAAGGAAATATAATTTAGAATTTACAAGTTTACTTCTCAACCTAATATACTTTTATATTTTATATTAATATTTTAAACACACACCATTGTATTTTCAAACCCACATTAATATATCCTCAAACCAAATAATACAATTTGTAGAAATTTCTGTTATAGATTGGGGTTTGATATTTTGATACTAAAATAAAACAAGCACATAATTTGACACAGAATTATCAAGAATCTGTTCTGCAATAGAAAAGCCCACCCTAAAATCTATATGGGATCTAAAAGGACCTAGAATAGCTAAAACAACCTTGTTTTGGACTCACACTTCCTGATTTCAAACTTACTACAAAGCTATAGTAATCAAGCAGAGTGATATTAATACAGGGCAGGCATATAGACCAATGGGATAGAATAGAGAGCCTAGAAATAAACACTTACATATACGGTCCAATGAGTTTTGGCAAGGGAACAAAGACCACTCAGTGGGGGAAGGACAGTCTTTTCAACAAATGGTTCTGGGAAAACTGTGTGTCCACATGCAATAAAATTGGACCCTTAGTTCACAGCATACACAAAAGTTAACTCAGATAGATAAAAATGTAAACTTAAGACCTAAAGCTACGAAACTCTTGCCAAAAACATATAGGAGAAAATCTTCATGACCTTAAATTTGGCAGTGATTTCTTGGATATGATGCCAAAGGTATAGCAACAGCAACAACAACAAAATACAAATACAGTGGATATTATGAAAATTTAAAACTTTTGTACATCAAAAGACACTGTCAACAGAGTCAAAGGCAACCCACAGAGTGGGAGAAAGTCTTTGCAAATTACAGATCTGACAAGAGATTAATGTCTAGGACATACAGATTGTTTTTTTGAAGAAAAATGTTATAGTATTTTTGTGAGGTAAAAGCTAATTAAAATATAAAAGTTAAAAAGTACCTGTTTGTCAACTGACATATCTGTTTGTATGTTTCTTTTGTTTCTTAGATTGTTAACACTTCTTTAAGAAATCAGAAAGAATAATTAAAGTTTTTATTGTATGTTAGTATCTCTGAAAACAATGAGATTAAAATTAATGTTTAGATTTCTAGAATTTATTGATAGTAAGTATCAATCACTTCAGTAGAACTCATTATTCTTTTTGCTGTATAACTGTATTTCTTTTTAAAATCTAGGTATTTGGTATTTTGACAAAGATTCCCATGATAATTTTTTTCTTAATAGTTTTCTGGAATAATTATATACACATATAATTAATAACATAATGGTAAATATATCAACACCTATTAAATGCATCGTGTAGTAGACTGAAGAAGGCCGTCTTCAGTAATTCTCAAGCAAGGTGTCTTCACTTCCTGTCTGGATACCTCCAAATATACTAAGTACTTTCCTCTCATCATCAAAATGCATATACGTACTGTTAGAGATTATAATACCTCTTCTTCTTGTGATGGGTAAAGTTTTTTTCTATATAGAAGGCAGGGAACCAGTATAGGGAAATGCCTAAAGGGATGTGTATAAGTTGCCAGAATTTGTACCTCCCAAGATGTTTCTAAAAGCATCATAAACAGCATATAGCAAATGCTTTCCCTCCAGCTGAGCTTTTGGAATAGCTCACTCAGCATTTTTGTTAAATAATATCCCTGGGACATGAACCAAATAGCATTTGCTGTTCAGTCTCATTTGTCATTTTCCTGATTCCATAAACCAGTCTTCGCATGTCAACATATGAAGGTGAAAGTGAATGAAGTTATTTTTATTTTTAGAGCTCCCTAAATCAGTCCAATAGACCAAGATCATCTTTTGTTCTCCATGCCCCCAGAAGGTTGGTCTGTGGTCCCACAGCAAAACTTGACACTAGGAGTTTCTAAATCATTGTTAACCTTCATTGTAGTTCAAAACAATATATTATACTTGGGGGCCATTTTATTTGAGTTATATAATTTGTTTTATAATTTTGCCAGGGTAACATTATAATGGGCCATTATAACCGTTGGAGCAAATACTTCTAGGATATTTACAAACACTACACTGAAGCCCAGTTGCTATGTTAATATCTCCAGCATTGCAAGAAAGATTTAGACCATTGCCTTCTCTTTCTGTCGCAAGTGCTTGTTTCTGTGGCTTCAAGGTGGGGAGGAAATGTGAAAATGCTGTGAAATACCAGTTGCTGTGTGAGTTTTGGTTATCGGTTTTGCGGAGCTTGACTCATCTGTGCTGTGTGCACTGTAGGTTTTCAGAGATGCAAGTTTTATTATATTCTCCTAGGGAAAAATGGCTCATCTAGTCTTCTGAATTGCCTTTCATATGTGCAAAAGCTGGGGAATTAATAGACTGAATTTTAGAAAAGAAGCACTCATAAATATTACTAAATTGGGGTGCTTTATTTTTCAGGTCAGAGAAAAAGCCTAGAGAGGTGAGGTGCCTTGCCAAAGGTCAGAAAGTGAAAATGCTGAAAGAGGAACATTCTAATCCCCAGATCCCTGGTTTATTCTTCATTTTTTAGTTTAGAGGATGTGGAATCTTATTTAGCAACATACAGCAACCACAGAACATGTTGGTTTTGCCCATATTGTTAGTATACTTTTTTTTCTGCATAAAAATATACTCAAGAGCAAATATGTCTCAGCAGATTTGATTTTCTCATAATCAGACATCATGTTCAATATAGAAGTGTGTATCTAATGATTTGAAATTATAGATTCCTATATTTTAATTTACTCCATAGGACTTGCTAACTTAGTATTATCTATTTTTATTCTTTCTGTTCAACCACATGTCTTCCACTTTCTTCTCCTGTGCCTTGTATTACACTGTGCCTTGGGGAAGAAAAGTAAGTTTTCATAGCTTATATCTGATGTTACATTCACATTATTGCTTAAGAACAGAAGTTAGATGTAATTTGGGACTTGACTGTGGTACAGCCTGACTCTGAATTTGGTCCTCATGTTGGTGAACTGGTGGGAAAAGGTCTTAACTCACCGTTGGAAGACACCACTGGATTCCTGCAGTGCTGCTTTCTACTCGCTGCTTTCATTTGGGTCCTCGCTATTCTAGTCCCTCCGAACCTGCTGCATGACAGGAAGCAGTGGGAGTACTTGTTCATTCTGGATCTTAAAATGTGCCACTCACAGCATTTCTGAGAAATTTGTAAGAGAGTGCTTTGTTTTGTTTGGGTCAAATCATTCCTCAAAAAATTAGTTTTGAAAGGAAGTTTATTTCTATTTACTCATAGAAAATTCATTTTTAGGATAAAAATGTGTTGTCTTAAAGATTAATGACATGTTCATGATGGTAACCAGAACTTTAAAAAAGTAAGTTATAGGAGCCATTGCGATCAATGATGCTTCACATGTCATTTTCCACTACTAGTGTTTTAAAATGGTAAAAGTTATTCATTGCAGTGTTATGGTAGAAAAAGAAAGATATTTGTGGGCCAACAGCCTTGTGTTTCAGATAGCTCTGTTGGGAGTTATGATGGTAATTTTGGACAGAATCATAATTTATGTTGACATTCATGGGTATCAGTTCATTTTGAGCTTTCCTGGCCTTATTAGAAAGTCATTTAGAAATTTTAGATTATCAGGTGGTTCTATGACCAAGTAGAAATGCTTTATTTTTTGTGTTTTAATCTTTGGTGTGTAGCTTTAATGTGTACCCTTATTTTGATTGTTGCCCCTTTTATAGCTGTAATGATTTCTATTCTAGTCATAGTAAGTGACGTTTCTATTATTACTGGCTTTTGTAAAGATTTATTATCAGGTGATGCCCCTGAACTCTCTGACTAGAGAGTCCCTCTTTGCTTTTCTTCATCTTCTGCTGTGACCCCTCCATGCACCTGTTTTTACCCTTAATCCTAATATGAATGGGACAATAAGACCAAGAGAGATCAATGCTGGTATTGGCGCTGACAGCTAATGAGATATAAATCTTTAAGCCAATGACGTCTCCTTTCCAAACTTTATTTTTCTGATCCGTAATATGTGAGTAGTATTAAGTGATCCCAGAATGCCTCTGACTGTAAGATTCTGTAATTCGTCAAAATTCCTCTGCCACAATGGCACTGCTAGAATGAAATAAACTGACAGCTGGCTGCAGGGAAATGGCAGAGCTAAAAGCTCCAGTCTGTGCTCTCCCTGGTAAACATTCAGGTTTGCGTATTTTAATAATGATATTCTCATCGTTCACCTCCACCCAATCACTCACGTAGCAAGAACCGCTCTCCCCTGTAACATTTTACAACTGTGTAATTCAATGAAACCCATTAGTACCAACAACATGGAGTGATGGTGATATTTTGGTATGCCTTTAATATTGTTCCTAGTATTTGAAAAGCCAAATAAAAGATTTTTAGCTTTGGCTTTTAAGGGAAAAAATATTACCCACCTTTATTTAATGGAGGGAGAAAAGTCTGAAATAAAGAATGATGCTCCAGAATTGTCATTCATTTCACAATTGCTTCTCTTTTGGTATGCATAACCTCATGTATTCTCAAGCATAAAACCAAAGGTGATATATTAAATGAAGGAACAAAAAATTGCTTTACTCTCAAGGATAATTATAAAGTAAAAACCAAAATAATAGCTTATTCATAGCTAATATTTGGAGGTATTTCTTAAGTCCAGAAAGGCCAGAGGAAATCCAGTAAATGTCAACACTGTTTGTCAGGTGGGGAGACTCACGTCTCCTGAGTAATGTAATTTATATTAATGAAGAGTGAGACGTGCCTAGGGCTCTCTCAGAGATTATTCTGGTGTCAATTTTAATGGTCTAACTTCTTGAAAAGGATTCCTAACAAATTATTCAGCAAGACAACCTCAAATGAGGTTACTATTTAATTGTGAGCCTCAGTTACCCTGACCCTTGTGGAACCACAGTCATACATTGGGGCCTTTTGAGGACTTGCCTCATTGCATTGATAACTTGCTGTCATTTCTGGCCCTTGTTTGCTTATTGGAGGACCAAGCCAACCCAAGCAAGCTTCTGACAGTACATTTCTAATTCAATTCAGCAGACATTCTTGAAGATCTATAATTGAGGCAGCGTGGGAGTCACAACAGAACTACTCTTTATGAGCACGAACTGTGGGCCAGGCCTTCTGCTAAGTGCTTTATATCCCTGGTTTCTTATCTTTACAACAACTGTGCAGAATTACAGATGTGCAGAAGGAGACTCAGGGATGTAAGTAAGTTGCTCAAGATCATACTGTTAAAGTAACTGGCAGAACCAGGATTTGAGAGGTTGGTTTGGCTCCAATCTCCATGGTTTCCCTCTACTTAAACATATCTCTTAGGTTTTTCCTTTATTCATCTAACTTCTCAGTGTTTGTGACAGTTCCCCTTTATTTAGCACTGGCCATGTTCCAGATATTGTGCTTACTGTTTTAGTTTGTAAACCTACTAAATAGATGATATTAGTTTTACTTATAAATGAGAAAGGGAGGGCTGGAGGGTTAAACAGGTTGTCCCCAGTCATACAGCTACAAAATAGCAGGGCTGGGATTCTCAGCTAGGTCTGTCTGACCTTCCAGAACTCTGCTCTTACCATTGGAGAGCAGTTCTGACCGTGCTGGCCTCCGAATTGGTGCAAAGATGATAAAACCTGGGCCCCGCACTCCAGTAACAGGAAGTCTGCTGGTTGAGTGGGACAGGAACTCAAGTGTCTGTAAAGCCAAGCAGGATGATGTAAATGTGAAATGAAATGATTTTTTAAAAGGTTCTGGGAAAGTACAGAGGTAGGAAAATTAATGTGAAATACAAGATCCAGAATTGTTTTGCCAAGAGGGAGGCATTTAAATGAATTGGATTTCAAAATACAAAGAATGAAAGAAAATTCATTTCAGACCAAGGAACTGGTTTCTCCTTGAGTACAGGTTTGGTCACATTCTTTAGATTTGAGTGTATAGTGTTTTTGTTATTAATTTCAAATAGTTTGTAACTTTAGTTTTGCTTTTTTCATTGGCTCTTGACCTATTTTCTGGTTGTCAGAATCTCTACTCTGTTAAGTTTTTAGTTATCTGTTAAGTTGTATTGATTTGTATTACTTGTAGGCCAGAGAAAGTAACTAAAGCATTCTTAGTTTAGGAATTTATTAAGGTTGTTCTATGTGGCTCGGTTAATGAGCAATTTTTAGAAATATTCCATGGGTATTTGAAATGAATATTTAGATGTTGATGAACTTTATGAAGAATCAAAAGTATAACCTTGTTTATTAGTCAAGTATATTAATTGTATTATTCTGATGCTTGCGTATTTTTTCTTTGAGGAGCTATCAAATTCTGAGACAAGAGTCCTCCACTGGCATTTTGGGTTCATGAGATTCTTCCTGTATTTCTTAGTTTTTACTTCCTGTAACTTGATGCTGTGTGTTTTGGTATATAAACATTTGTGGTTACTATGTTTCTCGGATTGTACTTGTTATCAATATAAAATATCTGTGTTTGTTCTGTTTATTTTTTCGCTTTAAATTTACTGTATGATGAATATTATCGCAGCTAATCTGTTTGTGTAGTGGATACATTGTTTCCACCATGTTGTGTCATTGGTTTTCCAGTCTTCATTTATATTGAGAGGTTTTTGCTCAATAAGATGGTTTTGGAAAAATTTTAACCAATTAATATTTATTTTGCTTGCTCATATGATAGGTCTTATGACTGCCACTTTATTTTATGTTTCCAGATACTTCTTTGGTGTGTTTGATTTTAGCTTCCTTTTCTTTCTTTACCCTTATTGATTTCTCTGAAAATGCTTGAAAATTATATATATATTTTTCTTCTATCCTAGTGGTGACTTAAAAAAATTATTTACTTATTTATCTTTAGAAGGGAAGGGAAGGAGAGAAGGAGAGGATTATCAATGTATGGTTGCTTCTGGTGCACACCCTGCTGGAAACTGGCCTGCAACCCAGGCATGTGCCCTGACGGGGAATTGAACCGTGATCTTTTGGTTCACAGGCCTGTGCTCAATCCACTGAGCTACACCAACCAGGGCTTCTAGTGGTGACTTTTTAATCACTACATACATACTTTATAAATATCAAAGATAAAAGTATCCATAACATTCAAATAAACCAGAATATTTAGCTTGCTTTTTAAAAAAAGATTTTTATTTATTTACTTTTAGAGGGGAAGGGAAGGAGTTAGGGAGAGAAATATCAATGTATGGTTGCCTCTTGTGTGTCCCCTGCTGGGAACCGGCCTGCAACCTGTTGCATCCGCCGTCACGAGAAACAGAGGTTCGGAGACTTTCAGAATTTTCAAGATGTTACTTTATTGGCCAAGTTTTACCTGCGCAGGAGCGAGCTCTCTGAGTGTCCGAGGACACTATGCTCAGGAGAGCTGCAGATGAGAGCTGCGCCCCGGCGCTTACAGCTATGTCCTTATATAGGGGTATGCAAGCAAGCTTTGAACAGAAGCAGATGTGGCTGTTAGCTATTGGCTAGCTCTAAACAGCTGATTGCCATTGGCTTATTAGGGAAATTGGCGGTTAGCCCTTTTAGGAAGTAAAAATTTCTCTGGTCCTGGTCAGCCTAACTTTATCTGGGGCTTGTTTGGGATTGTCCCTTTTCTACATCTGTTTTGGACCTCAACACAACCCAGGCATGTGCCCTGACTGGTGCCCTGACTGGGAATTGAACCACGATACTCTGGTTCGCAGGCCCAAGCTCAACCCACTGAGCTACACCAGCCGGGCTATATTTAGCATGTTTAAATTTATCCTTTCTTCTCCTCTTTAGTATCTCCTCTTTAGTATTTCAAATATTGTAGAGAAATTATCTGAAATTTTATTCCTACATCACTTTCTTTCTTTTTATTTATTTACTAGAGAAAGGGGAAGGGAAGGAGAAAGAGTGGGAGAGCAACATCAGTGTGTGGTTGCCTCTCATGTGTCCCCTGCTGGGGACCTGGCCTGCAACCCAGGCATGTGCCCTGACTGGGAATCGAACCAGTGAGCCTTTGCTTCACAGGCCCGAGCTCAATCCACTGAGCTACACCAGCTAGGGCTCCACATCACTTTCCATCAGGTGTATTTTACCTATAGGTTTTGTGTGTTTTAAAAATATCTTCTTTTTTTTAAAAAAATTTTTCTAAAGATTTTATTTATTTATCTTTAGAGGAGGAGGGAAAGAGAGAGGGAGAGAAATATCAGTGTATGGTTTCCTCTCGTGCAGCCCCTGCTGGGAACTGGTCTGCAACCCAGGTATTTGTACTGGGAATTGAACCACAATCCTTTGGTTCACAGGCCCGTGCTCAATCCGCTGAGCTACACCAGCCAGGTAAAAATAATTTCTTAATGATGATAGGTACACTTACAGCCACAGTATAATATGTTACATATATGTAATTTTCTGCTTTCCTGGATCCATTACTTGTAACCATTTTATGCCTGATATAACATCCACTTCTTGAGTTTTTAAATTTGGATTAATTTTTCATTTTGCTGCAGTATTTCTTTAAGTAATTTTTCCAGGAAAGTTAAATGAGTGGACAGTATCATTGGCATCACCAGAGATTTCCATATTGCTATACCTAATAATCAGTTCTTTGTCCCCATTTTACCCCAAGCTCTTGGTAGCAACTAACGAAGGATCACTTTCTCTTGTTTTCATTTGTCTTCTCAGATGCCACTTTCTTTTGATTCTCCTTTTATCTCATTGGACTTACTTCTTTGCTCATCTTTATCCGCCCAGTCTCTTCTGTTGAGATGTCCCTGGGCTTGTTCCTCAACTCTCTTTTCTTGTTTTTCTCATTTCCTGGATCTCCTTCAGGTTTACAGCTTTAAATGCCATCTGTGTAAATCCAAAGTTTACATATTTAGCTCAGACCTCTCTTAGGAATGCATATTTCCCATTGTATACTTGAGATCTCAGACATAATAAGCCCCCAAATGAACTTCTACTAAAATCTGAACTTTCCTAAGTGTTACTGATCATTAATAAGTATTTAACTATTATCATACTTATGTATGATGTTATCATACATAATCATAATACTTATCATAATAAATATTACTTATTATTAAGTATTAAGTGGCAAATCTAGCATTCTATTTGCTTAAGCCACAAACACTGGAGTCATGCAGTTCATCAAGCGAAACAAAACTTTGGGGTTATCAAATTCGTTGAAAAATCTTAGAGGCTTTTCCTTCCAAAGTATATACAGAATCAGACCACTCTTTACCACTTTGTAGTTACTACCTTGGTCCGAGCCATTACCATTTATTGCTGTTACTGCAGAGACTCCCAGCTGGTTTGTTGACTTTCACCTTTGGCCCTCTACAGCCCATTCTACACACAGCAGCCAGCCGGCATCTATTTCATCACAAGTCCATATGCTTATTGGCCTGTAAGATCTGTCTGCCCGCCTCTGCTCTGAACCTGTCTTCCTTTACAGTTTTCCTCCTCAACTACTCTTCTGTAGCCACATTGACATTCTTGTGCACAACAAGCATTTATTTCTTTTGCACTTGCTGTTCCTCCTGCCTGAATGATTTCCTCCAGTGTTCAACATGGCTTCCTCCTTCACTTCCTTTGGGTCTCTGCTCATAAGTCACCAGTGCTTGGAATGTGCCTCACATGTTGTAGTTCCTTGATACATATATTTTTTTCTTTTTAAATTTTTAAAACTTAAGTATAGTTGGTATATAGTCTTTCATTAATTGTGTTAATTTAACGTGTACAATATAGTGACTCAACATTTTCATACCTTACAATATGATCACCCCACTAATTCCAGTAGTTACCTGTCCTCATAAACTTACCAGAGTGTTCCTCTTCCTCTTTTCACCCAGCCCCCATGCCCTGCCTTGTAGTAACCATCCCTTTGGTCTCTGTTTCTATGAGTCTGTTTTTATTTTGTTTTGTTTTTAGATCTATATGTAAGAGAAACCATACAGTATTTGTCTTTTTCTGCTTACTTAGCATAATACCCTCTAAATCTCCCCATCTTCTTGCAAATGGCAATATTTAATTTCTTTTTTAAAAAAGATTTATTTATTTTTAGAAAGAGGGGAAATGAGGGAAAAAATGAAGGAGAGAAACATCGATGTGAGAGAGAAATGTTAATCAGTTGCTTTTTGTATGCACCCCAGTCAGGGACTGAATCTGCAATTCAGGCATGTGCCCGGACTGGGAATCAAACCAGTGACCTTTCTCTTTGCAGGACGATGCCCAAACAACTGAGCCACACTGGTCAAGGCAGATTTTATTTTATTTTTATTGTTGTGTAATATTCCATTGTATGAGTGTGTATATCATCATGCATTCATCTATCAATGACCTAGCTTGCTTAATATTTTGCTATTGTAAAAAAATGAACAGAGGGGTGTATATTATTTTTCAAATCAGTGTTCTTGTTTTCCTTGTGTGAATACCCAGAAGTAGAATTGCTGGGTAGTATGGTATATCTATTTTTAGTATTTTGAGCAATCTCCACACTGTTTTCCATAGCGGCTGCACCCGTTCGCAGTCCCACCAGTAATGCATGAGTGTTCCCTTTTCTCCACATCTACCAACACATGTTATTTTGACTTTTTGATAATAGTAATTCTGACTGGTGTGAAATGGTATCTTATTATGGTTTTGATTTGCATTTCCCTGATGATTATTGATGCTGTTCATAGTTGAAAAGTGTTTTTTTAATCAACTCTGGGTGAAAAATATGTGTTAATCCTTTTGTTGTTGTTGTTAAATTCTGATCAGACCAAATTTCAACCATCTTTTGTGGGAAATTGCCTACCTTATTCTAGGGGGAGCAAGGAATCTCTTCTGTGCTTGTTTTGGAAAAGTTTGATCTCATTTGTTTATATCTTTCACAGAAATTCTTTAAAATTATTTATTTACAAATTTCTGATTTTTCTATGCTGCATTTCTTCTTATAGTTATTGTTTGTCTTGTTTTCATCATAGGATTTTTAAAAAAGAAGGATGGGAGGTAAATACGTAGGCTTAATTCTAAATGTTTAAAACAAAAACATACAAAATGTGTTTGTGTTCAGCCAATTATAACCATATCTATCCATTTTAAAAATTAAATATTTCACAGATTGCATGTGTTTAATTTGTTAAGTTTAATGATAATGCTCAGTGGTGTGTACGTATTTCCAGAACCTTTTGCAAAAGTTTCACAGTCCTGGAATTTAGAAACCAGTGCAATGGATACAGAGCAAAATCATAGTTGCTGGGAATGGTGGAAATACGGTATTAGGTAGTATCTCCAAGAAGTATTTGCATGTAGAGGAACTCAGTCTTCTTGTTTCATATTTGAAAACCATTTTAGGTTTTGGTCATTCCCTGGTACTATCCTAGAAAATTCAGGGTAAGGAACACAGTTTCAGGAGAAGTAAAGGTTAGGCAGCTCTTTAGAGCTGTTATAACGATAACATTTTCCGAAGTCTATGCACATTATATTATGAGAGTAGAGAGAGGAGGGGAGAGAAGGAGATAGGGAGGGAGGGAGGGAGGGAGGGAGGGAGAGAGGGAGGCAGAAAGAGAGAGGGAAGGAGGGGGAGAAATAGAAGGTGGGGGGAGGGGGGAGAGAGAGAGAGAAAGAAACATCCTTCACGGTAGCATGCCTATGATGTGAGGTGTGTACGTGCTGTTCCTCAGTCATCTCTGTTGCCTTGTGTCTCTTCTGTTGTGAGCCTCTTGCTATGCTGCGTATGATTTTGGTGATGAAAGATACGTGATTTTGTACCACGTGCTCCAACATCTTCATCTGGTTCCCCTGTTGAAGGAAGGACTGGATGAGTTGGACTCACTGAGACATGTTCTAATGTCTGTTTCTATAACCCTTTCTAAGGGATCTTAAGGACAATCTTGGCTGTGATTTGCCAACCTAACCTTATACAAGGTTATTCTACTGAATTTCTGTATTTCCCTATCAGTTTTAATATATAATTATATCTCTCTCTATATATGTATATATAAATATAAATATTATATCTTTCTATATTCTTCCCACTGTTGGCTCTACCACTCTCCAACCACAAAGAGCATGTCCTACTAATCAGTCATTTAAAATCTCATTACACCCGAAACTGAATCCTGTTCGCCTTGGACCATTATGTTTTTACAGGTTGACACTGATCTATAGATAAATGTGGAATACTAACCTTCCAATGACTTGAATGACCATCTAATAGTTCTAAGAACTATATTTTGTTTTTCTAGGTTTTGATGAGTCCCGCCCATTCCCCCTGCCCCGATCACTGAAAATGAGCTTACAAATCAGTAACTTTGAGAACCACCTTCTTTTAATAAACATAATCAAAATCATAATATACTTATAATTTCTGTGTATTACAGAAATCTTGTTTTAAACAATTTTGACTAGCGGTCAAGAGACTTATATAATTTCTTTAGCGTCCTAAGAGCAAATGATCGTCTGCAGTATGGCTCTTTATACTATCGTCCATTAATTCTTTCACTTCCTTAGTTCTTGTTTTCTTTAAAAACAGTTTTCTATTTTTAAAATTCTAGTAGTGGTTAACCCTATTTCCATTTGCTTTTTGATGGGAAAAGTAGAATACAGAAAAAATATTTTAAAACATTTAAAAATTGACAGTTTCTCTTTTTATTTGGGTGCTTTAATACATTTTAACTTCTCATTTAAGCCTTGTAAAATCTTAGCTCTAGTTTTCCTTTGTTAATAATCCGTTTTAGCCTCCCATTTCTCTTTTGTTTACTTTTGGGCTTCTATTCATTGAACAATTCCTAATTTTAGCTAGACTTCTATTTCCTGACCTTTCATAACATGTTTTTAAAAGGAAAGACCACATGCCCTGATGTTTTAAAATGCCATCCTTTCCCTTAGTGCTGTTAGTTTCTGAAGATTACATTGCTATAGGAATATCAATTATAAAAAAGAACTAAGATGTCCGGTGATGTTTGTGTATTAGGTACCTATTGCGGCATAACTAATTACGCTAGAAGTTAAAACAGCAACCATTATTTTTTTCACAGTTTTGGTGAATTAGAAATTCAGATGCAACTTGCCTGGGTGCTTCTGGCTCAAGATCTCCCATGAGGTTGTAGTCAGAGTGCTGGCTGGGGCTGAAGGCTCATCTGAAGACCTAACTGGAAGAGGTGGATCCACTTCCACACTCACCCACGTGGTTGCTGGCAGAATGTAATTACTGCCGGCTATTGGGATGAGGGCCTCTGTTTCTCACCGTCTGTTGCTTGGAGACCTCCCACAATTCTGTGCTCTATGGCCCTGCATAGGGCCGTTTACAACTTGGCAACTGGCACTTCTCAGAGCAAGTGAGAGAGCAAGAAAGAGCATCCTAGGTGGAAGCCACAGTCTTTTTGATACCAGAGTCATTACTTTTGCCATGTTCTAGTCCTTGGAAGCAAGTCACTTGGTCCAGCCCCATTCAGGGCAGAGATAACACAAGGGCATACATACCAGGAAGAAGGCATTATTGGAGGCAAACTTAGGTGCCACATACCACTTTGTGTGCATTAGGAACATATCATGATATGTCCTTGGATATAATAAAAACACGGCTCCGTGGAAGGTGGCAGCGAGAGTACAAGTTCAAGCTAATATCTTGGGCTACAGAGCTAGAATGGTAATGGGGCTTTGTAAAGATACAGTTAATAAGAAATAAATAGCTTATGGTGAAAATTAAAGAAAACTTCCTTATCAACATTAATTCTAGTCTACTTAGAAAAGTCACATCAAAAACTAAGAATAAATAATTAAGCAATTTATGTTTAGGAAGCTTTAAAATTTAAAAAATGTATTTGTATCTTTTTGTCTCAAGTTTATAATTTTTATTTGTTCTACCTGTCTTCATTTTTCATAATTGGCAATGGAGCGTTTTCCCTCTTAGTTATAAAAGTGTATTATATATATATTTTTTATTTGCTGCTGAGATTCAGTTACTTTCTTCATCATCCAGGTATCGTCGCTCTGGTTAATGAAAGGACTGTTTACAAAAGTATGGCAGTTAAGGAAAATCAAAAAGGTTGGCGGGACTCCTGGGCTAGCCACAGTTCAAAGTTGGTACTATTCCTAAGCCTTAGGGGGAACGGGCTTCATGTAACTAGGAACCAGCAGGGCCTGAAGGTATGAGAGGGAGACTGTTCAGTCCCCGCAGCAACACAGTCCCTGCCAGACTACAGGGGAGAATCCAAGGAGATAGATGTCTCAGCTTCACTCTCTTCTCACCCTCTTATTTCCTACTTCGCCTTAGTCAAACCCAGTGAGAAGCCAGAGGGCAAGCACGTCCAGTCGATGCTGGCCATGCAGGTCAGCCTGTCAGGGCAAAGCACGGGCAGAGGGCAGAGAATGATTCTGAAGGGGAAAAAGGAGAATATTTAGCAAAGAAGGAAAAGTCTCTGCATTTCATCGTATTGCCCTTGTTTGGAATATGAACCGATTTGAGTGTGTCCATGGCCATCCTAAAGGATTTTGAGTTTTTGCTAGTGTTTAAACTTGGGTGACCTTGTATTGGTCACAGTCACCTCAAGAAATTTGGCCTTTGTTTTTTTCTTTTTAAAGTATGAGCTTATGTTTATATTAGATTCTACTTATGATCAATGTCATGACCTAAGGGTTGCTTTTCCTATGGAGGTTTGACCTTAAAATGACTTACATAAAAGAAATACGGATCCTTGTTACATTTGGAACGAGGAGAAATGCCTGTCATGTTTATACAAATACTTTTTGCTGGAAATTTGTTTGTCAGTTTCCTTGAACCGAATTTTATAAATACCCATAAGTTAGGAGAAGAAAGTCTGCCTGACAGAAGTTGAAACTATATGAAATCTTACCAGTACTTTCCTTTTTTAAAAGCATATTTTATATTTAGAAACAGTAATCATAACACAGAAGCAAAGAGGATTGATGAAATTTATTCGCCAAATATTTACGGAGGCTTGTCTACTTAATGTGAATGCAGAGATAAATAGTGAAAGAATATGGCGATCACAAGACAGAGTCCTTGCTCTCAAATAGCACACCCCCAAGTAGGGCAATTAAATGCATGAACAACTAACCGCAGTAAAGGGCAGAATCCCATAAGTGCTCTATCAGTGGTACAGGCTCTCTTCACTCCCTTAACAAGAGTGCAAAGCGTGATCACAAAGGAGCTAATATTTAAGCTGAACTTAAATACAACTTCTATTTTTAGAAGTCGATAATGCAACATTAAGAGCTATGTTTATAGCAACTTGCAAATTAGCCTCCCCCCCCCCCCCCCCCCAAGCTGCAAATTCTGCCCATGTGGGTGGGTTCAGAGGATCTTCAGTAACTCGATCTCTAAAAAACAGGAAGGTGGTCCCTGTAGCAGAGGCGGTGTTCTGGCCTGGTTCATACCCTTTAGAGAAGAGGGTAGGGGGCGTGGCTGAAGAATCCATTTCTTGTCCTGACAGGTCATGTCATGAGTATCAACCATTTCCCCCTTCAAGCCACAAGTGAAAGAAGAACCTGACTATGTTAAAATATTGAAAATGTGAGATAATGCTTTTTATTATGGATTCTCAATCTTAAAATATAGTCAAAACTTGAAACTTTTCAAGTCTCTTTCAGTTTAATTTCATGGCTGGCCTGCCTTCCCCTTCCTCCCTCCTTTCCTTCCTTCCTCTTCCTTCTCAGTTATTTCCTAAATTAATTTTTTAAATGTGTGTATGATTTAAAGTTTTCTTAACAACTTAAATGCTGAATGAGGTCTTATGAAATATTTATTTTGGTTTTTGTGCTCATTTTTTTTTCCAGAAAAATTGAAGTAACCTTTTTAGTGTTGGATCTTGGTTGCAGTCTGTAGCAGGTAACCAAGATGATACATACCTATTAGCAATAGATAATGATATTTATTTTTCCTGAAGAGAAGATTTTCTAAGTTTTTATTTATGATAATTGATGATTAGTGGTTAGACACTTTCTTTGGTTATTATCACATATTTAATTCTAACATACAAAGCAATCATTGTCAATGCTGATAGCAACTTTGTTTAGGTTCCTTAGGATAATGATATCAAAGCCAGACTACGATATCAGTAAAATATCTGTGCACATGCTATTTTTTAGTTATGTTACTTTTCTGGCAGAAATAATGAAATTATATTTTTCTGGCAGTCTTTCTGATTTACCGCCATTCCCCTTTTTATTAATCAGAGTAGTCTCGTACAATTTGATTTTCTTGATAAGTCTTGATCATATAGAGAAGTTACGTGAGCAGTGCTTTCTGATATATTGTCAGAATTGATCAACCATCTACTATGTAATATTTTTGTCAGCCTTTTATGTTATAATTTTTTTAAATTTTATTTATTGATTTGAGAGGGGGGGGAGAAAGAGAGGGAAAGACAGAAAGAGAAACATTGACTTTTTCCACTTATTTATGTATTCATTGGTTGATTCTTTTTTTTTTCATTGGTTGATTCTTATATGTGCTGACTGGGGATCGAACCTGTAACCTTGGTGTCTAGGGACCATGCATTAAGTAACTGAGCTACCTTGGCCAGGGCAGTCTACATGTTTTAATGTGCTCATTTTTATCAGTGGCCTCGCTGATTTTAGTCAGCAAATGTCACTTTTTTTTATCTGCACCTGAGTACATGTTTTCATTGTTTTAGAGAGAGAGGAAGGGAGAGAGAGAAACATCCGTGGGAGAGAGAAGCATCGATTGGTTGCCTCCCTTATCAGCCCAGACTGGGGATTGTAATCACCCGGATTGGGGATCGGGATTCAAACCCCAAACCCAGTGTATTCCCTGACCAGGAGTCGAACCAGCAACCTTTCGGTTATGGGAAGCTGCTCCAACCAACTGAGCCACACTGGTACAAATATCATTTTTAATAATGAAATCAAGAATGATAGTAAAAAAAGAGAATATGTATCAAGGTAAGCCATTTCTTCTGGGACTCAAAGACACTTAAAAATATTTTTAGTTGAGGTGTAATTGACATATAGCATTATATTAATTTCAAGTGTAAAACATAATGATCCAATAGTTGTATTGCAAAGTGATCACAATAAGTCTAGTTAACATTTAATACTATACATATCACAAAGAGAATTTTTAATATTTACTATTAGAAACTTTCAAATACATAATACAGTATTATTAACTATTATCACCATGTTGTACATGACTTACTTGTACTTAGTTACTTGATAACTGGAAATTTGTACCTTTTGACTCCCTTCACCCATTTTGCACCCCTCCAGACCCCACTCTGGCAACCACCAACCTGTTATCTGTATCTAGGAGTTTTTAATTTAGTTTTACTTTTTTTGATTCCACGTTTAAGTGAGGTCATGTGGTATATATCTTTTTCTGTCTGATTTATTTTACTTAGCACAATGACTTGAAGTTCCATTCATATTATCACCAATGGCAATATTTCATTTTTTTGTGGTTGAAGTTATGTGTGTATGTGTATATATTCATATATATATTCACAATTTCTCTATCCATTCATCTGTTGGTAGACACTTAGGTTTTTTCATACCTTAGCTACTGTAAACAACATTGCAATGAACATGAGGGCATATACATCTTTTTGAGTTAGTGTTTTAATTGTTTTGGATTAATACCCCAAAGTGGATCATATGATAGTTGTATTTCTAATTTTTTGAGGAACCTTTCCCTACTGTTTCCCATAGTAACTGCACCAATTTACATTCCTATCAGTAGTGCACATAGATTCCCATTTTCTCCCCATTCTCACCAACACTAATTTCTTCTCTTTTTGGTAATAGCTGTTCTAACAGATGTGAGGTGATATTTCCTCACAGTTTTCATTTGCATTTCCCTGATGATGAGTAATGTCCAGCATCTTTTTGTGTACCTAATATTTCAAAGACATTTCTTGAACTCAGGGAATTCAGGAACTGAAATTTCAAACTACCCTACTCTCTACACTACTTCAATATTGTGGTATTTTTATGAACAGAGGTCAAGTTCCTCCACATCTTTCCCAACAAGTGCCATGGTCATTTAAAAAAAATTTTTAGTCATTCTAATAGGTATGTAGTGGTATATCATTGTGGTTTTAATTTATATTTCCCCGAGGACTAATCATGTACCTTTCATACATATTCTTTTATGAAGTGTCTGTTCAAGTCTTTGGTCAAATTTTTTTATTGTGTTACTTGCCTTGTTAGTATTGAATTATCAGAGTTCTTTATATATTATGGATACAAATTCTGTATCAGATATATGTGCTGTGAATTTTGAAACATTTTTGACCATTGGCAATTATTGATAATCTTGTCACAGCAGCAGTTTCAATGTATAACTGAAATAAAAATAATGGGCTAGATGCTAAAATATAACACATATGCTGTGATGTAGCTTCCTGGAGGATAACAGAAAAATATAGATTAAAAATACTTTTTGTCATCTCCAATGTTCATGATCTCAGATTTCAACCAAGGTGTCTGGCTGCCTACGTGTTTCTCTTTTCAGTGCACTCTGAAATCCACTTTTTTTTAAAGTATATTTTTCAGACAGCTGCCAGTTGAGTGCCAGTTTCACGTTCCAATTTTTTTTTCTGGCAGCACCTTTGAGATACATATGCTTCTAAATTCAGCTTCTGCTTTTTGCACCATATGCTTGTTCCATTTTTAGGTATTAGAAATGCACTCTGGCTGAATATGTGCATGATTAAGATCACAGAGTTTATTGGTGGAGTCAGACCCTCCAAACAGGAGGAAAAATAGAACTTGACCACCACCAACTTTAAAAAAGTTACTTAGAAACATTTAGCACCAAACCCTTTATTGCCAGTGATTTTAATTTTTAGGCTATAGGAATACTTGCTCATAAGCTATTTCTTCTTGTGCCATCTCTACCAATTGTTCTAGCTTAACTTCATGGAGCAGAACAGAGACATTACTGTCAAGAGCATGGAGAACAGGTGCTGAGGACAAGAAGCGTTTAGGATTCTTGAATGCTTCTAATACCATTTGCTCCTGTTCTTCAATTCCACATTGCCATCTGCTCTCGTGGGATTAGAGGTTTGCATGATGCTGTTTGGTTCAGTGGTATTGCATTGAGGAGGTATTTGGCAAAAGCGTTAGTGGGACAAATTTGGTCTCACAATCCCACTAATGCTTAAAGACATTAAAGAATTCTCCCAATCTATTGGCATTATAAGGAGCCTGTTCTAGCTAGAGTCATCTGAACTTTGTTCTGTAAACTATAGCGTGACAGGTCAGTGAAAGTGCTTCTACTTTGAGAAATTGTTGACTTTCCTAGAACCTGCATTTCTGGCCATGATTAGTCTAAATATAGTGAGTCAATGGACAGTAAGCAAAATATTCTCCAGATGACAGAGACTGATATCATGAGGTCCTTTTTTCCTATCTCGTATACTTCAGGCATAACAGAATTTCTTCAGCCTCACTCAGAGCATATGCATTTTTATGTTAGACATGACTTTCATAAGCCTGGTTACCTGATTTCCTCATCCATAGTTATTAAAACAAAAAGGCAGGTGGGGCGGAGAGGGTCTCCTATATGCAGCAATGTTGGTAGCAGAGACCACCATATAAAAAAAGAAAGAAAGACATGATTTCAAAGGCGAACTTGGAACAATTTAGTGTAGTAGCGGCTCATCCCAGTGGACCCGGAGGACAGCTCTGTACTGTAATATGTACCGCCGATGTGATGGCCCTGCAATATAAAGAAATGTTAAATTATCATCAGTGTTGCTTTTGTTCTTTGTTTGCAACAAAATTCTAGTTCTATTTCAAACCAAAACGATTAAAGTTGTTGCACAGCAGTATTTAAGGCCTTGACCTCAGGAAGACTTTCTCCTGTTCTCTGACCTGATGCCTCTGTGCCCTCCCTCCACTCTCCTGCACACACACAGTCACACTCACACACACTCACACACACACGAACTCTCTCACGCAGGACTCACCTGCTGAGGGCATTTCCTTTAAGAAAAACTGGTTTAGTGCTTCTTTGAGTGCCTTCCGCTTGTACTCACGTGCTGTTCACAGCCCCACATGGCAATTGCCTGTTTGTTTGCCCTTCTTTACCACCGGACTGAAAGCTGTGCACTGACTTATGTGCCCAGGACTTAGCGCAGTTGTACCTGGCACATCATAAAGGCTTCATAAATAGTTTTTGAATAAATGAATGACAGAATAAATGGAAACGAATCCAAATAACATGTGGTCAAGATCAGTCTGTACAGTTCTTTGGGAAAGAAGCATGCTCAAACTCTTTGCAAATGTGTACTGTAATGTTTTGGGAAATTTCTGTTATGAAGCATTACAGAGGATAAAAGTTCAGAGTAGGGTGAGAGATGATTTTCAGATGTGAAAAAAAAACCAGAAACTAAAAAAGTGATAGTAGGCATAAATATTCTAACATAATAGAGACATTATGGTTTACATGTATCTTTCCTTAAGAGTTTTTGTTCAATATTAAAATACCCACATCACATTTTAAAATTGGGTAGAGTATATTCTTGTAACCTAAAATTTTTTTGAAAAATGATACTTAACAACTGTTAATAGTTTACCATTGCCTTGGCTGGTAGAGAACAATAAGAAACATGTCATTTCATAGATCTAGTAACTAAAAGAATACTGTTGTCTGGAATAATGAGAACCCAGGAAAGAGAAGAAGCTTATTCCTGACAAGTTTGCTAATAATGAAAAGTAAGATGCTGGTAGATAGCATTAGGTGATAGCAATAGACTTCGAAATGCCGAGTTCAAGTCACTAGACCCGGAAGCACCATGATACTTGGAAATGAAGAGGAGACCAGATTTAGAGTATAGTGCCAGAAATAAAACAGAAATAAAAAGAAGGATTCTCAAACTCTGGATGGTGAATGACGAAGATTGTGAAATCCCTTCAGACTGAGATAAAAGCTCTGAAATTCCTTTCATTTGTATAAGTGAGAATCATAACCATCAGTACTATTTAGTTTCGGAGTAAAATTGGTGAAACCTGCTGACTACAGGAAGGGTCAGGCTAAACTGGGTATTTCCGGGCCAGCTCCCTGAGCCCTGTGGTTCACCCCGCTGGCTTCCACAGAAGACTTTTCCGAGGGCTTCTCTTTCCTTCGGCCTCCCCCTCCATCTGGCCTGTGTCAACTCTGTCCTTCTGCTTTTTCATTTATCTTAGAACGTAACTGGGCCACTGAAGAACTGGGCTTTCTTCCAAAATAGGCTATTTGGTTGTAATCATTTTGACATAAGATTTAAGGCACTGAAGATAAAAAGGCACGCTTGAAAAAAGCAGTGGAAATAATAGGTGTGCCTGGGCCCCGCCCTCACGGCACCGATGGCAGGGTGCCTTCCTGGGCTCCGGGGTGAAGGGTGGGTCTTGGAAAGAGAGGGTGTTCGGAGCACATATTGTGTTGCTTTGTATACAAAAGCTAAAAGTTTAATAGTTTGTTTTTAGACTGAAGAAAAATATCTTCCTGACAGAAACAGCTGCATCAAAATGTCATATCCCTGTTTTTTCCTCTTGTGCATTAGAAAGTTTTAGTAAGTTAGTTAGTAAGTGAGTAGCTGGTTTGAATTGCTCTATGAGGCTTAGACTCAAGAAAACACTACTTGTCTTTACTTTTATTGCCCATTAAATCAATTTTTGAGCCCTTCTTGCCAGGGCTGGTGAGAAATCTGCTATTAGTTATTATTGGGGTCCTTCCCAAACACACAACACATATACACACACTGGGTTGTCCTGCCTCCCAGGGCTTAACTGGTCCTGGGAACACAGAGAGGCCTGGTCCTGAACTGTCATCATGGTCGCCGTGGCTCCTTCTGTTTGCCAAAGCTGAAATGGCACTCCACTGCTGCGACTGGGGAGGTCTGAGAAGCTCCTGCCCATAGTGCTTATCCCTGCAGCCAGGCTCCACCGTGCCAACCAAGGACAGCATGTTTTGAAGCCAGCCAGCAGCTGGCTCTCTGTTTACTGGTCTGCTACCTCTGGGAGTTCTATGGGACTAAGGGCTGCTGCCCCCACCCCTTACCCCCCACTCCCCTGGGCTTGACTCAAGAGACCAACCCACAGCATCACCAGTGTGCCTTTCAGGCTCTCAGTACCTCAATTCTGGAAGGACTTTTCTTGGCCTTTCCTCCTGGAAGCTCTATCTGGACTAGAACCACAAAATCCTGTTTACTTTTCCTGTACCTAAGAAGGTCTTAGTTGTTAGTAATGCAGTATATGATCTCTCATTCCCCAAGGATGGGCTGCTGAATTTCCTTGGGGCCGCTTTTGCATTTAGTTTTCATATCCTGCCACATATTAAATTCTCAGTCATCCACATCCTGTCCACCCCAAGTTTTTGCAGGACTAAGTGTGGCATGTTATATAGCTTACGGGTTTATACTCCTTGCAAGTGTGTGGCTGTCATATAATCTTATGGAAGACTGGGATCTCTCTCTCCTCTCTCCCTCTTGCTCGCTGTCTCGCTCTTGCTCTGTGTCTTTCTCCCTCTTCATCCCTTTGTATCGCCATCTCTTTCTTTGTCTCTCTCTCTTTGTCTTTTCTCTCTCTCACACGCATGCACACACACTTTTTAAAAACCTGAGAATACTTGTTTCATATGATCTCTTTGAGCAGTCAAAGAGTGGTGGTGAAAGAGTCTTTGTCTCATAATGCTGATGTCATAAAGTTATTTACTCTTCCCCCCAACTTTTTTCATAAACTAGAAACTGATTATAACATGATCCTGTTCCAGTGTGGAATTTAGCACACGCAGGTGCCTCTGGCAGGTAGAAGGCATGGTTACCAGGAGACCCTTCTTATAAGGTGACCACATTTGTGACACAGTGCACAGTGATGTGACAGCCTTTCCTTCTGTTTTTATTTAGTTTTCCAGCCCTGTCTTGCGTAACTTAAATCACATATTTGAAAATACTACCCCCCTTTTACTCTAATTTTGCCAAAGACATACAACTGGTCAGATTTCCTCAGTCAAAACTCATTGAAATTTAGTTTCAACTATCCCCCTGTTTTTCAGGGCAGTATGTTCCTTTAAAGGATGTCAAAAAGCAAAACCAGCACAAGTTAATATTTAATTTTCTTTCCTGCATAACTATTACAGAGCCTGCAGCTGCCCTTTTAAATCACCAGATGAGACCTCTGTGTTGTTAAGGCCAGCTGTGCCAGCTGGCCAATCAGCAGGCCGAATGTTAGACCCAGGCAATGGAAGTTATGGGGGACGTGAGGTTTTTGATTTCCTCAAGGATGATTTTTTGTGTGTGTGACCAAAAGGCTATTCAGAAGATTTAATTTTTGTCTCAAAAACTGACATCTAGTTTTTAAAATTACAAGTGGAAAAGCCTAATTCTTTAGGCTTTTACGTTCAGCTTCCAACTTTAATTTCTTCTTTTTATGTGTAAGTCAGACTATACTTAGTAATAATTTTAAGCAGCCTTTGAATAATGTTTGATGCCATTTACAGAACTGATTTAACTAAACATTTAAAGGGTGCTTATAATTTTAACATATTTTTTCTTTTTAAATTCTTAAGTTGAGTTAAACAAAATATTGGGTGGTAAATAATGCTTTCAAATCTAATCCATCAAATTTGTAAGTACAGTGATCCTCAAGTTTTCTTAAATGTTCTACATATATAAAACTCAAAAAGAATGTATAGATTTTCAAACAGGAAATCACTAGATTTTTAAAAATCTTAAAAGATTATATTTATATTTAACTTTTGAAACTTATAGGGCATAAAAGACACAACTCCATTTAAGGAAGGCAGTCAACATCTCCATTACCTAAAGGCTGCTTGTGACCAGAGATTTCAGCCAGGACAAGCCCTGGGGCTTCACCTACTAACTAAAAAAATCGCCAAATGCCAGCTGGTTCAGGGCTATTTCTCAATCCACTGATGTTGCTAATGACCAGAGATTTCCATCCGGACACTGATTAGATTCCCATGGACTAGATTCTGGTCAACATGGATGGGATGCTTAGAAATTAATTTATGTTTGCTCTCTCATGGACTTCACAAGAGGCAAATTTAGTCTTGCATGTTTTATGTCCCTGGATTTAGATTGTATACACATTATGAAGTTATTCTGATTACTCATGAATGTCTCTATACACCAGGCTCATTACTTGTATTCTTTTGGGTCCTAGGTTATAGAAGTGACTCCTCCATTTAAGTCTAAAGACTAAGATTCCTGCCTTATTTCCACTTGAAGGTGGAATCTTATATTCTTTTAACATTCTTAGGGCCACACAACTGTAACTTAAAATGATATAGATTGCATTTGGATATCTCACTATCTACCTCACAGTCACCTCTTGTGAAGTCATCGTTCTCACAGTTGTAAAAGGTGAAAAGATTTATGCATTTTTGCTGTTTGCAGATAAGCAAAGTTATGCAATAACTTTAGATTTTTTTTAGAAACATCTGTCAGGAATACATCTGCTAGGAATACAATTATGGGTTCTTTCCTCATAAAGCATATGATAAAGTGAGGTTTATCATATCCTGGTGGTAAAACTTTGGAAATATAAAGGCAGGTATTTATATTTTGGGTCTGATTTCTGCTCATGAATAAACTACTAAAGGTCCTAATTTTCTGCTTCTCTGGAGTGTAACTAATGCCTGTTCAGTTGGAGTTGCTATAAAATTAACTTGAGGATTATTACTAGCAAAGGAACTAGAATTTGTGTCTGGTTACATCAGGAATAACTTTGTGGAGCAAAGGAAAAAGTTCACTTCTACATTCAGTCTATTTCCTACTCACTGGTGAACTTTATTTTTAAATAAAGCCACTCTGCCTTTTAAGATCTCACAATAAAGCTTGATTTTAAAGAGTTCGGTCTGCTCCCCTTGAAACCAATCAGGAAATTGCAGTGAGCCACACGTTACAGAAACCAGCTAGGCTGATTCCTGCCTTATTTCCACTTGAAGATACTTTTTGAATGAATATCTTATTGATCCAAAAGAGCTTCATGAAAACCATGTTTTGTTTCTTGATTATCAAGAAAAGTCTTTAGAAGTTATCCTAATCAGTCACAATGGCTAAAAAATGTGTCCTTATTTCAATAAATTTTAGGTCATTGAATAGTAGTATATGCATTCGGTTTATTGAGTTCAACTCATGGTAACCCTTGTGAAATAGCCTTAGTCTCTCACCACTGCTGTCAAATCACATCACATCAAATAATTTTGAAGTGGGTGCTGGCACACTAAGTAGACAAGTAGTTAGGCGTAAGAAAATACTAGTTTCCTCTTTGGTCATCCTTACTTTTAAGCCATTGTTGAAGCTGAATTGGAAATTCAGACAATAGATGTTTACCTGTATTTGATATGACCCAAGAATGATTCCCTGCTGAAGAAAATAGTCTTTCTCAACAAAACATTTGAGGGGTGCATATGAATCTTTGAGGATGATAAAATCTGAGGACAGACTTCTTCTTGGGCGCTGGGACTACTGATACATTCACAAGATGGTATTTTTTTCTTTTCAAGGGAAGCACATGGAATTAACAAACTATTATCTGCTATTCTTTTTTTAAAAATATATTTTATTAATTATGCCATTACAGTTGTTCTATTTCCCCCTTCATTCCCCTCCACCCTGCACACCCACTCCCCCACCATTCCCCCTTTAGTTTATGACCATGTGTCTCAAGTTCTTTAGATTCTATATTTCCCATACTATTCTTGCCCTCCCCCTATCTATTTTCTACCTACCATCTATGCTACTTATTCTCTGTACCTTCTCCCCCCTTCTCCTCATCCCACTCCCCTGTTGCTAACCCTCCATGTGATCTCCATTTCTATGGTTCTGCTCCTGATCTAGCTGTCCTCTTAGTTTGCTTTTGTTTTAGGCGTGGTTCTTAATAACTGTGAGTTTGCTGTCCTTTCACTGTACATCTTTTTATCTTCTTTTTCTTAGGTAATTCCCTTTAACATTTCATATAATAAGGGCTTGGTGATGATGAACTCCTTGAATTTGATCTTATCTGAGAAGCACTTTATCTGCCCTTCCATTCTAAATGAAAGCTTTGCTGGATAGAGCAATCTTGGATGTAGGTCCTTGCCTTTCATGATTTGGAATACTTCTTTCCAGCCCCTTCTTGCCTGTAAGGTCTCTTTTGAGAAATCCGCTGACAGTCTAATGGGAACTCCTTTGTAGGTGACTGTCCCCTTATCTGTTACTGCTTCTAGGATTCTCTCCTTCATTTTAATCTTGGCTAATGTAATTATGATGTGCCTTGGTGTGTTCCTTCTTGGGTCCAACTTGTTTGGGACTCTGAGCTTCCTGGATTTCCTGGAAGTCTATTTCCTTTGCCAGATTGGGGAAATTCTCCTTTATTATTTGTTCAAATAAGTTTTCCACTCGTGGCTGTTCCTCTTCCCCTTCTGGTACCCCTATAATTCGGATGTTGGAATGTTTAAAGATGTTCTGAAGGTTCCTAAGCCTCTGCTCATTTTTTTGAATTCTTGTTTCTTCATCCTTTTCTGTTTGGTCATTTTTTTCCTCCTTCTGGTCCACTCCTCTGATTTAAGTCCCAGTTTCCTTTCCATTACTATTGGTTTCCTGTGTATTTCCATTCATTTCAATTAGTTTAGCCTTCATATGTTCCTCTAATTTGTGACTAAAATCAACCAGATCTGTGAGCATCCTGATCACCAGTGTTTTTAACTGTGCATCTGAAAGTTTGGCTATTTCCTCATCACTTAGATTTATTGTCTCTGGGGTCTGAGTTGTTGAGCCATGTTTTGATCTGTTTGTGCCTATTACGTATGAGGAGTGGAGCCTTAAGTGTTCACCAGGGTGGGGCCGCCCAGGTCGCTGGTTTGTGAGGCTGTATGTGGGGGCATGGTCAGAGAGGGGCCACCCAGCTCGCTGGTTTGTGACGCCATGTGTGGGGGCGGGGTCACAGGGGGACAATGGCAGGTCCCTTTGCTGCTTCCTGCCACTGGGGCCTGCACGGTCTGTCTCACTGCTAGCTCCTTCACCAGTTTATCTGCGCGTGAATGTGTGACCGCGATCAGCCCTCAGTGGGTCCACCGTCTTGCGCCCTCAGTGGGTTCGCCCACTTCTCCACACCTGGGATCGGCCCAGGGCTGCTGGTGCACCTGGGTGGTGGTCCCAGGTCGATCTGGCGGATCTTTCCTGCCTGACCCTGCTCTGCTGCTGGCTCTGCCCCTCTTACTGGTTTAGCTGAAGAGTTTGATGTTGTCAGACTTCTGTGTAGTTCAATTTTCTGTGGTTTGGCTGTGTTTTTGTTGCTAAAACTTTGTTGTTTTTAAACTTAGTTGTGCAAGAAGGTGCAGTGCTTCCACCTACGCCTCCATCTTGGCGGAAGTCCTATCTGCTATTCTTAGGCAATTTAAACCCCAATCTGTGTTCCCATTCCCAGAGGCTGAACAGCTTTAGTAAAAGAGGTACAGATTTTTCTGCAAATGTCCTGCTAAAATTTTCCTTTTAGAAGTTATAGTCACTGGTTTCTGTTTCTTTTAGGACAGAGGTTAAGGTTTATTCTCTCTTCCAAATGATGAAAGAATGATGTGATTAAATGTCACTACTGAGCAGTGAGTTCTGTCTTAGGGAAAATAGTCATTCTCCTCGGGATAGTCTATTGGTCGCTCCTACAGCAGTTGCCTTTGGGCTCTGAGCAAAACTGCTACATCAGCTCAAATCCTAGAAATTTTGGGTACATCAAAAATTCAATCTTTTGTAGAGGATTAGAAGCAGTGTGAGTGATAGCAAAATATTGTATTTGAGAGAGACATTAACAACTCTTAGCTGTTCTCTGTCTCTTTATGTAATGTAATTTCCAGAATCAAAGAATGGTCCAGCCCAGAGCGAAAAATCATTTCTAGTTTTGGCACTTCTGTCATCGGGAGCGAGAGAATCAAGTCTAGGCAATCAAATCGAGCCTGACAGTGACTGGAGCAACTAACAGATGTAGAAGTCAGCACCTACCTCTACTTTGTTCTCTAGGACAATAGAAGATAGTTTAATAAACCATGGAGCTTAAGTATCACAAAAGTACAGCATCCACAACATACCGTAGTTGGTGCTTGGAAAACATGTGCTGTTTCAAGGTTTGATAGTAGTGCTGGCATATGCCCTCCTTCACCTAAATGTAATAAATGGCATCTGCTGGAGTATCATAGAGAAAAATCTCTGGAGCTGAGGGAGCCATTGTGTAATAGTCAGGCTTAACTCTCCATATGGGACCAAGATAAGTCGGTTATGATATTTTTACAAAGTGAACCTAAAATTACAAGCTAAATGCTGACTATGTTTGATGATAGGAAAGAATTCACATTTAGACTCCCTTTCAGATATATATCCTCTGGCAGCTCTTTACAGACATAAAACATCATTGCGGGAGGCTCGTTTTCACCTAGCTCAGCAGAAACATGTAAAACGACTACCCTCGCCTGTTTGTTTCATATTCCCTTTAAGAATAAACAGCATCTGTCCAAACAAACTCAGCTTGTAAAAAATCAGCAAATCAGGAAACTGTTTCTAATCATTGAAATTAGCTCTTAGAATTCTAAATCTGGAAACTGCATGTTATTACCCAACGAGAAGCGGTCATGACCATTTGCAACAGCCGCTGCTCTGCAAATCTGATTTACCAGTTCACCCAAACCCCTATTTATACGTGTCACATTTGCATGCATAAAACTGAACATCTTAATCCAAATCATGCTGCCAGTGTGTTTGGGAAATAGGGATCATGACGTTTTTGAGAGGGTTTTTAAAATTAACTTAGTTTCTGTATGCCGTAGACCACATAGAGGGAAAGATAATATAGTTTTACTTTAAGATAGTCATTTGGTGATCAAAACAACAACTCATTTGAGTTTGACTATTGGCCACTATTAACAAAATTTGTGGTCTTGGATTTCTTCCTAGTTGTTAAGTGTTTTTGTAAGTGAGTCTTTGTGTTCTCAAGAGGCTATTTGTTTCGTTGTAAACTGGTCCATCGTGACTAAAAGTAAAATACCAAACTCTTTCAGTCCACCATCTCAGTAAGTCCTCACCTTCATATCATTAACAATAAAGTTGAAAAGAACTACCTTATGTTTTTGGAGAACCTTAAGGTTTAGTCACACCTGTTAACCTCATATAGTTTCCTCAAATGAAATTGATAATATAACTAAAGCAGATATTTGAAGGAAGAAATTGAAGCCTAGAGAGGTGACTGGTACAGGGTTGAAAAGTTAGTTAAAGGTCGGCACAGACAGAGGACTTCACCCTCTAGTTCTGCTCATAAAGATCTTACAGGGAGCTAGCATGGGGTCTTGAAAGGGTTGATGATGGTAGATGATTAATCTTACTCTGGCTATAAGGCACACTAATTTCATAGTCACAAGTATGGACTCAGAAATCTATCAGCAGGGAGTATTGTTGATAGGCAGAGGTAAGATAAGAAGGATGAGAGATGTAGCCTGTGACCAGGAACTTGGAGACGGGGTTCTGACTAAGAAGTCTGCGTTGGTGACCTGATGTAGCCAGAAAGGCTCTCTATCTACCTGTCTCCTTATCCTTTTGCCAAGGTTTCTTTTTCTCTGCTATTTCATGCAACCCCAGTGAATCTCTCCCTTTACGATTTCTGAACTTTAGAGGTTGCACCTTGCATTTTGATACTTGATCAGACTTCTAGAGTTTGGGAACTGAACTTTACAGTTCATCTGTCCAGGCCCTTTGTTCAAAGGTGATTGGATTGAGGAGACTGCAACGTTTGAGATGAAACAGCTAAAATAGTAGGCCTGTTTCAGATCTCTTTCTACTACATGATTACTCTCCATTGCATCATTTCGATAAGCCAGTCTCCACACCAAGAATTGAAGCTCTTTGAGCACAAGGACTTCCTAGATCTCCCCATGACAGCTACACAGTGCTGAGTACATTCTAGTGTCACAGAGGTATGTGTTGAATTTGGAGCAGAAGAGTTCTACTAGCTGTGTTATCTGTGGCTCCCTCCAGCCTAGTAGGGGGATGTTTGTCTCAACTTGAGAAATCTCTTCTCTGGCTCTGTTGTGAATGTGCTTTGGCAGTGGCAGCTGTGGGCAATGGGTACAACAACAAGTGCTAATGCCACAGGACTGCCCTCCGACCCAAATAAATGGTCATTAGGACAACATTCTCCTGAGCCCTCTGTACCTCTTTGAAATATTGAATGCATAGAGGATGAATTGATAGAGGAACTCCTTTAAGAGACAAGGCATTCACACTTGTTCTATTTCAAGTATATTCCAAGGAGCTTCTTGAGACCCATTCATTAATCCTCCCAGGTGCCTCACAGCAAGCATTTCTGTTTGCAGATAAACCAAGAAAGCCAGAGCTGTTAGGTTTTCTAGCTAAGGCAAATGGGTTGAAAACCTGCAAATTAGATGCTCAGAAGGATGACGGGGCAGGAGGCCTTTTTTCGGCATCTTTGCCTTTGCCAGATGTGTGTATCAGGAACATCCCTGCCTGAGTGTAGAGAGCAAACCCTCCCTGGGTCCATTTAGTACAGCAACATTGGCATAGGCCCAGCATCAAAGTTAGGCTGCGGAATCTCCTCTAATCAGAATCTCTCTCAAGAAAGTGCTGTTGGAAAAGCAAAATAATTTCTAGTTGTATCTTGAAGTTGTCTGGTACGACATCACAATGTTTAATACATACTGTGGATATTTTTTAAGTGGGGAGAAATTATATAGGGATAAACAGAAGAACTATTTGAGCAACTACATTTAAAGCCTAAAAAGATCACCTACATAAAATTTTGTTTTCCTCTGTTACTTTGTAGCTGTGTCTATATTCTGATATGGATGAATTTTCTTTTGGAATTGGAGACTTAGCCATGCTGGTTAGTAAAATTGCTACATATTCTATGATTTTATGCTATGAATTTCTCATTTTCACTAGATCTGTAATTTTGTGTGTGTGTGTGTGAGAGAGAGAGATGGAGAGAGAGACAGTCATTAACATGTCTATAACAACATCTATTTGTGGCTGGTCAAATGAAACTTGCCACTATGCTTAGTTTTATTTTGAGTACATATATTAATTATATTAATTTTTATCAGGCAGTTGGTATGTTGTTCAAGGGCTTAGTTTGGTATTTGGGTGCTCAGATGTGCAGTATGGCAAGAGAAGAGTGCCTGGCATATGACAGGTAGTAGGTTCCCAGTATATATGCATTGAATGAACTAAATAATTAGAAGAGTGAGTGACTCCAGATCATACCAGAAAACCTGGAATAAACCAGCTAGTGACCTATTTTAGAATCATAGAATGTTACAGTTGAAAGTGACATTAGAGTTACTTAATCCAGTTCCCCATCAGGAGATATCAAATGAATTAGATCTGTTTCCTCTAGAAAATCCTTTAAAAGGGAGATTTGGAGTATTAGGGAAGATACTAGATTTGCATTCAGTTAGATGATGTGGGTTCCATAGCCAGCATCCTGTTTGCTGTTTTGTACGCCCTTGGATATGTTACTCAGTTTCCCCCTCTAAAGTAAAGAGAAAACAAGAGAATGGATATAAATTATGGAGTTCCTGGATTAAGTCTGCCTGGCAACCTTCCTCACTACTAGCAACAGATGACACATTCCTCCTGACCACAGGGCATGTGGCTAGGTAACCTGACCCCATCTGAACACAGTGTGCGGCCCAGGAGGCAGAAGCATGATTGCAGCAGGACAGGTCGGTGCAGTTCTGTGGGACTCTTCCAACCAGACCTGACAAGGCCCTTCCGTCTAGTACAGGGTTGCAGTAAGGATTTAAGCTTGGACCATTGTTGGGGAGAATAAGATGACGGCTGATTGTAGAGCTATGGGACATACTGGGCTTAGATTCTTTGGTCCCAAGGCAAATCTAACTCTTATCTTCACAGCAATTTTTCTTGTTTTTAACTTCAGAATTGCTGTTTAGGGTTTTAGGAAGTAGATTACTTTGCTCAGCTGTCATAACAAAATAGTACAGACTGTGTTTTGGGAGTTGTGGTCCTTCGCCAAGGTGCACAAACCAATGGACTGTCCTGTACTCCACTCAAAGGAAAGCTTTCTCCACCCAGGGGTTGCAGAAGTTGTCAAAGAAAAGTAGAGATCCAGTGGGAAGCTGCTGTCATCCCTTGGAAGCTACAAGTCTGCTTTGATCCATTTAGTTCATTCAGCAATTGTTTACTGAACACCTACTCTTTTCCCCAGGCACTTATCCACAGTAGTGAACTAAACAGACAGAACTTGCAGTCTAATGGGGGAAGCAAACACCAAACATTTAAATGTGTCAGTGCAAATTGTGCTAAGTGGCAAGAAAAAAATGACACAGAGGGAAAGGGCAAGACCTCCTACCTTAGTTTGGGGGTGGGGAGAAGGCATTTTGGCCAAGGATAAAGATGGTGGGTTTTACTATTTGTCCCCGTTTGCAGTTCACATGTATTTATAATTAAATAGCAGTAGTCAAAAATTCTAAATGAAATATTACATTTGATTAGAACATAGTGTTTTCCAGAAGGAGGACTCAAGCCTGTTCTTCCAAAATGTTCTCTTCTTCAGATGGCGCTTGACCCTTTCCCCAAGTAGAGCTTAGAATTTGTTTAAAAAGACTACTTTTGGAATCTTCACTGTTTACTGGACTTGAGGTTTGTGTATAATGTTTTCTCTAAGTGGTCATCTGTCCTCTTAGAGCTTCTTGGTAGCAGAATAGTGAAGAGTTCTCACAGAGGAGTCCTTCCTTTGTTTTCTGCTTTCTTTTTCTCTGTGATTAATCTCTCTGTTTTTAAATTCTACTTTAAAACAGGGAAGTGAAGGGAGTCAGAAGGATGAGTGAGAAATTTTTCATGGCAATGAATAGTTTACTAGTAGGGGTGTTTTTTTCCAAAACAGATTCCTAACATTTTCCCCAAGAAAGCGAGGAAGTGATTATGGTTGTAAGGACATTGTGAACACAGAACAGTCTGGCTAGACTGCGTGGGATGAACGGAGACAAAACCCATATTTCCCCTGTGGTATAGTGTCTGCTGAACGTCTGCTCGGAGTGCTTGACATCTACTTGTTCAAGCCATCAATCGTCCATTTAATCTTGATAAAAATTATTCCTCATCGCCACACAGCCCAGGAGAAGTAGCAGTCAGTGTACACTGCATTAAGAAACGTGGTTTCTGGCTTCTCTTTGGCCACCACTGTCATCCTCAGGTCAGTCACTTGCTGCTCTGTACCTCAGTCTCTCCAGCAAGAGGAGGGTGGCGATAATACCTGCCTCACTGCCTCTCAGAATTACCATGGTGATAAGTGAAGTGAGCTTGTTTTCTGATAATAAAAGCCTTCACATTTAATAAGTATCATTGCCATTTGTTTGTTTTTGAGTTTTGGGTTGTGACTGGTCATAGACCGTAAAACCATTCTCCCCCTGTTCATTCATCCTGAGGTCGAGACTCATAATATCTTGCCTTGCATACCTGCCTGAGTGAAAGTTTTACAACTTGGCCACTACCAGTGTGAGTATTCCTGGTGGTTGGGTGTATCAGAAAAGTACGTCATTTGATCTTCAGCTTTCACCATTCACTGCTAAGGTACCCTGGGGGAATTTATTCTTCCTGTGCTTCCATTTTCTCATCTGTAAAATGGTTTTGAGGATAAATGATGTAGATTACTCAAAGTGTTTAACACACTGCCAAGTGTTATGATAGGCTTTTAGTGAGTGCTAGTGCTCTCCGTCTGAAACAAACAGTAGGAAAGCCAATATTTGCAAAACAGATTTTTTAAAAGCAAAAGATCCCTGAAGGGTTATGATTAACACAAATTTATTTTTTTTACCTTTATTTTTATTGTTGACATTATTGCAGATGTCCCCATTTCCCCCTCTCTTGCCCACCCCCACCCGCCTCCTTCCTCATCCCCCTTCCCTCTGGCCCTTACCATGTGGTTGTCTGTGTCCATGGATTGTACATGTATGTTCTTTGGCTCATCCCTTCCCCTTCTTTCATCCAGTTCCTCCTCCCCCACCCCTCTGACAGGGGTATCCCAGTCTCTGTTTCTATTTCATTCATCAGTTTATTTTGTTCATTAAATTTTGCATATAAGTGAGATCATATGGTATTTGTTTTTCACTGCCTGGCTTATTTCACGTTGCATAATAACCTCCGGGTCCATCTGTGCTGTCACAAAAGGTGAGACTGCCTTCTTTTTTATGAATGCATAGTATTACACTGTGTAGATGTACCACAGCTTTTGTATCTACTCACCTACTGATGGGCACTAGGGCTGTTTCCAGATCTCGGCTAGTTTCTCGTCGAGTTTTGCTGCAGCTGAGAAAGTGAGGCACATCTGTACTTGTCTTCTAATGAAACCATATTAGAAAACATTTTATTCTTTGTTTCGCATACTTATTATTTATAGGTTTTTGATGGATATATTACAGAATGCAATCTATTTTTATTGTATTACAAGTTGAAATGTTACCACTTTAAATGATTTTTATTATTTGTGTGAGATTTATATCCTATCTATTTTCAGAAAAGTCTTAAAATCGTTTACAAAATTAAGCCCAACAGAAAATGTAGCATTTAAAAGTGACCTTGTGGAACAAAAATGAAAGCAGGAAAATCTAGAGGTGCAAAGTGCCGCTCAGGGAAAAGGAGAGCAGGCGCTCTTCTGGTTCGTTGCATCCTTGTCCTTTGATCATCATTTTTCATTGTCCCTCTTTGAGTGTCCCCCACCTCCCTCCTGGCCCTGTGTCCTCATTATTTGCAGGAATGGGGCCCCTGGGAGTTTGGAAGGGTGGTGGGAAATGAGCCATAGCTGCCCGAGAATTCACAGCACACAAACAGAGTGTGTACATTGTTTCTGTTGCCTTGACAAGTTTTCCTGAATTGAGAGCTTCAAATATTGCATCTTCAAGTATGTTGTCCCTAGCCTGGGATATAACCTGACTTTCTTTATTTGAAATGTTTCTGGGCCAGGAATGGTGGAACGAATGACTTCAGGCAGTCTGACTACATAAAAAAGGATTTTGATACATAGCTTTCTGTTTATGAATTTAAAATGACTATTTTCTCTTTAAGAAGAGTGCCTTTGAGGAATGTTTAATGGAGGTTTACACTGTTATGGGTATTTCAGCCTAATGGTGTAATGAACATATGTCATTAATCCCATTCCTCCAGGGAATTTGTCTTTTTTTTTTTATTTGAGAGCTAGAGGGTAACACAAGTAAATGTTTTCAATTTTAGCACATCATTCTTTTTAAATGTAAGTTGACAAGTTGAGGACATGAAAAATAAGAAATCTAGGTGATCAATTTTTTGAAAAGTGAAAACCACTGAACTGTGTTAAAGAGAATTTCTGTGACTTTTTCCTTCTGTGTTGGCATTAGTGTAAAGCAGCTTCTGGCGCATCTTCCATTTTTAGACTTCGGGTACATCTGTGCCTGCTCTGCTTTTCCCCACCCAATACCAAAGACTTTGGTATGTTTGCTGCTGGAACCAAAGTCAAGTGATTGAAAAGGAGGGAAGGTTAACGTATACGAGGTAAACTTAAGAGATTACACATTCATTGTTTTCTGCTCACTAAACCTGGGGAGAAAGACATGGTTTGATCTGGTTTTATTCCCCCCTCCTTTTCTTCTTTTCATTACAAAAGTAATAGATATATATTTTTGTAGAAATCCTAAAAAATAGAAAAAGTTAAAGAAAAAGACCACATGTAATTCCTCCACCCGGAGTGAACCACTATGGTTCTGTGAGTGACATCCTTATTTCATGTGTATGTGAGTTCATGCCAGGGGGCAGGTTAGCAAACTGTTTTTTTCAGTGAGCAGCATCCTGTAAATATTTTCACATTATTAAAATTTGTTTTACGTCATCACGTCCGATGGCTCTGTGGTGTTCTCTCTGTCATACCAATGTATCTAGACAGGGACAAAACATGTATCTGAAGACAGGAGCCTTTGCAGCCGGAACCCTCTCAATCGGAGGACCTGGCCGTGCCTGCTGAAGGCCGGCTGCTGGGTGCTCGCTCAGTCCAGAGAACTCGTAGGACTTTCAGGAGGGTCCACGCTGCTCCCCCTCTGCTTTTTCATGCCTGGTACCTCTCTATTCTGTGGGGGCTGAAAAAAGCCTTGGGAGAAGCTTTCTCAGCCCTCATTGTTCAAAGCAAAAAAGATAATTTGCATACAATATTTTTTTTTCTTAAGAGAAAACATGTAGTCTGCAAGGACTCTTCGACTCCTTTTAATTATAAATAATGAGTCCTGTGAACTTTACATTGACAACCATTTAATTCTCTCATCCTGTGGGATGTAGTTTCCGATTCTGATTTATGAGTCTAATCTCAGTTCCAGCTCCATCTTTAAAGAATTGTGTAATTTGCAACAGGCTGGGTACCCTTTCGGGCGGGGAGGAGGCCAACAGAGTGACTGGGACATATATCCGTACACGTACATAAATGTTTCTTTCTTGTGTTTGGTTTCGAGTAGTCAAGGAGTAGTGATCCATCAGTCACGCTTTGCCAGGCCAGAAACGCTGCACCGCAGCAGAGACATCGGAAAACGTGGAGACGGCGTGCGCTTCGGCAGTGCTCGAGTCGCCTGGCATGAATAGTGGGTGCTGCTGCTCCCATTTGTTTTTCCCAGCAGACTAGTCCTGGGGCTCGGGGCTCTGCACCTCAGGAACCCGAGTGGAGAGTGAGCCCAGCCACGGAGCCCTAACTGCACGGAATCAAAGCTCCTTGAGTCAGCCGGGTCATTAACTCCCCGATATTTAATTACTTTACTAGCTGTGCACTGCTGGAAAATGTCATCAGGGCCTTGTACTGAATCTCCTAACCAATGCATTTTCCCTTTGAATGGTTTACGTTTTCTCGTACTACAGAAAGATCAGAAAAGCATTCTGACATTCCAGGAAGTGGGAGGTGCCAGCCGCGGTGTCCTCTGCACCATTGCCCTCCCAGGCCTGCCTCTCACTGCAGGCCTGGCCCGTAGGAGGAACATAATGCGAAGGTTTAGCAATAACCAAAGACCCAGGTCTGTGTTAGCTATTTGAAACAGATCCTTGACCTCGGGGTCCTGTTTGTCTGTTCGTTTCTCTCGTCTATTAGGACTGTCATGTGTGGGGAATTGGGGGGCAATTTTTAACTTAGTTTCTCGACATTATTTTAATAGCTCAAGGTTCATTCAATCCTAGGTATCAGTCTGATAACACACGGAGACCTTAATGCAGCATCTTTTCTTAAACACCTGTAAACGTCTCAGATGCTTGATATTCTCAAGGGTGTGTTTTGTTGTTTTATGTTTTGAAATATGGTTTCACCATGAACAAAATTATTTTTTAATATTCCAGTTATTTTGCTCATGTAATTTGTATGAGCAAAATACAAATGGCAGAAACGTATTTATAATGCAAACTAACGTAAAATCTGAACCATTGGAAATAGTTGGGAGATTTGGTTTCTGAAATGTATTTAATAAATTCTGCTTATAATTATTACATTTTTGGAGAGTTTAATTCATTTGTCATCATAATTATTTTATTGATCATAATCTTTTAAATTACTTTCTTTAGCTGAAAAAAGACAGAATCCCGACTTAATTTATAATTTCCTAGTTACTTTATACGTATGCGTAGACTTATATAACTACTTTTAATACCTTCTGATATACAGTGTACTTCACTGTGTTAATAAAATAAATATTTAATTCTTCCTCCCACGTTACTTTCTTTTGTGTTTCATAATTTCACATGGCGGGGAGCCCCATATATGTTTGTGACTGTGCAATGTTTGGTAGGGTAACTCTGAAGTAGAATGAATTTTACTTGAGAAAACCAATCTAGTATAATTTTTGTCCTGGCCAAGGGGATTTATTCTTACCAAATGTAGTGTACTTTCATTGTGATAATATATCAGTGGTTCTTAGCTCATTGCCTGGCTCACAGTAAGTACTCAATAAGGGTTAGCAGTTATGAATGTTTTCATTATATTCACCAAAACGTTTCAGTTCATTGTTTTGCGTGTAACAGCAGATCATGTGTTTTTGTTTGAAACAATTAAATCTCCAAGTATTTACATAGTTGAACAGAATTAAAAGAGAAGTAAACTCAGAATAAATTTAATAAAATATATTTCCCAGAAGCTAGTAAAATAATTTAAATTCATTTCATAGTCATCTCTGATTTAAAACTCTTTTCATTTATCATTCATTTCATTTATCATTCATTTCATTTAATGATAAAAGAATACAAAACCACATAAGGGAAATCTTTGACATAACAGCAATAAAAAGCTTATTGTCTGGCTAAAACATTCCAGCACTTTGTACTATTTTTAAAATTCTATATTCATCTAAGTCCCAAATGCTTTATGCCTAAAATACAATGAGTTAGCATGAAGAGTCATTGAATGGAAGCAACTGTTATGCCAGAAGTTCAGGATACTTTCTAAGTGTCTATATCTCAATATTTAAATTATTGTTCAATAGTAGTTTTTGCAATTATAGAGTTACATAAATTAAGAGTGCACAGTTTAAGTTAGATGACTTTTTAATGTTTTTTAAAAGACTGACATCAAGAGTGCTTGCCTTAAGGCGTGCTCTAACTTTTTATAAGAATTTGTCCCGCTTCGTTATTACACCACGACTGCTTAGTAACACCACACTTGAAATGTTTAAAATTGTTCACACTGAATCTCATGTTTGCTTCCTTAGTTAAGGCTCAGCAAGAGAAGTGCTGTTATTTAGTAAAGGGATTTGACCATTGTCGCTAATGTGACAGCAGGAATTGGAAGCCATTGGATTTCTTAGCTGGTTCTGTTGATTCAGTAAGGGCTTCGTACTACCAGTTGATGGCTGTTAAGTCACTAAAGTTAACATAGAGGTTTTGGAGAAAATTCTGCTCTAAAGATACATGAAAATATGAGCATATTTTAAACCACCTGTGTAATCAATATGCCTTCTGTTGACTAGACTTACACAATTTAACTTTGTAAGATTACTACTTAATGTGTTAACTGCAAAACAGAAAGTTTACAAAACAAATAGTAGGAACCTATTACTTTTCTCTGCTATTAGTTTCTTGAATTATAGTCAGTTCTTAGGCTTCCTAGGTTGTGTATATTTTACAGATTCTTTGTGTTTTGCCTTACATTACTCATTAGCACCTCCAAAGTAGGATAGTACGATAGAAGGAAAAATAAACAAGCAAACAAATCAATATATTTTTAAAATTCATAGAATAAAATTTAAGACAAAGAGATTTTGAAGATCCTCCAACCCAGTATTTTCCCATCAGCTCACTTTTCCTTCAATCTCCTGTCTTGCAGACTAGAAGTTAAGGGCAGGGCAGGCACAGAACTGCAGAGCTGGCCAATTGCAGTGTGACCTGGATCCCAGGTTTCCTCATTTTGTGGGACTCTATTGTCCCACAGTTTACTGTGGAATAGAATGAATTAGCCAAGGAAAGCATGCCTAGCGCACTTTTAAAGGTTTTCCAAGTGCGTGGGTGGTGGGGAGGGACTGTTACTAGAGAGGGTCCACCTCGCAAACCCAAGGACGGATGGATGGCAGTGCTCCAACACAGTGTATAGAGTGAGTGCTAAGAATTAGCTGGGGAACTTATTTTTTAAATGAACATCTATCATTTGGTTCAGCTATACTTTTAAAGTCAGAGAACAATAACTCCATCTCTTCATGTATTCTCAGACTTTATCCTATTTCATTCACAAGTCCATGAAATAACTCAGTAAGAATGTTATATTTCTTCTTCTGTGAAGTGCATTAGGCCATTTCAAGTCATCCTTTTTGTGATTGTTGTCTGCTTCAAGAACAATTAAATTGTATAATTGAAATTTGCTAAGAGAGAACTTACATATTCCCACCAAAAGACAAAACAGTAAGTACGAGGCAATGGATGTGTTAATTAACTAGATGGGGGAGTTCATAATGTACACATATATTGAATCACCATGATGTATACTTTAAATATCTTACAAATTCAGATGTCAATTATACCTGGATGAAGTTGGAAAAAATAAAAAACAACTGAACATGGCTCCTCACACCTTGGAATTTCCCTGGGAAATATTTAGTCTATCAGGCTCCAAAATATTTGGTATGCAGCCTGGAAATTGTTTTTTTAGAAAAACTTTTCATCTCAATATGGTAAAGTCAGTTTAAGGCTCTACTAGGCAATTGTGTTTGAAAATAATTTATTTGTTTCCATCTGATTTAATACAATGAACTCAATATATCTAGATCTCCCTTCTGCCAGAGGCCTCTAGCTGCCTCCACACTGTTAGCCTCACTTGCTGTTTTAAATCATAAATCTGATGGTCCATTATTTTGTTTTAAGAACATTTTAGGGATTTTTTTTTCATTGTAGATTCTGTAAGAAGCTGCTTTATAAGTTGTGGATTTAGTAATTTGATCTTAGATTCAAATATTGACTTAGATTGAAATCCCAGCTATTCCATTTGCTAAGCTAAGTAAATTAAACTTTGGGGGCCTTATCTGAAAAGTCGGAATAAAAATAATACATATGTTTGAGTTATAATGAATAGTTAATAAGATAATGCATTTGAGTGCTTAGCCTAATGTTCAGCATATAGAAGTATCAATAAATATTAACTATTGCTATTTATTATCATAGAATTAAAATTCCTAAGTACACATACATGATTCCAGCCTGTCGTTAGTTCTTCATCTTCTGCCGTTTCCTCCACCCGTCCATCACTCTTGAAACTCACATGGACACTGCTCACTGCAGTCCTAAAACCCATTTTTAGCCTCAGACACACCAGGCTTTTTCATGCATCTGTCTTTGTGTGGACCGTGCTCTTTGCCTGGGCTGCTGCTCAGCCCCTTGTTCTGCTCACCCCTTCTATCCCTTAAGACTCCGCTCACAAATCCCTTCTGACATGGTGTTTCCAAGGCTTCTCTATTAGAAATTTTATTGTACCCTTTGTAGTTATCTCTTTACGACTCATCTGCTTTCTTAAATCATAAGCTCTTTGAGGGCAATGACTGTTTTTGCTCTCTGTATTCAGCATAATGCTAGGAGCATTGTTAACACTCAGTAAATGTTGAAAGAACGAACACTTGAATGAATTATTAGGCTTGCTTTGTAACGCAGTGCAGGAGGCCATCTGCTTTTTATAACTGAATTTTGATAATTGGTTATCCAGCAGACAAGAAGACAGCCACCCCTTACTATGTGTTATTGTTTCCCTTTTGAACAGCCTGAAAGTTAGGCATTCCGCCTGTTTCATGGATGCCATCTGGTGGAGAAAAGAGAAACTGTAGGTGCACGCTTCACCAAAACCACATGGAAGTTATGAGTATTGTCCATTAATAGAGAAGTTTCCACTGTTTTGTGGTGGTTTCCAGAAGCATAGTCAGGAAACAATCCGTGGTAACTGTCCTTTCATTCTTGTACATTTGGTTACTTAATATTTTAAGAAGTTGGTCAATCATGTATAAGGTTTGAAAACATCAGTTTGGCTAATAAGATGGATGTAACTATTAGTGACTTGTTCCAGTATGTGATAGCATAAAACTCAAAAGTTTTGTAGTGCATGTTTATGAAAATACTGAAACCCTACGACTTCAGGAATCTCCTAGACTCCCACTGCTTTTCTGGTTGCTTTGGCTTAGAGAACGGTGCGCACCGGCGGAGACTCGAGGGTAAGTGGTCCATCCGGTGCGTCAGCTCTAAGTTTCTAGCTTGCATATGGATTTTTTCCTAATGGGGAAAATATAGTGCAAAGTGATTCAAGGTAAACCGATTTTCTAAAATTTGGATATTGAAATCTTTAAATGTTTCTGTGACACTGAAGTCTTTTGATTCATTCATGCACCAAACATTTACTGAGCTAATGCCCGATATTGCACAAAGTGCTGAAGAACCAGAGATGAAAGACCTATTTTCAGTTTTGGCCCAAATAACAAATATTTAAGTAAGAATACAAAGCTATATAAACTTGCCTAAGACAAATCATGCAAACTCCATTTACATTTTCTAAGTTTCTTATGTTCATTGTCCCATCCATGTGCATTATAAATATCATAGATGTAGCTACCAGTTTTAGTCATGCCATTTTAATCGATTTTTAAGAGAATATGAATCTAAAGGAAAATTTTCTATGATTTCTAATAAAAAATAGATATGTTCCAATTAAAGGTGAGATCATATGGTATTGGTTCCTCAGTGTCTGGCTTATTTCACTTACCATAATGCTCTCCAGTTCCATTAAAAAAAATAGATATTCACTTACATCTCATGTATTTACATTTTTGACTTGTACTTCACTTATCTGAACATAAGACTTTTTCCCTCCTCATTTCAACCATCCGGAGCACTATCACGGACCAGGAAGTGTACAAAAAAGGACTAACACGAAAATAACAATCACACAGCCCATGCGCCTTTCTCCAGGAAGAAGGTTAAGCATTTTCCAAGACTTTGGGCTACACTGTTGTGCACAAAGTAGCTGCTTAGAGGCAGGATGATCTGCCTGTGGAGGGAGAACCTAGACCTCATCACAGCAATCAGGATGAGTTGGTGCGGGAACCAGCCTCACGTGCGGGAGACATGCGTGCTCCCACCGTCCCTGCATATCCTGGAGATGGCATTAAGCCATCAAGAAAAGGAAGGAAGGGAGGAAGGGAGGGAGGAAGGCAGGCTGGATTTTCTTTTGTGCATTCTCTCTGAGAAACTGTGACAGCATGTGTTTTACTTTGGAAACATTTCCATCAGAAGGAGTTCAAATAATTTTTCATCATTGAAGAGTAGTAAAGTTGAGTTAAATGGGACATTCACTTGTATGGCACTCTTCATACCCTGATGGCCCTTGCTAAATGATGTATTATGAAATTGAACTGTCATTTATAGAACTTTCATTTGAAAAATTACATAGGACACACACATCTATATCCAAATTTAATTTTCTCCTTAACCGAAGAACTGGAAAGGACCCTGAAAATTTACCTAGTTCTTGGGAAGGATACCATTAAAGTATTATACGTCAATGTGAAACATATAAAATTTTGTGTTGTACAGCACTTGAAGGAAGGATTTCAAACAGAACTGGCAACTTTACTTTGTAAATAGCTATCCAAAGCAAAAATGGCCAGCCACCTGTCTTCTACAGTTTTATTAACCTTCACTTTCTAATTGCCTGAATGTGGATGTATGATTTGTGTTAGAAAAGAAGGCTTGGTCTGTTGAGTGTGTCATGAGTCATGTTGATTTGTCTAGTGACTTCTTTGACCCTAGGGCACTTAGGTCAACACAGTATGTTCTGAAGAAGAATCATAGGTACTAGCTTGGGGAATAAAAAGAAATGAGCAATCGCTTATTGTAGATAGCAAAGTTCATACTTTTTCTAGACTATTTTCATACTGATTTATGACATTTGGAAATTGCTTGTTGCAACAATAAATCTTTAGGTGGCTCTCTCTTGGACACAGACTGGCTGGGTGTAGGGCATAAAGATGGGACGCTGCTCCACAGCAGGTGGGTTTTGCTTGTCATTCCGGAGACATGGGTCCTGATGGAGCAATGCATTGTCTTCTAAGTTTGAAGCAGCTGTGGATTACTACCACTATGAATGTGTTATGTCCCTCCAGTCTACTGTGAATCCGATTTCAGACTTTGCATGCTCCTTTGGAACCTTGTTAATTTTCTCCTGATCATGTGGTTCCTGACAAATGACAGTTTGGAGAATCCAAAGTTGCTTGAGTTAGTTTTTTATGAGGCATTGACAGTTGCCCATTGTTTTTAAAGTGCCTAATGACCTTTTCATTTTTAATGTTACGTCAAGTTAAAGCAGCCACTCTGTATCATGTCTGGCTGCATTTTAATCCACCCATTTCCTTTGAGGATTGCCACGGGGCTACAATTTCCAAGGCTCCCTCTGATCACTTAGTTTGTATGGGCAAGTGGAAAGAAATAAACTATTTAAGAAATCTCTTTGGGGTATTAGCGATTTTAATTCACTTTGTTGGAATCACATAGTAAATTGTACATATTTATGTTTTAGAACTGATCAAGTTGTTTTGTGACTATCTCTTCAGGGATTTCTGTAGCTAGATTGTGAGCTAATTCCAGGTAATGACTCCATACAACTTACTTGTATACACTTGGAACCTAACACAGTGCTCAATATGTGAAGGCAAATAATGGGAGCTAAACAGTGTTGATAACACACACACATGCGCACGCGCGCATACACACACAATTTGCTTTAGTTTTCACCCATCTATCTAGACAGGGTTTGGCAAATGTTTTTTTGTAATGAGCCATATAGTACATATTTTAGGACAGACAATATGTAAACAGTTGGGTGAGGCTGTGTTCCAATAACACTTCATCTACAAAAAACAGGTGTTTGGGCCATAGTTTGCCACCCTGGGTTTAGGCCAAGGCTCATAAACAGGTTTCCTTTTGTATGCTAATTATGATTGATTGGTGGAATACTGTGTTGAGAGGGATTCTCAGGGTGGGTCTGTGCTTAATGGCAAATAATTCTTTGACTGATTAATGTCTACCATAAACATGATTTTGATCCTCTGTTTTAAGAACACTAACCTATGCAGATGGTTGCCTTTATTTCATTCATTCATTCATTCATTCATTCATTCATTCATTCATTCATTTTTGCTTTGGGTGCCAGAGATCTGTTTTTAATTCATCTCTAACAACAATTAAAAAGAAGAATCTTAGGGATATATTTTGCTTCTCAATTTTGTTCTTGGCTCCAACTCAATGGTAATATTTTATTTTTCTTAGCTGTGGATTATTAAAACGTGCCTATACAAAGTATTTATGAGCCCCAGCTGGTGTGTCTCAGTAGATTGAATGCGGGCCTGAGAACCAAAGGGTCACTAATTTGATTTCCAGTCTAGGGCACTTGCCTGAGTTGCTAGCTAGGTCCCCAGTAGGGGGCGCGGGAGAGGCAACCACACATTGATATTCCTCTCCCTCTCTCCTTTCCCCTCTCTCCTTTCCCCTCTCTAAAAATAAATAAATAAAATCTTTTTTTTATATTTAAGGTTTTTTCCTTTATTTATTTTTTAATTTTAATTGTTGTTCAAGTACAGTTTTCTGTCTTTTGCTCCCATCCCAGCCCGCCCCCCACCCCCTGCAGTGCTCCCCACCTCCCTCCCATTTCCACCCCTCTTAGTTTTTGTCCATGTGTCCTTTATACTTGTTCCTGTGAATCCTTCCCCTTTTCCCCTGAAATTCTCTCCCCTCTGGTCCCTGTCAGCCTGTTCTGTATTTCAGTGTCTTTGGTTATATTTTGCTTGCTTGCTTGTTTTGTTGTTTAGGTTCCTGTTAAAGGTAAGATCATATGGTATTTGTCTTTCACTGCCTGGCTTATTTCAGTCAGCATAATGCTTTCCAGTTCCATCCATGCCGTTGCAAAGGGTAGGAGCTCCTTCTTTCTTTCTGCTGCATAGAATTCCATCATGTAAATGTACCATAGTTTTTTTATCCATTCATTTACTGTTAGGCACCTAGGTTGATAAATAAATAAATAAATAAAATCTTTAAAAAATAATATTTATGAAACTATAGATTTTATTGAAGAGTAAAGGACTATAGGAGGTACGCAGAGGCTCATCTGCAAAGCATTGATAATCATACTTACCTTTCAGGGCTGTAGTGAGGAGTAAATGAAGTGATTTATATATGTAAAGTACCAAGCATAGTACCTGACACACAGTAGGTACTCAGTGAATAGCAGCTGTTAAATATCTGCCTGCTAAAGAGCTGGGCCAGCCCGCTTCACCCAGGGTTTCTCCAGCCCTCCTCCCAAGTAGGTGGGAAAGCCACTGCAGATGTGAATACTCTTCCTATTGCCCAGATTTTACCTTTCTGAATAAAGTCTCTCCCATGGAGAAATATTGGCCACCCTGTTCAGTCAGTCCTTCCCCCTCTTCTGTTTGTAGGGAGCTTTCTGCACGGCAGAGGACCGTGTATCTAATACAAGAAGGTAATGAAGGATTTGGCATGGGGAGACCACTGGACTTCTTTCTTACCCTACTGAGGCAACTTCCATGCATTTCTGAGAAGAGAAAAGCTCATTTTAGTTTTATTCCTCTGACTTTTAGGGCAAGAATTTTACAGTTTGGGACATGATTCCAAGCAAGTTGATGCTTATCCGTTGATGCTGTTTTACCTCCCAGTTCTCTTCAGAAGCAAACACATTTTCTGACTTACAAACAAAATGAATAGTGTAAGGCACATGTTACAATGCTTTATGTTATTGCAGAGAGGTCAAAACTTGGCATAAATTCAACCCTTGAGAATGTGGAAGGAGGGCCGAGGCTGACGGGCGACCATGGGAGGACTGGGTGCGGAGGAGAAAGAGTGAAGAGTCCATGAGGCGTAGCCTGGGCAGTCAAGGCTTCGGGACCTCGCTTTGCTCTTAACGCCGATTCTTTATAATAAACCCGTGTTTTGAAAAGTGCAGAAACGAACCCCCCATCCCATTGCCCCACCAAAACGGAAAGTTGTTATTGGTTTTGTTCGAGCAAGTACAGCGCACACTGCTGTCTTCCTTGTGTTTCTCACCAGACTGGGGGGGGGGGTGGTACCTAACGCCTCAGCACAAGTCCCTCGTGAATCCTTCCCTCCTAGAGCCTGCAGCTTTTATGCACCCCTGGCTTTCACTTGTCTGCATTTTTGAAAATTCATATCAATAAAAATGCGCCCTTGACTGCCTATACTGACCTTCTCTTCCTCCTTCCCCTGCACCTGTGAACCTCCTGGTCACATTGTGGATCTACGCTGAAGCCCCACGCTCAGGGAGGCCTCCATCTGGCTGTTTAGATTCCTCCCCCCACCCCCACCCAGCAAAGAACCTTGTTTTTTTCCTTAGAGCAGTACTTACAGCGAGTATTTGGGTAATTTTCATCTCCCACTAGACCATAAGCACCATAAGAACAAAGACATGTCTACTCTTGCCCACCTTTATTCCTAGCAACTAGCACAGTGCCCAGCACATGGTAGAGACTCAACTATTAATTGAAGGGGTGTAGCCCATGACTGTGTCCCTGCTCATCCAGCTGTTGCCTTTCAGAGTTGAAGCGGGACTTGGAAAGGATATATCTTTCTCTGTAAGTCCATGAACTATTTGCCCATTCACATTTTAAAATGTGGTGTTTTATATTTACACGAGCAGGTGCATTCACTGCTGAAATTATAGCTGTTCCATGCAATTAGGTATCCCATTTCCCTCTTGCTAAAATAAGATACCCTTTCAAAATCTGTATGCAAAGTTATACAACACGGCTGGTGATGCTGATTTGCTTTTCTTTCTGCTACATTTCACTGAGACTTTCCAGGCTTCAAAATTCCACTGGTGGTCCTCAGCTGAGGTCAAAACAATGTTCTGTCCCTGCCGGGGCACAGATGAGAGGAAATCACTGTGTTTTCAAGGTGCTTTGCCACAGGTCATTTTGTGGCCTGTCTCACACAGCTTGCTGAGACTTGCTTGACTGCCCACAAGCTGTCGGAAAAGGGTTCCAGGTGCTTATGCGTTGAAATACTCAAGGTCAGTTAGCTTGCTTCAGGGAGGCCTCAGCCTGTCAGAGACCGTGCAGGTTGGCAATTTGTATGATAAAAAAATGCTTGTGGCACTGAGGGTATAGGCTGTGTGAGAATGTCACTGCATACACTCAAGTTTTTACAAGAATTAAAAATATTTATTTGTCAAGCTGAATCTTGGGGGATGCAGAAAGGCTGTTATTGTGGAGGGTCAAATACAAGTCTGGATGTACATCCGAGTTCATTGTAGAGCTTTGTAAAAATACACATGCCTAGACCTTATAACACTGGAGCTCTAAGGGGTAGGAACTGGTGGGTTTCGTTCTTTAGTGAGCTTGTTAAAATGTGGCACAAGTTTAAAATGCAGATTCCAGAGTCGAGAGTGAAATATCTCGATTTACTAAAAAAAAAATGCAACAGGGCTAATATCCTGCCTTTTTAAGAAGATAATCCCTCCCCTATCCCAGGTGAGTCAGAAGCAGTTGGTTGAAGTCCCACTCTTGAGAAACACTGGTCAAGGTCAACCAAATTTTGTGCCTGTGGGGCAGGAGTCGAGTGAGGCCCAAGAGGGGTTCTCCGGCCCACCAGCCAAGCAACATTTGCCTATGTTTTGGCTGCCTTCCTGAGGAATTGCTCCATAGTCATAGCTATATTTTTGCTTAATAACTCATGAGTATGTTATAATTCATTTATAATAGTTGGTCCCATGGGCTGTCTGAATCCCTAAGGGTATTTTCAGTTAGCATTCTGCATGGGACTTTTTAGAACACCCTTGGATATCACTCGTAGAAGTTAAGTTTTCCTCAAGCTTTATAGCCCAGAATTCAGAAACAGAAGGGAATTTTATCAATTACTATAATTATCTTTAAGATAGGGAACATTTTCTCTCTGTAAACATTACCAACATTTTTCTCCCATTACATCTCAAGTGTATAGAATGTGTAACAATTCCTTCCTTCTTTCTATAACTGCTGAAAGATAGGAACTCACCTATCACAAGAATTTAACAGGACAGCTCGGCTGCAGGCTGCTTGTTCTCCCATCGGGCTTATGAAGAAGTCTGCTGGGCTGTGTCTGTGTTGCTGTACCAGGAGATCTGAGAGCTGTGTGTGTGCTTTAAAAAAGAAGTTAAAAGAGGGACCGTGAGACTCTAATGTGTGTGGCAACCAAGTGGCAAAGAATCCATTAATCATCACTTCGGCAGTAGAGAAGTAATTGTAACTTTCCTTCTGACTGTATACGGACACATTTTTTAATCCTTTAGGGTTTAAATGTAGATTTGACCAAAATATTAAAATTAGGAAAAATGACCATGTGACTAAACTGTACTGTATTTGATATCTTACTACAGTCAGAGAGTAAGGATTTAGAAAAGGGAGGTAGTTTAAGTTCTAAAATGAAAAAACCCACTGTCTTTGGGCAGGGAAGCCACCGTGCGTTCAGGACGTGGAGTTGTATTTCCATGTCACGCTGTCGTGTGCAGTACCAAGTGAAGCGGCCTCAGATTAAAAATGGATGCGATGGCTGATAAAGTGATTACAGGTGTGTCATTCGGGAAATGCCAGAGGAATCGTCCTGAATGACCTGTAACCGCCATCACCTTAATGTTTAAACTAAATGAAAACTTCAGTCCTTATATTAAGTGGGTTATTTGATTTCAAGTCCCTCCCACGCTGAGTGTGCCGCCCTCGGCGGCCGTCCTTCTGCTGCACGACTAGCATTTGCACGTGCGCAGCTTTGGTTCTCCAGAGCAACCTTGAATCTCCAGAGTCAGCACTGGATTTCACTTAACACTTTTTCCTGATGTCGTCTCTCTTGAAGGAATCAAATTTGCCTTCCTGGGGCAGAGTTATGAATTTGGGAATACACGATGGTGTTGTCAAAGATGCTTTTCTTATGTACCTGACCCCCTCCAGGTTAGAAGTGGCAGAGATTAAAAATGGCAAAAAAAAAAAAAAAAAATGACGCCCTTGGCAGGTGTGAAAAGAACAACTCTCTTGCCTTATGTCCTCTCCCTGGTGGGCAAGGGCGCTCACGGCGACTTTGTTTAGAAGTGCCCGAAGCCGAGAGCAGTTGTCCAAAGTTAATAATGTTACTAGCAGAAAGAGAGGTTTGAAGGCGGACCTAAGTGAATTACCGTGTAGTCTGCGTGCTGGCCGCTGCCAAGTCAGCCCGGGCACAGGCACTTCTTTCAAGGGCAGGGAAACCTTGTCTGCAACAGAAGAATTACTACTCCCTTCTCTCTTCTGTCCCCGGGTGGATGGATTTGGAAGGATCTCCTTCATGATCTCTCCTTTATCTTGTAAATCCCTAGCGATAGCTCCTGAATTACCATTTCCCAAAATTCAGCTATTTTCCTGCCTAGTGTCTGCGAATCGATTTCCCACCTTCCTTCCCTTCTGTGTCTCAGGTGCCAGCGCTGCTTCTCACCCAGATGGTCACTGACCTGATGCCCTTCCAGCCAGATTTAGCGCTTTATTGTGTGTGAGAACCACGTTAACTTGACCCACACCCCGGGTCTAGAATCAATCCCTTTGCTTTAGTCTCCTTTTGCCCCAGTTTTGGAAGCCTGGCCCGACTCACAATCAGCACCGTGCGTTCCGAGTCAGGCAGACAGGTGGGGTAAATCGAAACCGAAGGGCACTGCTGTGGACTGTGCGTCCCATTCCTTCCACGGGCGCTCGAAGCGCTCGCTCTGCCAGTTAGGATTGTGTGTGTGCGTGTTAAATAAAGCGAAGGGGGAAGGGTAGTCCGTAAAGTCAGAGAATTGGAAAGGTATTAAGATTATGAAACTTCTTTCTTGGCAAAGCACACTTTGGCAGACAGACCATCCTTGAGGCAAAAGTGGATATTTCATCTTCAGACGCGTTTCCCAGGTTTGTGATTTTAGACCGTCATCGGCCAGGTTTTCAAAGTCACTTTGAAATTGGGTCTTCACAGCGGCAGCAGCTTTATAACGAGTCATTGCACAGGTGCCGATGGAGCCTGGTCCTCGTTTTCCCAAATGTCTTCTAAGTAAGAACTTATTGAATGTAGGGGGAGCTTTCTTTCTTTTGAATATTATACCTAAAATTTTAAAGTATAAAATTGCATACTGCGGAGTAAGTAATAAGAATTGGTAGTAAAATAGAACAATAGATTAAAAAGGAGTGCAGAGAAAAATTAAAAACTCCCACAACTATGACCTACACAGTATTAAATAGAAATCCTAAGGCATATTTTCATAGTTAAGGATATCAGAAGCTTGTTTTTAAGCCTGTTAAAGTTAAAAATTAATAGTAACTTGACCTTTACAAATTACCAGAGAAAAATACGTACTAAAAATGTTTCTAACATCAGTCTAATTTACTTATGATCTTTCTCTAATGGGGGCACTCATTACAATTTAATTCAATATCACTTAATATCTTTTCTTGAAAATAGCTTTTGCCTCTCTGGAATTTATAACCAAAATCATTACTCTGGTATTTTTCCTTGGAGTTTTATTAAGTAAGTCTAGTACCTTTTCCTCTGAAAGGTATTCTTTTCTTGAGGGGAGGAGTGGGTCATCCATAAAATATGAAGAGGTGGGTGGTTTTCAGGCTTACAGTTAAATATTGAAAAGTAAATTTAATATATTATTTCACTGTACTCAGTTTTCTCACTATTTTCCATCATCTTTAGGTTTTAGTTTTGCACCATTGAAGCCATTTTACATATTTTTTCCCGTGTGTCACAAATCTTGGCTCCTGAGATTTTTTTTCTCTTCTCAAGCTGCTTTACCTTACAGAGGAATGTCCATAGTAGGCAACACCTTGTTTGTAAAAATTTATTATTTTTCTTTTCTGGTTCAGAAGCGATTGGTGTTTCCTGCCCCACCACGCACTGCATAACCAGGGCTAAGTTGTCTGACCTCCCGAGTCTGTTTCCTCATCCGGGTAACCCCGCCGGGTTGTCGTGAGGTTCACATGAACGGCACATGTAAAGCATTTGGCACAGTGCTCCATCATCTAGTCAGTGGTCAGTTATGTTTCTTTTAGGAAAATTTAAATATGCTGAAAACTATATAGAGGAAAAATTAATGTCACTCAAACTTTTACTACTCTGAGATAACTAGCGATACATATTAATATAATTCCTCATGCTTGTAGTACATAAACTGTTTTATAATCTGTGTTTTGTTATGAACATTTTCCAACATAATTTAGTACTTTTTCATAATAGGAAATTTTTTTACTGATGAATTTTAAAATTTTATTTTTAAAGAATAGTTGACATACCATAACATGACTTTAATAGCTGCATTGTTTTCCATTGCATGGACATCACCTGATTTAATCAGCCAGGGTCCAGACATGTTTGCACACAAGTCTTTGATGCTTATCTTTGACTTTTTCTTAAAAGTAGATTCCTAGAAAGGCATTTGCTAGGTAAAAGATGTAACTATTTTGATGCTTTTGTCACTCTTTTTTCATTTTCTGTGTAGATTGTTTGATTTATAGTCATAGTGTAGAAGACCAGTTTTCCTTTCCTTTGGATTTTGTACTTGTCTCCTTGCTTTAATCTCATTTTATTTCAGTGCATTTTATTTTTAAAAAAATTTTTTTAGCCCTGACTGGTGTAGCTCAGTGGATTGAGTGTGGGCTGCAAACCAAAGGGTCGCTGGTTCAATTCCCACTCAGTTCACATGCCTGGGTTGCAGGCCAGGTCCCCAGTAGGGGGTGTGTGAGAGGCAACCACACATTGATATTTCTCTCTCTTATTTTGTCGTTCCCTTCCCTTCTCTCCAAAAGTAAATAAATAAAATCTTACAAAAACATTTATTGTTGACATTATTACAGATGTCTCCCATCCCCTGCCACCGCCTTTGCCTACCTTCAGCCAGCCTCTGGTCTCCTCCCCCCTCGCCCGTGCCCCCCCCCCCCCCCCCGGTTGTCACCACACTGTGGTCTGTGTCTATGGGCCATGAATCTATGTTCTTTAGCTACCCCCTTCACCTTCTTGTATCCAATCCCCTCACCCACTCCCCCTCTGAAATTTTTTCAGTGCACTTCAAACTCTGCTCAAAGCACATGCTTCCTCTGACAATATCTGATAATTTATTTTATTCCTTAACATTTTTCAGTTTCCTGCTATGAGTCAAAACTCCTTGGTTAACAGGGAGGTAAGACTTCAACTGCTAGTTTTCTCCTATTCCTACTCTTACCAACTTTATTTCTTATTATTTCTCCCTGTGAACTCATATTCATTATTTTCTAGATTGCATTTCTTTCCTTCAGTAAGTGCTCCTTACCTCAAAACTGATCTGTAAACTCCACTAGAGTGATTTCTTGATTCTTTCTCTCATCCCTTATCAATTTGTCTCCCTAGAGGATGGCCAGCACTGAACAGAGCTCATGTGTTAAACAGATATCTTAATTCATCTCAAGATTCATGCCTGTTTTTGTATTGCTTTGGAAAATGTGTTTTTCCAGTATCTCACGTGTGTGTTCTTTGCACATTGAAATTGCAGGTTCCTTTGCAGCAAAGGTTTGCTCTCCCAACAGTGTCAAGTCTAATGTGCCGTACTCGGCAGACACTGGATAAATTGGAATGGGATGGCTGACAGGTTTTCTTTTAAAGATGAATTGTGAAACATTTAGCAGCTTTTAAATTACACTTTGCACTCCAGGTAGCCATTTTGTTTAACGGACAGTAAATAGCTTTTGTAGCATAATGACCAGTGTCAGCATTCAGCCTACTAGGTTCCCAGAATTTAGATCCTTACTCATTCTGCTTCTTACCTTTCATTCTTTTCATCCACTGAGTGCTCTTTACAGGGTTTACTCCAGCCCTTTCCTTTCTTCCAGACTGAAGTTGGCATGGATAACATAAATGCATGCAAATTCTGTGAGATACAGTCCTTGTGACAGCCAAACTGGGGAGCTAAAATACCTAGACAGATACCTGTGTAAATACCTGTGAGTTCATTTGTGGCCCTTAGGTGGGTTTATTAAAAGAGTTTATAGCATTTGAGCCCGAATCTGAAGGACATCTGTTTGGCCATCCAAAGGATTGGCCAAAACCAATAGTTTGGCTGCTTCTGCTGAAAGTTATTGTGAAGATACAGAGTGGTAACAATGTACACTGCTCAGAGAAGTGTCAAGTACTTACTGCACAAATTTGAGATTCTGATAACAGTAACAATGCAGGTGGGTGTGGCAAAAGGGGGTTTACAATTGTCCATATGGAAAATAATACAATAACTAATAGGTAATACGAGAGTAACTCTGTGTTTCACATCCTCACAACTGCAAACCTACTTTTGCCCCACAGTGTATTACTGTTTCTGGAATAATTAGGTTATAAGAATGTGCAATTAAGGATATAAACTTCCAGTAGCTGTTATTGATTAAAAATAGGTAAGTGGTCCTAGATTTTAATTTTGTCTCTCACTTCATTTTTGAATTTCAGTGAAATTTGACATTTTAAAGTGCTCTTTGTATTGTATATTACTTGTGCAATAATTCCAATCTCAGTTAATAATATGGCAGCCTGTTTTTTAATTGAGATATAATTGACATTATATTAGTTTGATGTGTACAGTATAATGAATGATATGAGATTTGTACATATAGCAAAAGGATCACCACCAAGGATCTATCACCACACCCAGTCACATTTTGTGTGCGTGTGTGTGATAAGAACTTTAGATATCTGCTAACTCAGCAACTTTTAACTATATAATACAGTATTTATTATTCACTGTAGTCACCATGCCATACATTGTATCTTCAGGACTTATTTATTTTATAATGGGAAGTTTGTACCTTTTGATCAACTTCACGCATTTTGTACCCTTCTCCCCACCTCTGCCTCTGCTGATCACCAATCTGTTCTCTCTATCTGTGAGTTTGGTTTCTGTATTTTTTCCTTTTTTTAGATTCTGCACACCAGTGAGATCATATGGCACTCATATGACAACCTGGTTTTAAAGCACAGGTGCATGCTTGAGCATGAGGTTTTAACTGCCATTTGAATATATTTAGAGCATCATCACAATATAAGGTGATTTCTTGAAATATCTTGCAAGAATCTAGTATTTTGCTAGAATTATTTCTTTTTGTCCCTCCTGAGAATCTTTTCCAATGAAAAGAACTCTCTCTATAAAGTTATACTGTTTTAGAAATGAAATATCAAAGTGTAAATTCAATATAGCAAAAAATATAGGTTCTATTTAAAAGCCTATATCATAATTTTAGAAAAATAGATCAATGGACACAATTGGATGGGAAAGTATGGTGTGCTGTCAGTAATACAGAGTACACTAGTATTTGTGAAAAGTGCATTTTAGAATTATTTCCTGTACCTCACAGACATTTCCAAGGGAACAAAATGAAAGACAGATGTACATTGAATAGCCAGGTAATATGAGTTTAAAAATATTCTGCAGTGTGCCTCTTCATTGTCCAGTGTCAAGAGAAAATTGTTATTAAACTCTAGAATTATATATGTTGTACTAATATACTGAGTCCATTTACATTTTCCGGAACAACTTCATCTGTTCTGCACTAGGTGGCGGGCAGATAAATTGAACAACGTCTGATGATATTTTAAAGTTGTAATTGCCGCAGCGACTTACTTTCGGGAGTGTAAATATACATCTGAATATAAAAAGTGCTGCGAGCTGTATTCGGCTGCTCTGAAGACTGAAAAACAGCTTCCCCACCACTTCCCAGGGGACTTTTCCTGGAAGTCAGTTGTCATTGTTCTGTCACGTTTCTTTTCATCCTGAATTGTGCAACATTTAGAAGAAAAAATGTGAAGGTTACAAGAAACATTGTAAAGGTTATTTTCTTAATTACAGAAATATTAAAAATATATTAAACAATACAGATGTGTCTTTTTTTATTCTAGGCCCATACCACAGAGACAGTTCTTTTTAATAGTTTATTTTATTTTGGTTTCTAGTGGTTGTGAGTATAATTTTAAACAATATACATATGCCTTCATTTATCTCATCAATTTCAGACCCTATACACAGCAAGGAGATGCCTAACTCTTGGCATTTTCAGAAGATACGTTTTAAGAATTTCAGTTTCCCTGATTTATACATACTACTTTATCACTTAACTTATCCCTTAAAATTCTGTTTAACCGTGATTCTCAACTGGACGGCAGAAGAATATGCTATTTCCCTAGCCCACTGGAAGAACACATTAGAATCTTTGGGAAGGTCTTCGTCAAAATATACATGCCTTTCTTTCTACTTCCGTGCTTACCTGGTTGAAAATCAGTGCTTGTAACTTCAGATGTTACTAGTTGGCAGCACATCGTGCAATAGTATAGATGCAGAAAAAAAACAACAACCAAAAACGAGTTAAGAATAATGTGTATATGAAGGCCAAGACATTTAGGTGATGAACAGCTCTTTCTTTCTGGTTAAAGGATATCATTGTCTTAAGATACTTTCTTTTTCCATTTATCCCATCATTCCATTATTGGTTCATGCAGAGGGTTCTCCTTTCTTTTCGCTTCACGAGAGTTCTTGTGTGAGCATTAACGAGTAGAGAACAACCAAACAGAGAATGGATGCAATAGTGTAGGCAGACTTACTGCTGAGATGACCAGCTTCTGCCTTCTAGACAAGGGCAAGTCATAGTTATATCCAGCAACATTACTATTATGGGGCCTTCAGAGGTCAATGGAATAGTTGTTGAAACTTCAGGCACTAACTCCATGAATGAAAAACGAAATCCATCTTCTTTTATACTTTTCTACCTGGTATAAAACTCTTAGCAGTCTGTGATTCTGCGTATTTGAAGATTCCCCTCATTTGTTACAAGGGAGACTAAAAGTGGCAACGACAGGGATGTGCTGGTCCGAAGGGTTGGTTCCCCGGTGCTTTGAGCTCTCAGTGCAGCACCTAAGGCGAAGCGCAAAACCTCAGAGGAGACACACTAATGGGGCTCTCTGCCTGTTTTATTTGCAGACTGCGGCTGAATACGTAAAATCTCGACTGCCCGAAGCCCTTAAACAGCATCTGCAGGACTACGAGAAAGACAAAGAAAATAGTGTATTGTCTTACCAGACAATCCTTGAACAGCAGATCCTGTCAATTGACCGAGAAATGCTAGAAAAACTGACGGTATCTTATGATGAAGCAGGTATGTTTGTCTTTAATACACACTGAGTCACACAATTTTTTCTCCCTGAAGAAATTTCTTTATAGATGAGTTCAATGTAAGTCCTTTTCTGAGGTGGAAGTTGAAGGGCAAACCTGACTCAAAATTATTTATCATGGATTAACAGTGAGTTTCTTTTCTGCAGTTTTAGTATCAAAGATTTCATTAGGAGATCCTTAAAAGTGTCTCTTAAATATCAAATTCCTTTTAAATGTTTGCTCTTTTTAAAATAGAACTTTCTCACCTTTTTTTCAATCATGTACCCTTACTGATTTAATCTTTTAAAGTGGCACTTCAATTTTGGATACCAGCTGAAAGCTTTTACAACCGATGATCCAAGAACTGTTATTTGCTTCAGGAATTAATTTCAGAGGATTTCTTTTCTAAAGAGGTGCCATTTTTCTTCTTAAAGTTTCAGGCTGAACTTGATTTTCTTTTTCTTTAGCTCTTCATTTGAATCCTAGCCCCTCATACCATACCAGATACTTCAGTTCACTGCCTCCCACAAGTTCATCCCATCTAAGGGCATAGACAGACCTCCTTATTAAACCATTTTTATCTACTACATGGTCTGTCAGCTGAAACCCAATTTTAATGAAATGAGTGCAATATTAAATTCCTAAATTAATATTCAAATTATTAAAATCTTTAGTGAAATTGAAGTTAGGATAAATATCCTGATTAAAACTGCCATACTTTCCTCAACGCAACAAAATGGAGAAAAAAGTATAGGAAAATAGGATTTAAATGGTCAAATGTTGATAGTATCAATCCCTATTTTCTTTTTTTTTTTTTAAATTTTATTTAGTTACTTTTCAAGTACATTTTTTTTCTCTCCCCCCCCCCCCCGTCTCCTCCCTCCCTCCCATTCCCCCCGCCCAAGTCCTCATCTCTGTGTCTTTCATACTTGTTCCTCAAAATCCCTCCCCCCTTTTTCCCCTTAAGTTCCCTTCCCTCTCCCCTCTGGTCGCTGCCCACTTGTTCTCTATTTCAGCGTCTTTGTTTTTATTCTGTTTGCTTGTTTGTTTTATTCTTTAGCTTCCTGTCAAAGGTGAGATCATATGGTATTTGTCCTTCAGTGCCTGGCCTATTTCACTCAGCATAATGCTTTCCAGTTCCATCCATGTTGTTGCAAAAGGTAGTAGCTCCTTCTTTCTCTCTGCTGCATAAAATTCCATGGTGTATATGTACCACAATTTTTGGATCCATTCATTTACTGATGGGCACCTAGGTTGCTTCCAACTCTTGGCTATTGTAAATTGTGCTGCTATGAACATTGTGGTGCATAGGTTCTTTGACATTGATGTTTTAGGATTCTTGGGGTATAATCCTAGCAGTGGAATTGCTGGGTCAAAAGGCAGGTCAATTTTTATTTTTCTGAGAAAATTCCATACTGTTTTCCATAATGGTTGTACCAGTCTACAATCCCACCAACAGTGAACTAAGGTCCCCTTTTCCCCACACCCTCTCCAACATTTGTTGTTTGTTGCTTTGTCTATTATAGCCATCCTGACTGGTGTAAAGTGGTATCTCATTGTGGTTTTAATTTGCATCTCTCTGATAGCTAACGATATTGAGCATCTCTTCATGTGACTCTGGATATTCTGTATGTCCTCTTTAGAGAAGTGTCTGTTCAAGTCCTTTTCCCATTTTTTAATTGGGTTCGATGTCTTCCTAGAGTGGAGTCGTGTAAGTTCTTTGTATATTTTGGAGATTAAACCTTTGTCTGAGGTATCATTGGCAAATATGTTTTCCCATACAGTTGGTTGTCTTTTTTCATACAGGATCTTCTGTTTTTATTTTTACAAGGACGCTATTAGTATGCATCTTATTTTCTTTCTCCTGATCTAAGCAGTCTCAGTGGTGACATTCTTAACATTTGATTTCAAGCCTGAATAGCGAACAGAAGAGCAAATTAAAAAACAAACAAACATTACACTACATAGGCCTAACCACTAACATAAGTGTTTAAGTTATTAAACTGTCCCCATTTATATTCTACCATCAATGCCTTTGCGTCCCTCTCAGACAGTATCCACATTTCTAGCCTTGCCCAGGGCACTGCTACTTTCTCCGATTCTCTTTGACTTTATTAATTTTCCAGACACATTGCCTTTCTTCCTCCTTCTGGGTGGTTAGGTGTTTGGTTTCTGTATTTGCCTTGTTTTTAAGATTCCTGTCTTTGGAATTCTCATTCCACTCTCCTCTCATTCCTGATGAAGCGAAGTAATGGAAAACTACCACTGGCCTAATCAAAATAATATTTAAATATTTACAGCATATCAGAGATCATGGAACTCGCATGTCTCACTAACTTCCTGCCCCCAAAACCATTTTATGAAGAGAAAACCGAGACCACAGACTTGCCTGCAGTATGACGGTTACTTTGTTGTAGAACAGGGCCTCCAGCCTCCTATTACAAATCGAGTGGGCTGTCACTGCACTTGTGTGGGTTCTCAGTCACTCAGTTGGCACTTGTTAGATGCACAGTGATGTAGTAGGCAGTTGGGAGAAAGAGGGAAGTGTGTCGAAAAGGCAGGGAAGAGTCTGAGATGTTGGAAACACAGATCTTGTTTAAAGTCTAGCTGGGGAGCTAAAACACCCATGTCTGACTTCTAGATAAAAATTTCTGAGGAATTTGGGCATAAGTATACTTTAAGATATTCATAAGCTATTAGTTAAGCTGGGGGGGGCAGTGTGGAGTAAATCAATAGTGAAAGTGGCTCAAGTTTTCGATGGGATTCTTCAGCTGAGGGCATTAGTTTAAATCCTGAAGAACAATGATGAATGTGGGTTTGTGAAGATGAGAGAGATGCGGTCTATGGGATGAAGGGCCCCCGCGGACACCAAGGGGGAGAGGAACAGCAGCTGCCACCTCTCACCACTCAGATTTTCCTTCTTCAGGATAGTTGTCCACTCACCTGCAGTGTTGTTGAGCCCCTACTAATCCGCAGAGGTGCATGTGTCCATGGCCTTTGGCAGACAGTGCTTTGGCACAGAATTAATGGGTCCATACACTCTGCAGCGTGAAACAGTGGAAGTCACTATAGGACTGAGAGTCAGAGAATCTAAATTCTAGGCTTTTGTTATCCTCTAGCATAATAGTGATCTTGAGCAAATTAATGTCTTAGAGCCTCTGTTTCTTCATCTATAAATTTGAGCTAGTAATATCTCACAGGGTTATTATGATAAAGTGCAGTCAAACCTCAGTTCTCAAAACAAATTGGTTCTTGACCAAATTGTTCATGGGGGAAAAAACGTCTCAGCTGTCTAGCGAAATTTCGGGTCTTGATTCTCTACCAGGGACCCCTCCCAGGCTGATATCTGTATGATCAGTCACGGTCTATCAGGCCACAGCAAAGGAGATTCTGTTTATAGACAAATCGATTCTCGAGATCCCACTGTATATCATATTTAAGGAAGTCCTTACAAATCCTATTACATATGCACTAATGCTGAATGAGCGCGAATTTGGTTCTCGTCTGTCCCTCAGACCAATTTAAAGTAGTCATAATTTCTTTCTTGGTGTGTACTGTTTGGGGTGGCAGAGGCAAATTTTTTTAAATGATCTTCAGAAGCTTTGAGAAGTCAAGCAACATCTATTGTTAAATCAGCCACTCTGGGCTCTCTCTGCCCTTGGTCATTTCTGCATCGGGGGACACATTTGGTGGGGGCTATGTATGTATGAGTGAGTGAATGTCACTGTTATATCGTAAAAGCAAAACTGCCTTCTCCCACATTGCCTATAAATTAAGGATCACATTCAAAGAACAAGGAGAAAATAAGAAAATTTATTGCTGTTAGAAAAATAGTTAACCATGATACAAAAGAACCAGGAAATAGAATAGAAAAGTAGCAGTAGTATCTAATACCTTCAGATCTAAACATCGTCTGCTAAGACATTCATTTCCTTCAACTGCTTAGCTTCTTTCCCTGCTCTCCCAGTTTTTACTTCTTCATAGTCTTAAGCCAGCCCTCCCAGTTTTAGGAAGTAGTTCATTGTTAATTAGAAGATCTCCTTGTCTGTGGAGAGGTTAATTTATCCTTCATGCCCATTCACTGATAAATCAGCCTTGTGACTTTAGGACAGTTACCACTGTCTGTGGCTTTGAAGCATCTAAAAACCAATTAATAAAAAACCCTTAGATATCTGTCTAAAAGCATTGGATCAGAACCTTTTGTCTCATCTCTCTCTTCTCTGTCTTCCCCTCTCAGCTTCCTCTCTTCCCCATTAAATACATACATATCTTAACATTTCATATACTTTTCCACAATCCAACTATCCCGCAACCTGAGATTCAGCAAAGAAATGGGAAGGAAGCAAAAGCCACATGAAACCCTATGGTGTCACAGAAGCTTTGGATTTTCACTTAGAATCTCTATATTCTCATTTCATATAGCTCTTACCAGTTAGGTTATGTTTTACAATGTGATATTTAAAAAAATTCTTGTTCTAGCCCACATAGCTCAGTGGATTGAGTGCAGGCTGCAAACCAAAGGGTCTCTGGTTTGATTCCCAGTCAGGGCACATGCCTGGGTTGCAGGCCAGGTCCCCAGTGGGGACTATGTGAGAGGCAACCACACATTGATTTCTCTCTCTTTCTCCCTTCCTTCCCCTCTCTAACAAGAAGTAAATAAAAATTCTTGTTCTGACATTGAGTGTTACATTTTTATTACAGAAACAAATAGAAATAAGTAGAATGGTGTCATAAAAGAATAATAATCTTCAGTAACCCTACCGTTGTGAACACTTCGTATGTTTCCCTCACTCTAAGCATTTTTGAAATGCTATTGATATCTAGCAGGGTTATATCCTACTTTTTTCACTTAGCATTATTACATAAGTGCTTCTTCATTTTATTAAAACCTCTTCACGCGACAGTAATTTTAATGGCTACATGATATTCTATACTTTGAAAGTACTACTCACTAAACATTCTCCTATGTTGAACATGTATGGTTTTTGCTTTTGTTATTGTAAATAATGCTGCAATGAATATGGTATGCATTTGTCTGCATTTCATATTACTCTAGAGAACAGACTTTAGAAAACATCAGTTCAGAGTTAGAATTGGAAAGAAAGGGAAGGGGTAATACTGAGAGCAGCAAGGAATAAGAGCAACAAATAAATTCATAGAAATCTGTAAAAAGTAGTCATCATATTTCCGACATTGTGCTACACTCTAAGTCAAATAAGCATTCACAGACCACTATACATAGAGTTGACATCATTAATTTTCATAGTGATGACATTGAATCACACAAGAAAAGGTTCAGTAATGTTAATTATACTCTGTGTATGAAAATTGGAATTGTGTAAACCATTTTAGAAAGATTTTCACCCAAATAATTTATTTTTAAGTTTCGATGATTACGGGAATAAAGATGTTTTGTGGAATGATTGAAAGAGGTCTTGGAACCAAAAGACCCAGATTCTATTCCCAGCCCTACTCCAACCAGATATATGACCTTGAGCAAGTCACTAAATCTCCCTAGAGGTCATTTTCCTGTAAGTCAAAGGAATGAACACTATCTCATAGATGTCTTCCATTTCTAAAACTCTGATTCTGGTCTCTTGGCAATGGAAAATGCAGGTAGCCATGGATTCTGCAAGGTAGCATGCAGCTTCTTCTTGAACTTTCTGCTTTCTCTATCACCCATCTCCTGTCTCCTCACTCAGCCTTTCTAGCATCTGCACATGAAGATCTCAGGCATACTTTTATGGTGGGGTGGAAGCCAGACAAAACTGGATTTTGGAAGGAGAGGTGCTGAGTCGTCATTCATGGATCATCACTCAGATAGCTTAGAGATTTTTACTAACATTTGTTAAGGCTAATCAAAATCCAGAGTAAGAAGATATGGTTTACATTTGGTCTATTAATATTTTTATTGGAATTGGAGTCCATGTGTGGACTCCAATACACATTTCAATGGATTGGGCTTAGACAGAAATTCCCAAGGGAAGAAGTGGCAAGATTTGAGAAGTGATCAAAATAGCGCCTTACACTATCTCAGCGAACACCGTTAACCTAAATATTCATTATTTGTTACAGTGGACAAAAGTTGAAGGGTTGAAATAGCAGGAGAGGGAATCTTTTCTTGAACAATTTATTTTTATGCTGATATATTGTTCATATTTCCTTAAGTCATAAATTGTTTTAATTTATTTTTAAGTTTAGGCATCAGTAAATAACTTACATATTCCCTTGTTAAGGATAAAGTAGTGTGGCTTATCGGACCTTGTGTTTGAGGGACGTGTGAGGGGAGCAGGCTCATTTCTTTGAGAGTGATATTCTTTGTTGCCCACTCAAGCACCCTAAGGCATGGGAAACGCAGTTTGGGAAAAGCTGAGTATACCTGTGGTGGGTGGATCGGCCAGTTGGGGTACCTTGCTTCTGGCCTCAAGACAGTGGCCTGGGTTTCAGCTTAGATCTCCTTCTCCAAGTCAAACCTAAGACCAACAACATTTTAATTTCTGTTCTTACTAGAAACCCACATAGCATTCCAATGAGCACAGGTTCCTACCATGTAAAAAGAGAACTTATAAGTCGAAAGTGAACCGGACACTGCAGGCGGGGGATGGAGAGAACCCAGCTGGCTGTTTATTGTGTTCTTTGTGGCATCAGTTAAAGCTGGGTGTTGGGAGGGGGACCTACAGATCCATTTAGAAATGCCAGGAGGTAAGAAAGAAGGGACAGCATTCATTTTCAGCCGCAGCTTTGGGATCCCCTGATACAGCTCTGCATTTGAAGTTCCTGAGAGATGAGCCCACGCAAAGCTACCTGCTGGGAAGACACACCATGTACTGTAATGTACGTTTTGGAAAAATAGCATTTTAAAAGGATGGGGGGGTGTGTTCTAAGCAATTCAGAAAGTACCTGAAGGGTTACCTCCTATTGAGCTTATTTTATTCTTTTTAAACTGGGTGACACCTGAAAGTTACATCCACGATTTAATTGAGCCATTATTGTCAGAGGAATCAGAGATCTCAAAGGAAAGCCATTTCCTGTCACGGGGAAGAACCTTGAACGTACACCTGAGCAACCAAACACAGAAAAGAGATCGTGAATTATTTAAGGCCTTTTCAGGTTTTCTAAGAACATCAAAAATGCAATAAAAGGCATGTGCAAGAAGTTCCTCACTCTCACAGGTAGAGTGCATTTCTCTTCCTGGGGGTTTCTCAGACGGCTCCTCAGGGAAGAGGTGGCACCATGGTCCTTCACTTTATACCTTCACTCAGGACCCAGTTCCGTGCTCAGAAGGTGCTCTTGCCAGGGGCTTGCCGACAAGACGTAGGAGGAAGAGAACGACAGGGATCCACAAGAATGTTTTTTATTTGAAGTCACTTTTTTATGTGTTGCAGATTTTATTCTTTTTAAAAATTTATTATTTTTTAAATTTTAATTGTTCAATTACAGTTTTTTGCTCACAAGAAATTTTAAGAGGGAAATTGAGTATTGGTTGTGTAACCTCTGACAACGACTTCTGATTTCCTGTAAAAAAAAAGTAACTGTTTTATTTTTCCATTATAAGAGTGATATAAATACATTTGAAACGGTTTTAAAATACGGAAAAATAGAGGAGGAAAAGAAAATGTCTAGTTCTACCCCTTCAACATAAATGCCATTTTTTGTATATTTACTTCTAGTCATTTTTCTCTGCTGGGTTTTAATTATTTCTGCCTAACTTTGTATCTTTCTCTCACTTGACATTGAAATATAATCCTGTTTCTCCATGTGTTACCAGACATGGTCATGGCCCTGAGTGGGTCTGCCTTGGGCCAGCTGGAGTGTGTGAGTTCTTGAGTTTGTGTGGGAAAGATTTCACAACACGAATCCAGGTGACTGTGAGGATGCATTTATTAAAGTCAGGGACAGTGACGCAAGGGAGGCCTTAGCACAGAAGAAGCAATGGAAGAGCCCAAGGTGGGCTGCCTTAGCTCCCTGGGAAGTCAGACGAAAGGGGGCTTTGGGACAGGTCTGGGGCTTAGCTGGACAAGCTGCCCAGCTGCCCATTGCCTTAAAGTTCAGGAGACTTCCTGTGAAGAAAGGAGTGGAAGGAAAGAAGGAAAAGGAAAATGGCACCCACTGCTCCCCCGAAGTAGCGCCCACCCATGCTGGGTCCTTTTTCTCGAGGCTTTTATTTCTCTCCTGCAGGCTGGAGTCTTAGGGGAGTTCTCAGGGGATGTTTTCAGCAGAACGTCAGTTCTCTGGGTGAGACCTTTTAGGGTCATGGTCTCCTCTGATTGGTCATTGAGGAGTCTTTAGTCATTGCAGTCTGTCCTGGAGTTGCCCACCTGGATTGGCTGCTTTTCTGGACCTGGAGGTAAAATACCACTGAGGCCTGGATATTATTTCCAGGGAGCAAAGACCAGGGGAGGTGAGGTTACCCTGAGAGATGAGGTCCTTGCTTCCCACTTTTGCCCTTCCAGGCCTTTGCCCTGGTGACCATCTGCCCCTGGCTGTCAATTGCTCGGCCATTGTGTTCAGCTGTCTGTCTCAGTTTCCCTGTTCTACTTGCCAAGGACTTGTCCTTACTTCTCACTATCCTGTCTCAGGTGCTCTTATAAACCACTCTTGAAAGTAATTTGTAACGGCTGCATAATATCCTATTCAGTGTCTATGCCACCATTCCTTGAAGCTTTAAATATTTTCAACCTGATCCCTCTCTTTTATCCATGTTTCAGTTCACATCACTATGCAGAATCCCTGAATTTGGAGGTGTGTTTCTTGTGAAAAGGTGAGGATATAAATTTGATTAATAGAAACACAGGATGTTTGTTATGCAGCCAACTTTTAGTCATATAACAGTGGGGCCGAGGACACACATAAGTAGTCCAAATCCACTTACAGAGAACTTCTTTCTGGCCAGTAATACCAGTGCTTTTAACCAAGCCGATTTGAATTTCTTAAACTCCTCCTTTCATATCATAGATTGAAAAAGCCAAAAGATAGGGGGAGGGGAAGTCGTAACTAAAAGTGTCATTCCACCTACAAATTAGAAAACTGTTTGCCGTGGCAGGTTGAAATTGCACAAATGTGATTCGAGAGCTCTGGGGTTGGTTCCTGTGTCTGTGGCGAGACGCTGTGTTGCAGGTAGGCACAGGTAACCAGGTTCTTGGTGATCATGGGCAAAGAACTGAACCGAACACACCGAGTTTATAGCAGAAAGAGAGAAAGCAGATTTATTAAGCAATAGTACACTGCACAGAACATGGGAGCAGGCGAACTCCCAGCAGAGATTGACCACGGGGGCCGGATCTTTCCTGGCTAGTTTCGGTGGGCTTTTACTGAGCATGTTACAAGTAATTGTATTACTTTAGAGCTACTGTGCATGTGGTCTCCCATGATTCTCCTTGAATGGGCACCAGAGAAGGGGGTCGCACAATGTTAATTTATTATAATGAAGCAGAGATCTTGTAGCATCTTCTGCACAGGCGCATTCATGAGTCACCATAATTCAGCGTTTTCCCAGAATCAGGAACAACTGGTCTTGGAACAGGGTCTCCGTTCTCTATCAACATCCTTTATCTTAGCCTCGGAGCACCTCCAGAGTTTCCTCCTTCCTGACTCTCTCCTGCCTCTATTGCACCTCTCTACTTGGTTTCTCCAACTTTAAAATAAAAATATTGGATTATTGACCATGTGTAATTCTGTCTTCTGTTCCCTCAGCATTCATTGGCTCATTCACTTATTGACTCTGTAAACACTAACTGAGCACTAATGAGCCAGGCAGTGTGCCAGCCTTTGGGAATGTGGGGATTGGCCACGTGGTCTTTCACTGCAGGTGTGCATATGTGTACTTGAGTGTGCACATGTACATAGCGGCGGGAAGGCAGGGAGAAGGACAGTGGTAGGGACAGGTGAGTAGAGTGGAATCAGTGCTGTGTTCAGAGGCCAGCACCAGAGGAAGAGGGAATTAGGTTTAGGATAGAGAAAGTATTCTTAAATCAGAAAACCATAAGAGAACCCATAAGTCTCTTGAACCGTTCATCTTGAACTTTAATTAATATTGGTTGCATTTTTATAGACAGGTTTATTGTGAGTAATGCTTTTTTCCCTCTTTGCTTCTGTAACTGTGGTTATATGCCAGTGGCTTATACAGACCTATTCTTGCCCTCTGATATTTACATCACCTTCCACAGTCCAAGTGTTACTCTCCAAATAGTATTAATTGGTTTCCATTAATCAGCTTATGTTAATGTTATCAGCACTGCCAGGTTTCTAATGAGATCTCCAAAAAAAAAAAAATTTCAAAAGTGCTATCATAGGGAAAATATACTGATCTGAGTTTTGCAGTGAGCAAAATAAAATTTTAAGAACTCTGCTAAAGCCCTGGCTGGTGCTGCTCAGTGGATTGAGTGATGGCCCGTGAACCGAAAGGCTGCTGGTTTGATTCCCAGCAGGTTACGTGCCTTTGCCTGGGTTGCTGGCAGGTCCCCAGTTGGGGGTGTGTGAAAGGCAACCAATTGATGTATCCCTGACACATCAGTGTTTCTCTCCCTCTCTTTCTCCCTCCCTTCCACTTTCTTAAAAATAAATTAATTAAATCTCAGGGGGAAAAAACAACTCTGCTGAAAATACTGGAAACCACAAGCTTAACACTTTCTTAGAACCAGGAAGTGTGACCTCTCGTGATTAGCACATTGGCTGGAGCTACTTATCACTCAAATCAAGTTGTCATTGTTAGCCACAGGGAAGTAATGTTACTACCTCTAAAAAAGTATTTGATTTTGAGGGCTGGAGAAAATATGTGTACTTCAAAGAAAATAATTGTACCAGGTGGTCACAATTTAGACAGCATTGGCCAGGCCGAGACAGGGTCAGTGCTACCTGTATCTCTTCCTTTCCGTTCTGTTGGAATTTTGTAACCAAGATCCTGTGGACCTTATTGGAATGTTTGTAATAAATTTTAATGAGATCCAAGTTAATGGCAAGACCTTCAATCTTTAGGGAAAAATAGGACAGTATTAAAGTGCCCGGATTTCTAATATAATATTATTGTCCATTTGTATTAGTGAGAGGTGAGCAAAACGCATCCCCTGGACCACTGTGAGACAGAAGATGTGATGATAGGCAGCTGGACTGCTGTTTAATGTCATAGTGTAAGAGTGGTAGTTCCGTCTTTGGGAGCTGCTAGAAACTCCAAAGTTTCATCTGATAAATTGCTTCCTGAAAGGCAGTTTTCAAGCCACCTTCTAGTGCCCAGAGGAATTCTCTTTTTGTTTCTTTCTTAAGTTAATGTCCTTGTCTCAAGGCTTAGTGGCTTAAGCCATGCTGATGAATCTGGTTTGATGAAGAGTTTCTATAGTATATACCCTCAGGAAGCACCTGAATGTGCTCTTGTAGTTCTGCAATCAATCCAAGGGAACTGGAAATGGACTAGACAGAAATCATTGGGAAAAACACTTCATTCTCACAAACATTTACTGTACCGGGTTCTGGCTGAGTGCTGAGAGTCTAAAAAATGGTGAAGGACAGTTGAGTTAGAAGTCTTGCTTTGAACTGATTGCCAGTCTTGACTGTTGTCTCTATAAATCTGTCTTCTAAGACCTGCTTCAAAATCCGACACCTAGCTCTCTCCTTTTTTGCCTGAGGCTGGGCTTTCCATGCCTCTGATCTCAGCCTTTCTCATTCAATTCTCACCTTTCTGTTATTTACATTGGGTTGGTAAAAAGGTTGTTAGTTTTTTCTGTAAGATGGCTCTGGTAGCACTTAGTTGTCTTTAACTTCATTTGAAACAATTTTGTTACATCGTATTGTGACAGCTGTCATATCAGCGTTCATTTAAAAAACAACACATCAAAATAGTTGACTTTTTGTGTAGCCATTTTAACATTAAAGATAGAAGAAAATATGCAACATTTTTGGCATGTTGTGATTCATTACCTTCAACAAAGGTAAAAACACGACTGAAATGAAAAAAAGATTTGTGCTGTGGTGCTGTGACTGATGGAACTTGTCAAAAATGGCTTGGTTTGCAAAGGGCCCTGGATGGTGTAGCTCAGTGGATTGAGTGGCCTGCAAACCAGAAGGTTGCTGGTTCAATTCCCAGTCAGGGCACATGTCCATCTCTCTTTCGTCTTTCCTTCTCCTGTTTCTAAAAATAAATAAATAAAATCTTTTAAAAAATGGTTTGCAAAGTTTTGTGCTGGTGGTTTCTCTCTGGATGATGCTCCACAATTGGGTAGACTCGTTGAAGTTGCTAGAGATCAAATCGAGACATTAATTAGGAACAATAAATGTTCTACCACGAAGGAGATAGCCAACATACTCAAAATATCCAAATTAATAAAGTTATTGGTGAAAATGAAAAATGTGTCCTTTTGGCAGAACCAATGCTTACCTCCTGAAAGTTCGATTTACCATACATACAATAATAATGTTATGGTAAAAACAGAGCATCAAGGCCACAAAAAGAGAGGGAAGCAAATATACTACTAACCATGAATAGACAAAATAAAACAATTTCCCACTGGAGACAACTTCTGCTACTAAAGTTGATGGAGAATTTTTCACAAGGCACCTTGTAGATGGGACCTTAAACATTATCTTTGCCTGAGTTCCCCCAGAGCGGAGCCTGAAATAAAAAGCTTGAGTGCAGACAGTTAATCCAGGAATGGGATCCCTAGGAGCTGACGTGAGGGCCATTGGGGGTGAAAGAGAAACAAAGGGAAACGAGAAACAAGGGAAAGCTCATTTGAGGACACTTAAGGGGTTGGTCTCCATAGCAACTGCTGCTTAAACCTATTAAAGAAGCTTATTAATGGTGGCCCAGAACCATTCACCAGGAGCTGACGAATGGGGGAAGCATTTAGCTACCAGTGTCCTCCCCTCATTTGTCAAGGGTAGCTCCACAGACATTAGCTTCCCTGCACTTCTGGCTAACATATGCCCGAGTGCTGAGTGGGTTCTGCAGGTACCTCACACTTTGGCAACAGGGAAGCTCCAAGGAAGGAGGAAGTGTTAAGTATAAATGGTTCAGGGCAAGGCTGCATCTGGGCTGAGCTTGTCCCTATACCAGTAGCTGGGTTAAAAGTTGGGGTCAGGCCCTGGCTGGTGTGACCGAGTGGACTGGGCGCTGGCCTGCGAACCAAAGCGTTGCTGGTTTGATTCCCAGTCAGGGAGCATGCCTGGGTTGTGGGTCAGTTCTCCTGTAGGGGGCATATGAGAGGCAACCTCACACTGATGTTTCTCTTCCTCTCTTCCTCCCTCTCTTCCCCTCCTCTAAAAATAAATAAGGAAAAAAATTTTAAAAACAGTTGAGATCAAGAGATTGTGAAATGGTACATAGATGTCCCGTACAACAAATGGAATCTTAAAACAAGTTTACAGGAAACACGTGCAAGTTCATCTTATGGTTATTTCTTGTGCAACAATCATCTGGGAAAGCTGAGATTACATTATTCATGTTTTTTAGAGCTCCCGTGAAGCGTGTGGGTATGTCCAGTGCAGGGAGTGCTCAAATGCATTTACAGAAAAATCTTTCATACAGCAGAAGACGGAAGGTGAGGGGGCCTCGTTTGACGTAAAAGTCTTAGCTTCCCAGCTTAAATGAAAATAAATGGACTAATTTTCATTTGTATGATGAATGAATTGAAGTCCCTCAGCTCTTTAACCTGAGTAGCATAGTGAGATTCAGCTTTCAAACTGGGTTGTGTTTTTCATATAAGTAAAAAAAAAAAATTACCTCCCATAGATGACTCACAATAGTGGTTACTCTGGAGAGGAGCAGCTGGGGGAGAAGACTTAATTTTTTACTGAGTCCCTCTTACTGTTTGAATTTTTAACTTTGACCATGTATCTTCTATTTTTTTTTTAATTTACAAAAAAATAAATGAAACTAAACAAAATCTTCCTGGTGCATTTACCCTTATCTTTAGTGCTGGAAATGGAATATAATAAGGCAGAAAGCCATTCTCTTTGTTTTCAGTAAAGGTTTTCACAAAGCGGTGTATATCCCTGGACTTAAGTCAAGAAAGGAACTGAGTGACAAGGGCAACCACCGTGGAACTGCAGTGGGGCTAGAGAGAGTCAATAGCCAGACCAAGTGTCGGCGCTGTGCCAGGGAGCACCTGGGCTGCAGAGCCCCTGCCACAGGGTGCTTGCCCTGAGCCAGAACTGGCCCCAGAGTCCAGAGAGGGCTGGTCTTATTGGGGAAGAAGAAGAACAATGTTCATGGGCAGTGAGCTGTTGGGATTCAGCAGTTCCTGATCTTACTTCCTGTTGGATGCCTCTCCTTCACCCTGAACTTGATATTCTTAACATCTGACAAGTTGCCTGACTTGCTGCTTCACTTGGCCTTTTAGTCAGATTCTTTCTTCCTGGAACGACAGCCAAACCTCCATTGATTTTCTCGTAAGGCAGTATGGTACAGAGGAAAGAGTCCAGGCTTTGAAGCCAGCCTGGCTTCATGATGATTCCTTATGCCATACCTGATGGGGCTTCTCCCGAAAATCACAGATAGTGTGTTGGAAATGATGGACCTATGGTAGACCTGCTGAATGATGGCCTTTCTGTTGTTAGCTTCGTTGTTACTTAACTTTGAATGTACTTAGCTTGGTACATAGGGGTATTTCTTCAATCCCCGTCATGGTAGAGAGGATTAACTGTCTTGCACTTTGCATAAATTAACTTCCTCCCCAGGAAAGAGAAAAAAAAAAAAAAACTCAGCAAAATACTGGCCCTGTCTTCCTCTTCCTTCCTTGTCCTTTCCATGGTGGAAAGCAGTTTCTCATGTTAACTGTATTTGTACTCGTTTTGTTTTTAAGATTTTATTTTCTTATATTTAGAGAGGGGAAGGGAGGGAGAAAGAGAGGGAGAGAAACATCAATGCCTGGCTGTGTCTCTTGCATTTCCTACTGGGGACCTGGCCTGCAACCCAGGTGTGCGTCCCGAATGGGAACTGAACTGGCAACCTTTTGGTTCACAGGCTGGCACTCAATCCACTGAGTCCTACCAGCCAGGGCTGTACTATGTTTTTATATGTGTGTTTCTTTTTACTTTTCCTAATGCTGCATATTAGTTATCTCTTGCTATATATACAAATTACTCCAAAATTTAGTAGCTTAAAAACAATAAATGTTTATTATCTCACACATCTTCTGAGTATCCAGAATCCTGATTGATTCTCCCCTGAGGTTTGAGTGAAGCTGTCAGTCAGGGTAATAGTCTCTGAAGACTCGGCTGGGAGTGCTGCGGCCAAGCTCACCCATGTGGCTCTTGGCAGGACACAGGCCTTTTCACAAGGCCATTCGTGATGTGCTTTCTCAGTGGAAGTGACTTAAGAGAAGGAGCAGGAGTTATGTGACACAGAAGCTGCAGTCCTTTATAACCTAATATTGAAGAGGCATACCATAATTTCTGCCATATCCTATTGCTCACACAGACTAAGCCTAATTCAGGGCGGGCAACGCAAGAGTGTGAATCCCAGGAGGAAGGGCAATTGCAGGCCTCCTGGAGGCAGGTCACCACAGTCTGTGCTGCAAAAACAGTCCATTCTGACTCTGCCAACTCCTTCATCTGCCCTCTATTATCATTACCTTTTCCTGCCATTTTTTTTCTTGTGCCCTGGATTGAATCCACAGCCGGTTACATGGGCCAATGCTCCAGCCAACTGAGCCACCCTGCCAGGGCAGCTCAGTTAATCTTTTTTTTTTTTTTAATCCTCACCCAAGGACATGCTTATTGATTTTAGGGGAGGGAGAGAGTGAGAGAAACATTGATGCGAGAGAGAAATATCGATCAGTTGCTTCTTATACATGCCCCACTGGGGACCAAACATGTGACCCAGGCATGTGCCTTGACCAGGAATTGAACCCATGAACTTTCAGTTTATGGGACAATGCTCCAACCAACTGAGCCACACCAGCCAGGGCCCTCTCATATTTGAATCACTGCCTACATCCCACTTCTATTAAGTCCAAAGCTGGAGTGTTCGACCCTGGAACCAGCACCAGGGTGGCCTTAGAATTGTTTAGACCCAGCATCCGTTCCCACAATTGCAATTTATGTTTCATTTGATCAGTGGCAATACCCGAAATGTACTGGTTGTTAAATATTTTGATAATCACTTCTGACTGCTCAACCCATAAAGATATTGCTTTCTAGAGCTTCTTATCACAATGCCCAGTGTCTTAGTTTGTTCGGGGTGGTATGACAAATACCACAGACTTATTATACCACCCAGCTAAAAACAACAGAAATTTGTTTCTCACAGTTCTAAAGTCTGAAAGTCTAAGATTAGGGTGCTATCGTGGTCAGGGGAAGGCTCTTTCCCAGCTCATGTACCTCGGATTTCTTGTGTCCTCCCGTGATGGAAGGGGATAAAGAGCTCTCTTCTGTAAGGGCACTAATCCCATTGATGAAGGCTCCACCCTCATGACCTAATCACCTCCCAAAGGTCCTATGTCTAATACCATTATATTGGGCATTAGGATTTCAACATTAGAATCTGAGGAGGACACAAACATTCAGACCATATACAGATACAAAATTTAAGCTCTGTTTTTCACAGTAGTAGCCTAAGTGCTTCTAGATTAAGGCATTTTTCTCTAGATTGCAGTCATCTCTGTCTCTCTGTGTTTTCTCTCTCTCTCACTCCTTCTTCATTATTCCCCCACACACCATTTTAATTTTATTTTTCTCTCTTCCTTACCTTTAACTGGCTATGTCTAAAATGTAACAAATTTATTTTTTTAATATTTTTATTAAATAATTTGACACGCTGTTCTGTCAAATGGATGAGTAGAATAGCTAGATAAATTGTTTTTATATTTGACCCAGCAGTTGCCTTCAGTTAAAAAAAACATGTTTCCTCTCCTTCCTTTATTGCTTCTTGGCCGTCTCTTCTATGGTGTAGAGAAAAAGAAAAGAAGCACAGATAAGGAGGTCACTGATGGTCTTGTCTGTCTCTTCCACTCTTTACTGTGCCATCCTTTCCCTTACTTGCGGTCCTCTACTTTTCTACCAAAGCCCCGTCTCGGATTCTCTGTTCCCGAGGAAAACAGCTGTAAGCCAGTGAGTCTCTGTGTCAGCATTAGTGGCAGAAGAATGTGTGTGTAGCTAACAAGTAACTTTCCCATTTCCTAGCTCTTTCTTTGTGGCTAGATTTTTTAAAATGACTTGAGAAAAATATTATTTTTGAGAAAAGCTATATATTTTAAACCTAGCACTCTTTTCAAATTGCTTTGCAATCTACAGGAAATTCAATCTGAGATTAAGCACTAAAGAGCTGGGTAAAGTGAAAATGCCCTCACGGAATTAGAGATGCGTTTGATTTTTGCACTTGAGATTCAGCTTGTGAAAAGTATGGGCCCACAAAGAAATAAATTCAACCGATTTACCTACTTTTCTGTAGGCCTGTGTGTATTTTTAAAATTGTACCTGAAAGAGTTATGGGCCTGGTGTAATTGCATTTGCAAATAAAATGAAGGAAGGTCTTGTGTTCAGAGTATAGTTAGGTGTGTTAATTTTCCCTTTTTGCTGTGGTGCTGGTAACTTCAAGTCTCTTCAGTTGACTGTACTTCCTTGTAAACCTTGCCCTCTGGGGGAAAACAGTATTCTAGAGCCAGCAAAGAAAATGAGCGAGTCTAAAAATAATTGCCTGTTGACAAGATTTTAGCAACACAAAAGATTTACAAAGTAGAACGAGGTTGGATTTGCCAGATGTGGTCCAATCCCCTTCTAATCTGTAAATCCCTAACTGCAGTTATGCTAATTTTTAAATGGATATTTTGGAGCATCACTGGATTTATGACATGCTCAGCATTTTTATACCTCTGAGCATTTGAGGTATGTGGTTGCATTCCGTGCTTTGGTGAACATCCTGTTCACTGGTGCCTGTGGGGTCCTTTGTACATGAGTCTCAAGTGGGGGTCTATTTTGCCCTGCTCCTCTTTGTCAGGAGTAGTTTTCTAACAGCCCCAAATAATAAAACTGGTTTACTGTACCACTCTTCACAGGAGTGCTTTTCAACTAGGGGCAAGTTCCAAGCTGCCCCTTCTCCTTGACATGACCATGTCTGGGGGAGGCACTTTGTTTGTCACACTGAGGAAGGGGAGGGAAGGGAGGGCTGGCGGTACCGAGTCAAGGATGCTGCTAAACATGCTGTAATACACAGGATAGCCCTTCACATCCAAGAATCATCTGGCCCAAAATGCTGATGGTGCTGAGGTGGAGAACTGCTCTAGAGCAATAGTTACCAGCTTTTGTAGCATATTAGAATCACCTTGAGAGGCTCATGTTCCTACTGCATCCAGGCCAAGTAATTCAGAACCTCTGAGCAGTGGGACCCAGTCCTCAGTAGTTTGTAAAAGAGATTCCAGTACACAGCCAAGGTTGAGAACTGTTACTTTGGAGCAAACATTTTTAGAGGATGAGACTAGTTTAGGCGTAATCCCAGACAGTTTTCTACTAAAGGACCTGGAAGGATCTCATTAAAATGTGGATTAAGGTGTTGGACAATAGCCCATTACAGCATTATAATGAGGTTCAAATTAATTTTTCAATAACTTTTTATATTCTCTAAAGTTAGCACTTAAAGCCCGAGAAACTGCTATTCTCATTGCCATATTGGAAGTCTGCTTACCCTTGGTTCTTTCCGTGTAATAAAATATATTCTTTCTCCTTCTAGAGGTAAGTTAGCTTTACTTGGTAGCTTTGGTTGTAAAGTTCTCTCAGATAAATTTGGGATTTTTGGAGTATTGATGATTTGTTTTTCTCAAAGGTTTCTTGTGTGTCTATGTCGTTTGATGAGTGTCTCATCATTTGACCCTGCCAGAATTGATGCATTGCTATGCAAAGGAGCTAAAGTTCTGTCACTAAGAATATTTTATTAAAAGTTGCCCTTTCATCCATTTCTTAACCACATTATCACACCAAAAATTAAATCTTAAGTTTATGGACAGTCACTCTGGACTCTATGCAGATATATATGCTCCAGGTATTATTAATGTATAACTTTTTATTGTAGATGCATAAAAAAGCATACTGTTGACGGCGTAGGTTCTCATGGAACCTCCCCTGACCCCAAATCATAAATGTAACTTAAAACTTTTGACAGGGTAGAATGAACAATTCTTAGTGATGTATTGTATCATAAAAACCTTTCCATTTATAAAAATCAACACACGCACCTGCCTAGTAAACAAAACAATAAAACTCTCTTCTTACATATTTTTCTCAAAGCCTTAGTGGTGGTCAGGTTGTTGGACTCCGGCAAATATCCAGCTTCTTTGAAGAAGTAGAGTGTGGTGTGTGTAATTCATGGAGAGCCATCTGATATTTGGGTCATTAACCTGCTAAGCTACCTGTTCCATGCAAACCTGTCAGGAGATGCTGGAGAGAGATCGAAGGCCTGAGAGTGAGGAAGGAAGGGGTAGTGACCACAGAGCCCAGAGGCTGCCTCTGCTCCGTAGGTGCATTGGGTTGTTTAGATAGGTCAGGGACAGGCCTGGGTGGTCAGGGACAGGCCCGGGTGGTCAGGGACAGGCCTGGGTGGTCAGGGACAGGCCCAGGTGGTCAGGGACAGGTCCAGGTGGTCAGGGACAGGCCTGGGTAGTCAGGGGCCTGAAGTTTCCACCATTTGGAGAAACGTCTTCAGGAAAAAGGAATAAAAATTAGGTACAAAGTGAAGACTTATTTAATATAATAAAAGAAATCACAACAAATTGCAAATTTAAACAGCAAATATCACAGAGCCTAGAAAAATAACAGTATTTTTGTGAATTAATTGCCTGACATGTGCCATAACCTGACATATGCATAGGTTTTCCCACATCTTTTGGCAACATGCTCTTTGGTTAGCTCTTCATATAACAATGAATTGGTGACATTTCCTGTAGAGGAACTAGGAAAATAATTCAATCTCTCCTTCAGCATGATTGAACCAAATTTGTGAGATTCTGTTTTGTTTCTTTTTAAACTGATATTGCAGAAAGCCTCTTCAGCTTTTCAGCTGGTTATTGGTGATGTCATGTAAATATTGAGGCCTGCTGCTAAACGAGGGAAAACCTCTATCAAGGTTTCCAGCACATGTGAGATAAGAGGTTTTGGTCATTTGAAGTTTTCTGAGGCAGTGACTAATAAATACTCCGTGAATTTACAACACTCATTAACCAATTTGTTTTTATTGCCCTTGTTGAAATGATGTGTTGTGAGTTTTATTATCTTCACTGAATGTCAAATGATCAATGAGAATGTGGAGATGTAACAGAGTGAGACTGTTTCAGGTCAAGGGAAAGCAAAGGCGTGATTGGGCAAAGGCGTGGTGACCAATCTGGATAGAGTATAGGTTACAAGTAGGAAAGCAGTGGGCAGCAGGGCTGGGAAGGTGTGCTGGAGCCAGGCAGGTGCGGGAGTGTCGAAAGTCGGTAAGTGGCTCAGGTAGACCGTCCATTGTACCTTTAACTTGAGCAGTCAAGGCCATGGGTGGAACACCAAGCAAATGAAAGGCAGCCTGGTGTGATGTTAACATCATTGGCCTTAGAGCCAGGCTGGGCATCAGAGTCAGGGGCATCTATAGGAAAACTACCTATATAAATTATGGGGAAAAGTTGCATAGTGGGGACCCAGCTCTCATGTCATAATCTGTTGGATACTATTTCAAGGTCCAGTTAGACCAGTGGTGTCATGAATATGGCCCAACGCAAAATTGTAAATTTACTTCAAACAGTATGAGATTTTTGTGTTGCGATGTCACATAAAGTAAACATGCACACGCTCTCCCTATTTGTACACATGTGTACACAATCACGCCTTATTCATGCCATCACTGTTTGGCAGCACCTACATTTTCGAGCAACTATTTTTAAGAATGAAACACATTAAGAGTAAAATTAGAACCAAAATATCTGATGAGCACCTTAGAACTCACTGAAAATAGCAACTACTTCTATCAAACCAGATATTGATGTCCTAGTTTCTCAAATACAATGTTAAACATCCCACTAGTTTTATGTTGCACTCTTTCCGTTTATAATAAAAAAAAATTTAAATTAATGATGTTTTATCACTTAGATAGGTACATTTTCTATATTAGTGATCACAAACGTGGGACCTGCTCGATTTTAAAAGATTGTTGAAGGGGCTGCTGCATAATTAGGGTTATTATGTGCATACTTTTTTGCTTATGTATGGTGGCATTATCATGAAAATTATGCACAGACCTTTTTCTTTTGCTCATCAGTTTTTGTTAGTGTTTGTGTATTTAATGTGTGGTCCAAGACAGCCCTTCTTTTTCCAGTGTGGCCCAGAGACACCAAAAGGTTGGACACCCCTGAACTAGACTATTGGAATAATATTGCTAGTTTAATGCAAACTGGCTTTAAATCCAGTTCCAACCAGTTATCAGCTATGTAACCTTGAGATTTGTACTTGACTTCTCCAGTTAGCAGTTTCTTCATCTGTAAAATGGGGTTAGTAAAGAATGGTACCTACACTATAAGATTATAGTTAAGATTAAATGACACATGTAAGCCACTGTGCAAGGATTACATGCATGGGATTATTTACTTTATTATTATCTCTCTTTTTTTTGGCTAAGAGAAACATCTCTTTTTAAAATGGGTTCCTTATATGTGGGTTGGACATGCACTTGAAGACAATGGAGAGGGTATGATAATGTCAATGCCAAGGATGCCTCTGAGTCACCATGTCGAATGTCCCAGAATTTAAAACAAGTTTCCCAACATCACAAAACATGGAGTGTTGGGTAGGCTTTAGCAGGGAAAGAGAGACACTGAGGCAAGAGAAGGCCTAGGTTCCCCAAGCTCCAGCACTCCAGAGGGGTGTGTCCGTGGCCAGGGCCCTCTACTGGACGTATCGTGGTGTCTGTATTATGCAGAGAAACTACATCTTCATGCCCCATATTATTTTTGTAGAAAAGACTTTATTTACTTATTTATCTTTAGAGAGAGGGGAAGGGAGGAAGAAAGAGAGGGAGTGAAGTACCAATGTGTGAGGGATACATTGACAGGTTGCCTCTTGCACACCCCCAACTAGGGATCTGGCCTGCAACCCAGGCATGTTTCCTGACTAGGAATCAAACTGGCACTTTTTGGTTTGCAGGCCATCACTCAATCCACTGAGCCACACCAGCCAGGGCTATTTTCCTTTTTTATAATCAAGTATGAAAACATCCTTCTCATGGTGGACACGTAAACTTCTCAAGCAGTGTATGATTTAGGTGCCATCTTTTTACAGCTTTTAGCTAGAATACCAGCTTCCCAGCCCCTAGACACCTTGGTCCATGGGAAGTTGTAACTGCTCTGGCTGGACGGGAAACTCCAGTTACTTTGGGAAGCTGAGCTTGGGTCAACTCCTCTTCCTAGCAGAATCCTTAATCCTAACTGGTTCCTCATCTAGGCAACCACCCTGTCAATTTTTGACAGGGCTGCTCCTACAATCACAGATGTCACCTGTTCTCTACTTAACTCCTAGTCTGCATCTCAGGGAACAGGGGTTTGGGCAAGGAATTTAAAGTCTCTTGTGGGAGACTGGGCATAGTAAGTGCTACTTCAGGACCAAGGGGTCAAGGTGCAGCAGAGTAAAGGACCAGTTTCACAGCACTGCATGGGACTGTCCTGACATCCATTAGACTCTTTAAAAACTAGCAACTTTGCCATGGGACATAGCACTTTTATCATGGACACCCTCCTTATATATGTTTCTCTACATCATGTTGGAGTATAAGAAAGGAACCTATTCAAATATCTCAAGGAAAAGGGGGCTTATTAGAATGAAAGAGTCTTCTAGAATTTAAGGAATTGCTGTATAGCCAGAGCTAGAGAAGGATATCAGATAGCTCTAGAAAATCTCACAGAAATGCATGGATCTTCATTTTGGGCACTGTCATTCGTGCGATTGGGTGTTTCAGTTACTACTGCTGTGTAACAAATCACCCCAGACTCTGTGCCAAAAAGAGCCACCATGTTATTATGTTCATGGATTCTAGGAGGTCAAGGCATCAGGAGAATGGATCATCTTTGTTCCTTGATGTTTTGGGCTTCAAATGGCTGAGGGGCTGGGGTGGGAGGAACCTCTTTCAAGATTGCTTTTTCATTCATACCTCTAGCACGTTGGTAGGGATGGCTAAGAGGTGAGACTTCACTGGGACTGTTTGGCCTGAGCACCTGCACACGGACTCATGAATATGGGAGCCCAAAGAAAGTCAGACTGTTTATTCGGCAACACAGTGTGTGCCGGTGTGAGGGAGGTTCCCTAGAGGGAATGTCCAAAGAATGATCCTTCCAAAGATGCGGGTAGAAGTCGCATAATTTTTTTTACCTGGACTGGGAGTCACTTCTGCAAAATCCTATTGGTCAAAGCAGTCAAAGTCCTGCCCAGATTTAAGGGGAGGAAACAGAGACTTCATCTTTTCATAGGAAGGGTGTCAAAGCATTTGTGGCCATTTAAAAAAATTGTTACATTGGGCTACCGGCTTCACTTTCTTTCTTGGTTTGAATTCCCGAACTAGGGGATCTACTTGGCTGGGCTCACTGTGTGAGTCAGTTCCTTTGTTCCTATCAGCTGTGCAGAAGCAGGCCAGCGTACCTACTTAGTAGAACGTCCCTTCCCTGGCTCTGGAAGAGACCGGCTCTCTAAGAAGGAAGGGCTCATGATTGAGGAAGATATAGTGAGATCTCTAGCGTAGACACTTCCTAGAGTATCAGCCATCTTCCTGTCCTCTGTAGCAGTTTAGTAGGTAGCAGGAACCTGGAAAAGAGACAAGGAATAGGGCACATGACATGGGATGACTGAAGGTCATGGGAGGCACAGTGTCTGTGAACAGCATGACATTTGAGTTACTACGTTTGTATGACATTCACAAGAAAATAAGTTCTGGAAGCATTCAGGTTAAGTGGTAAGTAGATGATAGGAAAAAAATCAACGTTGTTCTTGAAATGAGAACAGATTGACCTTGAGCAAAATCAAAGAAAATTCAGAATATTTCACAGCTGCTATAGATTTCTGGTTTTTGGAAGCAGATGTTAAATATCAGATTTTCTTGGCTTTTAGTCTGTCAGTCCCAGTCAATAATTAACGACACCGAATGAAACATCTTTCCTCTGAGATTCTTAAGCTGCTTAACTGATCAGCTTAGCATGGCCGAACATCCTGGGCTGGTAAGCAAAGGGAATATGTGATTCCAACTTTGGTGTGTGTGCTACTTAGAGCAGGCACCAAGAAGAAATGGAATGCTTTCTCATCTTCCTTTCTGCTTAGGAGAACTAATTCATGGGGAGGTTAGTGACTTTCTGAGGGTCTCAGAACAACTGAGTGGCACAGAATAGCCAGTCTTTGACTAGAAAAGCTGTCCTGGGAGCCACCATCTATGCTCTACTTCCCAGCTTCCTGTGTTCAGGGGGAGTTTGTAGTGGTGCTACGGTTAGCTGAGGACATCTGTCTGTACAATTCTTTGTGCTTGAGAAGAGGATAGGGAATATCTCTGATGTCATAAACCAGTTCTGTGGATCTCTTAAACAGCGTATGTAAGGGTAATCAAAACCTTTACTAGAAAAAATATTTGCTATGGGGTGGAGGCTTATGCGGGGGGGAAAGGGGAAGGGTCATTGTCACGTGCACTGACCAGCAGTGCCCACAGCATCATGGATGGATGAGACATGAGACAAATTCACACAGACTACCGAGTCCTGTGGAGGAGAAGGGCTGGTGAGTTTACTCCCTCAAGTGGGGACAGCCTCAGATGGGGCTCGCCACCCTCTCAAGGGGAGAGTGGCTTGGAGTGGCCACTCATCAGGGGAGAGAGAGTGCCCCAACCCTTGCCTAGTCAAGCTTTTATTGGGATTTTTGCACAGGAGTTCGGGTATAGCTTATTAATCATTGTCAAGCAGTAACCAGTAGATCATATACAAAGAACCATTAGGGCTTCTTCTAAATCAGGGCCTGTCAGCTAGAAGGCTACAGAACTTTGGGAACATAAACTCTTTCTACTCGGGCCCTTATCATCTAACTAAAAGCATTCTTAAACAAAGCAGGTCTCACAGGGTTTCACATATTCCTTCTCAGGCCTAATTACCCAGGGAGCCCACCATTCCCAGCACAAGGCTTGCACTGCCTTCCCCATCATAGGTTTTTAGGATTAAGTGGATTAGAGCCAGGAAGCGCTTCTCCCAGAGAACATGGGGACTCGGGCTTCATCACAGCCGGGCGGGGGAGGGGTCGCAGCCCCCCTGTTACAAAGAGGGAATGATGGACCCTTGCTGCCACCTCCCCAAGTCCTTCTATGGTGGCCTCCCATGTGATCGTGTCTGGCCTAGGTTGCCCCCCTCTGGGGGGTCTTACCCATCATTGACTTCCAATCATGCTTTGGGAGCAGGGGGATGAAGCAGGGGCAGCTGCCTCTTCTGTCAGAGTCAAGCCTTGTCTCCTCAGTGGCTCAAATTCCAAAGGTTGCTCACAGCCTTAGACGGTTGCAATTCCTGAAACCAGGCAGAGCAGTTCCCAACAGGTCATCAAGGAACTTATTTAAAGGACACATGGACAAAGCCAAAGCGGGGGTAGGATCGAGGGTGGGAGGTTGGGGTGGGTGGAGTGGAGGGAGTGGGAGGGAGAAAGATGGAGACAACTGTACTTGGACAACAATAAAAAATATATTTGCTATGGAATGGGAGAGGTTATGATTCTTTTGTGGAAAAGATCAAACCAGAGCCAGCTGATATAAAATGCAACATACTGATTAGAGCGAGTGTTGATTCTCATTACCTATGTCAAGGGAAAGAAAGGAAGAAATAGACCGAAACAAATGGGATAATTCCTTAGGTAGATCTGACATCTGAAGACTGCGAGGACTTCAGTGCCACGTGTTGAAGGCCTGCCTTTCCTATCAATATTTCTTAATCTGTTTAATTACTCCTTGGCTATTATTCCTTTTTTCCCTTTAATTTTTATACCACCAGGTCCTGTAAAACCAATGTGAGATTGCCCTGTAATACCTTCTGTCAAAGAAGGGAAGTCAAAGAAAAACAAAGAGTATTTCTTTCCTCTCTATTAATACTCTAAACCAGTGATTCTCATCTTTACATAACCAATACTTTTTAAAAAATAAAAAATGTTTTAACACTCTAGTATTATGCTGAAATAAGATTCATAAATAATATAATTTACCTACATGTGTAGTGTTTAAAAAATTCAGTGACATGCTCTAATAATACAATGGGAAATAAAGACAATGATATGTATTTCAAAATGTAAGTATTCAGGCACCACTACGTTAGAAGGCATAAAGGTGTTTTCAGATGCCTGCATGGTGATGCTCGTGGTACCTCGTAAGTACAGTAGCAACAGATGTAGACTGAAGGTTGGACTGTTTTGACAACTCAAATACAATGAGTGGTGCTGTTGGTGGTAAAGTGATTTTTCCAAGATGGGACTAACTCTTAGTAAAGTTCTAAAATAAAACAAATTGTAAGCTCCTCTTATGTTTCACAGTAGTTCCATTCCTGGAAAATTCAGTGTATAATGAAGCTACTCCAAAAATGTTTCTTATTTACATGTAAAACAGAAGATTCAGGCTCATGTGATTAAAAACAGGGTTTTCACCTGTATTACTTGAAAGTGGTGTGGGATGTGGGCAAGTCTTTGCTCAGTAGGACGGTCCGTCATGTTTCAGAATCTCTAGTGTACCTGCCCCCTGTGTCTCCGTGTGTGCTCTGGGGAGGGGGTGGGGTGTAACCCATAGGCACTGTGACGACCAAAAAAGCTCCCACGAATATTCAGCGTGCCCCTATTCAGACCAGTGCTCTAGAGTCTGGAACAAAGGTGAAGAAGTAAGTTCATGGGAGTCTTTCTCAGTCCATTTGGAATGTTTTTTATTCATATTCTTTGCTTTTGATATGTTGAGAGTCAGTGTTTCGTTTTCAAATATTGGAATCTTAAGACCCTAGAGTCTTCTTGGGACAAAGAAAGAGATGGTGCGGTGGGTTAGATGTGGCACATTATATTTATAGCTTTCACAAAAAGCATTCAAACCCCGTTAGAGCCCCCAAGTAGGGTTTGGTCAGGGAAAGAAGAATCCCAAATGCAAATATTAGCTTAAGTCTAGACATCATCTTAAGGAAATGGGTTCAGTTATATCTTGGGAAACTGTATAACTGTTTTAACTAAGTGAAAAAAATTATTCTTTCAAGGATTAATCTAGATCTACTGGAAGTCTATTAGAATCTCCCGAAGGTCATACTACCTCACTTTCTGTGGAGTGCTGGAAACCTGGGCCTTCAATGTAGACGTAAGGACTGTGGCCTGTGGAAATGACCCACAGGAGGAGCCTGAAACCACTCATGTACTAACGGAGATCCCAAGTGCTTAACTGGAAACTGACGAGCCCAGCGTCTACAAGTTTATACCATTCCTGTCATTATATTGCACCCTGTGTATGCACTTACACATGTAAGTGCATACATGTGTAAGCACTCTAGGGGCACATGTGCCATTTACACATGTAGATATAATGGTGTCTATAAGCCATCATAGTAAATTTATGAAGAGAGCTAGATCTCTAAGTTTCCCTAGGTAATAATAACTAACAATTATTGAGTACTTTTTTGTGATAGACAATATTCCAAACACTTCACATATTCAGTTCTCTCAACAGCCCTATGAGGCAGGTATTAGTATTTTACATGGGGAAACTGAGGTACACAGATTAAGTAACTTGCCTAAGGTTCTGTAACTAGTAAATAGCAAAGCCAGAATTTGAACCCAGGTAGTCTGTACTTCCAGAACCCAAGCTCTTAGCCATTATGCAGCACATGTTTAAGAAATAACAATAAGGCTAGTGGAGGATATGGGCTGGCAATTTATCATACACAAAGGAGTATCTCTTTAAACACCATCCTACTCCCAGGTCTGATCAAGCTAAAAGTTTGGAGGTGATAATGGTTGAGAAAACCTAAGTGCTGCTACAGCTTTACTCCTTAGGTGCCCACAGGAAACTCCCAGTGGTCATTCCAGCGCGACCAGAAGCACGTGAACGGCATTATCTGTAAAACTGAGAAAATGGAAAGTGTAACCTACACGCAATTAATCAAAATTTGGGCCTAGAATTCTTCATTCCAGGTGACAGAAATTCAATTCTGACTCACTTAGGCAAAAAGAAAATTAAAAAACTAAGAGCATGTGAAATGTATTGGTTCTCACAGTGAAAAGTCCAGGGCATAGAGTTGACTTAGGAATGACTCAGTCCTGGTCTCTAATGATAGCAAAACTCTGTCTCTCCCTTACTGAGCTCTACTTCTCTACGTGTTAGCCTTACTCTTGTCCACTGAAAATAGTTTCTTCCTTGGCGCCACAAAAGGCGTTCATAGCTTGTGATTCCAGAGGAAGAGAGAGACTTCCACAGGGAAGATTTTGATTGGCCAGTGTGGGTCACATGCTTATCTTTGAACCAAGAACTGTAACCAAGGGGGGAGAACTCTGATTGGCCAGTTTGAGCCCTGTGTTCATCCTCCTCATCTCTCTGGCAGACTTTGGTAGGCAGGTTTTGTGGACCCCATGGATTGGTAGACAGGTGGCTCCCCTGGGAAAAGCAGTGGTAAACAGGTAAAAATAACAGGCAACTGCTTCAAGGACCCAGACCAAGCCAGAACCTGACTGCTACTATTTCTTCATTGCTTGGCTATTGCATCCCCAACTTGTAATTGAATTGTTGATCCACGTATAATGTACACTGTTGTTACACAAAGGGTTCTTCCTTTCTTTGTTTTGTATTATATATGAGGTTATAGAGTTATAAACTGCCTTGCATAGGGTAATAATTCAGTAAGTGTTATCTGAATATCAGTCTATGCTCATAAGTAAAAGTGATGTTCATTTAAATAATAAATGTCTAACAACAAAAAAAAACATTTTTTGCATGTGTCTTGTAGTATGCAAGCGATGCCTAGCAGCAACATCCCAAGGCTTGTCAGCAGCTACTGTTTGCAGTAGTTATGAAGTAGCTTATGAAGCAGGATTCCCTAATCTAGATTACTCCTGAGTTTGGTAAATTATCTGATTCTCTATAGCAGAGTTAGGGAGGGGGAAAGGAAGTCAGTTAAGAAAACATAGGAAGTGAACTACAATCTCTCTTACTAAAGAGAGTAGAGCTGGCCACAAGGTTGTAAAACGCTATTGCCTCTTACCTGCCAAGGTCTGCCAGCTGAAAAACATTCTTGCAATGATTCTACATCAGCAGCAGCAGTCTGTCTACATTGGGTAACTAAAGGAGCTTAGTAATACTATAGCTTACAGGCCCCAACCCTGGAGACTTGACTTGGTAAATGGTGAGGGCCCCAGGTTCCCAGGGTAAGTTTGATGTGCAATCAGACATGAGAACTGTAACGATCAGTCTCCGTAATATACAGAGGAGCAGGTGTCACAGCAAGAACATAAGCTGGATGCCTGAGATCGGTGGTTCTTGAAGTTGAGTATGCCCCAGGATCCCCTGAAGGGCGGCGCTGGCCTTGGGGTTTCTGATTCAGTCAGTCTGGAGTGGGTCCTGAAAATCTGTGTGTCTGTCAAATTCTCGGGTGATGCTGATGGTGGTCCGTGGTCCACGTTTTGGAAATAACTGCCCAGGATAATACCTGATAGATATGGTTTATGCAGAGACAGTGTTGAACTTGGGTATTGAACAAGCTGCCAGTCTCAAATATACTGGCTAAGGGAGTTTCTGTTGTACTTTGAATTTGGTCATGTATGAGAGAAAATTCAGTTTATCAATTCAAATTCAAATTCAATCCATCAGTTCTTGGCTGCAGTTTCCAGCTGAAGTCAAGAGAAGGCTGAGACTTGGAAGGGCAGCAATGGAGAGATAGAAAGATCACCAAGAGCAAAGATGTGTCAATAGAGACTAAGGCTCAGATCATCCACACCCTCATATTCCTCATTATTATGTATGGATGTGAAAAGGTTGGCCAGTGAAGAGGGCTAATGGGAAAGAAATGAGCCATTTGAAATGTGGTGTTGGAAGAGAGTTTTACAGTCGTACCCTGAACTGCCACAGCAAATTAGGCTGGAAACATCACTGTGGGCATGAGGGGAGCAAAGATGTAGAACTGAAGCTGTCCACTTCAGGCAATCATGAGAAGACAGGATTCTTTGGAAAAGCCAGTAATGCTGGGGAAAAGTAGAAGGCAGCAGGAAAAGAAGAAGACCAAATGAAGATGGATGGACTGCAGAAGAGAAGCCACAGGCATGAGCAGGACTGTTGAGAAAAGGACATTGCTGACATCGCTCATTCAGAGAGTCTTCAGGAGTCAAAGCCAACTCAACAGAATGTAACACATGGGAGACAGTGTCAGGGGAAAGAGTCACAGATGACATACACTAGACTGGGTTTCTGTTTTTGTTGTGCTTAGCAAAAGAAACAGCCTCTAGCTAATTTAAGCAAAAAGGAATTTATTGGAAGGCAATTGGGTAGATTGCAGATTTGCTGGGGAAGCTGGGGAGCCAGGCTTGAAAAATTAAGAGGAGGCTACTTATTAGAACAGCAGCTAAATGTCAGCACTGAACTAATCTAATAAAGATCCTGCTTCCACAAGTTACATGACAAACACTGGGTGCTGGGCGCTATTGCCATCATTCCTCCCAGAAACTGGCCGATACTACTGCTGCCTGAAAGAATTCTCCCAGACCCCTGCAATTTTTCTTGCTTACCTCTGGATTGGTCTCAGGCCAGGTGACCTGATTGTCCAGGCCTTGCTCGTCTGCAGCATCCTGGTTGACAAGGAGGGCTGTGAAAATATCAGGGCTTTTTAGTTTCTGTAGCAGGAGATGGCCTCTCCCTCCCACCAGTTATTAAAGTAATGAGGATGTCCCCAAATATGTTAAATATCCACTGGAGATGACTTTTTAGTATTTGACCTTGAATGGAAGGGAGAATGGTGATGCTGTTGGCAGAAACTGGATGCTGACAGGAGAAAGCAGATTGGGAAACTATTTGTTGTATTCTTTTATATGTGTCAGTTATGGCTATTTAAGTATGTCACAGGAAATCTGGGCAGTTCCAAGCAGTCACACTGTCAGATGCCACATGGGCTGGCTTAATGACTAACTTTGTTGTCATCCTAAGGACAGCCTTAGGTGAGGCTTGAACAAGACTGAGTAACTGCAGGTATTGGTAGCTGGTTTTATTCTGGCTCTAAAATTCTTTTTATGGAAATTTTTTCAAAAGTCAGTTGAACAAGCAGGATGCAAAGAAGCAAATATATTTTGCAGGTTTGTTTTTCTAGTATTATAAATTGCTTCTCTTCTACATTAAATAAAGACAACCAATTGGTACCAATCTCAAAATAAAATTATGTAAAATTATGCATGACCCAAAGAACCTACCAGGACTTAGAACAGCTGAGAAGTGTGGGATCCTAGTCTCGTACACAAGGAAATAGATTGGATGAAAAACTTCAGAAGTGTATGTAGTGGAACCTTTTTGGAAAATATAATAGAAGGAAAGTAATATGTAACTAAAAGCCTCTGACTGTATACATTAGTTTAGATATACAAATAGCTTTTGCATTCAAGACAAATGTAATATTACCAGAAAAATTTCTCTCTGTCAGAAGACATTTCTACATTGCAGTTTTCACCTTAAAAAATAATGTAATGAAAATGCCCAAATTATACTGAAATGACCAAAAACACCATATTTAGGCATAACAAGGTTGAGTTTCCCGAGACTCACCGTTGCGGTTGTTCACAGCCAGCTTGTCTTCATTGTTTAGCCTCTGTGTCAGGCTGGTAGTTCATGTTTTTATTATCACCACTGCTAGAGTATGTTTTTATGTGCCCAATGGCAAAAAGCATATACCAATTAGTATAACAGGAAAAACCCATAAAAATTTTTTAATTGGATGTGATTCTTATTGTTATTCTCGTACCTCCTCCTTCTTCCTTCCTTCCTCCCTTTTTTCTTTTACAGTAAATCATGAAGGTGACTTTGTCATCACCTGTATTATAGTCACAAAATTCAAAAAGGACTTTTTCTGAGGGAGATTTTTGACAGGTCTCTTTGAAGAGATATCTAGGGAGACTTGGAACCCCTGGACGACATTTTAGGAAATTGAGCAAGACTGAATACATTTATTGGCAGTATTTGCAAGGCTGTTAAAAATGTTCAGTGTAAATTTCTGTGAAGCAAGACTAAATATTGACCATTAAGTTTACCACTAAAACACAGGGAGTAATTGTACAGCACTGTGGATGAAAACTAATATGATCCTAATAAACCCAGAACTGTCAGGGTTGACCTGAAAGTTATTTCATAACTGCATGTATCAATAGTGAGTTACAAACTGTATGGGAAAAGAATGACCTAGAAAAGGTTTAATCTCCAAAATAACAAGAACTTAACTCCACTAAGAAGACCCAAAATGGGAAGGTTGTTGGCACTCGCCTGTAATTAAAAACAAAAAGTGGTGGGGGAGTTGGAAGAGTACCACACGTAAATGCAAAAAAAAAACATGAATCCCAGAGAGAAAAAAGGCACCACCTTTTGCAACAACGGGATGGAACTGGAAAGCATTATGCTGTTTCTTGAACAAGTGGAGGGGAAGGATAGGGAAAAGGGGGGGGAGTTGGAAAAAAGAGAACACAGAGTGAGAGGGGGGGGGGGGAGGTGGGGGGGGGGGGGGACCGGGGGGGGGGGGGGGGGAAAAAAAAGAGAGAAAAAGTTGGAAAAAAAAAGAAAAAAAAAAAAAAATGGAGACAGGTATGACTTTTTAATAAAGAACTCGACCTGATAAGAGAATGGGCTCAGTTTTTATCACTCTTATTTAAAAAAAATATCTACTTCTGAAAGGAGCCATGTTTTTTCAGGAAAGGCCACTCCAAATATGATATGGTTGCTACCTCCTGACTACAGACACAGTTTTGGTGCAGTGTGGATAAAATGTAGACATTAATAATAGCTTAGTTTTTATTTTTAGCATATTCTATGTGCCTGTACCTTTTTATGCATTCTAGATGTAGTAACTCATTTAATCTTTACAATCACCCTATGAAGAAGGCATAGCTATGTCCTTTTTTTACAGATGGAGAGACTGAGCATGGGAAGGTAAAGTAATTTGCTCAAGACCACGTTGCTTGTAAATGGCCTAGGTGGCTTTCTCTGCAGACAGCCTGATTCCAGAGTTTATAGTCTAATAAAGCTTTGTGTCCTTACTTAGTGAGCCATTTATCTCTCACTGCCCTCATCTGTCTGTGACTCATCATGTACGTTCTGAGTCCAGACTGTTGTATCATAGCCTGGACTGGCCTGACGGTGGTAAAAGCCTCTCCAGCCATAGCTATCGATCCCAGGACACTGCTTCCCAGGGGACCACTTCACACATGTTCAGTGGTTTCTTTCCACCCTTCTCATCTTGCTACCACAATTTCGGCCCTGCCCTTAGGAGATCACTTGTTCCCCCAATTCTGACCTCAGGAATGACACGACTTTCTGTAATTCTTCAGAGTGCAGTTAAGATCTCCAAGGGACTTTCAAAGTCCTGCTTGCATGGCCAGTTGACAGTGCTGATATCTCAGTCTGAAGCTTCTATAATTTGGGCCATTTTGCTTTGATTAGGACTTCACCAAGAACAAAACCAAGGTTCTTACCTTTGGCTCACGAAAAGTGTTCTTCCCAGAATCGAGAGAGTCTGGGCAGCCCAGTTCTAACTGGGACCCATAAAATGGCAGTTTTATATAAGGCTTCAAAATCTTTTGTGTATTTATATTCTAAGTACTGATTTATGGGTATTTTTCCTTTCCAAGACTCTGAGGTAGTCCAGAGCAGGATCTGTTGTGTTCCCCTGCATATCCACAGAATCTAGCCCATGATAGACATTTAGTAAGTATAGGCTATGTGAACAGATAATTGAATGAACAGGCCATAGGAGGAACAGCTCTTGGGTATAGCAAGTTGACAGCGAAACATTCAATACACATGTGCTTCAAGTAATTAGAGATAAGAGACCAGAAATGGAATAAGAGGTATGTGTGAGTTACATATACAGACACTCAGATTTCCAATAAGAATTAGAAGTCAAAGCTATAATGCAAAAAATAGGACCTACGAGGAAAAGCTGTGAAGCATCAAGAAGTAAAGAATGAACCTTGAAAAATATACAAAGTGCAGGAGAACGTGATCTAGTAAAGGACTAGTGAGGTAGCGTTCAGAGAGGCCAGGAGCAGTTCAGGAACATGTGTGTATCGGAATGTAAGAGATAAATGAGTTTGAAAAAGTGTCCAGTAAAAACAAATGCATGAAACACATGATCCGTAAGACGATCAGACAGATACACAGGGCAAGTTAAGAGAAACGCGGGAGAGAAGGCCAATGAATCTGACAGCAAACAAGTTAGTAGCGGCCTTTAGAAGTGCTTTTTCAGGGCAGTAGTTTGATTTTTCACATTTCTGATTTATTTATATTGATTTCTTTTAAAAAACTATTGTTTTGTTAGAAATATGTAGCCTTTTGTTATTTTTGTAAGATATGTGGGGGAAGAGTACCAATTAGAACAAATCAACTGGGCCGACCCCAGGCAGGTTTCCAGAAGTCTCTGTAGGGTGAGACTTCCTCCCCAGGTGCCCCACGGTGTAGAGAGCACATTCTTTAGGTCATTGGATTTCTTTTTTCTGTAAACACTTGGCCCAGCTCAAAGATACATTTGACTAAAACCTCTTTAATCCACCAGTGCCCAGCAAAAGGCTATGCTGGGTATTTTCAGGGAATGATAAGAACACCAGGTCACTGAGAATTTACTCTGTAAGATTCAAGGGCATTTTAAACTCTTCTTAGGGATTTAACTCTTCTCAGGAACATGGCTTGAGTCTATTTCAAACTATTAAGATTTAAGATCTTCTATAAATATTATTTCTGATTAAGGCTAATAACTGTTTCTTCCTCTCAACTGCTATGCTTCTAAGACTCATAGACCAACTATTTGGTCAATTCTCAGCGCATCCTTCAGGAAAAACCACAGGAACTAAAAGCCGGAAGTTTTAAAGAATACAAAATCAGCTTTGCCCAGTGACAGGAAAATATATGAAACTCTATTCTATATAATTATATTACAGGCCCAGCCATAAAAATGAATCTTAAATATATGCCCTCAGGTTTTCTTTTTTCCTTCTTACCAAACATCACTGGCTATCAGTGCCTGCAAACTCTCTTTCTTTTATCTCCTATTAGAGTTTAGGATTGGAAAGGGATCTTTTTGTTAGCCACTTGTAACATAATTTGAATTTAATATGAACTCTCCCATGATATATACATTTCAAGCATTTTTATGATTTATGTATTTACTCACCCAATACATATTTCTGAACTTTTTGTGGAATACTAGTTTCTGTGAGCACTATAAATGAATTAGATATGAAAGCTACCTTTTAAAGTAGCATGAAATGGATGCAATGAACTATGATCTAAGTTGTTTTTTTCTTAAAGGAAGAGTACAGCTTTTCTAAAGTTTCAGGAAAAAAAGAGGGCCATCATGAGCTCAGACTGGAAAAGTGTTTACACTTTCTCTCAGGTAGTTGAGAGGGTAGTTTTAATGATTCAAAGGGTCCAAGCCAGCCTTGTCTGGGTTTAAATCCTGGCTATCATTTACAGAATGACCTTGGGCAAGTTACTTAGTGATCTGTCTGTGACTCAATTTTCTCATCTGTGAAATGAAAATACTAGTACTTAACTTATGGACTTCTTCTAGGTATTAAATGAGTTCTGACATGTAAAGCACTTAGAACACAATATAATTCCTCTGTAAAGATTAGCTATTATTCTTTAGATTGAACCTAGAAAGATAGGATAAGATTTAGATGTGCAAAACTGAGTCAGAATGAAATAAAATTTAGAAGGAGCAAAGACTAAAGTGTAAAAAAAATCAGCCCTGGCTGGTGTGGCTCAGCGGATTGAGCGCCAGACTATGAAGCAAGGGGTTACTGGTTTGATTCCCAGTCAAGACACATACTTGGGTTGTGGGTCACGTCCCCAGTACAAGGTGCACAATAGGCAACCACACATTGATGTTTAGCTCCCTCTCTTTCTCCCTCCCTTCCCCCTAAATATAAAAATGAATAAAATCTTTTTTTTTAAGTGTAAAAAATTAAAGCACACTTCCGCCAAAATGGAGGTGTAGGTGGAAGCATTGTGCCTTCTCACACAACCAAGTTTAAAAACAACAGTTTTAGCAACAAAAACTCAGCCAAACCACAGAAAATTGAACTACACGGAAGTCTGACAACAATTAACCCTTCAACCAAACTGGTAAGGGGGGCAGAGCCAGCAGCAGAGTGGGGTCGGGCAGGAAAGATCCACTGGACCTACCTGGCGCACAACCCAAGCACGCCGGCAGCTATAGGTGGATCCCAGGTCTGGAGTAGTGGGCAGACCCACTGAGGGCGCGAGGCGGCAGACTGACCATTGTCACACATTTTCACGCAGATAAACCGGTGAAGGAACGAACAGGGAGACAGACCATGCAGGCCCCAGTGGCAGTGGTGGGAAGAGGAAGAAGGGACCGCCATTGTCCCTCTCTGACCCCGCCCCCACATACAGCCTCACAAACCAGCCACCTGGGTGGCCCCACCCCACCCTGGTGAACACCTAAGGCTCCGCTCCTCATATGTAAGAGGCACAAACAGATCAAAACATGGCTCAAGAACAACTCAGAGCCCCAGAGCCCATAAATCTAAGTGACAAAGAAACAGCCAAACTCTCAGATGCACAGTTCAGAACACTGGTGATCAGGATGCTCACAGAACCGGTTGATTTTAGTCACAAATTAGAGAAACATATGAAGGCTAAACTAATTGAAATGAATGGAAATGCACAGGAAACCAATAGTAATGGAAAGGAAACTGGGACTCAAATCAAGGGAGCAGACCAGAAAGAAGGAAAAAATGACCAAACAGAAAAATATGAAGAAACAAGAATTCAAAAAAATGAGAAGAGGCTTAGGAACCTTCAGGACATCTTTAAACATTCCAACATCCGAATTATAGGGGTACCAGAAGGGGAAGAGGAACAGTCACGAGTGGAAACCTTATTTGAACAAATAACAAAGGAGAATTTCCCCAATCTGGCAAAGGAAATAGACTTCCAGGAAATCCAGGAAGCTCAGAGAGTCCCAAAGAAGTTGGACCCAAGAAGGAACACACCAAGGCACATTATAATTACACTAGCCAAGATTAAAATGAAGGAGAGAATTCTAGAAGCAGCAAGACATAAGGGGACAGTCACCTACAAGGGAGTTCCCATCAGACTGTCAGCTGATTTCTCAAAAGAAACCTTACAGGCAAGAAGGGGCTGGAAAGAAGTATTCCAAGTCATGAAAGGCAAGGACCTATGTCCAAGATTGATCTATCCAGCAAAGCTTTCATTTAGAATGGAAGGACAGATAAAGTGCTTCTAAGATAAAATCAAATTCAAGGAGTTCATTATCACCAAGCCCTTATTATATGAAATGTTAAATGGACTTATCTAAGAAAAAGAAGATAAAAAGATGAACAGTGAGAGGACAGCAAACTCACAGTTACTAAGAACCACACCTAAAACAAAAGCAAACTAAGAGGACAGCTAGATCAGGAGTAGAACCATAGAAATGAAGATCATATGGAGGGTTAGCAACAGGAAAGTGGAAGAAGGTGAAGGGGGGAGAAGGTACAGAAAATAAGTAGCATAGACAGTAGGTAGAAAATAGATAGTGGGAAGGGCAAGAATAGTATGGGAAATAGAGAATCTAAAGAACTTGAGACACGTGGTCATAAACTAAATGAGGGGAATGGTGGGGGAGGGGGTGTGCAGGGTGGAGGGGAATGAAGAGGGCATAATCATTTTATTGATTATGCCACTGTAATGGCATAATCAATAAAATATATTTAAAAAATTAAACCACAGAAGAAATTTTGGAAGTTATCTCAGTATTTTTTACATAATTCTCAGAGTAGGAAGGGCCTTGCTAGATATGACTCCAGACCCAGAAGCTGTACATAAAAGAAAGGCTTGATAAATTTATCATTAAAATTAAAAATTGCAGCCCTGGCTGGTGTGGCTCAGTGGATTGAGCACCGGACCTGTGAAGCAAAGGGTTGCTAGTTCGATTCCCAGTCAGGGCACATGCCTGGGTTGCAGGTCAGGTCCCTGGTGGGGAGCATGGGAGAGGCCACCACAAACTGATGTTTCTCTCCTTCTCTTTCTCCTTCCCTTCTTCTCTCTCTAAAAATAAATAAAATCTTTTTAAAAATTAAAAATTGCAATTGCAAAGTCAATTGCATTGACTTTGTGGGCCATTATAGAAACTGTGTTTACTATGACATGGAAGCCTTTGGAGGGTACTAAGCCCAGGAGTGATGATCTAACTTATGTAGATGGTCTCTCTGGCAGCTGGGTAGATAATAGACTGCAGGAGGAAGAAGAGGCAAGCAAGTTAGGAGAGAAATAATGGTGGGTGAGACCAAATCAAAGCAACAGAGGAATGAGAAGTGCCAGGCTCTGGGTGCACTGTGCAGATAGAGCCACTGGGGGTTTGAGTGGATTGGATGTGAAGTGTGAGAGATGGAAGAGTCGAGGATGACTCTGTTTTGACCCGAGCTACCATCAGGATGGAATTACACTGTACTGAGGCAGGGAGTGCTTCAAAGAGGAACGCTTGTTGGAATAATATCAGGGCACTCGTTTCGGACTTGTTTAAGTCTGAGATCCTAAATTAGGTCAAGTAGGTAATTAAGTATGTAGTCTGAAACTCAGTGAAAAGATCAGAAAAGGAAAAAAAAGTTTGGAAGTTATTAACAGATGAGATTAAGGCACTGTCTGGATGAGAACAGCTAGGGAGCAGTGTAGCTGAGGCAGAGTTCTTTGGACTGAGTGCTAGGGGGCCCACTTGAAGGTGGGAGAAAGAAGAGGCTGCAGAGGCTGAGGAGCAGCTAGTGAGCGAGGGGAAAGGCTGTGTCTCAGAAAACATCCTTTTGCAGTGGACTCGTGCATTAATCAATGCTAATACGTATTTCTACATTGTTTTATCAGTTGCCAGTGTGATCTTGACTCCTGGTTACATGGCAGGTGTTGATCTTGGATTCCTCTTAACTAGTAAGACCGGTGTGCTGGTTAGCTTCCCACAGTGTTTTCCTCATGGGTGGTTTCACTTTTTTCCTTTTCAGAGTAAAACACTGTTATGTGCACTTACACATGGAAAGTTAAGATAAATTTATTCAGAAGTTTTAAAAAATAACACGACCATGTATTACCCATACCATTTAGAAATATAGTGTTTTTTAAATAGGATTCAAATCCACTTTCTACATTGTCTCAATGACAACATTGGGAAATCCCAGTCTGACTAGATTTGTTACCTAACCTCTCTTCTCTTTCATCCCCAACCCACTCTAGTCAATAGAGCCTTTTGCAGCCTCTTAAAATGCAGTGTAAGAACTATTGATTTAACTTGTTATTCCACTTCCCTCTCTTGCCTCTGGCCACAAATTAGTCTGAGTCAGAAAAGGTGGTAAGATTAAAAAGGCTATAGATAGACTGTCCTTTTCTATTTTTTCCAAAAAGCTTTAAAAAAAACAAACTAGGAGACAAAAGCCAAGCTCAAAGCCAGCTACAAGCTCTGTGCCCTCCAGGTGAAATCCTTTGTACTTACAATGCAAACGTTTGGCTTGCTACACCCCTCTCCGTTAAGCACAAGAAGCAATGCTTGTCAGAATTTATCTTTTCCTAAAAGCATATTACAGAAGATATTCAACATCAATGTGTCAGTTAACAGAAGTCATTGTTTTTAACATCAACCCCAAATGTAAAATCTCCATGTTGTTTTTATGATTCTCTTCTCTAGGGAACAAGAAATTGAGCTATTGACTCATAAAGCCAAACCATATTACTTCCTTTTTTCAAGTCAAATTTTCAGTAGTAGAAGACAGTAGTGTAAGCATTAATCCTTCAGATAGCTCTGTCCTTGCCTTCCTCTTTTAGTTTAGGATATTTGGGGCAGTGCTTATGTTGTATTGCTTCTAAGCAATTGAGTTTTACCATTCATGGAGCAAAATGAAAATGCCTGCATTCCTCTGGTGCCCCGTGCCAGCAGCCCCACTTCCATATGTAAGGAGGCAGCAAAGGAGAGCTGCCACCTGGGGAAAGGTCGCGCTTATAAATCAAGGAGCAATAAGTTTAGGTGTGTGTGAAGGACAGTTGGTAGGGAGAGAAGCCAAGGGGGAGTGCATGCATGGGGGAGAAGATTGTTAATGAATTCTGTAACTACACCCCCCTCCACACACACATACATTACGTATCAAAAGCATAATATGTTAAATGGACATATTTTGTTTTTAATTAATAGTTGGGTTCACTTGCCCGGTTTTGACAGTTTAACGCCAGAATCCCATTGCAGACCCTGTCTCATTTGTGAGGTAATGCTGGTGATCTTTCTTTCACTTTAGTGCTTCCAAGCTAGCTGGAGAGCTAAGCGATTATTTACAAGGGCCTCAGTGAAATTAGCAGTGCACCGAAATGTGGTGGTGCCACAGGTATGTGCGAGTTCTTCATGGAATCCCAGTGCCTGGGCTGGAGAAAATACAGTTGTACTAACAACAACGTGTCAAATATGATCTGAAATCCTAACTGGGATTTCCAGCAGATGTATTCTATTAATGCTGGCGCTGGCTGAGTTGATCAGAAGATGCAAACACCACGTCTAAACTGGTCATTATTTATATCATTCAGCTGCATTCACTAATTAAATCCCCTGAGTTATCTCTGACAGCTGGCACCTGGGACCCATCCCCAGACAAAGGCTTTCTTGTGGCATGTAGCTGAGCCCAGTCTGGGCCCTTCTGTTTTATGTCACAGTAAATCTTTTAGCTCTGCTTCCCTTTGTACTGCTGGGTCCAGCGGTTCTCTTGTAGGTTTGCTTTATTTCTTCAGCAAGAATCAGTTTACTAAGCTAGCTGCTGTTTGGACTGGCTAATTAAAACCTGCTTGGTGTGTGCAGGGCCACCTCCACTCCAAATATTGCCCTGCAAAGAACTTGAGTGCCATTTTTATTCATCGGAACAGATGGGCATTGTGCTACCCACAGCCAGTCTGACCCCAGTGTTTGCTTTTTCATTGCATGCTCTTGTGAAAATATAAACCCACTTGAGAAGTACCCAGAATTCCCAGTCTTTGGGGAATCCTATTTGAAAGGAGTGATGTGGCCTGAGTGTTCCTTGGTGGATAGCCAGGTCACCAAGAGATGTGGCTGTATCACATATGACATTTGGCCTCTGCAGATACTTTGCCATTACCTGTTTATACTCACTTATTAAGGTTTCATGCAAAGTGGATAATGAGTTATGGAAGCTTTCCCCACACTACAGTTCCTTTGGATGGTACGCTAGGCAGACAATAAAAAAAGCAAATATTGTCTCAGATAGTTAACTGCATTTCACCACGATCTCCATCAACATTAAACGTTCATTCACTTATGCAGTACCGTGTGGTGCTGTGTTCTGGGAGCGACCCGTCAGATTCCCCTAAGAAACTAACTGTCTTATGGATTAAACAGCTATACAAAGAAATAATTCTACTGCAGCGTCATAAACTGTCTCTCAGATTTCTAAATGAGGGGGATGGGTGGAGGATGATGCCCTAACCAAGGTAGGGTCCTGGTATGAGCTGAAGGAGGGGGAGAGGTGGCAGAGATGTTAATTTGGGTTTCGGGTGCTTACAGGGTGGTTCTAAATTGGGCTTAGGAGACGGATAAGAAACTGCTTTTTACAGAAACTATTATTTCATCATGTACCTGTGAGAGAAGTAAGGAATAGTACAAATCAGTTTTGAGTGGAGGAGGGAGGGGGAGAGAAGAAGAGAGAGGGAGAAAGGTTGAGAGTGGCGGTCACTGAGGTAGGACACAAGGTTTGGGGAGTAGTCAACAGCAGCTTTACTCATTCTCAGGTTTATTTAGAGTGGGCCCTGATTACATACAGTATGTTCATGATTCTGAAATTTTCTGGGAGGTTAACCAGTGCATGGGTCTTTAAGAGAACAGCGCCTGCTCGTGGATTGGGTATCAGAGGAGAAGATGCTGTTTTCCATTTCTTAGAAAGTGATATTTGGAATATTGTCTGAACCAAATACAATACAATTTTTTTCCTTTTTGTTTATGCTTGTCTTGCCAGATCATGAAAGAGCCAGTTTGAGTTATTGCAACTGTTTTTTTTCTAGCTAGAAATGAATAGATTATGGAATGTCATTATTTTTTAAAGAACTGTGAATAAACATGATTCTTGGGCTTTATTTTTGTATGTAACTCCTTAGAAAGAGGGAGTTGAGGGTGCATCTCCAGTTATAAGGAACACGGTGAAATTCTCCCCCAAATGACCCCAGTTAAAGAACATTTTTGGATCAATGCCACAGTGAAATTGAAGAGGCAAAGTAATGTCACAGAATACCATAAACAGCAAATTGTGAACACTTTCAGGAGTTTGGGGAAGATTAGATATAAAGCAGTATTACATTTTTCTTTTTAGCCAAATTATGGCGTCTGAGCATCTTGATTCAGCTGATTATGCAGATTGGCTCTTCAGTAGCATTTTTATTTCTTAACCAATTTTCCTATTCTCCAAAGACCTTCAAGTTTCTATCACATAGCTTAATGAACTGCCTACATTTTGGTGTTTTATTGAAGGTCCATTGGGTTCCATCTTCATAAGTAAATGCCAGCCTCAGAAGTAAGTGCCCATTATGGCTGTTGTGTTACAGTTTTACTAAACTTGGAATTGTTGTGGATGGTTGAAAACATTTCATTGGTCAAAGAGAGAGGGTAATTAGCTCATTTAAATCCTCTTCCATGTCCCATTCTGTTCTTGGTACAAAGGTGCCAGTCTGTCTTCATAAGAATAAATGGGGCATATAGCCTGGTGTTATTTAACTCAGCTATCAGGCTTAAAAGAAGCTGAGCAGACTGTAGACCACATTAAATTTGCATGCAGGCTGTGTGCGAATGTGTTTTTCCCTCACAGATGAAGCGCTGGCAAGCCCATTCTCTGCGGCAGTCCGTTAGGAAAAGCTGTCGTTCCAGAAGAGTGTTCCATAGCAGGTCACAAATACAGGATTTGCATTTACACATAAAAGACCACAGTGAGTCAGTTTTAAAAAGTGCTCTTTGCATCTTACAAATAAATTGGCTTTTAACAAGAAATTTTCAGGTAGAAATCTTCAAATGCATTTTGTTTATTCAGCGATAATAATAGCAAATGGTTTTTATATCTTTCTGTTTTCTATCAACATAAAAGATAACATAGATATTTTTATACACAAAATTTCAATATTATTGCTTTAGGCCTTTCAAAAATTTTGATTTAAGATACCATATTATATAAAGTGTCAAACTACAATTGATGACAGAGAACATTAATTAGTTTAGGATTAGATTAATTAGCATTTTAATGAACTTGAGTCATATCTTTTTAAAAAGGAATTTTGTAGTTTTAATATTGTGACTATTTTCTTATAGTGTGAAAATTTACTGCAACTCTGTAATTACTGTAAAACTGATATAAAATTTAAGTCCAAGAACAATAATTTCTTAAAAAACTTAATAGAAAAAAATTTAAGAAAACAAAGAATCTTATTATAAGAAGCCGATGAGAAGATAATGAAAACAGAACTGCATATTTTCCAGTGTTTGTTCCTTGGGACTCAGATATTCCAGGGAATTCAATGTTTGGGGTATGTTGCTTATCATAGTCCCTCTTGGGACTGACCATTTGACAGTACCTTAAAAGCTCTATAAAGACCGATAGTTTAACTGGTTTAACTTTAATAACTTGGTATTTCCAAAATTTATTAAAGCATGAGCCTTTTACTGAATAACCCCTGTTTACATCCCCCTGAACTGGTACTCTATGGAACCACTTTGGGAAACCCTAAATAGAGGATAAAATTATTTGATGAATTTAGTCAATCGATTATCAATTTAGATAACATTATATAATGATGCTCAAAATCTCATTCCAAATTTAGATCTTTTTGGTAATTATGGTTCTTGTTTTTAACTACTAAGATAAATTCTAGGTACTTTTTGGTGAGGTCAAGAGCTGGTTTCTAAATACCACTACATATGGGAATTTATTCAGAAGTAAATTAGAATCAAAGCACCATTTAGAGGTAAGACTTCTGTGTATAGAAGAAATTCACAAATAAAATGGAGGGGTTTGTGTCATCTCCCACTGTTATGTCATTAGTCATTCTGCTCATGTTTGTTGAGCACATCTGCTGTGTGACATATGTCCACTAGAATCATAGTAACACATTAACAAGATGATATGTCATATAGCAAATTGGCCTTAACTGCTACAATCTTAAACTAAGCTAACTGTAAAATGTTTTGGTTAGCCTAGAAAAAATAAGCCATCTCATAACTCAATTTTATACACTAATATATTCTGGTACTTCAAAATATTTAAACATGTACTTAAGGTAGTCAAATCTGTTTATTATTCAGTTCTTTAGTAAAACATCTAAAATGCCCTTTTCCCCTTTAAGATGTATAAGCAATTGAGAAATAAGACATAGGAGACAGTTAAGTAGCAACTAAAATAACAATTTTTTGGATAAAGTTGATGGAGGAACCTGAATTTAACATGAGCAAGCATTCCAGAGAAGTGGCAGTAGGATTATTCCTTAAAAAGACACTAAACCAGAGAGTTCCGCCAAGATGGAGGCATAGGTGGATGTGCCGTGCCTTCTCCCACAACCAAGATTAGAGAAAACTAAATATTAGCAACAGAAAACACAGCCAGAACACGGAAAATTGAACTTTTCAGAAGTCCGTTAACAACAAATTCTTCAGCCTGACCGGTGAGAGGCGAAAACCAGCGGCTGGCGGAGCAGGGTTGCACAGGAGGACTCGGCCAGACACACTCGGGCCCGCGGAATCCAGGTGCAGGGTCGGACCTGGTGAGCGACCCACCGAGCAACCAGGCGAGCGACCTCGGGGGAGACAGCGGGCCCGGGGCTGCGCGTTGACTGAGGTCGCGCATTTGTGCGAGGGTGGACAGGCGAGGGCGTGGGCGGTTGGACCGGGCCGGCGGGTTCCCGCGGCAAGCGGCAGTGGAGGGCGCCGCCATTTCCCTGCTCTGACCCCGCCTCCACATACAGCGTCATAACCCAGCGACTCTGAGTGGCCCGGCCCAGGTAAACCACCTAAGACGCTAATCCTCACCCAGCTGTGAGAAACAGCAGAGGGGGTCGCCATTTCCCTGCTCTGGCCACGCCCCCACATACAGCGTCACAACCCAGCGACCTGGGAATCCAAGCCGCCGCTTCTCACACTTAAAGGACCCGAACAGACCAAGAATGGCGCAGGAGGATCTCAGAGCCCCAGAAATAAATCTAAGCGATGAAGAAATAGCAAAACTCACAGACGCACAGTTTAAAACATTGGTGATCAGGATCCTCACAGAACTGGTTGATTATACGGACAAATTAGACAAATATATGAAGGCGAAACTAATTGAAATGAATGGAATTGCACAGGACACCAATAGCAATGAAAAGGAAACTGGGACTCAAATCAATGGAGTGGACCAGAAGAAAGCAAATAATGGCCAAACAGAAAAGAGTCAAGAAGCAAGAATTCAAAGAAATGAGGAGAGTCTTAGGAACCTCCAGGACATCTTTAAATGCTCCAACATCCGAATTATAGGGGTACCAGAAGGGGGGAAAGGCACAGCCACCAGAGGAAAACTTATTTGAACAAATAATAAAGGAGAATTTCCCCCAATCTGGCAAAGGAAATAGACTTCCAGGAAATCCAGGAAGCTCAGAGAGTACCAAAGAAGTTGGACCCAAGAAGGAACACACCAAGGCACATCATAATTACATTAGCCAAGATTAAAATGAAGGAGAGAATCCTAGAAGCAGCAAGAGCTAAGGGGACAGTCACCTACAAAGGAGTCCCCATCAGACTGTCAGCGGATTTCTCAAAAGAGACCTTACAGGCAAGAAGGGGCTGGAAAGAGGTATTCCAAGTCATGAAATCTAAAGACCTACAACCAAGATTGCTCTATCCAGCAAAACTTTCATTTAAAATGGAAGGACAGATAAGGTGCTTCTCAGATAAGATCAAATTCAAGGAGTTCATCATCACCAAGCCCTTATTATATGAAACGTTAAAGGGACTTATCTAAGAAAAAGAAGTTAAAGAAACATGAACAGTGAAAGGACAACAAACTCACAGTTATTAACAACCACACCTAAAAGGAAAGCAAACTAAAAGGACAGCTAGATCAGGAGTGGAAACATAGAAATGAAGATCTCAAGGAGGGTTAGCACCAGGGGAGTGGGAGGAGGAGAAGTGGGGAGAAGGTACAGAAAATAAGTAGCATAGACAGTACATAGAAAATAGATGGGGGGGCAAGAATAGCATGGGAAATATAGAATCTAAAGGACTTGAGACACATGGTCATAAACTAAAGGGGGGGTGATGGTGGGGATGGGGGGCAGGGTGGAGGGGAATAAAGGGGGAATAGAACAACTGTAACAGCATAATCAATAAAAAAATTTAAAAAAAAAAGACACTCAACCTCCTTACCAATCAAGTAAATGCAGATAAAATCACCATAAGACACCATTTTATGCACACCAGATTAGCAAAAATTAAAAAGCTAGCAATATAAAGTGTTGCCGAGAATATGGAGCAACAAGAGTTCTCTAGTTGAGCATATGATTTGGTGGAATCATTTTGGAAAACGATTTGGCATTATCTAGTAAACTTGAAATTGCACATACTCCATGACCCAGGAGATCCATCCCTAGGTATATTTTGTAAAGAAATGTATATATTCATATGAGAAAACATGTACAAAAATATTTGTAGGTGCTTGCTTATAACCAGGAAAAACTAGAAATGTAAATATTTATCACAAGAAAAATGGATTAAAAGTATATGGTATATATGAAGAATGAAATATTACTCATCAATGAAAATGAATAAACTACAGTTACATTTGTCAACAGGGGTAAAACTCAAGAATATTAGATAAAAAAGCGAGTTGAAAAAACACAGAATGATTCTGTTTTTGTAAAGTGAAAACATCACAGAACTAAACAACATGTTGCTTAGAGAGCCATTCATGTGTAATTAAACCATAAAGAAAAGCGAAGGAATGGTTAACACCGACTTCCAGGTGGGAGGGAGCAGGATAAGTTCGGAGGAGGGCATGGTGAAGGCTTCCCAGTCGTTCTGGCACTCAGCTGTAGCTGTAACCCTCACACTGCACTGGTGTTCATGGTACCACGGTGGTGCTTAATTGATGTGTTTGTTAGATCTGAGGATCCTTAATAGGGGGGCAGAAGTTTTGTGGGGTGGAGGGAGGAGTTTTATTCCCCACAACCTTCAGGCAACTTCCTGGAGCCCCATCCCTCTAATTTCTCCTTTACACTGAGTTCTTTTATAAGTAAGTTTGTGGATTCCTGACTCATAATCAAAAAAATCCTCTTTTAATGACTAATAATAAAAATCTGAAAGAACCATAAGGGGAAAACAATCAGTCCCTTTGCTATTAAAGTGATGAATGAGTTAGCCCTTCTTCGCACTCACCAAAACTTCCTTTGGTAGTCAGAACTCTCCCTAAGATGGCCCCAAGATTCTGGCCCCCTGGTATAAACACCCAGTGTGAAGCCCTCTCCTGGAGTGCTGGGGGGAGAACTGAGACTCTGCTCGACTAGTGTTTCGCATGATTGGATCCCATGATGACACTGCATTGCGTAAGATTAGTACTCCTGCTGGCTTTGCGGCTGCCGAAGTATAAGGGAGCCATGTGGCTAGGAACTGAGGGCAACCGTCAGGAGCCAAGAGGAGTTCCCTACCAACAGCCAGCAAGAAAATAAGTCAGTCCTACAATTTCAAGGAATTGAAATCTGCCAATAACCTGAACGAGTTTGTAAGAGGATACCAAGTTCCACAACTCCACTGACACCTTCACTACATCCTTGGGAGATTTTGACTGAATACCTGGTAAAGCTGAACCCAGACTCCTGGGACCCAAAGAAATCGTGTAATAATAAATTTCTGTTGTTTGACGTGCTGAATTTGCAGTAAGTCTTTACCCAGCAATAGGAAATGAACACACACCTATTACATTTAACTGCTAAACAGCCTGGGCTGCCCACCCGTTTTAACCCCTTCTTTGTTTCCTTCTTCACATTTCCATGGGATTGTCAGTTTCTGGGTCCAAGCCACAGTTTAAAACCTGTGCTCCAGAGAGGCCTCTCTCCCCTTTTATCCAGGAAGTGCCCTCTTCATGTGCCAGGGACAGGCTGCCCACGCTGTAACTCAGGTTACTAGATAAGACAAGTTCCTCCCTCCCTCCCTCCCTTCCTTCCTCCCTTCCTTCCTTCCTTCCTTCCTTCCTTCCTTCCTTCCTTCCTTCCTTCCTTCCTTCCTTCCCTCCCTCCCTCCCTCCCTCCCTCCCTCCTTCTCTCCTTCTCTCCTTCTCTCCTTCTCTCCTTCCCTGCTTTCTTTCCCTTTCTTCCTTCCTTTCACAAACATTTTTAGAACAGCAGCTGTACTATGTCCCATGCTTGTAGAGATAAAGAAAATGACCTTTTTCTTTAAGGAGCTCACTATTTAATGGTGGAGACAAATTACCATATGATAATTACTCTGCTTTTGGACAAGCAGCTGAAGAGTGGGGGAGAGAAGGTAATTATGCTGGAATCTTCCTTTCACTACAAACCCACTCTCTCCATTCTCTCATACATACTCATTAGGATCCTTTACAAATAAAATCTCTAGCTTTAGTAGAGGTTGATTTCTGTTTAAGTCACTAAATTGCTATTCAGAAATGATGAGGTTCTTCTAAACTGATTTGTGAATCATTTCATAGAAGGAAAGCAGGTAGTGGAGGAAGCTGATTTGGTTTTTCGGCCTGCATTTCCCTGTAAGTTTGAGCCAAGACATTGATGATGTCTTTTTTGTTTTATTTTCGAAGTGCGGAATCTACCTGTCCTAACAGTCTTAAATATGATTTCAGAAACACTATCCTGAAACATTAAAAGTGGCAGGAGTACAAAACAACTATTTGTCACTAATGCCTGCTGCTGTTTCCGTGGCTGCCATTTCTGGGGTTTTACAATCAGCATTTTAAGCTGGTGCGCAGAAATGGCCAAGTTAAACAGGGTGTGGGTGATCTGCTCTTTGACAGGTTCTCTAGATAGCTGTAGCACACCTGAGGAGTTTTAATCACAGACAAACTAGATGAATATGATGAAAAGAAGTTGCTGCCATTGAAAGGAATTTGTTTACAATACTTAGATTTTCAAGTGAAAATAAGGTTCTTTCAAAATCCCTGCATCACAGTTGAGGAAAAACAAGGACAAAAACTTAGCAAAACCAAACATTCTTCCATTTGTCTAAATCTGAAACCTATGTCCAAATGCCTATAGGTGATATTTCTAAAAAAAAACCAACAACCACTGTGGAAGAGAGCTTAATTTCGACCTTTGGTTTAAGGACTGGTTTTTATTGTTGTCCTTTTACCAGTGTTTAGAAATAAATCGCTTCATGCCTGTGTACGGTGAACATTTACAAGATAAAGAGGCCCCTGAAGACACTCTGTTATTTAGAAATTGGTTTTCCTGACTGTGCCCCATAAGATTTCACATAAAAGTGCACTTAACATGGAGCCTTCATTTCATTTCCCCATGATCATTTTGCAATCCAATCTTTAATTATAGACACTGTTACTGATGTAGCAATCCCGTGCATTCTCCTTCTCCATTGGACTTAAATTGGATAAATGTGGCCCTGCTCTACTGTCTGCCTAGAGACTGCAGACTGCATAGAGATGGAGAGAGAGAAAGAGGCAGTGTCACAGGAATGACACTCCAGGGTATGGGGACCCTCCAAACGGTCAGTGTACGCAGCTGCAAGAAGGATGAGGTAATGAAAGGAGATTCATCACAGACTCCCAGCTGGTATGCTTAGCTTCTAGTTTACAGTGATTACTCCCTCTAGATTTATTTTTCTAGAGGGACAAATGTCTGACTTACGCTTCTTAGCAAGAATTACTAAAGGTCTCAGTGAAAGTCAGACTAATTTGAAGTATCCATACTTGTTTTTATATGTAGTGACCTTTCACCGATGTGGGGGGAGGGGCGCCAACCTCCGGGGTGCAATAAAAAATTCAAATATAACTTTTGTCTCCTTCCAACCTTAACTATTAATATGCCACTGCTAATTAGAAGCCTTACTACTAACATAAACAGTGTATTAACACATATTTTGTATGTTTATATGTGTCATATACTATATTCTTACAATAAAGTAAGCTAGAGAAAAGAAAACATTAAGAAAATAATAAAGAGAATACATTTACAGTATTTGTTGAAAAAAAGTCACTTATGAGTGGACTTACACAGTTCAAGCCCATGTTCAAGGGTCAGCTATACAGAGCGAGGAAAAGTAGGTTTACAGTTGTGAGTATGCAAAACACAGTTTATTCTTGTACTATTATTCATTAATTATTGTATTATTTTCCATATGAACAAATGCAAACCTACTTTTGCCCCACCCTGTATATATAAAACAGCCTTACTGATGCAATTCACAGACCATAAATTCATGCTTTTGAAATATATTTAATTCACTGGTTTTTAGTGTGTTCACAGAGTTGTGTGACTATCAGTAGTTAATTCTTGGATGTTTTTTATCACTGCAAAAAGAAATTCCATAGCTTTTAGCAGTCACCCCTTGTTACTCTGCCTCTGTACCGTCTAGCCCTGGGCAGCCACTAAACTGCTTGCTGTTTTTATAGATTTGCCTGTTCTGACCATGGCATCTAAATAGAATCATACAATATGTGATTCTATTGTGTGTGGCTGGTTTCTTTCAGAGCACGATGTTTGCACGGTTCATCCACGTCATCACGGATGTCAGTACTGTCTTATGCCCTTTCATTTCAGCCTGAAGAATTCTTTATTTTTGTTTGTTCGGGGCTTCAAGTGGCAAATTTTTTCAGTTTTTGTTTATCTGGGAGTATCTTAATTTTGCCTTCATTTTGAGGGGTAGTTTTAACAGATGTGGAATCCTTGTTGACAATCTTCTCCTTTCAGCTGTTTGAGTATGTTATTCTGCTCCTTTCTGATTTCCATGGTGTCTGGTATATATCAGCTATAAATCGCATTGACGATTCCTAGTACACGACGAGTTGTTTTCTTTCTTTCACTGCTCTCAGGATTGTCTTTCGGTCTTCGGCTTTGACAGTTTGATTATGATGTGTTTGCCGTTGGTGCAGCGTAGGTGTGGGCCTAGGAACGTTTGCGTCAACATTCCCTGGGAACACGTTTCTGGGATGGGGCCCAGCAATCTGGGGCCCAACAAGCCTTCTGGGTGAATCGTATGTGCATTCAGTGCAAAGCACGAGTCGAGCTGAGAAGAAATGAGAAACTGAATAAAACATAACCATATGGAGGGGTCCTCATGGCCGAGGTATCAAACATTAACTGCTTTAAACAACAACTCAAGGAACGTCCCTATTTTACAGATGAAGAAAGCAAGACTTAGAAAGGCTAAGGTCCTCGCTCATTCCCACACAGCTAGTTGTACTGAGAGTGATTGACGGTGATGCTTACTGTTTTCTCACCTCGATTCTAGTGTCACATTGGCAAACAGAAAACTTATGTGGATTCAAGTCTCATACACAGGACGGTAACATTTACTGAGTGTTCATTGTGGCCAACATCTTATATGTTATTTCATTTTATCCTCTCTAGAACCTGGTGTTTGGGAAGAGCTGGACTCAGTGCATGAATGATGAAGTTGAGTTTCAGACTGCTAATAAATTACCAGGGGTTTAGATTCAAAAGCCTTATTGATCCTTCTCCAAAGCTTATATTATTTCCATCAATGGTGCCAAAATTGGACCAATATTAAATCAGCCTGCATACTTTATGACTATGTCATAAAATTTAAAGAACTAAGCTAAATGGAAGTACTTTTGAACTTTGAGGAGAAAGCTATATGCAGCCAGGATATTTTTCATTTCTACTATTAAGACCAGCAATTGCATCTGAAAATATAAAAGATGCTGCAGCATAATTTCTAAAAGTACATTTCGTTAGCTACCCAAGAGAGACTCTTAATGTAGCACCATTTTCTCTCAATTTTGCTGTTTATCACTACCTACCTCCAAGAGCTCATCTTTATAATACTACTTTGTGCGAGCCATCACCCTGTCTGCTTTCACCCTTACACACATGCACACCGTAGCCTTTCTCCCTCCCTAGCTCTGCTACGAGGATACAGAACAGTAGTGGCAAGAGGAACAAAAAGAGGAACTGAACCTTCAACCTCTCTGTGCTTCAGTGACTGTCTTATAAAAGGATATGACTTGATTATATTCCTCATATCGGGAACCCGCCCCCTCCCCTCTCCCACACTCCCAACCTGTGGCTTTCCTGGAGTCCTGGGCAGTCGTAGAGAGGACTGGGACCAAGCTGACTCACGAAACCTCTGGAAAATTTCTTGACCCCATCCTGCCACTAGCACGGGAGCCGACTATGAGCCGTTTCACGCCCCTCCAGACAGACTCTCACGGACTCTCTCCTGTTCTCCATGTTATATGACCGCTCTCATTTCCCGGGCAGCAGCCTCCTCCAGTCCCCATCACAGTCTCATCTATTATCAGGAGATGCAGAAGTGGGAACTCAGGTATTCTGTCATTTAGAGCCGTGCCAGTTACAGTCATATGTCTAGATGGGCCCACACTCCCCCAATTCTTGCTTCTAAGTGTGCTTTCCAGAACTCTCTATGCCCTTTTCCTATACATCATCCATATATCAAAGTTCTAAGTTGCATGGAATAAGAGGAAGGAGGTCCCCAATGTACCTACTATATTCTAATCACAACACAAATTATAGACCCCCCCACCTTTAGCTAAAAAGGTATGCAGAGGTCATTCCTTCGGTATAGTACATCAGACCCTGGAAGAGGAACGGGGTGTCAGACAAGGCTGCCAAGTAAGAGAACAACAAAAAAAGAAATCTTAGTCAAGTGGGCTTGACCACTGCTGCCCACCCTCCCTCCCGAAATGGGGATCCAAGGTGATTCCCCCATTCTACCTCATTATCTTTATAAGCTGCTACCACAGACTGGATGACCTCTCTTATTTTCCAGTTCCTTCCCCCCAGAAATCCAGGCAGGTCAGAAGAGTATATGTCCAAGAAGTATCAAAGAAGGATCAGATGTCCTCTATCTGTCTGAGCGGGGAGGAGGTCAGGTACAGTTAAGGCAGAAAGCACAGGAAGACACCACAGGTGCAAGCTGGTGGCAGGGGTTATGGTGGCCGTGTAGTGACCTGGAAAGAAAACCTCAGGGAACAACCAACCACTGAACAATAGCCATGTGCCAGGTAATTTCTTGGGCCTTCCTAGATACTGCTGAAAGCAATAAAGCTTAGATCACTTGCCTAAGGGCATTTAGCTGGACTGTGAAGCTAGGCTGTCCGATCTAAAGCATGTGCTCTTTCCACCACACGCTCTGGCAGAACTGCTCTTCCCGGCCCTTGTGGACGGCAGTCTGCATCGTGGTGCAGCAACAGCAACAATCTGTGATGAGGGTTCAGCTGGTGTAGCTCACCTGCCGATGGCTGTTGAATCTCAAACAGCTTTTCTGTAGGGCCACAGAGTGTGGAATGGGGCAACAAGAGTAGTCCACCAGTAGCAACTTCCTGTGCCTTGGGGAAAAAAGTAGGAAAAGGAAAGCAAAGTCTAATGAGCTGACCTTTTTCATTTTTGTCTCTCTCCCACCTCCCATTTTTTCCAAGCCTGCATTATTTTAGGGCTTGAACACAAGAGACCACATTTTAAAGTACTTCCTTGTAATACTATCAGTAAATTTAACCAAATGGTTAAAGTGGAGCCAGTTTCTTTCTCCATAAGTGCAGCAGTGAAATTGCCTTCATTTTTTTCTGTTAGGGTTGGGTATTCCAATATTTCCAAGAGAGGTCCTTCCCTCACCTACATTCACTGCAGAGCCCCGACCTTGTGTTAGTAGATCTAGTTGCTGTTATTCAGTGTCCACCTAACACCTAGGAACCCCAAACCAAAGTCATAGAGTCCCTGATGAGGAGCGAAGTGTTGAGAGGGAAGGGGTAGAAGTGGAATGTTTTGGAGGCTTGGAGCATTGCTTGTGAAGAAGAGACACAAGTGGAGTGCCTCAGCAGACAAAAGCCTTAGGGAGTTGTGTCCTAGGAGGTGGGCTCCGGGCCCCATCTGTACCCCTGGGGAGGAGATAGGGTATGTTACCCTTTGAGACAAAATTGGGCCAAATTAGTTTTGCCTGAGCTTGGTTCTGCTTATTTAATAGGTAAGTAACCTAAGCTAAAGGAAGTGGTAGACAATAGAGGAAGCTCTCGAGACTGATAGGAAACATGTAGGGTGTTATGGTTTATGTGGTACAGGCCCCCTTGTACAAAGAGGAAAGAGCTAGTTTTGAGAGAAGTTACCATTGCTTGTAAGTCTCCAGAAAGTGGTTCTGACTCTTCAGCACTGCTGAGGGCTTATGTCTCATGATTGGAAGGCAAGATGCTTACAGTGTCTCTTCGTTGTTGATATAAAAATACTTGCTGAAAGAATGAATAAAAAGAATAAGAGATGCAAAATTAAAATGGTATGAGTGAGAGAAGTACAGGCTAAAACTTACCTCATTGTCAGAATGATTGGTGTGTTTCCCAACTAGATAAAATTATGTCATGCGTGAGTATTACAGGGGAGGGAATTTTTTCCCTCTACTATTCTAGGTTCTTTTGGCTGGTCTATTAATTAAATGGATATAGCACAAATTAACAGGAGAAAAACAAACTTATTTTTGTACATGTAGGCTCCCCACGTAGACACACGATGTTCAAAGATAGTAGGTAACTGAGGCTGATGTGCCATCCCATCCTAAACTGAGCAGAAGGGGCTGGGGGTCCAGCACCTCAGGAGGAAGGAAGACGATTCACAGGAAGATGGAAGAGCCAATGTTTGATAAACAAATGCTTGGAAAACAAGGCTTTGCCCTGCCACCCAGGGACGGTGGGACACAGAGGGAATAGAGAGGACTCCCCGAAGTGTACCACACCTGCCCCGGAACTCTGTGGTCATCTCTGGTGTCGGCTGTCTTCCTGGACCAGACCTTGTATCTCAATTTTTTCTTTAAAGCAAAACTCTTCCTGAGTCTCTTGGGAGTTAATCGTCTTCAGCTGAAAATAACCAGCATGTCAAAGTGGCAGGCCTTTGGATCTTTAAAAGTTGACTCCCAGAAAGGGGGCCTGGTTCTTGGCAGCATATATTCCCTGTGGAAACAGAATATAAATGGACACATTTGAGTCTAAAATGGGTTTTTGTGCATCCTCTTTAAGGCCACAAGAATTTTCCAGAGTTCATGACCGTACTCTAAAAAGTACAATATTAGCTGGGCAATTGCTTGGTGCTTAGTGAAATACATTCTTTTATCTCTGGATAACCCTTTACTTTCGTCTTTACATTAAGATCTTCCTTTCAAGGAGTGCCAGTTCAGCATTTTTAAAATGAGAACTTTTAAGTATAATACCTGGTTTTATAATCATTTCTAAATTACAGCCTTAGGGATTAATTCTTAAGTGCTGCTAGGGCACTCCTCCCCCACCTTTTTTAAAGCCCTAAGCTGGATGTCATTCAGCCATCGTAAACAGGGCACTAATATAACACATGTTCTTCATTTAAGATCCTTAAATTTCCCATTGCGTTTTAGTTTCCAAGCTAGCAAGAGCAACATGTTCCCTCTCTATAAGGTTAAACATGTGCACTGAAAATAGAAGAGAAAAACAAGTACACTAATTTACTATGTATGGCATTGAAACTGGGCACTGTAGCCTATGGTCAGAGCCTTTCTTAATTAAATAATCACAGAAAATTCTATATGGATGATTTGTAGACATTCAAAAGTCACGTTAGGAATTTGCTTCTTTTTCATGTTTTCTTTCTAAACACAATTTTCTTAAATAGCCCTTGGTTTTATATTCATATTCATATTCACAACTCAGGGATGTTTAAGAACTTTGATATTTCTTACTGTCAGTAATTTCCATATTCAGATTTGACACATATTTGGACTCACATTAAATCAGGTGCCCTGGTTATCATCATATTAAAAGAATATTTTTTAAATCTTTATGAATATACCCACACACACCACAAATCCAAGCTAGGAATTCCTTCCTGCCAGTTTTGTTCAGGTGACTCCTATTCACTCGGAAACATATCTGTCCCTTCTCATACCTCCCTCAGGCTCCTCTCTCAGCTTCAACCATAATAGAATTGTTTTGCTATGGTCTCCCCTCTGGCACCCTGGTATACTGTGACTTCTTCACCTATGGATGTCATCTTTTGTTTCTGAGTCCCCAGCTTCTGTCAGAATGCCTAGCAAAGCAGAAAGTGCTTGTTAAAATCCCGCTAAATGAATGAATAACTCCAGCCTCCAGGCTAGCGAGCAAAAGAGTTCAGAGGCTGTGTAAGCATCACGTATAAGCTCAGCCAGGTCTTGCTGCAGCCAGAGTGGCAGCAGGGCTCCTTTCGGAGCAGTCTGAGGCCAGACCAACACAGGAAGCCACGTGGTAAGGTGTGCTCGCACCCACAACCCTGCTGCCTAGCAGCTCTGCATGGCGGGCCAGCGCCTGCTGGGTGTGTGGCTCCTGCAAACTTCTGCTTATTCAGGGACACCAAGAAATAAACTAGGTAGAGAGAAACATTCCCCTGATGCAGCCCTGAACAAAATTTAATTACATGAATCATGCTTAATGTTTAAAAACTTCATTTTCTAGTCAAGTCAGAGGTTGACTTCATTATTTTGCCTGGAAAATAGACTGGTGACAAGTGAAGGGACTACCTTCAGATGCCCGTTCCACTCAGGGTGGATCCACAGGGCAGAGGGGCTGTGAGAAGCTTCACTTCTCAGCCCTGAACCAGAGGGACGACTTTCCAGGGATCTTGAGAGGAACTTGAGATAAATGGAGGTTATGCCTCTTGAAGTGTTATTTTTCAGTTCCGAAGATGTCTCCAGCAGTTCACATGTTAAACAGCTGGAGGGGGTCAAGAGGAGATTTAGGCCTATGTAGAGTGCAGTGTTCCCTATTTAATTATAGAACCTTCTCATTTTTAAGGGGCCTGGCCAGCCCCTTTATCAGTTGTGTTCAGGTAGGTAGCTGCTGCCTTAAGTGCCAATTAAACTCCTGGGCCTGGAACTGCTAGCTAAGGCTTTCTTGTCACGCTCGGAAAATGTGAACCTTTAGGTTTTATTCAACAGAAGCTCAGGCTAGCAGCCTGGAATACACCCCACTTCTGGGGAGGTGCCCAGAGTACCAGACTGAGCAGCTGACAGCCGCTTGAGTTCTGCTTCCGTTGCAAACCAGTCATTGATCTTGGTCACTGAGCCTGTTACTACTTTTGATAAATGGAAATTATCACTCATCTTATGGCAAGGAATATTTGATATCACTTCACAAATTCTGAAGACTATCCAACCCTCTCTCTGATGCTCTGGAAACAGTGCATTCCAAACACACCAGAGCCCCTCCCACAGTGACTTATTCTCAGGGTCTGGGAGGGGATGTGTGTCTGATTGTGTTTCCAGACTGCTCAGCATCTCTCCTTGGGCTTCTCACTTTCTTATCACTCCTTTCTTACCATTCCTATATTTTATGGCTATCAGAAGGATTACTTTGAATATCTAGTTTATATGTTGCCCTGTATTGTTCATTAGTAGAGGCAAGCATAAATTTTAAAGAATGCTTAAATAAAGCAATTTGCTGCCAAAACTGATTGCTTCCTTGCCACACTCCTGGGAAAGTTCTACATCTTAGAAAAAATTTAAATATCTGATTGAATGTCTCAGATTTGGGTTCAAATTCTAGCTCCTTCATTCAAATGCATTGGCCTCCGTGAACATCTTGTTCCATATTTGTACAATGATGATAATAATATAAGGCCTGTCCAGAAGGTATCCAGGCAGGTGATATGAAAAATAGAGACATTTATTGAAGATACAAGAAACATTGTACACAGGACAGTGATGCCCCAATCCCCTGCCCAGTCGGCACCTTGGGACCTCACACAGTTCTCCCAATTGCCACCAGCTGCCCCACCGTATTTTCCTGAATCTCATTGACAGTCTGAAATCTCTTCCCTTTCAAAGGTGATTTTAGTTTTGGGAAAAGCCAGAAGTCACAGGGTACCAAATGTGAGCTGCAAGGGGCTGAGTCACCTGGGTGATCTGATGTTTCACCAAAACACGCTGCACGAGACATGATGCATGAGCAGGCACATTGTTGTGATGAAGCTGCCAATCAGCAGTTGCTCATAGCTGTGGCCTTTGTATCATCTGGATAGTTTCCAAAGAGGAATGTTCAAACTTAACACAAAATTTGATGCAGATTCATTGGTCTACTCCCTCAGTTGTTTTGAATGTGATGGCCACAGAGTTCACATGCTCATACTCAACAGCATTTACTGCCCCCACTGACTAGTACAGTGAAGTTGTCACTATTCACACATGTGCATTCCAGTCCACTCTCCTTGGCTGCCAGGTTACATCAGTGTCACACAAATCATTCTAGTTATATTAACAATGACTGGACTTTTTCTGGACAGACCTCAAGTGTACACATGTGCATAATAGCTTTATTCAAATAAAGATAACTTAATAACCTCAAAGACTAGTTTGTTTTTAATTGAAACCATAGGGATTAAGATTGATCCTATGATAAAGTTGAAGAAGGTATAATTCCTTTAAGTACCAGATGAATCAGGCTGTACCTTTCATTTTCAGCTTTCTCCTCTTTTCTCTCCACATTTCTTCTCTCTGTCTTTAATTAAAAAGCAAACAAGTCTTTTAAAGAAGCTCAATTTCAGAAGCTTCTGTTATACCCCCACTCCCACATATTTATACAGGGACAGAGACACTGCTTGTAATTTGCTGGAAATGAAGAAAAATAAGGCATCTCACCAAAGAATCAGCAAACAACATGAAGACATGAAAAAAATATAGACAGTGCTTCTCTGGCTTATGTAGGAAAATCAAAGAACCATGAAATTAATTTTATTTGTTATTAAAATGTACCAGACTTAGAATCCAGGATGTGATTATGTAATTATAAATTAATTTCAGTAGTATGCTCTCATCTGAACTAAATGTCAGCAGTAGTTACGAGACGTATGTTAATGAGCATCACAAAAGCTGGTCTGCTTCCTTGTGCCTCCAGCCGCCCAGGGAGTAGGGATAAAGCGTCCTGCTGCAAGGGGGTCTGCTGTGGTTCTAAGACCCCCCAATGCCTGTGATCAGTTTTATAGGAAGCGACTCTCTTTAACATGTTCCTGCTTAACCGAAAAGGAGGGATTGGAAGGATCCCACAGGCCATACTCAAGGGCGGGATAAACATTAGTACAGCAGTTGAAATGTGAAGTTGAGCATTTCAATTTCAAAATGGTGTTCAAGAGCATCTGACGACACATCTATACTTTAACCCCGGTGAAGTGTGAAAACTGAATGAATACTCCATCAGGTGCTATTTATGAATTATGACCTTCCGATTAAATAGGTTGTTTTGTATAGTTAGGGTGGCACAGCTCATTTGTGAAAAACACCTCTCTGGCATTCACACACTGCTTCTTATTTCTTCTAGTCACTTTATTAGTTACATACGTTTGCCAAGGAAGAGCCCAAGCATACCCACATCTTGAATTAAAACTACGTAGTGCTCAGGTTGAAGATGGATTTGTCCTCAAGGTGACTGCCTCATGTTCAGCCAGTGTCAAACTCAATGATTGATATTTGTGCTTATGCAACAGTCTCATGGAAGAAATGACAATTCTCATTTGTAATTGACCTTTTTCTCCCAAATTGTGATTCCTGCCACTTTGCCCTTCAGAATGTGATGGGGGAAGTTGAGGCAGCTCACGGTGCAGAGGAGCCATTGGGGGGAGGGGTGGCTTTGTCCACGCCCAGTCCGGGGGCTCCGCTACGCCTCCTCGCATATGCAGGTGTGTCCCATCACTGCTTCCTCTGTGTGGGAGCCCACACAGAAAGGTTGCCATGCCAGTACTTACGGTCGTGATGATGCGTTCTCAGGCACAAGGTAGTTCTGTGCAGATTCCATTGTAAACTGTTTCTTATAATCCTGGGCTAAGACAGCAAAGCCCAAACAATTAATTGCTTACAGTCAAGTATCCTGGTTTGTTTTAGAACATTCTAGGGCCTGCAGCCAGGATACAGGCCAGTGTTTACTGACGGCAGTGGTGACATTTCAGTGATCCTGAATACTGCCGCAGCTTTCATTTCACCATGTGGGGCTCTGGGCCTCTCCAGCTTTTGCATTTAGGCCAGGTATGAGATTCTTGTTGGCAAAGGCAAACCCCACTTTCTCAAAGACGTGCTTTACTGAAATCCTCATCGTGGGGTAGATCTCACTTACCCAGAGAAACAGCAGGACTGTGTTGTTGACAAAGGAATTGGCAGGCCACTCGTCTTAAGTATCTCCAACACGTGAGTGAAGCTAAACAGTCCCACTGTAAATCTCCCATCAACAAGCCTCTTCTTGCACAGTAAGCCCCTGAATCAGTTAGGACACTGCAAGGAACAAAAATATCCAACTTTAAAAGCCTTAAATAATAAAGACATTTCATGTCTCAGAACAAAAATAGGGTGGTTCCACGCTGGTTCCGCAGCTCCTATCCCCTCATGGTAGGAAGGTGGCCGGGAAACACGCGAGCCAGCAGTAGACCGTAGAAGTGAATCATTTGCAGCATCGTGTCTCTTTCAGTGAGCGAGCCCTTCCCAGAAGCCCCAAGCTGATATGCGCTGAAGTCCTTGTCCAGGGAGCACCCAGGACCTTCTCCTAGACTTTCCTCCTCTCCGATATGTCCTTTGTTCTCTATGACCTACCCATTCTGGTCTTAATCTGCTCTCTGCCCTCTATCCCAGCAATTTTCAACATTTTTCATCTCATGGCACACACAAACTAATTACAAAAATTCCAGGGCACGCCAAAAAATACATTTTTTGCCTATATGACCAACCCCTTCCCCCCACAAAAAAAACAGACATAATGTTGATCATTCACACTGAATGGCTATTGTTCTGTTGGCCGTTGGCATTTTTTTAAATTTGACAATCTAAGGCACAAGGCCTGCCGGCCAAATCCAGCCCTCTACCTTGTTTTATCCAGCCCAGCACCTCGTTTCTACCAGCAGCAGCACTGAGCTCCTTGCCCCTAGTTAAGGAGTAGTTACATTTATACAGTCCTAAAGTTACATTCAGCCCTTTGAAGGCAACGGTGAGGCTGATGTGGCCCCCGGTGAAAATGAGTGGGACACCCCTGATCTAAGGGAAAACAGGTCAGTGCCCCAACTAAGTAGTCAGGTGTTGCATGTTTTAAAAATTCTTCTGGCACACCGGCTGAAAATCACTGCTCTATTTCTCTGATACCATGTTAATTCAAATCCTCATTAACCCCACCTGTTCTCCCTCCTTCCGGTTTATCTTCTACAATGTCTTTGAAATGACTTTAAAACACAAATCTGATGATGTCACTATCCTGCATAAAACCCTTAAGTGGTCTTAATCACATATACAATTTAATTTCCATTTTTTCCTTGATATAAGAATGACCTGTCCCATCTTTTTTTTAAAATATATTTTATTGATTATGTCATTACAGTTCTATTCCCCCCTTCATTCCCCTCCACCCTGCACACCCCCTCTCCCACCATTTCCCCCCTTTATGACCACGTGTCTCAGGTTCTTTAGATTCTGTATTTCCCATACTGTTCTTGCCCTCCCCCTATCTATTTTCTACCTACCTTCTATGCTACTTATTTTCTGTACCTTCTCCCCCCTTCTCCTTCTCCCACTCCCCTGTTGCTAACCCTCCATGTGATCTTCATTTCTATGGTTCTGCTCCTGATCTAGCTATCCTCTTAAGTTTGCTTTTGTTTTAGGTGTGGTTCTTAGTAACTGTGAGTTTGCTGTCCTTTCACTGTTCATCTTTTTAATCTTTTTCTTAGGTAAGTCCCTTTAACATTTCATATAATAAGGGCTTGATGATGATGAACTCCTTGAATTTGACCTTATCTGAGATGCGCTTTATCTGTCCTTCCATTCTAAATGAAAGCTTTCCTGGGTAGAGCAATCTTGGATATAGGTCTTTGGATTTCATGACTTGGAATACTTCTTTCCAGCCCCTTCTTGCCTGTAAGGTCTCTTTTGAGAAATCTGCTGACAGTCTGAAGGGAACTCCTTTGTAGGTGACTGTCCCCCTTATCTCTTGCTGCTTCTAGAATTCTCTTTCATTTTAATCTTGGCCCCATCTTTTAAAGAGAAAAATATCTTACGTGGAAGTTCAAGACAGCTAATGATGGCTGGAGAGCTGCTGTTGCCGAGATGGGGGTGGGGAAGGGGCTCCTGGCTCAGCCCAGTGGATGCCTCTGCTTCCCTCACATGGAGGCTCCAAAAGCCTGTCCTTGGGTCCTTGGTAATACAGGATCGTTGGTAAATGGAAACACCTCCGAGGCAGTTAATGTGGACCCCAGGAGTGTCAGTCGGGCTAACGGCATAGACTCAGATGGCAGTGGAAGCAAAGGTTAGGAACACGGGGAGTGAGAAGGGAAGAGGACCTTATCGAGAGACAGCTCCAGGAGTTATATCGCCATAATGCCCCAAGTCGTGTAATATTCAGTAACATAACATTTCTATTTCATCTTTCAAATCCTAAGAATGTGCCTTGTAGGAGAATTCATGTTTTGATTGTGTTAGACGAGTCAACCCAATCAGATGGATGCTTGAGGGCAAAGTAAGGATGGTTGAAGACCAAAATACAATATCAAAAATGGAGAATAACAAATTGTTATTGTATGAATTGTTCCTGTTTTTCCATTCTCATTCTAAGGTCAAAGATCTGTGATTTGCTTTGATAATCCTGAAGATTAATCTCTTTCTTCTTTTCAGGAGGCTTTTCATATCAGAAGCCCTGAATTGATCAACATTTCATGTGTTTCCAATTTTGATCAGGGTGGAGTTTGGGGTCGAAACAGGCTTAAGAATGGAATTTCAAAAAGAACTATAATAACTGAATATGCTAATTATTCTCCTTGCTCTTGATAGCAACCTGTATTTATTCTTTATGTCTATTTAAGAATTCAGTCCTTTGTGTTGTTCCATGCAAACTAAAGAGCTATTTAGATGCAATTTACATTCTGTTATGGAATGTGGCTTTTCTTAATAAGGAGGTTACATATTAATGAAGACTAATTGATGAATAATTTTAGCAAATAAAGACATTATCACTTCGATGGAAGAGCTTAGAGTTGCAGCAGGTATTTGCATACTCAGCAACAGCGTCACAAGGGAGGGAGGGGAAAGCAGAGGAGCTGGACAGAGGGCTCCAGGCAAGTAATGAGGGCCGTTCCAACCAGACCGGACTGTCCAGCTCTATTTGCTTTTATCTGTTCTCCTTCAAAGAAGGGTTTGACGAGAGCTTGTCTCTTTGTGTATCGTGCGGGCTCCAGGAGAGCAGGCCTTCGGTTTTGCTTCCCTCTGTCTCCTGAGGCCTCATCTCTGCCATCACGGTAGGGTTTTTCTACTTCTGCCTTGCTGTCTGCCTCTGTCACACCCTGAGCTGACCTCTTTCTGACCCCCAGTCTTTGCTGTCAGACTGTCCAGGCGAGTTTGTACAGGCAGCCTCTTCGTGGCTCCTGGCGGCTCTGCGGGGTCCAGCTGCCGGCCTCTGTCACTTACTGGCTCTTCTAGGCTGTCCAGCTGAGGAAGCCCCCGCCCTACATCATCCCCGCTTTCTTCTTTTTTAATTTGTTTTATTTTAATTGTTGTTGAAGTACAGTTTTCTGCCTTTTACTCCCATCTCAGCCCACCCGCCAGCCCCCCCACCTCCCTCCCGTTTCCACCCCCCTTAGTTTTTGTCCATGTGTCCTTTACACTTGTTCCTGTAAACCCTTCCCCCTTTCCCCTGAAATTCCCTCCCCCCTCCCCTCTGGTCACTGTCAGCCTGCTCTCACCCCCTTTTCAAATGGAGCTTCACAGAAACTCGGCACCAGCGAGAAGCAGAAAATATGTATTAATTGTCTGAGGCATCAAACTGATTTTGATTCTCTAACCTTTTAAAATGTGATGTGTGTTTAAATTAAGAGTAGCAGAGACAAAAATGATGTGGGAAAGTGATAATGTTATCCTAACCTATTTCAGTGACATTGTAGCATGGTTAAGAAAATTGACTGTCAGATTTGATCAGTGTTGTTGAAGCGAACAAGCCATCATTCTCAGAGTGGCTGGAGTCAAATTCGCACCCAGCAGGAATGGTTTTAATGACTGAAGAATCCAGTTACCACGAGAAGCAGTCTAAGCATCGCTGACCTCCTGCATTGCCTCTCTCTTATTTTTCAGGTACCACGTGCTTGATTGCTCTGCTATCAGATAAAGACCTCACCGTGGCCAATGTGGGTGACTCCCGTGGGGTCCTGTGTGACAAGGACGGGAACGCCATTCCTTTGTCTCATGATCACAAGCCGTACCAGCTGAAGGAAAGAAAGAGGATAAAGAGAGCTGGTGAGCTTGCAACCGTCCCTGAGCACTGTCTGCTGTCTCGCTGGGTGGACGGGGGCCATGCTTGGGTAGCCCCTGGGGCATAAGGTGTTTAGTTACTACTGGTCAGTAGTTCAGCACCGAGGCTGCTGCTGAGGTAGCTGAGGCTGGACTTACAATGTTGCCTATCAAATACATGGCTGCTGAATCTGCTCTGCCTCATGGCCAAAGATTCCAAAGGCCCAAAAAGAGCCCTTTACTAGTTTCAAGGCTGCCGAGATCTTGAGGTCCCTGCTTGTAATATCCTGCTTCCCTCCAGCTGTGCCAAACTACTAACCATTCCCCGAGTGGACCCTGTTTCTGATACCTCTGTGCCGGTACAAATGCTGTCTTCACTGTCTAGTGGACAACAACTACGTGTCCTGTGAGACTCAGCTTAAGGGTGTCCTTTTAGAAGCCTCCTCTGACACCCAGGCCCCCCTGGGCTGGGTTAGGTGCCTCCTTAGCCTTTTCCCAGCAGCCTAGGTGGGCCTCTGGGTCACCTTTTGTAAAGTTTAGCTCCCTTGTCTGTCTTGCCTTCCCAGCTGTGAGGTCTCTGAGGCAAGAACTTGTTCTGTTCATTTATATTATCCCACACCTCACTCAGTATCTGGTATAACAACATATTTTGAGGGGTGAAAATCCCTCGTGTATTCATTATTTTCAACACCTAGGGGTTGGGGATATAAACTTACATTCTGGAATTGGGATGAGGGTGGGAAATGTAATAGACAGACATTAACAAATAAATAAAACAAGTAAATTATCTAGAGTATTACAAGGTGAGAATATTACCAGGTGAAAACTGTTATGGAAAGAGATAAAGCAGGCAAGGGAATGGTGAGTGTCAGGAGGTGGTCTGTGTAGGCTCACGAAGGTGACATTGGGACAAATACTTGAAAGAAGATGATCAGTTGGTACTTACATTTTCATGATGAGATTTGAGGGCTGCAGTTCTTTTCTGCCTGTGGATGGGAGGCACCCTTCCCTCTCCTCTCCATACCAACAGCTGCATTGTGTGTGCTGTGCGTGATATGTGGGCTGCAGGCCCGGCTGCCGGGGGTGGGCATGTGCCCTGGGTGTCTGGCCAGGACGGGCCCCTGCTGCCAGGGGTAATTTGCAGGTTGACCCAATCTCTACAGGTCAGCTGTTGCCCAGAACCTAATCAACATTTGAGTCTTCGCAGTAGGAAGCAGTACCGTTGAGTCAAAAAGTGTTGAATTTTATTACACCCTCCTGCTTCAGTGACTGCATGTGATGCAGAATAATTTTTAATGAGAGCTCGGGTCGGGTTTTCTGTTCATGGGATGGAACAAACGATGTTTCAAGAGCGTCTGTCAAGCTTTGATGGGCTGCAGGCGGTAGGAGGGAAGTACTCTGGCTTCCTTACTTGCGAGGACACCATCTCCCATGAGTCCACGGCGACCCTGAACTGAGATACAGTTAGCCTTTTCTCGTGTGAGCGCAGGCAAGGCCAAGTATGAGATACACCTGGGAATGTCATCTTAGCATCCATCACTGTGTTCTGAAATGTCCCTCCTGTTTTACCCTCATTTTTTCATGGCATCCCAGCACCTCCGCCCTGCCCTGCAGGGAGGCCTTGTAGAAGCAAATTTGGAAACATCTCAGAGGAGCTGGATCTAAGCTGCCCAGGGGGTGTTATAGCAAAGCTGAAGTGACCACCATTGGTTTCATTACCTTCGTGTGGACTTTCTCTGACCTCAGCCTTCCTTCCAGGACATCCATCTCCCCCTTTTTTGTGTGATAATTCGCTGCAACCAGTCTGGGCCAAATACATAGTGGTCTTTCTGCCTCCATTCCTGGTGCTGTTTCCAACAACAGTGGCACCGGCTGCCGTCGTGCAGTATCACTCGGTGCTGGGAGTGGCGCCTAGCAATTTACGTGCACTCTCTCTCCCCACTTTATGACGTCAATAATGTTATCATTTTACAACCAAGAAAACAGAGCCTCCAGGAGGCTCGTGTGTGTACGACACATGGCCGGCGATGGTGAGGCCGGAGCTGAGGCCGGCTGACTCTACAGCCCGTGCTCTTGCCCGTCCCACCACGCTTCCTGGCGTGTTCTCATGCTCCCCTGCCTGTAGAAGTCCTACCCACCGCCCACAGCCCAGCTTTAACACTCACTCCTCCCTGACCTTTCCAACTGCACATCGCCCCTTCCTCCTCACCTGCGGACAGCATTTGCAGGTGCCAGTCTCTCCTTGCAAGAATACTGCTTTGTGCTTGTGGCTGTTAGTGCGTGTGGATTTGATTTCCTGCCAGACTGTCTACTTCCTTAGAGAAAGATCTGGATCTCATATAACTCTATAGCCTGCAAATTGCCTTGCATAGAGTATATGTTTAATAACTATCTGACGAATGATAGGTAGATGAACAAAATTCTAATTACTTTAAAGGAAAATAATAATGTATACTATTGAGTGCATGTTATATTCAGGGACTATACTAAGTGACTTATATGGAATAATGCCTATATTTCTCACAACACAGTAGAATATGTACTATTATTGTCCCCAGTTTGCAGCCACGGAAACTGATGATCAGAGAGAGAAGCTTCTCATTCAAAGTCACACAGAGCTAGAAGCAACGGAGCCGGGAATCAAATCCAAGCAGCCTGACCCGAGAGCTGAGCCTTGGAACACTGTGCTAAAATACACACCCATTTTTAAATCCTAATCCTATTTGGGGTGCTGCTTTGAGATTTATACAGGCACAGCGAAAGGCATCTGAAGCTAAAAAATGGATCCCGTGTCTGTCGCCGGTACCTGCACACCTGCCTTTTGCCATTCTCCTCGACTCTCCACCCTAGTGCACCCTACTGTCAATCACTGAGCCATCAAGCTGTTGTTAAAACCAATCCATACATATTTCTTATTGACATTTTCTTAAAGTCTTTTTAAGAATGAGGGCACGAGCACCTCCTGGTAGAGGGTCAGACCTCAAGCCAGGCAGCAGGACTGCTGCTGTTCTTTCCTGGCAGCACCAGGGTGGGGTGAGGGGAGCACGGGGGACATGCCGCAGGCACCAGGTCCGCCTTTCAAACATGGGCCCAGACTGCACCAAGTGTGTGAGGGGTCGGTCAGGCTAATGAGTTCATTCTCTTTCCAGGTGGTTTCATCAGTTTCAATGGCTCCTGGAGGGTCCAGGGAATCCTGGCCATGTCTCGATCCCTGGGGGATTATCCACTGAAAAATCTGAACGTGGTCATCCCAGACCCAGACATCCTGACCTTTGACCTGGACAAGCTCCAGCCCGAGTTCATGATCTTGGCGTCAGATGGCCTCTGGGATGCTTTCAGCAACGAAGAAGCTGTTCGATTCATCAAGGAGCGCTTGGATGAACCTCACTTTGGGGCCAAGAGCATAGTTTTACAGTCATTTTACAGAGGCTGCCCTGACAATATAACGGTCATGGTGGTGAAGTTCAGGAATAGCAGCAAAACAGAAGAGCAGTGAACCCTTGGGGGTCTCAACTGCCTTAGACTAAAGGACTTTCAACACACTCGTCTCTTTTAATGTAGTGAAAGGAGTGGAAGTCACGGTTAGGATCATCGTCCCAGACGTGGGACTCCCCCTCCCTGGCCATCGTAGGTCTCCATTCAGTGATGACGAACAGAGGGTGCTCTTGGCTGACGTAGTTGAGAGGCTGGAAGAGGCTTCTTCATGTTCCCCAATTCTTTCATCCAGTGTCCAAAATATATAAATACATAGTTGTAGACTCACATGTATGAAGTGAATGGCATATGTGCGATATAGTCTCCCTTGTAAGATTCTTTTCAAGACCCCTCACAGGGCCTCCCGGGCATCAGACTGTGTGTCCTCTCTTTGGAGCAGTGAGTGGGACAGGCCTCCCAGAGCTGCAGGAGACAGGCCCCCGTGTCACCTGTGAGCCAGGGTGGCAGGGCCCTTTGCCGAAGGCAGGGCTGCCCGAGAATGCTTCGTCCTCCTGAGCCCAGATTTTCAGCTCGGCTCAGCCCGGAAGTGGATTTAGAAGGGTTTGCTCCTCCACAGCTGCTCAAGGAGACTGAGGGGGCGGGAGGTAGAGTGGCCTACACAGCAGAAATAAATACCCTTTTTCCCTCGCTCCCTTTATTAGTTAAATAGACTTTGTGTACCACCTGACCAGTCTTTGTGCATTTATCCTAATTGTGCATGACCTTAACCTTTTGCCTACATTTTTAAGTAATAGGCAGCTGTTAAACTTCAAAACCAAACACTATGATTTTTTTTGTCTTATATTGCCAAGAAACCTATCAGGGGAAGTCAAAAAATCAAATCATAGTATCATAATTCCTTCCATCTTTAAGGGTAGATAGAGGGAAATAATGGCTAAGTCACCATCCCCCTTGAGAAGTCTGTTGTCTGCACTGGGAGAGGAAGCTGGTGAGGCTACCACCCTGAACTGAGCTCCAGCTGCCAGTGTTTATGCTTTTTGTGTCTTCGTCCCCCACCCCCCCTCCCACCCCTGCTCCCGTCCTCCTATTGTAGTAGCTTTCAAGTGTTTTTCCAGGAGTGTTCAGAGAAGCAGCCTAGAACTGCAGGTGTGTTCCTTGCAGCTCCGCCCGGAGTTCCCAGCCACGCTCTGGAATTTGGTGACGATCTGCTGGGCTGTGCTCTTCCACGGTGGTGGAAAGCAGCAGCTCCTAACGTTTGGCTGCAAATCCCTGTCCCAGAGGGTGGCTTTCCCCAGGCAAACCATGCGGTGACAACAAAGCTGTGTGGGAATCCAAACTCAAACTTGTACTGTTAATCTGCCCAGAGTTATTTTGGGGCCAAGCTTGCTGCTTTGAGTTTCCTATCACCAAAGGCACATTTCTAATCTCAATATTTTTTAAGTCAATTGACAGAAAATACTCAATCATCCTGTTTGCCTGACCGCTGTGGCTCAAACAGCCAGACAGGACTTTCACTGTGTTCCCACACCCCGAGTCTGAAATGCCAGGGTGTCCACCTGGTTCTGTTCTTTTGAGTCGGCATTTGTCTTCATAGCTTCTCAAAGGACCCATTCCCTGGCACCTTCTGCCCGTGGTGCCCTCCCCTGCCTTTCTTCAGCTGTGGAGCTTTTCTGAAGCAGATTCCAGAGAACCTGGGGGGTGGAAAGGTTCCTTTCCGATGACCGAGGGCTGACATCGCCCTTGAGTCTTCCAAACACTTGCCTTTCTTTGACTGGGAGAATCAGTAGCGTTTTCCCAGAGATTTGCTTACTTTTGTAAACTGTAACAGTAGAATTATAACATCCATTTTTTTTAGCTATAGAATGTTCCAGTACAAAATATCTACCACCATTTAGATGGAGGGATTTGCCTATTAAGAGACACAGAACATGTGGATGTGTGTATTTGGGCTGGGGGTCAGGTGGGGTGTGGGAGCCGGGCTGACCGTCGTTGGTGACGGGACAGTCAGGCCGCGTGGCGGAGTTTGCCCGGAGATGCAGGACGTTCTGACTCTGGAGTGTGACCGAAACCCACCGTCTAACTCAAGTTCAGGAATCAGCAATTTCTTCTTTTTCACCGTGACCATCAATTTCCCCTTTTTATTTTTAACTTCACCCCAAAATTCATAATCACAAGAAAAGACATTTTTAAATGCCATGGTCTTTGTTATTGTCTAAGATGAAAATGGTATTTAGTGAAGATGAGAAGGGAAAGCTGCTGAGTTGGTAAACAGTGTGTATTTGCCCTGTGGAATCTCAGCAGATGGTGCTGAGGGCCGCAGTGTATGACCCTTCCTCTGACTGAGGTTCACAGTGCGTTTTCTGAACTTTGCTTTGTAGAATTAATTCACTTCTGCCCTGAACCAAGTAGTATGTGTATTTCCTGTTCCCTTTCTGCCATTTTCCTCTCCTTTTGGCTTGTAGGTTTTTAAAAGAGAAGTTCTAGTTGAAATAGCAGCAGTTTGATTAATACCTGTCTTTACTATCAAAGTATTTTGCCTCCTCCCCTGTCTCAGAGCTCTCCCTCCCAGGCCCTCCTCCAGCTGTTGGGGGTCTACAGACATCACCCTCGGGTGCCCTGTGGCTCACAGCTGCTCCCATTTTCTAGGGACTGGGAAGGGTGCATCTAGCTATTAGGGAAGTTGATTTGCAAAGTTTGCCTGTGGAACTTCCCTAACTAGCCCCGCCAAAGCTTTGGGTGCCGCCCACCCCCTGAGGCTGCCCAGCCTTCTGTAGCCCGAGTTCGCCTTGCCAATAGCCCCATAGTGCCAAATTAGGGATGATTTTATAGTGTTTTAGAAACAAAGCTGGGAATGAATGACCACACGTTTCTTAGCCCCCCAGCCGGGCGCCACGCCCAGGGTCTCCTCAGTGCACTCTGCCCTGCCGCCAGTCCGCTGAGTGGGGGTGGGGAGGCTGAAGACAGGGACAGTTTTTTTTTAATCCATCATATTTCCAATTCTCTAATCAAAGGAGTAAGCAATACTTACATGGAAAACTCGAAAGCTAGTTCCCAAGACCTGCATTTATTTTATGGGACCGATTAGTCCGAGGCACTGAACTCTGAAGTCACTGCTCTAATACACATAGGTGCACGTTGCTGTACACATAGGTGCACGTTGCTGGTAATAGGAGGCCACATGCTCTTCCTGCGTTAGATCGAAGGCACTGGCCTCTTAAATCTTGTCTATAACCTCTTGTAATGAGAGTATCACAAAGAGCATTTTACAGTGTGAAGGAGCACATGCGCTCTGGGTCATTTCAAACAGGCCTTATTTCATACACCTGTAGTGACGTCAGCTCGAGTCCATTTTGTGCAAACGGGATTGCATGCGAGTGATGACATCATTGTTTTAATCCTACCTAAAGTAATTTTAGGAAGTTGGTCACACTATTGAATTGGATCACTGGATAGCTGGCAACACATGAAGCATTCACAAAGGCAGCGGTCACTGTTTTCTTTGCCAGGAAGATACCTTGATATTTCTCCTGAGTTGTTGCCAGATCAAACTCTCTTGCAACTGTGTCAGTGCAAAAGGTTTAGAAAGGGCAACATTTCATTGTACATTTGAAAGTATAGCAATACATACTCTGGATAAGACATTATTTTCCAGTGATTTGGGAAATTTTTTTTCCTCCTTTTAACCCATCATTAGACTGATCTTCCCTTAATATCCCACCCAACAAATTGCCTTAGCTCATCACACCAGCATCCCTGACCCCGAAATGACATGACTGTTAGATACACACTGGGACCTATTTACTGCCCGGGGTGAAATCACTGACATCTAAACTTTTGGGCTAGTCACTGCACACTACAGAAGTGGAACCCGGGGTTGCCCAAAGTGAGTTCCACAGAACACAAGTTCCAAGGACACTCTTCCAAATATAGGATTTCAGGATCAAAGGGGTTTGGAAAACACACTCTCTCAGAAAGTTAGTGCATATATGCATGTCGAAAGTTCTAATGTATTGGAACCTTGGAGGATGAGGGTGGGGAGAGAAACACACCACAGATGTAATTTTAGTTAGCTTAGTGGTTTCTGGAGTCATTTGACCACAGAAACGTTTATTGAGTAATGCTCAATAACATCCTAAGGCGAGAATGTTCCATAGGACCCACTTTGAGAGATTTTGATATATGGAAGTATTACTGTTTTCTCATTCACTATGACTCTTTGTAATTGCCATATAATTTGCAATTTAGAGGCACTAATCCTGTCGAGTAAGAGCCTGGTCTGCTCAGGAAAGCAGCATTAAGAAAGTATCATGTAATGTGGTTATCAGCAGCCTCACCTTGGTAGCAGGTGCCCGACCATCCCACCTGCAGCTCTAACCGTCCTCTCCCTTCTTCCACGTGGGTGATGAGCGGGAGCCTGGCCCACCTGGGGATTCCTCAGGTTCATTCCCAGAGCTTTCCGTTGCTGTTTTAACTTCTCTTTGCCATCCAGACCGAATCAAAATAAATATTTTTACATCACATCACATCACTATGTAGGAGTAAAAAATACTAAAAAGAATAGAAAATGAGGAAAAAGTTATAAAGATTAACATTTATTTCCTTTTTCCTCTGTCCTTCTTTCCAGATTTAATGAAATAATTTAAAATCAATCAAAGCTCATTTGTCCTAAAATCCCTGCCCCATGTTGTCCACCATTCACATGTTATGTATATAACTAAGTTTGTCAGGTTACCTCTTGCCTGAAATCAGGCTTCTTGTCACTCTCAACTTGGACAATAGGTTTGAGAAACTCTGAAAGATAATCCAAAAATAACAGAGGAGACGAATCAAGTTGAAAACATGGTACAGAGTGAATTTAGGGTAAAGTCATTAATTAAAATCACATCCAATATTTAGGAATACACCCACCCTCTAGATGTTGTCCAAATTCTCATCCCCACTGTTAAGCTGAAAACTGTTTAACCAAGAGTTGATTACCATAATATTTACATGTTTGGTAATGACCACATCATCATTTGTACAATCACTTTAACAAACCCCAGTTAAGGACTCTGAAGAGAGCATGTAGTCACTGTTCATTTAATAAATCACCATAGGCATTTTCACAATTTAAAACCCCACCAAAAAGCAGCAAGCAGCAAAGATGTACATTATATTTAGAGGTGTGGTTCCATTTATTCTAGAAGCCCTAAATATACTCTGGCCTCTGCCATTTGCCAAGTCCAAATGAATCTCAAAAACCTCTAGAACCCAGAGTGCCCAGCTCTGCACAGAGCAGCTTATTGTAAGGGCTTGGTGGCGGGTTGTGGCGGGGGCTCCTTAGGGGCAGGATGGTCCTCCCGGGCCACCAGCTGCCTCTGTAGGAGAGGGACTGTGTACCCATCTCCTTTTGTCGTGAGGAATCCACAAGCTAAATGTGGTATCATGCATTATTATCTCAGCAGATTTGTAGATTCATTAGATAATGCATCGTTTAAAATGAGTTGATGCCAAAGCAAAGGTATTGGGAAAAAAACCTTTAGAATGCACAGATGTTAAAAATGTGAGAAGTAGGTTATTTAAAATTTGGATTATCAGAGTTTTACTATTCACAGGTTATATTTAATAGTGATTTTTGACATCAGCACATAGATGAGTAGAAGGCATTTGTTCCCATTGGCACCTATTCCAATGCAAGTCCTCCCATTTACCGTTTTGGCCAATGATTTGCTTGCATGTTAATGAAGACAGAATCTCATGCTCCTTCTGATCAGACTGATGGCACAGGCAGACTCACATTTAAGAAAAATAGTTTGGAACATTTTTATTCAAAACAATGCAAAACTAATTCCCAGGTGACCAAAGTCAGAATGCAAAGAAAACACTTTTCAGAAAATGTGAAAGACAAAATCAAAGGAGAATAATATAAAAGGAAATATTTTAAATTAAGGACACATGATATTTGATCACATCATGAATCATGATTTCTGATATTAAAGATTTAACACTGAAGTAAGAAAATTAACCTTGAGTTATTTGTAAGCTAGTAAAATCAGTCCCTGTTTTATGCATTCGCGATGAAAATGGACATATATATGGTCTTATTTATTGCTCTTAAACTACCATTACTTTCCTAGATTCTGTTCACTTTCCAAATTCTAGACATAGTTTTACCCCAAATCCTTGTAACTGATAGATTTTTTTAGGAGGAAGTACACTTTTTAGAATTTAAAAAAAGAATACAATAGACTACATGATGCATTCCCTTTTATAGCGAGTGCCCAGATAAAACTGAGGTCATAGTCACAGCTACAGTTGAAAGTGAGTTTTAACATTCTGGTAATTTTCCACATGCCAACATGACTACCAGTGAGTATTGAATTTAAAACAGAAATTTCACTAAAACAAACTACCAAGTGATTTAATGTTCTTGCTTCTCAGAGATAGTTCTAATCTATGTAATGCAAATGGCCATGTTTGCTCATATAATTTTTTAAAATCCTGTACAAATGATACATCAGACATCTCTAACCCAAGAGAATGATATCTTGTGCACATTTTAAGTTACCATCTGCTTCAGTGTATGTAAGGACAAACAACTTAGTTTAATGATGAAAGGTATAAAATCCTGTCAAGCAGGGGAAATCTAAAACCATGGAACCTTCAGCAAGAATATCCCTATTTACACCCTGGCTAGTGTGGCTCAGTAGATTGAGTGCCGTCCTGCAAATCAAAAGGTCGCTGGTTTGATTCCCAGTCAGGGCACATACCTGGGTTGTGGGCCAGGTCCCCAGGTGGGGGCAAGTGAGAGGCGACCAACTGATCCATGTATCTCTCACACATCCATGTTTCTTTCCCTCTCTTTCTCCCTCTCTTCCTTCTCTCTAGAATAAAATCTTTAACAAATATATCCCTATTTAGGTTCCACGACCACAGGGAGTTTTTATGTGATTTGTCTTGATTGCCCTTTGACCTCAGGCATATATTCAGAAAATGGAATCATAAATACAAAGATGGAAAAACCCAATAACTTTAGTTTCTCTTATAGAAAGCATTGTTTGCCCTTTTAAATTTAATCTGAAGTACATGTTCACATTGAAATATTAACATCTAAACACTGTCTCCTGTTTGCTGTTCAATTACTAGAGCAAATGGTTTTGATTTATAGCACTTACCGCAGATTCAATTCAGATTACAGAGTTGAAATCTATTTTGCAATGCCTCAACATTCCCATGGCCAGCCAGAAAAAAAAAGAAAACAAAAACAAAAGAAGAAATTCTAGTGAGTTCAGAAGAATGATTATTTTGACAAGCCTGGAAAATAGTAATGAAATAGTTAACTATTCCAAAACACTGCAACGTGAACTGTGTTCACATACATAATTCCTATATGCCAATGTACCAGGTGTATTTCTTTACAACATAAGCATCAGATTGATGCATATATAACAGACTGATCTACCTTATGAACATATTGAATTGGGAAAGTCACTGTTTTTGCTGTAAGTGAGTCTGTTCATATATTTTATTCTTCCCTTTATTAATGTCTTTTTGCTGAGCCCTTATCTGTGGCAAGGGGAGAGAGTCTAATGGTGGTACCTAGTGGTGAGCACTCAGGCACCATCTCTGCCCTCTTGGCACTTGGAATGGAGGCTTCATAGATACTCTGGTGCTCAGTACCAGCCAAATGCGGTGAAAACTGGCATCTTTCATGATTTCCTCCCCTGGACTTAGATTTGGGAGGACAGGCAGAATCAGAGTGATTCTTTCCTACACATAATAGTGAACAGTAAGAAGACTATCCTGCTCTCATCTGAGCAAAGAACATCAGACAATTACTCCGTCTTTGGTCACCTAAGCTTTCCAAGGATGGAGTGGGGAGGTGAGACCAAAACGTGGGGCCAGGGCGGGGGCAGAGGTGTCCCAGAGAGTGACATCACCCCAGGGGGACAGCAGCAGTGGAAGGCTCAGGAGTCCAGGGCCAAAGCTGGGCGGGCCTCCCTCCCGGATTCTTCAGGAGGGAGGAGAGTTACAGAAGAGCAGGAGGGAGAACAATGGGAACTTCTCTCCATGGCCCATTTTTGTGTTTGTTCCCAAGAGGCTGTTAGTGAAACACCCTTGTGCTCCAAATGAGAAGCTAGAGCTGAGTGTGTTGATCATCAGTGTATACGAACTAGTGAGTTTACTATGTAGAAAATAAACATTTCAGGAATACAATTATTTCTTCATTTTGAGTATGAACAGAAGAAGACTAAATGTCAGATTTTTAAAAAATCATAAATTTGGTACCCATAGTTACCTTAGACATTCCAATACCTAGGTATGGAATTTGAATTTTATATTTCAGACAAGAAGAGCAGCATCTATTTTCTGTATGGCAGAGCAAAACTGCACGCCGGACTTCTTTGAGCCACAGAAGTCATCATTTCTTTCTAAACCCTTTGCCTGGACATTCTCCCTAGACCTCTCTGTTCGTGCCAGTTGCTTCTTTATCCAAGAAATACTTGCTGTTGCCAGATTACATTAGAATCCTATTGAATTGGAAGAATAGAGAGTGAATGAGAGGAAAATTTGGACTATCTCATTGTGATCAGAAGTGGGGTTTTTGTTCTGTTTTTAAGCATGTAAATGTATAAAAGGACATTCAGATTAAGTCAGGCTGATTTCTGATTTGGTACAATTAAAACCATAGGTGGAGCCCTGTTATTAAGCACGGAAAGGAGGAAATGAGGGTTAAAGAGGGTAAGAGAAAAAAATGACCCCCCGTAATTGGATAGTGTTTTTCACGAATGGTGTACAGCAAAAGTTCTGCTCTCTTTCTCTGCTGAATTTTGACATAGTTACTTTATACAGGCTCTTACTGTACCTATTTAACACCAGGAAAGCTATTCCATCAGCATTTTCTTGCTATTTTCAAAACCATAGGAGGTTGTTTGTTTATAAAAAGATACCAGGATCCATAATTTATTAGACAATGCTTTCTTTTAGGAATCTTCAAATTGTACTGAATAATTAAATCACTGGTAAATGACTGCTCTAAACAATCAGGATTTCCGGTCAGTTAGTCTCTGAAACCTATCCGTAATAAATACAACAGAACCTTGGGAAAACTTCATTACTCTTGGCACTCTTCAGAGGTTTTTCTACCTATTCTTCTGTATTTGTCTCTAAGCGACACTTGAAACGAAGGGAAACTGTCCGTTTGGTGTACAGGCCAGAGCAGCAGCCGCGCGGCCACCCGACGCACGGCAGGCCCTTCCGGTCCCCGTGGTGTGCTGGGCTAGACTGAGCTCAGAGGAGACAATGTGTTCATGCAGCCACTGACCCTGTGTCATTGTATACAAGCTGAACAGCTAAAAATTCACCCTTGACGACAAGATTAAAGCAAAAATAAACGCATTAAGGTTACTGGACTTTCTATGTGGAACTGCTGAGGGTTTTTTCTTTTCTTCTTTTCTTTCTTTGGTTAAATCATTTTTCCTGCTCTTGAATTTTGTAATTCCTTAATACTTTTGAGTTAGAGTGTAGCTGTTGATTTTGGAATCACAGAAGGCAAAGAAAGGGTTTCTGGGTGGGGGTAAGACCGAAGCATAACAGAAGCAGGAGAGAGAGGGCGTGCTGAGACTGGGCGTTTTCACTTGGAACAGGAATAAGCCTGGCCCTGGTTCCAAACAAGGGACTTAAAAAATGTGTAGAAATATATGCAACCGAAGTCGTTTATCACATCTTCTACCCAACTTTACACCTCACCAACCAAGTTCACGTCATACAACCAGTATGAGGCGATCAGGGTTAGATGCGTTCTATGTACCCGTAAACTCCAGCAACACGGCATGCCACCCCGGTGGGAACACGCGGGGTCTCACATGATGCAGGAAGGAACACGAGAATCTGAGGCCAGTGAAATATATGTATAGATGGCACCCAGACGAAAAACAGTAAAACTTAATCACCAGACCGCTGAATTTGGAACTGGGTGTAACAAAGCTGAAAAATGTGCCTTTGCATTGTTTTTCTCCTTTTCGTTAAAAATAATATTTGGTAGCCAGAGTACAAAACGAAACCCATGAATTCTGGTCTTCCACTCCTTTTTCTGAGTAGGAAATGTCTAACATAGAAGTAAGGGATGTGATTAGAAACTTCCGGATGGGTGTTTGTCATCTGGGCTCCAGGAAGAATTATTCTTTTCCAATACTGTCCACAGATGCAAAGAAAAAGGAATCAGGTACCAAACGTCCCGCTTTCACTTCTCTCCCCGCTCCCTCGTTCTGTTTTATTTTAGAAACGAAGATGTTATAAACCGCTTGGTCTTCTGAGGTAGCTTCCCAGAAAGGGGAGCACTTTGATGGCACCTCATAGACCCAAGGGCGGTTAGTATATAAGTGCTGCCTCATTAACACTTCACACCAAAGATTCAAACCTGTCAAGGAGTCCACTAGCCTACTTCTCCCAGCTTTCACTGATCCACTGGTACTGAACCGGGCCATCTACTTATTATAAACAGCCATAAAGCTGGATGAACTACAATGTATTGGCAACTGCTTTCCGGCTTCAGACAACAGGCAGTGCAAGACAGCAAACCTTGAGAGTCGGATCCCAAGTTGTTCCATCATCGCCTGAGCTCGCTGTGAGCAGACCGTTTTCTGACTGCGGCACAGTCAGAGGGAGTGCCATCTGAGCCGGGCTGCTCTGAAGGTACGGAAATCAGAGTTTGGGGCGAGTGATGCGGCTGGAAGCTGTAGAGGGCTGTGCAGAGGGGAGCTTCAGAAGTCAGTGCACAGACCCCTCCCGCATCCTTAGCTGAATGAAGGCTTTACTGCATGTGCACAGGGTGAAACTCCGAGGCTTAACAGAAGGTGGCTGCTGTGGAATTGAGAGTGGAATAGAAATACCAGAGATGGAGCATGGCTGGGGAATATCAAGTTCTGGCCCAAGTAGAGAGGAGAGACCTCATGGACGCAGTGTTAACACCCTAAACATACAGCAGAGGCACTCAAGCTGTGCCTTAGGAGGAAGGACCACTGCCTAAGTTAAGGCATACTTCAGACCCAGCCTAACTGAGACTAAATCGAGTGCTGACAAGATCCACAAAGGAGACAGAGTTGGGAAGTTGAGTTTGCACACAGTGGAGGGGCCTGGGAACACCCTAGACATTCACAGATCCGCTGAAATAAACCATTACACAGCCCCACAGCCTCCCCATAACCCTTCAAAAAACAAGGTCAAGATGATCAGCTAATAACCAACTACTAACTAAAATAAAAACCAAAAAGAAAAACTCTTCAGAGGAAGATAAATCTAGAATCTTTACATGTTTATAATATACATTGTCTAGTACAATAAAATTAAGAAATTACCAGACATACAAAGAAATGGGAAAGCATGACCAACAGTCAAGAAAAAACCAGCAGTCAATAGTAACCAACTCTTAGACATGTAGATACTGGTCTCAGTGGACTCACAGCAGTTCTAATAAGTAGGTTCAAGGAGTTAAAGGCAACTATGGGCTTATGAGGAAAGAGAAATGGAAAATTAAAAGTTCAAGAATAGAACAGTAAATAACTATACTGAAAAATCCACTGGATTGGCTTAGTAGAATTTGGAGATGGCAAAAGAAGGAGTCAGTGAACTTGATCAAAACAAATTACCCAATCTGAAGAAAAGACGAGAAAAAGAGTGAGGAAAAATCAATGGAACATCAGGGACATGTAGGATGCTATGAAACAGTATAAGATATACATTATTCAAACATATAAGATGCACATTACTCAGATGCCTGAAAGAGACAAGAAGGAGAATGGGGCAGAAAACTACTTGAAAAATAATGGCCATAAATTCCTCAAATGTTATGAGAACATCAACATACAGAATCCAGAAGAGCAAAGAAACACAAGGAAGCTAAATAAAAAGAAAGTGCACCCCACCAAGAATTATCCTACCAAAATGTAGTAGTGCCAAGGTTGAGAAGCCCTACTCTAAAGAAATCAATTTAAAAAATTGCTTAAAGAGAGTGAAAGAGAGTTAAGAAGGTAGCTGAGAAAATTAAATAGAATACTAATCGTCAGTCAACCCAAAAAAAGGTAGAAAAGTGTAACAAATGTGCAAAATGAAAAACAGTAACAGGATGATATACTTAAACCCAACCATATCGATAATTTACATTAACAGTTCCTATAAAGGAGCTGAACACTCTCCAATAGGGGAAGTCTTTTTTGAAATGTTGCTAAGACAACTGGATATTTGTATGGAAAATAAAAAAAGCATTTCAAACCCTCTCTGGTTCTGAATAAAAATTTAAGTTTGAGATGCATCATAGCCCTAAATGTAAAACCTAAAACCATAAAGGTTTTTGAAGAAAATATAGGAGAAAATATCTTTGACCTTGGTGTAGAGAAAGACTCCTTGGGCACAGCACAGAAAAGTATGAACCATAAAAGAAAAAAAATAGGAAAGTACAATGGTACAAACACTTTTGAGAACTCTTTGGGGTTTTGTGATAAAGTTAAAATCACCTCTACCCCACGGCCCAGCGATTTCACTCCTAGACTCGTACACAAGAGAAATGGAAACATAAGGATGCAAAAGAACTTGCACAAGGATCTTCTTAGCAGTATTATCTCCAATAGCCCCAAACTGGAAACGACCCAAATGGATAAAGGAATTGTGGTTTAATCATACAAGGGAATAACACTCCCCAAGAAGAAGAATAAACTCCTGACACACAAAACACCACAGATTAATCTCAACACATTGTGTTTGGTCAAAGCAGCACGACTCAACATAATACATACTGTGTGAACACCCTTAATCCAAACAAGGCAGCACTAAGTCTACAGGCCTCGCTATCAGGAAGCCGCTGCTCCGCAGTGGGGGTGGGGTATGGGCGGGGCTGAGGCGTGGCTGGGAACCCACCGGAAAGCCGCCTTAGGAGCCGGGCTGAGATGATGGGAATGTTCCATACCGTGTTTTAGGTGGTGGCGACACGGATGTAGAAAGCTGCCCGAGCTCATGGAACTGAGCGCTAAAGTCCTGTGTGTTTTAGTGTATAAAAAACAAAATATCATTGCCAACTGCATCAGAAGTATAACATGTTTAGGAATAGATTTAATGAAAGATAGGTAAGACTGCTACATTGAAAACCTTGGAATATTGCTAACAGAAATTTAAAAAGTCTAAGTAAAAGGAGAAGCAGAGGACCTTCATAAATTGGAAGATTTAACATCATTACAATAACCTTTCCCCCACGGTTTTAGATTTAATAAAATCCAAATCAAAAGTTAAAAGACTCTTTTACAGAAATTGACAAGCTAATTACAAATTTTCGTGGAAATTCAAAGGACATGTAAAAGCCAAAGCCATATGGCAGAAGAGGAACAAAGTTGGGGGACTTATATTACCTGATTTTGAGACTTTGTATGACGTGTACCAGTATATACTTAGTATAAAGTTCCGAACTGCAGGTGAAGCCTAGGCCCCCTGCCAACCCCCATCTCTGCCCCCAAGCCTTGCACACCAGGCTTCTCCACTCCGCCCGTGGTTTCTTGTGGGGTCAGCCTGGTGCCGGGGCTCTCTGCACCGCAGACAGAACACCTGACCAAATGAAAGGAGCCTTTCCCATTCGTCTCCGTTTCATTAGGGGGCACCCCTCCTCCCGCAGGAGCCCTCCAGCAGACCTCCCTTGGGCCCCGCCGGCTGCCTCTCCCGCGTGGGAGAAAGTGGGAGGGGGCGGCCGGGGCGGCGGCTGCGCAGCGAGCTCACCGTCTGGCCACCCTCCCCACCAGCCTTTCCTCTGCACGAGTTCTGATCCCGCTTTTCAGTTTGTTAATGTAATTGTTAAAACATTTACGGTTAACAGGAATTTATCCTCGTTGTTGAAAGTGAAGTCTTTTTAAAAGGTGCTTTAAACGTAGGACAAAGTGGCCGAGAGGCAATTCCTGTTAACATTTTGGTACATTTTCATCCTGCTTGTTTCTGTACAGTTTCTACCTATGTAGCCAGAAGGGGGAGGAGGGGCATTTCAACCCGTCCCTGCAGCTGCTGCAGCCTTTTAAGAAAATGGGCTAATTTATCTTGTGGGGAGTCGATATTTTAAATCTCGGAAATGTCTTGAATGGACTTCTTTAAGGGAGAAATACAAGCAGCACTCACCTGCGCCCTGCCTCGCACGGGCTCTGAACGGCGAGAGTAAAACATAAGCAGGGCTAAATGGAAAGACATTTTAGGAGTTATTCCTTGATAACCTGAAACAAGAGGAAGGACTTGGACACATGAGGAACTGGCCAGGTGTGAGGAGAGAAGACTTGGCCGCGGGCAGGGGGCGTCTGGTCCTTCCAGGCTGCCATAGCAACGTATCGCGGTGGGCGGCTTATAAACAATGGGAGTTGACTTGCCACGGCTCTGGAGGCTGAAGTCTGACTGAGCTCAGGGTGCCAGCAGGGTCGGTCCTGGCAGGGCCCTCTTTGGGGCAGCAGACTGCATATTGGTCGCATCTTCATGTGGTAGAAAGGAGAGACCATCCCTCCAACCTGCTCTAGTGAAGACACTCCTCCTGCTCATTAAGTCTGCACCCTCCTGACCTAATTACCTCCCAAAGGCCTCACCTGGCAAGCCATCACACTGGACATTAAATTTCAGCATATGAATTTTGGAGGGACACATCCGGTCCTTAACAGAGGGCCACAGTAGGTGGGAAATTTGCTTGATGAGAAACGTTTTAACTATCTATGTGTAACAAACCACCCCGAAACTTGGAACAGCTTCAAGCAAAATGTAGGATTTCTAATGGTCCTGTGAGTTGTTGGTAGTCCGTTAGGGGGCTCTCAACTGGGGGCTGTTGCAGTTCGGGCTGGAGTTGTCTGAAGGCCCCACTCCCGAATGAGCTCTTCACTCCTGCGCCTGGTGCCCAGAGGGCTTGACAGGAGCATGGGCAGCTGGCTGGGCATCTCTCCCTCCTCACGGCCTTGCCACATGGTCAGCGTGGCCTCCCTGTCCAGGGAAGCAGGCTCAGCGTTGGCCCTCTTACGGAAGCATGCTTTCCAAAAGGCCTGGGTGGAAACTGCAGGGCTTCTCTTGAAAGACATTGCACTGGGGACTTTTTGTGTCCTCGTGGGGATTTGCAGGCTTCTGTTTGGATATTGATGGGAAAGGAAGGCTTGAGAATTTGGAGGGCACACACAGTTCAGAGCACATTATACACACACACATTTGCATTTCAAACTTTTTATTTAAAATGAGTTCAGCCCTGGCTGGTGTGGCTCAGTGGATTGAGCACTGACCTGTGAACCAAAGGGTCACTGGTTTGATTCCCAGTCAGGGTACATGCCTGGGTTGCAGGCCAGGTCCCCAGTAGGGGGTGCAGAGGGGTGACTCCTAACATCCCTGCCAGCTCTAATGTTTCACTACCCCAGGCTGTGCTGACCTCACCCAAGGACTCAGACTATCCAAATGCGCGATCTGTGTTTGTCTCTATATCACTTACCTTACATACAGGGTGATGGTGTCCATCCTTGTTGTACTCTTTGTCCTCACAAGACCCATGAAACGGCCCTTCCCTTGGACAATCTGTCAAAGGACTGCCCATTCAAACTGGCCCTGGGCCTTCAGGCTTGTTTCCGGAGCTCATCCCAGACCAACACACCCCATCAGCACACGCCACTGTACTGATAGACTCTTTGGAGGTCTGCTCCCACATTAACTGCACATGAGATAACCAAGGAGTTGTTGGAGAGTGCGAAGGGTTTCCCTTGAGAGTTGGTCTTCGGCTCACACAAAATCCAGGAGTTGGCTTAACATAAAGATTCTCAGTGGATTACAGGATAAAAGAACCTCAAGGCCAACAGCATGGGCCAAACACATTTCTCACATTCACTATTCCCCACCTAAGCTGGCCCCTTCCAATTCCTCTCTCTCCCTCCCTCCATCCTGCAGTAACTCTCTGACCCCAGGAGAAGAGGAGTTTATCTCCAACCTCGTGCTCAGGAAGTACTGTTGTTAATAAACAGCTCTGCTCTGGCTGCTCTGCGTTGGAAAGTTGGTGGGAACACCACAATGCCAAGGCTACACTGGGTAGAGCCAGGTAAATATCCACAAGGGTGTGGAGCCCTCTCCGTTAAGGGCCCAAACCCCAGCTGCAAGTGATCCAGAAACCTCTGATCCGCACGAGCCAGCCTCAGAAGCACAGACCCCTGAGCCCTTTCCCAAGTGAAGTGCGGTGGATTCCATCAGTGTAGCATCTATTCGAGCCCCATCCTGTGGAACAATGCATTCTGGCCTGCCATTAACACGGCTCAGTTTCCTGTGAGAGGAACACACTGCCTTAAGTGCAGGACTTGCCTTGGTCAGTGGACATAGCCACCGTTGATTCCACCAGCTCTTCTTCCCTGCTCTCTGTTAGAACAGGTTGCAGACAAGGCCTGCTGCCCTTCGGCCCAGACCCGGAGAGGGAAGATGCGTGCAGCGGGGACCCAGCCAACGAGGGCGGCCAGTGGCGGGCAACGTGGACGGAGAGAAAACACGGCTGTTGGCAACCTCTGAGATTTGGGAGTTGTTCTTGAAGTACAATCTGGCAAGGGCTAATACGCCAGGGGTTATAAAGCCAATGCTTATGGGCAAAGGAGTGAAGCAGCGAGAATGTGTAAGGCGTGGGGCTGGCAGGGCTGTGGCAGATTCCAGAGAAACAGCCTAAGGTTAGGCTCCAGTACTGAACTTTGCTGAGTTAAAATGTAAAAAATACCATTTTTGTGGTTAAACGTCAGAGGCCAAGATCTTAATAACACTGCTGATTACTATTTTCTACCTGAAAGCTTAACTACAAAGAAGCATCTAGTTAAAAGCAAAACATACAACGGGCCAACCTCTTAATGGTTTTCAGTCATTTCACTTTTAGGCACCCATTTCTAGGTGAGAAGAAACAACTTTCTGAAACTCGACAATTATTCACATTTTATTTGTTGTTTAATCTTATCTTAAAATGAAGAGAAATTGGTTTTTATTTTAGAAGTTCTCTTTCAAAAACTTCTGTTAGCTTCCCAAACATCAATACAAACTTCTACAAAATTGGTCAAATCTAATCATACCACTAAACCAACCACCATTTGTCTTGAAGAAAGTAACTCCTATATGAATGGGGGGGTAGATTAATTCTAGAGAATATTTCACTTAATTGATTTTATTATAACTGGGTCAGGCCTGAGAATAGGACAATGGAAATAGCCTTTTTAGAGAATCACACATTGTAACAGTTCTAGTTGCAAATGTCTCTTATAGAAGAGTTACAAATATCTGTGTATTAGAGCTGACTACATACGTACCAAGTTTCTATTTTCTGCCAAAGGATGTGATTGTTCACCATCACGTAATCCAGAAAAAAGGAAGCAGTCGTCTCCTACCAGTCATAACAGGAAATTGCACAATCCCAAAAATACGGGGCAAGGAGTGATCCCCTTTGGCCTCTGAGTAGTAGATCCAACAAAAGATGCATCCCAAGGAAAAAGAAATGTGCTCCCACACAACAGGAAAATCAGGGGTTTTCAGACCACACGAGGGCTTTCCTCTGGATGTGAAAACTAGTAACAATACAGCAGCATTAATTTTTTTTCTCTTTATTCTCAAACCAATTGTTAGAGAAAACACAGGAAGCAGGTAAGTGACGAAACTCAAATCCTCAGTCTTCTCTTTCCAACCTCAGTCCTGGAATGCAACACTCTTTCATTATATTCTGGCCATTTTTGCCTGGAGTCCTTCTCAAAAGGAAACATACTGCCCGGCATTCTGTATTATCCCTAATTCCCAGGTGGAAAACGAGACTGATGAAGTGACATTTAAAGATACTGGGGACTATATTTTTCAAAACAGGACAATAATTCAGATCTTCCTTTAATTCTTCTCTATATCACCACAGTAAAATATTCATCAAAGTCAAAGAGCTTACTGATACACGATAATGACCCTACATTAATGAAGCCGTGAATAACTCATTAGTGAAGTAATGGAAAAAGAGTCCAAAGGTGATTCACTATTGTGTTCGTACAGTATTGAAACAACCATAATACTTAAACAGCCATAACACTTAAAATATTAACTCTAAAAAGTATTAAATAATAATTGTTAACTTTGAAATACTGCCACATGTTGAAATACCTTCTGAATGACCAAAAACAGATGAAGTTTTGTTTGGTGTAACTCTAAGGTTTTTATACACAACTATATATTTTTAAATATTGGTAATCCACATAAAAGATACACGTTTAAAACCCTTAATAATGAGACTATTCAATAAATAAAGCGCCACGTTGCTTTGTTCTTATGAACTAAATGAGCTTATAATTCAATGAGATCCTTTTAAGAAGTTCTATAGAATGAAATGTTCTAATTGTTTAGTCCTACTAACAGAACACTGTTGAACTCTTCTCAAGATCATCTTTAAAGGGCCTGACTTGATTCCTGTCCAAATATAACACAAGCAGAGTGTAACCCTGTAATGTCTGGTCCATGGGCTTCATTTCCGTGTAAGCCGGAGAGTGCCCTTCCCACGAGCTCCCCGTCAGAGACTGTATAGCACCAACTCCTGACACCAGGTGCTCCGTCCTCCTCCCAGTGTTCGGTGGAATGTCAAGTTAATAATGGCAGGTGGTGTTCCTTAGCATAACCTGCCAAAATGTGATAATCTCTTTGGAAGAAAAACCGTGGGCTGCAATCAGGCGTCTGAGCTGACAGACATCCAGATGAATCCTGTATATAAAGAAAAGGTTTGTGTCTTCTGGGATATGAATGTCCACTTTCAATAAATTCAAACAGATCCCAACATAAACATCTTCGATCTTGATGGGTTTTACGTGACTCATCATTTCATAGATTTTTGGCACCAAATCTCTGGACATTATATAACCGAACCCACTGCAGTAGGGAGGATACACCTTGAAAGGATACTCCTGGTATGAAATACGGTGTTTTTGGTAAATGATTCCTCTATAGGAGTAATTATCAATGAGAGGATAACCTGTGAAAAACTTCTCTGACTGGTTTAAATTTAAAAGGTACTTTACTAAATTGCCAGTATTGATGAAAACATCAGTGTCTGTCTTCATGATGTACTTGGCATTGGGGCAAAACTCGGTTACCCACCTGAATGCCATAATCGTTTTCAAGGTCAGGTTATTATATGTGTCTAAAAAGTCTTGTCGTATTATGTCACCGTAAAGAAGGTGTTCATCCTCCAGGGACAATGCTAACACTTTGTCTTCCCTCTCAGCCTGCTGGCCTAGTAAGAAAAACGTAAGAACCTCATAGCCCCACCAAGACTTTTTTTCACCCCAAGTAACTCTAACAGCCTGTCTGGCTTTCACATCCGAGGGGTGTGAGGTCACCAGGATGACAAGAAATGGGTTTTGATGAGAGCAGTTCGAACGCTCTTGCAGGGTAAAGCGAAAGTTCTGCCTGTAAATGGGCTCGTACTCGTAGAAGTACATCCAGTTTACGCGTTCTATCACGTTGTACTGCGGCAGGCTGAGGTACCACATCACAAGGAAGCTCAGGAGTGACAGCAGGAGGAGGCTCCACTTGAGGGATCTCAGCGACATCCTACTGGGAAGGCTGGTCACGGGGGCCAGGGCCATCCGCAGCAGCTCAGAAGTAGGTGGCTCAGGTTCTGGAAGATTATCAGAGACCCGGTGAGCAATCCACCCCCCAAAACGACACGTTTTCAAATGATATCCCACTATCTACTCAAGGAGAAAGGGCAAGAAAGGAGAACACAGCTCTGAACAAAGCCAAAAGTTCTGACCTGAATCTTACTAACTTCATTTAACTGTAAACAAATGAACACCAACAACCAAAAATATATTTGAGGGGTTTTTTTACATCTAGAGAAAGGTTAAAACTATTCTTGATTATTTTTGAAAATTAGTACTTAACTGTTGCAATATGATCCTTATCCCAAATGTCCGGGGAGACAGAAAGAAATGAGTAACAGAGGTGGGTTTAAAAAATAAATCTATGAGCCCTGCCTGGTGTGGCTCAGTGGACTGAGTGCCAGCCTGTGAACCACACAGTTGCTGGTTCGATTCCCAGTCAGGGTGCAGGCCTGGGTTGTGGGCCAGGTCCCCAGTGGGGGGTGCACAAGAGGCAACCATACATTGATGTTTCTCTTCCTCTCTTTCTCCTTCTCTTCTCCTCTCTCTAAAAATAAATAAATAAATAGAATTTTAAATAAGTAAATTTATGAGGTATTTTGGAGGGACATCAGATAAATGATGTCATGAACAGATCCCCCTGGCTTCTCCCCTTTAAGTCTCAACCATTTGAACAGCTCTAAGTCAACAGAGATTACCACGGAAACATCTAAAGGGAGGCAGTTGGGAATGAACTGAGGAGGCGAGAAGGGAGAAGGGCTGGGACAAGCCACAGATGCAGCCCCGCAGCCCCAGAGCTGAGGGAGGGACTCAGCCCAAAGAGGGGAGGAACTGGTTTGTGGCTGGCACTCCCTTCAGCTTCGAGGAGCAAACATTTGGTGGGCATTCCTGCAGGAGTGGGCTATACAAGCTGCCGCTGAGCCAAGCGACTCGGGCAGGGACACAGCACAGAGGTGTGGCCACGGTCGTCTGATGGTCGCATTCCTTACAGAGGAACGAAGGCCTGGAAGCCTGGCCTCCTCTTAACCTGGCAGAGCTCACCTCCCTTCACCCTTGATGTCTGGTTGCAGAGCACATTATCTGCAAACCTGAGAGCTGGTACTTTAGAATCACTTTTTCTCTGAACAAAGGGTGCACTCTGTGACTCCCAGAATCTGGGGACACGGGGGTACTCCTCAGAGGTTCAAGGTCGACATTACCAGGAGGGCAAAGCAACTTAGAAGGCAGTCGGGTTACTCCAGCCTACCCTGCCCCCATGCTTCCTGGTATACCAATGACAGTGTCTGCCTGTGGGGGGCAGCACTGGGATTTCATGGATCTGGAGCCCCATCACCCACCTCATTCCGCTGCTGGGTTGGTCCCCTGGGACTAGGGTGACTGGATCACAGGGGACCCACTTTCCCATTTTTACCACCCTGCGGAGATGTGAAAAGCCAGAGAAGTACAAGAGAGCTAAAAAAAAACTTGTGATTCACTGCCACTTACTAGAAAATAATAGAAAGACTTCTTCATGTCAATCTATTAGAGAATTGCCATTCTTACATAGATGCCTGGACAGAGAAGGAATCCATCAAGTACCATGAACAGCCAAAGTAATGAGGCAGCTCAGAAAGAAAATGAAAATATCTCCCCCAAACAAACTTAAAGACATGAAAATATGTGATTTAAATGACAGAGAACTCAAGATTGCAGTTCTGAAAAAATTCAATGAGTTGCAAGAAAACACAAATAGGCAGTTTAATAAACTCAGAAACCCAATCAATGAACAAAGCAAGTACTTTACCAAAAAGGTTAAAACTTAAAAAAAAAAAACAAATAAAAGTTCTGGGGATGAAGAACTCAATAAAAGAGATCAAGAATGAAATAATAAGCATAGAAAATAGAGCAGACTAGAAGGATGAAAAGATTAGTGATATCAGAGACAGAAATCTAGAAATGACACAGAGGGAAGAGAGAGATTTGAACATAAATAAAAATGAAAGACCTCTGTGAGAACTGACTCCATGAGAAAGAGCAATATAAGAATAATGGGTATACCAAAAAGAAAAGAGAGCTGAAATGGGACAGAGAGGTATTCAAACAAATAGCTGATGAGAACTTCCCAAACCAATGGAAAGAACTAAGTCCTCGAACCTAAGAAGCAAAGGAACAACTAAACACCCCAAAAGGCCTTCTCCAAAGCACTGTACTAGCCTGTCAACAATTAATAACAGAGAAGGCAGCCAGAGGAAAGAGGAAAGTAACCTATAAAGGAAATCCCAGTAGGTTATCATCGGACGTCTTGGCAGAAACTCTACATGCTAGAAAAGAGTGGAAACCAATTAATTATTCAAGCTACTAAAAGAGAGAAATTACCAGCCAAGAATATCTCTAGCAAAGTTATAGGAAGAAGAAATAAAGACTTCTCCAGACATACTGAAGCAGAGGGAATTTATCACCAGAACACTTCCTCTGCAGGAAATACTCAAGAGGGTTATTCTACCTAAAATGAAGAACAAAATGTCACAAAACTACAAGTAAGATGACTAACAGACTTACAGCATAAACAGGGATAATTTTTGACAACAGAAACGTAAAAGGGGAAGAGGTACTGGTCAGAATTTGCAAAAGGGGATGGAGATCAGACAAAGGGCTACCATATGCATGAAACTTTCTTTTTCATAAACCTAATGGTAACCACAAACCAAAAAACCAAAAACTGAGACAAATAACTTTTAAAGTTACAGAAATTTGTATGGATTATCACCAAACAAAAACAAAGGACAAAAATGTGAAGAAAAAGAACGAACAGAGGCACAGAGTTACCAGAAAACAAAAGATAAAATGGCTACAGGAAGTCCTCATACATCAATAATCACTCTAAATGTATTGGTAAATGGAGTAAGTTAATAAAAAAATGGCACAGGGTAGGAGACTGGATCAAAAAACAAAACCCAGGCATATGCTGCCTTCAAGAGACTCGTCTAAGCTACAAAGACAAAGACAGACTCCAAGTGAAAGGGTAGAAAATGATTCTCCAGCACATGACAGGGAAGCAGCTGTAACCATACTTGTATCTGACAAAATAGATCTCAAGATAACAAAGGTAACAAAAAAAGATGGATATTTTATACTGGTAAAGGGAACACTACATAAGAAGACATAACATTTCTTAATATATATACACCAGTCAAGGAGCACCAAAATATATATAAAGCAACTAACTACTAACAGAATTCGTGGGAGAAACTGACAAAAGCACAGTCGTAGTTGGGGACCTAAATACTCCACTGACAGCTCATTCAAACAGAAAGTCAACAAGGAAATACTGGCTTTAGATGACACGTTGGACCAAATGGGCATAACTGACATTTATGGGAACAGGAGATTATACATTCTTCTCCAGTGTGTGTGGAACATTCTCAAGGCTAGAACGCAGTTGGATCACAGGCTACTAGCCTCCACATAATCAAAAAGACTGAAATCATACCAAGCACATTCTCTGATCACAATGCTTTAAAATTAGAAATCAGCTGCACAAAGGAGGTAAAGAAACCCACAAATATGTGGGTCAAAGAAGAAATAAAAGGTGAGATCAAAAGATATATAGAGACAAATGAGAATGACAATACACACATAACAAAACTTCCGGGATATAGTGAAAGCAGTAATAAGAAGGAAGTTTGTATCATTACAGTCCTATCTCAAGAAATAAGAGAAATCCCAAGTGAACAACCTAACATTACATCTTAAAATACCAAAAAAGAAGAAAGCAACCCAAAGTCAGCTTTCTGACTATCCCAAAAGAAAGAAGGAAACAGTAAAAATTAAAGCAGAATTGAATGAAATAGAGAACAAAAAGTCTATATAAAAATTAATACAAAAAAGAGCAGGTTCTTTGAAAAGAGTATCAAAATTTACAACCCCCTGGCCAAACTGATGAAGGGAAAAATGTGAAGACTCTCATAAACAATATCAGAAATGAAAGGAGAAGTTACTGCAGACAACACAGATATACAAAGGATTGTACTAGAATACTATGAAAGGATACATACCACCAAATTCAATAACCTAGAAGAAATGGATAAGTTCCTAGAAATATACAGCCTTCCTTGACTAAATCATGAAGAACTGGAAAATCTAAATAGACCTAATCAACAGCGAGGAAATTGAAACAACCATCAAAACCTCTAGGACCAGATAGCTTCATCAGTAAATTCTACCAAACATTTCAAGAAGATCTGATACCTACCCTTCCCAAAATCTTCCCAAAAAATCAAAGAAGAGGAATATTTCCCAACACATTTTATTCTGCCAGCATAACCCCAAACCTAGCAAGGATAACACACAAAAAAGGAAACTACAGACCAATATCTCTGATGAATATGGATGCAAAAATCTAAACAAAATCAAATACAACAATACATTATAAAAATAATACATCACCATCAAGTGGGGCTCATCCCAGGGGCACAAGGATGGTTCAACATATGCAAATCGATCAATGTAATGCACCACATTAACAAAACAAAGGATAACAATCATATGATCTTATCATTAGATCCAGAAAAAGCACTTGAGATACAATATCCATTTATGATTAAAACATTCAATCAAATAGGTACAGAAGGAAAGTACCTCAATATAATAAAAGCCATATATGACAAACCCTCAGCCAATATCATACTCACTGGTGAAAAACTGAAAGCTTTTCCTCTAAAGTCAGGAATAAGGCAAGGATGCCCACTCTTACCACTCTTAATCAACACAATTCTGGAAGTCCTAGCCCAAGTAATCAGGCAAGAAAAGGAAATAAAAGGCATCCAAATTGAAAATGAAAAAGTAAAATTGTCACTTTTGCAGACAGTATGATTCTGTGCATAGAAAATGATAAAGATTCCACCAAAGAATTCTCAGAAATAATAAACACAGTAAAGCTGCAGGATACAAAATCAATGTGCAAAAATCCACCACTTTTCTGTGTACTGACAATGAAATTTCAGAAAAAGAAAAATACCTAGGAATAAACTTAACAACGTATGTGAAGGACCTATATACTGAAAACTACAAAGCATTATTAAAAGATGTTGGAAAAAACACAGAGAAATGTTCCATGTTCACAGACTGGAAGAATCACCACAGTCAGAATGGCTGTCATTACCAGCTGTGTTCTGCCCTTAGCACCTTTCCCATCCTATTTGTTTCTCTAAGTTGATTTTTATTGTCAAAGGGATTATTTTCAAGAAATAGTCTTGATGAATTCTTACTACTTGAAGAAAAGTAGGTTTCAAAGCCATAAATATCATGACAGTCTGTAATTGAAGGTCTATGTCTTACCTTCTTCTTGATTTATTTTTTTCTGAGTGAAAGGCCTTCAATTTCAGCAACTGAACATTCAGCAGTAATATGCTTGAAATTTCTGTAAGATATAAGAAATGTAACAGCATTTGCTTATGGGTCAAGGGAGTAGAGAGGTCATAGAGGGAAAGGGATCTTAGAAGTTGAAATAAAAAGTTAAAAAAATACTACTAGTTCACAGAATTCAGAGAGTTTGTGGCTTCATCAAGGAAGAAGGGCAGCTGATGTTCAAGACTTAAGACCTGTATCTAGGTTCGCCCATCAGCTGGTGACTCCGTCACCCTATGACAGTCCCACTTCCTGTGATGAAGAACTCAGGGGTCATTAAAAGAAGTGAGACACAGCACTTCTAAGTGACACGCTGCTGATATCCTCTCTTCAATTCTCTGTTCCAGTAACTATTTTGTACAGGGATTGCAGGAACACCTGTCACACTCGGCAGCGTCGGTGTCAGTGTGGAAGAATGGAGGAGGTGTGTGGTGAAGAGGGGAAAAAATAGACTAGCCACAAATACTATAAAATAGCTGTTAATTCAGGGTGATGGAAAAATAGGCATTCTTGTATATTTATAGTTTTCTTTGCATTTTAAATTTATCCAAAAAATGAGAAGAAAAAGCATAATAAAAATCCTTGGATATCGTAGTTAGATGGTCCACCCTAAATCCTGGCTGCAACACTACATTGGTTGTGTGACCTTGGGGAAGTTACTTAACTTCATAAAAGTTTGTTTTTTCCTGTATAAATCAAGCCTTACAATACTAATTCGGTTACTTAGAAGGCTGTGGGGAAGAAGGTGGATGAACCAGTCAGCTCAGGGGTCCTCAGTAACTTCTGACATGAAGTGACACACAGGCATGCGGACAGATGCGCACACTATGAACTCACAGGCATCTAACCCCCTGGCCTCACCTCTGGCGCGGGCTCAAGCCCTGACAGTGGCAGCGCAGGGCAGCTGGTCTCCCAGCACAGCCCAGCCTGGGACAGCTGAGCAGTGGGCCCTGTGAGCCCTGGCACTGTCCTAAATCCCATAGCCCAGGGGAGGGGCAGAAAGAGGCCCTAAAACACTGATGAAGAGAAAAATACAAAAAGGCCAAACAGGGAAGTAGACCATTATTTCATCATAGACTCCTTCAATAATAATGTCACACATCACGATCAAGAAAGCAATTATATATAAATTGTAATTTAAAAAATTTCCATTTTATAAAAATAAATGTGTGATTATATACCGTATTTTTAAGACCATAAGATACACTGGACTATAAGACACACCTAGGTTTTAGAGGAGAAAAATAGGGAAAAAAAGTTTTGAAGCAAAAAATGTGGTAAAAATATTTAATAACCTATGACCCCGCTCCAACCCCGCACCTCCCATCCCCACAGTAACCCAGGCACGCTACATTCGGACTATAAGACGCACCCTCATTTTCCTCTCAAATTTGGGGGAAGAGCATCTTTGGTTCACAGGCCTGTGCTCAATCCACTGAGCTACACCAGCCAGGGCTGGAAAATGCGGTAACTACACACGTGTTCACCAACCAGACCTAAGCAAACCACCTTTCTTGCCGCACAAGCCTAGCGCAATGCTCGGGACAGAGCAGGCCACCGGTGAGTACTTGTCAACTTGGTAGTTGATTCCTAACAGCTGAAAAAACATCTGAACTAACAGAAAAGCCCAGAAAACCTCCGGAGACAGCACACGCTGTCAGTGTCTAGGTTATGAAGTGGGCCCGGGGTTTAACCAGCAAGTGAAATCACCATCCCCGGACGAGCACTCGGCACCTCGGCTATCGCTGGGGCCGCTCACCGCCCAGGCCAACCGCAGGCTGTGTCTACGGGCGTCTGAGCGTCGGAGGGGCTCTGCGGACCCCAGAACAGGAAGTCACTCAAACAAACCTGCACTGTTACTTTAAATGGAGGGCTTCTCAGAGTTCTTAATGTTAACGTGTGTTCTCTCGGAAGAGAGTATGTTCTACAGTGTTTCTCAAATTTGTCTGAACAAAAAAACCTATTTTAATTTTCAGAGCATCTGGCAGGACTGAAATTCCACACTTAGGGAAATCCTGTCCTAGAACATCTTTGCGCTCACTGAATTGAGAAACTACTTTCTGTGAATTAATAAATAAATATTTAAGGGTAATTTGGAGTAAAAAATAATTTTTTTGGAGCAAATCAGTTCAATCGCTTCAAAAAACTTTTCAGTGTTATTTACTAAGGCTGAACATGTATGTACAGCAACCCTATGATTCGGCAACACCACTCCTAGATACAACACTCGACAATGTGTGTGCGTATCAGGAAACCAAAATACGTGCAAGAAAGTTTGTAGCAGCACAACCTGGAATCAACCCACAGGAGAAGAGAGAAATAAATGTACATAACAGCAAAGTGTACAAAATGAAAAGGAACAAACTACAACCTCACATGACATCATGGAGAACCTCCTAATATAATGTTGAGCTAAAGAAACCAGATACATAAAGAAGAGACATTTTTCCATTTACACAAAGTTGAAAAGCAGGCAAAAATAATCCACGGTGTTAGAACTGAGGACTCCAGGGATGTGGGAGGAAATACCAATTGGGAGGGGCTGAAGGGGACTTTCTGGGGTGCTGGCCATAGTCTATTTCTTGACCTACACTGTGGCTACAGGTGTATTTACTTGAGTAACTCAACTTCTAAATTGTGCACTTTTCTTTTTGTCTGTTACACTTCAACAGACACATTAGGGAAGTGTGGCCATGCTGCCAGTCACTCTGCACTCCTGGTGACTGTGCGCGGTCGGTGTTGGCAGGTGTCTACACCACGTGACAGCCCCGGGGTCCCCAGTCCTGGTGAGAGCACTAGCCAGCAGTGCCCGGCACTAACCCATGTGATCTTCTAGAGAGCTCACGAGTTAAGATGCTTTTAAAACCTTTACTGTTTGCATTTAATTAGGTAAGAAAACTAAGGCTATGGAAGAGTCAATAACTCACCCAAAGCTGCAGGCTTGTAAGTGGTGGAGACAAAATCAAACAGGACTCCACATCTCAGGTTCACAGCCACCACACTCCTATCTACCCTAGGGAGTCTGCTGCATGCCCCTGGACTAGAGCTGGTCTGAGGGGGTTTTAATTTCTTGCAACCACTGAATCTTGATAGAAACAGAAAAGCAACATCAGAGTCTTACTGTCTTTAAGCAAAAAGACTCAAGATTCTCATTCTCAAAATCTGAAATATGCCCTGGCTGGCGTGCCTCAGTGGATTGAGCGCTCACGTGTGAACTGCAGGGTTGTGGGTCTGATCGGTTCTCCGTTAGGGCACAGGCCTGGGTTTTGGGCTGGGTCCCCAGTTGGGGGCATGTAACAGGCAACTGATCGATGTTTCTCTCCCTCTTTCCACCTCCCTTCCCCTCATTCTGAAAATAAAAAATCTTTAAAAGAATCCTGAAACATGAAGTAGTAACAACAGTAATAGCTAACAACTAACCATTCATACGAACACACTTTTTATCTTGCAACAAAAATATGCTCGAAAAGAAAAACCCTAGGAAGTAAATTGGGGTTGAGGTGACACAGAGAAATCAGCTCAAATGAGAATCAATGTTCCAGAGAAACGGAACCAAGAGTTACTGCAATGGTACAGTTATGTAAACCAAAGGAACCTGGAATTGCTTCCTGGGATGCAAAAATGTTGGTTGCTTTTCTGCAAAAGGAAAGCAAATTTAATTATTTTCAAAAACATGCAAAATATTTTCTAATTGCAAATGTAACACATGTTCATTAGAGAAAGTTTTGTGAATGCAAAAAGGCACAAAGATAATAAAAGCTTAAAGATAACATTACCGTTTTTAACGAAGATTTACCAAGTCTGTCTCTCCATCCCATCTGCCGCCACTGCCTCCTCGCATCCCTACCACAGCCACGGTGGCTTCCAGTCTGACCCCTGACTGTGTCCACCTCTTACCCTCCCTTGCAGAATCTGCACTTGCTCTCCCTCTCAAAAGCTGGTTTGGGGGGGAGACAGGGGTATGAGGGGACCAAAAGGTAATGGGAAAAAACAACAACAACAACAAAAGCTGGCTCTGGAGAAGGCTGGTTCTTTCTCATGCCTCGGGTCTCAGCAAAATGTTGTTTGTCTGAGAGCGTCCTTCCCGGACCTCCTATTGCAAGCAGTTCCCCCAGGCCCTTATTTTCTATCACATCCCTCACTATCCTCTCCTTAGCATTTAAACCCTACCTGAATTTTTTTGTCTGTTCCCTTCACAAGAATGTGTGATTCATGAAGGAAAAGACCTGTCCATTGCCATGCCATATCTCTGGCACCTAGCACATAGTGGGTGCTTGCTAGATATCTGAATATTGTACACATAGTCTGATAGTGTGCTTCTTTATCCACTTAGTATATTGAGAAAATATTCCCAAGAATGAACTGAATCCAAAAGTAAACCCCCAAATTTCTGTTAGATGATGCTTCCTTTTCTTTAGCTATTTTTTCCTAATACAAAGCTTTATTCTTTTTTTAAGACTTTATTAATTTTTGTAGAGAGGGGAAGGGAGGGAGAAAGAGAGGGAGAGAAACATCAATGTGGTTGCCTCTCGTGCGCCCTCAATTGGGGACCTGGCCTGTAACCAGGGCATGTGTCCTCACTGGGAATCAATCTGGTGACCCTTTGGTTCGCAACCTGGCACTCAATACACTGAGTCACACCAGCCAGGGCCAAAGCTTTATTCTTATATGCTACACTGATTCTGACCATGTGCAGTTTAAAAGGTCCACAGAGGAAAAAATTTTTTTCAATGGAAATCAAGCACGCTAGATTCAGGATCATCCAAGGAGGAAGCACGTGCTAACTACTAAAGATCATCACAAAACTACTGCCAACTGTGCACATTCTGACTTTTCTACATAAAAACAATACGGCAAAGAGGATGAAAATCTAAATGCCCAAAAAAAGGCCCTGTGTGTACTGAGTTTAATACAAATCATAAGCACAAACATCAATCATATCCTATTTCCTATAAAGTGGGAGGACCACCTATCAACACGCACCCATGAGGAAAATTTATCAAACTGAACCCATTCATTCCCGAACAAAGCAATATAAACTCGACTGTTCTGACCTCGGATCATGTCAGAAACAAACACCACTGGCGATGTTTCACCAGAACTCCTCCTTCCCCTCTTCTCTCTTCAACCCGGTCCTTCTCCAGCTCTGCGGCAGATTATCATCTTCCGGAGAACTTGACACAGCGCAGACCCCAGGGTGCGCCCCGGACCAGCTAACTCAGTTTCTGAGGGTCAGGCAGCAGGATCTTCCCAGGTGACTCCGATGTGGAGCTTGTTAGAAATGCAGAGCCTCAGGCCCCACCCCGGACCTCCTGGATCAGAAGCTACACTTTACGGAATAACACCTATTAAACAGTCAGGATGGTGCTGGCACGCTAACAGCTAAGTAGATGATACTGCCTCTGTTATTCAAGTCTGCACTACAGGCTCCATCCAGCTTTCTCTGATTTGCTCATGTTGTATTTACAAACCCCGCAGATAACTCCAGTGTTTCTTACGGGACAGCGTATGCTCCGTAACACATTTAAACACACAAATAAATCCTAGTCTATCCCCTTCTTCCTCCAATCAGGCCTTTTTTCAGAGTCCGAGGATTATGTTTCCTCCAGAGTCTCAAAGTTCCCAATGTTCTGCTACCCTTGAACATCCAAGCCCACAGGGCCCACTGGAAACAGCACACAATCCAAATGTGGGCCTCCCGGCCCCTCCTGCAGCCCCGGTTCCCCCTCCCAGGACCCTTCCTCCTGCCCCACGGTCTTTCCACCGCTGAATGACATCATTCTTCGAAGCATCATTTGCCCTGTCAAAAGTCCTACAATAGGTACTTCTAGCCACTGGAGGAGAACGGCAAAACATATTAACCTTTTCAAATTGAGGTGTGAGATATCTGAGTGACATCAAGCTCCTTCAAGACTCTGCCTATTTGATAGGCTTCCGTTTTTATTTTTTACTTTGAAGCACAAAGCTGAATATAAAATAAAGACTCAAATTTTATTTATTGAATGAATGAACTGCGACTGCTGTGTCTGCCTAATGTAATAATGTTTAAAAATAGCCCTGGCTAGTGTGGTTCAGTGGACTGCATACCAGATGGTGAAATGAAGGGTCGCTGGTTTGATTCCTAGTCAGGGCACATGCCTGGGTTGCAGGCCAGGTCCCCAGTAGGGGATGCATGAGAGGCAACCACGCATTGATGTTTCCCTCTCTTTCTCCTTTCCCTTCTGCCCAAAAATAAGTAAAATCTTTTTTAAATGCTTAAAAATAAAATTTGCCTTAATCTGTCAAATGTTTGCATTAAAAAGAACTTGCTTTCCACTCCATCCATTCCTTCACACTCCCCGCCCTCTGTATTTTAGCAATAGCTCCTGGGTGGTCCCGGCACTGCAGCGAGATCTTTCCACCTCCCCACCCTTCTGTTTGATGATTAAAACCACCTCAGAAGGGAGCCCCGTCATTGTAACATTTATGTGCCAGCTAAGGACACAGATTTGGAGACCTGCCCCTTAGGGTCACAGCCAGCTGGGCTGGGAGCTGGGCTGGGAATCCAGGTGTCCTCACCCACTCGGCGGGGTCTGTAACCACTACACTGTGACACATCCTTCATCGCTTGTTTTTTCCCACTGGCCTGGCATTTTCACACTTCCCTTCAAGTTGTGCAGCCCCTCAGATCTTCCTTGGGGATGAAGAGTTGTCAAAGCCAAACCAGAATCGTTAAAAAGGGAGCAATCCTAAATGCAAACATCGTTCAATCTCCAAGCAAATCCAGCCTGGCTGCCCGAGAATTAGTCGCAGATACACTTCCAGAAAGCGCGCCTTGCAAGGGCAGGTTTCAGAAAGGAAAGATGTGCTGAGGAGAAAGAACATTAACGAGTGTGCCTTTGAATAACCCTGAATACGTGTCTGAACCTCTGCAAACATCAGTGAACACTTAGACACAAGCCCAGTGACCGTCAGGGGCTGACGAGATTCACAAGATCATTTCTTCTGACAAGCCTCACCCCCATTTTCAGTGGGGTTCCTTGACCAGAAGAGCAAGGAACACACAGGAATTGTTCCTTAGACAACACACAGGAATTAAACTTCCCTGAAGAGGACAGGGCGCTGAACGGTCCTTCTGAACCACATGGACAGAAGGGAGGCCGATGACCCTGCCTGCATGGTTTTGAAATGGGCTGACCCCTTGGAGCCGGTACATGCGGTCATTTGCTCAACACCAGTCTTGGGTTTGTGCGGGACTGCGAGAATATGGCGCTGACGAGCGCAGCTGCAGACCCGCCCCCCTTGGATTCCTCGTTGTTGGGGCATCTCCGCTGCCCCAAGAGACCCAAGAGAGAATCTCCAGGGTTTAACCACAGCCCTAGCGGCCGCATCTTCCTGTTTAACATTCCTTATCGAAGACAAACGAATGTAGGCTTATTCAATTTTGTAAACAAGAAAAATCAGGGGAAAAAATAATGAATTCTATGGGGATATGATATAATCTAAAATGCTTTCAACATGTTGGAACGGGGCTAAAGTGAGATAAAATCTGATGAGAATACATTTACTGTCCTACATCAAAGTTAAAGAAACCAACTGCACAAGAGCAGGATGGGAGATCATTTTAACAGCAGCCTACATTAAAAAGACCGTAAGGTTCTAGTTGAGTGTGAGTTCAATAGGAAGAAAGGTGGTGATGTAAAGGAGTAACAGGAGAATCGGGAGACCAGGATTTTAGTTCTAACAAGTGGGAGTGTGGTGAGGTGCCAAGTCACTGAATTTGGAGAGTTGCTTTTCTCATCAGAACATCAGGGCAGATGATGTTCATTTTGTACACGGCCGTGTCCCCAGCACCATGCAGTGTCTGGCACATAGAAAGCATTCCCCAAGGGCTGCCAGTCAATACTATCATGTGTCCTCCTCTGTTGACACACACACACACCGAGCAAAGCCCAGTAAACTCTTGGGTTCAAGAAACAGAAAAATAAATGTCTGAGCAAAACAGGTTTTTATCCCATAACCACATAATACATGTGGTTTCCACTTTCAAAAGACCACTGACAAGTTCGATATAATGCAGAGAAAGGTAACCTGTTGGTTATGGATTTGGCTCATCATCTCTCACGAGGACTCGATGAAGCAGTGGATGAAGGAACTGGGGGACGTTCTGCTCCGGGAAAAATGAAAGCTTGGAAGAGCCACGGTAGATACTTTCAAATATTTTGAACACTATTATCAGTCTTAACTCCAGAAGGCAAGTGGAAACACAAAGATAAAAATTAGCAAGAGGGTCCAATGTAGATTTCTAGAACAGACTGCTCTCCACCCGAGGAAATCTTCAAGTGACTGGCAGAAATGTTGAGGAAATTAACTCCTCATTGAGCTGCATTTTAGGTGACCTCTAAGGCCCCTTCCAACTCCAAGAGTCCATGACTTTGTACTGACGTTTAACATGCAGCATATGGAAAAGCTTCATTTTTATTGCATTTTATTTTTATGTAATTTAAAAAAATGTCCAGTTTTTAATAATGAATCTAAAGTATTCACTGAGTTGAAGAAGAAACCTTTCCATTAAGCCCAACTTTCCATGGTTCTTTAGCTGTAAGTCGATGGTGAGCATAAATACCTAACGCCCCACCACCGTTTCCCAGTTCCGCCCTTGGGTCCCCTGTGGGTCGCAGCAGTACCACCTTCAGGTGTATTCTGAGATGCGTGGGACAATGTCTGCCATTCAAGTCTTACTAAAATAAAGGGCTCCTGCCTTGGTGGGTTAAAGCAGAAGACACCCGAATTTTTAAAAACATATTTTAAGTAGATATACTATATCCATTTTCATATATGTATAAAAATACATATATACACTTATATATATATTTAATAAAATGGATATACATACATCTATTTATATATATATAAATATATATGTGTATACACACACACACAAACACTGCTTGCAGACAAAGTCCTTTCTTGTAGGAATGACAATATGTAGGAATATTTATTGATTTCTAGGCTATGTAGGGACTTTGAGCTAAGAAAAATGAGGAGCAGCCAACTTAGCCAAAAGGAGCAAGATGTGAGAGGAAAGTTCAACTGTAGTTTTCTTTTTGCTTTTGCCCTATCTGTACCTGCCAACAAAAAAAGCCCACTCTTAATAATGAAAATGCATGTTAGGGTTTAAACAAGGTGAGCTTCTGGCTTAAGTGTGTGTCCCTGCTAGAGCAATTTACAAAGCACATTCACAACACTGTACTGTAGGTGTTACCATCTCATTTTTCGGAGACCTGAGTAGTCAAAATACAGGCAGACCGGGAGGCACGACTCAGGCCCCCTCCACGTGCTCTGCTCCTTCTCCAGAGTACAGTGCCATCGGAAGAGCCCAGCCTCACCCTCTGATCCCATAGCCTCTTGAGACTCCTGGGCAGGGAGCAAAAAGGAAAGCACAGTGGACTTACCTTTGCACTCAGGGGTGGGCTCTCCGAGAGAATGCCATGACACAGCAGCCTGTGGGAAGAGGCAGCAGGACAGCTGGATCCAAAGACACTAGGAAAACTGGAGCAGAGCAAAGATCACACGGATCAGGCAGAACATCAGAAGGCTGACTTGACAGCTAGACTTCCTGTGTCTGTCTGGTTACAGCTTTACCAACTGGAGGGAATTTCACTCATTCCTTTGGTATACTGGACCCGTCAGAGGCCGGGGCTGCAATGGGGAAGATAACAGACAAACCCTGCCCTCAAGTTGCTATATTCCAGGAAAAGCAAGGAGGAGGGTTCCTATCACCACCAAGCTGCACACTAAATGTAACGAGTCAAGTTCACCTGGAGAAGATGAAGGGAGACTGCCCTCCCCAAAAGCCTCCAAATTAGTGGTCAGCCTCTACAGTACGGAGCTGAGTTTGCACTCTCAGAACATGTGGGTGCTCAAAAAAGGTTCAAATTATAGAAGATGTGTCAGTTTACAGTTAGGGACCATTTAATGCTAAGAGGTAAGAGTCAATGTTCATTTTTTATCTGAGAAAGTGGGTGACTACATCTTTGAAAACAAAGTCTGTTACCAAAATAGTAGCCAAGTACAGTTCCAGAAGAGGCATGGACCGAGCCCTCAGTCACACCGCGGGGAGGTGTTTGTGCACTTGTCCAAGCACAGCTGAGGAGGTTAGCAAAAATCTATGTTCTAGCCCAAAAGTGGGCAATTAAAAAAAAATAATAAAAGGCCAGACAACAAATGTTTTCTTTGTGGTTTCTCTCCCAGCTACTCAATTCTGCCTTTGTAGTAAAGACAATATTAGACACATAGGTATGGCTGTGCTATATTAAAATTGTATTTATAAAGCAGGATGCTGGTCTGGAAGTGTTTGTTCTAATCACATGAAACAGTGTACCTTAGGATATCAATGAATTCTCCTAAGACTGCTCTTCTCTGTTTCCTCACATTCCCAAAGGGCCAGGCTACGGAAAAGGGGGTCTCGGTGCTAACACTGTGTCTCCTAAGTGATATGGTTCCTGGGGGGTAGGCAGGGCTCGTAATGATCAGTCTGGGTTGTGGATGCGATATGGGGCGACCAAAGGCCTTAGCTTGCTGGTTAACTTCCTGTGTTTGGGGTCAGACGCACTGAGTGGTACACTTTGATCATCGACCCCTAGTTTCCTGTTTTTTTTTTCCTTCATTTTGTAGAGCTTCAAGCAGCACAAGCCCTTGAAGCCACTTCTTCCCTGCTGCAGCCCCTCAAGGCCCTACCCCTTATCCAGACGTTCTCCCCTTATACAGATGTGGTCCCCGAAACTCTCCATGCTTCTAGCCCATACCCTCATGTTACCCTCTCCTCTAACTCACAATGTGCCAACAGCTCTGGTGCCAAACCAAATCAGTATTTATAATATGAAACTGTTCATTAAGATAAACCATTGTGTGCCTTGACTGGTGTGGCTCAGTGGGCTGAGTGCCAGGTCTGCATCGTTGGTTCGATTCCCAGTCAGGGCACAGGCCTGGGTTGCAGGCCAGGTCCCCAGTAGGGGGTGCTCAAGAGGCCACCACACACTGATGTTCCTCTTCATCTCTTTCTCTCTCCCATCCCCCCTCTCTAAAAATAAATAAATAAATAAATAATCATAAAAAAAGGACATTGTGCACAGTCCCAAAAGAAATATTTGCCAAAGAGCCTACGGATAAGACAACTACAATTTTCAAATGCATGTTGTACAAGGTCATTTAAGAGCACCCTGTTTGACTCCACACACTTGACCTCACTCACGAAGCTGTGATATATGGTTATCTAACCACACTGTGCTCAAGAAAGAGCAATGACAGCTCTTAGAGCTGCAACAGAAAAGCATATTTGGCCTGGACGTTACATACAGTGGTGAAAGGGATAAAGGTATTTCTTAAAATGGGATTCTACCCATTTTATCCAATGATGGATAGAACACAGCCTGAAATTGGGCTCAGAGAGAAGGCAAATCATTTGAAGATGAAAGGAAAGAGAAGGAAGTATCCACTGCAGTATTTTCTTAGGGATAAAGTGAATTAAGTCTGAACTTGAAGTTGACTATAACTACCAAATTACAGTTACAGAGGTACATTTTCCTGAGGTAACGTGATATTTTAATAATTCAATTTTTAAAATATATGTATATTTTACAAAATGACTTAACAGACCTTAATTAACTCTTGTACTTCACAAATCAATCCTTTGAGGGGAATAAATATAACAGAATTTGTAGGTGTGTACATGATCCTTAAAGTTTTGTAAAGGAGACTTGGCCAGGTAGCTCAGTTGGTCAGAGTATCGTCAGATATGCGAAGGTTGCGGGTTCGGCCCATGGTCAGGGCACACACAAGAATCGACTAATGAATGCATGAATGGGTGGAGCAACAAACCGATGTTTCTGCCTCTCTTCTCCCCTTCCTCTCTTCCTCTCTAAAATCAGTAAGTGAAAAAAAATTTAAATTTTGTAAAGGAGACTATTATTATGGTCAATTTTAACCATGTAGGATAATGTCTAAATTAAAATAAGATGAGCTTACCTGTAACATTTCAGATGAGACCAAAGCACTAGCTGAAGTTCTTTGCTGTTTTCTGTATCCCATGCTTTAATTAAAACAGATTTGCTGGGGACTATTGAACAGAAGAACAGAAAAATGATATATCCAAGTCATAAAAAACACTGGGCACTATGACATCTGAAATCAATGTTCTATACCTAGCAAGCTGCTAATTATTATATATCGACATTTCATTTTTGAAAAAATAATCCTTTTGTTTTGCTTTGTGTTCTCAAACAAATGCATCTCATCTGGAGTTATATTAGGACACTGTTTTAACAACAGGCTTTATTTTGAGGGCTGAAAGTACTCAATGATCATTCATTTGAATGAACCTTCCAGTCTAGAAAAAAAATGTCATATATTCTTATCTCTTAATTTTAAACAGTTCCCTTCTCAAGACTGATGCAGATTCAGTTTGGACTTTTATCAGGCATCCACACAAAATCAGATTCTGAAAACACAAAATCAGCGCCCTACCTCTGCCTAAGCCCTCTGGGGAAAGCTAAAACACAAGTTGTTCACAGTTGTTCTGCAAACTCAAATCTCGTACCTGTGAAAACAGGAAAAAAAAAAAAAAAGGACATGGTTTGGTAATTTCTTCCTCGGTAGTATATCTTCCTGACAAAACAGCCACCTCCTAAAAGCTGACACGATGTGCAAAACACAGAAAAAGAAAGCCCTGTCTGCCGGCAGATCGCCCTCCTAGTCCGGTAGAGCAGAGTGGAAGACAAGGAACGCAACCCGACCTTGCTGTTGGCATCATTCTTACTGCTTGGGAAAGTGAGACTCCATTGCACCTTGAAGACTTCTTTTAAAACGCCGAGCATACTCCTTAAGATCTCCCCTTACAAACCCTGTAACCACCAGCGCTTTCCTCCACTTGCGCCCAATTCGTCCATTCTTTCTTAGGTCCACCTTCTTCCCAATCCCTCCCTATGAAGAACCCTCCCACGATTCGGCTCCGGGCCTTTCCCCAGGGCCTTGGGAATGCGTTCGCCACGGGCCTGTTGGGGATCCGGGAACACCAAAATAACATCTCGGTTCTCTCCTCCCCCCACCGCCGCCGCCAAGGCCCCCTCGCTCCCGCAGCTCTCCGAGTTCGTCTCTAGCGCTGCCCTGTGGGCGGGGGCCGAGCCCTGGAGCAGTGCAAGGCCCTGAGTGCTCGTTACAGCCGCGGCCTCAGCCCCCCACGCACCCCGGCGCTCCCCCTCCTAGTCCACGGCACCGCCGGGCCCCTTCTCCCGCGCTCACCAGGGTGGAGTACGTGTTCATCACGGAGGCCCCAGTCTTAGGGCTGGGCCACTTGTCCCGCGAAGCCCGCAGCGCTCTCGGCGCTGAAGGGCCGAAGAGGTGGGCGGCGCCGCCCAGCCGCCCTCGTGGTCCCCGTCCTGGTCCCAGGGTCCCAGAGGCAGAAAGGTCCCGGGAACAGCCCGTCCCAGGGCCCAACTCCCCACCAAGCCCGGGGATCCCCAAAACCTCAGGGCTGCCCCCAGACCCCTCCTCACCGTTACCTTACGTGCGCAGCGCGTTCCCAACTGGATGGCGTGCGGCGCGGACTCTCCCGCCCCGCGCGCACACGCACCCTCCGCAGGGCCGGGCACGCTCAGGCCACGCGCAGGGGCCGGGAGCCCCTCGCTCTCTGGCAAGCGCTCGCGGCCCCTCGCAGCCCGGGGGCCGCAGCCCTACACACTCTATACGATCCTCGCCATCCCCAAGTACCATCGCCGTGGTATTAGGTGTGCATTTTACACTTGAGGCTGGCAGATATTAGGCGATTTAGTGAGCAGACCTCCCGAAAAGATTTCTGCTTCAGACTCGCTCCTCGTTGGCTGCTTGCAAAGTTTCCAGGCCTCATAAAGGTACGCGCTGGAGGTCGGGAAGGATTTACTGATTAAAAATCCTCATGGAGCTATTCAGGAAAAAAAGAAAATTCAAGAAGTTCTTTGATCTTTCAGAAGAAATGCGCATTCGCGTTCTAGAATCCATGAAGAACGAAGGGTGGGAGTACATACAACAGGGTTTCAACGTACGAACAGGAATCCCGGGGAGTCGCGTGCTCTCGGGAAACGCCTCTCTGAAGCCCTGCTTTGGTGTGGAGAATTGAAAGAAGGTCAGTGCCACCCAGAGTGGTCACCTTTTAGGTAGCGCTCCCTGGGAGGTAGTGGAGAGGCTTTCAGACGTGAGAGCTGGGTGTTTGTCGAGTTGTTGTCATACCGGTCTTTTGAGTGGAAGTGGTTGTATTAATTCAGAAATAATTTTTCTCCTTTTATGGCACCCCTGGAAGAGTGTCATCTGCAAACAGGTTCTCATACTGGCCACTTGGCTGTGGGGCTGTGAAAAGCTTGGCTCCAGCATTATTGTGTAAAAAGTTGAAAAAATAGTTTAGTGAACACCCATATGTATTCCTCCAAGATTGTATAAAAACACTTTTTTCATAGCTTCCTTCTATGTCTCTTTCCTAAATACTTCAGCCTGCATTTCCTAAGAATAGAGACAGACATTTTTCTATGCAACCATGTAAGAACCTTAATCACGTCTAAGACAGTCTAATAATTTGGTAGTATCTAGTATCTAGCCCTTATATAAATTTCTCCAGGTATCAAAAAAGTCACATGTAAAAAGGTAAAACAAGGAAGATCCATGCATTGCATTCGTTGTTATGTTTGCCTTTTTAAAAAAATGTACAACAATCCTCCATCTTTTTTGTTTCATGGTATTAACTTTGTGAAAAGTTTTGGCCAGAGGGTTTTACTTTCTCAGTCTGTCCCGCCTTTTTTCCTCCTGATGTCATTTAACTGTTTATCTGGTAGTCTCATCTGCAAGCTAGATGGCAAGAATCCTTCGTGCTTTACAAGGTACTCTTCATACTGTTTGTCATCAGGAAGAATATAGTATTAAATATTGAGCACATCGTAGTAATTCTTAAATGAGTAATATTAGGTTGTCTCAGTATCAGTGATCACTGAAATCTCAAGTGTCCTCCAGACTTCTTTGTTATAAAGTTCATCCCCACCCAACTTTTCTGTAAAAATTCTCACTCAAGGATATGTTTATTGGTTGGCGAGAGGGAGGGAGAAGAGAGAAACATTGATATGAGAGAAAAACACTGATTGATTGCCTCCCATACCCACCCCAAACTGGGGTCAAATCCACAACCTAGGTGTGTGCCCTGACCAGGAATTGAACCTGCAACCTTTTGATGCACAGCATGATGCTTCAACCAACTAAGCAATGCAACCAGGGCATAGGTTCCCTTTTGAGGTTAAAAGTCTGTTCACCTAGCTAACAGAGTAATCATCTGGATCATTCTGGTACCTACTACTTCAGATGCTTCATTAAATTAAATACTAGCTTTATTCAAAGAAGAGTAAAACTTTGGTTTCTGTGGAGTTTGGGCCACTTTAGAGTTCTTGTGGATAATTCTGGAAAAACAAGATTTTGTGATATAATCCAGGAGGAATTTTCTATATTTAGCTGGCATACCTGATCTAAACTCCCAGCTCCATTCTAATAACAAAAACAAGTCGAGAATATATAGTACCATATGTAATCTCTACCTGTCGTGATCATGTCTCCGTATCATAGCTTAGATATCTATGGGTGTGAGCTCATCCATTTAAGCCCATAAACTGCTGGGCAAAAACTATGTCAAGCTTACTCTATATAACAGTGACCACCTCAATTTCCACAAGAGAACTCTCAAAGGGCATCATCTATTCATCAGACAAATGTAACTGTTCTAAAGAAATGTAGTGTTTTAAACAGCCTGTATCCCCACTTCTCAAAAGAGGACAGTTTTTAGTAAGGCAGTCTAGGTCTGTGGGTGGTATCAATGGTTTTAGTTTGCATCAGCAAGTAAGTGTTAGCATCAGCAAAATCAGTGTTTGCTCTAGCCCTGCCAGTTGATGTTAATTTCATCAGAGTTGGCCTTCTAAGAGTCCAAAACAGGAGCTGCAAGGCAGAAGCTAGTCTCAAAAGTTTTGTAGCATCATTTTGTCACATTCTATTGGTCAAAGAAGAAGCATAGGATCATTTGAGATTCGAGGGGAGGGGATTAGGTAAGGACATGATTGGCAGGCGATGAGGTTTCCTGGTGGGGCGTGGACACCTATTTCAAAAGGAACTACCAGGCCAAATGCAAACACAGATGTATAGTATTTGTTGTCGTGGTCCTTTTCTCAAAATCATGTGGGTCTGGGTCATCTGTTTAACATCAAGCCATAATCACCCATCGCCAGCTGTGACCCACACATTTGTATGGGCTCTTAGGGTGGCCCACCATTTCTCTTCTTTTCATCGACCGATTCCTTGGTTCAGCAGCTTCTTCCTGAACAGAGCCTTCTAATTTCTGCAAAAAATAAAAGAATAGGGAGTGAAATGTGCACTTAAAAATCATTTATGGTCATTTGAAAGCTCTCTGAAAATAATAGAGGTGGATGTAGGAGTTAAAATGGGCATACCACAGAACTGTTCTTACATAGCAGCAGTGTAGGTTCAGGCCATGGACTTGGCTGGACTCAGCTGGCACTGAATAAACATTTAGCTGGCACTGTATAAACATTTCACTCTAAATTGTGATCAGGATTCCTTTCCTGCTTCTGGCACCGGCAGGTAGCTGTGCCCTTTGCAAAGGGTGAAGTGATTGCTGCCTGCTGATACCTTTATCAGAGCTGTTCTTCACCACACCTTGGCTGAAAGTTCACCTCATTAAGTAAAGAAAACCCACTAATAACAAAACGAGACAGGCTCTACTGCAATCAGATTATTTTATGGAAAAATAGACCTCTGCATTTGGGAGGATGCTGTAGGACATTGATGTTATTTCTTACAAATTCTCCATTTTTGTTTTAGAAAAGTTATTCCCCTACCTATGTTTTTAAAATATTTTATTTCTTTATTTTTAGAGAGAGGGGAAAAGAAGGAGAAAGAGAGAAAGAAGTATCAATGTGTGATTGCTTCTCGCACGCCCCCTACTGGGGACCTAGCCTGCAACCTGGGCATGTGCCCTGACTGGAAATCAAACCCGTGACCCTTTAGTTTGCAGACCGTGCTCAGTCCACTGAACTACACCACCCAGGACTACCCCAACCTTTTTAAAAAATGTTTTGCATGTCCCATGAATGACTAGTGGGTATGTGTGCTTATACCTTCCCACACCTCCCTAGAATGCAGAACAGAGTAAGGGACAGCAGTTTGGGGATAAGAAATTCTCCCAAAAAATATGAGTGAGAAGAAAAGGGCCAAAACCTTCAAGAGAATGTTTCCTTCGAGGTAGCCTCCTTGTTCTTTGTGCTGCATTTATTAGCTTGTGAGTCAATTATCTACTGTCGTAGAGCAAACCATCCCATTTATTAAAAACATCAATTTAATGTTTCTCACCATTCTGAAGCTTGGTTGGGTGGTTCCTCTGTTGGGTGGTTCCTTTGTGTGTGGGAGCTCCTTGTATAGTTGTATTTAGCTGTGGCAGGGATTGGTAAAAGTATCTGTGAAGGGCCAGGAAATGCATATGTTAGGCTATGTGTCTGTTTCATATTCTTCTTTGTTATCTATTTATTTTATATAAACCTTTAAAAAGTAAACGCTGTTTTTCGGGGTCCTACATAAAAGCAGGCTGAGGGCCAGACTCAGCCCACAGGCTGCAGTTTGCCAACCCCTAGACTGGAGTAGCAGCTGAACTGATGGTGGCCTCACTCCAGTGTCTGGTGGTTATTGACGCTGTTCGCTGAAGGCCTTGGGGCTCTTCCTCCCAGTGGATTTCCATTCTCTCACCGCTGGAGAATGTGGCTTCTTATCCTCCTTAGGCTACAATGTCAGTCTGTGGGCAGCATCCAAGAGAGTGGAGGCGCAAGCTGTCAGACTTGGTAAGACAGCCTGGGGAGTCAAACAAAGTCACTCAACCACATTCTGTGATCAGAGGGAGCCATGAGGCCAATCCAGTTCAAGGGCAAATAGACTCCTTTTCAATGGGAGGACCTGCAGACGTTATGGCTGCAGACAGCAGAACTAAGTAGCAGATTTCCATTGTGGTACCTCCGATGGAGATCAAGGGCTGATGCTAGCCTTGACATTAGATTGGCTCTGAAAGCTTTATTAAGATAACTTTACATAGAGCCATAAAATGGAATTTATAATGTATAATGGCAACTATTGTTCTTACTCTCTCCTCTGCCCATTCTGCCCAGCCTGCTTCCAGTTCTGTGAGCACGCACTCATCTCCCTCAGCACTTGTTTCCAAGTGTCTGTGGCGTGAAACCATCAGCTCCCAGGAGAAGAGACCATGCCTACTGCTCTGCCTGGCTGGAGTATATCTTCAATACATGTGTATGAATTTTTTTTAGTACTGAAGTAAATAAGTCAATTTATTTTTATTTGCTGAAAACATGACTGTATACATAGACGAGTCAATAAAGTCCAGATCGACTTTAAATCTAAATATGAATGATAAAATACTAAATTCTAGAAGAATAATATTTAAGTATTTCAAGATGTTGAGATAACAATATTTTCAATAAGACACAATAAGCTCCAAGCAGAAAAAGTTGAGGAATTGGATATCATTAAAATTAAGAACTTCTGCTCATCAGAAGACTTCAGTAAGAACGGAACCGCAGCTGCACGCCAGCTAAAAATATTCACAATGCAAATGCAAGTCAAGGGGTTTTTATTTTACCAGGTACTTCTCCTTTGTGGCGCTCCTCACAAGGGGCAGTTTTTCATTTATTTGTGTAATTCTCAGGTTAGTTATCTGTCCTTATCTAGGTCTGAAGTTCCATGAAAGCAGTAATGTTCCATGATTTTACTCACCGTTTTGTTCTACTGCCTGATATTGTGCTTAATGCATAAAAGGCAGTCAGTCAATAACTTCTTAGTGAATGAATAATTCTAATTTAAACCTAACACAACATCAATGAAAAATCAAAATGGCATGATATATTTGTGCATTTAATTTTATTAATAAGATCATTTTTATTTGCTCATCTCTATCAGTCTTCTGTAGCAAGAATATGGAATATATTTAAAATTATACAAAAAAAGCAAAATGAATGATAAACAGGAAAATCTTAAAAAGTTGAAGAATGGCCTGCAGAGTAAAGACATGAAAATTTGAGGACTTGAACTATATTATAAAGATTATTTAGATTTATTGAAACCTAATACACTACCCCACAATAATTATTGAAAGCAAGATATGTATGGAATTTAACTAGCCTCACTGAGGTTTTAAGTCAGGTTATTTGTTTACTTCATGAAGATAAAACTAGTTTAAGACTAGCTCTATCTGTAAATTCCAGGACAGTATGCATCAGTTACATTTCACATTCAAATACTGTCCAATCAATCAGATATTACACTTCTTAGCCATTCTCCAAGAAGAGTTAGGAAGCAATATGCTTAATGATAAATTTGAACTAGCAATGACCTTTAAGGATATATTACATTTTAACTTTAGATTTATCTGCAGGTGAAAATCAAAATGTGACAGCAGTTTGTAATATATGCCGTGTATGTTCCAAGGCAGAAGTGATTCTGGAGAGTTTTCCAATCTATAGAAAATGCTGCTACTAATTGCTCAGTTGGATTTTTTACTACGTGTTTTCTCCAGATCTCATTGTAACTGTGTCTTCTTCCACTTGATGGAAAGCTTTGACACTTTATTATGCTTTGAAGCAGCTGGGGTGTATTTCTAATTGATGATTTGTTATCTTATATTTCTTTCCTGACTGTCCACATTTTTCATTCTCCTCAGCACTTTCCTCCCGCGTCTTCTGTCTTCCTGAACTAGATGGATGGTGATGCTTGGTTGCAGAAGTGCACATGCAGGCAGTATTTCCCACTCTCCTCTGCTTCCTTCCATCGGACTGCAGATAGCTGCAGGACTGATGCCACGTGATATGTATGTGGCACTTACACACTCACGAAGTGTGTTCACATGTGCTGTATCAGTTCATTATTAATACATCAGTCCTGTGGAATGGACGCTATTGCCACCTTCATTTGGCAGGCAGGGAAACTGGTGAACAAATGTTCCCGAATACCTCAAATTTAATGTGCCCATGTCAACCTCAGTAGCTTCCCATGAAATCTGTTTGTTCTCCTGGATTCTTGCTTTGGTTAAAGCAGCCCCACTTATCAGTCACCCAAGTTTAACCCTCCGTTCTTCCTTCTCCCTTATTCCACAAGTCCAGTCAGTCACCAAGACCCCGAGGGCACTCTTGCTGTCTGTCTCTGTCTCTCTGAGACCCCTGACCTCCTGATTCCTACACTGCTCCCCAGAAAGCCTCTCTCTCTCCTGAGCTTGTGCCATAACGTTCTATCTGCTCTCCTGACTTCCAAGTTGCCCATCTAGTCCTTCAAGACACCATGAGGTCTGTCTCCCTCAAACCCAGATCTTTTTTTTTAATTATACTTATCAGTGTGACATTGGTTCATAAGATTATGTAAGTTTCAAATGTACATTTCTATGATACATGATGTGTATATTGCATTGTGTGCCCACCGCCCAAAGTCAAATCTTCCATCACCATGTATTTGACTCCTTTTACCCTTTACTACCCCCCAAGCCCTTTCCCTTTGGTAACCACCATATGGTTGTCAGTGTCTGTGAGTTTTTGTTTGCTTGTCAGACCCAGCTCTCTTCACGTGCTCCTGTCCACAGTGCAAAATCCAGAGCTCCAAAGCTCTTCCCAGTTCGCCCCAGCCTGTCACCTCCTGCTGTTCCGTTTCCTGCTGTGGGTGCGTTCTCATGCACTTGTCTTTGTACCCGCTGTTCCCTCAGAAGGCAGTTCCACTCCTTGATCCCATGGACCTGAGAAGCATACCCACCTGGCTCACCAAGGCCCACATCTTCTGTAATAGTGGTGGAATCACTGGGCAGGAGTGGGAGAGGAGGAAAGTCTTGTTAAAAGAGAATTTTGATTCGGTAGGTCTTGACAAGAGGCATGGGAGTTTGCACTTTAACAAATTGATAGGTGATACTGCTGGTTGGATGCCCACACTTTAAGCAGCGTGAGAGTCCAGAGCTACCCTGTCCAGTAGAACTTTCTGTGATAAGAAAAATGCTCCCTGTTTTCCAATACTGCAATGTAGGCACCGATCACTGATAGCTACTGTGCGCCTAATGAGACCGAGGAACTAAGTTTCAAATTTTACTTAATTCAAATCTAAGTAGCCACATATGACTAAGTGGCCACCAGGTTGAACAATGCAGATCTACATATATTCCTTTTCATCCATCAAGACTCAGCTTCAACATGGCCCAGTTTCAGGACCAGCTATGTAATTTGTGGAACCCAGTGCAAAATTCAAATGCAAGGCCTCTTCTTAAAAAGTTATTAAGAATATCAAGACAGCAACAGCATAACATTTAACAAAGCACAGGGCCCCATGTGAGCGCAGGGCCCCTGTGTGAGTGCAGGGCCCCATGTGAGTGCAGGGCCCCATGTGAGTGCAGGGCCCCTATGTGAGTGCAGGGCCCCATGTGAGTGCAGGGCCCCTGTGCGAGTGCAGGGCCCTCTGTGAGTGTAGGGCCCCATGTGGGCACAGGGCCCTGTGTGAGCTCTAAATCTTTTGTTGTCATTTCAACCATCTTCGCATCATCTTCACCAGGAGAAGATTCTATTTCAAGGAACCACTTTCCTCATCCATAAAAAGCGACTCTTTATCTGTTGAAGTTTTATACTGAGACTTGGAATTCCTTCACATCTGCAGGCTCTACTTCTAACTCTAATTCTCCTGTTATTTCTGTCACATCTGCAGCTGTGTCCTCCACTGAAGTCTTGAACCCCTCAAAGTCATCCATGAGGGTTGGAATTAACTTCCAAAGTCCTGTTGATGTTGATATTTGACATATTCCCATGGATTGCAAATGCTCTTGATGGTATCAGTGATGGAAAATCCTTTCCAGACAGTTTTTGATGTCCTTTGCCCAGATCCATCACTGTCTATGGCAGCCATAACCTTATGGAATGTATTCTTAAATAATAAGACTTGAAAGTCAAAATTACTCCTTGATTCATGGGCTGTTAGTAGGCATGGAAACATTAGTCTCATTGTGTCTCTCCATCAGAGTTCTTGAGTGACCAGGTGCATTGTCAATGAGTAGTGATATTTTGAAAAGAATTTTTTTTTGAGTAATAGGTCTCAACAATGGGCTTAAAATATTCAGTGAACCACGTTGTAAGCAGCTGTGATGGCTTCCAAGCTTTGTTATTCCATTTCTAGAGCACAGGCAGAGTGGATTTAGCATAATTCTTAAGAGCCCTAGGGTTTTTCGAATGGTAAGTGAGCATTGGCTCTAACTTAAAGCCACCAGCTGCATTAGCCTCTAACAAGAGAGCCAGTTGTCCTTTGAAGCTTTGAAGTCAGGCATTGACTTCTGTCTAACCATGGAAGTCCTGGATGGCATCTCCCTCCAACATAAGGCTGTTTCAGATACATTGAAAACCTGTTGTTTAGTGTAGCCACCTTCATTGTCTGAAATCTTCTAGATAACTTGCTGCAGTTTCTACACCAGCACTTACTGCTCCACCTGGCGACAACTTTTTTCTTTAAACCTCATGAGCCAACCTCTGCGAGCTTCGCACTTTTCTTTTGCAGTTTCCTCACTTCTCTAAATCTCAAAGAATTAGAAGAATTAGGGTCTTGCTCTAAATTAGTTTTTGGCTAAAGGGAATGTTGTGGTTGGTTTGATCTTCTATTCAGACCATGAACTTTCTCCGTATCAACAATAAGACTCTTTCACTTCATCATCACTTGTGTGTTCACAGGAGTAGCATGTTTAACTTCCTTCAAGAGCCTTTCCTGCGCATTCACAACCTGGCTGATTGTTTGACTTAAGAGGCCTGGATTGGGCCTATCTCAGCCTTCCTTCCACCTGCCTTCCTCACTAGGCTAAATCATTTCTAGCTTTTGATTTGAAGTGAGAGACATGAGACGGTTCCTTTCACCTGAACACTTAGAGGCCACTGCAGGGCTATTAACTGGCCTAATTTCAAGATCGTTGTGTCTCAGGGAACAGGGAGGTCCAGTGAGGAGGAGAGCAGTGGGGAATAGCTGCTCGGCCCACAATATTCACTGATACAAGCTCACCACCTTAGAGGGTGTGTGGTTCATGGTCCCACAAAATAATGACAAAAGTAATGTCCAACATCACTGATCGTGGATCACCATGAAAAATATGATAGTAATGAAAAGTTTGGAATATTGTTAGAATCACCAAAACAGGACAGAGACACAAGTGAACAAACGCTGTTGGGAAGGTGGTCGCTTGACGCTGGGCTGCCGCAAACCTTCAGTTTGTAAAGAAACAACAATATCTGTGGAGCACAATATATTCTGAAGCATAATAAAGTAAGGCATTTAATAAAGATGGCAAGGCAGAAATAAATGATCGGAGAAGGAAAATTAATGCACTAGTAAATAGATCTTTGGAAAAAGTAAACTTATTAGTTCTTTGGAAAAAGTTTCTAGTTAGTTCTTTGGAAAAGAAAACAGACAAACCATCAGTTAACCTAATCATAAAGAGAAAATACATAGAATAAGAAATTACAAAGAAGATACAAGGTTTAAAACAGAAGAAAATTTAAAGCATTTAGATGACTTCATTTAACTTCATGCAAATACATTAGAAAACCTACTTGAAATAAATAATTCCCTTGGGAAATGAAAATTTCCAAAAGTGTTCATAGTAGGGATAAAAGTACAAGCAAATCAATTTTCATAGACGAAACACTACAATTTGAATGTCTGTCTAACTAAAACTAGTTGAATAAATTGTGGTACATTCAAACAATAGAATACTATTAGGCAAAGATCTCTATGAATTTATATGGAGTGCTTTCAAGGAATATTAAATGAAAAAAGAGCAAGGTATAAAAGAGTATACATAATATAAACAGTTTTGTGAGGAAAAGAGGGGAATTAAGCCTACATATATTTGCTTATTGATAAAAGAAGAAATATAAGGATAAACCAGGAACTAATGCGAATGTGGAAATGAAGCTTCTCTGAGCTTCTCTCTTTATATGGGTTTTACTTTTGAACTATGTAAATGTTTTGCATATTGAATCAACAAAAATTTAAAAAACCCTGATATCGAACCCTGATATTGCTAGGTTAGCCACAAATTAACCTAGCTAATGGAACTGTCAAGTTGATACCGTGACCATTCAGGAAAAAAAATAATGTAACTAAATTTTTAGCATAGTCATCCCCTGATGGAATGTATTTTTAAGTACAAAAAGAATTGCAAAGAACTATTGACCTTTTGCTAGTAGGTTTGTTTTTTGTAGTATCAGTGAAGGAATTCTGAAATTGTTTTGTAAGCATTGTCATTTAGGGACAATTGTTGGAAACCAGGAGGTTTCCTCACTATGGTAGAAGGGTGGTACCAATTGGACTATAAGTTTAAGAAGAATCATGTTTTTTAAAAATATTGTTTGATTTGAATTGCAACTATTGGTATTATTCATGGTTCTTTAAAATTTTTATTTTCTAGCTGGCTCTCCTGAAAAAGCCTAGAAGATAATATTCCAGTAACATTGGGCATATCTAGTACACAGATGCTGATTTCTAAACACTGTTCTCCACTGAAAGGAACCCAGGTCCTTAGGAGAAAGTGCTGATCCCAACAGCTGGGATACGGGGAGGACACAGTGCGTTGGAAATGCCTTGTGCTCAAAAGTGAGGAAGTCCTCAAAGCTAATGGTGACATGTAAAAGGACACAGGAGCTAACTTAAAGTTGCTTCTGCTGGCCAAAATTTGTGTTAAGTGAAATATCAAGAAGAGTAGTGATGGTAATGAATTACATTCTCTTGAGTCAGAAAACCCATGAGTGCTTAGGGACAATTCAAAATAAAGATGGTGATAGAGGCGAGCTTTCTTCTTTCAAAGCTTGCCAGCTAATACATTTAGGAAAAAACTGCCCTGGCTGTTGTGGCTGCATTGGTTGGAGTGTCCTCTCATAAACCCGAAGGTCATGGATTCGATTCCCGGCCACAGAACATGCCTGGATTGTGGGCTCAGTACCAGGTTGGGGCACGTACAAGATATTTCTCTCTCACATAGCTAGTTCTCTCCCCCTCTTTCTCCCTCTCTTCTCCTCTCTCTGTAATCAGTAAGCATGCCCTTGGGTAAGGAGAAAAATATGTAGAAAAATATAGAATTAGAAAGATCACCATTATAATAATTCAAACAATTATCATCAATGGATGCTAAAATTATTGGGTGAAAACCTGTTGAGGATTATTGGGCAATATGATATTCACATATCATCATGTGCCACCCAACAGATTATTTATTAATAAATTAATAAATTTATTAATAAATCAACTCTACTTTATTACAATAGAGTGCACACACACACACCCCCCAGAGTGTGTTGAGATAGCCATGATACTTGGAAAGTTTCAGTAGCCCAGAAGTGGGAGATCTCCAACAGTAATTTTTTGTGGCAGAAGAGACTTCCATTTGTCTTTGGGTATGATGTTTTGGAACACTCCTACATCTGGAGGCACAAAAACATTTTTCCCGAGGGAACCTGAGGCTACCAGAGGAGAGAGGTATAGGTTGAGAAGCTAATCCAAGTCCTTTATTTTTTAACATAAATCTGATGTGTCTTGCCACAGAGTGGTATCTGAGCAAAGCCAAAACCCTGCAGAATCGTATCTTCCACAGGAGAAAGGGTCATTTTTCATACTTGAATTTAGATTGTGCTCTGTTAGTTTCTGTCACTGGGGATGTGCACACGTCCTTCTTTGTGAAGTAACGCTCAGAGAACCAGGGCAGAACCCTAAAGCTGCAGGAGAGAGACACACCTGATCTTCCACCAGGACTTTGAAGAGGTGACCAGCACAGAGCAGATTGTGGATGCGCCCAGTAAGATTCCATAACCCAGAATGTGCTGATGTTGGCTGCTGATTTACTGTGAACATGAAGTTTAGGAGCGGGTAGGGCTCAGGGTAACCATAGCCCTGAGGGTTGAGCAGGGACCATTCTTTTGCGAGAAAGAGTAATTCTACTGGTAATCCACCTGAATAGTAGTTATAAATTACTGAGGAACTTGAGAGGAAGAAGAGCTTTTTCCTGGCTTGGGTCCTCATTGAGAGTTTAACATAAACCTTGAGGCATCAAGAGAGTTGGGAGCTGAACAGGGAGGCAGTCAAGGCAGGGTCCCACTGGAGGGTGGCGCCTATAAGAGATGCCATTTCTTAGAGCGGTCAGAAGTGAGTACCTACATGAAGCTTCCTTGCCAATCTGTCTCAGCTGTGCTGCGGGGATTAAGGGAAGAGAGAGAGTGGTAACGGCAGAAGTTGAGGTAGCAGAGATGTCCCCAGTTAGCAAAGACACTGTTTTTCAACATGTACAGGTCATTAGACATAAATTTTACAAAAGTCAGTTAACTAATGGCGTGTCTACCCATTAGTCATTGGTTGTGTCTCCCTCTTATAACAGGTCCACAATCTCCTATCAATAATACCAAAATCCCAATGGTTTCTAAATCAATATTTTTCATAAGTTTACAACTATTTCATTTGCTGGCAAAACTTGACTAAGACTTCTATGAGATTATTTATACTTTTTACTTATCTCACTTGGTTTCTAAATATTCATATGATTTACTGCAGAAAATTGATGTGTTTGTTAATAGGGCACTGCCTCAGAGTTCTCTTGGCGTGCTACGTGGCATGGGCCCCGTAAATCTGAATTCTAGAACTTGTTGGCGAGAGATAAGCATTTAGACCTAGATAAGGGATTGGTACCTGTATTAACTTTCATGCAAGTTGGAAATCAGCCTCAGGGCCCGGTGGGAATCAGGGCCTGTTTCCTTTGGTTCTTGGAAATAAATGCCCTACCCTCCCCTGCCTACCACACACATGACCTTGCTCTAGGATAGAATCTGCAAACTGGCGTGTATCACTTGATCGCGGATCTTGCCTGGTCCACACACGTTTAAAATACTAAGTTGCCAGCCATTGAAACTCAAGAAATTACCCATAAAAGTCTAGATTTCTAGTGTCCCGGGAAATTGGAAAGCTAACATTATTTAGTCTGTATTCCGGCAGATCAGAAATTCGTTGGGACTGAACAGTGGCTGTTTTGTTCAGATGGGGCAGTTGTCCTTTTTGACACAGTCTCCACCATGCCCAAATAGCTACCAACTATGATGTGAGGTTCAAATTAGGAATCCATCTTCCTTCAAGTCAGTAGTTATTTTTTTTGACAGGGATGAAAAGGGTTGGAAAGCTCACTTCATTTATTTTTATTACCCCTCTAGGTCCCATAGACATTTTAATGTTCAATCCTTGCTATATCCCCCAGTGAAAGTTTTTTTCCTCAAACCCCTGGAAACCCCATGCAATGGGGGTTGCTCTGTCACTCTGACCCAGCAATGACCTTAAGTTGACTTTGGCTCTGGTCAGAGCCCAAGACACTTTTCCGTAAGAGGCTTGCTCCTCATCTGACTCACTCCATGTCCATTTCTTTCTCCAGGTCTGGGAAATCTTAAGAGCTGGCTGTCTTCATTTAAACCCTTTCCAATGAGTGCATATCTGTAGAACCGTCCTGTAGCTTTTCAGCCTGTGCCAGCTGGTGCTGCTTTCATTCTGTCATACTGAGGTCATGACCCTGGCAGGCAGGGTAGGAACTGTCTCCTGTGAATAACTGTCTCCTGTGTCTCTGGCTTCGATGACGTGCCCTTGTTCTGATCCCCAATGATCCTAAATGATTTATTTCCTGGTTTTCAGTGTGTGTGTGTGCGTGCGTGTGTGTGTGTGTGTGTGTGTGTGTGTGTCTGTGTTTACTGCAGAGCTGGCACTTTTGTGAACCTGACCACACAGCTCCCAGGATGGACCCAAGGTCTTCATCCTAATAGGTGATGGAAAGAGAGCACTGAGCCAGGGGCCAGATCTGGCCTCTACTCCCAGCTACACCCTCACTGGCAGGAAGTCCATGAATAAATCACTTTCCTCTCTGGCTCTTGGCTTTCTCTATTGTAAAGTCAGGCGATTATACTATAGATGTACTTGATATCCTTTTTGTCCTGCTTAATAGTCACCCCCCTCCGTGGGTAAAACATGTTTGATTCATTTGCATGAGGCCACTCCCTCTTTGGTGTCAGTCTTGGTTGGGGGACCTTAATAGAAGAAACCATTCCTCTCTTTATCAGTTGCCCGAAGAATTTCTCACTGATCACGGAATGCACAGGCACACCTCATCCTATTGCACTTCTTCACACTTCACAGAGGGCGGCTCTGGTTTGCTTATTGTTCACAAATTGAAGGCAAAAAACCCTCTGTCAACAAATGGATTCTGACTCACTTTATTGCCGTGGTTGGGAACTATACCTGCAGTATCTCTGAGGTATTCCTGTACTCCAGAGGTGACCTCTCTCCTGGGTGCCAACGTAGAGCCTGACTAAGACCAGATTCAGCACAGCGGGGTGGGGGGCAGTAGGCCCCCGACCTTGAGATCAAATCCTGGGCAGGTAAGTGCCCTGCTATGGAGAGGAACAAATGGAAATAGATGTAATTTAATTCCATCATCCCTTTTGGTCCTTCCTGCAGAGCAGTCTGCTCCTGTTCTTGAGGTCAGATATTGGCCTCCTGCTGGCAGGCTTCATCTCTCATGGGCAAGGGCAAGAGCGAGGACCTTATATCAGACCTCTGTTCGAATCAGGGCTTAACCACTTAATGCTGTGTGACCTTGAGTCATTTATCTTACCTCTCCTAGTCTGAGAAATGGGGCAGTTATATTGCCTTTTACTTAGGTGTGTCAGGATTAAATGAGATAATATATGTAAAGCTCTTCGTACAGAGTCTGGCACATACTAAATATCCAAAAGGTTGTGTATAATTTTATCATTATTAGCACATTTTAACTTCCCAGGGCCTCCCAGCCTCTCAGTGAAAAATTATGTCCCATCTCAACAGTATGACAACAATTTTTCTTTTTTCTCAAAAATTGGCTTCCGAAGAAGGCACTCCATTTAACTCCTGTCTTTGCCTTCCAAGTTCCCACTGACAGCCTGAGTAGATGCTTCCGGCAGTACCTAATTTAAAAAAAATTAAAGGCCACAACTCAAGCTCCATTAAACCTAGAAGAATCAATTCTAAACTAAAAGGCCACTGCTTCATTTTACCCTTGAATGTAGCCCCTGATATAAGCTACAGATATTCTTAAGGATCCTCTAATAAAAGAACATTTCAGTGATCGTGACATTTTCATTGCTTTAAACATTTTTTTCTGGTACAACAAATGGATATGTTTTACTGGCTTCAGTGAGGATTTTTTTATTCATATTTATTTTCACATGCAATACTTTAACTCATTCTGTTAAAACAATTCAAACAACGCAGGTAAAATGAAACTGTGAAAGCTCTTCTTATCACCATTCCTTCCCCTGCAGCTGCTCCCTGCCCCGCCCTGCATGCCCCGCCCCCAACCTCATCAAAATTCTACTGACCTTCCAGGAGAAACCACCACTGGCCTGCTCTTTGACCTCTTTCTGAGTCTTTTCCCCCATGAGCCATTTGAGAGTGGGATTTCCACATGTATATAAATGAGTGTGGGCTACACTTCATACTTTGTGTCCAGCCGTTAGAATAGGGTAAAAGTGATGGCATGTTACTTTCAAGATTAGGTTACAAAAGACAAGATTCCGTCCTGTTGTCTTTCTCTCTGAGCCCTGGGGGTCAGGGGCGGGATACAAGCTGCCACATCGTGAGTAGCCCTCTGGAGAAGCCACGAGGAAAACATGCTGGTCTCTGGTCAACAGCCATTTAGAACCTGAGATTTGGAAACAGTCACAAGAGTGAGCTGGAAATACATCCAGCTCCTTTCAAGCCCTGAGATCACTGGAACTGTGGCTAATGCCCTGACTGCAGCTTCCTAAGAGACCAAGCTGCCCCTGCTTCCTGGCCCACAGCCTGGAGACAGTAAGTGTCTGCTGTTTTAAGCTGCGAACTTTTGGGATCATCTGTTATGTATCAGTAGATATGATGGTGAATTGTGCATGTCAACCTGACTAGGCCATGGTGTCCCTGCTGGTTCTATTTCTCTGGAGAACCCAGACTAATACAGACTTTGATACCAAGAGTGGCTTTTCTTTGATACCAGAAAGTTAAGGATCAGTTTTCTGAATTGGTTCTGAGGTTTCTGGAAATGGCTCTCCAATCTAATTAGATGAAAAGATACTAATGACTGTATCACTAGAGGAGCACTTGAGAGGCCAAGATACGGTCTGGTGATACAGGTATGCAAAATGTCTGCATTGGGTACCCTTAATCAACCTTTCATTAGAAGTAAGGATCTGGGTGACTGCGCGTAGGGTACTTGCAAACATATTTGGAAGTCTAAAAAATATCACAGGGTTGCCTGGCTGCTCCTAGTGTTGCTGGACAAAGTCGAGAAGGAAAAGTGGGTTTCCCCAAGGGCGGGAGTTCAACTTTCCAGCTCAAGCCTCACCTAAGTAACCTGAAAACTTACTTCTACGTGACGTGAAGGATCTAATCTCCTATAGCTGCAAGGCTGAGGTTGCTTAAAATCAGCTGCTGAATCTCATCCTGTGATCAGCTGAATTACAACACAGTTAACTCACAGCCTCTGCAGGGTGTCTGTTAAATAGGGCATTGATTGGGAAACAGTGGGATCTTGTAAACTCTAATGTGACATGTGGGAAGACCCTGATGAAGCTGGAGACATTGAGCCCCTAAATTCTGATGAGTCTTCTTTGCCAGTGGAAGGAGACTCCCCACCCCCAGCAGAAGCACCTCTCCTACCTCCAAAGGTAGTAGCAGCCTCTCTACCCGCCTCTGAAGGCATTAGCCCTGTCTTGTCAGGAAACTGTATTGGCCTCACCTGAGGCAGTCGCGGTACCGGACCACGTGGACTCCTCTTGGGCCCATCCCCACTGCCTCTCTCTGCTTCTAGTCCTATAATTAGACTTGAATCCCATCAGGCTCCTAAAAATGAGGTCTAGATTGTCAGAGGCATGCAGCCAGAGCTGTGCGCCCTGCAGTATTCTCGCAAGGTAATTCGGGGAGGAAGTGGTGGCGGTTTCCAGGGCAGGAGGATGCGGTGCTATTCAGGCGTGCACGGGCCAGAGTGACCATTCTGAGGTTTGGGAGGATACAGCGTTGATAAAACTCACGGTAAAGCTCTGGCTTCATTTACGCATGCTCTAAGGAATGGTCACATTTCTAAAGCTTCAAATAAACCAAAAGGCCCCCCTAAAAGAAAACCTGCTAAGAAGAGTAGATGCCCAGCTCCCTCCAAGCGGTGAGAAGTTGGGGATAAGTGTTTCGCCATTTGGTGGGAAGATGGCTGTGTTTACCTAGCTACCGTTGCTTCATTTGATTTTAAAAAAGAAATCTGTGCCCTGGCTGGTGTAGGTCGGTGAATTGAGCGTGGGCCTACAAAAAAAACAACCACGGTTCGATTCCCAGTCAGGGCTCATGCCTGGGTTGCGGGCCAGTTCCCAGCAGGGGATGTACGAGAGGCAAGCATACATTGATATTTCTCTCCCTTTCTCCTTCCCTTCCCCTCTAAAAATAAATAAATTTTAAAATCTTTAAAAAATATATAAGAGAAAATTGTTTTGTGGTTTGCACTGGATGTGGAAATCCAGACCAGAAAATCAGTCTGATCTACTTTCCCCAAAGCCTAAAGTAGTTAATGGTACAGAACAGAAGAATGAAAATTAAAATACATTTCAACAGAGGAAAGTGAGGACTTCTCCAAGTGTCCTGGAAATAAACCAAAAAACATCAAGTCAAATCTGCTGCTTCAGGAACAATTTTGTCCCTGCACATCCCCACGCCACCCCCAGGCCAAGATCAGGACTGGGACCGGGAAAGCTGGTCTGAAACTTCACAGCCCACCGCTGCACCACTGCCACACTTCCTATCCGTCATGCTGCTGACTCCACTTCTCTGTGGACCACCAACAATTCCTGCCTGCCTCCCCCGCCCCGACCCTGCCCCAACCTGCCACATGTACAGAGGCTGATGTCCCGGGAAGGATGTTAATTCCTTGACATATGAGTGGCTGTCACACTGGTTCCTATAATATATGGGTTCCAAACAAAATTTTAAAAAAAGAAAGTGCTCCAACCTGAAACCAAGAAAGAGACGCAATGCTTAGTGGATCTCTTCAGATTTCAGAGGCAACACATTCCTCATTTAGGTGAATTACTCTGGCCCATTTACCCACTGACGTGAAAAGCTGCTAGTTTTGAGGGGGGGCCAGGAAAGAGAAGGCTCTGCAGCAGGTCCAGGCTGCTGTGCAAGCTGCCTTACTCCTCAGGCCATATGACCGAGCACATCCAATGGTGTCTGAAGTGTCGCTGGCAGACAGGGATGCTGTTTGGAGACTGTGGTGGGCCCCTTGGGGTGAACCACAGAGCAGGCCCTTTGAATTGTGGAGCAGAGCCCTTCCATCCTGTGTGGATAACTGTTCTCCTTTTGAGAAACAGTTCTGGGCCTTGGTGGAGACTGAATGCTTGGCCATGAGCTCCCAAGTTAGCATGTGATCTGAGCCACCCACCATGAACAGGGTGTCATCTGACCCACCGAACCGTAAAGTTGGGCGTGCGCAGCAACACTGCCTCATCAGATGGAAGCGGCATACGTGGGATTGCACCCCAGTGTGCCCTGAAGGCACAAGTAAGTTCCGTGAAGAAGTGGCCCCAATGCTGCTTCTGCTACACCACCTTCTCTCTCCCAGCCTGTGCCTATGGCCTTATGGGGAGTTCCCTGCAATCAGTGGGTTGGCAGAAGAAGAGTAGGTTCAAGTCTGGTTTACTAATGGTTCTGCCCATTAAACAGGCACCACCCAGAAGTGGACAGCAGAGGCACTACACCCATTTTTGGGACATCCCTGGGGGCGATGGGCAACTTCAAGCATTACACTAAGTTCACTTTACTTGGAAAAAGAAATGGCTAGACATGTGATTGTATACTCATTCACGGCCTGTGGCCAATGGCTTTGCTCAGTGGTCAGGGACTTGGAAGGGACATAATTGGAAAATTGATGACAAGGGAATTTGGGAAACAGGTGTATAGATAGACTACACTGAATAGGCAAAGAACATGAAGACATGTGAATCCCATATGAATGCTCACCGAAGGGAGACCTCAGTAGAGGAGGATTTTAATGATCTAGTAGGTAGGATGATCCTTTCTCTGGATACCAGTCAGCCCCTTTCCCAGCCACCCCTGTCATCACCCAAAGGGCTCACGAACAAAGTGGCCATGGTGATGGGAGTGGAAGATGCTTGCATGGGCTCAACCACATGGACTTCCACTTACAAAGGCTGGCTGGGCTGTGGCCACTGCTGAGTGCCCACTCTGCTAGCAGCAGAGACTAGCAGCGAGCCCTAGGTATGACGCTCTTCACTGGTGCACGCAGCCAGCTACCTGGTAGCAGGTTCATTACATTGGAGGGCTTCCATCAGGGAAGGGGCAGTGTTTTGTTCTTCCCAGGAGTGACTGTGCTGGCTGGGGGTTGATCCTGGCTGTCAAGGGAAAACTGGACTTCTACTCCGCAACAGAGGTGAAGAAGAGTATGCCAGGCACAAACATATAACACATTAGGGTAAGATTTCATAAAGAAAGTAGAACGCAAATATGATTTCAAGGAGAAAAGAATGATGTGAAACTTTTGACTATTAAATAAATGCTTGTTTATATATATTTTACATGGATGCTGGTAACTTTCAAATTGTTAAATTGAGTTTCTATTGAATTTATTCAAAGGACTGGTGTGTTTTATTGTCAATATTTATAATATACCTCAAATTATAACCACTTAAGCTTATGTTGAAACATTCTAGGTAACTTAAAATTGTGTAATAGAGTTTTAAAAAAATTCTTTGGAAGATTTACTGGCAAAAAGTTTGAAGACTACTGCTATAAACAACAACATGGAAAAAGGAAGAGGAAAGAGGTTAAAGATTTTTCATTTAAGTTATGCTAATTCTTAAAAACAATAGGGGAAAGGGCAATTATTCAATCTTCTGGCACTAACATGCTGAGCAGAGTCCAAAGTTTGAGGGGAAAGTGAAAGCTACTATCTTCCCTGTAGAGGCATAACCTAGAAGTTGAATTCATCTCTTTCTTCTACTTCTATCCACTAAACCTTAGTTCAGAGCCATACATAGCTATGGGAGAGGCTGGAAATGTAAATCTAATTTTGATGACCAAATGCCCAACTAAGAAAATAAGAGGTCTTGTTATTTTTACAACTGGTCATGCAGCTTTAGTTTGGTATTAATGATTTCCTTTCTTCTTCAATGTTCTGTTTCTTTAAGGACAGAGTACATGATAAGGAAAGCAGGAGCTTTCCTTATACCACTGCTTTGCATTCTCTTTCCAATAAATAAATTCCTGTTTGGAGGCAATATTGACTAAGAAAGAGTGATGGCATAAAGAATATTCAATAAGTACACAAATATTAGTGCTGGCAGAAGAATGATGGGTAGGGAAAGCCTATTCAAATGCAGAGTTAAGCATCTATTGCTGTGGTCTACATGATGAAAAGGGTCAGATAAAACCAGCCTGGCAGAAGGTAGCTGTCAGAATCCTAGAGGCATGGTACCATCCCGGTGCTAGGGTTTGCTACCTTGCTGGGTTTTAGGTATTCACCAGTGGTAGGGTTGGCCTTTGTGAGGAAAAAGCCCATCCCGAGTGCATGCATATGCCACGTTTGCAAGCAACTATTGGTACTTTGTTCGTCAGATAATTGAAGACACACCCAGCAGACTGAGGAAGAAGGATGACTGACATTCAGGGAAACAGTTCTCCTGTGCGTATGGTAACTAAGAGCCTTTCCCCCTGTAGGTTTGTGTCGTTGAATAAATGGGACATGGATTAGTTAGTTTGCCTTGTAGTAAAATAAAATTTAACAAGGCTTAAGTAAGATAGAAGTTTAACTCTTCCATGATAGTTTAAACATAACCAGTCTTGGGTTAGTATGGTATCGGAGATCCAAGTTTAACCTGTCCGATTGCTCTGTTGTCTCTAGCGCACTGCAGTGCTTTGATGGTGGCCAGATGGGAGGAGAGTTTGGGTGAAGACGTGAGGGGATTAAGAAGTACAAATCGGTACTTACAGAATAGCGATGGGGATGTAAAGTACAGTATAGGAAATGGAGTAGCCAAAGAACTTATACTCATGACCAATGGACATGAACAATGGTGGGGGGGACTGCCTGAGGGTGCTAGGTAGAGGGGGACAAAGGGGAAAAAGTTGGGACAACTCTAATAGCATCATCAATAAAATATAATTAAAGAAAAGAATACTGCATGCTTGCAAGCTTACAGTGGAAAAGATTCATCATTACATTCACATGTCGGGCAGAAAGTCTGAAGTCTGAAGGGAAAGTGAAAGCCAACTCCCTCCCCTGCTGAGGCAGGACCCAAAAGCTGAGCCCATCACTTCCTCGTACTTCCTGTCCACTAAACCTTAGCTGAAAGTTGTAGATGCTGCAAAGCAGGTGGGGCAGTTCAGTTGCTCGCTTATTTCAAGGGCTCAGAGCTCACATGAGGCTCATAGCTCTTCTGTTGGATGGTACAGACAGAACATTTTCATCCCTTGTAGAAAGTGGTATTGAACTGGCTCCTTGGGCTCAGACTGCCAGTTTATAGGGTACAGAAAAGCTCAAATAACAAATTAAATTAAATGATGTCATGAAGAACTAACCAGCCAAATGCTGAATCTGAAGCATTCTAATGGATAAATGACCAAGTTTTTTCAATAGTTAAATGATATTTTAAAAGGGTTTTAATAGACATAACATTCACCTGTGAGGAGTAATTTTTGAATCCTAATTTGAACACACCAGCTATAAAAAAGATAAATTTGAGATAGGAAAATATGAATATAAGCTGCATAATATGTTATTATGAAATTGTTAATTTTCAAAGATATAATAATGGCATAGTGGTTATGTAAAATATAAAATCCTTTCAGCTACAAAAGCATACTAAAGTATCTAGGATTTGCTTTAAAATATTTAAGCAAAAAACAAAGGGAGGAAGATAGGTGAAATGAGATTGGCCAAACTTTAATAACTGCTGAAGTTATGTGATAGGTACATGAGGATTTATTATGATATTCATAATAAAAATGAGAAAAAGAAATAAAGGTGGCAGCTGCTAATAAGCCCACGCTGATTATTGCTCTGCAGGAACAAAGCCTTGAGTTGCCAAATGTCTACATTTTTCAAGAGATGTATGTTAAATAACAAAATCCAATTGAGTTATTGCAGGTCTAATTAGCTTTTTAAAAACAAGTGGTGAATTGCACAACATCCAGTCTAGTAAGCGGGTAGGTGCCCCGAGGGGCTGTGCAAGGGGGAAGGCATTTTCCGGCAGAAGGAGGAGGGGCTGGGGAAAGGAAAATCACCTCGTCTCCCTTTCGGGGGCGAAAGGGTTTATGTGGCTGACGCCTTCATTGGTGCTGAGGAGAAAATTCCAGACTGACCGGTCAAGACTACATATCTAGGAAAGGTTAGAACTGCAATTAGTTAGGTATTAAGTTTTGGTCTGGTGATATGGGTTCAGCACAAGTGACTTAATGTTGGGCCTGTTGTCTCTCTTTTAACAAGTGAAAAGAGTTTTAAAAATTAAAGCTCTTGATTTCATACAACAAAAACAATGTGACTGAGCAAAACACATCTGTGGGCTGGAATTTGTCCTTGGGCCATCTGTTCCTGGTTTAGGAAAAACTTGTTTTGGTAATGAGGTGTTTTACCCTGAATTTAGAATGCATTCAAGCTTTCAAATAACTTCTGGAAACCAGCAGTAAAGGTTGAGCGTCTGAGGACAGGGAAGTGAGTGACACATCCCTGCTGCTCAGATGTGGCTCTGAGTCTCACTGGCCGGGGGGGGGGGGGATGTAGTGAAAAGCTTATAGCACAGCCTAAGTGTATTGGGGAAGAACAGGCAGAGATGCAGAGTTAGCCCAGCCACAGTGTCATGGCTGAATGGTGACCCCCCCCACCCCAAATGCACATGTTGAAGTCCTAACCCCAGTACCTCAGTATGTGACTGTATTTGGAGACAGGGACTTGAAAGAGGTAAATTAAAATGATTTGCTAGCGTGGGCCCTAATCCACTGTATCAGAAGAGGAAATTAGGACCAAGATAATCACAGAGGGAAGACCAAGAGAAGACAGAGAGAAGACAGCCATTTTGCAAGCCAAGGACAGAGGCCTCAGAAGAAATCAAACCTGCCAACACTTTGGTCTTGGGCTTCTAGTCTCCAGAATTGTGATAAAATAATTTCTGTTGTTTAAACCATGTGGTGGGTGGTATATTTTTATGAAAGTCCTTGCAAACGAATACACAGGGAAGCCTTATTTTGCTCAGGGAAATCTGTGAAAGGTTTTTAAAGCGCTACCCATGTATTTACAATAAAAGTCCCAATTTCCTTGTGTCATTTCAGGAAATTCTAGGTTCAAGGCACAGACTCTGCATCTCTCTAAGCAAAGTCATCTCTTCTATGACTTTAATTGCTTTCCATATGTTTATAACTTTGTTGTGGACTGTTCTGCCTGTTCTAGGGATTGTAACTCTACCCCTGTAGCTAAGGAAAAGTCAGTGACCTTTGGAATGCGAGCTGCAGGAGACAAAGCTTGTCTCTGGTAGCAAATGCTGCCTCAGTTTCCTATCCCTGCCCCCAAAGCATGGTCGGAAGTCAATGATGGGTAAGACCCCTCAGAGGAGGGGCAACCTAGGCCAGACACGACTACTTGGGAGGCCATCATGGAAGGATTCGGTGGGGGGGGGGGGCTGCGACAAAGAAGGAGCAATGGATTGCTGTCCCCCCACCCCCAGTTTTGACATAGCTCGAGTCCCCATGTTCTCTGGGAGAAGCGCTTCCTGGCTCTAATCCCCTTAAGCCTGAATACCTGATGTGGAGGGGTGCAGCTCCTTGCCTTGCTAGAGCGTGTCCTGGGGAACAGTCTGGCATCACAAAGACTTCCTGATAAACCTGTGAAATCTGCTCTGCTAAGAGTGCTTTCATTCATATGTTAAGGGTTCAAGCAGGAAACCCTAAAACCCCTGTTCCTGACAGACTCTGACTTGGACTAAGCCCTCATATTTCTTTGAAATGTTATCTACTATTTGATCCTTGCCCCCCCCCCCCCCCCCGTATTCCAACCCAATAAAAGCCTCTGGAGGAGGAGGCTCAAGGCCTTTTTCCCCTGAGAAACTGGCCACTGCTCAAGCCTTTTTCCCCTGAGAAACTAGCTATCTCTCCTCCCCAAGCAGATCACATCCTGTCTTAGGCATGCTTACTCTCTTCCGTGCTTGGCACGCTGGGGGACTTGCGAGGAAAGTCGCCCCCACACAACTTTAAAATCTGTCACTCAAGCATCATTCTTTTCTCTACACCTGACCATTCCACTAGCCACTAGACATGTTCACCTAGCTTTCTCCTAAACCCTAAGTGAAAACATCTTCCTGTTCTACCTACTCTCCAAACACACTCCTCTTATCTTGTTGGTTACTATTCTTCAGTTGCAAAATAGAGAAATTTGGGACTCGGCCTAGGCTCTTCCCTCTTCTTTACCACACATCTAATCCGTCACCAGTTCCAGCTCACACCCCTCCTAATAATCCTGACTCCCCTTACTGCGCCAACCTGCCTTGGTTCAGACCCTCACTCTTTCCTCTTTAGATTATTTCCTACTCTTTTTGGTCTCTCTCTTCTCCAGTCCTCCATTTTGCCTTGGAGCAGTCTTCAGAAAATGGAAATCTCACAATGTCATGTCTCTGTTTAGAATCCTCTAATGATATCCCATCATCCATAGCACAAAATGAAAAATCTTATGCCTGTCAGGCAAGGACCTTCCCCAAGAGGATCCGGCCTGCTTTCCTTGGTCTCATCCTTGCACTTCTCCATGTGTGCACAGTGTCACCATGCTCAGCTGCTAGGAGTTCCTCAAATAAGCCATTATTTCACAGGTCCTTTTATAGCATTCTCTCTCTTTTCCTTCCCTGTTTGCCCGGGGAGCTCCTGCACATTGTCGAAGACTCTCCATAGTCATCAGCCCCTTTACGGAGTCGTGCTCACCTGCACCTTCCCATGCACCTTCTATTCTTGAAGAAGGTTGGCGGAGACCAACCAGCACAGGCAGAAGACTAATGCCTGTAAACAGCTCTGCCTACCTGTGCTCTAAAGTCACCCAGAGGCACCCCGGGAAAGGTGCTGGTCCTACCAGGATGGCCGGTCACAAGCTGCCGTCAGAGGAACTGGGAGCCACTGGTCTGGCTGTGCGGCCACACCAACAGGCAGGCCATCCTGCTAATTTGAACTGTTGCATGAGGTCTGTGAATCCTTTTGGCGGCCCTCCCTTTGATGGGACACCTGCAGGCACACAATTAGTGTACATACACGTACCTGTGCCCAGGTCGTTGGGACTCTCCCGCCCCTGATGCTGTCGTATTGACGGTGAGCATCCTCACTAGAACGGACCTGCCTGTCCTGCCCGTCGCATCCCCCCCTTCACTGGGGCAGCCACTGTGATTGATCAAGAAAACCATCTGCTCCTCAGGTATCAGAGCTCCCTGCTCCCTGACGACTGCCCCTCCTCTGGGACTCAGGCTCTGGAACGAGCTGCTCCACACCCTCCTTGTCACTGGGACACCACCTCTGGAACAGAGTTGTCACTGGAGGAGTTGAGTAGCCAACACCAGATCATGGCCAGTGTTTGATTCTCCACGAGGGATCTGCTATCCGTCTCTTTTGGTCCTAGCAAAAGGGAAGAAAAAAATCTTTGGAAGCAAGATCTCGTTATCTCATGCCTTTTTGGTTTCCTGCATAATCACTTCTTGTTTGTTCTTTTATAATAGTTCGCAAAACATTTTTAAACATGCTGATTTGCCACCGCAGTGCTAAGTTGAGTAAATCATAGCAGTGGAAATCAAGTACTAGTTTTAATGTTTCAAGGCCCCCAAAACTAACCTGGGTTAAACAATAAAGGGAAGTTAGTGTTTTATGAATGGTAGCTGAAAAATCTGGAGGTCGGGCCAGCTTCAGGTGGGCTGGACTATGCCAGTGACTGCTGAGTCTTCCAGGAAGACCACTGCTCTCACTGAACCTCGGAGAGCAGATGGAGCACAGGGACACCAGCTGACAGCAGCCGGAGGATGCTCCATGGTGTCTCCCTGGGGGTCAGCCTAGGAAGAAGTAGAGACCTGCCGCTCCGTCTCAGAGCATGGGGAACACGGGACATTGGGTATTTCCCAGGACCTTGTCTGCACCTGGCAATGACATACGGCTCTGGTGGGCCCACACCCCACCTCAGAGAATCTGAGGAAAGGTGCGAAGCTCTGAAAAACGGCTTTTACTTGGGTCATTCCGACAGAAAGTGAGTTACATAAGACAAATAGTTTAATTAGTTGGACTGGACTATGTTGACTAGATTGGAATAAAATTTACCTTTTCCTTCTTACTACTCATTGCATTGGGGGCTTATTAAAAATATCAGCTAAGTTATGGAGAAGTTTTTAAAGGCCACATTGTTTACTGAACATATGATTATATAATGAGTAGATTTGTGACCTCACTGTTAAGCTTATTTTGCTATTAATAAAGTATGAGTGTTCACGAAAAATTTGCAAAGTTGTAAAATGTGATTCTTATAGAAATATTTTTATAAATTACTGTAAATATTTTTATAACTCACCTTCCAGTGTTTTTCTGAGTAGATTTACATAGTTGAAATTATGTAGGTTTTTTAAAAAATATTTTATTTATTTATCTTTAGATAGGAAGGGAAGGAGAGGAGAGAAATATCAATGTATGGTTGCCTCTCATGAGTCCCCTGCTGGGAACTGGCCTGCAACCTAGGCATGTGCCCTGACTGGGAATCGAACCGCGAATGTGTGGTTCGCAGGCCCGTGCTCAATCCACTGAGCTACACAAGCCAGGGCTATGTATGTAGGGTTTTATTTCTTTCTTGTTTAATATTATATCAAAGCACTTTTCTTTATCTCTATACATATAATTTAAATGAGTATATTATTCCATTTTATAATACCTCGGAATTTACTTAATTAATCTTTTGATGCTGTATCATATTCCTTAAAGAAAAGGAAAAAGTAAAAATATGTCTGTGTTGAAATGTACATACAAGTTACAGAATAACTTTAATTATTTCTTATGCTATACTGATTCTTTTCCTGAACTTTATCTTGGTTTATAATGAATCATATTGAAATGTTGGTCCAAAGTGCCTAATAACCTCTAAAAATGAAGTGTCACGTGCCTCAGCAATGCTGAAGTTGTTCACCTGACCAATGCGACAAAGGCAGATCAAAGGACAGGGGAAAGTTAGCTGGTGAATGTGGGTGGAGTGGATTCCCAGGTAGAGCCGGGACTCCTGGTAGGTCAGTGGACTGGATGTCTGCCCTGCTGTGCTTGTGCAAACTGACCAGGTCTCTGCTATAATCTTGCAGACTAACGAGCTCGCAGAAAGGATTTAAAAAGACCAGAGAATGCTGGAGCATTATTATTTCCATTTTTTTCTTTTAAAGCACACGCAATCTCTCCTAATTGCTTTTAATAGATGGTTTTTATAAGGAGAAGTATGTATGTGTATGTGTTTCAGTGTGAGTAGTGTGTCTTTTTGTGCGTGTTTGAGAAGCACTTCCTAGTTTTGCACTCAACAGCATCTCCCTCAGTGTGCTGGCCTCAGACGGCTTGGCTGACTCCTTTTCCTTGCCAGAGGTGAAACCAAGTGCAGAAAACAGTTGACATTTTCCATTTCTTTGGCACAAATGACCTGGATCCTGAATTTCACTTGGCTCTGCATAACTAGCTACATAAATGTGCATATAAAAAATAAAATTGAGTGAGAAAAGAATGGGAACATATAAAATACTGTCTTTCCTTTTACTTGATGAAGCAATCAAGTTGTTCTCTAAATATTTCCATTGTGTAAATCAGCAGTATTTCATGGGCATTGTGTTGCATTTCTGGTCACATATTTAACTGCACATCTCCAAAATGGTAATAGTTACAAGGTACAACAACATGTAAAAACTGTTCTTAAAATTTGCTTCTGGTAGCGTAGTCGTTATGTTGTATGGAATCTAAATTTCTTATTTTAGCACTGACTTCATTCCCATTCGGGAAGAAGTTTCAAAAGGAAAATATCTAAAAAATGGTCAGATTTTCCTGTAGTTGAATTCTGATTCAGTATGTAGGGTCCAATTATAATGAGAGCTGTACTCTGGCCCACTTATTAAGGTCAGCGAAGATAGAATTCTATACATCTTAATCAAATCTCCTGTGACTAATTCAGTCCATAGGATTATGCTTGTCAATATTTTACATGAGGCTTCCAGTAATAGTGCTCATCCTATCAGTCAATATCAAATTAACTCCAAGATTACTGAAAATCTGGAATAAAATACTGAATCATTCATTTTTACTAGCATAGGTAAAAAAATATGTATTGCTCTGGAGAAATGACTCTTGATTTTTTAATGTAAAATTTATGACATGGTTGGAACTGTGGAGAAAGCCCTGCCCTCCCCTCCACGCAGGAGGAGCAGCTCAGAGAAAACAACCAGCAGCCGTCATGCCTGAGACATTGGTGCACCCTTGGCTTGTATACCTGAGGCTGCCTGGTCCCAACTCAAGTTGCGGAAATTCTATTCAATGTAATGTCGAACTAACGCTTCAGCTTAATAAGCGTTTAATGAGCAAAGCACAATGCCAGTTTGCATTAAAAGGGGACAGAGAAGTCTCATAAAATCTACGGACTGCAGCCAGGCCTCACTGGAATGGAACACGGACCAGACAGCTTCCTCCTCTTCCCCAGACTCACAAATCCTCTTCCGTTTTGTCCTCTGTTTCTTTTTTCTCTTTGCCTTCATGGCGTTCTGGCTCTGCCATGTTTCTGCTTTGTTCCGCTTCATGTCGCCCTCCGGTTTCTCCTTTTACTTGCTTGCATGTGACCCGTCAGGGATAACCCCAAATGACTGCTTTGGATCCTAAGTCTACATGAATCTTCCAGTTAGGTTTAGTGCATTTACATTACGGTGTGTGTGTGGGTTTGTGTTCAGTTTCCAAAATCAGAAGAAGAGAATCTCATTGGTCTACTTGAGTCAAGTATTCACTCCTGCTCCGATCGACTCTTGCCACAGCAAGGAGGGTTCAAGGGTCAGGTATAATTGGGGATGTTCCCTTTATTCTATGCACTGCACAGGTAAATTATCCAAGAAAAATAGGATTGGGAAGATGAGCAAAACGCCAGTTCCGGTCCCTACATTTCAGTCTTATGGAATAGGCCAATATACTTATGTATGTATCATTTTAGCCCAGGACAGATTGTGATAAGTATACAGAAAGATCCTAAAATATGGAGGAAGGCAGGATCGAGATAACAAGGTTGTAGGAACAACTTCTGCGCTTGTTGGACACTTGGTATATCAGTAATGCCTCAAATAATAGCCTGGAGGTGAGGAGTGAGGAATGAAGCCCACGGAGATGTGGTGCGGATGTAGGTCTCACTTGAGAGGCAGCTGGGTGTCTATTCTTCTGCAACAGGAAATCATCAAAGGTTTGTGGTCAGAAGAGTCGCATGATCAAGTCTGTGTTTCAAGAAGATGTCTTGGGGCATGGTAGATCAATTTAGCGCGGTGTGGGGGTGGGAGTTCCTGGAGGAGGACAGGCGCTGGGCAGATCAGCAAGGCTGCATGAGGTGTGCCAGGGTCCGAATTAGGACAAGGCCATGGACGACAGTGCTCATGAATAATTAACATATTTAAGAAAGATGATGTAGCTTTACTGTGGAATGTATGAATAGTAGCTGGAGTCTGGAATGCTGGCAAAATGTTAAATATTCCTAATAAAATCTGACATGATTTTCAAATAGTTACTTTTTAGGTGTAGGGAAGAGGAAGACTATGAAGATGGTGAAGTGTTATAATGGTAGGTTTTAGTTAAAAAAGTACTTTCTGTTGGCCCTGGAGGACTGCTGCCAATGGTCAGGATGGACGCCCCTGCTCGGTCCACACCTGGTGCGTTGGTGCCATAGCTGGTGTCTCCATGGGGGATGAGGAGCCGCACGGCAGTGATGGGGTTGGTGTGAGGGGAATTGGAGCTGTGCAAACACCAGTGCAGGGGACACAGTGTCGAAACTCGGATCAAAATGCTGATGAGAAAAGAAATCCCAGGGGCCGCAAGTTGGAGAGTTCCATCAAATGATAGCATCCTCGTTCTCTGGAAGGTGGTATGTACAATTACCTTTAATTATTTTAGAATAATTTTCTACACACCTAGATACTTTCTATCAATCAGACCATTTTCTCTATCTGGAATACTTTTCCTTTACTCATTGTATACATGAATTTATTCTAAATTAAAGCGACATATTCACATACCACATAAATGCATTCTTCTCTTAAACAGTACTGAAGTATAGAAGAGGGTGGATTGAAAAAAAAACAGAATTATCTTTTGGAAGACAGGCCCTTGTAATGCAGGCTTCCCCCACTAGGGGAGTGTTCTAGGAACCCATCTGTATCAGTGCACCAGCTGGCGTTGTTGTGAGAGGCTGCGTTTGGTGTAAGTAAATTTTTTGGGAAGACTCTTTCATCATGTTTTCCCATTTTATGATGATGATGGGTGATTTACAAACACACCTGTCCACACAGTGCTGAGTATTCAGAAGTTTCTGACCCAAAACGGTGTGACCCCTGTGCCCCACCCTCCCTGTTCAACTGATGTCACCCTGAGTGGCTGTTTTTTGTTTTCCCAAATGAAAAAACTCCTCGAAAGCAAACATGCTGATGTGGAAAAGGTGAAACAAAAAATGGCAGACGCACTAAAAGGCATCAAAATCAATGAAAACTGTTTTGAGCAGCAGAAAAATGTCTCAATAGGTGTATTGCATAAAATAGAGAGTACTTTGAAGGTGACTGAAAGTTAAACTTGTCAGAATAAATACACGATTTTTAATGAATAAATTTTAGTTTTTTGGGTCCCCCCTTGAATATAAAATATTTCCCTCTTCATGTAAAAAGTTTGGCGTATCAGCGTGCCAGCTGAAAAGGCATGTTTCCCAGGCCTCCTTTCAGCCACGTGTGGCGTGTGATAGTTCTGGCCAATGAGGTACAAGTTAGAGTGTCTTAGGAGACATTTTGGGAGCCTGAAGGTGCTCCCACCTGGAGAGCTACCTTTGGACGTAAGTGGCCAAAATAACCCCCTTTCTTGTTTGTGTCAGGGTTCCTGTTCTAGGCAGCTACATACTGTGTACTTGCAACCTCTAATATTAGTTCCACCCCAGAGATAAACATTCTTAATTTTTAGTGTATGTCTTTTGTCACTCATCTATAGTCATGCATTAAATTTTTATTTATTTTTCCCCAAATGGGATAATACTATATGTATTATTCTGAACATTCTTTTTTGACTTAATAATGTGACATCTTTACATGTCAGCACAAAAAGAGTTATCTCACCCTTTTAAAAATATTTTGAAAAAGATTTTCTTTTTTTTCTTAAAAATGACGCTTGCTTATTCAGCAATGAGGAAAAATTGGAAATAAAAAGCAACAAATGTCCTTAAATCCCACTGTGTTGAAGTAACCAGCATATCAGTGGTGACTATTTGTTCTGTTAGGGTTATTTGGAAATAACAGGAGTCATTCTCTCTGACTTCCGCCTGCATGTATATGTGTACGCACATCCACAAACATGCACACACACAGAACAAGCATAGGCACAGGTGCAATCATGCACACACATGCAAACATACACAGCTACTACACCTGGAAAAAGGAGAGAAGTAACTCACAACATCAGAACCTATTGAGAAGTTTTTAATTTAGTTGAATTAAATAGAACTAGTACAATGCTTTTGGAAGGTATGACTAAAATAGACATAGAAAACCAAAGATATACCCAGATTCAAACCAGATACTATTTTAATATCCACAAGAATTATAGAATTAATAATAAGTGGTTGAGACCAAAACATATCATATTAATATTTTATTTAGCTAAAGAATTTGTGTATATTCAAAATTATGGAGTTGTAATATTAGTAAGAATTTTACCTATTAAATTAACAAGGTAGTCTTATGATTGATTATAAATTCAGTTCTAGAGTTTAAGGCTGATTCAAATTTATGAATTTAAGTAAAAATTTTACTGTTCGTATATATATTAAATATTCAACAGGCCTTAAAGTTTCAACATAATTTAAGTTGAACTCATTTAATTCATAAGAATGACTTAATTACTTGGGAATATTTGTCATTCAGACAATTGAAGGACTTAAAAAGAATGCATTAAGTGTATAAATACAGTTTAAAATATTTAAAAGAATTTAATTGAGTTAGAAAACTTAACCAGCTGTTAATTGAAGGTCATAAAAGTGACGGTTCAAATCTGCTAGGCTCAGAATGGAATAATGGGGTTTGTAAGCTGAACTTAAATGTTTAAGGAAGAACTAAGTTAGACTTTGTGAATTAATAAATTGATTTTAATTTTTAAAACCAAGTTACCTCTAAATTGCTTTTTGTGTGACTACAAAGAAATTCACAGTTATGCAAGGGAAAAAAGCTGAAGTGAGGGCTTAAAGAATTGTTGAGTTTGGATAAACACTTCTTTACCTTTAAAATATATTGTGTCTTATATCCCCTAAGGCAAAGACAGAAGAGCATAAAAACCATTAAAGATTTATAGTTATGTTTTTAAAATAATGTTATAATTTTAGCACTGAATGTTTTTCTGCTCTGAAAGATAACAGAACTAACACTGGTAAGACAGGATGAACAACCATCCCTTCTGACTTAAAAATATGGACCCTCAGTGCTAAAATCAGTGTCCTTGGTCACCTTTGTGGAAGGCATGGTTAAACTCTCAATTTTAACACCTACATTTGAGACTTAAGGCTTCAACTTACTATCTATTTATCATGGGCAAATGACTTATTTTTGTGCCTCTATTTTCTTCTCTGTAAAATGGTGATAAAGCAATGAATATCCCCAGATGTTGTGAAAATTAAATGAGTTATGATATGAAAAGCACCTACAATTGCACCTGGGATGTAATAAACACTAAGTATTACCACCTGCTTTTGCTGGGGCCTCCCCCACCCCTTTTTTTTTTACTGTGTTTCTTTTATTCCTTTGCTTCCCCAGCTGTTAAACCTTCATTTTATACTTAAATAGATCTGATGATTACTACCAGTCCTTTGATCATGGCTTGTCCAGTTTTGACATTTTTTTGTTTTTGTCTTGTTTTTCTTCTCTTGATTTATTTCTTGGTTGACTGGATTTTATAATCAAGTAGATTATTTTTTTTAAAAAAAGAAGCTCATAGGAGCTGCATTCTCCAAGTTCTTTGGTCTTTGAAAATGTCTGTTGCTTTGCCTAGTGACCGAGTGATATTCTTGGCTGGATGTACTACTCTTGGGTTCCTTTTTCTTTCAGCTCTTGGAAGACAGTTCTCCAATTCTTTCTGGCACTGATGTTTGCCATGCCAAAGTCTGAGGCCAGCCCGACTCTTTTTCTGTTATAAATGCATTGTTTTGCCAGAATGCCTGAATATTTTTTAAAAATTTAATTAATGTTTAAAATTCTTAAAGCTTAATAACCACATTATATCTTGATCTATGTCAAGATATGTCATTTTTTTCTTATAAAATATGTCCTAACTACAGGTTTATTATTTCTTATACATCAGTGAAATTTTACTGTATTTTATTTTAAGTACTTTTCCCGTTTGTTGAGTTTTATCTTAGGTCACCTGTTGAGTATCGAACAGGTCATCTTTGTCTATTCTTTATTTTATTGGGTTCTCTGAAATTGCTTTAATCTCTTTGCCTGCCTCCTCAGCATTCATTACGATGTTCTCCAGTCTTTCTTGTATGCCATATATCGGACAGTGCTAGGCCTAACTGATATAAGTTTCTTCTTTTTCACTAACAGGACCCCAGACATACGACACAGTTCTGGCCAAAGAGCTATACGTGTAAGTCTACCATGTGGCATTTAGGAAAACTCCTTGTAAGTCTACACGTGGGATTTACGTCTGACCAAACAGGCGTGTCCCCTTTTTGTTTCTTTCTTCCATTGTAGATGGGAATACAGATGCAAAGCATAAGGAGAAGAGCTAACTTGGTAGTGTGAGGTGTTTGCAAGGATGAAAAATATGTGCCAGAACTAGCAGGCTCATTGATGGCTCTTTTGAAGAATCAAGAAAAAACCACTACCGCAATTTATTTAAACAATTGTTTAGTCAAGTTTTCTCTTACATACAGTTGAAAATAATTCCTACTGACACAGGCCATTTACTCAATATTTAATTCTTAGCAATGTTAAAATATGGAGTACTGTATTCATTTTTGTGTCATCTTTAGTTAGAGTCGTCCTAATCTATTTTGGGGGGGTTTGCTCCAATTTTGATATATGTGCTACTGAAGGGAGCAGAATATTGCTTTTTCTTTAATGGTGAAAAATATTTAAAAGGAAAACTTTTTTAAAGATTTAAAAGTCAGGCCGCCAAGATCAAGATCACCCTCAGTGATGACTGCCTGAGTCAGTGGGGGGACCACCAAAAGGGGGAGAGATGCTGTCGGGGGGCCGTTCTCCTCAGCGAATCCAGTGCTCTTTCCACCAGGCCATCGTTGCTATTTTCAAATAAGACGACCAGGTGTTGTTAAAAAATTATATGCTGTTTCCTATTGCTTGTTAGGAAGTAATCCAGAGGCTCGAATTCAGAATTTGAAATGAGTTTGAAATCACCCTGATAATATGCATATTGGATAATACATTTAATAACAGATAATTAAAGCAAGAAAGCATGAAATAGTCCAACTCATAAAAAGGGACTATAGTCGATATTGGCTTAGGTTTTGGAACAAACCTATACCTTTTGTTATGACTGAATTAGAGTTGCCTGGTGGCTGTGCCCAACTTAATTAGCACTTAGGCAGACACAGTCACTAACTCCTCCAGGTCCCCAGGACACTGCTTGGTTATTGCTTCCACTTACTATACTAAGCTCACTGATGGGTAATGCCTTGCAGCGCTGAGAATACCTGGTCCTAATAGGTTTCGACTTCTACATGATTAGAAGGAGAAGCAATTCTAATTTAGTTTCTCGTTCGTTTTAACTTGAGTTAGCAGATGTTCTATGTTTACTGCGGTCAAATACATAATTTGCATTATGGGAGAGCCTATAATATCAATTTGTCAGGGTCTTTTTTTTTTGTTATAATGTGGCTTTAATTTCCTGCAAAATGTTGCTATAAAAACAGGACACATTTACTTTGTAATTCATGTAGAATACCCCCAAAGCAAAAGTGTGCTCATAAAAATCAAGCAATATTTTAACATTAGTTTTGGTTGAAGAGAGAGTGAGGGAAGTAGAGGGAACGAAGTAAGGAAAGGGCTACAAGGGGAGTGAGGTGGACAGTGAAGCTCTTGACCTGCCCTGGAGGCCACAGCAGCTCTCCATGGGGATGGGTGGGGCAGGGGAGGGTGGGGGAAGCATGCGCCTGGAGAACGTGCCTCTTTCTAGTGTAATGTTACTATTCAAAAACGTGTCTTGTGTGTAAATTTTTTTCACAGGCATGTAGGTGCTGAAGAAGATTTTTGTGCAACCACCGTCTGGACAAATGGAGGGGGATGCACATATCAGCACTTGAGTTTTGTAAGTGCGTAAACTTATCTAGGGTGGTAGACCGTATTTAGAGTTAATCGAACAAAAAAAAAGTTTGTTATTTTAAGCCTCTGAAGTTTGGGGGGAATTTTTAGTGCAGCAATAGATAACAAACACAATGTATATCCTAAGATCGTTTTGATGACTAGATGACAAGTGAAAAATACATATTATCATTATGATAATATGTGTTTTATCATATTATACCAGGACTCGGGTGTACCAGGACTCTGGTCAGGAAGTTACTTCTTTTATACGGATTGCACAATTCTGTTCATGTGTTCAATTTTTGGCACTCTGACAACTTTTAGCTCTTGTTTTTAGGTTCTCTGAATTCTTCTGCCACTCTTAAGTTAGGGGTTACAAACATTCCTACTTTCACTTCACATTGGGAATATAATTGGCAAAAATAGTGAATTTCTAGATCTTACAATACACATAAAATACATTATGTTGAAAAAGTATTCAAAGCTCTTTGAACACTTGCATATACTCATATAGATGAATAGGGAAAAAACTGGTTTTTGGCTCATATGCTGAAAAGTCACTTTAGCAAAACGCACATATGCTCTGTAAGGGTTTACTATACTTTTCAGACCATAAGACGCATCTAGGTTTTAGAGAAGGAAAGTAGGGAAAACATTTTGAAGCAAAAAAATGTGATAAAATATTTAATAACATACATAACATAATATTTCACCAATGTAAATGTAAACAGAACTCAACAGCAGCATTAACAACCATTATTCTTCCCAAATTGGGGGCGGGGATGGGGGGAAGTGTGTATTATAGTCCGAAAAATGCAGTAATTAGAGGGTGGTTACTTCTATAATCTCCTGTATCTGGGCCTGAGTCTTAAAAACTAGGGGTCTTATCAGTAACAACTTCACCTTTACAGATATTGGTGGATAATGCTCACAGGATAGTATTTTAATCAGATAAAGCCCAGGTCGCCCTAACACGATTCTGGTGGAGGCTGAGCAGGCCAAGAAAACGAATGGAGAGAGCTGGATGGGGAGCTCAGGTCCTCTGGGGGCTGAAATACTCAGCCCCCGCTGTGTTCTCCTGCAGGAACGTGAATGCCGGGTTGCCCGATTCTCCCAAGTTTCAAGAGAAGATGGCAATCTGGGGAGTTGCTTATACTTAAAATTTAAAAAGCCCTCTATTTAAAAATATTGTATCATTTAAAAAACACAGATCAAATAAAATGTCTGTTGAGCCATTTCCCAGGTACCGAGAGATGAGCAAGAAGCTGGGTGTATGGTAGTAATTACATCGTGGACTAAGTCTGTGCCTCCTGGGAGTTTCCGAAGGTTGTGTTGTGCACGTTTCTAGGTGTCAGGTAACAAGTGCGTGGTTTCTGTGAAAAGGCTGGTGCTGTGCTGCCTCATCGGGCAAACTCAGTGGTTAAAGTCTTCTCACCAAGGGCTCTCATTCATCCAGACGAAAACTAGTGAAAATTTCCAAGACAGACATTTCCCCTGAGTCTGTAACCATGTACAAGTGAACACACAATGGCCTACAACCATTTTTACTGGTAAGGAGAATTCAGAAAGGTTTTCAGCTGATTTACTGACAGGAACTTTTGGCAAGCGTCTGATTTCTACATCAAAGTAACAATCAACAAGGTCATTATTCTTGTTGTTGATGTGTTAGAAGTTTGTGTTTTTTCTAATTAAGAGATTTTAAGGAGCTATTCATACTTTTTCCTTTTCTTTTTCTCACAATCTCATTTTATTAGTTCTTTAATTCAGTGAATTTAGAAAGAATTTAACAAAGAAACCAGGAATCTGTAGAAAACAATTACAAAGCTTCAAAAGTTAAACATATTTCTTTTAAAAATATTTTATTTACTTATCTTCAGAGGGGAAGGGAAGGAGAGAGGGAGAGAAATATCAATGTATGGTTGCCTCTTATGCATCTCCCGCTGGGGGGAACTAGCCTGCAACCCGGGCATGTGTCCTGACTGGGAATCAAACCGTGATCCTTTGGTTTGCAGGCCCATGCTCAATCCATTGAGCTACACCAGCCAGGGCTCAAATTAAACATATTTCTAAAATTATTACCTAAGCTTTTGTTTTTCAGGTTCCAAAGGTTTATTTTCTTCTTATTTTTCCAAAAAGTTTCCAAAAATGTTCTATACAAAAACATATTAATCACACACAAAAAATTTAATTTTTTTTTACAAAGAAGAAGAAGAGAAGAAATAAAATTGAAAAAGAAAGGAAGTGGAAAGGATGTACATAAAATTGTTAATCGTGGTTTTCTGAGCTAACTAGAAGGAGCACAAATTAAAACTGAAGTGTATCATTCATACTTCTACTCACTCAAATTATATTTATCACTACCACATTATGACCTCCAACTGAACACCTGGGCAACTCCAGTGGTGTCGAAGACAGGGAGCTCCAAGGCCCTGGAAGTATCGGAGTAGAAACCAGAATGTCACTTTTTAGGGAGATGATTCCCACCAAGCATGGTGGGAAGTAGGACAGAACAACTTCTCAAGAATCTTCTAAATGTTGAGTACTGGCTCCCTGAAAATACTGCCGCAGCAACCTATTGATGAAACAAAGCCGTGTTCATTGCAGTAATAGAGGAGAATTATCACTGTTTCAGAATGTGGAGAGCGAAGGAAGGATATTTATGAAGTTTTTAGGGTATGGTTTAAGGTGGGCCTTAAAATGCAGGGTGTGGGAGATGAGGGGGAGGGCCTGGGGATGGCAGGGGTAGAGGGGAGGGCTTGATTAAAACTGGCAAGGTCCCACAGAGTAGTTTACATTTGGCAGCTCCAGGGAGGGGCGGGTTTCAAAGCAAGTCTTGGAGAAACCGAGTTGAGCCAACTGTTATTAGTTTAGTACTTTCAGGAAGTTCCTGAAAAAAGCAATAACATTTACAAAATTATTTTCTTGGGCAAGAGTTTCTTAAAATAGGGAAGTCATTTTACTGCAGTTAAACAGTAAAATCATAATGCTAGAGACAGTTCTTCATTCTCCGATGCTGCTTTCCATCCTGGCAGGGGTGGAGGGGAGGGCTTGATTAAAACTGGCAAGGTCCCACAGAGTAGTTTACATTTGGCAGCTCCAGGGAGGGGCGGGTTTCAAAGCAAGTCTTGGAGAAACCGAGTTGAGCCAACTGTTATTAGTTTAGTACTTTCAGGAAGTTCCTGAAAAAAGCAATAACATTTACAAACTTATTTTCTTGGGCAAGAGTTTCTTAAAATAGGGAAGTCATTTTACTGCAGTTAAACAGTAAAATCATAATGCTAGAGACAGTTCTTCATTCTCCGATGCTGCTTTCCATCCTGGCAATCCCGAGATGCTGTGATTTCTCTACTTTACTTGGGAGTAGGATAAATGAGAGGAAAGAAGAATGATGGTCTTCAGCTACCCTTTTAAATACAGATAGTTCTTAAGTGCACTTCATTTTTCTTATTTTAAAAAGTTGACATTTTTATTATAAAATCAATACATGTTCATTATAGAAATTTTAAAAAATAGAGAAAAGTTTAAAGGAGATGGGGTAGGGTTTTCTCCTTTACCTTTTTCTCTATTTCCTGAAGTTTCTATAATTAACTTCAAACTAATTAACTTGAAGTTTCACAGTTGATGACATCTTAGATTTTAGAAAAAGAAGTTTATATAAAACTGGAGGGAAATGGGATGGACGTAGTTTATGATGTACATGTAATAGTTTATTACATTTTTTTCTTACTTTCACACATACATGTTTAGGGGTTGGATTACGTCCTCCCAAAATTCATAATCTGAAGCCCTAACTCCTAGTACCTGTGAGCGGGACTGTTTGGAGATGGGACTTGTATGGTGGTGGTTAAATTAAAATGGGTTTGTCAGGGTGGAGATCCCTAATCCACTGTGATTAATGTCCTTCTAAGAAGAAAGATGGACATACAGAGAGATATCAGAGGTGAGCACACACAGAGTAAAGGCCATATGAGGACACAGCGAGAGATGCAGCAGTCCCCAAACTAAGGACACAAGCCTCAGGAGAACTCATATCGGCCCATTCCTTGATCTTGGACATCCAGCCTACAAGACTGAAGAAAATTTCTGTTGCCTAAGCCACCCAGTCTGCGATACCATGTTACGACAACTCGAGCCGACAAATACAATGAGCCTACATAATTACCTCTTATCAGTAGTGCAATGGAAATTCCAGTCCAGGACTTCCATGTTTGAATGTGAAATTCTCTGCCCACCATCATGGATACACAGTCATGTCGAGAACATGGGCTCCTGGTCGTGATTTCTTAAGCAACTGTCAGGTAGACAGTTGCAGACAGTTTTATTTTGAGGCTTATCATGGAATTCCAGGGGTTTGACTATGTTATTTATTGGGTTAAACTCTTTAGATGAATTGAATTCTTTTTTGAAGGATGATAAATAGCTTCTCCTAACTGTCAGCATGAGACATTTGACAGATTGATGGTCAATATCTTAGTGACTGTCCTTGATGGAGCACAGAGGAGTCATACCAACCTCCCCTTGCCTTGAAAATTCTGTGTTCTATTCCAAAAACTCTGATAATCAGTTTCTACAGCCTTTTGACAGCATGTTCCGGCATGTGGCAGGCTGTCATTTTGCAATTGTGTTAGTGACAATAAGGAAGACAGCTTTATTTATGTATGCGTGGTCATTCCTCAGCTGCTAATATTTACTTCACATAGGGAACACTTCTGCAGCTCTATCTCTATGCTCTTTGGGTACACAGTTTTTGAAGACAATTTAAGAAAATTAGGACTCCAAACGTAGGTAAAAATTTAACCTTAAATGTGGTTATCAATGCCAACTTACTACTCAGGTGATTGCTGACAAAATATTTTTAACTTCCCTGGTCATACAAAACCAAAGACTTTGCTAAGTTCATACAATGTGGCACCTCATCCCTTTATTGCAAATATAAGGTGTACCTGAATTTTTAGATAAGAGTTGAATAACAATAGATATCTAAGGAGAAAGAAATATGAAAAATCCTAATTTAGGACCAAGCTTGAATACAGCCATTTCTGCCTTCTGAGAAGAGTAAGGATGGGCAGGATACAGTAATTCACACCTGCAGTTGGACGGCATGTCTCTGGTTCTCTCTGCCTTCTCCTCACAGACTGCCGGGGTGGCCAGAAGACTTGACCCAAAAGAGTACCCAAAGCGCAACTTCGATGGTTTGCCAGGTACGACTGTCATGCAGTTCCACCCTTCATACCTCTCATTCAAAAAGTCCAAAAAGCTGCTGTGTATGTGTGAAGATAAGTTTAAAAAAATTCTGCCTATAAAGGGAAGGAAGAATGTTGCCTCATTCTTTCCTTTTGAAAGAGTCTTTTTAGAAACAGAACAGGCCCTGAGTTTCTACTTGAGCTTTTGGAACATATATAAATCTCTCCGGGGCTAGAGAAGTCCCACGTCTTGTTTCCTGCTGCGGTCCAGCCACAGCAGGGTCCAGGGATTCCCGAGGTGGGTAAGGCGTTGGCGATGGGTAACAGACGACATCATGCCTCAAGGGACAGTGAAGCTCTGTTCTGTTTATTGCAAGTACAAGCAAGTCTTTATATTTTCATTTTAGGTAGTGATTAACATTTGCAGTATAGCATGATCAGTTAAGCAGAAAAAATTAATACAAAGGTAACCAGGAAAAATACGAAAGTTCCCATAGATTCAGTTATAATAAACAAAGATTATTTTGACCAGGAGAGCCATAAATCAGACAATTAGAAGTAGCTGTATGTACAGAATTTGAATGTCTTATTGTTTATTAAAAGTCTTAGAATTTGGCATGGGGCAAAAGGTATGCTAGACCAAGCAGAGGTTAGGAAATTCATTATAAGGCCTTTGTGATGTCTAACTTAGCTATCTATCCTTTTCTGTCTAAAATGTTTCTCTGTGTACTATAAACTCTGACTCTTTAGTAAATGTTACTACGTGTTTAGTTTGTAATAACTAGCCAGCTTTTGTTATTTATTTGCCTGTCTAATTGATATGTATTCTTATTCAAGGTAAAGGAGGGGCTGTTACTCTAACAACATTTAGACATACAGGGACTTTGTTCTCCGGTCAAGAAATTATTTTGTACAACTTCATTGGAATTATGCTAATCAATGAACCTGAAGGACAAGTGTCTAACAATCCCACCACCTTTCAATCACCCAAACAAACATGTAAGGAGAAATAGGTAGGAAATCCAGCCACAGTTGCCTCTGCCTTGCAGATCATCTCAACCGTCCCGACCATATCCCTGGGCTGTGGGTAGGGGTCTATATAGTTTTCACTTGTCTCCTTGGAAGACCCTTTGTATCTGTGGGTAAGGAACAGTCGTGGGAAAGTCTTTCTAATCTGTTCTTCCCTCAACTGTTGGCGGCACAACCTATGTTTGCAACAATAACCTGGTTCTTTATTAACTGGCCTTAACTGTTGATTTAAGAGATCTAATTTATTTTTCTTATTTCCGGTGCACCATGGCAGTCCTGATTGCTTTAAGTTGCTCAAACCAGGGTAATTTATACAACTTGACATGTTTTCCCTTATGGTTAACAATTATATTACTCTGGCTGTCGTACACCCCTGTATAAGGGAGAGGGGAATCTGTGGAGATTTCTCCATCCTTCCAGGCAGTTCCATGGGGAATACTAATGTTTTCCCCTGAACTGGTCCCTCCTTTGGGGGTGATTTTTCACAGGAATAAGTAAGTACAGTACAATGTCTATATTCAGTAGCAAGAGTAAAATAATTAAAATGAAACAGCCGATTGTCAACCCATTTTGGATGCCACATTCTCCTCCAGGGAGATGAGTTCCTTGAACTTGAATCCTCCATGCCCGGACCTTGTCAGACCACATGGTTGGAAGAGGACATGGCAGTTTCCCTTTGTAGATGTGCCAAACTCAATGCCTCGTATTCCCTTGAAATGTCTCACAGGACTCTGGAGTGAGTCTATTTTGAGTGGCTCTTTGCCTCTCAAAGACTTCAGAGCAGTTTCGTAATTCTTCTGCTTTACTTAACTACCTGTGTGAAATTTCATCCTGACTTTGGAGTTGCTCGTGGGCTATCTATGTGTGTGTGAGCCACTCTGCTGTGTCTACTCAACACTCAGGGTTTTCCTTTTTCTCTTTTCTTGTTGACATCCAGGGATCTCGCTTTATTGGTAGGACTTTTAGTTCCCTAGCATGCGTAAATCACTTATTTTGTGCTTTAGAAAGAAGTCAAGAAGAAGATGTGACCTTTCCGTAGAGAAGAGAGATGCTATCCACAGCACAGCATCCTTCACAGAAATAATTTTTCAAAAGCACAAGTTTTGAGCCAGGGAGGATCAGGAGCAATGTAGCATCTCCTCCCTGACCCTCCTCCCTCCGAACACAACACATGGATTTTATTAGGATCTTCTTACAGGAGGTGACATCTGGGACAAACATATAAACTGTTCATTTTTGGCTTAATAGGGGTCGACCTTATATGGATTGTTGATTTCTATTTTTCTCAAGGAACACTTGTGTAATATTTTCCCATGTTATGGATAACTTTTAAAACACCCATTTTGATGACTAGGATAACATAAAATGGATACAGAAAGTTTTATTTAACTATTTTTCTCTTTCCTTTTATAGATATCATTTACATAGCAGTTCTTAAAAAAACCTTTTTATTTGGGAATAATTTAAAAACTATGGAAAGTTTGCCAGAATAACACAAAGAACACCCACATACCCTCTACCTGGAGTCACTTACTTACCTCGCCTCCTCCTCTGCCTTAGCCTTTGCTCTTTGCTGCGGTCAGAGGAGTGTTTTCGTACCAACTTAGGTCAGAGAGCGGCGGCGGGAGTCTGCGAATTAACTGACAACAGCCAGATACACGGGACAGAAGACCAGGCTGATTTACACCCACGTGGGAGCACTTACAGTAGTGCATTTAGCAGTTTAATGGGAGGAAAGGGTGCAGCGGGGAGCGGCGGAGAGGTGGTTAAGGGCTTCTGTGGGGAGGTGGAAAGATTTGATGGGCATTCTCATCCTGAGCAAACCAGCAGTGTCTTTCCTGGTTGGGAGCTACTCCCCGGTGGAGGAATTTCTGGCAGCTAAATTCTTACTTCCCCGTAGTAAGAGTCTGTTTCCTCCCAAATAGAAAACTCCCCTGGAGGGGGGTTAATAACAACTCTATTTCCAGGGGTCTCTGCTTTACTCAGATGAGGAAAGTTCAAATATAATCTCTCTCTCTTTCTGTCGATGGTGCCTCCAGCCCAACATCTGGAAATCACTGGCTGTCCTCGGGACTGAGAAGCTGGGTTTGTAGTCTGCTCCGGTTATTAACCTTGGTTTTAGTTTTGTGTCCATAGAAATGCGGAATTAAATACTTGACTGCTTGAACCATACGAGGCTAACTTTGGGAGCCCCCTGTATCATCACCGGTTCAGAATAGGTCACAACAAAACACGCCACACTGGCACACTGATTATTTTGAATTAATGGTCCTTGTGAAGCAGCCAGTACAAGAAGGATACTCGGACCCTCCTTTGTCCCCCTGAAAGTTGGAGGGAAACCGCCCACGGAAAGAGTAGCGTCCCTGGACCAGGTGGGTAGAAGGCATTCTTAGCACCAGAGACAGGAAATTTACTACTGAGAATTTATAACCAAACCTTGCTACTTTTCCACCATTTTATTTCCCCAAGCTTAAATCCCTTTGTCTTGCTAATTCTCCACGAATGTACTGTTTCTTTGTCTAAAATGTATAAAAGCTTCCTGCTTTGGTTACTTCTTTGGGTCTCCTATTTTTAGGGGGTTCCCATATGTGCATACATAAATAAAAAATGTCTCTTTCCTATCAGTCTGCCTTTTTATTTCAGGGTGGGTCTCAGCCAAGAACCTAGAAGGGTGGAGAAAATTATCTTCCTCCCCTGCACTGCCTCCTGAAACAGACACAAGGCTGGAACTGAACTGACCTGCTATCAGGACTACGAGACTGGTTCAAAGAGGTGGAGGAATCTGCCCACTCAGCTTCTGGGCTCTGGAAGTTTGGGGAGATTATTTTTTAAGACAGAGCAGACACAGGAGAAGCTCTGGAAACAGAGTTGAATTTACCCCTTTGAAAGGGAACTCTCCATTGTTTAGTGTTTACCTCTCTGTACCAGGGAGAGATGACTGTAAATAACAATCTGCAGCCCTGGCTGGTGCGGCTCAGTGGATTGAGCGCCAGCCCACAAAGGAAGGGGTCACTGGTTCAATTCCCTGTCAGGGCACATGCCTGGGTTGCCTGCCAGTTCCCAACAGTGGGTGGGAGAGGAGCAGCAGATTGATGTGTCCCTCCCTTCTCCTCTCTCTCTGAAAACAAGTAAATAAAATCTTAAAAAAAATAACAACCTGCATAACAACCTTACTTGTTTACTGTGTCTTTCCTGATAACCTCCTATAACTGACCTCCCCAGGCCCCAACAGTTTTCTTGAGCTGAAGATGGCGTTTAACTTGGTGCCTTGGGACAGTTTGGGGAATTTTACCTGGTTTTCCTGGGTGTCCCCAATGTATATATGAGGCATACATGTTGACAAACTTCTGTTTATCTTCCTTTTGTCAATCTGTCCTTTATTATGGGACAGGTTCTTAGCCCCAGAAGTTAGAAGGATAGAAAGTTAGTTTTGCTCCCTCAAAGTGGGAAGACACCTTGAGACCATGCAAAACATTCTGCTATTCATTAAAAGTTTTTCTCTGTATTTAGCATTTATTGATGCCTTTTGCCTGAACCAATCTATGCAGTTTGGGCTGAAAAACTGAAGATTTTTTCAATCCCAGCATTCTTTTTACATTTATAAGTCAGCACTTTCTCACACCTGCAGTACATGAAATTGTGCTTCTTCCCACCCTCGTGAACATCTGTTATCTTTCTAACATACTAGGTTAGAAAGTGTATTATATTTTTGTGTTTCTTAGTTTGTCAATACATTTATTAATTTTTAACTGTGTTCATTAAAAATCTGTTTATATATTATGTCTACCTTTATCAAGAGCTTAGTGTTTTATATATCTGAACTGGTGTTTATATATATTAATGTGAATAACCCATTTTTACATTTGTGGCAATTATTTTTCTAGTTTATTTGCATTTCAATTTTGTTTATACTCTTACCTTAGATTTACATACTTATTTTTTATGTTGACTCAGATACATCCACATTTCCATTTTCGCGAATTTTTTTCCATTGAGAGAATACTTAGAAGGTCTGTTTCATAGAGTAGTATATAACAAATTACGTCTAAACACTTCTGTAGTGATTATGTTAGGCTGCTGATATTGAAAGGGGCTTATCGTTAGGAAAGAGAGGGGATAAAGAACAATGATGATTGGTTCCAAAGGATAATTTCATAAGAGTAACAGTTATTAATACTGAAACTGTTAATGAAAAAGATTGTGTGTGTTTCTAAGATCTCTTTTAATATCAGGATCATTCACAAATGTCTCCTTAGGGTCAGGTATAGTTGAAAGGTAACATTAAGCAGAAGACTAATTGCTACAAAAGATCAAACGGGGTAAAGACGCCCTCTAGTGGAAGATCGGGTCCTTCCTCCAGTCGAGTGGAAAGAAGAGAAAACGCTCCACTTATATGATTGCACTGTGGGCTTTTGCTTTCTCTCCGAACAACAGAATCAATAACAGAAATTAATTCCCATATATGAGAAATTAATTCCCATATGAATTCCATTCATACGTTCTTTTAAAGTTGGTTTTATTTATTTAAATTATTTCTAAGGTGCATTATCCTATAAATAGAAAAAATTGAATCGTTATTATCAACAGTCTTTTGTTTCCCCTTTTGATAAAAAGTCAATCACGCCCTGGCTGTGTGCCTCAGTGGATCGAGTGCCAGCCTATAAACCAAAAGGTCACAGGTTCAATTCCCAGTCAGGGTACACATCTGGGTTGTAGAACAAGTCCCCCACTGGGGGCCAGTGAGAGGCAACCAACTAATGTTTCTCTCCCTCTCTTTCTCTCTTCCTTTTCCTTTCTCTAAAAATCTATATAAAAAAAGCCAACTTCTCTTTATTGACAACTAACTTTATTCTTCCTCATATGGTTATATAAGTAAATATTGATGTGTTCAATAGAGAGTCTGTCTTCAGAATTTGCTTTAATTTCATGAAACAAATTTCCTTAATATTATGAAAAAAATTTTCAAAGTTATCAAAATTTCTAATGACAAATATCTAGAAAAGAAGACATTGACAGAAATGCACATTTTAAGACTTTCAATTTCGATGTGCTTGGAAGAGAGAAAAGGATGAAGGGACTGAGAGCACAGAGTTGATTTTTGTGTGTGTAAGGGGAAGGTATACTCACAGAGGCTGGCCCAGGGTCTTGTTCACAGTAGAAATCAATAAGCATTATTGATTTGAGGTGAGACAAGTTATTCCCTAAGCCTCTGAAATAAAATCTCTTCTCTTTCGGAAAGTTGTTAAAATGACTAAGGTGATGAAATACCTGCAAAAGGCAAAACTCCGCTGTTTCATTGATTTAAAACTGTCTTCTAGGCGCCCACACAGTCCTTCAGTTGTGACAGGAGAATACTGAAGTGCAATATTGGAAAGATGGTCTTTTCAACAAACAGTTCTGGGCCAATTAGATGTTAATCTGGACAAAAAAGGAATCTTAGTGTAAGAAAAATCAGTTGCAAGTGCATTGCATAAGTGTGAGCAGCAAAACAGCAAAGCTTCTTATAGGAAACACAGGCATCTCAGGAATAACAAATATTTTCAGACTGGATACATGTGGCACTAACTACAAAGGAAAGGGCTGATAAATTGTAGTAAGTGAAAATTAAGAACTCTGCATAAAAGCACGCTTACAAGAGTGAAAATGCAAGTCACACACTGAGAGAAGACATTTGCTCTCTCTCTTCAGTGAAGGGCGGTTATCAAGAATATACAAAAATCTCTGCAAATCAGTAACAAGGAACACAGGAGAAAACTGGACAAAAGACTTAATAGGGACCTTACAACAAAAGATATTCCAGTGATCAATAAACTTATGATACTGTGTTCAACCTCCTTAGTCATCAGGGAAAGTAAACTCAAATCAAAGTGAGACAGCACTGCAACCAGAGATGTGTTGGTGAATGTTTGACAGGGGCCTTCCAGAGGGTGGAAAAGGGCATACGTGTGTGCATAATAAATTGACAAATAATAATAACACATACAAAGTGTACTCTTTACTGTAAATTCCATATAGCTGATTGATTCTTACAGAATGCTTTTGTTGAATTGTGCTAAACTTTGTATCCGTATCTAAGGTTGTATTTCAACCAGGCTTTGATAATTTTTTTTTTTTTAGCGATTCACATCCTATTAGCTATAAGCATGACGCTTTGGGGTCATTAATATTTTCCGTATTACTTCCTTAAGTCTGTAAAAATCAACAGAACAATAAATCAAGCCCTGATTGGCAGCATTCCCCAGTTTCCATGGCATAAATACGCCACCGTGGTCAATTTCGAACTACCTACAGGATGCTGCTGCAGAAGACGCACAGCAGCGCAGCAGGTGGCGTTTCCATCACACAGATAGTAGTTCATGGAAATAACCTTACTAGCCTAGATGACAGTCAAGTGTAGTCAAATAATTAGGAGGTAATGAATTTTGAGTACTTATTACCTTTGTTTTAATGTAACTCATTTAAGTTTACACAATTTAATTTTCAATAATGATTGTATTTAAGAACCAGCTCTCAAGGGTACTGAAAATTTAATAGTTGGCTCCCGAGAGCCAGTGAGAGCGAATGCCAGTATCCTGTTGAACCTAACAAAACCTACCTAGCAGGGGAGGCCCCGTGCGTGACCCGACAGTTCAAAGCCTGGATATAGCTCCATGCACACATGAATTCACCAAAGACACTGGCGAGAATGGTCACAGCAGCACTATTTGTAAGACCCCTGAATTAAAAGCAACCCAATCGTCTATCAATAATAAAATAGACAAATAAACTCTGGTGCATTCAATAGGAATAAACAAACCATTGTTACATGTGCCAACATGGATGAATCTCATAAATATCATGTTGAGTGAAAGAAGCCAGAGCCAAAAATATACATGCTGCATGTTTTTATTAATATAAAGTTCAAAAATCGGCAAAGCCATCTCCAGAATGAAAGTCAATAGAGTGGCCGCCTTGTGGGGCTGGAGTGCAAGGGGAAGTTCTGGAGTCTTGCCTCTGCTCTTTTTCTTAGCTGGCTCTGTTTCCGAGCATGTAATTTATGACGTGTGTGCTTTTCTGTAAGTGTTGCATTCTAATAGAGTATACTTTAAAACACTTTTAATACACACTTCCCGAATTAGAAAATAAATAAAACTGACCTAATAATTTTGAGGTACAAGTAAGTTGGCTAATTTAATTATTTATGAAGAAGTAGGGGAGTAGAAATGGTAAGTGACAGAGTCCCATTAAGTCACCCTAAGACCCATGAAAGGAATGTCATTCCTTTGTGACTCAGTCCTCTCTGCTACAAAACAGCAGTATTGGTGGATCACAACAATGATTGAAAGGAAAAGTGTATCAAATATCTGTATTAACCTTAAACATAGCTAAACCCTTTATGAAGCTAAATGATGTCAGAGAGTAATGTATCTGAAAAAAGTCGACATGGACCCTAAAATTATGACTTTAATGGTAAGGCTGAAATCACCTTTTTAAAAGTTTTCAAAGACATAATAACCTTGCTCATTTCTCCCCCCATGGCTTGGACCCCAGAGAGGGAACAGCTGCAGGCTGGGAAAATGAAAAGCGAAGGACTGCCTCTTAGTGAAAGACGTGGTAGCTGGTTGAACAAATGCTGGAAGTGGAGTGAGGACTCCGCCAACCACAAACGCAGTGGGAGGCAGGAAGCAGCTGTCTGCTGAGATGCTAATTGTGACATTATATGTTGCAATAAAAATATTTGCCACAGATTAGTAATTGCAATAAAATTGTATACGTAGACCTTCAAATTCATATCAGTGTCTTTGGAAGGTTTTCTCTTCCTACAGCTCATGAAAATGTGACATATGAAAGGACAGTGAGCTCTCTACACCAAGACCCTCCTTCTAGGAACTTTGCTGCTAGAGCACATTTTACATTTCATAAATTTTTATGCCTGTTTTGCCCTAGACTTTCCTTTCCACATGAATTATTTAGCAGAACTTAGTTTGAAAATGTGTGATAAGTCTAAAAGAGTAATCATTTTAGATGGATGTGATAAAAATAAATCATTTCTTGAAGGTTTGTGTGAGCTTCACACTTTGGTCAAGGGTGAGAACCATCACTGAGCATCAGTTTTGCAATAACTCTACCCAATCTCCTTTGAAAAGCAGTTGAAGGTCTTGGAACTATTTTAGACATTTGGCTCTGCACACTCGCCAACCTGATAAATGTGACTAATAGGCTCGGACTGACCAAACAACCACATGAAGACATCATCTGGGTAAATCAAACAAGGTTTACATACTTAAAGGTGCAGCACGTAGTCAGAGCAGGTAGAGTATTCAGCTGTCACTTCCTTTGAACAGAAAGTAGTGCTTCCACGTGAGGACCCCTCAAAAGGGCCACACCACAGACGCACAGCTGGAGACGGCAAAGCTGAATGAATGAGGCTCTCATCAGGCCTTTTGGAGCTCAGCTGCTCCTTCAAACAGTCTTACACACCGTGCGCTACAGCAGCGCAGGACAACTGCACCCTGGCCAGGTGCGCCTCATCCGTGACATGTTAGGTTTGCAGAAGTAGAGTACACAGTAATCACATGCCTAAATAAACTCATTCAGCATGCTTAGCCTCTTCAAGCTAAAACAGCTTGGGCCAGATATAATCCTGAACCTTGTGCTGTGGAACTAGAGCAAGGATCTGTTACCTGGATAACACTGGGAGTTACGCTGATGCCCGTCTGGACCAGCTCTTGGGCCCAATCTACAAGTACAGACTTATGTGGACAAGAAATCATGAGAGTGAAGAAGGAAAAAAATATCTGCCCCCATCATAGACTGTCAAATTATGTAGTCACTAGGCGCTGCAAGACAACTTTTCTACATCATTATTTAATGATGGTTTTATTTTTGTTTGTTTTTGCCTTCTACCCTGTGCACTGAGATATGAGAAAATCTATATCTGGCCACTCTTCATCGTTTTGGAACAGCTTTTCATTAGCTGAAGCACCCAGTTGCTTTGGACATGTCCTTCCTTTCAACCCAGTTTTGAATAATAGGATGTCAAGTTTCAGTGTCTCAATGAAATCCCAGCAATTTGGCTTCATTATTTGGCTTCATAATATTTTAATCTGGAAAGAATTGCTTGATGTCACAAGCAATTCTTGTGGCATCACAAGAATTGGTCTATCTTAACTACTCTTTCACACTGACAGCCTTACTCATCCGGTCTCATTCTCATGGGACAGAGAATTGATGGGGATCAGAAGCCAGACTCAAACCCTAACTTTACCACCTACAGTCTTGTGATTTCTGTTAAGTCCCATAGACCTTGAGCTTTGCTTTCTTCATCAGTGAAGCGGGATCAGTCTACCTTGTGTGCTTGTGGTGACCGTTCACATACTGTTTGCCACCTTGCAGAGAAAAGTCTTTCACATGTAGTTTATGCTCAGTAAATATAAATTGTGTCTAAATCTGACAGGTTAGTCTTTTGCAATGTAGCACATGCAAAAATTCTTTATAGTTTATACTTTTCACTGCCATGGATGAGTGTTATTGAAAAACCTCTAAATTTCAGCAATGAACTAATTGTTAGGATTTTAGAGGATGAATTTGTTGTGTTCTGAACAGAGAGAGGTTAGAATGCTTGCAGCTAAAAGCATTTCCTTGTATGTGAAGTTAAGGCTGTGACTACATGCCAAGCAACTCATGAATAAATATAATATTCTGGGCCACGACTTACCCTCTTGGAAGCTTTTTGAGAAAATTAATCAGTCTAGCCAAGAATTTGTTGAACTCAAGTAAATTTTCACTGAGCTGTTTGATTGTTCACTGCGTTAGGTGGATTGAAGGTTATTGGAGAGGGGCCATAGCTGACAGTGTGGTGGCTGGACCAGGAAACAGCAAGCTGCACAGTGATGCAGGCAAGGAAAATCTCTCGGTGTAGGGATTAAGATTTTAATTGGTTTCTCAGAGCCCTTGCGGACTCTATTTAGGAGCTAATTGCGAATTTTAAAGGACTATTGGAAGAGTGCAATCACAACCATTAGACCATTTAGGGCTGTATTACACCATTTGGGCTTTCTATCTTACATTCATAAATATTAATTGATTGCATTACCACTGTCTAAAAATGGCCTGATAAATATTTACCAAGAACAGCCTGCTATTAGACTTCCTAACTTAGTGCTTCCAACTGTGTTAATTTTGTCAATGCATGTGCAGATTACTAAGCTTGTATAGGGACTCCAAACTCAGAAGAGGCAAAGGTCGGGAAGTGGGAGGGAAGTATTTGAAAATTAACAAGGAAGGGACAGGATGGTAGCAGGTCGGAGGTTCATCTCTCTCTCCGCCTCTAGTTACTGGCCGATGTCCTCCATCCACTCACAGAATCTGGGCTCTGTTGATTAAAGGAGCCTGCCCTGAACTTCTGAGCTAGTGATGCAAAGAAGCAGAGGCTGATGGGAAGCCTATGGTGGCCATATAGGGAGTTCCCAGGGAAACAGGGTTTTTGCTCCCAGCAGCAGTAGCTGCACCTGACTGAGGTGCAGGCTGCAGCCTGTGTCCTGTGAAAGTGTGGCCTGACTGGGTGCGTTGGCTCTGCTGTGTGTGTGATTCGGGGTGCTCCTCCTGGCTGCAGGGCCCTGAGTCTGGTCTTCCACCCTCTTTTGGATTTGGGGAGCCGACTGAGAGCAGGTTCACAAATTCCTTTCTGCTAAATTAGCCAGAGTCACTTTCTTTAGCCTGTCACTAAGAATATAATGTGATAGAGTAATTAATTACATTTTTAAAAAGCCAATGTTAGGCTGTCAAAAATGTCCATAAATCGGATTTGTTATGGTGCACCAGTTTGAAACCTCCGAGATACATTATAAGCTCCTTTCTAAATGAGTGGGGGAGGAGGCAATAGGAACAGAATCCATGCAAGTTTGGTGTCTCCATTTTTTTCTCCTCGTTATCCAAGGAATATTTCATCCTATCTTTTTTAAAAAGGTAGTAACTTTAGAAAATTGTTATAGGTTCAAAGAAAAGGCAAGGGTCAGGGGTGGAGTGTCTGGTGCACAGAGCGCATCTGGTTTGCCTGAGCCTCGACTCACCGGGGTGCCTGTGACAAGCGGGCTGGAATAATGCGTATTCCACGAGACCTAGAATGATAGTGCAGCCCAGTGAGGAGGACAAAGGAGACTTTTTCCTTTTCTCTTTTTAACATTCATACAATCAGTAAACATTATCTACTTTGGGCAAAACATTGTGCTAGCTAGCAATCTGGACTCAAAGAGGTACGAGTCTTCTTAAAGGAAACATATTCACTCATTAATGCATTCATTCATTCATTCATCTTTTAAATATTTATTAGACTCTACTGTATCAGACCTGATGGATACAAAGTAGACAAGATATAGTCCTTGCCCTCAGAGACTTATGGTTAATAGGTACAATTTGCACAACTAGAGAGTTGGGTAGCCTCGTGATACACAGGAGCCTATTATATATATTTATTTACTTATTAGGTTATTTATTTATTTGTTTTTGTTAACATTTTAAGGATGTACTGCCGGTTACCATAGCTTATGGTATTTTTTAAAAAAAACTGATACTCACTGCAGTATCTTGAGTTCATAGATTTAAGCAGTATGTATTCAGAATGTTATAAATATACACAGATTATACAGGCAAAGGTATGTTCCCAAAAGTGACATGTACGAGTACATTAATTAAAAGCATGCATCTAAAATTATGAGCAAGCACCTTTTGAAATGCAGAAATGTAAACTTTTAAAAAATGAAGATAGTATCTATGCACTTCAAAAATTGAATGCAGTTTATATGAGAGATAGATGACAGCTACAGGACTGTACTCTTCAAAGCCAGTTACCCGATATTTTTCCTGTTACCTAAACAATTACAAAGACACTGAAAAGAAAATTACACTTGCATTTTAATCACCGATCAAGCATTAAGGAAGTTCTGCAAAAAGTTAATGCAACTGAAAGGTTTCAAACTCCAAATTAAAGATGAAAATATGGGTTGTGAGCAGATGAAAAATAAAGCTACAATTGGTTTATTGAGTGGAATCAAAAGTGGTCAATATTTCTTTAAATCTGGGAGCGTAAGACCTAGTTGGATCAGTAAGCTGTGAAGCCATGAAGAGGTAAGAAAAATCCAGGAGTTCAGTCACAATTCACATGCACCGAGGAGGCTGGAGAAGATGATCTTTAATGTCCCCTCCAGCACTGAACATCGATTATTCCGTGACAGCTGTGCGAGAAGTGTCAGGGGGCAGAGCACGATGAATTGCAATTCAGAGGTGCAGACAGTAAGTACTGTGAGGTCAAAGAAGGGAATGACCGCCCTGGGCTGGAATGTTTTAGGAAGACCATTTTAAAAAATCTGAGCTTCTGAGCTACAACAAAAGCCCAATTCAATTAGGAGAGTGACTGGCAAGAGTCTGCTTATAATACAAATTCAGGCCAAGCTGAGGAGAATAAGAAACATAAAATACTGTAGAGAAAAGAGAAAGGAAAAAGACAGTATCAGCAATTTGGTTTCTGAAACACATGAAAAATATTAAGTAGCTATTATGCTTTTCATCCTTTTAATACTCTTATAAGGTAGGCAAAGTATATCAGCCCCACTGAGAATCTCCTGTGAGTGAGGAATCTGTTAAAAATGTGCTCCATTACAAATAATAGAAAAACTGACCAATAGTGACTTAAAGAAATAAAGTGGCTTTTTTTCCCCTCCCTTAAATAGAAAGAACTCTAAATGGGGCCAGCTCTTTCTAGCTCCCTGCACACCGGGCTGTAGCAGGGTGGCAGTTGCCTTTCTTGCTTCTTTTTGTAAGGTCAGGAGATGGCTGCTGTACCTCCAGGCACCACATTTGCATTCTAGACAGGAAGCAGACAAAACGGCAAAGGTGCGAAGGGCGAGGGCAAGGGGCACACCCACTGAGTGTGTGCCTTTCTACTAAGAAAGCTGAGGTTTTCCTGTGAGATTGCCCAACAGACTTTGCCCTGTAACCTGCTGGCCAGAATGACGGCCCGTGGCTGCTCTTACTGGTAAGGAGACTGGGGAGAAGTGTAATGTGGATGGGGTTAATCGGTCAACCAATGATGAAGACCAAAGTGCAGAAGCCTTGTGGGGAAAAAAAGGACAAAAGGGAAAATCAGGGAGTTGTTTTTCTTAAACAGAAAAACTTACCCTATATGTTTAAAAAGCAAACTTTTTAAAACTTAGTGGTAATTGTAGATCTGCTTGCAGTTGTAAGAAACAAAACAGTAAGATCTCTGACCCCTTTACTCTGTTCCTGCTGATGGCCACCTCTTGCATAGCTGTAGTACCATATCACATTTGGGATACTGACCTGGATGCAGTCAAAACACAGAACGTTTCCATGACCTCTAGGATTCTTCAAGTTGTCTTTTTACAGTTTCACCCACTCCTTTCTGCTCTTTGCCTCTTTATTTATTTATTTCTGATAACCATTCATCTGTTCTCCAGCTCTTTAATTTGGTCATTTCAAGAATGTTATGTCAGTGGAATGATACAGCATGTAAACTTTTAGAATTGGCTTTTTTTCTCTCTCCACTCAGCGTAATTCTCTGGAGAGTCAGGCAGGTTGTTGTTTGTAAATTACTGTTACTGAGCAGACCAGGGCCCTTCCATGTGGTGCCTTGGTCAATGACCCAACAGTTAATGCTGGAAGGCGCAGGTCTTTACATACCACATTCCAACCTTGGGAAAGCTTAGAGCACCTCAGCTCGGAGCTCTCCTTTCCTACGAGACCCAGCACTTCCCATGATGCCCACCAGGCTACTAGCCAAAAACATCCCCAAAGTTCCCCTTGTCCTCATCTGTGCAGGTTCTGGAACTCGTTGTTATCAGCCTCTGTGTAATAGTTCAGAAAAGCGTGTGTCATGTTACTCTGGATCATGGTGAAACTCAGGAAAGGCACAGGTCTTAAAAGTCCAGGTAAAATCCAGGTGCAGCAGATCAGGATTTTACCAGGCAGTACTTTGCAGCTCCGGGTCAGCTGGAGCGGGCACGATCACAGCAGCAGCATCTCCTTTCTCATTAGTCCAGGATGCATGGCCTCCTTCCTCACTATAAACTGCACAGCTGCTTGCTTCCTTCTCCCTTCTCACTGCTCTCTTTCCAACTGCAAGGTCAAGAGAATGAGTGGCTGCCATGCCTCGTTTAAATCTGGCCCGGAGCTTCCACGATCCCATGTCTGACTCCTCCCACAGTGGGTTACATTTGCCAGTTCCCCATGTCTTCTGACTTCTTCTGGCTGCCATTGTCGGTCAGGGCAGGTGTGGCCCTGAGAACTACCTCTAAACTCTCTCATAGGTGCAGGAAACTCCTTGCTACAACATGGGTTAAAGTCACGCCCATTTCCCTGGACCCCATCTCCACCCCCTCAAGTGCAGCAGACACAGCTTTTTAATATAACTATGAAGTAAGCCAAGTTGTCATAGATAGGCAAAACCTCCCAATCACTGTGCTTTGCTTCCCCCAGCCCCGAAGCCTGGTTTATGGGGGGAGGGGAAGGGGTTGGGGACTTTTCTCTGATCTCTGCTCTATCCCTAGGACAATACTGTAGTTAATTTCTTCTTGTTGTTGAATGGTGTGGACGTAATACAGCTCATTTAATCATTCATCCATTGAAAAATATCTGGGATGTTTTGGCAACTAACAAATAAAGCTGCTATAAACATTCCTGTGCACATTTTTACGTGAACATTAAGTTTTCACTTCATTAGGATAACTGCCTTGGAGTACAATTGCTAGGTTGTGTGGTAGTAGTATTTTTAGTGTTTTAAGAAAACTGCCTAGTTGTTTCTAGAGTGACTTTATCATTTTTCATTCCCATCAGCAGTGTATGAGCAACCCAGGTTGTTGGCATCCTTGCCAGCATACGGTGTTCTCACTACTTTTTACTTTAGCCATTCTGATAAGTGGCCAGTGATGTCTCAGCGTGCTTTTAATCGGCACACCCCTAATGGCTAATGACATGAAACATCTTCATATCTGTTCACTTCTCTACTAAATAGTCTCTTCAGTGCAATGTCTATTCATGTCTTTTGCCAATTTTCCAACTAGATTGTTTTTCCACATTGAAGTTTTGAGAGTTCGCTACACATTTGAGATACTAGTCATTAGGTGGTTATGATTTCCACATATTTTCCCCACTCAGTAGCTTGTCTTTTTATCCTCTTAATAAAGTGTCTTTCAACACAGCAAGTTTTAAAATCTTGATGATGTCCAACTTACCAACTTTTCCTTTTATAGGTTATGCTTTTGGAATCAAATGCAGAAATTCCTTTCCTAGTCCTAGATCACTAAGATTTTCTCATGAGAAACGTTTTTGTAAAAGTTTTACAGTTTTACTTTTTATCTTAAATCGGTGATGCATTTTGAGTTAATTTTTGTAGGAGATGTGAGACTTAAGTCAAGATTTATTCTTTTGTTTATGGGGGGACGTTCACTTGTTCTAGCACCATTCGTTGTGAAGGCCATTTCCTCCATTGAGTCTCTTGTGCTGTTTTCAAACTTCAGTTTGGCATATTTGTGGGAGGTCTATTTCTGGTTTCTTTATTCTGTTCCAATGGTCTATGTGTCTGTCTCTCCACAAATACCATGCAATCTTCAATACTGTAGCTCCATGGTAAGTCTTGAAATCGAGTGAAAAGATTCCTCCCATTTTACTTGTTTTCCCAAAGTGTTTTAGGTATTCCATTTCCTTTGCTTTTCCACATAAATTTTAGAATAACTTTGTTTTCATACAAAAATCACCTATTGGAATCTTGACAGGAATTGAACTAAATTTATATGTGAATTTGGGGAGAATCAATATCTTTACTAAGTCTTTCCAGCTATTTAGATCTTTTTTTATTTCTTTTATCAGCATTTGTAGTTGTTAGCATGTGGGTTTGTACATGTTTTGTTAAATCTACCTAGGTTTTTCATTTTTTGAGCAATTGTGAATGGTATTGTATTTTTAATTTCAGTGTCAGATGTGCATTGGTAGTGGATATATAATAAATACAGTTATTTTTAAATTTTTATCTTGGATGTGTGACCTTGATGAACTCATTAATTCTAGGCAGTGTTTTGTAGATTCCTTGGAATCTTTCCATGTAGGCAATTATGTTATTTGCATTTAAGGGCAGCTTTATTTCTTCCTCTCTGACCTGTTTACTTTTTACTTCCTTTTTTTGCCTTACTGGGCTGGATGGAAGTTCCAGCCCAAGGTCGAGTAGGAGCGGTGAGAGCGAACGTCCTTGCCCTATTCCTAATCTCAGGGGGAAAAGCGTTAGATCTTTTACCATTGATTATAATGTTAGCTGCAGGGCTTTTGTTGATGTTCTTTATCAAGTTGAGGAAATTCCCCTCTATTTTTATTTTCTGAGAATTTTTTTCTTCAGCCCTGGCTGGTGTAGCTCAGTGAATTGAGCGTGGGCCAGTGAACCAGAGGGTTGTGGTTCCATTCCCAGTCAGGGCACATGGTTGGGTTGCAGGCCAGTTCCCAGCAGGGGACACATAAGAGGCAACCATACATTGATATTTCTCTCCCTCCCTTCCCCTCTAAGGATAAATAAATAAAAAATCTTTAAAAAATATTTCTTCATTGCCTGCTTGTTTCTGGTATTGCTGGAACTATTCTGATTTTAATCCCATGTATGTGACCTGGCTTTTTCTACCAGCAGCTTCCAGGATCTTACTTTCATCACCAGTGATCTGGACCTCAGCATCACGATCTCTGGTGCATGCCTATTTTTATCCATTTTAATGAGAATATGGTGCATCTTTTCAACCCATAAATTTCATGTCCTTACATTCTGAAAAACATTTCTTGGATTATTTCTTCATTATTACTAGTTTTTACAATTAATTGGAAGGCCTTCTTCAATCACCTGCTATAAAGATCACCTTGCTTATTTCTTGAAACTTGGATGAGAACACTTGGAAAAAATACGGTTGTATTCTTCAAATACTTGAAATTCTGTCCTGAGAAAGAGTTGTTAGACATGGTCTATGCTGTTCTATGCTCAAGGTATGAAGTTACAAGGAAATATTAAGTGTACTATCAGGAATCACATTCCAATTGGAATGGCCTAAAATTAGCATGGACGTCTTCGCAAATAATTATGCTTTACATTTTTTTTTTCTTTCATCTCTTCAACAAATACTCATTTGAGCATTTAGGATGTGGCGGACGTTAGATATACGATGGTGAACAAAACAAAGGGACTCTCCACAAAGTTTACTCTAATTTCTACGTGTAAGTGTTCACTGATAACTTTTAATCATTTCACGAAAAATCAAGTTCCCACTGAGGCTATCTGAAACGTGGGCGAGGCTGGGTTGGAGTTAACTCCGGCCCGTTAACTTCCTTACCGATTTTCTCCGATCGGTAAGGAAGGTAACAGTGAAGTTGCTGGGCATGCGTGTCAAGCACCGCCGCACGCCGGAACCCGGCCTCTTTTCCTCCGAATCCACGCAGCCGCCGGGCCACCAGCCCGCCCCACCACTCGCCTGGACCCTCCCCTTTCACCGCCCCCATCCACCCCTTTAACTCGCGACTCTCAGCCCGCGAGATTTGGATCTCTCCTCTCGCGAGACCTTCACCGTAACGTGCACGCTTTAGTGGTTGTTGGAGCGGGTTTACTTCCGTTGTGGTTTGTCGGCAGGTCTGGGTCTTTCCCCGAGCTGTTGAGTAGGTTCCGGGAACCGAGCGAGGGCTGCTGTCGCGCGGGCGTCCCTGTCTAGGCAGTGGGGCGGACGTCCTGGGCTTGGGCCCGCCTCTGGCCACGTGCGCGCCGCGGGTTCCGGGTCCCAGTGAAGTGTTACCTGGGGGAGGCGGGATCCGGTGGGTGGCCCACGCGCGCGGCGACACTGTCCGGGGACTGCTGTAGCTCCAGTCCTCCAGTCCAAGGTACGAGGGTGTTAGAGCGGCCTCCGTGCTGACCCCGCCCTGGGCCTGCCGAGGTTGGCACCCGGGTGACAGGTGAGGTCAGTGGCTCGAGAGCGTCTTGCAGATGGGAGTCTCCGGAATTCGCTTCTTTTTGGTATTAAAGAAGTTATTTATCCAGTGTTACCAAATGGAATTGGTTTTCCTTATTTGCTGTGTTACGAGGCTTCAGAGAGAGACGAAAGATTTGTATAAAGTGAATAGGGAAATGACAAATCCCACGATAATCTCTTTCTTTTTAAAATTAGGGCATACAGCATAATGGAGTATATGACAGAATCCACCGATCGCACCCCTGGACACATGTGAGTCACTCCCCTTTCCGGTCCCCTTTAAATTTAAAGATGTTAAAGTGAGTCTGAAACCCAGCCACATTGGGGGACGCTTTTGTTTTTAAAAGGGGAATTCTTCGTCTAAGTGAAAGAATTGGAAAGTTTGTTGCTGCAGATATTTCCCTTAAGAGAATATATTCACCATATGTTCTTCTAGGTTAACCACATGTGGTATTTAAAGTACTTACAATGAAATAAAATGAAATATTCAGTTCTTTAGTCTTGCTAGCCACATTCCAAGTGCTCAGTAGCCACGTGTGCCTGATAGCTACCATATTGGGCATCACAGATTATAGAACATTTCTTTTGAACAACATCAGTGATTCTCAAACATTTTCTGCTCCCAGTATACCCAGGATCATGACACTCCCATTAGTTATACTGAGTCACTAGACATGATACTCTTTTCATCCTTTAAACATTTTCTGCTCTGGGTAAATGTTTATGTTTTGGCAGTCCCTGTGCTATGCTGAGGCTTTAAAAAATTACTTTTGACCTATAATGCCACCTGATTACTGTTAGAAATAATTTAGACTCTTGAGGCCCTTTGGACAGTAGGTAAAGAATCTTAAAACGCTGAGATTATAAAAAAGAAAGGAAAGCCAAAATTCCAGAAACCCTCAAGATATGGTGATTCTTTACCTACTGCCCCTTTGAAGATTGTTTGTTTTCCTATTTGCTGCTTAAGAGCAGAGATATTAATGGCCCTAACATGGAGGATTTTGTTTGTTTGATAGTTTTAAGATTTAACCAGTGCATTTATGAAATCTAACTTGTAAATTTTATGCTTTATTTTTTTAAGCTTGTGCTGCGAATGTGGTGTTGCAATTAGTCCAAATCCTGCCAATATTTGTGTGGCCTGTTTGAGAAGTAAAGTAGACATCAGTCAAGGCATTCCGAAACAGGTCTCTGTATCTTTCTGCAAGCAATGCCAAAGGTATGCTGTGATACTATTCACCCTACTTACAGTTGAGATGTATGTATAGGATATGCCGTGGTTACCAAGGTACATGAAAAAAGTGCATGTGATTGAGATTTAATTTTATTCATGTTGATGTTGCCAAAGATTTTAGAATTTGTAATTTTGTAGTGTATTTTTTAATTTGCCCTGCTAATCTGGTGAAGATAGTGTAGAGGTATTTGAATCTGGTCTGTTTCTCTTAAGAGAATAATAGGTTTGATATATAAAGTCAATAGATACCAAGCTGATGTGTGTAAGAGTGAGAACAGTTTACTAAGGACATTCTTCTGTTATTACCATGAAAGATTTTTTTCCCCCTCAGTCAGTAGAAGCTGTGCATGATTTAAAAAAATCACCTATGTTTTAAGTGATATAGCAAAGTCTTTAAACAAATTACATCTATGAATGTTCCCATTGTAACTAAAATCACAGTAGTTGATGGGGAAAAAAGCTCACATATCCGTAATGGTCTGAAATGAAGACTGGATTTGAAAGCAGAAGACCTTCTGAAATTGCTTAAATTCCTTATTTATTAACTTCAGTTACTGCCATAAACTGCTTATGTCTGCCTTGTAGGCCATTGGGTAACACAAAACTGCCCAATGAAACTGTGTAAAATTATGCCTGTGATTTCCCAAATGGGTTAGGATTATAGCAGTTCTTAACTTTTGTGGAGGGGGAGGGGTTTATGAATGTTTTTGCACGTTTGAAAAGTGTATCTCCTGTACATACTCCTGTATAAACACATGAAAGTTTGTGCTGTTTCAGGGGGATTATAGTTTGCAGGCGTTGCGAATGTGAAGCTTAATTTATTATAACTGTTTGCTATTCTTAAAAGCATGGTAGAGTAAAACACTGGACAAAGAATCAGGATACCTAGTTTGTTTTGGATTTCCCACAAATTAGCTTTTTTAAAACTCTTGACTGTTAACCTCTTTAAGCATTAATTTCCTCATCAGACTGAAGGGGCTTCATTAGATGATACATGAAGCCCTTTCTAACTTGAAAAGCATGCTTATATCAAAGCAACTTGTGTAATATTTTTGAATGAACCTTTAAAAGTATGCTAAAAAAGAAAAAGGACTCACATAACACATTTAGAAGTACTCGGTATTTAACAAGCCTTTATTGGGCACTTACTCTGTGATAAGCATTGTCCTAAGTCCTGGTGGGCTGGGCTAAAAAACTTAGAGTACATGCATGAAGGATTTCAGTTTTAACTTAGATGCTATGTAAGATTTAAAAACTTGAATTTTACAGCTAAAATTTGGAAAAGGAATTTAAATAGGTGAATAATCTGAACTATTCTGGTACATAGTATGAGGTATTAATTTATCTTTGTGAGAAATAAGCAGTTCTTAAGCATTACAGGTATACATTATAAATCATTTTAATGGCATTTTAAGATGATTTTTACCTGCTTTTCAGAGTATAGATTCAAGGAACTTTTGGTCATTTTGTCATCTACACTAGAATTTTTATGGTGCTTGCAGCTCGGCTTTTGCAAATGCCCAGAATTTTACCTTTTTAAGTAAAGCTACTGGTCTAATGGAAAGTTTTTTAGAACTATTAGAATATATTTGGGTTGAGTGCTTTAGATTAACTGTGGGTTATTATATTTGGTTAATAATCAGTGTTATATCTGCATATGCAGATGGGAATTTTTATTTTTCCTTGAGAGATCCTGGGGTTCAGGATATTGTCTTCTCTCTCAGATATTTCCAGCCACCAGGAACTTGGATACAGTGTGCATTAGAATCCAGAGAACTTCTTGCTCTGTGTTTGAAAAAAATTAAAGCCCCTCTGAGTAAGGTAGGTCAAATAGCTGAAAAATTTTTTGTAGGAATATCTTTTTAATCTCTCATTTTTGGTAAATCCTTGTATAAGTAGGTTTTTCAAAAGTTACTATTAAATGTTATTGTTGGTAAGTATTCCACTATAAATGTTGTTCCATGTTTAAAGTTAAATATATTCTTTTTTTAAAAAATATTTTATTTATTTATTTTTAGAGAGAGGGAAAGGAAAGGAGAGAGAGAGAGAAAAACATCAATGTATGGTTGCCTCTCGCGTACCCCACACTGGGGGCCTGGCCCATAATCCAGGCATGTGCCCTGACTGGGAATCGAACCAGTGACCATTTCATTCACAGGCCTGCACTTAGTCCACTGAGCTACACCAGGCAGGACAAATATATATATTTTTTTATGGAAATGAAAATAAGTCTGCTTTAAAAGATTTAATATAGAGTCAAATTTGTCAGTCATTTATCAGGAACCTCTTAACCTGCAATAATTTTGGGGGAAAATATATGTATGAAATTACTGCTCAACTTTGTCTTTTTCCTTGTGTATTGTTTTAAATCTTCATTTTGTTGTGTTTTGTCTTTTATTTTTGTGTTCCTGGCAATTTTCTTATCTTTATCTTTCTGTATTTGTATTGATTTTTTCCCCCAGCACTAATATTTTTTAAGTTTCAGAGTCTTGATGTATTCTGAGGGTTTGTTAATAGTTGTTTTTTTTTTAAACATTTCTATTTCCTGATTTGTCTGTCTCTCTCTGTGTCTCTTTGTCTTTTTTCTCTGGAGTCTGTTTTTTGTATAACTTGGTCTTTTTGCTCTTATACTTCAGGCTTTTGTCAAATGTCTGGTGAGCCCAGTGTGGTGATGGCTGGAGCTGGGCTGGGCAGAGGGGGACAAAGAGGATGGAAATTGGGGACATCTGTAACAGTGTCAACAATAAAGAAGTTAGCCAAAATTTTTAAAAAGGACACATTGCTTTCTTTTTTTAAAATCCTCATCTGAGGACATGCTTAATTGATTTTTACAGAGAGTGGAAGGGAGAGGGATAAAGAGGGAGAGAAACATCATGTCAGAGAGTAACATCGATTGGTTGCCTCTCATATGCACCCCAACTGGGGACTGAACTTGCAGCATAAGCATATGCCCTGACTGGTTTATGGGATGCTGCTCCTGCTGACTGAGCCACACCAGCCAGGTCAAGGTCACAGTTCTTAAGATGAGAGATGTTAAGTATATTTGCAAGGTGTCCTGGAATAATAAGGTATAGAGGGAAACATTTGTAAAACTGCAAAGATGCAGAAGAATTGTCTGGGAGATGTCCTCGAGAAGTAGGAAAGTGATAGGGTGTAGCATACCAGTGGAAGAATACTTTTCTTTGTTCATTCACAAATACTTGGCACTTAGTCTTTACCAGCCTTTTTTGGGAGCCTGGACTGTTTCACAGAACAGAAAAGATCTCTGCTCTCTATCAGGGCATTCTAGAGGTTGGTCTTGATAACAGGAGCATAGACATTTCATTTATGATAATGGAAAAGTGTTGGCATGTGGTAGCTTCTGGAAAATCTCTCCTCTTTTTTTTAAAATTGTGAAGACAGATGGGTGGGCAGTAGTTATTGAGGGAAAATCTATTATCAGGTGTTTGAGAAGAGGGGAAGGTATGAAATAGACCTCTGGGCAAGTGGGAAAGGGTACCAGAACGATGGATGGTTGCTGGGCAGGGCTGAGAGTTACTGTTATAAACTTAAAGAATAGTGTGGTGTGTGTGTGTGTGTGTATATTTCTCTAGCCCCATCATCTGCATAGGTAAGGCATAGAGCAGGCAGATCACTGGATTTAACCAACATGATTTAGCCAGATGAGTAAGGTAAAGTGAGAGAGGGACCTAGGCAATTGAGTGTATACATGGGAACGAGTGAGGATTGATCTTGAAATTAAACTGGGATAGGATAGAAATGAGTAGATAAGGAGGGATGGGAGATAGTGGAAAGGTGGTAGGATGAACAATTTGTGGATTTCAGTAGATTGAAGGGTTTTTAGTGTCCAGGACTAGAGAGAATGAGCTGAAAATGTAGATGATAATCAGATGTTTGGAATTGAAGGGGTTGGGGTGGGAGATTCAGTTAGTTACAAGTAGGAAGAAGGACAAGATCTTGTGGGGAAAGGAACTCAAAAAGAAGGGAGAGACTAAGGTATTTGGGGATTATTTATGAGGATATTGAAATCATTAAATATTAATATTGTGGAAAAGAGTGACTGATCCAGGATCTAAAAATCTGTGAGAAATGAAAGCAGTGACCCAAGGACTAATAGATGACTAACAAAGAAAGAGGTGGTTAAAAACAAATTAAAAATAAAAAAAGCCCTAGCTGGTGTGGCTCAGTGGATTGAGCGCTGGCCTGAGAAACCAAAAGGTTGCCGGCTTGATTCCTAGTCAGGACACAGGCCTGGGTTGCATGCAGGTCAGGACCCCAACTGGGAGCACATCAGAGGCAATCAACAGATGTTTCTTTCCCTTTTTTTCTCCCTTCCTCATCCTCTTTCTAAGAAGTAAGTAAAATCTTTTTAAAAATTAAAAACAAAATAAAAAGAGGTGGTGACATAGTCCCAAGACTTCAGGTTTAAACCTGGCTGTATTTTAGGAAGAGGCAGGGAGAATGGTTTGGAATAAGTGGTTTAAGGACAAGAAGGTTACCTCTGTGGCTCATGGTCGAATAATGGGAGGAAAGTGAGAAAAGTATCAGTCATTACTTTAATTAGCTGCAGAGGAACAATGTACGAGGTCTGTCCAGAAGGTATCCAGCCATGCAAAATGAAAAATAGAGACATTTATTGAAGAAGATAGAAGAAACATTGTACACAGCACAATGATGCCTCAGTCCCTTTCAAAGTAGGCACCTTGGGACCTCACACAGTTCTCCTAGTCACCATCAGCTGCCCATCATATTTTTCTGAATCTTGTTGATCTGAAATCTCTTCCTTTTCAAAGGTGATTTGAGTTTATAGAAAAGTCAGAAGTTGTGGGGCTTAAAAATCTGTGCTGTAGGGGGGCTGAGTCACCTGGGTGATTTGATGTTTTGCCAAAAAACTCTGTATGAGACATGATGCATGAGTGGGCACATTGTCATGATGAAGCTGCCAATCACCAGTTGTCCATAGCTGTAGCCTTCTGTATCATCTGAATTGTTTCCATGGAGGAATGTTTGAGCTTAATGCAAAATAATGCTTAATGCAGATTTGTTGATCTGCTCAGTCATTTTGAATGTGATGACCTTACAGTGCATGTGCTCACTCAGTGGCATCCACTGCCCCTTCTGACTGGTACAGTGAAGTCGTTATTGTTCATACATGTGCACATTCCAGTCCACTCTGTTTGGCTGCCAGTTCACACCAATGTTGCGCAAACTGTTCTCATTATATTAACAATGGCTGGGCTTTTCCCAAACAGACCTTGTATATAATCGAGATTTCGAAGGTAAAGGGAATGTTCTGTGAAAAGTTTGGGGATTTAGGAGGTTTTGTTGATAGTGATTGTTGAGTTCCAGAGTGTTAGATGGGACAGAATAAGGAATATGTGGAACCATATGGAGTTTGGGGTGTGGATGATGAGGGGTGACTGAGGTATTTGGGACTGCAGTAAAAAAGGATAAAGGGCCCAATAAAGTTGACTAGTCCTGGTTGTCTGAGGACAGACAGTTTGGTGAGACTGTTGGGCACTGGTGAAGTGGAGGTCAAGGGTCCTCCTCCATTTCTGCAGATGGAGGTTGGAAACTGAGTAAAAGGCAGCCTTCGTGCCCGTGGGGCTTCCTCTCAACCCCTGCGGATGGAGACTGAGGGAACAGAAGCTGCCTGTCACCCTCTGTGTGTGCTGCTAGGGTTTGCTTTAGCGGGGAGCCTAGTGGTATGAGGAGAGTCTTACCCTGGAGTGCTGCAGCTACACTAACTAGTCTAGCTCTCACCAGACAGGGCTTAGTTAAATTATCACCTGCCCATTGATGTCTCTCAAATCTGTTATCTGGAGCTCAGATTTCTCCGTAGAATTCCAGACTAAGTATTATGTCTTGTTAGCTACTGAACATGTTCACTTGGATATCTCATAGATTAATCCTCTTAAATGCAAATGTCCGAAACCAAACGCAGCATCTTTTCCCTATTAAATCTGTTCTTTGTGTCAGAAAAATAGTATTATCTAGATGCCCAAGCTGGATACTTGAGCATTATTCTATTGGGTTGGCCAAAAAGTTCATTTGATTTTTTCCATAGGGTGGCTCTAGTAGTGCTTGGTTGTCTTTAACTTCATTTGAAACAATTTTGTTAGATTGTGTTATGACAGCTGTCATATCAGTGTACATTAAAAAAAACTTAACAAATTGGTGAATTTTTGTGTAGCCATTTTAATATTGAAGATGGAAGAACATATGCAACATTTTTGGCATATTATACATTAATATTTCAAGAAAGGTACAAGTGCAACTGAAATGCAAAAAAAAAAAAGATTCGTGCAGTGTATGGAGAAGGCTCTGACTGTTTGAATGTGTCAACAGTGGTTTGCGAAGTTTCACGCTGGAGTTTCTGCTGGACAGTGCTTCACGGTCAGGTAGACCAGCTGAAGTTGGCAGCAATCAAATTGACACATTAATTAAGAACAATCAGTGTTATACCACATGGGGGATAGGCAACATACTCAAAATATCCAAATCAATAAAGTTATTGGTGAAATGAAAAATGTATCTTTTATTTTACAGAAAAGCTAAATAGACTTTTGGCCAACCCAGTAAAATCTGTTCTTTTCCACCTGCCATATCTGGATATTAAATCCTATAGATTTTATATGTTAAATAGCTCTTGGATCTTTTTGCTTCTGTTATTTTTAGTACTTCCCAGTTCAGCTTGCTTATAACTCCTGCCCATATTATTGAAACAACCTCCATTCTTATTCTCTCACCTCCTTCTTCAAAACATCAACTTCAGCGATATTGAGCTCTGTTCAGCCTCTCACATACAGTCAACTGTTCTTGCCTCTGCTGGTCCTGCTTATTTAGCAGTGCACTGCCATATTCAGTGCACGAGATGCTCTCTAGTGAATATTTGTTTGTTTGTTTGTTTTTGATTAAGCCACACACTTTAATATTAGATAATTCAAGTAGAAACTTGTGTTTACGAGATTTCTGGTGGATGATGAGGTCACAGCATCTTTGCTTCTTTATAAAAAGTGTAATGTCCAAAAAGAAGATCCATTCAAAGCATAGTATACTATTTTAAGGAAAGGGTTTTTATTTTTTTCCTATGCAAGTAGTATTTCATTTTTCCTTGAATTATACATGTTGTACTAATGTAGTTCTTAGATTGTCCTTTTATTTGCTGTTTTTGTTGCCATACCTTTTATGATACTTTTTTTTTTACTGGTTGTATTGGGTAGTGATACTAATCACAGAGTCCTTAAACATCTCATGAAATTTATTTGTTAATGAATTGTTCTTTTATGTTTTTCTCCTCATAAGGGAACTCAATTTTTTTCTGTTTGTGTTTCTTGGAAGGTCCGGCTTGTAGATGCGGGCTTTGTTTGGACTGAGCCCCATTCTAAGAGACTCAAAGTTAAACTGACTGTTCAGAAAGAGGTAAGCCGTGCATAATTTCTCAGCGTGGTTAACGTGTAGGTAGTGAAAGTGAAGGGGCTTTTTGTAAGTTATTTTATGACTTGATAGCTTAAAAGGACATGAATACACTCTTAATTTTAACTCCTTGTTTTCTTTTGGATCATCAGCATAGATGATCAGGTCACTCATAATAGCATCCATTGCTTATGGCTTATGGTTAGGGGGCTAAGGTCATGTTTTCAAAGTTACTTTATTAGAAAAAAATTGAAGTGAAAACATGAGCGAGGGCAGTGCTTCTCAGACTTGGCTGGTTATCGCAACTCACAGTAACAGAGCTAGAGTCGGTTCGCTGGGTGTGGGACACAGGAATGTGTACGTTTCGAAAGTTCCCGCGGCGATTTCAGGTGATTGGCTGTGTCTGGAAACAAATTAGGAATGTTGTCTTTTTTGATAGTTTTTTGTCTTATTTTTTCTTCTGAGGATAAATTATATATACACACACATATACAAATATATATATAAGTATAGATATAAAAAATCTGCAAAAAAATCCTCACAAGCGCTTCAACTAAAGGTAAATTTGAAATGTTAATATAGTCAGTCTTATGAATTAAACCTATATGTCTCTCTTGAAATAGTATAACTTGTGACTTTACATTGAACTGATTTATTATTGATATTCTCAAAGCAATCATGGAAAAATATTTTGAGTTAAACATTAAAGTGTCTTTTTAAGGAAAATACTTGTAACTAAATGGAAAGAATGAAGTAGCATGATTGTTGTTTTTTTTTTTTTAATCAGGTGATGAATGGCGCCATCCTTCAGCAAGTGTTCGTGGTGGATTATGTTGTTCAGCCCCAAATGTGTGGAGACTGCCATAGAGTAGAAGCTAAGGATTTCTGGAAGGCCGTGGTCCAAGTCAGGCAAAAGGTGATGAGAGAAGGATGATGAGTGAATCCTCCAGCTCGTGTTTTTTCTTTGTCAGTTACAAGCAGCTAATAAAACCTCCTTTCTTGTTCCTTTTTTCTAAATTCTTAATGCTCCCGTGATAGTCTAGGTCTCTGGAGCATTCACCTTGAGAAATGTGATAATTTCTACAATGTAATAATTGTAGATCATCTGTAAAAATGATTTTAGTTTTAAAAACCAATGTGCCATATCTACGGGTGGCTTTTCTTTGCATTTCATCTATTAATCTAATATTGTATTTATGTTTAGACTTTGCACAAAAAAACTTTCTACTACCTGGAACAGTTAATTTTGAAATATGGAATGTCTCAGAATACACTTCGTATTAAAGAGATTCATGGTGAGTTAAAACGTAAAGGCATTTGAAATGATGTCAGAACCCTTTAATCACTGATCTTGCATATCTTGAGAAAAGTGCTTAGAAGTGTGGTCCTGATCTTTAAATTCAGAGGAAAAATGAGTATCAGTTATGTCGCCTGAAGAAAATCTTGTAGGCTTTGTATCTGACCTGAGTATTATCTGTAGAGGTTAATAGTCTATGTTGGTGAAGCATAGTTTAGTGACTCTGGTTTTAGAAGTAGGGGGCACATATCATAAAGTATAATTTATACACTGTGCTAGAAGCAGTGAGACAGAATCTTGCTGCCTGTTTAACCTATTGTCTGACTCTGGCTACCTCCCAGGAACATAAGTACCCCTTTGTACCTGGTAACTTTGTTTTGAGTAACTCTTGGGAATAAGGAGATCCAAATATTCTAGCTAAGGCAGCTAAACAATTATATTGTTCATCACTGTGGCAGAATTATCCTCACAGATTTTTTTTTGTAGTAAAAGACATGGATACATTTCGGGACATACTTTGCAGTCACTTTCAAAACCAAAAATATAAGTTTAACCACCCCCTCTTTTTTTTTATCCAGAGGAGTTAATGTCCCCCTTGCCCCCATCCCCAAGAACAGTGGTTCTTGGTTTGATTTAAATGAATGTGTTGTTTGTTTGTGTATTTGTAACTTTTAAAAATCATAATCATAAAAATTCCAACTTGGAATAATATGTGAATAAAGGATGACCGGGTCCCTTTTATCTACTTGTCATTCCTAGAGGTAGCCCCTTAAAACAAGATAGTGTGCTGTGTACTCTCTGTGTACATTGTGACGTAATTGGTTTCCCTCATGTGGGATAATTCTGAAATATTCTGTGACTTCAACATGTTACATTATATATTTGGAAACCTTTCCATCTCATTGCATGTGATTCTATTTCATTATTTTTTACCACTTCATGTGTGTGCTTATTAATCAATGTCTTTAATTAGTTATTTCCTATTACTATATTTTGCCACATATAATGTGCATTTTTTTTGCCCAGATTTTTGAGGGAGAAATAAGGATGTGCATTGTACCTGAGTATTACGATTACATGGCATGGCCATGATAATCCCGTGTATAATACGCACAAAAACGTGGGTACACATTATACACGGGAGCTCATTATACATGCAAAATATAGTAGTTGGCTTATAAGATGTTTCATTTTCTTTTTTGCTGCAGCAAACAAATGCTGACATAAATGCCCGTGTGTTTGTTTATTTAGTGGTTTTTCTGTGGCATTGAGTTTGAGCCGAAATTGCTAGATGAGTATGCTAATACCAAATTTTATGTGTACTGCTAGGTTGTCTTCCAAAATAGTGCCATGTTACAGTCCCATGACTTATGAGTTTACATTTTCCCCAAATGCTTGCCAACACTGCGTAAGATTGTATTAGCCTTCTAATTTTTGTTGTTCTAAAGGAGAAAGTAATGGCATCTTGTTTTATTTTGCATTTCCTTGATTACTAATGAAGGTTAATATTTGCATATGTGTATTAGCCATTTATGTTTCTCTCCAATGTGATTAACCTGTTCTTCATAATGTATTTTTCCTCACGTTATTCAGGATGTCAGTCTCACTACTTATGCGTGTGTGTACGTGTGTAGAGTGCGAATGCCTTTGGGAGCATGTTTTCGAGCAGGAGCCTGAAAGAGCACACACTTTTTGTAGTGTGTAATGTCTTATTAATTTTCCTTCTTTAGTTATGTAGCTATGGCTTATGACTTTTGTGTCTCACAGGGGAAAGTTTTCTATACTCACAAGATTGTTTTTTAAGAGTCTTGTGCTCTACTGACTGAGCTAGCCGGGTGCACCTCCAAGATTATTTTTTAAAAAGTAAATTATAGTTTATATTTTACTTTTGGATCTTTAATCTTACATGGTAGGAGTTTTTCCCAGTAAGTTAATTAACTTGCATTGTCTTAAAACCTACTACCAAATTGTCTCTTTTCCCCACTGATTTGAAATATCTCCTTATTCTTACATGTTAAATTCCTTTATATACGTGGTTCACTTCTTGTTAATTTTGTCTCACTGCTTCTACCACAGTATATAAATGATACTTTATAATGTGTACTCCTTACTAGTTCCTTTTTTTTTTTTCAAAACTTGATTGATAGTAAGGGCATGGGTTCTAAAACCAGATTTTGTCGGTTCGAATCTCTGTCCCATCAGGTTTTTGCTGTCTGACCTCAGGGAAGTTCTTTAACTTCTTTGACCTCAGTTTTTCTATCAAGAAAATGGGATGATGATAGCGCCTCCCTCATAGGAATACTGCGAAGATTAAATAATGTGTGAAGCATTAAGAACCATGTTTGATGCATAATTACACTTACTCAATTCTTTCCTATACTTGTAACATTTTATAGTTTTTCTCATAAAGATTTTGAGTTCCTTGTTGGCATTTTGAGCTACTCTGTACTATTTGTTATTGCAGATAGCAACTTTCTCATTATGTTTTCTAATTCATTGTTGCTAATATATTAGAAAGCTATTGATTTTATATGTTGATCTTTCTGAAATTTCATAATATCACTAGTAGTTTACAGTTGATACTCTTAATTTTTAGGTAAACAGTTATGTGTTAACAGTGATAGTTTTATTTCTTAATTATGTTTTTTATTTTAAATATTTTATTGTGGTTTTGATTTATATTTTCCTGATTAGTGACAGTGAGCATTTTTCAGGTATTTGTGGGCGATTTCATGTTTTCTTTAGGGAAATGTCTCCTACAGTTCTGCTTCCATGTTGCAGTGGGGTTATTAGATCTGCTATTGAGTGGTAGGAGTTCCTAATATATTTTGGAGATTAATCCCTTTTAGGTTAGTCCCATTTGTAATTACTTTCTCCTATATTTTTTTAGATTGTCCTTTCATCATGTTGATTGTTTCTTATGCTATGCAGAAGCTTTTTAGTTTGATGTAGTTCCTCCCAGTTTATTTTTATTTTTGTTGCCTGTGCTTTTGGTGTCATAGCCATGACGTCACTGCCAACACCAATGTCATAAAGCTTTCCCTCTCCCTATGTTTTCTTCTAGGAGTTTTATAGTTCAGGTCTCAATTTGAGTTGAGTTGATTTTGTGTATGGTGTAAGACAAGTGTCTATTTCACACTTTTGCATATGGATATTCAGTTTTCCCAATATCATTTGTTGGAGACTGTCCTTTCCCCATTGTGTATTCTTGGCTCTCTTGTTTAAAATCGGTTTACTATATATGTGCGAATTGATTTCTAGACCCTCTATTTTGTTCCATTGGTCTATAGGACTGTCTGTTGATACCATACTGTTTTCATTCCTGTAGTTTTGTAATATATTTTGAAATCAAGAAATGTGATGCTTCTTCTTAATGGTATCTGTATATCTTTTAAGAATTTTATAGTTTTAGCTCTTACATTTAGGCTTTAAGTTAATAGCCCTTTTGAGTTACTTTTTGTTGATGGTGTGAGAGAAGGGTCTAAATTCATCTTTTTCACATGGGTATCCTACTTTCTCAGGAAAAAGACTGTCCTTTCCCAAATGAATTGCTTTGGATCCTCTGTCAAAGATCAGTTGACTGTAAATGTAAGGGTTTATTTCTGGGAATTTGAGTCTGTTCCATAGATGTACATACCCATCCTCAGGCCAGAACCACACTGTCTTGATTACTTAAAGCTACTGAGTTGTGAAATTGGGAAGTATCATGTTCCTGATAACTTTATCTTTATAATTGTTTTAGCTACTCTGGGTTATTTTAGTTTCCCAGTTACTGAGTTGTTTGGAAGAATATTTCTAAACATTTCTTAGCAGGTGGTTTTGCTTTTAGTTTCATTTTATTGCTGATTTTTCATGCTGCATTGTGATCAAATAGTGTTATCTAGTAATTTATACAATTTTGAATTTATTGAAGTTAAAAAATCTTAGTATATAATTATTTTATGAATATTCTTTTTTATAAATGTTCTTCGAATTTTTAAAAATTGTATGTATTATTTCTTGAGACCATGTTCTGTAATTTCAATTAAATTAATCTTGATAGTTTGTTATTAAATCGTTATATTATGGATTCAATTTCTATATAATTCAGTTTATGAATCCTTCCTATTTTTGGTCAGTTTGGTGTTATACTAGTCCCCCACAATGATTGTGCATGTGTTAACATTTCTTAATTTTTTTTAATAGTTTTTGTTTCTGCATCTCAGTGCTGTTATTAGGTGCATTTCTATTGTTCTCTTGGTAAATTGTCCCATTTACTACATAAAATATCCTTCTGTGTCCTGGAGTTTAGTGTTTTTCTCCCCTCCAGTTGACCTTAAGTATTATTATGTTTGAAATTAAATTATGAATCTTATTTTTGTTAGCACTTGTCTGAATTTGTTAAATAATTTGTTTTATATGATACCCCTAATACATACAATATATTTTCTGATAGTTTGCTTTTTAGTACACATTTAATTTGTTGTATAGTCATGTTAGTATATAATATATTTATATTAAGTATTTAATATATTTGTTACACATGTATTTTCTGATAATTTGATTTTTAGTACACATTTAATTTATTATATAGTCATGTTAGTAGAAGATAATCTTATTTTGCAGAATTACATTCATGTGGCTTTTGTTTTTAGATGGACTGGATTTCTATTATTCTTCAAAGCAGCACGCTCAGAAGATGGTAGAGTTCCTTCAGTGTACAGTCCCCTGTAGGTACGTTCTGAACTGAAACGTGATTAAGCCCCAGGACCTGGGAGTGGATGTATTCCTGTCTATTCTTCAGACTGAGACAGCCTCTCATGCTAATACATTTAAATCTAGTAGGCATACTCTCACAATTAGTAAGTGTTTGCTGGATTTTGTCACTCTAAGGGAAGTATTAGCCTAAGAGCATGTAAGAATCACTTTGGGGTTGTGCACCTCACTCTGTGGTAACAGGCACTGTAGTGCTGAACCATTGATTGAACATTTTTAAATAAGAGGGAAGAAAGATGGGGTAGAGGGCTTTGGGGAAAGCTTAATGGAGGAGGAAAGACTTCAGCACCTAAAATGGGAAATTTTCAAAGGTAAAGTTTACATCGAAAAGTGTGATGAGTGTGAACAAAGATTTGTGGACATTAGTTTAGCTTTTAGTGGATGCTGTTTATAGGTTAGATTGGCTGAGGCAAGGCACGTTTTGGAGATTTTTAGTAGATAACGTTGAAGATAGTTAGGGTGTAGTCATATTGGTGAAGGTTCGGATGAAATTAGGCTTCACCATAGCAGACGTCAGGAAGCTGTTTCAGACCTTTGATGCTGATTTGATTGGGTGAAATTTGATATTCTGAGACTGTACAAATAAGGCATTTGTCTTTTTATTGCTGTTAACTTTTTCTCTTAATAGGTACAAAGCTTCACAGAGACTGATCTCTCAGGATATCCATAATAACACATACAATTACAAAAGCACTTTTTCTGTGGAAATTGTTCCAATATGCAAGGTACTTTCTCTTATTTAATTAATCTGTGTCTATAAGAGTGCAAGTAATTAATTGGTTTATATGTAATTACTAGTTCCTGGTTTCCTTCTGGGGTTGGTTAAAAATTTAGAATAACTTCCTTAAGTGATTTCTAACACACTCAGCTATGTTAAAAAGGTGTTAAAAGTAATTATGCTTAAAATTAAAATTGGCATACCCTTTATTTTGGTGTACTAATTAAAAGGCCGGTTTCAGTTTTTAATGTCCTTATTCCTTAAAATTTGTGATCCTAGTGGACATAGGACAATGCTATGAAACTTTGAATACAGGAAATGACATTAAAATAAATATCAGTGAACCACTTTGGAATATGTTCAAACTGGATTTTGGCAGGATGAAACTAAACAGTATTGTGGAAATGAGGCCATAGAATCATTTTTGTGATTTAAAAACATAATCTTAATAACACTTAAAATGTAGTTTATCATTTTATTTAATTGTACTAAGGTAAAACCCTGCTTTAAAAACAGAAGTGGATTAAAATTTCAACAAATTGTTATTGAGGATTTATTGTATAGAACGCTGTGTATGAAGGATTGTGTATCTAGAGATCTCTGTCATATAGGAATTTATAATTGATATTTAAATCACTAATAATGATAAGTGCTATAATTTATTGTGAGCATTCCATATAACTTAATATCTAAGTATAGTTATATCTCAGGTACTTGTTGGCCTCAGAACTCATCACACCCTGTACTTGATGCATTTTGACAAGAAAAAAAAATGTTTCGGCACTTGGCACTTGCTCAGGACTCCTTGTACTTGCTAGAACTTGTATGAGTCCCGATGCTGCTCTGCAAGAGAAAATTCCTTATCATTTGGTACTTGTTGGTTTCGGCACTCATCATGAGTACCAGAACAAATTAATGATGAGTACTGAGGTACCACTGTGCTTGAGTGTATTTCACCTCTTTACATCTCATTATAACTGAGGTGAATTATACTGTCATTTTGAAGATGAGGAAATCAAAGCTTGGGGAGGGTAGATGACTTGACAAAAGTTACCTTACTACAAAATGATGAAGGCAGGATTCGTACCTAGGTCTGTGATTCGTAAGCTTTAAAGCTGTCACCACTAATTTATGATAGGGTACATTACCGAGGGGTGAAATGATGGCTTAATACAGGGTCAGCACAATTTTTCTGGAAGAGGCAGATAGTAAACATTTTCAACTTCAGGCCAGGTATTTTCCTTTGCATCCATTCAGCTGTTGCTGTTTTACAAAGTTGCCATAGATAATAGATAAATGAATAGCTGAGGATGTATTCCAGCAAAACTTTATAAGATGGACTTGGACCAAATTTGGCCTGAGGGACATATTTTGCAAAACCCTAGTTTAGAACTGAACATTTTACTGCTGCAGAGCCTGGGAAATATAAATTTAGGTGAAGGGCCTATTTAAGGCCTTGATTATTAAGTGCTGTGAGCGATTCATACAAGTCCCTGGATGCATACACAATTTAAAGGAGTATTTTCATCAATCTTTGGAGACTAAGTTAAAAAGAAAGGACTGGACAAGATGTTGTTAGGGATGCACAACAGGTCTTTTCAGTGGAGGAGCCTATGATTGTAAATGGATACAGCTTAAAATGTAACCCAGATTCTTTTATGTTTTAATGCAGTTTAAAAACAGATAACCCCATTGCTGGTGTAATTTCCCAGTGTACACATAGAAGTCTGCTTTTGGGGGCATTAAATATATGATTATATATTGTTATGTGTAGCCTTGAAAGAGAAACATGTGGCTCTCCTGAAATTTGTTTTTTGTGGAGATTGAAGGAAGTCATTAGTAGATTTAGAAAATCACTCTTGATGATTAGTACTTTGCTTAGAATATACACTATTAACATAGGGTGATAAGCATTCACACTTAAACTAAATTGAAATAACTTAATAGTTTGGTGAATAGGATCTCAAAAAACATTATAGCATTTTTATTAAGACAAATATCTTAAGAAAGTATGGCTTATTTTAAAGATTCTTTTGTTTAGGTACTTTGTCGATACATAGAATTAAAAATTCATTGTTTCAGTTTGGGCAGATGCACTTGGATCAGGTTTACAGTGTGAGTGTTTTTTGGAGACTGTTACTTAGTATTTGCTTCACTCTAAATGTTAGTTCTTATGTCCAGGATAATGTTGTTTGTCTGTCTCCAAAACTGGCACAAAGCCTGGGAAATATGAACCAGATTTGTGTGTGTATTCGTGTAACCAGCGCCATCCATCTCATAGATCCAGACACCCTGCAAGGTAAGTTGTAGGAGTTGTTTGCCTTGACAGTTCTGTCTAGCAAGCTGTAATATTTATGTTGTAATTCATCAAACATTTTCAATAATATTGTTATGAAAAACTGTTTAACATTTTTATTATTTAATTCTTATAAAACACTGCAATGTTAAAACTTTTGGTAAGTTAACTCTTGTATTTTTTTTAATGCTTACTGGAGGATGTACCTACTGATTTTAGAGCAGTGGGGACAGGAAGAGAGAGAAAGAACATGGATCGGTCGCCCCCTGTGTGCGCCCCGAATGGGGGTCAGACTGCCACTTTTTGGTGCCTGGATGATGCTCCAACCACAGGAGCAGCTTGGCCAGGGCCGCCCTTGTAGTTTTCACTTGAAGAAATAATTCTGTGAACTTTCAAAAACTTACTGGTTTTATGCCATTTATTTTTATGGAAATTGACTTATTTACCTCAGTTTACTTTTGTGACTAATTATTTAAGTTCATTGCCAAATTTTAGTGTATAGCAAATATTTTAAAGTTTGGAACATTTGATTTTTTATAATCCAGTAGAACACTTAGTTTAAATATGAATTTTAACTCATTTCATCATTATTATACATAATTTTTAACAGTCTGTTAGAAAAAGTATTTTTAAAAAGATTTTATTTATTTATTTTCAGACAGAGGGGAAGGGAAGGAGAAAGAGCGGGAGAGAAACATCAGTGTGTGGTTGCCTCTCATGCGTCCCCTACTGGGGACCTGGCCCACAACACAGGCATGTGCCCTGACTGGGAATCGAACCAGCGACCCTTTGGTTCACAGGCCACACTGAATCCACTGAGCTACACCAGCCAGGGCTATAAAAACTATTTTTCAAAGAATACCCCGCATTGATAGGTGTCTCCTTAGTACTTGTTTGCATCTCTTAATTTTTTCTTTTTCAGTATTTCCTGTAGTGTAAGTTTTCTGTTATTAAAAAAAATTGAGTTTATTTTGCTCTTCTCCAGAAAGTCATTTATTATCTTTGTCAATTAGATTAGAATTTATCAGTCAAAGGGTTTTTTTGTACAGTATTGGATGAACATATGTCAGGTAAAACTGAATTTTTTTATAAAAGTACCTAAGATGACTGACAGTGTTTCTAAATATAATGCTAGCACATGAAAACTATACAACTGACTGGCTCTGACCTTACATTAAAGTCACTGAGCTCTGTTGCCTTCTGATGATAATAATGACTTAAGGTATGTTTGGTGCCTGGGATTCCTCTCGTGTTGCGAGAAATTGGGACTGATTCGTGGGGTAAATGACGACTCTGGAGAGTAGACTGCCACTGTGGGTCCTGCTGACCTGGTGCTTCCCATTTTGTCTGCACCAGCCTCTCCCGAGTTATGTTTGACATTTGTTGATTTTAATGTACTTCCTTTCTCTTCTTTGATAGTCTATGCTAATTCTTAGTTGCAGATATAGATGGAAATACTTTCTGGAGTCACCCTTTCAATAGTTTATGCCATCCCAAACAGCTGGAGGAATTTATTGTGATGGAATGCAGCATAGTTCGAGATCTAAAACGCAAAGCAGGTGCCGGAATGGTATCAAAAAAGGTAAGTTCCACCCACCCCCCACACCTTTTTTTTTCCCTTGCCCAACTTACGGTATTGATCACAGTAATTATGTGTTTCTGGATAAAGCTAGTACCACACTACGTTAAAAATGCATTCCATATCTATATGCTTTTAACATATAGTCATTGTGGTGAAAATTATCAGACTTACACTGTCTGGTAAGTATATTCTTCTGTGAGAACATTTTTTTTAATGTTGTTTATTATGAAAAAGCATTTTCTTGCTTTACTTTTGTGCAGGAGGACCAAATGATCAGCTAATCTTTTTTGACTTTTTAAAAATTTTCAAACATTTGAATCAAATATAAGCTGTATTATACTAAGTACTGAATACTTTAGTTTGCATTTCTGAAACATAGGAACATTTTCTATATGATCAAAGTATTACATATATAAACATCGTCATGTATATTCACATTTCCTCACTTGTCCCAGATCATCTTTTGTGGATTATTTAATCCATTTGGAGATCATACATCCAACATGAATATTATACCTCTTATATCTTTTATTTAATAATAGCCCCCCTTTTTTCTTTTTCGTAACAACTTTTTAAGGCAACTCAGACATTTGTCTTGTGGATCTTTATTATTGTTTTCTCAAGATGTCATTTAATTTGCTACTTAATCTCTTGTAGTTCCATTAAACTGGGCAGTGGATCTAAAGGTTTGCTTAAATTTAGGTTAATTAATTTTGGCCAGAACATTTTGTTGGTGATGCTTTGTATTTTCTATGGTGTATCTAGAGGCAAGTAATGTTTGGCTAGTTCACTGAGAGCGGATCTCTCTATTATGATTCTGTTCCCTTTGTTACTAGCCTGTCGGTCTGATTTACTTCACCCTTTCCTCCTTTCCCTCCCTCCCTCCCTCCCTCCCTCCCCTCCCTCCCTCCCTCCCTCCTTCCCTCCCTCCCTCTTACATTGCCCCAAATTTAGCCACTTGGAAACCTTTACAGAATCACTTCTATGTCTTTAATTTTTTAAAATTTATTTAATTATTGTTCAAGTACAGTTTTATGTCTTTTACTCCCATCCTGGCCCACTTCACTTCCATTTTCACCCCTGTTAGTTTTTGTCCATGTGTCCTTTATACTTGATCCTGTGAATTCTTCCCCCTTTCCCCTGAAATTCCCTCCCCTCTCCTTTTTGGTCCCTGTCAACCAGTTCTCAATTTCACTGTATTTGGTTATATTTTGCTTGCTTGTTTGTTTTGTTGTTTAGGTTCCTGTTAAAGGTGAGATCATATGGTGTTTGTCTTTCACTGCCTGGCTTATTTCACTCAGCATAATGTTTTCCAGTTCAGTCCGTGCTGTTGCAAAGGGTAGTAACTCCTTCTTTCTTTCTGCTGCATAGAATTCCATTGTGTAAATGTACCATAGTTTTCTGATCCATTCATTTACTGACGGGCACCTAGATTGCTTCCAACTCTTGGCTATTGTAAATTGTGCTTCTATGAACATTGGGGTGCATGGGTTCTTTTGAACTGGTGCTTCAGGGTTCTTAGGATATAATCCTAGCAGTGGAATTGCTGGGTCAAAAGGCATATTCATTTTTGGTTTTCTTAGAAAATTCCATTCTGTTTTCCATAGTGGTTGTACCAGTGTACAATCCCACCAACAGTGAACTAGGGTCCCCTTTTCCCTACAACTTCTCCAAGTCTCTATGGGCAATTAATATTCGACAAAGGGGGCAGTAATATAAAATGGAGTAAAAATAGCCTCTTCAACAAATGGTGTTGGGAGAACTGGACAGCTACGTGCAAAAAAAAAACGAAACTCAAGCACCAACTTACACCATACACCAAAATAAATTCAAGGTGGATAAAAGACTTAAATATAAGCTGTGACACCATTAAAGTTCTAGAGGAGAACATTGACAGGAAAATCTCAGATATTCCACGCAGCAACATTTTTACTGATATGTCCCCTAGAGCAAGGAATATAAAGGATAGAATAAACAAATGGGATCTCATCAAAATAAAAAGCTTCTGTGTGGCTAAAGAAAACAGTATTAAAATAAAAAGAGAACCAACTGTATGGGAAAACATATTTGCCAATGATACCTCAGACAAGGGTTTAATCTCCAAAATATAAACAAAGAACTTACACGACTTCACTCTAAGAAGAAAAACAACCCAATTAAAAAGTGGGCAAAGGACTTGAACAGACATTCTCCAAGGAGGACATACAGAATATCCAGAGACACATGAAAAGATGCGCAATATCACAAGCTATCAGAGAGATGCAAATTAAAACCACAATGAAATACCACTTTACACTGGTCAGAATGGCCATCATAAATAAAATTTTTTTATAAGTGACTTTTACTTTTTTAGAGCAGTTTTAGCAAATTAAGAAGAGTAGGTAAGAAATTTCCCATATACCCCTGGTCTATATACATGGATAGCCTCCATTATTAATATCCCAACAGAGTCTCCCTACCCAGGAACATCGAATTTCTCTCTGTTTACTTAGGATTTTTTTTTTTAAGTTTTGTTCATTAGAGTTTTGTAGTTTTTCTCATAAAGATCTTAGCATTTCATTTTTTGGTGGTGCTAATATAAATGGTATTGTGTTTTTAATTTTAAATTCTACATGTTCATGTTGATATATAGGAAAGTGATTGACTTTTGTTTGTAACCTTGTGTCCTGTAACCTTGCTATATTCTGGCAGTTTCTTTTTGTTCATTCAAATTTTCTACATATACAATTATGTCATCTACAAACAAAGATAATATATATATATTTTTTCAATCTATATATCTTTCATTTTCTTTGCATTAGCTAGGATGTCTAGTAGGTTATTGAAAATCAGTGGTAAGAAGGAAATCCTTGCCTTGTACCTGATCTTAGAGAGAAATCTTTTGAGTTTCTTACCATTAGGTATAATGTTAGCTGTAGGTTTTTTGTATATATTCTTTATCAAGTTGAGGAAGTTCCCCTCTATTCCCATTTTACTGAGAGTTTTTAACATGGATGGTGTGTGTTGAATTTTGTCAAGTGCTTTTTTTGTAGTTATACTCTCATATGACTTTTTTTTTATCCTGTTGATGTGATTGATGGATTATATTAAGTGATTTTCAAATGTTGAATCAGCCTTGCACACATGGGGTAAATACCATTTAGTCGTGGTGTACAATTCTTTTATATTTTGTTGAGGATTTTTGTGTGTATGTGTTTATGAGAGAACATTGGTCTATAGTTTGCTTGCCTGGTAATGTCTTTGTTTGGTTTTGGTATTAGGGTGATGCTGGCTTTGTAAATGTGTGAGGATGTATTCTATTTCTGTTATCTTCTGGAAGAGATTGTGGAGAATTAGTATAATTTCTTCCTTAAATGTTCGGTAGAATTCACCAGTAAATCCATCTTGGCCTGGTGCTTTCTGTTTTGGAAGGTAATTAGTTGTTGATTCAGTTTCTTAAATAGATAAGTCTATTCCTATGTCCTTTTGACATGACTTTCCTGGCCTTTGAAAACATCCTTAGTTTCTGGCACAACACCACAATGTTTAGAATCACATTGTGTTCCAGAATCACATGGTATAGTTCTTACCCCCATGTCTGAAATCAGGTGTTTCTTCAAGGATATAAGTCTGATTTCCTTTACTGTGAATTAATATTTAGAGGTTCTTTATCTGTATACTAGTGGTGCTCATTTTTACAGAGGTAATAATTGTGTTTTGAGATAAATATAACTTTTGATAATTTGGGAAAATCAATAGAAATCTAAGACTACTTTTCACATTTTTATTTAAAATGCAAAATTTAGTAATGTGCATTTAGGAATGTGCAAAAGTAATTTAGGAACATACTTTTATTATTTATAATAAATGTACAAGAATATCCCTTTCCCTAGGCATATATAAAACGGGATAATGTATAGTTTTGTTTGTTTTCAGAAAATACGTTTAGCTAGAACAGGTTCATAAGTCTCCTATAAATAGAAGCAATCTAAGAGCTAGAAAGTGAATCCTATCACATAGGATTTAGTCTCTCTCTTTTTGGTAACTACCTTTTTTTAAAATCATTTCTTTCCCAAATCTGAGACCTTTTATTTCACTCTCTTTTTATCCCTACCTCTTCTTTGCATCTCTTTAAGATTCCTTAGTTTTATCTATAATCTTAGTATTGCTCTTGATCTTAATGGGTCTGTCTTGTTAGTAAAAGGTATTGGCATGTGCTATACTTAATTCAGTCCAGAAGTCTGAATGTCAGTTAAAATTTCTTGTAAAATTCTGTTTTGGAAGGGTACTTGAATGGTTTTCTAGTTTAAAATTTCAAACTTGGGATGCTGTTTCTGCAATAGTTTTTTTTTTCTTTAAGTGTAGCACCTCAAAATAGACACCCAAACATTTAATACTGGTAGTAATGGGGCCACTAGGATTGCTAGATTGTTTTGTCTGAACCCTGATTTTTTAACTTTATGCGTAAAACACACAGGTTGCTTAGGATTGGATTTGAGATTCCCTTCCTTTGTCACTTGCTCTCTTTGCTCAGTCTGTATTAACCCATCTCCTGGTGGGAGCATTTCTTATGAAAATTCTACATGTCTGTTTTTAGGTGACTTGTTCATATTTTATAAAAGTCTTGGTGAAAATTTTAACAAAAATATTTGAGTAAATTGTGAATCTTTTTCTATACTTAGGTAATTTGTTAACTTTGACAGTGCTTCAGAGATCTGAAAAATAAAATAATTTCTGTTTTTAAAATGAAAATTAGGAAACCAAAATCAACATTGTATTTCAGTTTTCTATGAAATGCATTTTTGAGTTTCATTTTCTTTCCTGTTAAGCATACCCTTGGGGAAGTCTGGGTACAGAAAACATCTGAGATGAATACAGATAAACAGTATTTTTGTCGCACTCATTTGGGACATCTTCTGAATCCTGGAGACCTGGTGTTGGGGTTTGTATTACTTTATAGTATTTTAAACTGTCAATTAGCATTGCAGATTTTCTTCTGGAGCCAGCAAAGCTTTCTAAAATACTGAAGTTGTTTGTTCCAAAAAGAATTCCCACTAGCTTTATGCTCATTTTACTATTAATAAGTGAGTTAAAACTGTGGATTGGACAGAAGCCCATACTTAACTGCATTTTGGCCATCATCTTGAAACATCATTTCTTCCAAGAATCTGAGTAACTGAACTGTACAGTTGTATGGTCAGATCACCTTTATAGCTCTTTGGGGGAGTGGATAGTTTTTTTAAAGCATATGCTGCTGCGCAGATAATTCACTTTTAAAAAGTGGCAGCCATGTCTGTAAGGGGTCTTCACAGGCATAGGACAGTCCATTCAGATGCTGAGCTTGTCATCGTGCCTCACACTGTACTTTTGCTTTTAGAGTTTTAGTTCCTTTACTAGAGAATGAGGGGTTTTTGTTTGTTTTGTTTATTATAAACTAAATGGAACCATGTAACTGAATCTTTCAGACTTATATGTAAGCCTGTTTTGCTTCTTTATAAATATAGGTAAGGTAGGTGATAATGGACGTGTGAAACTCACAGTGCATTATCGTCTTTACTGTGAGCTGTAGAAGTGTGTTCCCTGTAGAGTGAACTCTGAGACTTTGGAAATGGGAACGTGTATTACATGTTTGATCTTAGAAGGAACTTTGAGGGGATCATCCATAACATAAAAAGTTGCATGGAAAGGAAACATTTTTTTGACATTAAGTGTTTTATTATTTTCATTTCAGATTTGATTTGGCAAACTGTAACTTAAATGATGAGCATGTCAACAAAATGAAATCAGATAGAGTCCCAGATGTGGTAAGGCTTTAGATTTTTCTCTTTTATCCTATATTAACGAGCATTGATGTAACTCTTATGGGTAAAATGCACAAGGTCATGTTTTTAAAAATAAAAAATTAATTTAGAGATTTCTTTTGAAATTGCACTTAAGGTATAATAGCAGAGGCCTTCATTGTAAATCATTTTTCTTAGTGGAGAAAATCCAAGATTTAAAGAGTGTTTTTGTTGCTTTTATAATCAAATGTTCATATTCTGTCAAAATGCTTGATACTGTTCATAGAGGAAAAAATACATTTGCAGCTAAATTTGATGACCTTTAGAATTTATTCAGGTTTATTCTTTTGGCTCAGTTTATTTCATGTATTGTTCAATTAAGAAGGCATTTAGAGTTAAATTCTCTTTCTAGTTTGAATATAATTGCAATGAAAATGACCTTCATAGTAGCAAGTCTGAGGGAAAGAATCTGACTTTTGGGAAAAAACTTAAATTGTAACATGAATTTATAAATAAAGTCATGAGCAACAGTGAATGTGAAAGATCCTATCTCCCACTTCCTTAATCTTTTAAAATAAAATTGATCTCTTTGGCCGTGGGCAAAAATTAAGTCATGGTGTAAGAAGGACTCGTCTCCTCACCACCCAGTTGTGCTTTAGTGAGTTAATAAATTAGGAAATAAAGCTCAGCTCAGGTGTGAGTCTGAGTAGGTCTTTCTGAATAGATCGTAACAGGAGATCATGATGGCCTTACAAGATTTTGTTTTGTGTAAAATTCTTAATTCATGCTGCAGTTTTTAAAACTGTTCTAGGGCATACAGTTGTGAAAGATATATATATAGTTCTATAAGTGCTTATTAGTACAAATAAAAGGAGAAAAAGTGTCTATGATAATGTTTCAGAATGACTTACATGAATGGTAGCTAAAAACTGAACGATGGTCTAAAAAACACACCAGATACCTAAAAGTTTTGAGAAGAAAGGAAAAACAATTTTGGTTCACTGAAAAACTGCAGTTAGTAAATTTTAACAATTATGCAAATAATGGCTGAATGCATTCTCATAAAATAGTAAGTGCCTGGAGAAAAATATTAAAAGTTCTCTTGACACCGCCTCGTGATCCCTCCCTCCCTCCTTCCCTGGAGGTGTAACCACTGTGGTCAGTTTGGTGACTCGCGGGCATTCTCATAACCTTTCATTTTCTATCTTTATTGGACTTTGAGGCCATGTTACCCAGTTCCCGTTTTTTGTAACCTTCCAAATATTCGTGACTTCTAGGTATTGATCAAGAAGAGCTATGACCGCACAAAACGTCAGCGTCGTAGAAACTGGAGACTGAAAGAGCTTGCGAGAGAGAGAGAAAACGTGGATACAGACGACGAAAGGTCCCACTTTCCTTTGAACCTTTTATGGTTTTTATCTATAAAGAAGTAGCCATCACACAATTTATTCTTGAACTCAGAATTAATTTTGTGTTTTTACCAATGTGTTGATAGAATCAGTATAACATTTAACACATATTTAGTTTTTATTTCCTGGGTTATGACCTGACAATTGCAGTGTTACTGAAAATAGTTTATTTGAAAAGTCAAAATATAAGAAGTAATTAATTACCTTGTGGATATCACAAATAGCAAATGAATACTTATGGCTTGGGGTGAAAAGAAAATAGTTCATTGATATCAAATATGCTATTTTTCGAACAAGTTAAGGAGAAATAGAGGTTATGTGTTCTAGAAAAGTGAACTGGATGATTTGTAAAGTGGCCTGACTAATGATGGTAAAGACAGTGATGTATGAAAAAGTGAAGTTTTAAATAAAATCGTGTCATTAGCTGTTAGTGCAGAATAGCATATTTCTAAAACATAATCTCATAATGTAGTTTAAAACAAGTGTGTATTAAATATGTAATGTTAACTAGATGTAAGTATACTTTTGACTGTTTCATCTTTAGTCTTAAAAGTGTGTATATTTTCAACTTGGTCATAAGAGTTTTTTTTGAAAATTGGAGTGGGAAGGAGCCTTCTCATTGTATTATACTTAAATTTACGTCACCTATGTTCAGTTGTGTATTTATTTTATGATGTAATTTTGAAAGAAAAAATGTAAAAAACTTGTCAGAGTACTTAACATGCATAACTGACAAGCAAATATTTTAAAGATTTTAATCTTACATATTATAGTGCTGAAAATGAAGAAAAGATAACTTCATTCTTGCTAAAGGTGAAACATTTAAATTTTCTTCATTCTTTTATAGACAATACCAAGATTTCCTTGAAGATCTTGAAGAAGATGAGGCAATTAGAAAAAACATCAACATTTACAGAGGTAGGTGTTGGAGTGTTTAAGTTGTGTTCCCCCACAGGGATTATTTTGGTATCTTTAACTTTGATTCTGTAAATGACTCTTATGTTTTTAAAAACTACTCTGCCCAATCATTTATTTAAAAAAATCAGAACAGTAAAACTTACTAAAATGCTTGCTCTCCCACATTTGGTATCATTTGCATCCTCGCACGATGCCTCAAGTTCTGGACCCCTACACTGGTGGGTATTTAGTCACATATCTATGCGGTCCAGTCGTTCAGTGGGTGTTGAAATGCCCACTGTAGGTATGATACAGGAGCTGTGGATGCAAAGTGGTTCGATAATAGTAATCATGGTGGGGGCAGGCGCTTGCATATTTCCGTATTTGTATTTACATGAAATCCTCCTTGTATTTTTTCTTAGATCCCACCATTCCTGTGGAAGGTGACACCGATGATGAAGGAGCACCTCGAGTTAGTCTGGCTGAGATGCTTGAAGACCTTCACATTTCCCAGGATGCCACTGGTGGAGAAGGTGACTCGATGATGACGTGATGGGCTCGGCACGTTGGAGAAGACGACCCTTTGTTTCATCTGTGCCTCCGTATCAGAGAGAAGTTTAGTTTTAAACCCGAATAAATACGGCTGTTTTGATTGTTCACTCAAAGTGCTGGAGATTGATGGCTTTTAAATTTTAGGTAAGAAACGTTATGGAGAATATTACTATTACTTGTATTTAGGCCACTTTAGGTACAGGGTTTTATTGGTTTGCTGTTTTCTGAGACACAAGTATTTTTGCATAACATTAGTGCTGTATTTAAAAAATTTAAAAGTTGTGATTCCTTAGATGTTACCTAAATCTGCAAGCATAAAACAAGCTTTTACATTTTTTTACATTGATTACTTTAGTAAAAAAGGATATGAAGAATAATTTTTAATGTGAACTTGTTACTTTGATTCACTTGAAGTAGGAAGTTAGGGTTCAGTTTATCACTGGACATTAAGGGGGAAAGTTAATCTTTTTTATTAACATCTTTAAATTTTAAAAAAAAATTACTTGTTGATTTTGGAGAGAGAGAGGAAGGGGGAGAGAGAGAAACATCGATTTGCTGTTCCAGTCATTTGTGCATTTGTTGGTTGCTTCTCATATATGCCCTGACTGGGGGATCGAACCAGCAACGTTGGTGTGTTGGGACAACACTCTAACCCACTGAGCTACCTGGCCAAGGCTGCTAATATCTTTACAAGTTGATAAATCGGAGGTTATTTTAATTTTTATTGCAGAAAAAATATGTTAATTATTTGTAGATTTGTAGCAAACATAGACCACTTATTTTAAGGTTAAATAATAATTTATACCATTGCTATTTTTGCCCATGCCAGCAGGTTGTGGCAGTAGCTGCTTATGTCAAAAAATGTCTTCCTGTCATTTCAAGGATTTTCCTTTTAAAATTTTGGTGTACAAATTGAGAAGGAAGGCATTGTCTCTATGTTTCTGTCACTGAACACAACCATCACAAAGAGTATTAGAATCCAGCATGTAGATGATGAAACAGTAAAAATGGTCTTTGTGCTTTATAAAGCCACGAGTCAGCTATGAATGAGGAGTGCCTTCCGCATCCTTTAAAAAAACAGCTGGCTTGGGTTTTGAAGTGTTTTGAGAATGAACTAGTAAGATCGTATTTCTCTGAGAAGATCATACTGACTAAGTGTGCCAGAACTAAGAGCTATTTAAAAACTTGAAGTATACCAACCCCTACATAAGGAAACTGAGTGTTGAAGGGAACGTTTTCCGTTTTTTAAAGACTGGACTCCTTAGTTCTGAAGTTATGAATAAAGGTCCGAACCTTCTGTATGGCTTCTTTTCTGTCTGTGTTTGCCTGTTCTTTGTCAAGACTTTGAAAAACATGAAAATAAAAACATTTTCTCTATTTTTTGTGTCCTTGAGGTGATTGATTGCATCGGTGACATACCTAATGCAGTTTTCCAAACTGGAATTGTGTTATTTAAATGCTTGTCATGTGATTTACCCACTGAAAAATATAGTCTCCTATTAACCTTTTTTAGTCTTGCTCTTTTGGATGTCATGTCTTTCTGAGTAATGAAAAGAAATTGTTGGTTGAAATCGGCTGTGACAGATGCAGGAGTGTAGCTAAGAGAAAAGCTGTAAGAATTACACAGAGTTATACACCTTGATAAATCTACCATTTTAGAATGGAGTCTTCAGGCTCACCGGCCCCAGAGTACTCTTGTTGATGTCCCAGAGCTGACACAGTTTGGCAATGCTGGTGTTCATCAAATTCACAGGAAGCTGATTTTCAACCCAGTATATAAATGAGTAATTTCTAAGTCAGTGTGATCTGTTGTCTTCTTTGGAGCCAGATCTGTGCCCGAAGCTGCTGTTTTATAGGCAAAAGTCAGTTGAAGAGCAAGGGAACAGATGAGGGAGAGTTGCTGGTGTAATTCAGATGTTTCACAGCATCAGTCTGGTTCCTTGCCATGGCTGAACCCAGGGCTTGGGGCTGGGTCCCACGGGTGTGGTCAGTGTTGAGTCTGGGCCAGAGTTTACTCTGGGCTTTTACTTTTACTAAATGTGTTCATTTTATCCTTTAGATTACTTCATCTGTATTTTTAGTCCAAGGGATGTTTACTTCTTATAATAATTTATTTTTAATTTTGACATTTTCAGACAAAGAAAAGTTGCAAGATTGGTACAAGGAATTCCTGAGTTAAAATTTGCCAGATATTAACACTTACCTGATTTGCTTTCTTTTTAATTATTTTTTTCCTAAACCACGGAAGAATAACCACAAATATTTCATTGTTTTCTTTTCCCCCAAGGAGTTTCTTTACATAACCATAGTGCATTGATCAAAATCAGAAAATTAACATCAGCACAATACTGTCACCTAATTGAGAATCATAATGAGATTTTCCAGTTCCAACCATACAGTCCTCTACAGAAAAAACAAATCTAAGATTGTGTATCGCCTTGGGTTCTCATGACTTTTAGACTTTACCTGGGCCAGTTGCTGAGTTTTATGTTCTATGTAATTGACATTTTTCAAGAGGCCAAGCCTGTTATGTTGTAGAATGACTTCAATATGGGTTTGCCTGATGTTTTCTCATAATAGCTTCAGGTTTAGCACTTTCTGCAGGACTGCCCCAGAGGGAACAAGGCCATGTCCTCCGTGCCTTGTGTCGGGAGCACTGAGCTGTCCGTCCAGACGTTCTCAAACCCACTCAGGTTACTGCTTTTCTGTTTTAAGGAATTAAAGGTCTTAATCCTGTATAACTGTTATTTTCACTTTATTTTTTTTTAATTTCATTTTTAAATTAGAGGTAGTGATGTTCACTCTTTTGATTGACAGTGCTATAAATTTTAACACAGATTCATGTTATCCTCACCACAATCAAAATACAGAACAATTTTTTTCATTCCCCTCAACTGCCTCAAAACTGCGTTAGCCATTCCTTTGTTTTCAAACCCTTCCCCTCACCTTAACCCTCGCAGCTTCCAATCTGTTCTCTGACCTAGGACTTGCTTTTCCCAACATGTGTAAGTGAAATCGTACAGTGTGTAGCCTTTGAGCGTGATTCCCCCCGCCCCTTAACACGCCGTACTGGATATTCACCCAAGATGTAAATTACCAGCAGCTTGTTCTTGTCACTTAGAGTGATGTTGCGTTAAGTGGACGTAGCATACCATAGTGTGGGGGCGACTTCTCCGCGAGGTCCCCCCTGGTGCCACAGACGCACGTGAGTGAATAAATACGGCCGAGACAAGATGAGATCTGTTTGGGGGAGGAGGAGTGGGCTGTGGCCAGTTTCTCAGGGGAGACAAAGGCCAGCGGCGGCCAGTTTCTCTGAGGAGAAAAAGGCCTCGAGCGCCCTGCTCCATAGCCTTTTATTGGGTTGTAATACACAGGAATACAGGGCGGCAAGGATCAAACAGTAGATGACATTACAAAGAGGTCTGAGTCAGTGTCTGTCAGGAAAGGGGGTTGCAGAAACTTGGCAGACATATTCATTTCCTCTAGGACCCTTATCATATGAATGAAAGCACTCTTAGCAGAGCAGATTTCAGGTTTATCAGCAAGTCTTTGTGATGCCAGATTTTTCCCCAGGACACGCTCTAGCAAGGCAAGGAGCTGCACCTCTCCCCCTCAGGTACTCAGGCTTAAGAGGATTAGAGCCAGGAAGCGCTTCTCCCAGAGAACATGGGGACTTGGGCTATGTCAAAGCCCGGGTTGGTGGGGGACAGAGAGTCCATTGCTCTTTGTTGCAGCCTCCGAGTCCTTCCATGAAGGCCTCCCAGGTGATCCAGTCTGGCTTAGGTTGTCCCCCCACTGTGAGGGGTCTTACCCGTCATTGACTTCCGACCATGCTTTGGGGGCAGGGAGAGGAACTGAGGCAGCATTTGCTACCAGAGACAGGCTTTGTCTCCTTTGGCTGGCATTCCAAAGGTCGTCTCTCGCCCTTTGCCACAAGGGGTAGAGATACAATTCCTAAAATCAGGCAGAGTGGTCTGCAACACCATAGGTTCTCTGTTCTGTTCAGCACATTTGAATTTCCAGGTTGTGGTGAGTAGGAGTAAAGCTGCTGTGAACGTTTCTGTACTGGTTTTCATTTTATTTGGGTAAATAAACTTGCCGGATCCTATAGGTGTATATACTTGTGTATGTAACTTTCTGAGAATCTGCCAAACTTTTCCAAAGTGGTCGAGCTTCCTGCCAGCAGCGTATGAGCCCTGCGGTTGCTCTGCATCCTCACCAACCACCACCTGGCGGTGTCAGTTTCTTAAGCCATCCAAGTAAATGGATGATGATGTATTTTTGTAGTTTTAATTTGTTTTTTCCTAATGGCTAATTGTGTTGAACATCTTCTCATGTGCTTGTTCTGTGTATATCTCAAGTCTTTTGTCTACTTACTTGTTTCCACATTGAGTTAATTTTTTGATGTTCTTTCCATTTTATTTTGTATTGATTTTAGGTATGCAGCTTAGTGCTCACACAGTCATACACTTGCACAGTGCACCATATTGCATGTTATTGACTATATTCCCTGTGCTTTACTTTACATCCCACGACTATTTTGTATGAGTTGATTTTTTATTTTTATGCTTGCCACATCCCAGAGTCGGTCAGTGGGTACCTATCTCCTGGTTCCTGTGTCCTTTTAACAGCTGCACTTCTGTGTGTATTTGCTCTTGTTCATGGATGCTGATACCATAATGTAAGTCAAGTCTTCGGGCAGGGTTTGGATTTTCCTCGTTCGGGCCCCATACGAGGTCTACTTTGGCTGATTTTCACCGTAGGATTTAATTTACCTAAAATAGAACAACTTACTTAAAAATAGGCCAGCCTCATCAGTTGAATCATCCTGTGAATTAAAGGCTTGCGGAATGGCATCGTGAGAGCAGATGGAGGCCATGCGTTCTCCGTTTGTCCTGTCACGTGTAGGGTTGACCCAAGCAGGGTGGCGGCGACCTTGATAAAGGCAGGGAGTCAGTCTAGATTATCTCTTTGAACTTCAAAATAGTGTAAGGAGAATACCGTACTCAGTTTTACTTCTTTGACTTAATACGGTGTGAAAGAACTGCCTTGTTTGCCGAGGGAAGAGGCGTGATTCGGGGCGCCTTGTGAAACAAGTCCTCTGTAGTATTTAAAAGCCACTAGTAGTGGTTTGCTGGCTGCTGTGTTACGAGGCAGTGCTGTTTGTATTGCTGCATTTGATGGAGGTTATGTTTTGTTTTTGGGGGGGTTTGCACTGCAGGGGAGCCTGTCACACAACCAATTTCACTTAAGTGTGGGTATTTATAACATTGTGGTGAAGCACTTTAAAATAATATATGTACTAGCACTAGTGTACGAAATGCTGAGCAAGTAGTTCTAGAGAAGCTGTATTATATAGAAGTATAAGCACGTTTTGCAGTCAGCTTACTTGCTACCTATTAGGTATGTGACTTCAACTTCATGAACCTCTACTTAGTTCTTTATCTTTTAAAAAGGGGTAATACAGTCCACTACACAGAGTTTTGGTAAAATTCTCCAGCATGGTCAGTATGCAACAAATTGTACTCATTCAATAAATAGTATTTATTTAAAATTTATAACCACAGCCCAACCAATGTGGCTCCCTCATGTTGGTTGGGCATCCCCCAAAGCAAAAGGTCACTGGTTCGATTCCTGGTTGGGGCACATAACCTGGGTTTCAGGTTTGGTTCCTGGTTGGGGCATGTGCAGAAGGCAACCAATCGATGTTGCTCTCACGTCAATGTTTCTCTCCCTCTCTTCTCCCTCCCTTCCCTTCTCTAAAAATAAGTAAACTCTTTAAAAAAGATTATAATCATAGAGTTAGTGTTGAGCATTTAAACAAGTTGAGAAAAAGCATTTTGCATGCATACACTTTTTGGAGCAGCACAGGGCTGGTGCTAGAAGATGTGTGTGCACGTCTCAGAGAACTGTAAAGACAGAAGCATAAATTGCCCGTGTTCCCGCACTAGGGAGATTCTCACTGTCAACATTTTGGAATTCATTTTCTGTTCTAATGGAATTTGTTAGTATTTTAAAATTATTTTTTTAGATCTTCAGAAAAATGGATAAGACAGTTTCCACATTCCAGCTTCCTGTTACCATTTTATACAAGTATAATATATTCATTAGGCTTAAAGAGCCAATATTGATATATGTCATTATTAACTAAAGTTCGCAGTTTATTTAGATTTCTTTAGCTCTTACCTAAAGTACTTTTCCCCTCCGGGATCCCATCCAGGACACCTTGCTACAATTAGTTGTCCATGTCCTTAGGCAGTGGCAATGTCTCTGACTTTGCTTGTTTTTGATAAACTTAACAGTTCTGAGGAGAGCTGGTCAGGTATTTTGTATGACGGCTCACTGTTGGAATTGTCTGATATTTTTCTCTAAGAAGACTGAGGTTATGGGTTATTGGGGGGAAGACCACAGGTGAAGTGCCATTTTTGTGATTATATCGAGGGTATAAACTAGCAACACAATTTAACACAGCTGCCATTGGCTTTGATCACCTGATTCAGGTAGTGATTATCAGGCTTCTCCACTGTAAAGTACTTCCTTCCTTTCCCTTTTATGAAACACACAGGAATGAAGGCACTGTGCACAGCCCATACCTGAGGAGGAGTGAGCCATGCTGTTTCTCCCGAGAGTTGGGAAATCTGCATTAGTCACTCGGAGTTCTTCATAGGGTATTTGTCTTATTTACTAATTTGTTTGATCATTTATGGCAATGTGGACTCATGAATGCTTTTTAAAAAATATTTCTTTTTGAAGAGGGGAAGGGAAGGAGAAAGAAGGAGAGAAACATCAAGTGTGGTTGCCCTCTTGAGCACCCCCTACTGGGGACCTTGCCCGCCGCAACCCAGGCGTGTGACCTGACCCGGAATCGAACCGGCAACCCTTTGCTTCCCAGGCCCACATTCAATCAGCTGAGCTACCCCAGCCAGGGCTCGTGAATGCTTATTCTAAACTTTGGGTTATTATCTATTACTATTTTGTTGTTTACATGGTTCCACCTTTGGGCATTGGAGCTCTTTGGGTTGGCTTCCGGGCTCCTTCTGACGTAACCCAAGTGGGGTTCTGTGTTTATGTGAATTCATTTATTGCTTTTTTTCCTACAAAATGGCCATTTTTTTTGTTGTTGCTGATGTTAGCAAACAGGAGGAGGAGAATACTAGGTAAGGGGAAAGAGAAGAGAAGGTCATTTTCCATGAGGTTATTAGGGGGAAGACAAAGAGGACTAGCAATTTTCAGTTTTGGCAGTCTGGAGAGACTCCCGTGTTAGGATTTGAAAGCAGGTTCTTTTCGTTAGGCGTGTTCAGAGCCGTGATGTTCACTCTAACATGCTTCTTTACTGCTGGATATTTGGGAATTAACTGAAGCTCACGGTAGCTGGGTAGAGGCTTCCTAATTTGGGGAGTAAAGTCATATGACAGCCCCTAGCTTCGGACTGCAACCCAGTTCAGTGGTGATGACATCGTCCATGTCCTGTACTTTACCCCCATTGCCTATGATTTGAGAGTTTCCAGTGTAAGCAAGAAGATAGAAATGCCTTTTTACAAAAGTTTTAAACTTGTGATATGACGCGTCTTAGAAGTTCATTTAGTTATTTAAAAAATAGTTTTTAGTGCAGAAGAGTGTAAAGAGTTGCCGGTCTGATAATAGTTTTCCCTTACCTGGTGCTCCCCGCGAGCACAGGTAGTTCAGTGTCAGACTGTAGTGTGGCGTGTGGAGCTGTGTGTGATTTTACCCTCAGCATAGGAATGACTCTTTCAGGAAGGAAGGGAGGCTGGGCATGTTCTTTGTTGTATAACTGTTTTTTTTAAACATTTTCTTTTTTGTAAAGCATGAGGATACAGAAGAAATGTTTACTTAAAAGGGTCCCTGACATTATTTAGCTATCTTTACCATGCTATTACATTTCTTTCTTTTATATGACATCATGGGGAAGTATAATTTTACTTACACATGTGTGAAAGGAAGTATAGAATAGAATTCAGTGATTGGCTTAGGAGCTGCATGTACTGGGTTCAAATCCCAGCAGCGACCCTTAGGCAAATACTTACCTAAGTAATTTTATCTGTAAAGTGGGAACTCAGTTGTTTAAAGAATTGTGGGGTCCTATTGTTATGAAGTTAACAGAAAAGCAGTATTTTTCAGATGGTCTTTATTCTCTGTAGTGATATGAAGCACCAAAAGGAAGTGCAAAAAAGAAGACAAGTGGGGCTGCAGCAATAAAAAGGAAGTTGAAGGGGTGATACACAGAGATCAGAGCCCCAGGTGCCACAGCCCCGGGTCGACCAGCTGCTCCGTGGTTGCAGGCAGGCCCGGGCCTGCCAAAGAGCTGCTGCTCCACCGAAGGGGGCTGCCTCTGCCCCAGCCGCCCATCTGGAGTCGCTCCATTTCCATGGCAGCCACAGCCTCTGCCAGCAACCGTCACACTGGGAGGCAGGGCCTTCCTTCTGAAGTCTTCAGCTTCCTCAGTGCCCTTTTGCCACCTGGTAAGAGAGCTGAGAAATGTAGTTTGACGTCTCCCAGACTCAGATGTAGCACTTGAGAGTAGCACATAGGAGGGTGGGTGGGTTGAAAAAACTAGCTTGCACAGAGACTTTATACATACACACATATCTCATAATAACTGTGGCTGTCTCTAGGGAGGAGAACTCTCAAGGGGGCTTGAACACAGCAGTGGAAGGATGCACTGGTTTTACTCTTTGTCATTTGGGCTTTGTTTTTAGTACCTTTAGATTCACAGAACTGAATTGATTATACTTATTTCATGGCACATTGACTCTGGTCCGTGCAAGTCATGTCCATTCCTGTCTCCTTCGTCACCCATGCCAATGTAATCCTGCAATGAACAGTCTCATCCCTGTACAGTCGATCTGCTGGGAGTTTCTGGGGCATATACCCAGTGTGGTAGGTAGCCTTTCAAACGGCTCCCAGTGTCCCCTGCCTCCTGGTATTCATGCTGTACCCAGGCCCTGCTTCTGAAAGATAGTTAACACGCATCACACTAGTTTCAGGTGCACAACATAATGATTCACATTTGTATACATTGCATTTAGTTACTAGCTGCATGCCCTTCTTTAATCTCTTCCTTTTAATGTGGGCCGGACCCAGCGGTTACCTCCTAATGAAAACCATATGGCAAGTGTGATGAGATCTCACTTCTGAGCTTAGGTTACTAAAGATCTGAGACTCTGTCTTGCTAGTTCTCATTCTCTCTTCTTTGGGGAGAAACTTCCAGCAGCTCCCTAAATGAGCCCGGAAGCCAGTGGTTGGTTTCCCAGGTAGGCTAAGGTCCCTGTAGTCCCAGCTGCCCGTGACTGCTGACGACTGAGACTTTTGAGATACCCTGACCCAGAGGCGCCCAGCTGCGCCACGTCTGGGTTCCTGACCCACAGACACTTGAGAAACATGTTTGTTTAAGCCTCTAAGTCTTGAGGTGGTTTGCTACACAGCAATAAGTAGCTAGCACGCCCAGGACTGTGGCGTTTGGGTTGTAGGGCGTGTGCGTGGGCACTGGACCAAGCGCTGCTGGATTTCTGTCCTACCAGCGACGCTTGAGGCCTTCTGTGTCCACACACTTGCACTAGCGCTTGTGAATATCAAACATTAAAAATAAGTTTGGCCAACCTGTTACATATAAAGTGATCTCATTTTAAGTTTTTTAATAACATGGAATATTTCATATCTCATTCTAGCCAGTGCTTATACATATTTTTTGCATATCGATTTGAAGAAATGTCTTATATAAGTAGCCCTTGTGGATTTTAGACATTGAATATATATTCACTCATTTCATTGCTAAATTTTCAAGTACTGTCAAATACTTATTTTATAAATAATGTGGTAACAGTCCATTCACAAATCTGGGTAAAGATGAGGTGTGGCTGTGGGGTAAGTGATCTTAGTTTGATAGAACCTTGCAGGAGTGGACTGATGCATTTGGTCCCAAAATTACAGAAACTGTAAGAGAGAGTATCTTGTGAAATAAAATGTGCTTTTTCACTTTTTGTTTTTTTAATGAGGGGAGGAAAACCCCCAATTTTGTAAACAATCATTTTAGTTTTATTTAAAAATGTCCACCAGATGGCGCCAATGCCTGATAAATACTTAAAATTAGCCGCATTTATTCTCACACTTACTTTAAAATCTGTAAAAACAAAAACATATTGACAATGTAATGAAGGTTCTGTGATCCTGTAACTAAAAGCACTTAATCTGATTGCTCTGTAATTATTTACTGGAGTTTATTTCACTTGAGTAGAAAGCAGAGCATTTTAACCTCACTAGGCCCCGAATGGTGGGGTTTTTGTTTCTTTTCTAAAATTAATCATTAGGTTACGAGTAGAGCCAGGTTTGTTGTCCAATTTAAAACTATATTTTAGTGCTTATAAAATCTGCATGTTGGAGAGAATAATGGAAATAAGTGCTTCACTGCTGTAATTTTGATAATGAATCGGAAATGAGAAGAAGAGCCAACATCATCCACCTCACTCACTGGACAGATGTACAAACCCTTTTCATTTTGGAAAAACCGCATAGAGAAATTTACATTGACTATATTTAGAAATGTATATTTATTTTCTATATTTACTAGAAAATTTACTATAAATTTACATCTGTAGTCCTATGTTCAAGGACTATAGAAGTCACTTCCAAGCAACAGCCTAGGTTCCAGGTTGCAAACTAATACCATTTACCCTGAGTACTGATGAGTCAGGCTCTGGGTCTGGGATGTCTGAGTATCTTAGAAAAGTTTCTGTGAGCTCCCTCTCTCCTGTCTTCTGAGGGTTAGTTTTCGTGCCTCACTGCTGCACCGACAGACCCAAGAAGCACCAGGCTTTTTTCATCCCTGGAAAACATCTCCACAACCTTCTCACTGCTGTTCACCAGAGGCGGGCACTCAGTATGCTTTCACTGTTAGAACTATGCTTTAAAAATGCTGAATACCAATATTTCCCAAAGTATTAGTGAAACTCTAGTCTTTTCAGAAGCTACTTGGGTAACAAAGTGTTCTGTGGTTAAGCATTGGCAAACTATTTTTCTCTTCACATTGATAAAGGTCATGGTAAAAAGGCATTGAAGCCCTAGAAGCAGTGATTCTTAATGGAGCAATACTGCCCCCTCCGGGAAGTTTTATAAAATGGTCGTGAAAGTGTTTTTGTCCTCACTCTGGTGGCCCAGGGGTCATGGATGCTGGATAGACTGCAGTACACAGACAGTCCCATGAAAGTAAGACTTGTCCCTGAGCTCCTGGGATTTGTCCCTATAGTCATGAAGCTGAAAACTCTGTTCATCATTAAGCTTCAGACAGAACTGTTCTGTGTGTAAACACCAAGTAGTTGTGATTTTACAATCATTGACACTGAATGTCTTAGGAATACAGTGACTATATAAATGAAGGGAAGGTTGTATTTTCTTGTGCTTGGAGCTTTACAAAGAATTGTTTTGGTTATTTCAGGAAAGCACATGACAAGCCAGTGCCGCTGGTTGTATTCGCGTCGCTGGCCCAGCACAGCCTTGTGGACTGTGCCTGTAGCCGTCATATTCGCCGCAGTTCTCCACGCGGATGCGAGCGTCAGGCTGCGCGGGTCTTTCGGTTTAGTCATTCCCATGCGTTTGCTTATGTTGCTGGTGGTAGTGGCCTCTTTGGATGTCATGTTTGTGCAGGACACGTCTGCAAACTTGCTTCCGGATGGGAAAGGAGACCAGGACGCGTGTTTACACCAAGGGCACAATGTATCTGGTAGGGTTGGGAATCCCTATTCTCGGTACAGAAGCTGGAGAATATTCTTAACCCAGCATTTGCTAAATTAACTTGATAATAGCATATTTTGTGTAATCTGTTAACTTTAAGGAAAGCCAAATTAATGCAAACCCTGTCATTAATGAGACTTTATATGGTACTTGGTATTTCTCAAAGTGCTTTTCCACGCCTTACAGCAACTTATTTTAACAACATTTGACGAGGTGCTTAGCACTGGTATGCTCATTCTGTGGATGGAATGAGAGAATTCAGGTCACTTTTTCCTAGGTCACTCAGTGGTCTGTGGCAGAGCCACAGACAAGATGCCTGCTTCCCATTCTTCTTCATCTCACGGCTCTGAAAGTTTGCCAGTCCTGACCCAGGCCTCCCTCCGCGGCTCCACCTTCGGCTGCCCGGAGTGGGCGGGGAAGGGCTCGAACTCTCCTTCTGCAGCGAGGCCTACGGTGCAGAGGGAAGCGCACCAGTTTCTTACTTCCGGATTCCGCCTCTGGCTGCGGGCCTTTCCAGTTCATTGCCTTTCTTGTGTCTCTAATCAGAAGGGCGATCGCGGGGAGGGAGAGAAAGTGAAACTGCAATCTGATTCAAACTGCCAGGTGGAGTGTGGGATTTGTGATTTGGCATTGCTTTGCATTACTTCGCTTGCCTGTTATCTTGTTTTTCCTGGGGCTTGTGGTGGGTAACCAATTCTGGCTGAGATCACAGGCCTATCATAAGGCGTCTTTATCCTCAAGGGGAAATAATAATGGCAGACAGGGCTTATTACACATTGGGCAACGGTCTAAGTGTCTTTTGTACATTGACTTGTGTAATCTTTACAAAGATTTTTATGAAGTAAGTGATAATGTTATCTCCACTCACAGGAGGAAACTGAGGCAAAAGAGGGTGAAATCACTCACTAAAGGTTATACAGCTAGTAAATGGTAGAGAAGTGTTCAGTGCTTGGCCCCAAGGCATATACACCGAGAAAGTGGTGAAACCGAGATTGAACCTGGGCAGTCTGGCATCAGAGAAAAGGTTATAGGTTACTGAAGAAGACAGACTGGAATATACTCAGTCAGGGCAGTTGAATCATGTGGTTTTCCTTTAGGGTGAGTGTTGGATAGCCTAGTCTGAGGTTTGGTTTTGACCTCTAAAAGGGTATCCTGGCATTAGAGGTCTTTGAAGGAACTCTCTACCCCTAAGTCTCTCCATTCAGGTGTCATAGTCTCTTACATTCTATCCCTAAAGTGTCGTACTTTTGAGTTTTCTTCAGGATGAACTGTTAGAAAGATATAGTAGTCTTAAAAGACTAATGTATTAGAGTAATTTTCAGGCACATGTCAGTGACTAGCAGTTTTGAGCAAAGCTCCAAAGAGGTGGGAGGGAAACTTCTGGCCAGCTCACCTCCTTCCTTCTTTCCTTCCCTATTTCTTCCTTTCCCCTTCTTTGGCTTGGCTTGTACCTTCCATCCAAGTAATGTGAGCAGGAAATAGCAACAAAGAATAGATTTAAAAAGAGGAGCAGGATATTTTTATTTGATGCTGCTGCCAAGTTTCACCAACCTATTATGCTGGGTTTTCCATTTGTCCCTTTGATACAGGGTGCAGCCAAGGGGGGGCCCCCAAAAAAGATTTGGAATGGTGTTCAGAATTCAAAGTGTATAGGAATATTGGAGAGACATATAAGATGTCCTCACACCTCCCCCCAGGGGGAAGGGACCAATAGAACAGGGCTATTGAGAGCTGTTTTGCATAGCAACAGTTTTGCAGCTAACCTCTGGAATGGTCATTTAACATGTCTATAACCTTTAACTGGTTTCATAGATGTGTTAAATAGCTGCGGCCAAGTTTTGAGCCAGGGAGAAGGGAGTGGCTTCTACCCAAGATATAACTAGGGGCTGCGCCCCTGAGTGAAAGCGCCTGTGTGAGGGCTTGGAAAAGACTGGCTCTGGGACCTGAGACGTGGCAGCCATAGAAGGGGGAGCAACAGTTTTCAGGAGAGTGAAAAGAGTACCACTTGGCTTTGCCAGAATGGGGACCTCTGCAGCCAGATGAAAGGGAGAGCCACGAGGTTTCAGCAAAGTAAGGGTCCCCTCTTGGCCAGGTGAAGGGAGAGCCATGCGGTTTGGGGCAGAGTGAGGACACCCTCCAGTCAGGTGAAAGAGGGAGCTACGTGGTTTGGGCAGAGTGCGAACCCCCTCTTTCCCAGGTGAAAGGGAAAACCACGCAGCTTTGCCAGAATGGAGATCCCTGCAGCTTTGGTAGAAGAGGCCCACGCAGCTTTGTGATGCTTCCTTTGGCTGTGTGGCCTGGAAAGCAGGAGAGACTTTGACTGGAACTGGGTACAAAGAACTCTTGCCAGTGGACCATGAGAGGGTACTGTTACCAAACAAGAGAAGAGGTTCGAGGGGGAGCAATATATGGCCCGCCTAGGGATGCCAAAAATTGCTACACAACAGGGGCCTCTCCCAAGGACGGTATACTAATATCTACTGGGCTCTTCTGTCTGGCGCCAATTGGAAGGACATCTCTCAATGCCAGAGATTTGTGAAAAGGAAACAAAATGTTTATTTAATGCTATTCAGGCCTAACGCCTCCACTAAAATATCAAAGTCCTTTAGGGTATACACCTACACCCACACAGCTCCCGCTTCTCCCACTGTCCCAACTCCGGGTACCGTAAATCAGGAAAAGAGCACACGTCTGTGTTGCAGGCCGCTGGCACCGTCAGCTGTGTCACCGTGCAGGGAGTTAATCCAAAGTACTGTGGTACCCTCTCATGGTCCACTGGTAAGAGTTCTTTGTACCCAGTTCCAGTCAAAGTCTCTCCTGCTTTCCAGGCCACGCGGCCAAAGGAAGCACCCCAAAGCCGCGTGGGCCTCTCCTACCAAAGCTGCAGGGGTCTGCACTCCACCAAAAGCATGTGTCTTTCTTCTTCACCTGGCTGCAGGGATCTCCATTCTGGCAAAGCTGCGTGGTTTTCCCTTTCACCTGGGAAAGAGGGGGTCCGCACTCTGCCAATACCACGTGGCTCCCTCTCACCTCACCAAGAGGGGGGTCCTCACTCTGCTGAAACCGTGTGGCTCTCTCTCCACCTGGCCAAGCAGGGACCCTTCATTTCCTGGACCCGGTCTTTTTCCAAGCTCTCACACAGGCCCTGTCACTCCAGGACGCAGGCCCTAGTTCCATCCTGGGTAGAAGCCACTCCCTTCTCCCTGGGTCAAAACTTGGCCACAGCTATTTCACATATCCATGAAGCCAGTTAAAGGTTATAGATATGTTAAATAATTATGCCAGAGGTTAGCTACAAAACTGTTGCTATGCAAAACAGCTCTCGATGGCCCTGCTCTATTGGTCTCTTCCCCCTGGGGGTGGGGGAAGGACATGTTATATTTCTCTCCAATATTCCTATACACTTTGAATTCTGGACACCATTCCAAATCTTTTTTTGGGGGGGGCCCCCTTGGCTGCACCCTGTATCAGTACCACAGTACTTTGGACTAACTAGAGATCCTTCCTGACACAGCTGATACCAGCAGCCTGAAACACAGACGTGTGCTCTTTTCCTGATTTACGGTACCCAGAGTTGGGACAGTGGGAGAAGCAGGAGCTGTGTGGGTGTAGGTGTATACCCTAAAGGACTTTGATATTTTAGTGGAGGCGTTAGGCCTGAATAGCATTAAATAAACATTTTGTTTCCTTTTCACGAATCTCTGGCATTGAGAGATGTCTTTCCAATTGGCGGCGGACAAAAGACCCCAGTAGATATATTAGTATTCTGTCCTTGGGAGGGGCCCTTGTTCTGTAGCAGTTTTTGGCATCCCTAGGTGGGCCAAATATTGCCTCCCCCCTTTCGGACCTCTTGTTCGGTAACACCTTTGCAATGTTAGTGCAAATGCATTCCCCACCCAACACGTGGGGCAGTGCCTCTTTTTGAGGTTGTGCTAACTAGTCATGGAGACCAGAGCTGGCGCTTGGACAAGGCAAAGCTGCAGGTGGAGCACTGGGTGAGACAGGGAACTCATGTCGTGTCTCGAGGCGGTGGGGAGCACGTGACCGGCCAGAGATGAGGTGCAGGGGGACCAGCCCAGGAAATGCTGGGGACCAGTGGCCATGTACCAGGGGACTGTCTGCTTGCTCAGGGCTGGGCACTGGGTACTTTCAATACAATGGCAAACAGGTTAATGACTTTACTGGCATCTTTCCATATTCCCGAATTCAGACTTTAAAATAAGACAGTAGATGTTTTTTTTTGAAATCTCAGTAGTGATGAATTGTTCCTTAGAACTCCTTAACAGCGTATTTTTTTCTACCCTGTACACACAGTTATCCAAATAGTGACATTTACAAGCCAGAGTAAAGTTAGTATTTTTTTTTACGTTCCTCTTACTACATGCAAAAGGGAACATGCATCATACAGAAAAGAATGATAGGGATGATTTATTCCAAACACCACTACAAAACATTTTCATAAAGCAGGTAGTAGGTATTAAGAAGTTAGGTGCTTCGAATGCTGAACAGTCCGCTCCAGGCATGTGTCACCAGAGACACTCGGATGGAGAGCTCCGGGCAGACGGTCTCTGGAGAAGGCTGAATTAAATGAGTGGCCGCAGTGGCTTTCTGTCGCCGCACTTGACCAGGATTAAGAAACCACAGAATTCAGCATCAGCCTTCTCGGGCTCCATTCCCGCTTCGCTGTGAAACCCGAGGAGCCGAGCAGGTGCAGTGAATGCTCCGCACCTGTTAGAGTCCCGGTGCCTGTGCGTCAGGAACTGTGAGCACCTACCCGGCGATGAAGGGGAAGTTATCTTGAAAACGGAAACGTTTGTACCATTTACCAGATTGTCATCACGCGTTAATTCTAGTTCATAATGCAAGTAATTTAAACGAGGCTCCCTTTTCCTCAGTAATTGGATTCTTTGTTATGATAGTAGTCTTTTGGTAATGCTTATTTAACCATCAGAAGCATCGTGGTTTGTCTGAGTCAGTTGCAGTGATGCTGATGGAGGAAGTCTGAGGTGCGTCCCTCAGGGCCTCAGGTCACCCGCATTCAGCACTGCTCAGGGTTTGAGTTCCTCTCTAACTTTGCATAACTAGCTCCTTTCTCAGTGGAGTTGCATTCTCTTCTAAATAGTCGAGAGAGGCCAATTTCTGATTTTAAAACATCCGCAGAGCATCCTGAGTGGTCACGGGGTTTTTCTTTCCATGTGGGCCTCAGTATCTGCGTGGCTGCCCATGTCCTGTAGATTGTATAGGTGGCTGCAGGTAAGAGGGCGGCCTCTACTTTATGTCTGCGCCCATACGTGCAGGCCAGTCTAGGTCACCCAGCCAGGTTCTAAAGCAGGGGCGTCCAACCCATGGCCTGTGGGCCACATGCAGTCCAGGACGGCTGTGAATGTGGCCCAACACAAACTCGGAAATTTACTTAAAACATTACGAGGTTTTTTTTTTGTGTGATCATATGTCACAATGTATTTAATGTGTGGCCCAAGACAACTTTTTTTCATCCAGTGTGGTGCAGAGACACCAAAAGGTTGGATATCCCTGCAGGCTTGAGAGGTTGCAAGCCCTCTCTCAGGCACCATGCTTGTCCTTCTTGACTCTGACCCATGAGGCAGCCTTACATTCCCAGGGCCTGGTCACAACAGCCCAGAAAACCCCTGAGGCCCAAGGGAGCCTTAGAATTGATCAGTGTGACCTGAGGCATCAGCCACGGCACGCCTTGGGAGAGAGCTGCATTCTCCTGAGCCTCTACTCCCCAGTGTCTGTCCCCTGTGTTCTAAGGTATCTCCAGTGTGGCCTGGACCCTCCGTGCTAGAGACTGCTGTCAGCAGCTAGCTCTGTCTGCCGCAGGGGCACTGGCAGCCCCGGACCACACTCCACTTTCTGTCTGGGCTGCTCTTCATAGCGTCTTAATTGTGCGGTCACTTTTGTTTTCATCATTATAGTTCTCTTGAAATACTTCTTCCTATTTTAAGGCCCAGCTCAAATGTCACTTTTTTTCCCTGAGGGCTCCCAACTTGAGCAGCGTAGGTCACTCCATAAAGTGCTGTTGGCGTGACAGGTGACGCTGTTGGTTGGGTGCTGGGAGCCTAGACTTATCTGCTGGAGCCAATACCTAGGATGGATGGAGCTAGGGAGTTAGGATGGGATCAAATCAGAGAAGCCAAGTCTATTTTAGATCCAAAGAGCAAGCATGGGATGGATAAGGGGGGACGAAGTTCAAAGTTTAGAGGTACTGTTGGACAGAGATGAAGCTGGGAATTGTAGGAATGGAGCTGGAGGTTAAGAGGTAGTTGCTTGACCCAAGAGTTTTGTGGTAAGAAGAGCTGGGTTGTCCAGGGTTTTCTGTCCCTGAATTGCTTGATTTGCTGACAGATACAGGGCTGAGCTGGTTGGCAAGTGATGTCATCCTCATGGCTGAATAAGCTGTCCCTCTCCCAACAACCACGACTTGGCAGCCACCCATGGACCAAAGTGCCTTTGCGGGGGCTGTGGGATCCGGCACCGTGCACCAAGGGGATCTAGTAGAAGTCTCACACGCCCCTACATCAGATAATAAGTATATGAGAGGGCATTGAAAAGATGTGGCTCCTACAAACTGTGCCCCACACTTTATTAAGGAGCTCGGCCGTGAGCCTCTGGGGCTACCTTGCCAGGAGATCCCCAAACAAACCCACAGGTGCCCCTTGAGCTCTGCGTACATCACCCTCCTTCCCTCCACTCAGTGTGACTCCCAGAGCAGGCTCCCACTGCAGCAGCGGGAACACATACAGAAAGCCGACCTGAATCCATGGGCCTGGGAGGGACCACAGACTTGAACTTCAGCACCACCTTTGGAAAAACAAGCGGAACTATCATCAACCAGCATGATATGTTGCAGGATCAAGAGAAGGCATACAACCTTAAGGATTCTTGTACAAGAGAGCACAAAGTGTGGAGCAGATGCATCCACAGCATGGCTCAGAGTTGCTGGCAGGGCCGATGGAGATTAGTAAAGACTGGAGGAGGGGACTGCTGCTTCCGAGGAGAACACAGCACATCAAAGCCTCACCTACATGCAGAATCACGGAAACATGGCATCACCAAGGATTGTGATAATCTTCCAGGAACTGATCTCAAAGATGTGGAGATCTGCAATTTACCTGATAAAGAACCCAGTATAGCTGTTTAAGCAAACCCAATTACAAGATTATGCAGAAGGACAATTCAAAAATGAACATGAAAAGGAAAATGAACATGAAGAAAATGAAAGTTTAACAAAGAGATAGAAAAAATCATAAAGAGCCAAGCAGACAATCCAGAACTGAAGAATACAATGAATAAAATGAAAACTTCAACAGAGAGCATCAAAAGCAGAATAGATCAAGCAGAAGAAAAAGGATCTGTGACTTAAAAGACAGGAACTTTGAAGTTGTCTAGTCAGGAAAGAACAAAGAAAAAATAATTAAAAAAAAGGTGGGAGAAAGCCTAGGGATCAGTGATGCACAATGGAAAAAAAGTTGCAAATTATTGGAGTTTCAGAAGGAGAAGAGAAGGAAGAAGGGGTGGAAGGCTTATTTAAGAAACAGCGGCTGAGAGCTTCCACAATCTGGGGTGAGAGTTAGGTATCCAAGTTTGCGAATCTCATAAGTCACCAAACAAACTCTACTTAAAGAGATTCTCTCCAAGACACATTAGAATAAAACTCAAAATTAAAGACAAAAAGAGAAATATTAAAGGCAGCAGGAAATAGGAAGCTTGCCACTTACAAGGAAACCGTGGATTTCTCAAAGTAAACCTTTCAAGCCGGGAGAGAGTGGGATGATACATCAAAGTGCTGACAAACAAAGAAACCCAAACTGCCAAGCAAGGAGACTGTCTCTGGCAAAGTTATCCTTTGGAAGTGGAGACGTGAAGGCTTTCCCAGACAAAGAAAGCTGAAGTACTTCATCACCACTAGAAGAAATGCTGATAAGAATTCTTCCAGCTAAAACAAAAGGATGCTAATTAATAACATGAAAACATACAAAAAATAGAATATCCTGGTAAAGGAAACTGTTTAGTGAAATTCAGAATACTCAAATACTGTAATATGGTGGTTAAATATTAACCACTTAATTCTAATGTAAAGGCTATAAAGGTTAAAGTGCCAGAATATTAAAAATAGCTATAGCTCCTATAATTTGTTAATACAAAATATAAGAAAAGGTAAATTGTGACATCAAAACCATAAAAGAGTACAGTTTTTGTGTATAATAGAAGTTGCTGTCAACTTAAAATGTACTGTTTTAGCTACTGTAGAATACCTTGTGTAAACCTCATGGTAACCAAGAAGCAAAAACCTATAGCAGATTCACAAAAGATAAAGAACAAAGCATCAGAGCATTCCACCAGAAAAATAAGACAAAAAGCCCCCCCAAAACAAAAACATGAATTCACAAAGATAGGCAGAAAGAGAGGAAAAGGGGGATGATAGAACTACAGAATAGCCAGAAAGCAATAAGATGGCATTAGTGAGTCTGTGCCTATCAATAATGACTTTAAATGTAAATGAATTGAATTCACCAATCAAAAGGCACAGAATCAATGAATGGATAAATAACAAATAAATAAACAGACTTCAAGCCAAAAATGGTAACAAGAGGCAATATCATTATATGATGATGAAGAGGTCAATTCATCAAGAAGTTGTAGTAATCATAAATATAAATATATATATATATATATATATATATATATATATATATACTCATCAGAGGACCTAGATATATTCAGCAAATACTAACATTTGAAGGCAACAATGCAATAATATTAGGGGGCTTCAATACACCACTTTTAACAATGGATAGATCATACAGACTAAAACTTAATAAGGAAGCACTGCACTTGAAGTACACTTCATACCAATGGACCTAATAGACATGTACAGAACATTCCACCCAAACCCCCGGAATGCACATTCTTCTCAAGTGCACATGGACCATTCCCCAGGATAGATCCTATGGCAGTTCACAAAACAAATCTTGAACATTTAAGAAGATTAATATCATACCAAGTATCTTTTCTGGCCACAGTGGTATATGAATCTAGAAATCAATGGCAAGAGGAAAGATGAATAATTAATAAATATGTGGAAATTAAACAACATGCCTACAAAAAACCAAATGGGTCAAAGAAATGAAATGGAAAATTAAAAAAAAACATTTTGAAACAAAAAATTGAAAAACAGTATACTAAAACCTATGGGATGGAGCAAAAGCAGGTCTAGAAAGGAACTTTATAAGTGAGAAATACCTACATTAAGAGAAAAGATATGAAATAATTAACTTTACATCTTGAGGAACTACACCAAGAAGAATAAATTAAGCCCAAAGCTGGCAGAAGGAAGGAAGGAACAAATCAGAGTAGAAATAAATGAAATAGAGACCAGTAAAACAATAGAAAAGACCAGTGGAACTGAGACCTGAGAAGATGAACAAGAGTGATGGAGATGCCAGCTAATGCTGCTGCGGTGATCCCTTTGCAGTGCACGCGTTTCTGGATGGGGAGGGTGGGAGTGAGAAGGTACAGGATCCCGGATTCCATCAGAGTCGTGTTGCACACCTTAAACTCATACCGTGTTAAATATCAGTTCAACAATGCTCAGTGCTGTGGGGGCAAAAGGAGAATTTTTAAATGCAGTCTTTGCCCCTTAAGGAATCATAGTTTAACTGGGAGAGAAAAAGCATACTTTAAAGAAAAAAAGAACAGAACAGAGTAAGACGAGACTGAGTTTAATTAAGGACCACAGCACTAGATTGAAGGCCTACTAAGTGGACGGTGGTTGGGTCCGAGCTGAGGGCAAGGGAGGGCCTCCTTCTGGTGTCCGTGAATGAGCACAGACACCGGCTCGTTCACAACCAGCAGTCCACGCCCCACCATCCTCCCGCGTGCCGGGAGCCTCCGTGAGGTCTGCGCTCAGACCACACTCGGCATGAACGAAGGTAAGGACAACAGCAGAATCCTCAGAATGCCACCTTAGTCCGTTCAACGTTCTTCTGAACACGCTGGGAAGAAATCTCAGTTACCATGGGAAAGAGCTCCCTGAGCCTTTCTGTTTGGCCTGAGAGCGGTGCACGGAAACAGCCACGGCCGCGAGGCCACTGGCATTTGACTGCACATGGGCGACACGGGTCGGTCTGCCTCTGCGACTCGGAGAGCTTCCCAGCTCCACCTGCACTTGACTCACCCCGTCGGCCTCTGCTGCCCGTGCTGTGGCATGTTTTCCGTTCTGCTAGATCGCCCTCCACTGCTTGAAAACACCACGGGCAGGCACCTCTTGGTGCTAAGGGACCAACATGGCCTAGGATCTCTCCCCAGGTTCTGCACATTTAACACCGGCCTTTGTTAAACTTTTTGAATTCCTCTGGGGCATGAAATAAGATGTTCTCACCAGTATCTGGCTTTCTTGTCCTGGCCGTGCTGTCAGGAGAGAACTAGATAACAAAGCCTATGATTTATTTGGACTGACTCTATTAAAAACTGACAGAGTGATGATTTGATCCCAATAATGCTATGTTCTTACTCTGCTTTGATGATTCGCCTAGTTGTGTCTCTGCTTGAAGTGACTCTTAGGAACGAATTTAAGCTCACTCCAAGCTGTAAGCTCCAAGAGTTTAAAACAGTTCACACCACCTAAAATCTCAGTGGAACTAGCTTTATCACCACCAAATTGTATAGAACTTTCAATGTCTTTCCTGAATTATTTATAACCAGAGGATTGAAAAGTCCAGACAACTTACAAGTTCCCTTTTTGACTTACTTACTTATCCTTCGGGTGTTTCAGAGGGACCTGCGCTGGTGGTACAGTGACGAGTCTGTTGGTTGAATCGTTCTACACTGGTTCACTGGGCGTCTACTCTCTGTCATAGGTTCTACGTGTTGAGGAGAGAACAGCAAGTAAAGCAGAAACCTGCCCTCGCTTAGTTGAGGAAGGTAGAGAAAAAAAAAGGAAATAAAGTAATTAGTTATTTGAGCATGAGAATCGCTCCTGAGAAGGAGAAAACTGAATTGTGACAGGGGATGTAGTTTGGGGGAGACAAGTAGGGAAAGTGTTTAAGTTTTAAATATTGTCTAGAAAGGCCTTGCTGAGAAAATGACGTCAGAGCACAGGTGTGAGTGAAGGGAGGAAGTGAGCCACGTGGGTGAAGGGGGTAGGCGTGCAGGGGCAGCGGGGTGGGCAGGGCCCTGAGGGAGGGTGTCTAGTATGCTCCACACCAGGCTGGTGATAACATCGGCGCATGGACACAGTGTTTCCTACACCCTGGATGCTGCTCTAAAGGCTTTGTATCCATTGTTTAATCCCCTTGTGTCTCCCCAGTTCCCACTTATCGATGAAGAGATTGAGGCACGGGCAGGTTAAACTTGCTCAGGGTGACTGAGTTGGAAAGTGGTAGAACCCAGGCAGTCTGGCTCCAGAATCTGTGTGTTCAGTGACCCCCCCTGCTGCCTGGTGTTTAACCCTTTGGAGATGCGGAGGTCCTTGCTCGTCACGCTGCACTGTGTGCTTTTCAGGAGGGAAACCTTCTTGATCTCACTATTGGTGTTAGTTGTGTTTGCCTGGAGCTGCAGGCTTTTTTCAATCTAATGAACACTGTGACCTCTGCTGATCATGATTTTGTCTTGGCAACCAAATATTTCAAGGTCTTCTCCTGTCTTTTTTTCCCTAACTTCGTGTTGTTATATTTTGTATGTCATAAACTACTATATTATATCCTCGTAGATATAGGGAATGATGAATGAATAGAAATATATTTTAAAAGGAGGCTCGTGGTACTTAGCAGTTCAGAATTGGGAAGCCAGCAGCCCTGGTTCTGGGAAAAGCTGCTCTTCCAGCTCGGCCTTCGCTACTAGAATTCCCATTTGTCCATTTTCACAGCCACGACCCTTCTCCTGTGGCTCACAGTCCTGAATTCCTGTGTAGCTGATGGAAGAGGAGAGAAGCAGGCTTCTCTCTGAACCCCCAGCTCCAACTGCTGCAGTCGGTGTGGCAGTGAGGAGAATGGGCCAGGATCCAGCAGTTCATTCCCCAGCTTCTGCCTGTCTGGGGTCCGGTCCTGTGCCTCTTCACTGTAGAGTGAAGATGGAAAGTGGTGCCTACCTCTTAGTGTTGGGAGGATTAAGTAGGATCATGTTTACATGTACAGTGCATGGCACAGAGCTGACCTCATATAAACACTGTGGAAACTGTAGCTGCTATTATTACAGTTATTCTTATTTAAGGACAACAGACAGAAACCCGCTGCACTTGGTCGAGATCTGACTCTCCATCTTATCCTGTCCAATGCCCTGAGGGACCGCTCTGTGGTACTGATCCCTCGCATCTTGGCTCCCAAATAGACACAGACTATTGGGAAAAATAACAAAATATGAATGGGGAATAAAACAAGCACAACTAGGTTTCAGCTTACTAACTAAAGGTTCGGTCAGCGATACCCTGGGAGAGAGGATGAGAGGGAGAGGAGCTGTGTCACATGTACCTCTGCTTTGGAAGCTGGTCCCCCTCCCCTGAGCCCTTTTTAATTGCTCAGGAGTAGTCTAGGCTTCTCATAAAATTGGCCCCGACTTGTTAGGATCTCTTCAAGTTCTGTAAGAAGAAAATGATCCCGCTAAAGAGGCTTAAGGATTCTAATTAAATATGTTTTCATTAACTGTATTAGATTTTTTTTAAAGGCTTTTCCAGACTGTCCTCGTGTTTGATCATTTTGTTTTATCCAATAGGGATGTTGAACCCTGACCTTCGTGGAGTGGTGTGGTGTCAGGGAGGAGCAGGCACGCTGGGCCGGCTCTGGGCTGTGCAGTGGCCGCTGCAGGGACTTCGGCCCAGGCAGCGGGGTCCTCGTCTGTGAAACGGGGTAGCACCCGCCTCACAAGGCCATCGCCAGGATGAGGTGGCCTGGCTGCGGGGAAGTTCCTGGCAGGTAACAAACTTTCAATGTTGTTCGTCTGATATTTTTGAAACAAAAAAAAATTATTTTACGTTCTATCACATCATTAGGATTGCTTAATTTTTCAGGATTTTAACATCCAGTTTATGGATATCAAAGCCCTTTGCTGCTAAATCTGTCTCTTGCTGGGTTTTACAATTGCTGTGTGACTGCCTATCGGCCTGTCAAAGAAACAGCAGATGATTCAATGTTGATATTGCTGAATGCTTTGGTAAAATGGTTTTATGAAAAAGTTTAAAACTATAGTTAAAATGAAACTTTACTTTTTTAAGTTTATCTGTGGACAGATTTCACAAGTTCATAGTTTTCTTACTTTTAAGGTTTTATCTTTTCTTATGTAATTATCACAAAAATGTGAATATCAGAATAAAATCACTTATAATCTTATTGCCTGGAAATAACCACTATTAATTTTCAATATTTTTCTTTTTTATACATGTAGTTCTTTATAGGATTTTTTTCCACCTAAAAGAATATCACAAGTGCTCTCTCATACCGCTAACATTTAAATTACTTTCATAATGGATATACTCCGATCTGTATATTTATTTTCCTAATTTACACATAAGGGTTTTTCAAAGCATCTCTGCCAGAAATGTTCTTGAATGTCAACCTTTGTGTGTGTTTCTGATTAGTGCTGAGAACAAACTTCCGGAAGTAATCTTGTTGGGTCAACCTCAAGTGTCTACTGCTGTGTAACATGCCCTCTAAACCTAAAACCTGTTGACTTAAAACCACAACAATTGTTCATTTGCTCACAGTTGTGCAATTTGGGAGTAATTTGTTTCTGCTCAGTGTGATGCTAGCTGGCTGGGGTGGCTTTGCTGGGGCCGGAGGGTCCGCTTCCTAGGTGACTCTTTCACATGACTGACACACTGGTGCTGGCTGTCCTCTGGGGCCTGTGCTCTCCACCTGGTGGGCTTCTTCACTGGATGTCAAGATGGAGGAGGTGGGATTGGCCAGTACTCCGAGAGGCTGTGGCCTGGGACTGGCACAGAGGCTCTTCTAGAATGCTCTTTTGGTCAAAGCAGTCACAGGCTAGATTCCAGAGGGAAGAAAGACCACATTCTTTCTGGGGCAAGTGACAATTTGTGGCTAAGAGCACATGGTTGAGGGATGTTAATGCATCATCAAGTCATCTTCCAGAAAGTTGTGCTGATGTGCAATTCCACCAGCAGCTCATGCAAATACCCCTTACCACACTCACCAACACTGAATATTAAAAATGTTAAATATCTACTTACTTAATAAGTAAAATGTGGGATCTCGTTGTTTTACTTTGAATTTATTATTGGGCTCCCAAATATTTGATGAAAATTTATATTTTTCCATTGTGAACTGTCTGCTCATTTTGGGAGGCAACTTTGTATGTAAACAAACATGAAATTATATGAATTGTTTGTTTATTATTGACATGAAGAATGTGTCATATTTGTTGTGAACATTCCTTTTATTTCTCTAATTAAAAACTGATAATCTTTCCCTCCTAATTGAGAAAAGAATTAGACAAACTATTTTCTATTAAATTCACATGTATTGGTCTCAAAATAGTGATATATATTATAATAAAATATTTGGAATTAATGTCAGTTTTACCCAACTAACATGTCAACAGAAAACCTAGAATAATATGATTTATTAATTAGCTACATTTTGGAGGAACCTAACCAAAAAAGAATTTACATACTTTATAGGAATCCAAATGGAGGAGCAAAACTGTGTCATCATCCGTCAATTTTCTCTCTGTCTCTTAGCTGTCGGGTGGACAAGTGCCTTCCCCTGTCTGATTCTCCAGGTTTTGAACTGTAAAATGGGATAATGGCAGGTGTGCCATGAGGCTGGGGGAAGACACGTATGGGGGGCTAGCACAAGCGGGACCTGGTGTGTGGTGGGCGCCATCATCATCTGCCTGTTACATTCTGCCTCATGAATCAAAAAGACCTATGGCAAGAACATCGGAGGAAGTTCTCTGAACGGCTTTCCAGGCCAGGATCTGGGCGTTGTGTCCATTCAGCTCACCTCAGCGTCCATAACTCCCGGGTGGCTGTTTCCTCACCGCGTGTTGCATCATGGTGCAAATCAGGGGCCTTGTGGCAAATGGCACATCACCCTTGTCAGGTCCACAGCCGGAGCAAATGTCCTTGGGATCCTATGGCATATTCCTTGAGAATGACACTTGGGGAGTTTCTCGGGGCAATGTGGTGTTCAGTCTTACCGCTCTGAGACCTCTGTGCTAGCATTATGACTAATAATACCTTTTACTTTTACGGCACATGTACACACAGGACTTCCGTGTGTTTTGCCTCCTTGGATCTTCCCAGCCATCCTGGGAGGTCTGCAGACAAAGTGAGGTTATTTTCCTTTTATGCACGAGAAAGTCAAGGCTGGGGGTGGATGACTTGTCCAAAGTCACAAAGCTAGAAAGTACCAGATCCCATAAGAGATGGCGTCTACAGGTGCCACCCAGAATTCTCCTGTTAGTCCACTGCCTGACTGTCTGGCGAGAACATTGCAGTGGGGCGTCCTTGTGTGAGGAGAAGTACAGGATGGATATTTTCGTTCTGCCTTCTATTAAAATCAGTGGATGGGTGTAGAAGTCACTGTGGACGCTGTGTCATTATCTATGTTTGGATCCTGCCTCCATCTCTCGTTGATTGTGTGCCCCTGATGAAATTATGTAAGCTCTCCGTGCCTCAGTTTCTCCACATGTAAAATGAGAATAATACTGCTACCTAACTCATAGGACTCTTAGGGCTTAAATGAAACCGTCCGTGACAAGCACAACGCCTGGCTTACAAACACCTACTAAAACTCTTCTTCCCTGATGTGATCTGCGAAACTGAAAGCGTACCTCCTTCAACAGGTCTGCACTGCTGGCCTTTCACTGTGCCCTGGGTGTCAGGCACTGGTTTCAGGAAGGCTCTGTTGGGAGGGAGTATCTTCCACGGGAGCGCAGCCATCCACAGTGTGCACAGTGCACAGCTTATCACTGTTTATCAGATTAGCCCAAGGAGATGGAGCACAAGACAGGTGAGTAGTGATTGTTTCTGGGGAAAAAAAATCAGCTATTAACCATAGTTAACATTGTGGTTTATTTCTTGCCTTTCTTATATAACCTTCAAAATATTATAATTTAAAGAGAGGGGATATGCCACCCTAAATACACCACTTTAGCATATTGATTATTTTGAATTAAAGTTACTGAAGAAATGGCCAGTGTGAGAAGGACTCTTTGACACTCCTTTGTTCTGCCTGGGAACAGGAAATAAGTGTACCCTGTGAAGGGTGCCCTCCCTGTACCAGGAGGGTGGGAGGCATCCTTACCACCAGAGGTGGGGAATTTAGGGCCCAGGAAGCCATATAACCAAACTTCGTTGGTTCTTCACTAATTTACTGCCCCATGCCCAAACACCTTGATCTTGTTAGTTCTGCACAGATTCACTGTTTTTGTCAGGCAGGTGTAAAAGCTGCCTGCTTTGGTCACTTCTTTGAGTCTTACATTTTTTTTATGGGGCTCCTTTATACACAAAATTAAATGTGTTTTTCTTCTGTTACTCTGTCTTAGGTCAATTTAATTATTAGGTCAGCCAAGGACCCTAGGAGGGAAGAAGGGGACAGTTTTCGAGCCCTACAGCATCATAACAGGTAAAGACTCTGTGATCTGCCTTCTTCACTTCATGTTTACGTTACCTTCCCATCTCCTTAGTCATCCTGAAATTTGGTTCTGAGTCACACTGGACTCTGTAGGTGGAGGTGCTGTTATTTGCTACCAGTTTGGTATGGGAGAGAGTTTTATTTTTTTTATTATAGTCAGTAAACATCCTTTCACAAAAATCTTTTGAGATCTTTTCTAATTATATCCTTAAAATAAATCCATAGAAGTTGGATGACTAAGTCAAAGGGAATATGCATCTTGAGTCTTGAGAAATATTGCTGGACTGTCCCTATGAAGTTTTTATCAATTTACTTCTCCCACCCACAGTATGTGGATCAGTGATGAACTCATTCGAGACCTTCCACGTTTTCTCCGAGCCAACTTTTCACCCTTCCTTCTGGAGATATTCCTGTACAAAGCCTCCACTTCAGATCTGCCCTCAGTTCCAGCTATATTATTTTTGATTATTACTATTTTTACATTGTTTTGTTCAGTGTTTCATAAACATCCTTCATGATGCTACGTCTAGTCCTTTGCCATGCCCTTCTGGAAGTGTCTTCCTCCTCTCCCTTCACCTCTGAATCATGTCCTTAATTCAAGTCCCAGCCCAACGCAGGCCTTTCCTGATTGTCCAATTTGGCAGACTATCCTCCCTCCCTTGAGGTCCCTCCACCTCCTATTGTCTGTGCCGCTCACTTGTCACTCATCACATGCCAGCTTAGTCTGTGAACTTTTTATGTGTGCCTGGCTGTTTTCTGAAGGACAGGTACAGCATGACATTACACTGAAAGATCCCTCATAACATACCCAAATGTAGCCTTGTGTACGTAACTATGTTGTGATAGATATAATATATGTCATAATGGACAGTGTGAAGCTCTGATGAGGGTCTTTGAGTCTCACACCCAGGTCTGCGGGCTCTCAGTCTGGCTCACTCTCAGCCGGTCCTTGCACTTCTCCTGCCTATTAGGAGCGAGTTTCAGGTTCAGAGCCCTCACCCCGGCCTCAGCATCTTTGCACCTTCTCTTCTCTCCTTCCCATCTAGACGGGTCTCAAGGGCATTATGCTCAGTGAAAAAAGTCAATCTCAAAGGGTTATATACTCTTATATATCTTATGTGATTCCATTTATATAATATTCTCAAAATGACAGAACTGTAGAGATAGAAAACAGATTAGGGCCGTGATGGGGCAGAGACAAGTACCGGGAGGGTGGTGAATATAAGTGGAGAGGACAAGAGGCTCCTGGGGGCTGAGGGAACGGTCCTGTGAATTGACTGTGGCAGTGGCTACATACTCGGCATTGCATATGCATGTATTGCACAGAAACTGCACACAAACAGACACATGAGTGCGTGTAAATATTGGTGACAGCTGAATACAATCTATAGTTTACAGTATTGCAACAATGTAAATGTTCTATTTTGAGATGAAAGGTACTATAAATATTTCAAAATAAAAAGTTTAGACCATCTAAGTAGTGCATAAAAATGCCCACAAAAATCTGTCTGTTATTAGTAATTTCAATAAAGACAACAATGATTTTGAACATAAAAAAGAAAGTGAGATTTCAGGCCTTGCTGCTGGGTGAGATAGAGGGCTCCTCACTGTGCAGGTGCTTCCAGGCAGTGGGGAAGGTAGTTGGGTGAATGGCACAGCACGACAGGGAGGGGAGCACACAAACAGATGTATTATAATCTCTTAGTCAAATAAGTGGAGTATCTCCAAGCCAAGTGCGATAGAAATTGAGAGGAACTGAGAGGACTTTCAAGTGTCCTGAGGGGCTGGGAGAAAGTTTCTTGGAGGAAGTGATTTCTGAAGTGCACCTTGAAGGATGAGTCTGATTCTGAAGGTTCAGAAGAGAGGAAGGAGATTTTTTTTATGTACGTCTTACATTTTTTTGATTAAGGTTTTCTTAATCTAACTTTTACTCTTCTCTCAAACTTACTCTTTCATGCCTTTAGCCTATGAAGCTAGACGTGTTTATATATGGTAAAAATGGACCATGGGGACTGGATTGAAATGTGTCTGTTTTGAAGTTCAAAGAACATTTAGAATCACTTTATAGTTCTTCAAAGAGAATTACTTTGCAAGCAAAGTCCCGGGTTCTATTGCCATTCGCCTGGAGGTACCAAGCTGCAGTCCCAGAGCTAGGAACCCTGCCAAAATGAAAGAGTATTTCTTCACTCTCATGGTTTTTTTATTAGAAAGAACTTGAAAGATGAATTGAAATGGAAAACGATGTACTGCTGACAATAAAGAATATTGCTCCTGGTAGGCGAGGGGCACAGCAAACTGTTTTCAGTTAATGGAGTCTTGATTCTGTAGTTTCTTGCATTTACTTAAATCTGGGCTTTAGCCCAGAGAAGCCAGATTCCAAAGGAAAGCTACGTGCCAGATATAAATAGCGCTGGAGCACAAGCGATTCATTCCATCATTTGTTGCAATGAGGGACTTACATTTTACTTGGCTCTGCTTTTCCTTATTGGCAGGTGTTAACTGTATTATTTACCTAGTGAAGTTTTACTGTATTCTGGCATGCACAAATTCATAGTTTAGGAGAAGCTTGAAAGAGCCCTTTAAACTATATGTTGAGAAAAGATGCTGTTGCAGGGCCAGCCATTAGAGTTCATGTGCAGTTATAGAAAACCCCAGACATTTGGTTGAAAGGATCCCTGGGGACCATCTCATTCAACAGCCTCATGTCACAGGCAAGGAAACAGGGACCAGGAGAAAATGCTTCTTCTTCTCCAGTGAATAAGTGGTTTTCAAGCTGTTCGTTCATTCATTCGTTTCTTTAATGCCTTCTGAGCACCTGTGAGCCAGATATGGTTCTGGGTGTGGGAAGCACAGGGACCTGTTCCCAGGGAGCTTCTGTAAGTATTTGTGTGAAGGAGGGGCTAGGTAATGAACAAGTAAACCAACAGACTGCCAACTTCGTCACAGTGTTAAGTGTTATAAAGAAAAGAAGTCTGAGGTGAGGAACTTTCTGATGGGGTGGGAAAGCTGAGGGAGGGGGGCCTTTTTGAGGGGATGACATTTAAGCTGAGGTCTGAAGGATGAGGAGCCACCTGTTGAAGACACTGGGGGAGATTGTCACAGGTAGACGACGTGTCCAGGCCCTGAGGCGGGAAGGTGACAGGCAGGTTCAAAGAGTGGAAAGCAGACTGTGGGTAGAGAGGGAGATGAGCCCGAGGTCCAGGGCCTGAAGGCCTTGTGGGCCCAAGGGAAGACTTTGAAGAGTTGAAGGATTAAACACAGGAGCTGCAGGCCATGATTTATAATTTTAAAGTACTTTGTTGAGTGTGATGTAGAATGGTAGAAAGACAAGAGCAGAAGCAGGAGACCAGCACTATAGTCAGGCAGGCGAGAAGGTCATGGCCTAGAACATGGTGTTGGCAGAGGGCAGAGAGACAAGCGAATGGATTTAGGATATGTTTTAGGACTCTGGTTGGACTGGATTCATGTGTAAGGACAAATGGGAGGAATCAGGAGGGGGTTTTTTGGCTAGGGCACTCGGGTAGGACCATTTCCTAAAACGGGGAAGTCTGGAGAGGAGCAGGCTGTGGAGAGTGCCGGTGGGATGAGGAATCACTTATCTGAAAATAAAAAATAGCTATCAAGATTGGGACAAACAGGAGCAGATCTGAGCAGTAAATGAAGGCCTCACCGACAAGTTAACATCCGAAGGGCACAAAGAGCCAGCTGAGAAAACGTTCCGGATGGAGGGAACCACACGTGTGCAAAAGCACAGGGAGGAAATGGCCAATCGGAGGTGAGCCAGAGAAGCTGCCGGGGCTGCAGGGCAGGGAGCGAGGTAATTAAAAAGAGTGGTTTCTATTTTTCATGTTGCTCAGAGACAAGTTTAACACTACAACTTAGAAAAAAGAAATACTGCTCTTTCTCCATTTATAACTGACCTGATTTTCCTCACAGCTGATGTCCCAAATAGGAGCTGAGACTGAAAGCAGAGACAAAAGTGTAAACCTGTCAGTTTATGGTATACTCATTGTTTTCAGACGACTCCACTGCATTTGCAAGGTGGCGGGGACCTTGCAAAGGTGAGGTCCACACACAGTTGTCTTCAGCCCTCCATGACAGGAGGAGCCAAAGCTCCTGTCTTTGTCTAGTTAGTCAATAGGGTTGAGGGTACTTTGCTGGCTGTCTCTGGAGGACTCCTGGTCTGTTCTCTGGGCTAGTTGGCCTGGAAATCTTTCCTGCAGACTCGCCCCTACTTCTGTTCACTGTGATGCCATAGTTCCTTCTCCTTGAGGTCTGAGGGCTCCTGTGACTCCCAGTTTAAGGTACTTCACAGTCACCCCCTCATTGCTCTGTGGCATCTTGGCCAGTGGCAACATCAGCTTCTTCTCACATCCTTCACGATGCAGGCCGGAACCTCTAGATACCTTCTGTGCCACGTGAGAGCTGAGGAATGCTCTGGGTCACTAAGTGCTCACACCACATAACTGGGATGTGCTGTCGTTTTTACTTTGTTGCAGGCATTCATTGTTGTCACAGATGACCTATGTAGAGACATCTTCCCTGGGCTGTAAACAGGAAGTGGTAGCAGTTTCTCTACTCTCAGCTTTCTTCTTAACCTTTGTCTGACAGCAGCCCCTCTGATCTTGTGGTCTGGAAGGTGTGTAGCCCATAACACATATGTCCGACAGCTCGCTTTCCTTATGTCTCTTCTCTTCCTAGCAAATTCTCTGAGCTGGAAGGGGTTGTGTCCTTCTTCCTCCTTATATGGTTTTAAAATGTATTTGCAAATATTTTAATACTCTTTCCATCAGAAGGTGGAGTGTATGTCACTCCCCTTGAATTTGTAACTTCCTTCATGAAAAGAATGTGACAGAAGCGAGGCAGCATGACGTAAAACTGGATTAGCAAAGGCTATATGCTGCTTTCTCTGGGGACTAGCTCTGGGGGCCTATAGCCATCATGGGAGAAGCCTGGCTACCCTGAGGCCACCAGGGTAGACGCGTGTTGGGGGGAGGGTGGGGAGGAGGGAGAGGTCTGAGGAGCTTGTGTGCCCTGCCCAGGTGCTGACATGCAAGTTAAGGCGTCATGATCGTATCAGTCTCAACTCCTGTCTCCCTACAACCTCAGGAGACACCCTGAGCAAGAAGCACCTAACTAAGATTATTCAATGGTTAGGTTCCTGAAAAAAAAAAAATGATTGCTCTTGTTTTAAGTCATTCTTTTAGGGTATTTTGTTAATAGCTGACTAGAGTACTCACTCCTCCTAGAGATTACATTTTTATCAGTGTTTCTCTTTTATCTTAAATAATCTCTACACTCCGGCTCCTACGGAAACTGTAGGTCTAGCCCTTTAAGTAGAATGACCAATTTCCCTGATTTGCCTGGGACTTAGAGGGTTTCTGGGATGTTGGACTTTCAGTGCTAACATTGGGGAAATCCTGGGCAAATTGAGATGTGTTGGCGACTCTACTCCAAGGCTTGCTTTTGTTATATATACAAAGGAAGCTGAAATAATGTAGAGATTTTGGAATTACTAGGTATTACTATGCATTTTGAGAAGAAGTAGCTTTGAGCATGGCTGCTGACCCTTTGCTCTAGGTGGTATCTGCCCTCCCAGTGGATGGCTTGGTTGCTACAAAGCCAATGAGTGGGCTATGATAAGCAAAGATGGTTACAGGATATGAACATACGTCAAGAATACCTCATTACCTACAGTTGGGGAAAATGGCTAGATAAGGTCACTGGCTCCCCCAAGGGCAATTGTGACAAGTGTGTGATTTTGACTTCCTTCCAGGGCTCTTACCTCTATACTGTGTCACTTCCAATCCTTAACAATATTACCATGTGGATATGGTATAATAGTGAACCCTAGAAAATATTTAGGCAGAGAGAGAGAAGTCTGTGCCAGTAGAAAGTTCACCATCTTCAGCTCTAGGCAGCGCAGATTAAGCTGGAATTTAATCTCAGCCACACTTGCACACACTAAGTGCCAGAAAAGACATCTTGCTTAAAACAAAACCCTGAACCAACTTCAGGTCTGTGTTGAAATAGAGTGTTTAACGATCTCGTAAATGTTAGGGGGAAATGGTAGGCTCCGGCCCCGCCCCCAGAAGAAGCCCAGGTGCCTCTGGAGCCTCATTTTAGGGCTCTCCTTGGAGGCCAAGGTGGAGGAGGCTTCCCGCTGGCATCAGGGCTGGTGTAACAGGATATGGGCAAACGAGCCTTTCTGGGTGTGTCTTTTGCAAAGAAACCCAGACTGCTTTGGCTAATAAATAGGAGGCTGGAAACTATCTGCACTGCCTGGAGCTGAAGATGATAAACTACGTGGGAGGGAGGGTGGAGAAGGAGAGCATTACTCTGAGGTCTGACTTGGCAGCAAACTGCCGTTATGGCGCTGCCATCCCACCCCTGTTTAGAAACTGTACGTGTTGTGCTTGGGTGTGGGCTCTGTGTGTACCCAACAAGCAGACTAGAGCTTTCATCAAAGAAGGGAAATTGGTCACTGATATGACTCCAAGGACTTGGCGGCCGCAGCCCCAGCCCTGTCCTGTCCAAGCGAGCCAGGAGGAAGCTCTGTTCTGACCAGCAACGCAATAGGGTGACGAGTATGTGAGTCATACCTGATTAGTTCAGCTGACATGCGTGCAGGCATGAGCAGCACTTCATATAATGATTACAAGAAAAAGCCCTATAATTTTGTACAATTTGTGTACAATCCTAGGACCCATTCATGCGAAACTAAATGTTAAAACAAACAAACAAACAAACAAACAAGTTAAAGCTCTTGGGATAAGATAATACTTTGAGGTTTATAATCTTGTCTCTTCTGTATTTCCTCCCTTCTCTTCCTTCTGTTGAAGCAAGTAGTTAAATTGAATCTGTCCTTTGCTTCCATGGAGGGATATGTTTGGAAGAAAAGCATGTCTTTCTGGCTTCAGGGAAGTGGGCAGGATGTGGGTCAGAAAACACAGAAACAACGTATAAGGGGAACCTCATCCAAAGAGAAGATTTCTCTAACACTAGAGAGAGAATCCAGGCCTGGGAAGGGGTGATAGGAGAACATAACGCTCAGAAGTCCTGGGACAGGGATGAAACATGCCCTGAAGTTTTCAACATTCACTCATTCGTTCCACTCCTGTGTACACCACGCACTATTCTAAGAGCAGTGAACAACTTCATCAAGACCCTTGTCCATATGGAGCTTACATTTTAGTGAATATATAATGTATGAGATTGTGATAAGCCAGACACTATTCAAAGTGCATAGTGGCCTGCATTTACCTCTCACAGCCAGTTGAGTTAGACACTATATTCCCAGTTTGCAAATAAATAATTGAGACAGAGAGAGTTACATAATTTGCTGATCTCACAGCCAGCAAGTATCAGACTTGATCATTGAACCTAGACAAGCTGGCTAAATTTTTTCTTAACTGCTTGCTTAATTTTCAGGCGGGGCTTAGGGAGGGTGGCAAGACACGAGTTGAGAAAGCTGCTTGGGCAGTTTCTCAGAGACTCCCGTGCGCCAGCCTGGTTAGGGAAGCAGTGGAAAGACCCTGAAATTCTATTTCTGCCTGCCCAGCACGTGGGAAACTCAGAACAAAAATTAGACTCAGTTAAAAAATAAAGAGAATAAAAATAATGAAAAAAAACTAATAAAAGAAAGAGAATAAATATGTTTTTTGTAATACTGAATTTGTGGACTGAGGTCCAGCTGCATATTCTGAAAAGTGTGGGACTAGAGAGAGCTGTGTGCCCCCCCCCCGCCCCGCATTTCCTCCCTTGAACGGGGTATTGTAAAAGGAAGACCTAGGGTTTCATGATTGTTAGAGCTGGTAACCTAATCAGGTCAGGACGTATGTTCATTTTTTTTTCTCCAGAGAAATGAGTTGTTAGAATTCTACATGGGTGTGGTATACTCTGTGTATCTATTACTCTCTGATCGGTATGAATATATCAGATTATTTGGTTCCCTCATGAAATACAAATCAAGATTTGTAGTAGAGTGTAAATCCTGCAATAGGCAGTTAGTACGGAGCTTCCTGGGGTCAGTGCCATGAGCTGCCCACATAGGGAAAAGATTTTCAAATCTATCTAGTTGTCATATTCTGGAGATGTATTAGTTGCATAAGCAGATGCAGGTCCTAGCTGCACAGGTGGAGCCTGTTCAATTTATCTCTGTTTTTAAAAAAGAAGTCATTCTAATGCATTGGTTTTTAAAGCCAACTTTTCTTAAGGTATGGGGCCACTTCCCTTGAACCAGTTTGAGTAAGTCACCCATGTGCTCTAAACTCTAGATTTTTTTATGGAGTTGGATTACCACAAATATATAACTCGGTTTGTCTCATGCCTATAAAATGTAGTTTCCCTGGGCCGAATTGAAGAGTATGATCTCATTTATAGAGACGTAAGAACATCTCTATAAAACTGTTGCTTGAAGACATTGTCTGTTGTGTTACAAATTTTCCTTTTATGTAAGAATATGGTGCTTTGTTCCTTCTAGAACTTACAGACAAATTGGGTTCCTTTCATGATAAGCAGTGTGAACTCATGGTCCACACTCACTGCTATTTCATTTCCTCCTCTCCTGCTTGTGACCCAGTCCCTGACACTAGGCTTTCTGTCCCCCGCACTCCCCCCAGGCAGGGGGCCAGTGACTCCCAGTTCTCTGCATTCCCAGTTCGGCAGTCATCACAGGTGTTACGTGGGTGTCTTGCTCTTCCTCTTGCGGGCTCATGCAGAAACTCCCATGATGCTGCCTCTTCTTTTCCTAACCGAGGCTAAGGCGTGAGGCAGTCTACAGCATTAGAGGGGGAGAGGGGACAAAGATCTTGGTATTGGTTTTCTGTTTGTGTTATAACAGATTACCACACACTTAGTTCCTTAAAACAACACAACTCTATCCTTTACAGTTCTGGAGTGCAGGCATTCCAGAGACCCCATTTGCTTGCTAGTGAACTGGGGTAACGTCCAGAGAACCCCATTTGCTTGCCTCTTGCAGTGTTCTATGGTTACCTGCATTTTTTTGGTTTGTGCCCCCTTCCTCACTGTTTAAGTTTATCACTTCAGTCTAAGTGTCTGACATCACATCACCTTCCCTTTGATTCTGACTCCTCTGGCCTTTCTCTTTTAAGGGTCATTGTGATTATTGGGCCAAACTGCATAATTCAGGATCATCTCCTCATCTCAAGATCTTTAATCTGATCACAACTGCAAAGTCCCTTTTGCCATGTAAGGTAGCATAGTACAGGTTGGGATGGGGAAATAGCATATGGATATATTTGGGGGGCTATTATTGAGCCTACCATGAAGGCCAACAATGACCCTGGTAGGCTGGAGATCCCCCAGCAGCCAGCACATCCAAGGCTGGAATGTGCAGCAGGCCTTCCTCAAAGAGAGCACCTCTCAGTGTTGGGCGGGAAGCCCTAGTGGCTCTAGTGCCCACTGTGAGGAAACAATAGCTCGAGGCATCGGAATTGGGCAGTCCCAAGTGTTCACATTCACATTCCCAAGTGCATTAGTCAGGGTTCACCAGAGAAACAGACCAGTAGGATGTCTGTACATGTACGTGTAAACAGTAGGATATGCACATATATGCGTGTGTATGTATGGATGTACACACACACGGAGAAATTGACTAAGATTGATTGATTTATGAGGAATTGGCTCACATAATTATGAAGGCTGAGATATCTCACGATCTGTTATCTACGCTGTGAAGAACCAGGAAAAGCAATGGTATAATCCAAGTCCAAATGCCTGAGAACTAGCGGAGCTGATGGTGTAAATCCCAATCTGAGTTTTAGAGATAAAATCAGGTGTTCAACTTAAGCAGTGAGGCAGGGAAAAAAGGGGGTGATTTTCTCCTTTTGCCTTTTGTTCTATTCAGGCCCACAATGGATTGGATAATGCCCACCCATACTGGGGAGGTCCACGTGTTTTACTGAGTCCATTGATTCAAATGCAAATCTCGCCAGGAAACTCACAGATACACCCAGAAATAATGTTAATCTGGGGACACCATGGCCAATCAAACTGACACATAAAATTAAGTATCACACTGAGGGAGAGGCTGTGCGTATTTGGGTTTGTCACCCTCCATCATGAAGTTCCCCTACTAGGCACTGACGAGTTTGTATTGATTAAATTTCCTCTTAGTAGGATTGATTCAAATATAAAATTTGATGCACAGTCTGTTTTTAGTTTTCTCGGAATTAACCTGATCGCTTATTTTTATTATAAGTGATAGCAAATGCTTTTTAGAACATATTTGCCAAATATGTTTATGTATAAGTTATATATAAACATATTTAGCAAATTTTGGCTTATCTCTGATTTATGTTTAAGGAAGACAGTGAACCTACCCATCATGACGGTAACACTAAGAAAAGTCAAGGGACAGTAACTGTGAGATAAATGTGGGGAGGTGGTATGTATTATGCTTATAAATAGAAAAGAAAAATAAGGATTATTCAAAGAATTGACAGCTGATGTATAAACTACAAATAAGTACATTTGAAAGGGGGGAGCTGCTGAAGTTGACTTGGCACAGATGAATCTTATGTAGCGAGAAGAGCTATATGTTGAAAAATTCACCTTACCTTTAGTTATTTAATAGGTATTTTGATATCTAGGAGAAAGAGAAAAGAACGTAGAAAATCCAAAAAAGTTTCTCAGAGCAAAAGGACTATCATAGACCCAGTGAGAAAGGTGCACAGTGGTCCAGTGATCAAAACGCAGATGAAAGGTACCTGCATCCGGGTCAGACAGCAGAGTCCAACGGGAGAAAAAAGAGCATCCGATCTGAGATGGGGAGTGATTGTCTTGACTATTACAGTGACACAAGCCGACAAGGATATTATTTTGTGAAGTGAGGAGGATATTCTTTGTCAAATTACTCCTACCAAAGGGCCCAAGGCCAGAGTGAAATTGGAAGACAGGAAACCCTAGGAGGGAAGAGAAAAGTCAAAATGCTTGGTGACAAGGCAGAACTTTATTTATTAAAGTTTTACTTTGGAAAATTTGAGAAAGTAAAGTTCAGCATTTTCTTGAACTGAAGCAAAGAACACTTTCTAAATGAGACCGAATGAAACAGTCACCTCACCACTGAGTGAGTCAGTATTTATTTGCTCATTATGGTGACCAGAAAAATCTGGTTTGGTTTTTTAATTCTGATGGTATCAAATTTTATAAATTTTTTTCATTGGCGAAGTGTTTTTTTAGATTTATTTAATTATTGTTCAAATACAGTTTTCTGTCTTATACTCCCAATCCTGCCTACCCCCCCCCCCCAGTGCTCCCACCTCCCTCCCATTCCCCCATCTTAGTTTTTGTCCATGTGTCCTTTATACTTGTTTTTTTTCTAAAGGTTAAGCAAAAGTAGTTCAATCTTTAGTAAAAAATTAAAAAGGATGTCCCAACAGTAGAAGAGGTTCGTTCTTATACATGAACTCCATTTGCAGAATGAAAAGTGTCCTCATTTTCAATGTCTTTGTGTGTCAGAGTTGATGGAATATCTAGATATTGGGACGTGGGCAAGGAACAAGCCTACGGGAAGTGCTGAGGCTGGGACCTGTAGTGGGAAAGGAGGCTCCGGGGGGTTGGCTGGGCTTGGCCTGTACTGAGAGCTCTCCTCCTTGACAGCTGCCCTTAGAGGGCACAAAACATGTAGCCCTTATCACATTTGGAAATCCCTACATGCATTATTAACATTCAATCATGAGATTTCTCTTAAAAATCCACATTTCTGACTTCTCTTGAAACGTGATAGCGTTCTACCATAGCAGCTATCAGGGGCTGCTCGTTTGGGGTAGCAGGCCCCCCATTGTCCATATTCTTCCCACAGCTCCACTCTCTTCAGACGTAAAGGCTGAGCGCCAATTGCCATCCATCCATGTGATCGCACAGTCGTGTGTCTTAATGGTCGAATTGGTAGGATATTAGAATATGTCCTGTAACTTTGTCTGTGTATCAAAAGTGGGATGTAGACCAAGATGCCACATGATTCAAGAACTACAGGAGAAAATGTATTTTCTTCTGGCAGCTGAGAGTATCCTAGGATTCATATGCATATAAGATACATCTGTACAGAAATCATCTGCCTTTCTTACTCATTATTCCCTGTAGCCTTTAGGTTTAAGATGCCTGTTTTTTCTTTTTTACCTGTGATATCATCTCTGGGCACAGATCACCCCAGAGCCCGAAATAATATGTTTCTTATCCCAAGAGGCAGTTCCCTTTTTTTCTATGAAGTAAAACTCTAAGTATTTTTATGGTGGCAAAGTGCCCACAGCTAGGTCCATGCCAAAAGCTTAATTGCATTCCCTTATTTCTCAGCTTCCCCTGTTGACAGCCATGTAACCCAGTTCTGACCAATGATATGTAGGTGGAACATGCCAACACACCAGGGAATTTCTTGAGAAGGGGACAAGTGCCATTCATTTGGTCCTCGACCTTTACACTCTTCCTTTCTTCCCGCTTTGAAGTGGACAAGTGTTCTCTGGAGATGCAAAAGCCATCTGGTACCCATGAGGAGTTAGCTTCAAGGGTACAAGGGCAGAAGCTAATTTTTAGAGAATACTGAGCAGAAATAAAGCCAGAGTCTGGGCCCTTGGGTGCAGTTGAGTAGCTAAGCCAATTGCCAGTAAATGCCTAGGTTTGGTTACATGAGAAAAATAAATCCTTTATTGTTTAAGTCAGCAATTTTCAACTGGTATGTCGCGAGAACTTTTAAAGCACAAAATACCTGATTATTTAGTTAGGGGCAATGACCTCTTTTCCCTTAGATTGTCAAATAAAAAATGACAACAGCCAACATAACAATAGCCATCCAGTGTGAATGAATCAAAATTGTATCTGTTTTTGTCAGATCAGCAAAAAACTGTATGTTTTTGGTGTGCCGCAGAATTTTAGTGATCAGCTTATATGGCCATGAAATGAAAAGGGTTGAAAATCGCTGGTTTAAGTTACTCAGCTTTTCTGTTACTTGCAGACAGAGGCATTTCTAATTGATACATTCCTCTTCCCTCCCCTTAACTGATAGATGCATAACGGTTTCCACTGTTTCTGCACTCCTCACATCTGCCAAATTATGCCAACACCCAGTTCAGTTCCCACTGGACAGTATTTGCAACACATGGTGCTAGCACTTGGAATGGGACTTACAAAGATGAGCAAGATAAATTCCTTGTTTTGAAGTAGCTTGTTATCTCTAAGGGAGAATTAGGTAACTGCACACAGAACTGCAGCACAAAGTAGAAAAAGGGCAAAGCCATGGAAGAAGGGCCGTTGTTACGGCGTGTTCAAAGTGTGGCGACCTAAATTCTGCTGCTCTTAGTTTCTGGCTGAAGTCCTCTGGAGAGATTTCTTGAGAAGTTGGAATTTGAGATAAATCTTGAATGTTGGACACAATGTTAGAGAATCGCCTTTTAGGTAGAGCGCGTGGAGGGAGGAAAGGCATCGAGGCAGAAACAGAACACCTTGGGCAGCTGCAGCTCCCTGCTCCCACGCTCTAGGCCCACTGGTCTCTCTCCCGGGGCTGAGCCGTCACGCGTGATTCTCCTCCTGCTCACTGGTCTGTCCTCTTCTCCTGCCTGCTGGCCATCCTGGCGATATTGTTTCCTCAGAGAGGTGTGTCTGGGCAGCCAGACTCAAGTAAGTCCCACCCGCTACTCTGTCTCGTACAGTATTCTTTGGTTTTACAAAGTTCAGATGTTCAGTTGTTTAACAATTGTTAGTATTTGTGGAAGATCAGCTTTATGTCAGGCACTAGGCTCACCTACTAGCTAGATTAGTGAATAAAAAAGTCAAAACCCATGGCTGTACATTTGGATGAGGGGACAGAAGATAAACGAACAAACATAAAACAGTTACCTATCCTGTTAAATGCTAGGAAATAAGGGGGTAATCTTCTTGGGAGAAACCTGGGAACTAGCAAGATAGGATGAACTCTGTTAATGACAGAACCTACTTCAGAGGATTTTGTGACAATAGTAAAGAGAATAATATACATAAAGAGCTAAAGCACTAAAATGAGTAATTATAAATTTGTGTGTATTTCAAAGCAAACTTTTCATTAAAATACATATATAGGAAAGAGCACAAATCAAAAGTGTGCAGCTTGGTGAATTTTTATAAATGAAACATACACATGTGTCCAGCCCCACATCAAGAAACAGAATATGACTCGGACCCTCACGTCCCACTGGGCTTCCTTCTAGTCACTTCTCAGACTGAAGGGTTATTATTCTTTTGACCTCTAAGCACAGAATGATTTTACCTACTTTTTGAGCTTTATGGAAATAAAATGATAAGGAATGCATCCCTTTTCACTTTTTTTCTCCTGAAAAAATGATGTGTTTAACACTGTGGGAATTTATAAAAATATATAAATTGTATTATAAACATTGTTATTCAAAGAAATAGTTTTGGATCTATTCTAAAAATTTAGACTTCACCAAGTAATTAAAATCGGTGTTGATTTTATTGTTAGAAGAAATATTAAATTCTTGTAAATCTTAACTGAATCTTAATTTCTACATAAATGATTGTTATATAAATAATCAAATATAAAAGTAGTATAGTGAGAAAACAAATGAACATGAATAATTATTTGCACAGAGAGGAAAACAAAAAATCAACAAAATAAAAAGACAACCCAGAGAATGGGGAAAGAATTTGCGAACCATATGTCTGATAAGAGGTTAATGTCCAAAGTATGTGAAGAATTCAAGCAATTCAATAGAAAAAACAGAACAAAACTGAACCAGCCAACCAAACAACCCCCCATATAATCCAGCTAAAAAATTTGGCAAAAGACATGAATAGAAATTCTTTTCAAAGGGGATGTACAAATGGGCAACAGGCATATGAAGACACGCTTGACGTCATTCATAGTTAGAGAAGTGAAGATCAAAGCCACAGTGAAATACCACCTCATGCCTGTCAGAAAGACAAGAGACAGGGAAAATGGAACCCTTGTCCGATGTCGGTGGGGATGTAATCTGGTACAGCCACTACAGAAAACGGTATCGAGACTCCTCTGGAAATGAAAAATTAAAAATACCTCTCTGTGCCTCAGTTTCCTTATCTAAAAAAGGCTATCGTGGGGAGATTGGAAGATTAAATAATTTAATATTTATACACTGCTTAGACCAGTACCCAGAACATAGTAAGTTCTACAGCACTAATTGTTAAATAAACTGAAGGTCCATCAGAGATTTTTGAACATGGAAGTGGCTTTTTGGAGCAGGGTTTTGTAATAAAGGCAGGGCCAGTGGTCCAGCTAGAGCTACTGTTTCTGAGAGGCTGACTCTCACCAACCCAAGGTGCGTGTGAGAAATACTGGTGAGCCACCACATGCAGAGAAAAACATTAGAAATGGGATGAGAGAATTAGATTTCAAAGGTCCTGCCCTTTGCCTCCACACACAAGTTGTGAATGGGCAGTATAATTTTGGAATTATAACTTGTAATTAGAAAATTTTCATCTTTTGTAACCATCAGATGGTAGAGCACACATAGTTATTATAGTGATGGAATTTCGGACCTGCAGAAAGGAATTTTTTCCCATTGCACTGAAGCGGCACAATGTAACAGTCTGTCCCTGTCGCCTATGCGTAAGGCTGCTCTGTTGAGATTTGCAGGAATTTCTAGTGGAAATTTCCACCAGGGAAGTCATCTGTGTTGTGCTAGATTATCCCACTGGAGTCAACTGTGGAACAATGAGTATGTAGGTAGGAATCTTGGAAGAAACAGATATTACACTCCAACTGTGTAAATTGATCAGTTTAAGGACCATTTACAGAGTTAGGTAAAACAACAAAGGTTGGTGCGGAGCCTAGTAATTTTGGGGAAACTGGACCACCATTTACCTCTGAAGGGGCAATGGCAGGAAGGGCTTATGAAAACCTGGGGAGGGCCGAGGACAGAACCTGTGGGCTTCGAAGGGAGGGAGCCATCCCATCAATGGCTCCTTGGTAAGGAGGGAGCTGCGAGAGTGAAGGGCAGAGTTTCCTCGTGCCTCACCATTCAGTCTCCTGTGCACCCACGGGCTGAACCTGGATGGCAGCTGAAGGCCCAGGAGCCCGTTGATCCAGTTCATAAGCACCAGCCTTCCCAAAGCACACAGCAGGGGGAGGAGGCAAGAATGTGGACCTGAAGGGGCAAATATCAGATTTCCAGCAGAAACAGAGAACCGTGGCATGGCCAGGCAGATCGTTCGGCTACTTCCAAAGTCAACCTAATCTCATAAAACAACTGCAATAATATTAATAGTAATAATTGGTATAATAAAAATGTGGCTTTTATCTGTTTTATCTATAGGCCAGGCATTGCTCTCATCACATTGCATACTTGATTTCATTTAGTCCTCACAATATTCACACAGCTACTATCACTGCTGCCGTGAAATTAGGAAAACCGAGGCTTAGAGTTTAGAGGAGTTAAGTGACTTGCCCAAAGTCCCACAGCTCACAAGAAACTCCAGAGTCAGTTTAGTCCCGGGTTGTCTGAAGCCAAAGTCCATGCCCCCCCAACTTTTTTTTTTGTCATTTGAGTAATCTACTGATCTGTAGGGAACTGCTTCTCAAGATGTGGAAATGTAGCTTAGCACCCACGTGGAAAAGCAGTAGGGGACATGGCGGCACACAGGACCACACCTGTGAAGAAGTTTTCCCGTGGGGAATTAGACCTGCATTATATCTAGGCCGCTTTGTGACTTGCTCTTGCTAAAATTCTCTCACCCTGAGTTCAGGTACAAGCCCTTGCTATATATCTTTATAGTAATTTCCTGAAGTCTGTGCTAATTCTCCCAAGGATTGAAGTGTAACCAGACCTGTTACTCTTATCATTCCCTTGGATTTGCAACATTTTTCCACATCCTCAACGGTAATCTATAATGGCTGAACCCTAAAAACTGGTTTGATGGACTGAATTTACATATTGGGTCCTAGCAGCCCTTGGGTGCCACTTGTCTTAATCCTTATTTGTGCTTTATTATATATATTATTTTCTTAAGGTCAAATCTCAAATTCAGGGACAGCAAATAGTAGGTTTCACAGGCTTAACAGCTACAATTGATTTCAAAAACAGAAAAGGGGGAGATTTTGGGAACCACCCTGCCTGGTTTCAGAAGCTGTCACCCCCCCCCCCCCCCCCATGGCTAAGGCTGAGTGAGCAATCTTCAGACCATAAGCCACTAAAGAGACAAAGCTTATCTCCCTCGTAGGAATGTTGCTTCATATCCTTTTACTTCATCCATAACTGGCCCCCAGTGTTTGATTGGTTAGCCAATGACGGGTAAGATTCCCCAAGGGGGGATTGACCTAAGACAGGCATGATCATGGGGAGCCCCCAGGGAAGGACTTGGGGGGCTATAGCAAAAGGGGGTGATGGACTCTCGCCCCTCAGCTTTGACATAGCCTGAGTCCTCGTTCTGTCTGCGAGAAGTCTCCTAATCTCTTGGCTGCCTTACATCCCTGCCTGATATAAGCCTGAAACAATGACAGAGAGCGGTGCAGCCCTGTGCTGGGAAGCGGGGTTTCCCTGGGTGATCGGACCTAAGAAAGAATACATAAAATCCTGTGAAAACTGCTTTGCTAAGAATGCTCTCAATTAAATGATAAGGGTCTAAGCAGGAAATGAGTTTGTTTCCCAAAGTTTTGTAGCCCTTTAGCTAACTGACCCTGACTCAGAATGGGGCCTCACAGTTCTTTGTATGCTATTGATTGTTTGATCCTTACTGCCTGACAATAATTAATGAACTTTACCTGTATTCCTGTGAAAATTGAAACCCAACAAAAACCTGTCAAGGTAAAGGTCAGGGCGCTCTCCTCTTGAGAGAGTAGCTGTACCATCTTTTTTCTTTCACGGGACTCCGTAGTCTGTGTGAATTTGTCTCGTATCTCATCCATAATGCCATGGACGCTGCGGTGTCCATATCACTGATCCCCTTCACTTATGCATTTACTTAATGTATTTCTACTTAGGTGAATATATTTGCATGAAAATTGAAACACTACAGAAATTTATAGACTCAAATGTTCTATTTAGTCCTCCTTATTTCTGTCTCTCAGAACATTTCCGTCCTCAGAACTTGTCACTGTTAACTGTGGGTAAGTCTCCTTCCAGACCCTTTTCTCTATGAATTTATAAATTTACATGTACATAAGCACATACATAGCTATTCTATTTAATGTAAGTAGGGGCATTTTATTTATAATTTTCTTTTAACTTTTTTTTTTACTCTGGGCTTTATTTTCTACTTTGGACCCCTCCCTACCATAGAGGCTTGAATTATTTAATTATCCAGTAGCATATAAACACAGGTATATAGTTAGGTATGAAGCTTCCTTGTGCTTCTAGTGGTACACAACTATAAAACCCCAATAAATTAAGGACCAACAAAATTTCAAAATAAAAATTAAATTATGAGTGTTAATGCAGTGCAGTTTTACATGAAATAAAGCTGTAGGTGGTTGGATTTAATGATAGAAAGATATTTTATTTCTTATTTGACTTAAATTTTTAAAATTTTGAGCATGACGGGCCATCACTTATTTTATCATTACCATCATCATTATCATTATTGTTTTTCCTTGAAACAGTAAACAATACATTCTCTCTCTCTCTTTTTTTAACACTGCATTGTCTTTTGATCCTATGATAAATCAATGTAATAGTGCATGCTCCCCAAACCTTAACATTTAAAAAAACCCATTTAACAAAAATATTTTCTATGTATCTCTACGAATATATGTTCTGGTAAATAGACTTTTGCAGCTGATTATTATAGGAGTTACAGTCAAAGAGTCCATTAGCCTCCTGAATGGAAATAACAATTATACCATTATCTATGAATTATTCTATACAGCATGACTCAATTCTCCAACAAAGTCTTTCTTCCTCAAACTATTGTTAAGCTTTTGAATAGCACAGGATGAGGTAATTTGGCCTCCAGTTGACCTTGGGGGCTTGTTGCCTTTCTAGGTCTGTTGTAAGCCTTTCCTCAGTAGCTGCTGCAATATTATTGCACACAATGTTATTTTCACGATGTCAAAACAAAATCTCGTTTTATTAAGTAAATTAAGAGACTCAAGTTTTAGTCCATGAAAATGTCTTTCAATTTTGAATGTCTTTGCAAATCTTAAGATTTATCTTTATAATTGGTTACCACAAATCACCTAAGTATTGGATTAGCCAAAAAGATAGTTTGTTTTTTTCCACACAATGGTGCTAGTAGCTATTAGTTGTCTTCAATTTCATTCAAAACAGTTTTGTTAGATTTATTGCGACAGCTGTCATATCAGTGTGCATTTAAAAAGAAGCAACACAATTGGTGAATTTTTGTGTAGCCATTTTAATATTAAAGATGAAAGAAGATATGCAACATTGTCTACATATTATGCTTTATTGTTTCAAGAAAGGTAAAAATGTAACTGAGACTCAAAAAAAGATTTGTTCAGTGTATGGAGAAGGTGCTGGGACCGAGCCTGTCAAAAGTGGCTTACAGACTATGGGGTTTTTATAGGGCAGACAAGAATTGGTGTTGATGTTCTGCGCCCGGTTTTTTTTGGCTAGAATTTTGAACCAACTGTTCCCGGAGGTTTATTTATTTACTGAGATAACTCTGTATTGCTGGATGATGCTTCCTGGTCGGGCAGACCAGTCGAAGTTGATAGCAATCAAATCGAGACACTAATTGAGAACACTCAGTATTATACCACGTGGGAGACAGGTGATGGACTCTAAATATCCAAATCAATAAAGTTATTCATGAAAATGAATGTGTCTTTTATTTTATGGAAAAAAGCTAAATGGGCATTTTGGCCAACCCAATACAATAGCAAATACAAAATGTTGTCATTTGGATATGAGGACACACTAGCTCAAATGCATTCAGTTGTCTATTAACACATGGAAGATAAATGCTATCCCTTCAAATGATCAATTGATAATAACCTGGTTATAAACATCAGAGCAAAAATTCAGATCCTGGAATTAGGGGCTGTTTGTGGGCATTATGTGGGTATCTGGATCCAGTCTGATCCAGGATATACCCTAGTTATTTTTTCAAGAATATCAAATATATGAAAATGAAGAATTAAGATAATTGCCAGGTGTTTGTGGATAACCACCCCCGACCCTGTGTAAGTGAGAATTTCCCAGTCTCAGAGTCACTGTGCACTGTGTTCTACTTTTCCTCATGGGGTACCAAGGCAATCGGAATTGAGGGCAGGGAGGCGAGAGCTACTGGAATAGAGAGAAAACAGACCTCGTCAAGCTCTGACAGAGTTTCTGTCTGTTGCAGGCAAGGAAGTTAGTCTTGAGAATGGGACGCTGTGGTCTGTGTGTGTTTTTATCTTCCCAGCCCCCAGGCCAGGGAGGTATTTCTGCCTTCTGCAGTGAGACTCAGGGTAAATTCTTTCCAGGGATTTTTAGACCGTGCTCAATGATGCCAACCTTGCAAGTTACCACTGTGCTAGTTCACACTGTGGCTTGAGGCCTTTCTTTTTCTGTTCCAAGATACACTTGCTCCCTTTAAAAGATCAGAAGGAAAGCCACAGTAGTGGTTGTGTGGTGTGTAATGACTTCATAAATACATTAACTGCTGTGTAACTCACAGTCGGCAGAAATGGGCTTTGTTTCTAGACCTTTCCTTAGGATTCAGTATGAGTGTAACTCATTGAAAGAGAAGTGTCCTCCTGAAATATTACTTGTTTCAAATGAACTGATAGTTGGAAAAAAGAAACAAAAGGTTGATGTTTCTCTTTTCTCACCTGCCTCTCTCCTTCCTCCTTACCTCCCCCCTTTCCTTCTTCCCCCTTTCCGATCCTGCTTCTCCTCCTCTCCCTTCCTCTTCTTTTTTTTTTTTTGCAGGAAGATACCCTTTAGGTAGCTTTTTTGACTCAGAAGTGTAAAACAAGACATATTCCCAAGTTGATGAAGTGCATCGGGGTCAGAGCTGTTACTAGACAAGGATCTCCAAGACTCCAGGAGTGCTCTCCATACCAGCCATCTGCTGAGGAGCACACATCGCCACTGTATTAAGAAACACTCAGCATTGTGTAACTGCAGTTAATAAAAATAGAAGGAATGAAGGAAATAAAGAACTATCATTAGGCAAATACCATAGTGGTAACTTTTGCAGGCAAGATCTGCTGATAAAGAAAATTAGTGGGTGAAAGTTGAAGTAGAAACAGGATTATTAGCAGAAGCTCAGTATCTCCCCCAAGGCATTTCTTAATTATGAAGGGAAAACAGTAACTTGCAATGGAGAGGCCCAGCTGATGCCACAGTAACCAAGTGATCAAAGCTCATCTCTGAAGTCACAGCATTGAGACCTATCAGTATTGTGTAACTCTTGAAAATGATGCACCGAGAAGGACATAGCTGCTTAATCAGGAGGAAACATCAGATCAACCCAAACTGAGGGATATTCTACAAAATAACTGTCCCATATTAATTGAAAGTATCAAGGTCATGAAAGACAAAGAAAGAATGAGGGATAGATCGGAGGAGATTAGAGACAACCAAATACAATGTGGGATCCTGGACTGACCCAGGGACAGCCAAAAAAAAAAAAAAAACACCCTAGAGAAATTCGAGTAAGATCTGTAGTTCAGTCAAGAGTATTGTACCATATTAGCTTCCTGGTTTGGATAAGTGTGCTGTGGTTATACAACATGTTCGCATTAGAAGAACCCGAGTGAAGAGAGTATATTTGGAACAGGAAACTCTGTGAACTATTTTTGCAACTTTCTGTCAAGTCTAAAATTATTCCAAAATAAGAAGTTAAAGTTAAAAAAACCCCCAAAACTCAGGATGGAGACTCTCTCCTCTTGACAAGGGAGGAAGAGCTTGAAATTTTTAGGACCGTCCTTGGCGGGTCAGGCAAGCGGACAGGATTAAAGACCTTTGGGAACATTTCTGTATTGAAGTTTGGGCGAGGAGTTGTTGTGTTTTTTTTTGGCGAGGAGTTTTATTTTGTCCTCTCTTTCCCATTCTCCACAAAAATATCTTGCTTTTCCTTGATAAGTGCAATTTGAAAATTGTGTTGTATTTTAAATGTTATCATTATAAAATCCAGAGCACACAATTTTCCCTATTGGGAGCTCATTTTCTACTTTAGAGGGAGAGAAAATGAGCTTTGACTTTCCCAGTTACTGGTGGTAGTCTGCTTTTAGTATCTCATCTTTTAAGTGAGTCACAGTGGTATCTAAATCTGATAAAATTAATCAGCAAATGTCTACTCTCCACTTGCCGAGAACTCAGAACAGAGTTGCAATTCTCAGAAAGCTCCCAGTTTCTTTGGAGAAACAAGGTGAATGGAGAGTCGTCAGGGAACAGCCCCGAATGAAGCTCCTGATGAGGTTACGGTGCAGAATCTGAGAGCTGCAGGAGGAGTAGGTTGCCTGCAGAAGAGAGTATTCGAATAGCAAAACATCAAGTTGTACACCTTAAATATATACAGTTTTTATATGTCAGTGCTATCTTAAAGCTGTTTAAAAAAAAAAGAAATTTTTTGTCTTGAATTGTGGACAGAATTCCAACAGATGGAAGAGAAGGAAAGGATTCCAGGTTAGGAGAGAAGAAGCCACCACTGAAATGTGAGAGGCCGTGACGTCTTTATGAAACATGTTCTAGTCTGCAGAGAAGTGTGCGGATGAGCACACTGGGTTTGCTGGTCAATGACAGAAATGGCCTCCTGGGGTGAGCAGTGGACGTTGGCCTGATCAGATCGAGTAGCCAGTAGTAGGGGATGAGGGGAGCATGAACGATGGACATTTCTAGCAACTAGGTCAGGGATATGAGGTTATAAACCTGCAGCAGATAACACAGAATCTTTGAATGATTTGGAATAGGGAGGCTGTTGTAGCAATCCAGATGGGACCTGAGGCCTGGCCAGGTTGCACCTTGATAGTGGGGTTAGAGAATGTGATGACTATGAGGGAAATGGAGAGAAGTTACAGAGGACTTGGAGATTTTAGGCACGGGTGGGTGGATGCCAGCCAGTGCCACTGACGGCAGAAAATTCAAGAGGCAAAGGGATTTAGGGGGAAAGGGCATCCTTTTGGTATAAAGTCTGATATTATAAGAGATTCAAGTGAAAATGTGTTAGTAATAGTTTTTTAGACTCACTTGTTCAACAATGACCTGTTTTGTGCCAGGATTTGTGCTGGGTGCTGGAGGTACAAAAACATGTGTATGGTGTGTGTGTCACCCTCAGGGAGTCTGGTAGAGACTTGGAGGGAGGACGAAAGGCTCTAGGGGCACCAAGGAGGGATGGTTTCCCCAAGGTGCTGGGAATATGGGACCACAGGCCAGGCAAAATGTGGAAGATCTGAACATTTCACAATCATGAACAAGAAGGAGAAAGTGGAAGCCCAGACTGGCTGCATTTATTTTTAATGAAAGAAAAAAGGCAGAAGGTCAAGGTGTGAGTGCAGCTGAGATGGATGCTGAGAGGGAGAGGGAGAAAGTCCGGTGTCAGGGACAGAGGGAGAGGTACTGACAAAGTTGCAGGAGAACCTGTAGTGGAGTCACAGACAGTAAAGAGACAGTTTCAAGGAGTAGAGTCTGCTGATTGTTGAAATTTTCAAACAGCTTCGAGGGGGTTGTTTCGTTGGAGTGCAACAGGCAGCAGTGTGGGAACAAGTAGAGAGGGAATGAAAACATTGAAAGTATGGTGAAGTGAGTGAAAGAGACCTAAAAAACAGGAAGGTTATGGTGGTGGGGGCGGGGCGGGGCACTGAGAACAAGTGATGTAATGTCTTCTCCACCTGTTCACTCTGTTCAAAACATTTATTCCACTGCCAGGCACTGTGATAGGTGCTTCACATGTACTTCCTCCCTTATCTTCACAAACTTTTGAGTGGATACTATCTATTCAGCAAATATTTATTGGGGACCCCTTGGTGCCAGGCGGCAGGGGACGAGGCAACAGGTGGGCATAAATAGACACAGTTTTTGTCCCGGGGGTACTTACTGACTTGGGGGAATTGCCATTGAATGCATGTCACACGGGGTGCATAACTGTGAAAGGAACAAAGTGTACTACCATATGGGACTTGGGGTCCTTCAAACAGGGCTTTGCTCCGGTCCACCTTTGCCCTGAGAACAAAAGTTCTGCTGAACAAATTCGTAGAGGAGAGCCCATGACGTCTTTACAAAACATGTTCCAGTTTGCAGAGAAGTGTGCGGATGAGCACACCGGGTTTGCTGGAACTTTTGGGGCCACTCCGATTGTGGGCTTTGATGTTAGATGACTTCAGGTGGAAACTTGTCCTGCCGCCTTCTTGAATCTTTTGATTTATCTAGGGCATTTTTTCAAAGTCAAGAATGGTGCCAGGAGTGAGCTCTGAAAGTGAGGGAGCAGGTTTAGCACGGAGCCTGGGAAGCTGAATCGGGTTAACCAATGTCCCCTCCTCCCCGGCCTCCCAGCGGCAGCCTGGCATTTAGAACCTGAAGACGCTCCTTACCGGCGTGAGAACCACTGAGTTTCCAGCAGCATCTCCACTCCAGCCTCTGGAATTTCTCACTTGGTCTTGGCACCCTATTTCTGCTCTCCTAGCTCCTAATTACTTTCCGTTTGCTTGGATCATGATCTCTGCTTGTAACCTATGGCTGGTTTCTCGTTTTTTCTAAGTTGGTTTCTGTCTCTGGAGCATCATGCTTCCCTCACCCTGATAAGTTTCATCACTTCCCCTAACCTTTACCTAGGAATATATGCCCCTTATCTGCACCATTGTGTGAAAGCAGATAGACTTTCCAGCTTGGTTTGAGCGTTCTATTACGGTAATTAATCCAGGGTTATCCTGGTGCGGTTTGAGGAAGTGAGAAGCCAGTCTGTCCTCCCAGACGTTTCTGAGCTTCTAGGTACTTCCAGGTCTTACAGGGAAATGTGCCTTTTAAGATTTGTATCTTTGCATGACTGTGACGTAAAGTCACCATCATTGGAAAGTACTCGTTATTATAATACATTTGAGAAATGTGACTGTTCAGTAGAAAAGCATGAGCACCAAACCAGAAGCGAATAAAAACAGGATTCCGATGTGGTCCCGCTGTATTTTCCACCCGATCAGTGTGCTTTCCTGTTCGCCCAGCCATCCCCAAACTGGGTCTCAGAGTGTATCAGCAGGAGTGGTCTATGTGTACCCGAAGCTCACCAGAACGTAGCACCCTTCCCCTACATGGAGTTATCGGCTCATTACCTTTGATTTATCGAAGAGTCCGAAGCTCTCTGCTAGAGAACTCTTTCCCTGACTGGTGCTGTGAAATATTTTCTCCTCTCCTAAAACTCTTTAATAAGAGTTTTATTAAATCTTTTTCTCCCTTCCAAATAACCCAAGAATATCACCTTGAAGTGACATTTTAAGCCTTTTGTATGTAAAGCAGGCTACCACGGTTACAAAAAGCCCGGACTTTATTCTTGCAGGCATTTAATGTTTTGCGTTTTGGAAGAGATGGTCAACTCCATTTACAAAAGGTTGTATTTTGGGGCCTACACAATTGGCGAGGGAGAATATTTATTAGCGAACAAACTGATCTTAATTGCTTATTTTAATGTGGCTAATTGTGATTTATCTTTTCATGTTACTCAGCCATCACTTCATGTAGGAAGCCTTTCCTGAATACCTCCACCCACCCTCGAGAACCCTGGGCGGACAAAGCAGGACGTGTGGTCACTAGAAAGACCTGTCTAAATCTCAAAGTGCTTACCCCATTGATTGATCTCCTGTAACCACAGAGCATCAGTAAACAATACAATGCACCCCCCTGCAAAAAAACTCCAAACCCTAAAACCTATGGATGTTTAGAAGAAGGTACCATTTCATCCTGCGGTTAAATACATTTTTCTCTGGAGCTGATGTTCTGGGTTCAAATTCCAGCCTTCTCACTGACTATGTAACCTTGAGCAATTCTCTTACATAATCTGCACCTTGGCTTTTCTCATCTGTAGAATGGGGATAATAGTATTGATGTAGTGTCTTCCTAACAGGTTGCTCTGAGGATGAAATGAGTTACATATGCAAAATGCTTACAACAGTACTTGGTACATAGTACAAGCTACATAATTGCCATCTATTATCATGGCATGTGGTTGGCCTAGAAGAAGAGGTAGAGTTTGAACCGGAGCTGGAGGATGCGTGTGAGTGGGTAAAGACAGCTGTGCGCCAGGGTGTGTGCACGTTTTTATACGGCTGTAAGTAAGGATAGGCAGTTAAGGTGGGTAAGTAGCTGCTTTCATTTTATTTCTGTGGTCTCCATCCACTGCACTGGTTTGGGACAGTAATTCTCTGGTGTTTGACTCAGTGGAACCTACACTTCACTTCCCTTCTCTCGGCCTCACAACAGACACTTATATTGTCGATATGTGTTCATAATGGTATTCTTTCCAGCGAGCTAATGCAGCCTCAGAGTGCTTCTCAGCACGGCCCTCCGGGAGGGCCTCCCTGTGTTTGGAGGAACGAAAAAGACAAAAACACAGGTGCCATTCCCAGGCGAGTCCCTCATTTCACAGCAGGGAAACCTGCAGCCTAGAAAGGTGAAGCGAGAACTAGAACTTGGGTCTTACTGCTTTGTGTTTTCACCATACATGACAGGTATTTCTTTTTCTATCACACGGATCATTTGGTTGGCTTAGTTACTAATTAGAATGGTTTCTGCCACTGGTTACATTGGTGTAGCTTTAGGTGGTTAATATATATATGTGTGTGTGTGTGTGTATATATATATATATATAAATGCTTGTGTACATGTATATGCGTATATACAGCTAAAAGTTTATAAATAACACTGGTAAAACTAATGGATCACCACAGTAGTAATTAGTAAAAGTGTCTTGTGTAGATAGCAAAAGAGAGTTTGTGGACTGAGAGCGCTCAAACTGAGATGTGGAATATGGCTCAGAGCGTATTGTTATAAAGCATTTATTTAGTGGGGAGGCAGTGACTGTTTATTTGTCATGGTGATTGGTTCCTGTATTAGAATTTTCTTGATAGGAAACTGGTTCGTGGTTACCTCACACCAATTTAGGGAAACAGTTTCAGAGGCATAAGCAAGAAATGACCCAGGTCAAGTTAGCCTTGCAAAATAAGTTAAATTAGCATGCCTTGTCTGACTAAACTAATTCTGCCTGCTCGGGGAATTGTCGAGGCCGGTCTCTATTGGTTTTTGATTTCTGCAGTATCATATATATGGTATATGCATGGGTATGCAATAACTATATCACATTCAAGTGTATAGCTGAAAGTAATGATAAACACGAGGAAGCCAGGTGTGACGCAGTCACCCACCCGCGAGATGCCCTACAGCATTACAGTGTGATGCACAGCCACGCGTGCTCTGCGGCGGGACTGGCGGCGCCGTCTGTCTGGCTGCACCACATTATTCCGACAGGATCTGGTGCTTGGGGGGAAATGAAGAAGCCCCGCCAGGTTCATCGGCCGCCGAGTGGGTGTACTTAGAGCTTCATGCCCATAAAGCATGAATTGTGATCTTTTACTGCTTTTAAATGATGCATGGTGAAATGACGGAAGACATTATTACATGGAATAAAATCCAGTGGGGATGTGATATTCTTAACTACTTAGTATTTCCAGCTCTTAGTGAGTTGTTCCGTACTTTTTCTGAGGAGCTGGAGGGAAGTCGTGTTTGTTGCAATTAAAACTGTATCTAGAGAAACAGTGAGGCCTTGACTGTGTAACAGACATGTTCAGGGAACCCAGCGAGTGGCAGTGAGTCGTGAGTGGAGTGTCCAGCTCCAAGCTGGATTTTAGCGACTTGCTTAGTTAGCATTCACTGAAACCCTAGTAAAGAGCTTCTCCATCCTGGCGGAGCATTAGAATCACCTTGGGCAGCGTTTTCAAACACCATGCTGGGAGCGGGGGACTCCAGGGATTTTGATTTAATTGTTCTGGGCAGGGCCAGGCATTGGTGGCTTTTAAAACCGTCAGATGATGCTGATATATAACCACGGCTGAGAACACATGGTTTGATACGTGGGTAACAAATGTACCAATTAGCCTCGTGTTGACCCTCCTTCTTTTTAAAACTTCCCACGTGGGGGTTGCTGTGTGAGGACATGCAGAGCAGGAGAGAAGTGACAGGCAGAACACAAGGAAGGGTCAGCAACAAAACCCTCCCTGCTCGTTCGGACTTTAAAAACTCCTTGTAGGTGAATCGGTCGCTTGATACAAATTCTAATGACACATCATGTCTGGAATATGACTCCAGACACCCTAAACTGGAATGGTAAGTTTATTAATTTATTCGTGGATCTGTTCATTTAATGAGCTCTTACAAGAATGCATGGGGCAAAAAGAAAAGAAAACCGGGTCTGTACGCGCCTGCATACTCTCGTGGGAACTGACATTGCAGCTGCACAGTATGGATATATGTGGGCCATAGACTCTCACTTTTCTCTCTCCTTCCTGGGAGCTGGCTTCGTTCTCTGATTCAGGGAAATGCAGTTCAGGGCTGGGAGAACGGGACCCCCTTTGCATTATAAGGTGCAAGAGAGAAGCTACTAGATGGTCACATAGGACAGCTGATTTTTCGGATACTTTGTCTATTGGCTAGACCAGGGCATGAACCACTCTCCTTGTTTTTGATTCTTCTCAGAGCTGCCCCTCCTCACCCTCAATCTCTTGTGCCTCCCATCCAGTGGTGAAAATTGAATTTATAGAAACCAACAATTTTTCCTGCCCTGCTTGTAAGGAAGGGGCAGGGTGAGGGCCATGCAAAGGTTAAAGGCACCGAGGGCCTGTCGGGAATCAGACGAGGGAGTTTGGGGTGGGGATGAGTCGGGATGGCCACCGAAATACAAGCTGAAAGCCCCAGGGGGCCTCTCCCTTAAATCCACCACACACTGAATGAACTAGATTTTTCTCACCTGAATCTCAGGCAAAGGACCAATTGATCGCTTTTTGGGATTTTTGTGTATCTGTTGGCTTGTTTGTTTTTATTTATGGACCATATGACCTTTCTCCCACACAGCAGTGGTTAGTGTTAGGGCCACAAAGGCCATGGAATGCCAGAGAAACATCAGGTTCCTGTCAACTACCCAGAACAGCTTCAGGAAGCTGAACTGCTGAGTCATAGACTTTCATAGACTGTAGACTTTTTAACTGGAAAAATCTCTGCAGAGATTTCACTTCCTAACTTTCCAATGAGGTTACTGAGCCTCGAGAAATAGTGATGGAGTGGGACTGGCGATGGGGCAGAGGGATCCTTACAAACTAGGCCATGGAGGGAGTCATAAAAGCCACGGTTGTGTAGAGTGAGGATCAGTTGTCTGGTTATTCAGAGGATTTTTTTTACTTTGGGCAAAATGAGTTATTTTAACAAAAGAAAGTGAAAAATGAATATGAACGAGATGTAATTTAGATATGGCTCATGCTAGGGAAAAATGTGTGAGATCAGGGAAGTTCTCTGAAGGATAAAGACAGAAGTGAAGTACTGCAATTTACTTGACAGTGAGGCCTTTCCAGTATAAACTTAGGAAACAAAAAGATAATGTTCTTTTTCTATTTTCCCTCCTCTTGCCCAGTTTCCCTCTCTCCCTTCCTCCTCATCCCTTTCTTCAGTCTCATCAGAGTGGGCATCCAAGCTAAGAGACATGGGTCTCTGCTCAGTCACTGTTCCTAGTGATCGGGACTAAATGCCACCCAGGGACCTCACTGCCCTCTGTGGGTGGCTGTGCCAGGCCGAGGCTGGGAGGGCGAGGCACGGGGACCTCTCCTCTATGTTGCAGTGTCCCTCCTCCCCCACGGTCAAACATATCGATCAAGTGATGCCTCTGTTAGAGACAAACAAACATGCATAATGAAAAAGAGCAATTTGAATTTTAAATTTCATGCGGCTTGGAAGTGTGAATATTGCCAATGGAATATGTTATTTCTGCTCACAGAGAAGCTTCAGAAATAAGCTTTGTTATCACAGTAAAGTCACTATAATTTTATTTTGGAACTTCTGCCTCCTATTTTCCTATAATTCCTAAGAGAATAAGTAAAATTAAAAATTGTTCAGCATTGTCTTGCTAATGCACCATTAAATCTTCTTGGTGCTCTTATTTTCATTATTGTTGGCATAATAATGAGGGAATAAATCAAAAAGAACCCAAACTCTAAAGTTGGTCCTCAAAGACTTTCCAAGACCTGAGTGTGTATTGGGACAGTGTAATCCCTAGGAAAAACCATGCTATGGATATTTTGGTTAGTCAGTTTTCATGATTGAAAGTACCTAGAGAATAAACTTCTATTTCACGGGAAATATTGGAGTGCTTCCTTCCGATCAGAAGTATAAGGACTCTTGATGAGATATAGTAAAGCTTTAAAAGCTGGAAAAAAGTCAGAATGTATAAAGTTTTTTTAGTTCAACCTCTTAGAAATGTTCTATCCTTTCTTACGGATGGCCAATCAGCTGTAGAAATAACTCCTAAAACAAGGAAGACATTTTCTTTGAGTGGGTTAGACATTTAAGGAAAAAGATTTTGTGTATTTAGTGGAATTACCTCTTTGGTCCAACCATTAAGACTTTTCTGTCTCCAAAATGTGCGTCAAATCAGACCATGTATGCCTGTCTCGATGCTGTGACCTCCCTCAGCTCTCATCTGCATCAGGTCTCCCTGCTGAGACTCAGGTCCCTGTCCCATCTGCTCTCACACAATAATAGCCAGTGTCATCACCTTACAGTGTGACATCACCTCCCTCTCACACTGATGCCCTGCTTAAAGTCCTGCATTGAGAGAAGCTTGCGTTTTACTCTAATCTGACCCCGAAGTGCACCACTGTCCCCAACCCTCTGTGCCTTTCTCTCCAGCACTCATTTCATTAGACCTTAGCACAGTTCAGAAATATTTCGTTTGCTTATGTTTTCTTGGATAATCTTGCCTACAGGATTGTATGACCCATAAATTCAGGGAGTTTTCTCTTTCTGCCTGTTCATCTTTGTTTCCTAGTGGTAAGCTCAATGAATGGTATATGGTAGGCATTTTCCCCAGCACTTTTTAAATTAAAAAAATTCAAACATACAGTAGAGAGAATTTTACAATGAATACCCGAATATCTACCCCCTAATTTCTACTGCGCTGTCTTCATCACTTAGTTATCCATCTCTCAATTTCTCTCTCTATTAATACACAGTTGACTTTTAATACATTTGTTGAATAAATGAACGAATGAATGACTGTTACTGCTTTGGTCAATAGCTGGAATCTGTCCATTCTGAGACTGACCATTCTGTTACGTTCCCAAGGATGTGTATCTGCTAAGCTCTGTACCAGGGACTGGTGTGGACACTGGGAATTCAGAGAAATGGTTGAACTTCCTGCCTTCCAGGAGCACATGCTCTACCAGTGAGAGGAAGACAAAAGTTAGTGATGAAAAAAGAAAGAAGCAGAAAATGTGGACTTACGATTTTTTTGCACACATGACTTAATAAAGACTGTCAAGTGTTATCTTGATGTTAAAACTGCCTTAGTTTTTGGCAGTGTGTGTGTGTGTGTGTGTGTGTGTGTGTGTGTATTTGGTTGCACAAGTACATAAAAGCAATTGTTGACTTAGTGAGTGACAAAGGTTATTGCAAGCCTATTGAAACCATGAATCTTTGGCTCCCTCCCTCCCTCCCTCCCTCCCTCCCTCCCCCCTCCCTCCCTCCCTCCCTCCCTCCCTCCCTCCCTCCCTCCCTCCCTCCCTCCCTCCCTCCCTTCCTTTTCAGTTTTGTATAATGCTTGAAGCATACAGATAACAGAAGCAAAGGAAAAGCATACAAAAACTGTTTCCAATCCAGGCTAACTATGGTCAAGGTAAAGAGCATTTCTGCCTAGTCTAGAAAATCAACAGAGCAGGCGGGGCAGGTAGAGCTGTCTTCTCTTCTGCAGATTGTCCTGCCCCCAGAAAACTGTATTTGATTATATATATTTTTATACCCTGTATTTATTATTTTGATTGCTCAGAGGAAATGCTTACCTTTAAGGTGACATTCTGGGGCAGTGATTTGTAATGTCATTTATTAGGCTTGCTGTGTCTATTCACATTTATTTTAATTCTTATTTATAGAAGGAGGATTTTAAGAAGGTCAGTGCATTATCTTTGTGGTTGAATTCCAAGAATACTTAGCAGGGGTCCAGGTAATAATAAGGGTGTTGAATCACTGTGAACTGGGAATGCATCCAAGTTCATGCTTTCACTGAGAATCCTCTGTTAAATATTTAAAAGCAAAAACAATCTTTCAAAATAGGCATGTGGGCCCAGACAGCATAGAAGCGGTGAGCACAGTACATGGGTAAGCAGCAAAGGCTGTTTCTCTGACCTCAGCTGTCTCCTAATACTTACTTTTCTTTACCCCTTTTATTTGATGGAATTCTACTTTCTTTTTTAAAAAATATTTTATTTATTTATTTTTAGAGGGAGGAAAAGGCAAGGAGAAAGAGAGAGGGAGAAACATCAATGTATGGTTGCCTCTTGAGCACCCCTTACTGGGGACCTGGCCTGCAACCCTGGGATATGCCCTGACTGGGAATCGAACCAGCGACCCTTTGGTTTGCAGCCTGGTGCTCAGTCCACTGAGCTACACCAGCCAGGGTGAATCCTACTTTCTAACATGTTGGTGACTTCCATTCCACCAACTTTCATTTGTTCACATTCTTGTATGGCAGACATTTCAGGGCCCAGGGGGTCCTGACCTGGATTTGCTTCCTTGCTTTGCCACTAGGATCTAAAGACCTTGAGCAAGAAATGTACCTTTCCAAGGTCCAGGTTCCTTACCTGAAACTGGGAGACCTTAATACCTACTTCAACATGTGAAACGTGTTTACCACAGAGAAGACCTTTGGTGAGCGTTGGGTTTACTCTACCATTTTAAGATTAGTTCCCACAGTGGATTAGTAAGAAATGATGATTTAGGGGAGAAATATGAGTAAGCACTTAGACACTATCTAGTGTAGTATGAGGAATAAAGCAAATCTGGAGGTGGATATTTTATTTATAAAATTAAACCTAATTTATTTGGCAAAAATAATAAATACATGTTCAGATCTGTTTCATCTACAAACCAGGTATTTTTTGTTTGTTTGTTTTTGGCAAACATGCAAGTTAATTTGTCATGCCAAACATCTTTCTTTCCAGCTCTTTTTGGAAATTGTTTTTCCATAACACAGAGGTGCAAATACTGTCCAAAAACTATTTACATATTTACCCTCCAGTATTATTAACATTAATGTTTATTGAGAAGAAAGAAAAACTACAATGCTTGATCTTTGGCATTCACATATGACTCAGTAGCATAATTAAAAACTTATAATATTTTTAAGATAAACGCTTTGAAGGAAATTTAATAAATCTCATTTTTGCTCTACAAAGGAGCCACTACATCAACGCATTTAACTGGAGTGGTTGAGTTCCTGCTGTTAGAATCTTATTTCCAGCCTATTTATTAGCTTTTCTTCCTGTAGCCCAATACATGCTACCCCTTCGCTGAGTGAAAGTACAGAAAAAAAGCAATTTCTTTTTTCTTTCCACTCCCAGCATCATGCAAGGTAAGACAACATCATGAGTTACATCTGAATGTACTTTGATTGTATTTTGTTTCCTATACTTAAAATTATTTTGTAGTATTATACTTACTAGGTTATCTAAAATCAACATTGTTGATTTTAAATTGTTATAAAGCCAGACATTTACAGGCATTTGGAACAATTCATGAACCATGTCTGAAAGAAGGTAATTACCTCCAGCCTATTCTTTTGCACTTGAAGTAAAAGAATTTTAGGTATCAGCAGTTCAGTAAAAAACAATACTTTAGGGGGTCCATATAATTTATTCACATCTTTATATTGTAAACAAAGATATGATATTTTTGACAGTAGCCTATGAACAATTTTTAAAAAATATATCCTTTAGTATAGAATAGGTATCAAGGGAGCATTTTAAACATGATTCTGGTAGGTCTCTTATAAGCCTACTTTCCAGAAAAGTTTTATATGAAATATGCTGACTCAAAAAAAATTTATTTAAGTTGAGAAAATATGGTATGTAAGGTAAGGCCATTGTATTATCTATGGTCTGATGCACAATGTAATGTGTACAAAAGAACTGAAAAAACCAGCTATCTCAAATTTCAGGCAGGATATAAGGGTGCATAGAGAATCGAGAGCTTTTTAGGTCAGAGAGTGAAAAAAGACAGAGTACTCAGCTAAAACAAAAATTGTAAGCTACATAAACATATCAGTGCCAATTCATAGGGTGTAGACAAGATCAATTAGAAAGTGAAGTGTGATAACCACACATTTTGGAGAAAAATTCCCAAGCCAGGCGGATGTGGATTGGAATAAAAACATAGGCAGTATACACCACCATAGCAAAAATGGTTAGTAAGATGGTATTGAACATGGATTGCTCCCAAGGCTCCAGGACAGCGCAGCAGCTAATGATTTGGTATTGATAGTAGAGCCAGGAGAAATAGTCCTTCACACGCCTGAAATCCATTGTCAACAACTTCAAGCTGCAGAAGGTCCGTCCTGTTAAAGAAGGCAACAGATTAGGAGAAAACTAAAATAAGGAACCAAAAACAGAGTCTCCTTGGATTATCATGATTTCAGCATATTAAAACCTTTCAAAGAAGGTTAACAATCATTGAATGGGTTAATATCAATATGATATCAAAATATGCACAATGTATAATAGGGATTAATAATGTTGCTACTAATAATTAATACTAGATAGCAACATTATTAATAGTTACATTAATCTAAAATGATAATTCCTAGTGATAATTCTAGTAATAATAATATCTAAAACTTGAGCCTAGCCACATTTTCTGTAGCCATGTATATAGAGAAAGATGAACATGAATTTTCTATTTCTTACAACATATAATCTGAAAGAAGATTTAAAGAACTTATACCCAAAAATAAATTTAAGGTGGATAAAAGACTTAAACGTAAGTCGTGACAGCATAAAAGGCCTAGAGGAGAACATAGGCAGGAAAATCTCAGACATTCCACACAGCAATATTTCTAATGATATGTCCCCTAGCGCAAGGGACATAAAGGAAAGAATAAACAAATGGGATCTCATCAAAATAAAAAGCTTCTGTGAGGCGAAAGAAAACAGCATTAAAATGAAAAGAGAACCAATTATATGGGAAAACATATTTGCCAATGATACCTCAGACAAGGGTTTGATTTCCAAAATATATAAAGAACACACACAACTCCACTCCAGGAAGACAAACAACCCAATTAAAAAATGGGCAAAAGACCTGAATAGACACTTCTCCGAGAAGGACATACAGAGGACCCAGAGACATATGAAAAGATGCTCAGCATCACTAGCCATCAGAGAGATGCAAATTAAAACCACAATGAGATACCACCTCACACTGGTCAGAATGGCCATCATAAACAAATCAACAAACAAGTGTTACAGAGGATGCAGAGAAAAGGGAACCCTAGTGCACTGCTAGTGGGAATGCAGCCTAGTGCAGCCACTGTGGAAAACAGTATGGAATTTCCTCAGAAAACTAAAAATGAAATGGCCTTTTGACCCAGCAATTCCACTGCTGGGATTATATCCTAAGAGCCCTGAAACACCAATCCAAAAGAATCTATGCACCCCAATGTTCATAGCAGCACAATTTACAATAGCCAAGTGCTGAAAGCAACCTAAGTGCCCATCAGTGAACGAATGTATTGAAAAACTATGGTACATTTGCACAATGGAATACTACACAGCAGAAAGAAAGAAGGACCTCCTACCTTTGCAACAGCTTGGGTGGAACTGGAGAGCATTATGCTAAGTGAAATAAACCAGGTGGTGAAAGACAAATACCATGTGATCTCACTTTTAAGTGGAACCTAATCAACAAAACAAAGAAGCAGGGAAAATATAATCAGAGCCATTGAAATTAAGTACAAACTGACAGTAACCAGAGGGGATGTGGGAGGAGATAGTGGGGGTAAAGGGGGGAAGAGTTTTCAGGAACAGCTATAAAGGACACATGGACAAAACCAAAGTGGGAGGGTGTGATCGGGGAGAGAGGTGGGGGGGAAAATGCAGACAACTGTACCTGAACAACAACAACAACAAGATTGAGTACCAAAGAGAATATAACAAGTCTGAGATTGCTATCTTTAGAAGGGTCTACTTGCAAGTTTGGCCCTTGGCTGGCATCTGGAATCTTGAGTTCTGGAATATTCTCTCCATTCTCTAATGGATAAAAATGATTCACTATGCCTAGATTGTGCAAATGCTGTAATTGGTGGTGAACACCTGCTTTGTTCTGGGTGTCTGAAATTTTGCTAATTGTCAGACAGAGGGTGGCTGAGTAACTAGTCCCAATAGAAAGCTTGGTACTGAGTCTCCTTGGGCAGAAACATTGCACATATATCACTTTTTGCTGTTAGAGAAAGGGACGTAGCTGGTGTGTCCACTCGTGAGAGGGAGAGAGAATAGGGAGCCTGTAAATGAATTTGCTCAGACTTCACCTGTGTCTTTCTTCCTTGTTGATCCTGTTGAATATCCTTTCACTGTAATAAACTATAGCTGTGAGTAAAAAATATATAAATATATATTTTACATATATAAAAGGGTTTATATAAATAGGAGTTATATTAATTATAAATTATAAAGATTTATAATATATATAAATCCTGTGAGTCTTTCTAGTGAGTCACTGAGAATGTGGGTGGTCTTGGGGACCTCTGAAAAAATGGGAAGTTCAAAATGTACCTTTGGATAGTGATTTGTTTTTTGGATATAGAAATTTTGAAAGTTATATAAAAATGGTTTTTTTTTTGGCCCTCAGGTAGGAGACTTATAATCATGTGTAAATCTTCCTAGAAAGAAGAGCATCTATCATATCTTAAAATGATCCTTAGGAAGACTTTGCAGACTTTCATAGACATTATAGGTATCTATGGGTAGGTGTCTATGGGGACACAAGGTGACCTTTGTGCCTGCTTTGCTTACCCCTAAAAATAATGGTTGCCACATTATCTAAGTCCATTTTGATAACTTTCACTTTTCAAATCACAGCTAAAATTTTTGGAGATCCTTTCTATCTTCTGATGTGAAACTATTTATTATTTTCTCTGATTCTCCTTTGAGTAAAGCAAGATATTTTTGCTCCATACTGTGGGCTTCTTAGACTTTGAAAAGACTCTCACAATCCTAATGCCTGGCACAAAGATGACCATTGGTAAATACTTGCTGAATAAATGACTAAAGCAATGAATGCCAAGTAACCAACTCAAAAAAGTGATTATTGATCACTCATAGTCTCAACTTAAGTAAAATAATGGTTCACTGTTGATGACTTTCAATAGCTTGGATTTTGATAAGGCCACTTTCTGATAAGGATAATTTTCACAAAACCTTAAAATGGAAAGTCTGTGTTAACAGGTCATAATTATCTGTGATAATGGCCAAGATAATTCAAATAAGCAGATAATACAACTGAAGTTGTTTTATTTTCTTATGAAAAGAAAAGTCAGCCTCCCATCTTTCCTTAAAGCTGAGTGGGAACAAAGTAATTGGACCGAAACGCCTTGTCCTGGTAGGTGGGACTCGGTGTTTGTTTATTCCTGGCTCTGGTTCCACAGAAAAAGCAATGACCAATCGCATTAGGTCTTGAAGGAAATGAAAGACAAGACTGATCTTTTCAGTAAGAGAAATTCTACAAGCAACTGAGATTTTCCACAGAAAATGAGAAGTCCTCACCGTTTGAGCTTTGAGGCTGTCCCACTAGACAACTGTATGTTTCAAAGCTGAACCTAATTAAAAAAATCTCACTCATGGCTACCCACACTTGCTTCCTCTTCATTATCTAGAAAGCGTTTGGGGTGGTGCCAGGTAACCGACCAGGAGCATGAGAGCACCTTCGTCAGGTGTCAGGGTCCGGGCTGTGCTGGGTGAGCGTGGGAGGGTGATGCCTCAGACGGGGAGAGAGCCTCCACTCAGGAAGCTCGGCCCGGTTGGGGAGACAGGTAGCAATCAAATAATCATACAGATATATAATTATCAACCACATTATGCCCTAAAAGAAAAAAGCAATCATAAGAGGCTGTGGGAAACCTGGTCCACTCTGAGCATATCTCTGAGGGAGAGATAGTCGAGAGAAGATCCAAGGGATGATTGGTAATCAAACAGGTAAATAGGTAGTCAGGTGAGGAGAATGGCCAAGAGAGAGGGATCCACTTGCACTTTTACAAAGGTTAGAAGTGGGAAGGAGCTCGGTAGGTGGTCGAGGGGAGCAGGTAATGGAGCACAGGCATCTAGTGAGGGAGGCTGGGAGTACGAGGAAACCGAGGAGGAGGGAATGGCCAGAGGGAGGCCGAGCACTGTAGGGCCCGCTTGCATGGCTAAGTATTTGGCTTTTATCCTGTGAGTGAGGGGCGCTCCAGAGGTTTTTAACAGGGGAATGCGGAGGGGCTAAGGCTTTAAGTTCCTATGGACACATTGCCTCCCTGCATGAGTCTGAAGCCAAGTTGAAATGATTTCGAGTAATAATCGTCTAGAAAAATCTATGCCTCTGCTCTCTTATGGGTATTACTTACTGAAAATCTACTGTGTACTGAAAATCTGTCTAAAATAGTCTTAATACTCTTTTCAACTTTATAAATAAGATCAATTAGTCATTTAGAAATAATGACTTTTTTCTCTATATATTTTAGCTTTGAAACATGCACAAATTAATTGCCTGGCCATTGCTTTCTGTTCTAAAATTAAATTTCTTGCTTGAGCACCTCTGATGGACACCTTGATTGCAGCCTTGTGAGAGAGTGGCCCCGAGACAGGGGCACTCAGCTAAGTTGTGCCCGGAGGCCTGAGCCATAGAAACATTCCTCATGCCAGAGGCAGATACCTTGTAAGACCTTGCACACATGTTGCTAGTGATTTAAAGAATTAAGATAAAAAATTTTTTTTTCCAGTTTCTATAGCCCCCTGTATCATTTTCCAACCTTCTCAGTAGGCGGCTCTGACATGTAAATAGGGCTTTAGATGGTCACATCTCACTTTCCTCTCAAGAAATCTAAGAGTCAGTCAATAAAAAGTGTTGATTTCCCCCTTTCCTTGATTATTTTGCCCCATTTTTTGATGACAAGCAAGTGTAAGGATTGTTTATTCATTGTTTTTTATTATGAAAAGGTGTGAAGAAGTGAGTTTTATTATTGGTAAACCATCTGCTACATGCTATTGTTAGAATATGCATTATATTTAGGTTCTGTTTGCCTAAACTAGCAATTTTCAACCTCTTTCATCTCATGGCACACATAAACTAATTATTAAAATTCTGTAGCACACCAAAAATTATACATTTTTCATGGATCTGACAAAATAGGTATAATTTTGATTCATTCACACTAGATGGCTATTACTCTGTTGGCTGTTGCCATTTTTTATTTGACAATGTAAGGGAAAAGAGGTCAGTGCTGCTGACTAAATAATTAGGTACTGCATGTTTTAAAAATCCTTGCACACACCGGTTGAAAATCACAGGCTTGAGTAATATATTTTTACTGCTTTTTAAGTGTGTATAATCCCTATGGGACTACATGAAAGATTTTTAAAAAACTGTTTCGGACAATTTAAGATGAGTAATGTGGGTAGAAGAATTTATTAATTTATTAAACAAATGTACTTTGAATACTGCTGTGTGGTTTCTTCTGAGTAGTAATGGCTACAGAAGGAATCATGCTCATTGTAGACAGATGATACTCTTCTAGGCACCAGCAAGCCGGACCATGAAAACATTTGGTAAACAAGTTACTGCATGGCCACCAGACACAATGCGACACAAAGGGGAGTCTAATAAACAGACTTTGCAGGTTCCCTGTCTGCCTTGCTTAATTTATATTATGCCAAGGTAATAGCTTTTTTCTTCTAAAAAGATTTTTCTGAGTTTCTTCAGGCTGGTAAGAGGGAAGGTCAAAGGTCCTTTCTGAGTCTTTTGTGTCTTAAAAATAACTACCTTAAAATAACCAAAAGGCAAACTCTGCTTCCCAAGTGCAATCAAGTCACCTTCTTCAGGAAGCCCAGTGTAGTACCACATTCTAAGATGCTTAATGAATTTGATTTATTAAAGTTTCTCTAGTAATAAAAACAAAAAAATATTTTTGTAAGATTATTTGTGGTTTAGAAAGTGGTTTCATTGCATTTGCATAATGCAGAATATGACCTTGGGAGTAAAGTTAGACATTGGTTGAAGTCCTGATTCCATTACTCACTGGCTCTGTGACCTTGGTCCAGTTACTGAATTGTTCTGAGCCTCAATTTCCTCACTTGTAAAATGGAGATAATAATCTACTGTTTAGGGTTGCTGTGAGATTAGTAGAAATGCAAACAAAGTATCAGTTTAAGAATTTGCATATGCAGGAGATACAGAGGTAGAAAGAAAGAATCTAACTGGAGAAAGACATTCCTCTCTCCTCTTCTTTATTTCTTTATTCTCCTCTCTTCTTTATTTATCAAAAGTAATTATTAACAGACTGGTAATTGCACTAAAAATTGGAGGCTGGTGATGGAGACAGTCATGGCCATTGCCCTGAAGGACTATAATTCAGCTGAATATATCCCACCAATGTCTGTTTTAGGCAATATTTCCCACATATATTAGGACGCTAAAGTAGAATCCAGGAATGATAGTGGCTGGATGGACTAAAGATTGCCTAGACCAAATCACTTATTTAAAAAAATGGAGGGAGATCCAAGATGGCTAAAGAATAAGTGAAAACTACAGTAACCTCATCCCAGGACCAATATGGATTTATAACTAAATTGTAGAGACATCATCTTGAATAACCAAGTAAACACTAGCTGGAGAGAAGCCTTATAACCATGGACAGACAGAAGAAAACACTTCCCACAACAAAACTGGTAGACAATATGGAGGAGATATGAGAGGGCTGGCTGGGCTCCCATGGGTGGTAGCTGAGGTGCTGAAGGGATATTTCAGTGGCCAGGGTGTTACCCTGAGAAGAGTGGGGTCTAAACCCCAAACTGGGATCCCTACTACAGCACCAGAGCCAGAAAGAAACCCAGATAACATCCAGCTGTGAAAAGCAGAAGGGGTTCTGTCTGCCAGTGAGAGATGGCTGGAGACACAGAGATCCTCTTAAAGGAACAAAGCACAAAATTTCATTTGCAGTCACTTACCCTTGGTGCCAGCAAAGGGAGGGAAGAGTGAACTAGAGATGCTTGAGGAGAAAGTGTGGGGTTGGAGGCTCTGGGGAGAGAACTGAGGGAATAGCCCCCAGGATCCATGTGCTGAGTCATTCCCCATACTGTAGGAGCCATCTCTCTCAGGCAGAGCACTCCTCTCTGATGGCATCAGCCTAAGGGGAAGCATTAGTCCCACTCACAGGAATTACTCTGCCCCATCCTGCGGTGCTTAAGCCATGCTGATTACAGATTGCTTAGATTAAAAAACTGATCAATTTAAACAGTTGATTAGTTTAACATCTAAGGCAGAGAATACAAAGAAGCCAAATGGGGATACAATTTTTCAGGAGAACTAGATTAATGGAAGTAAGCTATTTATCAGAGTTTAGGGCAATGATTATAAGGATACTCAACAGCATAAAAAAAGACATAGAAACCATAAAAAAATCAGAAGTAAAGAATGCAATATCTGAAATAAATAATACACTAGAAGGAATAAAGAGTAGGTTAGGTTAAGCAGAGGATAAAACCAGTGTTTTGGAAGGTAAAAAAAAATCAGGCAGAGCAACGAAAACCAAAAAGAATTTTTTAAAATGAGGAGAGCCTAAAAACATTATGAAAATGCGAAGCATAAGTACATTCTCATCATGGGAATACCAGGAGAAGAAGAGAATGAGCAAAGGATTGAGAACCTATTTGAAGAAATAATGACCGAAAACTTCCCTAATCTGGTAAAGGAAAATGTCACAGAAGTTCAGAAAGCTTAGTGAGTACCAAACAAGTTGAACTCTCAGAGGCTTACACAAAGACACATCATCATTAAAATGACAAGGCTTAAAGATAAGGATAGAATCCTAACAGCTGCAAAAGAAAAGCAGGTAGTTACCTCCAATTAGACTGTCATCTGATTACTCATCAGAAGTATTTCAGGCCAGAAGGGAGTGGTGTGAAATATTCAATGTGATGAAAAGCAAGGACCTACTACCAAGGATAATTTTCCCAGCAAGGCTATTATATAAGATTGAAAGCAAAATAAGGAGCTTCCCAGACAGGAAAGAGCTAATGGAGTTTGTTCACAGCAAACCAGTACTGCAACAAATGTTAAAGGGTTTGCTTGAAGAAGAAGGAAAAGAAAAAGGGAGAAAAAACGGAGGAAAACAGTTTAACAATAAAATGGCACTACATACCTGTCTATCAATGACCACCTTAAATGTAAATAATTTAAATGCTCCAACCAAAAGACAGAGGGTAGCTGAATGGATAAAAATACCAGATACATATGCTGCTACCAAGAGACCCATCTGAGATAGAAATATACAAACCGACTAAAAGTAAAGGGTTTGAATAAGATATTTCTTGTAAATGGAAAAGAAAAAAAAAAGCCAGGGTAGCAGTACCTATATCTGACAAAATAGACATTAAAACCAAGTCTATAGTAATAGACAAAGAAGGACACTACATAATGATAAAGGGAACAATCCAACAAGATGATATAACCCTAGTAAACATTTTCACATCCAACATTGGAGCACCTAAATATGTAAGGCAAATCTTGATGGGCATAAAGGGAGAGACTGACAGAAATATAGTCATAATTGGGGATTTTAACATCCCATTGACTTCAATGGATTGATCTTCCAGAGAGAAAATCAACAAGGAGACAGCAGCCTTTATAACACACTAGATTAAATTGATTTAACAGATATCTTTAGAGCATTTCACCCCAAAGCAGTATAATATACATACTTTTCAAGTGTACTTGGAACATTTTTTAGGATAGACCACATTCTAGGACAAAAAACAAGTCTCAATAAATTTAAGAAGATTGAAATCATATCAACCATCTTCTCTGACCACATTGCTATGAAACCAGAAATCAATCACAAGAAGAACACTGAAAAACACACAGAGACATGGAAGGTAAATAACATGTTATTAAACAATGAATGGGTTAACAATGAAATAAAAGAAGAAATCAAAAGATACCTTGAAACAAATGAAAATGAGGACACAGCAATCCAAAATCTGGGGGAACATAAGGAAAGCAATCCTAAGAGGGAAATTCATAGCATTACAGGCCTATCTCAAAAACCAAGAAAAACCTCAAATAATCTAATTTCACACTTAAAGGAACTTGAAAAAGAACAACACACAAAGCCCAAAGTGTGTAGAAAGAAGGAGATAATAAAGATTAGAGCAGAAATAAACAAAATAGAGTCTAAAAAACAACACAAAAGATCAGTGAATCCAAGAGCTGGTTCTTTGAAAAGATAACAAGATTGACAAACCTTTAACCAGACTCATCAAGAAAAAGAGAAAGGACCCAAAAAAAATAAAACGAGACATGAAAGAGGAGAAATAACACCCAATATCAAAGAAATACAAAGGAGTGTAGAAAAACATTATGAGCAATTAAATGCCAACAAACTTGAAAACCTGGATGAAATGGATAAGTTTCTAGAAATATACAATCTCCCAAAAGTAAATAAGAATCAGAGAATCAGAATCTGATTACATCTAATGAAATTGAAGCAGTAATAAAAAGAAGTCCCAACAAACAAAAGCCTTGGACCAGATGACTTCACCAGGAAATTTTACTAAACATTCCGAAAAGAACTAACACCTCTTCTTCTCAAACCATTTCATAAAATTCAAGAGGAGGGAAGCCTCCCAAACTCATTTTATGAGGCCTGCATTATTCTAATTCCAAAACCAGATAAAGACACTACAAAGAAAGAAAATTATAGGCCAATATCATTGATGAACATAGGTACTAAAATCCTCCACAAAATATTAGCCAATTGAATACAGCAGTGCATCAAAAAATCATACACCCCAATCAAGTGGGATTTATTCTGGGAATGCAAGGATGGTACAACATGTGCAAATCAATAAATGTGATTCACCATGTAAGCAAAATGTAGGATAAAAACCACATGATCATATCAACTGATGCAGAAAAAACTTTTGATAAAATCTAGCACCGATTTATGACAGAAACTCTCAGCAAAGTGGGAATAGAGAGAATATACCTAAACATAATAAAGGCCATATGTAACAAACTCACTGCCACTTTCAAATTGAATGAGCAAAAACTACAAGCATTCCTGTTAAGATCAGAAAGAAGACTGATGTTTGCTTTCATTTCTCTTATTTAATATAGTATCGGAAGTTCTAGCCAAAGTAATCAGACAACAAGAAGAAATAACAAGGCATCCAAATTGGAAAGGAAGAAGTAAAACTGTCTTTATATGCAGATGACATGCTACTATACATGGAGAATCCCAAAGATTGCAACAAGAAACTACTAGATCTGATAAATGAATTCAACAAAGTAGCAAGATACAAAACGAATATCCAGAAATGAATTGTAATTTTATATGCCAATAATCAAGTAACAGAAATGGTAATTAAGAAAACAATGCCATTAACAATTGCTACAAAAATAATAAAATACCTAGGAATAAACCTAACCAAGAATGTAAAAGGCAGGTACTTGGGAAATTATAAGATGCTGAACAAAGAAATTGAAGATACAGTTAAGTGGAAGCACATACCATGTTCATAGATAGGAAAAATTAAAATCATTAAAATGTTCATACTACCAAAAGCAATTTATAGATTCAGTGCAATTCCTATCAAGATTCCAATGATGTATTTCACAGAACTAGAACAAATATTTAAAAATTTTATATGGAACCGCAAATGGCCCTGCATAGCAACAGTGATCCTGAGAAAGAAGAAGAAAGTTGGAGGAATCATGCTACCTAATGTCAAACTATATACAAGGCCATAGTAATCAAAACAGCCTGGTACTGGCATAAAAAACAGACACATACATCAATGGAACAGAATAGAGAGCTTAGAAATAAACTCACACCTTTAGAGTCAATTAGTATTTGATAGAGGAAGCAAGCACATATAGTGGGCTACCAGTAGGTCATTCAAGAAATGATTTTGGGAAAATTGGACAGATACATGCAGAAAAATCAAATTAGACCATCCTCTTATCCCACACACGAGTAAATTCAAAATGGATTGATGACTTAAATGTTAGACCATAAACAATAAAAATCGTAGAAGAAAACAGGCAGCAAAATTTCAGACATTGCTTGTAGAAATTTTTTATCAGATATATCTTCTGAGGCAAGGGAAACAAAAGAAAAAAAACAAATAGGAATTCATCAAACTAAAAGGTTTTTGCACAGCAAGGAAATGATCAACAGATTAAAAATTAAAACTATAAAATCGGAGAACATATTTGCTGGTACATCGGATAAGGGGTTAATACCCAAAATTTATAAAGTATTTATAAAACTCAATGCCAAAACAAACAAACAAACAATCCAATTAAAAAATGGTCATAGGACCTGAAGAGACACTTCTTCAAAGAGGACATCCAGAGGGCCTATAGACATATGAAAAAATGGTCAATGTCAGTGATTATCAGAGAAATGCACATTAAAACCACAATGAGATACCCTCTTACACCTTACAGAATGGCTATAATCAATAAATAAAAAATAGCAAGTGCTGGTGAGGATGTGGAGAAAGGGGAACTCTTTTGCTTTGTTGATGGGGATACAGATTGGTGTAGCCACTGTGCAAAGCAGTATAGAGATACCTCAAAAAATTAAAAAATGGTTCTGCCTTTTGACCCAGTGTCCCCACTTCTGGGAGTATACCTGAAGGAACCCAAAACATTAATTCGAAAGAACCCAAGTACCCCTGTGTTCATGGCATCATTATTTACAATTGCTAAGATATGGAAGCAGCCCAAGTGTCCATCAATAGATGAGTGGATAAAAGAACTATGAGACATCTACCCAATGGAATTCTACTCATCTATAAAAAAGAAGAAAATTTTACCCTTTGCAACAGTATGGATGGACCTGGAGGACATTATGCTAAATGAAGTAAGCCAGTTAGAGAGAGACAAATACCACATGATTTTACTCATATGTGGAAATTAATGAACAAGCTGAATTAACAAAACAGAGACAGACTCATAGACGGAGAACAGGTGTCAGCTAGTGTGGGTGGGGAGGTTAGCGGGTGGAGAGACTGAGCACAGGGAAAAAGGACTCGTGGGCGTGGACAACAGTGTGGTGGTTGCTGGGGGCAGGGAGGTATTAGAGGACTAAATGGCAATGGAAAAAATATAATAATGATTACATTAAAAATTAAAAAAATGGCTGAGCCAAGGGCTAACATTAAATTGGTTGACGTTAGTTAAATTGTTTTTTCAAACCAAATTGAAGCAATAGGACCAAGTGGAACATCCTGTTTTTGTGAACCGTCACTGGATGAAAGAAGTAGAAATTCCAATGGTGGTTTTCTGTGGTCTTTGAAGACTCAAAGTAGAGCAAGGACAGTGGGATCAGGTGTGTAGAATATGTGGAAGGCCTCAGCCCCACCCTCCTAGTTTCTCCAGACTCTTTCCTGCAACCCCACAGTTCAGATACTCCTCTAGCTGAATGAAGTTGTGAAGGCTAATTTATTGCAAATATTCCTGGGAACCAGTAAAACTAAGGTTCTTGTTAGTAATGTTCATCTTAGCATGATAAAAGTTTTTCCAGATTAAGGGGAAGAAGAAGAAGGAGAAGGATTAAGAGTTTGGGGAGCAAAAGGGATAGACTGAGTGAGTCCTAAAGGGAACCCACTGAATGGATAAGGACACTGGAGCAGTGGAGAATAGCAAGGACTTGGAAGTCCATGAAGAAGTTATCTCCCAATTGATTGGAGAGTAACAGGCTATTTTTTTATTTCTGAATCTCACTGCTCTTTTACCAACAGGTGGTGATGTTTTTTTCTCTCAGTAGATTTGTGTAGAGTAGGGAAGGATACAAAACTTCATCTCCTTTCCCAGAATGAGAGGGAGAAGACCTGGGACTTATGATCCACATTACTGAAGGGGGAGGGCTTTGTTCTGGCCTGAATGGAGTCAAAAGTTAAAATAAATAGAGCAATAAAGAAACCACGTGTTCACATGAACCCAAGTGTGAGTCATGAAATGAGAGCACAGCAAAAGGAACATGCAGGGAAGTAACGAGAAGCGTCTGGGCATGCTCAGCAGGTTTTTGGTGGTTTTCTGTCCATAGGAACAGGACCGGTGGAAAGTTAGGCAACTGCAATGTAGGATGAGTAGCAGCTGTTTTGGTAGGGTCTCACTTACCTGGGGAATATTTCAGAAGAGCTGATCCTCTTCCACCTGAAAAAATACTCCAAATTATTGGACTTTTTCATTAAGGCACTTCCATTTCTGAACTCTAGCTAAAAAGGAATGTTCCCTCCTGGGGAAAATAAAAACACCAGGAATTTCCTTCTAAAATGTCAGACAGAATCTGGGGCTGAAAAGTCAGAGAGACCTCCAACTGATTTTGGGTTAACTTCTCCTGAACTTATTTTGTTATTATACATCAATCACTCAGCTTTTTTGTGCAATATTTGGAACCTGAAAATCTGAGAAGTGAGAAAAGTGTCCTACTGTTGCAGAATGAGATGCTGTATCTAAAAAGGGACTGTGTGCTCAGAAGTAGCATTCTTTCGAAAGAACTCAATATAACTTAATTAAGTTCAAACCTTCCTTAAATCATATTATTTATTTTAAAAAGAAACAGAGGGATTTCCTTCCAAAGCATACCACATGGAAAGGGGGATTAAAAAAGAGTAAATTTACAGTGGAGAAGACCGATAACCATACTGCAGCCAGTTGGTCAAGGACCACATCAGCACCGATAAATCACATTGATAGTATGTATCCATGATATCATGCTGTGACAATGGTACATTACCTTGGGGTCTTCCTCCCAATAGCCCGCAACCTCAATCTAATCATGAGGGGAAAAAAATCAGGCAAATTCTAACAGAGGAGCATCCTGCAAAAATTCTAAGCAGTGCTCCTTAAAATTCTCAAGGTCATCAAAAACAAATGATGGGCAGTGAAAAACTGCCTAAATGAGCCAAAGGAAGCATAACTAAACGTAACGTGTTATTCTGAACGGAACCCTGGAACAGAAAAAGGATAGTAGGTAAAAACTAAGGAAATCAGGTCAATGATGTCATGGCATGTATTAGCTGAATTCAAATCGATGTCAATTGTAAAAAAAATAAATAAAAATAAAATGAAAAATACCTAAGGAAATCTGAGTAAAGTATTGGCTTTACTTAATGATAGTATATCAAGATTTGTTCACTAATTGTAACACATGTCATACTAATATAAGAATGGGATACAGGGTACATGGGAACTCTCTGTAGTATTTTCTCCATTTTTTCCTCTGTAAATCTAAAACTATTCTAAACAATAAACTCTATTAAATTTGTCTGAAGGCAAAAAATTGGGAAGAGATTTAAAGGTCCAGAGTTATCCCCATTTCAAACTCTAGTGAACTTTTCTTATGTTGTTCTGACCTTCTGGAAAACTTTTCTTAAAAACTCTTAACAGAGTTCAATAATACCCTGCCATGAAGGACTGGTTTTCAAACATTTTTAAACACAGCAGAGAGCAAAAGTACATTGCACATTGAGAAGCAAGTTACACACGCACACATAGCCACATAACCAAAAATAAATGTCTCAGAATAATACTCTGAGGTACATGCTGATAGTGTCTTTTCTACTTGTTTGAATTGTTTCTACTGTATTCTATGTTATTCTCTTTGTTCATTAAAAAATACCTCCATCGTGAGATACCACATCAATTTTTTAATTTACCAGTTTCAATCTGTAGTTAGAAAACCTTACTTTAAGGCTTAACTCAAATGTGTCTGCACTGCCCAGTATGGCGCCCCTACTCACATGTGGCTTACGGCTACCACGTGTGATAGTGTGGTTATAGAGTACTTCCATCAATGCACAAATGTTGTCTGGCAGTGCTGTGGACTCTCTCTTTGCTTGGACGGATGAAATGGCCTGCCAACCTGTCTCTTTTTTACGTTACAATCTCTCATGTTGCTGCTGGAATTAACTTTCTAAAGTTACAGACACTTCTGTTCTTGAAACCCTTAAGTGGCTCTCCATTTCCTATGAAATAAAACATTCATTCATTCATTCATTCACTCATTCATGGTTCGATTTCTCTACCTCTCCAGCATCATTTCTGAACTCTCCTGCTTAATGTCATTCACTCTTAAGCTTCCATGTTTTCATTTTTTTCTTTTCTAGAAATGTTTTTTGTCCCCCTTTCTCTTCCAGATAAAATCCTTAAAATACTTTTAAGACCTAGCTCCTATATTTTCCTTTCCGGAAACATTCTCAGGAGACCACCCTTCCTAAGGAAAATATATTGCTCTCTTTAATGTGTTACCATGGCAGCACTGTTTCAGAACTTACCCTGTGTTACATTTAGCTGTGCACGATCGGTTTCTCCTCTAAGTTATGAGGCCGTGGACTACTGGGGACATGCCACAGTCGTCTCTCTATCCCGAGTGCTCGGTGTGAGTGCGGCCCGGTGAGCTGACCGGCTGGCGGACTGAATTTTTGGGTTGTTGAAGGCAGGGACTGCACTTGCACTTATTTTTTGTTTTCATAGTACAATGTGAGGCACGTAAAAGGTGCCTATGAATTATTTTTCTCTGCTTTTAGACAATTCGTTCTAGATTGTTTTCGGCAAATCCAGTTACAATTTTTCTTTTTGTAGGATGAAAGGGAAATGGTACTAAGTCATTTTTTTTAATATAACAAATGCTTTTCTACTTTCTCACACTGTGAAAAGTTCATGGACTCCGCGGGGAATTAAGGAAATAAAACATTTGTATAGTGGTTTTAAATTCTATTAAAATGGCTTTTACCAGTGCTTACTCTGCATGGGTAATAATTTAAGACTGGTGGGTAGAAAAGTGGTTCCAATGGGAAAAAATTCCAGGATGGGAATAAGACCTGAATTCTACTGAAGCCTTTTTTTCTTATTCTTTCTTTTCCTTACTTTCTCCCCTGCCCCTTACTTTTCTCTTCTCTTTACTTTTTCTCTTTATTTCTGTTCATTCATTCACTCATTCATTCATTCATTATACTTTGTGTCCCCGGGCAAGTTCCAAATCTTTCTGTGTCACAGCTTTCCTGTGTAAGATGAAGGTAATTGATAATTGCCTCCTAGTCTGTCTCAGTGATGTGGTAAGAAGTGTAGGGATAGGTTTTTGAGCTCTTTGGAAGTAATAGTAATAGTAATAGTGTTTATTGTTGTTTCTCATGAGTCAGTACAACTTTAAACTATTTTCAAGACTTTACTAAATTATAAAGTAAAAAAGTCTTTGTGGACTATTCTATATTGGTTACTTCAATAATGGAGTGCTTTGTATGTTTTATAGGAAAAAAAGACTTAGCCCTTTTTTATGTGTGCTAATTGAATTGCCTAGTACAGCAAAAACAAAAACAAAAACACAACAGTGCATATATATAGCCATTACCACAGACACTACTTGTAAGGCCCTACAATCTCTGAACAAATTTTCAAATACGCCTCGGACAGGGTCACCAGCTAGCACTTGTGGGCTGTGTACTGCACAGTTGTATGTGATGGTTCTTGTCTTACAACTAATTGTAAGCTGCTTCTTTATTGTGAATCAGCTCATATGATTAATGGCAAAACCTCCTGTATCTATGTAAGAACTGGGCACAATATAAGTTTATTGGCTTCAGAGTTTCCAGATATCTTGCTCTAAGTTTTCTGTGAGTGACTACAATATTTTCTGGGCCCCTAAAATGTTCCATCCTTGTTTAACATTTTCCTGGAAATTTTCTTTCCATCTTAGCATACTCTTCAGCCATCCTTTGGTAAGCAATTTGTCATGCTGATATAGGGTGAAATTAGAAGTCAGACCAGAAGTGATGGTTTCAGAGTCCACATCTTTAGGGGGAGCTAAGAAAGCCAACTTAAAAAGTTTATAGTGAGGACTTTGGGCTAAGATGGAGGCATACATAGACACACTGTACCTCCTTGCACAACCAAAATAAAGACAACAATTTAGAAACAAAAAATCAACCAGAACTGACAGAAAATTGAACTGTATGGAAGTCTGACAACCAAGGAGTTAAAGAAGACACATCCAGACCAGTAGGAGGGGTGGTCAGGCAACAGTGCAGAGGGGTCATGGCAAGGGGTGGCTGGCAGACCCCAAGAGGTGGCAGATTGGGGAGGGGTACGGGGTACAAGGCCTCTGGGGGACAGGGCAGTCCCACATTTGCACTCAGATAAACCAGGTGAAACTGGGGAGCAAGACAGACCTCGAAACCCAGGGTCCCAGTGTGGGAAAATAAAGATTCAAAACACTGATTGAAAACACCTGTGGGGGGTTGAGGTGCCAGGAGAAACTCCCAGCCTCACAGGAGAGTTTGTTAGAGAGACCCACAGGGTCCTAGAAAATATACAAGCCCACCCACCCAGGAATTGGCACCAGAAGAGCCCAGTTTGCTTGTGGGAAGAGGGGGAAGTGACTAAAAGCTGGCAGAGAGTGGGGCAAGCGCCATTGTTCCCTCTTGGCCCCACCCCCACATACAGCGTCACAACCCACGCTACTGGCTTGCCTGCCCTGGGGAATACCTAAGGCTCTGCTCCTCACTACATAACAGGTGCATCAAGACAAAAAAAATGGCCCAAACAAAGAACAGATCCAAGCTCCAGAAAAAATACAATTAAGCATCGAAGAGATCGCCAGCGTATCAGATGCACAGTTCAAAACACTGGAGATCAGGATGCTCACAGAATCGATTGAATTTGGTTGCAAATTAGATGAAAAAATGGAGGCTATGCTAAATGAAATAAAGGAAAATATACAGGGAACCAATAGTGTTGAAAAGGAAACTGGGACTCAAATCAATAGTATGGACCAGAAGAAAGAAAGAAACATCCAATCAGAAAAGAATAGAGATCCATTTTTAGTTTTTTTTAGAAAATTCCATACTGTTTTCCACAGTGGTTGTGCCAGTCTGCAATCCCACCAACACTGGATTAGGGTCCCCTCTTTTCCACAGCCTCTCTAACACTTGTTGTTTGTTGCTTTGTTTATGATGGCCATTCTGACCGGAAGCAACCTAGGTGCCCATCAGTAAATGAATGTATCAAAAAATTATGGTACATATACACAATGGCCTTCTATGTAGCAGAAAGAAAGAAGGAGCTCCTACCCTTTGCAACAGCATGGATGGAACTGGAAAGCATTATGCTGAGTGAAATAAGCCACATGTTGAAAGACTAATACCATATGATCTCACCTTTAGCAGGAAGCTAAACAACAAAACAAACAAGCAAGCAAAATAAAAACAAAGACACTGAAATAGAGAACAAGGGGACTGTGACCAGAGGGGAGAGGGGAGGGAATTTCAGGGGGAAAAGGGGAAGGATTTACAGGAATTAGTATAAAGGACACATGAACAACAACTAAGGGGGGTGGAAATGGGAGGGAGGTAGGAAGTACTGGGGGGGGTGGCCTGAGATGGGAGTAAAAAACAGAAAACTGTACTTGAACAATAATTAAATAAATTTAAAAAGAAAAGAATAAAGGAACAAGAATTCAAAAAAGGAAGAGAGGCTTAGGCCATCTTTAAATGTTCCAACATCTTAGTTATAGGGGTACCAGAAGGGGAAGAAGAAAAGCAACAAGTGGAAAAGTTATTTGAACAAATAATAAAGGAGAACTTCCCCATTCTGGCAAAGGAAATAGACTTCCAGGAAGTCCAGGAAGCTCAGAGAGTCCCAAAGAAGTTGGACCCAAGGAGGAACACAATAAGGCACACCATAATTATCTTAGCCAAGATTAAAGATAGGGAGAGAATCTTAAAAGTAGCAAGACAAAAGGAGACAGTTACCTACAAAGGAGTTCCCATCAGACTGTCAGCGGATTTCTCAAAAGAGACCTTACAGGCAAGAAGGGGCTAGAAAGAAGTATTCCAAGTCATGAAAGGCAAGGACCTACATCCAAGATTGCTCTATCCAGCAAAGCTTTCATTTAGAATGGAAGGGCAGATAAAGTGCTTCTCAGATAAAGTCAAGTTAAAGGAGTTCATCATCACCAAGCCCTTATTATATGAAATGTTAAAGGGACTTATCTAAGAAAAAGAAGATAAAAAACGTACAGTAAAATGGCAGCAAACTCACAATTATTAACAACCACACCTAAAACATCAACAAAAACAAACTAAGCAAACAACTAGAACAGAAACAGAACCACAGAATTGGAGATCACATGGAGGGTTAGCAACAGGGGAGTGGGAGGAGGAGAGAGGGGGAAAAGGTACAGGAATAAGTAGCATAGATGGTAGGTAGAAAATAGACAGGGGGGAGTTAAGAATAGTATGGGAAATGTAGAAGCTAAAGAACTTATAAGTATGACACATGGACATGAACTAAATGGGGGGAATGTGGGTGGGAGGGGGTGTGCAGGATGGAAGGGAGTGAAGGGGGAAATAGGGCAACTGTAATAATATAATCAATGAAATATATTTTAAAAAAAGTTTATAATGAAACAAAGCCAGAGAAAAAAATCAAACAACCACAGGGCAGTTAAGAAACTTTCTTTATGCATTCATGAAATATTTGGACAATTCTACAGACTCCTCAGAGAGAAAAAAACAAATCAGTGTAAGTCAAAGCATGTTACTGCTTTTAGGCAAACTAAGTTACTCTAAGTTTATAATCTTGTACATAGAAGTGAATTACTGAAATAATGTACTGAAAAGAAAAAGTCACTAACAATTTATCCAATTTGTTGGTACAGTGTCGGTTTGAGTTACATAAAGAACAGAGTGTTTTCATGGTTCTGATCCCTTTACTGCCTCTCCTTTCTATTAACACCGACAAAAGCGGAATCGTGGGGAACACGTTATTCCAGTTCAGCTATCATCTGAGGCCATTGGGCAACATGGCACGTGTTGAGTAACTGTATATTCAAAGCTGTAGTTATTGCTTTGCATTTTCTGACAGACTCCAGAGGGACTTATGAGTGAAGGACCTCTGGCTTGGGAAAAATTTTGGAATTCAACTTGAACAGAAATTTCATTATAATTTAAGAACTACAAAATTTAGATTAGATCAATCTCAATGTGTGGCTCTCAAAAAGAAGATACATATTTTGAAATGGAAAAGAGCAGCAAGTACATTAATGTTGAGTAGATGTTACGAACAGGAAGAAACATTTGTAGTGGGGGTATGATGCATCTTGTCTTGTTCCTACTGATCTCTCATCTACTCAGAGAGGAACAGGGCAATGACTCCCGGTCATTTCTGCCAATACTGGAGGGGAGAGCAGGGCTGCTGGACCAAGTTTTTAAACGACAATGTCATTTCTTAGAATAAACTCTTTGTTACTATTTTATTGAGAATAACAAAGGAAAGAAACCTGGTTGTCCAGGAAGGAAAGAGGAAAGAGGATAGCTTCTGGGTAGCTTTTTTTTTTCTTTCCGAAGATATTTTCTCCGAGGATTACCAAGTTGTTTTTAGAAGTAAAAATGAAAACAGCTGCAACACTGATGATGGCCTTAAAGCCATGAGAAATTATTTTTACAAAGTCATTTAATGTACACGATGTTAAAGCAGCATTATTCACAGTAGCCAAAAAGTGGGAGCAATCCAAACGTCCATCAGCAGATAGATGGGTAAAGAAAATGGAGTATATACAGACAATGAAATATTATTCATCCTTAAAAAGTAGGGAAATTCCGATGTGTCACAACATGGAAAACCTTGAGGGCATTATGCTGAGTGAAGTAAGTCACAACAAAGATAAACGCTGCATGATTTCACTTACCTGAGCTATGTAGACTAGGCAAACGCATAGAAACAAAGTAGGATGCTGGTTGCCAGAGGCTGGAGGACACAGGAAGTTGGGAGTTGTTTGATGAGGATGGAGTTTCAGTTTTGCAAGATGCAAATACTCTGGTTGCCCAACAATGTAAATATGCCTTACACTACTGGAGTACATTTGACAATGGTTGAGAATAATAACCTTTTATTTTATATGCATTTTACTAGAATTAAAAAGTTAAATGTCAATGAATAATTCTGAAAATTATGAAGGACTGAAATTGCAAAATGTACTTAGAAATAGTCTGACTATTATTTTTAAAAAGTGATTGAGATTCTTAGTTTCCAATGGGGCATTAATAGCCTAGCAAAATTCCATAGATATATTGTCCAAAGTTGAGTCAACAGCCCCAAAGGTGTCCTAGTAGGAATCGTGAACTCCTGATTGGGGTTCTTTCTTCTTGGGAAAGCTGGGAACTGCCAGACTATAAACTTCCTTCTGAGAGGAGGGTTGACGTGTTTAGGTTTATTCTTGGCATCAGTGAAATTCCAGTAGTTTAATTTTCTATAGTGTTTGTGGAAGTTATAAATTCTATGATATGCCTATCTGTTTTTAATAAGGATGTCAAATAAGGGGCTCATAAGACCCCAACACCCACGGCACTTAAAAGGGAGTAAGAGTGAAAAAGTGGCTTAATCGTTCGGTCGAAATTACTTTTCTGTCTTTATAAACTGCTTTCCTGAAAACTGTGTTCTGTGCGTATTGTAACAAGTTCTGCCTTTTCCCTTTCATCTCTGGCTCTTGCCCATCAAACTCACAATTTGGTAAGCGAACTTACATGCTTACTGTTTGTTTCTAAGGGCTTGGTTTTTTAGGAGCTAGAAGCTAGACCGTAAAATATGAAACCTTTATCTCTTCCCTACCTATTGCCATTCTATTTAATGTAAAAAGTCCTCAGGAACAGAGAAGCCTTTTTGCCGAGGAGGAGTTTGAGGGTGAGGAAGGTGAGTTACTGGTTTGTCAACAGCGTGCCTGCTGAGCCCCTGTTCTCAGGGTTCTGTCCATGGAGACCTGGCTGTGCAGGCAGCTGGCCAATCAAGACTCTTCCAACAGTATTTTCTTAGATTACTTCTCTGTGTTTTTTGTCATTATTTTGGTAACACTGAATGAGTTTGCTCATAAAACTTTTTGTTTGTGTATTTTTTCTGTCCTTCATCTTCCTTCTTCTCTTTTTTTTCCTTCTCACTTTTTCTGGCTTATTCTTTATTTCTTATGCCACTGTCTGAAAGCTTCTGGTGATGAGCTCAGTATTTTTTACATTTTGGTGGCTAGCAACATTGATCTTTCATAGGTGTGATTTCTGTGAGAAGAGTAACACGGGCTGTTGCTTTTCCACTGCCCTCCCTGGCCTGCTTCTGTATCTTACTTATTACTGCTTTTAGGAAAATGAGTGGAGAGGTCGGCTTACTCTAAGGGTCAGCAATGATGAAGTGTTCTTTCTACCAGCCCCCAGACCAAGGGACATTTCTCTCCTTGGCTGATTATAACATTAGGGGTGAGGTGGTTTCTGAGTGGTGATGGGGGGAGGGGAGAGAAGCACAAGGCAGGAATTTATAGGGTTATGTCAAAACTTGCTTTTAGGCAATGAAATACTCTAATTAGATTTTGTAATCTTGTATTTAGAGGTGAGTTACTTAAATGATGAACTGCACTGAAAGAAAAAAGTTTACTGACAATTTAGCCAAGTAGCTTTTTCATTCTCCTGGGAAGAACCACGTGAACGTATTTCTTGTTGTTGGCTTCATTCTCTTTTGCCTTCTCCCAAGCACATGGCTGGCTGCATGCGCGCTTGTAGTGAAAAGTGGAGAAGTGCTGAAGTCCAGGCCTGTTCTTTTAAATGGGTAACAATTGTTTGTTTCCTAAAAATGTTGTTGATTCTCAAGTAAATGTGCAGAAGGCTTGTGACAACTGAGCATAGTAAGAACAATATTTTCAGCCAGCAGATTTTGTAATCAGTAGAACTACAGGCCTCCTGGGAGAGATGAAGCGTTCTTTTTCTTCTTTGAGTGAATGTGGGCTTGTTTGTCAAGAGTAACAGAAGAAATATCCCAAGACATAAAAAATATTTGGATGTAGACATTACAGTAGGTTGAATGGTGCCCTCCTCTGGCCCCCCCCAAAAATATGTCCACATCCTGGAACCTGTGACTGACTGTCATCTTACTTGGAACAGGGCTTCATAGATGTAACTGAGTTACAGATCTCAGCAAGAGATCATCCTTGTATTAACCAGGCCAGCCCTAAATCCAATGGCAAGTGTCCTCAGAAGACAGACATGGAGGAAAAGGTCATGCAAAGATAGAGACAGAGAGTGGCAATATGTAGCTACAAGCCAGGGACCACCTGGAGCCAAGAGAAGCGTGGACGGGCAAGGGAGAATTGTCCCCTAGAGCCTTCAGAGGGAGTGTGGCCCTGTGGAATCTTCATTCCAGCCTTCTAGCCTCCAGGGCCGGGAGAAAGTAAATTTCTCCTTTTAAGCCACCAAAATGTGGCACTTTGTTACAGCAGCCCTAGGAAACAAATTTAGATCTCTTTCTTAAAAGCACTGGAATCTTATAATTCAGAACTCTTCAGGGAACAGATACAGCATTTATTAAGAACCACTGTGGCAGGCACTGTCTAGCTGCTTAACTTTGATGAGTCCTAATTTTTAAAAAATTAATTATATTTACTGAGGTGACATTGGTTAATGGCAACATATAAGTTTCAAGTATACAACATTATAATTTGATATTGGCATCCTGTATTGCACACTCACCGGCAAAAGTTTAGTTTCCAGCTGTCAGCATGTATTTGAACCCCACCTGTCATTCATATATTTGAATATACTTAATTTACCCCATGGTGGACACATGGGGAGCTGGGTGAGAATCCTGGCGAGAGGCAGCTTGGAGAGGAGTGAGGCTCTGGCTCTGGACTCGGTCTGGGTTTGCCCTGGCTAAGGAACTCCACTGCGTGGACTTAATTTCCTCAATTGGAAAATAGGAATGATAATAGAATTTCACACAATTTCTGGGAAGATTAACAAGTATAAAGTATTTAGAGGAAGCATAAGAAGGGTAAAGAAATGTTAACTGTTATGATTATTACACACTATGCTAATACACAGTTGCTAAGGCAAAGAATAAAAGAGAATGAGATTTTTTAAAGGCAGAACAAGTGAACTTTATTAGTTATTACATTAGAAGTCACTTTCAGAGAGATTTTCCTTTTGAATATTTATTTAGTTCTGGCGTGGTTGTCATAAGGAGATAAAAATATATATTTGCTCATTCCAGAGATGGGGCTCATTAAGTTTTTGTAACTTGCTATTCTCAAAGTCAAGGAGGAAATAATACTGGTATTCAGCCCTGGATTTTCCCTCTCCAAAATGATTTATCACACCACACTGACTCCTATAGCAATGCTTTCTGAATGCTAAGTATTCAAGAATTATTTTTTGAATTAGCACAATAGGCCTTGTTATCAATAACTTCAAAGTAATATTAGAGCTGCCCAAACTATTTTGAAATAAAGAAATTATTGTCAACCATTTCAGAACCATAAATCTCTTAAAAATTATAGCAAAAGGGAAAAATTAAGAGACAATCATTTAGAAAATAAATCTATTTCTTTTTGTTCACACCCATTACTCTTTTTTCCACTTTCTGTAGATTTAATAAAAATGGGAAGGAAGCTAGTGATAATCTAGTTTTTTAAAAAAAATTCTATTTCTCTTTTTTCTTTCTTAAAAATAAAAGAAACAAAAAGAAAATGAACATCCTAATATGAACACTGACCATCCTCACTTTCATTGTTAACATTTAAAAAAATATCTCATTTATTTATTTTTAGAGAGAGGGGAAGGGAAGGAGAGAGAGTGGGAGAGAAACATCAGTGTGTGGTTGCCTCTCGTGTGTCCCTTTGCTGGGGACCTGGCCTGCAACCCAGGCATGTGCCCTGACTGGGAATCAAACTAGAGACCCTTTGCTTCACAGGCCCTTGCTCAATCCACTGAGCTACACCAGCCAGGGCCCACTGTCAACATTTTTAAAGAAAAATGTTCATTTATTATATTTCTCTCTTAATTTGTCCCATCTGGTTAACTAATGACTTATTAACACACTACTCCTCTCTTGCGTCAAAGGTCTTCCAGCATAAGATGCTGCTCCATTTAAATAAAAGATGAAGGATGCAGAAACAGAAGCAGCCTTTAACTAACAGACCCATAAATAAGATAGTAGCTGGTGCTATGCAATCCTGACATTGGCACTTGCACTGGAGTTGGCTAGAGGTTCTTAACCTGGAGGCCAAAACTTGGGAGGTGGGGTGAGGGATGTCTACGAACTCCTTGAAATGTTTGCAGATTTTGCATAAACAGTTTTCTGCATAAACTGCAAAGAAACCTATAATGAATGTAAGGTAAGAACCAATGTTTCAAGGCCTCATTACTAAAGCTAAAATTGCCACACTTTCCTCCTTTGTGTCATCTTAAATGCCATTACAATATCAAGTGCATAATAAATGTTTGTTGGTTGCTTAAGTGAGAACCAGAAACTTCATCTTGTTAAAGATGTTGTAATCAAAAGGGTCAGATTTCTAAAAGCAAGACTCCATGAAATAATCAGGAGAATTTACCTGCCTGGGAGGGTCCAGGTTTGGATTCTTGTCTTTGCTCTTCCACAGAATGATCCTGGGTTACTTCTCCTCTCTGAGTTGCTGTTTCTTCATCTGTAAAGTAAACATTTGAATCAACTCAAAGATACCTTCACATTTAAAACATGTTCCTTGTAAAAGATTATTAAACCTCTTTGATGGGTGTTCTCCCAGAACATTTTAGAATGTATGATAAATACAAGGCATGACAACCTAGCCTTATTTTAAAAATTCTTTTTAGAAAAGGTAACATTTTGAGGACACCTGATTGGCTAGCGACTTCACAATGTACAGCAAGGACCATAAAGTGTCATATTACCACCTATGGCAAGGTCGAGAGGGTGCCCCAGATGGGACAGAGAGATGAGGCTAAGTGCCCCGCCCCTTGCTTCTACCAGAGCAGCCTGCTTTCAGTCTGGTTTTATATAGTGCGCTTCTGGGTAATATTTTGTTTGTAGGAAATGTTTCTTGATTTGAATTAGTCTCTGTTGATATCCATGGAGAAAACAAGAAAAAGTAGATTATGTTAATCACTGAATTTAAAAATGTATCCTTAAAAAAAAACTACTGGAAACAGAGTCAAAAACCCTAGGGCGTGTTTCTTATTTTGTTATTATTAGCTTGTCATATTAGGCAAGTCAGATCATCTCTCTAAATTTCTGTCCTCAGATATAGAATGATGATAGTATCTTATTCATAAGAGAATTATAAGAATTAAATAATTTTTGAAAGTGTTTTGAATTGGGAAAGCATCATAAAGATGGTTAGTGAGTCTTCAGTAGGGTGCCTGAGGTCTATGTACTTTCTCCTGACCCTTGTAGCATTTTTGTTCACCTGAGTTAAATCAAAGAAAGTATGAGATCAAATTGCAGATACACCCAAATTACGGAGTGGAGTTCTATAGGACCAGGTTACAGAATGACTAAGGGTAAAACTTTTGAGGAAATATAAAGTCTTATTCTTTACTTTGAAAAGTCAATTGACCAAGGGCGAGATAGGGAGAAATGTGGCCTATGAGCAGTTTAAGTAAAAAAGACTAAGAAAGGAATTTTACTTGACTGCAAGTTCATTATGGGTCAATAGTGTTGTGCTGTGGTTGGCAAATAAATAAATAAGTGATCCAGTCATCTTAGTTCATTTGGGTTGTTATAACAAAATACCACAGTCTGGGTAGCTTATAAACAACAAAAATTTATTTCTCACATTTCTGGAGACTGGGCAGTCCAAGATCAAGTTGCCAGCACCGTGGTGTTCTGGAGAGAGCCCTCTTCCTGGTTTGTATCCAGCACCTTCTTGCTGTGTCCTCACATAGTGGAAGGGGCAAGGAATATCCCTGGAACCTCTTTTACAAGGTCACTAGTCCCATTTATGAAGGCCCCACCTCCTATCACCTTTGGAGTTAGGATTCAACATATGAATTTTAGGAGAATAGATTCAGGCCATAGCACCATTATATGTTTACACCATTACATAAACATTATATGTTTATATGTACTGTTCCACAGATGAGAAAAGGGGGCTACAGCTCTTGGTTTTGATTATCATCTTTCTTCTAGCTGTTGAAGACCATCCTCCATCAGGTTGAGCACATCCCTAGGAGCCAAATGGAGAAAGTCTGGAAGGTTTCCAACGGGAAATGTTGACAGAAGATTTTGAGGGAGGAATGTGTCATGGAGGTCTTAAAAAACCTAAAGGTTTTAAATGGTATTATAGGCTATTGTAGAGAGGAAGGTTTGGAATTGTTCTGTTCTTGAGAAGAACCTCAGGAAAACTTTAAATAATAACAGCTACCTAAAGGGAAAGAGGTTGCCTCATTGAAGTAGTGAGAATTCCGTTAAGGAAACTATTAAAGCAGATACTGGACAACACCTTCTGAGGGTTGCTTTCATCACAATTATTATTTGTTTCTCTTATTTGCTAGTGTTGACTGAACATAAATGGATCAAGAGGTTTTAGCTAGAAACAATGATGAAGATTTATTCAAGGGTCTTAAAAGTTTGCTAACTAGAAACATGGCTAGGTAAAACCTAGAACTGTTCAGAAAAAAAAAAGATAAGTTCTTGCTGGAAAAGTCACATCCTTGAGGGTAATCAGTCTTGATTCTTGGCCCTTGTATTGATGCAGGACAAATGTCGAGTGGAGAGGATGCTAGACACCAGGTGGGCTGGCCATGTAAACATTTTTCCCCTAAATACTTTAGGGGCTGTTACAGACTTATCTTACAGGATTTATATATGTACAGCTCCAGGCACAACTGGAAGGTTCAAAGGTTTAAGTTCCCAGGCTAGTTAAAGCAAGAATAAAATTGTTTTTCAAGCCTCAACCTACTTGATTTTAACAATTTAGCAGCTTGGCCATAGAGACTCCCATTTTATTTCTTCACTCTTTCTTCACTACAAGCATTTTATTTCCTCTCCTTTTAAGAGATTTCTTTTAGGTGATTCTATTGAACCCTTCGGAGACTATGATGAAGGAAGCTACAATGGTGACTTCCCTTGGTCTGGAAGGAAGAATTTGCCCCAAAGGCTGTGGGGCACCATGTTACCTGTTTTGTGTTTGCACCAGTGTTTGTTTCCTGCTAAATGGAGGAAAACTTGTAGAACAACAATTTTGTCTCATATTATAAACTAATTTTTCTGCCAATCAAAACTAGAACTAGGCCAACCTGATTGATTTTTTCTTTGTTTAAAGTTTTAGGCAATGGAACATTGTATTAAAAATGTAAGGGCCAAGTTCTCCCTGTGCAGTAGATAAAGCCTTAAGGAATAAGAAGAGTTGGTAACTGGAGTATTAGGGGCAGTCACATATTCTTTCTATGTCTATTTTTTTCTATCAATAAAGTGACAATAAGCTAATTTTACTTAAAAATTACTTTTCAGAGGGTGAATAAAAGAGAAGCAGTTTATCATCTTTACAAGATAAAAACCATGTTATTTCCCTCATGGTTGGGGAAGAGGTACGTGAATTCTCTCTGGTAGAAGTAGAGGGAAATGTTCAAGTTACTGGGTTTGCATAAGTTGGTCGCAGGTTGGCACTCCATCTCATTTAGTAGGTAACAGGTAACTAACTGCAGGTGAGGAAGTAGTATGATAATTCTGACTCAAGGTCTCACACAAAAAGAGGGTCATTAGATTTTCAAAAGAAAGATAATGTAACACTCAGGTTTAGATAAGACTCGACTTCAAATAAAGTTTTATTTTCACTTTTCTTTCTCCTTGTGCATCAGTGACCACTTACTGGACAGAGACGAACCGGTACTTGGACTGTGTGTGGGGATGTGGGTGTGGGCGCTGCGGAGGCATCGCGCTGCTCCGGAAAGGGTGCTCTGGAAGTGCCACCTTGAACTTTTTCTCTTCCAAGTGTTTTTAATTTTGTTATTCAATAACCTACTTTTATTCATTTCCAAATTCTCTTTTTAATCTTTTCAAGGATCTTGAACTCAAAGTGATAACTTTAGCTTGAAATTCCTAATAGACAAGCCTTGATCTTATAATAGAGCCGAAAGGGCAGGGATGCAATATTTGAATAGCATACTGTCACCAAGGAAACTGCTATTCTACATAGGTAATAATACATATTTATTGAGCAACTCTCAGAACTTTGCTAACTACTGTATATGTATTACCTAATGCAGTTCACTTAATGACACTGTAATGGAGGCACTATCTCTAGACCTACTTGACAAATGAGGACACTGAGGCATTGGAAAATTTAAAAACTGATCCAAAGTCTAACAGCTATTGTACAACACACACTCTTAATTACTCTGCCAGACTGCTGCTCTATGCAAAGAGCTCTGATCATAATCTAGCAAAGCATCCATCCATCCATTTGTCCATTCATTCAATCAAATAGTCAACAAGCATGTAGTAGGAGCATAGACTATGAATAAGACTGACAGGCACTCTCCTTGGGCAGCTTTCTAGAGAGGAGGTGGGACAGCTATTCAAGCACCTGCACGCAGTGTGGGAAGTGCTGTAAAATCACTTCCTTAGCACTTACTTATGACAGGGAAGCCCAGTGCGCTGGGGCATAGAAAGAGGCTCTAACCCAGTCTGGAAGTGGCTAAGACAGGGAGGCCAAGAGTTCTTGTCCTCATCACTGTGTGCTTCAACCATTTTGTAGCAAAAGGCATACAATGTAACCTCTTTAAAGCAAAGTCCTTCTGTGCGTTGCTCCCTTAGGGCCTGCTACATCATGGCTGCTCAGTTAAAATGTGTTGAATAAATGAAAATTCTAATGCTCCATAGTAACTTCACAATTACAGGGTATCTTTTAACTTATTTCTAATGACTCTGACCATTCTTCTTCTTTTTAAAAACTGACTCGAAATAGAGAGAGAGATCAATTTATTGTTCTGTTTATTTATGAAAATAATTGTTTATTTATCAATAATTGTTCCATTTATTTATGAAAATCATTCATTGCTTCTTGTATGTGCCCTAACCAGGGATCAAACCTACAACTTTGGTGTATCAGGACAGCTACCCCACCAGAACTCTGACATTCTTAAATGCTTCTTCTTTAAGCCTGAAATAAATATTACCTTTTGACTTAAAAAATCAAATCAGTGCTCCCTTTTAAGCCATTTTCTTAAGCCTATTCCAGGAAAGCTTCCATACCCATTATATTGGACTAGAACAATGTGTCCTCAAGGCTCTTTTAAAACAGGTGCCCTGACTAGAGATTCTGGGGCAGCCTGGGAGAGTGGAGACTCTGGTTGCTTTTCACCTTCTTCTTTGCCAGCTAACCTGTGGGATTCCATGCTTCATTCTGTAGTGATGAAAGGTTCATTCTCTCTTCACCTTTGTGAGATGGCTTGGAAATTTTTCTTCCCCTCAACCTCTTCCCTACTTTTTCACTCTTCAAATGGTGTTAATTTTGGGCAAGTGGTTCTTAATTACTTACTACACAATCAGCTGGCAGGCTACAAGAATCCAAGGCAAAGCAAGAAAGGCCAACAGAAAACCAAAAGCCCAGGCTAATGATTTCCCTCAACAAGAAAGTTTGTTATCATAAGGTGGTGTTTTATTTAGATTGTAGTTCTTGGCTGTAGAGCAGGTATTACATTTATATCTTCCTTGTGCCAGCTTGAAATGTGTTGGGGCTAATGTAGTACCTTCCTTAGCAAGAAACAACAAACCCAAGATACCAAATTAATGGTGATGGGAGGGGAAACCAAAGCTCCTAAGGGGAGGAGTTACCTTGGAGCTGGTAATCCTTGCAGCTCCTCCCAGAGTCACATGGCCAGGTTTGTGTGCAGTCTTCACACGATATAATCACATAATTTGACTTTCTAGCGTGATGCCACAGTTTAACACTGTACTTCATTTGCTTCCCTGCTTAATGTTTCTCCAGAGCCTTAGCTTCTTCTCATATGCTATATCATTTACTTATTATTATTATTATATTTTATGTTTTAGATGTTTGACATCCTCTCTACAATTTAAGCTCCCACAAGAGCAGGACTTTTGCCTGTTTTGTTTACTCACCCAAGGCCTAGAATTGTCCTGGTAAAGGGTAGATGCACAGTAAATATCTGTTGAATAAATGAATTATTAATCCTGATTAAAGTGTTATTAATAAATAATAACTATGATCAAGTTTTTCCTAGATGTATTTAATTTATAGTAAACAGACATCTAAAATTATTTTATAGAAATCTTCTAATTGGACAAAATATGACAGTCACAGGACCATCAACAGGATCTGATGGTCAGAAACCACCCAGCACCCATGTTCATCAGCATGGTATCCTCTCTTAAACATAGTCATGGAGAGATAAACCTGTGCTGGTGGGAATGGAAAAGCTTGAGGATTCCTGGTGCAGATAGACTTACTGGAATCCCTATAGCTCAGGGTAAGGTTTGGTTCAGTGTTCTTGTAACTGGCCCTGGCATCAAGTTCAGGTGCTGCTTACCACCCCCATGAAACTCAGTCACTAATTTTATATTCCTATTTTTGGACAAAGCGTTATCATCCCATTCCAAAATTCTTAGTACAGGATCAGACAGTTCATCAGAACTCAAAACATAAAAGACAAACAGAGGAATACATTAATCATTTGAAAGAGTTTTTCTTGCACTTGACATTGCTGTAACCACAGGAGATGCTTCCCAGCAGTGACATGCCAGCGCACTCTGAGGACCATAGCAGCCACTCCAGCTCTTCCTTTTTCCAAGACTCCTACCTCCAGGGCCAATCTAGTGGAAGCGAAATTGGGCTAATCTGCGTGTCAGATAACCTCCCTCTCTCATCCAGTGTGACCTCTCTGAACAACTGTCCTGCAGAACTGAGAAAGGACTGGACTTATTTAGAAGCAGAAGGAACAACTGGCCTCACTGGGCTTAGATTAATATTCTGAGTGAGTGAGTCCAAAGAGATAAGGCATTGCAAGCAAATTCTCTATAGGACTACACTAATGACATTTGACTTTTATTTTATTTTTTATTCTTTATTCTGTTACAGTCGTTCCAGTTTTTCCCCTTTACTCTTCTCCATCCAGTCACACAGAAGAAAGCTTGAGCAGGTATGTAAATACATGCAAATCACATAGCTGTGTAACATCTATGCTATACTTAATTATTTCATATCTTTCAATGTGACCCTTGGGAAAAAGCCTTATATAAACAACTGGTCTAGTGGTACATGGGGATTCATGAACTTCAAGTTGTAAACCCAACTGTTTTTTTTAAATACCTTGGATGATTTATAAAAATCGCAGCTTTATTGAGATATAATTAATATACCATAGAATTTACCCATATAAAGTACATGATATTAGTATACTTACAGTTACGCAGCCATCACCAGTCAATTTTAGACCATTTTCATCACCAGAAAAAGACACCTCACACTCTTTAGCAGTCACTCCCCATTCTTCCCCACTCCAGCCCCACCCAATTCCAGCCACATGCAAACATGAATTTACTTTCTGTCTCTCTGGGTTTGCCTGTTGTGGACATGTTATATACATGAAATCATATAATATGTGGTCTTTCACTTAGCATAATCTTTTCAGTCTTTATCCATTATGTAGCATGTATCAGCACTTCATTCCTTTTTTTACTGCTGAATAATATTCCGTTGTGCCACACGATATCATGTTTTATCTATCCATTCATCAGTCAATGGCACTTGGGTGTTTTTACTTTTTGACTTGTATGAGTAATGCTGCTGTGAACATTTGTGTACAAGTTCTTGTGTGGACATAGGTTTTCAATTCTTTTGGAGATATATATATATATACACACACATATGCCTAGGAGTGGAATAAATGGCTGTGTTATATGGAACCTCTATATTCAACTTTTTTGAGGAACTATCAATCTATTTTCCATAGCAACTCAACATTTTATATTCCTACCAGACATATATGATGGTTCCAATTCTTCTACCTCCTCTCCAACAATTGTTATTATATATGTATATATATATATATATATATATAGCCATTTGGTTGTTTTGAAATGGTATTTTGTGGTTTTGATTTTCATTTCCCTAAAAAGTAATGATAATAGGCACATTTTCATGTGTTGACTATACATTCTGTACATCTCCTTTGAAGAAATTCTGTTTCTAGAGAAATGTCTAGAAGCCCTTGCTCATTTTTAAATGGGTTTTTTGTCTACTAGTTGTTGAGTTTTCCTTGTTTTGCCTTAAGAATGAGGGATGGTTGGAAGCAGACAGCCTCAGCCCTCTCACCTGCTCTTGACTAGAATAGAGTTTCTGCAACACAAAGCTGGGGTGGGTGAGATGCTTGTGGCCTGCTTTTCCCAGAAACACATTTTGCATGCTGCAGCCCTGGACTGGGATTACTTTGAGAGGGAGCCCTCTGTTCTTCGCTGTACCTGCTGGAAGTGGGGTACTATGATACCCACCTGGAGGAGGGCAGGGAAGTGGGTTGTGGCTCAAATGCTACAAGCTCTTGCTGTTATACTGAGTTTGGTAGACTGTCTTGAATTCATTTTCTTCACTTGTTGCATTCTCTCAGGACAATATCTAGAGACTAAATATTGTTTATCCATAATTTTCACTAGATATTGTGTTGCTAAAGTGTGTTGCTACACCAGATTATTTGTGTAGCTCCTCATACCACCATTCTGGAGGTTTAGTCCCATTTGGATAATTTTTAATGACGATTTTGCATCTTGTATACTTGGTGGTAAAAGAGTTTATACTGATGTAGTAGATATTGAGTTAGAAAGAACAATTGTTACAAAAGTATTTGCAAATTCACAAACCGTGGGTTAAGAAAACTCTTTGAAGTTGATGACTGGTTAATTTTCAATGTTATACCCTGTGAAATTCTAGACTGCCTATGCATTTGGTTTGACAAACCATTTGTAATTAATTGTTATTAAATAGTTGTATAGAAGTATTTGAATAATGAGTATGACTGCATTTCATATAGGGATTTGTTGTTATTCTAGTAATCTATGTTCAAAGCCATCATGACCATTGAAAACATTCAAAATGATGCTATTTTAAAAAACATAGGAATAATTATAATGTGGAAATCAAGTCATTACCACCATTAATAGGTTTTAGGCAATAACCCAAAAAGTTCACAAGCAAAACTGACCATGCATTTCTTAATTTTTTTTTGTTTCATTCAAAAGAACTACTGACCCACAAAAAAAATCTTTTAGAAAAACAATTGTCCCAACTTCTCTGATGCGTTTATTTGTAGTTTTAGGGTAAACATTTACATTTAAAAGTTATTCAAAATCTGTATCTGGCTGTGGGCTGAGCTAATACATTAATTGCCAACCAGTTGAATATCACTTTAGCTGGAACAGACCTAGAACCTCTGCTCATACCTACCCACTCCTCTCTCCCCCATGGCAAAGTTAACTACACCTCTCTTTTGGGGTTTAGAGGTCTGGTTTCTTACAAATGATCACTTAAGCAATTTTGAGAAAATATGTAGTGCTTAATGATTATGAGAAAATGTTTTAAAATGCATTCCTTGAAAATGCATCACTCTTGGGGCAGTTGACTTGTGTGCATTATTGTCTGAAGTAGCTTATGGGCAAAAAGCATCATATTGTATAAGAAATTATTGTATATGAAATTAAATAAAGAGGAATACTGTAAGAATGAAACAAAATAGCTCCCAAAGGTATTTCTCTGAATCGTTATTACCGAACTACAAAAAGATAAGTCATGAAAGTCATTTACAAAGTAATTTTTTTGGGCTTGGAAAGTTACTATAATAAAGTTTAGTTTCTATTGAGTGAAACATCATAGTTTCTAACATAAAGGCAAATGGAAAAACCCATTCAATTCTTAAAATTTTAGTGCAGTTACATACTAAACTGATAATGGCATTAAAGCTCGGCATTATTTTCCCCGATAAAGGCAGAAATTGTATCGTACCAAAAATACGTTTCCAGCAGATACTTTAGAAGATGCTTACCTCCTGGCTGGGTGTATGTCTCTGCGGCTTAGGTGAGCACCGGCGCTTTGGCGCCTCTCCAGGCGCTACGAGCTCCCCCTGCGCGGGCCGCCTCCGAGCGTCTCAGAGTTGGGTGTTCGGCCGAGGTCCGCGCTATTGCCAAAACTCCAATTCTGCCAGACTGATGACGGGGATTAATTATTCACAAAAGGAAAACACTCCCACGCAAACTTGTGTCCAACTGCCCTGCTCCGGTGACTCCTTTCAGAAGAGAATGCCGACTGCACCACTCCCCTCCCCCTTTGCTCTATGGTCCCAACTTCCTACGCGCTACCACTCGGTCCTGGGCGATCAGGCTCGTCCTCAAAGGAATGCAGCCCAGCGACTTCTACATTTTTAAATTTGTCTCTCTGCGGCTGGTTAGCACTTCTCCCCCATCAGCCTTTCAGGAGAGGGCGCTTTCCGGCTGCTGGGGAAGCCTGGGCTCTGAGAGCAACCAGGGAGGCTTAGGCGTCGCTGTCACCTCCGGCTGCTGCAGTAAAACCCCGAGCGTGGCGCGGATGGGGAGGAGGGGGTGGGGAGGCGCCCTACCCCCCAGCTTCGGGCTGGGAGCCCCGATACTACCAAAGGGGCACGTCCTTTGGTGGGGGTGGGGCAGATAAACTGGAGGCGCAAGGTGGACGCTTTGGGGCTTTAGCCTATCAGCCCACGTTGACGCGCCTGGGCATCTGTCCGCAGACTTGGGCAAGGGGGCGAAACCCTGCGGACGCGGAGCAGGGCTGTGGAGTGAAAGTCAGCAGCCGGCTGCGAAGTGAGCCCAGGGCTCCAGGCCGGGGCAGCAGTCTGCTGAGCAGGTATCCCACTACATTTTTGGTTAAAAACCGAAGAAAGCAAATCCTTTTAGTCCCGGTAGCTAGCCAATTCCCCCGCCCTCCCCATCTCTCCATCCTGCCACCTTTCATCCGCCCAGGGGCCGCGAGGTTAATCGTGGAAAAGCTGGACTCCCCCGGTAGACAGATGGAAGGATCGTGCCCAGGGAACTTGTGTGTGCTCACTCACAAGTGGAGAGAATTAATTTGGGCTCGGACTGCAGCTAGAAGGCAAATTGGGGAAAGAGTGCTGGGAGGTGGCGCGGTGCTGCAGACACTGCGCCCGGTCCCGGGCTCAGCTCCCCGGCGGGCGTGCTCGGCGCTCGTGCTCAGTTATCTTCCCCGGGAGGTGCGGACGCGAAGAACACCGGTCCCTGAAATCCGCAACCAGAACCTCATCGATCCCTGCCCTGCCGAGGGAGGCTGAGTGCTCAGATTTAACGCCTTTGCTGCTTGCTGAGAGCGCAGAGGCCCTTGAGGCTCTCAACCCTGAATGTCTCCTTAGCCCAGACTCCTTCTGCCCAAGACACAGACGGTGCTCAGGGGCTAAATCATTTTGGGGGCGACACCCCACAGCCCCCCACTGCCTAATGAGGAGGCACTGGACTTGCTTGGCCATGGCTGACGGGGGTGAAGCGCGAATTTTAGCTAGTGGCAGGTGTCTGCTAATTTTCTCAACATTCTTCAAGCAGGCTCCGCGCTGCTGGTGGAGGGAGACTCACGGTACTGGGCTGGGGGTTCTCCATCAGGGGAGCGTGTCTCCAGAGGAAGCTGGAGGTGGTTGGGGCCCGCGACGGGAACCAATAGAAACTGCGCACCTTGGAGCCGGCGTTGGCAGTTTTCCATCCTTATCTTTGCCTTCTCCTGTATGTAAATATTAGCAACCAATGCTAGTATTTTTAAATTTTCTTTATCGCTTTTTGTCGTTCACACTCCTTATCTCCTGGCTTCTCCTGACAAACCTGGTAATGTTGGCAGGACAAGGATGGTCACCCCCGCTTGGAGAGACGAGGAACTGAAAACCCGAAAGTGACTTGTCTAGGGTCACAAAACCCGTCTTGTGGTAGGACCAATACTATTTACACTAACTTGTGAGTTTCACCCACTACTGAGTTTCCCACTTGATTGCGACATGCGCCCCCCCCGCCCCCCCAAGTGATTGTACATTTGCGGAAGTATAGAAACAAGTCTCACTTCCTGCCAAAGTTCTGTGGGATGGGTATGAGACTCCGCAATTACTCCAACTGGAGGGTGGGAGAAACCGGTGCAGGTGGCAGAGGTATCCAAACGATTAAAACTAACCTTAAATGACAATATAGAACACAACCATACACAGATACACCTTTATGTACACTTTTGCATCTCCAAATAGAGAATAGATGCTTTTCAATACATAGGTAGTGTTGTAGGCAACAGATGAGTCAATGCACGCTCTCGGAGATGAAGATAGGTTTCAAAGATCTCTAATTTTATTGATTACAAAATAATAGTCTAATTATAAATTTGGTGGCCAAGCTTTACCTGCGCAGGGGCGAACCCTCGGGGTGTCCAGAGACACGGTGCCCAAAAGGGCTGCAGATGAGAGTCGCGCCTGGCTCACAGACTACGGGGTTCTTATAGGGCAGAGCAAGCGAATGCGGGGTTACAGAAGCAGATGTGGCAGTTAGCTATTAGCCAGGTTGCTAAGTTAAAAAAACGGCGAAAGTCTCTAATTGGTGGTTGGGAGCTGGGGTCTTATCTGGCGGGCCTTGGTCAGTTACCTTATTTGGCTAGGAATTTTAACCCAGCCGTTCCCTGACATTTATTTATTACCCAGTCTCAGGAACTGCAGATGCCTAACGGCTGTTTGTATGTTTCTACTACTAATGGCTATTACAGGTAGAACATCCTCAAAACTTAACTGGATCACCTAATAAGGATGAACACAGGCAGAAATCCTAAAGGCTACAGCACCCATCGAAATGCAATAAGGATAAAATTAACAACAAAAATTTCCTCCGATATGCAATTGGAAAATTTTAAATACTTTAAATCTAGATTAAAGAGAAGCACAAATGGAAAGTTACAAACTATTTTTATGCTGGCATAAAATATTATTACTTTCCTAGATTAGAACTTTTTGTACTATTCAATAGAATTCTGAAAGTATTTGAAGGGATTGTCATACAGTAATGAAGTTTACATAAGGTAGTCTTCACTGAGTCACCAATTACCTACGTACCTTGGGCTAAACCAACTAACTTCTCTGGTACTATATCATACTTAAACCAAGTACGTGGATAAATTCCTGGAATGCATTGATCAATGAAAGGAATCAATACCAATTTACTTCTGGATAGCTTAAGGAAAGCCCATTAGTAATCTTGTATTTATTTTCTCAGAGTAAGTGGGTAATTCTGTTTTCCGTAAAATGGAAAATACTTGTTCCTTTTCCGTTACATTGTTAAAGAGATGAAGCTGGTATCCCCCATTAGTACTGATTCTTTTGATTTGGTTTCCCTCTGTCAGTGTAGACTTTTACTTTCTTCATTAGCTGGAACTGTCAGGTTAAAAACGAAACAAACCAAGAAAGTTGTATGGCTTGGATCCGTGAACTCTGCCAAGCTTCAAAAGAATAATAATAATGATAAAATAATTACTATTATTTATCCAACTAATACCACCAAGGTTTCCTTAAATCATCTCTTTTTCTCCATATAAGTAGGACCTTTTGGCAAGATGGACCCTTTTATCTAGTTTTATAGACAGTAGACCAGGAATCGCAGACAATGTAACTCTTCCTGAGGTTACACAACTTTGGGAATTGGACACCGAGACGAGGACCCCGTACTCTGTTGACTCGCTGTAAATGACTTCTCCATGGCTTCTCATGTATCATTTTTTCTGAGAGAAGCTGGGTACGTTGTCCTGATGTAGAGAACAGATGTAGAGCCAGACCTCTGTATTTAAATCCCAACTCGACCACCTAACCTGTAAGTTAAGTTGTGGATGAGGACAGCTTACTTAAACCTCTCTAAAAGCCTCAGTTTCCTCATCTGCCATAAAAGATAAAAACACGTTGAATTATTTAAGTTAATAAACAAAGAGCATGAAGAAGAGGGTGTGGCCCTGAGCAAAATATCCCATAAGTGTAAACTACTTTTCTTGTGAGCATTCAGTGAGATTATAATGCATGCAAAGCAGTGTTAAACTTAAAATTAAAAAAACACCGAAATGAGAAGAAATTTTTTTTGTTGTCCAAAGAATTGCAATTCTGGGAAGCACTGATTTAGGCAGAAACCTAAATTGTATTCCAACAATGGGGTGCAAGCAGAGGGGTTTTTATGAGAAGAGGAAGGGAAATAATTTTATAAGTAGATGAAAGGAATTTCTCTTGGTGGTAATAAGCTAAATTATTTGCTAGCTATACATGGCTGTTTACTGATTCCAAAGAATGTCTTCAATTTGCAGCCCTTGTAGTCATGTTATCTGTTTTCCTATTAACTCCACAGACAGTTGTTTGGAGTGTGGTGTTGCTCGGGCCCGGTTTGAAGGTTGTTTTGCCCGGTTTAAACATTCTAAAGCATCGAGTAGCGGGCTGTGCAAGGCAGTTGCTCTGCAAGGGCGGCTCCAACTCCATTTGGAAAGGGTTCTGTTTAGTCAGCTTTTCACAGCAGTTTGCTCAGTGTCTGGCCCTTAGAAAACCCTTAATACATCTATTTTACCTTTTAAAATGTTTTATTTTTATAACATACAAAGTTTTAAACTAGTCTTTCAGGAATGTTAGTTTCTCCTTCCTCTCTCCTTCCACCCATCATTCTCCTTCTCGTTCTCTCGCTTCCCATCTCCTCTCCTTCCTCTTTTTTTTATGCCAAGTACCTATGACTTACTCAGCTGTATTTTCCATGAACCACTTTTTTCAGGGAGATACATTGTTTACCATAATATTCCAGACCAATATAAAACACACTTTTATTCAGTATTCTTTACTTCCCCCATTTCTGTAAAGACTTTCACTAAAATAGTAGTTAATAAAAATAGGAATATTTGGGTTATGAAAGTAGACGTTAGCTTAGACATAAAAACTTCCTATTTTGTGAGAGGCAGATTAATAGATTAGTACATTGAAGATAACAACAAAACTCTAAATATTTGAAGTACAGATGGGTCTAAAGTGGCTGGCTGTATTAGTCAGCATTCTTGAGAGAAACGGAATGTGTGTGTGTGTGTGTGTGTCTGTGTGTGTTTGTGTATTTTCATTCTTTGGGGAGAAGCAGAGATAGAGATAGATAGATTGAAGGGATTGGCTCACTAGATTATGGAGGTCGAGAAGTTCCAAGATCTGCAGTTAGCAAGCTGGTGACCCAGGAGAACCATTGGTTTCAATTCCATTCTAAAAGCTGGCAAGCTAGAGACTTGAAAAGAATAGATTTTTCAGTTCTAGGGTAAAGGCAGGAAAAGACTGACACCCAGGTCAACATTCAGGCAGGAAGAGTTACCTCTCATTCAGAGTTTTTGTTCTGAGTCTTCAACTGGATGAGGCCCACCCACATCGGAGGGCAATCTGCTTTACTCAGTCTACTGATGCTAATGCCAGTCTCATCAGAAATGCCTTCACAGACACAACCATAATATCTGAACAAATTTCTGGGTACCCCATGGCCCAGTCAAATTGCCATATAAAAGAGATTATCACTGTGGCCAAATATTTTGAATGAAGCAACTGTTTTACTTTGGATTTTAACATGTAACTGCATATCCTGCCAGAACAAACTTCCTTTGTCTGTCTTTGCTACAGGATTCATTGCTTCTTTTCAGGCTTTTGATAAGCAACAATCTTCTCGGATTTCTATTCTTATCCTTAATTAGTCGGAGTAAAACTCTTCAGCTATAATGAATAACTATGTAATGAGAAAGGGACTTCGACTCCATTATTGACTGTTCTCCACTGAGGTGTCACCACTTTCAACAAAACAATTTTCTCTGCTCTTACATACTATTACAATTTACAGCTGCTCCAGCATTGTGATGTTTTGCTGTGGAACATTTGGCATTTATTGTAGAGGTATTGTTTTAATTACTGTCAAATTAAACTTTTAGATCTGCGTTGCTATTAAGGATAAAAAGAACAAACCAGAAGTAAGAAAATAAGGCAACAAGCAAATTCAGATGTCAAGAGTAAACAGGAAAAGAAGCTATGGAAACACGTGGCAACCAGAAATGCAGCCAGAGTCCTTCTGTTGCAGTGCGTCCCAGTCTTCAGCTTCCGGTCTCGTCACCTGTATTTGAAATTGATAGACGGCTTTATGGGAGGCATCAGGGGCTTTCTGAAGTGTCTCACAAACCACATACTATTCACTATTCACCTCCTTCTTGTAGGACTGACTTTTAAAAATCAGGCAGATCACAACATGTCTTGTCTGTGTGAATTAAAACAGAATCTCACCACAGATAATGACCAAAAGTTAACATCGATCTCCATCTTTTTATTTTTCAAATGGCTGTCATACTTTTCTACTTTCCATTTTTAAACAGCATTATTAAGATATAACTCACATACCATACAATTAACTCATTTATATGATACAGTTCAGTGATTTTCATCATACTCACACGGTTGTGTAAGTATCATTGCTGTGTAATTCCAGAATATTTTCATGATCTTCCTGACCCACCCAAATCCCATATTTTATAAGCAGTTGCTTCCCATTTTCTTACCCTCACCTCCAGACCTAGGCAACCACTTATTAACTTTCTGTCACTACAGATTTGCCTATTCTGGGCATTTCACAGAAATGAAATCATATGATCTTTGTGACAAGTTTCTTTTATTTAGCATAATATTTTCAACATTTATTTATGTAATGCATATCAGTTATTCATTCCTTTTAATTGCTGAATAATAATCTATTGTGTGGCTACCACATTTTTATTTATTTATTTTTCTTTTTTAAAAAATTACTTTATTGTTGTTCAGTTACAGTCGTCTGCTTTTTCTCCTCCCCCCTCCCCCCACCCCAGCCAAACCCACCTCCCTCCCTTGCGTCCACCCTCCCCCTTGGTTTTGTCCGTGTGTCCTTTATAGCTGTTCCTGAAAACTCTTCCCCCCTTTACCCCCACTATCTCCTCCCACATCCCCTCTGGTTACTGTCAGTTTGTACTTAATTTCAGTGGCTCTGATTATATTTTCCCTGCTTCTTTGTTTTGTTGATTAGGTTCCACTTAAAAGTGAGATCACATGGTATTTGTCTTTCACCACCTGGTTTATTTCACTTAGCATAATGCTCTCCAGTTCCACCCATGCTGTTGCAAAGGTAGGAGCTCCTTCTTTCTTTCTGCTGCATAGAATTCCATTGTGCAAATGTACCATACTTTTTTGATCCATTCGTTCACTGATGGGCACTTATGTTGCTTTCAGCAATTGGCTATTGTAAATTGTGCTGCTGTGAACATTGGGGTGCATAGATTCTTTTGGATTGGTGTTTCAGTGCTCTTAGGATATAATCCCAGCAGTGGAATTGCTGGGTCAAAAGGCCATTTCAGTTTTAGTTTTCTGAGGAAATTCCATACTGTTTTCCACAGTGGCTGCACTAGGCTGCACTCCCACTAGCAGTGCACTAGGGTTCCCTTTTCTCTGCATCCTCTGTAACACTTGTTTGTTGATTTGTTTATGATGGCCATTCTGACTCGTGTAAAGTGGTATCTCATTGTGGTTTTAATTTGCATCTCTCTGATGGCTAGTGATACTGAGCATCTTTTCATATGTCTCTGGGTCCTCCGTATGTCCTTCTTGGAGAAGTGTCTGTTCAAGTCTTTTGTCCATTTTTAATTGGGTTGTTTGTGTTTTTAGCATGGAATTGTGTGAGTTCTTTATATATTTTGGAGATCAAACCATTGTCCAAGGTGTCATGGGCAAATATATTTTCCCATATAGTTGGTTCTCTTTTCATTTTAATGCCATTTTCTTTGGCTATGCAGAAGCTTTTTAATTTGATGAGGTCCCATTTGTTTATTCTTTCCTTTATGTCCCTTGCTTTAGGGGACATATCCATGAAGATGTTGCTGCGTGAAATATCTGAGATTTTTCTGCCTATGTTCTCCTCCAGGACTTTTATGGTGTCATGACTTATATTTAAGTATTTTATCCACCTTGAATTTATTTTGGTGTATAGTGTAAGTTGGTGATTGAGTTTTATTTTTTTGCATGTAACTGTCCAGCACCCCCAACACCATTTGTTGAAGAGACTATTTTTGCTGCATTTTATGCTTCTTCCCCCTTTGTCAAACATTAGTTGACCATAGAGACTTGGGTTTATTTCTGGGCTCTCTGTTCTGTACTGGTCCATGTGCCTGTTTTTATGCCAGTACCAGGCTGTTTTGATTACAGTTGCCTTGTAATACAGTTTGATATGAGGTATTGTGATCCCTCCTGATTTGTTCTTCTTTCTCAAAATTGCTGCAGCTATTCAGGGTCGTTTATGGTTCCATACAAATTTTTGAAGCGTTTGTTCTTTTTCTGTGAAATATGTGATTGGTACTTTAATAGGGATTGCATTGAATCTGTAAATCACTTTGGGTAGCATGGACGTTTTGATGATGTTAATTCTTCTGATCTATGAGCATGGTACATGCTTCCATTTGTGTCTTCCTTAATTTCTTTCTTCAGTGTTGTATAGTTTTCTGAGTACAGGTCTTTTACCTCCTTGGTTGTCAGGTTTATTCCTAGGTACTTTATTTTTCTTCTTGCTATATCAAATAAGATTTTTTTCTAATTTCTGTTTCTGATGTTTCATTATTGGTGTACATAAATGCCTTTGATTTCTGGATATTGATTTCTGGATATTGACTTTATATCCTGCTGTTTTGCCAAATTCATTTATTAGGTTGAGTAGTTTTTGGTGGAGTCTATAGAATTTTCTATGTACACTATCATGTCATCTGTAAACAATGACAGTTTTACTTCCTCCTTCCCAATTTGGATGCCTTTATTTTTATTTTATTTATTTATTTATTTTAAATTATTGTTCAAGTACAGTTTTCTGCCTTTTACTCCCATCCCAGCCTACCTGCCCCAAGGATGCCTTTTTTCTTTCTTTCTCTCTCTCTCTCTCTTTCTTTCTTTCTCTCTCTCTCTCTCTCTCTCTCTTTCTTTCTTTCTTATTGCTGTGGCTAAGACTTTCAGTACTATGTTGAATAGAAGTGGTGAAACTGGGCATTCTTGTCTTGCTCCTGATCTTAGTGGGAAAGTTCTAAGTTTTTGTCCATTGAGTATGATGTTGGCTGTAGGTCTCTCATATATGGCCTTTATTATGTTGAGGAATGCTCCCTCTATTCCAACTTTGCTGAGTGTTTTTATTATAAATGGGTGCTGTACCTTATCAAATCCCTTTTCCACATCTGTTGATATGATCTATACCACATTTAAAAATATTTTTTATATTTATATTTTCAAATACTTTTTAATTTATTATTTTTTAGAGAAGGGAAGGGAGGGAGAAAGAGAGGGAGAGAAACATTGTTGTGTGGTTGCCTCTTGCACATCCCCTACTAGGGACCTGGCCTGCAACCCAGGCATGTGCCCTAAACTGGGAGTCAAACTGGTGACCCTTTGATTTGCAGGCCAGCACTCAACCACAGAGCCACACCAGCCAGGGCTATACTACATTTTATTAATTCATTTATCATTTGGTGAACATTTGGGTCATTTCCACTTTGGGGTTATTAAGAATAGTGCTGTTATTTGTATACACCTTTTTGTGTGGGCATATGTTTACATTTCTCTGAGTGAATGGTGAGGTCATATGATAACTCTATGTTTAACTTTTTGGAGTACAGCCAAACTATTTTGCAAAGTGGGTGCACTACTTTACGTTCCTACCAGTAATGGATGAGGATTCCAATTTCTTCATATCTTGCCCAACACTTTTTTTTTTTATGATTTTAGCCATTCTAATGGATGTGAAGTGGTATCTCAGAGTGGTTTTGATTTACACTTTTGTAATGAATTAATATTGATTTACATTTTTCAATAAAACCATTGCTAAACAAAGGTCATGAGGGTTTACTTTTACATTTTATTCTAAAAGTTTTAGATTTCACATTTAGGTGTATGATTCATTTTGAGTTAATTTTTGTTCATGGCATGAGGTAGGTACCCAAATTCATTGTTTTGCACATGGATATCATATTGTCCCAGCACCATTTGTTGAAAGACTATTCTTTTTCCTTTGAATTGTCTTAGCACCCTTGCCAAAATCAATTGACCATTTTTATGGGCTGTATATTTGTGTCCCCATCCTCATTTGTTGAAATCTAATCTCCGTTGAAATGGATTACCAGTGGCATTTGGAATTGGGACCTTTGGGGGGTTATTAGGTCAGGATGGTGGAGTCCTCATGACAGAGATTAATACCCTTGTAAGAAGAGGCCAGAGAGCTAGCTTTCTCTTTCTACCTACTGAGGATATAACAAGTTCACAGTCTGCAACCTGGAAGATGGCTCTCACCAGAACTCAGTCATGTTGGCATCCTGATTTTGGAATTTTAGCCTCAAGAACTGTAAGAAATAAATTTCTGGTTTTTATAAGCCATCTAATTTATAGTGTTTTGTTATAGCAGCCCAATCTTACAATCGTATGTAAGGGATTATTTCTGGACACTCAATTCTATTCTACTGACCAGTAAATCTACCCACATGTCATACCATGTTCTTCTGATTAATATAGCTTTATAGGTTGTGAGGGTGACTTTTCCTGCAAGTCCCCCCATTGGCCACGGATGAAAGTAAACAATACCAAGACATGAGCTGCCTGGGGAGGAGAGGTGGCCAGTTTCTCCAAGGAAACAACAGCCAGGAGTGGTGGCCAGTTTCTCAGGGGAAAAGGCCGTAAGCCCCTTCCTTCAGGGGCTTTTATTGGGTTGTAATACACAGGAATACAGGGTGGCAAGGATCAAACAGTAGATAACATTTCAAAGAAATCTGAGAGCTTAGTCTGAGTCAGAGTCTGTCAGGAAGGGAGTTTTGCAGAAACTTCAGGGTTTCCTGCTCGGACTCTTAACTTATGAATGAAAGCACTCTTAGCAGAGCAGGTTTCACAAGTTTTTGAGGAATTCTTTGTGACGCCAGATTTTTCCCCAGGATCAGCTCTGGAAAGGCAAGGAGCTGCAACTCTCCCCATCAGGTGTTCAGACTTAAGTGGATTAGAGCCAGGAAGCCCTTCTCCCTGAGGACATGGGGACTTGGGCTATGTCACATAGCCAGGGGGCATTGGTCTATTGTTTGCTCTTTGTTGTAGCTCCCTCAGTCCTTCAATGATGGCCTCCCAAGTGATCCTGTCTGGCTTAGATTGCTCCCAGCTGTGAGGAGACTTACCTGTCAACAACAGACCATGCTTTGGGGGGCAGGGAGAGGAAACTGAGTCAGCATTTGCTACCACAGGCAAGCCTTGTCTCCTGTGGCTGACATTCTGGAGGTCACTCGCTCATCCTTAGCCACAGGGGGTAGAGTTACAATTCCTGAAACCAGACAGAGCTATTCACAACAATAGATTTTCTAATTTTGTTCTTTCTTTGAAGATTGTTTTGACTATTCAGGATCCTTGCATTTTAGAATTAGCTTGTCAATTTCTGTGAAAAAGGCAGCTGAAATTTTTATAGGGATTTTCATCCATTTCTACAGATTGAATCTGTAGACATATGGGAAACATGTAATATTAACTATATTAAGTCTTCTGATTCATGAACATAGGGTATATTTCTATTTATTTATGTCTTCTTTAATTTTTCAACAGTTTGTAGTTTTTCATGTGTGAGTCTTACATTTCTTTTGTTAACACTTTTTCTAAACCCCAAATATGATAAATCTTAGCAGTGTCTAGAAACTATGTCTTGATCAACCTTTCATCCTTCCTTCCCTACTTAGTGTCCTGAATTGTGGTTGGCATCACCTGTGCTTACTAAAGCAAATTGAGAAAATCCCTTTTATGTATATGGGGAGTTCATGATATTATTTTCTTTTTACTACAGCATTTCATTAAGAAAACAGAAAAAGTACTAACTGCATTTAATAATAAGAAAGTTAATTGACAGATAATATATTGAGGCTAAGAAGGTTAATTGTCATGGGCAAAGATGCTCAGTCTATGTCAAATATAAAATTAAAGCACAATTAAGCATTTCATCTTTGTATTAATTGTATTGTATTGTATTAATTCTAAAAGCTTTTAAGCCAAGAAGCAAATGGAAAAAATCAAGAAGAAAAAGGGAATGGCACTAACTGATTTTTATTGAATTACAGTAAAAATATTTATTGTCATATCATCTCCCTCCTTTAGGGCTAAAAGGAAGATTTCACTCAGGAAATATGTTTCTTTCATAAACTTGTAAGTTAGCAAAGAGTTGGAAGAGCCATTTGTGGCTATCTCCCTGCCGCATTTTACATTCTTGTACCCTCCCTGTGAGGGTACAGGAATCTCAATGTAAAATTAAGAAATTCAATTAGAGATGCAGCAAAACTTCTAGACTCTATTTTCTACTTATGTTCCAAAGGTAGGAATCTTTTTACAAGGCGATACCTCCTAGAATGTTGTCTCTACTTCAGGCTTAGAACTGAACATCTAGTAAAGCATTTGGTTGAGCATCCAGCAGAGAAGTTTGTGATGGGGTGAAACCGGTGTTACATTACTGCAATTGGAAGGAGAGCAGGAAGTGGGTGTGTAGCATTTACTGAGAACACTCATCAACCAGGAAGACATGGTCAAGGTCAGGAGACCAGATGGACCAAGAAGAGAGTACTAGACCTGGGCAGCAGATATTTCTGATTACAGGATTCTCATTAGAAACTGGAAAGGAGGTCCACCAAGAGTTTCTTGGTGATGAAAACAGGAGGTGCTTTAAGATAATGCCTTTTACCTAGGCAACAAGACATGGTGGGCCCAGAAGACACCACTTTGGCTGACTGATGCCTTTCAGGTCTGAACTGGAAGAATGATGATGGTTGCCTGGGCCCAAGATGAAGAAACTTTCAATTAGAAGTTGTTAGAAAAGAAATGACTTAATATTCCAGGAAGTACTTCCCAAGGAAGCCAGGTCAACATCTGTGATAACAAAGTGTTTTTTTCTTTATAAGACTATGTAAATAGAGGGACAGGGGCTTCTAAAATGGGGGTGAAACAGAAAAAAACTTGCAGATGAAGCTGTGAGTAGAACTACTTTCAACCACATTCCTTATTTTACCAGTTGTCTGAGAATCACACCAATGAATATGAAGGAGAGGGAAATATTTAATGGAGGCCGTAAAATAAGACCACTGACCTATGTGAGTGCGTATTTGTAATTCCATTATATGAAAATCATTCTAGAGGTCCACAAAATTTGTAATTCTGTGGAGCCACAAGCTTGACTTCTGAATTTCAGGTTGGAATGAAAGAGCAAATTGCTTAGTTAGAAAATGACCTACCTAGTGAAAAAGAGGTGATCTTTAAAAAGTTGGGTTTTTTGTTTATGTTTTGTTTTTTAACTTGCCAGCAATTCTGGTAGAAATAGGTAGTAGGTAATATGAATATTTACAGTAACATATGTGAACAACGGGTTTTACTTCAAGTGAACCATATCTTTCATTAACATAGATAATGGAGTTTATATGGAGGAGATAGAAAAGTTTCATATTTCTTTTCAGGAGTTTTTTAGAGTTTGCAAACACTAGGATAGTCTTGTCATGAAATTGCATTTCCATAGTAAGTATCCAAGTCTAATTAAGAAGAGAAATAAAAATGGGAAGACTTCATTTATTCATCTTAGTGTCAAGGAAGCTCAGAGTTTCTTAAAAAGAAGAGTCAGATTATTGTTGTTGCTAAGGAAAGTAGAGATACAATTTTGAGTAATAGGTTACCTATATATTTCCCTCAGATTGTTGTGTGAGCAATAAATGATCAGTTCCAGCTTATAAAATGGAAACACTATTTGTACTATGGTGGCTTTTGGCTGTAACATGTTGTTGTGATGAGTGTACTCAGAAGTCTCTTTGGGATGTCTTTGAAAACTGCAAATCCAAACGTAAATTCTTCTAAGGACCAAGGATAGTTCAGGTCCCAGGAGAACAGAGCCAGAGTGGGACTCATTGCTTTTAGCAATAAAGGATCTGTTTTTTTAAAGATTTTATTTATTTATCTTTAGAGGGGAAGGGAAGGAGAGAGGGAGAGAAAGATCAATGTATGGTTTCCTCTTGTGCATCCCCTGCTGGGAACTGGCCTGCAATCCAGGCATGTGCCCTGACTGGGAATCGAACTTCGATCCTCTGGTTGGCAGGCCCGTGCTCAGTCCACTGAGCTACACCAGCCAGGGCAAAGCTCTGGTTTTGAGGAACAAACAACAAAACTGTGAATCTGGACCCATGGTAGGACCTGATGGTGGTTCTGAAGCTGCTAGGAGTCTTGGAGCACAAGTCTTTGTTCTTTGATTAACACAAGCAGGGCAAGTCGTCTCAGTCAGCAGTACATCAACATTTGTGTCCTCCCTGTTGAGGGTTTTGGCTCTGAGACTATCTCTACGTTTAGAAATTGCAGAGGCAAGAAGTTGCTATTCTTTCCCCATCAGCTCCCCTCCCCACAGACATTTTAGGGATGAACAAATGAATAAATGCTAAGTCCTCCTTTTTACTTTGAAATCAATAGTAAAGAAGGAAGGAGCAATTAAGAGTAGATCAATAACTGAAACAAAATGAGCATTTGGAATTTCCCTTTGTTTTCTGCTTCAGGTTTTTAGTCTGTATACTGAAACAATCTAATAGTTTGAGTTCACTATAGCTCAGTGATATTACAGTTTATTTGCACCAAATCTCCTATACTGAGATTTTATTTTCACCATGCCCTTTCCTTATTTTTTAGATTAATGTATTTTTTAATTCGATGATTGGCTTTCCATGTCGTCAGTCATTCCTGGATGCACACCCTGCCGCAGTGTGCACTCCTCCTCCAGGTCTGCAGAGACCCACTTTTCACGAATCCATCTTAAAATTATCTTTCATGGAGGCTTAGAACAAGGGTTTTTGTCTCAGCAGATTTCAAGACAATTTTAGTAGTAACTGTAAAAATTTGAAGTTTTAAATAAGACTGGAGCTCATTAAAAAATTAAGTGGAGGCAGTCTTAAGGGAGAGCTATAAAATTTGCCAATCAAGGACTATAAAATTGAAAACTTCAGGTTTTTTTATTTTTCTTTCCTTTCTTTTTTCTTTTTGCTTAAAACACATGGACAGACAACAGTATGGCGGGTCCCAGAGGGACAGAGGGGTCAAAGGACATAGGAGCGGGCAAAGGGAGGATGAATGGTGACGGCAGGAGGCTGGGCTTGGGGTGGTGCACACACGATACAATATACAGATAACATATTGTAGAATTGTACACCTGAAACCTGTATACTTTTATTAACCAATGCCACCCCAATCAATCCAATTAAAAAACCACTTAGAATGCATTCGGTTGCATGTCGTGAGGTATATATATAATGGAGAGTCGATTATGCTAATACTATTTGTTAAACAGTTTATTCTTTCCTAATGATTCAAAATGACATTTTTATTAGTTGTTATAGTCTTCTTATACCTGTGTCTGCTGCTTGACGTTATTCTATATCACTGATTTATTTCTACCTTTTGGACTCAGGTGTGCACTATTTTATGAATCATATTTCTTGTTTTATGATATCCTGTCACTGTTGGTTTATGAATTACCTACCTCCTTTTATTTAGTGGGTTTGACAATTTAATAAACACCTGCAAATTCAGAGAAAAAAAGAAAAGAAAAGGGAGAGGGAAAGAAAAGAGAAGAAAAAGAGAAAAAGCTTCAATTCTGCATCAAGGCCACTATGGCAGAGATGGGGAGGGAAAGAGTGGGAAAATGTCAATGGGGTTGTTGAAAGGTAGTTAGGAAGAGATGTAAGCAGACAGTTTTCCCTGAATGAAAACTGAATGAAAAGAGGAATAAGGAGAGGCTCAAACAGGGAGAGAGACAGGATAGAGAATGGGAGACAGGAGGGCAAATGCACTCAGGTGACACACGTTTTAACCACCCTAGTAAACAATACAGTTTTATTTGTGCCCTTCTGTAATTAGGGGTGGTTTTTGGCCTTCTGTATTAACCGTGAAAGATGAGATGACCATCCTTACCCTCCCTGTTTTTCTTTAAAATATTACTTGCAGCTCTTATAGTTGAATTTTTGCTTGTTTTTGAGGATATAATTAACATTCTTTGCAATGCCTGCCCTCTACAGATACATCGAATAGTATTCTGACTTGGCTGGGAAATGTCTTTTCTACTCTTGTCTACTAAAGCTAACACTTATTTTCTCCAAGTCTAATTATTTAGTACATATGCAAGGCAAATTTAACACGAAATTTGCCTTGGTTTTCTGTAGGTTCAGCTATCTGGATGTTTAGATTATCTATCAGAAAGTTGGTGCCTATCGATGTGATGAATAAGATGATGTTTGTAAAGGAGTTTTTCCCATGGCCTTGAACCTTAGCAGGTGCTCAGTAGTTATTATTGGGTTGGCCAAAAAGTTTGTATAGTTTTTTCCATAAAATAAGAGACACATTTTCTATTTTCAGCAATAGCTATATTGATTTGGATATTTGAGTATGCCAGCTATCTTCTGCCTGGTATAATATTGATTGTTCTCAATTAATGTCTTGAATTGATTGCTATCAACATTAACTGGTCCACCCAAACTTGGAGCATCCTCCAGCGGGAAATGTCCAGCATGAAACTTCACAAAGCGCTTCTGACCCATTTGATGTCACAGCACCTTCTCCACACACTGCATGAATCTTTTTTTTTTGAGTTTCAGTTGTGTTCTTACCTTTCTTGAACAGTAAAACACAATATGCCAGAAATGTCCTGTATTTTCTTTCATCTTCAATATTAAAACAGCTACACAAAAATTCACCAATTTTGATAATTTTTTAAATGCATGCTGATATGATGGCTGTCACAATACAGTCTAACAGATTTGTTTTGAATGAAGATAAAGACAACTAAGCAGTACTAGAGCCATCTTTCAGGAAAACAATCAAAGGAACATTTTACCCAAACCCATAATTTTCTTCCTTAACAGTGAAGTTGATAATGGAATTTTTAAGTGGCAGAATTATAATCTAGCATTAAATGGGTTAACTAAAGCTCTACTGTGCATTCTGAGTAGATATTATGTTCATATATAAATAGAGCCTTGCTAAGATCCAACTAAAATTGAAATTTCAAAAAAGTCACACACTCACACAGAGACATATATAATTTTTCTCCTCCTGAAGTCACAGCTAACCTGATCTTTGCTTCTCACTGTGACCGGAGCTAGAGACTTGTTAAGCTAAATGAGCTCAGCTGAGACTCTGGCTGTCAACGTTTATGCAGAACCTGCATATTAGCTTCTGGGTCTGCAGTGGTTTGCTTCTGGCCAGGCATAAACATTGTACATGCATAGTTCAAACTGGACTTACTAGTTGTTTCATATATAAAAGTATGCCCTTTCATTTTGTGAAATGTAGCGACTTTTGTTGCTTGCATTTCAGAAGTAAATACCTTTAGCATTTATTCTTGCAAAGTATTTTTTCTGCCTAACATTTGGTAATATTTCCTCATTGTCAATAAGTAAAATTTGACTTCCTGCTTTGTTGGGTGGGCATTGTTAACTTCACTTCAGTGCCCATTGAGGTTGGAGATCTTTAAGGAGAGGCCTTTTAGGAATTAATATTACATGACAGTGGTTCTCAAGGCATGGTCTTTAGACTAGTAGTAGTATTAGCTGTACCTGGGGACTTGTTAGAACGTCCCCCTGGGCGTTCTGACACATGCTAAACTTTGAGGGCCCTGTATAGGAATATGAACCTTAGATCAGTCATTCTTTAGGAAGAAGAGAAAGAGGGTATCAGAAACACTTGGGTTTCTTCTTTTTCCAAGCTCACACACTCTCCTTCCTTTCCTATGCCCCTCCTCCTCCTATTACTGCAGAGGGAGTCATGATTCTGAGACTCTGACATATCCTTTGGAGGCATTGGGGTGAACCATTGGACTAGGTGAATTAAATTTTCTAAGAGACAATCATGATGGAGTCACATCCCGACCTTATACTTTGTAGGGTACTTGTTTAATAAAGATGTGTAAAGTCCTGTTGTCTTTGCCTCTGCTGTCAATATACTTATAGCACCAACTGCTCTTGTGAGTTAGAAATAGGTGAAGACATCAGCTGTTTTATAATCTTGGACTAGCCTCTGGTTGCGGACCTTTCCCAGGAAATTTAAAAATGTTTGTACTCTTTTCTGAAACAAAGGTTTTAGTCATATCGTATAATGCCTTGCACTTCAGGTTTCTCAAAGGGAAGCCCCCCTGCATCGACCAGCACTGAGAAAAGACAGTGCAATTGTTGGCATGTCTGTGGGGGCACAAGTTTTGGCTCTGCTATTTGCTACACGTGCAACCTTGGGAAAGTTCTTTTACTCCTCTCGGTCAGTTTCTTTATATGTAAAATCAGACATTATGTGATAATAATGTCTACCTCTTACCAAGTTTTGAGCATTTAATGAGTTACTACATGCTAAATTCCTGACTTTATAAATGCTCAACAAATGTTAGATATTACTATTATGACTGTTGTTTTATGAGAAAAAAACCTACAACTCCAAAGATAACTAATCAGAACACTAGGTAATAATGTAAAATACATATAATGTATCAAGACAGAGTAAAGAAGCTATGAAGTCAGATACCCACAGGTTTGATTTTTTGGTATGTATCTTATGGCAAATAATTAAGCTGTTCATAGACCTTGATTTTCTTATTTGTGAAATGGAGACAATGGTATCTGCTCTGTGGGGCTGTTGCGAGCAGAAAGAACATTTTGAAAGAGGCTGGTATACTCAGTACAAAGGCCATTATTCCATTTATTGCTGCTTGCCTTCCTTAACTAAATTTTAAATAGCAACTTCCCCTTCCTATGGAAATCTAGGGAGTCTGATTTAGAGGGAATGTATATATGCTGTGGAATCACCCATATGCCAATTTGCTATTAGAATATGACTCATTTTTTTCTAAATTTAGTGTTGCTTAATTTGTATGCTATATGCTTTTCTCAGAAATCCCTATGTTCAGATCTAGTTATAAACACCGGATAATAAAAGAAAGAAACATCAATGAACTGCATTTTGGGGAACTACTGCAGGTCCCCCAAGCAGGGATGTAAAGAGGACTTACCTTGTTGGTGAGCAATCATGCCATTTTATGTTTGTACAGAACTCTTCTACTTACCAAGGCTTGTACATTTTATTATCCTTTCAATTGAGGCACAACTTTGTTAAACAAATACCTTCAACACTGAAAGTTGTCTTCAAAGAAAGGGTTTATTGAGCCATGTGCTAATCAGAAAAAGGACCAGACCCTGAGCCAGACTGTGTGAGCCAGCAGCAGCAGGCCTGGTTGGAAAAGATAAACATGTCTGCTATCCTGGGGCTGACAGGGCTCTTTTATATAGTCAGTTCTGTGGGAAAAGACATAAGTTATTTTTAAAGAATTTACATAGGATATAGATAAGGGGGGGTGGGAAAATGTGAAGCATAACAAGTTCTGGGATAGGTGAACAGTCCGTAAGGAAGAGTATTTCATAGTTCTGGATTGGTTGTGGGCAATGGTCTGGAAAGTTCTGTGGTTGTGACTGGCAGTTAGCTGTTATTCCTACAAAACAGCTGAAATAGCCACCTGGAAGTTGATTGGAGTTTGAACATACGTTCACAAATGTGAGCAATTTTGGACCTGCTAACTTATGAACTTTCCTTGTCTCTCTCACCCTCTAGCCCACTGTTATTTAATTTAGGACAAACCAGAATTTTTCTCTTGTCAGCTCGCACATGGTGCAAGGCACAGTACCTAGTTTGCATTCAATTAGTCCTGACAAATGCATACACTTCTATGAAGGTATAGAACATTTTCATCACCCAGAAAGTTTCCTCATTTCCCTTCTCAGTCAATTCCCTCAACCTCAGTCCCATCCAACTACTGTATATTTCTATCATCATGGCTTAGCTTTTCTTGACAGAAAACTTTATATAAACTGAATCATGCAGTCTTTTGTGTCTCTTTTTCCTTTAAGTATAATGCTTTTGAGAATCACCTGTGTTGTTTATGTATCATTAATTTGTTCCTTTTTGTTGCTAAGTGATATATTACTGTATAAATAAACTACAGTTTGTTTATCCATTTTCCTGTTGAGGGACACCTGGACTATTTCCATTACTTCTTTCGATCAACAATATAAGGATGTTGGATAGGTAAAGGGTTCTACTACCTCCATTTTCCAAAAATAGGAAACTACAGCTCAGAGAAGTGAGGCAACGTAAGGTTCCACCACTGGCAAATGATGAATCCAGCAGGAGGATCAAGTCTTCTGGTTCCAGGGCCTCTGCTTCACTGTCAGTTCCAAGGTCTGTCTGACTCCAGGATTTGAAAAAAACTCAGGAAATCAAAATTTGTGAATTCAGCCCCACCCTGGGGTAGCCCTTGGCAACCTTAGTTTCTCAGGTGCAGTGAATGATTTCTGAGCCTCGCTCAACAGTTGAAACAGGCAGAGCAGGAGGTTTGGACGACACTGGGTTAGATTACAGACATTCGGATGTCCTGAGGATGCTATAGGAAGGCAGCTTTGTCTTCCATAGTGCAAAGGGATGAAATGCACTATGTCTTCCATCTGCAAAGGATGGACGTGTAGCAGACAGGCCTCTGTTGAACACCAGCTCTGCCATGCATTCATTAGCTGTGGGTTACTCAACTGCTGAGTCTATTTCTCCATCTGTAAAAGAGGTAGTTTAATGCTTCCCTCCCAGGTCCTGGGGAGGAAGTTCCTAACTCAGACCTTTTCCACCTGCATTCATCAAGGGAACATTACAATGTGCCCTTGACCTTGTTATGGGATTTCCATTGTTTGGAAGAACTAATCCTCCCTTTATCACTGAAGATACTAATTCATTATTTATAAACTCTGAATAGAGACAAGAAAGCTTACTTGTCAGTAAAGTCCTCACAAATATGAAGCAATGGGAAGGACACAGTGGGATTTGTTTGCTCTAAGAGAGCTGGGAAAAGAATACAGCTAGTGTTCTTTGAAGTCACTTTGTTTTCTCATCCCTTCCCAAGAAAAATGCAAACATCTTCAAGAGGATACCCCTTGTTCAAGATGCTGAGTGGGCTGCATGGTTAAAGGCCTGTGGGAAAAGCTAAAGGACAGTGTTTCACTGTCAGGCTTGCATCACTCCATGTCTGCCTGTTGTGGATTTGGGAGTGTTTCTGGGTCTGTTTCTCTGCTCATAACCCTTACGTAGCATCTTTGTCACAAGCCTCAGAATTTGATGTGAAATTAGATGAGCTTAGTTTTCTAATAATTTACATGAATGTAATTGGTTAAAAAAAGAGTGGTTTTATGTGTATACTACATAATTTGAGATTAACTGTGCATCTAAGACAACTTTACAGTGTGTAAGAAGATTGTATGTGGATGATGTAATGGTAGAATATATTAAACTCTGATCATGGAAAATTGGGAAGAGTCATAGAATAACCTAGGGTTGGATGATTAGCGTGGTTAGTAAGAGCTCCTAATGGAAATTTTAAAGAGTTCATGACATGACTGAGCATTTTCAACCAAGATTTTAAAAAGATGATCTCAAGTGATTAGGTGAGTACTCACTGCTTTGCAGAACATCTCTGCTTCATAGCACCTACCGGTAATTTTTCCCTCAATATTTCCAAGAAAAAAAGATGTATCTAAAGAATCAGAGCTTGTACTCAGAGAGGAAAAACAATCCTCGCAGTCTGGAAATCAGCGTGCTTGCAAAGTATTTATGCAGGAAAGTAAATGGTATGCCTCATTTATGGCTTTTCATAATCAGACTTTCAACACTGTCATGCTGCTGGCTCAGCTTTTCAATGTGACAGATCCTTCACGTGTGGGAGTGTAGCTGGACAGCCTGCGGTCTGGCCACTTCTGCCATGTACGTGCATAACACAAAGATTGGGGGGGAAGGAAATAGTTTTTTATTAACAGGGTTCCCAGTTTGAGGGGGCTGGGAATGTCCCTGTTTCAAGGAGGCCTCATTTGCAAAGTATAGAAATTCCCTTGTTCCCAAAATGATTTAAGTCCAAACCCATGCCTAGAAGTTCCCCATTTTTGCATATCTGTAGCCCAAGGTTGTTACTCAAACAGGTCTCCGTATCTCCAGCTAAAGGCTCTCTCTTTCTCTGGTGCCAGAGTCACCATCACCTCATGCTGCGCTCTCTCTCTCTCTCACTTGCTCTAGGGGTCTGGAGTATGCTGCCAGATTACTCCAGATGGTTGTGTAAGTGAAGCTGCATCTGTAGGGCTGGGGTGCCTGAGGCCGTTTACACCCCTGGGGCCAAAGAATGTTCCTAGCTCACACCTCTGTGTGCTGTTTCCAGCCTCCATGAGCTGCTCTCAGGGTGAGAAAATGGAAGCAGTCTAGGACGAATGCAGTGTGTTGCACAGGGGCTGGCACCCAGCGAAGCACACACCCCAGCATGGGGACTCTGCCTCCTGGAGCTGGCTTCCAATTTTGTGAGGCCTAAGCGCCGAATACTCCTGCCCAGGCGGGGCAAGGCAAGAAAGGCAGAGGCTTCTGTCCGCATTCTGTTTTCAAGTCCCTTCCCAGAATCCCACTGGTTGGAAGCCGGTGGGAACGTTCAGCTTTTCAACCAATGAGGGCCATGTCAGTCATGTCTGTCTTTGCCCCTCTTCCTGTGTCCTGGTTCCACAAGGGGTGAAGTCTCCAGTCACACACAGGTACACAAGCATCTCAACCTGGTTTGGGGCGTTAAGCCCCTGCTGCTCATGTAGCCGCTGTGCTGCCTGTGTAGTGAGACTCACCGATTGTTTACAGTAGCCCCAGGGTATGGCAAGGCTATCAAGCCCTGGCCCTGGTTTCATCCCCTCCTTCTGCTGGTTGCACTGCTCTGTTGCTAGAGCTTTGCGTAGCAGTTTGTTTACAGTCGCCTTGGGGTAAAGGCCCTTTTCCAGCAGCCTCTCCCTTCGGAGAAGGGAGGCTGCATCAACCTGCCACCTCGGCAGTTTCAGTCCACCCTTCTGGGGCGCAGGGGCCGACGGGTCTGGGTTCCCTCAGACTGCAGTCTCCCCTACTCTTCAGTAACTTGGGTAGACACCCTGCTACAGAAGGAAAAATGAATATGCCCCTAAATTCGGGGTCCCTTTTTTAATGAAGAATACTTGAGAGGAAAGAGATGATCATAAGAAAAAAATTAAAAAGGTAAAAGGAGTAACCATAGGATAGAGAAAAAGGCATCCCTTGCAGTGGATGTTTATGTGGCAATTATTTGGAATTTTTGTTGGAGAACACATTCCTTCAGAATTTACATTATGTTATGTATTACTGCCAAGTGTATTGCATCCTTTTTGTATTTATTTCTATGTCTATATTCCTTCAAGGCATAAAAAAAGACACTTTGAATTTCAGGCAACAATAGAACATATTGTTGTAGACAACCGGCGGGTGTATACACACTCTCGGAGCCAAAAATTAGTTTAAAAGAATTTAATTTTTGTCAAGGGGTCAGATCAAAAAAAATTCTTTGGCCAAGCTTTACCTGCGCAGGGGCGAACTTCACAGATGTGACTGGAGCCACGTAGCTACCCAGAGCTACCAGATGGAAGTCGCGCCTGGCTTACAGACTACTGGGTATTTATATTTTCTAGCAAGCAAGCAAAGGCATACAGAAGCAGAGGTGGCGGTTAGCTATTGGCTTATTTAAAAATGGCGAGGGCCCCTGATTGGTGGGTGCTGCTGCTGGTGGGCACTTTCTGGCGGGCGGGTTAGTTACCTTATTTGGCTAGAATTTTAAACCCAATTGTTCCCGGATGTTTGTTCATTACCCTGTTCCAGGAACTGCAGATTTGGGTTGGGTAATGCCCTAGCTGTAATTTTCCTAGCTGGGTATAACAATATCATTTTAGTCACTTTTAAAAGATTTTACTTATTTATTTTTAAGGAAAAAGGAGGGAGAAAGAGAGGGAGAGAAACATCAGTGTGTAGTTGCCATGTGCATGCCTCCAACTGGGGACCTGACCTGCAACCCAGGCATGTGCCCTGACTGGAGATTGAACCAGTGAACCTTTGGATCACAGGCCTGTGCTCAATCCACTGAGCTACACCAGCCAGCGCCATTTTAGCTATTTTTTTAAAAAAGTTAACATTAATTGAGTGTTTGTTCACATGCCAGGCACTGAAATCCTCTCTTTTATGTATATTACTTTATTTGAATTTTATAAGAATCATATGAGGAAAGTATAATTCTTATTTTCACCATTATCCCCATATTACAGATGAAGAAACTGAAGGCAAGGTTAAGTTGTCATGTTTAGACAGTCGGTAAGTTGCAAATGTCAAAGCCAGGGCATTTAGCTATGACTTTCTACTATACCAACCTCTGCATGGTAGAAGTCTCATTGCATCCTTCTCCATTTCCTTGGCATTCAGCTCAGTGCCTATAATGTAATGTTTGTTGAATTATTTATATAGCCCAAACATTTTTAAAGCAACTTTTGCAAGACTACTGGTGTCCTGAGATCCCTTTTCCCCCCCGCCATGCACATAATAGGTGGAGATTATGAAAGGAAAATTTGAAATCCCCTCTGGAAATGTTAGCTTTGAGATGCCAAGTAGACACTCATGTGTGGATGTTGGTTAAATAATTGTACTTATGGGGCTAACGTTTAGGGGGGAAGTCAAGGCTAAAGATAAAAATATGGTTGTCACGAATGGATAGATAGCACTTAAAATCATGGGCCTAGATGAGATCTGTATGGTGAAGATGGGACATGTGGTGGGTGCAGAGGTCTGGAAGAGATAGGGCTTAAAACTTCTTGGGCTTCTATAATTAGCAGCTGGGTATAAATGAAAAAAAAAAAGTGAGTTGGAATAGGAGCAGCAGTAGGAACCATGGATGCTAAGAGATAAAATGATTCAGAAAGATGAGTGTGGACAGCTGGGTCAAAACGAAATGAGAGATGAGGTTGCATGTGGACAAAGAACTAACCATAGTGTTTGGTGATGCTGAAGGTCCTTGAAAAAAGTTGGTCTGTGGAAAGGTGGGGATGACAGAAGATGAGAGTGGTTGGAAATAGAGTGGAGAGTGAGGATTGGTCAGTCCTTTAGAGTTTTGCTATGAAGAGTTGTTAAGGGATGGGGCAGAAGCTGAATGGAAGCATAGGGTCAAGGGAGATATTTTATAAATAGGTGCTATTGCAGTATAGTTATTCCCCTGGGCCAGAGCATTTAGCTATGACTTTCTACTACATCAGTCTCTGCATGGTAGAAGTTTCATTTCCTCTTTCTTGGTTTCCTTGGCATTCAGCTCAGTGCCTGTAATGTAATGTTTGTTGAATGCTCATGCCCAGGGGAATAACCTCATAACGAGGGAGAAATTGAAGATGCATGTGAGGAGGGAGGCTGGCTGGAGTGAGTTTCTTGAGGAGATAGAGGGGCAGGGAACAGATCCCCAGTGGACAGTGGGGCTTACATGGGAGATGACACTTCTCCATGTTTCAGGAGGGAAGGAAGCTGAGGTGCTGGTGGTGGAGGACCTTTACATTATATTGTTAAACTCTAAAAGTTGATGGATTTTGCATATGCCAACTGGTATGTTTACTCTTATGGAGAAATATACGCACAGAAAATATTCAGATAATTGCGACCCAAGATGGTGGACAAGTAAGTGGAAGCTACACTAATCTCCTCCCAGGACCAATCTGGAATTACAACTAAATTGTAGAGAAATGAATCAGAATAAGCAAATGAACACCAGCCGGAGAGCTGGAATATTATGCTAAGTGATATAAGCCCGTCAGAGAAAGACAAATTCCATATGATTTCACTTACATGTGGAATCTAATGAACAAACTGAACTAACAAGCAAAACAGACACAGACTCATGGATGGAGAACAGATGACAGCTGGGGTGGGGGGAGCTTAGGGGGTGGAAGGATTGAGCAAAAAGGAACCAGGACGCATGGACATGGAAAATAGTGTGGTGATTGCCCAGAGGAGGAGGGTATATGGGGACAAAATGGTAATGGAAAAAAAATACAATATAGATTAAATAGAAAAGAAAATATTCAGTCACAAACTGGTAGAAGAATAAGCTGAGAATATTTCAGAGTAAAGGAAGGAATTTTCCATAATAGTAAATGCTATAAAATCTTAATAAAATGGTAAAATCGGAAAGTTTTAAAGACAAGAATTGTAGTCTTGTTTTTCTTCAAAAACTGAAATCTTTGTAGAAATAATACGAATAACAATGCCTATAATGAATTGTTGTGACTTCTGTGTACTGAGAACCTGTCATATTCCTGGGACTTTTCAACCATTTTTGCCGATCTTCACCACAAAGCAAAACAAAACTGTTTTTGGATGGTCCTCCAAGTGAGAAAACTTCCAGTGAGGTTCTGCAAGGTTGAATGATTTGTTCAAGGTTGCTCAGCTGGCAAGGTGAGATTTAGATTAAACCTCATTCTGGATTCGGAATTGCTTTTTCTCATACGGTCTCTTGATATAGTAAATGCTTTGATATAAGTAATATTGCTATTTAACATAGGGAAAACATTTGGCTCAAAAAATTAAATTCCTCAAATATCTGAATGCATTGCATTTATTTCCACAAATTACTCCTATTTTTCTTCTAGTCTAATGTATAGATACAGCTAAAAGGAAGGAAGAAAGGAAGGGAGGTAGGGAGTGAAGGAGGGGAGAAAGGAAGGAGGAGAGGAAGAAAGGAGGAAGGAGGAAGGGAGAAAGAGCTGTGAAAACTAGAGATAATAGTATCATGAGCCCTCATATCCCGTGCTCAGCCTCATCAAGGGTCAATTCCTGGCCAGTCTTGTTTCATCTCTATCTAATCTTTTTCTTTCCTTGCCAAAGATTATTTTGAAGCAAATCCCAGACTTCATACCATGTCATTCATTAGTATGTCATTGTATACTGCCAAAAGGTAAAGGTTATTTAAAAAAATGCAACTTCAATATCACTATCATGTTTGAAAAATTAACAGTAATTCCTTAGATTTGTCAAATATCTAGTCAGTCCCCTCACTTCATTCCAGGCAGGGCCTGCACGGTGTAGATGTTTGAATCATATCTAGGAAGGTCTCTGGTAACCTGTAGTTTCTAGAGCCTTCCTGCCCCACCTCCACCCACCTTCCCATTTGTTATTTGTCCTGTAGAGTTTCTATATTCTGGAGTTTTGCAGGTTGCATCACTGGGCTTTGCTTTCACATGTTTTCCTGACTTGATGGTTCTTGGAAACTGATTATTAACTCTTGATCTGATTCACCAATATGAAAGCAGTCCATACACCATATATCTCAATATTTTAAAGTTTCAAACTAAGCTATGCCCACAGTCAGCTGGTTCTTCTCCCTTCTTAGGGCTGAAGGAGTCTCATGCTCCCTGGGGCCAACCTTGACTGCTAAGTGCCCACGTGGCTGCCCAGGTCCGCTGAGGAAGGGCAGGGTGGAATCAGGCTCTGGGCCTGGGATTCCTGGCTGAGACCGGATTCACCTGCACCTGTGTGGGAACTAACCCACTGAAGCTCCTGGAGTGCGTCCAAAAGTCAGTGTACTTACCTTCCTCTCCCTTCTCCCTCAGTCTCTATTACATGCTCCCAAACAGACCAGCACTGAATTTATTTTTAGTTCCTTGTTTAAATTTTAAAATGTGTTCAAAATTTATGTCCTACTGCACACTGTTTTGGTGTGTTTTAATATAAGCTATTTCAAATCAACAAATTACCCCAAATCTTCAAGTGAAATAGGTGTTCCCGAATAATGCACCTGTGGCTCCCAGTACAGCATCAGCCACTCCCACGGGCGTGGTGCACAGAGCTCTATCTGAGCAGCAGCACTGAAGTATACGCCTTTGCTGAGTCCTGGGAAGGACCTTGGCCTCTGGTCCTCTGTGAGGTCTGAAATTCCATTTGAAATGGTGTTCTTCAAGCTGTATGTTCCCCTTGACAATGCAGGCTAGAAAAGGGAGCATAATAAATTATTCACACTTTATTGGTGTCTAGCGATAGCTCAAGGAGAGTGTGCATTTCAATAATGATAGTTGCACAATAATTGGCTATGGGGAAAATCCTAAACAAAAATTGAGTGGTAGTTCTATATTTTAGAGAAAAGGAAACCAAAACAATTACCTGGAAGGCATGGGACTGGTTGACGAACTCCTGGGGCATCTGTACCTTATTTACTTCTGGCTTAATGTCCTAGCACATCGGAGGCACTAAATAAATACTTGTGGAATGAAAAGCTGGGGAAAGGAGGACTTACATCTCAGGTCACTGTGACTTCCGTTTGGGGGAATCGGAAGCTTTCTGTGTCTTGAGGACAGATTTACGTGAACTCATGGAGGCTTTCTGGTCATGGTACTGCCACCATCCCTGGAAGCAGGGGTTGGAGTCTTGCCTTTACTACATTCATCCATTCTGTGTCCTGTGGCTTATTTCTTTTCAAGGTCTTTCTTATTTCTTAGTTTCTTCCCCCCTTCCCTGGCTCCGACTCTGGCGATTTCCCTGTTGGAGAATTATTCTAGACTTCCAGTTGGTGTTTCTGCTCTCAGACACTTTCCCCCAAGTATTCCCATAGGCTGGCTGCCCGATAGTATTGCTAACTCACACATCGCATGTGTTTCTCCTGCCCCCAAACCTTTACTGATGCCTGTGACCCATTGAATCCAGTTGAACTTCTTTTCTTGGTGTTGAAAAACTTCCTTCTCTCCTCTAACCTACCTTTGGGCTTATCTACAAAGCCACAGACATAAAACCTGTTCTCGACAATCTAGTTGTTTTACAACATTTCTTCATGCCTGAGGAAATGGTATGAGAACAGTGTGTTAAATTGTGAGATGACCCTTGACACTTGATGGTAATCAGCTCAAGGATAGGGATTGTGTCTTGCACATCTTTGAATTTATTCTCCAGCACAGCAAATACCCCTGTGGAGATGCCCACCAGTGAATCCAGTGTCAGCTTCCTATGGGGTGCTAGGGCAGGAGAGTGCAGCATGCAGGATGTGAATGTGGAGGGCTGTCCCTGATGCTGAGACATGGGGACAGGGGATGTGGAAGAGGGAGGGAAGGACGAAAGGTGATGGGCAAGAGGGGAGAGCCGGTGCATTTTATGTGAAGACACATTTTATGTGAAGACACACTTCCTGGAAGTGTTGGATGAGCGTGGTCTATCCTGATGTTCTCTGGTGTGGTACAACAGCAGGCTTACAGACTGGCATGTGATGAGAAAGAAACACCAAGAAGGGTTCAAACTAATGTCAGGGAAAGGGCACAGGTGGGTAGAAACCCTAATGAAAACTTGCGCACAGGTCCGTAGGTTGAGAGCTGAGAGGCATGACCGATGGAGGCCGATGACCAGGTTTCTCAGTTTGGAGATCGATGCCCTTTTAGGGCAAACATTGGCTTAGCAGGGATTGCTGGTGGCTAAACCTCATCTACATGCAAAAACTAGCCTGAAAATTTTGATGAGCATTAAGTTAAGATACTCCAGTGTTCCTGTAGCCGCACACCAAGGGGCCTCGGGAAGGGGTCTGTGGACTCCAAAAGCCGAAACTTGGGCCTGAGACAGCCCTGATTACATTCTTTTAACTCTTTCCCAAATAGCATTTATATTTATTAGACTCTATGCTTTTATTTCTGGTGCCCCAAACATAGCTCTTTTCTATCGAAACACCACTGTTAATAGAATTTTTTAAACACAAATGGAACAGTTCCCCTCACCTTCTCTTACTCTCCCTCTCCCACGGTGCCTTCTCTGTTGCTTCCCCAGAACTTCATTTTGCTCTTTGCCGGGTTGGCCCCCAGAACTGAATTCAAAGTAGAGCTTTGTAAAGGAGCGGGGGGGCCCAGAGGTGCACTGATTCTTTTGTTTGTAGCTACAGGTTTTTCACTGCAGTAGTAAGAACACTTAAAGTTATAGGAATTAAAATTCTCTTGGGAAATTTTCATGTGTGGTAGAACAAAAGTCAGGAGACGTCACATGGTTGCCACTAACGATAGGACCTGTTCCAGTGCCAAACATTCTTTTCAAAGCAAATATGTATATTTGATACCTAAAAGTTTTGAAGGTACAAATATTGACTCAGTAAATGGATGAACCCAGGTTGAACAAGCACTGTTTTCTTTTTTTGTTTGTTTGTTTTGTTTTGTTTTCCACAAGGGTTGGGCCTATTATGATTCAAGGGTGACTCTGACTAAGGGTTACATATTTTTCCTCCTCAGCTGATGAATTTTCTGGAATGAGATCACTCCCTGCCCCTGTCCTTAGATTATTTAACATCTGGGAAAAATGCTAAAAAGGTTTCTATCACACCAGGCACCTCTTTGAAAATTCATTTTATGGTTGAGGCTAAATACCTGGTCTCATCCTTCCACTTCTTTAGTGACCCCTGTTGATGAGTCACATTAGGTCAGTAAGGGACTTGGTGAGACTCTCCAAGTTGATTTTTAGTGTTTGTGTTTTGAGACTGGTGAAAAAAAATTTGTCCTCTTATAAATAAAGACTCTTAAGTGATAGAATTTCAAAATGCTTTCGGAATTAATTCTGGACATAAACATGTATACAAAGCCCTAAACTGTGAAGCAGTATACTTTCATAAAATCATAAACTCTAAGACAGAATGCAAAGTTAGTTGTTCTTACATATAAACAGAACAAAGCAAGGTATTCATAGCTGAACCATTCATATGAAGGGGTAGTGCCAGGGGGTGCAATGATTTAATAACACTTAAAGTTTCTATCTTGAAACTGAAGAGTAGGCAAAGAAATCATTAGACAAACCTGCTTGCCACATCATTTTTGCAAAAGCCTATGAAATCATCTTCAAAAAGTGTATTACATCAGAGGCATTTGAAAATATGTAATTGTTAGGTTTGATGTATCTGTTATTGCTGGCCCCGAGTGTGGATGTAGGCTACCAAGTTTCTTAAGACCCGCCAGAAATTACCCCATCCCTGGTGGAGCTTGGCCGCCCAGGCTCCAGGGGTGTCGAGTGATGTCTCCACGTGGCCCCTCATCCCTGCCAGGGGACAGCTGTGGTTGAGGCGCCGGGTTACCCAGGGCCACAGTTTCCTGGTACATCAGGGTTCTGGGGCCTCATATTGCAGGACCTTATCTCTACTTTTCTGCTTCTGGGCACATGTTGTTTTGAGGATCTTGGATTCAAACATGTAGTGACAACAATCTATTTGAGTTAATAATTTTTCAGCAAATCTTACATGTGCAGGCATAGCATTACATTAGAAATCTACAGCTGCCTTCTGTAGTAAGCAGTGCGTGTGGTATAAGTTAGCCCCTTTTACAAAAACAAATTCGGAGTCCGAAGAGGGCAAGAAACTGGCCCGAGTTCTAACTGGGATTCTCTCACTCCTTGATTTCGATATTTAGCTGATTGTCACTGTGAAGGTTTCACAGACCTTGGCATTCCTGGCAATTATTCTTAAAATCAGTTCACAGAATATTATTTTTGGAGTAAGCTGGGGCTCTAGAAATGTTTGAGGTTAAAGAGAGGAATCAAGCTTTTTTGGAAATGACTCACCTATGTGACAGCCCCATATCGCCCCCTTATGGAACTTTCAATATTTGCACAATTCTTTACCAAATTAACACATCGATATATATATTTTTTTTGTATAATAAATTGGCTACTACTGAAATTTTGCCAAATTTAAGGGAAATGTGCTTAGGGGCAAGTCTACCGAATACTTTGTATGATTTCTCACTATATGCCATAGCCCTTTCTACCTACATGTTTGGAACTGATCATTTTGTACACATTTTACATAATACATCTAACAAAATGGGGTGGTGGTCTCATTTTTTTCTGAACTTGAGGGATAACACAATGGCTTGCTTTAAATTTCATATTTGTGAAGTATTTGGAAATTTGGTTAACGTTTTTTAAAGTGGTTTGATTTCCGGCTCTGCCCGTTGCTAGCTAGCTGCATAACCTCAGGCATGACTTAATTTTCTTGAGCCTGTGTTCCTCTGTTTTAAAAAAATGGGGGGAAGAATAGTGTCATTTTTGAAGCATTTGAAAGAATTCCTGGTGTGGTGTCTGTGTGCAGAGGTAAAAGCAGCAGGTGGTGACGGTAGCAGGTGTAGTGACCCCTGGTCTTACTCTCCTGGGGAGATGTACTAAAGGAGGTCAAGGTCATCCTACGTTCTGACCTCTCTGATCCTATGGATGCAGGATGAAAGGGGAAGGAGGAAGCACCGAGAGCAGTGTTCTCACCTTTTCCCATCACAGAAGGCCTTCCCCTCCCAACCACACCTGAGAGGAGCAGGGGTTTCAGTTAAATGTCATGTCAACCAAATGAATGACCAAGGTTTACTCAAGGGCCCTAGGGTTTGCAAACTGGACATAAAACTAGGCAATATCCAGAGTGTTCTGAAGAAGAAGGAAAAGTAAAGAGCTCTTACAGCAAAAAGTACACTCTTGATAAGAATCAGTCCTGCATTCTTAGCATCTGGGTTGGTGTGAGATAATAACCTTCCAGATGTCTTTGGTCGGCTGATCTGAATATGTGAGATATATAGATATAAACATAGATCTGGTCATAACTGGATAGTTGAAAAGTTTAAGTTCCCAAACAAGTTAAAGCAAGAGTAGAATTGTTTCCTTATGCCTCAGCATACTTGATTCTAGTATTTTTAACAGCGTGCCAATAGTGACTCCATCTTACTTCACTCTTTCCTCAGCTGGCAGGGGCTCCTGGTATGAGCCACAGTTTCCGAGCGCGCTGGGGAGCTGGAGGCAATGGGGCTGCTTCAGATACTAGACTCCTTCAGCAGGGTACCACTGGTCTGCCCCTAGGATCACACTCCCCAGGTGCTGTCGCTGGCTGGGGAGAGACTCAACAGATAAATGAGAGCAGGCAGGCAGTGGCGAGCTGGACCAGGGGGCACTGACCGATGTCTAAGAAATGGACTGGAAGGAGGCACACTGACTGGTGACAGGAACATTCTGCCCTCTTTCTCCCGGTAAGAACGGGGAGAGAGCGGGGACTCAGGAGGAAAATGACAAAGGGTTGGTCGGTGAAGGAGACGAGGCCAGCTGTGAGTGCTCAGTGGCAGTGAGGAAAGTTGGGATGCTGCCCTCTCAGAGAGGCCCTGTCTTATCCTTCCAGTGGGTGACGTTCCAAAGGAGTGGCACCTGAGTTGCAGGAGACACATGTGACACCTCAGAGGGACAGAGGAAGGATTCACAGTTGTCAGACGTTTTTAGCGCATGCTCCGAGAAAGGGAGCCCGAGGCTTCTCTTCGTGTGTTGGGTAGAACAGCAGCAAATTTTCCTGGCAAGTGAGCCCAGGGGGACATTTTCATGGAGATCAGAGTTGTCCCAGGGACACGGCCTTGTGCCGGTAAAAGCCAGGCTGGGGTTTGGAGTCTCTGTGCGGAGGTCTGCAGGGAGCTGCAGTTCTCACTGTGAGGCCTTCTCTGGCAAGTAAGACTGCTCGTGGGGCTCCATCTGTCCTCTTTCATTTATTTATTTGTTAAAATCTTCACTTGAGGGCATTATTTCATTGCTTTTAGAAAGAGAGGAAGAGAGAAAGAGAAGCATCAATGTGAGAGAGAATAATGGATTGGTTGTCTCTCGTGCCTTTCAGGACTGAGGATTTTATGTGCCCCCACCAGGGACTGAACCTACAACCTAGGTATGTGCCCCGACTGGGAATGGAAACCACAACTTTTCTGCCCTGGGTCGATCGATGCTCCAGCCAACTGAGCTACACCATCCAGGGCTCCATCTGTCATCTTTGGTGACATTTAGAAACTGGAGCATTAATGGTTCATGAATATTTGGGAGTCATGAACATTTGGGCCGTAGTTTGAGAATCAGGGAATCTCAGAACCCTTTGTGTTGTTCACTAGTTGCCTTATTTGTGTCAGTCTTACCATAACTAGGAAATACTTTGCTTTTTTGAGGTGAAAGACACTGTCTACTATTTCCCACTGGTTCGTAAATCAGTATGACCCAATCAATATTCAACTGAATTTATTCAATGCAATCAAACAACACAGAGTAGAGGAAGTGAAGAAAATACTTTGGAACAGAATTGGACTAATTTGGAAGTTCAGTGGAGAAGATACAACAGCGACAACATCGAAATGATAAAAGATGATTTTACTGGCCTTTTGACAGGCAGGAAAAACTAAAATGTATCCTACCACCTCCTAGGTTTCGGCAATATTTGTATTTGTCAGGGTGGGAAAGAAATCTATGTTTCTGAACCATTCTAAAACTATTTGCCCCCTAAAATATGCCAAGACCCAGGACAGGCCACCCCAAGGTCTCCCACAGTGCGGGCCACCCCGAGGTCTCCCACAGTGGTGTGTTATTTGGGGATGAGATCCCTGGAGCAGCAGCAGTGGGAGTGGTGCTGGGACAGTCCTTGGTCTCCCGACATGCAGCAATGCCCCCCCCCCACCCTGGGCCGGCAGGCAACCCTATCACAAGGGTTAAAATCCAGGGCCAGCCCGTATAAACGGACCTGGTAGCACCTTCACTAAGTCTCTACCTAAGCCCAGGCTTTGCTTAGATTCCTTTCTAGCAAAGCACTAACTCTGTCCTCTCAGTTTCTCACACGGCTACTGTTTCTCTGTCTAAAAACTATACAACGGTGCATCCTTTGATCATGTCTTTGAACTTCATTTCACAATCTGAGCATTGTATATTGATTCTCCCAGGTGCCTGTATTCTGTTGGTTTTTTTCCTGTTGACCTAGTATGGTGTCAAGTTCATTATTTTTAGTTCAGCCATAAACACTGAAGAAAGGTGGGGGAGATTTTCCTGCTCCCCAGCAGGAAAGGAAGGAAGGAGTCTCTGAGATATGTATCGTATAGATTGGTGGTCCCTGACCTTTTCGGCACCGGGGACCAGTTTGTGGAAGATTGTTTTTCCATGGACAGGGTGGAGGGAGATGGTTTTGGGATGATTCAAGGGCATTACATTCAAGCTTGCCTCCTGCTGTGTGCCCAGATCCTAACAGGCTTGGACTGATGCCTGTTCATGGCTGAGGGGCTGGGGGCCCCTGGTATAAGTGATATTAAAATGACATGTTTGAGTGTGTGTGACTTAACATTGCTGGTCAGGCAAGACTTTAATAATATAGCCTTTATGTAAACCCTAAGAATAGGCACAAAATTTATTTCTTCTAGATGCTGGGACTATTTTCAGATCCTGCCAGCTTGGCAGCGAATGGAGGGGTTGGTTCTCGGATGGCAGGTTCCCCTGGAGGGAGGCCAGGCTGCACTTGGCCGAGTTGTAATGTTTTCATCTGAAGTGTTGGCATGGAGGCTTTCACCACTGTCCCTTCCCGCTCCCCATTAGTTTTAAATGAAGGCCAAGGTTGGATGAGGGTCAAGGCTGGCACAGAAGTGAAAGACATAAGGCTGCTCGCGTACATTTCATCTAGCAGCCTTCCCTCCCGTGACATCCCCAACACATCTCCTACTTCAGTGATTCTCACTTGGGGTGATTTTGTCTCCTGGGGACATTTAGCAGTATCTGGAGACAGTTTTGATTGTCATGAGTAAGATATTTGCTACTGGCATCTAGTGGGTAGAGGACAAGGATGTTGTTAAACATCTTATAATGCACAGGACAGTCCCCCACAACAAAGAATCATCCACTCCAAACTTTCAAGAGTGCCAAGGGTGAGAAACTCCATTCTGCATATTTGTGTGTCAGTAACACTTCACTATGTGTCAGCGTCACCTGGAAGTCTGGGAGAAATGCAGACTCGGAGGACACATTCTAGACACCCTGGGTTAGAATCTGCATTTTCTTGAGGTCTCTGGGGTGACTTGTAGGTGTGCTCAGTTGTGAAAGGCATAACTAATGTTTTCTGAGATCTACAAAGGGTGAGGCAGTGTGATAAGTGCTTTTGGGTGACTAAGTCAGGAGATATAGTCCTGCCTAGGTAAGGTCTTTGAATTCACAAAAACTCACTTCCGGGTCTATTTTTGTTTTTCCTTTTCATTGAAATTTCTTCCACTCACTTATTTGCTTCCTCCCCTCACTTCTCTTCTTGGTGTTCTGCTTTATCAAGGCAATATTGATTTGTCTTCCTCTCATGCATGTGCATTGCATTTTCTAAGTCTTTAATTTTGAGCCAAGCTTGGTAGAAAGCCCAAACAAACAAAACAGAAAACCCCACACAAACCAAACACTTATCTCTTTAATTAAAGGAAATTGTTCTAGGGGGAAAAGTAGTAGAATCTGGAATGACAGCCATACTTTCTGGAACCTACTATAATACAATTACATTCAGCTTCTCTGCACCAAGTCTTCTTTGCTGAGAAATTAAAAAGGCTGCAATAAAGTCTTCCCAGCTCTAATTCAATAAGGAGCCCCGAGCCGTCAGTCTCTTTGATATACCTCCCGTCAGCACAGCTTTAGGTTTCGAATAGGCAATTTCCCTACAGTCCTGGAAATTTACCAGACTGACTTATCTGCAAAACTCTGCCGAACCAAGGTATAATGGCAGAACTGATGAAAAGATAAAATTTAGTCTGCACACTATGCCAGCAAACCATAAAATCATCTTTTAGAGATCTTATTCAGAAATTCTCTCTTGAGCTGAAATTTTAAACCATTAAAGCAAACACCAGTTCACCGTGAACAACATTCACTAAGCACCCATGATTATAAAAACTGGAATAGAAATTGTGGAAAATTAAAAAATATATTGGTACCGCCCTTGGCCTTTTATAACCTGATGTGTGGCCTGTGTGTGCATGTGCGTGTGGTGGGATGGACAAGCATCTGCAGGAGTTCGCTCGTGGTAAGTATGTTAATCCACATACCAGTAAAAAACTGCAGGAGTTTATGGAGAAATATTCATTTTTCTTTGTTATAGAAAAGTAGGTTTTGGAAATTTTTTTTAAAGGACTGAATACGGCCCTGGCTGGTGTGGCTCAGTGGATTGAGCATGGGCCTGTGAACCAAAGGATCACGGTTTGATTCCCAGTCAGGGCACATGCCTGGGTTGCAGGCCAGTTCCCAGTGGGGGATGCACAAGAGGCAACCATACATTGATCTTTCTCTCCCTCTCTCCTTCCCTTCCCCTCTAAAGATAAATAAATAAAACAATTTAAAAAAAGGACTGGCCCTGGCTGGTGTAGCTCAGTGGATTGAGCACGGGCCTGCGAACCAGACAGTCGCGGTTCGATTCCCAGTCAGGGCACATGCCTGGGTTGCAGGCCAGTTCCCAGTGGGGGATGCACAAGAGGCAACCATACATTGATCTTTCTCTCCCTCTCTCCTTCCCTTCCCCTCTAAAGATAAATAAATAAAACAATTTAAAAAAAAGGACTGATAGGCCCTGGCTGGTGTAGCTCAGTGGATTGAGCGCGGGCCTGCGAACCAGAAGTCGCGGTTCGATTCCCAGTCAGGGCACATGCCTGGGTTGCAGGCTAGTTCCCACCAGGGGACGCATGAAAGGCAACCATATATTGATGTTTCTCTCCCTCTCCCCTTCCCTTCCCCTCTAAAGATAAATAAATAAAATTAAAAAAATAAAAAAAGGACTGAATGGACTACAATTCCTAAAAAGCTGTGGTTTTCTCATTGGCATTTTATATCCTGGTTAATAATTACATTAAATTTCAGGGAAGTTTAACTAAGGAACTTGCTTAGACCTGAAATTCTTGGTTTATTACTCCTACTCACACCTGTTTTTCCAAGAATTTCTTCACAGCTATATTTTTCAGCACATCTGATCACTTTTCCATAACTCTTTCTTTTTTCCTGAAAACTGTAGTAATACCAAAGCAGAGATCTACTCTTTATTACTTTTGAAAGACTTTATTTATTTTTAGATAAAGGGGGAGGGAGGGAGAAAGAGAGGGAGAGAAACATCGATGTGAGAGAGAAACTTCAATCAGTTGCCTCTCGTACATTCCCTGACCAGGGACTGAATCTGCAACACAGGCATATGCCCTGCCTGGGAATTGAACTGGTGACCTTTTGCTTTGCAGGGCAGCGCCCAACCAACTGAGCCGCACCTGTTTGGGTGAGATTTCCTCTTTTTGATTGTGGGTCTAAGTCATACATGAAAGATAGTGAAACTATTATGTAAACCTTGAAGACAATCTGATAAAAACAATATGTCATGGGAATTTTTATCAATTTAATTAAACAAAATTTATCTTGCAAAAGTTTGTTTAATTAAACAAACTTTTGAAAATAAGGCCTGTGGTAATCACCGAGCACATACTTTACCTGGCATCTACAGTCATGTGCTGTATAATAATGTTTGGGTCAACTTTTACAATGGTGGTCCCATAACATGAAATGGAGCTAAGAAATTCCAATTACCCAATGATGTCATAGCCATCATAATGTCATAGGGCAGCATGTTCTGTATTGAGTTGTCACAACCTCTTCCCAGCAATGCTATCAGCTACAAATGCCTGGGGTGCTCACCTGCATTCCAGTGAGCTTCTCGCAGGCATCTGTTTTTCCTAAAAAAAGTTAAGGCTGGACCTGCTCTAGTGGCTCTTTTTAAAAAAATTTTTTTGATTATGCCATTACAGTTGTTCTGTTCCCCTCCTTCATTCCCCTCCACCCTGCATCCCCCCGCCCCCACGATTCCCCCCCTTTAGTTCATGACCATGTGCCTCAAGTTCTTTAGATTCTATATTTCCCATACTATTCTTGCCCCCCTATCTATTTTCTACCTACCATCTATACTACTTATTTTCTGTACCTTCTGCCCCCTTCTCCTCCTCCCACTCCCCTGTTGCTAACCCTCCATGAGGTCTTCATTTCTATGGTTCTGCTCCTGATCTAGCTGTCCTTTTAGTTTGCTTTTGTTTTAGGTGTGGTTGTTAATAACTGTGAGTTTGCTGTCCTTTCACTGTTCATCTTTTTTACCTTCTTTTTTTTAGGCAAGTCCCTTTAACATTTCATGTAGTAAGGGCTTGGTGATGATGAACTCCTTGAATTTGATTTTATCTGAGAAGCACTTTATCTGTCCTTCCATTCTAAATGAAAGTTTTGCTGGTAGAGTAATCTTGGTTGTAGGTCTTTGGATTTCATGACTTGGAATGCCTCTTTCCAGCCCCTTCTTGCCTGTAGGGTCTCTTTTGAGAAATCTGCTGACAGTCTGATGGGAACTCCTTTGTAGGTGACTGTCCCCTTATCTCTTGCTGCTTCTAGAATCTCTCCTTCATTTTAATCTTGGCTAATGTAATGATGATGTGCCTTGGTGTGTTCCTTCTTGGGTCCAGCTTCTTTGGGACTCTCTGAGCTTCCTGGATTTCCTGGAAGTCTATTTCCTTTGTCAGATTGGGGAAATTCTCCTTTATTATTTGTTCAAATAAGGTTTCCACTGGTGGCTGTTCCTGTTCCCCTTCTGGTACCCCTGTAATTCGGATGTTGGAGTGTTTAAAGATGTCCTGGAGGCTCCTAAGTCTCTTCTCATTTTTTTGAATTCTTGTTTCTTCATATTTTCCTGTTTGGCCATTATTTTCTTCTTTCTGGTTCACTCCCTTGATCTGAGTCCCAGTTTCCTTTTCATCCCTATTGGTTTCCTGTGCATTTCCCTTCATTTCAATTAGTTTAGCCTTCATATGTTCCTCTAATTTGTGACTAAAATCAACCAGTTCTGTGAAGCATCCTGATCACCAGTGTTTTGAACTGTGCATCTGAAAGTTTTGCTATTTCTTCATCACTTAGATTTATGGTCTCTGGGGCTTTGAGATCTTCTTGAGCTATTTTTGGTCTGTTCGTGCCCCTTAATTATGAGGAGCGGAGCCTTAGGTGTTTACCAGGGTAGGGTTGCCCAGGTCTCTGGGTTGTGACGCTGTATGTGGGGGCGGGGTAAGAGCGGGGAAATGGTGGCCCCCTCTGCTGCCTCTCCACTGGGGCCTTCTCTGTCCAATCTCACTGCCCACCCCCTCGCTGGTCTATCTGTGCATGAATGCGGGACCACAGTCAATCCGCTGCCCTGCACCCTTGCTGGGTACCCCGGTCACTCACTGGGTCTGCCCGTTGCAACCCCATGCCTGGGATCCGTGCACCTGAGTCCGTCTGACCGAGTTTTCCTGTGCAACCCTGCTCCTCCAGCTGCTGGCTTCGCCCTTCTTACCAGTCAGGCTGAAGAATTTGTTGTTATCAGACTTCCAAAAAGTTCAATTTTCTGTGTTCTGGCTGTGTTTTCTGTTCCTAATATTTTGTTGTCTCTAAACTTGGTTGTGGGAGAAAGCACGGGATCTCCACCTATGCCTCCATCTTGGCGGAAGTCTACTCTCTAGTGGCTCTTATTACTACTGCAAGATGCCAGTGGCAGGGAGGGGGAGGAGACAGAGACAGAGACAGAGAGAGAGACAGAGATGGAGAAGAGAGAGCCTGGCGTTCTGCTTTTATTGGGGTTGAGGGTGGAGTCCTCAATAGTTTCTGTTGAACCTATTTAGAGTCAGGAGGCTTCAGCTAGAAATAAAGGATGAAGATTTATTGAAGGGTCTTAGAGTTTACAAACTGGAAACACATCTGGGCAAAACCTGAAAGTGTTCCCAAGAAAGGAAAGTTAAGAGTTCTTATTGTAAAATCATCCCTGCATTCTTAGTCCTAGGATTGGTTCAGGATGGTTATCCAGCAGATGTCAGACAGTCTGGATGATGGATGCCAGGTGGTGTGGAGGATGGGGCCAGGAGACCCGGTCACATTCTGTGTCCTTCAGTGGGTAATCAGAGGGTTATCTGCAATTTGATGTATGTCCAGGCATTGCCGCCAGACTAGAACGTTCAGAAGTTTAAGTTCCCAGGTTAGATAAGACCAAAAAGGTCAGTTCCTCATGACTCACTCTTCATAATATTAGCAATTTAGCAGCTTGGTTAAAATGACTCCATTGTGTGATTTCTCTATCATCATCCTTTCCCTTGAAATTTTAGAGGACTCACTTATCATTGGTGAACTAAAAATGGAACAATGGGAATTTTAAGCACAGGAAGAGCAAAAAAGAAAAAGAAAACCAGGTAACCCAAGTGATCAAATCTCTGGATTAACCAGGATCTGTAGTACAGAGGCGCATCCCTGGGGTGAGTCAGCCTGGCTCTGTACCTGCGTGTGTGACTGGCACCAGCCTTCCTGGACATGGAGGCCTCTTGGTAGTGGAGGCCTAGACAAGCCAAGTTAAGTCAGGCACTTGCATTATTACTCAAACAAAAGCTACATTTCAGGCTTCGCGCTATGACTATTTCCGTCTTCGTGGTGACGCTGGTGTAAACGAACCTACAGTACTGTCTGTCATATAGAAACACAGCACAGAAAATGACGGTTGTAGGTCATACTATCGAAGTCTGTGCGAATATATTCTGTCATGTTTGCACAATGCTAAAATCACCCAAGGACACATTCCTCAGATCGTATCCCTGTCACCAAGCAGTGCATGACTATGTTTGAGACTTTAATAGTAAGGCTCTAGAAATGGTCTCCAACTTTTCCTGAGATCTAATCAATATTCAAAAAGTCACACACTATCTGGAAGTGACAGGTAATGAGAAAGTCTTTTTGCTCATACCCATGACCTGGCAAATGACTACCTGTGCCAAATTACATCAGTATTTGGACTGAACTGCTGAAGAAACCCAAATGAAATTGAGTCATATTAATCCTTATTCAGTGAGGCAACCACATCGGGAGGTTAATTTTTAAAAGAAGCTAGATAAAACTGGGTTTAGAAGATAAATTTTATAGGGCAGTGCTCACCTGTTGAAACAGGGCAGGTGTATTCTCACTGTGAGATTCCCATTGAAGTAATTGTGGGTGTGTGTTCACTACCCTAGGAAACGAGTCTACTTCATTAATAATGCTGGCCTTGAATTCTCCATTCATGCTTTTATTCACCCGAATGGGGTGAGTCGTTTTCTTTCTGAACTGCATCCTGTGTTTACATTTCCCCACGTGGCTTTTGCACAGCCTCCTGCCTTTGGATTAGACATCAAAGCTGGGAGGACGGGTTAGGGGGGTGTGTTTCGGTTTTCGTTGTTTTTTAGTGAGAGGATGAAAAGGCATCTTTGGGATTCTCTAGGGGTGCTGGCCAATTAGGGAGCTAACAACCTGTAAAGAAACTCTCCAAAGGAGTTCCGAAATTCTGCTCCTGAAAACAGGTGTAAAGAAAGCACATTTTGGACAATATTGACAGATGTATTTTTGTTTAGTTTTATAAAGATCAGTTCTTTTTCTGCTAGGCTTTTACCTTGAAGCCTGAACCACGATGACAAGAGCTTCAGGGAAGGGGAGGGAATATGCATCACCCATATCCTGCCAGGGACGCCCTGGACCGAACAGAAGGGGTGAACAGAGGCCGAGGGAGCACATAGTGGGACCGAGGGTCTGAGTGGCCTCATTTAGGCCGAAGGGCTGAGTGTGGAAATATTGTAGGTAGTGGGAGAGCACAGGTTAAAGAAGAATGGCTTTGGCTCTACTTCCTTCTTGAGAAAGGGGCATGTCACGGTGTGATTCTTCCCATAGCGACGTGGTTAACTGTGGGGCCGGGTATGGGAGTGAGGACCTGGTTCCCCAGAGTACTCCTGTCCTAGAAGTTTCTGTGAGCGCTGCAGAGAACTAGCTAGATGGCTAAAGGCGCTGAGGGGTGAACTTAAAGGGGGGTGGTTATCTATTAGTGTGGTTGGGACAAAGTGACAGTCTAATCAAGGCAGGGTGGCTGACCTTGTTCTTCGATTGTTCTTGGATGCGGCACTGGAAAGCAACATTCCTAGTTTTTTAGGGACTATTGTTCTTCCTCCTTTTAAGTGATTTTTCTACTCTTTTCATCGTCACTGTCAAGTGTGACAATGACAGTGCAGCTCTCCACTGAGAGGTTTCAAATGCTATTAATCTTGTGGGAGGTTACTAAGGAATTTACGGCACTTAAATGTTCCATCTTCCTGTTTCCTCCATGAAAGACACACTGTGGAACAGGTGGTTTTGCAGCCCAGAGTAACCCAGTGTTAACGAAATGCTGTTATTTGAACAGAGTAAAAAAAAAAAGATCCAGACAAGAAAGGCAGCTGTGTTGAAAATGTCCACTTGAAAATTTGAGGGGTAAAAAGCCCTAATATTTGCCAGGGGTGCTGATGGCAGTGGAAATCTGTGCATTTTGAATGTTGGCATATGGTGCTGATGAACATGTAGAGGCCATGCAAGGTCCGAGACTGTGATCTTGCATGAGCACAGAGCGGTTATGAAGCGGGCCGAGAAAATCCTGCAGAAACAGTCAGATGGCAGACTCGGTCCCTGCCACCCTTGTCCCTGGGAACATTCATCCTTCAGCAAAGAAAGCTAGAACTGACTTCTTTCATGGCTCCGCGCAGGAACGAGTAGACAAAATTTTTGAGAAGGCAATTAATCTGCGAGATGCCAATAAAGTAAAAGTAAAAAGTGAGATGGAGGAAAGTTTGTCCCTTGTAGAATAACTTATGTGAAGAGACCAGTGCCTGGCATGTGGTATTTAGTGAACAAATAACGGAATGATATTTCTTCACAGCACACGGAATGTTGTTTCCTAAAACCAGCATTCAGCAGCCACACGCTCGGAGCACTGCCTGAACGACCCCAGTTCTACTGCATCTGTTTCCCACTGTGCCACGCCCTCCCGACCACACTGACTGAGCGCCACTGTGCTTTGCCAAACGTGAAAACATCTGGGGGGAGAGTTGTTAAATGAAATGCAAGATACCCAGTTAAATTCGAACTTCAGATAAATAACAGTTATTTTAGTGTAAGTATATCCCAACTATTACATGGTTCCTGCCTGTTCAAGCACTTTATTCCTTTTTTTTCCTGTCTGAATTGGTTCACAACAACTCATTGACTTACTGCATGTTTATTCAGCAGCTTCTCTGGGTGCTGTGTCCTAGGCGCTGGGAGAAGAGTGAACAAAGCCCACCTCATCTGCTGCCCGCACGGAGGGCGCTGAAGAACGTCATAGCCAAACAAAGGAAAAGGGCTGACATGGGCAGGAAGCCGGGGGGGGGGGGGCACATTGTATGGTTAAGTCCTATTCAGGGAAGACATCTCTGAGATGGTGACATGTGATTAGAGGACAGAGCGCTGCGAAAATGTGAGTCATGTAGAGATCGGGGACAGCACTGTCAGAGGGGGACAGTGAATCACTCCGAAATCTAATACAATTTAGAAAAATTTAAAAACTGTTAATTTCTTAGCAGCACTCTGTTCTGACCTCCCCTGACAATGATCTTTAACTGTCCATTTTCTGGGTGAATCAGAGAGGACACGAAGCAACCCTCTGACAGGACGTCCTTGCTTATAGCAGACATAGGTGGTGTTCTAGGCAAAACCCCGCTCGTTCTTGCAGGGAGCTCTTGTTTTTGTTTCTTCTCTGAAAAAGCCTGCATGATCATGAGGGGCAGTGTCTTCTGAAGCAGCTTCACTGACTCACAGGGACCCCACCCCATGAGTCCAGGCGGTGGTGGAGCATGTGCTAGTCTTTGAACATCAGAGCTGAGTGGTCAGGCAGCTTTACAGTGTAACTCAATCAATTAGTTATGGGACTAGCTTTAACATGTAAACACCTCCCCCCATAAGGCATATTTCTCCATAAAGTACTGAATAAGGGCCACAAGGAACAGTGAGCTGATTTTCCTGAATCAGAAGTGCCTCTGCCTCCCAGCGTCTGGGCCACGTGGACCCCTTCACCTTTGGAAAGTTCCGTGTCTTTCCAGCGACCTCCAGCTTCCCCTCTACTGCTGAAAGCATAAACCATCTTTCATAAACCGTCTCTTGACCTCATGTCTTTCTTGAGCTGTTGCTTTATTTCTGGGTCCCCTTTCTGTCAAAATTCCTGGAAAAAACTGTAATACTTGTTGGCTTTATTTCACACTTCATCTCTGTAATCCTTGCAGGCAGGCTTCTGCCCCCTCACCGCCCCCCCCCCCCCCCCCAGGACTGCTCTTGTCAAGGTCGTCATCACCTTGACACGCTCTGCTGACATCAGGGTCTGCCCTGGCCCACAGCTTGTGAGGATGGATCCCTCACTCTGCTCCTGCGAACAGTCGCTACACCTCATTCTTGGCCTTCCCCTACCTCCCTGGACAGGCCTTGTCAGCACCCCCTGCTGGTGTCCCCTTGTTACCCCGAGTTCTAAACAGATGTTCCAGGGCGCGGTTTTCAGACTGCTTTTCTTCTCTCTCCACACTTGTTCTCTTTATGCTCTCAATCCATCTCTGCTGTCTCCAAAATATGTTTCCAACCCAGCCTCTTCTTTGAATACCAGTCTCCTGTACCCAGCTGCCTATTCGGGAGCGCCTCCGCACCTCAGAGGTGTCTGCCCCCAACTTCTCTGACTGCTGCTCTCTCTCCGGCCCACCTTCCCACCCTTTCTCAGCAAACAGCCATGGCTTCCTAACTCGTCTTCCTATTTCTACCCTCTCCCTGGAAACAGGAGTCTGAGTGACTCTTTTTATGCATGTCGATCGTATCCTGCCTATGCTTAACACCCCAACTTTCCTCCATCTCGGAGTAAAAGCCCGAGGCCTGAGGCTGGCTGCCGAGACTCTCCGTCCCCAGGCCTCCCACTGCCCTCCCCTAGCTCACCGCGCTCCAGCCGCCCTGGCTTCCTTGCTGTGTCTCACCAGTCAGACCCACTCCTGCCTCAGGACCCTTGCACTTGATGTTCCCTGTCCGTGGGGAAGATCCTTACTTCAGAGCTTCCTAAACTCGCTGCTAAGATGCCGATCATGCGTGAAGCCTCCCCGACCACCTCCGTTTCCCCGGTGCGTTCTACCTCCCTTGGCAGCTCTGCTCTCCCCTCTGCACCGGTAACCTTCTCGTGGGCGTGTCTGACGCGCACTGAGCACGTCCTCCCTACTCCACCCCTCCCGCACGTGAGCTACTGGGCAGCGGTTCTGTTTTCTTCGTCCCTGTATTTGCAGACATCAGAAGGCTGCCTTGCAAATGTGGGTGATCAGTAAATATTTATGCAATAAAAAAACCCCAGTTTGTAGTACATGGTCAGCCAATGGGATAAAATATTCGAAATTAAGAATTAATCTGGTCTTTCAAGATGCTTCTCAGAAGTTAGTTGTCTTTCCTCAGTTTAGACTAATGGCTTATGAAGTTTCGATGATAAATGGTACTGTGCGTACCATCCTATAAGTAATGATAATTTCAGTAAGTCCATGCAATAATGACTAATACAGGCATAGTTTTCATCTGAAGCACTGATTATGATTATTATTGAAATTCAATTTGTACATTTTCTTGCATTGAAACAAATTATATAAAAATGTAAAGTCATTTTTATATAACAATGTGTTATATACAAAAAGAAGTATTTATAATTCTTTACTCTTTGCAAATGTTCTTCAGAAAGATATTTTCTAGGGAACATAAATTGAGCTGTCTGCCTGCTTGTAGAAGCGAGTAATAGATGAGCTAGCATTGCCCTCTAGTGGAAAACATGAGACATGCACTTCTGGAATCTCGATCAAAAAGACTTCATTCTTTTAGATTTGTAGGGATTGACGTTTCTAATTTACCATCTGCTTTTATAGTGTTGAGTTAAAATTTATAAATTAATACTTAAAATCTGAATTATATAAAAGATTTAAATAAGTAATGTGCAAAAAGTATAAATAATCAACTTTTAAAAAGTGTTCACATTTCATAAGCAGTCAAAAAATAAATTAATAAAGTGGTGATATTTTTCATCTATAAAATCAACAAAAAGTTTGAAAATAAAATGAAGGTGTGAACAAAAGAGGCACTTACATTGTTGGTAGGAGCAAAAGTTAGTACTGGATTTTTAACCTGGGGTCCTTTTGGTGGGGGGGTGTCATTCTCTAAAATTTTATGAAAATTTTTGTGTGTATTTGTCTTCTTTTTTCTGAGCAGAGGTGAAAGTTTCTTCAGATTATCAAAGGGGTCCATGCTCCCAAATGTTAAGAACAAATGTTCAAGTTATTTCTGGGGGTCAATTTGACAATTTGTCCAAAAAAAAAAAAGCCACAGTATGAGCATTTAGAATTGTTTTGCACAGCTGAACTACAAACCACTTAAAACTTTCAAAAACAGAAAAGTTTCCAATAAATTCCAGTCCCAGTATGGGGTCACTATGGCTATTAGCAACTGTGCTTTAGAATTAATAATTTTTTCACTTGTAAATATTACTAGCAAAGGACTAGTGAGGGAGTTTGGGTAGGGAAACAAGAATCTCTAAATCTGATTTTTAATTTTTTTAACTGAAAGTCACCAAGCAGAATATTTTTAGTACAATGGCACCATTGAAAACCTTAATTAAGTTTATCTATCTTTCTACTTGATCTTGTGTTTTATGCATGAACCTGCCTTCTTGGTCCTCAGCAGAGGCGGGGGCAGTGAGGGGCACAGTATGGTGTTGTTAAAACGCCTGCCCAGAGGGAATCCTGACTGTGGAAGTCCATAAATGCAGCACTCACAGCAGATAAAACAGCGACAGACAGGGCAGGATCTTCAAGTTACAAGGTAAAGAGAAAAAAAGCCAGGCGCAGGACGGTCCACAGTGCTGCCTTTGGTGTGAGTTTCTGTGCATCAGTGTTTAGAATTGTGGAGGAGACAAGAGACCTTGGTGGCATCAGCTGCCTCCATGATGGGGGGCTGGGGGGCTGGGAGGCATACAGGGAGGCCCCTTTTATTTTTACTGCAAACCTTTTGTGCATCCTGTGCTCCCTCATTAAAAAAATACTCTGCGTATGGGTCACTTCTTCAAAGAACAGAAACAGAAAACCACGATGAAAGAATTTTGTCATGACAAAAATACTTCCAGACTTCAAAGTCTGGCTGCCTCGTTTTGAGCAACATCAGAATGTCACGTATTTGGCTGAAGCTCATCATGAGGCTTTTGGTCAAGCTGTGCCACATTTTTTTTTATCTCCTGTTGCAGGGTTTCTGAAATCCCATCTTGTCAAACAAAGTGATTTTTAGCTGAACTATTAATTGTAATAGATGGAAGTAAACAATAAGTTTAGGATATGAATTGTGGTGTTTCTATTTTTGAAAAAAACTGGATAAAATCCTAGAAAGATCTGCTGATCTGCAAAAGGTCAGACCCTTTCTTTTACTGTCTGTAACGTTGGGCATTCATGCTCCTGTGCAAACTGGCTTGCGGTGTAAAAGGGCTGATGACCCGAGTTATAATTAGGTCCTGCTTGTTTCCTTTGGAGTTTATAGTCCAGAAAACTCACAGAGAGGATGAGCATTTTGTAACTTTCTGTTATAGGGTGAAGTGTGCCCTTCTCCCCTGACCTCAGAATGTGACCTCATTTGGTAAATGGGTCCTTGCTGATGGAATTAATTCAGATGAGGTCTTACTGGAGTGGTGTGGGCTTTAATCCGATATTACTAATGTCCTTACAAAAAGGAGAACAGGTACACAGGGAGAACACCATGTGAGGCTAAGGGCGAGACGGGGGTGATAGTTCTGCAAACCGTGGGACACCCTGAATTGCCAGCAAAGCACCAGGAGCTGGGGCGGAGGCACGAGAAGAGATTCTCCCACACAAGAACCAGCCCTGCCAACAGTTGATCTTGGACTTCTAGGGTCCAGAACTGTGAGAGCCTGAGTGTCTCTTGTTCAAACCAGTTGTTGGTGCTGCTTTGTTCCAGCAGCTCCAGCAAACAAACATACCTTCTCATCCAAATGGCGTCAAGCAGCAAAATAAACCTCGAAAACCTAAGACAAAATCATCTCTTTTTAAAAGGTTATAACTTTTTTTAATGGTCAAGGAAGACTTAAGTGCAAATAGCAGAGATGAGAGAATCTGGTTCCAAAGCCCGCCGCTTTGCTTCGATGACCTGTGATTCTCTCAGCAAGACACGAGGTTGATATGATTCTCTCTCTTTTACAAGGAGAAAACTGAGTCCAGAGGACTGAGTGCTGATCCCAAGGTGGTGCAGACAGTAAGTCACGAGCTCCAGGCTTGGGTCCCGGCTGTGTGACAGACATGGTCAGGTTCAGAATCGCTGGGACTTGAGTTCGTCACCTGTGATATCAGGACACTCATTCCAGTCCTTTTCTAAGTGTGCAGGACTGACTTGTTGTTTTAGGGAAAGTGTGGATGGCAAGGATGTCAGTGGAGACATGGTGAGTGGTTGTCCACCCTGCAGAAGCTCAGCAAAGGGGCCATCGTGTGTGTGCATGTGTGCGTGTGTGCATGTGTGTGTGTGTGTGTGTGGTAGATCGTGATTGTCTGAGCGTATAGTGACAGGGAGAAGTGCCTCTAATAAAACTAACGCTTTCTATGAAATTAAAGAATTTGGCCGAAATTCTTTAACTTGTTTTTCATCACTTGAAGGATAAAGGGAAGGTTCTACTCTAGGGCAGCCTTAGTGACATTTGGTGATTATGTGACCCGACTTCCCTGGGTAAGAAATATTATTTTCTTTTACATTCACTTGTTGCACAGGATCTCTGGGTTACTTAAAATTTCTAAAAATTTTATGATAGCAATCAAATTGAAATCCTACCATTTCTACAAAATTCTTATACAGTGTTAACATTTATAATGTAATAGAACCCACAGAATGTTATCATTTGACTATGAGAAAAAGATATATGAATTATTATACTTAACGTTTTGAGAATAGTCACCATTTGCATACATCTGGGCCCACTCCCACAAGATGAGAGAAAACTTGCTTTTCTTTTTCTAACATATGCTATATTTTAAGGTAGAATTTCATTTAAATGCAAAACATTGTTATTTTAAATACAAAATGAAATCTCATTTGTGTTCACCTTCAGTTATATTTCTAATTTAATTTTGTCATCTGTAGGCACCTTTCCTTTTTCTTTTAAAAATATTTTATTGATTATGCTACTATAGTTGTCCCATTTTTTCCTCTTCATTCCCTTCTGCCCTGCATACACCCTCCCGTGTGCATTCCCCATCTTAGTTCATGTCCATGGGTTGTACATATACGTTCTTTGGCTTCTCCATTTTCCACACTACTCTTAACCTCCCCCTGTCTATTTTGTACCTACCATTTATGCTTCTTATTCCCTGTACCTTTTCCCCCACTCTCCCCCTCCATCTCCCTGCTGATAACCGTCTATGTGATCTCTGTGAATCTGTTCCTGTTCTAGTTGTTTGAGTAGTTTATTTTTTTTGTTCAGTTATTGATAGTTGTGAGTTTGTTGTCATTTTACTGTTCATATTTTTGATCATCTTATTTTTGTTAGGTAAATCCCTTTAACATTTCATATAATAAGGGCTTGGTGATGATGAACTCCTTTAGTTTTACCTTATCTGGGAGGCACTTTATCTGCCTTTCCATTCTAAATGATAGCTTTGCTGGATAGAGCAATCTTGGATATAGATCCCTTCCTTTCATGAGTTGGAATACTTCTTTCCAGCCCCTTCTTGCCTGCAAGGTCTCTTTTGAGAAATCAGCTGATAGCCTTATGGGAACTCCTTTGCAAGTAACTGTTTCTTTTTCTCTTGCTGTTTTTAAGGTTCTCTCTTTCTCTTTAATCTTGGGTAATGCAATTATGATGTATCTTGGTATGTGCTTCCTTGGGTCCAACTTCTTTGGGACTCTCTGAGCTTTCTGGACTTCCTGGAAATCTATTTTCTTTGCCAGATTGGGGAAGTTCTCCTTTATTATTTTTTCAAATAAGTTTTCCATTTCTTGCTCTTCCTCTTCTCCTTCTGGCACCCCCGTCATTCTGACGTTGGAGTGTTTAAAGTTGTCCTGGATGTTGCCAAGACTATCCTCACTTTTTTTGAATTCTTGCTTCTTTATTCTGTTCTGGTTGAATGTTTATTTATTCCTTCTGGTCCAAATCATTGATTTGAGTTACAGTTTTTTTATCCCTTCACTGTTGGTTCCCTGTATATTTTTATTTACTTCACTTTGCATAGTCTTCACTTCTTCATCTATTTTGCAACCATACTTAACCGTGGGAGGAACTCCGTCCAGCAGCGTGCTCCCCCCGTTGGCTGCAGATGAGAGAGAAGTTGTCCCAGACACAATCTTGCTGTTCTGGTGGGAAAGAGAATGAAAATTCCCTCTAGTGGGGGATGCCCGGAGCCCTTCTCCCAAATGGCTTTTATTGGGAATAGTATGTGCAGGTGTATACAACACACTAGCGTAGCTTATCAACCAATGTCAAAGGGCTATAGTCATACAAAACAGGCATTATCTATAGATAACAATGGAAGGAACAATGGAAGAGATTTGTCATAGGTCAGAGTCTGTGAGTCATGCTGACGCCAGAAAGTTTTGAAGACATATTTCATATTTCACTCCTTATCCCCTGAACTTAAACCTCTGGTATATACTACCAGGGCTATACAAAACAAAGCAGAGCAAGCTTTGACGGATACAATATATTTATAAGGCCTGGTCTCCACAGGAACCTTCCATGTTAGAGCTGGGTCATGTCTGCCACCTGCGTTTTTACCCGGTTTTCCAGGGAGACTTACCAGCCCCTTTCAGGGCTTGCTCCCACAGGGCTACAGTCTCAGAAACCACACAGCGTGGTCCCCAACACTCAACCATTACTGTGAGCACTCTGATTACCAGTGTTTTGAGCTCTGCATTTGATAGGTTGGCAATCTCTTCATTCCTTAGTTCTATTTTTGGAGCTTTGATCTGTTCTTTCATTTGGGCCATATTTCTTTGTCTCCACACATCTGTTACATAGTAAGGGGTAGAGCCTTAGGTATTTGCCAGGGTGGGGCAACCCATGTTGCTACATTGTGGAGCTGTATGTGGGGGGAGGGGTCGGAGAGGGGGTAATGCTGCTCACTTGGCTCTCGCTGGCTTTCAGTCCCTTCCCCCGCTTCCCACAAGCAAACCGGGCCCTTATGGTGCTGATTCCCAGGTGGGTGGCTTTGTGTACATTCTAGGACCCCGTGGGTCTCTCCAACAAACTCTCCAGTGAGGCTGGGAGTTTCTCCCACCACTGCAACCCCCACCGCTTTTTACAGCCAGAGGTTCTGAGCCTTTATTTCCCCACACTGGAACCCTGGGTTGTGTGGTCTGTCTTGCTCCCCAGTTGCTCCTCTTGGTTATGTGCACACAAATGTGGGACCCCCCAGTCCGCCAACTGCTGCCTTGCCCACCCCGGTCCTCCAGCTGCCACCTGGCTGTGCATCTCTTGTGCCCCTCCTGCCAGTCTGGACAAATGTTTCTTTCTTAACTCCTTGGTTGTCAGACTTCCACACAGTTTGATTTTTTTTGGCAGTTCTGGTTATTTTTTGTTTTTAAATTTGTTGTCCTTTTGGTTGTGGGAGGAGGCAAAGGGTATCCACCTATGCCTCCATCTTGGCCGGAAATCTGGCACCTCTCCTTTTCCTTTTTTTGTGGGTTATTAGTAAGGTTAAAAAAAAGACACTTAGATACTTTATTTAAAAATTTGTTACTTCTACCTAATTAAAGTCTGGCAAATTTGTGATTTGTTAACAACCCGTAATGGTGGTATATTTACTCACAATCTTCTCTCACGTATTTTGAGAGATCTGTAATTTTGTCCCACGTGACTTCTAAACAATATTTTTTCTTTATTTCTGTTACATAACAGCATATGTGAATAAGTATGAGAGCCATTAAAGCCCCCTCTGAGGAGTAGAGAGAGCCTCCGAGTCACTTCTACAATAGCAATGGCTGTCTTTTTTTCAGGTGTGTAAGTTCCAATTTCCTAATGCAGGTTCTCTGATGAGCTGTCTAGGGGCCTATAACCCTGTTCCTATTTTCAGCACTGCCCCGCTCGTCATTAGCCTTGCAGCGCAGCAAAGCGTTTTAAACAAACCTCTTCTGTTCGTCCAGACTCGCTTTAAATCACAGCTCCGAGAAGGGTCCAGCTGCAGATGGCCAGGCTTCAACAGCGCTCCCAGACTGCTGCAGCTTCCACCGGGGCACCGTTTTCCTTCCGTGAGATAGATGGAATGGAAAATAATATTCACCTTCGAGAAGAGAATTCACGCATTGTTGGTCTCGGAGAACCAATCACTTAAAAACAATTTACCAGCACAAGCTGGGCACCATTTTAGGGAAGCATGACAGAGAACAGGAGAAATTTGTTTCCTAATGATTTAACTGGCTGGTTCCAGCCAAAGCATATCAATCTGCTCATGTTTCAGAAACACGGCTCACGCCAGACTATGCCTGTGGACACAGAGGAACCAGGAGAAAGTGTCAGGACCCTTTTGTGTGTAGATGGTGGCCACTGATCGCCTGCATCCCAGCTTTCTTTACTGAGGCATTTTACCATTATTGGATTGTGTACTTCCATGAAAATAAACACTGGGATTAAGATGATGAAATGAAGTCTACAAAATATTTCTGCATTTCCTACTGCTGATGGTAGGAGCTGTGCCTAACATCCTTGAACATGAACGCAGGTTTTTCAGTAACATTTCCGGACTAAAATATGTGTGTCTAGTATCTTTTCAATGAGAACCTTCAGTCTCCAAGGAGAGATGGCACCATGGACTTACCTAAGAGACATGTATCATCTCAGTTCTGTTTTCTGTTGATGGGGTTATCACATCAGCAGTGACATTCATTCCCAAGTTTATTCCACAAAAGGATTGAGTGGACTATATTTAGGAATTATTTTTAATAGAATTCTCAGTGATTTTCCCAAGGAGTTAACTAAGCCACATAGGTTTCCCTGCTAGGCATACTGTCTATTCTTCTGAACACAAATGAATTATGTACCTATCAAAAGGAGTTTGAGAAGGATTTTATGAAGCATGCCCCCCCATTTATTGCCTCTTAGAGCATTGTAGCAATGGCATTTTCTCAGGCTCCAGCTTGTCCCTGGGGGTCCAAAGCCCATGCTTCCCCCCAGGGGACTGAGTGACCCACTATGCACCTGTTGGCATTTCTCCTGATGTTTCACAGCTGGTCGTGGAGCTGCCAGAATAGTTTCTTCCACAAAACTAATGTTTTGTTTTTGTGCGTCCAGCTCCTGCTTCTGGTCTCTTATGGGCCAGCTGATGTTATCCAAGGAAGAAGTCCCATTTCTCTTTTGGAAATTGAAAAGGTTGTCAATGGCTTCAAAATGGAGGAGTGTTTCTCAGCCAAACAAAACTTTGCCTGAAAGGAAATCACGACGCCCTGTGTACAGATGGAGTCCCTGGAGGCTTGGCACTGCCCTGGGCTTCGCCGCCTGGGGACAAGTCAGCGTGACTCATTGGTTTTGCCATGGGCATGTGTTGGCATCAAAATCCTGTCAAAGATCCTAGAAGAATTTGTGCTTACTGCTATAAAAAGTGTCACATTCATACGGAGTATCTTTTCGAGAGGTTTTGTGAAGAAATGGGAGCCAGATAGAAAGTTCTCTATTATGTAATCTACTGCTTTCCCAAGGGCAAATATGGAAAGAAGTGTTGCATCGCAGATGGAAGTTTCCTTTTTTTCTGAGAGAAAAAGAAAATAAATCCACTTTTATAATAGTTTTGGCATGGCAATAGCTCATTTATGGCCTGGCTTACCTGGCGAAGATTTTTGGTCACATATTTGAGTAAATCTTTCGATTCAAGGTTCTGCAGTGACAATTATGGTGCCATTGAAAAATTACAAGCTCTCTGACCGAGCTGCAGCCGGAGGCGGCCAAGTGCGTGAATTTTATGAGGCCGGGTGAAGACGTGCTTTTTTAGTCTGAAAATGAGGGTGCCGAGGGGGCAGCAGCCTACAGATTCCTGGGAATAGGGTAGAGTTTGTTTGAAAGTTATTTTGCTTAGATAACCTTAAAATAAGAGTTTGGATTTGAAATTCCTTCCTTGCTGCTAAAGACAGCACCAATAATTCAGCCTTGGCTGAAGACACCGTGGTGGTTAATTACATGTGTCTAAATTGGTTGGAGCGTGGTGTGCCCAGGTGTGTGGTCGAATATCCTTCTGAGTGTTTCTGTGAGGGTGTTTGTGGCTGAGAGTAACACTGAAGCTGACAGATTGAATAAAGCAGATTGCCTTCCCTACTGTGGGTGGGCTTCACCTAATCAAGTGAAGGCCTACACAGAACAGAGGCTGACTCTCCCTTGGATAAGACAGAATCCTTCCTGCCTAACTGCCTTCTAACTGGAATATTGCCCTTTTTTTTCCTGCCTTTGAACTTAAATAGAAATATTGTTGCTTCCTGGGTCTCAAACCTGCCAGCCTTTGGACTGCAACTGCACCATTGAGCATCTGGGACTTGCCAAACTTCATAGTCATGTGAGCCAGTTTCTGATCATCCACATCTGTGTACACATGTCTGTGTCTGCATCTGTGTCCATGTCATATCTATGTCTAGGTCATGTCTGTGCCTGTGTGCGCGTGCCTGTCTGTGTCTTTGTCATGCCAGTGTGTGCCTGTGTCTGTCTGTGCCCGTGTCATGACTGTGTCTGCATTGGTGTCATGTCTGTGTGTGCCTGTCTGTGTCACATCTGTGTGCGCCTGTGTCATGTCTGTGTCTGTGTGCCTGTGCCTGTGTCATGTCTGTGTCATGTCTGTGTCATGTCTATGTCTGTCTTGTTTTGGTTCTGTTTCTCTGGAGAAGCTCTGGCTGATACCAACACTATCATTGATGTGAGGACAAAAGAGACGACTTGCCTGACTTACGGTCAAGCCCTGGAGAATCCTGGTGTTGCTCCATAAAGATTATTTTAATCTGGGAAATCAAGGGATGGCACTTTTGATTCCATTTACTGTAGAGAAAAAGCTGTAATGTTAAGAACTGGCCCCCAAATTCCTCTTAGAGACGAATGTCCCTGCTGGGAGTCACACTTGCTGGGAGTCACACTTTGATACATGTGTGATTGGATGGATTTGTCACTGCCAGTTTTGCCCAAATGCTGGGCCTGGTGAGTTGCCCCTCTGTATCTCCAGCTCTTTTTCTGGGGTACTTCTGCAAATCCTAGACTTTTGAAAAATGAAGTCCATATGAGACATTTTGGATGTGGGGAAATCCAGATAAATGTCCTGCTATTAGATGGCACCCCCCATCCCCGTCCCAATTAGCGATGGGAAGAAAGCTGACAGCCTCTCGGCGGAGTCCCGGAGCTGTCTGTGGCTCGCTGGGATGCCTGTGGGGGTGGGTGGGCCCTGGCTCAGCTTCCGTCCGGCCCCCCGCAGACGGCACCTTAGGGATATCGCTCCCCTTGGTGCCGACTCTGCTCCTCCACTTGCTGCCCACTCCTCGCTTTGTGACTCAGTCCTTCCTCCTGCCTCCTCTCCAGCGATGCTCTGGTACATGCTCTCCTCCCTGTCACCTCCTCACTCAGGTAACCCTCATTTAGTTCCCATGGAGATTTGAAGGTGGAATTTTCCACTTTTCCTTCAATTTTTTTCTAATGATTTATTATGATTAATTCTGTGCCGTTTCCCTCAAGGCTTTCCTATTTCCACTTAGCAGCCCATTGTAAATGTAAAACAGAAATCAAAATGTGGACACAAAGCAAGAATCCAACAACAAAAACCCCATACATGGTATGCTCTTTGCTTTTTATGCCTGTCTTTAAACTTCTGATTTTTTTCCGAGGTGAAGTGGCTGCCTCTGGCTGACTGGGGAGGGTCAGTACAAGGAAGTGGTAGAAGAACAGCAAAAACAGGTTACAAAGAGTTTCCCTGGGTCAGAGGGGACCCCTTGGTGCCTAGGCATCAGCGAGTCCCAAAGCTTCACAGAAGAGCCCACACTGTTTTATATATTAGAAAGAGAATACCTACCTGACAGAATGGCTCGATGTGACCCTTCTGTGGAGCCCCTTTCCCCCACCCCCCCAAAAAAGTTTCAGTCAAATGTATTTGTGTCTCCAAGGCTTGTGTCTGAGAAGGGCTATGATGGGCTCTGTGTTGGCTAAGATAAGGCAGACTCTAAGGACGTCAGAACTTAGAAGTGAGGCTGGGCAGATGCCAGTTGCTGCCGTATTAGCAGAAACCTTGAGATGGAGCTTTGGATTTCATGAACTATGAAATTATTGAGCAGAAGGAAATCTTACCTGAAGATCAAGGGTGCAGTGAGACCTCCAGCTGACTTGAGAACTATAATAATTTACAGCTTCGTGATTAAGCCCTTACTCAAAATCAGAAATGGAAGTAACTTGAATGTTAAAGATGACAAGATTGTTATGTCAAAGATCACTGCAATTTTAATTTCTTATTCTTGCCAGATAACTTCAGAATTCTCGTCTCTGAGCAGCCATAAGCTACTTTTCATTTCATTTGAACAATTTTGATTTATTTCACATTTTCAGGAAGTTGCCATTAATTTCTGCAAGGAAAAAAAACCAACAACAGCATGCCAGTCAGGGCTGATAAAGCAGAAGAGGATTTTCTTGAAGAAACACGGTTTCCAGGAGGACTGGCGTGCTAGCCTTGTACCTCAGCAGGAAGGGCAGCAGACTACACAGTCGGAGCCATGGCCAGGATGGCACCATGTAACCAAACTCAGGGAGGCGTGGTGCTGCCTTCACAGGGCCCTGGGCACCTCCCGTTTCACCACCGCTGCCAAAGGCGCTGACCACTGCGCCATCTGCCGCTGCCCCCAGTGCCATAACAGATTCTCTACTCTTCCTGCCTCTTTGTCCAAAATGGCAATACCCAGCTGCTGCATCTAACTGGTCAAATCTTCCGCTAGTCTGTGCCCTCACTGTCCGGGGGGCTGGGGAGCAAGCAGGTGGACTTTGTGGCTTCCATGGTGGATCGTAAACGTGAGCAGTACCTGGGGTTAAGATGGGGGTAGTATGCCAAGAAGTCAAAAGAAAAATAGAAATTACAGTTACATACAATATTGAGAGAAGTTATGTTTTATAAAAAGTATATTTCTTTTTTTAGGTTGCTTAAGTGAAAGTGATGAACATTCAAAGCAATAATATACATTGTATATAAAAATGGACACGAATATTTTTAGATAATTTGGGGGGGGAGCAGATCCATAGGTTTCATGAACTTTTCAAAAAGTTCAGGGTCTTCTCATACTTTCCCCAATGCCAAATTTTATTTCTCAACTCCATCATCTAAAGAGTTTGAACACATCACACACAGCAAACATTCCTTTAATGTAGAAAAACACTCTTAAATCCCTCATAATGAAAAATACAAATTTAAGTTACAGTAAGATACCATTTATTGACAATCACGTTGGCAAAGCCTAAAAATTTGACCACATCATCTGTTAGTGAAGCTGTTGGGAAACTAGCTCGTTCCTGTATTGCTCATGGGATGCAGAATCGCCTGACTCCTGTGGAGGAAAGTGTGGCAACATGCAGCAAAATTACATGTGCGTAATCCTAGGAATCAGTGTCAGTGATGCATTGGCAAAAATGCAAAATAGCATATGCACAGAGCTGTTCATTGTGGCATTCCTGGCAATGCTACATGTGGTAGGTCCAATCCTAAAATAGATCCAAGATTCTCGCCCTGCTCTCAGTCTCCCAAGCATGCTTGTATAATCCTCTTCTCCTGAGTCTGTAAATATGATTGGATATCGCTCCCAGGATTAGCCTATGTTATATGACAAAGGTAAAGGAACCTTTCAGATGTAATTAAGGGCCCTAATCACTTGACTTTGAATTAATCAAAAGAAAGATTATGCCAAGTGGGTCTGACCTACCCATGAGAGTCCTTTAAAGAGAGATTCCCTTGGTGGCTTTGGAGACGTTAGCTACCACGTGTGAGAGGACCCTGGTAGAGGTCCGATGAGAAGGGCCCGAAGGAGGGTCTTGGTTTCTGAGTGGTCTCAGCTGACAGTTAGTGAGAAAATGGGGACCTTGCTTTACAAGCACAAGTAATTGAATTCTTTAAACAACCAGTGAACTTGGAAGAGGACTCTAAGTTTCCTGTGAGATCACGGTCTTGGCCGACACATTGATTTCAGCCTGGTGAGGTGCTGAGCGGAAGACCCAGATAACCTATGTATAGACTCCTGCCCCACGGAACTGTGAGGTAATAAATCTTTGTTGTTTTAAGTGACTAACTGTGTGTCCATAATTTATTATGGACCAATAGAAAACTAATGGAAAACACCCCCAAAATATACATCAGTAAGGGACAGATTGTGTGGACGATTGTACAGCCACACATGGGGTCTTCTGTAGTTGTAAAAAGGAATAAAGAGGATCGAGGTGAGGAATGGTGTTTCCACGTGCTACCTTTTATATAAAAAAAGGCAATATGCATATATGGAGATCATTATTTATATTTTCAAAAAAATGGTGGACTGATTAACTAAAATAAACAAAAATGGTTTACTTAGAGGGTAAGTCAGGGACTAAGGAGGAAGAAACAGGACTCGTGTGGGACTTTCGTGAGTGTGCTCATACCTTGTTATATTTTTTGACTTTGGTACTTTGGCTTACATACTAACAACAAAATTACATAATGAAAAGGAACCTCCAAACATGAAAAATGAATGGAAAGGAATCTAGCTGCATATCAATTTAGTAGCATAATCACAAACAAATGAATTATGCGATATAACTTTATTTTTTTAATTTTTAAAAACTTAAAAAAATTTTTATTTATTTGTAGGGAGGGGGAGAGAGAAAGAGAGGGAAAGAAACATCAGTGTGTAGTTGCCTCTTCTGTGCCTGCAACCCAGACACGTGCCCTAGACTGGGAAGCAAACTAGCAGCCCTTATGTAATATACTTTAAAGCACAGTCTTTTGATTCTTCCTTCTTAGTGGGGTGTATCTAATGACAGATTTATGTATGTGCCCTAGGCAACCATTGATCTACTCCAAGTAGGATAACAAAGAGGCCCCCAACCAGACACATGAAAGTAAAAATGGTGAAAGACAAAGACAAAGAGAACAATCTTGAAAGGAGCGAGAGAAAAATGACTCTTCACACACAAGGAAACTCTAATAAGATTAGCGGTGACTTTTCATCAAAAATAATGCTGGCCGTGAGGTAGTGGGATGACATTCAAATAACTGAAAGAAAAAAATTGTCCACTAAGAATCTTGCATGTTGCAAGAAAGGTGAAATAAAGACATTCCAGATGAATAAAAACTGAGGTAATTAGTTGCTAGGATCCACCTTATCTGAAATACTAAAGGATGTTCTTCAGGCTAAGAGTGAGTGATCCCAGACCTTAATTCGGTTGCACACCAAAAAGCAAAAAGTAGTGGTAAAGGTAATTACGGAATTATAAAAGACAGTACCAATGTTTATTTCTTCTCTTAACTGCAATTTAAATGTAACTGTATGAAACTATGTATATAGTTGAATTGTTGGTCCTATAACACATAATGCAATGTATTTGACAAAATAGCACACAGGAAGTGGGTGGGAGCAAAGCTATTGAAGTCAGGAAATAACATGAGATGGTAATGAATCTATGGAAACAAAGGAAAAGAACCAGAAATGATAATTAAGGAGATTAATGTAATGAACCCTAGATACATACTTGCTCTCTTTTATTCTCTCAACTTCTTTAAAAGGCAAAATTATATAAAGTAATAGCTAGAATAACATATTGCTGGGTTTGTAGCATATAGATATAATATGTATAGCAATCATAGAACAAAAAGAAGAAGCAATAGAGATCTATCCAAGAAGATTGAAAACATTGATCGACACAAACACCTGTACGCAAATATTCATAGCAGCATTGTTTTATAGTGTTCAAACATTGGATCAGCTTGAATGCCTGTCAACTGCTGAGTAGACAAAGAATGTGGTATAGCCACACAGTGGGTTGTTCAGCCATTGAAAAGAATGGAATACTGATAATGCTCAATAGGGATGAACCTTGAAAATATGCAACATGAAAAAAAAGAAGACCAAAAAAACTGAATATTGTATGATTCTGTTTATATGAAATGTCTTTTATAGGCGAATCTACAGAGACAGAAAGGTTAGTCATTGCCTAGGACAGTGGAATGGGGAGAGGCAGAAATGGGGCTTCCTCCTGGTGGTTATGGGGTTTCATTTTAGGGAAATGAAAATGTTCTAACTCTATTATGGTGATGGTTGCACAGTTCTGTGGTATAATAGAAGCAATTGAATTGTATGCTGTATATAGGTAAATGCAGAGTATGTGAATTATATTTTGATAAAACTGTTAAAAATAAGTCTAGTGGAATCACCTCCACAGGACATAGGCATCAACTGGAAAGGAGGTCCCAGTGCAGGGGAAAATTTAAGGGTCAAAAAGACTGACTACATTGAATTGAAACATAGCACATACATATAACCAGTGAGTGTAATGCCAGGAAAATAAAACAAAACCAAGTATCTCACCACTCACCACTGGAGGCTGCCAGAGTACCAATAATTTCTCTGGAAAACTGGAAAAGGAAAAGAACCAAGCTCATCCTGCCTTGCCTGTCTGAATTGTATATTTATGTAGCTGAATAGTTGGTGAGGGAAAATTCTTCTTTATAGAATTATGGATAGCTAATAGATGCAGAAAGAATGGCAGGATTAGAAAATCACTCTTCTGCAACTTCTAGCGAAAGAATACCTCTAGGCAATGATCATGTATAAATGATAAAGGAAGAGGCAAAGGTTGATGCAGGAATTTTATAATGGGGTTCAGGCTGACAACCTGAACCCTCTGATTCCATCCTTTTTAAAAAAGATAACAGCTTAATTGAGACATGATTCACTCTTTAAGGGGTAAATTTCAGTGGTTTTCAGTCTAGTCACAGAGTGATGTTACTATCACCACTATCTAATCCTAGAACATTTTTTAAATCACTTCAAAAAGAAACCTCACACTTACTAGCAATCACTCCCCATTTTCCCCACCAGTCTTTGGCAACCACTAATACACTTTCTCTTTATTTTTTAATTTTTAAAAAAGGATTTTATATATTTATTTTTAGAGAAAAAGGAAGGGAAGGGAACAGAGAGGGAGAGAAACGTCAATGTGTGATTGCCTCTCACACGCTCCCTACTGGGGACCTGGCCTGCAACTCAGGCATGTGCCTTGAGTGGGAATTGAACCTTTGGTTTGCAGCCTGCACTCAATCCACTGAGCTACACCAGCCAGGGCTACGCTTTCTCTTTATATGTATTTGCTTATTTTGGATATTTCATTTAACGGATTTATACAATAGGGCTTCTTTCACTTGCCATGTTTTTATGCTCATCTGTGTTGCAGCGCATCTCAGCACTCTGTTTTTTCCAGTGGTTCCTTTTAATCGAGTGATGTTCGACTGTGTGAACACACCGCATTTGTTCACCCATTCACTAGCTGGTGGACACTGGGTTGTTTCTGTTTGGGCTGCTGCGAATAACGTTCCCAAGAGCATTTGTGTACAAGTATTTCTGCCGACACAGGTGTTCAGTTCTCTTGTTTATGTACCTGGGAATGAAATTGCTGGGGGTTTTCAATAAGTTATGTTTAACTTTTTGAGGTAATTCCATCTTGTCAATAATATAGGAAAAATCATGTATTTATGCGCCTCATGTGTGATGTAAGAAAAAATTTACATAGCATACCCATAAAGTAGTCTAGTCAAAAGGAGTGAGTCTGAGTACAGTCAAACATAGAGATCAGGAGCCTGTAAGCTTGTTTCTGTCAAGGGTCCGACAGCCAACACTTCAGGCTTATCGGGTCACGTGATCTGTGTCGCAGATTCTCAGCATTGCTGTGGTAGGACGAAAGGACATACGGCAACACGGAGATCAGCGGCATGGCTCTGTCTCAGTAACACGATTTACCGAGCAAGCAGCAGGTCGCATCTGGCCCACAAGTCACAGAGCGCCAATCCTTGCTTGAGATTTAGTAAGACAGACGTCTTTTTTTAAAAACCACACCAAACCATTCATGGCATGGAAAAGGCTCCCATTCTATTTTTCCTGCAAATGCTTTCTTTGATCTCGTACTGCGTGTTTCTTGAGCAGGAAATAGAGAGGAAGCCTGAGTGAATGGGAAAGAACACATGGGTTTACAGTGTATTTTCCTGGGACTTTATCGTGCCCCCCTTCCTCCTAGTGGTGAGAGACCCCTCTGCTGGGAGCAATTACAGTTCTTAATCCCTATGGCAACAATAATCTTTCCAAGACATGAAAATTAGATCCGAGGCAGATGAATCAGAATTTTTCTCTCAATTTCTTTTCAAAGTGAAGCTGCAAGAGAAAAGCTATCTTTTGTCTCATGTGAGATTATAAGGGTATGAACTCCAAGATGTCTCTGACCAGTTTTAGGTTCGGGTAGTCCATAATCTTTAGAGAATGAGGCCAACCGGAAAGAAGAGGAAAAGTGTGTGTGTGTGTGTGTGTGTGTGTGTAAGAGAGAGAGAGAGGGAATAGGGAGAATAAGCAGGGAGGGGAGGGGAGAGATGTTATTTGCAACTAAAGAGTTCTTTTTAACATGCCCATTTTAAGGAATTTTAAAGAGGATTAGGAATACTATGTGTAAAATTGCTGACAGTGTAGATTTTTAATAAATGGCATTTTCTTTGATTAAATCTCATTATTTATATTGTCTGCATTATTATTTAATTTCCTGTTTATAGGCTTTGCCTTACAACCAGATGGTAAATTCCATGGAGGTAAGAACTATGCATAGCACAAATCCTTTTGCTTTCCAGAGGGTCTAGCACGAGCTAAGTTAATCTCTGTGAGAAGATATGCTTCATTGATAAGTGGGAATGTGAAACTGTGTTATTTGATTATAGCACTAGAATGACCTCCACATTGTCTAATGAAAGTAGTCTTGTTTTCTGTGAATTAATTCCAAATTAGCAGTAACATTTTCATAGAAGACTCTTATCAGGATTATTACTATTTTTTTCAGTTGATGAAAGGACTTGTTAGTTAAATGCTAAGAAAACTTTTTCTTGGAAATTCATGGATGAGATGTTATTGCTTATGTAATTTAGGTTCTAATGTTGAATATTTAAGGCACATTTTTAGCTTAATTGCTGGAAAGCAATATTAGTACAAGTTGAAATGGTTTTAAAACAGAGGAAGACAAAATTATGGTGAACATGTCATTTGGAATAACTGCCATTCTAAACAAAGTCTGCAGGAAGTCATTAGAGGTATTTAGAGCAATTACCTAATGGCTCTTAAAAGACCCATAAAAGTTGGGTTTATTTACTTTCTACATTTAAAGGCTTTAAATATATAATGATAACATTGCTGTCCTAGTTTTTAAATAAGTGAAACTCTTTTATTGTTTCTAAAAGCCGAGTTGATTGGAACCCTAATATGAAGCTCACTTACTTACCAAATGTCGGGCCCACATCTCAAAAAATTTAAACAAATATGAATATGCTGTAGTAATAATGTCTAAGTGAGGCATATACTATAGTTTCTTCTTTTTAGCAAATAATAATTTTTAACAGTTTTCTAATTCTCAGGAAATATTAATATAATTAAATAAATATTTGTCACCCCAGTAATAACAGATATTTTCTCATTTACACTTACCTATTGTATTTTGAATAAAAAATGTCATCCAAAGAAAATATCTTCTTGCGGTTCCTGTGATATATGAGCATCATTGATTTGCATAAGTTATAGGAAAAAACCTGTGACACTTTTGCTCGACTTAAATCAATATTTAATTTTATGCAGATAAATATTTTAAAATTATATTCTTGACTGTCATTTTCGTTCATGATGGATTAACAGGAGCAAGATTTATCTTAAGCAACCAAATAGCAAGACAAAAATCTATGAAACAATGGTTTATTGGGCTAGAGGCAGTGCAGGAGAGTGATGTGTGAGAGGTACGAACAAATGAGGTGAACCTGTGATGGCTCAGGCTACAAGCTTAGGCCAGTTTCTGGGCTGCGTTGCAGGGAGGGGAGCCCAAGCAGAGCCAGGCAGTCTCCCTTAGCTGAGGGAGCAGAGTACAGGGTTCTCGGAAGTCAGGTACTTAGGACAGAAAGGGTAAATTACTGGGATAGACACCCAGCTCTCATATGTTTATGCAGAAAAGATCAGGAAGAAAGTGTATGGAACACACACAGAGTCTGAATTAGTTTGTGTTTCTGCCAGCCAGAGAGGACAGGGCTCTTCATTCCCAGGACATCGAGCAGAGGGTCAAATTAGCCCTCTACAAAGTGTAAAAAACCATGGCAGAGAGGCCAAATCTGGCCCTTTTTTGTACAATCCACAAGCTAGGAATGGCTTTTACATTTTTTAACATCTATTTTTTTATTGAAGTATAGCTGACATACAACTCTATGTTACTTTCAGGTACAACATGTATATTATGATGCGATCAGCATGACAAGTTAGCAGCCCACCTTTCCCTGTACAAAGTTGTTACGTTATTGACTGTGTTCCTCATGCTGGATATCGTCGTGACTTATTTATTCTATAACTTGAATTTTGTTGTTTTTATTCCCCTTCATCTTTTCTACCCATCCTCCCACTTTCCTCCCCTCTGGCAGCCATCAGTTTGTTCTCTGTATCTATGGGACGGTTTCTGTTTTTTACATTTTTAAAGGGTAGTTGAAACCAAATAAGAAGGCTATGCATCAGATTATGTGAGGGGGACCAAAAAAATCCCAGAATTATCTTCAGGAGGGCAGACTGCATATAGTACAGGCTTCTCCTGCTAGGCGAGTGTTCTAGGAACCCACCTGTGTCAGTGTACCAGCTGGTGTTGTTGTGAGAGGCTGCGTTCAGCTTCAGTGAATTTTTCTTTCTAAGACTCTTTCAACTCATTCGCTCATCTCATGATGGGAGATGTCGACAAGTGCATCTGCCCACACTGCTCTGAGAGTCAGCAGTTTTTGACCAAAGATGGCATGACCCCCATGCCCCGCCCTCCCTATTCACCCTGTCTCACTCTGAGCAAATTTGTTTTGTTTCCCTGTAGGAAAAATTCTTCAAAGGGTAAGGTTTTGCTGATGTGGAAAGAGTTAAAACAAAATGGCAGGAGCACTAAAAGGCATCAAAACTGACATGTTCAAAAACCGTTTTGAGCAGTGGAAAAAATATCCTGACAGGTGTATTGCATCAAATGGAGAGTGCCTTAAAGGTGACTGAAGTTTAAACATGTAAGAATAAATAGACAATTTTTAATAAATAAACCACAGGTTTTTTTGGGTCTCTCCTTGTGTGTGACCCACAAAGTCTAACTATTCACTGTGGTCTTTTACCAAAAAAGTTTGCTAAGCCCTACTCTAGGCTAAAGGCTGCTCTAAACCTGCCTAATAGAGCTGAGAAGCAAATCTCAAAAAAGCATGTTTTCAAGTAAATTAACAACATCCTAGAGCTTAAACATATTTTAAGGGGGAAAAAGTAGATCTCTAGGATTCATCTGTCTTGCATTACTGAAACTCTGTATTCTTCGACTAAGCCTCTTGTGCCCTGCCCCCACCCCCATGCTCTGGCAACTACCAATCTCGTCTCTGCTTCTATGAATTTGACTACCTGAGATTCTTCATATGATTAACAAAATTGTATTGTACACTTAAAATTTGCTAAGAGAATTGATCTTATGTGTAGTGTTCTAATCACACACACACAAAATAAATGAAGAGGGCAGGAGGAATCTTTTGTAGGTGATGGGTATGTTTAAAAAATAGTTTATAGATAGGTATGTTTATTGTATAGATTGTGGTAATGGTTTCATGGATGTATATTTATCTCTAAATTCATCAAGTTGTATATGTTAATTATGTACGGATTTTGACCCATTCCTTTTTATTTTCACTGAATTCTCCAATTATTATTTTTCCAGCTTTACTGAGATAAAATTGAGAAATAAAACTGTAAGATATTTAAAGTGAAATATGTGCAGATTTCTGTGTGTGAAGCACATCTCATTAAAATACATTTCAGAAAGAGATACTGGCACAGTGATGGATAAGCAGATCAATGGGACAGCGTGGAGAGTCCAGGAGAAGATCCACCCAGATGTGTGTAATCAATTTTTTTCTCTTTCTCTTTTTACCCTGTTTTTTTCTTCTCATAACATTTATCCTTACCTGACATTTTATATGATTATTTAATAGTTGTCTGCCTCTCCTAAGTATTTTTAATGTCATGAAAAGTCACATAACATGATATCTCTCTTCACAGGTTTTTAAGCATACAACACCATGTTGTCAACTATAAGTGCCATGTTGGACAGGAGATCTCTAGAAATTTTTCATCTTGCATGAGAGGAACTCTGTGTCTGTTGAACAACTGCAACCCCCTTTTCCCTGGACAGCCGCCGTTCTACTTTCTATTTCTGTGAGTCTGACTCCTTCAGGTACTTCATTCATGTAAGTGGAACCATACAGCGTATGTCCTCTCAAGTTACTGGCTCATTTCTTTTAGCATAATGAAATTATGTCCTCAAGGTTCCAGCATCCATGTTGTGGAATATAACAGGATTCCTTTTTTTTTTGTAGTTGAATAATATTCTGTTGTATGTATATGCTGCATTTTCTTACTCATTGGTCACATGGGGCATACTTAGGTTGCTTCCACCTCTTGGCTATTGTGAATAATGCCATCGTGATCACAGATGTCTAAACATCTCTTCGAAATTCTGATTTCAATTCTTTTGGATAAATATTTTGAAGCGTGATTTCTGGACCACATGGTAGTTCTGTTTTATAATTTTTTGAGGAACCCACATACTGTTTTCCGTAGCAGTTGCCCCAATTTACATTCTCACCAAGGTTTTGAGTTTCTCCACATACTCTGTACCCCTTATTTCCTGATTTAAAAGGAGATAAAGGTCATCCTAACAGATATGGGGGTGACATCTTCATTGTCATGTGGTTTTGATTTGCACTTGTCTGATGGTTAGTGAAGTTGGACATTTTTCATATACTTTTGTATCTTTTTTTTTTTGAGAAATGTCTATTCAAGACCTTTGCCCATTTAAAAAAAGTGAGTTATTTATTTATTTATCTTTTGGTACTGAGTTTTAGGGTTTCTTTATATATTTTAGTTATTGTCCCCTTATTGGATATATGGTTTCTGACTATTTTCTCCCACTCCAGAGGTTGCCTTTTCATTCTTGGAGGGAGGAGTTACAAAGGGGCGCGTGAAAATCTCAGGTGGTGAATGTTTATTATCCTGAGTATGGTGATGATTTCATGGACAGACAATGAAAATCCATGTGGTAAAACTCCTCAGACTGCACACTTTCAAATATGTGCAGTTTGCTTCTTGTCAGTTGTATTTTAGTAAGTTGTGAAAAAGGAAATATAAACAAAAACAAACAACAAAACCCCAGAAATTTTTTGTTTCTTTTCTAAAGTATTTTTTGTTTGGCACTACATAAACTATTTATATATTATATATAAATTTACAAAATAGTTGATTTCTTCATCTTAAAAAATTTGTTACATGAATATGTTAAAAATATTCAGTTGCCAGTAGTTTCTTATTCATTATATAACATGCCATAATTAAATGTATTTCAAATTCTGGGTAAGCAAAATAGATTAACTCAAATTAGAAAGCAATCCAATGGAACAGTCTTTGGCTTAACATTTTAAAAACGCACTTAAGCACAGTATTTTCTGTATTCACAGATGAGAATTTTTACGTTTTTGAGTTCCAGCCTAATCGGCTTCTCCCTTCATCCCTTTATGAAAGGAGGAGGTTGAAAGCCCCAGGAAAGTTGGCTGTGAGCAGAGAGGAGCCAGTCTGTTCTGGGCAGAGGCAGCCGCAGCACTGGCGTGGTGGTGCTCTGACTGATCAGCTAACCCCCAGCTGTGGAAGTACAAGGCCAACAGAAACACTGGGAGATAACCAGCAATGGAAATGGACTTGACACTTACCACGGGCAAATACTACAATGAAAAATCAACCATGGTAACAGGGAAAATAGCTAGCACTTATCTTTCCACTGCTTAAAAAAACTGCTTCACATACATACATTATTTCCTTTAATGGACAATAGTCAAGGACCCTGGAGTGAAGTAAGTGCTCAATAAAAGCTCGATAAATGAAGGGATTGAAATTCCTACTAGTGCCTAGCAGCCTGTAGGCACCGAGTGTTTGGAAATAATTCTCTACAATCTCACATCTGCACATCTGGTGAGCATGGGAACAGACTACCTTTGTTATGAACAATATTCAAGAATGTTTGTGTAGCACACAGCCCTGGGAGATAGAGATCATGTGTCCCTTCAGAGCAATGGGAGGTTTGCTTATTGTCCATCGTAATAAAGGTGTCTCTTTTTTGGAGCAAAAGCCAGACAAGTTTACTTTCTGTTGTAAAAGTTTTGTGATCCTTTTGCCAAGGGTTCTTTTCCTATAGTGCATTTCACTGCATATGCAGGTATCATTTTGTCTTCTTTGTTTTGTGTTTCTTAAAAGATTTTATTTATTTATTTATTTTTAGAGAAAGGGAAGGGAGAGAGAGAGGGAGAGCAATGTCAATGTGAGAGTGAAACATTGATAGGTTGCCTCTTGCACACCTCCTACAGGGGCCTGGTCCATAATCCAGAGATGTGCCCTGACCAGAGAAAACTGGCAATCTTCAGTTCACTGGATGAAGCCCAACTCACTGAGCCACACAAGTCAGGGCTCATTTTGTCCTCTCGATGTCACACTGCGGGAGCTTGGAGAATGGGCACAAATGGCACTACTCTGGCCATTGCTACGAGGTGTAAACTCTCCTTTGTCTCTGACCAGGGAGTCTCATGTGTCTTGCCAGCATCCATTAGACTGTGAAAGGCTAAGTGTTAGTTTGCAAGTAGGTTAAAGTCTCAGACCCTTCACAGTACTTGATATCCTAAACATGCTTTTTGCACTAAAGTGCATAATCTCAGGAAACTTAAAAATTGGAATAGGTAGCCAACAATATGGGGGGGCAAAAGTAGGTTTACAATTGTAAGTATTCGAACCACAGTTTATTCTTGCATTGCTATTTATTAGTTATTGTATTATTTTCCATGTGAACAGCTGTAAGCCTGCTTTTGCCCAGCTCTGTATTAGATAAGGAAAACAAATTAACAAGTAAAATCTAACTAAAAATACAACCTCCCCACTCCCCACTGTTCTATGTTCTGCAGAACAGGGGCAAGATAAGCACCATCTTGCTTTGGGGAAGAATAAAATAAATGAAAGAGCTTACTTTATGATAAGGTAGTAGATCAAAACAATTATAGGGACTAGAAGAAAATACAGAAGTTGGAACACAATAGAATATCAGCACATAGAAAATTGAAAATTAAGAAGTTGACTCAGGAAGCTTTCAAAAAATTGATTTTTCTGCAATTTCTGAAAGAAATAATAAAATATCACTAAGAGTATTTGTATCTGAGAAGTCAAATGGGATAAAAGAAAGTTCTACTTTATATATTTTGAATTTTGTATTATTTGCAAGTAGCATTCAAAGCATGATTTTTTTTAGAGTAAAGAAAAACTACTCAGACAGTAGGGACTTTACCTTTTAGAAGATTTACTGAGGAAACTGTTCTTTTTGGGATAGCTGGCAGTTGGTTTTACAGAGGTAATGATGTCTTTCCCTTTTGAACCTACTATTTTTATTAAGGAAGTTGTTCAAAATAGGCTCTTTTATTCCAGGCCTGTAAGATAAGAAAACAGCCACCTTTGCTCTTGGATAAAGGTCTGAGGTTACCTCGAAACTGAAAATGTACACCTTGTGTTCTCTTCAGTAATGTCAATTAGAGATGTACATATTTTACTTCTAAAAGAGGGGATAGAAATAGTTTTCTTAAAAGGTTTTCAATTGGGACTATTAGTCCTCTATTTGGGTTTGTTGAGGATTGAATAACTGAGAATTGGAGATGGTCTGTCAGTGGCATAGATCTTGCTTTTGGGTCATGTTTCCAGGAAGTCAAGAGGACATAGCCTGGCCAGGCTTAGAGCCACCGTATGAGAGGCTGGTTCTGGGCACAGAGTGCGGCTCATCCTTGACCATGTCTGGCCCAGCACCTAGAGAAACCTGCAATGACAGTAACAAATTGGGCACTGCTTTGGGTGATTTCTACTGCCACTGGCATAAACTGCAGGCGCTGTCCTACTGGCTGGGAGGCTCAGGTAGTTATATCTGGAAATTAAGTCTTTAGATTAAGTAAACAACGCTGGAGTTCCTTGGGAACATCTCAGAGGAATACTGGGATAAATATGGGGCCTCTCGCAATTGTAGGCTGGAGTCTGGAATTATAGTAGTAGTGAAAAAAACTTTCTTGTTAGTCTAAAATACTAAAATGGAGCATGATTATTTGCTTATTAAAAAATTTTGAATGTGTTTAAACATCCTTTAATAATTTTATTATTTAAAATATTGATAAAGCAGAGATTCAAGCTTGGGTCTAAGTGGGATTTGAATATGACTAGAATGAATTTGTCAGTTGGGCCCAGCAGACATCAGTTTGTAGGAGGCTTGAGGAATATTTGTTGGGGAGAAGAAGCCAGTTTTGCTGAAAATACCCAGTGAAAGCAGTCATCATTTGGGAGGACATGCCCTGAATAGAGCGTATTCACTACTGGATTCAAGTTGCGTCACATGTCACCTCGAAAGGTGTGAGAAATTAGGAAGAGTTGTTTCAGAGAAAGCCTTGTAAAACATTGAGGTCTCTTCTGGGGGTGCTTTGGAATCCAACTAACAAAGGCAAACAGTAAGAGAGAACACTAGGTCTCTTATTGCTTGACTCAATGGGCAAGAAACTAAATGGTTTTTTTAAAAAGGTTTACAGCAATCAAAAAGATAATTTTTTTTCTTCTGGTAGTCAATTTGAATGATGATCAAGTATAGTGAAATGTCTAGTTGTTAAAATTTGACTTTATTTACACATTAAATGACAAAATAGGAGAAAGCTCTCTGCCATTTCCTACTGTCATTTATAATTTCACCAGAGCTTAAAACAAATGAAGATTTTTATAAGATTTTTCCATGAGAGGGAGGATGAAACAAAACTTCATAGCAATTAAATTTTTATAAAGAATAAAATTAATTTCAAGCTGTATGGAACTTTCAAAATTCCTTGTTATCCATGGAACTTTAATTTTTTAAATAGGAAAGTTTAAGGAAAAATTATATTGTTAAAAGTAAAAGACTCTGAAATGTGAAGACTTGCTGCTGCACATGTAATAAGGGAAGCTTTTTCCTTTAATTCTTTCTCTTTTGTGTCTGATCGAAGTTGTCATGGTCAAGTGCACAGACCTGTGACACGAGATACACATCTGGCGAGTGAAAGTCAGTGAAAGATAAAGCAAGCTGAAGCAGAGAGCCTTTCTGGACCGAAGCCCAACAGTGCAGATTTGCTTGCAAAGAAAGCCTACAAGCTCCTTCAATTCTGTGTCGGAAATATAATCTGCCTGGTGAGGTAGCTGTTTTATAAAAGAACTTTTATTCTGGCCTTTATTGTTTTCCTCCTAATTAATTATTTTGAGTATAAATGCTACCCTAAAGAAGAACATGAAATATTTAATAAAGTCATCTGGCTTAATATATATAATAATAGCAATATATATTGTAATTATGTACTAGGATATATATGTATGATGTGTATGTATATACATATATAGATACTATATAAATGTTTATATATTTGATTTTTTATCACTCACAATTTGAATTTCACCTTGACACCTTTTTTTCAGAAGTTAATAGATGAAAAGACTTCTTTAAGTGGCTGTGATGGCCAATACAGAAAAGTTAGCATGTACAGGCTGCATTAGTGCAAAAATGCCAATTTTCAGGTTAACATGATCAGTCACAGGAAAAGTGCAGTGTTTTGTGGAACAAATCAGAAGTCAGAGGCACACAGCTTAGGGTTGAATTTTATTCCCGAGTCGCTGATGAAGTTACGACTGCAGGTGTGGTGAGTCAGGGCAGCTGCGTGGGGCCCGTGTTACCTGGGACCTGGAATGGCTGGAAAGCTGGTGGCATTCAAGGAGGCCCCTCCTGGTTAAAATCACTTACCTCACTGCGTAGACTCCACTGTCAAAGTGGAAAAGAGTGTTCACCCACTTTGCCACGTCAGACTGGGCTTCATACCACGATTTCTTCAGGGAGGCTTCATTCGATTTTTTCACACTGATTTAAAAAACTACTTCATGTTGTGCCAGATGCATAAACACTCCCTTCCTTTTCCTCTGAGGTTTGTCCACAGTCTGGTGGTCTATGGACCATAGTCTGGGCTCAGACTCAGGTGCAATCATTTTGTACTTCCCCCTCCTGGGGTCATTCCAGAGAAATCCTGTTTTATGTGCTCAAAAACAAACAAACAAACAAACAAACAAACAAACAAACAACTGTATTTAAATATGTATTGCAATAATCGGTAGGATTTAAAAACTGGAAAATGTCTAAACAGCCTCCAGTAGATAAGCAGTGAACAAAAGGTGGTGTGACCACATAACGGGATGCTATACAGCAATAAAAGAGAGGAAGGGAGAGAGACACCTGGTGTGGAAAAACCTGTGAGGTACATCCCTTAGTGAGAGCAGGTTAAGAACAACATGTACGAGGTAGGACTACTTATTAAACATAAAGCAAACAATACTATCTATTTTTATGAGTAAACATATGTACGTAAACATGATATAAATGTTAAAGTTTGGAAGGGTTCGTAGGTGAGAACCGTGCTTCACGGGCTACTTTGGGGCTGCAGGAGTAGGAGACAGCAATTTCGGGGTTGTGCCCTGTTTTGCATTGAAAGGAAAAATACAGTATTAGATGTTACTTTTAGTTGCAAATTCATGAAAAAGCCCCCCTCCTCCATGTCATAGGTGAGGAAAGTGATGTTTGCTTGCCGAGGACCTCGGAGCGCGCGTTAAACTCAGACGCCAATGCAGTTGGTTGCTTTTTCCAGAGCCGCGGCTTACTTCCTCATGCCCAGCTGATCGCATCAGGCATTTTCGAGGAAGGCACAGTGACTGTGGGCGCACGGTGGTCCTCCCTGATCTGCAGTTTTGTTTTCTGTGGTTTCCATTACCCACTGTCAACCATGGCCTGGGAATACTATTAAATGGAAGATTCCAGAGATAATTCCTAAGTTTTAAACTGCAAGCCGTTCCGAGCACCTCATTTTTTCTCATCACCCAGGCCTTGTATCATCTCACGTCATTGCAGGAAGGGGAGTGGAGTACGATATGGTATTTTGAGAGAGAGAGAAAAACCACATTCACACAACTTTTCTTACAGTGTATCATTATAACCTATTTGTTATTAGTTATTGTTGTTTATCTCTTACCGTGCCTAATTTATAAACTGAACCTTATCGTAAGTATATATGCCTAGGAAAAAAACAGTGCGGGTGGGGTTAAGTCCTATCCCTGGTTTCGGGCATCCTCCGGGGGTCTGGGAACATATCCTCCGTGGATGGGGTTGGGGACTGACTACTGTGTACATCCTCAGCATCAAGAGGCAGTAGCTGCTAAGAAAAGGCCAGCCAGGGCTGGGCTGGGAGACTTTATCAGGGGCGTCAAACTCATTTTCACTGGTGGTCACATCAGCCTCACGGTTGTCTTCAAAGGGCCAGATGTAATTTCAGGACTGTATAAATGTAACTACTCCTTAACTGGGGGCCAGGAGCTCAGCGCTTCCAGGTAGAAACATGGTGCCAGGCAGGATAAAACAAGGTAGAGGGCGGGATTCGGCCTGCCGGCCTTGCGTGTGCCACCTGTGCTTTAGGTAGTGGCCTGATTAAACATGTATTTGTCAATGTCTGAAAGTAATCAGGGCCCCAGAAACACGAAGGAGGAGGAGATAGATGATTCCCAGGATGCCCATTATATGATGAGAAATACAACCACACAGGCGGTTGTACTTGTATCATCCTGTACACAGTGTTCTCTCCAAGTCAGCACGCGACAGGGGAAGCCAGCTGATAATTAGAAACTCACTTTGTATTTACCATGAGTAATCTCTATGTCAAATTATTAAGAGTGATATGCTCAGCACATTCTGAGCCCAGAATCAGGAAGCACTTGGTGAGTGTGGAATCAGAAGGAAAGGATTTGCATTAATCAAATATTTCACGGCATCTGGTTAAGTTAATCAGCTGCATCCAGTCATAATGCGGATCAACATGCTAATGTGTCTGTAACATTTAAATCCCATTGGCCCAGGCTCCTTGGGCTTGTCTAGATGGCTGCTAATTCTGTTTGTGACTCGAAAGCTCCTTTTTTCTGTGTTTTGATGGCTGATCAGTCCTCTTCCATAGGTCCTGTCTTAGATATGTTAATATACTCAATCACATACCATTTTGTCTGTCTGGGACTTGATTTAGTTCTGATCCCTTTTGTGTTGCTCTTACAATCTCCTTGCCACCTCCATTTCTGCACTTGGCCTGCTCTTCCCCTTCCCTGACTTCCTCCTGCTCAACAGTTCCCTTGTCATTCAGATTGAGCAGCAGCTTAAATGTTGGTTTATTAGAAAGGCCTTCCCGGAGGACCAAGTGTAAAGAAACCACTCAGTCCTCCTCTAGACTTCACTGTATTGTAATTTGTGCGGAAGTCTTATTAGTATTTGGTACTTACTGTTTACATCATCACATTTTAATTTTTGATTGTCTCTCCCATTGGGATATAAACTTTATGAAAGTAGGGGCCTTTTCAATCTCTGTGCTGCTCTGTGCCTAGCATTCAGAACAGAGTCTGCCACTTGGTAGGTTCTTGTGAATTCTTGCTTGCTAGTGAATGAATGCATGATCTATCAAGAGGCCAATCGTGCTTTTGTAACTTATAAGTTCTTGGAAACATCTTATTTAGCCCCTAATAATGACAGAGAAATTTTAGAAATGAACCTGGCCAGTAATCTACAAGTCCCAAGCCACTTCTCAATGGATGGCAGGCTCATTCAATAAAGGAAAGAGTTGTGTGTTGGGGGGGTGTTCAAAATGTCACCCCTGTGGCTGTTCCACTGACAGGGCTTCCTCAGCAATAGAAGCAGATGCCACCGAACACTCAAATGCTGCCCAAACAATAGATTCCAGTGAGGAGCCTTCAAAAACAAACAAACAAACAACTGTAGAATCTCCTAAACAGGAAACTTGTTTGATGTTATGGTGCCATGCCCTTAGAGTGTTAGGGTAAAAGAAAATCCTTAAACCAAAGGGAAAGCCGGACAGGGTCCAGCCAGTGGAGAGCTAAGACTTCAGTGTTCCCAAGGCATTTGCATTTCATCAGATTTCAGAGTCTTTCTTCAGATTCAGAAAAGTCACCACTCCTGCCATCATAAGAAACTCACCTTTCACTGGGTAGGGGCAAATCTGGAAAGAAATAAAACAGACTCTTGTCTAATTGTACGTGAGACTGAATTTTCCAATGTGTTGTCCAGGAGAGGGATCACTGATAAAGAAACATCTATAAGGTAGGAGATGATTACAAACATTGATTTATTTTATCTTCCATTTGGTCTTTTGGAATAAGATCCAGGCTTTAAAAAGTCCTATTGATATGATTTGCCTCCAGGAAATAAGAATATGAATTCGAATGATAAGCACATGCAATTGACAGAAGGCAATCTTTTCTCCCTGGTATTCATCTATTTTTTGCATTGATTTTTGAAATGTGAAAGGCTGTGGTATACAGTATGGAGTCATTCTTAATGTTAAAGCCACTAAGTTTGTGAATATCTGTGAGATAAGTAAAATCACATTCTAAAGGGAAATGATAATATATCGGCATTGCTGGGGTAGAACTATGTATATTTGGTTCCATGCAGTACAGGGTGGGGCAGAAGTGGGTTTACAGTTATCAGTAGGTGAAACACAGAGTTTATTCTTGTGTTATTAATTATAGTATTTTCCATAAAAACAACTGTAAACCTACTTTTTCTTCACCCTGCATTTAATCCCCTTTCAGAAATGAGGTGCAATGAAGGTCTTAAAAATTAGGTTTTGTTTAGATTCTAATGCCATGGTATATCTTTGGTAAAGATAATTTAGGTAGTTGTATGAAAAATATGGTTTCTATCATAACAATTATCTGGAAAGAGAAAAAATGTTTTTCTTTAAAAAATATGTTATGCCTGTGGTCTTTTGCAGAGCAATTATGAATAGTAATAAAAATTTAATATGCATTTAGTTTCTAATGATATGATTATTGGAACATTACATTTCTAGATCTATTGGTCCTTTTATTTTTACTCCCTTCTGTAAAGGATTTATAATTCATGAATAAAAATTAACTGCTAGCTTAAACTTGACTTGAGGATTTTTAGGACAGAAACTAATTTTTTATGTATTCTGTTCTTTCTACCATTGTTCAGGGCAAAACACTATGGGCATATATTTGGATGTTAATGATATTTTCATTTTTGAAATTTCATAGAGGACTCTGTCATTTATTTTCTACTTTTAACAAATCAATTTTTCTAATAATGCATTTGCACTAAAAAATGAGGAGATGCTATGCTTCTGTGGAAATGAAGTCAGGCAAGTCATGAAACAGATCTCGTATCTGAAGATCTTTCTAAGAAGTAATTTCTTTCTGCAATTTACATTTCATCCATTCCTCTTTTCTTCTCCCTTCTTAAGTCTACTGGTAGAAATTCAAAATGATACTAATAACTACCTTTTTAAATCTTAAAATAAAACCAATTAACTGGAGACATACAAAATATTGTTTAATTAGGCTAAGGCAAGGAAGAAAATATTCAATTAAAACATGGGATCCTTTATCCCATTTCCTTTATTGTTGGTTGAAGATACTTGGCTGCTTTGTTCAATTTCTGAGATTTATGAGATATTAAGCAAGAGACCATATTAGAAAAGAAACTTTATTTTCATTTATGTGATACCTACTGTAGTTACATGACATTTACTATAATTTAGTCTTAGTGGGAGTTTATAAGATTTGAAATCTGAGGGCTTTGCATAATCTCCTTCCAAGTGTTTTAATTGACATTCTGCTATAATGAACCCCACAGACCATTACCTGGCTAATTGCTTGAGTTACAGTGCTTATACAATGCCATTCTGTGTCCTTGGTCTTTTGGGGTATTAAATAGCAAGACTGCTCTGAAAGAGGAGGTGGCTGCTTGTTTTCATGTGAAGCAGTAACCTCCTGATAGCTTTTCCAGGGACAGACCCCCTTCTGTTCTTTCTCTGGGCTGATACCAAACCTGATGCTTATCAGAGACACCTGTTTTTCTGGGGTTTTCAACTCTCTCTTGGAGAGCCTTTGACCTCTAAAGGGTCTTCCGGATCCACTGCCACAGGTAGGGACTTCCATGACCTGACTCCTGGATTAGTCCTGGAGTAGGGCAAAGTGACAGAATAGGGAAAGAACAATATTTAGTTCTGGAGAGCTATGGTTAGCCAGGATTTGTTGGGACAAGAGTCTTAATGCTTTAGAATTAGAAAAGGGCTTTTACCAGCTCATCTCGTCCAAACTCATTGTTTTTCACAGAAGGACAATGAACCCCAGTGGTAAAGGGACTCACCCCAGGTCTCACGCAGCTCTCAGTGGCAGGCTCAGGCTCCCTTTTATGGACTTAACCGAATCCAGATCCATGATGAGGTCTTGGAGTTTAATGCCAAAATGGACTCAGAGCAAAGCAGGAAAGTTCTAACATCGGCATATCATCACAATCCCCCCAAATGCAGTGTGGCCCATGTCCTTCCATGTCTCTCACCTTTTCTTGATGAAGGTACAGGTCAGTGACAATGGTGTTGTGAATGGTGAGGAGATGGGTAAAAATCAACTCCAGTACCCATAGGCCTAGGTTGATTTCTCTTGTGGCTTCTGATAAAAATATTTCTATAGGGTCTGCTCTACCCTTAGACATGCTGATTAAAATGTCTGAGATGCTAAACAGCTCTGAAACGAGTTCAGATTCCAGTGGGCAAGACAGGGACTAATATCTTGGGGGGGTCTTTGTAATGCCTGTTGACATCCTCAAACTCCTGTTTTTTCCGCTGTTAGTTTATAAGATATCCAGAGCACTGCCATAAGTTCAAAACTCTGAAAAAAAGAGAGAGAAAAGGGAGATTTTAAACATTGCAGAATTGAAAGACAAGTGGCACTTTGGTAATTGGAAATACTTTTTATAATAACTTAGTCTTACTGGGTAGGCTGAAGCATTTTTATAATAAAGCGTTTATTCCATGCCATGTCATTAGTGGTTTTGGTTCCTATCTGAGCTCCCTCCCTATGAGCACGTGAGAAGGCTGACCAAAGGACCCACCCGTCTCTCGGCACTGAGAAGCAAGCCTGGCAGCGAAAGGTAAGCTGCTACTGATGAGAATTCCGTGTCTCTCAGGTTCTCCAACAGACGCCTTCTGCTTGTAAGACAAACTCCTTTTCTTCACAAACCTCCAGTCTGCCCTGGCTGCTTGGTGTGGCTCAGTTTCTTGGAGTGTTGTCCCCTAGACTGAAAGGTTGCAGGTTCGATTCCTGGTCAGGAACCCAGTTGGGATGCATGTGAGAAGGTAACCAACCAACTGATGTTTCTCTCTCACATTGATGTCCTTCTCTCTCTAAAAAAAAGATCAGTGAAAAAATGTCCTTGGGTGAGGGTTAAGACCTCTGATCTGTTGGATTCTGTATCCTGAAGCTGCCCTGGAACTGCCCTTCTAGGGAACCTCTGCTGTTTTGGATGGACCCGATAGAACGGGAGAGATGGACCTGATAGAACGGGAGGGATGGACCTGATAGAACGGGAGGGATGGACCTGATAGAACGGGAGGGATGGACCCGATAGAACAGGAGAGATGGACCCAATAGCACGGGAGGGAGCTTGCTTTCACCCCATTTCTGTGACGCTTCCCTGCTGAGAACACCCCGCAACATGCATTCTGTTGGTCTCAAAAAGGTGAAGCAGTTTCCTTAGGTTGGGTTATACATATTTTAATGAGTGCATAAATAATTTATATGAAGGAAGCAGAAAAGTCTCAGTGAAATCTCTGGGAGTTTCTAATATGAAACCCCATTTGCCTCCATGTAGATTTTTGTTAACATTCAGTTAAAATTCTGTTTTTCAGCAACAACTTTGATAGGTTATGAACTGCCACCGGGACCAAGTAATTAGCAAATAAGTGAGCAAATCAATCATGTTTGGACCCCGTTGCTGTTTTCTTTTTTGAGTGAACAAACTTTACTTTTTAGGGTAGTCCTAGTTTTACAGAATAACTGAAGAGAAAGCACAGAGAATGTCCACACACACCATCGCCACCACCCTCCACGCACCCTTCCCTGTGCACGTCTGCAAAGCTGACCACAGGCTCAGTGTCAGCCGCTCATTCACCCGGTGGCTTCTCCCACCTCTTTTCTATCCTTAAAACGAGGAAGCCCTACAGCAGGCGTACTCAGAATCTGGGTGTGGGGAAATAAGATGAAACAGAGCCCCATCCTTAATGATTTCCTTTAGGTTTTGAAAATATGGAGCCAGGGCCTATTTTCATGCCTACATTTAATGTACACGTTTACCTGTCTACTCATCCGTGTGGGTGAGTTCACTTTCCACTCAGCAGTTACCTGAGTTATTACTTCGTCCTGCCCAAGCTGATTGCTCCCAGCTCCCCTGAGTGTGGAGTTTTTTCTCCACACCCAATCCGGCGCCTTGGGCCTCACCTGCCACTTGGATCGTTTGACTTGGTGTCTGTCACGCTACCTTGATTTAAAGGTGGGAGGGGAAGAGAAGCCGCTGAAAAAGTGCACAGAGGAAAAGAAAAATATCCACATTTGCTGCCAGACTTTATTTTTTATGGCGTTAGATTGTTAATCAAAGTCAATCCCTTTTATTTAACAAAAATATGCTGAGAATGTGTCTTCATTTTACTATCCATTTGTTAAATATAAGAAGCATTTAACTTGGTAGAATGTAATGTTATAATCATTGTACTTAATAAAACTGTAATGGATTCACTTATTTAGACACTCTGGGAGAAATAGCCTCCCACTGGATAATAGAAATTATGGTGCTTTTGGAGCATCTATCAACACAAAGGGATGAGCAGAGCTCACCAGAGTGATTACAATCATGTGGAACTGCAGTTAAAAATAGAGTGGGAAATGGAAATCTGTAGTTAAGATGTTTCTCCTCCTTTTGATGGTGTGATATTTACCAGTGAACTAAAGATCTGAGCTCTAGAAGGCCTGTGTGAGTTTGCTGGGTGAATTGGGCAGGAGAAAACAGCTTACAAGAAATTCTAACAGTTCACCCTTGTGCTTATGTAGCACTGAGAGTTCAACACCAGGCACTTTAAAAAGGAAGAGGGTTGTTTGGCCGATGCACCTCTCATGGAGGGAGAAGGAAGTAGGGGCAGCAACTGTCTCTCCCCATTATTTTTCTTTGTATTTCCTCCTGACATCCTTATTTAATACGCTCCTGTTGTGGCACATTCTGCCTTCGAGTCTGAAATGGATGTGATGTGGTCCCTCTTGGCTGCTGCTCTGAACCCCCCCCCCTTTTGCTCACTTATTTAAGTGGGAAAGTCACAGGGTGCTGCTGACATGCTCAGAGCAAGCTGTGAAGGCATCCATTTCTTGACCTAGGCTCTTGGTCTCTTACAATACTTCCTCTTTTCCTTCCAAACCTCAGTCCAGGAAAGGCCCCTCAGACCAGGCACACTCACCTCACCCATCTTTTACAGCAGAGGTTTGGGCGAGGTTCTCGCTTTGCCCCTAAAATCAACTCAGAAAAGCTACGAATTAATTACGTAGGCTGCAGGGACATAAAATTTAACAAGCCCCATTTCTATGCAAACATCTCCATGTCTAGGTGGTCTGCCTAGTGCAAAATTATCTCTAATTCATTGTATATTTTAAAATAAAACCTTGACCTATAACTAAACCTCACCCTGTGTTTCTAAAGAAAAATAATTCTTAATCATATTGTTTAGGAATTTCCCCACTCACAGATTCATACTTTTTCTCATTCTCATTTTTTTCAAAATGATATATATTAGAACCACCATTCTAAGAAACCTCCTAGCGTCAAAATATAAAGTTAAATCCTAGTTTAACCAAGTCAAAGATTTCAGACTGAAATTAAGCACAGTAATGACTACTTTCCAGAACAGGTCGATCTCTTTTAATTTGTGAGACAACGTCAACAAACTGGCGTAGGCCTCATCTCTTATTGCCCGGACTCTAACAGCTCCTGCTACCTTTTATTGCTTATTGTTTTTGTCCAGTCTGCAACCACCTTTCGTGTAAAAGCCTGGGGGTGGGGGTGGGGTCCCTTCCCCGCTTTAACTTTCAGCGACTTCTTACAGTTTGTAGAATAAACCCCAAATCCTGCAGACGGTCTACAGCACCCTACAAGGTGTGTCTCGCTGTGCCAGTCCCCCCTGTCTCGCTGCACCGGTTCCAGACCTCCTGACCTTCTCTCCTGTGAAAGCCGCTGGTGTCTGCTGCTTGGGAAACTCCGGAGACCAGCCGCTTCCGGTGGGTCCACGTGGTTTTCTCAGGCCTTCCTCTCAGCTTAAGTCCTACTTCCTCAGTTTTTTTTCTAGCCGCCGGTCTGAAATAATCTTCCCTTGTCTCTCTTTGTCAAATCCCTATTTATTTCCTCCACTGCACTCATGACAGTCTAAAATATTGATTTTTTAATTTATTACTCCCATTGAAATGTGAGCTCTAGGGGAGCAGGTATTTCATTTTATAACTCCTGCATATACTGTGGTGTCTGACACAGAGTAGGTGTTTAATAAACATTTATTGACTAAAAAAAAAGAAAAAATGAATGAATGAGAAAAGAACACAGCAAGGACTATTGGTCATAATGAAATGTGGAAAATTGAAAGTAACCATTCACCTAAGCAAGGAATGCTGTGTGTATAAAAGTTCATCCTATGATTCTGTACAACTCTAACTCAGAGGGAAAAATGCTCTAGGCATGGTGAAAAATATCCTCACCGTGGCAGCCCAGCAACATATCCACACATATCCATGTGCCCCAAATTATATTTTTATATATATTAAAAATATGTATACTGGATTCAGCATTGAAGAATGCAATTGAAATACAACACTGGTTGGGAGATATATTTGCAGGCTCAGAAAATTGTGGGAGGATATTTTGACAAAACTTTGGGGACATAATTGGATACAGCTAATTTCTAACAGATTAAGATGTGGATGGTTGAGGAGTAGTTGGTTTTAAAAAAAGAAAACGTAGGATTGGATGTAAGACAGAACATTCTGGAAGTTCATGATGAAAGTGGAGGTGAAGTAGAGAGGAGTGGAATAGGATTCGGTCTGGGGCTGCTGCAGGGGTGTCCTGCACAGAGGGATTCAGCGCGGTCCTTAGGTGCTCAGGCAGTGATGGAACGGTGGGCGGGGGGAAGCACAGGTGCAGGCCTGCCACTGGGGGCCTCTGGCCGTCAGAGAAGCAGGGCTTGGCTCTTGATGCCCAGGGTAGGAACTGCCAGACACACCTGCCAGCGGTCACGGCCGCTTGCAGAGCCGAGGCAGACAAACAAACATGTGGGTGCGGCAGAGGACACCACACAACTTCAGTTCTGTCCAAGTCAGAGCGTTCGGGGCCCATGCAAGTGCCTCTCCTGGGCAGAAACTAAATGGGAACCCAGAAGAAGTAGTTCTTAGGCTCTGAGTCCCTGAGATGCAGGGAGTGCCATGGTACCTACCCCTCTAGGGTGGAAATGGTACCAACGTGGCACAATATGAGAGAATAGGAAATACTTGTCAGCACATTAAAATACTATTTCTGGCTAGTTAATTTCATCAGATATAATCCTCACAAAAATAATGGGCAACAGTTACCAAGGACACTATGTTGAGAGCTTTTCATGCATTATCTCATTAAGTTTCAGAACTGTACAAAATGAAGCTAGTGTTTCTATTTTAGAAACAAGAAACCAAGACTTAGAAAGGTACAGTAGCTTGCTCCTAATTGAAGAACTAATAAGTAGAAGATCTGAACTTGATACTTAGGACTACCTGCCTGCAAAGCCAATGGCTCTTAGTCCTTACACTACAGTATTTGATACTTGCTAGTCAGTTATTAAAGTTCTTTATTAACCATGGTCCAAGCCTCAACATAGAACTTTCCAGTCATCTCACAAATGTACACTATTAAGTTGGCATAAATACCTCATTTCTACTGGGACAAAAAAACAACTAACAAATCTTCCAAAAAGAAAAAGTCCTCCCATATAGGGCAGTATCTTAGTGAGAGAGGAGAGTACATTATTAGAAGACATGTAATATAGTATCTCCTGTATTTAGAATGGAATTTTATGGTATGAGCTATTTTTTTATAGACTGATAAACTGTCTTCTGCTATAAGACTACGTTATAGAATCTGAAGGTTAGAAGGAACATTGGAATTTGAAGCATCTTCAAGATCCCTTCTAATAGCATCTGAACCAGGGGTGGCCCAGTTTCTGCTTAAGAACTTTCAGTGGGTTCAACTCTTAGAACTGTGGGGGCAGATTGCCTGGGGCGGGGCAGAGGGAAGAGCACAGGGATGTTTGCTGTTGGACAAAGACAACGGTCTTACCTAGGCTTGCTCAAGTGTCTGTGGGACCGTTGGGAACTTTCATTTAGATTGTGTTTGGCTAGGGTGGCTTACTTGAGACAGCTCTGTTCCATGTGCCTCTTATCTTCTTTGGACCAGTAAGCTTGCATAGCCTTCCAATGGCAATGGCCAAAGTCCACCAGAGCAAGTTGAAACAGAGCAGGGCTCTTGAGACCTAGGCTTGGTAATGGCACCCTGTCATTTCCACTTCATTCGACTGGACAAAGTCACATGGCTGAACTCCAAGTCAAGGGATTGCAGTACAGACCTCATTTCTTTTTTGGGAGACTGTGCAAGATCCATCTATCCAAGAGTGTGAGTACAGGTAGGGGTGGACATTTGGGGACAATAATGCAGTTGTTTACTTCATTTTAGTTTAGCAAATATTTATGGGATATGTTATTTGCAAATACTATGCTAGTCACTTGGAACACAAAAAACTAGAGACCCAACTTTCTGCTCTTTAAATGCTTACAGTCTTGGCAGCCTTCAGGATGAAGGGCTTACTGTATTTAGGTTGATGGGGGACCTAAGCTTCCTTTTAGTTCTTTACTTCTAACCTCTCTGTGAAGATTTATACCTGCATTAAACTTCAGACTTGGCATTTGAATTATGTTTTTATTGTTTTAGTGGTTTAAAATTTGGAAAGCAAGCAAGTCCTTACTTGCTTGAGTCATGAAATTTTGGGTCTATGTTTTAATGTTTTTCCCCAAACATGAATACATTTTCAATTAAAAATTAATGACATATATGCACCGTCAGTCCGGTTGCTGTCAGTATTTGCTCCCCTGATTTCAAAGGTCTTGCTTTCCTCATATAAAAACTCTTGGGGAGCCTCGTGATGGTCTTCAGGTAGTGACTATATTATCCTTTAATATCTGTATTTAAGTTGGGGAGCAGGAAGCTGCCATGCAAGGAGTACATACATGAGGACAGACCACACCCCACACAGGGAGGCTGAACACTATCCCAATATCATTAGTTCTGCTCACCCCTTTTTCTAGCCTGTTGTTCTATTGCTGGACATGCTATGTTCCCTCTGTGACTAGGTCTGTCCAATACTAGTGTGTCATGTCAGAGACATGCTTCCAGTCAGAGACTAGGATGTCAGCGATAGACTTCTCATCTCTCCTCTCCTTCATGTCTACCAAGTTCACGTTCTTTCTTCCACTGAAGGGTCTGGAATTGAGCTCCATGAAGTGTCCAACTCAGTTCATTCTGCAGCATCTCCTACATCTCCTTAATCCCCAGGCAGCCTGTGGGAAGGGCATGGGCTGACTTGGGCGTCAAAAGGATCTAGGTTTTAATTCCAGCTCCACTGCTTCTTAATACTGTAATCTCATGCAAGCTACTTAATCTCTCTGTGCCTCAGTTTTATAATCTGTTATATGGGCAAAGCAAATCTTATTTTTTATGATTCATTTATGATATAATTGCAATAACAATTACAAAGTATTTGCACAATGCCTACATCGTTCTCATTGTTAGTTTCCTTTCTCTTCCTGCCCCGACATGCATCTCTCATTGGCCACCTCATGACTGGTTCATCAAGAGGCCATCACATACTTTTAGAGTAAAACTTAATTTGTATGCATAGACTAATAACAGATATGTTTTCACATGACCTCATTTGTTTAAGAGAACACAGCAATGTTTTAGAGCATTAACACTCACCATTAATTAACAGCAAAGTGGTGAGGAATTAAAAATTACCAACATTTCCCATTGGATATTTGCTTTGGCTTGATGTTTACTGCAGACAAAATCCTTAGAGATTGGGCCAGCTTTGACTTTTCTTTACATTCTATGACCCAGCACAGGACCTGGCACACCTCAGATGCTCAAATAAATGTTTGTTGAGCAAATGAATGTTTCATTGAATGGAATTGTATGAACTAATGAAGTTTTCATTATTTTATATAGAAACCCAGTATTAACGTTGTCTGGTTTTTGCTGAGACTTAGTCTGGCTGGCTGATGTGTAGTAACCATGTTTTCTGTGCTCACGGATGTGCGGGCTCAGGCTGTGAGGCCGTGGGGTCTGTGTTTGGAGGGATGCGGTGCCACCATCTGCCCTTCACACTTTCCTCTCTGCTGTTGCTGTGCATCATCTCTCCTACTAGACTGTAAAGTCCCTGAGGACAGAGTCCATGGCTTTGAGGACAGAGTCCATGGCTTTGATATAATTTCTCAGGGCTTGAGCATCGTTAATTTTCAGTAAGTACCGGTCAGAGGAAAGTTAGCATTTTTTGAATTTTTGTATCTTTGTCTTTGTTCATCTGTTTTTTTGTGTGCTGATTTATGTCGGTCTTCTCTATAGCTCTTCCTTTGATCCTACCCTCGGCTTTATTGTTTTTCAATCTTGTAAATGCCACATGATTTGTGGGAAAGTATTGAGGCTTTGAAATTAAACAGACTCGATTTAAGTTCCGAATTTACGACTTACTGGTTGTGTGATTTGGAGCAAGGTAGTTGCTGTTGGTGCCAGTTTCCTCATCCGTGAAGGTGAATGATAGTGTGTCACCTGTCTGGCGGAGCTGTTTGGAAAACTGATTGGATTGATGAATGTAAGGCTTCTACTCATCGTAGGGGCTCTATAGATAGCAGGTGTTATTACTATCTTTATTTACCTTCTCTTTACTCTGTTGCTATTTATTCTAACTACTACTTCCTTTTCCAATGAAAAGAAAAGCATTAATTTTTACCCTTGCCTCTTCTGCTAGCAGCCTCTGGAATGCTGGGAGTTGCCGGGGAATGAAATACTATGAAGCAGCAAAATTTCAATTCACAGGAACCCTTATATCACTTTAAACACTGATAAAACCCCTAATAAGAATAACTACTATTTACCCCATTAAAATAATACAAGGATAAAGATGAGTTTTCAAAAAAAAACCTCCCCAAATTTTAAAACAAAGAAGTAGAGAGTTAAATAACACATGAAGAATCTAAGAACATAGAATATATTTAAATTTATGTTTTTTAAAAATTCACTCTCCCCATTTATCACAATGGAGTCTACAAGATTGCTTTCACGACAGGATCATTATCCCTAGTAGATTGAAGGACTAGTTTACTCATATTTTCTTGAAATAATTGAGTTTGCTGGAGTAAACTATTCAGCTCGATATTTTTCATCTTTCTCTAATACAAATGTATTTGATTCCTATAAATCTGAGTAAGGTCAGTCAGGAAATTATACATATTTGTTTTCCACAGGGTATATGAGCTATTAAGTCATGTTGCACTTATAGATCATGTTTGCTACTTGGCAAGATAATTAGAGTGACTGAGAACAATATTTTAGAACATGTAATACAAGGAAAACAACCAGAAAGTAGAATTGAAGCAAATGTTCCTTATAATAAATGCTCTAAGTAAATATTTTATTGTGATTCAAACTCAAATTTGCATGTAAAATACATAAAATATCATTTAATATTATATACACTCTTCATTCCTATGGTTCCTATATATGTTCTCTCATATAAGTACTTGTTCATATTACTTTTCACTTAGATCTCATGTAATTTGTGTATGTATTCCCATTCTTTCTTCCCATTCTAGCCTCAGTTATGTGGATGTTTTCTTGGCTTTGTACTATTTTAATTATTTTGGCTATGGCTGGTATGGACACAATAGCAAAGACCACACCATACATCAAATTTACGAAGAAATCTGAGGAGAAAGAGATGCTGAAGGGACACAAGCCATCCAGTGCCCTGCCTCCGGGGGAAGAAGAGACCCCCTTCACAGAAGTGGCCCGCACGGTGGAACCAACCCCCCACACCTCAGTCCAAGATCCCGCCTTCGGCACTGCCACTCTCTTCCCCTTTGAAAACTTCACTCTGGATACGGCTGATTTCTTTTTGAATTGCTGCGATTGTTGTTCATCTGTACCAGGGCAGAAAGGAGAACCTGGCGAGGCTGGAAAGTCAGGTATTTGGAAATATATAAAGCCTCATTTCTCCCTTACACATCCTTAGAGTTGAGAGGTGGGTTGGGGGTAGAATTGCCCCAAGGGTTTCTGCATCGTCATGAACAGGGGTATAAGCCCAGGGGTAACATTTGACAAAGGCAAATAGGTACTGTGTGGCCCAAAGTGGCAGCTACTAGTCTTGTGCATGGCTATTAATAAATATTAAAATTAAATAAAATTAAAAATTCAGTTCCTTAGTCACACTAGCCATATTTCAAGTGCTCAGTAACCACATATGGCCAGTGGTTACCTTATTGGTCAGCACAGGTATATGGCATTTCTATCACTGCAGAAACTTCGGCTGGGCGATGCTGGTTAGAGCAGAGACCGGGCCTACCAACCCCAGCACTGGTGTGCAGCTCTCCAAGCTACACATGTTCGTGACCAGTATAATCTTTTCATTAAAGGCCAATGTAAAAAGGGAAAATGAAAATTCTGTTATCTGGTAGGGCTGTAAGCTGACTGATGGATTTTTGGAGTGCTATTTGTAGTTAGGATTAGAAATGGAATGCCTGTGAGGTGGAGAATAAAGCCAGGATTCAGTTCGCTTCTCATTGAAATTCCGAGTCAACACTGTATCTTTGCCCAGCAATTTTCTCCATTGAACGTCATGGTTACATATTTCGAACTTTCAGATGTCTTTCATATATACATTATGAATGTACTCTCAGTTTTATTATAATATATTTCAGCTTTTACATGTCATATAGCAGAGAATTGAAGGTAAAAATGAGATCAGAATGCCGCTATGCAATCTCACTATGCCCTAAAAAATTACGTATAAATATTTATTGTGTTTTGCTTGAAGAATTTAAAGTTATAAAATCAAGAATTACACATCCTCATTAAGGCTTTCATTCATTTCACCCAGCTGTGGGAACCTTTCTAGAAATGTGCTCAATAGTTACGTAGAGCTGAAATGAAAGGGTAACAGAGCCGGGCAGTGGGCTGGGCCACCAACAGTTCAGGGCTGCAAAAACATTATTGGAAATGTAATGAGACCGAGAAAATTATATTTACCAGAATTTCTCTTAGTATCATACTGGTTGGCAAGCTGCTTGGGAATAAAAACCCCCAAGGTCAAGTAAACACAGCTGGCTGCTAAACTGTCTTCTAATGCTGTGGGTCTGTAACATCAGGGCTTGTGTTTTACTCACTGGTGGATTTAGCTGCTTCGTTCTCAGAGCTCAGCCCTTCCTGTAAATTCGCGTGACAAATACTCTGAGGATGTGCCAAGTCATTAGTTTACTGAGGGCGCTCGTGTGTCTTAGTCTGACTGGTTCTGCAAAGAGCACCGTGCGTAGGAGCTAAGCATGTTGAGTCTCCCATGGTCTCACCTTGGGGAAACTTTCTTACTTCTCTAAGTCTGAATTTCTAAAATAGTAAAATGGGGGTAACAGTAATCCCAGCTCCACTGAATCATCAAGAGAACGGAATGACTTCATATGTGTAAGGACTCGGTAGGGTGCCTGGCACAGAGTAAGTGCTCAACCATTGGGTTTATTGTTTCAGTTAGCTGTGGCAGGAGACTTTCCCTACCTCCTGAAATACTCTGAGCCTGATAGGGTCCTGTTTTTAAGATAACTAGAGAGGTTTTTATTTTGGCTTTATCAGTGTTTTCAAAAACATAACTTAAAAAAAAATAGAAATCTAGTATGAGAGCCTCATTAAATAAACTTGAAAATAACTCATATCCTAATTTGTTCATTGAGTATTAGCTTATGCCATTTTCTCAGGGATGTATCCTTTGATTCTTTACATCACTAACTACAGGGTGATGATATCTATATTTGTGTGCCTATTGGTTCAATGTTTATCTTTCATGGACTCTCAGCTCTACGAGAGTAGGAACTGCTGGAATATATTTTTTAAGTTTTGTATAAATCTTTTTTTTTTTTTTTTTTTAAACATTTTTTATCTTTAGAGGGGAAGGGAAGGAGAGAGGAGAGAAACATCAATGTGTGGTTTTCTTGTGTTACTTTAAAAATTATAGTTGACATACAATATTGTATTAGTTTTAACACAGTGATTCAACATTCATATACCTTACAAAGTGACCAGCATGTAAGTATCTGTAATGGTATATAGTGATGATATTAATGACTATTTTTTTTAGCTGTACATTACATACCCATAGTTTACTTTATAACTGGGAGTTTATAATTTCAACCCCCTTCTCTTTTGCTGATCCCTCCGTCCCCTCCCGCTCTGGCAACTGTCAGTTTGTTCCAGGAATGTTGATGGCTGGTTCCTGATAGCTGGTAGGGTGCTTGGTTTATAGGAAGCCTCAGCAATAGTTCCTGAATGAATGCACTAATGAATGAGTGGGAAAACCCAAAGTGCTAGTTTTGTGGTTTTACTTCTGATTGGAAAGCATGGTCCACACGAGGCTAAGGGTCAGGGAACCATTCAGTTCTTGTTGTCTGACACAGCACTGCTTCCCTGAATCCTTAGATCACTGCCGTGAATCCAGTGACAAGTACTAATGTGCCCAATGTATCTATTCAGGTAGTACCAAATTGCAAATTGGACAAAATATTGTCATTAGAACTCTCTAATCGTTTATTCTCATCCAGATCTTATCATTTGGACACTGACAGTCATTAGTCTTAATAAATGACTCTTTTATTCTCCCCTGAATTATGATATTTTGAAAGAGAATTTTTTTCACCTTAATGGTTTTCATATCTCATTTCTAGGTCCTGAGGGAAAGGCTGGTAATATGGGGATCCCAGGGCCACCAGGAGTCATTGGACCCCAAGGTCCAAAAGGCCAGAAAGGAGAGAAAGGTAGGTAATGATATGGATTTCATGTCAAAACTCAAGGAATGTTCTGAATCATTTTTAGGACAGCAATTTGCTAAGTAAGTATCAGATTCTTGCAGGTGGAGTAATTAAAAAAAATGTAAATTTGGTTAAGCATATTGTGAGTTATATTTTATATAAAAATGTTAATTTATAAATATCCAGTTGGGAAATTTTAAACTTCCCTGGTGACATATCACATCCACGTGGGCACACGCATCTTTTCTCTCTCTCATTGGTCTCACAGCTGACCCAGTGACTGGGCATCTTCTCTAGAGAAGGGTCCCTCCCTATGTCTTCCTCATGATGCAAATTAATTACATACTAGACAGAACTAAGTAGGGTAGGCAATCCTATTCCATGGAGATGGACAGCCTGTCTGCAAAGGAGAATATAAAGTATCCCTCGGCTTACACTCAAATGGAGGGCAGTGTCCCTGGGGGAAGAGAGCTGAATGTGAGTGGATGCCGTCAAGCACGTAGCAGTGACCGGTCACTTCACCTCATCTGAAAATTGAGGGAAATAGACTAGATATTTGTTCATACCATTTCCTTTCAAAAAAAAAATTATAGTCACATAACTATAGATCTTTCACAGATCTTTTCTAGTTCAGAAACTCTATAATTCTATAGATGTAACAGTAAAGAAGGCATTCTGCCTGGAAAATCCTGGTTCTGTAAGAGCTTCAAGGGATTGAGGGAAGGTTACAGATTCACTGGGACCTTCAGAAATTCCTCAGTGAATACCGCCAGCTCATACAAATACCATCTATCCATCAAGTTAAATACTTTAGCCTCAGTGTCACATGTCAAAAGGCCTAATATCATCTATACATCACCCTCCACATGGCTCAGGAACTGCCTAACTCATTTCTAGTGGAAATTCAGTGAAGTAATTACTCAGCAAAGAGGCTAAGGTAAGAGAGAGCTACTTCACACTTGTCAGTTATCTGATTTTCATTCTTGGAAACATTTAATCCTTTTGTGGCTGAATTATATTAGCAGAAATCTCTGTGAAATAAAGATGAGTGATGAACCTCCCGAGTGATTCATACATTAGCCAGACTTCTGGAAGTAGAAGACAAAAACAGGGAAGTATCCTAAGATAAGGTTCTGAGGGCTATGCTTTGAAGAAGGATCAAAGGTAGAAATTCATTCAGCCAGTCTGTAGCATGGTGACTTCACTTCCCTTTCACTTCCAGACTTAGTCTAAACTCTTAGTTCAGATCTAAAGTTTTTAAAAAAAAATAAGTGACCTGAGTGACTGCGTTCTGGCCAATCACAACCTAATTGAGGAAATTCAGTGTAAGCATTTAAAATCCTTGAATGAACTTGAGGACCAGAGTAACTGCAGTGAAGGTCAGTATATGAGCATGGACAAGGGCTGGGAATAGAAATGGCCCTTCACTTCCATTCAGGGTGAGTTTATCTCCAAATGTGCACAGGCATTTTCCTGATGGCCTTAGAGTTAATTTCCAAATTTTGAATTTTATGTGGAATGGCAATGGAGGAACTAGGTGCTTGGAAAACTGCTGCGTGACTCAGGGTGGGATTTCTGTCACTGCTCTTGTGAAATCTGGGGGAGTCTCCTCTTAGGATTTTTAATTTGATTTACAATTTTCTTTTTCTTGACACGTGGAAACAAAAAATGTTAGTTATATATAAATAATGTGGTTGGTTAATCTGTACCAACCAATGTACTACATAATCATGTATGACGGTGTTCAGATTTCCGAACTTGTTTATACTTCAATTTCTTCTGTGATAAAAGTGATGACAAAAATATCTGTTTACCATTCTTGAAGGGAGATGTTGTAAACTTTCTTAAATTAAAAGTGTTCTAATGGGTGAAATGTGCTCTGTTATATGAGAGACTGTATTAATATCACATAAAAATTAACATTAAATTCAAAAGCCTGGATTAAATAAAAGTCATGTTAAGAGTTGGGAACATTACCTGGTGCAAAGTAGATGATCAATAAGAGTTAGCTATTATCATTATTGTTATTGTTATTGTCATTTACAATTCAAATAAGTCTAGTATGGCTACACTAACAGGATGGGCCTTCAGCCAGGTCCAGTATAAAAATCCATTTTGTGGCAAATATCTGAACACCCTGATTAAAACTTTTTAAATACAGTTTCTCCCAGTATTATAATTTGTTCAAAAGGCATGTGAAAAATTTTGCAAACAAAATAAAAATTGGCTTTTCTCAATGCTTTCTGTCAAGGACAGTATGTTCTTCTCCTACACGGGGTTCGTCAAGGTTTGTTTTATCCAACTGCACAGCGCTGTGCTCTGCGTTAAACTTACGTGGGGTACCGCACAACTTCTCGGGCACTGTGGGGAATGTAAAGAAGGGGACATTTTAACTGTCACTCAAAATCTATGCCAGGAAAAACACAGACACATGCGTGTGCAGCACGAGGCAGAGCTGAGAGCTCCGTGAGAGACCCGAAGAGCGGCGGAGACGCCGAAGGGGCAGCTGGGCTCTGTCTGGAGAGGTCGGCACTCACCCCAAATGCCCTTTACGTGGCTTACTGCCAACTGGGGTGCAGTATTCCTAGTGGTGCTCCGTAACCTTTCCCTGTATTGTTTGGCTTTATTATTTTTTATTGCATTTGGGGTAACATTGGTTAATAAAATGATACAGGTTTCAGGTACACAATTCTATAAATATGTCACCTGTGTATTTGTATTGCGTGTTCTCCGGCTCAACCATATTGTTTTACTTCTACCCATTTTGGTAAAGGGAGCATTGGCATGCAACATGGTTGCGAAATGGATGTTAGTTTTATCATAACTAGTACAATTAGAAAGAAGTTAATCTTGGCATCATTTTAGGACTTAAGGGAGAACGTGGGGACCAAGGAACAAGTGGTGTTCCGGGATACCCAGGAAAACCGGGAGAGCCAGGTAGGATATAAACTGCATCCATTGTGGCGTTTGAACTGTATCGTGTGTGCAGTGTGGCCCCTAATTTTCTTCTTGTTTGTATTCAAAGTTATCAGGAGGTAAGAGATAGGCCTTCTGATTTACAAATGTAATATATATATATATATAAATTGCTATTGTTTTCCTGATAGTGTCGTGTACTGGTTACATTGCAGTGCGGGTACAGGGCTAGGAATGTGGAGACTAAGTAAAGGTATTTGAGCTCTGTTCCCATCTCCAGCTGTCTTTGGGAAAAGACCCCTGGACTCTGGGTTTTTTCTTCTTTGCCTCAAATGTTTTGGTTTTGGCTGGACAATACAGAGATTCAGGAGAATACTTGGGTTGGGCTAAAATGCAAGTGGAGTGGAATAAAGAGAGTAACTATAGTTTTACTACTCTTTATTATCTTAAAACTAAAATAAAAATAAAACTAGATAAACAAGACCTAAATATAAGCTATGATTTCTCAGTGGCATTAGTTCTCCCATTACGGGACACATGTGTGATGTGAGTGGCTCGGTGTAAGCATCTCGCCTCAGTTAGAGGAGCGAAAGGACAAAAGGTTTGCAGGTTTCCAGCCCCAGTTGGTAGATGTCGTTCCTATTTTGTGAGCTCTGTAACAGTAGCCTGTTGTTTATAGCCTGTGTGGTCCTTAACATCATTTTCATTTTCCATTTCAGGTGGAGTCGGTCCTAAAGGGGATAAAGGAGACACTGGACTGGCGGGAGTAAAAGGACAGAAAGGCTCAAAGGGGGACACATTTGTAAACGCTACCAAAGGAGAGAAAGGAGACCGAGGGGCTGTGGGCTCACCAGGCTTGAATGGAGAGCCCGGGGACAAGGGGGAGAAGGGGGAGATGGGGGATAAGGGGTACTGTGGGAATTCTGGGGAGAGGGGGGGCAAGGGCGACAAAGGGGAGGTGGGGATGAAAGGAGAAAAAGGTAGCAAAGGGGATACTGGGATGGAAGGCAAAAGGGGCCCAGAGGGCCTGCCTGGAGCCCAAGGTGATTCAGGGGCAAAAGGACAAAAGGGGGAGTTAGGTCCTCCTGGTCTCATGGGACCTGTGGGGCCAAAGGGTGAGCTTGGGAGCAAAGGAGTCCGAGGCTCTATTGGGAAGAAGGGCTCTCGGGGCCTTAAAGGGTCCAAAGGGGAGGTGGCCAGAGTCCCACGGTCGGCTTTCAGTGCTGCTTTATCGAAGCCTTTCCCTCCCCCCAATGTCCCTATCAAATTTGACAAGGTTTTCTATAACGACCAGGGGAATTACAGCCCTGTCACCGGTAAATTTAACTGTAGTATTCCTGGGGCATATGTATTTTCCTACCACGTCACAGTGAGTGGCCGACCCGCTCGGATCAGCCTGGTGGCCTGGAATAAGAAGCAGGTCAAGTCCAGAGAAACACTCTATGGTCATGAGATAGACCAGGCCTCTCTCCTCATTGTCCTGAAATTAAGTGCAGGGGACCAAGTCTGGCTGGAAGTTTCCAAAGACTGGAATGGAGTGTATGTCAGCCCTGAGGATGACAGCATTTTTACTGGGTTCCTTTTGTACCCAGAGGAAACTTCCAGAATTTCACCATAAACTTGTGTCTTAACACTGTAGGTTGGAGTCAGTGGAATGTCAGGTGGCATAGAATAGTGCTACTGAAAAAATAACTTTCATTATTTTTTATCACTATAAAAATACAGAAAAAATGATATTGCTTAAGGTTCATTGCTATTGCTATTTTAAGGTATCATCTTTAAAAATAGTTACCTATCTGTATTTGAGGTCAGATGTCTAGTCACTCAGTAGATGGCTTTTTCATTTAGCATTATAATGGCATTTCTCAAGCCATTTAAGTAATTAACATTTGTATACAACAAATAAATAAGATTTATAATTAATAAATATATTCTTACTAAACATCTTTTATATCTCATATAAGTGCATGTAATTCTTTTCTGTGTGAACATGAGGCTACCAGCATTTCATGATGGGCAGGTATCACTGAAAAGTTTCTAACTCTGTTAAAAGGGTTGCCTTCCAACGAAGTGGAACTATGGCCATATTAGTTTAATTTGGGAAGAATACACAGAAAGAATGGTAAAGACTAGCTAAACTATCTTTACTATTAATCAGTATGCAAAGCTTTGCTTATAAAAAGCCTGTATTATATGGACTTGTGTGATGGGTAAAAGGTAAAAAGAAAGTTAATAAAAGTGTTGCTCAGTTCAATCCTTGCAAAGACCCAGCCATTCTTCACAGTATTGTGCTGAGAAGAACGGAATGTTCCCCCAATGATTCCAAAGTGAAATTAGAATATTACTGATCTGAGCGTTTAGCCCTTTCTCCATGGAAGAACATTTAATTTGGATAAGTTCTTTGGCTTTATTATCATCATCTCTATAATAATTAATTCCTACTATTCAGTGATAATAGTGCTGGAACAGGTGGGCATCTGGGAATTCACTTGCAGTGTGAATATTTAATAACTGAATATATAATAATACAACAGGCTCATTTTGAAAGGAATGAACGTATGGAATCTAAATCGAATTGGAGTCAAGAATGCATGTAGTTAAGCAGATTAGCAAATCAGAGAGTGGGTGATGGGGAACTTTCTGGTCTTGCCCTGACAGATGAACAAGTCTGGCAGTTGTTATTGTCAGTTGGCAATGCTATTTTCCATATCTCCCTCTTGAAGATTCAGAAGGCACATTATTGTACCACAAGGTTCTCACAGTAAAGAAATATAGCTTTGTTTTATCCAAGGGTCCCATTTTTATTTTGAGTACAGACTCATCAAATAACATGCTGTGGAACAGCATTGTGTAGGATGCTAATTTTAGAAATTCTGCATTAATTTCTTATTCGAAGACTACCCAGCAGGCTGGGGTAAGTTCAGTCTTGATATTTTCCCCTTCCTTGACCAGTTTTTCTCTGTTTAGACTGCAATATTGTTTAGTTGAGGCTTTGTTTATATTCGTCAGAGGGAGAATAAGATAAGTCACATGATTGAAATAGTGATGCTTTCACTTAGAATTTTTCTTTTCCATTTTGAGGACTGGGTGTTAAAGCCATTCATATGTGTGTGTGTATGTATACACATGTATGTATATGTATATGTGTATATATATATATATTCATTTCACATCAAAAGATGTGATGTCAAAGGCAGCTGGGCAGAGGACCAATAAGGGAGCAGTGACTTACATGGAGGGTATATGACATCCAGTGGTGTCTTCCTTGTGTGGTAAACATTTTATAGGAAGTCTCAAGTTAAGGATCCAGGGTTGGTGGTTAATTATGAACTTTTTCAGGGTACGCACCCCAAGGAAGTTCTTCGCTTTTAAAGTGGCCTGGAAGGTGGCTTCTAGGTACCTTCTGCCACTTTAGCTGTGAGAGGGAAGTGACACAACAGTGTTTCCATTTTCAACTCTATCATGTCTCCTACCTTGTTGAAAGCACATAAATAAAGATGGGATCTCTCCCCTCCCCAGGTTTTGAATACAGTCCCTACCTACCCCTACCCTAATGACTGCCAATTTCCAGACCTCTCCCCTGTATGCCTGCCCTGAGTATTAAATTGACGAGAATTAAACTGACACCTCAGACTTAACACGATGAAACCAAGCTTCTGAAATTCCCCTCCAGCTGCCCCTCCCAGATCCCGCCCTGAGTAGTTCACAGAACAGCCACTTCTGGTTGCTCAGACCAGAAACCTGTCATTTGATTTTTCCCTTTCACACTTAAATGCAACCTGTTAGGAAATCCTCTGGTTCTTTCTTCAAAATGTATCCAGAATCTGCTTCCATCATCCCAGCCAAGCCACCATCATTTATACCTGGGTTATTTATATAAATAATCTCCAAACAGGATCCCATAATATAAAAGGCATCTAGGGTTAAAATACAAATGGGATCCAACATTACATATATTTAAATTTTCAAACTTATAAATCAAGCTAATAAATAGTTTTTATAACATTGTGGATTCTCCTACTTTAATGTTTGCTTTTATATTGATAAAGTAAAAAAAGAATTCTATGGTTTTTATGTGACTGACAGTAAATAAAATATCAAAGATGACCGAATTACTGTTGTGCATGTCCAGGAGTTCTGTCAGTAGGCGGTTGAGGTTTGGGTGGGTAATGAGGGAGAAACATTAACTCATGAATTACTATATATTTATCCCATAGATGTTATTTTAAAACTTAATTTTATCAAATATGTTTTTAAAATAAACATTTCCAAATAATTTATGTTTGATGGACAGTTTTGTCGAATTAGACCACTTTTGTTGAGTCATTGTATTTTAACATTGCATTTTAAATGCTAATTTCAATTTGGTGAAACTACTCAGATGAATTAGCAATCAGGTTTGGAAATGAACTGTGAATTTTGCATCATGTTCAAATATTGTAACTGGGGTTGCATACGATATATTATCACTACTGTAAACAATACTGCCAAATATTTAAATTTCATCATATAAACTATGATCACTATATTGCCATTTTCATCATCTCTTCAAACAATATTCTAAAATCTAAATCTATCATAAGTTGTCAGTCTGGACCTGCACAAATCCAAATTTAGAGAGATATGAATTATTTAATATGTTTAGCCATTAAGTCTGCAACTGTCACAAACACTAGGCAGTTCATGAGCATTTCAAGAACGATGAACTAGAACACAATAAAAAGCAAGAAATGAATGCTTGGCCCAACTGAGATGTAATACTTTGTGATCCATGGCATTTATATTCTCCAAGAGGAAGTAGATTGCTTGTATTTCTCTTAATTAAGCACATCCAATGTTCAAATCCTCTCCATACTCCAAAGCTGTGTCTGTCTCCCAAGTTTACAGCAGTACAGCCCATTAGTCATGATGGCCATTTGTAAGCAATCACCTTTCGTTTGGTGCACATAGGGCAAGAGACACGGAGATGAGCTTCCCTGGGGCCTGAAAGGTGGCAGTCGTAGGAGCACATGGTTGGATCATAGGCTGTGCAGCACTGGAATTGAGCCCTGATCTCTAATAAACATGCCCTGGCTACTATCATAAATTTACATGTGGTTGTCTGTTTGTTTTATGTAGAACTTCCTAAAGCACGGGGCCGAGGACAGGGGGTCCTCTTGCTTGGTTCCAAAGGCAGTATCACCTATTTCTACTCTGACCCCCTTAAACCAAAGCAATTCTGTTAAAAGGAAGGTAGATCATCAAACTCCTCTGCTCAAAGCCTCTTGAAGCTCCCATCTCATCCAGAGTAGAAGCTGAATCCTTGCTATGACCAGAGAGGCCCCATGTGACCTTGCCCCTGCTCCCCTCTCACTGTCCCTCCTGCCATCTCCTCCACACTTGCTCTGGGCATTGTCCTCAGTGCTATTCCTCAAATTCCCAAAGCATATTTCCACTCAAGGCTTTGCATATACTGTTCTACCTAAATGTCTCTTCCCACAAGTAACTTGCATGACAGAACCCTTTCTCTCTCCCACACCTACCTTCCTTCCTTCCTTCCTTCCTTCCTTCCTTCCTTCCTTCCTTCCTTCCTTCCTCCCTCCCTCCCTCCCTCCCTCCCTTCCTTCCTTCCTTCCTTCCTTTTCTCTCATCCTTTTTATTTATTCTATTACAGCTGTCCCTATTTTTCCCTTTTGCCCCCTCTGTCCAGCCCACCCCTCTATCCCACAGTCAGTCCCCTCAATGTCCGTGCATCATTCATACATATTCTCTGTTTATTCCCTTCCCCTTCCTCTCACAATTCCCTGCCTCCTACCTCCCCTCCTACAGCTATCAGTCTGTTCTCTGTTTCCATGTCTCTGATTCTATTTTTCTTGTTAGTATACTTTCTTCATTAGATTCCAGTTATAAGTGAGTTCATATGGTATTTATTTTTCACTGACTGGCTTATTTCACTTAGCATAATGCTCTCCAGTTCCATCCATGCTGTCACAAAAGGTAGAAGCTCCTTCTTTCTTTCTGCTGTGTAGTATTCCATCGTGTAAATGTAACACAATTTTTTAATTCACTCATTTACTGAGGGGCAGTTGGGCTGTTCCCAACACTCAGCTATTGTAAATAGCACTGCTATGAGCATAGGGCTACAGAAGTTCTTTTGAATTGGTGTTTTGGGATTTTTAGGGTATATTCCCAGGAGTGGAATTGCTGGATCATTTAAATATCACCTTTTCAATAAGGTGTTCTTTGACACTCAATTTTAAATGGCAGTCCCCATGCCCCACCCCCTTCCCTGCTTTATTTTTCTTTGTAGCACTCATCACCTTCAAATGTATTATATTGCACTTACTGACCTTGTTTATTTTTGTTTTCCCACTGGAAGTAAGTTCCATGAGGCCAGGGATTTTTGTCTGTTTATTGTTTGATCCTCAGCACCAGGACATTAAATATGGGTTTAGGAATACAGATTGGTAGGGTCCACACCGAGATGGTAGTTGTAGAGTCTTTATAAGGTGGTGCTCACAGATCATCTTTGCTTTTGGTTTTCATCTTAGTTAAATACAAGCAAACACCAACTAAACCAATCTGTCTCAAAGTAAATAAAATGATAGTTTAGATTTCACAGTTAAGAAACCGGGTTCATGAAACACCATGTTTTAGTGTTTCAAAGAGCTACACATCTTTCTTTTTTTTTCCTGTGGGGACCTGGGACTACTGAGCTATTCTGTGGGTTTTCAGAACAACTATGAGAGGGGAGCATGTCTCTTGATATCTGGCTATGACGCTACTTCTGAATGGAGATCCAATTCATTTTTATCTCCCATCCAAGCCTAAAACAGGCCATCCTGTGTCCTGGGATACACTATAGTCTATAGCTGTAATTCCACTTATAAGAAGGTTTTAAAAAGAGGCAAGAAAAGTATAAAAAGGCTTAAAGATGCTGTAAGACTTGGAAGAATTTCTTAAGGAGAAGAAAAAATTGAGAGCACTGAGGCTGCCAGTGACAAAAGGGGGTGGTCAAGAGAGAGAGACACACGTTGGAATTATGGAGTCACAATTATTGTAATTTTTTATGTTCTAAAAATGTGTCAGACACTGAGCTTTGTGTGTCTAAAGTGCCCTAAGTAACATGTACTATGTTAGGTGATGGAAGCACAGAGCAGTTATGCAGTGTGCCAAAGACACCAGTGTGGTTGGTGGGGGGCCATAAACCCCACCCTTAACCAATGGAGCAGGGCAGAGTCTACTAAGAAGCTTAACTGGTGAAAGCTGGTATAAAGGGAAAAGAATGGTAATGGCCTTGTTTCTCAAAGCTATCACCCCGCATGGGAAAGGGGGTGAGAGGAGGAACAAGAATCCACTAGTAGCTGAGCAGGGGTGCAGGACAAGATAGGAAACCAGTGCTGATAACAGAGACTACAGTTGGATGCTCCGATCAGCCTAATGTATAATCTATGTAAATTCCGTGCAAAAATTTAGTAGGAGTACTTGATTGTTTTAGGAACTACAGTGAAAGTATATTTATTGTTGTTTGAATTACACTGCATCTAGAATCACATTGCATCTAGTAGAGATAGAGTGAGAGATTTGCATATTTAGGGTTCTTCTTTCTGAGGTAGGAAGTGCATAGAAGTGTTTCTCTTGTCCTGAGCTTATAGAAGGAGCTGAGGAAGCAGAAGCCTCCCTCTCTCACTCTGTGTAGTGATTCATACATGTACGGTTAGTGAGTGTTAGGCACTGTTTTTGGTACTGAGGATAAATTAGTGAACACAACAGGGAGAAAAAACCCTCTCTCTTCATAGAGCTTATGATGGAAAGGAATAACAAATCTATAAACTATTAATTATATAGTATTTCAGAAGGCAATGAATGCTATGGAGAACAATAAAGAAGGAGGGGGCGTGGGAGAATCAGGATAGGTGTGGGGGGTGAGAGGCATTTAAAATACATGTCGGAAAAGGCCTAGTTGAGAATGTAATATTTGAACCAAAATGTAAGGAAGGCAAAAGAGCAAGTCATGTGGATCTCTGAGAAAGCAGAGGAAACAAAAGAAGAATATCCCTCAGGTTGGAGCTTGCCTGGCCAAAGGTCAGTAGGCCTGTGGGAAGTGGAGGTGAGGTCAGAGAGGTAATGGGGCCACACACTGTGTGGGACTTGAGGCTCTTGGAAAGAAAGACTTAGGCTTTTACTCTGAATTTGGTATCTGTAAAGAAGCGCCACCCAGATCCCCTTCAAGGAAAAATGAGTACCCTTCTGAGGGGACAGTGCTTAGCAGAGAGCTTCTGACTGTCAGCACCTTCAGGGTCTGCCCTAGCTGCACAGCTGTCCCAGGGTGGTCCAAGTCTGGTCACGGATCAAGGTCTGTGAATAAAGGCTGGGCATCTCTGCTCTTCCTAGTCACCTGGATGGGCCACGCTCACTCCAGAGCTTCTGCCTGTTGGCCAAAGCTTTGCTGAGTCTTCCCTGCAGTTCAATTCTTCCTTGCCCAGTTCTGCCTCCTTTCCCTTCTCTCCACAGCAGTTGATCCCGAATAAACATCTTGTACCTCCATCTTTCTTCGAACACCTGCTTCTGGAGACTCAGCTGGTAATCATGAGATATAATATGTGAAAGAAAGTTGTAGAGGGTACACTTTTGTAGACCACTTGTTCACTTGTTCACTGTACATCTACACATGTGCACACCCCCATGTCACACTCACATTCACACATACCCCTCTATTTTGTTCTAGGTCAGGGCTGGAAGAATTAATTAGTTAATTGATTAATATTGGCATCACACTATTGGAAACTTTGAGCCTGATATTTAGATGCAGAAAACTTCTGTTTTCTGGCTGTAGTGGTTAAGTGTAAAGACTCAGAAACCAGATGAACTGGGTTAAAATTTTATTTGCTAATTGAGTTACCTTAAAGACACCTACTCTATTCGTGCCTTGGTTTTCTCATCTACAAAATGGACTTTTGGTATTATAAATGAGCTTATATTTGCAAAAACTCTTAGAACCATGCTTGGTATATAGTAAGTGCTAAACAGACTGTTAAATAAGAAAGCCAACTTTGTTTGAGTCAAATTTGAGAGAAGATATATTCTGTATACAGTATCAGGTGTATATTCACTTTTCAGCTGATAAGCTTGTAAGTGGAGAGGTGAAATCAGGACTGGTTTGGGCTCAGTGTAGTATCAGAGGTAAGAGTGTTGGATGAAATGAAGTCATGCATTTAATCAAGGTCTTTCTACACAACACCTGAGTTATTAAAAATAAAGTGTCTTATAAAGGATACATAAAATAAAATACTACTCCTTCGAAATGAGATTGAGGTTCACCCTTTCCTCAAAATCACTGTTAATAGAGGTAATATACCAAAGTGCAGGGACTCGCCTTCCTATTGAGGTACCCAGGATCACTGGATTGCCATGAGGACCGTGAGCTTCCTAGACACCTGAGTAAGGCACTGAATGAGAGCCTAACTAAAGATGGATGTTTTGCTGGTCTGAAAGGTAATGGAAGTGACAAATGAGACCCCCCCAGGGGACTATAGCAAGGGGTAATGGCAGGAAATTGCATCGGCTGAGTGATTAAGGCAATATCAGTACTCAGAAGACAGCAGCGGGCAAGTGGCCTTGGTCTCACTGCTGCCTCATCTGATCTGCCTTGCAGGGTAATGCATCTGAAATGTGTCTGCAGGGCCCACAAATATGTTCCTCTTCTGCTTCCTTTTTTCCCTGAGGATGGATAAATGAGGGACAAACATTTTGGAACATCCAGATTCTTAAATGTCAGAACTATCGCCAAAGCAGCACACTCACTCTCCTTGGATATTGAATACAAGTTAAAATTGCTTTTGGAAGGTTTTGTGAAGGTCTTATTCGTTCATTTGAATTCAAACAAATTAATGAGCACCTACTATGTACCAGGCACTGGGATCAATGCCAGGGAAATGAAGATGAAGGAGATAATTTCTTATCTTCAAAGAAGTCACAGTCAAATGGAAGAGATGAGTGAGTGAAGACAATAGTTTCATCTTTTCTGTCTCAAAGATGGTCAAAGACCCAATGCCATAGCTATTATAGAGGAAATTGAGAAAATACTTAATCCAGCAAGTTAGTTGATTGATGTTCTTATTTACCCCATAGAGTACTAGGCAAGCAATTGATTTCAAAAGTTTTAGCCTCAGGAGGAGAAAAATGTAAACAAAATATCCAAGAACAATATTTTCACAATTGGGTGTTACCATGTGGCACCCTAAATCTTGTTTCTAAGACTTTGGATTGACAAGCAGAAGACTACAGAGCTCTTTCTGGACACCAGAAGTTGACCAGGCAAAGTCAAGGACAAAGATGGCAGATAGAAGCCTTCACCTGAGCCCGGAAAAGATCTCAATAATCACCTCATCAGCTCCTCTTGAAAGATGAGAATCCAAGGCCTAGATTCTGCTGCTCAAAATGTTGACCCGAAGACCCACAGGTTGTAACATTCACATTTCAATCAAACACTTTTGAAACACTATTTTTTCTGTTTCAGAAAAAAAAATTGAGATATAATATAAAATATTATAAAAAATATTGAGATATAATATACCTGTAGAAAAAGAGCACAAATGTTAAATGTACAGCTCAGTGACTTTAAACAGATGCCTATATCCGAGAAACCAGCACCAGGTCATGTCATGGAAAATTTCCAGTACCTGGCAAGGCTTCCTTATGCCCATATCCAGTAAATCACTCCACCCTACAAACACTTTACTGTGGATTAATTGTGCATGTTCCTGAACTTCGTATAAATGAAATGATGCAGTTCATACTCTTTTATGTCTGGCTTTTCCCCCAACAGTCTTTCTGGGAGATCATCCATGATGCTGTGTGTATCACTAGTGCTTAAAATGTTGAACAGCTTTTCACATGATGATGGGCTATTTGTACGTCATCTTTTGTGAAGTGCTTGTCCAGTTTTATTTTTTTATCTTGCCAAATTTTAGTTTGTTTGTTTTTCTTATTGATGTATAGAAGTTCTTCAGATTGTCTTCTTGCCAAACTCCTGAGTTTTGATCCAGTTCTCTTTTTCTACAAGTCTGTCAATTTGTTTTTTGAGGACCCGGCTCTCTTTCACTCTTTCCTCTTGGTTTCCCAAACTCTCAAACACAAGCTTTTCGCTTCTCTGACGGTGCTCTGTATTTGTAGGACTAAAACTGCTTCCAAAAAATAAAATTAATGCTTAGATATAAGTGACTGAAATCCTTTGATTGTTACTTTAGTCCCTAGGTATTTATCTTTCAAAAGGAAGTGAAGCCAACCAACAGAATATCTGATGGTAGAATTTCAAAACTGAGAATGTTCATGATACATTTTTTTTTAGTTAGATTGGAGACAAGAATGCCCAGTGAAAGGCACTTCTTGATATCTCTATAATCTGAAAATGCTGTCACTGTTGTGAGTTTGGGGCAGTTATCTTTAAGAAATGTTGGACAGAGAAAAAAGTATTTATCAACAAAGGATTGCTTCATTAAAAAAATATGAGACAGACTCATAGATGGAGAACAGACTCATAGATGGAGAACAGACAGCTCTAGATGGGGAAAATTAAGGGGCTGGAGGGATTGAGCAAAAAAGAAAAACTCAGAGAGACAGAACCAGTGTGGTGATTGCAGGGAAGAGGGGGTGAGTGGAGGTGGAAGAGGGTGTGGGGGGATAAATGCAATGGAAAAATACAATAAAAATGAACTATTAAAAATAAGGAACTTTATCTTTGAAAAAGCAAAAACCCAGAAAACCTTAGGTCATTGGTCTCAGGATTATTTTCAAAGATTGACCATCAGTGGCTTACTGCCAGCTGGAAACCTTGTGGTGCAAACTTCCGGGGAGGCTGTTGTATTAGAAATCATTGGCAACATTGCAATGATGATTTTCCAGGAGATTGCGAAGCATGCTTATAAAGTTAGCGAGTGGTGTTAGACTGGGAAGTGGAGTCTAACACCTTAGAGGCAAGAGAATGATTTAAGTAGACTCTGAAAATGAGGGTAAAAAAACAGCAAAAAAAAAAAAAAAAGAAGAAGAAGAATTATCAATGAAGGCATTTTATGTGATCAGGAGGGACCAAATATAATGAAAAAAATTTAAAAAGGGGTGTGTATGCCTGGTGAAATCCATGCAGTCTCTGCTCATCCTCAAGAAAACATGGTTCTGCTTTGGCTGCCATGGCTTAGTGGATCGAGTGCTGGACTGTGAACCAAAGGGTCTCCAGTTTGATTCCCAGTCAGGGCGCATGCTTGGGTTGTGGACCAGGTCCCCAGTAGGAGGTGCATGAGAAGCAACCACACATTGATGTTTCTCTCCCTCTTTCTCTCTCCTTTCCCCTCTGCCTAAAAATAAATAAATAAAACAAAATTTAAAAAAAGAAAACATGGTTCTGAGATTTCAACTTATTCAAATGGATCTTTTAATCTCTCACTATAAAGCCGGTTCTCAAGTGTGCACTAAAAACAGAAAGGAGGCACAGATCTGAGAATCTTTGTCTGCTTCTGCCATAAATATCCCACTTGTCAAATATTTATTGGTCCTTTACTGTCAGGTGCTGTGATAGATAATCATTATGCAGTTTTGTAAAATCTTTAATTAGAGCATTTGTTAATTAGACAAAAGAGAGGTTGAAGGCAGTCTAGGGGGACTAGGGGAGATTTTGTATTTATTTATCCATGTAGTAAGTATTTACTGAATGTCTGTCTCAGACCAGGCATTGTGCTAGATGCTGAAGATATATAGCTTTGAACGGGAAAGATGAGTCTTTGCTCTCATGGAGCGGACAGTTTAGCGAGAAAGACAGGGAAGCTGACATTAAACTATGTCCTGAAGTACTTCTCTGGTGAAAAAGAAAGGTCGTTCTTGTTAGAGGCCCCTATAAATAGCATCACACACATGAATTTGGAAAACTGAAGTGGGATGTGGTTGAAATCATGTGGAATGCATTTGATGAGGATCCAATGAAGTAGATTTTTCCAGAAGTGTTGCAGCTGAAATCTAACCTAAGCTGGGATAGCTAGATTGATTTGTCTGTCTCTCTCGCATCCTATTTATGTGAGATTCATTCTGCTGATGGTACTAACAAGCACTGGGGCAATTCATTCAGGGATGGACATGACAGAGTCCCTATTTTAGCCTTGAAGTTTCTACTAATGTAATACAGGAACATCAAATCTGAATAATATTAAGGGGAAGGAAGCTGAGAGGTGGATTAAAATGGAAGGAACTAGTTTCAAGGTTCAATTTGGCTCCATTCTAAAATAATCATGTTAGAATTTTGATAGGGATTTCCCATCCTTTACCTCAGGTGTTCAAAGACTTGTGTAGCAGTTTTGGGCTGCTCGGCTCTCCTGAGGAGTGTCAGAGAAGACAAAAGATAGACCTAGTAAAGTGTCAAGAAGAAAACGGCCTTTGCAGTTACCAATGGACTGTTTTCTGGTCAAATGACTTGTAAGTATCAGTTTCAAAAGGGCCAATTTAAGGTTACATTTATTATATGCTCTCACATGTCTGTCAGAAGCATCGGGCATATATTTCTCAGCTTTTCCTGCAGTAGCAGACAATGATGTGGAGAAGGTGGGGGGGAGGGGCAGGCTGGGTGGGAGAGGGTGAGGTGGGGTGGAAATGGGGACATCTGTCCTATTGTCAACAATGAAAAAAAAACAAATGGCTTCCAACCTTGACGTCTCACTTGTGTGTTTCCAGGATGGTTGTAGTCTTGCTCAGCTCTGCTTGGCTCTGCTGGACTGTGCTCCAGGCTGTGGATTGGGTTCAAGTCTGTTTTATTTGGGGACCCAATGGGAAGGAGCAGCTGTTATCTCGGGATAGTTTTCTTTATGGCAAAGTGCTGAAGCTCAACAAGTGGTAGAAACTTTCACTGCTATTAAAAGTTTCGGCTTAGGCATGATAGAAATTGTAGTCACTCAAATTCCCTTCACAAAGAGTCATTTGAGCAGACCCAGAAAGTATGCTTTTTTCCAGGGGACAAGGGTGAGAGAGAGGAGGCAGTGTGAATCTTTACTGATGAAGACAATCTGCCATAATGCATGTAATTAGTACTTGTTTTATAAAACAACTTCCACAGATAAATGGAAATATCAGAACTATTGTGATCAGAAACTATTAGAAAATACGACATTTGAAAATAAATTTTTAAAGATTTTCTTTTATGCTATACTAGAAGAGCTGATATCAGAAGTGGATGCATAGGTGTCAGATGGGAGGGGGTGAGGGAGGATGGGTGAGGAGGTGAGGGGACTGAGAAGTACAAATAGGCACTCACAGAGTAGCCATGGGGATGTAAACTACAGTGTAGGAAATGGAGCAGCCGACGAACTTGTTATAAGCATGACCCATGGTCATGAACAATGGTGGGGGGACTGCCTGAACGAGTCAGGTGTGCTGGGGGAAGGGGGTGCAAGGGGGAAAATCAGAACAACCGTAATAGCATAATCAATAAAATAGATTTTTAAAAGTAAGTAGTGAATAATAACGATATACAATACTTGGGGTGAGATTGCTATAGGAAAAAATTGAAATTCACACTATAATAATTTGGAGGTATCCATTTGTGATAAACTGGGCAGCTGTTCATTAATTTAGAACTTACACAGTACTAGTCAGTCAGGAAACGTTTGAGTGACCCATGGGTCTTTAAACATGGGGACATATTTTTGGGGGGAGGTTGATGGGGTGGGTGAGATGGTGAATATTTTATGTTGGAGATGAAGCCACATAGAATTGCTATGCTACTGATAAAAGTCTTTACATTCTGTTTGGTTAAAGAGTGTGCCTTACAACTGATTTTCCTTTGCAAAACCGGGTGGTTTGTTGCTATGATTTCTGCTCTAACAAATGACAGGAGTAGTCATTTTCCCAGTGTGTGGAAAAAATATAAATCAGTCCTTGCAGTGAGACTGTAAATGTGGCTTTGTCTTAGGAATAAGCTTATGAGTTTAATTTGGTTATAGATTTATGGATTAAAACTTAGACTAGCTTGAATGCAGTGCATTTTGTGTGGCTACTTAAGTGACTGTAGGATATTACATAGCATGATAAACACATATTTTCCATTTACTCTCATACTTTTATATTGTATGCTGATATTAGGTATTATTTTTAGTGTGCAATGATGATTTTAGGTTATTATTCACACTTCTGTGGCTTCAATGAACACCACTTAACGCAGAACGATCGAACAATTTCAACAGATTTAGAGATCACAATGAAGCCTCTAATTAAGAGTATTGCTTTGTACACTGCTTAGACCACAATTCCGCACAAGGCAGCCCATTCTGTTGTGTGCATCAAATCAGTTCTGTTTTTAAATACAGATGATACAAAGCATTCCAACAGAAAACTAATTGTCTGTATTTCGGAGCCATTAAGAATTTGTTGAGGAGATAGAAAAAAAATAGTGAAGAAGTTTGATCTTATATCTAAAGAGATAAATTAAAACACTCATGAAGTTATTATGAGGTGACTGAGGTCCAGTTGTTTTTCTCTTCTTCTCCACTTTTGTTTGTCTTTTGGCTGTTGTAGTAGTTAGGGTTTTTTCAGCTGCAAGTAATAGTAAGCCTAATTCAGCTAATAAAGAATCTTGTGACTCATAACAGGTGTTCAGGAGGTAGTGTGGGTCCTAGTAATAAGGAGACCAGGACGCTCACTCTATCGCTGCTGTTCTCTTGGTTCTCCCCTCTCCTCTGCCTCGTTATTCTCAGGCTGGCTTCTCTTCCTGGTTGCAGCAGCATGCCAGGAAACATGCTTCCTTAATCATGTCCAGAAGGAAGTCACTGTCCCCCGATATATCAGGTACTTGAATTTTTACCCGATATCTATTTTTCCTTGTTGTGTACTGTGATGGTTAATTTTATGCATCAGGTTGACTAGGCGAGGTGATGCCCTGATAACTGGTAAAGCTAATGTTTCTGGGTGTATCTGGAGGATGTTTCTGTAAGAGATTAGCATTTGAATCAGTAGACTGAGTAAAGCAGAGCAGCCGCACCAGGGCAGGCGGGCATCATGCAATCTATTAGGGTCTGAATAGAACAAAAAGGAGGAGAGGTGCAGTTGCTGTGTCTGAGCTGGGATACCCTCAGACATTGGTGTTTCTGGTTCTTGGGCCTTCAAACTTAGACTGGGACTTGTACAGTTACACCCCTGTCCACCACCCCTTTCTCAGGCTTTTGCACTTGTGATAGGAATTTACCTTTGGCTCCCTGGGCTCTCGGGCCTTTAGACTTGGACTGAATTAAAACATTAGCTTTCCTTGTTCTTTACATGGCCATAATCATGTGAGTCAATTCCTATAATCTATCTTATCTATCTATTTATCTATCTATCTATCTATCTATCTATCTATCTATCTATCTATCTATCATCTATTCTCATATCTCCGTATGAGAGTTCGTTGGTAGACTTAGTACTTGTAATGGAAGTCTGGTATGATAAATGGCATAGCAATACGGTGGAAGGAGCTGGGGCATTTGATTGCTTTGGAAGGAGAGCTACCTTACTAGCTTGAATTTTATATTAAAGGATAATAAACTATTGGTTTTACTTCAAGTTTTTGTTTAAGTGTTCTGAACTGATGTTCTTGCTCGGCCCTGGGCCAGAATGGTCTCCAAGGGAACCTATGGTCTGTTGTGTGTTCACTGGCTTAAATCTAGGTTGCCGAGCTAACTGCTGGGAAGAGGAATGGAATTAGAATGATTGGTGAAGATTATCCCGGGACCCACTCCTAGAGCAGGAGCCTACTGGGATCAGTAGAAGTTTTTCAGTAGAGGCTCATGTTTGGCCTCTACTTCCTCCTTTATTAGGAGGAAGTGAGGATTGGATAAGCCAACCATATCCACTAGAAGCAATCTTTCTCCTTATTGGCATAACTGACTATGGTCTGAGAAAAGTCAACTAATTTAGCCCACTCACATAATCCTGGGGCCACTTCGCTTCTTAGTTTGCCTGGGCTGGAGAGGATAGACTCAATGATAGATGTTATTTCAGATTTAATGTGTTTGGTTTTGATTTTCATTTACTTGCATGTGTAAATGAGTGTGTCATTTGCACGTAGTGCTGAGGGCGTGATCACGTTGCTATGGGTGGGGTAGGCAAGGTTCTCCTTCCTCTAGATGGTGTCACTGAGAAAAGTTTGCTTGGTTTGTTAGCTGAAGAGCAGTAAGAATTGATTCCCCCAGGGTTCAGAAATGTAAAAGAAATCATTACCTGGTGCAGGCACCATCTGCACTGCTGGAAGCCCTTTTGAGCTGCTCTCTGATGTCACCCAGCCCTGACCAGGACTTAACATTTGCTTAACTCATAAAAGACTGGACTGAAGAACTTAAGTACATCACTGATTGCTCAGTCTCTGGAAAAGAATGCACACAATATAGGCTAGGAACTGTGCACTCTATCTCCATCTTCGTTTCCTCACTGTTAAAGGCAGTCGTGATAGTACCTACTTTGTGAGGTGTTTAAATAAGAATAAGGCACTTAGTATGGCATCTGTTACATAGGAAAGCTAACAACACAAAGGTCACTGCTTGTCACCTGGGCCCCCAGATTCTATTCTACCAGTTTACTCATTTTGAAGAACTTTCAGGTGACATTGTAAAAGAGATCTTATTTTCTCTCATAGGTTGAGATCTCCATTTTTACTGGATGCCATCCCTCAGCAATGCTGGCCAGGAACTTTCCATATCCCAGATTGCATTCATAAAGAAGTTAAACACACACACACACACACACACACACACACACACACACACACACCCCCCCCCCCCCCCCCCCCATGGGCACACACACCACTTTAAAAGAGATCAATTTTGATATGATTAGAAACAATTATCAACCAGCTTTACTACAGCACACCACCCGCTGGGCAACATTCATCTTGGATGACATTCAGCTGAGGTCTCTGAGCTGCTGAAATTGCAATGGCTCTGCATGCAGGATTACAGGGCAGAGACTGGAGGGATCTCTGTCAATGAAACCAGTTGATTTCAGTTTGGTGTAAGGAAACACCCCCTAATGTTTCCTAATGTTTCAGGGTTAAATTACACCTGTCTTAAAATTTCATTAGATGCTCCTGGTGAGTTGTTTTACTGGAGGTTTCCAAACCCAGGTGGGGGGCAGGTGCATCTGTCGATCAGAGACGTGATTGGGAGGTTCACACCCTGAAAGCAGTGTTGGACTAGGTAACTGCTTGGATTGCACTTACTTCCGAGCTACTTTGATTATGTCTTAGGTTCTAGTCTGTCATCACATAAATACATCCTGTGTTTAGAATTCAATCTATCAATAAGCCATTCTAACTCTTCAGTTGGTGAGTTGTTAATGCCAGTCAGAATGGGTATTTCCTTGGAACACCCAGCCGTTAAAGCAACATACTCAAAGACAAAGCTTAATTACCCCGAAGCTGCAATTATTGAAGCAGTCATTGAAAGGGACCTTAATATGACAGTAAAAAAACAAATGAACGTTGATGAAGCCCAGTGAAAGGTAAACACAGGCCTTTGAAGAGAATTTAAAAACTTCATGCATTTGCCTACATGCACTGCAACAACAAGGCAATTACAGGACTTTTGACTTTTTAATTATACCATTGCCACATATTTTAACTTTAATGTTTTGAAGAGTCTTGGATGAAATTGTTTTAATTGAGGCCAACTCAATTTTTGGTTGTTATTATTTATAATTAGGTGAAACTTTTTCTTACTGTAATTTTGCTAAAGCCTTCAAAACAGCTAAAAGAAAAGCTAGCAGTACATGCAATGAACAGTTATTTATGCAACCTTATTTTCTCATCTAATAAAGTTAACAATAAAAAAATAAAGGGGGGAAAGGAAGTTAATTTTCATGAAGCTATTACTCAGGTAGGTGCCTTGCATTGCACACAGTTTCTTATTTAACTTTCAAGTAAACTGGTGAGGTAGACATTTACTATATTTTACAGATAAGACCTTTCCGGAACATCAAGTATCTTATCCATGGTCACTAAGGCAATATATACCGGAGCCAAGATTTTGTTAACAGTTGCTTAAATCCAAATAAAATTGATCTCTTTCAACTCTAAGGTGGAGGCCTTTCCACCTCAAATTCAAGTGTTTGTGGCCTAGGCAGGGACATGAAAGAGTGACTCTGAAGAGCAGGTGGGAGGGGATGGAGATTGCAAAGAGGCAGAGGGGGAGGGTGCTTGTTTTGCCCAAAGGCATTTACAATAAAATTTTAAAATATTCCTGTTGGCCCCTAAACAAGCTCATCTTCTACCCTTCTCAGGCATGGATGCCAAGAGTTCACAACCTCTGAAATGCTTTTGTATTTTCATGCTATAGATCGAACAAATGACTTGAGAAGCATGAGCAACATGCAGTTTTGTTTTAGTCTCCCCGATCTAAGGCTTTATTTAGTGCAAAAGGCTTTTCTACTATAAAATGTGGGCAGGTTCAGTGGACTTTTCTCAAATAAAAGACAGCCTGTATGGATGGATTTACGCTGTGGATAGTCTCAGTTCTGAAACTCAGTCCTGTATAAGAGTCAGAATTTCATAACCAATTTGTCACCCTTCCTCCCCTTCCCCTCAGCTGGTTTCATGGAGTGGGAGAGAGTTATAGTCCTTCTTTTCTTTATTTTTTCAACTCACCACTACCTGTTATTCCTAACAGGGAATAAAGGAGAGAAGAGAGAAAAAAGAGGTGAGGGGGAAAAGACTAAATGAAGTTCTTACCTGCCATGGTACTGTTGTGAGCTGGCTGAGGTGGAGACTGAAGGTTTACTCCCTTAGAGTTCTTTTATAGCTTCGTCCACTCTTCTATCACCAGGGATGTGGCACCTGCATTACCTTGGGCAGAGGAGGTGGGGTGCCAATCAATGTCAGTGGATGTTTGAGCCTCCCTCCGTGAGCCCAGCGTCTAGGAACTCCACCATAGCTTTTTGTTGCTGAGTCTTTTTCCACCTAATGGAATGAACTGAGACAGACCCCACCCTGCTCTTACTTGTGTGTGGTCAACTCTGGTACATGACAACACTTTTGCTTTCTGTCTTCTGATAATTTCTAGCAGCACAAGCCGGTTCCCATGAGCAACAGCTCTAGTTAGTCAGTAATTCCCCTTGGAGATACTCACTTTTCTGCCCCTCTGGTTTCCCGGGTTAGAAGTCAGCTCCCAGCCAGTTCTAACTCCCAGAAAGCAGACATAAATCACACATACCAGGCTCTCTGAGTGCCCCATTGAAGCCCGCCAAACCCTGCTCTCTAACTTAAGGTGAGGGAGCAGTTAAAGAGGGGTAGTTGGGGCTGAGACTATGGCTTTGTCCAAAGGAATCCTTTGACAAAAATATTTTCTTTGACCTCTTTTTCAAAATTCTTCTTCTGGCTGATTGGTTTTAGAGCCAAGGGACTAGTTTTCATCTCTTCTCTCTGTCAGTTCTGCATTGTGATTTGATATCTATTACATTTTGGTGACTGAGGTGAAATGTCAATTTGGCAGCAGTCCACTGTCCCTCTAAGTGAGGCTGGTGCAGCGCTGGACAGCACAAACTGCAGTTTGTTTGCTTTGGGATTCATCAGTCCAGCGGAACCCTCAAAATCAGGAGCTTGAGGCAGACCCTTGGATGGGCTTTGTGTGATCTGCCAGCTCACCTGTGTGTGTACAAAGGTGCATTCTATTGTAGGGGTTTATCACCCCAGGCAGGTTAGGAACCTCTGGAAAACTATTGCTGAGTTTGTTCATATAAAGTACTTTTTTTCCCTGAAAATACAGCCGTGCATGAGCATTAAAGTAACCACCCTGCTTACTCAAGGCGTGCTTTAACTTGGTGAAGTCAAGAAAAGTATAGATGTTAATAACTTCGGACCCCATTCCATTCCTTTTCTTGAAACCTAAGACTTTTAATTCCCTGGTTGTCATAGTTAAATGAGTTTAAAAATCACTTAAATCAGCTTCTTTCAGCGTGCTTAAAAAAAGCAATATGGTAGCAGTGGAGGGAGGGGAGTTAAATCATGTTTTTCACAAAGAATATCATTATTTCTTTTATGTGTATTTCTGGTTAGATCTATTTTTTGGGGGGTATTTTATTCCCAAAAGACTACTAAAGACTTTAAAACTACAGAATCTTTTAATGTAGTTCAGGGCAGAAACTATTAAGGCAGCAGAAATAGAATTAGGAAAAAAACACATCAAGTAATGGAGCCATTAAGATGTTCTAATTAAAGTTATAATTGTAAATCGAATGCATGATGATAACTTAAAAATTTTTTTCATCTGGGCATTTTTGGTCTATATTTTAATTCTTTATATCTCACACTTAAATTTTCACATCGTACTGAATTTATGCTGAATCCTAAATAAATGAACATGGAGTTTTAAAAATGAAACTTTTCACAAATACTAATAATCAAGACAATAATGAAAGTATTATTTTTATATAGGTTTTTTCCTGCTGTCAGTTTAAAGTGCTTTTCAAAATTCATAGACATAACTTCACCTTTAAGACAAATAATAATGTTTAAACATAATTTGGGAGTCATTTGGGTTTCTCAACCTCAGCCTCCTTTCACAGATCTTCACTATTTCTTTAAAACCAAGGGGGTTGAAAGAAACCTGCCCCACTGCTGTCACTCTCTTCGCTCTTAATAAATCATTTTGCTGCTTCGGGTCTTGAGGAAATAGAGACCTTAACGTGATAGCTTTATCACCTTTCTGCCCTTCTACGGCTAAAAGCACACAAAAGTGCTCCACCATTTCCTGATGTTTTAGAGAGAAAGGGGGCCTCTTTTCTGCTCAGCCCTCATGGGTGCTGCCCATCCGGGGTCCTCCCACCTCCCCTCCCTGACTTTGCACATCAGTCCTCCTGTCTCTGGTATCTTCTAATGCGCCATTTCCCCCAGTAGTTTCACTTGAGCCTACAAATATGCTTTTGTGTTCTTCATACCAGAAAGACTGAGGAGTCACCTGGATGTCTCCTTACCCACACTTACACTGTTCTTGTCCTTCATTCGCTCTATCAGTTTGCATTTACTCCTCTGTCCTTGGTATGCCACCAAGCTACAAACATGGCACTTGGAAGGCCATTTTAAAGGAAAGCAAAAACGAGCAAACAAAATAAAGACAATGTGTGGTACTGGCAACTCTCGCAAGCTTTTCTCTGGATGTGTCATATTGTTTCCAACTTGGTCCTCGTAGAATAGTGCAGTTGTGTGTCCTGCCTTTTTTGTTGAACATAAGGCCTGGTATGTTGTAGATGTGCAACAAATATTAAATGGATCACTACATGTTTAACAAAATTTGTTCTTTGCATCGTATTGGTTATTTATTGCCACACATCGCAAAACCTCTGTGACACGCAACAGTAAACACTCATTTACTTCACAAGTCTGTGGAGGAGTTCAGCTGGTCTGGGATGGGCTCAGTTGATTTCATCTGGGCTTCCTCATGGGCGGGCAGCTACGGGCCATCTGGCAGCGCAGCTGACCCTGGCTGGGCTCCCTCATGTGTTTGAGAGTTGCCTGGCTGTGAGATGGTTTAGAATGGCCTCGGCTCAGACAACTGAGAGACCTGGCTCCACTCCACATGTCTCAGCCTCCACCAGGCTAGGCTGGAATTGTCCTCAGAGAGGTGGCTGAGTTGCTGGTGTGAGGACAAGCACAGCTGCACAAGTAGTTTTCAAGATTCCTGTGCCATGCTGGCTAACATCCTGTTGTCTGAGGCTAGCACCATGGCTGAACACAGAATCAAGCGGCAGGAAAATTGACTGGGCTTTTTGTTGAGAGTAACTGCAAAAGTCCTAAGGGTATGAGTCCAAGAAAAGTTAAAAAATAATTGGGGTCATCAATACCACACACATGATCTTTACATAGATCATTTTAATCTGATTTTTTTTGCATCACTATTCCTAAACATCTCCCAATTAGCAGATAGAGAGTTGGTTCCTTTCCTTTTATTTACTCTTATAGAAAAATCTTATAATAAATAGTCAAAAATGTATACTTTCTTCACCTATTGAATTCAACCCTTTGTGTATCACTGAGTAGCTCAAACAAACCAGGGTTTGCTTTTTCTACAGGGTGAGAAGGTCGTAGGATGGTCATTGGCATTGATTTGGTGGTTCAGTGAGTTCAAGGCCAACATCTCTGCAATATTTTTGGTCTTTTCTGTTCAGAGGATGGCTGCTATAGTTTCAACTGCCACTTTAAAGGAGAAAGAAATCAGAGTGAAGAAACCCACCCAGCAGCCTTACTCTCACTCTCCTTGACTAGTCCTGTGACACTTGGCATGGAAGAAAGGATTGGGGATGGGCTGGGGACTCCACAGCGCCTGCCAACACGTCTATGCAGTCCCAGGAGGGAGATGATTAGGTCAAGGTGCCATGACTTTTTTTATGTCTCTTACTAAATACATATTTTTCGGTTCCTTTCCGAAAGAGCTTCTCCAGCTCACAATGCCATTAACAGCGAACCTTTCATATGTTCTCACCACAAACTTGCTCACATTCTTTGAACACTAATTAATAAGTTTGAACATTTCCTATGTGCTATTTAATAATTTTCCCAAGTTTTTCTATTTATATTCTTTTAAAATTTGCTTTCTTATACATTTAAAAGTGCTCTGTAAAAATTAATGGTATTAATTCTCTTTGTTACATCTGCTGCCCGTTACCCTTTTTCCTTTTAGTTTCGAAAGCTCCCATTTGAGAAACATTTGAAGATTTTTGTATGAATACTTGATTTCTACAGGACCATTACTAGTCCATAAGACACCTTTCTTAAAATAGAGAAAGTCTTCCCACTGTAAGACATTTTATTTTCATCTATTAGCAAATTAAGTCATAATGCTTTTGTTAGAGCAAGTCACTTGAATGCCACCTTTTAGAAACATTTCCTAATAAATCCACAATCTACCATTTCCATATGTGAAAGGCACCTCCCTAGATGTGGTATCCCCTGGGGTAGCTCTGTGTTTGAACTCCCTCCACTGAGCATCCACACTTAGTTTCTGAGAAGTCAGATAGGATTCATGCAAATGGCTAAGTTGTACAAAAGGAAGATTATTAAGAATTGGGCTCTGTGGGAGACTAAAAATAAGGCTTAATTGGCTTCAGAATCAATTAAAGTCATTATAAAGGTGTCTGTTCAAAGATTTCCTACTTTGAATTAATTGAAGATAAATTTAAGATTATATTGCAGTTACTAACAGTAATAACAGCATATGGGGTTTTGCAGCTGAAGTTTAAGAGGGAAGTCAATGATGTATGCTATGGGTTTCTGCGTTTTAATTCAAAATGTTTTTTTTCAAGTTAAAGTTTATTTTAAAATATATTTGTAAATTGTGATTATGTGTGATTAAGCCTAGCGAATGAGGAAGAAAAGTGTATGCTAAGTTTTTATTGTTAATTCTTTTGTGAATTAATTGTGTGAATTTGGGAAATTACTTAATTTCTGTGAGTCTCATGGCGTGATTTCATGAAGAAGGCTTGGTATGGAAAAGAAAAGCTTCCACTCTAATACCAATTGTAAGCTGAGTCTTCTCAAACATTATTTAGCTGAAAGTAAAGGCCACACAAATCTAGTGTCTGTTTTCCCTCTGGTTTGTTTTAGATCCAGATTTTTTTACTGCCTACTCTTAGCTTTCTCAAATATCATCCACTGGGGGGAAGATATGATTATGTCAAAAAAATCTTGATTGAGGTTTGGCTTGTAAGTATGAACACTTTCATCTGGGTCTATATAGAGAATCCATTTGAAAAAATATATAGAAGCTTAGATTTGAAAACTCCATTTAAACTTATTTAATCAGAAATTTTAATTCCACTTTGATTTTCCTAGGTACAATTTCTGTTTGTGAGTTACTGTATTTTGCCATGTATAATGTGTACTTTTTTGCCCAAATTTTTGAGGGAAAAGTAAGGATATGCATTATACATGGGTAGTACTAATTCTATATCTACATAAATGTTTTTAATTCTTTTATTTATGCTTATGCAGTAAAAGTATAATTCTAGAGAGCAATAATGTTATCCATATTCAAAACAATATCCTGGATATATGAAAATCAGTTTCGTTTCTAAATATAAATATTTAAAAATTGAATTAAAAGGAAAGTTTTTTTTCCTGAATGTTTGGGCCAAAAACATGGGTGTACATTATGCATGGCAAAATACAATACTTAAAATGATAAAGAACATTTTTAGCAAGATTTCTTCAATTTCTGCAGAAACCATTTGAAGAGTCCTATAGGCTCTGATGGGCTGGGTTATATAGTACACCTTTGGAATTTATCTTTTCCATCTGTTCTCAGCCAGCTATGAACGTGCTCCGTGCAGTCCACAGAGGATGGGGAGAGGTTGGTGGATGTTGCCACTGGGAGAAAAAGGGCCAGACTATAGCTGGAGCTGGACAAGTAATTTAACAGAATCTAGCTGTTAAGGGTTGTTATTATTACAAACTTATCAGTTGCTTTGAGTGGATATAATACATAAAAGCTTAAATAGAATTCCAGTTTGAGCAGCAGTAGTCATCACTGTAGAGGTAAAAGCTAAGCTGAGAAATACTCTGCTTAAAACAAGAGGATTAGATTCATCATCTAATTCTGAACCACAGAGCGATAATATACTATTTTCATTTTAGGAGTAGTGTTGTTGCAGTTTCATTGGTAGGTGCATTGTTAATAATCTTGGCTACAATTACGCTTTTCTTTCTGTGTTCATCAACTTTTATATATATGGCTAAAGAGAGTAGTGGTCAACTTTCATGAAATTTAACATAAACTTTAAATTTACTACATATACCCTAGTTCCATAGCAGGACTTCTATGTAACTAAATATTAGGTAGACAGAACACTATCATAGAAACCTAGATTTTTTTTTATCAGTGAGATCGGGTGATTGTGGGGGGAGATGGCATAATGGGGTTAAATGGTAATAAAAAATATAATGAAAACATACACAAAAAATTAAAAATGATAAAACTACTGGTTTCTAATTTTAGATGGGTTGAGAGTTAAATGAGAATTACTAAATTTTATTGTCTTTGGAGTACTATTCTGACATTTATAGTGATCTCCATAAACTTTCATTGCCCTATAACAATTTATTAAGCTATTGGGTCTTCATAAATATGCAAACTAGCTTAATAAGATAGTCTGCCATGATTGCTCATCAATTTGGTATTAAAAGGGCACCAACTCAGCCAATAAAAATTTCTCATGGTGAAACTGTGGTGTTTCTAGTCTCAAAACTTATTTGCCTTAAAGGGGGCCATAAACTGTTAAAATAATAGAATCTCATTATTTGTATGAGTAGAATGACTATTTTGTTCATTAAGTTTGATGTCTTTTCTGTAGCTGCATTTCATCACACAAACCTGTAAACAGTCTTAACAGATGTACGTTTGCCAACTAATAATTTTATTTCATCACACAGGCATTTATTGGGGAAATAAATTGCTGACAAATTAAATGGACAAAAATTGGTCTTAGGGTATGTCAGGAAATGCATGTTTGTTAAGGAAACCCTAGAATGATGAATTTATTTATAACAGTGTCTAATTATCTATACAGAAAAACTTATACTGATATTTAAAAACAAAGGAGTTTCATTAGTTTAACATTTTTAATATATTTTTTATTTTATTGATTATGCCATTACATTTATTCTATTCCCCTCTGTTCCCCTCCACCCTGCACACCCCTCCCCCACCATTTCCCCCCTTTAGTTCATGAACATGTGTCTCAAGTTCTTTAGATTCTATATTTCCCCTACTATTCTTACCCTCCCCCCGTCTATTTTCTATCTACTGTCTATGCTACTTGTTTTCTGTACCTTCTCCCCTCCTCTCCATCTCCCACTCCCTTGTTGCTAATCCTCCATTTGATCTTCATTTCTATGATTCACTCCGATCTAGCTGTCCTCTTAATTTGCTTTTGTTTTAGGTGTGGTTGTTGATAACTGTGAGTTTGCTGTCCTTTCACTGTTCTTTTTTATCTTCTTTTTCTTAGGTAAGTCCCTTTAACATTTCATATAATAAGGGCTTGGTGATGATGAACTCCTTGAATTTGATCTTATCTGAGAAGCACTTTATCTTTCCTTCCATTCTAAATGAAAACTTTGCTGAATAGGGCAGTCTTGGTTGTAGGTCTTTGGTTTTTATGACTTGGAATACTTCTTTCCAGCCCCTTCTTGCCTGTAAGGTCTCTTTTGAGAAATCCACCGACAGTCTGATGGGAACTCCTTTGTAGGAGACTGTCCCCTTATCTCTTGCTGCTTCTAGGATTCTCTCCTTCATTTTAATCTTGGCTAATGTAATGATGATGTGCCTTGGTGTGTTCCTTCTTGGGTCCAACTTCTTTGGGACTCTCTGAGCTTCCTGGATTTCCTGGAAGTCTATTTCCTCTGCCAGAATGGGGAAGTTCTCTTTTATTATTTGTTCAAATAAGGTTTCCACTTGTGGCTGTTCCTCTTCCCCTTCTGGTACCCCTATAATTCAGATGTTGGAGCATTTAAAGATGTCCTGGAGGTGCCTAAACCTCTCCTCATTTTTTTGAATTCTTGTTTCTTCATATTTTTCTGTTTGGTCATTTTTTCCTTCCTTCTGGTCTACTCCCTTGATTTGAGTCCCAGTTTCCTTTCCATTACTGTTGGTTTCCTGTGCACTACCATTAATTTCAATTAGTTTGGCTTTCATATGTTCCTGTAATTTGTGACTAAAATCAACCAGTTCTGTGAGCATCCTGATCACCAGTGTTTTGAACTGTGCATCTGAAAGTTTGGCTATTTCTTCATTGCTTAGATTTATTGCCTCTGGGGCTCTGAGTTGTTCTTGAGCCATGTTTTGATCTGTTTGTGCCTGTTCCATATGAGGAGCAGAGCCTTAGTTGTTCACCAGGGCGGGGCCACCCAGGTTGCTGGTTTGTGATGCTGTATGTGGGGGTGGGGTCAGAGCGGGAGCAGTCCTCTCTGCTTGCCCCGCTTGTTTATCTGAGCACAAATGTGCAAGCCTGCCGCCCTGTGCCATGTGGTCTCAATGCTCACCTCTTCACTGGTTTATGTGTGCACAAATGCTGGACTGACCGCAGACAGCCAGCCGTGCCTCTTCCCTGGGTCCGCCCATAGCTAACCCGCACCTGTGATCCGTGCCCTCGGCTGCCTGTGCTCCACCCCGGTCAGGGGATCTTCTTGGCCAACCCGGCTCCGCTGCTGGCTTCGCCCCTCTTACCGGTTTAGCTGAGCATTTTGTTGTTTTTGGACTCCGTATTGTCGATTTTCTGTGTGGTTTGATTGCATTTATTATTGTTAAAACTTTATCGTTTTTAGGTTTGGTTGTGCGAGAACACAGTGTTTCCACCTATGCCTCCATCTTGGCGGAAATCCCAGTAAAATCATTAGTTTAACATTTAATTTGAAATAATTACAGACTCATAAGCGGTTACAAAGAAATTTACAGGGAAGTCCCATGAATTTCTTTCTAAACCAATGCCAGTATCCCGTACAAACACAGATCAATAGCTAACCAAAAATATAACATTGGTATATCCATAGGGATTATTAAGATTTCATCACCACAGTGTGGCCCATGTCCAGGAGTCCTTTTTCTTTTTTTTATTGATTTTTTTCACTCTCCCAACCTTTTCCCCTTTAGCCTGCTCTCCATCTATGGGTCCCTGTTTTGCCTATTAGTTCTCTTCGCTCATTAGATTCCACATATGAGTGAAATCATATGGTATTTGTCTTTCTCTGGCTGGTTTATTTCACTTAGAATAATGTTCTTTAGATCATCTATGCTGTTGTAATGGGTAAAATTTTCTTTTTTTTATAGCTGAGTAGTATTCCATTGTGTAAATGCACCATAGTTGTTTTGTATATTCATCTACTGATGGACACTTGGGCTGCTTCCATATCTTGGCCATTGTAAATATGTTGCAATGAACAGGGGTGCATAGATTCTTCGAATTAGTATTTCAGGTTTCTTTGGATAAATTTTCAGAAGTGGAATTGCTGGGTCATAAGGCAGTTCCATTTTTAATTTTTTGAAGGTATCTCCATACTGCTTTTCACGAGGGCTGCACTAATCTGTTCCCCTTTCTCCACATCCTTGCCAACACTTGTTGTTTGTTGTTATTGATGATAGTCATTCTGTCAGGTGTGAGATGGTATCTCATTGTGGTTTTAAATTGCATTTCTCTGATGATTAGTGACCTTGAGCATCTTTTCATATGAGCCATATGTATGCCCTCTTTGAAGAAGTGCCTATTCAGGTCCTGTGCCCATTTTTAAATTGGATCATTTGGTGTTTTGATATTAAGTTTTATAAGTTCTTTATAAATTTTGGATATTAACTCTATCAAATGTATTGGCAACTATATTCTCCAATTCAGTGGATTGTCTTTTTGTTGATGGTTTCTTTGCTGTGCAAATGCTTTTTAGTATGATATAGTCCAATTTGTTTATTTTTTTCTTTTGCTTCCTTGCCTGAGGAGATATATCAGAAAAAATATTGCTATTAACAATATCCAAGATTTTATTGCCTATTTTTTATTCTAGAATTTTATTGTTTCAAGTCTAACATTTAAGTCTTTAATCCATGTTGAATTTATTCTGCTGTGAGGTATAAGAAGGTGGTCTAGTTTCATTTTTCTGCACATATCTGTACAATTTTCCCAACACCATTTATTAAATAAACTATTTTTAGCCCATTGTATGTTTTTGCCTTCTCTGTCCAATACTGACTATAAAAGTGTGTCTTCTTCTGTGTTCTCTATTCTTTCCATTGATCTACACGTCTGTGTTTGTGCTAGTACCACACTGTTTTGATTACTATGGCCTCATAGTATTATTTGATGTTAGGTAGTATGATTCCTCCTTATGGCACACTCATCTTCCTCCCTAACACCCTGGCAACCTCTAGTCTCTGTAATAATGTCATTTCATGATTGTTACAGAGATGGAATCTTGCAATATGAATCCTTTCGAGATTTACTTTCTTCACTGAGAATAATTTTTTGAGGTTTATTCAAGTTATTGAATGCAGTATTACATTGCTTTTTATTGCTGAATAGTATTCCATGGTATAGATTTACCACAGTTTATGAAAGTCTTTATCTTTTGACAGACCTCTGGGTAGTTGGCATTTTATCCTTTGACAGACATCTGAGTAATTTGCTACAAACATTTGTGTATATGTTCTTCAAATGTTTATTTTCCTGGGTAATTGATCAAGAGTATGCTTGCTGGAACAGGTAAAAGTGCATTTTTAGTTATGAGAAGGACTGCCGAACTCTGTCCAGGAGTGTGTTTGTAACATACAACATTCTCACCATCCACATGAGGGCGGTTGCTTCTCTGCATCCTTGGCAGCATTTAGTGTTGCCAGTATTTTTTTTAATGTTTAGCTATTCTGATAGGTCTGTAATGCCATCTGATTGTGGTATTAATTTGCATTTCTTTGCTGGGTAATAATAGTAAACACATTAGTTTTTATTTCAAGACTCCACTTTTCCTTAAGCTTTTTTAGATACTATATTAATCAGTGGCTTCCCGAGAGAGAGAACTGATAGGATATATCACATACCACAATCTGCCCCTACCTGCAGGATGCAGGTGCTGAATCACCCTAGTTCACTAAATAGGGTGCTTTGTCTTAGCTTCCCCTTTTTATTGAATTTATTAGAGTGACATTGGTTAATAAAATTATATAGGTTTCAGGTATACAACTTTATAATTCATAATCTGCATATTGTATTGTGTGCTCACCACCCCAAGTCAAGTTTCCTTCCATCATCATTTATCCCCCTTTCCTATCTTCTAATGATAAGATGTAAAAGTGGAGACTCTAATAACAGTCTGTGCTCTCATTTGATTTTCTCACCCAGTATTTAACAACCAGGATATCTCCAGAATGATTTTTATCTTTTGATAATTTTATTAATAAATACTAGTGACACAAATGTATAAATTTCTAAAACATTTTTAAACTATCTTATTTTTAACCTATGAACCTATTTTATTTTAATCAAACTATTTTTATTTTTATTTTCCCAGAAGTTATATTTGTTTACTCTGTCATTGTACAAATGAAGACACCATCCTCCAGGTGAGACAGGATTGTACCTGGGGGGATGGAGCCCAGCAGGGTGGCCATGAGCTGGGTGGTGGCCTCCCCAGTCTCAGCACGTATGGCTTCATGTGCACCGTGTTCCAGAGAAGTAACCTTATCGTTTTTTATCTTATTAAGTTTTTATTTTGGTTTTATTCATAGTAATTGTCAGAACAATTTTCATAGGGGTTACCTTTGCAGGAATTATTCAGTGAATTACTTTTTGGAGATGTTTTGACTATACCATTAAAATCACAGGATGTGAAAATAATTACCACATTCAGAATAAATCCCCAAAATCCATGAATTTTTTTCATGGCTCCTTAGTATATTTGTATTGTAGTATATCCACCAAATTATCTTGTTCGTAAAAATGTAAGGGGCAACTTAAAGGGGTTTTAAATTTCCAGCTCTTGATATAAAATGAAAGCAAAACTAGACAAAAACCAAAGCCACTAAAACCCACAACCACCACAAGCAGTTCTCAGCTCTTCAGAGCATGTATGTGTGGACATGTGAATGTGTGTGTACGCTCAAGGGAGTCGGCAAAGTCTGTGTTTGGTAGGAGTTCTTTTTATAACACTTTCTTGGGGATAACTTCTGACACTGCATCATTTTTAATTTTCTGGAGCCCTCAGTTATCTGGTTTCCACATCTCTCTTTTTTTCCATAGGCTTAGCACAAACTCCACTAACTTCCCGGATGAAAAAGGTTTTTTGGAGGACATGGGGGTAGAGCCTGTTGCCGTAGTAGCTCAAGGTAATGTGCTAGAACTGTCAGGGGTATTAGAAGTCAGCTATGTGCTCTGGGACATGTGCTACATTTCCATTTGGTCTCAGTAGAAGATGATGACCATTGGTACCCAACCCTCTGTACTCCAAGGCTCTCTTCTCATCTTTGCCAACATTTTAAATCTCTTTGCTTTAGTTTGTGGGCACAGGAGCATATAGTATTAATGAAGTCAATTGACACTGAGGGCTTTAACACTGGGAAAGGAGGCTTCTTCCTTCTCTATGTGGCCACAGAGAGTAGCTCTGTGACAAGTCATTCATCTTGCAAATGCAACCATCCTTCACCAGTGAAAGTGAGGATATAAAGCATCAGCTGCAAGTCAACCACATGTAAAGGGAAGAGTATTCAAAGGGACTAAGTTAGGTGAATCAGAATAACACAACACTGAGGGTAAGACTTTTCCTAATCATACTTCTTCATTCCTTTTGTGTTTTCCTCTTTTCTTGAAAAGACACTTTATTTATTTATTTTCAGAGGGAGGGTGGAGGGAGAAAAAGAGGGAGAGAAACATCAAACATTGGCTCAGGGCCCCCAGCCAGCACCGAGACCACAACCCAGGCATGTGCCTGACTAGGAATCAAACCACCAACTTTTTGGTTTACAAGCCAGCACTCAGTCCACTGAACCACACCAGCCAGGGCTTGTCTTCTTATCTTTATTCTTAACCTTTGCCACTGTCTTGCTCTCTCTGTAAATTCCCTCTGGGAGAAAAAAAAAAGGAAAAAAAACTGGCATTTATTTCTATTTCTGTCAACTGAAAAATACATGAGAAAGCGGTTGGGCATTTTTAACATACCTTAGTGAAAATATTTCCTTAGTATCATGAGAACTAATTTTGGCCTACTTATTCATATGTATTGTTATCAACTTTTCTTTATTAGCTTGCCATCAACTTCCTTTCTCCTGGTGGGTATGACTGTAAGTGGAGACTTAGATGCCATTCTAAATACTCTGATCCTCAGTCCCACTGGGAACTTTAGGAAGTGACTGTGAGCTGGTGGCTATATAATCCAATTTTTCTTTTATCCCAAAGGAAAAGTAATTGGTGATTGATTACCTCAGCTGAAAAACAGGAGTCTTGATAAAATGTTTCATTAGCACATTTTAAAACTATTGAATGAATGTGACTGCCATTTTGACTGACAAAAATGGAAAAACACTGAAGTAAAGTCAGGGTAACTGGGCACTGTTCCCACATAACTAGCCAAGTGACCTTGGATAGTCATTCAAACTTTCTTCAAACTTCCTCCTCTGCATTTGTAAGATCAAGCTAAGAATATCTGCTCCACCAGTTACTTATGACTTTTTCAAAAGAGGATCATAATAAAAAATTACATGAAAGCAATTTCAAAAGTAATTATAAAGTATACTCTTTGTGTAAATAATACTAATAATATTGAGAGAAAAACAGCGATTTTCCTTTTACTGTTACCAAGGCTGAATAGGTTTAAGTGGCAGATTCACGCAGCACATTAGAGGGTTATTTTCGGAAACATTCATTTCTTTACTGATGCTGGGGAAAGACTGAAGGAGACATATTCTAGGACTGAATGTGCTCGCATGTGGAAAAAGATTCATTAACTGGGGAGTCTTTTCTACTTCAAAACTCAATGGAAAAGCTTATTTTTAGATGCTTTTTGTGAAAATATAATTGGTCAAGGTTTCTCCATATTCTTTCTTTTAAAATGTTACTTTATTAAAATAACATAAAAATGTTACTCTGTTAAAATAAGAGATCTGAGATAAAAATTGCTCATTGAAACCTAATCAACATTTTCTCTCATTTATTTTGTAATTATTGATCATATCCATTTAATTTTTCACATAATGCAATAATGATAGAACTTTAAAGTCTATATTTTACTTAATGTTATGTCATAACATTTTTTCATTTTACTAAATTTTTATTATGATTTCATTTTTTTCCTCCTCACTTTCTCAAGGGCACTATTGTAAGAAGCCTGTTACATATTATTCTACCCTTCTCCATCAGGAACCTCTTTGAAATCAATAAATACAGATCTAACCCATGCTTTTTAAATAGCTTCATGTTTCATAATAAGGGATTTGTTCTATTGTTTCCCTATTGTGGGCAATCAATTTTTCTCCAGCTTTTTTTTTTGCCAGTGAAATACATATCATTGTATTTATTTACTCAACAAATACTTATTCGGTATCCACTATGTGTCAGGCACTTTTCTCTCAGGAACACCTGTAGGCAAAACAAAACCGCAGCTGTCATGGAGCGTGTGTTGGAGCAACAGGAGACAGCCAGTAAACCATAAATACAGTAAACAATGGATCATAAGGGGTGTTAGACAGTGATAGCATGGAAAAGAGGCAGAGTGGAACAGGGAAAGGGACTCAGGAGTTTTAGAGGTTGGGGTGAGTTAAGTTGAAATTTTAATTTGAGGGGTTATGTCAGGCCACACATTGATTAGGAGAAATTTGACCAAAATGAGAAGAGGATGAGGGACATAGGGGAGAAGAGAACTCCAGGCAGAGGGCAGGGCCAGTACAGAAGCTTTAAGGAGGGAGTGTGCCTGCACTTTGGGGGCCGGCAGAGGGGCAGGCAGGAGGCCAGTGCGGCTGCAGTGGGTTGCATGGTGATTCGGTTAGAGAGGCAACAGCAGTGCGGCTGCAGAGGGATTTATTGGCTATTGTAGAAACTATTTTGAGTAAATGGGGCTTTGTGCAGAAAAGTAAAATATTTTTTTCATTCAACTGTCTTTTGAAGAACTAGTCATATAAAGCTTTTTCTTTTAATTACTGTAAAATGTTTTATCACATGATGTATTATTTTTGATTTATCTATCACTCTATTAATGGCCAGTTAGGTTGTTTATAAATCCTGGCCATTGTAGATCTTACTGTAATGAAATGCTCCATGTCTCTTGTCCATATGTCAGAATTCTTCTAGAACATGATCTCAAAAGTACAATACAAATGCTGGCTCATTTGGGGTCTAGTTTAAAGACCACTTCTATAAACCAGTTTTCATTAAGATATTCCCCTTTCTTTCTTAATAGAATTTCACTGTTCAATTTACTCAGCATTTATTTTTGGTGATGGTGTATTGTTGGGATCTAACTTTAATTTCTGTTCTATGGAGAGCTGACTGCCTGGTGCCATTTTTGAACAGTGTGTGTGTATGTGCACATGTGTGTAAATGTAGTAGGCAAAATCATGATCCCTGAAAGATATATAGGTCCTTTATATCTATATAGAGGTCCTCTTTATAGCTATAAAGATACAGAGGATCTATGGAACCTCTGAATATGCTGTCTTATATGGCAAAAGGGTCTTTGTAGACATGATTAAGTCAAGGCTCAATATGGGAGTATATTCCGAATTATCCAGGGGAGCCAAATGTAGTCACATGGGTATTTATAAGACGGAGACAGCAGGATCGGAGTCAGGAAAGATGTGATAACAGAAGCAAAGTTGTAGTTCATGCCAAGAATAGGCCAGGACCCAGGCAAAGCAGCTAACCTCTGGAAGGTAGAAAGGATGAGGCAATAGCCTGTACAAGCTGGAAGGAGCCCTCAGAAGAAATGAGACCCGTTGGCAACTCGGTTTTAGGACTTCTGACCTCTAGACTTGTAGTTGTGTTCTAATAAGTTTGTGCTGCTCTAAGTCTCCAAGATTTTGATAATTAATCACTGCAATATGAAATTAATACCGATGTATTTATATACACACGCTAGTGTGTATATGTACACATGCATATATACTGCATACACATATGCACACATGCACACACTGTACATATATGTATGTATACACATGCACACACATGTATATAAGTATATGCACATATATGTATATAGTGTATATAGTATCTATATGTATATACACATGTGTATATATACTATGTACATAAATACATCTATATATTTATGTGTGTGCATATATATGTATATATACATATATATACACACTAATACCATACACATACATGTACATTTACTCAGTGGTACTTTTATTTTTATAGAGGGGAGATTTCTGAAACAAAGAAGGTTTATATTTATGCTTTCAATTAGTAATTTCAAATCACTTTCCAAAATTGGCAAAGCAATTCACACTTCTCCTGAGATGTATTACACTGGGTATTATATTCCTAATTATTTTTGGCCTTATAGGTGAAAAATAGTACCTCAATTTAGCTTTTATTTGCATTTTCTTGGTGACTACTGAAACTGAGCATCTTTTCACATATTATGAGTTATTTGAATTTCCTCTATTTGACTATTCATAAAGTCCACTTTTTAAAGACAAAATTATTCTATTGTTATAAATTGGTAAAAACTCTGCACTTAATAGTTGATCCTTAACCTACTTTATGGGTTATAAATATATTTTTCTTTCCTTATTTGTCCTCCTTTAATACTGTTCTTGGTATTTTTTTCTCCTAGAAAATTATTTTAATTTTTATATAATCAGAAGAATTTATCTTTTCCTTTATGACTTCTTGTTTTTTGTCTTATTTTTATTTGACATAGGAAAGAGACTCATTTACCTTTAAGATTATTCTTAGTTTAAAAAAATATGAGACAAATAGATAAAAAAAATATGAGACAAAAGAATATTAGGAGGCCCCTGCTTTACATTGTGAAGTCCCCTGAGAGATGTCAAGAAGCCATTGAAAGAGCATTTAAAGGCAGAGGGAACAACAAGTACAAATAGTTTAAGAACTTACCATGTTTTAAGGAAGGTGAGTAAAGGGAGTTTTTGGACATCTGTGGGAGAGAACTGGCCTTCAAAGGATACTTTACAAGGAGATTTTACAAGGAACCATTTCATAACAATATTTGAGAGTGAAAGTTCTTCAACTTTAGTGTGCATTAGAATCAGAGAGGGCTTCTTAAAACACAGATTACTAAGTCCCATCCCCAAAGTTTCTGAGTTAGTGAGTCTGGATGGGGCCCAAGAGACAAAAAATATAATGACAAAATTGCTGGTAGAGAACTCCTGACTTGATTATTTACTTTAATATTTTATTTATCTCTTTTTAGAGAGAGGGTGAGGGAGGGAGAAAATGGGAGAGAAACATCAATTGGTTGCCTCTCACATGCGCCTGACTGGGGACCGAACTCACTCCCTGACAGGAAATTGAACTGGTGACATTTCGCTTTGCAGGACACCACCCAACCAACTGAGCTGCCATATTGGTTAGGGCAAGCAGTCTTGTTTTAATATAAAGAGTAAAGCTTCTGTCACTATTTTCAGTTCCTCTCCAAGTCCTATGCAGGTTCTGCAGTGTGAAAGAGCATATCTGATGCTGAATTTAAAATACTGTTCCCACCAGTATCTGGGATCAATGTTGGAGTGCTCCAGGAATCCTAACCTGTTGCTTTTTCTTTAATGTAGCAGGGTGAGCAGAAGTAGGTGTACAATTGTGAGCATGGGAAACTGTGGGAGGAACTCTGTCCTGCAGAGCTCTTCCCGGCCACCGAGGATGAGAAGTAAGTTGTCCTGGACACAATCTAGTTCTGGCAGGAAAGGGGGTGGCAATTCCATCTAGCGGGGAATGTCCCAAGCCCTTCTCCCAAATGGCTTTTATTGGGAATGATATGTGTAGGTTTATACAGCATACGTGCATAGCTCATCAATCAATGTCAAAGGACTGTTGTCATACAAAAACAGGTATTATCTATAGATAGCAATTGAAGGAACACAGAGATCTGTCATAGGTCAGGGTCTGTGAGTCATGCTGACACCAGAGGGTCTTTAAGACCTGTTTTATGAGATAAGGAGATTATTCCTTATGCCTTCAACTTAAACACCCAGTTTATATCGACAGGGCTATGCTAGGCAGAGCAAGCTTCAATGGATACAATGTACATTTCAGGCATGATTCCCATGGGAACCCTCTGTGTTAGAGCTGGGTCACGTCTGCCACCTGCGTTTTTACCTGGTTTTCCAGGGAGACTTACTGACCCCTTTCAGGGCTTGCTCCCACAGGGCTACAGTCTCAGAAACCACACAGAGTGGTCCCCAACAGAAAGCACAGAGTTTGTTCTTATATTATTACTTATTAATAATTGTATTATTTTCCATATGAACAATGGCAAACCTACTTTTGCTCACCCCTATATAAATGGAACAGTCCGTTTTTAATAGCTTCATTGGTCAGAATAGTGGGATTTATTCAGATTAGCTAGACATATACAACATAATTTGAAAGTCATTATAACAATTTGTATCATTTTTTTCCCCTAGACCAGCTTAGTTTCTTTGCTTTGACACAACTAGTCAAATCAGTTAAAGTAATGAAATGGGCCTGCTTAGTGTATAACTTGGTTTTACTGTTTCTGTTAGGATACTTGGCTGTGAGGTGTGGAAGAATCTGAATAACTCTTAGGACTCTGTTTTCGGATCAATGGTTCTACCGTGTAAGAAAGTGATAAATAATAACAATTTAAACACTGATTGACATTCATTGATCACTTACACACCAATTACTGTTTGAAATACTTTGCATAAAACAGCTCATTAAATCCTGCAATAACTTTATAAAGCAGATACTACTATTATTTTTATTCTGTAAATGAGAAGCCTGAAGCACAGAGAAGTTGAGTAACTTGCTCAAGGTCACAGAGCTCTGTGGTGGTAGAGCTGGTATTTGCAGGTAGGAAGTCTGGCTCTGGGCTTTGTGCTCTTAACCACTACATTATACTTTGTTAATTTATTTTTCTGTCTCCTTGACAACTCTACTGGATCTGTTTCAATTTCTTTACCATTAGAAAAGAAAAGGTCTTGGGTCAGCAGTTTTCAGGCAGTTTCTCTATTCAGCCATGGAAAGTAATTTGAAGTTCTTTCTGTGGTAATAGATGTGAGAATTGGGTTGGGTTTGCCTTGCATGAGCTGCGTGTGTAATTAAGGAATTTTTTGGACGTAGAGGTTGTACTGTTGTGGACTGCTCTGCCTGATTTCAGGAATTGTAACTCCTACCCCCTGTGGCTAAGGATGAGTCAGTGCCGTCTGGAGTGTGAGCAGCAGGAGACAAAGCTTGTCTCTGTAGCAAATGCTACCTCAGTTTCCTCCCTGCCCTCAAAGCATGGTTGGAAGTCCTTGACCAGTAAGATCCCTCAGAGGAGGGGCAACCTAGACCAGACTTGACCACTTGGGAGGACATCATGGAAGGACTTGGGGGGATGCAACAAAGAGCAATGGACTCTCGCCCCCTGGCTTTGACACAGCCCAAGTCCCCATGTTCTCTGGGAGAAGCGCTTCCTGGCTCTAATCCTCTTAGGCCTGAATACCTGATGGGGAGGGGTGCAGCTCCTTGCCTTGCTAGAGTGTGTCCTGGGGGAAAATCTGGCATCACAAAGACTTCCTAATAAACCTGTGAAATCTGCTCTGCTAAGAGTGCTTTCATTCATATGTTAAGGGTTTGAGCAGGAAACTCCAAAACTCTCTTCCTGACAGAGTCTGACTCGGACTAAGCCCTCAGATTTCCTTGAAATGTTATCTACTATTTGATCCTTACCTCCCTATATTCCTGTGTATTACAACCCAATAAAAGCCCCTGGAGGAGGCAGCTTAATGCCTTTTTCCCCTGAAAAACTGGCCACTGCTCAAGGCCTTTTTCCTTTGGGAAAATGGCCACCTCTCCTCCCCAAGCAGATCACATCATGTCTCAGTCATGTTTACTCTCATCTGTGGCACACGGGGGGACTTGCCAGGAAAGTTACCCCCACATTGTACAAGTAAGTAGAAGTCAGATTGTCACTGCCAGTGCTGCAGTGAAAGGTAGTTAACTCCATAATGACAAATTTTGCTGCTTTTATTTGGCTAAAGGAATGAGAGATATTAAAATCACTTTAATTGGTTTTATTTCTGGTTGAGAATAATATTGATAATGATTTGAGCCATCCTTGGAACACATTTTAATATTATAGATTTATGTTCATATGTATATTTCTAATACATGTTGGATAAGTCCATCATAGCTGTTTAAAATAATACAGTGGTGTGTCCTGTGCATGTTGTAAGTTACTTTCCTTGGTCCTTGGTTCTCCAGATCTCTCTCTCTGGCTTCCTCTCTTCATTTTTTTCTTGTTTTAATATGTGGTTGGGTCAGGCAACATCCTCAAGAGGCTTTCTCCAACCTGACATAACAATGGATCAGTTTTAGTTCTTTTTATTAAAATCACTTTGAGGTATGATTGACATGTAAAGTGATGTACATGTTTAATATATACAATTTGGTGAGTCGGAAGATACATACACACCCTTAAAACCATCACCACCATCAGTACAGGCACAGACACAATCATTACCTCCTAAAGTTTCCTCCTAACCCTCTTTATTATTATCATCATCATTTGTGTGCATGGTAAGAATACTTAACATAAGATGTACCCTTTTAGCAAACTTTAAGTATAATACAGTATTGTTAGCTGAAGACTCTATGCTACATAGTATATCTCCTAAACTTATCTGACTTTCATGACTCGAACTTTGTATCCTTTGACCATCCCCTTTGTAGCCTCCTCCCTGCAGCCCCCCAAAACCACCACTCAACTCTCTGCTCCTGTAAGTTTGACTATTTTAGATTCCACAGATGAGATCATATGCTATTTGTCTTTTTGTGTCTGTTGTAAACCAGTTCTAGTTCTTTCTCCTTCCCCTATGCATAAGCTATTTCTTTTATTTATGTATAATATCCTTATTTTCTCTTTTTTTAGCTTAATAATTTTTTATTTTAAAATAATTTCAAACCTATAGAAAAACTGCAAGAATCAAGGAACATTTTTTTAACTCTTTTCAGTGTAAGTTGCTTTACTATCCTAAACTACTTCAATTTGTATTCTCCACAAAAAAGACATTCTTCTGTATAACCACAATACAGTCATCAAAACCAGGCACTCGGCGTTGATATATTACCCCCCATTGAGTTCTCTGACCTCCTTTAATTTTCACTGATTGTCCTCGTGGTGTCCTTTCCAACAGAAAGATCTTGTTCAGAGTCATGCATTGCCCTTAATGGTCATGTCCCTTTAGTCTACTTTCATCTGGAATCCTCAGTCTGTCCTTGACCTTGATGCTTCAATATTACAGGCAGGCCATTTTTGGATTTGTCTGATGTTTCTTTATGAAAACATCAGATTATGTGGGGTTTTTTGGGGGGGGTAAGAATATCACAGACATGATTTTGTGTTCTTTTCACTGCATCCTGTCAAGAGTTATGCAAGTTCTATTTGTTCCCTTGCTGGTGATGTTCACTTTAATCTCTTCACTGAGGTGGTGTTTGTCAAGTTTACCCATTGTAGAGTGATTCTTTTTTTCTTTACAATCATGTATTTTGTGGGGAGGTACTTTGAGACTTGGTAAATAGCCTACTCATTATTCAATATCACCCACTAGTTTAGCATACACTGATGTTTAACTAATAATTAATCTGATTACTACTATGGCAGTTGCCAAATGGTAATTTTTCAAATTTCATTATTTTCTACACATATTAGTTGATATTCTATTGTAAGAGAAAGCTTCCCTTTCTCTCCATTTATATCAGTAGAGTCTAAGGGATTCCTGTGTTTTTTAATGGGTTATGATCTGTTACTGTCATTATTTATTTTGATGGTCAAATTGAACCAGCTTTGGTCAGTGTGACTCCTTCAAGCTGACTTCTCTGTTCTCTTAACATGTCTATGTCACTTTTGTGAGCGCTTTTTCACCTTTTGGAACAGTGTGCTAGGGTTACTTTGTACTTATTGTACTCCAGTTATTTCTCCAATGAAGCCTGCTTCCTTTAAGTGGAGAATGGCATTTACCAGCCACGATCTGGCAGTAGGCGTGCTCAGTGGTCTTGGGGCATCCCTGCTCTCAGAGCATTTTATTGTGTAGAGCTATGAAGTGTGTGTGTGTGTATGTATACATACATATATATGTATTTTATTATCTATTTATATGATTGAAAACCATAAGTTATACTACTACTTCCAGCTCTAACTTAACATTGCAGGGTTTATTCTAGTTTTTTTCCCTGTCCATGTTTTGTAACTTCCTTCTCCAACAGTGAAAAACTTGGCTTTTATTATTTTTAATATATATATTTTCATATGATCGATCCCTTATATACAATTGTCCTCCCTGCCTCTGGTCGTGAACCAATGTACTTTTAACCCCACGCAAGCTTCAGACCTCTCCGTGGGCCCCCCCCACCGCCTGCTGGAGCATTGCCCACACACGTCACACCACGGGACTGAGTACTTCACCACTCAGCCTCTGACTCTGAGTGGGGCTGTGCCCTCCCCCTCCGCCCCATCACATTTTGCTCTTCCCTACCTAATTTTTTGGATCGAGCTATCCAGGAACGGAGGAATATCATTACCTTCTTTAGTATTTTATTTATTCCTTACAATACAAGAGCTACTATCACTTCTTAAGCAGATAAGGGCATGCAGGGATTATGTGTTTGCTCAGTCATAAGACCTGTGACCAGTGGGAGCTCAAACTACACTTAGATTGTTGTGACATAAACTCCAGGGCCTGTTAACATCAGCTGCAATATCTAAACAGGGTTCTTCAGTTCTATCACTACTGGTTCCTCTGCAGAAGCTCCTCAGTAACTCACAGGTCTGGACCATGCTTCTTGAAGGCTGGGTATACACCTCCCCATGCCAGGGTAACTTCAGGAGCGATCACCTGCTTGTCCTCTTTAAGTGTTAAGGAAATAGCCAGGAATGAAGCTCAAAATATTCTACAACTAGTCAGGCACAAGGACGGACAAATAAGAGTGGATACAAATGATAGTGCTGGAGCAAGAATCCTGTAGCTCCCTGATACGCTGGGTTTTATTCCTTGCCAGGTTCAGGGCGTTGCTGGTACAGAGGCTGGGGCCGAGAGGGCCCAGTGACAATACCTGTGGTCTGGAGCGGCCACTGTTTACTAGCCAGTGTGGGATGATTTCAATACTTTTAACAGTTAGTATAGCCTGTCCAGTGCTCACTGGATGGAGATCTGGCCTCCAGTTGCTAGGCAGACATCGTCATGAGTCTTTTCATTTGGAAGGGTTTTAAGAGGAAGGAAATAGAAAAACTTATTTATGGTAAAGTAATAAACTTAATGTTAGGATGGGAGCGTTTGAGATGCTAACCCCTTGTTCTTCTCTGATCAAGAGAAAAACAGTTGCCTTTGTTAGGATGGTTACAGCAGAATCAGAAATTCCAGGCTGTGAGAGTCCTGAGAGGTAGACAATACTCTGAGAAAAGTTTTCTTCTTTCTAAGCCCAGGTGAAGTTTTCCTGAATTAGAGAGAGAGTGAGAAAACAGGATGGAAAGTAAATGACATTAGAGTCAGATGTGCCCTGTGCCCTTTGCTGTCCCTCTTGAGACTGGTGTAGAGCAGAGGACAGCAATTCAGATTCAACCGGGGGAACTGAGAGGAGAGAGGCCCTGTTCTCCCTCATGCCTCAGCAATAGTGGGATAGAATAATTCCCTCATTCCTAAAAAAATGCCCAGAAGAGGCAAAAAGCCTCATTCTGCCTATAACAGCAGAATCATCTCCAGGAGCTATGAGAAGTATTAGGCGCCATGCATTAGCGAACAAGGGACAACTCAGAATGACCACCACATAACGTATGACATGCATGACGACATCTTAGACTACGCCAACACCTACAGATGGTGACTCAGACACAACGGCTGTCCCAATGCCTTGTTGCAAATGACATAAGCAATGTAATCATTAAATGCCATCCTGGGGAAAATGGGGGTAATACCTGAACTGCCCTCTTTTTTTTTTTTTTTTTTTATTTGGTTACTTTTCAAGTACATTTTTTTTTTTTCCTCTTCCCCCCCCCCGCCCGGTCTCCCCCATCCCTCCCGTTCCCCACCCCCCCAGTCCTCATCTCTGTGTCATTCATACTTGTTTCTCAAAATCCCTCCCCCTTTTTCCCCTTAAGTTCCCTTCCCTCTCCCCCTCTGGTCGCTGCCCATTTGTTCTCTATTTCAGCGTCTTTGTTTTCATTCTGTTTGCTTGTTTGTTTTATTCTTTAGCTTCCTGTCAAAGGGGAGATCATATGGTATTTGTCCTTCAATGCCTGGCCTATTTCACTCAGCATAATGCTTTCCAGTTCCATCCATGTTGTTGCAAAAGGTAGTAGCTCCTTCTTTCTCTCTGCTGCATAAAATTCCATGGTGTATATGTACCACAATTTTTGTATCCATTCATTTACTGATGGGCACCTAGGTTGCTTCCAACTCTTGGCTATTGTAAATTGTGCTGCTATGAACATTGTGGTGCATAGGTTCTTTGAAATTGATGTTTTAGGATTCTTGGGGTATAATCCTAGCAGTGGAATTGCTGGGTCAAAAGGCAGGTCAATTTTTATTTTTCTGAGAAAATTCCATACTGTTTTCCATAATGGTTGTACCAGTCTGCAATCCCACCAACAGTGAACTAAGGACCCCTTTTCCCCACACCCTCTCCAACATTTGTTGTTTGTTGCTTTGTTTATTATAGCCATCCTGACTGGTGTAAAATGGTATCTCATTGTGGTTTTAATTTGCATCTCTCTGATAGCTAACGATATTGAGCATCTCTTCATGTGTCTCTGGATGTTCTGTATGTCCTCTTTAGAGAAGTGTCTGTTCAAGTCCTTTTCCCATTTTTTAATTGGGTTCGATGTCTTCCTAGAGTGGAGTCGTGTAAGTTCTTTGTATATTTTGGAGATTAAACCTTTGTCTGAGGTATCATTGGCAAATATGTTTTCCCATACAGTTGGTTGTCTTTTTAATTTAATACTGTTTTCTTTAGCCATGCAGAAGCTTTTTATTTTGATAAGATCCCATTTGTTTATTCTTTCCTTTATATTCCTTGCTCTAGGGCACATATCCGTAAAAATGTTGCTGCGTGGAATATCTGAGATTTTCTTGCCAATGTTCTCCTCTAGGACTTTAATGGTGTCATGGCTTATATTTAAGTCTTTTATCCACCTTGAATTTATTTTGGTGTATGGTGTAAGTTGGTGCTCAAGTTTCATTTTTTTGCACGTAGCTGTCCAGTTCTCCCAACACCATTTGCTGAAGAGGCTATCTTTGCTCCATTTTATGTTACTGCCCCCTTTGTCGAATATTAATTGACTGTAGAGGGTTGGGTTGATTTCTGGGCTCTCTGTTCTGTTCCATTGGTCTATGTGCCTGTTTTTATGCCAGTACCAGGCTGTTTTGATTACAGTGGCTTTGTAATACAGTTTGATATCAGGTATTGTGATTCCTCCTACTTTGTTCTTCTTTCTCAAAAGAGCAGCTGCTATTCGGGCTCGTTTATGATTCCATATAAATTTTTGAAGTGTTTGTTCTATGTCTGTGAAATACGCCATTGGTACTTTAATAGGTATTGCATTGAATCTGTATATTGCTTTGGGTAGTATGGACATTTTGATGATGTTAATTCTTCCAATCCATGAACACGGTACATGTTTCCATTTGTTTGTGTCTTCCTTGATTTCTTTCTTCAGTGCTGTGTAGTTTTCTGCATACAGGTCTTTTACCTCCTTGGTTAGGTTTATTCCCAGATATTTTATTTTTCTTTTTGCTATATCGAATGGGATTTTTTCCTTGATTTCTGCTTCTGCTGATTCATTGTTTGTATACAAAAATGCCTTTGATTTCTGGATATTGACTTTGTATCCTGCTGTTTTGCCAAATTCATTAATTAGTTTGAGCAGTTTTTGGGTAGAGTCTATAGGATTTTCCATGTACACTATCATGTCATCTGCAAACAGTGACAATTTTGTTTCCTCCTTTCCTATTTGGATGCCTTTTATTTCCTTTTCCTGTCTGATCGCTATGGCCAAAACTTCTAATACTATATTGAATAGGAGTGGTGAAAGTGGACATCCTTGTCTTGTTCCTGATCTTAGTGGAAAAGCTTTTAGTTTTTGTCCATTGAGTATGATATTGGCTGTAGGTTTCTCATAAATGGCCTTTATTATATTGAGGAATGTTCCCTCTATTCCCATTTTGCTGAGTGTTTTTATCATAAATGGGTGTTGTACTTTATCGAAAGCTTTTTCTGCGTCTATCGATATGATCATGTGGTTTTTGTCTTTGCTTTTGTTTATGTGATGAATTACATTTACTGTTTTGCGAATGTTGAACCATCCTTGCATCCCTGGGATGAATCCCACTTGGTCATGGTGTATAATCTTTTGGATATATTGTTGGATGCGATTTGCTAATATTTTGTTGAGGATTTTAGCATCTATGTTCATCAGCGATATTGGCCTGAAGTTTTCTTTCTTTGTTGTATCTCTATCTGGTTTTGGAATTAGGATGATGCTGGCTTCGTAAAAGGAGTTAGGGAGTTTTCCATCCTTTTGGATTTTTTGGAATATTCTGTGAAGAATGGGGGTTAGCTCTTCCTTAAATGCTTTGTAGAATTCTCCTGTGAATCCATCTGGTCCAGGGCTTTTGTGTGATGGGAGTTTTTTGATTACTGCTTCAATTTCTTTTGCTGTTATTGGTCTATTCAGGTGTTCTACTTCTTTTTCATTGAGTTTTGGGAGATTATATTTTTCTAGAAATGTGTCCATTTCCCCTAGGTTCTCAAATTTCTTGGCATACAGTTCTTCATAGTAATTTCTTACAATCCTCTCTATTTCTGTGGTGTCAGTTGTAATCTCTCCTCTTTCATTTCTGATTGTGTTTATTTGTGTCCGTTCCCTTCTTTTCTTGATGAGCCTACTTAAAGGCTTGTCTATTTTGTTTATTTTTTCAAAGAACCAACTCCTGGATTCATTGATCTTTAGAATTGTACTTTTAGTCTCTATGTCATTTAGTTCTGCTCTGATCTTGGTTATTTCCTTCCTTCTACTTGCTTTGGGCTGTTTTTGTTGTTGTTCCTCGAGTTCTTGTAGGCGTAGAGTAAGTTCATTTATTTGAAATGTTTCTGTTTTCTTTAGGTAGGTCTGTATTGCTATAAACTTCCCTCTCAGGACTGCCTTGGCTGTATCCCATAAGTTTTGGGTTGTTGTGTGATCATTTTCATTTGTTTCCAGAAACTTTTTGATTTCTTCCCTAATTTCATTCTTGACCCATTCATTGTTTAATAGCATACCGTTCAGTCTCCATGATTTTGGGTGTTTTGGGTTTTTTCCTTTGGGGTTGGTTTCCAGTTTCAGTCCCTTATGGTCAGAGAAGATGCTTGGTATGATTTCAATATTCTTGAATTTGTTGAGGCTTGTTTTGTGCCCTATCATGTGATCTATCTTTGAGAATGTACCATGTGCATTTGAAAAGAATGTGTATTTAGCTTCTTTGGGGTGAAGAGCTCTGTATATATCAGTTAGATCCATTTCATCAAGGGTGTTGTTTAATGCCGCAATGTCTTTGTTGATATTTTGTTTGGAAGATCTGTCCATTTTTGATAGTGGGGTGTTAAAATCCCCCACTATAATTGTGTTGCTGTCTATATCTTTCTTGAATTCCTCTAAGATTTTCCTTATATATTTTGGTGCTCCTATGTTGGGTGCATATATATTTATGATGTTAATGTCTTCTTGGTGGATTCTTCCCTTGAATATTATGAAGTGACCTTCTGGGTCACTCTTTATGGCTCTTTTTTTGAAGTCTATTTTGTCTGATATGAGAATTGCTACCCCAGCTTTTTTTTCTTGTCCATTTGCTTGGAAAATTTGTTTCCAGCCTTTGATTTTTAGTCTGTGATGGTCTTTTGTCCTGAGGTGGGTCTCTTGTAGGCAGCATATGTGTGGGTCATACTTTCTTATCCATGACGCTATTCTGTGTCTTTTGATTGGAGCATTTAATCCATTTACATTTAAGGATATTATTGATAGGTACTTATTCATTGCCATTTTTGTACCTGTGTTCCTCTCTGTCTGTCTCTTTTCCTTCCTTTCCTTAAAGCAGACCTTTTAGTATTTCTTGTAGAGCTGGCTTGGTGGCAGCAAATTCTTTTAGACTTCTTTTTGTCTTGGAAGCTCTTTATTTGGCCTTCTATCTTGATTGAGAGCCTTGCTGGGTATAGTAGCCTTGGTTGTAGGCCTCTGTTTCTCATTACTTGGAATATTTCTTGCCAATCTCTTCTTGCTTGGAGTGTTTCCATTGAGAAGTCAGTGGCTAACCTTATTGGGACGCCCTTATATGTTATTTCTTTTTTCTCCCTTGCTGCCTTTAAGATTCTCTCTTTGTCTTGGAAGTTTGCCATTTTAATGATGATGTGTCTTGAGGTGGGCCTCTTTGGGTTCCTCTTGAATGGGACTCTGTGAGATTCCTGTATTTGTGTGACTTTTTCTTTTGTCAAATTAGGGAAATTTTCTCTCTTTACTCTTTCAAATATGTTTTCTATCCCTTGTTCTTCTTCTTCTCCTTCTGGTATTCCTATTATTCGGATATTATTACGTTTCATATTGTCTTGCATTTCTCTTAATCTCTCTTCATTCTTTCTGAGCCTCTTTTCCCTTTCCTGTTCTTTCTGTGAGATGCTTTCTACTTTGTCCTCTAATTCACTAATCCGATCTTCTGTTTCATCCACCCTATTTTTAATGCTTTCCACTGTGCTTTTTAATTCTGAAATTGTATTCTTCATTTCCTCTTGGCCCTTGCTAATAATTTCCATTTCCTTTTTCATGTTGATATAGTTCACGGTGAGATCATTGTAACTTCCCTGTAGTTTCTGGTAGCTCATTGTGAGCTCATTGAGCTTCCTGATAACTGTTGCTTTGAACTCAGTATCTGATAGTTGACTTGCCTCTGTTTCATCTAGCATTCTTTCTGAGGCTTCCTCCTTTCCTTTCATTTGGGGATTGTTTCTTTGTCTTCCCATTGTTTGTGAGACTCTTCTTGTTAGCCTCAGCTTCTTAGATTAATCTGTTTTGACACCCTGGGTTTATGGTATGAACTTTTGTGGTGGAATGCCTGTGAATTTCAATGGTGCTGCCTCTTTTGGTTATCCTGTTGTTCTCTGCTTCCACCTACTCAAATATGCAGCAACTTGTGGCTTCTCTCCTACAACAATGTGCAATTTGTCTCTCTGATTCTACTATTGGGAGGCCTCTTCTATGGGTCCAGCTCTGGTCTTTTTATATTTTCAAGTTGATTGTGACTCTTGTGGGTAAAAGAAAGAAATGATAAGGAAAGAAATAAAAGGAAGAAAGAAAAAATGGTAGGGGAATGTAAGAAATAGCAATAAGTTTAGAAAGAAAAGAAAAAGAAAGAAAACAGGAAATCCGGGAAAAGAGGACAAAAGTATGGAAAGAAGAAACAGTAATAAAGTTTAAAAGAAATATCAGATTACTTTAAAAAAGCAAAAAGATAAAGAAAAGGAATGGAGAGGGGAGAAAGGTAAATAAAAAAAAAGAAAGAATAAAAATAAAATAAATAAAAGAGAAAAAACCCAAAAAACGCACCAAAATAATCTCTCTCAAAAAAAAAAACACACACACAAAAAAAAACCCTCAGAAAAAGGACTGTCACTTGTTGGCTTCAAACTAGCCGAACCGGTTTTTCTGGTTGCAGTTGGCTGAGGGTCGATGGTTGTGGTTTTTTTTTTTTCAGCCAGCCCCTCTCAGGATCCAGACACTTGGCGAGGGGGGGAGACTGGAAGCCGGGAGCCGATCTGAGGATTGGGCGCAGACCTAAAAACTCTGTGTGCTTGTCATGGCACGCTGCGTGGTGTGTATCCCTTCTGCTCCTGTGTTTGACTGGGTCCCCTGGCCAACCTCGGGCACACTCCCGGGCTGTCCGGGACTGCGCAACCAGCGCTTCCCGGTCCGCACGGGCCCCAGCTCTTCCCGACCCTAGTGGCGTCAGCCTAGAGTTCTCTGCGCCCCCCGCTCGCGCACGAAACCGTCTGGCGCTAGGACCGGTAGCCCCGGCTCAAAGAGCCCTGCGCCAGTGCGCGCCAGAGTCCGGCTATGTGTCCGAGCAGGAAACCGTCAGGGAGCGTCCTTGTCCTGCGGCGCCTGTCTGAACTCTCTGCGCCAGCAAGCTCGACCTTCTGGAACTGGCGTAACCGGCAGCGGGCTTCCCAGACCCCTGGTGTTGGCTCAGAGGCCTCCGCTTCCAAGACCTTCTGGGACCCGGAGTAACCGGCAGGGCGCTTCCCATTCGTGTGGCTAGCCCCCAAAAGCTTCCTCTTTCCCCCTGGCTCGCTGCCAGGCCGGATAGGAAACAAGTCAATCTGCCTTGGCAGGAGAACACCTCAGTCCACTTTCAATAAAACAAAACAGATCAAAACTTTCCGGACATCCTGTCTCTCATTCCTGCTCAGTCCCCAATCAAACCCGTGAGGCTAATGCGTCTCTGGATTCCTTACAGGCTTGCAATCACAGAGTCTGCAGCTGAACCGAGCCCTGTGTCTTTGTACCCCTCCCCAAAAATGCAAGCCGGCAAGCAAACAGGTCTCTGCCCGGTGTTGTCCAGTTTTGCTTATACATGAAGCAGGGGAGCTGCTGGCCCACGCTGGTGGCCACTGGAGCCGCTGGGTGCCCAAGCTCCTGTGGTAGACCTCTCTGGTGCTGGTCTCAGACCGATGGTTCTGGACCCCGGCTGTAGATGCAGCACCGGGGCCACCTGGCCTGGGGCACCAGCCCCCCGCCGCCGCTTTGTCTTTAAACGGGTCCCCAAAGCCCCACTGACCTGCCGCTTTCTGGTGTTTCAGCGTCCAACAGAGTCTCTGTTCTTTTAGTTTCACAAATGCTGGATAACTGATGGATTGGTGCGCTGCTTTTCTATAGATCTGCCAGGATTTTCACCCACGAGTGCGGGAGCTAGAATCCGCTCCCTCTTACTCCGACGCCATCTTCCTAGGAATCCCCTGAACTGCTCTCTTTCTTCCCTTCAGGCAGTGGGGATTTTCATAGAAATTAATTTCAATAATAAAAAATGAAGTTACATTTCTTGCCCAGCTGAGTTGATGGTCTGCCATTCTTTGCCTCTATACCTGGTCCTCATCAGTACAAATACACCAGGATTTTATATTTGTCTTTCAAAGATGCCTTAAAGTAAACTGCCCCATGTGTGAGAGACCATTCTGACTTGGCAGCAGAACTGCTCAAAGACACACAGTGCAGGCAGGAACTTTTGAACTCCACTGTTTTGCAAGTGACAGTGACTTGGGGGAATATAATGATCTAGGGCACTTCCACCCACACACAGCATCTGTTTTCCCGTCAGCTCCTGCAGCTTGAACACACTTTGGCAGCAGGCTCGACCGAGGCACAAAGGAGTCAAGTGGCTTGACCGGGCCACACAGAGAGGCGTCCGTCTGCTCAGTCCACCTTGGGATCTGCGACCATTATGACATTCAATTATCTGTTGTAAACACTGGGTCTTCCTGCCTTATGAATGCAGCTGCAGTCTATTGCTGAAAAATCCGCCTGCTTTCACAAAGAAAGCGTAATTAAGAACACAGCTGCAAATTGGCTCTTCTCAACAATTTTCCCTGCTGTCCCATAAAATGTGAAAAATACGGGCCAGTACATTGATTAGACAGACTCTTAGGGCTGAATTGTGTGTAATCTATCCACTTCTGGCACTTTGAAATAAGTTTTCACTCTTCCACTGGAATTTAAAGAGAGGAACAGAAACTAAAAGTAGCCTGGGTGTTTCTTGGTTAGACACTTGGTGGGCAGAGAGTGAAAGGACATGATCAGCTCACATCCTCACGTGAGTGTGTGAGTGTACACCCCTCACACACACACATACACACTTACATACACTCCTCCCAGCACTCACACACACCACACACACACAATTCTTGATGATAACACAGAGTAAATATTTCATGGCAAATATTGCTTGATTTATCTCTTCTCTGAATTTTTCAAGTGAAGAGATTTTGAAGCACCTGGTCATTTATTTTGGCTCTGCCCATCTCTGTGAGATGGGAGAAAGGAAATCCAGGTGGGCGTACCACACTTCCCAAGGGCCGAGTCTTTCTCTTCTAGTGGTAATACTAGTGTGGTGTACTCAATACGTACCCTGGAACCAGATGTCCTGGCTTTAATCGCTAGATCCACCCCTTAAGCTCTGAGACCTTAAGCAGTTAATAGAGCCTCTAGAAACCTCAGGTTCTCCATGTGTGAGGTTGTGGTGATTATTCTTGTCTTACAAAATCACCATGTATGTCAAATGTAGTCAACATTTATGCTGTCTAGTATCTTGCTTGGTCTATAGTATGTGCTCAATAAATGGCATGATTATCTAAATCATCACTGAGGTTTAGAAACAAACAAACAAACAAACAAACAAACCCCAAAACAAACCTCTTAAAGGAAAAGAGGCTGATCCAGCTTTATTTCCACTGAATTATCAAGACATTTACACAAAATAAATTTGGGTTAAAATGAGGGCAATGCCTTCAAGGAAATTATGGAGAATATGGTTTTAATGTAAATTCTCTGAGCAACCTGTATGTAGGGGAAACATACCCAACAATGAAACCTCTTGTAACCTAATTCTAAAGAAAAAGAGAGAAGCAGCACTGCACTGACTTTGAAAGCAAGCCGTCCACGGAGGACAAGGTACAGAGGAGGCACCCTAAGGACACAGGCTACATTTTCCTGGCTCTTTGTACACTTCGTTCTGGTTCTTTCCCGAATAATGAGCTCAAGAGGGTTCTCGGCAGTTTCACAGCAAGCTCCCAACCGTATTCCCCACCTCGGACTCTCAATTTAGCTGCAGACGACACACGGCTGCCTTCAGCTCAGGTCCACCCTGTGACATGGCCGGGCCCCCACGGGATATGTGGCCCCAGACTGCAGGATGAAACAACTCTCAGTGAGGGGATCCTTGGGCTTTACGTGCCCCCCCCCCCCCCCCCCCAAAGCAGAGGACAAATGGCAAATGGGAAAGAGCAACCTGCAGTGGAGGGAGTTCCCACTTGCCCCCTGCGCTGCTGCCCTGCTTTCGCTCCCCGGGCAGATGGAGCAGTAGGAACAGCCAAGGTCCGGCACTGGCGCAATTCAAGTGCCTGTGTCCTCCCTGCAGATGTAAAGTCAGATTCTAAATCCACAGAGGATCTGCAGCCAGAGTGTAATGCATTCCAGGAAATGCTTTTTCAGCTTCTCTGAACCCTTTCAACCACCCACTCCAGCCCTGCCCACCACGTTTAAGCATAAAGGAGCAACACAGATACGTGCGTCACTTATTCTCATGAAGAAAATTAAATTCCCCATAGGTTTTCACTGCAGGTTGAAGAGGAGAGCTCCTAAATTGCGAATGAGCACAGATTCCCCGTGGTTGAGAAAGGCGGCTGGATTTGCCACGTCACTGTAAGTCCCCACGAATGTCCTGCAGAGCCACTGTATTTATGTGAGAGACAGACAGCCCAGGAGGCCTAGGCGGCAGGGATTGCGCTGTTTAACCTTTGTTCTTCGCATCCTTCAGGAGAGCAGACAACACCTCTATTTTCAATGTTTCTTCTGAATGATTTCCCGCCTGGTGGATTGACAGGTGCTCTGATTATCTGCCCGAGGAAAATGAAGGGATAAGCAGCTGGGAGATGAAGATTGACTCGAAAGGACTGCATCCAGGAGTGTATGTTTCACTGGGATAAAGAAGAGAATAAAAGGAGGACATGCAGAGAAATGTCAGATTAGCACCTAAATGTATTTTGAAGAAAACATAGCATTTTGCCAAACGGGTCTTTACTCGAATAGTAACAATTTCAGATCGTCCCTGTCACAAGCCTAGCGATTTATCTGAGGAAGATAAATGCCTTTCTCTTTTCACCATCCGGAACAGGGCTCTGTAATGGAGCTCTTGAGGGATCTTGTTCAATAATCGGGGGTAGAGGTCAGGGATCTTTATTTCGGAACTATCACTTGCTAGATGCCTGAGGTGGAAGTCAGGGTAGGGGACCAGAGGAATACCGATGTCGATGGATGCTCACCTCTCGGCCCTTTCTCCCAAAGCCAGCCTCTGTATTCTGTTTGAGAAATCAGGACTGGCTTTCCCCACCCCATTCTCTCTGTTTAAGATGCCCTTCTCACGCTTCTTGATCCACTTAGATCAGAGGGGTGTAGAGGTGTCTGCTTCTGCATTGGGCTCCCTCCTGTTCTACGTCATCTTGTCCACCCCACCCATCTTCTCACACTTAAGCCAACTTTGCATGATCTGTGGGGCAGATACCATTCAGATAAACACTGCTGACTAGGGGCAAAGCTAGGGACAGAAATGATGGCGTGGAAACAGACCATTTCCTACCCAACCCGTGAGTTCCAAAAGATTCCTTATAATGGTGGAAGACCAGCTTGTGTTTTCCTTGAAGGGAGAACAGTGCTAGAGGTATTTTTTTAAACATAGGTTAGGGTTTTTGAAAAGAAAAGGGGAAGACAGCTGAGGAAAGGAGTGCTGGTAAGCAAAAGGAAGAGCAAAAGCAAGTGAACAGTGGCTACGTAAAATCAATGTTTCTCTGTTCTCTTTTAAGCTCACAGAGTTCAATGATCTGGTGAGTTGCTGGAGAATGTTCTGTCAAAATCAGTTGTGTAAGCCATTGATGAAGCCTTTGGAAACATCCCTACATTATCTTTCCACTGACTTAGAAAACAGGGCTTTGAGCAAAGGCTATTTTTATGACATTTCAGCCATGTGATCTCTGCTTTGCCTGCATACATTGAGACCGAGGCACGGCAGGGGAATTTGCTCGGGTCCTGGACAAATGAGGTTGCTACGCCTCCATCTCCTGATCCTTGGCTGTGATTTGCATGGTTCTAATCCCCATGCTCCCATTGCTGCTGAGGCAGGACATGATTCTCGTCATTTAGTGGGTATTTCATTTGGTACGTGTGTCTGTATACTCATTCTCCCAGCTCACACTTTTCTCTGTCCTTTTTTGGAGTGTGGATTTAATACCCGAAATCCCTGATGACTGGATATGAAACTGTTCTGGATAGGCTTTGCTCCACAGTCTGCTACCCAGCTGTGCTGATCCTGGTACTATGGACACGGGTCATTCTGTGACCGTAGAGGAGAAAGCACAGAGTTGTTGGAACAGGGGTTCCCAGGCACGTGATCCCAGCGCTTTCCTAGCCCTGCTCACATGTACATCCTCACCTGAGTTCATTTCCATATGTATTCTCATCGCCATTCTCTCTGCTCTCTTCATCCCTTCTACTGGAATAGTCTATTCTGGTCATTTTGTTCCGATAATGTAAGTGATTAGCATCGGACCTTAGAAGAACGTGGGGATCCAAAGGAAAGGATTTTGAAAACCCTGAATGGCTACCGTTGTCTTTTAAGAGAGTTAGTAAACATCTTCTCTGTTGTGTTTGTGTGTCTGAGGGGAGTGGCGGCACCTCCCACCCAGCGCGGGGCTCCAGTAAGGCAGAGGCTCCGCATGGAGCCCAGCCACGACCCCCTCTGCCTTGTGAGTGCAGCACAACTTGCCGTCTGCCTTTGCTTGGAAAAAGCTTCTCTCTCCCTCTCCCTCTCCATGCTGCTCATGGATTGTTCTACCCAGTGCTCTGGACATTGTGCCTAAGGGGTCTCTAAAGCCTGCCTTCCCCAACTGTGCCTGTTCCACTTGCTTTGCCTGATGGGGCTTTCAGTCCCCCTGCTGGACCCGTGCCGCAGATTTGCCCAATCCAGCTGGGCTGGCTGGTAGTGAACATGGTGTCCAACTTGGTGGCTGTGTTCAGAAAAGTTCAGAGGGATTCCTAGATGAGGGGAATCCCTCTTTTGTGACCTCCTGCACGTTTTATCTAACGTCACAGATGGTGGCTTCATAGTGTATGGAGAAACCACCACACTGTTGCCCTCACCCCACCTTTTAAGAGACCATGGCCATGCTCAGAGCTGAGGGGCCCTGAGGACATTCCGTCCCTCTCCCAGACGGATCTAGACACCTGCAGCAGGTCTCCCTTGGGGGACTTCAATGGTGGGGGGAAACGCCCCAGATTTTGATGATGCCACAACTTCCCTCACTGTACCTCCTGCTCTCACCAAAGGGGCGTTTGAGAAAGCTGCCTGCAGAGGCTTTGAGGTCTGGCCAGGTTCCTGCCTGAAGCGTGCGCTGGCCAGGGCCAAACGCTCTGCATGGTTTCAGAATGAGCCCAGTAGTTTTATGGTGCTGCCGTGTACAGTCCAGGCACCGTCAGCAAGACCTCTGCTTCATGCTGTCAGTCCTGAGCAGGCTGCTGTCTAAAGTGTGGCCAGGGTCCATGGTGGCCAGCCAGGTTATGCCAGCGTTGTTGTAATTTCAACACTACCAGTGTGTTAGGAAGCGCCTTCAGTGTGTAATGGTAGAAAAATCACCTAAATGTCCTTAAGGCAGCCAGGCAGCCTGCTGTGCGGGCTGTGTTCCACAAGCGAACACGAAATTGTCAGCAGATTCTTTCCTGAGCTGTCACCACTGAAAATTTATGCTGCACATTAGGTCCTCCCTTGTTAGTAATGCTGACTACGGATGCAGGCACTTGGTTCCTTTTCATTTTGCAGATGAGCTGGTTTGAGGACTGGAATTGAAACACGAGTGGCTTCTCAGATTGTGGCCCTGAAAGTGGTGGGCAGCCTAGAACCCGGGTCTCATTTTCCTTTCTCTTGTCCTCTTCCTTTTCTGTGTTTTGCTCTCAAGTTGTTATTTGTATGGTTCACTTTGATCAAATTGGTCTCTAAAATATTTTCGCCGTAAGCATGTGGATTCAATTTGGAAGGAACCTGAAGGTTAGCTATGCCAGTGCCATCCATTAGAACTTTCTGCTGTGAGGCCAGTGTTCTGTACCTGCTCTGTCCAGTTCAGTGTCCGCAACCAACATGTGGCTATTGACCTTTGAAATATGGTTCATGTGATCAAGAAACTGAATTTTACATTTTAATGTTAATTAATCTTAATTTACATAGCCATGCGCGATTATTGACCTCTGTGTTAGATGGTGTAGAATTACAGACCGACCCATCCATTTTCCATTTTCCGGTTGGGAATGTGGGACCCAGAGAGGCCACCGGAACTTGTCCAAGGACACACTGTTGACTCAAGGCATCGGAGCGATTAGTCAGAACCTTTTGGCGAATAACACAGTAATTGCTTGGCATCTCAATGTAGTGTCTTTAAACTCTTCATACTTTAAAAAATAAACAAAATAAACTAATACTAAAATACACTCTGTGTAAGTTTAACCCTTTGCATCAACGCATTGTGAAAAAACAAGGGGGAAGTTGGAAAAGGCTGACCTGTTATTCCGCGATCGGCCCTGGAGTGGCGCTGTTGTATAACTTCTGAGGCACAGAGACTCCAAAATCCGAAAGCCCCAACCAATGAAAAAGCCACTTTGTTCTTTCTATTCCTGCTCTGTCTACCCCAACCGTTTATTCTTTTATGTTCTAATCTTTGAATATTTTACTTCCCAGTAGAAGAGAAATAAAATTCTTTCTGTGAGCCTACAAAAATAGAATTCCTTATGTAGGGGAGAAAGTCTGAGGTTTGGTTCTTGTTTCTGAAATGCATGGAGAATACCATGTGGACTAATTGTTATAGGAAGTTTAAACATGTATTTATCAATTTTCTCAATAGATAAGGTTGTGAAAGGCATAAAGACATAAGTCATCAATCCTTTGAGCTCCTATTCTTTGAGGGTACATTTTAAAATGATATCTCAGATCTCTTAAGTTGTGAGTCTTGGAAATTGAGAAGTCTTGTTTGGGGAAGATGGGCAACATGCATTTGCTGTTGGTGAGAGGACACATATTCTTGGCAGGTAACCTGAGAGGTTTCAGTGCAGGATTTCTAAAGATGCAACTAAAGGGTGCATCAAGACTATTCTGTGAGAGCCACCTGGCTGAGGCCCCCAGATTCAGTGCCTCCCGTCCAGTCATGTCGTTCTCTCTCCTGCAGGGAGCACTTCATGTGCACATTCAGTAATGCTGTGCACCTTGTAATTCCCTAAAAGTTAATGAATGTGTTAGAATTAATGTGAATAAATGTTGATTAATTGCAGTTTGCCTTGTGTTTTGAAGAACAAAGGCATCCCACAGTATTTGGCAGCTTTTCCTCTGCTGCTTTGAAGATGCCACAGCAGGTGGCAGTGTGATTCTGCAGACGCCACTGGGCCAAACTGGTGCAGAACCAGAGTAAAACTCCCCCAGACTCTGGGTGGGGGGGGGGGCTCCACGACAAGGGCCGCCCCCCAAAATGAGAGCCTGGACAAAGGCAGGATGCAGGGTCCCAGAAAAGTTCAAAAGACTCACTGAGACTGACAAGTGCTGCGAAATCAAAATATGGGTGTCGCTTGAGCCTTCTGCACCTTTATGCAAGCAAGCTTTATCAAGCTTAATTGAGTTCCTGACAGGTTTGGAACTGCATATATGAACAGCATGATCAGTACCTTCAGCATATTTCAGACAATGGCTTGCTGTGTGGTGTCGTGCATGTGCCTGTGTGGTGTGTATGTGAAGGTGGTGTGTATGCACACATGTGCATGCATGTATGTGTATTGTGTCTGTGGTGTGTGTATATGTGTATTGTGTTTCTGAGAGGTAATGAGAATTGGAGAAAAGATATGTAGATGATGCTATAATACACTAAATATAGAAAAATTACCATGTATCAATCTGTGTATATCATCTATCTATCCATTGCATACTACATACAGACATCCTAGCAGGCCAATAATTGATCTATAAGGTAAAAGTCTCTTGTTACAGGCACACAGAGAGGAAACATAACTGATGAGTTTTCTTGTCTATAGAATGAAGAGACAGAAATAACGACCTTCCGAGGTCACTTTCCACTCTGACATTCTAGATGTTTGTGAATGTTTTCGTATACCCTGGTGCTTTCTACACTTTCAGAGTTTACAAAGCAGACAATTGACCTTCAGATCACACTGGGATGAGGAAAGTCAAGGAACTATATACCTCTCAGTGTCGTGTCTTATTTGGCCTTTGGATTCTATTTAGCAGGACCCGTGTCCAAACGGCATGCGACGGTGACCGAGGCCATCAGGGAGATGGATGTGGCAGGCCTGACTCCATCCTGTGTTTCCTGCAGTGAGAGGGGGAGGAGCCCATTAGGGTCCAGGGTAACCAAATCGGATTTTTCTCAAATCAGGACATTAATTGTTCTAGTTGTTTTGGTGTTGCTATATTTAATTTATACTTCATTATTTAAAAAAATGTGTCCCAGGAAGAGAATTTTAAACATTATATTACATTTAGTTGTCCTTTTTAAAGGTCTTTTCTGTCTCCTTTACATTAGTGTATGATTTAAAAAAAGATAACTTTTCAAATTAATTTTCTGGTGTTATTTTCCGAGATTCTTTGTGCATCCTGCACTATGTCACATAAATCTGTTCATTAATTTTAGGTTGCTTCATTTCATTACTATTGTTCCTATGTCGCTTGCAGGCATTAAAATGCCACAGGATAATAACCTTGAACAAAAATAGCATGGCTGAAACTGCTCTGATATTTTTTGCATATTGATTCCCTAATTGGATTAGAGTCTCCCTTTGACAGAATTTCAACAAGGTGGAAGGGCCAGGCCATGATTCACAGCTGGCTGGAACTCATCCCAATGACCATGAGTGATGCTCATTCATTCGACACACACTGATGATGGGTCTGCAGTGGGCCTGGCCCTGTGGGCTGCTGGCCTTGCCCATACAGCTGCTTCCCTGATGTTGGGGTTGCAGGGTGAGTGGACAGGAAAGGCAGCGTGAGTTTTGGAGTCTGTTCCAATCTGCTTTCATATCTGCCTCAGAGGAGAAGAGCCTCTGGGAATTACTGACATGTGGGTGACCTGAGAAGGGAGGACATGAAAGCTGACATGGCAGGTGACCTGAGAATGGATGCTGAAGCTTCCCTTTCTCTGTGCCTGGAAACCATGACAGGTCACAAGTCTGCACTTTATTGGGAGCGATTGGACCAGCCTCAAAGACCTTGCAGCTGTACCATGAGCCCAGACTGGCATGATAGGAGGATCAGCCTTCCAGGGGAGGTATCAGCTGATGATGCCAGCAGAGAGCTTCTGAATCTGCAGCCTGTGGGGAAATCTGTATGAGGAGATGTTGAGAGACTTGGGGGAGCCCTGTGGGTCTTTTGTGGGAATGTTCACAACAGAGAATTATATAGAACTGAACATGAGATGTTTATTTAAAAAAGATGAATTGGTTGATTTTAAGTTTTGTAAACTTTTATGATTAGACTTCTTGCGGGTGGGACAAGCCAAATTGTGCTGCATGGTGCCGTGTCCTGCCACGGCTTCCTGCTTGCCCAGGTCCAGGTCCAGCCCCAGCCCCTGGGGAGTAAGCCGGGTATTTTGCACCTTGGAAATAAAAATACGATAAAACATTTACTATGCATTAAGTGCTTTTAGATGTCTTTTTCTTTTTAATCCCCACAGCAACAGTCTGAAGTAGATATTACACTAGTGACATTTTATTGAGGATCAGAGAAGTTTCATTTCAGAAGTAGGATTTAAATCCACTTCTATGAAGTTCTGAAGTGCAGGCTGTTGTCATCACCAAATGCAGCTGTGGCCACAGGACCTCAGCTACTCGGACGAGAGGTCGGCTGACCTATTCTCTACAACATTTACTGCAGCCTCGGCATTACATTCCTGTATAGAACAGCTCACTGGTGCCAAATGGGGCAAAAGGCTGGTCGTTAGCATCCCCATTCACCTTCAATTATTATAATTTATAAGTCTTCTAATATCTTGGTGAGACTAAGGCACAGAATTGCAGATTTTAGCATTTTTAAGAAGCATGACAGCTTCTCATATATAGAAATCCTGGTTATCTTGGCCTTTCTCAGTGTTGCATTAACTTCCTTGTTCCCTACCTGATAAGTGGGTTGATGGAGGCCTGGCTTTCGGCCAACTGGTAAAAACAAAAGGGAACTATGAGTGAGGCTCACACTGTAGCATGAACATTATAGGGGGGGGAATGGGTGGCCTTTGGCTTCACTAGAACTCCCCACGTATGCAGTCTTAAGAGGTTTCCAGGGTGTTAATTCTTTCATTTAAAAGTGAAAGTTTAAAGGTAAATTGCTTTGTAAAAGAGGGGAAAGAAACATGATAGACTAACTCTTGGTCATATAGGGAAAGTCACAGAGTTAAACCAGAGCCTACTTTGTGACTAGATATAGCAATTGAATAAAGCTGGACTTTGTAAGAATTACAGTGAAATAAAATGAGATAATGGGGTCTGCTCACTTCTGTTTTTTAAATCTGATGACCATGAAATAATTGAGCACAAATAATAAAATTGTATTCTAAAATTGGCTCATTAATTTAGACATGGCTTCTAATATTCTATCCGATTGTGTCCAGTGACATACCATAAATCACAACGCCATGGTGGGCAAATAAAGTATATTTGCACCTGCTCAAATGTTTTGTGAAGTGGATCCACTTCATGTTAGTGCTGTACAAACAAGCTTGTAGCTAGTGTTCAAGACCTACCTTGCAATCTTGTACTTTCTTCACTAGCAGGATATATTCCTCTATTTTCCAAGTATATACAACTGTAATAAATACTTCTAAAAAGGGAAAAGCACGTGGCCAATATCTTTACAATGTCTAAAACCTGTTAATACCCCCTAGACAGAAGTTGTTGGCTAGGTATATTGCTGTAAAAATATTTCCCATTTAAATGACAGGTGAATTTTGGTGACTTTTTTTCTATGTAATACTTTTGACCTTCTTCTGTTTTCTAAAATAAGCCCAGAAATTAATATTAAACATAGCAGGTAAAAATTATATTAGCTGGCTCCTAAGGCTGGCCTCCTGAGTTTTGTCCTGTTTCTCTAATGAAGGTTGCCAAAATAATACTCCTAATTGTTGTATCTTTGAATTTAAACAAAATGGGGGCAAGTGAAACTCTATAAAGACTAGAAATAGATGCTCATTATGGTTTCTTCTTGGTATTTATAAAAGGTAAAAAGACTCTATTAATTTTATTTTTTCCTTCCTTTATAAATCACACATTTATTAGTTCAAGTAAGCGCCAGGCACTTAAAAATGCTTTCATAAACATTATAACCTTTACTTTAATATCCCAGGTGTTCATAGAATAAGAGTGAACAATGACCCCCAAAAGCACATAGCTAGTAAAGAATATTAGGCTTAATTTTTCATCTTTATGTCTAGTTTTATTTACTTCTTAATTGTTTGCTTGCATCTTGGGCACCTTTCATATCTGAATGACTGCTGGGTTGCATATCTGGGCATGCCAATGGTCAGTCTTAGAAAGATTGATATAATAATGAATAGGACTTCCTCAAAAGAAGGTTAGGGTTTTGCCTGAGGGAGATGGGTGTTTTCTCGGTCTTTGGTCTCATTGGTGAAGCTTAGAAGTAGTTTTAGACTCCTGAATATATTTCTCTATGATTCCTCCTCTGAGGACTGGGTCCAAATGGGTAGAACAGGTGCTACTTTGATCAATGCCTTCAAGAAGGGAGAAGAACAGCTGTGGAAAGAGTCTGGTAGACAGAGGCGAAGCCAGTGATAAGGTGGTGAGGCCAGTTGGGCAGATTTTTCAACATTCCAGAATAATGCCTTTTATTTCTCTGAAGGAATCACATTTCCACATCTAAAATTAAGAGTGGGAGAAAATATGTCAAAATTTCTTTTTAAACTCTGAAGGGAGCCTCCCATAAATATGAAAAGCATGATAAGGTCTACTTGCGCAACATATTCTAATCCAATGAGGAAGAGATCTTTGATTGCTGGTAGCTCTGATATCTTAAACTTGGCCTTACTGTGTTAAATCTGCATAAGGATATTTATTTCTTCATCATGGATGAATGAACGCATTTATAGGTGTTGTTCATAAAAACATATGCAAAATGTAACTGTTTTCAAAGTGCACATTGGACTCTGGAGGGATATAAATGCACTCATTTGTTTTTGAGGGCAGGCAATGTGCCTATATGGTCATGCTGATGACTAATGGAAGAGACACATGCCACAGGGCCATCGGTGATGGCCTTTAACTAACGAGACAAGAACAGATTGGCTACAGCGTTTCAACAGAGAGGAAGAACAACAGTGACCCTGTAACTCTAGTGCCTTGTCAGGATAAGAACTTCCCACTGGAGAAGCCATGGCAGTTTAACGGGAGGGGCTGAGAACCACATGAATAAAATGTTTGGGATTATCTGCTCTAGGTTAATCAGGAGAGCAAATCTAAGTTTTTTTCCTCCCTTAAGAAATGTTTTCACATATTTTTGTCTTCTAAAATCCACGGCAAGGTGTAGAATGACAGGGACCTGCTAGCACGTGGACAGATACAAGGAGACACAAGGCGAGGACACTGTGATGTGGGGGTGACAGAGAGTAAATAACTGTCTCATGGAAGGAAAATGGTTCCCCTGCACAGCGAAACTCTCTTCACAAGTGTCTGCCACATTGAAGCCATCACAACTCTTCTCTATAAAATTATTTTATTTTAGAAATATATTCCTACTGGAACACAATTTAATTTTTTAATACATCTACTTGGTGTCCACTACATATCACCCATTGTTATTATCAGGTATGATTTTGATAGAGTCGAAGTGGTACTAAATCTTGAATTTTAATTTTGACCTGAGTTAAGTCAAGTTTTCCCACAGCAGATTCTGGGGGAAGTGTAATTAATAAAAACCAATAAATGAAAAGATGATGTAGATTAATCAGATCCGGAGAAGCGGTGGGAAGGATGCAGAATGATTGTAGCCTGTGGACAGCAGGGAAAATAAAAATGGAAATGTGGTACTGGAAAGGGAATATAAAGGAGAGAACCTTATGATCTCATCTCTGGTTTAAGTCTTAACTTATAATGAGAAAAAAAATCATTGCCCACAAGTACATCCCAGGGAGGGAGTATAGTTTCACAGGTGTGATCTGTGGCAGTGTGGAACACCAAGGAAGTTTTGGGGTTTGATTTGTGCAAGAAATATAATCGTAAGTGTCAGCATGAAGGGGGTGAGATATAAAGTGAGCATCTTCTCTGTGCACATTGAACAAGTGTTCCCCAGGCTTTTGTAGTGAACACTCTGGAATTCCACTTCTTTACGCCTGTAAAGCTTTAATGTGCTCTATTTCTGCTTAAATTAACTTTAAAAGGTCGACAGACATTTTGGGCCTGTAGAGAAGGAGCACATTTGCTTTGGTTTGATTTTACTTTTCATTTCTTAAAAATCCCCTGCATCTCATTAGACTTCCCTATCACTAGCCTTGATAAAATATATGCTGTGTTTAAATAATTTCAATACAGAAAAATATTTGAGGGCTTGCTTTAGATTAAATAATGCAAAGCAAGGATGGGACATTTATGAGGTCATACAGTATTTCTGGTAATAATGCATTACCAGGATGATTATTTGTGGTGGATTTATCCATGGTGTAGAAGAAACTGGGGTAACTGTTTCAATGAAGGCTATAACTGACTTTAACTTAAAAGTTTAAAGGCAAAAACAGACATAGCAATGATCTATGTTCGAGGTAAATTTACGGTAAAAATGAAATTATTTGGAGTGATGATGTTGTTATGTAGGGATACAGTACAGCTTTTGTCTACATTTTCTTTTTGTGTTAATTAGAAAATGATGGTGCTAACACTTGCATTTGAGACATTAGGCAATCACTGGACTTAAAATAGAGAGACTATTATTTGTGCTTTATTTGTTTCTTCTGCAGCAAAACCAAACTTTAAGCTGACAGTATGTTTAGAAGTCTTTTTTAACCCTTTGTTTTTAGGGTTCAATTTCTAGAGCTTTAGAGACACAAGGATGATTTAGGAAGATGTTAACTGTTAACCTTAACAAATTTATGGTAAAGTATTAAAAATGAGGTTTGTAAGCACATGATCTGTATACTGTCCCAAATTACATTTAATTCTGAAAACAATATTGAGCCTTTTTTCCCTGAGAAGATCATAAAGAATTTAAGATTCTTGATAAACCTTACCTCTTATAGATAAAAACAGAAAGACAAAACTGCAATTACATAAATGGTTATTTGAGTCAGCTTCATACACATGGTTTTAATGGGGTTGGCCATGGCTGATGGAGCTGGCAGATGTCTGGCCCCTCCAGTCTCTTCCTGAATCACTAATATTCATGACTTGTGTCTTCTAAGCTGTTTGGGTTGGATACTAGCACGGTGTGCGTCAGTGGGGTCGAAGAATCAGGGTTAGGGGAATTAGATGAGGCAAGTTAAGACTTGAAGGAAACAGTTATGGAGTTAACATGGCACCAGCCAACAATGCCCTCAGTTCAATTTTGTGCAGGGTAAACCTGAGGTTTTAAAGTTCCCGGGAAAGAGAGAATAAAATGCAGTTAGTAGCTATCAGTTGACTAGACAAGATGCAGAACTCCTTGAGGGTAACAACTGGGCCATTTATGGCTATGTCCCAGCAGTGCACCCCACAGAGAACTGTAAATGTTGAACGAAGAAGAGCATTAAGAGATAATAGAAGCCACAAACATGTTTAACAAATTGACTTTGCTATTTGGGTACATTCTGGGGAAAAATACAACTACAGTTAAGGATTTGTGATTTAAATCCTATTGGTAGTAAAATCAGACTAATAAAATGTTTAAAGAAACAACTCACAGCTGTGATTATTCTGGACCAGAGCCCAGTTAAATCTTTAGAGTCGCCCTATTCCAAGTGTGGTCTGCAGACCAGCACTGGTGTTCAATGAAGGTGTTTATTTTTTTCTTTTTCTTTTCTCTTTTTTTTTTTTGCTGTTCAAGTACAGTTGTCTCCATTTTTCTGCCACCCCTCCCCCCACCCCACTCTCTAGAGTGAGTGTTTATAAAACTTTATAGCAGTTTGAACAATTTTATGTAGTTTACACTTAATAGTGAGAAATATTGGGGCTTGTATTTTACATGTGTCTATTTTAAATTATTTTCCAGTAAGTAATTTGTATTAAATATTGCAATTGTATTAGTCCATGATTGATTGAAAAAGAAAAACAACAAAATTATTCCTTCATCACTGATGGTTATGGAAACACAACTTTAGAGGACTCAAACTCTGAAAATTTATGCTATTTCCTTATATTATGCACAATTTAAAACCCCCAAACTTTTGCGTACAATGTAAATTCTTCCTAGATATTCAGCTCACTCGTCTGTCTCTGGGCCCCAAGGACATGCTTGTCAGCTTCTTGGCTAATCTTCTCCTGCAAGGAGATCCTCAAACAGATAGGAACTGAACAGCTAGTGACTTGCAAATTTTTTATGGATTTAGTATCTTGCTTAGAAACTGGAGTAGATCTGGAACAATCTAATCCAGGTGAGTCCCTGTTCTCTCCTGTAAGTATCCATTTCAGGGCATATCAAGCTTATTTCTTCGTGATGAATCTCTCCTTTTAACATGGTTAGGAAGTGACTCTAACATAAGAAGGGAGCAGACAAGTGCAAGAAAATATACATTAACATGCAGTTATCAGCTTTTTGTATTTTTCCTCTTGCGCCAAATAGTTTGGACTGGATAGATTCTTTGGATTGCTCTGTCAGATGAGATAAATCTTTCTGCTTGCAGAACGAGCAGTGGGCTTAAATGAACATCAGCAGTTTCAGAGCCGGTGCACCCAATTCCATACTTCTGACTCCATTAGCACTCCCATTGATTTTAATGATGATGTTCAAAGATTCAGTCTGTCACACCTAGATGAGAGCTGGCCTCATAAAATGTGCTTGAAGCTGGTGGATTTTATTGGTAGGTATGGTAACACCAGTCACCTTGGGGAAAACGTACTTGTAATTGGCTTAATTCTTGCTGTTTATGATTAGTCATCTCTCCTAAACTGAGATGATTTGGTGTAGTGTGCCCAGCAGTTCTATAATCACATGGAAGGCTAGCTGGCTAGAGGACAAAAGCAAGTTTGAGTTTTTTATTCTATTTTTATTTTCAAAAATCAGCAAACTGTACAATAGAATCTTAATATTCAAGGGAGGGCTAAAAATTAAATAGAGCATTTTGAGCTCATTACATAATTTCCTCCTTCTAACCCTGGAACTCGGCTTTGGATGCTTGCTTTACAGTGACGTGGGAGTCACGATGGCTCTGTTTACAGTGAGTGATATGGGAGCCATCCTACTTCCTCCATCAGCAATTCACGGTTCCTACTTTTATAAAGTAAGGTTATTGAACTTAAACACCTTGAAGGTCTCCTTTAGTTTTCAACTTATGGAAATCCTGTCTGAATTATTACTGAGCACCCATTAGGTAATAAACAAGGCACTAGGTACTGTGGAGAATACACAGGAGAGGAACAAGGTATTTCGATGTATGCATACTTACCAATGTGCCATTTGAGCAGTTGTCTCAACATAAAAGTGGAATATTGGCTGGACCAAAAAGTTTCAGTTTTAGTTTTTTCTGTACTATGGCTCTAGTGGTGCTTCATTATCTTCAACTTCATTCAAAACAATTTTGTTGGACTATATTGTGACAGCTGTCATATATAGCACATATTTAAGAAAAACATCAAAAGTGGTAAATTTTTTTGTGTAGCCATTTTAATATTGAAGATAAAAGAAAATATGCAACATTTTTAATACTATGCTTTATTATTTCAAAAATTTATGAGTGTGAGTGAAATGCAAAAAATGATTTGTGCAGTGTATGGAGGAGGTGCTGTGACTGATTAAACATGTCAAAAGTGGTTTGAAAAGTTTCTTGGTACTACTGACATTTTGGGCAAATAATTCTTTGCTGCAGGGCTGTGGTGTGCATTGGAAGATGGTTAGCAGCACCCCTGGCCTCTGCCCACTAGAAACCATTAGTGGGAGATAGCTGACATACTCAAAATATCCAAATCAATAATGTTATTGGTGAAAATAAAAAATGTCTTATTTTATAGAAAAAAACTAATTGGACTTTTTGGCCAACCTAAGATTTTATACTTTTATTTTTGAGAAAAATCATGGTTGTCTGAATGATCCCTAATATTTGAATTGTTCTCAAGTATTACAGAGTTCTGGAGTGTGTGTAATGAAGTGAGTGATGGGTTAATGCCAAGTTGCTAAAATGAATGCTTAAAAATCGAACACTCTTTTAGAAAAGATATATGGTTCCCCACCACCCACAATTTGAAATGGTAAGAAAAGATATGTAACAATATTTGTAACTAAAGGAATCCAATGGTAAGGTTTTTTTTACTTTCTAGACAGTTCTATCAGTTACATTGGTTAGATTTGTAGAGATAACAGATAATCCATAATCTTAGAGGCTTAATACAATGTGATTATTTGCTTAGGATGGAGTTCACCGCAGGTTTGGAAGGCTATCTGAGGCATTGGTTCTCTAGGCTGCAACTCAGGATCCCACGTCTTACAGAAGCACTGTCTTGAAGATTTGGCTTCCTTAGATAAAGTGTCCCGGGAAGAAACAGCAGGCAGCATTTTGTACCAGTCAGTGGAAGGGTTCCGCCCCCGGGGCATCCCTGACCACCACGGATGACAATAAGTCTACCAAGACATAATCTTGGGGAGGAAAGGTGGCCAGTCTCTCAAAAGAGAAACGCCAAAAGCCTTTTTCTCAATGGGCTTTTATTGTGTTCATTTTGCACAGGAATACAGGTAAAGCTCATCAATCATTGTCAGGCAGTACGGATCACACAATAGATAACATACAAAGAACTATGAGGGTTTATTCTGAGTCCAGGTCAGTTGGTTAAAGGGCTATAAAACTTTGGAAAACAAACTCAGATCCTGCTCAGACTCTTATCAGAAAATTGAGAGCATTCTTAGCAAATCAGGTTTCATAGATTTTTATGTATTTTTCCTTAGGCCTGATTGCCCCAGGCAACCTGCCCTTCCCAGCACAGGGCTGCACCGCTCTCTGTCATAGTTTCAGGCTTAAGTCAGGCAGGGAAAGTAAGGCAGCCAAGAGATTAGGAGACTTCTCCAGACAGAATGAGGACTCAGGCTATGTCAAAGCTGAGGGCCGAGGGTAGATAACCGCGTTTCACTGTAGCTCCCCAAGTCCTTCCCTGGGGCCTCCATGTGATCATGCCTGTCTTAGGTCATTCCCCCCTTGGGGAATCTTACCCATCATTGGCTAACTGATCAAGCATTGGAGGCCAATTATAGATGAAGTAAAAGGGGTCGAGGTGGCACTCCTGCCAGGGAGATAAGCTTTGTCTCTTTAGTTGCTTATGGTCCCAAGGTCTCATTCAGCTTTAGCCATGGGGGGGTTACAGCTTCTGAAACCAGGCAGGGTGGTTCCCAACAACAGTCCTTAAATGTTTCTATCTGGAAACAATAGAAGTCATTTCTACTCACATTTATTGACCAATGCAAATCATCTGGTAGCACTAACTTCAAGAGGGCGGAACAGTGAAATCCTCCCCAGTAGTTGGGAGGAGAGCATTAGTAATATTTTCTATAATTATCAAGTATTTTTAAAAATGGACAGAGATGTGAGGAAATGGGCTCTTTGTATACTGAGGATGTATATGAATTGGTTCAGTTTTTATAGGTGGTCATTTAAACAATTAATGAATAAACAATAGCTTTGATCCAGCAATTTCAGCTATATGACTCCAGCCAACATTTACTGAGCTATTACTATGCACCGAATACTGTATTAAGACATTTGCACACTTTATTACATTTAGTGCTTACTTTTAGGAGTTTATCCTTAATAAATAAGTGTTCATTAGCATAAAAATTTCCATGGGAACTTTAAAAAAATAAGAAACAACCTACTCACCAAGGAGTGACTACCTAAAGAGCATATTTATCCAATGGACTACTACTAATAACATTCCTCTGTGTTTTTGTCTGTCATTTATTGTCCAGTGTTTTGGGAAGAGAAACACTCAGTTTTTAAAAATGTTTTTCACTCAGTGTCATAAGATTATAGAATCTCTTACAGTGAGTATGTTTTCTTTAAAATAAAAATAAAGCAAATTTTATTTCAAAATCAGTTTTTATCATTTGTACTTTATTGCTTAAATTTGCAAAAGGCAGACTCAAAATATTATGCACCTATAAATGGCATATATAAGAAGAACTTGGCTATCAAAAAACTAACAAAATCACAAGGTGAAAAAGTTCTCATATGTTTTAATTGTAAAAGAGTGTGAAGTAGTACAGTATATTTCCCAGTGTGTGTAGTACAAAGGGGAATTGCTGGAGGGGGTTAGGAGAAATGAGAATGAACGTTGCCTTGAATTATTGAGAAACACATTGTGGGAGGAAGACACAGTTTGGGCCTTAGAAAGGCCAAAGAAAGGACTACATTAAGGTAGGACTCAACATGGTATTTAGTTAGCTGGATTAGCCAAATCCAGCTAATTTCAGGAGGTGGCGTGAGGAGTTAGAGAGAAATTCTCTCATTATCTAGAATGTGCTAGCTATTCATTTCCTTGAAGAATAAAACTTTAAAACTGATTTTCATTTGTTAAGAAAATATCAGGAAGACATTTTTAAACTAGCTTTCTATTTCCTCTCCCTGCAACTCATGTTCCAAGTAATCAAATCTAGAATTCTGTCTCAATTTCAAACATAGCATATTATTTCATGTAGAGTAAGAGTAATTTAATTATTAATATGTAGGTTTCTTTCCACTTGGATTTGGGCAAATTTCTGGCACTCAGGTGGAAAGGATTTATGTTCCTTATTGATTGCACAAAGAAACCACTTTTTATACTGAGACACCTTACATAGGGTACTGTATTCAACAACAGATTTTATTATTTGTTTAGTTATAGATCTTTCAACTGTGAGTTGAAATACTCTCCAGGTCCCAGGAAAATGATTTTCTTGTATCTTTTAATGTCAGTTCAAAGAAGTACAGAACACCTCCAGATAGAATTAAAAATTCTAATAACCTTGTACTATAACATCTACGAAAATGCCCCAGGTCAGAGCACTCTTTGCCTTGGACTTCTTTACATAGTAGGATAAATTTAAGTATATTTCTTGTTAACAAATGTTCTTTAGTCTTGCCTTATGTTTTGAAACACATATGTTTGAAATAACGCAGTCGCAACCTGAGCTCTTCTGTACCTGCGGCAACCAGAGAGTAGACATTTGCATATTCTATCATCATTTTCCCACTTAAGAGCTACTACATGGCAGAATGAATTTGAAAAGTATATCCAAGTCCCCTAGTTAATAGGAAAAAAAGCCCCTATATATCAGCAAAGCTACATAGACTTAAAATGTTGATCAAAAGAATAAACAGCTTTGTTTCCGTGATTTCACTTGTAAAGACATTGCTGCAATTATTCCAGTATATAACTCTTCTTTTTTCTCCCTTGAAGGAAAAATAAAAACAGTCCAAGCAAAATGGTGAAACACTTAATTGAATGTGATCTCCCTATTCCAACTTCAAATGTTGTCAAGGAAAATCAAATGATGCTGATTGTAGCTCCAAGTTCCTATTGTGCTTCAGTGCTAAATAATAAAAAGGAAATATATTTTATAACCCAGTAGTACAACAGAGCTGCAGTTGGCTCTACCACATGCAAAGAAGCCTTATTTTGGCTGCATTTTGCTGGGGATGCTTTCTCTATTTACAGGCTCCACAGGGAAGCCTTCTGGGGAATGACTATCCTGTGTAGACCTGTTTCTGTCAAAAGATCTAAAACAATTTTTAAAAGGAAAGAAACCTCTGGTTTAGAACACACTGATCAATATGTAATGATATGACTGGATCAATGACTTCTAATTTTCTTGGCTTGTAAAATGTCAACTGTGTGAATATATTGGCAGGTCTAAAAAAAGCTTCTAGGTAGAGCAGATGCCTAAATTCAACAGTTTTCTTAGTCTGTCTTATTTATGAGTATCACATTTTATTTCAGATAAATTTTATGGCCAATAGCATCCTCAGCCTATACTTGTTAACGCTATCCACAATTTTCTTTTTCAACAACAGAAGTCCTGATTCCTCTTTCCCATGGTGAAGAGTTTTCATTGACACTGTATACCCTCACCTTGGAGAAAAGAAAACATTTACGAGATAGCAAGTATTATAATTTGTGAGGTTGCAACATCTTTTGTTTTAGTCATTAAAAAACCCTCTTTTTACAGAGGACAAACATAAATCCAGTTTTTTATTTGTAAAATTCTAGAAAACAGTTTATCTCTAAAGTTCCTGTACTCCGGGTCCTGTATCCCCTTCTGGGTGTGGGATTTGATGGGAGATTCCCGCAGGCTGGTTTGGGTGGGTCTTCCTGCCACAGGCCCTTCCTTCTGTCCTTGCTCTCTCCTGTTTTATTCCTTCTTTTCTCTCTCTCCCTCCCTCATCCTCCTCTTCTTTACTTCTGAGGAGTTTAAGCAATTATTATAATTTTAGTTTATGGTTATTCTGGAAAATTTTAATGAAACTGTAAAAGAGTGAGACAAAAGTGGCATTTTCATAGTCAACCATCATTAATATTTTATATATTTCCCTTTAATTTTTAAACAAATATTTTGTTTTACACAGTTAAAATTATTATATACATGCAATTTTATATCTCTCAAAAATTATGTCAAGTACCTTATAGTTCTATAAAAACTCTTTAAAGCAGGGGTGTCCAACCTGTGGCTCATGGGCTGCATATACCCCCAGATGGCTACGAATGTGCTCCAACAAGAAATCATAAATTTACTTAAAACATTATGAGATTTTTTTGTGTGTGATAATGTGTTGTAGTGTATTTAATGTGTGGTCCAAGATAATTTTTCTTCTTCCAGTGTGGCCCAGAGACGCCACAAGGTCGGACATTCCTGCAAATGTTACTTAAATTATTTGTCCTCACAAAAATAGGCCATTTGTTAAAAGCTCACAAAAGGCTGTGCCATTTCAGTATTTCTTCTTAATTCCGTTTTATAATTTTAATCTCTTCCTCTCGATCACTTTGGTCTCTGTCATCTGAAAGTACGTACATGTCTTTCCCATCTGAAACACAGCTTTTTGTAAGCCCATGTCCCACTCTCCTGACCTTTCTTTCTCCTGGAATACAACCTCTTAGTCATTTTTAAAGCCATTCTATTCTGACTTATGCTTCCATCTGTCTATACAACTTGCCCTGGGAAATGGCACAATTGACAGCTGGCTTGCTCAACTCACTGACTTCTTATTTTTATCTGTGTCACATTTTTTCCGGGGCTACCCTTCCTCTGGCTACCCCATAGTGTGCTGGCGTCCCGCAGGGCTCTGTGCTTGCTCCCCCTTCCAATCTCTGTACCCTCATCCTCACCTGTGATCGCTGCCACAACCCAGGTGGCCATTACTCTGAAGTGCAAACCTCAGATCCAACCTTCTTTTCATTTGTTATCACTTAAATACTCCTCAGACTATTTCCTTTCTCTTGGCTTTATTTTCTCTCGGATTCCCTCTCAAACCTTCTTGGTTCCACATCAACATATTGGGAGTCATTTTTGTTCCTTTATCCCATCCATCTCATTCCCTCTGTTCAGGAAGTCATAAAACATTCAGAGAGAACCACTGTCACAGCCTCTGTGTCTGCTCCTCCTCCTTCTCCAAAGCCGCTGCTGCAACTCAGTTGTGGGACACGGGCAGCTTGGCTACTCCTGGCTGCCTCTCCTTGGTTCCTCCTTTTCATCAATGCTACTGATTGTCAGTCTGTTTGCCAAACACCTACTTGAATTTCAAGACTTAGATTAGAGGTCAGCCCTATGAAATCTTTTCTTTCATCATTTCAGTGTAAAATTGAACACCCTTTTTTGATTCTCTGCCATACCCCTTTTTCAGGACACCTACAATCATATTGTGCTTACATGTCTTCCTGCATTAGACTATAACCCACTGTAAGGCAGGGATCATAGTTATTAGAACACGACTCTTTTGTTAGTGCATTTCTTGTTCCTGGAACATAGGATATGTAATAAGTGCTAAGTTATGAGTAAATGACTCAATTTATAATATTTAATATTTTTATTTATGTATTTGAAAAGTTTTAATGTACTGCTCATATATAATTCTGTAAGCAATATTATAAATCTTTAGTTAAATTTTGCATTCTTTCTTATGGATAGAAGTAATCGCCTAAAGTGGAATTACTGGGGTGAAATGTATAGCATAGATATTTTTAAAATTCTTTTTGAAAAAAATATTTTATTTATTTATTTTTAGAGAGAGGAGAGGGAGGGAGAAAGAAAGGGAGAGAAACAACAATGTGTGGTTGCCTTCTGCACACACCTCACCGGGGACCTGGCCGGCAACCCAGGCATGTGCCATGGACTGGGAATCGAACCAGAGACCCTCTGATGCACAGGCCGGCACTCAAGCACTGAGCTGGGCTATATTTTAAAAATTCTTAATGCATTGTACCCCAATATGGATCAGAATATTTGATGTTTCAATAGTTCAAATTTAAATATATATTTATTTTTAAATAGTACCCTAGTGAAATTGCAGATTCTTTGTAATTTCCTATTTGGGAGTCAATTTTTGGTTGTGCAATATTAAGTTTTTATTTGCAAACTATGTGGCACCATGCCAAAGGTAGTCATATTAAGTTAGTCTCTCTCCCAATGCTGTGGAAAGTATGGAAGGTAGCATTCAATATAAGCCAAACAGGCAATGTATAAGAGTTTAAGTTTTCTTCTTTCTTTTTATTTTGTCACAGTCTAATAAATCCCTACTGGACTCTGATTATGAAGACAGTGCAAAGCCTACCTTTTTTAACCTTCCTTTCTGAATACACTATTGATTCAACTGAAACTGCTTTTTAAAAAATTCAGTATGCACATCTGGGGACTTTGCTGCCCCTGTGCTTTATAGGAAGGTTGTGAGGATTAATATGTTTACAGGGCATCATGTGCTTCTTGGATAAAAGGTTTCATAGGAAACGCACCTCTGGTATTGTTATTTGAAAGCAAACTTTCTTTGGGGAAAGTAAAAAGGCTCCCACAGTTACTTTTGATTAAAAGTATGTAGTCCGGTACTTTTTTTCAAAGGCGATCTCCAAGGAAGTCTTGAAAATTGTATTCCTTGACATCTGTTGGGATGATGCAGCATATAGGAAAAGAGATAGACTCATTTTGTCCTAAAATTGTAAGCTAGCATAGCCTTGATTTGGCGTTAGCTCATCTTAGAGACCCTGGGTTTATTGTTCTGTTTTATTTATGCTTTGAATCATTTATTGATTAATTTTAATTCCTTAATGGGAACTAAGTTCACGCGGACAATTCCCTGGCCAATTTCTCTCTCTCTCTTTCTGTCTCTCTGTTTTACAAAATAGATGCCCCGGGATCAGGAGTGCATGGGGTTTCTGGTAGCTATGGTAACCACATTATAAACCTTGATGCATGGCAGGTGCTTCAAGCATTTCAACTATTAGAACCTTACGGGCACTTGATGTGTTCAGCCAAGAATGACATTTGCCCACAGGGATCATAAAACAAAAAGAACCTTTACTCTCGAGTTGGCTCTGAGGAGATAACAGTCACGGAAGGACTAACGAGGACATAACGAAACTCAAGGAGGATTATGCTGATAAATACCTACTAAAAGAGAGCAACTCAGGGCTAAAGGAGAGCAGGCGGTGTGAATGGCAAAGCAGTGCAATCACGCTCTGCACTGTGAGGGGACCTGATAACAAATACCGTGTCTGTATATTATTATCAGTGGGTCCTGACACCCTGTGTTGTGTGTGGGTCAAGAACCAAATGTTAGGGCTCAATTCTAAGCCCAGACCTTTGAAAGTTGTGATAGATTTATCTGAAAAAATGGGAAAGATGTTGGGTTTTTGATGAGTCAAGGTAGGTGGCTTGGTAGATGACAGAACAGGATTCCAAATGGCTCAGATTAACTGGAGGTGGTATAACCCATGAAAATGTGATCAGAATTAGGCAGAATGGTTGGAAAGAAATACACAGTGGTCACACTCAAGAGAAAGCATTTTAGAAAGATATTGAATATGCAAAGACTAAAAGTAACCAGGAATCCATAACAGAAACTACTGTACTTAGGAGACTGGGTATAGTAAGTCAGGAAATTCAGAAACTGGTAGGTTTGGATTGAGTAAACAATATACCACTTGAGGTAGTTCCAGAGAATTACAAATATACAGGATCAAATGGAATATGGAAAAAATTGGTAACTTGAAAAATTGTTCCATCTGAAAAAAATTGTTAGTTTTTTTTCACATTCCATTTAACCACAAAATTAACAATGGCCTTCAAGAGCATGCTTTCCTTAGTCAGAGATCCTGGTCACCTGTTCCCTGGGTTCAATGAAACAAACTATAATGTGAGTAGAAGAGATTTGGAAAAGCCATACGATATTCCCAGGCATTGAATTCTGTTACCTCTTAGAAAAGATTTATTAGGGGAGATTTTAAAGATCATTCTCCTTGAGGGTCTTCAAAACCAGGGTGGTAATTTTGTTGTGTTGTTAGAGAGAGGGACAGTAATGACCTAGGCTGCAGTGGGTTCTGTGCTTCCAAAATCCTCTTCAATGGTCTTTAAAACATGTTTCTGTTTTTCACTGAAAAAATAAAGTAACAGTTTCAATTTTGTGGGGTTGGCCTGTAAAATTCTATGACATGTAAATCCAGTTGGTCAAAACTACCATTTACTCATAAATTCTGTTTTATGAGATTTCAATGGCCCCAGGCATTGTGTTAAAGTTTTCTCTTTGGACATCCTTAAAGGAGTTGTTAATTTTTTCTTTTACTTCTTACCTTACAGCCTTTTCTTTTTCTTTAAAGATTTTATTTATTTATCTTTAGAGAGGAAGGGAAGGAGAGAAGGAGAGAAATATCAATGTATGGTTGCCTCTCGTGTGTCCCCTGCTGGGAACTGGCCTGCAACCCAGGCATGTGCCCTGACTGGGAATTGAACCATGATCCTTCGGTTCACAGGCCCTCGCTCAATCCACTGAGCTACACCAGCCAGGGCCAGACTTTTCCATATTTAGTTGATGCATTTACATAAGAAATGCATCAAATTTTCAAGCTCTGTCAATATATGAATGATTATAACAGGTTTTATGACAGTTGAAAAAGTGATGGAAAAGACTAAAGTTGTGCAGAACCAATATAGTATTTGATTAGACTTTGATCAATAGTTTTCCTGATCAATAGTTTGTTGCATGCAATTCTTTGGAACATTTAGTCTTAATTAGGGTTATGTTGTCTTATGTAGCATAAGGCACTCAAAGCAGCTGAAGACAAAACAATAATGTATCAGTAGACAATGAGTAACCCTAGTGGAACTAGAGGGGGTAAGTACAGATGAGCCTCATTGAAGGACTGGAATCAGGAACTGGAAATGTGTTAGGTACCAAGAGAATCCCCCTCTACAGTCTCTGTCCTGTGTGTATCTAGTGTCAAATGTAGAACACTTTGTACATGACCAAGTTAATTTATACAAGACCTTGAGTTCCAATGGCAAATTCTTGCTAGAGGCAGTCTAATAAGATTATGTGTATAAATATGCATGTATACATATATATGAAAGTGCCTGTTAATTGTCAATCCAAAGCCATCTTCTTCCTTTCCTGCTAACAGTGGTTCTATATCTCACAGAGACATCTCTTGAACTTTGGAGGCCATAAGTGTGCTTTGTCTAAACCAGTCATGGGAACTGTATCCCCTGGGCTACTGATGGCCCAGTGGTACACAGGAGATCCAGTTCATTTCCAAGTTGAGAGAAATCTGCTATAAAATACTAAAAGCAGCTTTAATTCCCAAATAAAAAGGCAAAACTTCCTGACCAAAAAAGCCATTCTCCCCCTCATCCTCATCCTGAGTGGAGTATGGGTGTAACACCTGGACTTGGAGCAGCCACTGTGTGACCATGAGACAGCAAGTGTGAAGACAAAAGCCGAACTTCAAGGAGGGTGAAGGAGACAGAGGCTGCCTCTATGATGAGCTCTTTGAAGCAGAATACCAGGCCTATAACACCAACCTCAGGACTTCCTGTCACGTGGGAAAAACAGACTCTGATTAGTTTAACCATTTTCATTTCTGTTTATAAAGCTAAAAGCATCCCTAACTTATACAATAAAATAGCGATAAATTTCATTATTTATACTAAAAAAAGATTATGTGTATAAATATGAACCATTAAATTAATTTGGTTTATATCCTGGAGTCCTGGCATGTAGCAGTGGCTTCTTAAAGGGTGGCCCTCAGACAAGCAGCATCAATATCACCCGGGAATTTGTTAGACGTGTGAATTCTTGCACCATACCCCAGATCTTGTGAATTAAAAATTTTGGCTGTGGGGCTCAGAAATCTGAGTTTTAACAAGCTCTGCTGGTAATTTTGAGCACACTAAAGATTGGAAATGTCTGTAAGGCAACCAGCTTATCTGGTTTTCCCTCATTAAAGTTCAGGATCTTGTAAAGACCTCGGTCCAGGGCAAACCAGGACACATGGCCCCCTCCTCCAGCAGGAGGTGCTGAGAGGCAGGGAGCAGGAGCTATGGAGCCTGGAAGGTTGTTTTAGGAGTGGGTGCATTAGTGGTAAAAAATAATGATAAATTGGCATTTTTAAAAGGAGAAAACCAAATCTTAATTGCATTTGAACAACTCTCAATTTAACTGGGAAATATTACACCAGTTATTAAAACAATTATCTCTAAGACACAGGTGGCACACACAAGGCTCGTGGGCAGAATCCGGCCTTCTACCTTGTTTTATCTGGCTCAGCACCTTGTTTCTACCCGGCAGCAGTGCTGAGCTCCTTGCCCCTAGTTAAGGAGTAGTTACATTTATACAGTTCTAAAATTACATTTGGACCTGTGAAGGCAACCACGAGGCTGATGTGGCCCCTGGTAAAATTGACTTTGACACCCCTGCAAGACATCCTGGCACCCCTGGTGTAGTCTCAGAACTTGCCACTTTCATGTTTTCATAACATGTGAGCACACCAAAGTCAGCTTTTGTGCTGAAGTATCTTACAGAATGTTCAGCTCCTGGGCTTGCCTTTGTGTCTGCTCACCCCAAGAGTTAAATGGGAAACTGCGTGAATTAACTGCAATAACAGTGATGAATAGACAGGAGTTACAGCTTCCCTTGTTTTGAAAGCACAAGGTCAAAGCAATATATTTATAAATAAATTTTAATTTGCGAGAATCCGAATTTCACATTACAGAGCTCCAGTACTCAGGGAAGCACTTTGTTGCCATGGGTAGTCAAACGAATTTCATTATTGAGCTCACTCAGGGGAAGGGTCCGTTTCATTGTTTGTTCTTTCCAGAAGTCTGAGACTCAAGGGAGTTATCATTCTGCATTACATCAGAAACCTCTAACCACCTTCATCGTAATGAAAAAATCTTTTACAATGGACAGTTTGAAAGGTGTAAAAGTTATTCTCTGTCACTGAGATTTTATGGGGAAAGCTGGTTCTAAGCACTACCCTTCTAACTTCCCCATAAATCAATACTATTGAAAACATTAGAAAGTGTCAGTGTGCCATAGGCATTATCTCCATAGGAAATGATGACTTTTTTTTGCTTTTCTATTGCTTCAAGAACATTTTACAACACGGCTAATGCCTGCTCCCTCCGAACCCCAGACCAGGTGTGAACAGAATCATATATTGGAAAACACGATAGCTGTGCGTTCAGAAGGAAGTCTTATCGAACAAAATGCATTAACACTTCCTAGCTGCATTGGCATTTATAGTAAATCACCAGAAATCGTATTCTCTGAGATTTTTAAGAGGCTTAGAATCTCCTGATTTAACAGACTGACAGGAGAGCAGCTCTGGGGATTTATAAAGTTTTCAAATTTGCTAATACTGGAAATGTTATTATTGTAGAAAGTCTTTATTAAGCAAAATAAATATCACCTTTTATCTTTCCAGAGGGAAACTTTAACTTGTAGGAGGAAAGTACTGTGTGAGGGATAAAGGTTGCTTTAACATTCCACTGAACTGAGGAAGCAGGCTAATGACGTGCTGAAGTTCAATTCTTTTAAAAGGCCCATTGGTGAGGACGAACTTACCCTTGACTGCTTTAGGAGTTAAATTAGATCAAACAAAGACTGGTAGGCAAACCTACATAAATTTATGGAAAAGTTGCTCCACAAACACCTTGCAGTGAAATATGAAAATGTTTGGGCATTTCTGAACCTTGGGATAGTTAAGCTAGTCTCAGATTTCTAAAGTGCTTTAATTATTCACTTGATTTGAAACAAAGACCTGAGAGGAACTTTATCCATCATTAAATTATTGAGTTGCAAGAGGCATTAGACAAGTAGATCCATCTATTTTCTAACTTTATACCCAAGGAAATGGGAACCATGACCTGACCAAGGTTATAAGGAACAAGGTACTTATTTCATGGGTAAAACCACTGATGATTAAATTGGATCTAGTGAAAAATGATTTATGTGAATTTCCCCCAAATTTTAGCCTATTGTTTGGAAAATGAAAGTTTAGTTTGGGAAAGAGTGAGTAGAACTTAATGGTTTAATATGTATAGATTCAATAGTTTCACATCACATAGGTACAAAATAGAATTCTTTTTTCCCTAATTATTTATTTTCTTCTGAGTCTTCATTACTGCTCATATTCTATTTCTGTATATTCAAATCATTTCCAATTTAAAGCTTAGTTCTTCTAGCACTGACCTAAGTCCATTAGATTCTACTATCGTCCAGTTTGGGTATAGCTGACTCAGTCATGGCTTGCTTCCCAACACTTCAGTTGAAAGTTTTCTCTCTGTCTCTTTCTCTGAATCTCTCTCTCTCTCTCCCCCCACCAGCCTTCTCTCCCCACCTCTCTCTCTCTGAGTCTCCCTTCCTCCTTCCTCACCTTCCCATAGATCAATGATGTTTGCAGTAAGCACAGCTTGGTTTTTGGTACAGACTGTATCTTACCACTAGTGATCTGGGAAGTGACTCTTGATTATTCTATCCATAAGGCACTTTAGTTAATGAGGGAATACCAAGTGAGCTGCCTTATTCCTTAGGCTTCTAGGAAATTCACGCCATAGTCAGTGCTTGTGTGCTTCTTTTGCCTTGTCGTGGGGCTGACTATCTCCATTTTCATGTTTCCACTTACCATTTATTTTATTTTTATTTATTTATTTTTTAAATTTAAATTATTGTTGGTCAATTATAGTTGTCCATATTTTCTCCCCACCTTTTCCCCTTCACCCTCTCCAAACCCATCTCCCTCCCTTGCTTCCACCCTCTCCCTTGGTTTTGTCCATGTGTCCTTTATAGTAGTTCCTGAAAACCCTTCTTCCCAATATCCCCTCCTCCTACCCCCCTGGCTATTGTTAGATTGTTCTTAGTTTCAATGACTCTGGTTGTATTCTGTTTGTTCTTTTCTTTTGTTGATTGTATTCCAGTCAAAGGTGAGATCATATAGCATTTGTCCCTCACCACCTGGCTTATTTCATTTAGCATAATGCTCTCCAGTTCCATCATGCTTCCACTTACCATTTAAAGAGGATTCTCTGGGCACAAAAAATTGCTGGATCCTTTCCACAACTAGAAAGGAAAGAGAGCCCAGGCCCAAACAGTTCATAGGCCCTTTCTCTACTTCCCTTTCTGCTTTGTTATGTCATACTGACATTCTCTCCGGTCCTCCTTCCTTAGTGCCCAGCACCAGAGGGCACATCTGTGGGTTGTGTCCCTTAGCTAACGTCTATGGGAACAAGGAGGCCACTGGAATTTCCAGACATTTGGTCTTCATGTCTTCCACATCTCATGGCTAGACCAGTTGAATGCCCCTCTCTCCTGGGTGAAAATAAACAACTCTTTCTCCCAAATCTTCAGGCTCAAACATCCATTTATCTCTTAAATTGGTGAGGAACTAAGAATTAGTACTGACTAGTTCACATCTTTGATGGCTCTGGGGTCTAACACCCAGGAATGAAATCCTATCTGAATTTAGATATTTTTTGAAATAAGTGTTATTATTATTTTTTAAAAATATATTTTATTGATTATGCCATTACAGTTGTCCCATTTCCCTCCATGCTTCACACCCCTCCCCCCACATTCCCCCCTTTAGTCCATGTCAAGTGTTATCATTTTTTAATAGACAGTTTCTATGGGTAATCTTTGCCCTTTTCATTTAGCCACCAGAGGGGGAGAGAAATCATCAGAGAACCTGGAGAATAAAAAAGGAGAGTCTTATTAATATTTTACTTCCTGATTTTTTCTATGGCTTTGGATAGATATTCCAGTACATATCAGCAAAGAAACAGTAACCATTTTATAAAACTGTAAAGATTTTATAGCCTGGATATTTAACACCATTTATAGATTAAGCAGTTTGAAAGACAATGATGAAAGCATAGAATGCTTTCATTTTATTTCATGGGACAGCTTTGAAAGATGAAAAGTAGATATGTTTAGACATTAAGAAAGCATTTTTCAAATACTGGCAAATGACAGGAAAAGTGGATCATGTCGCAGGGAAACCATGGTTGACTGGCCAGAATGGCACTTTTTACCAATCGTGGCCAACATTTAGTGCATACCCACAATTGGCCAATCACTGTTCTACATATTTTATGTGTATTAAACACTTTATTCCTCACAACTCTGTTATTTTACTCTTTGTCATAGATGAGGATATTGAGGTCCAATGGGTTTAGTAGCTTGCCCTAGCATATCAGCTAGTAAGGGGCTGAGCTGTGGTTATAAACCCAGGTATGTGTTCTCCTAATCACTATACCATCCTATGGTTTCTCAAAGATATTATTATTAGCTCTAACAGCTGCGTTTACTTACACCAACCAGTGAGTTAGGTGTAATGATGGCAGCATGTCTTCCTAGAGTGCAGCTTTCTTTGCTGGGCCTGACCGAATGTGCCCCACTTCGCTCCTAACACAGAAGTGTGGTGATGCTTACCTTCTGTATTCCCCGGGCATGTTTAAAAATATGATTCTGAGACCTGCATAGAGGCAATTCAGCAGGTTGAGTTGGAGTTCTGGGACCAGCATACTTTTTCTTTTAAGATCCTTATTTATTTTTAGAAATGGGGGAAGGGAGGGAGAAAGAGAGGGAGAGAAACATCAATATGCGGTTGTCTCTCATGCACCCCCTACCGGGGACCTGGCCAGCAAACCAGGCACATGCCCTGACAGGGAATCAAACCAGTGACCCCTTGGTTCACAGGCTTGTGCTCAGTCCACTGAGCTATACCAGTTAGGACATGGGACCTGGATACTTTTGACTATGCCCAGCTGGTTCTGATGTTATGCAGGTTTCTTTCTAGATGCTGGTCTTTCTCTGAGTGCTGAATCTCTAGTTCTGACCTTTATGCAGTGCTCTACACACATTCCAGGCAAAGGGATCAACAGTGCAAAGGCTCTAGGGCAGAGCGGAAACACAATTTTCATGTTTAAAGATCAGGAAAATAGGCCAGTGTGGCTGTGGCTTGGTGAGATGTGGGAGAGGAGGAGAAAATGTGATTCCAGGGGTCAGACCACATAGGGCCTCATAAACAACAGGGTGGGGTTTGCATTTAATTCCACATGAAATGGGACACCATGAAGGTTTATAAGCAGGGCTGCACATTTCACATACTAACCACGAAATGAAATTCAAGCAGGTTTTTCAAAGTTAAACATTTTCAGTAGGCTCTCCATAAGAAGAGATTGACATCTGCTTTTCCAAAGATATTTAAGTTTCTTTAGATATTTATTTCCACAGAATTATTTTTGTCTCATATTTTATATATGATATTACAGGCCATCCAACTGAAAAATTGAGACAGATATTTTTCTTTGGCTTTGGCTTTTTTTTTAACATAAAACCTTTAAATTTGATGCTTTGAAATCCATGTTATAGAATGTACTATATTAGTTTTCTATTTATGCTGTAACAAATGATCACACATGTAGTGGCTTAAAATAGCCCAAGTTTATTTCCTTGCAGTGTTGTGGGTCAGAAGTCTGACACAGGTCTTGCTGGGTTGAGATGAAACTATTCAGCAGGACTGCATTTCCTTACAGGGGCACAAAAGAAATTTGTTTCCCTGCCTTTTCCAGCTTCTAGAGTCTGCCTCTCTTCCTTTGCTCCTGGCCCCTTCCCTCCACCTTCAAAACCAGCAACGTCCATCTCTCCGACCATCCTTCTCCGTGCACATCCCTTTGACCCCGGCTGGTCGAGTCTGTGTTTGTAAGTACCCATGTGAACAGCAGCACTCAAATAATCCAGAAGAAATCTCTCTGTATCTCAGGGTCCTTAATTGAACCACATTGGCAAAATCCCTTTTGCCCTGAGAGGAACACTCACTGACTCTAAGGATTAGGATATGAAGATCTTCAGGTGGGGCATGGTTCTGTTTAGCACACTGCTTCTTTTAGAAGAATATTGCCTCCAGATTCAAATTTTCATGAAAAGTTCAATGTAACATAAAAGTCAGGAGCCGGTTGAATCTGGCATTCTGCATGGGGATTTTTCAATGAGGTTTCCTTTTTCCCTCCCTATGAAATCAACAAAATATTTCATCGTTTTCTGAAGTCTTTACCAACTTTGTTATACCTTAAATGTGTACAGAAACTTCTATATTGTCCATAAATTTTTTTCCTTTCTATTGTTTCCTCTCCCCAAGTATTCTTTCCTTTTATTTGAGCATTATCTTTATGTCAAAGCAATTCTTAACTTGACATTTTCTTTCCAAGGTTTTAGCCTTTCATTGCACCGGCTTTTTATTGCTTCACAGGAGGAACTGATCACAAAGCTGTTTTTATTTGCTTCCCCATTATTCCACTTTCTGACACCAACATCTTTTTAACTTCTAAAAGGTACAGATGTTTTATATGATGTTTATGAAAAAAGGTCATAGATAAATATAATTAAAGTTCCATTGGCGTTCTTGGTTAAGTGTCAGCTTTAAAATGGATAAATGAATGTTTATCTGATTTAAACATATACCTAATATATATGTATATTTTAGGAACCTTCACTTGTAATCACTTCCTATTTTCTTATAATCTAACAGCTGACTACCTGTGAGACAGACTGCCAAGTACACAGAGTTCTGGGAGTTTAAATACAGGAGAATGTGTAAAATGTATAGTCATCAACAAATGATAAATCTTATTGTTTATTTTTAAAGACTGTACAAGCCTGTTATGTTAGAGTTCCTATTAACCCCTTCACACAGAGATTTTGATTTAGTTACAGCTCTGTATACCATCCTTAAACCTGAAGAGTACATGACAACACATTTGTACTCCTATTCCACTCAGCAGGAAGGACCACGGGGGGGGGGGAACCTGCTCACAGGTTTTGTCATTTAATTTTCTCTGTCCTTACATTTATGTAAGTGTTATGGCTGCTCTTTGACAAGTCTCTAATTTTTCAAATAGAAAAATAGAATGACTGTTCATGAGAGGATTTCAGTTTTCAGCACTTGGCTTTTTTTCTTTTTCTTAAATATGCAGCTTAAATTGTGAAAATGGCAGGCTGAACTTCAGCTACTCAAAATTCAAATAGCAGCCAAAGTCTTCTTAGCTCCTATGATGTTTCATCCTTGCTCAAATCCCTGCTTTTTTATGTAACATTCAGGGAAGTCTTACCTTTGTACTCTTCGGCTTGAGAGATGGGAGAGTCTAGTATTTGGATCATTCTGGAGACTATATTGTTTTCTCTGACTTTTCTGCCTTTGTTTCCAAAGTTTGAACTATGGCTGAGTGCCCTTGTAGATCAGCAGTGTATTCTGAATTTCCCAGGAGGTGTGTTGTGTGTCGGGGACAGTTGATAAATGAATGCAAACATTGGCATCACCATTGTGTGGGGCCCCTGGGGAAGCCAGGTTATAGGAGTGGCTTTTAGAAAATCTGGTTTCTTAATCTCCGAATTAAAACAAATGAATCTTCTGAAAAGTATATTTCAATATAAACTAATCTAATTTAGGAACATCTCTAAGACTGTAAAATAGTTACTGGGTAAATTTGAAATAATGTTACTGTTCAGACTGTGAAAATATGCAGGTCAACTCAACACCGATTTGAAAATATTACGTTTGCAGACAAATGGCACAAATATATCACAGACCTAAAAATTGGTTTATAAAACAATCTAAACATTGCATGCAGAGTCAAGATATTTTAAGGATGTGCTTGAGGGAGTGCAAACCTTCATTTCATGGGAAAATAAAGCACTCAGTGCTAAGGAAATTGATGTTATGCTAGAAAGTTCCCTATCTAAAGTATGTATACACGCTGTGAAGGGGAAAAGAAAGTCATCTCTCTAATGTATGACTTCCAAGTATTGGAAACAAAAGTGGAGTCTGTAATGGACATAGCTCAATATTTTAACTTTTCCATGAACAATGTTGAGATAAGTAGTTCTTAAATATTTGAGCACTGATTCCGTGATCTACCCCCAAGACACTTTGCTCATGTATGTGCCCTGTGCCCTGCCTAGCATCTGTTGGTGTTGGAGATCCTCACCACCAAGTTAGGACCAAATTGTGGAGGATCACATATGAACAAGCTAGTAAATTTAACTTATTTTTTTTCCTCCTGAGAAAGTGCTTTTTCAGGAAAGGAGTTAGATAACCAGAAAAATGCTTCAGAAAGATCCACATGGGAGCTGTAGTTTAGATAGATGGGAAAAGGGAGAAGTTAGCAGTGGAGAGAACAGTTAGGGAGCCACAAAATAAATCAGGTGAGAAATCATAAGGGCAAAACTGCAGGAGTAGCCAGTTAGAAAAATTATGAGAGTGAAATTGGGATGATTTTGTGACTGTTCAGACATGTGAAGTTTAGGGAGAGAAGAATTCAAGTGTCTTATTTGTCTCCATCTCTGTCTTCTACATAGTAACTGTGTAGTGTTAATTTGTACCAACAAATAGCAGAGCAAACAACCCCGTCAAAGCTTTGGTTTTATTGAGCGCAAGATAGCTAAGGATATTATTCACATAGTAAATAGGGCCTCATCAGGATAACTCACAAAAAATATCTCTCAGGTCTCAGTCCCAGGAACACGAATGCTCATGTGAATAGCTGTGTGTGTTTTGTTTGCTGGGGCTCAGTGAGTTACATGGCTACTCCTGCTCTTCTCTCTCTTTGGCTGATCTAGAAAGCTCAGCCACACATATGACCACATCAATTTCACTACATGGATACTAATTTTAGTTTTGACTCTGTATCTTTTAAATTTCTTTCTCTTTGTCTCATTGTGTTTACTACTAATTCTAAAAGTATTTATGTAATTTCATAGTATTTTAAAAGTTACATCCTGTTAAAGAGCTATCTGTAGTATACAAGATATATTATAATCATATGAATTAATTTCACATTTAAATGAAGCCTGACTTTCCCCTTTTATGAGTTTGTAAAAAGAAATGTTTTATGAAGATTATTAGGGCTGAAAATCCATGAAAAATTCATTGATTCAAAGACAAGCCATCGATAGAAAAAAATATATATAAGGCACGTGATCAAGTTAGTATATGTTTAGAAGAAGAAATCTTATTCCATTAGATAAGGCTATTTTTAAATTTTTTATTTTTAAGATTTTTAATCATTAATTTTTTTAGAGAGGGGAGCAGGGGGAGAGAAGCATCAGTGTGTGGTTGCCTCTTGTGCACCCCCTACTAAGGACTGGCTTGCAACCCAGGTATGTGCCCTGACTGGGAATCGAACTGGTGACCCTTTGGTTTACAGGTCGGTGCCCAATCCACTGAGCCACACGAGTCAGAGCCTATTATATAACATCACTAAAAAAATACACATTCTAGCATTAAGATGATATTCATCCTGATTTGTATACAGTTTTGTCCTGGAGGAATGCTTTAAAAAGTTTTCCAGGCTTGGGAAAACACAAAGATCTTATGATTCAGAAGAGGATGAAGGCATATAACCCATTGAATGCAAAAATTTTGCTGATAAGTGGATAATAGTCTGGTGCTTCTATTACTTGAATTGTTTTGCCTGGATTTTTGAGTAATTATGTCACTTCAACATCCTTTTCACATTTTGAAACTACTGAAATGAGCAAAAGATGTTCCTTGGCCTTAGGGTGGAAAAGAATGAAAGCAGTCCTTGTAAAGCATTAAGCAGAATGAAATAATTCAATATTTATTTTTGGTTTATATAAGAAAATTAACTTCACCTGCAGGGACTTGGAAACGTGAGTCATTGCCTATTTTCTATGTTACTTGAAATTAATACTTCTGATATTACTCAGTGTAGAAAAATAAAAAGGCTTGTCTCTATACTTTGGGAGTCAGGTTTATTCCAGATCAACCTCCAATTGGCTCAATGACTTCAGGCAAATTGGTTAATCAATGTGTAATTCACTTTCTTTAGTTCTAAACTGACACAGGTGTCTTTGAGGAGGATGATCACGTCCAATTTGAACATTATATGATTTTCATGTTTATAGTCCTCGTGTGGCTAAAAGATGCACGTTGGAGAAGTCTGCTCTGTGCATGAAAGAGGTCCTTTCTGTTTAGGGCTTTCATCATGCATGAGTTTCCTTTTGGTTTTGCATTTGTTTCTGTTTTGTGGCAGCCTATTTAAATTTGACTCTATCATTGACAGCCTCATAAAGTGAATGGAAATAGGTCACGTTGAGAAGAAAGACTGATTAAAAGAGAATGATGAATAAGGCTGAAGAAAATAAGACAAATGTGAAGAGACTGAGAAAACAGTTAATCAAGAGAGTAGGAGGAGAGGGTTGAGAACCATAGGACTGAAAAACCCTTTGATTTAGAAAACAATTTTATATTTTATCACTTTATTTAGAATGAACTATTTGGATAAACTCCTTCAGGCCATTTCTATGTTTCAAGGACCATGAATTAAAGGTGTTCGGCTCATCTTAGTCTTTCTTCTTTCTTTCCTCCCTTTCTCCCTTCCTACTTCCCTCCCTTCCTTCCTTCCCTGCCTCCCTCCCTCCCTCCCTCTCTCTCTCTCTTTCTTTCTTTCTTCTAATTGACTTCTGAAAACAAATTTGTCTACTCTCAATTCAGCCAATCTGTATTCAGATCTGTTATTATTACATTTTTAAAGCTGATTTGTTTTTAATGTCACAATTAAAAAACCCCAAGCCTCACCCTGGCTGGTGTAGCTCAGTGCATTGAACACAGACCTGTGAACCAAAGGGTCACCAGTTCGATTTCTAGTCAGGGCACATGCCTGGGTTGCGGGCCAGTTGTTAGTAGAGGGTGCATGAGAAGCAACCACACATTGATGCTTCTCTCCCTCTCTTTTCCCTTCCCTTTCCCTCTCTAAAAATAAATAAAATATTTTTAAAAACCCTTAGCCTTTGGAACACTCTTTTGTTTTTCATTTGACCTCCTAGACAATTCTTTTCCATATCTGTTGCTGGCTCCTCCTCAACTTTGAACCTGAACAAGGTGTAACTCTCCAGTAATTATATCTTATTTAATTTCTCTCAGTATTGTTTTGTAGTCTTCAGTGTTACATATTTTTTCACAGATTTATTTCTAATGCTATTTAAGTGGTATCATTTTAAATTTTAAATTTTTAATTGTTTGCTGCTGGTTTATAAAAATATAATTGATTTTCCTATATTGATCTTGCATTCTGCAACTTGCTGAACTCAATTATTAGTTATAACAACATATTTATAGATTTCATTAAATTTTACACAGAGAAGTAGTAAGAGTAAACACCCTTGTTTTATTATTATCTTAGGGGTAGAACATTTGTCTTTTATTATTAAGTATGTTAGATCCCCTCCCCTGCTTTCTTTGGTCAAACCTTTCATTTTCTATTTTTTTTTAAGAAGGGTATTTTGTTTGTTTGGGCTTTGGTTTCTTGCTGTGACTGAAAGAAGAGGTTTTATTGCAGCATATATCAGTAACAAAAAGGTAACAATACCTGCCAGAGGAAAGAGAAAAGGGAAAAAAGGAAATTCTATAGAAATCTCTCTGTATATAGGTGTTAATTTTTTTCTGTGTATCTTTTTGTCATTGTGGTCTCTAGCCTAATCAGATAGAAGCATGAAGAAGAGACAGAAAATAGGGGACAGAAAATAGAGAGACTCAGGTGGCATGATTCCCTCCCAGCCCCTGAGCTGTCTTGCCACCATTGTTCCTGGTTCTGCAAAACAGAACCCAACTCACAGCAGGACCACACAAGACCTACTTAAATAGCATTTCAGGTACCTAGCACACAGGAAACCATGAATAAAATCAGCTTCTAGAAGCCACTGTTACCTCTTCTTTACAGTATATATCTGTATGTATATGATAGATATGAGCTACATATGTAAAGGGTACTGTTAACTACTGTACAAACTGACTTCATAATGCTGCTTTCAAACAGCGAGATGACCCTTCATCAGCTTGCACATTGCTTTATGTGCTAAAGGTTTTAACCAAAGAGAAGAGAGGGCGATAGCTTCAAGGTGGACCATTATCAAGGTGGGGTTTTCCCCCTTGGTGATTAAGGAGGTGAAGGGGAATTTGGGAACAGCGTTTTCCTGCTTTTCGCTTCCAAAAAGCAGGTGAGATGAGGCGGTCAGCATAGTGGACAGCTGAGAGGGATTCACCCAGGCTCACACAATGTCACTCTGAAGATGCTGTCAGCAAGATGGCAGGATGAGGGTCTTCATTTCCAGCTTCTCACGTCAGCTGATGCCAGGGCTCCTTGCGGTAGGATCAGAAATGACCCAGAGTGTGGGAAAGTGGCAGTTCAAGCCCCACTTGAAGCAAATAAAAAACCATGCAATACATAAAAAGAAGTGTTAGTGGGAGGTTTTTCATCCACATCCTTATCAGACTGAGAAATTTCTTTTTATTTCTAGTATGCTTGGGTTATTATGAGGAATGAATGTTGGCATTTGCAAAATGCTTTCTCTGTGTTTATTAAAGTTTTTAAAAAATATTTTATTTATTTATTTTTTGAGAGAGGGGAAGGGAAGGAGAAAGAGAGGGAGAGAAATATCAATGTACGGTTGCCTCTTATACGTCCCCTGCTGGGAACTGGCCTGCAACCCAGGTATGTGCCCTGACTGGGAATCGAACCTCGATACTCTGGTTCACAGGTCCGCGCTCAATCCACTGAGCTACGCCAGCCAGGGCCTCTATTAAAGTTATAATATGATTTTTCCTTTTAGTTCTTTAATACGGGGTGGGGTAAAAGTAGGTTTACTGTTGCTTATATGGAAAATAATATAATAATAAGTAATAATACAGAAATAAACTGTTTCACGTACTCACAACTGTAAACCTCCTTTTGCCCCACCCTTTATAATGAATTACATTGATTGATTTTAAATGTTAAACCAACCATGTAGTCTTAGGCTAAACTTCCTTTGGTCATGATGAATTACCCTTTTTCTATATTGTTGATTTCAATTTCTAAACCTTGGTTTAAAATTTCTGTATCTATTTTCATGAAGGATATTCATCTGTAGTTTTCTTATAATATCTCTCTTAGGTTTTAGGATCAGGTAATGCTGGCCTCATAGAATAAATTGGAAACTATTATCTTCTCTTCAATTTTCTAGAAAATTTTATATAGATTGTTATTTTTGTTTTAAAATATTTTAAAAATATGTCCTCCAGCTCATTATTTCACTAGTAAAGCAATCTGAATCTGAAGTTTTCTTTATCAAAAAATGTTAATTCAAAATTCAATTTCCTCAACAGATTTAGGGCTAATAGCTAATTCTCAGTGATCTTTGGTAGTTTATATCATTCAAGAAATTTTCTATTTAATGTAAGTTTTGAATTTACTGGCATAAATTTATGCATTGTATTCCATTGTTATTCTTTTAACATCTATACTATAGTGATATCATTTCTCTCATGTGTAATAGTGGCAGTTTGTGATTTGTCTGTTTTTTTTTCTGATCAGTCTGGTTAGAAATTTGTAAGTTTTATTGATTTTAAAGTGCATTTTATATAGGTAGTATATATTGTATCTTGTCATGTTTAACCACTATGATAATCTCTGACTTTTAACTGGTGATATTTATATTTAATTTGAATATTGACATGGTTAGATTTAAATGTATCATTTTATGATTTGTTTTCTATTGTCTCCTTTGTTCTTTGTTAACTTTTTTCTCCTTTTGTTACATATTTTGAATTGAGTATTTTCCATTCTACTCCCTTTTTTGGTTTATTAATTATAGGTCCTTTATAAGTTTTTGTTATTTTGGTGCTAGCATTAGAGTTCATAGTCTGTCACAGTCTACTCCCTAGTGACTGTCTGTCACCTGAGGTGTGGAGGAAGATCCTTGTAATAGTATACTTCCATTTCTCCCCTTCTCACCTTTGTGCTATTATGATCACATATTTTAATGATACAATTATTATAAAATCCAGCATAAATTGTTATTCTTTTTGTTTAAATGTTTATCTTTAAACCAGATTCAAGTAATAAGATTAGATATTGTATATGTCGCACATGGTGTTTTGCACTCCTTTGCATAGATCTGGATTTTCATCTAGCATCATTTCCCTTAACTGGAGGAATTCCTTTCATGTTTTTTTGTAATGTGGATCTCTTGGTAATGAATTGTTTCAGCTCTTGCATCTCTGAAAACATTATTATTTTGCCTTCATTTTTGAGAGATAGTTTTGCTGGGCATAGAATTAGTCTTCTAGCACCCAGTGTTGTGTATCAAGAAATGTGATGGCATTTAAATTCTGGGTAAAGGTACCTCTGGCAGCTGTGAGAATCATGTCTTTGTCTCGGATGAGTAGAAGTTTCGGAGTGGTTGGACATGGGTGTCTTTCTTCTTGTGGGAGTACTTTCTTGGTCTTTCCATCTAGAGATTAGTAACCTTTAGTTTTATATTTTATATTTTCAGCAACATTTGCTCTTCTAATATCTCTTTTTTCTTCAGCAGTGTTTGTTTTTGTAATACTTTTTTCCATTTTTCTACTAATGTTAACTCAATGTTAGCATCCTTGATTCATTCTCTATGACTTATCATCATTTTCCTTTTTAAAAAAATAGAATGTGTGTTATTTGTATTATGTGGGGTGTGTGTGTGTAACTTGTTTTCTGGGCAATCTGCTCTCATAGTTATAATATTCAAGAGTACTTTCTGATTTTTCTTTTAAACATTCATGTTTTATTTTTGAAAAACTTAAAAAAATCTTTATTTCCAATATACTCTATTAATATTTTATGCTTAGAACTTTAATTCTGTCACTGTCTGTTTTGTCTGCATGAATACCTTTTATTTGCTCATCCCTTTCATTTTGGTGTATTTAGTATTAGTGATGCTTTCTTGGCCGACGTTCATATTCAAGAGTGAGCCACTGCAGAGGACAGTGTCACCTCTTAGGTATTTGAGGGAAGTGCCTTTGTGGCAGGATGCTTGTCAAGGAACCAATTTACTTGATTGGGGGACTCCAACTGGTCATATGCTTATATGAAAGATATGCTTATATATTTTCTCTGAGACCATTTCTTTTCTCCATGCAAAATCTTTAGTTTTCTTCAAGGGAGGATTAATTTGGCAGCAGGATTTAGGGAAAGCAGGAAGGAGACTGGAGACTCCCCTGATTCATTTGCAAACTTCTTTTCGGTCTCTAGTTTCATCTTGTGGCTTCTCTTGTTACTCTCCTGATGTTCTTGAGTATCAAACTCCTTCTTTTTTTAAAAAATTTATTTAGTTATTTTTCAAGTACAGTTTTTTTTGTCAATTTCTCCCATCCCAGCCCCCCCTCCGCCCCGTCTCCCCACCTCCCTCCGATTCCCCCCCCCCACAGTCCTCATCCCTAGGATTATATCCCAAGAATCCTAAAACATCAATTTCAAAGAACCTATGCACCACGATGTTCATAGCAGCACAATTTACAATAGCCAAGAGTTGGAAGCAACCTAGGTGCCCGTCAGTAAATGAATGGATCCAAAAATTGTGGTACATATACACAATGGAATTCTATGCAGCAGAGAGAAAGAAGGAGCTACTACCCTTTGCAACAACATGGATGGAACTGGAAAGCATTATGCTGAGTGAAACTCCTTCTTTTTTATGACCCCTAAAAATAAAGCCTCAGGCTCCTGTCTGAAGTGAGTTGGAGCAGGCAAGTCACCTTTTATGGGGATATTATCTACAGCAGGTGATGGAGAGGCACCCGGAGGTCTGTCCGATCCTACACAGTTGTCAGCCAGCCTTGTGTTGTAGCTCTTGGTGTCTCTCCATTCCTCTGTGGAGTCACAGCGCTACCGTCTCAGGAGCAAATTGGCTTGCTTCTTTGTGGTACCTCCTGTAGATGCTGTAAGGTGTAGCTTTTTCTACTGTCCTCAATGAACTGCTACTGCTCTTCCTCCCCATTTAAAATTCTTGTCTGCTTTTGTCTACACTTCTGCTCTCATTGTCCACATGGGTTCACACACTTTTTTTAAACGTAAAAAATCGTGTTCAAAGCCTCACTGGCAGTTTAATTGCTTTTTAAAAGATTGTACTTACTTGAGTTAAGTTGAAATTGCCCTAAAGACTTCTGGCGATGTTTCAAAGGAATCGAGTCAGAGAACTTTTGTTCAGCATCTACCATATTTTAGGTTTTGTGAAACACCATTAAACTTTCCTTGTATGTCAGGTAGGTTTATCCTCATTCAAAATGGAAGAAAAGAGTCTCATTAAGTTTGCAAAATTTCTCCAGGCCATAAAAGAAAGAACCCAGCTGTACCTGTGACACAGTTTTATACTTTTTCCTACACACCTGTGCTCCTCCATTCCTGGGGTGACCATCTGGCCTGGTTAGGGACGGTTCTGGTTGAAGCACAGAAAGTCCCACCTGCTGGAAACCTCTCAGTCTGCAGCACAGTGCAGTGGTTCTGGCTGCACATGAAAATCACAAGAGGGAGGTTTTAAGAAAACATACAAATTGCAGGGTCTTACCTTCCTAAGAATCTGATTTAATCTGACTTGGTATCAATGTGTTTAAAAAGCCAGAATCACTTGATTCTAATGTTCAGGACTTTATACCATGCTGCTACCCAAGAATCAATTGCCTGGATACCATCATATTCTAATCCTTAGCTAGAATGTAAACCACGAAGCTGAACGGTTATTCGGGTACACAGCAAACTGAGGAGTCACCTCTAGCTACCAGATCATTGGCCAAAGTGGCCTGCTACCTGTTTTTGTAAGTTGAGTTTTGTTAGAATACAGCCATGTCCCCGTATTGTCTATGGCTGCTTTCTTGTAGTAGCTGTAGCCACCAAATTGAGTATTTTGAGACTATTAGATCCACAGATCTTAACATTTTTAGACACTGACCCTTTACATAGAAAATTTGCTGATTCCTCCTGCTCCTGACTCTAACACGAATTAAAACAAAAATGAAAACAAAAAGCCTCAGCATATGAGAAGTGCCACAGGCACTCAGTGAAGGAATCCTTTTTTGACTCAGGCTAAAGCTGTAAGGCTTGAGGTGGGAAGGGAATTGTGAAATAGAGCCTGGGCCTTTCATATTTTAATGTGTATATGTATAATCTGGGGATCTGGTTAAAATGCAGATTCTATTTCAGGAATGTAGAATGGGGCCAAAATCCTGCATTTCAGAAAACGTTGCCTAGTGGGCTAATGTTCCTGATCCAGGGACCATGGTCAGAGTGGCAGGTATGGAGACCACTGGTTGCTTGTCATTTAAGGCTGCGATAACAGCTGATCGCCATGATAAAGAGAGCGAGCTACTGCTATTAACCACGTCTGTGGGCCAGGTAAGCAAGCACTGAGTAAGGGAAAGAAACTTGATGTCACTTAGGAGCAGCGGTTCTCAAATGCGGACTAGTGGAATCAACAACAATCTCAGGAGGCAACGTCTTACTTAGGTGACTGGCTTCACATCTAACTGCAAGCTGGGAACTGCTGGGAATGCACAGACAGCTGTGCTAAAGGTGTGATAATGAGACTTCTCCCTGTCTGCCAGAGCGTCACTCCAATGTTCTACAGGAGGGCAATGGGGACAGGAGTGTCATGCAGACCCCAGTACCAGTAATTCCTGACAACCACTCCATAGTAAAACAATAACTGTTTATCAAAGAAAGAAGGAAAAGAAGAGCCAGGAGGGCTCTTAAATTTGCACTTAAATATATTTTTTGTTGATTTTGCTTATGTTGGTATTATCTCCTATATTTTTATTTAAAAATTAAATTATAACCTTATCTGGTGTAGTTCAGTGGATTAAGTGTGGGCTGAAAACCAAAGGGTTGCCAGTTTGATTCCCAGTCAGGGCACATGCCTGGGGTGCGGGCCATGTCCCCAGTAGGGGGCATGTGACAGGCAACCACACATTGATGTTTCTCTCTCTCTCTCTCCTTCCATTCCCCTCTCTCTAAAAATAAGTAAATCAAATCTTCAAATAAAAAGGAAAAAATTAAAAAAGAAAAAATTAAATTATAAAACTTGTGTTTATAGTAGAAAAATTAGAAGTAAAAAATAAATTAAAATGATCCATAATCAGCTCTGACTGGTGTGGCTCAGTGGACCGGGCATCACCCTGCAAATCAAAAGTGGAGATCACAGTTTTGATTCCCGGTCAGGGGACATGCATAAGTTGTGGGCCAGGTCCCCAGATGGGGGCCTGCAAGAGGCAACTGACTGATGTCTCTCTCACACATTGATGCTTCTCTCCCTCCCTCCCTCCCTGCCGCTCTCTCTAAAATATAAATAAGTAAAGTCTTTAAAAAAATAAAATTATCCACAATCATACAAAATGCAGAAATACTATATGAACGTGTCTATTTTCCCAAAGCTTCTCCCAAACTGGTTATTACATATTTTGAAAACAAATCACATGAACAATGGTATTTCATGATTTTAATTGACATTATTACAGCACAGGAATTTTGTTTATAAAAGTACTCTGTACACATTTAAAAAATCAAATGATTCAAAAGTATATGACAGAATTTTAAAGGTTTTTAAACATTTTAACAATTTGGTGTAGACTCGTGGGTATATGAGCACATACAAATTTATGTAACTTGACTGTATTCTGTAGCCTGCTTTGTTGAAGCCAATATCATTTTGATTAGTTAGACCTGGATTTGAGTAACTGTATCATTCCTTGGTTGGGTAAACTTAAAGAAGAAGTTAACTACTTCTGAGAAGAAGTTAAATCCTCTCATCCTCTGTAAAACACACCATCATATAAATGTGTTTATTATATATAAGTTTGTATAGTATATAGCTCATGCCCCCAACTTATCTTTGCCTTTGCAGGTTTTTTTTGATCTGCATTTTTTCCAACTTTTATGTGATCAAATCAATTGATCTATATTTAAGTATTTTCTTGAAGGTTTGGTGTTCTGTTTTCTATTAATGTTTATTCTGAGGTTTAGGTAGTGTTTTACTTTTTGAAAGAATCAAAGTTTCTGCAATTTTAAGTTCGGCCTGAGGAGGAGACTTAGTATTCATCCCTTCACCTCCAGAAGGATTTACAGTGAACTACAGCTGGCATGCTTTCAAATCATAGATCCTTGGTCCTTCAAGGGACCCCAGGTGGGTTCCTTGACAGATGTAACTTGGCAGATCTCACAGAAGTGTACGAGTACCTGGTGTGTTTTTCAGAATTCCGGACATACCACATCCTGATTCTGAGCACACTTAGTCCAAAAAGGTTTAGACAGCTCCTTTACTGTAAGAAAATGTGGATTTTTTGACAGCCTTGAAGATTTGGCTGCCTGCTGGTGAAATACTACGGTAATATTAAATGGAACTGTGATGCCCAAATGGTGGAGTCAAAGAAAGATGCTTTGATCTTTACCACCAATTTTAGGCCAAGAGATTAAAAGTGAAATGTGCTGCTGAAGGCCTGATTCAGAGTGAAATGGCATCTATCTGTACCACAGCTTTTATCTGTCATCTTTCATTGGCTAAGCAAAGATGCTGCAAATACAAGTGTTCGGAGCCACTGTAATGACAGACTATTTCTTAGCAACTGCCTTTTGAACAGCAGAACTTGCTTTAACCTTGGTGGTTTCTTGCTGCCACTTTGTCTGTTAAGATATTTGACACAATGTCTTTTTGTTTTGTGAAGTTACCTTCACACCACCTACTAAATTGTTTATGAAAATAACATATATTCTCCTGAATTCCTATTAAAATTGTAACACTGATGTCTGCCATTTTCCATTTTCACCAACACGGGCATTATTAAGTTTCTGCTAAGTTTTAAGTGTTTTCATGTGACCCACAGACAGCCTTGGATGGTGATAACTTTGTTGAAATGCACACTGCAAACTTGCAAGGAAAGCAAATCAGAGTAAACACTGTTTCTCTTGTCAAGTGAGAGGCACAAAAATCCTTGACAACAGTTTTAGTGGACGAGGAAACAGGAATCACTGAAATCATGACTAAGCAAAACCTACTAATAAGCAAGGACATGGAGTTTAGTGCTAATAAAACAATTCTCACTTGAGGTCCATGCAGCTGGCAAGTTATTAAAGCCAAACCATTACCTTTTATTATCTACTCAAAACTTTTACTATCCGTTCAATATACTGCATTAGGGTTTGTGGAAAGAGTGGATATAATTTATAGTTTCATAAATTCTCCTGGTTTTATTTGTCAATATTTACTATTTTGAGATGCAATATTTTTATTTGCCTAGAGCTATCAGCTTTCAACAGGGTCCTTAAATTATTATCTGTGCTGCAGTTAAAAAATGTAAGGGTTTATTATTCCTGCCTAACTCTCTCTATTCAGTTACTTAACATTTGAATACATGTCATTTATGGATTCCTTCAAGAAAAAAATAAACATTCACTCATGCCACATTAATATTGTGATATTAATATGATATTGTGATTCAGACGAACTTATTTGTGTTTGGTGATTTGCTTTTGGGATAATTTCAATTGTGCTTGTGAAACCTTAACCAATGTTATCTCTTGGACCTTGCCGTTTCTAACCAGGACTCTTTTTTACCTAGGAGAAAAAAAAAAACATCCATAGCGATGAGCACAGTGGGCTGGATCAGGGGTCTGTCCACTGTGGCCCGCAGATCAAGTCTACTGTCTGTTTCGTCAGGCTGTGTGGGGACAAAGCCACACTCGTTTGTGCATATGTCATCTGTGTTTGCTTTCGCTCTATTTGGAAGAGTTGACAGTTGCGACAGAGAACTATGGCCCAGAAAGCCAAAACTATTTACCACTAGAACCTGTGCAAAAAGATTGCCGGCTCTTAGTTTGATTACTTTATTGGAGCATAATTTACTTGGATACCAAAGATTACATTTTTGATGTGCTAAATTCTGTTTACCTTCTAAAGAATTGTATTTATTTCTCTATCTTTGACCAGGCAGTGCATGTATATGGCGTGAAACTCAATGGGTTTCCATGGTTACCTGATTTTTGCTGTGCTTTTCTAGAAATATTCTATGTCCATATAATCTGATATGATTATAGTCATATTTTTGGACGGATAACAACATAAATATTATTTTCTGCATATTCCTTCTTTTAAAAAAATTATTTATTTACTTTATAGCGAGAGGAGAAGGGAGGCAGAAAGGGAGAGAAACAGCAATGTGCAAGAGATACATCGACTGGTTGCCTCGTGCATGACCCCAACTGGGGAACCTAGGCCACAACTCAGGCACGTGCCCTGACTGGGAATTGAACCTGCGACCTTCTGGTTTGTAGGCTGGCACTCAATTCACTGAGCTACACCAGCCAGGACTATATATTCTTTAAAAAAAATCTTAGATATGTATCTTAGAGGTTGTTCCACAATTACACATGTAGAGCAGCCTTTATTTTTTAATAATGAATAGTATTTTACTATAATGTTTAATTATAATTTATTTAGCATCTTAATAACACACACCTTGTTTATGGCTGTTCTTGTTATAAAATTGTGACTTTTTTTAGTGTATATATATATGTTTTTGTACACAAGTACACATATATCTCTAGTATAATTTCCTGAAAACATGTTTCACAGTTCAAGGATATGTGTGCCTGAAATTTTTTGATTAATGTTGCTGAATTGCCCTCTAAGAGCAGGTACCAATTTACATCTCTGCCTACAAGGTATAAGGACCCTGGTACCACATCCATATGCCAACACTGAGTGTTCTCAAACCTTTCCGGTTTCTTTCTGGTAAAGAAAAAATGAATCTCATTGCAGTTTTCTTTCACATTTAGGTTGTAATGAGTGAGGTTTAGTAGATTTTTAATATGTACTAAATATGAGCCATTTGTATTTTTCTGTGAAGAATTTATACTAGTTAATTTATTACTATTTAAAATTTTTCTCCTTTTTTTTGTCACTAGCACCTCTCTCTCTCTTGCTTCTCTCTGGTTTTAACAAACAAACACACACTTTGCTGGAAGCTGGGTGATTGGCCACTCCCATCTCTGGTCACTAAGGAAGATGCTTCTGAGTATCGGGACGGAGGAGTGTTGTCTCTTCCTGTATAATTTTATCTTGCATAAATCACATGACCTTCTTTTTAGGAACCTACAATTTAACATATCTCTCTCCATAGTCATTATGAAAGAGAGGGTAGCTTTCAATATATGACAGTGAATTTAAATATATTTTGATCATGGAAATATTTTTTTAAACAAAATCTTATGTACATCTCTAAATATATGAAACAAATTTTTCTAAGAATGACTTTTAGAAGAAACCGCTTAGTATCTTATCAAGCTGCATATCATGAACTCTTTATAATCCCTAGAAAACTCAACTAGATCCTCGGATTAGGCCTGGAGCTCAGCTGCCAGAACCAGCAATGAGGAGGTTCTCACAAGTAAGCACCACGGTGACACTGACCTCATTGAACTCCCGGGTCTCATTTGTCATCTGGAACACCATTTATTGGACCCTAATTATCAAGAAACAATACCCACACTTTTTAGACCTGAAGTAACTTACCGATTATGAACAGGTTATGCTGATTAGTTTTGGTCAAAAATCACATGTTCAGATCAATCAATGTGGAATGGGAATGATCACTTATGGAGGTACCTTCTATTCATTCTGTATATTCGATCTGATCATTCAATTATATATGTGTACAATTTGCAGTTATTTCATATTAGAGGAATTACCTGGGCAATGCTTTGCTTAAAATTAGATACCGAATTTACAGTGTATCTACTGGAACAGGGTGCATTTCTAACTGGGCCAGGCTTGTCTCCAGGCTCATATGTTCCAAGATGAGTATGGTAGTTCCTTCTGGAGTATCGATTTTTCTTGGAAAAAGCCATTAAATTAGCTAATTATAAAATTATATACTTGTTGAGTATAACATGAAATTATGCACATGTACATATGTATTTCTGTGTATGCACATGTGCATGCCTGAATGTGTGTGTATAAAGAAATAATGGAAAGCAATTATGGGAACATTAACAGTAAGTGTATCTAGGTAATACATTCCTAAATGGAGGAATGTCACCTCCAAGGAATGGAAATTTGTTCTTAGGAGGTCAAAAACTTACTCCTTTTATCTTTAAGTACACGTACAGTACATAAACAGATTCATTGTATATATTTCTATAGTATTAACATTTTTTTTTACGTGGTAGTGGTTGGCAATGAGGAATAAGTATCTAAGGTTTTAGGATGTGTGCTATTTATTGAAAAGAAGGATTAAAAAAACCTTTAGGTGAAGGACATATTCAGGTGGGTTGTACTATTCTGGCAACTTTTCTGAAGCTTTACAATGGGGGGCCCTGATCACGATGAAACTTTGTTGCCATTCTGCTTCTTCACTACATAGTGCTGGATAGTGCTCCTTGTTGGCCAGTCTGATTGTTAGTTGCTTTGTTAGCCAGGAGAGAAAGTAAATGACAGAAGAGCAAGAGTGAACATCCAGAATATTGGGTGCCTGAGACAGACAGTCCAGTGCATGTCCTGTAGGAGAGCCAAAATAACCATCCCATTCAGTGCCCATATTCTGGCTGTTGGAGTTCCCTGGGAGTCTGCAGAAGCTGTACATTATTTTTCTGAAACAGAAGTTTTCCTTCTTTTGAACCAGGTGTTTTAAGCTTTTGATTATGCAAAAAAATAATTTCTACAGAGTAGTTCAACTTCTAGTTGCAATTGTACCCAGACATATTTGGCCTTCAGAGGTACTACTGTGATAAAGGTCTATCTCTCCCTGTGTTGATTTCTGATTGACATAATTATAAACCAAATCTGTATCTCTCACTGTGTATCCAGTGACTTTAAAGTCATTCTTCATTTACCTTCTTAAAGTATAATTGTTTAGATTAAATTTTCAACTAATGACATTCGGTGATAAAAAAGAAATATTTTTAAGTATAGGTTAAAGCCATTAAAAATAAAATAGATAATGGGAGAAAATTCACAGCAAAATTTAACAAGGGTGAAACAGACCCAACATTGTTTCTAAAACTCATAATGAGCTTCAGAATAATTACCATGTCAACACCAGGTCAACCATAATTGCTGAACAGAAGTGGAAGATTAAAAACTGTATAATATATTTAAAATTTTAAACGTGGCATTAACATCATAGAAAAACAAGTGAGCCTGAGCTTTGGTAGCTCTTATTTATATATTAAAAAAAAGATGAAAAACCCTCAGTAGTGGCAAATGTATGAGTTTATTGGTCTTGCGGTGACATTTACAAATTGTGAAAATGTAGGAGAATTTTATGAAAGGAGAAATGATCTTGGCTTGGAAGAATATAATAAAAAGTCCAAATAATAAATGTGCTTTAAAAATTGTTACAGTCAGTTTTCCTTTCTCCTTGAGAGGCTACAGTCCTGTGATACGCATCCCTGTGTGACAGGGATGGTTGAATCTATTTTGGATCAAAACCAGGCAGCCAAGCAACACAAAATATCCCCACGAAGCACTGCCTGTGCTAGTGAGTTCAAAAGGCATGTTTTCAACACCAGTGGAACGACTGAGTTCACTTGGATGGATAAAAGCATAGATAATAGTAGTTTGACTTATTTTTAAAATTTGGCTGTGTTTCTTATATTTATAAGAATGCCTATGAAGAGAAGTTATTTTCTAAAGTGCTTCATAGATAAATACGTTTTCAGTAAGGAGGTTTTAATAAAAAACTGTCTAGACATACACAGAGAGAGCACATCTGTATAAGGAAAAACTGTTTTAGGAGCCCCTAACACACCACTGGCTACCTCATCACCTACACCCTGCCTCAAAAGGTCTGCCTCTGATCTTTTCCTTGCAAACCAGGGTTGAGGGGGAGGTGAGAGGGACGAAAACTGTATATTTCAGGAAATAATTATTTGAATGATTAACTTTGTGGACTTTATAATCAAAGAAGTAATATGGAAGAGCTGCTTTAGTGTACTGTGCAAAGAACTTAAAATTTAAGGTACATTTTTTTTCTTCCAGTATAAAAAGAAAGGCATTAAGACCAAGTCTAAAGGATGAATGGCTAAAATGAGTGAATCTACTGTTTATTTAATTTAATGTGGCTAAATACTCTCAACCAACAATTGTGAAAAGCTGTTTTACTGCAATAATAAAGGAGATTTGAGCATTGGATGCAGGCAATTAGTTATTGGAACTATGAGTTATTTGAGATCCTGGAGCTATAGTGAGAATTAATGGAGTTAATGAATATAAAATGAAATGCCTCGTGCAAAACAGGCATTAAAAATAGGTGGTTAATTTTATTCACGTTAAAAATAAAGCATTAGTGACATAAAAGATCATTATTCATCTTCAGTAAAAAAATGTCATTGCATGGGTATTTTTCTGAGATAAAAGAACATCCAGTGGATTTGAGTTACCTCACTCCTTGGTAGATGGAGATAGTGGAATTTTTCTACTGGAAGCTAAATAATTATGTGTTGTACAACTGGTGGTGTATAGGAGAGAGCTTCTTTCAGCTTGCAAGAATCAATTGTAAAGTTTTCAGACATTTTGGCAAGCTGGTTGACATTGTAGTGATATCTTGAAATCAGCCATGGTAGGAATATTTATACCATAGAAATTGGCAGAAGCTGTTAAGATGTTTTTTCCCTCTCTTCTTTTAAATGTTCTTGTTAAACCTTGATTGTTATTCCACTGCAAACAGTTTCTGGCAAATTCTGAACTTCTCTTCTTTGTGGCTGACATAGCATACAGTGGTAAAAAAAAACCTTACTGTTTAAAAGAACAATTTTAGTTATTTATTTTTAGATACAAGGGAAGGGAGGGAGAAAGAAAGGGAGAGAAACACTGATGTGTGAGAGATACATTGATCAGTTTTCTCTTGCATATCCGGAGCTGGGGACCTGGCCTGCAATCCAGGCATGCACCCTGACTGGGAATTGAACCAGCGACCTTTGGGTTCACAGGCCAGCACTCAATCTACTGAACCACACGAGCCTGGGCAAAAAAAAGTACTATTTTTATTTCATATTTATAACTATGAGTTTTTAAATTATAGTGATATAAAGCAGGAGAAAAATGTGAATGTTAAATATGATATGTGTTTCAACTTTCATTAACTTAACCCACTTTCTAAAATTGATATGTATTACTTTGTATACATTAATAAGAAATAGTTCTCTTTCTTGAAGATAAGTAATTTTAAATCTTTTTTAATATGCATGGACACAAATTTATTGCACAATAAAAACAAAATATTTACATAAATTTGTAAGTTAAAATGATACAATTTAAAAAGAAAGAATACTGTAGTTGAAAATAATTTAAAAAATAAAGAAAGAAAGAAACAGATAATATACCATACTACAAAAAAATATTTTTGAATTATGAGTGGGCTCATTCTAGTTTTGTGTTTGGAATAGTTGAGAAGGTATAATTATTCTCTTTGGCCATTCAATCTTTTCCTAACAGAATACTTAAGAATAAGTATGCATCAAATAAGGAAGCCATCTACAACTCAAATTTGTTAGAATACATTATAAAACTAACATAAACACACATATAAAATAGCCTTGTTTATGAGGACCTGTATTAGTCTCCTATTACTGCTGTAACAAATTATCACATATTTGGTAAAAACAAATGCGTTTCTTATCCTCTGAACTTCAGAAGTCCAAAATCAGTCTCATTGGGCAAAAATCAAGGTATTGGCATCTGCAGAGGTATTCCCTCTGTGGGTCCTAGAGAATTCATTTTTTTCTTCTTCCTTCTAGATGTTACCTGATTTCCTTGGCTCGTGGCCCCTTCCTCCGTCTTCACAGCCAGCAGTGTAGTGTCATCAAATTTCAATCAAGCTCTTTCTTCCTCTCTCTGGTCTCCTCCTCCATTGCCACATTGCCTTCTCTGACTCTGACTGTTTTGCCTTCTTTTTTTCCCTTATAAACATACTTGTGAGTACATTGTACACCCAGGTAATCTAGGACAATCTCACCATCTCAAGGTCCTTGATTTAATCCCATCAGCAAAGTTCTTTTGGTCATGGTCATGTGAGATAACATATTCACACACCTGGAGAATCTTTGAATGAGCATTATTTATTTATATTTTTAAATATTTTATTTATTTATTTTTAGAGTGGAAGGGAAGGAGAGTGAGAGAGAAACATCAATGTGTGGTTGCCTCTCATATGTCCCCTGCTGGGAACTGGCTGGCAACCCAGGCATGTGCCCTGATTGGGAATCGAACTGGTGACCCTTTGCTTCACAGGCCTATGCTCAATCCACTGAGCTATGCCAGCCAAGCCTGAATGAGCATTATTCTCCCTTATACAATCTGACCTCTGGCTGTCAAAGATTCATGTTTGTCCCACTTGAAAAGTATGTGTATGGCCCTGGCTGGTATAGCTCAGAGGATTTAGTGCTGGCCTGGGAACCAAGGGGTGACTGGTTCAATTCCCAGTTAGGGCAATGCCTGGGTTGCAGGCCAGGTCCCTGATGGGGGTGCATGAGAGGCCACCACACACTGATGTTTCTCTCCCACCCTTCTTCTCTCTCTAAAAATAAATAAACAAAATCTTTTTAAAAAAGTACATGCGTACCATTTCAAGTTTCCAAAACTCTAAACTCACTAAAGCATGAACTCAAGTCCAAAATCCCATCTGATCTCCATCGATTCAATGTCCAGTTTTGTCAGGAAGGTGTTTGATTTAAGAGGGTGATGTTAAGTCATGGGAGTGTATCACGCAGGGGGGCGACATGATCTTATTTACATTTTGAAAAGATGTGTCTGGTTGTACAGAGGATAGATTGTGTGTGTGTGTTGGGTGCGAGGAAGGATGCGCTCAAAGTAAGGCATTGGAAAGTCAGTTAGGAGGCTGTTATAGGAATCCTGGTAAGAGCAGACGGTATCTTGGATCAGAGCGGCATCGGTGGGGAGAAAAAGATCAAGTAGATCTGGGTTACTTTTTGGAGTTAGAACTGCAAGAACTTTTGGGAAAACCACAGACTTTGTGGGAGGGCCTAGATGAGAGTAAAACCTGGGAATCTTGCTAGATCTTTGGCATTAGGAATTGAAATGCCAAAGAAATGAATGAAATGAAAATGAAAAGTGTGATGTGTGCATGCATGTGTGTATTGGGGATTATGCCAATAAATATATATAAAAGATATCTATCTATCTATCTATCTATCTATCATCTATCTATCTATCTATCATCTTTAGAGAGATGGGAAGGGAGGGAGAAAGAGAAGAGAAACAACATGTGGTTGCTTCTTAGCTTGGCCTGCAATCCAGGCATGTGCCCTAGATTGGACATCAAAGCAGTGACCCTTTGGTTCACATGCCAGCACTCAATCTATTGAGCCACACCAGCCAGGGCCCAGTCAATAGGGCCCAAATTTTTTAGCATGTTATACATGAGGAATATATTAAGCATTTAAAGGGAAATATCAAGCAACCAGTTGAATATAAGAATCTGGAGCTCAGCGGTAAAACCAGGGCTGGAGATCATTATTTGGGAATATTTGGCCCATAGATGTTATACAAAGCAGTAGAACGAGAGAGAATCATTTCCAGAGAAAGCATGACTAGGACACGTTTAGGCATTCTGACCATTTTCTGACCAGAAACAGGAAAAGTTTGGATTTAGGATTCGACCTGAGAAAGCCAGGAGGAGTTCCTTAGGTAATAAAAGAATTCCTTAGGTAACACAGTTATCTCAGTTGAAAGTTTTCATGGGAAAATTATATTTTTGTTTTCAACTTGACACTTTTCCTCTACGTACAGAGGGAGTGAGGTTCGTGGCTAGCTGTATTCAAGTATAATAATTCTCAAACTTTGAAAGCCATGGCCCTTTTGGGAATATCAAAGATATCCGTGGTCCCCTAACCCTGTAACTACTACTGTCCAGTGACAATTAACTTCATCAAAACAAATCACTGGAAGGAAACTAAAAAGAAAAATGTCAGTAAACTTGTTCACAGCAATATATACTGAGTGCTTATCATCTTTAACACTATTTCATTTTATGGAACAATAGCCTTAAAATAACCTGATATCTTTAAGTTAGTAAGTTGAAAGTTAAAAATCTTCTAGCAAACCATTATTTCACTCTATAAGGTTCTAGCAATTAATTGGTTATTAGTAAGTAGCCTAAGCACTTTTTATGTAAACTTCTAAAATTTCTTGTGATTCATCTGTAAGCATCTAAACAAGCGTTTAAGATTTTTCATAGAGAGGCATGGACCTAAGGAACACACTGGGCTGCCCAGCCACTCACCGCCGAGGCTCTCGTTTGTGATGTTCCTTGTGTTGTAGGGTCCCGTGGGAAACCCCTCTTTTGTAAGGCCATTCTCTTGGGAAATGTTACCTTGTAATGAGCATTTCCAGTTTCTTCCTTTGACTTCCTACTCTCTTAAAGAGAGACTCTGGTTGGTTTTGGAGGAGCGGGAGGGGCTTGTAGATTACAATGAATGGGCCATGGTTCCCTGGTCTCTTAAAACCCTGCCTTTGTGCAGACAGCCTGGTATGAAAGACCCTCATTCCTCCTGCTCATGTCAAACCCACAGGGGGATTCACTGTTTCTTTCTGGAGGCTACTACAGTGATGTTTATGCTTCCTCCCTGGCATCTGTATGTGCCCAACTCTGCCTGGGACTGAGACCACACTTGTTGCTTTCCTGTAGAAAGGGCTGGAAGAATTAAGTGCTCAGCTCTGACCTAGTAGCTCAGTTGGTTAGAGCATCCTCCCAGTAAGCCAAGGTTGTGGGTTTGATCCCTGGTCAGAGCACATACAAGAATCAACCAATGAATGCATAAATAAGTAGAACAATAAACTGGTGGTTCTCTCTCTCTCCCTCTCTAAAATCAATAAATAAAAATTAAAAAAAAAAGAATTCAGTGCTCAAATGTTTAAGAAAGTGACACTAAAACTTGCTTTATATAAACATGTGGTGAGTAGGGTTCTTTTTGTTGTTTCTACTTTTTAGAAAAAAAAATACATTGGTCTTAGTTCCATCTTAGTAACTAGGAAATTAGCCTTCAAATATATTAAACGCTTTCACAAATATATTAAATTCTAACTGCAAAGCTGAGGTTCCTAAGCAAAACTCCATAGAAAGAAATTCAACATTTGGTAATTTGCATTGCCAGAGGGAAGGGAGAACAGAGCGACCAGGGTCAACAGGTAAACAAATGAGAACTCTCCTGTTTGCTATATTTATTAAAATAAATCTGACAAGGCAATAAAGGAAATGAAGATTATAAGTAATTCAAACATACTAGGTAGTGAGAATTGGAACTTCCCAATGTTCTATACCTTATTTTGGTTGCTAGTAAATGTATAGGAGTTCCTTTCCCCATGATTTTAATGAGATCTTTATATGTGAATTTCTATGTTGCAGAAACCATGTGCATTAAAATAATGCGATTAATGTGTCTTGCCTTATTCAATTGTTCTGCTTTTGAATTTATGGCTTAGTTTTAATTTTAATTTCCTGGATTCTTTCATGAATCCAGAGGCCAATTACTTAGCTGTTGGAGATGAGAAAAAAAAAAGACTGGATATTTGGCATGGCTGGTTCGGGATTTTTCAAACCCTCCCATGAGAACAGGCTCTGAATGATGTCCATGATCACCTCAGATGGACTCTACACCCTTCACCTTCCTTTCTGCATGGGGCTTAGGCCACTCATTCCAGACCGAGTAGGGGCCTGGCTGCTCCCCCGCAGGCTGCCGCTGGCAAAGCCCTTACCTCCGTTCTCTCCCTTCATCTCCCAATTTCCAAACAGTTTCAGCTCTTTTCAAAAGAAGAGTGTGAGTGTGGGTCCTGGCAAAAAAATTCACACTCTTTAGAAAAAGATCCATATGGAAATAATTTCATCTAGGTGAACCCCCCCTTAGTTGGAGGGAGAGATAAAAGGCTTTGGAGTTGTGAAGACCTACGTCACAGGCTTGGCTGTGCAGCTGTCTATGTGGCCTTTGGAAATTGTTTCATTTCTCTGGCCACCAGTTTTTAAAAATAATGACTTTTTCATACATAAAACACTAAATTAGTTAATACACAAAGAATATATAACATACTGCCTGGTATCATTTTTTTTAATCTTGAAGACCTCTCTCTTATAATAAAATTCTAAGCACTATTACCTTACATCAAATAAGTCATTAACACTTCAGTTCATAAACTGATTACCATATGACTAGTTGCTATGGGGAGGGTGTGTGAGTGAGTGGTCAGCAGAAGATTTAATAAACAATGGCTACAAGGTTGGAGAAAAGAGGTGATATAAGGAAAACACTGTTACTGAAGTGACAAAGTGAAGGGGAAAAGTGAGCATTTCTTGAAATGATGGTGGGCAAGTTTCGGAGGATTCACGTAGGGTTAAAACAAAGGTGTAAGGAGTGGTGCAAAAACTGGGATCAGAAGTTGCTGATGTTGGGAATTAAGGATGTGAAATAATCAGTTCTTTTCCATTCTGAGCTTTCAAACTGCAGGAGAAGATCTGAATCTCAGAAGCTGAACTGCAGAGCAGCTCATGGACCTGAGACCAAATTGGTCTTTCCATTCCTATCGCTTGACTGACTATTTCACCCAGAGTCAGGCTCTTTGGGGACCACTTGTGGGTCTTCCCTGGCAGTGGAGCGTCCTACATCTCGATATGTCTGTATCTCTGTTTACCATAGGATTGGTGGAAAACAGAAGGAGCTAAAATTCTTCTTTTGCACAGGAGAGACAGGGATGGAGAGAGAGAGAGAGAGAGAGAATTTCAGAAAGCAGAGCCCTGCACCAGTAGCAACCGGGGAACACCTAGTTTATAGGTGAAGCCAGGAGCAAGAGGAGATGGAGCAATGGTTCAATGGTTCTCTCACAGACAATATTACCTGGAAAGACTTTTGCATTTGTTCTATCTCACTTCTAGCAGCTGCCAAGATTATCTTTGAGCAATGCTGATAGTTTATGAGAATCCTTTCCAGCCAATGGTTCTCTAAGATCTGGGTATCAAGAGAAGGGGCTTCAGTACATTTTGATGGGGTAGAACTTGAGAAGGTTAGGGTGTGAGATCCGGGGTGGGGAATGCCATTTACCCAAGTGTACTGAGGAATGTTGGAGGGATACAGAAGGGTGGGGAGCTCACATAGAAAGGAGGAGCAGAAGGGCTCCCACGGTAATCTGCTGACTCCAGGTACCAACATGACTTCTATGTCTCGTATGATTTTCCCTTCTGGGATTCTTACTTGTAATTAGAAGAGTGAAACCTTTTTATCCTTCCCAAATGAGATGGGGTAGAAGGTGTCATGTTGTGTAAGAGTTCATTGAGGATCTGGCAAGTAGTAATTTTGGAGCTTTGTCCAAATCCTTGCTCAGCAGAGGGAGGCCCAAAGCTGAGTTGGCTGGTGGTGCTAAAAATGGCAAACTAAATTACTCTGCATAAGAAAGTGGAAAATTAGTTTTTCTCCTGGGTGGGGATATTGGCAGAATGGAGTCCAGTGGAGCTGGGAGGTAGGTTCGGGACTGAATGGCATGGCAAAATGACCAAAGCAGTTAAGAGCAGGGACGTCCAATCAGTTTCATTTGACTCGATTGGGAAGGGAATGGAGATGATCAGAAAATGTGACATTCTAAGGGAAATGCAATTGTCATAAGAGGACTGCACACCTTCTGAATGCCTCTGTCTTCTTACACCTTTTGTAATGACTTTTACACAGCCACAATGCTACCCAAGCCCTGTGCTACCAGAAAGCAGCCTAAGAAATACCCGCTCTTCTGTGTTCCAGGAAATAGCTAACCCCAAAATAAAAGCTAGCTGTTGCATATTCCAACAAATGCCCCTCTGCATTCTTCTTCACGACTCTCATAAAATTTATGGATTACTGTTTTTTGACTTGCCTCCATAAAATCCCAGTCGCTGCTTCTTTTCTTTGAGCTGCTATACATTGATGAATGTTTTCCCTATTGCAATAGCCCGGATACAATCATATCTTATACAAATATAATTTAGGGAAGAGGGCAGTGTCTTTAAGGAATTGGGAACCTGCAAAAGTTACAATTGTAACTAATTGTCCTAATTGTCCTGTGCATATGCGTCTTTCAAAAACAGTCATTTTGCTGTGCTGACCTGGGTGGAATTGGCCCCCTGGGCAGATTCGCATGTGCTCCATCCAGATGAAGAGTCCTCTGTGAGCCCTTTGTGCTCCTTCAGGACCCGCCCTCTGGGGCCTCAGTCACAAGTACAACTAGCTCCTGGTTCTGCGTTCTGGACTCTTGTCCACTGGTTGAATCATAAGGTTTTGACTTAAATTTTGGGGGAGTGCAAATTTCTTCTGGTTTTGTGTCTTAAATATTTGATGATCTTTGTAAACAATAGTTTGAAGAGATCTTATTTCTTTTGGATAAAAGACAACAGAGTCTGATATGTTAGTCTTTTCTGTTTGTGTCTTATCAATTTTGAGGTCAAATCATTTAAGACTTTGTACCCACTGGACACACCATAGCTCCTGTGTGAGTCTTGTATTTCTGTGTTTATGCTCGACCTCTGGCTGACACCGAAGTTGTAAGCTTTCTCTCCCTGTAGTATGTTTCCTTAGGTTTGTGATTAGAAAGGCTATTTACCTTTCATTATTGGAGTATGGAATGCTTTTCTATCTCTGAATGGTATCACTAAATTAGATTACAAAATTTCTTCAAAGAGTTTTATTTTACTGGCCTGGAAATAAAATAGTACTTACAGAAATCAAATACTCCTAAAACTCCCAGGAATTAGGGAAATTGAACCTCAAATATTATCAATGTGAAAAGAAGTGTTTTTATAAAACTAACTCAGAAATGTTTTAAAAGTTCAAGTTCACATAATTTTGGTAAATTTTTGACAAACAAGACTAATAATTTTAATTAAAATCAGATATGAAAAAAATATGTCTTTTCTCAGTTAACAGCAGCATTATAAATTCACTGATATAATAAACTATCATTACTTCTACTTAATGCCTATCATTAAAATTGTAAATTTGTATTTAGGCAAATTGAGTTATTATTCTGATGAACTTATTGCAATAGTAATCATGTTTTGTAGTATGTAAGTTTCAAAAAAAAAAGTAGTTTCTAAGATATTTGGTAATTTAAAACCTTGGACCTTAAACCAAGCTGAGTTCATTAATGAATATTTCATTGGATACCTACATTATTCCTAAGTAAGACAGAATACTGAAACATCAATCACTAGGCATAATTTTAAGTTAGATTTTGTTGCCTCTCATTTTATATGTGACACAGAGTCTGCACCCATGTATCTGGGCCTCTCAACTGTAGGAGGTTGTAGGAGGTTTATTCATCACTCCAGCTACTGCTATGAAATGCTGATGTGTGGCCGACAGTGCACATTATCTACCTCCTAGTTTTCTCTGTGAAACACAAGCTACTGGGGTAGCAACCTATAATCAATCCACATGAATGATACTATTCATGTATATTGAAGTCTTAAATAGGAGCAATAGTGAAAAAGAGGAGCAACTTTGTATGCAAAATATATGGGATGTGTATTTGTTATATAAAAAAAGAGAATAGTTTTGTCTTAAAGTTGCATAGCTGGTTGTCCTAGAATGAGAAGTGGAAAGCATAGGACAAACTGAACAGATACAGAAAGTTGTAAAAGGTTCCTAGAAAGGGAATTTCAGTTTTTGGAATCAAGGCTGATTAATGTTTGATGGATTTACTTACAAGATTTTCAAAAACAGTTTTATTATACAATATATGAATGAAAAACTAGAATTTGATATTCTGTCAAAATGACAGTATTTTATTTGATTATTGGTTTGCCTTTTTATGTCTCAGATGCCTTTCTTTTTTTGCCTTCAATATTATTTTTAGTTTCAGGTACAGAATAGTTTTAGGTATAGGTCTGTCCTTAATAATAAATTATAAATAAATCTTCTTTACCTTCTGTTTAGTTTACTTGAATAACAAACATTTTGTGTCATAAAAATAATCTCCTATGGTTCATGTTGACTTTATTATATCCTTGATTATTTAAGAAAACAAAAATTCTTCATGTTAACATTCTCTACAATCATGTTAACCTTTATGTTTATTTTAAAATATTTTGTTTCCACTTTAAAGTGAGTTGTGAAGTACTGCCTTTCAGACACCCTTGGTCCAATTACTAAGTGTTCAAATCTCTGACACTTTTGATTTTTTATGTGCCTAAATTGAGTGCTATCTTCCTCCTGAAACTGTCTGCGATTTCCAAGAGGGGCACCTGAACAATCACAAAGAATCTGTTCTTTGATGTTGTGAAAAGAGTGGTGTTAGAAACAGTGATTTTTGGGGGTGGGAGGAAGGAATACGGTACTATTGATGAATTGCATGGGAAGAAGCATCGTTAAATCAGAAGAGACGTTTAACCTTCCCTCGGTTAGATTTGTAGGGCAAGTGTTACTGAAGCAAATATTTCAGAAATTGGGTGCTGTGTGGGGAGGTCCTAGAGATTTGTTAATGCCCTTAAGGTGTTCCCTGAGATCGTCCCATTAGAGTCCTGGTACTGCTCTGCCTGTACCAGGCAACAGTGTAGGCTTACTGCATTTTCATGTCATCATTTCAGTTATTTAAAAAATGTTACATAGTAATTTGTTTTTTTTTTACATTGGTTAAGTAATCCCTAGTCCTTTAGTGTTCCTTAAATGTCTAACAGAATGGACCACCTTGTCCTTGCATAGTCCAAAATAAGATCCACCTCTCTCTTGCATCATGACAATCAGAAGACTTGAGGATAATTCCCTTGTTCGCCTACCTTCATAAAACCATAAAACTCCAGGTCCTCTTTCTTTTTTTGAGACATGCTTCTTTAATGGATGTTCTCTCTATTGCAATACCTTGAATAAAATAATCTCAATTGCCCAGTTCTTTTGTTTTTCACAATTACAGACCTTGACATGTATGTGTGTGTGTGTAAATCAATAAAAGGATTTGATTTCCGTTTTCCCTAAATTAAATAGAAATAAAAGAAAAGTTGCAAGATAAAGAGAAAATGTTAAGTATCAGTGTTAAGAAGAAATCAGAGTGACAGTGGCCAAGGGAATTTCTGGGGATCTCAGAGAGGGCTTCACACCAGTGCCTCTCAAACTTTGAGGTGTGCTTGTTAACATACAGATTTGGATTTGACAGTGGTGTGTTTTTCTCCCCCCTTTATCCACCCCCTCATGATGCTGACACTATTGTCTGCAGTGTGCACTTTGAATAGCTAAGCTCTGCAGGACGTGGAATGGGGCTTTGAGCTAATCTTTTCTAGTGCTCACTGATGACCCCAGCTGACATTGGGTTATATAATCCGTGTAATAGTGCCAGGTTGTGTTTGGTCACTCTGAACATTTTCAGAGAAGCTTAGATCTATAGTGTATAGACCACTCTCCCGCTAGTCTTAGGAGGAAGAATAGCTGACTTGCAGCTTTGTTCCCAGGAGGTAAAATTAATAAGCACAACAAAAGGTTGTGACTCCTTTCAAGGCTATAACATAATAGGTAAAAATCAGTCAATAAGAGGACTGAGGTTTGCTAGCAGTCAGCTTGATGCAGTTTATCACATAAATTTGTATCTCATAAACTATGATAGAAGTAGTTTTAACAACCGTAGCCTTTACAGAGTTACCTTTAAAGCAAGGGGATTAACAGTCTGCCATTTTTAAACAAAGACCACCGTTGACCTTAATTTTCCTGTTGCCTTGAAAACAAGGTGAGAAACTTGTTCTTGTGATATGGAACTATAAGCAATATTAGTATTTAAACATTTCTGTGCATATGCAAAATTACTTTGTTTTTAAATGTATAATATCATCTTGACTTCTTATATATGTGCGGCTATCTAAATGCAGATTTTTTTTTTTTTTCGGTTAGACCCTGTCCCATTCAATTACACAGCCAGGCAGCAGATACTGTGCTCATCTCCAGGATAGATTCCTGTTAGAGAGCATGAGATTGAATTTACAGTACAGCGTGAGCATTCCTAGTACAGATGACACTTTTGAACTTGCAGTATACTGTTTCACAGGAGATCACTGAATTACAAATGCATTACAATGAGGCTGCTTCCTCTTGTGTCCCCACTCCATTTGGGAACTGGGAAATTCATACCAAACTGTACATGGTATTTACCGGCATGCAAAAGAGTGCCTGAGGTTTAGAGTCCAAAGAGTTCAGAAAGAATTTCATGCATGAATCTAGTTAACAAAAATGAGGGTCTGGGCACATAAGTCCTCTGTCAAAATTTTGGAATCGTTGCCCCAGTGAATTCACCCACACGCCATGACCTTCAAGTGTAATAGAAAATAGTGACTACTATCGTCACACTTGTCCCCAGGTGGGGGTTGTATTGCAGTGTGCTATCAGGAAAAGGAATATACTAGACCAGCTGAAATAATTTCAAAGGGCTAATGAGATGGAGAAGGTGAGTGTATTTAATTGTGCAGTGAGCAGCCATATCAGTAACCTTCACATGTAGGGGTGAAAGGAAGTGTATGTGTGTGTGTGTGTGCTTGTGTGTGTGTGACACACACAGGTACATGAAGGTCAGTTCAGCTGTATCTGGGAGAATAGGGATAATAGGAGGTAAATTTTAAAATTTATCTCTGATCCTCAGGAAAAAAGAATCAGAAAAATTCTATTTATACATTTCTATTTACACATTTATAAGAAGGGATGCTTTGTTTAATTAAAAGCAAACATTTATTTAGATTCCTGTGTGTATATAGAATGTAAAGAATGCAAGTTCACCATCTTGTTCTCAGTGTAGAAGTCACATCATACAAGCTTAGCAGCTACACAATAGTATTATTTAAAGTAAATTCTCAATAGATCATCCACATTGCAGATTAGCCAAAAATAAAAGAGCTGAGGAAAAAGATAGCTATGGGGAGTTTTGCTTCCTTGTGATGATTTGGCAGTCGTGCAGATTGGTAATGGCAGCAGATCATTGATTAGGGCACTTGCTACAGTTCTCCATCAGTTCTACTTTTTCTCTAATCTCTCATTCACAATTTTTGTCTCCCAAACAAAATATTTTGTACCCCACCCATTTCTAAATTTCTAGACTCACTATAAATATTCCAGAAATATCAGCAATCCTACAGAGTTTGATGTATCCATCATTGAATTTTGAGGGTGTATAAATTGATCTGGGTTCCTGAAATTGGGTGGTCCAGTACTGCCCTCTGTGGTTACTCCAGAGTTTTACAGACTCCCAAGGCCTATACTCGGCCCCAGCTTCCTGTCTCCTAGGAGAAGCCCATCGAATTCACAGAAGAAATGGTGGCCAGGTGGATACACTGCCGCAACCTCCTGCAGCCCCATCCTTACCTCCTTCTCTGTGAGTCTGCTAAAGAGATGGTTTCCTATTCAAGGCTAATGCTTGAACTTTGATCTCTCTTGTGTTTGTAGTAGGACAATCACACCATTCTCAAATACTAACAATTTTATCTTTCTTTTTAATATTTATATCTCATATTTTTCCTCTCTTGTTTTGCAGTAACTGTAATCTCCAGGATAATGTTAAATAACAGTGTTTCCAAATTTAATGCAGACTCTTTTAATATTTCACCATTAAATATGATGTTTCCTTTCAGTTAATTTTCTTCAAGTTAATTTTCTTCTACCTTATTTATGCTTATTTGATTTTTCTGTTATCTGGCTTCTCTAATTGAATTCTGCTTTGTGCATTTATTTTTTTATCTTCCTTACTTTTTATTAAATTTATTTTAGTGTACCTATTTTCTTCTGGGTGTTGAGCTAGAGCTCATAGATTTTGATATGTAGTGCTCTCACTGTCATTCATTTAGGAAACTTTATAGTTTTATTTAGAACAAGGTTTATAATATGCTGGTAGATAGATATTTGTGTGTGTGTGAAGGAAGAGAGCATTGTGATTTTATCAGAATATTTAGCCCTGGTTGGTGTGGCTCAGTGGACTGAGCACTGGCCTGAGAACCAAAGGGTCACTGGTTCAATTCCCAGTCAGGGCGCATGCCTGGGTTTCAGGCCAGGTCCCCTCTGGGGGATGCACAAGAGGTAACTACACATTGATGTTTCTTACCTTCTCCCTTCCTTCCCCTCTCTTTAAAAATAAATAAATAAACTCTTTAAAAAAACCCAGAATATTTGGCCTTTATAGGGAGGAGGTCAGAATGAAGCATCACAGGTGTAACTCTGTGGCATATGGGTTGTTTTGAACTAAAGGCAACAAAGACCCTACAGTCTCAAGAGAAAATTCTGTATCCAAAACTGCCTAGAATTTGAATCCACGGTCTTGCCCATCCATAAAATGATTTATCACCAAAAAATGATTTCTATGAACTATTTGTAGGGTAGGGGAAACTTCTAACTACTCAACATTTGCTCTTCTTATAGTTCTTCAGTGGCCCTTTGAAGACCCAGGGCTCTTTACCTTATCCTTTGCTTTGAATGCTATATACACCTAATTTCAACTTTCTGTCCTTGACCCTCTTATGTATGTAGGATTGCTGACTTTTTCATGTATGCAGAATTTCCATACATATGTATCTAATTAAAATGGATTATGTTTTAAAAATATTTTATTTATTTATTCTTAGAGGGGAAGGGAAGGAGAGAAGGAGAGAAATATCAATGTATGGTTGCCTCTCCTGAGTCCCCTGCTGGGAACTGGCCTGCAACCCAGGCATGTGCCCTGACTGGGAATCGAACTGCAATCATGTGGTTCGCAGGCCGCACTCAATGCACTGAGCTATACCAGCCAGGGCAAAATGGATTATTTTTTGTTGTTAATCTGTCTGATGTCTTTTTGATTATTAGAGCCAAAAAAGCTTGAGGGTGGAATGAAGTTTCTTCCTCCCACATGCCTTCATAATGTTTATGCTTTACAGTTAAAATTTTTGCTTGTACATATAGGAAAGCAAATTTTGCCTCTTCCAAATGTATTTCTTTGGTATGAGAATAGTTTACTTTTAAGAAACAAATAACTCAGGAAGAACCTTTGACTTTCCCACAAATTGCCTAAAGTAATTTAAGATACAAGACTTGTCTGGAGAGAGCCACCATAGAAACCATAGGATAATAGGAACTAATTTTGACAGACAGGGAGGAAACCCAGCAAGGCCCATTGGACCAGAGACGATGTGACCCATTGTCTCTAAAGGGCCCAGCAAATATTCATTTATTAAATATTAACTGTCATCTCCTTGTGAATTGCCTCACTTCCCTCTGAAGTCCCAGAACCTTAACTCCTTCTCTTTGGTCCAGAATGATATATATCCTATTTTGTCAACTTTTTATGCTTATGTGAATTCTTCATGCATATGTATTCAATTTGATTTCCTTCTGTGAATCTTTGTTGATGTAAGAACTGTCCAAACCTGTAGGGAGTTTTTATGGGTTTATATGAACCAGACTGACAATATATGCCAGGGAGCAAGATGCCAACTGCTCCTCAGAATAATAGGTTTGCAGTTTCTGTTATGCATTTGAGATCAAGAACTAAGAAAGATTACAGAAAGGTGGGAGTTGGAAGACAGGATAGTTAACAAGATTATGTGCTTCCTCAAGGGTGGTTGTGGCTTATTTCAAAAGGGTGTTAACCTACATGAGCAACAACAATGGAGAGGATTTGCTTAAGGCAAAGATGAACCTTTTACTAAAGAAGTTGTGAGATTGGGGCATGTTCTGGGTAGAACATGTTCCACCCACTATGTTCTGACCAGTTAGAAATTTATGATCATACCACCCCTTGTGGAGGTGACTTTCCACAAAACACTTTTTAAAAAATCCACATCTGCCTTATGCTATTTTAATTATTTGACTAGCCATAAGAACAAAGAGGAGAAAGGGAGAACTTCCCCTCCTCCATATACATAAACACATAAGCAATTATTGTTTGCATTTTTGGATGTTTTAAAAGCTTATTATAGTTTAAGACCTATTATTTAACTGGCTCCTTCCACTGAGTTCATAACTATGCCCAAGTGTCTATGTTCTTAAAACTCATCCAGGACTTTGGGATGCTCTTCTAGACATGCAGTCTCTCAACTCTTATGTTCCCAAGCTTTTGAAAGAGCGAACGGTTATTAGGTCTGCTTATGCATTTTCCATTCACTCCCCCAGTTACCAGTAATTTCATAATTGCCACATACGGTGGACCCCACTCAGTCCTTGTGTTCCCACTCTGTCCTTCTGGTCTCAATTTGTAACCACATTTTAGAAAGTAAAACTTTTGAATAGGTTTTTCACTTTAAGAACATATATCCTCTCTTATAAGTCTCATTTTAGAGAGAAATTACTAATTTAATTTTATTTATTTGCTTATTTATATTTTTATTTATTAGAGAGGGGAAGGGAGGGAGAAAGAGAGGGAGAGAAAAATCAATGTATGATTGCCTCTTGCTCACCTCCTATTGGGAACCTGGCCTGCAACCCAGGCATGTGCCCTGACTGGGAATCGAACCAGTGAACCTTTGATTAGCAGGCCAGCACTCAACCACAGAGCCATGCCAGCCAGGGCCAATTATTAATTTTCATAAGCCTTAAGACAATATTGAAGTGACAGGAAATAGAGAAACAATAGCGGGCATATTTCAAGAGAAATAAAGGTGTCAAATATTGAGTTTTATCTATTGTCCTAGATTTAACCAAGTTACTATAAAATCCTTGCGGCCTAATTTTGTACCTTCCATGAAATGAAGTGAAGTAGCTCTCTGGCTCCCACCGCCACACAGCTCGTTGCTCTGTGTACCTCTTCCGCACGTGTGTTGGGAGCAGGGTGCAGAGGCAAAGTCGAGCTTTGGCTCAATCTGACAGGCCCTTAGCCAAGCTTCGTCCTTCAGCGCGGGCGCTTCTTCCAATCAGATGATTTTTGTTTTCGCAGCTTTCCTGGTAGTTAACGCATGCTTGTAGGGGAGGAAATATGATTTTCCTTCTGCCCTTCTAAGTTCTTATAGCTGGTCTAATAGTCAAGTTGACATGAGGTGGATGAATGAGAGGAAAACAACTAGACTTACTGCACATGTACATATGGGCATTCCTAAAAACAAATAGGGTAGTTGAGGCCTATCCGCCATCTTGAGCTAAAAAGAAAGAGGTAGTGGGACTGCAAGGGGCAGGAAGACAATTCATATGGTACGAAAAAAGCAAATATTTGTTAAATGTCTGCTGGACCATCTTTAGCAATGGGACACAGAGAAGACTTTGATATGAGGATCCTTGCTTAGGTTCCTCTCTGTCTATCAAACACTAGTTTATAGTAAACTATAGTTATCTATGATAGCTCCGTTCCTGGAGTTATCAACAAAGGAAAGGAGCAACTGGATTTGGACACTAAGGAAGTAGCAGCTTTGCAGCTGCCTTTACAGGGGAAGGGAGAGGATGGTGCAAGAGGAAGTCCTTTCATTAGGAGCTTGGGTGGTAGAAGCCAAAATGGCAACCATAAATGGGAGGAGGCAAATGTGGGAAAATCTGGGGAAGCATTGGGTGGGGTAAGGATGCAAGCTTGGGAAAATCCAGGGAAGATATTGGATAGTTAGAAAGAAATCTTGTTCTCTCCCAGGCCCAAGAAAACCCAGCGAAAATTAACAAAGGCCCCAGTCTCTCTTTTTGGCAGCTGTGTGGGCTCAAGTGCAGCTCTCGTCATAAGCCAGATGGGAAAAGAGACTAAGTTAGACTATTGGAGCCTCAGATACCAGGCAATGGCATGGTAGCTCTGGGCCCTGGCTCTCCTCCTGGGCTTGCTGGGGACAATTACAGGCCTGTGGCCCCAGTGGCTGGACTTCTCCTACAGCTAAACCACCTGGTTATGGATGAGGCAATGCAGTGGCCTCTTCAGGGGCAGCTATGATCTGTGTGTCCTCCTTGTAGCAATACTCCCCTTCCTCCTCTTGGGCTGTACTTTACCTTCTTTTCTATTAAACTCTAAGAGTCCCCAGAATACTTGGAACAAGGGGAGCAGTGGGCTTTAAAGGTTCTCCTTTTGCCTCTGTAACTTTTCTTCCTGATTCTAGACAACCCAGTCTAGGCTCACTCCTGTTGTTGTGATTTTTGCCTCTTCTATCTTAAGCCTTTGCTTTGTTTCACTATCCCAGGCTGTAATAATGTGTTATCAGTCTTGCCACCATTGCTTAAATTTGTCTTTTGTGACTATCCCTGAAATTCCTTTTTTGCAATACCACAAGAGCCTATTTCCAGACCACTCAGGGGCACACATACCTTAGTCCCAATCTTTCTCTAGAAACACTAGAACTGTTAGGGGTGGATGTAGTACATAGAAAGAAGTCAGAACTAGGTGTAGAAGACACTGTAGGCCTCCAGCCTCCAAGACTGATCGATGCTTTGGGATTTGGCATAAGAGGAACAGCAGGACAATGAAGGGAGTTCAGAAATGTGGGCACAAATTTAGAAATTAGACTCATATAGCTGAAAGAGCTGAAGAAAGCAGTTTGAAGAGCAGGTAGCAGTAAAAGAAATCCTTGATTCTTCAGCAAATTTCTTGTCTATCCATAAGCTTTTTTAGGAGTTTCCTGCTAAGCAGAGAGAGGAGATTTACACCCCCATGGTTCTGGTGTGCGCAGAGCGTAGAAGGAGGGGTGGGAGAAAGCAGAAACCAAAGGCAGAGTTAGGATTTCACAGTGTTTCTGAGTTTACCTGGAGAGAAACTCATCTCCTTTCTCTCTCCTTTCTCATGATCCTTGAAGTAGCAAAGGTCAATTTAAAATAAGTTTTTCTCCCCTTGAATGTCGAAATATTGATGGAACTTTTGAAGATGGTTATTTTAAGTGTTTCATGTCTCCAAATAGCATAGACATCACATGAATTGAACTACCATATGGAAAATGACAAAGTTTTCCCCCTTGGTGCATTGAAGTCAACAGGATGAAGAAAAATTTATTGTTCCCTATCACTTCTATTTTACATTAACAATAATGGATGTAAACAAAGTTGGGGGGCAAAGCTGGGCTTCTATACCTCAGTCTTTCCTTTTCTCAAGGTAGACATGAAAAGTATCTGTTGATATTTGGAAAAAATGAGATTCTTTGTTATAAATCATATAAGCATAATGCTGTTTCTTTTTAATTTTTAAAAAATTTAAAAATTTTGTTGAAATTATTGGGGTGACATTGGTTAATAAAGTTATATAGGTTTCAGATGTACAATTGTATAATACATCATTGGGACATTGTATTGTGTGTTCACCATCCCAAGTCAAATTCCCTTCCATTTATTCCCTCTTTACCTTGTACCTCTCCCCATCCCTCTGGTAATCACCGTACTGTTGTCTGTGTCTATGAGTTTTTGTCTTTGTTTAACCCATTCGCCTTTTCTACACAGCCCCTCAAACCTGCTCCTCTCTGACAGCTCTCGGTCTGTTCTCTGTATCTATGAGTCTGTTTCTATTTTGTTTATGTTTATTTTGTTGATTAGATTACACATGTAAGTGAAATCATATGGTACTTGTCTTTCTCCTTTTTTTTTTCTCCCAGAAAGTGAGAAAAAAGAAATTTACCAGGTTAGAATGAGATTTAACAGACTCTTTGATAATTAATCGTGATTATTTAGATCATAATTCCTTGCTGCTTTTCTTTCTGGGTAAATAATCATCCACCTTGAAGCTGAAGCATGTTATAACAGGGGAAGCCCAATTTGTGGTCTGGAAATTAGAAGCCACAGAGAAGAATGCTGTTGAAATAATGTGTGAACAAGTGTGTTTTCATTATAATCTTCCGTGATATATGTAATTACTTTGTAGGTTTATCCTGCCCTTTTTCCATTTTCTTATCCCATTTTTTTCTCAGCTCAGGGTGTTTTTGAGAGGCCATTCTACTTTTAAGCTCCGAGTTATATAATTGGGCAATGTGGCAGTTAGATAAATGCTGACGTGGGAATAGACACATTTTTATTTTAGCTTTGTTATGTTGCTCTTTGCCATATTGCAAACCACCCTCTCAAGGATTGGTTCTTATTTTTTTCCTTCAGATTATTCAACAGCAAAACAAGCATTAATTGATTGTGTTCTGTGTGCCTGGCATGTGCATCAGAGTTAAAATTGTATGAGAGGCAGCCATTGTCTCTTTTATCAGAGCTCAGTGGTCGGTGTTCCATGGCAGAACTGTTGCGGGTGGAAATGGGCTTCTCGTGGTGTCGAAGGAAAGCATTCCAGGAGACCTGCAAGGGAGGATGAGGTGTGGCCAGATTTATTCAGATGGAAATAGAAAGCTGCGCTTTTGTTCCCTCTCCATCCACCCCATCATGGAAAACTGTGTCTTCAGCAAGCCGGAAACAAAGGCCGGTGTCCGAGTTTTGATTCATCGTTCTGGCATTAGCAATCTCTGTCCGCATTCAGGCAGCTTCGTGCTGTTTCTGGCTGGGCTGCTCTACCTGGGCCCCTGCCTGGAGCCTGTGTTTGGAGTCCACAGAGCTTCTAGGTGTGGGGGCATGTGGCTGCTAAACCCGTGTGGTTACTATGGAGAGAACACATGAAGGGACAGGGCAAATGAGTGTTCCCAAGTGAGAGGGAGAGAGAGAAAGAGCGAGGTCTTTTTTGGTAAGCTGGGTTATATTATCTTGGGTTTTGGATAAACAAGGCATTTTTACAAATTAACTAGTCAACTTCCCAAGCTTTCATTGGCTTGTGATGTGCCTGCCTCACAAACAATTGATCCCTTTCCCAGGTTAGACAGACAGGCCGCTATGTCAAGTTCTCCACGCGCTATTTTGACTTCTATTGTGCGTGTGCCTACCTCCCACCGCTCCCCCCAGTGATCTGGTACAGGAGGAGGGAGCGCGGACTGTTATGCCCTGGTGGGGCGATGCTGTGACCTTCTGGAGTGTGCGGACTTGTACCTTTCTAGTGAGGTAAACAGGCTCCGGGTCCCCAGCCCATCAGGCTCAGCAATGTTTGATTTACTTTTACTTCCTTCCTTTATTAATAACCAGGTAACTTCCCTGTAGTAACAGAACCATCTATGTTATTTTGTCCTAAATGGCTGCCATTTATTATATGTGGCTTATGAATACTTGAAACATTTCAGTCTGAACTTGAAACATTTCAGTCTGAACTGAAATGTGCTTATCAGCAGAAATTGAGCCATGGATTTTGAAGAATTAATATAAACATGTAAAATATTTATTAATAATATTTATATTGATTATCTGTTCAAAGAATATTTTGGATAGATTGAGTTAAATATACTGGCAAACTTAATTTCACCTATTTCTTTTTGCCTTTTAAAAATGTGGCTACAGAAGATTTGAGATGATATAGGGTGCCTATATTTGTGACTCACACTGTATTTCAGCTGGACAAGGCTGACCTAGGGTGTTGGTTAAGAGAGCGTGTTTTCATATTTCAGTCTTCTTTGTCTGTTACTTTTGAGGTATGAGCTCATGAATTTATTTACTTTTTCTATAATGTACATTCCCCAAAGATGCTTTCCTTTACCTAACAACCACATGGAGTCTAACCTTCAATAAAAATGCCATCAGTCTTTTATATTGATCTTTCTAAACAGAATGCTAAAATTATGCATTGTTTTTTCATATCTTTGTAGTCGCATGGGGAATTTATTTTATATATAGTAATAGGACTTGGCATTTATATGATAATTTCTATTTATTGCATCTATTATCTTCTACTCTGGTGATTTACAGAGTTCTGGAGAAATTGTTCTGAGGCTTTCTTCCTGAGCTAGGAAATAATAAATATCCCAAACCAAATTACAAGGTGTTTCCTTAACTTTTTTATTGCAACATTTTGAAATTGATATGGAGTATTGTTATAAAGAAGTTGAAATGGGTTCTGTGCTTTTAACTTTTATTTTATTAGAAAAGTATAACCATTCATTATAAACTAACGTGTATGGGTTAAGACTCCAGGAGCCTTCTCTGGTTTCTGTAATACCACACACTCCTTGCTTACATCTGTCCCTCTGACTTTCCCTCTAAGTTTATTTGCTGAGTCCTTTTTCTTCCTCAGGTCTAAATTTGGCATTCTCAAGGGCTCAGGCCTTGGCATTTTTTTCCCCTTCTTTATCTATACCATCTCCTGAGCCGATCTGTTCTCATTCTCTGGGTTTTAATGCAACTGTATGCCAATGACTCCCAAATTTATATCTTTAGCACTAACCTTTCCTTGAGTTTCGGACTTATATCTCCATTTGAATTTCCCACGGGCCTCTCAAATGAACCAGTCCAAAAGAGAACTCTGGATTTCCTCTCTCCTAAACTTGTAACTTTCCCATCTCAAAAACCTTGTCTACCTAGTTACTCAGATAAGACCTAATGGCCATTTAAGTCAAATTGGCAAACAGTTGCCCAAACAAAAGACTATCTGCTTTGTCAATAAATGTTTACACACACACTAGACTCTGAGACCAAAGAGTGGGGAGATCTTGCTTTGCTTTTCACTCTTTTCCCGATGCTCAGAGTGGTGCTGGGGACAGAGTGGGCATTCAGCCAGTATTTCATGAATTATTAAACAAACTAACTCTACCTCAGAAGAAAAAATATGCATACTACTATGGTAAAGTACTGAATTCTTTACAACGAGCTAAAATAAAATTTGAGATATGGCTCGTGACCTAAAAATGGGTCTCAAGATCACAGGTAAGTTTAAGATCATAAGACACTAGTCAAGGCCAACCCATCTTTAGCCTTCTGTGCTATTTTGAAGGCTTTTTCTCTGTCTCCATGTTACCGATATGTTTTTATTTCCTAAAGTCTATCTTTCATCTTTTTTCTTTCCATTTTTCTCTTCTGTTTTTAGTCTTCTTTCCATTTTCTGCTTTCCAGGGCAGGTGTAATATAATCAAAGGTGGAGAATAGGGTAAAGGAAACAGTAGCCAAAACAATTCTTCTTCCTGGAATTAATGCTTCATAAGTAAAAATGCTCAACCCCAGGCCATCACAGAGAACTTACTCTCTAGGTCATTTCCTAGTTCTCATGCTGACACTTATTGTCACCCATCCAACAAGCAATAAACAATTGGTAAAAAAAGTATAATAAAACCAACGACTGACTATTAGGGTGCATCAAGAAATACTTCAAAAATTTTTAAAAATGACATTGGAAAATGCTCTGTGAAACAGCTAGGGTACAAATTTGTATGTAATGAAAGATTTTCAGTAAGTAAAAAGGAATTACATAGACAAATTTCACCCAAAGAGAAATCTGACAAAGAAGTAATAGTGATTGCTTCTGGATGATGAATTCATAGATAATGTTTTCATTTATAATTTTCTACATTTTCATATTTTCTACAGTAAATACAGGGCACTTAATAATTGGGAGAATCAAGCTTTTTATAGGTGCAGTGGCTCCTCCTTGAATTTAGGATTATTTCCTGGAGTTCCATGGCTCTGGTTATGCTTGTGCTGATCACCTTAAGATTTCTCAGCTGCCTAATAAACCAGGGAACAGAATGATCTGGACACTTCGTCCAGAACTTGGCTTGAGCTGCTATACTCATCACATGGCCGTCCTGTTCCGGAGCAACTGTTGTGGGGTTTATGAGCCCTGGAAAGGATAGCAAGTTAGAGCTAGAATTAGCTGCATTCTGGTCTGCGTGGCTTTCATTGATTTTTATGACATTTGTGCATATAATGGAGAGAAACACGTCAATGATTTGTTTTAATTTAGCTTATTAAGAAGTAACCCTTTACTAATGTGACTCCTTCTATGAGACAAATTTGCTCTTATTTCTTAACTAACTCATTAATTTTAGCCATGGAAAGCATTGAAGGATCTAAGGATCCTTCAGGTTCCTATTCTTAATGGAACCCCTTTATGTACACAGGTAATACATTTGGGTATTTTCTCCTGTTAATCTGTCTCATGTCAGTTTGATTATTAGCCCATACAGAAGAACTTTGAAGGTTAGAAGGAAAATTATATGCGCCCCTAAACAAAGTGATTGTAATGGGCTGACTTAAGTTGAATATGCAGAAAAAAAATGAATCATTTTTTTGTGTTAGGTAACTGTCATATTTTACGTTTTGGTTATTGCAACTTAGCCTATCTCAATTGGTATTGAAATATGTTACCAGAATTGAGGTATTGCTATAATAAATCCCTAAGTTATATGGTGTTGGCTTAATGGTCCATTGATTGGTGATGAGGAGAAAAAAGCTAAAACCATGGTGAACTGTCATATTTGTGAAGGAAATATTTGGTAAAACTTTCGCATAGGGAGCAGATCATATACTTAGTGATTGTCGAGCTAGGGAAAGAGGTTAGAAAGTAGAATGTGAGCTCTGTGTCTTGGTTGCTATTGATTGCATTGGCAAGAATAAGAAAAAATAATGATAATTTTGATGTATAAGTTCAGGGACCAGTGCCACCCAGTGTCAGCAGTTCAGCCCACAGTGTTTGCACTTAGTGAAAGTGGCAGAGGGTGCTTCCCTGGAATAGTCCCACTCTGCAGGGTGGAGATTGTTTCTGGCTGCAGACGCTTGAAGTCTAATCTTCTGGTGTCATAGGAGTTCTGGAAGCTAGCTAATATCATTCAGTAAATCTCATATCTACTTAAACTTGCCATGTGTGGTTTTTGTCTTTCCTTGAGGATTCTGATGAATACGTTTATGCATATTTTTACATCTATTGAGACCTTTTTAGTGAGCACTTACTAAGTGTCAGGTTGGTACTCGGTCAGATCCTGAAAACCAGCCGTGAGTATGACAGGCATGGACTTTGACTTTGAGAGGCTTACACTCTCCATTTTTAAGTTTGTTTCTGTAAATATTTAGGAGTTTATTATAGGGGAGGACTTATTTTTCTGTACCCATCTTAGGCTCTGCAGCTAGAGCTTAATAAATTAGAGTGGTAAAAGGCAGACTAACAAGAGAAAAACAAATAGAAGTTGATTAACCTCATGCATTGCACATACAAATGGGAGTGTTCTGTGAGGAGTAAACTACAGTGGTGGCTAAAATTGGGCTTATACAGCCTCTGAACAAAAGAACAATACATTTTTAGAGAACTGACAAAGCAAGAGGAAAGAACCTTGAGTTTCAAGTTGGCAAAAGGTGGAGGGACATATATGTGGACGAATGAAAGAACATGGGGCTAGTGAGTGAGGTTTGTTACGTAGATTCTTCTGGTGACAGAACTGGGCTGATGAGGATCTGTTTTTCTCCACCAATTACCTTCTGTCCTCAGTAGAAAGAGGAGGGGTAGACACCTTTACAAATTTTATGTCCTGCTTCTAGGCAAGTAGAGGAAGGGCAAGAGAGCATGCTTTTTGAATGTTACTTTTTAATTGCCTTAAACTCAAAATTGTTCTTATGCCAAGTAGCATATTTTGGGGTGGCATATTCTGCTACCTTTCATTATATTTAGTGGATACTAATAATGTATACCACAAAGCTAGTTATTCTGAAATACTATTTCAGAAATAAATGTGTATATTTTATTTATAAGATGTTTAATAATGGAAGCTATTTTCATTTTAATTCAAAAACAAAAACAGAGACATAAATAAGCAAGAAAACATTTCTATCACTTAGAGTATTTTTTAATAGTTTTTAATGCTAATTTTGATTTACTTTTGTTATACTATGGTTTTATTTCTTTCTGGAACACTATTTCACTACTCAGCAGTAAACAATGCCTTTTAAAGTTAATGTTAATTCTTGAGTTTGACACAAAATGCTTTATTTTGAGAAAAGTATTACAAAGAAATAATAGAAATTTGCATCTTTTAGATATATCTCCTTTTAGTTTTCTTCATACTCTATGAATTTTATCTAAGGAAAAGAAAAATTAGACTTTCTATAGCAATTAGAAAGTTTGTTTATACACAGCTGCAAATTACATTTGAGAAGATAGAAAATACCATCTCATCAGAAGCTATGTTTTGCAAATAGTATGTGTTTTTCTGGAGTTTTAACTGAAACTTTTGATATTTTTTATAGTCATGTAGGTGATCTTAAGAGGTAATTAACAGGAAATCAGAAACCTAAGTATAGGGAACTGCTTCGTGAGATGTGGAAATGTGACCCAGCACCTACATGGAAAACTAGTGGGAGGCGAGTCGGCACACAGGACCGCACCCGTGAAGAAGTTCTCCCATGGGGAATGAGGCCTGCATTATATCTAGGCTGCTTTGTGACCTGCTGTTACTAAAACTCTCTTACCCCGAGTTCAGGCACAAGCCCTTGCTACATATCTTTAAAGTAACTTCCTGAAGTCTGTGCTAATTCTCCCAAGGATTGAAGTGTAACCAGACCTATTACTCTGATTGTTCCCTTGCATTTGCAATATTTTTCAATGGGCTGAATTTATGAGTTTGGGTCATGGCAGCCCTTGGTGCCTCCATGTCTTAATCCTTATTTGGGCTTTATTATATATAATGTTATTTTCTTAATATTGCATTCAGGAACAGCAAATAGTAGGTTTCACAGGCCTAACAGCTACAATTGATTTAAAAAACAAAAAAGGGGAAAATGTTGGGAATGGCCAAGCCTGGTTTCAGGAGCTGTAAACCCCCCATGGCTAAGGCTGAGTGAGCGACCTTTGGACCATAAGCCACTAAGGAGACAAAGCTTATCTCCCTGGCAGGAGCGCTGCTTCTGCTCCTTTTACTTCATCCATAACTGGCTCCAGTGTTTGTTTGGTTAGCCAATGACGGGTAAGATTCCTCAAGGGAGGATCGACCTAAGACAGGCACGATCATGTGGAGGCCCCGGGAAAGGACTTGGGGGGCTAACAGTGAAATGGGGTTATCAACCCTCACCCCTTGGCTTTGACATAGCCTGGGTCTTCATTCTGTCATGAGAAGTCTCCTAATCTCTTGGCTGCCTTACTTCCCCTGCCTGACTTAAGCCTGAAACAATGACAGAGAGCGGTACAGCCCTGTGCTGGAAAGGGCTGGTTCCCCGGGTGATCAGGCCTAAGAAAGAATACATAAAATCCTGTGAAACTTGCTTTGCTAAGAATGCTCTCAATTAAATGATAAGGGTCCAAGTAGGAAATGAGTTTGTTTCCCAAAGTTTTGTAGCTTTTTGGCTAACAGAGCCTGACTTAGAATAGGCCCTCAGAATTCTTTGTATGTTTGATTCTCACTGCCTGATAATCATTAATGAGCTTTTACCTGTATTCTTGTGTAAAACGTACCTAATAAAAGCCTGTCAAAGCAAGGTTTGGGGTGCTTTCCCCTTGAGAGTGTGGCCAGGCCACTCGCATTTCCTCTGCAGGACTCAGTAGTCCATGTGAATTTGTCTCGGATCTCATCCATAATGCTGCGGATGCTGCAGGCCAGTGTCTGCATCACGTAAGTTAAACTATTGGATAAGTGTGATTTTAAGTTTTGGGGAGCAGGATTTGGATAATAAGGATTAATTAATTTCTCAGTAAGGGACGTTTTTGCCTAAGAAACACTATTGAATATGAAGTATGGACTTAGAAGTAAACCTTCTAGGTGAAACTCCATTGGCACTTTCCAAATCATTCAGATATGATTTATATGGGCCTTCTAGTCACTGTTGTCTTTGGAAGCTGCATTCCAAGTGGGAGTTAGAAATAAAGCTCAAGATTTCCCCCTTAGGAGCACTACAGAGCAGGGAGGAGGTGCAATAAAGAAATAAAAACCCAGGTCTGGGATCACGGGACCTGGTCCTGCTATTAAATGCTTTTCTTTATCTTACCTCTAAAATGAATGAATTGGATTATATGATATCCATAGTTCCCTTGAGCTCTAGTTCTATGACTACGAAATAAATAGGGGAGAAACAATAAAAATAATGGATCTTCTTTAAGCTTTAAGTTGGAAAAGAAACTGTAAAAAGAGTTGTGCATTGAAAAACGTTGACTTCCCCATGGATACTTATTAGAATGATCTGGCGCTTGCACCGCTGGTGCTGCCTACATGAAAACCATGACCTTGTTTAATGAAGCTGTTCTACAAGAGATAAGAAATGCCCCACCCAGGTACATGGAAAGAAATAAAGGAAATAGGACAAATAGGACAAAGGTACAAATAAGTTATCAATTATAAGAGAGATTTTTTCAATGAATCTATTCTGTAAATAAATCTGATACTCTTTGACTTGATTTAATATGATGAGCTAAAGGTAGAAAGAATCTGCCTCATTTTCGGGAGTAAACAAATTAGGATTTAAATATATATATATGCCTGTTTAGGAATCTGACCATGATTTGTCCTGGGTGGAATTTTGTGGAGTGATTAAAGAGTTGCTGGTTATTGCACTCACTGTGAGTACAAACTAAACAGACTCTTCTCATAGGTGACACAAAAGAGGATTTAGAATATTTACCTTAACATATACAACTTGTTTGGATTTCTGCAAAGGAAGAGGCCTTATTTTTCCTGCAAAACTTTAGTACTCTGAGCCAACCTCTAATATTGTGTTCCTTTTGCCCTCTGTTTTTAGGCTGCTCCAGCTGTAGGCTCTCTAATACTGGCAACTTCTCTGTCGCTAGGATACAACTTCTCCCTTAGGAATGATTTGCTATCCTTCTTAGAAATTGTGCATCTAAACTCATATATGATTGGAACCTTTTAATATGTAAAGCCCTTGAAATGGAATAATTCCAGGTGAGTTCCCACTGTGTCCCCTTATTGCAAGTGGAGGTCTTATTTTTAAGCTTTTGGAGTAAAGTTTCTTTACGAGATTCCTTGGATATAGTGGATGCTTCATAAATAATGATGAAGGTTTTTAAAATCTCATATTAGAAATGAGAAGTTAGAAGTCTTTTGGCTGATGCAGATTAACGAGGTATCTAGTGAGTCAACCTTTATCCTCAGAATCTCCTCAGAGTATATCCACTTCAACCTGAGGTGTAATGTCAGGTGAGTGGATAAATGAGCATATCCATCCAGCACAGGATGGAAGAAATAGATCTTTCCAAAAATGGTAAAAGTGTTCATAAATGGAGAGATTTTAGTTGTTAGTGGGAAGAAATAGAAAAATGTGCAATATTATGACATAACTGTGGAACATGCATAATAAATGTGACAGAAATTACTTGTTTTAAAAATAAAATTGGGAATGAATATCGTGATGTTATTTAATGATAACTGTCATGTGAGACATGGAAATGGCAAAAATAACCTGCAGATTTTATTGCATGAGTATAAAATCAATTTTAAAAATCTGAGCCCCTTATAGGTAAGGCACTTTGCTCTACACCATAATAGAAGATACATATAATATTCAAGAAACTTATGGTATAGAGACAAGGATGGTGTAAGGTGACAAGGAGGATGAGAATAAAATAAACAGGTCTTTATTTCAAGCTTAACCACCAAGAAAACAAAATGCTGTTGGCATTCTAAGGAGAAAGAGACTGATTGTAGACAGGAGTCTCAGAGAAAACTCTGCTAAGTGTTTACAACATGGATACATTTTTAACTGACCAAAATAGAGGGAGAGATGGCTGCATTCTAGATATAGGAATCATAACAAATTGTTAACCATCTACTGCATACCTGCCTTGGGTGGAGAATGGTACCCGAAAATGCATAAACATGATTTCTGATTTCTACAAACTTCCAATCCCAGCAGACTTGTCTTGTGTCTGGGTTCCAGGAGGTGTGTTTTCTGTTATTGGGGATCTATGCTGCTGGAGTTGTACCTCAAGTAATCACGATGGGGGGAGAATCTTCCAATTCCCACCCACAACGTTTTCATAAGATGGTTGGAAAACTCTCAGCCTTTGTATCCAATTTATGTCCTGACTCACTGGTTTTCCTTAAAACCAGTTACCTCACATTAATGGAGATTCGTAATGGGAAGGAGGCTTTTTGAAAGTAGGTAGACCTGTTGTCAATGAGAATTAAGTTTTTCTGCAGGATCACAGGGAAAGCATTCTGAGGACCCATGAAAGGGACACTGGGGTGTGGCATGGTGTATTTGTGTGGAGACAGAAGCTGTCCCTGGCTTTTCAATGTACCCTTTCTCTCTGTCCTGCCATGAAAAAAATCCAACCATGTCCTCCGCAAGGCCAAGACAAAAGCCAGTGTCCAGAGTTTCTGCTTCATATTATAGGTTAGTCTTTTGGAGTTTACAGGCATCTGCTAAGTGGTTTCAGTCCCTGTGAAGGTAGCTTAGCTTGTTCCTGGATGCTCCAGTGTCAAAGTCCGCATGGCTGCTGGAGAACTTCGTCGTTTTGGAGTCCACACCATCTGCTGAGGATCTGGTAGCTGCTAGACCTGCATGTGTTCTCAGCAGGTCATGTGTTCTCAGATGACAGAACACACAAATGAATGGGTGAGTCATTCACTGGGTCAGCAGGTGGGCAAGAGAGAGAGCGCTTCTTTTTTCTCCTGGGGTTATACCCAGAAGCTTGGGTTTGGGATGGACCAAGTGCTTTCTGCAAAGAACCAATCAAATTCTGAAACTTTTGTGGGCTTCAGCTAGGTGCACACTCTCTAGTTAGACTGACAGGCCTCTGTGGTCCAGTACCTCCCTCTGTGCCCCCCCCCCCCAACAATCTGGTACCAGAGGGGGAAAGGGAGGAGTGTTAATCTTTTTGGCAGGGCCATGCTGTCATCCCCTAGGGCACAGGTGACAAACACAGGCCCTTGGGCTGAATCTGGTCCTCTAGCTTGTCGTATCTAGCCAGGCACCTTGTTTCTACCCCGTGGAACATGGAGCTACTTGCCCATAGTTAAGGAGTAGTTACATATATACTGTCCTAAAATTACATTTGGCCCTTCGAAGGCAACCTCGAGGCTGATGTGGGCCCCGGTGAAAATGAGCTTGACCCCCTGACCTAGGGTATGAGGCTGTAGCTTCCTGGCTCAGCAGTCAGGCTTGTGTTCCCCATTTTATTAAACTCAATGTCTAATTCCCTTCGCTCTCTTTCCTTACCAATATTTAGGTAAACAATGACGGTAGGGACCTTTTACGAAAGAGTGAGCCATGGACATTTCCTTTCAGCTCTGATGTCTCTAATCACCTCCCAAAGGCTCTACCTCCTAATACCATACATTGGAGGTTAGGAGTTCATCATGTGGATTTGTGTGGGGAGTGGGTATTAGCAGGCTATAGTCCTGTGGATAAAGGGGATGTTATGACCTTAATTACACTCACTTTTCCTTCCAGTCACCTGAGAAGAGAACACGTGTTTTTCAGTTTGCACATCTATTTTTCCCAAAGAAAAACTAGTGTACTCTAAAATATGGAAAAAATATTTCCCCAACTGGCATGCCTATACCCTTGCTCTTTGTGATGTAACAACCCTGTAAATATTGTGGTGGGGCCCTGGCTGGTGTAGCTCAATGGACTGAACAAGGGCCTGTGAATCAAAGAATCTCAGTTTGATTCCCAGTCAGGGCACATGCCTGGGTTGCAGGCCAGTTCCCAGCAGGGGACCCATGAGAGGCAACCATACATTGATATCTCTCTCCCTCTCTCCTTCCCTTCCCCTCTAAAGATAAATAAATAAGATCTTAAAAAATACCTTTAATAAAAAGAAATAGTGTGGTGGGGGCATTGGACTCCTGGGTCTTTTTTACCCTACGCAAATCACCATTCTAGCTCTCATTGGCTCTTGCTTAACCATTTTGTAAGGGTGGTGCCAACTCTACTTCAGTGCTTGCTTATTCCAAATCTCTCCCGATGAAAGAGATGTGTACCTGTGTGTAAATGGGTGTCAGTATGTGGGAGGTTAGTTTCTTTCTGAAAAGTTTAATACAGTAGAGTCGTTAAAAGAAAGTTGGTGTGTCTTGGATAAAAAATGAGTTGATTATTAAAAGACCAAAATGAACTTGCCATCAGGTAGATATCTATTAAAAGATTGCCAACATAAATTGCATAGTGTGTACATAGATTTCACAACATGTTATCAGGATAAGACCCAAAGGATCAGTCAGCCATCACTTTTGAAATGAAGGTCAGCTGCTATCCAAGTTATAAATGCATCTAATGCAAAGAAGTGTGCCAAGAAATTTTTCTGTAAAAGGAATTTTAAATGGTGCACCCTGTATTTAGTTCCATACCATTTTACTCCCTTGGGAAAGCTGACATTTGTTTTAGGGAGGTAGATTTGAATAAATTTGCCTCTTTGTGCTGCTAATGCGTATGCAGAGTTTTAGCCAAGGAAAGCTCATTTCTTTCCTCTAATTTTAACTCTCTTGGAAAGTGTTGGGGTTTATACTTCAATTGCTCAGGTGACCCCCTCTTTTCTTTTGACTGGTGGTGGACAAATACTAATCCTTCTTCAGTAGAGACACAGTCCTGATCTTTGGATCCGTGAATTCCATAGCCATCAGTGTTGGCTCTCTAGAGCCTTCGGTTTTGATTACAAAGCCCGTGTAACCCCAGTGAATCTCTTGGCTTTCAGGTCCACCCACAGAGGTACCTCTCCTCTTCCTTTGTCTCCACTCCCTTTGTTAGGGGCTCCCCTCTTTCTCCTATTGCTGTTTGTTTTGTGGACCTCCAAGACCATTCACACATTTGATGATTTGCTAGAAGTTTTCACAGATTTTCAGCATCACACTCACAGTTAAGATTTATCCCAGCAGCGCAGTAAGGATACACAGCCAGATCAATAAGGGAAAGAACGCATCGGGCGGAGTTAGGAGAAATCCACGCCCGGTCTTCCTGTGTCCTCTGCCTCCTGTGAATGGTCACACACATACAGCACACTCTTCTAGCGGCAAAAACACATCCACACACGTGCCCTGTGACTGCCCAGGGAAGGCTGTTTGTGATTCTGAGTTCAGGATGTTCACTGGGGGCAGATAGTAGAGACACCCAAGCCACCAAAGTTGCAGACTCTCAGACAGAAACAGGGTGTTTCCTATAAAAGACATCACATACACAGTGTAAGCTACCTGGCGGAGCAGTCAAATCTCACCACTCAGTGAACATTTCAAAAGCCAAGTCCCCAGTTGCCAGCCGAAGGCCAATCCTGAAAGCAAGACCTTCTAGAGAGAGCAGCCTCAGGACAGTCCTGTTGGCTCTGCCCTGCAAACTATGTTACTTCAGTTATGGGTTGTGTTGAAACCAATGATTTAGTTTAGAGTCCTGAAGACATAGTTGAAGTTTGCCTGTTCGCTTTCCAAATTCTCAATTTTCTCATCTGGAGAATGGGTTTGCAATCCAGCCACCAGTGATTTGGCACGAAGTCCTTTGTTTAATTCGAAGCAGTTTGTTATGAAGCAGGTTGGTTGGTATGACAATTTTATCTACTATGAGTACCTTTTCAAGATTAGTTCAGCATATTTATGTGAGAGTGCTTTGTAAAATATACATTGAAATGCTTTCCAAAATATTTGTTATTCCTACCATTTGGGCTCCCAGCATAGAGGATCCCACCTTCTCCAGGTGGTTCCCAGCTCTTGTGGGTGCTCTGGGTCCTGGAGCCTCTGGGAGGGCACAGTGCAGCTGCAGGGATGTGGCAGTGTGACCTTTTTGGAGACATGAACATCACTTTGTGCCTCTCCTGTTTGACTTTGGAAATGACACAAAGGAAACATCTGATTTCACTCTACAGCTGGCGTTAGATTCTAAATCTGATGTCTTAGGCTTGAATTCTAATCCTCCCACTGACAAGCTCTGTTACTCTGCGCAAAGGACTTACCTTCTCTGAGCCTCAGCTACCTTGTCTATGGGGTGAGATAAAACCACCGTGCTATTGGGCTGTCTTGAACTTTAAATGAGCTGATACATGTAGAGTGCTAGTAACAGTGTCTGGCACTTGGTGAGTACCTTATAAATATTGACTGTTATCACCAATAACTGACTTTATTTGTGTCTTTAACACTGTGTTGTGTAATGTAAAGCACTTTTAAATCAGGGAGAGCTGGATTTCATTCCTGGCTCACTACTTATTATCTGTTTGACTTTAGGGAAATTACTCAACCTCTTCGAATTCTTTTCTCTCTAGATAAGAAAATGGTAGTGATCCTTGGCGGGTTTATTTGTGTTTAGAATTAGAAATACTATAAATAAATTAGTCAGTCCACAGTACATACTTATTAAATCATTATTATTGTTCATTGATTCATTCTGCAACTATTTATAGAGGGCTTCTTGTGCATCAGGCATTTTTCTGGATTTTGGAGAGATGGTGTTAAATAAGACATGTTCCTCCTGTTTGTAGCTATGTTAGGGTGAGGAAAGACATGTGATGAACACACGAACTCATGCATGTGTGGTCTAATATCAGATAGCGATGAGTGTACTGAGGTGAAAAGCCCAGTAAATAGTAAAGACTGGAGAGTGATTGAAGGCTGAGATGGTAGCCTTGGATGGGGCAGGAAATTTATATAGAGACTAGATGAGAAGAATTAGAAGCTCAGAACCCTGGGAGGAAAAGTATTCCAGGCAGAAGGAATAGCAAGGCTGAAGGCCCCGCGGTGGGAGAGAGCTTGCACGTGTGAAGAACAGTGAAAGACCCAGTGTGGCCATGAAGGAGCCAGGGAAACGAGGAAGTGATTGTTCTCAATTTTAGCTGCTCGCTCGACCATAAGGACAGGGTGCACTTAAAGGAGGTACAGAGCTGATTGTGTTAAGTCAGCTCCTGGAATGCCAAGGGGGGGGGCGGTAAAAAGACCACAGCCACAGCATGAGGTTTAAGAGCCAATCAGCCATACTATCACGAGCTGTCCACGAGCTCTAGTAACCAGTCCTTGGTCAGATCACGCACCTTAGTATAGCCCCTGAGCCAGTAGCTAACTGCCACCTTCTGCTTCTGGAAGTTGCTTGCTTGCTCGCTTCTATAAGAACCCTAGCCCGTAAGCGTTAGGCGTGACTCTCATTTGCAGCCATTCTGGCACTCATGTGTCTCCGGAGGCACCCTGAGAGTTCGCCCCTGTACAGGTAAAACTTTGAAACTTTGGCCAATAAAACACCTTTGACTACCCAGCAGTCTCTGACTCTTCTTGCTCTCGAGGATGGGATGTAACAGCCAGAGAGTGGCAAGCAACGGGGCGAGACAGCGGTCAGAGAAACAGGCAGGGAGAGGAGGTCAGGCAGGACTGAGCTATTCAGGGGAAAATGTCGGGTTTTCTTTTAAGGAGAAGGAGGAGCCATTATAGAGTGTGTAGGGGAAGAAACAGTTTTCCTTCTTTCTTTGGTTCTTTGGTCTAATAATTAAATGGACATAAAACAGAGTAACAGGAGAAAAACCAATTTAATTATGAATAAACAGGAGCTCCAAAAATAAGAGACTGAAAGGGCCTCCCAGCCTTGGTAACTGAGGCTTAGTTACCACCTGGAGCTAAAGAAATGAATAACAGACTGGGGTTACCACAGGAAGGAAGGCCAGGGTAGGAGGGTGAGAGAGGAGAATTTTGAAAACCAAAGGTTGTCTTGTTATGCTTGTTATGAAAGAAAGATACATTTCTTTCTTTTTAAAAAGATTTTTATTTATTTATTTTTAGAGAGAGAGGAAGGGAAGGAGAAAGAGAGGGAGAGAAACAGCAATGTGTGGTTGCCTCTCGTGTGCCCTCTGCTAGGGACCTGGCTCACAACCCAGGCATGTGCCCTGACTGAGAATCGAACTGGCAACACTTTGGTTCACAGGCCACCCTCAATCCACTGAGCTGTACCAGCCAGGTTTGCAGAGACATTTCTTGGTTTAAAAATAGGTAATAGCTCTCTTCCCAGTATAGCCTCCACCCCCTTTCCAATGTAAATTTAGGCAGTTGTAGGGGAGGTAAAGAGCTTTTCCTAAATCTGCTGGATTTTAATTTCCTTTAGCTCAAAATAATCCTCATTCCGAAGTGATGTGTTTTCGGGTGGTAACTTCTGGTCTCCTTCATATGTAAACAGGAAGGCTAAAATCTGATTTTTGTTTAAATCTCCATTATTGGCAGGGCTGCGCTGGAACCAGGGTGATCTCTTTCAGAAAATGAGGCAAACGATGATGGCAATGACTGATGGAGATGAAGTGACTGTGATTGATGATTGCAAATATTTTCACTGGCATTATTTATTATAGCTTGTAATATTGTCAGCATGAAACAACTCTCATTTCACTCACAGCAACACAAATGCAAGTTAACCTTTTCCGAAATAATATTTTTGAAGAGGTTCTTTGGTAGTTTAGAAAGGTAAGTATCATACAGGAGAAATTTTATGAAGTGGCTATATTTTATCCTCATAGCAATATGGGAGTGAGACTTACTACTTGTGTGATTTCTCCTATTTCCTCATTATAAAATCCCCAAGGAACTCAGAAAAAGCAGGAGTGTAAGCATCTTTGTTGTCATGTAGGTAATGATGATTCTGAAACTGTCTCATCCTCTTGTCTTTGCTGGTTATAGAGTTTTCCTTCAGGACCGCTGCTTCCCGCCCCTTTAATGGGGTGTCGAATTTCCCCAGAGCCGGTGTGAAAGCTCAATCGTCAGGTGGTTATGGTGTTTTATATAGGTTGTTACTTACCTACCTGTTCCGATGTTTTTGTTTTGTCAGCATTTGATTGGATTCTTTCATCTGTGATCCAGTATCTATATTAAACTTCATTTGCTTCTCTGTTCTTCCTCAAGATTTTATTATGTGGGGAAAAGGCCTGTGTCCTTCAGAGCTGATTTTCTGGCTTTTTGGCAAGGCGGTTTCTAGCAATGCTGCGTAATAAAGAACATTTAGAGTTAACATGTGCTACACGAAGACCTGGTCAGAAAAATGGTTCACCATGCTCGCCATGTGGGAATAGTTCAAGAAAACCTTTAAACACCTGAACTGATCACTTAGGTGATAATAGAAAGTCATTCTTCAATGTCATACATGTACCCAAGGACAGGGAACTACAGAAATATATGCACATGTACTTTGGAAAAGTCTTAGAATGCGGGGGACTGAAATAGTTTTCCTCCTTGAGGCAACCCCTCCTTGAAGAGACAGCTGGAAGTTAGGCTTGGTGCTGGCTCTGCCAACACTTTGTTATGCATTTGCCAAGTCACTTCTCTATGGGTCTCATTTGTAAAATAAAAGTTTAGGCCAAAAGATTTTTAACGTTTGTTTTATCATAAATAGCCCTTGATGTGAGCTGATTGCTTTTCTACTACGATCTATGTGAATATCTCCTGTTACTCCTGAACTTGATTATTATTTTGTTAACTTGCTTATTGAAAAAATAAATTTTTATTTTTTGTCTTAAAATCTGATAGAAATATTTAAGTTTTGTAGGAGAATCTGGTTTTCATAAACCTCATAAAATATCTAGTCTGATATAATTAGAACATTTCCACATCTCTACAGGTGGCCCAGAATTACAATATTTTACCGAATTCCATTAAAAAATTTAAAATACTCTCTAAACGGAATACTTTTAACAGGTTATATTTTTGTGAGTCAACTATTATAAGATTTTTATACATATTTGTTAAAAGCAGTAACAATAGTATCTGATAAAGCCTGTTTATAGTCAGTATAAAATACCAGTATTTTATAGATATTTTATGTCCTAATAACAAGTAAACATGTACTGCTAATTTCTTTTTCAGAAATGTAAAGGTTAGGCATTTTTTTAAACGTTGGTTTCACCACAAACTCAAGTTCAATCCAATGAACATTTACTGCACACAATGGCAAACCCAGTTAGGTGGTGATAGGCAGTAGAGGAGAATGAGGCGGTTTTAGGACACAAGAAACTTCCGGTGTGGAAGGAGTGAGTGAATATACACACTTAGTCCTGCTTCTTCCCTGGTCATTTCATATGTTGTACTACATCTTTACTTTTTATTATCCATGTCTCCCCATTAGAATGTGAGCTCCATGAAAGCAGAAAGCCCTTTGCTCTTGCTGTTTATTCCTTCACATTGTGGATGAAAAAGGGGCTGCATACTAAACCCCACAAACTCAGGGGAGGCCTGCATGCGGGGCCTTATAAACTTAGAGACCTAAAGTAACCACATAGAGTGGTCTGAAATGAAAACTTTCCACCTAACAGTGAGGCATGGTAAGTAGTTATATCCTAGACTGGTATCTGCCTTGACAAAGGTCAGTCTTTACCTTAACTGAGTCTGTCCATTATATTTTTGCGTCTACAATAACATACCTTTGATGCGTCAGAGTAACACCCTTTTCTCAGACCTCTCAGGGCACAATCTCCCACCAGGGCACAAAAACCCTCATTGTTATCTTGTACCAAATACCATCTCTACCTGCTGTAAGTGTTCATGGTTAACTATCTTACTCCCACCAATCTAAAGGGAGTACTCACTTTTACTGTTTATTCAATCTCAGAGATTTCCCAGCTTTGCTTCCTCCCCCGTCCCTGACCTACCACCAGTGAACTTCATGTAACCCTCCTTACACCTCCTCCTTTGATTGTAATGTTTAAAATAAACTGCAAAATGCCATTCACTGGAGTATTTTCTCAATCCATTGATATTTTTTGCTTTCTGGCAATTGTTGGTTTGGCTGAAGCTCATAAAATTTTTCTACACATTTGGACATTTATGTTAGTAACATCTAAAACCCTGAATAATGTTGGTGTTGGTAAAAGGAAATTTTCTTCTCTTCTAGGTTCCTTGGCTAGTCTAATAATTAAATAGACATAAAACACAGTAACATGAAGGAGAAAACCAGATTTAATTTCATACATGTAGAGGTCCCGTAAAAACATGGGCCTCCTGAAACCCAAGGGCAAGTGGGCAGTTGAGGCTCATATGCCTTCCTGAGCTAAGGGTGGGAGAGGGGCCTGGGCCTTCCAAGGGGAAAAGGGTAATTCACAGGACAGTAAGAAGAGCAGATGCTGGGTAATTAGATGCTTGCTCTGCCATACAGCTAGGCCATTCGGAAACAATAACAACAATAACAACAACACTGATAATTAATTGCTCTTTTTCTGAGCCAGGGTTCACATCTATATTCTTTTTTTTTTTTAATGTTTGGGACTTTTATTCATAGTAGATACTTTATCTTTTTTTAAACATTTTTTTATTGATTATGCCATTACATTTGTTCTATTCCTCCCCTCTGTTCCCCTCCACCCTGCACACCCCGCCCCCACCATTCCCCCCTTTAGTTCATGAACATGTGTCTCAAGTTCTTTAGCTTCTATATTTCCCCTACTATTCTTACCCTCCCCCCATCTATTTTCTATCTACTGTCTATGCTACTTGTTTTCTGTACCTTCTCCCCTCCTCTCCATCTCCCACTCCCCTGTTGCTAATCCTCCATTTGATCTTCATTTCTATGGTTCACTCCTGATCTAGCTGTCCTCTTAATTTGCTTTTGTTTTAGGTGTGGTTGTTGATAACTGTGAGTTTGCTGTCCTTTCACTGTTCATCTTTTTTATCTTCTTTTTCTTAGGTAAGTTTCTTTAACATTTCATATAATAAGGGCTTGGTGATGATGAACTCCTTGAATTTGGTCATATCTGAAAAGCACTTTATCTGTTCTTCCATTCTAAATGAAAACTTTGCTGGACAGAGCAATCTTGGTTGTAGGTCTTTGGTTTTCATGACTTCGAATACCTCTTTCCAGCCCCTTCTTGCCTGTAAGGTCTCTTTTGAGAAATCTGCTGACAGTCTGAAGGGAACTCCTTTGTAGGTGACAGTCCCTTTATCTCTTGCTGCTTCTAGGATTCTCTCCTTCATTTTAATCTTGGCTAATGTAATGATGATGTGTCTTGGTTCCTTCTTGGGTCCAACTTCTTTGGGACTCTCTGAGCTTCCTGGATTTCCTGGAAGTCTATTTCCTTTGCCAGTATGGGGAAGTTCTCTTTTATTATTTGTTCAAATAAGTTTTTCACTCGTGGCTGTTCCTCTTTCCCTTCTGGTACCCCTATAATTCGAATGTTGGAATGTTTAAAGATGTCCTGGAGGTTCCTAAGCCTCTCCTCATTTTTTTGAATTCTTGTTTCTTCATTCTTTTCTGTTTGGTCATTTTTTCCTTCCTTCTGGTCTACTGCCTTGATTTGAGTCCCAGTCTCTTTTCCATTACTATTGGTTTCCTGTGCATTACCATTAATTTCAATTAGTTTGGCTTTCATATGTTCCTCTAATTTGTGACTAAAATCAACCAGTTCTGTGAGGATCCTGATCACCAGTGTTTTGAACTGTGCATCTGAAAGTTTGGCTATTTCTTCATTGCTTAGATTTATTGTATGGCTCTGAGTTGTTCTTGAGCCATTTTTGGTCTGTTCATGCCCGTTAAATATGAGGAGCAGAGCCTTAGTTGTTTACCAGGGCGGGGCCACCCAGGTCGCTGGTTTATGACGCTGTATGTGAGGGCAGGGTCAGAGAGGGAGCAATGGTGGTCCTCTCTGCTCACCCGGTCCATCCTACCACTTGCCCCCTGTGTGAGCCCACTGCCCTGCGCCGTGCGGTCTCAATACTCGCCTCTTCACTGGTTTATCTGCATGCACATGCTCGACCGACTGCTGCTAGCCAGCCGCACCACCTCCCTGTGTCCGCCCGTAGCTAGTCCGCACCTGGGATCCACGCCTTCGGCTGCCTGTGCACCACCCCGGTCGGGGATCTTTTTGGCCAATCCGCTCCGCTGCTGGCTTCGCCCCTCTTACAGGTTTAGCTGAGCATTTCATTGTTTTTGGACTCCGTATTGTCGATTTTCTGTGTGGTTTGGTTGCGTTTATTGTTGTTAAAACTTTGTTGTTTTTAGATTTGGTTGTGCGTGGACGCAAGGTGTTTCCACCTACGCCTCCATCTTGGCGGAAGTCTTGATACTTTATCTTTTTGATCCCATCTATATTCTTGTAGGTAGTTAAAGTAGCTATAAAAGTTTTCCTTGAGTCTGCTGGGTCTTTATTGCCTTCACCTGAAAACAATCCACATGCCCAAGTGGAAGTTTCAGAGTCATGTGTTCTGCTTTTCTTCACTTGCTACATAGTAGGTTTCTCCAAAAAAGAGGGAAAGGAGCGCGGCATTTGAGGGACATTGTGATACCAATAGCCTGGCCTGTTGGAGAAGATCTTGGATTGCCTGAGGCAAAAGGTGGGGCTGCAGCATCCTGGTTAGGTTAGGTTAGGTTAGGGTGAGTAACCCTAGTGGCAGCCTCAAAAGTGCTCCGTCCCAGTGCAGAGTGTCCTGGTCCTGGTGGCAGATGCCCACCCCTGAGCAGGTTGGTGGCAGGAGGAAGCATTACACTGAGCACACTCAAGGCTAGAAAGATAATTGAGTAGGGGGGGAAAGCCCTTCTATCCCCTTCCAGTACCTGTTTGGGGGTGGGACCAGAGGAAGGCAGGCACAGGCCTCTCAGAGATAAGAATGGCGGCAGGAGGAGGTGCCAGATAGAAGAAGCCTACCTGTCAGTCTAGCCTGGTGAAAAGAAGGGATTGGTCATGGGACAGACCTTCCTGGAGTAGACCTTCCTGGAGTGTGTGGGAGTTTGGAAAGTTAACTGAGAATTCTGAAAAAGCACCTGGTCAGACATACACCTGAAACTAATATCAACAAAGAAAGCTGAAGGAGCTTGTGGGTGCTGCTTGAGACCTGCTGGTGGACGGTGGTACTGGCTTGTTCTCTCTGTGGGCCGACGAGTCCATGGCCTTCAGGAGGGAGCCTCTCTGTCTTGCTGACCTAGTGGAGCATTCGCCATTGTCTGCACTGGCTCCCCTGCCCAGGAGCAGGGACCTTGCTACTAGAAGCTGCATGGCCAATGGTGGCACCTGTGCCACACACAGCCTCCAAGAGGGAGCTGGAAGCCAGACAGCAGCCCACTTAGTTGCCTAGGGCTCTAAAGGACAGTACTTTAAAATGGAGTGAGAATTCTTGGCACTGCCTTTGGTTTTTGTCTTGCTGGGAATAGTTGAGTTTTGCTTGTGTTTTGTGGAAGAGATGAGCTTAATGAGCCCAGAAAGAGGGAGTGCCCCGTCGTCATAGATTATCGAGCATTTGAATAAAAAACCCTTTCCTTTCTCATCAGCCTCTGCCTCTAGAATTTGCCTTTTCTTAGTGGCAGGCAGCCAAACTCCACCGTGGCTTGGTAACAACTGTGGCCCCTTAGAATTGTCAGAAGGATAAGAAATCAACCATCACACTGAGTTTTTTTTTTTAAAACAGAGCAATACCTGGTTGCCATCAAAATTGAAAATAACTGAGGGTAATCAGGTTTATAACACACCTAACTATATTTTTGGCCTTCTTGTGTATGAGGTATCTTTCACATTGAGATGGGGCTAGAATCACAGGTTATTGAAGTCATATGGGATCATAAATATTATTTCATTATTTATTGCCTTCATTTCACAGATGAGGAAACTAAAGCCCAGAAAGATAAATATCCTTCTCTCCAATCACATATATAGTCAGAGGCAGAGGCAGACATTTGAAAATATAGGTTTGGAACTTGCAAGAAGGTTAAAGGGCTACTGCTGCAGACGTGAATCTTGAGGCTTGACAAATGTTGTAGAAAGACATTTCTATTTTTTAGATATTATAGGGCACACAACAGAATTTGATTCAAGATACTGTCAGTATTTAGGGAGAGGATATGGGGTGAGGAAGAGTTTGCTTTATCTATTTTCGCAAAAATAAAAAAAAGAACCTCAACAATCCAAAGTTGAGAAAAACATCCTCTTTTATACACCCGCAATTGTAATTCTCTGCTTAAGTGAAATTCTAATGCGATAAAACCATTTTGATGTTCTGTATGATTCATTAAAGTATAATTCTACCTCTTCTATGAATTCTTGTACTGTTGCCCAAAGCAAGCTAAGTATTTTGGTGGGAACATTATCCTCGCTTATATTTCTTAGGGATATTCTGTTTTACATAAGGCAAGCCATTTAACCAGTTGAATACAATTTTAAATACAATTCAATTTTATTTCAACAAAGTTATTTAACATGCTTTTGTTAAAACTCTGTCTGATCCCATGCTCTGCAGTGAAAAAAAATATTCTTTTAAACTCCTGTTGCTTTTATTAAGCAAAATCTCTCATTGCAAGTACTGGATCATCTCCTTGAAAAATGGTTCTTAATGTAGGAAGAAGCAGTAAGCAGTCCTGAAAGTGCAACACATGGGGAGTGTCCACACACAGGGAGACAGCCACTCTGTCCTTGAGCGTTGATGGCAGGTTCGTGAATCGTGACTGTGGCAGGGGGCTTGAGTTTTGCTGTTTGGCCAACAGAACTGCTCCAAAAATTCCAGCAAATTCTCTGTGAGTATACACATTATTTTTCCCCATTCGGTTTAGAGAATTTCCTTCACTGTAGCTATCAGAGCAGGTCCTGTGCTTCCGAGGTTGTTAGAAGCATCATGTCTCCATTTTATGGACAAAGGGCTCTAGAACTAGAAATGTAAGGTGATATGAGAGAACATTAAAACCCCTCTTGATTAATATCTATATATGTTTGAATACATGTTTTCATAATGCAAATGAAATGAGTTAGTTGTAAGCCTACAGACAAAAAGGCTGGTTGTCCTGAAGTATATGTAAAATAATTATAGTGAGAATTCACTTAGCGATTTTCATTTCTACTTTGAAATTGAAAAAAAATTTGTAGCATAGATACATGCAGATGAAATTTAAGTTATGAGTGAGTAATATATCTGAAAGAAAGGATTGTTAAACCTGACATAACTTACAAGGAGATACAGACTCTGTTCCCAGATGACTTTTAAAGAAAAAGATAGACAACTGTCTGAAATGATTACATGCACTCTTGCTGAAGGATGTATGAGATGGGAGTAATCATTCTCTAGGATTATTATTTTATTTCCAACTCAAAAAGTAGGTAACAGTCCCATAAAATTACTTTATAGGCAATTTTATTATATTTTTACTGGAATTCCAAGATTGAAATATTTCTGGAATTTTCATACATAAAGAAATAAATGAATAAATTTTATAAAACTGCATTAGGAAATATGGACAAAATATATACCAGGGGAACTGTAGACTTTTTTACCTCACTTTTAATATGATAAACCATCCATGTAACTTTATTAATTATACATTTGAAAAGTTTTATGATTTGTAAAACACTTTTTACTTATGTAATTTTATTTGAGATACATGCTAGGATTTTGCCTGGGATGCCGGCGACTCTGTCAGGTTTCTGTCTCCACAATATTGCTGTATAATGAAGCCACAAAACTTCAGTGGCAAGTAACAATAATCATTTCTTGCTCATGAATCTGGGTCAACTAGCGAGCTCTGCTGATTTTGCCTGGGCTTGTTCACATGACTGGGTGTTGGCTGGCTGTTGGCTGAGCTGGGATGGGTTGGGCTGGGCAAGTTGCTCAGCTGGACCCTGTTCCATGTGTTTCTCACCCTCCAGCAGGCGAGTCTCGGTGTTTTCTCAGAGTGATGATTGGGGTGCCGAAGAGCAAATGGAAGCATGCAAGGCCTCTAGAGAACTGGGCTAAGACCTGGCACATTATTGCTTCTTTGTCATTCTATTCACCAAATCAAGTCCTATAGCCAAAGCCCTAGAAGTTGAATGGGAAGGTTTTACCAGGATAGAAGGCATGGATACATAAAGATGAATAATTTGGATTATTTTTGAATGTACCACAGGAACTGTGATACTCAAACCTCTCTTTAGAGCTGAGGCTCTGAGAGGGTAAGTGACTTGCTCGTAGAGTGAAGTTTAAAAGGATGCAAAGCTTCTAAATCTTACTTCAAAAATGTTGCCTTTCCCCAAGTTGCATGTTCAGTGATTTGAGTATTTAATAAACATATCTGCCTAGTGATTGCTCTACCTAACATATTGATTTAGTAATTTTCCATTTAAAAAGTACTTTCACATGCATTAAAATCAGCCCTGAACCTCTCTGGTATGGTACTATTATTGATATTATTTCTTAAGTGAGAAAATTGAAGACCATATGTGATATGTGAGAGTTTTTGTTGAAATTATCTCTTTTAATACACTTTCCTTTCTCAACAAAGTAAAATGAGTATAATGTTTACTTACAAGGAGTTAGAATGAATGAAAATATCTGGAGAACTTCTAGCGGTTTAACCTTGATGAACCAATGTACAAGATGTTAGTTATACAAACTCAGTTGCACTATTTGGTTCAGTTCCTTGTCTAACCTTGTCACTCCTTTTTGAAATGGCTATTTGAAATGAATTCTAAGAAATATTTTGTTACCCCCCAAATTGCATGTATTTATTAACATTTTCCCCCTTCTAGATGGCTTATAAAGTACCCCTTTCTTCAGAGTAAAGATTCTATTATGGTGACTGACTGAAGACTGAAATGATAGGAGAGCCCAGAGGATGCAGTTTATTTCCAACCTGAAATTAGAAAAAAATCTCGAGCTGTAAGGGGTCCTGTACTGGTGAATGCAGGTTCATCTGAATGGAGATGATTGTTCTCTAAATCCCTTCTTATGTCGTTGGACACAGAGACTAACATGTCTGCTAGTGCCTGCAGATATGACAGTGAAGTGGAGCGAGACAAAAAATTTGAAGAAAACGTGCCTTAGACTGATTATTTTTCTCTCCTAGGCCTTGACTTTAGGCAGAATAACTTCTATAAATTCCACTGACTGGCATCAAAGAGTTAATGAGGTCATTTCCATAAATATTCATCTCCTTAAAATGAAGATAAGCAAGAAGCCACTTGAATTGTCAAAATTAACTGAGGCATCAATCAAAAGCTCATAGATTTTGAGATAATTCTGTATTTAAACTCTATTTAGTTTCTACAGGGGGACTCTAACCTGCCTAGAAGGCTTAATTAGGCTAACTGCCTGAAAAACGGCATAAAACATATGGGTGGGTTCCCATTTAAAACTGGTTTTATGAGCATTCTCATAGCTCTTACAGAAAATGAATGAACTTTCAGCAAGCCTTCTGTTTAGTAATTCCATAAGGGGAATGGAAGCAGTTTGGAAGGAATTGATCTTTTTAAAAGGATCTTTATATTGTTCTTTGCTGTTGGTATGTCATGATTTAATCTATATCATGAACTCTGGAGAGCTCAGGAGAGACAGAATGTTCAGAAGGTGATTTTAAAGCTTCAGATCAAAACTGCAACTTCAGTTCCCCAATGGGATGCCACTCTGCCCTTGCGCCTCCTGAAAATTTCAATAAGTCAAATATTTATTAAGCTTCTTACATAGAGTTCCATGGAATATAAGATATAACTTTTATCCTCAAGAATCTTAATGAAAGTAATAGCTGTACAATTATAATACATATTAGACTGTAGTGAGCACTAAAGATATAAATAAACATAAATGAGAGCATGAGGTAAGGAGTGACTAATGCTGCCTGATGAGGTCAGTGAGGGCTTCGCTGAAAAGTCTTAGTAATTGAGTTTTTGTGGGCACGTTGCAGAAACAGGATGGACCCTGACCGGAAATTTGGATCTGATGGCAAGGCTAAGGATGCTACACAGCAGGTATGAAGAGGTTTATTATTCGCATAAGAAGGCCTTTCGGGGAGAGTAGAGCAGGTTTTCCAAGCTGATCAGAAAATGGCTTGTGAGAAGGAAAGGAGATTGGTGTGAGGATTTTATTGTGCTCAGGGCATGGGGATGCACTGAGGGCAGCCGTGGGCAGGGGATTTCTTGGTTTGAATCTCCTGCTGGTGCCAAAGGAAAGAAACACCCACGCTTTCTTAGCAGTATGCTCAGATGAAGGTCACAAGGGCAGGAGAAAAGTTAAAAGCTGTCAGAAGTCAGAGGTGAAAAATAGGGTCAGACAGGGTCAGACTTCTTGTTACAGTGAGATTCCTCTGGGTTCTATTCTATAGGGGCACCAAGAAAACACTCCCTTCTTTTTCTTTTATTTGAAACTTAAAGGAAAGAAACCATGGTAAAAACAAAAACCACAATTAGAAAAAGAACTTTTAGTCTTATTAGACTTTTAGTTGTTTACATCAGTAGACTGTGTTTTTCTAGAAAATCCAGGCCAGCCATCTTCACCTTGTTTCGAATCTCTCTTGGATGGCTGCATCCCGACACTCTCTGCCCCCATCTTCTACCTCACTCCTTGCTCTGATCACTTATTCCCTGGACATCCCTGGTTCATTAAGGAATGATAGATACTCATTTGATGTCTGCTTCTCACTGCACTTCCGGTTATTACCCCTGGAAACTTATGCTACCGTGACCACAATACATCCAATGATGTAGCCCAAGGACTTTCTGGTTCCTTGAACTCCAAAAAGCTTCCCCTTTACCACACTCCATGTATCCACTTCTGGGGACCCAGTCTGGATGTTGGCTTCTCCCATAACTGTATGCATTCTGAGATCTTAAACCTGAGTGTTCTAAGCTCTGAGCACAACCCTAATCTCTACGTGGCTTAGAGTCTCGTACTTCATGGAGGTCTGCTCTTTGGTTGCCTACTCCTTCCCTTCCACTTTATCTGATACTGTGCTACACCTGTGCTTCCTTCTAATTATACTCGCTGAAGCATCCTTTTCAATCATTCATTTATTTGTTTAATCATTATGTATTTGAGCACCTATCAAGTGCCAATCACTGTTTAGCCACTGGAGATATATGGTATTAAAAATAAATAAATTTACCTTTTATTATGGAGTTTAAATATTAGGGGAGCCCGGGAAGCAGATTTATAATATGTGTGAATGTGATTAGAGCTATGGAAAAATATAAAACAAGTTAAGAGGGCTACAGAGCACTAGGACAAGGACGTTGTTGCTGCTTTATATACTAGGGTGGTCATGGGAGCTCTCACCAGTGAGGTGATATTTGCTCAGATACTGGAAGGGTCACATTCGTGGAATGGCTGAGTCCAGCTTGATCTGATGCCTGTTGACATCATCTTCATTCTCAGTATTCCTGCCCTGTTTTCTTCGACTCATCTTTTATTTTATTTAATGAGTCTCCCTCTAACCATATAAACATGCTCAAGCATGTAGACCATATTAAATAAACACACCACAAAATCAAAACCTTCAGGTACTACTTGATCTTTCTCCTCTCCTTGATACATAAACCTCTCAAAACAGTAACAGTGATTGACAGTCACATCCACACTTGTGTACCTTATGTTCATTATTCAATTCATATAATCATATTCCACAAACTAAACCTGCTATTGTCAAGGTTGTTGCTAAAATCAAAGGACATATTTTAGTACTAACCTTACTTTACTCTTTCTCTGGGTATAAATTATTGACCACTCTCTTCTTGAAATTCTCCGTTAGTGGTATGCAAGGCAAGATGTGTTCCCTCGGGTTCCATTTTTGTACTTCTCCACATTTTCTTCTCCCAGTGTCATTCACTTTCGTGACTCCAATTGTCATCTATATGCTGATAACTCCTTAATATATATTTGTAGGCCAAGCCACTTTTAAATAATTTAGTTCCAGCCCATATATCAAAGTTCCTACTATTTCCATTTGAATTTTTCGAAGCCTATGGTGTCCATAATTTATCTCCTTTTCTCCCACAAGCTACTTCTATTCTCTTTCCATTGTTTCTAACTTAGTAATGGAGGCAATAGTCAACCCAAGTTTTAAGTGTAGAGTTTATTTCAGACCCCTGTTTAACTGGTACTAGGTTCTGGTGATCCGTTTACTTCCTGATTGGAATCTTCCTGGCTAAATTCTATTTGTCTTTTCAGACTTTTAGTTGTCACCCCATTTGAGAAATTGTTGTTTAGCCCCTGGATTTTCACCCTAAGCTAGAGAAAAGAGCCTCCGTGTGTGCTTTCATCATGCCCTTCTTATAGCTCTTTCAAGCACTTAATATTCTATTGTAGTGATCTTGACACACATATGTTTCTGAATGTTGAGCAACTTGAAGGCAAAGAGTATGGCTTTGTCACTTTCATATCTGTAGTGCCTATCACAGCGCCTGAAATACTGTAGTTACTAAACAGACATTTGTTGAATGAATAGAGTCCACAGTTGACATTTCACAAGGTAGAGAATAATGTGTTAACCAGAATTGTAACAGATCAAGTGACTAGAACCCAATTCAGCAATGGAAACTAAGAAGCTGAAACCAGGGGCTTGAATGCATTAAGGCTGTTTTAATTTAAAGTAGTTGTAGGACTCTCCAGCTTTCTTCCTTTTCTCTGAACTTACATCCTCTCATGATTTTTACTACCTCTACTAGCAAGTAATTAAATATGTGAATTGGGTCAGTGCAAGCAATAGGAAATGATGAGGCCTGTGGCACGCTGGAAATAGCTAAAGACATTTAAAGTTGCACTCAGGGGGAAAAATCCCACCACACTGGGCCACCATAAAAACCCACCATAAAAGGGTCTGCCAGATGAATTTATCCCGTAGCATCTGACTTCCTGTTTTCAACTCCCAAATCTGTGATCTCCAGTTGGCCGTTTCCCAAAGCCTCAACCCCACACGGCAGATTGTCTACAGGCTATTGCATAATGTAGTGCTTCTGAAAACCCTCTGCATTTTAGAATCACCTGGGGAAGCTTTCAAAGATACTGCTGCTCATGGGTTGGGACATGGACTTGAATCCTTTTTTTTTAAGTTCCCAAAGTATTGAGAATCACTGTCAAATAGATTTTGTTTTTCAAATCCTAAACATTCCCTGCAATTGAAATATGTAAATGATAGATGATAAAAAAAACAAGAGGAATGTTTTAAAATTTACAAATGCATAGATCTTTCAGTCTATCCTTTAGAGTTTCTAGTTTTATTATATTTGGTAAAAATTTTAGTTTTCTATAATTTGTACTTTTGAAATTTTAGAGTTTTTTTGAACAATCATAGAAAACTCTGTTTCTGTGTAAATATGTACACTCTGTTTTATGACTAAAATTTTTTTTATCTTATATCATGCCTATAAGTTACCTTGTTTCAACCATTTTTGGAGACATATATGGTAAATTTATAACTATGAATACCAATTTGTAAATATCTCCTTATAATTGTAGGTTGTGTTATATTTTGATGCTAGTTTTTTGGAGTACATGAAGGTATATACAACAGGTCCTCAAATAACATTGTTTCATTCAGTGTTGTTTTATCACAACCTTTGATGTATCAAATTTTATTGAACTCTTGATTATATCAATTAACTTATGGTAAAATTGGTTTCATTATCCATTCTTTTAATTAAAGTTGCAGAATTTGTTGATGACATGAAGGGAGGACTTGCTGTAACTATCTATAAATATTTTTTGTAAATTGTTTCAACCATTTAAAATAATTTCTAGACATTAAATTCTATTTTACCACAGTGCCTTTTTTGGTGGGAGCTATGCATTTGTCTGGAGATATATATTTCTTATATACATATATTGTTTTACTCTATTTTCAATCTATCTGTGTCATTTGGTTTTTACTGTCATCTCTTGTTATCAGTTGACATTTATATAAATAGTTTGAATCAAATGTGACAATATTTTTGTGGTAGAATATAATCCATTCACATTTTTTAGTGTTTATGATCATTCCTCATTTATTTTCTTTTTTGTCATATAAAACATATTAAATAATTTGTACATTTTTCTCATGTTAATATGTCTTTGTCAGCTTTATTTTCCGACCCAGCCAGAGACATTAGGAGAATTGTGGGGGCGACTTCACAAGTCCCCCTGGTGCCACAGACATGTGTGAATGAATAAATATGGCCGAGACAAGATGAGATCTGTTTGTGGAGGAGGAGTGGGCTGTGGCCAGTTTCTCTGGGAAGACAAAAGCCAGCAGTGGCCAGTTTCTCCGAGGAGAAAAAGGCCTCGAGCCCCCTCTTCCATAGCCTTTTATTGGGTTTTAATACACAGGAATACCGTGTATTCCTGTGGCAAGGGCGGCAAGGATCAAACAGTAGATAACATTTCAAAGAGATCTGAGTCAGTGTCTGTCAGGAAGAGAGTTGCAGAAACTTTGGGAGACATACTCATTTCCTCTCAGACCCTTATCATATGAATGAAAGCACTCTTAGCAGAGTAGATTTCAAAGGTTTATTAGCAAGTCTTTGTGATGCCAGATTTTCCCCCAGGACACGCTCTACCAAGGCAAGGAGCTGCACCCCTCCCCATCAGGTATTAACACTTCAGGGGATTAGAGCCAGGAAGTGCTTCTCCCAGAGGGCATGGGGACTCGGGCTTTGTCAAAGTGGGGATGGTGGGGGGCCCCAGAGTCCATTGCTCTTTGTTGCAGCCCCCCCTGCCCAGTCCTTCCATGAAGGCCTCCCAAGTGATCAAGTCTGGCTTAGGTAGCCCCCCACTGTGAGGGGTCTTACCCATCACTGACCAAGCTCTGGGGGCAGGGAGAGGAATTGAGGCAGCATTTGCTACCAGAGACAGGCTTTGTCTCCTGTGGCTGGCATTCCAAAGGTCATCTCTCACCCTTAGCCACAAGGGGTAGAGATACAATTCCTAAAATCAGGCAGAGGGGTCTACAACAGAGAATCAAGTAAAAGTTTTTCCTCTCCTACAGCTGCAGGAATTTTCCTGTGCCTCATACTCATTAAAATCTGCCTTTACTCCCAGAAGGATTCTCACTGCAGTTCTAGAAATATACACCAGCTACTATTAGTGAGCAAAACTCTCATCCGTGTGAACAAACAACTAACAATTACCAGGCATTTGAGGAAAAGCAGCTGATGGTACCAAATCTCACAGAGAGAAAAGGTAATTTCTAAGGCAGAAAAAGTAATTTGTAGAACAAAACCCCCCCAATATTTTTCATTTATCTATTTGTTATGCTTACTTTTCTTTTCTACTTCTTTCTCTCATTTTCCCCATCCTAGTGGATTATGTTAAAATTTTGACAATGTATTTGAACTTTTATATTCCATGTGTTGTAATAAATGAATATTTGGGACAATATTATTGATATTTTCATATCTCTATATTCCTGAATTATGTCTTATTTTTCTTGTGTTTAGTTATCATTTTGGGTAAGAATAATACTTAATATAAGTTCTCAAGGAATATTTTTAGAAGAGTTAATATACAATGAACTGTCTAAAAATGTCTTAAAATTTTTCTTATACTTGAATTTTGATGACATCTATTTTCTTCTTAGTATTCTTCAAAAACATGATGTCAATTTTTATTTAAAAAATATTTTATTTATTTGTTTTTAGAGAGAGGGAAAGGGAAGGAGGAAGGGAGGGAGAAAAGCATCAACATGTGGTTGCTTCTTGAGTGTCAATTGGGGACTGGGTCTGCAGCCCAGGCAGGTGACCTGATTGAGAATCAAACCTGCAACCCTTTGGTTCGCATGCTGGTGCTCGATCCACTGAGCCACATCAGCCAGGGCAAATGCATGATGTCAAGTTTTAGAAAAACTTGTTTTATCTTTATACATTGTATCAGAGTTTGCTCTTTATCCTTTGAATTCAGTAGTTTCTCCAAGATATATGTAGGAGAAGACAAACAATTTTTTCTCTACCATTTTGGGTTCTTGGCTGAGACGCCTCTAATAAAAGATTAACAAGAGGAATACAAACAGAAGTTTATCAACATGTATACCTCATGTATGCATAGAAAATACCCAGGGAAAAATGAGTAACTTTTCAAGATAGTTGAGAACTCTGGCTAAAATATAAACTTTAGCTAATGACAAAATAAAGAATGGTATGGGAGAGGACAGTCACGGAGAGCTGACCAGGAGAAAACATGGTAAACAAGAATAAAATTTGGTATGTAGATAGAAATTTGTCACTTTTCCACTGATAAGAATTCTTCATGATTGACAGTCATTCTTCTGCTGTATAAAGAGGGAGACACACTTACAAATAAAGATTTCCATTACAAATTAAATTTCCCTTGCAAAAGGGTCACTTCTCTGTTTTCAGAGTTTCTTCTGCATCTCCTGTTTCTCAAAACCATCCCTTTAAAACAATCCTTATGATGAAGAGACATATATGAAGGTGGTATGTAATGCTACCTCTCATATGTATGAGGTAATCTTCTTTCACTTAATTACTAATGAGGCTTTTCCACATGAAGTCTTTAATCTTTAATAATTTTTAAGTCAGGGAAACTTTTTCTTACGGTCTGTTTCTTCCCCCTTCTCTCTGTGTTTTCTTTCTCTGGAGCTTCTATTAGTTTTATTGCAAACTTTCCAGACATAATGATAATACTTCAAAATTTTCCAATTTTTGTCCTGTTATAGTGTGTTTGACTACTATCTCTGTGTTTGCTCTTTCACTGAAATAATTTATCTTTAGCTTAGACTTTTCTATGACTAAATGTATCTGTTGATCTCTTGACTTTAGAAATCAGATATAGAACTTCTAAGAATTCTCATTACATTTTTATAGCATCCTCTTCATTTTCTCTCTTATTTTTATACTTCTCTGCTTCCTTCTCCTCTTCTTCTTCCTCCTTCTCTATCTACTACTCCCATTTTTCTTTGTAATACTTCTAAATCTCTAAATATATTTATTATTATGATTATTGAATCTTATAAAGCTCCCTAACAAATGACCTTTTCTCTTTGTGAGATTTGGTGGATCAGTTGCTTTTCCTCACATGATTGGTGATTCTTACTTGTTTGTTCACACTCACTAATAGTAGCTGGTGTGTATTTCTAGAACTCCAGTGAGAATCCTAGTCTTCTGGGAGTAAAGGCAGATGTTAATGAGTGTGAGGCACAGGAAAATTCCTGCAGCTGTAGGGGAGAAAAAAGTTTTTTGTAATTCTCCCTGGATGGATTGGAAAATTAAACTGAAAAAGACTGATAACAGGAGAAGAATGTACAAATTATTTAATATAGATTTTACATGACATGGGAACTTTCATAAAGAAAGACCCAAAGAAATGGTTAAACCTGAGTGTGTTTATGCTAGGTTTAATGAAGAGTGGAAAGCTGTGGAGAAATATGAGAGGACAAAGAATATAAGTTAAGTATAGTAAACCAGGGGACACTTAGCAAGGCCTGTTTGTTTGGGTTCCTCTTGGTACTCCTTCATCATGTAGATAAGGATGCTCCTGTCCTCTAGGTATAGAGAGGGCACCTCTCACACGAAGGTCTTATGACCTTCCTCAAGAGAGAAGGGCATGGGAAACTTCTGCTGTTTTCTTAAACTCCTTCAGCTTAAAATATTCCATATGCCAAGGTGTCATATTTTGGAGTAATATATCCTGAACCCTACAGCATAATACAGCAGTCAGTTTTCCTTCATAGCAGACATCACAAACCACTAAAAAAAATTAGTGGTTTTGCTGTAAAAATGAGAAAATTTCATCTGAAATTAGATATTTTATTTATTTATTTATTTTTAAAATATGGAGCTCTAGCAAATCGGGGCCTGTATTGCTGCGTGGAGACAACTGGCAGGAACTAAGCTGTCTTTTAGATCCAGCACTTGTTCCTGTTTGTCACAGTCTCTGCCACGTCCTTTTCTAGGCCACTACTACTCCTTTGATTTGGGGACAATTCTGGTGTTCTTTTGGGAAGATCTAGTCTTTCCAAAGATATTGTTTTCCCCCAATAAATTATGACAATAAAATATTAATAGATAATAATATCACCTATCACTATATAAGGATTTACTCTTTGGGAACTTTTATGGGAAGTATTTACTATTAGAGTTAATTTTAATAGCTTGCTAGATGGATGGTTAATTAATATTATAATGATGCCATTTTACAGATGGGAAATTGGAAGCAAAAAAAAAGCATAAGGAATTTGCTCACGATAATAGAGTTGATGAGTAAGTAGCAGAGGTGGAATTTGAACCTAGATCATTTGATACCGGTATTTGTACCCTTAACTACTACAAGTTGATTTCCTATTCAAGACTGTTGTTTCTTTATGTCTTTCTGTATTCACAACATAGCTTTCAGAAGTAGCACATTGTTTTTATTTGTGAAGACATGCTTTCTAGTTTTCTTGAGCTAAAGTTTGACTTTTGGGAAGAGGGTCCTTTGGGAGGGGGACTTGATTAATTATATAAATTGATGACTTCTTTTCTAACTAAGCAATATTTTTAAAAAATATATTTTATTTATTTATTTTTCGAGAGAGGGGAAGGGAAGGAGAAAGAGTGGGAGAGAAACATCAATGTATGGTTGCCTCTCATGCATCCCCTGCTGGGAACTGGCCTGCTACCCAGACATGTGCCCTGACTGGGAATCGAACCTCGATACTCTGGTTCGCAGGCCCGCGCTCAATCTGTTACCGAACAAGAGGAGGAGGTCCGAGGGAGGGGCAATACAATATTTGGCCCATCCAGGGATGCCCAAAACTGCTATACAACAGGGGCCCCTCCCGAAAACCAAAATACTAAAATCTACTGGGCCCTTGTGTCCGCCGCCAATTGGAAAGACATCTCTTAATGCCAGAGATTTGTGAAAAGGAAACAAAATGTTTATTTAATGCTATTCAGGCTTAACGCCACTACTAAAATATCAAGTCCTTTAGGTTGTACACCTACACCCACACAGCGCTCCCTTCTCCCACTGTCCCAATTCCGGGTACCGTAAATCAGGAAAAGAGCACACGTCCCTTTTTCAGGCCGCTGGCACCGTCAGCTGTGTCACCGTGCAGGCAGGATCTCTCTCTAGTTAATCCAAAGTACTGTGGTACCCTCTCATGGTCCACTGGCAAGAATCCTTTGTACCCAGTTCCAGTCAAAGTCTCTCCTGCTTTTTCAGGCCCCGCAGCCAAAGGGGACACCCCAAAGCCGCGTGGGCCTCTTCTACCAAAGCTGCAGGAGTCTGCACTCCACCAAAAGCATGTGGCTGTCTTCTTCACCTGGCTGCAGGGATCCCCATTCTGGCAAAGCTGCGTGGTTTTTCCCTTTCACCTGGGAAAGAGGGGTTCCACACTCTGCCAAAACCACGTGGCTCCCTCTTTCACCTCACCAACAGGGGTCCTCACTCTGCTGAAACCGCGTGGCTCTCTCTCATCTGGCCAAGCGGGGACCCTTCATGTCTCGGAGCCAGTCTTTTCCAAGCTCTCACCCAGGCCATCTCGCTCAGGAGCGCAGCCCCTTGTTACATCTTGAGTCCCTCCTCACTCAGGAGTGCAGCCCCTAGTTACATTCTGAGTCTCTGCTAGTTCCTTCTCTCTGTCCCTGCTACTCCCTTCTTGAGTCCCCGCCACAACCTTCTCTCCGGCCCCAAGCCTGGCCACAGCTATTTAACATATCTATGAAACCAGTTAAAGGTTATAGATATGTTAAATAATCATTCCAGAGGTTAGCTGCAAAACTGTTGCTATGCAAAACAGCTCTCAATGGCCTGGCTCCATTCATCCTTTCCCCCTGGGGGGGGGGGGCGGTGAGGACATCTTATATGTCTCTCCAATATTTCTATACACTTTGAATTCTGGACACCTTTCTAAATCTTTTGGGGGGCCCCCCTGGCTGCACCCTGTATCAAATCCACTGAGCTATGCCAGCCAGAAATAACTAAGCAATATTTATTGATGGTGGGGAGTTCATCTTATGTGTCTTTAGATCCTTTAGTGCTCATCATAGTGCCTGACTGATAACATTCAGCACATGTCTAAGTTGAAAACAACTGTCTTTCTTTTATCCTTTTGAATGACTATATACAGTGCTTTATATAACATATACATGCTATAAACTGTTAAAGCAAATGTATTCAGATCATTTAAATTAAACCATGGTTTTTTAAATGAAATTTTTTTAGTATATGCATTTTTTGAGTTTTAATACTCAGTGCTCAATTGTAAATCCATATGAATATCCAATTATATATATTTCATATATATTTAAAATATATCATATATATTTCTTCTTTCATTTAACAAAAGTATATTATCAGTTGTTACTCATAAAATAATTAATATTGTTGGCTCTAGCAAAAAAGTAGTTTACAGTCTAATAATGAAGAGAAAACCTGTACACAAATAATTATGATAAATGTTAAAATGTACAAAGAAAGAAAGGTAGAAAGCTCTAGGTATTTTGGAGAGAGAGGTAGTGAAAAGGCACTGAAAAGCTAACATTTGTTGGATGGATCATGGAGGGTAAGAAAAACCTGAACATGTGGCTATACCAAGTTAATTGATTTCCTGTAAAGTAATGCTCTTTATTTATTTATAAGTAGGTGATATCCAAATACATACATGATTTTTTTCTTTGTAACTTTGTTCCTCTATTTAAGGAATTTTCTTTAGAAATGGAAAACGCTCTGAACATCCTTGAAAAGACAGCTAAGTGACTCCTCTCAGGCATTAACCAATTTAGGACTGCAATTGTTATTTTATGTTAATACCTCAGTATGTTTCTTAAACATCAAGACAACAATTTCAGATCTATTGCTTTCTCCTGTAGCAAAAGTGACCCTGTTTTATTCATTTGAATCTAAAATTGTTTTTCTTCATGTTAATTTAAGCAGACTTTTCCTTGACACCATTTTCATTTCACTTCCAGTGCCAGCTATGTTATTTAGTGAAAGAATTTTTATAAACAAAGGCCCGATAGCACTTCCAAAGTATATCATTAGAAACACTGTTAATATAATTAGGTTGAAGTTTTCCCTCTTGACATTGGTTTAGATGGTTTTCAAATATATTTATTCAAAAGCTGCACTCACCAGGATTGTAGTTCATCTCTCGTTTTGTAACAAGCCCTGTGGCTGCCTCATCCCTGTGGTCCATTAATCTCCTATTGCATTAGCCTGAAATTGTGTAGGTTATAAGCAATCATAAACTGTCAGCTTTGAAAAGCTAACATTTGTAAGCTTCACAGGTATGAGAAAACTAGTGATAAGTGAGGTTGTTAAGTCAAATTAAATGTTAATTGATGCAAGGACACAAAACAGTAAGGCACTTAAGAGTTGAGATGAGGGCACCACATTTATCAAACTTGACAAATTATCTTAAAGCGTTTCCACAGATATTTACCATTACATTTTCCCCATCACCATTTTTCCAAATAAGCATGTCACAATTCAAAAATAGTTAAAATACCACTCTTGCCAAGAGTTTACATAGTCTCATGTGAAGCCATGGGCAAGATTCTGATTCTACTGTGTATATTTACAATGTTTTATTTTAAGCAGTGGGGTGGTCTAAGAAAAGAATCAAAGAACAGACTATCCTAGAAATTTGCATAAGGAGAAAATAATAGGCATACTTTTGGGGAATTAAAGAAAAGATTCTTTCTTAATCATCTCATACATTTAAATTACCTAAATTTGCATGAATGCTAAAGTGTGAATTGTCACATTAAAACAACAACAACCAATTCCTTTCAGACCACTGATAAATATTCTTGGCTAATGTGATAAAGATTAAAGGCATGGATAGTCTGATATTCCATGGTTGCCTTTCCCAGAATGCTTATCCAAGTTGTGGCTTATTTATCTGGTTGATACACAAAGCTAGAAATAGGATGAAATATTGTGACTAAAATAGTTTCTTTTTTGAAATTTGGTTGCTAGAAGACTACAAAAAAAAAAGAAAGAAAGAAATGGAAAAGCGTTCTGGCTGATTCTAGAGGCATATGCTTTTACAGAAATGGCTAACTAATTATAGCTATGGTTTTGCTGTATTTTCTTATTATTGGAACTAGTTCAGAGCCAGTTACATGGTATAAATTCTTAGTTCTTCTTGGTATCTTTTAATGTACCAGTTCTTCACAAACTATCAACCTATGAGGTAATGGAAAATATGTTAAAAATGAAGGATCCAGGCTTTTAAACCTATATTTAAATGACTATATCTATGAATTTTTGACTCATTTTTTAAATATAGAATTTCCTGTGGTTACAAGTAGAAATTCCTGATTCACATTCACTTTCTAGGAATGGTAACCCGAGTATCCTGACATGAAATGGACACCTATTATAAAACTCGTAAGAATTAAGAATTTTTCTGAACTGCTTGGTGGATTTTGACAGCTTAGTACTTGATCAGGTATTTTGTTAGCATAGATAGCTAGTTATAAATAAAGGAAGAGAGCCCTGACTTGTGTGGCTCAGCTGGATGGGCATCACCCCACAAAGCAAAAGGTCGTTGGTTTGATTCCTGGTTTGCCAGTTTGGTCCCCAGTTGAGGTGTATAGGAAAGAAAGAAAGAAAGAAAGAAAGAAAGAAAGAAAGAAAGAAAGAAAGAAAGAAAGAAAGAAAGAAAGAAAGAAAGAAAGAGAGAAAGAGAGAAAGAGAGAAAGAGAGAAAGAGAGAAAGAGAGAAAGAGAGAAAGAGAGAAAGAGAGAAAGAGAGAAAGAGAGAAAGAGAGAAAGAGAGAAAGAGAGAGAGAGAGAGAGAGAAAGAGAGAAAGAAAGAAAGAAAGAAAGAAAGAAAGAAAGAAAGAAAGAAAGAAAGAAAGAAAAAGCCTGAAAAACTAGGAAGTCGGACATTAAGCTCATTCACTAAGAAGCCATAGCATTCATAGTCTCCCTCAGGGAGTACCACATCCCTTGCCCTCAGGACCTAATCCCTGAAGTCAGCAGGAAGAACCAGTTACTGGTTGTTACCAGGATTAACAAGGGGGAGGAATAAAACAGTAGGGAAAAATTACTCTTATGGGTACATGTGCAGTAAGAGCCAAGATGGTGACCATAATGGAGAGGAGCCTAATCTGGGAATAAGACCAGATTGGTTAGGGGGAGGGCCCAGCACAAGCATGTAAAGGAGTGGGAAAGAGATTGCTCAGTTTGAAAGCCCATGGTAATGTAATCAAAGCTTAACAAAGGCCTGTCTCTTGGTAACACACATTCAGTTTGTTCACTCATACTCTCTCCATAGCAGCAATGTGGCCTACAGCTGGCTGGGCCCAAGCACCAGCTCCAAGTGCAAACCTGGGTACAGCAGTGCAGCACAGGCCAGGGTGCTGTTGAGAACAAAGACTAAGCTAACTGGGTGGGGACAGAGACTGGTGTGGATTTATATAACAACAGAATTTCTGGACCCTGGCCTTCTAGATTTGAAGATGAGGCTGGACTTCTCCCATAGCAGGACAAAGCTGAACTCCCTGGCCATGGATGGGACACATACTCTGGACACCTTGGGGCAGTGCTTCATGTGTGTGCACCAGCCTCAATAAAGCCTCGGTAAAGCTTACCACCATGAATACACTTTATCCTCCCATGTGTTGTCCCTGAAATGGTTTTTTTTTTTGTGCCACTGAAAGAACCTCATTTCCACCAGCAACAATTTGAAAGCCTTGTTTTCCCAGTAAGCTTTTCTTTTTTCCTCTACTAGAATTATTATGGTGCCCCTGTGGTTGTTCGCCAAAGTGTCATGCTTTTCCCTAAAGTAGAAGAACTTGGGTGAGGCATAGTCTTTGATGGAAAGAAGGTTTGAGAGGCCTCGAGCTGATAAGGAGAAGCAGTTTGTGTTTGAATGTGTGGATGAGAGAGGGGCCACATGCTAAACCTGACAGGTTCAGGGGAGGCCTGCAAGGCAGCCTTACAAACTCAGACAGAAAGTAACCCCATAGGATGGTCTGGGATGAAAACTTTCTGACTAAAAGTAGGTCATGGTAGGTAGTCATGTCCTGGGAATATATCTTTCTTGACAAAGCTCAATCTTTACCTTAACTGAACCAGTTTTATTGTTTTTTTTTTTGCATCTATGATAACATACCGTTGGAATGTGAGAGTAATTTCCTTTTTCCACACCCATCAGGGCGCAATCTCCCACCAGAGCTGGAGACTAAGAGTCCCTCATTGTTATTGTCATCATGTTAATTGTTAACTATCCTGCACCCATCTATGTAAAAGAAGTATTTGTTTTACTCCTGAGCCCTATCCCAGAAATTTCCCCACTTCGCTTTCTCCCACCCTCTACTCTACCACCAATGAATTCTATGTAATCCCCTCAGGCCTCCTCCTTTGATTGTAATGTATAAAATGAGGAGCAAGATTGCCATTCTCTGGAGCATTTTCTCAATCCTTTGAGATTTTGCTTCCCAACAGCTGTTGTCGGTTGGCTTAAATAAACTCATAAAAATTCTTACAGGTTTAACATTTCTTGTGTTGACATAATGTAAGCACTGAGAAATTAAATGGAATTCAGTGGTATTACTGGGTTCTTACCATGTACTTTCCTGGGCAGAATACAAATTAATATGTAAAACAGTGAAGTCAGTGGGAACTTGACTTTGCTACTCAGACCTACCAAGAGAGATGGGCACTCTTGCTTGACACACCTTGGTCCATGCTCCAGGCTGATGGCCTTGGCCTGTAGGCTCCAACAGCCTATTTGAAGAGGGGTGGTGTGGGGTCAGCACATGGCCCTTTTCCCTCCCTTGACTGAGGACTAGTCAGAAGGCCCCTGGTCAGAGGGAATATGTCTTGTTTTGGAAATGGATTGTAACTTCCTCCTGATGACCTTTCGGGAGGAGCTTCCCGTCCTGTGACTGCTTCTTGACCTTTTCTTTACACTGAAGCAATGTAGTTTAGAGTCACACAAAGGAGAACTGCCTCTTTTATCTGGGACCCCTTGAAACAAGTCTCAGACACAGAGGACACAAGGGGTGCAGTCTCTCTTGCACCAGCCTGCCACCATCTTTTTCCCCTGCACGTGAGTTGTAAACGGCATGTCCACAACTAGTCCTCTGCGTGCTTTTTTCGGAATATTGTGAACGCTTAAGCAGCTCCCCGGTTTGGAGCTCCTGTGCTACAGATGGTGAATGAAGAAGACTAGAGGGTGAAGGGACCAAAATTGTGCCACCCTAAAGTTGCTTTTGGGGATACTGATTTTTAACTGTTTGTTAAGAAACAAAGGACTCAGAACCTTTGACCCTCCCCACTCTCCTGCCTACGAAAATCAGACAGAGAAAGTTGTTTCAGAAGAAGATTTTAGGATGCTGCTTTAGCCTAATTTGAATTAAATGTGGTAAACTAGAGGGCTTTAGCCATGGGTCTGTTAGATGGATACCCACTGTGTCCCATTGTTTCTGAAGGATTTTCCTGCCCAGTGCTTACTGTTCTTCCTCAACTACTCCTGCATCTCCCATTCTCACTTTTGAAATCTAAGACCCTGTTCCCTCTCTTTTCTCCTTTTTCCAAAATGTTTTATATACCCAGTGTTGCCTCTCTGTCTTTGGAATTTTCATGGAATTACCATATCTATGTGAACTCCCCATGCACATGTATTAAGCTTTTATTTTCTTTTGTTAATCCGTCTCTGTTTTATTGGCTATTGGCACAGCCTAAAGAACTGAGAAGATTGAAGGAAAAGTATTAATATTTTTTATCCAACAACATGTTTAGTTGTTCAGAGTACCTAGCACAAGGTACATGTTTGAGAGAGGTATAGGGAGAAATTTCTGCTTTTGCTCTGCTTATCAAGCCAGGTGCCATTGAGTCTAAATCTGTCCCAAAGGGTACTTTACTAATCTGTTAATTAGGATAGTGCCAGCTGTTGTAACAAACATTTTTCTAAATTTCAGTGGCTTAACAGAATAAATGCTTATTTCCAGTTTACAAGGCCATCCCATTTTTATTTCTGGTCAGAGGTGGCTTTCCTTCAGGTAATGATTCTGGTACTGAGGCTTCTTACATCTTGTAATTCTACCATTTTCACCAAATGATTTCCAAGATCACTGTGGTTATTTGCCTCAAGCTACACAAGCCAAGAGAGCACAGAGGATCATGTAGGAAGTATATAGTGGCCCAAGCACACATCAGTTCTGCTTATGTTCCATTGGCTAATACTAAGTAAAATGCCACGCCCACCATCAAGTGAGGAGGGGAAATGTAGTCTGGCTGTGAGGTTGGGAGGAAGAGGAAATGGGTCTGGTGAGCAGCTGGCTAGTCTCTGCCACACTTTGCTCTTCTGGTTATAGATCATCTATATTCATGCCTGTGTCTATGTCGATATTTATGTCTACACATGCAGGATTGGACAAAAATAGGTTTATGGTTCATATGGAAAATAGTACAATAACTAAGAAATAATAATATAAGAATAAACTCCATGTTCCATGTACTTGTACTCCCAACTGTTAACCTACTTTTTTCCTTCCCTGTATATCTATATCTCTATACCAATTGGTAGCTACCTCACAATCTTAACTTTCTGGTACAACTATATCCCAGAGTAAGAATCTCAATTAATTTTGCTTTGGTCTCAATATTGTTTAACATAGGGACAGAAAAATATAACTATCTCAGCACTGTATAATACATGGACAAGAAATGGTGCCTTTACAGCTCCCAGAGGACATTACCTACGGAGACCACCGTAGGAGTCATCCAGCTTCAAGTTCAGGGCTTCTTTAGGCAGCATCTCTTTTTTCAGATCTAGATGTGCTTCCATGTTGTCTGATGGTCTGTGAACTGAAAAGAAAAGCTAAGACACCCCCTACCTCATATCCGTGGTACCATACATGTCCCATATACAATGGTAAATCAGAGACACAATAGCACGCTGAAAACTCCCATTACCAAAATAGAATATTGGGAAAGACACATAATGATTTCTAGTGCCAGGCAGAGTGAATTCCCTCAATCTGGCTTATGGAGGAAGTTCATGTATTAGATTTTGATAAAGAATTTTTCCTTGTCCATTATCTTTCATCATCATAACAGAAGAGGGAATTGGAGACTACATCCTCTTTGGAGGCTGTATGACTCTCCCGGTCACTATGGGCTAGTTCAATTTTACTGTGCCAAAGGTATATGTTAAGTTTTTTTTAAATTTTAATTTTAATTTTAATTTTAATTTTTATTTATTTATCTTTAGAAGGGAAGGGAAGGAGAAAAGGAGAGAAATATCAATGTATGGTTGCTTCTGGTGCATCCTCTGCTGGGAACTGGCCCATGATGGGAACTGGCCTGCAATCCAGGCATGTGCCCTGACGGGGAATCCAACCGCAATCTTTTGGTTCTCAGGCCTGTGCTCAATCCACCGAGATACACCAGCCAGGGCTATATGTTAAGTTTTAAAGAAATTAAAGTATTTAAAAAACCTAGCTCAAAGTTTCTTTGGCAATGTATTTATCTTAGAAACATAGTAGGCTTCTGATCTTTTTGTTGCTAGTAGGTTCCAATGCCAGGAATCATTCCCAAAGTTTTTCCTAGGCATACTTCTCTGATTTGATTAATATCCTGTATTTCTTTGCTCCTGAAAAATGGAAACCACATAATTTCCTGTCCCGAGAGTATTATTATTAAGATCCAAGTCTACTTTCCTATTCCTATGTTAAATAATATTGAGATCAAGCAGAAATGACTTAGTTGCTTACTCCAGAACATTCTTGCTCCTGGCAGATAATACTATATTTCAGCTAAATAATCCACATTTTACAGCTTGCTCATCAAGCCCTTGCCTCACCATGCCCAGCAACCTGAAGCTTTGGAAATTCCAAAACACATTTTATTTAGCTAACACCTCATATAATTTTAAACATATCTTGGTAATCATTTGCTTATTTTCAGGATCAACTGGAAGTTTTGTATTCGGAGGGCTAAGCTGTGATGATAGAGAAAGAACTGCTTGATTTTTGTCTGTGATCTCTTGTGACGAAGCACTCATTTTGTTGTAGCTCTCATTTAAGAGATTTTCAAGGCTTTCTTATTTATTAAGAAGCATCCTGGTCTCTAAAACCCTCAATGTTTAAGAAAGGAGGAAAACACAAATGGAATTCTAAAATAAAAATTGTCAAAGTTCTCAGAGTCCTTTGAGCATTAGACTATAATAGGACATGGTCTAATGCAGGGCTCCCCAACCCCTGGCCATGGATTTGTACCCATCGTTTGCCTGTGAGTGAAGCTCACCTGGGCTTTGCCTCCTGCCTCCCCAACCCCATCCACAGTGGGCAAGTGAGGTACACATGAGCTTGGCCTCCATTCCCTCCCCATCCCTCCACAAAACTGGTCCCTGGCACCAAAAATGTTGTCTAAGGTATTTCCAATGATTTTAATGTTAATGGGTTAGAGGTTTCATAATAACTGATTTTTTTTGTTGTGGATTAGAAACAGGTTGATGCATGAATTTAGTACTCTTACCTTTAATCTTATATTCTGTCCTGTTACAAGCATACGTGGCCAAATAACACACGGGATTTGTACAGTAAATCCAGTCTTATCACCACCAGGTATAGGTAGCCTTTTCTTAACATGCAGCCTAACTTAAAACGTGGAGCTTTGGTTTTCTGGGAGAGATGTCAAAGATTGACAGTCCTTGAATTCCTGTGGAATAGACATTATCAGCCACTGTTTGCCATTTTTGTCATAGGAAAACTTTGGGGGGTTGATACTTGATTTATATTTGCCAAAGTCAGTGATATAAACCATCTATAGCTCATTGGGAGACTTCTGGCCAAAGGCCTCAAGCTGATGATACTTAGGTAGCCTCCAGCAACAGACGATGCTTGAGAAGAGACAGTTTCTAGGTATTTGGATCAAGTTGACAACAGCATGAAGTAGACAGCTTCTGCTTGAGAATCACAGAACAAGATCCAGCTGCCCAGACCACAGATTACCATGATTAATCTGCATGCTCTTGTTCTTTATTTTCTCTAGCTGTTTTTTATAATCTATGCCTGTTTAAGTTTCTGGATTTGCTAATATTTACTTGTTGTCCTTTAACTATAATATCCATAAAGCCCCTGTCATTAATGCTGCTCTATGTATCACCAGCAACTCCTTGCAATGTGTCTAGTGCCTGGCTGTAATCTTCTTGTGATTTGGCTAAAAGAGAAATCAGACACTTCCGCCAAGATGGAGGTATAGGTGGAAGCACTGTACCTTCTTGCAGAACCAAGTTTAAAAACAACAAAATTTTAGCAATAAAAACGCAGCCAAACCACAGAAAATTGAACTATACGGAAGTCTGACAATAATGAACACTTCAGCCAAACTGGTAAGAGGGGCAGAGCCAGCAGCAGAGCGGGGTCAGGCAGGAAAGATCCATCGGACCAACCCGGGCGCTGGACCCAGACGTGCTGGCCGCTGTGGGAGGATCCCAGGTGTGGAGTGGAGGGTGGACCCACTGAGGGCAGGCCATGGTCACACATGTGTGTGCAGATAAACTGGTGAAGGAGAGAGCAGTGAGTCGAAATGAGCAGGCCCCAGCAGTGGGAAGCGGCAGAGGGGACCACTATTGTCCCTCTCTGACCTGCCCCCACCTACAGCGTCACAAACCAGTGACCTGGGTGGCCCCGCCCTGGTGAACACTTAAGGCTCCGTTCCTCATATGTAACAGGCACGAACAGGTCAAAACATGGCTCAAGAACAACTCAGAGCCCCAGAGCTGATGAATCTAAGCGATGAAGAAATAGCCAAACTTTCAGATGTACAGTTCAAAACACTGGTGATCAGGATGCTCACAGATCTGGTTGATTTTAGTCACAAATTAGAGGAACATATGAAGGCTAAACTAATTGAAATGAAGGGGAATGCACAGGAAACCAATAGTAATGGAAAGGAAACTGGGACTCAAATCAAAGCAGTGGACCAGAAGGAAGAAAAAAATTACCAAACAGAAAAGGATGAAGAAACAAGAATTCAAAAAAATGAGAAGAGGCTTAGAAACCTTCAGGACATCTTTAAATGTTCCAACATCCGAATTATAGGGGCACCAGAAGGGAAAGAGAAACAGCCATGAGTGAAAAACTTATTTGAACAAATAATAAAGGAGAACTTCCTCAATCTGGCAAAGGAAATAGACTTCCAGGAAATCCAGGAAGCTCAGAGAGTTCCAAAATAGTTGGACCCAAGAAGGAACACACCAAAGCACATCATAATTATATTAGCCAAGATTAAAATGAAGGAGAGAATCCTAGAAGCAGCAAGAGGTAAGGGGACAGTCACCTACAAAGGAGTTCCCATCAGACTGTCAGCTGATTTCTCAAAAGAGACCTTACAGGCAAGAAGGGGCTGGAAAGAATATTCTAGGTCATGAAATCCAAAGGCCTACACCCAAGATTGCTCTATCCAGCAAAGCTTTCATTTAGAATGGAAGGACAGATAAAGTGCTTCTCAGATAAGATCAAATTCAAGGAGTTCATCATCACCAAGCCCTTATTACATGAAATGTAAGAAAAAGAAGATAAAAAAGATGAACGGTGAAAGGACAGCAAACGCACAGTCATTAAGAACCACACCTAAAACAAAAGCAAACTAAGAGGACAGCTAGATCAGGAGCAGAACCATAGAAATGAAGATCACATGGAGGGTTAGCAACAGGGGAGTGGGAAGAGGAGAAGGGGGAAGTAGGTACAGAAAATAAGTAGCATAGATGGTAGGTAGAAAATAGACAGGGGGGAGGGCAAGAATAGTTGGGGAATTACAGAATCTAAAGAACTTTAGACAGGTTGTCATAAACTAAAGGGGGGAAATGGTGGGGGAGGGGGTATGCAGGGCAGAGGGGAATAAAGGGGGGAATAGAACAACTGTAATGGCATAAGCAATAAAATATATTAAAAAATAAACAACACTATAAAAAACAAAAACAAAACAAAACAACAAAAAAAGAGAAATCAAACCAATCCTGGCTATTAGTGCCACTTCTTTGCAATGAATTAGCCAGTGCCTTGACTGATCAACTTCTACACAATTTCTTAGTTTACAAATATTGTAACAGACCAGTTTGTTAAGAGTCTAAAACTCTTGCAGAACACATCTAGGATAGGAGGATTCTGTGTTTGTTAAAATATCTAGGAACTTCTCATGGTAGTTGGTCTTTGAAACTTACAAAAAAATAGAGCTTGGAATGTGACAGACCAAGCCCATGATGACATGACTTCATTTTCACAAACCTGCAAGAAGCTTTACTTTTCAAACTTAACCTCGTGCTGTTTTACTATGGATCTAACTCATGGCCTACCTAATTTAAATCTCACCAACTGACTCCAGTCCACTTTTACTGAATGGCACTAAAAGTTTACAAAATAATTACACAACCCGCATGGGTATCTGGGCTCAGCAAAAAGAAACACTGAGTGACTCCCAACAAATGGTATTGGATTTGTGCATGGAAGGTTTATTGGCTGCTACCTGTAAAACAGGACAAGTGTTATAGGCATCTCAGTACCTGGTGCCTATGTTCAGTACAGTACCTGAAATCACCTGGGGCCCATTTTGATGTGCCATTTTTCCTTTCTCAAAAAACAAACCCCAAATAACCTAAAGTAAATCTTTAGGTTAGTAAAAACAAGAAAAGCTGGGGATCAATTTGAGACCCCAAAACTTAACTACTTAGAATTGTTGGCTTATCTCTTCTTTCCTAAAGTGTCCTCATTTTCTGCTTTATGAATAGTGAGGGCATGTGCTACATGGACTAGTTCACACATTGACAGAAGAGCAGGACAGTGCATTGAAGCCTAAAAAGTTCATGAGATGAGAATGGTGTAGGTATTATATTAGTTTATTTAGTCCTACAGACTTTTCTAGAATCTTTATTATTTCTAAAACATCTGGCAAACAAATAACTAAATTATTTAATATAGGCTTTTCACATTGGGAATTTGATCTATTTTCTTATTTTATTTTGAGCATTCTTTGCTCTTGTATTACAACTGAATTATACACTTTGATCATCATTCTTTTTGTTAGTATTTACTTGTATTTTAGTGCTCAAATGTATTATCTTCAGGATCTTAAATGATCCTATATGGCATCTTTTCTGTCAAATAATCCAATAAATTGTCATTCAATAAGAAAATAACAAATAATCATGACTCAACAAATAACAATACACATTTGAATTGATCTTGACCCAAGATAAAAAATGATCTAGAATAGGCTGGAGAATGACAAAAAATGGGAATTGATAACTAAAACCAATATAATTTCTAGTATCAATCTTAAAAAAATACTTAAACCAGATTTTCCTCTGCCTGTAAACATAATTCTTTTACTCTGAGTTAATAATGATGAAACTAAGCATATATCCTTCTCCTTATTTAAATAGTACTGAGACCAAGCACAAGTTAGTTCTTTCTCCAGAAAGTACTTTCTCCTGAAATATAAGACTAAAACCAACTAGCATGCTCATTAAGATCAACACCTTGCTTATCAAAGCTGCTTCAAGGTCATTGCGCTGCTGTGCCCATAAATTCAAAGCTAATATGTCATAATCTACCCTCTGTACCAGATCTGTGCACTACAAAATCTGCCTTAAACTCTCTCAACCCAAGCTCTGAAACTTTCCTATCATTTCCTAATTTCCTTCTTTTGAGATTCTACTAAGACTTAGTCATCTTGGCGTTGTAACTTATTGCAATAAGCTTAATAAACTCATCTTAGCATGACCACTATGTCTTTCTGGTGGTGTTTGAGAGAGAGAGCTTCAGTTTCTCTTACCTCTAGTTAATAGGACAGTCTTTAGGGTGTCTGAAAACCAACAGGCTTGCATAAGAAGGAAATATTCTCGATCAGATTTGCTAAATAAAGGCTGAGACACTTTGCTTCACTGAGTAATCCTACTGAGTTATTTTGTCCAGAAGAATAATTTTCAATCTTTTATTCTTCAAAATCATTTTTGCCTTTTATTCTTATAGTTGAGGTATGAAAGCTGCTTCAATCTCTCAAGGCCATACATTTCTGGATTATCTATTTCTCTTTATTTTTTTCTTCAAAGCATTACGTTTTTTCCTTCTTTTGTATGTTATATATGTATCTTAGTCTATTTAGGTTGCTATAACGAATGTCATAGACTGGTTGGCTCAAACAACAAACATTTATTGTTTATAGTTCTGGAGACTGGAAAGTCCAAGATCAATATGCTGGTTCTCTTTCTAACTTGTAGATGGCTGCTTTCTTTCTGTGTCCTTGCATGGCTGTAAACATCCAGAAATGACTCTGCCTTGTTTGGGGGGCAGTGAGAGCATTTGCTTGGTTAATGCAGAGTTGTTTTAGAGGTTAAAAAAATTAAAGATGAGTAGGGATGTTGGAATGGAGCAGAGGACCTTTAATGCTGCTAGAGTAAGCCTTATTTGAAATCCACTTAAATCGCATTGATCATTTACTGTCACTGTCTCCTTATAATTTTATTCTCTTTATGCTGCATAGATTCCGGCATTTCAAGAAGAGGTACACAGACTCTGAAAGGGGGATTAATTGGAAAGGACCTATTATATATTCATTATGCTCCTCCGATGTCAGCAGGAGTTTTCTGGGTCGTTGGTAGTTGTGCGCATAATGGCTGGAAGATTGAGTCCTAATTACTAAGACCAGCATTGCAGAGCCACCGCCAAGTACAACTTTGTTGGAACATAATATCTTTGTCTGAGGTAATTAGACATTACAGATAGGTAGGTCACTTAAAAATGTGCAGATACAACTCTGATTTTCTTTCTTCAACTAGTATAACTCTAGTATTTAGATAATGTGGCCTATCTTTTAAAATAAGAAATTGGTAATAAACTCTTTTAAGAGATGAAGTCTATTTAAATTGAGAAGGCAGTCAATTCATAATGCCCCAGTGTTCACATAGGGCTCCATCATAATAAAAAAAGTTCGTTTTATAATTTTGTATCACAGTAAGCTGAAATGTGCTGCAAAGCAATATTGTAAGCCATTTAGTGATGGTGCGGAGGACAGAAATAATGGGATTCAATCCTACGTTCTTGTGAGTGATTACTTCTCACTAAGGGTGATTTAGGATGTTCTTTGATGAGAAAAATAATCATGACTGTTCAATTGAACCTTTCCTAGAGTTGTTTACAGTAAACTCAAATTGAAAACTATTCATATTGTTACACAATTTTAATAGTGGTGTTGTCATCTTTGATTGCTCAAAGATGCTGTTGAGTTGAAACTTGCAATGATTATATGACTTATATGTAAAATATATTTTATGTATAATGGACAATCTTCACTCACCATTCACTATATATTTGCTAGGTAGTATGCTGAGAAAAATACCTTATGAAATTGAAAGAGTATTTGAGTTCTTTTTCTTTCTTACATTAATGTTCTTATTGATAAATAAAGAACCACATACTTTATGAAGCAGATTGGGACACATTTGAAAATCAAAATGACATTATCAATAATTATTTTGGAATAATATAGATTTGAAGTAGGTGCCTATTGATAAATTTACATGGATAACTACAACTGGTAAGAAAAGTGAAAAATTAGGCCTAATTTTAATTTATCATTTACTAAACATTTCTACATGTCAGGGACTCTATTAACATGCATGATCTCATTTAATTCATAGTCCATACAAGGTGGTTATTATTGTAGTCATATTTCAATGAAGATAATATGGCTTGCAGATGTTAAATAATTTCTCCAAGATTCCATGTTAGTAGGTGGCAAAGACTGATTTTAAATTTAATGCATTTATATGGATTATGGGAACTAACACTATAGGCAGTTTGACAGAAAATACATAAGTAACCCACAGTTCTATTCTATCTCTAATATCACTATTATAATTAAAAAATTATTTCTTATCTTTTTAAATGTGTGCTATTTTTCAGAATTAAGAAATTAATACCTGAGTAATAACATATTTGATTTAAAAATATAAACAGTACAGGAAAACATAAATGAAAAATAAAAGGCTCTATGACTACTTATATTTCATACCCCAAACTTTATATCCAGAAGTAATCATTTTAATAATTTTAGCATTCACTTCTTCTAGAGGTTATCTTAGTAACTTTAGAATAATATCATTCCTAATTTGTGATTAATCATTCTTCATAGCATTTTATGACTAAAAGTTATTAGTTTCTTATTTTTTTAATTTGCAAGTATATGATTTTAATTATTCTATTGATTACTTATGTAACTTTTTATAGTAAATATATACTTTCTGATTATAAAGTGATATGTAATCATTGCAAAATCAAAAAAAAACAGGTAAAACTATAGGGAAGAAGAAAAGGTCACCTGAAATCTTATATCTCTATTATACCATACATTAATATTTTAGGGGCTATATTTCATGTCATTCTTCATCATTACATTAACATACACATACATTAAAAAACAACTATATGCCTATTTTCACATAATTAGCATCACATGGACCCTAGGTTGGGTTTCCTGGGGGACCGATTCTGAGAAATGGTTTGTGTGCAGGAAATTAATTAGAGCATGAAGGAGCAAGCAAAGTGGGATGGGGCCGTGGGGGAAATTAAATTGTCGTACAGTCACCACAAAGGACTCAACCGGTCAGGAGGGAGCTGTGGAGTCCCCCATGGTGACACATTGAAATAGGAGGGCTGGGACTGTTTACCCCTTTATCAACTATTCACTGGGTCCCCGACTGACCTCTCTCAGGGAAGGAATATAATCCTGTAAAAGGAAGCACTGTTTTTTTCTTTTGCTACTTTCACTACTTCTGACACCAGAATTGTGAGTTTTTTCTACACTAAGCTATTTTCTAAGAATTGGAATAATAACTGTATTATTCCATTGCATGTTGCTTATTTACCTCTTGATTTTCATCTCTAAGCTTAGCTTTTGGTATTTTGATCTATGTTTCTGTAAACCACATTTTCCAGAGGGGTCAATGTTTGTATCTCTTTTTACCTATTTGATAAGTGTCTGAATCCAAACTCATGAGTGGAACTCCAGACCAGTATGTACAACTGCCACCTTAATAACACCACCAGCTTTGGTGCCTGATATGCACCTCAAATGTCACATATCTACTCTGAGCTCCCGAAACAGCTCAGGATATTCTCCTCTTGACAAGCCTATTTATTGTACACTTTTTTTTCACTCCCATTAATGGCAATTCCTTTCTCACAGTTTTAAAGTTTGACAATAAGATCATAAGGTAATATATTATTGGTAATCTAATATATTTCTAGATTAATGCAGAGAATGAGAAATTTTCACATTGCATTTCAAGATTTTTCTTCTGTGATTTTTATATTCAGGTCTATTGCTCATAATTCTATTGGTTTCTTTGCCTTTTATAGCCATTGATAATACTTCTTCATACAATAAGGTTATAACTCCTTTAGCTCTATTAAACATAATGATTTTTTGAAAACCATTTCTCACTGAATTAAAATGCTAATATTGTCACATATTAAATACATATGTATATATCCTTGAACGACACGGGTTTAGATTACTTAGGTCTACTTATATAGGAATATTTTTCAATAAATAAGTACAGTACTATAAATGTAATCTTCCTTATACTTTAAAAAATATATTTTATTGATTATGTCATTACAGGTGTCCCATTCCCCCCCTTAATTCCTCTCCACCCTGCACACCCCCTCCCACTCACCTTTCCTCTCTTTAGTTCATGTCCATGTGTCATAAGTTCTTTAGCTTCTACATTTTCTGCATTACTCTTGCTCTCCCCCTATTTTCTCCCCACCATGTATGCTACTTATTCTTTGTACCTTCTGCCCCCTTCTCCCCTTTCCACTCCCTTTTTGCTATCCCTGCATGTGATCTCCATTTCTATGGTTCTGCTCCTGATCTAGTTGTTTGCTTAGTTTGCTTCTGCTTTTGTTTTAGGTGCAGTTAGTAATTGTGAATTTGCTGTCATTTTACTATACATGTTTTTTATCTTCTTTTTCTTAGATAAGTCCCTTTAATATTTCATAAAATAAGGGCTTGGTAATGATGAACTACTTGAACTTGACCTTATCTGAGAAGCACTTTATCTGTCCTTCCATTCTAAATGAAAGTTTTGCTGGATAGATCAATCTTGGATGTAGGTCTTTGGTTTTCATGACTTGGAATACCTCTTACCAGCCCCTTCTTGCCTGTAAGGTCTCTTTTGAGAAATCCACTGACAGTCTGATGGGAACTTTTTTGTAGGTAACTGTCCCCTTATCTCTTGCTGCTTCTAGAATGCTCTGCATTTTAATCTTGAGTGATGTAATTATGATGTACCTTGGTGTGTTCCTTCTTGGGTCCACCTTCTTTGGGACTCTCTGAGCTTCCTGGAAGTCTATTTTCTTTGCCAGATTGGAGAAGTTCTCCTTTATTATTTGTTCAAATAACTTTTCCACTTGTTTCTCTTCCACTTCTCCTTCTTGTACCACTATAAATTAGATATTGGATCATTTAAGATGTCCTGGAGGTTTCTAAGCCTCTCCTCATTTTTTAAAATTCTTGTTTCTTTATTCTTTTCTGTTTGGTCATTTTTTCTTCCTTCTGGTTCATTCCATTGATTTTAGTCCTAGTTTCCTTCCCATAACTATTGGTTTCCTGTTCATTTTGCTTCATTTCACTTAGTGTAGCCTTAATTTTTACATCTAATTTGCCAACAAAAACCAATTCTGTGAGCATCCTGATCACCAGTGTTTCGAACTGTGCATTTGATAAGTTGGCTATCTCTTGGTCGCTTAAAAGTATTGGCTCTGGGGCTTTGATCTATTCTTCTGTTTGAGCCTTTTTTCCCCTGTTTTTGGTCTGGTCCTGCCTGCTACATAGTGAGAGGCAGAGCCTTAGGTGTTCACCAGGGCGGGGCAACCCACATCACTGGGTTGTGTTGCAGTATGTGGGGGCGGGGTCAGAGAGGGAGCAATGGTGCTTGCCCAGCTTTCTCTCAGATTTCGGTCCCCACTGCAGCTTCCCACAAGCAAATTGGGCCCTTCTGGTGCTGGCTCCCAGGTGGATGGGCTTGTGTACATTCTAGGACCCTGTGGGTCTCTCCAACGAACTCTCATGTGAGTCTGGGAGCCTCTCCCAGCATCTCAACCCGTACAAGTGTTTTAAATCTGTACTTTTAGGCTTTATTTCCTATAGCTAGGGCCCTGGGTTGCGCAGTTTGTCTCACTGCCCATTTTTTGCCTGGTTTATCTGCGTTAGCAGTCAACCAGCTGCCTTGCACATCTCACTGGGTTTGCTGGATTCCTCCTTGCACCCCGGTTGGCCAGCCACTGCCTTTTTCTGCTGGGATCCCACTCTGCCAACTGATGACTTTGCCCCTTTTACAGGTTTGGATTAATGGTTTGTTGTCAAACTTTGGTACAGTTCAATTTTCTGTCTGTTCTGGTTGTGTTTTTGTTTCTAAATCTTTGTTGTTCTTAAATTTGGTTGTGTGAGGAGGCACAATGTCTCCACCTATGCTTCCATCTTGGTCCGAAGTCCTAATTTTCTTAATGATATTTTCTTTATCTTACTTTATTGTAAGATTACAGTATGTAATGCAACCTACAAAATATGTGTTGATCAACTGTTTTTGTTATGAGTAAGGCTTATGGTCAATGGTAAGCTATAAGCAGTTAAGTTTTGCAAGAATCAAAAGTTATACACAAATTTTCATCTGTGTAGGGGGGTTGGTACCCATAACCCTTATACCATTTAAGTGTCCGCTGTATATATGTACAAGCATGTGCACACATACATACACAGATACACATACTGGTATTTGGCATTTATTTCTTGGCTCTCTCTTTGGTTTTCCTGAATTATTTGGCTATTACTAAGCTAATATGATACTGCTCTGATAGAATGGTTTAAAGTATATTTTACTACATAAGTACTATTTATCCTGCCCCAATGCTTACCCTGACTAGCTTGTTTTTCTAGTTTTCTTATCTATTTCTGACATTTAGTCTGACATATGTTGATATCATTGTCTAATTCCATAATAGCCCACGGGATTATATTTGAAATTCTATTACATTTACATATAACACAGGAGAATTAATAATTTTATATCTGATCTTACTATTAAAAACTGTATTTTTTCATTTGTTGAGATATTGCTTTATATGTTTTGATTAAATCTTTATTGCTTTTTTATATAAACCCTGCCCCTTAATTATTAAATACATTTCTAGGTATTGCATGATGATGTAAAGAATAAACTTTTTTCTTTCTAACTACATATCTAGATACTAAAAGGGAGAATACAGAGAGTTAAGTATTTTTGTATCTTTAAATTGAAGCATCCATCTAACCAAATTCCTTTATTCATTCTTTTTAAAAAATTAATTTATTTTAATTGTTGTTCAAGTATAGTGTTTTTTACTCACATTCCAGCCCACCCCCACAGTGCTCCCCACCTCCCTCCCATTTCCACTCTCTTGAGTTCTTTTCCATATGTCCTCTACACTTGTCCCCTGAAATTCCCTCCCCTCTGGTCACTGTCAGCCTGTTTTGATTTCAGTGTCTTTGGTTGTATTTTGCTTGTTCGTTTGTTTTGTTGTTTAGGTTCCTGTTAAAGGTGAGATCATATGGTATTTGTCTTTCACTGTCTGGCTTATTTCACTCAGCATAATGCTTTCCAGTTCCATTCATGCTGTTGCAAAGGGTAGGAGCTCCTTTTTTCTTTCTGCTGCATAGAATTCTATTGTGTAAATATACCATAGTTTTTTTTTTAATATTTTATTATTTATTTATCTTTAGAGGGGAAGGGAAGGAGAAAGGAGGAGAAACATCAATGTATGGTTGCCTTTTTGTGCGTCCCCTGCTGGGAACTGGCTTGCAGGGAACCGGCCTGCAACCCAGGCATGTGCCCTGACTGGGAATCGAACCGCGATTGTCTGGTTCGCAGGCCCGCGCTCAATCCACTGAGCTACACCAGCCAGGGCTAGTTTCTTGATTCATTCATTTACTGATGGGCATCTAGGTTACTTCCTACAATTGGCTATTGTAAATTGTGCTGCTATGAACATTGGGATGCATAGGTTCTTTTGGATTGGTGTTCCAGGGTTCTTAGAATATAATCCTAGCAGTGAAATTGCTGGGTCAAAAGGCAGATCAATTTTTAGTTTTCTGAGAAAACTGTTTTCCATAGTGGTTGTACCAGTCTGCAATCCTACCAACAGTGAACTAGGGTCCCCTTTTTTCCAAAACCTCTCAAACGCTTGTTTGTTGCTTTATTTATGATGGCCATTCTGACCTGTGTAAAGTGGTATCTCATTATGGTTTTAATTTGCATCTCTCTGATAGCTAGTGATATTGAGCATCTTTTCATGTGTCTCTGGATCCTCTGTATGTCCTCCTTGGAGAAGTGTCTGTTCAAGTCCTTTTCCCATTTTTTAATTGGGTTATTTGTCTTCTTAGAGTGGAGTCGTGTATGTTCTTTGTATATTTGGAGATTGAACCCTTGTCTGAAGTATCATTGGCAATTATGTTTTTCCACACAGTTGGTTGTCTTTTTATTTTAATACTGTTTTTTTAGCCATGCAGAAGCTTTTTATTTTGATGAGATCCCATTTGTTTATTCTTTCCTTTATGTCCCTTGCTATAGGGAACATATCAGTAAAAATGTTACTGTGTGAAATATCTGATTTTCCTGTCTATGTTCTCCTCTAGGACTTCATTGGTGTCATGATTTTATTGGTGTCATGACTTCATTGGTGTCACCACCTTGAATTTATTTTTGTGTATTGTGTAACTTGGTGCTGAAGTTTCATTTTTTTGCATTTAGCTGTCCAGTTCTCCCAACACCATTTGTTGGAGAGGCTATCTTTACTACATTTTATTTTGCTGCCCGTTTATCAAATATTAATTGACCATAGAGACCTGGGTTTATTTCTGGGCTCTCTGTTCTACTCCATTGATTCATGTCCTGTTTTATGCCAGTACCACACTGTTTTGATTATAGTGGCCTAGTAACACAGTTTGGTATCAGATATTGTGATCCCTCCTACTTTTCTTTTCTTTCTCAAAATTGCAGCAGCTATTTGGGCTCATTTATGGTTCCATATAAATTCTTGAAGTGTTTGTTTTATGTCTGTGGAATATGCCATTGGTTCTTTAATAGGTATTGCATTGAATCTGTAAATTGCTTTGGGTAGTATAGACATTTTGATGATGTTAATTCTTCCAATCCATGAACATGGTATATGTTTCCATTTGTTTGTATCTTACTTGATTTCTTTCTTCAGTGGTAGTTTTCTGCATACAGGTCTTTTACCTCCTTGGTTAGGTTTATTCCTAGGCATTTTATTTTTCTTGTTGCTATATCAAATGGGGTTTTTCCTAGATTTCTGCTTCTGATGATTCATTGCTAGTATACAAAAATGCCTTTGATTTATGAATATTAACTTTGTATCTGCTGTTTTGCCAAATTTATTTATTAGGTCAAGTAGTTTTTAGGTGGAGTCTATAGGATTTTCTATATATACTATCATGTCATCTGCAAACAATGACAGTTTTTTTTTCCTTTTTGATTTGTATGCCTTTTATTTCCTTTTCCTGTGTGATTGCTGTGGCTAAAACTTCTAATACTATATTAAATAGAAGTGGTGAAAGTGGACAATCTTGTCTTCTTCCTGATCTTAGTGGAAAAGCTTTTAGTTTTGCCCATTGAGTATGATGTTGGCTGTAGGTTTCTCATATATGGCCTTTATTATGTTGAGGAATGCTCCCTCTATTCCCACTTTGCTGTGTTTTTTTTTTATCATAAATGGGTGCTGTACCTCATCAAATGCTTTTTCCACATCTGTTGATATGATCATGTGCTTTTTGTCTTTGCTTTTGTTTATGTGAAATATTATATTTACTGATTTGGAAATATTGAATCATTCTTGCATCCCTGGGATGAATCCCACTTGGTCATAGTGTATGATCTTTTTAATATTAATATATTGTTGGATGCAATTTGCCAATATTTTGTTGAGGATTTTAGCATCTATGTTCATCAGCAATATTGGCCTGAAGTTTTCTTTCTTTGTTGTGTATTTATCTGGTTTTGGGACTAGGATGATGCTGGCTTCATAAATAGAGTATGGGAGTCTTTCATCATTTTGGATTTTTTGGAGTAGTCTGTGAAGGATAGGAGTTAGCTCTTCTTTAAATGCTTTGTAGAATTCTCCTGTGAAACCATTTGGTCTAGGGCTTTTGTGTGTCAGGAGTTTTTTGATTACTGCTTTAGTTTCATCTATTGTTATTGGTCTGTTCAGGCTTTCTGCCTCTTCTTCACTGAGTTTTGAAAGATTATATTTTTCTAGAAATTGTCCATTTCACCTAGGTTTTCAAATTTATTGGCATACAGTTCTTCATAGTACTTTCTTACAATCCTTTGTATTTCTGTGGTGTCGGTTATAATCTCTCCTCTTTCATTTCTGATTGTGTTTATTTGGGTCCTCTTTTTTTTTTTTCCCTGATGAGCCTGCTTAAAGGCTTGATGATTTTGTTTATCTTTTCAAAAAACCAGCTCCTGGATTCATTCATCCTTAAAATTGTGCTTTTTGTCTCTATGTCATTTAATTCTTCTCTGATCTTGGTTAGTTACTTTCTTCTACTTGCTCTGGGCTGTCTTCTACTTGCTCTCGGCTGTCTTTGTCCTTGTTGTTCCTCGAGTTCTTGTCGGTGTAGGGTTAGGTTGTTTGTTTGAAATGTTTCTATCTTTTTTTTAGGTAGGCCTGTATTGCTATGAACTTCCCTCTCAGGACTGCCTTCGCTGTGTCCCATAAGTTTTGGGTTGGCGTGAGTTCATTTTCATTTGTTTCCAGAAACTTTCTGATTTCTTCTCTAATTTCATTCTTAATACATTCATTGTTTAATAGCATGCTATTCAATCTCCATGATTTTGAGGGTTTTGGGTCTTTTCCCTTGGGTTTGGTTTCTAGTTTCAGTCCCTTGTAGTTGGAGAAAATGCTTGATATGATTTCAATTTTCTTGAATTTGTTGAGGCTTGTTTTGTGTCATATTATGTGGCCTATCTTTGAAAATGTTCCATGTGCATTTGAAAAGAATGTGTATTTAGCTTCTTTGGGATGAAAGACTACATTTAAGGTTATTATTGATAGGTACTTATTCATTGCCATTTTTGTACCTGTGTGTCTGTACCTCTCTGTCTCTATTTTACCTCTTTTGTATCTCTCTGTCTCTTTCTTTTCCTTCTTTTCCTTAGAGCAGTCTCTTTAGCATCTCTTGCAGAGCTGGTTGATGGAGGTTTATTCTTTTAGACTTTTGTCTTCAAAGCTCTTTATTTGGCCTTCTATCTTGATTGAGAGCCTTGCTGGGTAAAGTAGCCTTGGTTGCAGGCCTCTGGTTCTCATTACTTAGAATATTTCTTGCCATTCTCTTCTTGGAGTGTTTCCATTGAGAAGTCAGCAATTAACCTTATTGGGGCTCCCTTGTATGTTACTTCCTGTTTCTCCCTTGCTGCTTTTAAGATTCTCTCTTTGTCTTGGAATTTTGCCATTTTAATGCTGGTGTGTCTTAAAGTGGGCCTCTTTGGGTTCCTCTTGTTTGGGGACTCTGTTTCCTGGATTTGTGTGACTTTTTTTCTCATTAAATTGGGGAAGTTTTCCATCATTACTTTTTCAAATAGGTTTTTGTTGTTGTTTCAGTGTGTGGTTGCTTTGGTGCATCCCCTGCTGGGAACTGGCCTGCAACCCAAGCATGTGCCCTGACGAGGAATCAAACCGCGATCTTTTGGTTCACAGGCTCATGTTCAATCCACTGAGCTACACCAGCCAGGGATCAAATAAGTTTTTTATCTCTTGCTCTTCTCCTTCTCCTTCTGGTATCCCTATTATATGGATATTATTGTTCCATATTGGCTCACATTTCTCTTAATCCCTCTTCATTCTTTCGGAGCCTCTTTTCCTTTTCTTGATCTTTCTACTTTGTCCTCCAACTCACTGACTGATCTGATCTTCATCAGTCCTGTTTTTGATTCCTTCCACTGTGTTCTTCAGTTCAGAAATTGTATTATTCATTTCCTCTTGGCCTTTGTTGATAGTTTCTATTTCCTTTTTCATGTTGATATAGTTTTCAGTGAGTTCATTGTAGTTTCCTTGTAGTTTCTGGTAGCTCATTGTGAGCTCATTGAACTTCCTGATAACCAGTGCTTTGAATTCAATATCTGATAGCTGATTTGCCTCTATTTCATCTAGCATTATTTCTGAGGCTTCCTTCTTTCCTTTCATTTGGAGATTTTTTCTTTGTCTTCCCATTGTTTGTGAGATTTTTCTTGTTATCTTCAGCTTCTTAAATTGGTTCCCTGGGTCTATGGTGTGAACTTCTGTGGTAGAATACCTGTGAGATTCAATGGTGTAGTCTCCTTGATTTCCTGAGGTCACTGGTCTTGGGCTGTCATTTAAGTTGGATCTGTGTTTGTCTTTGGGTTTGATTGTTGTTGAGTCTTTCTTTGGTGGGTCCTTCCCACCAGCTGGTTAACTAAGGGTCACTCTGTCCACCACCTCTTGTATTTTGTTGTGCTGGTGAGGGCAGGTTGTGTTGAAGCTAGTTGTTCTGTGTGTACAAGGTTTTGAGGATTCTCTTTTGCTCTTGTTCAGTTGTTTGTACTGGGTAGTTTCTCCAATATTTAGTTGTATTTCCAGATAGGTCCTGGATTGAGGTTTGTGCAGTTTCCACTCCCTCCTTCACCTTCTTCTGTTGTTATCTGTTGGTGGTTCCTTTGTTTTGGGGTTTCCTCTTCCAGTGGGTATCCTGGTGTTCACCATTTCCACCTACTATTGCAGTTGCTGGTCTGGTTTTTCAGTGTCCGCTACAATTTTTGGTCTCTTATTTTCATATATGCTGGGGTGCTGTTGGCAGTTTGCTCTGTTCTTCTGTGGATTGGCTAGGTTTTTCTCCCATGTGTAAGAGGAAGTGGAATCTTCTTTCTCCTACTCTGTTGCCATCTTCCTTCTCTCCCTTTTTTCATTCTGATAGGTTTTTTCTTGTATAATTTTTGACTTTTTACACATATACATTCCTATAATCAGCAAATATAATTCTTTTTTTATTAAATTGGGTATTGATTATTTAATTTTTAGTGCATTTTCAAAACTCAAGAGCAATGCTGAGTCATTATGATGATAGAGAACATTCCTATTTGTGATTATAATAAACTGTTTTACTATTTAAAATTGTTTGCTTTTGTATTTTGGTAAACCCCTTCTAAGCAATTTCTTTCTATTATTATTTGGTTTACATTTGATTATCTGATTAACTTTCTTAAACTTCATTTTTGCATCAGTAATAAAATATTTTTATTAAAGAAAAATGTTTTTTCTTCTTTAATTTATAAGATAATGAATTATGTTGATAGATTTCCTCATTATGAACCACTCATTGATTTCTGGGGTAAACGCTGCCTCAACTCTGTGTTTGAGTTCTGCGGAGTTCCTTGGGGGAAGGCCATCTCACCTGTTATGCTCTGTATTGTCTCTTCCTCTGTTCTCCCTTCTCCAACAATTGGCAATCTGCCTTATTCCTAACTTAAAGCATTTCCAAGTTATGCTTCTGGTTGCTTGTTTTTTAATGCTATGCTCAATTCATCCTTTTAAAACATCTTTTTCTCTATCATTTATGCTAGGCATATAATTTTTTTTAGTCTTAGGCATGTAAGGAAGATAGACTTAAGTACGTAAGGGAGATGTGCTCTTTTTGTCTTCATGCATGAAAATTGTGTGGCTAGGTTTGACTCCACATCTTTTGTAGTTTGAATGACATGTACTAAGTTTATACAATATGCTGCTTTATTATTATTACAGTAGTAATTACCTATATATAGGAATAAAGATTAGAGACTGAAGTGTAATTAGTGTGAAAAGCCAAAAGAATAAGATTATAAATTTAAAAATCTGGAATGACCAGCATTATTGTACTAGTGACTGGTGTCAGAAGTGGGCATGGCAGGTATGATCTAAAATCAGAGACTTGGATCTTTCATAAGGTGTCTCCCATACATTTTCTTAGTCTAAGAACTAATTTTTGTGCCCTCATTGATAAGGGTCAAATTATTTATGCAAGGATGGGTGAGTGTGCCAATTCCAAACTTTTGAGTATGTATTTTTGTGTGTGTGTAACCAATAATGAAAATGGCTTTATGAAATAGAGAATTGTAAAAATGTTTTTAATATTATACTGTATTACATAGTATTATAGACATACTGCATATAAGGATAAAAGCAAGATCATTCAAAGCCTACCTCTATTCCTTCATTTAGCATTTGCACATCTGTAAAAAGAGCAGATCTGAAACATACAGAACAGTTAGTATGGCATATGTACATATACATATTGCCATTGACTTCTGACTAATTTGTAAGATGCCAACAACTAACATACACAGATATTATCACAGATGCTCCTTGAAACATTAACTCTGACCCCTATAGAAAGAATAAAAAATTAATTAGTAAAATTTAATCAAAATAGAATGGATAAAATTTAAGTGTAAATAAAAACTGGAGTTCAGGTAAATGCTTGATGTTAGTTAATGTATTAAGTATTTAGAATATGTATAATTCCATACTGGTTGAAGTGAATAATTTTGCCCTTTGTCCAGAAACAACCTTTTAATCTCAGTTAATTTTGTTTTATATTTTATTAGTATTTGTTAACACCTAAAACATTGCTTACAATTTACATGAAATTTTGCAGCTATGAATTACTACTCTCTAGAATTATATTAATTTTTAACCTTTTTGTTATAGGATAGTACCCCTTAAACATCTGTATCACACCAGTTTTAAACTTTAATATTTTGTTTTTACTTGACCTTCACCACATGGGGTAATTATATAAGTCTTTTCATTTCACGTGCACCTGAGGTTAGCTGTACTGGACAAAGTTGTGTCTTACTTCTGTGTATGTGTGTCTTGACATTTGATATGAGTTAATGTAGCATAAAAGTCCATAATTTTAACTTAATTAATTAAATTAAGAGTGTGGAGTATTGTATATTTGTATCAGTTTTTTAGGGCTGACATAGCAGAATAATACCAACTGCAACAACAGAAAATCAGTTTCTCACAATTCTGAAGCCAGGAAGTCAGAGATCAAGGTTTCCGCAGGCTTGATTTCTCCTGAGGCCTCTTTATGTGCCTTGTAGATGCTGCCTTCTCTCTGTCTTCACACAGTCTTCTCTCTGTGCATGTCTGTGTCCTAACTGTCTAAGGACACCAGTCATATCAAATTAGGGATCATCCAAATAACCTAATTTAACTTAATAGTTACTTCTTTAAAGGCTCTATCTCCAAATTCAGCCACATTCTAAGAAACTGGGTTTTGGGACTCCAGCATATGTGTTGTAAGGGGGATACAATTCAGCCCATAATAATTTCATTAACATCTATTAGCAAATTATTATTTATATGGGATTAAAAGTAAATCACCTAAATTTTGTCATTTTTTAAATTAAAAACATTAATAAAATCTCCTTTTGTTTAGATAAAAGTATACAACATTTAATAAAGGAAAATAGAATCTTTATGTTACCTTTTAGTTTTGAAATTTTACTGCATTATTTTTCTCATTTTCACCTACTTCCCATAAGTGGATATGCCTTTTTTTTAATTGTTAATATCTGGGAATGTAAAGTTAGAAATCTTACACTTGAAAATATGATTAGAAGAACTGAGCTTTTATATTTAAAAATGGCAACAACAATTATTCATGAATAAGTAGAAGAAAATATTTAATCAACAATTTGTATGAATAAATATTTATTTACTTTAATTTGTCAAATATATTGGCTTACTGAAAATTATCTGAAATAATTTATCAAAATTGTTAAATTTTAAAGGAAAAAATAAGAAAGTATTTGAAGTACATTTAAAATTTAAAAGTCATTTTATTATATTTAATAATTTGAAAACACTGTGGGATGTTTCTTTGGCACAGTTACATTTGAATAATAGGTATTTTTCAATTTTTAATAAAAAACATTAACAGATTTTTAAAATTCCTGTTAACTATTGTGTATACATTGTATCATTTAATATACAAAAGATATTTGTAGTGCATATTACTGCCTCTATTTCACACATGAGAAAACTGGGGCTCATTTAAAAATTTGAGAAGACAGACCTGTGTACATTACAAAGCTAGGAAGTGTCAGAACTAAGATTCCAAAGAAAGTCCTTTTGTTTTCTGCATCTGCTCCTTTAACTACCTTGCCAAAGTAGGACTATGGTTACCAGAATCCTCAGGTATTAAAAGAAAATCTCAAGGATAACCAGGCCAGATATGGGAAAATGTAGAAGCCTACTATAGTAGTATAATGTGATAAATTCTTAGAATATGGCAATTATACGAGATGTAGCAAGAGCGAGGCATGGCAAACAAGAGATTCAAGTATAGACCCATATTTACTTAGTATGTTTGAGAAGGATGTAGCCTGAGAAGACAAATCATGTTTCTGATCCCGATTAGTGTTCTGTTGTCCAAAGAACTGTAAAAGTAAGTACTTATAAAGCAATCAAATGATTGAGAAATAGTGTTCCCAACTACGGTTATTTTAAGCACATTTAAAAAATTTTCTGTCTGGACACTTGGAGTGAAAAATCATTAAAAAGAGTGAGAAAATAGTACCTAGATTCACAAAATCACTGTCAACTTTCAGCAGGTGAGAGACATTGAAAAAAAATGAGTAATGGAGTTTCATTTGTTTCCAGAGTTTCATGTGTTGTGATTGCTGTGGGTAACCATGTCTTCCCATGGAAGACATTATCTATGTGTATGTGCTCTGTAGTCTCACTAAGATTAACATCAAGGACCAAAGTAGCAGCTTTATTTACAAGTGAGTCAAGTGTCTGGGGAACCCTGCTGTGTTCTCCAGTGGCAAGGATGGGATGGAATCCAAGCTGGACGATGAAGCTAGCAAAAGCTGAATGATCATTTGCTGTGGGGAACTTCAGGTATCTCCTGGGGTTGCTGGTGGAGGACCAGGCAGGAAGGATGGCCATCAGCAGTTAGGGGTCCCCTTGAGAACAGCACCTCTTACCCAGTCCCAGAAATGCCTTGTACTGGATTTGGGTAAATTCTAATAGGAATCACACATTGACATTTCCATCTTTATACACCCTCTAACATCTTTTGTTTTACATATGATTGCTTAATCTACAGCACAAAATATCCTTCATGTTTATATAGAGCAAACATCATGATAATTTGGTAATTAATAGGACTTGTCCTTATGTTTTTAGCCTTCTTTCCTTCCTTCCTTCCTTCCTTCCTTCCTTCCTTCCTTCCTTGTAACTTCCTACTCTAGTCTTCCCCTGACATTTTTTAAATTTATAAGTTAAAAAAAACTAGATTTCTTTAACTTCTGTCCTTAGCATTCTTCTTATTCTCTAAAGAATATTTAGATCTTCAAACTGTTATACTTTATACTCTATTGCATCTTTATATCACCTGTTAGTTATTTTTTCTTGTATAAAAATATAAACTTCCTGTTTTGGTGCTTTCTCTTATATAGGAAGATTAATTTTCCATCTGTGCCTTTCCTTAAAATATCTCTGCAAAAAAATTTTTATGCCACAGTCCTCTCATTCTTTATGGATACTCTGCAGTTATGGTTGATGGGATAATAATCAAGTCCCAGCTCTTTAGGCTAGAGGGTTATTCTTTTCTTGGTAATGTTTTATTTATTAAAAAATACAGCAAGTAATAAAGGAACTGAAGAAGCTTCACAAAGTAACTAAAGGTTGTTTCCTGAAATGTTTATCATTTTATGTATGTGTACTATAACAAATAACAATCAAGAAATTATTGTCTTACATATCTATATGCATACATATGCAAATTAATAAACTACCAAGAAATTACTAATGTTTCATTAAAATATTGTCTAAACTACATTACAGCCTGCTACAAACAATATTTTGGTTTCACAACCAAATAATTAAAATTATATATAAAAATTACATGGTTGCTATCCTTTGCACTGCTATTATAATATATATACTTCCATTCTTGTAAAGCCTAAGGCATTGACTTTTATAATAAATTTGCTAGCTTATCTATCACCCAAATAGTTTCTCTTCCTTCCCCAGCTCAGCTTCTATTCCTTTCTCATCAAGCCTATCCTTTTCTTGGGTAATTTTAAAAATTGTTTATATCTATTGTTGATTTTCAGATCCTAATATAAATTTAGGAAATTCATACAAGATAATGCTGGGGATTGAAGTAGCAGTTTATAAAAAATAGATGCTACATATATTCTTTTTATTGTAGTAAAATATACACACCATAAAATTTGCTCTATTCACCATTGTTAAGTGTATAGAATGGTAGTGTTTAGTGTTAACTGTATGCACATTTCTGTAACAGATCTTCAGAACCTTTTCACCTTGCAAAATGGAAACACTCAGCCCATGAAATAGAAACTCCCATTTCTTCCTCCCCAAACTTCTGATAATCACTACCCTACTTTCTGTTTTTATGAATTTGACTGCTTTATCTCATGTAAGTTAAGTCATATATTATTTCCTTTTTTTTTGTGTGACTGGCTTATTTGACTTTACCGAATGTCCTCAAGTTTCATCCATGTGGCAGCATGTGACAGGGGGTTCTTCCTTTTTAAGTCTGAATAATATTTCGTTGTGTGCATATACCACACATTGTTTATCCATTTGTCTGTTGATGGACATTTGGGTTACTTATACCTCAAGGGTGTTTTGAATAATGCTGTTATGAATGTGGATGTGTGAATAGCTGTTTTCTTCAAGAACCTGGTTTCAGTCTGGGGGGCGGTATACACCAAGAGGTGGGATTGCTGGATCATAAGGTACTTCTATTTTTATTTTTTTTAGGAAACACCAAACTGTCTTCCATAGCAGCTGCATCATTTTACAGTCCCACCAACAATGCACGAGGCCACCCTTTCTCCATATTCTCACCAACAATTGTTATTTTCCGTTACATGTTTTCTTAAATGAGAATTTACAATGTGGAATACTCTCTCCAGGGGTTATCAAAAGGGTAACATCAAAATAACCTTTTTGAAACATTCAAGCATCAGAAATTTAATGCCTTTCCTTACCAGTGAGGAAATGGAATAGCACACTTCACATATGGGTAAGGCACAAATGAGTGTTTTGATCTTAAGGGACATGAATGTCCTTAGGTATTCCATTAAAACTCCAGTCCATGAGAAATTAACATCATGTGTCTGTTCTTATTATGTGAATTGTAATTTTCTGTGTCCCAGAACACCAAGAGAGCAAAACATCAAGAGTGAAAATCTTTAGTTAAAAACAATAAAAAAAATTATTCTAGGTTGAATGCTGAAAATCTCATGCAGCAATTAAGATTCTTAGGGTGAGAGGAGATGTTTTAGAAAACTCTTGCCCAAACCTAGGACAGTTAGTGATGTCAGATATGATAAATCTGACACCTTTTTTCCTGTTCCAAGGCAACTCTTTAAAGTGAAATAAATAGTCATGGCAGCTTATGCTGACCCATTTCTTTTATGTTTCTAAGATTTCTTTGTTCAATGCCAAAATAAAAGGAAAAGAAGTTTAATGCTTGTGATTAATGGCTATGTTGTATAAAGTTACATGGTATAATTTATGGGATACCTTCTCATGCAAACACCTCAAGGCTTTGTATAATAAAATAAAAAACATATAATATAGAACTGATACATAAATTAAAAAATCTAATATCAATGTTGTCTTGGTTAAAATAGTACAAGTTTTTCTTCATTACCCAAATATAAGCATTTACTTAATCAAAAATTTCCATCTCTAATCTGCCTTATCTATTATCTTAAATTTTCATCTCAATCTTGAGTTTTTCTTGAATTTTTTCATAGTCACAATATTAAACTCATTATATAGTCTTAACATTTTAAGCTTGTCAAAAACTTAGAACAAATATATTTAATCCACAGACATACAAACTTGGTTTAGAGAGTTTCTTTATTTTCTATTTCCATAATTTGAAGGATTTGTTGGCATATAAGACATAATTTATAGATTATAATATTTTATATACTTTTGCCTATAGAGTTAATATCTTTGTATTTAAACATTATCTTATGGTGCCATTTTAGGTTTGTATAGCAGTGTATGCTTTTTATAGAATCTTCCCCATTAATTTTATTTTAGCATCCTCACCATTATTCTACAGAGAAGGAAGGGCAACTATTATTACAGATGTATTTATGGATTAGGAAATGAAGCCAGAGGACAGTTCAGTGACCTGCCCAATGTCACTCAGTAATTTAGTGGTAAAGGCAGAGCTGGAGTTCTTGGCTCCTGACTTTGATACAGAGTGTGTCTCATTGTACAATGCAGCTCTAGAGCATCACAAAATGTGACTGATTTAGAGGAATAATTTCCAATTCTATTGATAAGGAAGTACATTATTTATCACATTCTGAAGTAAGCCTATTTAGATCAATTTCCTCTTCTCACCAAGGGCAGATGGCTTCCCATAATAATTGTAAGCACTTTTTTGGTATCCAATGTCATGGTCTAGATGACAACAAAAGCAGGACACCTGTCTTCTCTGGTCCAATGGCCTCTGCTCGTTGGGATCTTGCAGCCTTTGAAGTTGATGGAGGGGCTGTAGGACACAGAGGTATCCATGTTTTGTTTTACTGGAGCATAGAGTTCTCTTAAGAGTCAAGGGCATTGCCAGGAGTTGGGAGGGTAGCATAAGCCATTTGGATGAGATGAACCTATTCAGATAGAACTTGTGATACAAATGTTTGTAGCACAGAATTGGGACAAGTCATTCTGAGTTAATAGACTATTTTGGTAGAGTTGAGCATTGTATCTTTCATTCAATATTAACTATATCACAGATTAGAAGTGAGAAGTTGAGAATGGGAAAAAGTCGATTTCACTACTTCTGTACGTCCAGAACATACAATAACCATGCTTTCTCCTCCCTTGTATAAACTATGATTATCAAAGTCACCAGTGATACCATATTGCCAAATCTAATAATCAAATTTCAGTTCTCCTTTCACTCAACTTACCAGCAGCATTTTCTGTAGTTGATTACTCCAGCTTTCTTGAGAATTTTTCTCTCATGTGCCCTTAGGATACTGTTATCTTTTGGTTATCCTTCTATCTCAGTGTAGAGACTGTTCATTTTTATGATCTCCTGATCACTCTGATGGCTTGGGGACCAGACTTGGAAACCTGGTTTTTCTCTTTCAACACTCTATTCTCAGGTGATACCTTCTTGTGTCATGGAAGGAATCATTATTCATATGCTGTTGATTTCTAAACTTGTATCTCTAGACAGATACCTCTCATGGCAAATATAATGTGCTCAATATATGTTTGCTTAGTAACTTGTGAGATTAAAAGAATAAAGGTAATTTGAAAAATTATGTCAGTACAATCAAAATTATATCAAATCTTAGAAACCAGTAGACTGTACTATGGAAGAAAAAGACACTTTGGGTCATAGAAGTATATTATGTGAACAATAACATGAAAAAATAAACTGGCATCATGATTATCATCAACAAAGAATCGCGCAGGGACTAGTCATGATTTATTAGGAGACTAAACTATTCTCCATCATATAAAAGTGGTAAAATAAGAATGGGCTGTACAAACTGATTTGTATTGTATATCAGCAGCATTATGGCATTGCCCAGGAGATGAAACAGCTGACACTAAGGGAAGTAGTAGGGTAAAAAAGGAACCCAAATGCCAGGGGTTTTGAGTCTGTAAAGTATGTGAACTCAGATACGTTTCAGAAGTTTGGAATGCTCCCGCTGACCCACTCGTCAGAGTTCACCTACTCTACCTCTCAGTATTACCATAGTGACTGGTTGTCAGGTGAGCAGGCGAAGCAGAGTGAGCCCTTAACAATCTTCAGCCTATGACATGGGAGACCACCTAGAGATGCAAATAGAGATGGAAGCTGTCAACAGCAGTGTGACTGACTGAATGAATGCATTCGAAGAGGAGAAGGGACCTATTCCCTGCTTCCTCTCTGAGGCCTGAGAGGTTGAAAGTCCTGCCATTGAGTATTTTGTTGGGTGTATGCAGAAAGTCCTGAGGAAATTTCATGGGCCCCATGAGACTCAAAAGGGTCTAGGAGCAGTCAAGTGTTGTTCATATGATCCAAGAAGCAACCACAGTGGAGGGGCCCCTGGCCATGGCACAGGCTCATTGGTGCTGTCTGTATGACTGAAGGCTGGGAAGGAAGGCCAGTGGTTTAGGGGATGCTAGCAGGGGTCATCGTCAGAGCTTGTTTGTCTCACTGCAGACCAGCATGCATTAGATAGATCACTAATTCTGATGACTCTATAACCAATTTGCAAAACTAGGTTGATAATCTACTATATGAAATTTTTGTATGTAATTTTTGTTTCAGTTCTGTTTCTTCTGTATGGCTTTATCATTTGCAAAATTTATTTTTGTATTGCACCCTGAAATAAGATGGTGGATTAGACTATTTCACAGCTGGCAAACACAGGGCCCGCAGGCCAATCCGGCTCTCCACCTTGTTTTATCTGGCCCAACACCTTGTTTCTACCTGTTGGCAGTGCTGAGCTCTCGCTTAACTGTTAAGGAGTAGTTACATTTATACAGTCCTAAAGTTACATTTCACCCTTTGAAGGCAACTGCAAGGCTGATGTGGCCCCTGGTGAAAATGAGTTTGACACCCTCGGTCTACTTGATTTACATGGTCTTGGTCCTCACAATGCTTCCTACCTTAATTATAGAGAGGGGAGATGGTTTGCCAGATAGTTCTCAAAGAGGGAAACATGTTTTTTCAGGGTGCAATTTTTCTTCCTGTTTCCTACCAATATCCTCTGAAAACTAGGATCAGCTCTGGTTATACTTGAAAATTAATCTATTGATTATAGCTGTGCTCTGGTCCAAGGTCTCAATGGATGCCTTCTTCACAGGGAGAGCAGAGCAGATGGAAACAGTACCAGTAGTTCTAAGTGGCTGCTGCTACTTTTTGAACTAAATACTAAAAATGTTCAAGGTCATTTATTCTAGGTTATTCATTTATTGATTGACCAATCAATCTCTTTGTATTCCCTGTCACATTTTGATACACCATAAGATGTATGCCCAAGCACTTGGTATTTATGGTCAACTTCTGTAGAATTATAAAAGGGCACTTAACTCTCACTTGGATGTGGGGACATAGCTGTGTGCATCATATTTCTAATGCATGTTCACACTCCTTTCCAAAAGAAAACCTACCCAAATATTTGGACCTATGGTTTCTGCATAGGCTAATCTTGTCCTTTATCCCCCCTTAGCCCTTGTCTGTGCTTCTGCCATTAGTTTCCTTCAAAATTGTACTTTATCATTTGCCAAAGTTCACTGCACATTGGAATCACCTAAAGATCTTTAAAAACTTCTGATGCCTGGCTCACACTTAGACATTCTAATGTGATGGATAGGGGTTGGGATGTGAGCACTGAGAGTTTTAAAGCTCCCCAGATGATTCTGGCAAACACTGGGAGCGGCCATTGTACTCTCTTGCTTTATATAGGAGCAGTTACACCTAACTGGCAATAAAGAGCCAAGTGTTTCTTAACTTTTATTAGGGAAACATTATTTTCTCTAGAATTATTCTTGCTATAGTAAAGAACAGCTGAAATTCAGGTGGTGGAGGTGAGTAGTGATCGAGTTACCCAATAACTCATGGAATTGAGTCTTATAAATCCAGGGTTGAGTCTTATAAACAGCACGGGTAGTGGGTAGAAATAGGGTGCAGCTTCTAGGGAAAGGAGGAACCACTAACTCTCCCTGGGTTAGAGCTGCCTTGGAGATTCAAAGTAATATAAGATTAATTTTCATTCACGTGTTATACCCAAAAGTTGTTTTCTCAGGTACTTTGAGATGAGTTAGCATGGAAATGACTTAACTTTACAGCAGTTGATTTTTGTCAATAGTTTTCAGAAAGCAAAGACTCCCGGGAGCCCTGTGTATTTGAGACTTCATTTGGAAATTAGATGCCATACTTGTACTGGCAATCTGCTGTATCCTTTGAGATAATATACCAAATTTTCTTGCTTGAGCTTGTTATTCCCTATGCCTTTTCTCCAATCCTTAATTTCTTTGTGCCTGGGGACCACAGTTATTGAAAACAAAACAAAATATGAAACACTAGGACTTGATTGTTTTAATGAGGCTGGGCTGGTCTTGTTGGAAAAACCTAAAGGACTGCTGTTAAATTCCACTATTGATTTATGAGGACAAGTTTTCAGTTGTAATTTCAGTTCTGATTGGATGAGAATTCAAATTATGACTATGTCTTGAGAAAGTTATTAAATCAAACATATAGAAATTACTCTGAGATGTAATGCTATTCTTCTCTGTGCCAAATATGCCTGAGAAATATTTACCCATTCCTTTTAAACACGAAACAAAAGGAGTCATTGTTTGGGAGAACCAAGACAAATGGTATGTGATTACAAAGGAGGACTTTTCTTCCCACACTAATTAACTCACACATCCCTTTGAACTGGAGTGCAACCCTTTTGTGGTCTGAATTAATTTTCTTCTGAGGGTGTGGGAAGCTGCTGTTTTATCTTAAGACTAGAAAAACGATTTCTCTATTTGGCCAAGAAAGTTCAACATGACCAGAGTGGATATCTAAATAAGTAAGAATTTCTTTGTGAGTCTTTATGTGTCTTTCTTGGGAAAAGAACATGTGCCATGTTAGGAAAAATAAATGACTGATATTACTTCAGGAAAGATAAGTACAACTGCCTCTTAGTAAACCATTTTCTGGAATGCCTGATCTAAAATTGGGGTTTGGTAAGACAGAGAGCTGTCCAGACTATCCAGAACCTCATTATTCCTTATTTGGCTGTTTTTCACACTTGCGTTTTGATGTTCACTACATTAGTGAAAAATGCATGAATAAAAGTATAAGAAATTATTTCAACTCAGTCACTTTTTGAAAATAGCAATTCCATTATTTTATCTCTTTAAATAGTGATGTATTCCTCTTAATATGGAGCAGTTAACCCTGGCTTCCCAGAGTAAATTTTAGTTAATTTTCAACCCATGAATCTTAAGAATTGTTCTTCAAGTGCAGGTTTTTATGTTTTCTGTGGTGTCAGATTGTCAATATGGAAGACAACCTTCTATGTCATCAAACTTTAATGTCCGATTTCAAATTCTAACTTTTATCTTAAAAGTGAACTAAAAAGTTTGACATAAGAAAGTGATAAGTAGCCCTGGCTGGCGTAGCTCAGTGGATTGAGCGTGGGCCTGCGAACCAGACAATCGCGGTTCGATTCCCGGTCAGGGCACATGCCTGGGCTGCAGGCCAGTTCCCAGCAGGGGACACACGAAAGGCAACCATACATTGATGTTTCTCTCCCTCTCTCCTTCCCTTTCCCTCTAAAGATAAATAAATAAAATATTAAAAAAAAGAAAGTGATAAGTAACATAAATGACAAATTTCTTCCAGAGTTTGATTTTCTTCATTTACAACTATTTAAAAGTACTAACTGAAACAAAATTTAACAGAACAAATTCTGTTAAAAATAAGAAAACATTCCTAGATGGTTTAAAAAATTATTACAATGAAGTTAAAAGTATTTTTGTTTTATTTTATATACATAATTTCTATATAATACATGTATACATATATGTGAAACATGTTTATGTGTTTATATATGCAAACTAGTATTTATACATATAGCAGTTAGGCTACCCTTACAAAATACCATAAGCTGAATATCTCAGAACAAGAGAATCTTATTATCTCACAGCTCGAGGCTGGAAGTCTGAGATCAAGGTGACAGCAGGGTCGGTTCCTTCTGAGGCAGAGAGGGAGGATCTGACCGAGGCACCATCTCTAGCTTCCGGTACTTTGCTGGCCATCTTTGGCTTTCTTTCACTCGTGAAGCACCATTCTATCTCTGCCTTCATCTGTACCCGGTATTCTCCAGGTGTGTGTGTCTGTCTCTAGGCTTAACTTGCCTCCTACTTATAAAGACGTTTGGCACATTGGATCAGGGCCCATCCTAACGCCTCCACGTTAACTTGGTCACCTCGGGACAAAAGATTGCCTCAGAAACTGTGGCCGGAGATGTTTGAGTAGGGGCGTAGGGTAGTCCCAAATTAGAGCAGTTTGCCACTGGAGACATCCAGCTGTGGCTGACCCAAACTGCAGGAGGGGGAGAGTTTAACTGTCAGTAAAGATTGGAATTTTTAAAAAAGATTTTATTTATTTATATTCAGAGGGGAAGGGAAGAGAGAGGGAGAGAAATATCAATGTGTGGTTGCCTCTCATGCGTCCCCTGCTTGGAACTGGCCTGAAACCCAGGCATGTGCCCTGACTGGGAATTGAACCACAGTTGTTTGGTCCACAGGCCCGCGCTCAATCCACTGAGCTACACCGGCCAGGGCAAGATTGGAATTTTGACTATGACACGATTAATACATTTTTCATACTCGTATGAGAGTGTTTTGTGACTAAATGTGACCAGAGGACTTAAAAATGATCTAAGATTGACTGGAAAAACTTGAGGTATGGCAAAGATTGTATTGTGAAGACAGTGAAATATATAAGTCCAAATACTGAGTTTAAAAGTCGAGTGAGGGAAAATAATATGATTGTTTTTTGCCCTGGCCAGTGTGGCTCAGTTGTTTGGAGTGTCATTCTGTAAGTAAAAGGTTGCAGGTTCGATTTCTGGTCAGGGCAAGTACCTTGGATGAGGGTTCAGTTCTCAGTCCAGGCCTGTATGGGAGACAACCAATTAATGCCTCTCTCTTGCATCAATGTTTCCCTCTCTCCCTCCCTGTTTTTCTAAAAGTAATGAAGAAAATGTCCTTGGGTAAGGATAAAAATTTTTTTGTTGAGTCCTGTAGAAATCTACTTATTTAACTTTATGATTTTATTATGTAGCTTAACCATTTTATACTAAAGCCACGTTTTACTGAACACTAATAAACACAACCTGTGTCAGAACCAAAGCTAAATACTTAAGAATCATTTTCTTTAACTCTCATTAAGAAACCCACAGACATTAATAGGTATTTGTACTTTAATTCTATCTAAATAGTTGTATCACACATTGCCAAAACAATTGTTTAAATATCATTAAGCAAATATCATTTGACTTTTTTTCTCAGTTTTCAAATGTCTCAATTTTTTTATACCTATGAAATTGTTATGGTCAGATTTTTATCATCATTGATGCCATAGTCCTTAGCTGGCGACAGCCACATTAAACATGTCTAGTGATTTAAAAATAGAAAAATAAGCTCAATAGAATAAATTTTCTAAAAAATAATTTGCATTTTCGTGCTTGACAAAATAAGTATATTTTCAAGAAAAAGCAGAGGGAGTAAAAAGAGACTTTCTATTTAAAAATTCCCCAGATAAGGTTACCTTTATATTATACTGAGCTGGAGGTGTATTTCAAATTTCAGAAGTTGGGACTGGTGAAGGTCAGTATCAGTTGAAGGGATATTAGCATTTCCGATTTAGGCCAGGGTTTACTGCTAGACATCTGCTGCAATTCCAGTGATTCTGAGTTACCTGGTTTGTATGTAGTAACTTAACACCACCATAAAAACCCACAGACACTATATATATAACATCAAGAATGGGTGAGACAACATTTCTTATCTACCTTGCAAAATGACTCTGAGTTTAAATAACTTCCTATAATCATCTATAAATAACAAAATAGTAAATTGCTGTTATTTGAGGTTGGTTTGTTTTTATACAGTGGTATCCACATAAACATTCAAGTCACATATGAGTATACGTCCGGTTTAATTTTGTTGAATACCCTGGACTATACTTAGAACAAAGAATCTATTTAAGTGTATAATCTTACAGGAAAGATTTATTTTCAAAGGTCTCTGGGGACAATATGAGAGAATGCACTTTGGTAACAGAGAAGTAATTCAGTTATAACTCACTGCAGCTCTTCCTCCTGCTTACAAAGGTATCTCATTACTGCTGCTCCAAGAAGCATGAATTCAGGATTAAGGAGCCTGTGCACTCTTTCCTAGGGCTTTCTTTTGCCTGGTAACAGGATAGTCCTAACAGCCCTTATCATGTATGAAGGAATTCTTTCTCCCTGCTGCCTCTGTGCTCAGCCATTCTCTTAACTTCTCCAGTTATGACCAGAGCTTGTTGACCAACTGCATTGCTTTCTTTAAGATTTTCCTGCTTTGGTTTTTGTGCTTGTATTTCCAAATGACCTACATGTTCTGAGATTGTATGTCTGACACCTGCTGTGACTGCTGTTTGGCCTTGGCCCTCTTGCTTGTGCTGAACCAGTGAGTGTCTCAGTTCGAATTCTCCTACAAGTAGACTCTGAAAGAAGGGTTTGGTGCAGGTAGTTTACTGGGAGATGATCTCAGGAAACATTGTTTAGGAACCGTGGAGGAGATTAAATGAGGGGAGCCCATGAAAGTGACTTCTCAAGCAAATTATTACTGTAGGCAAAGGTAGCCCAATTCTTTGGGGGAATGCTGGGGACATTGTAGAACATTCTTTTGAGTACCACATTTGTGGGACAAGGGAGCTGTGTTATACATCCAACAAGCCCCACCTGGTACCAGACTAAAGGAGTTCATTTACCTATTCATATCAAAGCCCAATCAAATGTGAAAAAGAGTTTGCAGCCAAGAAAATAAGAGTTTATTAATTGAGGACTCCAAGCCTGGAGTCACAGGGGAGCTGGTTCTCACAGAGCTAGCTCTCCTCTGGCTTTCAGGGGATATGTTACCTCGGGGGAAAATCATTCATCATGATGAGTTGGGGGTGCGGGATCTGCTGATTGGTTGGGGCCAGATTAGGGAGTAGCTGAGTAGTGAAACAATTTTCAACCTTACTGATCTCATGGCATGTTATAAACTAACTACTAAAATTTTGGGTACGCCAAAAAAGATATATTTTTTGCCAATTTGACAAAAAATAGGTATAATTTTGATTCATTCACACCAAATGGCTGTTATTGTGTTGGTTGTTGTCACTTTTAAAAAATTTGACAATCTAAGGGAAAATAAGCTGGTTGCCCAGACTAAATAATCAGGTGTTGCATGTTTTAAAAATTCTTGTGGCACGCATGTTAAAAACTGGTGGATTATTATATTAGATCCTGATGCCAGCTATGGCATTGTTTTGTCTGGTTTCATGAGGATACAGTCCCAAGGGTCATTCTGCTTTCAGGGGCCTGGGGCTAAAACACAACTGAAGTCAAGATATTATCTTTAGCTAGATAGAAACTGTTTCTGTGGTCAACAGACCTGAGGCTTTGTTCTTAAGATAGTTTGATATTTACCAGAATTCGGTGTCCTAAGGCTTAATGATGAAGGGAGGGAGTGGATGCACAGAGAGAAGAAAGTGTCACATTAGAGAAGTGGAGTTTCTGTGTGGTTACACATGCAGCACTTGTTGGCTGTTCTGCAAGCATAGAACTCCCCAGAACTTCTGGCCTGCCTGGTGTAGGGGCAGAGTACACACCAGTGTCCAGCGAAAGCCATCAGGAAATGTACTTGAAGTTGAAAGGAAGGCAGGTGTGCCTGGAAATGGTGACTTCCAAGGAGATGTGCACAGGGCACTAGTAGCATTCATTATGGTGCGTACCCATTTTCTTGTGTTTAGGGTTTAGAAAGATTAGTTTCACCTTTTTCCCCCAAGGCTATTCTTCCTCTGAAATTTCTGGTATGAAAATGTTTTGAAGAGGAGATGGATCATTCTGCGTCAGAATCATTGGGCCTTCTGGAAAGGAAGGAGTCAGAACCCCAACCTCTCCTTCCCAGGGTATGATGCTAGGAAAACCTGTAAGGCTGGACTAGAGTGGCTCTGCACAAGGCTCAGATGCAAAGAAGGACAATGAGCCTCCAGAAATAAAATGGTCTTGTGCAAAATTAGCTTGAGGCAGATTCTAGGTTGATGCCTTCAGGCTCTAAACAAGAGCTTTGCAGTAAATGAAGGAGGCAGCTTTGGGCAGAAAACATAGCTTATAATGAAAGCTCCCCCCCGAGTCTGTCACTGAGGCACAAGCTGGAGCAATGGGGAGGAGTGCCTGAGCATGAGGGTGTCAACTCCTTTGAGAGCCCAAGCCTGAGAAGGGTTGGTCATCCCTAAGGAACTGTGTGTATACAATTGAACTGGACAGGCAAAACAGTTGTACCATGGTGTGACATGGGGCGGTCACAAGAAACAACAGCAGCAGTGGACTCTTGAGGACCATGTGTTCTTCTGGATTGCACGCCCCTTACCTTGCTTCTAGACTGCTCTGACCCATTTTTTCCTCTTGAATAATTTAGAGGGAGGGAGAAACTTCAAGTGAAAAATACTAGCCTTATAGCTGTTTGGTATATAATGAATTGAGTAATGAATTGGAAGAGGGTAAAGAAATATAGCCATAATTAAACTTTGAGTTTGTGTAGCAGGCTGTACTAGATAAATGAGAAAAATAATTTAGTTTTAATCCAGCGGTTTGATTATTTTATCAGGCTTGTGGTAAATTGTAACAAGTAAGTGAGATAGTAAGCTGGAATCCTGTGATGGTGTTTTATGTGAGGTATAAAAGCTTCTCTCTGTGACCTCTTGCCTGTGCCAACATTCTATAGGCATAATTAATTATAATGCAGATTCTACAATTTTGTTGTGGGATGGAGGATTTTATGAAGTACAAGGAAAATACTCAGTAAGTATCCTTTATGCGGTTTCCATGAACAATTTTGTGAAGAGTTTCAACATCTGATTCCATAAAACTCTCAGATTGAATCATCAGTAACAATAATATTCCTGACAACTCTGCATACAATAGCCCATTTCATTTCTGTACAGACAGGCACCGCTCACTTCTCTTCATTTCCTTGTTATAGACCCCTTAGTGTGAGGTTTATTAAAAAACAGACTTTTATTTTCTCTTAGATAGCATCCTGATTTTTACAAACCCTTTTAAGATGCTGGTTTTAATTTGATTTGTGTTGGTAAAAATCATATATCTATATTTTAAATAGTTGACTATAACTGAATTTGAACTTTAGCTAGAGACGTTTTGTGATTACTTTTATTTGTATTTTGAGTGTGGTTCTAAACACTTTTCTGTGACATTTATTATTCAGGTTAACTTTATTGAGGTATAATTTATAAATAACAGGCTGTTTACATTTAAATTGTGCAATTTTGTTTGCTTTGACAGTTGTGTATTGTAAAACTACCGCCACAATAAAGACACAGATCATTTTCATCACCTTAAAGTTTCCTGGTGACCCTGTGTGGTCCTCTGTGGGCCCCACCCTGCCCCAGGCCCAGGCAACCACTGACCTGCTTTCTGTTATTGTAGACTAGTTTGCATTTTCTAGAATTTTAGATAAATGGACTCATACACATACACTTATTTGTGTCGGGCCTCTTTCACACTTCCTATGACTTTTAAATAACATAGAAAATAAAATTTTAACTTTAAATGTTAAGGTCTATGAGTAAACATTGTCAATTTTAGCTGAGTACTAATAGCAAATTTATGAATATCTGCTTTGATGTACACTACTGACTTTAATTTAATCATTTGTGGGCTTAAATGAGAAGTGTTTTATCTTTAAGTATTCATATGTAAAATAGAATGAGCCTATATTTTCTCTACAAAATATAACAGTCTGTGGGAAACGTGAAATTTGAAATACAGATATTCAACTTTGCTTTTAGTTGACTTAAATGACTTCAACGAATGGACGGGTTAGGGGAACGCTATTTCTTGCAGACCGGAACGCTGACTCACGGGACATGGGCCGGGAGTTTTGTTTGTGTCATGTGTGCTTGTTTTTTACCCCAGCCACCTGTTGTGTATGTTGAATTGCTTTACATCCACTGCCAACTTGATGCCAATGGCATGGCTACTGTGTAGTTACAGATCGGCACACACTCACAGAGAGTTGACTGTCACCTGGGATGTTTTCCAATGATTTGACAGCAAAGAAGTTCTAAGTTACCCTGACAATGTTTACATTAATCAACTTCGCAAATACTTCTTGTAGTTATTTATTCAGAAAGTATAAACATCTGAATATGTAACATGACTACATGTCACATGTAGTGAATATTTGCAAATATTTAACACATTGAATTGTTCAACTTGGTAACGTGTGTGCCATCACTGGCCTCATTTCACAGAAAACACACCTGAGGCTGGGAGGCTGAGGAACTTGCCAAACGCCAAACAACTGGTGGGTGGGGAGTCAGAGTTCAGACCCAGAAGCCTGCATCATGCTCTTCTGTCATCAGGCCGGACTTCCAAGTCTCCAAGAATTATTAAGACTTGGAACTACACTCCTCTCTCCCTTGGAAGTCCTCTGTCGTTCATGCTGCATATACTCTGCCTTGACCTCTTCACGTTAGGTTCCAGCCCCTGATTATTGCTGATGTTAGCTTTCCTGTCCAACTGGGAATTCTTATATTTATAGAAATTTGACAAGAATAAATGTGTATATTGACAGGATTGAAGTGCTGATCGGTGTCTTAGAACCTGAGGTACATGATTTGGAGTTTGGTTGTTTGCAAAAATTTTATGGACATGTTTATTTTTAGCTGGGATTCAGAGAGCACCTGAAGACTGTACCTGAGATCCATCACGTCACTTTTTCATGTCAGCCTCATGTGTTCAGGATTCCTGAGAATGCCATGTTGTTAGACTTGCCATTGACCAACCGCTTGGTAATGAGCCTGATTTTGGGTTCATAGCTGTATGGGATAAACTAGAGAAGAATAATAAATGTGATTAATGGGCCTAAAGGCAGGAACTTATGAAGAAAGGACAGAGGAAATTAATTAATATACAGTGTGAGGCAATGTAGGTTTACAGTTGTTTACATGGAAAATAAAAGATAAATAATAATGTAAGAATAAACTCCGTGTTTCCCATACTCATAGCTATAAACGTACTCTTTCCCCATCTTGTTTATAGACCAGACGCAAAAGCCTTTAGGTTATTTCACAGAAATAAGGACAGCCATTTCCATTGAGGTCAAAAGGGGGGATTTTGTGGCAGAGGCATTCGGATGAAAACTTAGGAAATTTAAGAAATATAAAGCTCTAAAACAGTTTATGATGCACTGAGGTAGCACCACAGGACTACCCTGTTAAACATTGTTAAGGCAGTATTTTGTAGAGGGTGACCTTTATATAAATTTTTCCCCTTTGGCACTCAAATTTTGACTGAAATAATCAGGAAGTATCTGCTCAGTCCTGATCTTTAAAAAGAACAATTAAAGGAATTCTTTAAGTTTGGATTTTATGAAGACAAATAAAGGTTTTGTTGAGGTTGATTGAACTCATCCTCTATACGTGCGTCCCTAGGCATATTTTTACACAGAACTTGGTAAAGACAAACAGTCATTCTTGTAACCAGTTTCCAGGGCTTCCTCACTCAGGGACCAGTGATAACCCTTACTTGGAGGCTCCCCTTGGGAGACCTCAATTGTCCTACCATGGCTCTGGGGGCATCTCTTCAATGTGTCCTATGTCACCTTGCTTTACACTAATTTGCGCATCATTGCCACATTCTCATTTTAAGACTAAATAATTACAAAAAGTTTTCTTTCTGCTTATATATCCGATCCCAATCCATCTTTGTCAATTAATTGTCTTTGTTAATTTCTTTTTTCTTTGATGCCTATGCTTTCTCTCAATACATTATCCAAATTTTAACTACTTCTAATTTTTTTAAACCTCAAAATTGTTTTTGACTATTTGTTTGGTCCTGAGAGCCCTTCCTACATAGAGTTCCTTAATCTTTTAAATTTATGTCCCCATCTGATAACCATCTGTCCTTGAGGTTTTAGATTCACTTCCCTAAGGGGACGTGCTGCTCCCTTTAGCTAAATATACTTCTGAGATTTGTGGCTTGTATCCCAAAACAAAAGGTGTGTGCATAACATTACGTATAGTTATAAAATTAGATATACTTTTTCAAAGTGTTTTCCACCCCCCGAAGATTCTGATGTTTTCCTTTTTAAAAAGTCTATAAGGAAGTCTGCCCCTAATTGAACTTTTCCTCCTTTTTCCCTCATTCTCCTCCAACTCTGTGACATTATGCTTTTCTTCTTAGTGAACAGCACCATCCACTCCTTTGTGATTTCAACCAGGAACCAGAGAGCTATCCCGCCTTACTCTCAGACACAGCCTACATCTAATCCATCACCAGGCCTACAGAGTAGGTGTTGAGTACATCCAATTCTCTCCATATCTCTCACCTAAGCTGCTATCACGCCTCAGTTAGACCACAGCAGTTCCTTAACTTGTTGCTATTTATACTGTCTTATGCTGTGACGATGTACGCAGAACTGTGCAAAGTTATTCTTTGTGAAATGTAACTCTAATCTCTCCCTCTGTCTGAACCCATTCAATGGTACTCCCAATGGCTCTTAGGATATATTAAAAATTCCTCCTGTGGCCTGTATGACCTCATTACTGTCTATATCTCCAGCTACATCCTCTTCTTGTTCCTTGACTTGATCAATACTAGCCTTGCTGTCTTTCTTTTGATTCATCAGCTGTTTTGACTTTCCTTCTACCTGAGGCCCTTGGCCTCAAAATGCTTATTTTTCTTTTGCTAATTGTTACTGGTCTTTCTGGTTGGAGCTTAAATTCTCTACTTCTGTCTAAGTCAGGTTTCCCCCTTATAAGCTTCTATCATGCACTTACTGGCACAAGCTGTATGTCTTGTCTCATGTTCATTTCTCTCACGGATTTAAGGTTCTCTAAAGTCAAGGATTGTGTGCTTTTTTGCCTCTTCTGTAACTCTGGTGCCAGGCACAATATCTGGCTTGCACAGAGCATGTCCTAAATATTTGTTATATTGTCAGTGATTAAAAAAACTTCTGCTTTTATAATACTAGTAATGTATCATGCCTACTTAGAGTGGATGACAAATATAACCTAAATCCAGTAGAGGGTCTCAGATAATACACTATTACAGTTTAGCTAGGGATGGCCCTAGGAATACAACTCCTTTATGAATCTGATCTTTAGGTTAGATTTCTTTCTCAACTGTGCTTAGGAGCTTTAGTCTACCTTGTCTTTGAGTTCATGTCTTTCTTCTGAGTTTGATTTCTTTGTTTTCAAGTGCCACCTTTCATTGATTAGTGTCCATGCCTGATAAGGATGAGACACAGTGACTTTTGTCTTTTGCATCCTTGGCAACCTGGTACACAAAACATGAGAGATGAATAGATAGATATCTTTGAAAAGTTCCTTTCAGTCATTGAGTCTATGATAAACCCTGGCCTTTTGATCTTTATACAAAATAATGAAATTAATTTTAAATAGAACTGTCTTACCCATATCAAGATATCTACTTCCAACTAACTAAAGTTAGAGTTTACTTCCGGCTTCTTGTAGCTCAGTCTTAAGAACTTAAAACCAACCATAGCTATACCCACTTCTGGCTGCAACTTTATCACTTCATGCTTGAGACTTAATTCCAATTTTCTTAAGTTTCCCTCTTCTTAAATAATTGGCAGCTGTAACTGCAGAGGTGTCCTGCTTTCACTGGTTTAACTAAAGCCTTTTTTTTAAAGACTGCTTTACACAGTGCTAAAATGACCTTTATGTTTCTGTGACAGTTTTCTGTCTAATAAGAGAGCATTCTTAGGGAAAGAGGGAATCCCTTTAGATCACAAAGGCCCTTAGCTTTTTGGATATCTCTAATCCATTTCTGCCTGCCCCCTAACAACCTCTCTCCCCCTTTGTAGTTAGAGAAAAGATTTCTGCACAATGATCCTTAATTAAGATACTTCCCCTAGAAGCTGTCAGCTGCTGTCATTTAAGATGACAGAAATCTCTTTTGAAGAAAACACATATAATCATAAAAATTAAATAACATTATTTACATAGTCATAATAATTCACTAAGAAGTGTTGTTATCTTCTTTCTTAGAATCATTTAAAAGATGAATCAAGATGGATGAGTAGGATTTTAACCTGGTACACAAAACATGAGAGATGAATAGATAGATATCTTTGAAAAGTTCCCTTCAGGCGTGGAGTATCTGATAAACTTTGTCCTTTTGATTTTTATACAGAATAATGAAGACAATGACAATCGCCATTTTTTTTGATGGATCACCATATGCCAGATTCTGAACTCAATATTTTATAGTTACAATCAATTAATCCTTTTAACTAGCTTGTGTGGGCAGGGGGTACACATTACTTTTCATATTTTACAAGTGAAGGAAATAAAACTTGGAGAGAATTGTTGTCACTCTTACGCTTTCCAGATCTACTTTGGGACTGGTATGACTTTATTGCCAGAAGGCTTCAAGTGTTTTAAACAAATTATCCCAAAATTATTTTAAAAACTGTAGGAGATTGAATTTGCAGATCGAAGAATAACCTATCATATTTTTGCCCCCAAATTATGAGATAGAAGGAGCAATGGTCTGTGACTCATGACAACTGCTATCCATATCCAGCATTCGCCTTGAGATAGTGGGAGGGTTGTATTACAATTGTCAGCTTCCATTTTCTGGTTCCGGACAGTTTCTAAAGCCCTACAACTCCATGAATCTAAGATGGCTGAAGATAATTTGATTTATATTTTGAGATTGGAATATCAGAGAGAATCTTAAACTGTATACTGTCCCTAATAGGCATAACTCTAATGTGAAGCTTTTGATCATTTTCATGAGTGGCAAAATGATACTTCCCTTTAAATTTGTGCTGGCTATTTTCAGTCACGATCCACTTCTTGAGTAATGCCTCCTGCAGTTTCATAACAGCATCAGGATGCCAGTTAGAGCAACAATATTGCTGTGCTAGACGGTCATCAGTGTCAGGAGATGAGGCAGATTCCTGTGCCTCGATCGAGGTGTTTAAAATCCTATTCTGCACACACAGAAATGCTTGGAAGAATATAATGAGAAGTAATAGTAATTTTTAGATTGCCTGCCAACCCTAAAGCCATTTCTGTCCATCACAGAAATGATACAACTCTCACTTCTCACGCCTTTCTGATTTGCATAACCAACATCATCAATATCATCCACATTTTTTTTTTTTGCTTGTGTTCCACTAAAAGAGAACTTTGGTTTGTAATTCCTTAACACATTCTGGCCTAGATCTCTTCACTCCTTTTTGAAAAAATATGTCAATTACCAACTAAGCACAGAAGTCAGCAATTAAATGATACTAAATAGAAGGTTTATATATTAAGTTCAAGAATAGGCTTGGTAGTGAAATCCCTTTCTGTGCAGTTCTATGGAACCATAGAAGCCAGCCTATGGTCACTTCCTTTTCCATTTGGTTTTACTTTGCGACTCATGACACTTACAAAATTCCTACTTAACAAGTATGAGTGGAGAAAAGTAGCTGCTTTCATTCTATTTGATTTAGTATATCAATTAAAAATGCATGTAATTATTTTCTAAAGGCACACCTAATTTAAGAAATATGCTTGTATGAATTGAGATCTAAAGGTAATGAACTTACCTCACAGAGAGGGAAGGTGGGTCATCGGAGGAAAGCCAGCTGGGCTCCTAGCTGGGTCCCCTACAAATTCCTCTGTGCATTTGCCATAGTTCTCTATCTTGCTGTCAGTCATACAGACTTAGAAACTCAGTCTTGACAGTGTCTTGATGGGTTGATTCATGATGCTGTTTTCTGTCCACAAAACTCACAAGAGACCAAGGTACACAAACAGAATGTCAATCCTTTGGTTAATGAGAAATATGATTTTCAACTTAACTGTCCTTGCTCTTATCCAAGGCCAAAGCCTTCACCTGCACACCTGTCCTATTCCTTCTTACTGGCTTTAAGTACTTGGCTCCTACAATAATTTTTCTGCTTTCTCCTTCATCAATATTTCCCCTCTTTATTATTCCATCATCAATAAGCATACTGTAATATCTTCCATCTTAACAATATCATCTTTAGATATTATATTCTCCTCCAGGTATCATCCAATTTTTCTGTTTCTTTTCCCAGCAAAATGCCTCAGAAGAAGCAATATACATACTTTCTGTCTCTACTTCCTCACTTTCCATTCTCTCTTCAACCTGTTCCAAATAGGATCTCCCCTTCATCACCCTGCTAGAACAAAATAGAAAAGTGTGAAGATAAAAAGATCTAACATTGTGAAGGCATATCTTCTTCCCCAAAGGAAAACCTGTATTTAAAAAAATAATTCTCATTTCAAATTGCCTTTGAAGGTAAAAAGGTCATTACTGTTAAAAATAAAGAGCCTGGCTGAACTGTGTAGAAGTTCAGTCAAGATTTGTTCCTTAAGCTTCTTCTGTTTGCTGAGAGCTACTCGCAGAGATTCAGCTTGCTAACTGGCCAGCTGGGAAGATGTGTGAAATGCAGATATTGGTACTAGTCTTGTGACTCCCGATGCCTACAGATCTTTTCCTGGATTCAGTGACATGAAATAAACCCCACGCTTGTTTGCATAATATAAGTCTCATTGCCCCACTTCTGAAGCTGTTCCATCTTTGCCTTAGGTCAGTGATTTTAAACTTTTTTCATCTCATGGCACTTATAAACTAATTACTAAAATTCTGCAGCGTACCAAAAAATACATTTTTTTGCTGATTCGACAAAAAGAATAGGCATAATTTTAATTCATTCATGCCAGACAGCTATTGCTGTGCAGGCTGCTGTCATTTTTTTGTTTGACAGTCTAAGGGAAAAGAGGTCAGTGCCCCTGACTAAGTAGTCAGGCATTGAATGTTTCAGAATTTCTTGCAGCACACCCGTTGAAAATGCTGCCTTAGAGAAAGGCTTTCCTACAGCGTGCTGCAATAATAAAACCTTTGCTAGCATCGAGCCCAGGTCAGTCATTACCTGTTCTGTGATTTGCTCCACTCAAGGTCACCAGCAATTTTCATATTGTCAAATTCAAAGGTAAATTCTTTATTCTCATTTTATTTAACATCTTAAGAGCATTTGATATGCTTGACTCATTTCTTTTTCCCTCTGGCTTACCAAATAACCTCATTGGTCACTGTTTCTGATTTCTCTCTCTCTCTCTTTTTTACATTTTATCTGACATTTTAATTGTACATATTTGGATTTACATTTTTGGTTCATGAATGTCTGTGAAATGTGGTCATTACTATACAGACTTTGCAGACCAGTGGATCACTATAGTTGAGAGAATTGAAAATGTATACATCAAACATAATTGTCTTAAGTTTCATAGCCATTTGTATTTGAGCCAAAATATTGTATCTGGTTGTTAATTTGGAAATTTTATCAGGGATATTAGTTTTTGTAGCTGCTCTAAGAAATTGCTACATGCTTATTGACATCTAAAGATACAGATTTACTATTTTAGCCCTTAAAAAGGAAAATAAAACATGAGAATTTGACTGAACTGTAAAAAGAGATATTTACAATAAGTAAATCACAATTTTGTTATTTACTTTTGCTGATGTAATTATAAGCAAATCTGAAAATACAGAGATACTTTGTGGAAATAAAGTTAAAAAGTTCATTTTCAGGGACAAAAGCAAGAAAATTTTCCTTTGGTATGTTGAACATAGTGCCCTTCTCCAACTATGTCCAAGTCCTGATGTCTGGAATCTGTAAATATGTTACCTTACATGGCAAAAGGACTTAGAGTTGCTTTATTTTTTAATTTTCTTTCTTTAATTGTTGTTCGAGTACAGTTGTCTCCATTTTCCCCTAACCCCAGCCACCCCCACCTCCCACCCTCCATCCTACCCACCTTTGGCTTTGTCCGTGTGTCCTTTTTATGTGCTCCTTCTTGATGGTTCGCCTTCCTCTCTCCTGCCTCTACCTGGTGGTGTGCTCCTGGAATGGTACCTTGGCTTTAAAAAATACCTCTTCCTACCCTCTCTCACAAAATGATGGCCTCCAGTCTCCCAAGACTTTAAATGGAGGAATGTAGTCTTTATGCCCTCATGTCTTCCGAATTTATGTCCCCAGGTGTAACATTCTCTTTGAATTTCACATTAATCAGCAACGATCTTAGACCTAAATGTGAGAGTAAAACGAAGTAATTATGAATGACCCACACACCCAAGCCAATCATACTTACTTGTATAGTTTATGTTGTATGGGACATGGAGACACCAAAATTAAGCTGCCTAATTTTTCTGGATGAGCCCAGACCATTCCAGATTCTGATAACTTTGGTTCCTTAGAGAGCAAGAGTCCTGAGAAATATTCTGCTTGCTTGACATTTTTCTTGACAGGTGCTCATAGACTTATTGCTCATTGTTAACTGTCACTAGTCACTTGAAATAAAGTTTTGCCCTTGGTCACGCATGACTTAGGGGTGACTCAATGATAATGTGGCTAATTGAATAATTTACATTGCCACTTGAATGTTTAATAGGCACCTTATAACTTTCCTAAAAAACAAAACCCATTATTCTCTCAGTCTTCTCCCTCTCAGTAAATAGAACCATGATGAAGTCTAATTACTCAGGCCCCAGATTTACATGTGGGGCAGTTTTTTTTCTCCCTCTGCTCAGCTACAACCAATTTGACAGCAATTCTCATTAGCTTCTACCTTCAGCATATATCCTGATTATGATTACTTTTCACAATTCCCATTGCTCTTTCCTAGTCCAAGCCACTGTCTTTTCTTTCTAGGCCTACTTCTATGTTTCTTAAAACTGTGCATCACAGAATTATATCTGTGAGTCACCTGAAGATATTAAATGCAGATTCTGGTTTAGTCAGTCATGAATATGACATGAGATTCTGTGTTTCTAACAAGCTCTTAGATAATATGACTGTTGCTAGTCAGAGGACCTCACTAGAATATAAATAGTCAAGCATAAAAATTCAGATAATGATTGGACTGCGAGGAATAGAAAACAGGGCAAAGAATAGAAATAACTCTTTAATTCCCTTAAGTCTATTTTTCATTCTCTTTATAAAGTATCTTCCTATCTAACATCCTCACAACCCTCTACTTCCTTGGCTTCCCATTGTACCTTGAATAAAATTCAAGTTGCTTAATACCAGGTCTTATAAAATATGGCTTTAAACTTTTGTGATGTCTGCTCCTACTATAGCTTGCTTAGCTGTTCTATCCAAAGTGGTTTTTCTCTTCCTTGAACATTTCCAACTTTTTCTACCTCAGGGTCTTCATACTCCATAGTCTTTCTGTCTAGATTAGCATACTATTCTCCTTATTATTCAGATTTCTGGTCAAACAAAATGGTTTAAGAGAGGATATTTCTGGCTATACTATAAAAATAAATTATGTTTTATTTCTTTATTTTTTTTGAAACACAAATAATTGTCTGTGATAAGCCAAACAATGTCTAGGAACCTGTGCAAATGATACCTAACTTGGACAAAAGGGATTTTGCAGATGTGATTAAGTTATAGATCTAGACTTGGAGAGAGATTATCCTGGGTTATTTGAGTGTTCCCAGTGTAATCCCATGGGTTTGCATAAGAGGGAAGCAGAGTCAGAAAGAGGAGACATGGCAATGGAAATAGAAGTTGGAGTGATGTACTTTTTAAAAAAATTTTATTTAGTTATTTTTCAAGTACAGTTTTTTGTCTATTTCTCCCATCCCAGCCCCCTCTGCCCCATCTCCCCACCTCCCTCCAATTCCCCCCCTACCCAAGTCCTCATCCCTGTGTCCCTCATACTTGCTCCTCAAAATCCCTCCCCATTTTTCCCCTTAAATTCCCTTCCTTCTCCCTTCTGGTCGCTGCCCACTTGTTCTCTATTTCAGTGTCTTTGTTTTTATTCTGTTTGTTTGTTTGTTTTGTTGTTTAGCTTCCTGTTAAAGGTGAGATCATATGGTATTTGTCTTTCAACACCTGGCCTATTTCACTCAGCATAATGCTTTCCAGTTCCATCCATGTTGTTGCAAAGGGTAGTAGCTCCTTCTTTCTCTCTGCTGCATAGAATTCCATTGTGTATATGTACCACGATTTTTTGATCCATTCATTTACTGATGGGCACCTAGGTTGCTTCCAACTCTTGGCTATTGTAACTTGTTCTGCTATGAACATTGTGGTGCATAGGTTCTTTGAAATTGATGTTTTAGGATTCTTAGGATATAATCCTAGCAGTGGAATTGCTGGGTCAAAAAGCAGGTTGATTTTTATTTTTCTGAGAAAATTCCATACTGTTTTCCATAATGGTTGTACCAGTCTGCAATCCCATCAACAGTGAACTAAGGACCCCTTTTCCCTACAACCTCTCCAAAATTTGTTGTTTATTGCTTTGTTTATGATAGCCATCCTGACTGGTGTAAAGTGGTATCTCATTGTGGTTTTAATTTGCATCTCTCTGATGGCTAACGATATTGAGCATCTCTTCATGTGTCTCTGGATATTCTGTATGTCCTCTTTAGAGAAGTGTCTGTTCAAGTCCTTTTCCCATTTTTTAATTGGGTTCGATGTCTTCCTAGAGTGGAGTCGTGTAAGTTCTTTGTATATTTTGGAGATTAAACCTTTGTCTGAGGTATCATTGGCAAATATGTTTTCCCATACAGTTGGTTGTCTTTTTAATTTAATACTGTTTTCTTTAGCCATGCAGAAGCTTTTTATTTTGATGAGATCCCATTTGTTTATTCTTTCCTTTATATTCCTTGCTCTAGGGGACATATCGGTAAAAATGTTGCTGCGTGAAATATCTGAGATTTTCTTGCCGATGTTGTCCTCTAGGACTTTAATGGTGTCATGGCTTATATTTAGGTCTTTTATCCACCTTGAATTTATTTTGGTGTATGGTGTAAGTTGGTGCTCAAGTTTCATTTTTTTGCACGTAGCTGTCCAGTTCTCCCAACACTATTTGTTGAAGAGGCTATCTTTACTCCATTTTATGTTACTGTCCCCTTTGTTGAATATTAATTGACTGTAGAGAGTTGGGTTGATTTCTGGGCTCTGTTGTGTTCCATTGGTCTATGTGCCTGTTTTTATGCCAGTACCAGGCTGTTTTGATTACAGTGGCTTTGTAATACTTTGAAGATGATCAAAGGGGCCTGAACCAAGAAATGCTGGTTCAGGAAATGCTGACTCTAGAAGTCAGAAAAGGCAAGGAAATGGATTCTCCCAGACTCTCCAGAGGGAACAAATCTTTGCTGGTACCTTGATTTTAGTCAAGATTCATTGTGGGCTCCAGAAACTTAAGATAATAAATTTGTATTGCCTTAAGCCACTAAGTTTGTTACAAGAGCTATAGGAAACTAATACATTATTTAAAAAGTTATATGCTCTTTTACTTATATGCTAATTTATTTTAATTTTTCTGATAGTATGCAAGCTCCATGAAGGAAGGAGAATCTGTGTTATTACTTGCTGTGTCCCATGTGTTCCAAGTATTTGACACATAGTAGGCACTAAATAACTCTTGGTTAAATGAATGAATTCTTAGACTGGGTACTCATGTTAATTGACTTGGACAGTATATATATTGGTCAAGGTTTAATCAGAGAATTAGGATCACTGGGATATACATATGCACATGAATTATGCCTTATGCTATTTTAAAATTTAGTTAGGTAGTCTCTGTACTGCTCATTGTCTCTCCATCTGATCTGACGCTGGAGCTTCAAGTCCACAGGACAAGAAGTTGGGTAGGGAAGATAGATATAATCCAGGAGAGGATAAGATCAGGCTGTAGCACACAAACTTGAGTCCTTGAGGACTGATTGAAATGTCAGTTTTGTTGCTCTGACTTTGACAGTATGGGTATCCTGCAGAAATCAAGGTGCCCATATCATGTTGCTAAATATACATACCTGACCCAGGAGTTGTTGCTGCTTAAGGAGAACCAGGGAAAGTGGGATGGTTTCAGGCCTGGCTGTAGTCTCGTGCAACAACGTGAGTCAGAAGATACCTAGTAAGTACAAGTAGCAAAATGACCACTGCTTCAATTCCACCCTTCAAATACGCCATAAGAATCTTGGATTGGATGAACCACAGTAAACAGAAGATGCAGAGATGAGAATTCTTGGAAGTGTAGTTTAGCCTAGCCCATTTGGCCATTATAAAGTCACTATAGTTTATTCTTTCCTTTAAGAAGTCAGATTTGAAAAAACTTGCTTAATGACCATAATTTTATGACTAGGGATAATATATAATAAGGATATTTGATGGCATCAGATTTTGATTGTCTTTATAATTGATACATCTCCACAATGGACATGTATGCCCATCTACCTGTACATATGCTTGTATCTCTGTCATGTATACTAAGTGCTTCTGGGTCAGCATTTGCATGGTCAATGAAAGATATGCCCCTTTCACTCATCTTTTTCATTTCTTTCACTAAAAAATTCCTCTCTCCTTTAACTGTCACATTCTTTATTAAGACAAGGTAACATCTTCAAGCAAGGTTCAATCTGGTCTTATTGTTACAGGATCTATTTTGTCTCTTTAAGAGATTTTTTGAGCAAATTTGTTACATTGACTTATGCAACATCTTTGCTAACTTCTTGATATTTGAAGAATAGAAAGATACTATCCATGGCCAGAAAGAAAATATTTTGTTTTTGATAATCGAGCAAAAATGAAACTGAGAGGTTGGGGAAATCTAGTCCTTTTTTCACTCAGGTTGCCAGGTAATCCATAAATCTTGAGTATTAAGAGTGTCATCTTGAGTATTCCTCTCTCTCTCCCTTCTCCACCTTGGTTTTCTGGGTGTTTTTACTAGTAATAAAAATATGTATAAAATTTTTGTGCATAATATTCTTTGTACACAAATATCACCATATAAGTTAGGACTGGGCTGAAACAAGACAAATGGCTATGAAACCTGTCCTTCTGACATGCTTATGTTAGTTGGCATTTTTAGAGTTTCTTTCAAAATATAGCACCTCCTTGGGGCAAATAAGACATTAAAGGTAGTGATTACATTGTACCCAGTAATAACATTTTATTGTGCTCTGGACAGTAACTGGATCAAAACCTCTGGTAAGATTAATAAATAACAGTAAGTTTCTGTTTTTCCTCTTCTTCCTAAATAAAGGTGCCAGTGAAAGGACAAGTACTTCATTGGTGTTTTCTAGTCCAGTGGAAAGACTTTACACTTATGTAAAGCATGCCTTCTCTGTTTTGTTCTTCCTTAATGTCATATGCACTTATATTTTATAAAACTTGCATGTCCTGTGAAAGCGAGGGTTAAATGCCATGTGCTATAGAAGTATGCTTCTGGCTGTCTGAAAAAGGTATTACTCCAGGTGATGATTTTTATCTATAATTACATTTCCTTTTTGCTGTCATAGGGAGCCTTCTCCTTATTATAATATGTATTGCTTTAGTCACTAATCTATATAGGAAAAATCATTGTCTATAGTTTGAGGGGAGTTTTAAAAGTACTGCATCATGAAGATACTTAAAACTTTTGCCTCATTGAAAAGCACTGGATGTTTTGTGAAAAATCAATATACCGTATTCCTACCATAACCCAAAGGGAACAAAGTTATTGAGGTTTGAAATAGCTTACCCCAAATCATAATTCCACTAGCATGGGGATTTGTGAGGACTCTTTGCAGCTAACAGCTAATCATTCTATACTTGGTGAATTACTTTCATTATACAAAATAAACTTAGTCATTACACATTATAAAGAATGTTCAAATCCTTTCACTGAAAACACAATGTTATGCATGCTATTAATTTTTAAGATGCATTACCAAATGGTTCATGAATATTAAGTGAACACATTTGTTCTCCTCTTAAAAACACACACACACATTAATTTGTAGTTAGGATAGATGCTTCATCTTCACAATGTGAATCAGAAGACAGAGAATATACATGGTTCCTGTCACTTAACCACAAGGTAATTCTCCTGAAAACCTAAAGGCATTCAAAAACTTCAGCACAACTGTGATTATCTGCACTGACATCTGTGTTTCACTGTTCACAGCCCCAGTAAATTCTCAATTGCTTCTCAGCCTCTTAGCTTGCAATATGATTGGCTGCTAGTGGATGGTAGGGTGATTTATTTATGGGTCACGTGCACAGATAAATTCTGTCCATTCCAGAGATAACTTCCAAATAAAATTTGCAACCAGTCTGATGTGAGTATCATTAGGTTTGTGAGGTTCAATAGATAATGTTTGAGAGCACGTTGTCCAAATAGAAAGTTCTGTGTACAGATGTGTATTCTTTGAGAAATAGCGTTTGTAATGGATGTTGCCCAGTTAATAATAAATAAATATTGCTCAGACATCAAGTGTTTTATGCACAGAATCAGCTTTATTGTGTTATTTACTACTAAAATATAAGAACAATGACTGTCTCCATTATTTCCAAAATTTGTCTGTTCACAAACTGAGGCTTGAAAAGAGGAATGCAGATATGGTTAGCAACACTAACATAATCAAGTAAGTGACACAGCTGTATAAGCAGAGTGCTTTGAGGTCAACGAGTAGGGATGAAATCTTTACTATTGGGTGGAGGGGATAATGAAGAAATGAGTAAATGGCAAATGAGTCCATGTTATTTGAACTTCTTTTAGTTCTTAAATAGGTAAGTATTACCACTTATTCCTTTTATAACCATATAGTACCCTATATATTTGATTTACCTTGTTTATTGTTTTATGACACCCTCCCCTCCCCCGCCCTACCAGAATACAAACTTCATGGAGGCAGGGTTGTTAGGATTTTTGCTTCTTTATTCCCAGGGCCCAACAGTGTGATGGGCATTGTCCTTATTATCTGGATTGCCAGTGTCTCTAGAGTGGATTGCCCTTATTATCTATATTTACTTGGTTAAATCCTCTTTATTCAGATTTCAGCTGAAATGCTTCAGGGGTGGGGTGGTTATTTGTAGCTCCCAAATAGAGTGCCTATCACATCATGAATGCTATTAATATTTGTTGCACTGAATTTGTATTTTTATCACATTCTACGATATGGACTGTTTCTTAGAGATGTTTATTACAAGAGCAGTTACAGATCCAAGCAGAATGATGAGATAATGAGTGACTTACACTATTTGTAACTGGATCATTGAATTATCATTTGCAAATTAAAAATAACAAACGGGGGGGTACAGTGGGATGGGAGAAATAGATTAAAAAAATGTACTTGAAAAGTAACTAAATAAAATAATATAAAAAAATAAAAATAACAAAGCTCTGCTTGTTTAATGTGAATTTTACAGATGCAGAAAATACCCACTCAAGTTCTTTGCCAATGAAATGGTCATTGTTGTTTTAGGAAGCATTTGTGTACGAAGAGAAAACTTCTTGTACAAGAGATCAACTAACAACATTCCACCTATATAACTCAGGTGTAGTTCTAATCATTGAAAGGTACCAGCCATTGTAATGCCATTGTACTGGCCATTGCCTTGAGGTAGTGATTCTCAACACCTGGCTGAGTGAAGAATAGGGGGAGCTGACTGAGATATTTACTATTAGTCAAAAGGGATGTAAAGTAAAAAGGGTTGAAGTTGATCCTAGATCATAAGGAAGGATTTTGAAAACTGGCATATAGCCAGTGAAGCGCTCTCATGTGATAAATACTGCACAGGGATAAAATACCGAGAGAGATCAAGTTCCCAGCTTTTTGTGGGATTCATGTACATGTGGCTGTGTTCCAGCCAAATTGCATGTCAAAGTGTTGCATGAACAATTCCTCCCCTTCCTCCCATCTCCCTCTGCTGCACTGTGGACTATATGGACAAGATGGCACCTCCATGATGCCAAAAACATAAGGAAAGCTGCCTGGGCCCTTAACACTTTTGCAGAGAAGAGTAGCCTTGTTAACTCAGACTTGTTATATGAAAGAGAAATAATATATCTTGTTGAAAAAACTTTAATTTTGGGCCATTCTATTTCATTGGTTGAAATGATATCCTAATTAAACAAATGGTCAAACAAAAATAGTAATACATTTTTATTTTTATTTTTCTGAGAAAATTCCATACTGTTTTCCATAATGGTTGTACCAGTCTGCAATCCCACCAACAGTGAACTAAGGTCCCCTTTTCCCCACAACCTCTCCAAAATTTGTTGTTTGTTGCTTTTTTTATGATAGCCATCCTGACTGGTATAAAGTGGTATCTCATTGTGGTTTTAATTTGCATCTCTCTGATAGCTAATGAAAATCGACCTGCCTTTTGACCCAGCAATTGCACTGCTAGGATTATATCCTAAGAATCCTAAAACATCAATTTCAAATAACCTATGCAGCACAATGTTCATAATAGCGCAATTTACAATAGCCAAGAGTTGGAAGCAACCTATGTGCCTGTCAGTAAATGAATGGATCAAAAAATTGTGGGATTCAATCACACAATTCTATTACAATGGAATTCTATACAGCAAAGAGAAAGAAGGAGCTACTACCCTTTGCAACAACATGGATAGAACTGGAAAGCATTATGCTGAGTGAAATAGGCCAGGTGTTGAAAGACAAATACCATATGATCTCACCTTTAACAGGAAGCTAAATAACAAAACAAACAAGCAAGCAGAATAAAAACAAAGACACCTAAATAGAGAACAAGTGGGCAGCGACCAGAGGGGAGAGGGGAGGGATTTTAAGGGGAAAAAAAGGGGAGGGATTTGGAGGAACAAGTATGAAGGACACAGGGACAAGAACTAAGGGGGGTGGAAATGGAGGGAGGTGGGGAACATGGGGTGCGTGGGCTGGGATGGGAGAAATAGACAGAAAACTGTACTTGAAACATAACTAAATAAAATAAAAAAATAGTAATACATTTAAAACAGATTTTGATATAATCCTGGGAGAAGAGCAGAAGATGATAACCAGCTGAGAGGAACTAAAACCAGCCTCCAGAGCAGGGAGCACCTACATGAGTTTTCTAATCTCACAACCTATTGAAAAAATTGAAATGTTTCTGGTATCTCAGTGTCATTTCATTGGTTTATCCTTGCCTTTCAGAAGCCTTAACATGTTTAGGAAATAATGTTCCTTGTCTTTATCTAGATGATTGCTTTTGTTTTTTTCTTATTTTTTGATCAATTGTTCCTTTGAATGTCATTTTAAATATTGGTGATATGTTCAGAAAAACAGAAATGTTCAAAAACTAAAATATAAACCCTTGAATATCTGTGTGACAGGGGGAGAAAGATATTTCAGTTCTATAATGCAACCACACATTCTCCTTGTACAATAGTGCAAAGGGGTGAGTATTAAAAAGTTCTGGCAGAAATGATGCAGGTTCCGATTATTGAGAGGCTTAAGGATTCTCTGAGAATCAGAGATCTGGGGAGATACTCCCTGTCATGATTAATTCAAAAGAGTGTTTTTATTATCTATTGCTTTACAACAAATCACAACAGAATTTAGTGGTTACAGCCACCACCACCATGGACTAGTTCTAGTCCTTTGGGCTAGAACTGGGGGAGGACTCTGTTAATCTGTCCTTTCTGCAGATACCTCATGCACTTACAGTTAGATATATGCTGGGGCTGCCCTTATCTGAAGGTTTAACTGCAGCTGGAGGATGCAATTCCAAGGAGGTTCACTCACATGGCTAGTAAGTTGGTGCTTTCTGTGATCCAGGATGCTTTATATGTTGGCTTCTCTACATAGATGAGTGTACCCCTTTCAGGTAAGACAGTGGGCTTCCCCTGAGCAGGCAATGCAGGAGAGCATGGTGAAAGATCCAATGTTTCTTATGCTTTAGCCTCAGAAGCCACATACCAATACTCTGTTGTTGGTGACATCTGTAAGTCCTGATTTAGTGTGAGAGTGGACTTGTGTGTCTTTTTCCTTCATCAGGTTAGGGAAGTTTTCTGTTATTTTTTCTTCAAGTAGATTCTTAATCCCTTACTCTCTCTCTCTTCCTTGTGAATGTTGTTATACTTCATCTTGTCCCAAAGGTCCCTTAAACTATTTTCATTTTTTTAAATTCTTTTTTCTTATTGATGCTCTGATTGGGTGTTTTCTGCTACCTTGATTTCAAATTGCTGATTTGATCCTCTGCTTCATTCCACCTACTCTTTATTCCTTCCAGTGTATTCTTCATTTCTGACTTTAAAAAATAGTTTCTATATCCTTTTTTTAGTGCTGTTGTAGTTCTCACTAAGTTCCTTGAGCATCCTGATAACCATTTTTTTGAACTCATATCTGGTAAGTTGCTTGCCTCCATTTCATTTGGATCTTTTTCTGGAGATTTCTCTTGTTCTTTCATTTGGGGCATGTTTCTTTGTCTCCTCAGTTTGGCTGCCTCTTTGTGTTTGTTTCTAAGTACTAGGTACATTTGCTCTCTCTCTCTCTCTCTCTCTCTCTCTCTCTCTCTCTCTCTCTCAGTTTTGGTAGGGTAGCCTTGTATAATGGGCGTTCTGTGGGATCCAGTGGCTCAGTCTCCTTAATCGCCTGAGCTGGATGCTCCAGGAAAAGCCCTTTGTGTGGGTCATGTGAGCCCTCCTGTTATAATTGAGACTTGATTACTATTGGCCCATTCATGTGTGGGTTTGACCCTTAGGCTGGCTGGCTGTGAGGATTGGCCCTGACCAGAGAGCACAGGCTTCCATATAGGTACTGATAGCACTCTATCTACCTCATCAGGGTCTGGGACCTGCTGAGATCTCCCTTTGGATATACACCCTTTGGATATGCTTATTTGGTCTTGCTCTGATGTCATCTAAAGCTGGCCAGTGGGTGTATTGGTTCTGAGGTCTTTTGAGGGGGATTGTGGTGCAGTTTAATATCAGACACTGTCTATGACTGGTCCTGGGCAACCTGGTTGGACTTACAAAACAGTTTACAGTTTACAGTTTATGTAATACAGTTGTATACAGTTTATGGCTAATTCTGCTGGTCCTTGGTATGCATGGGAAAGACCAAGGTGTGCACCAGGGCTGGCTTCCACTAGCATTTAGTCTGGGGGCAGATCAGCAAAAGGCCCAACACATCCCGAGATCCTCCTCCACCTGCCTCTGTCTGCTGGCTGTCCGTGAGGCTTAGTCACTGAAAGGGTCTCTGGCAGTACTCGAGTTTCATAAGGAAGGTTCTCAGTGAGTCCCTGGGAAGGGGAGAGTAGCATTCACCAGACTGATACAGATTCAGTCTTAGTGCCAGTGCGTGAAGACACTCAGCAAAAGTCTCGGGGCATACCAAATCTAAATGCCTCCCACTGGATGCCTGCAGACCTATGTGGTGGGGAGAAAATTGTCATAGTGAGGCCAGTAGAATTTATCAGGCCCAAACTGATCAAAATTTGAGTAAAAGGAGGCCTCTGCACTGGTCTGGCATGCAAGGGAAAAATGGTCCCCTGACCCCCATCACAAAGCCACTCAACTCAGTACTTTTATGGGTCTCTATACCCTTGCCCAGACAGCTGACTCTCAGCAGGGCATGAGCTCCACAGAGTGCGGTGACAGGGAGTTGAAAGCATGGGGATATTGCTTGTCTTCAGGCTGATGCTGTAAGAAAGGGAATGCTCCACCTAAGAAAGATGGCGTCTTTACTATGGGAGAATGACTTAGCACAGGGATCCTGGTGGCTGGCCCTTCAGCTTTCTCCAGAGCCACAAACCTAAGTCTTTCCTCGAGTTACTCTAGTCTGCTTCACCCTCCCCCAACCAGAGCCCAGGGTGTGTAGCTGTATATGAGATTTTGTGCATTGGCCCTTTAAGAGGGTGCCTGTGTCTCTAGCAGAATACTGCCTGTCCCTGGAGGACAGAATCCCCACTGATTTTCACAGCAATATGTTATGTGATTTCCTGTTCCTTGCTCTGGTACTTTGGCCTAGGGAACCTGGCACAGGGTGGGGTTGAGATGCCATGATCCCCAGGGGGAAGCTTTGCAACTGAGATATCCCTCCAGGATCTCAGCCACTACCAGTGGGAGTAGGGCTAGCTTTTTACATATCTCTGCCCTTCCCACCAGTTTCAATATGGCTTCTTCTGTAAATCCTTAGTTATAAGACATCTGTTCAGCTAATGTTCAGTTGGTTATTCAGGTTGATTGTTCTATATTTTAGGTTTTTTTCCAGTTTGGTCTTGGAAAGAAGTGAGTGTAGCTTTCACCTATTCCACAACCATCTTGAATTCTCCTCCTTTTTTAAGACTTAAAAAAATGTATTGCCAAATAATTTCCTAGAAAGCATGCACTATTTGTACTTCCACCAGCAGTGTTTGGGGGCTGGGTTTTCCATGCCCTATTCAATACCAAATATTATCATCAGCAAGATATTTTTGATTTTGATTTTTGGAGGTAATTTTAAAATTATGATGCACATGAAATATTTTTCATGTTATCTTATTCACATGTATATGTCCTAATGATAGCTCCCTCTTCTTCTCCTCTTTCTTCTTTTTCTTTTTTCTTTTCCTCATAGGTGTCAGAAAAAGAATCTACCATAAGGAAACTTTTTTTTTCAGTATTTGTTACCTTCCAAGGAGAATATATGCTATGAATGTCCTTTTCCTTGCTCGGAGGTTACTGAGTATAAGGATATAAATTGAAGAAAATAATATAGACCTAAATGCCTCATCCTGAAAAAAAAAGAGACAGTGAAATATGCAATAGGTGGAAGCAGAAAAGGTAGTTACGTAGAAGGAAGAGTGACAGAGGGGAAGACTTGGGGGAAAGTGTCATAGGGAGATTGGGGACAGAAAAACAGGTGATCAGTGCATAAGGTGAAAGTTTGGGGAGAAAATTGCCTAAAGGGATAGGGTGAGCAAACATCCCTGGTTTCTCTCAACAGTTTTGCTATATGCATATTGATCCAGGGAAATTATTCATGTGCCTTCATGCAGGTGACAATATGCTTACTTCCTGGGGGGGGTTAAAGAATATTTATAAAATAGTTGATATGCTTAATCATCTTAATCCCTACAGTAATTACTTAATCATACAATCTTCAGTAAATGCTCTTTATTAGTACATTGAGGCAGTGGATCTGACTTTGGGTGCATAAAATGACAGCATCCTGCTTCAAGGAAAGCATTGCCTGTTCATGGAGAGTTTCCTTGAGGGTGGCCCTTTATAATCAACTGCTGCTCACTTTTCCAACCTTTTTATGGGCATATTTCTATATACTATTCATTGGCTACTCTAGCCATTTTGAGCTTTGTATTTTCCCAGAGCTTAGATTATTTCATGAGTCTTTTTTATGTGACCTTTTCTCTTGGAAATTCTTACTGTTGTCTTGTCTTCCTCATGAAGTTTTAATGTCTTGCTCAGGGCTCTGTTCCCTGGCATTCTTCCTTGTGATATCAGTGTTTTCCTTTATTGTAGTCCACCACATTGTTCAGTTGGTTCTCTGAATTCTGGCCTCCTGGATGTTACAATTATGTCTTGTTTGTCTTTTTATCTATCTCCTTTGAATACCACACCTAGCACAGGATCAATTAAAAAAATGATTGCTAAGCACTATAGCAGGCACTGTTAACAGATAAATTAAAAACAACGTTACTTATGGCAGCCCAGAATCTAAGGAAAGAGAAAAGTATTTGTCTATTAATTATAAAGTGCTGAATTTATACAAGTGTCTACAATTCAAGGTACAGAGATACCACAGAGGGAATTGACTAATTGATCAGGAAGAATACCTAGAACAAGTTACTTTTGGGTTGGTTTTGAAATATTTATGGGAATTTATCAAGTGAGGGAGATAGTTGCAGAGGGCATGTGCATAGACATGGAGGATTTTAAAGCTGTATGTAGATAATAAGAAGTCTAGCATATGAGGGGTGTGCGCTCAATAATCCACTCACATGCATTTATGGATACTGTTTTGTCAGGTAAATAATAAAAACAATTCTAATTGGAGGAAACATTATGAACAGAGGCATATAAAGATTCAACTTATGAGAATGTCAAGCCACACAAATTAGACAGCTGGCTTAGCTTTCAAAGTCTTCCAGTCTGAGTCCTTCATACCAAGCTAGATTTATTTCTATCCTATTCCTTATCCTTGTTTACTGTTCCTTCTTTAGCATCCTTGATGCATAGCAATAAAATAGTTTTGTATCACTTTCTTATTTAACAAGTTTTGAGAATATTATCTACTATATGTATATTTATTTAAAAAATAATTAACAGTATACTCTTACTAATATAGTATGTACCTTATAAATTATATTCAAAAGTAGAACTTAAAAAGGGTAAAATCAAAATAACCATAAAATAATTTTTTCTTAATAGATCATTTGTGCACAAAACTCATTTTTGGAAAGAAGTAGTGGTCCAGGCTATATATGAACATGTGTAGTGATGAAGAGTGAATTCCTCAGAGTTAGTTCATTCTGTAAGACTGAACAACTCTAAGTTGTTTAAAAGTTCTTGCCTCTGTTGGTATGAAAATAGTTTCTAAAGTTCTGAGGTAGGTAAATTTCCACTTACCATGAGTAGGCCATGAACTTGGTGCTTTAAACATATTATTTCTATTTTTGTAATATCTGAAAACTAGATCCTATTCCATATTATAAATGAAGATATTAAAGTAAAGAAAAGCAATTTGCCCAGTAGGAGATCAACTCTCATCTTTTAGTTGGAGTCTTATCCTCTGGATATGATATGAACGAAATGAAAATCTTATCTCTACTTGGACTGTAGCTTCTACTCGCCTCTTCTAATTCCTTGCACAATGTCATGTGCATTCAGATTTAGCTTTTGTTCAGACAGTTTCTGAACCCGAAATGCCATCTCTTCCTCCTCTCCTGATCTTTCTCATCTCTTTGGCACCAGTCAACCCTGTCTTCTTCATAAAATCATTGCACATCTCTTCTGCATGTAGGTTTCACCTACATAGTGGCCTGCAGGTGAAATAGCAACATGTAAGGTCTATATCTCATCATTTTGATTTTAATATTTAATTTATGGTAATTTCTTGCTTAAATGACTTAAAATTAGTTTATAAATTACTTTCTGGTGGGAAATAATGCTTTATAATTCTATAATTATAATTATAATTCTATGCTTGCACTAGGCATAGTTTTGGCACATCATTGACTTTTACTCATATTTTTAGATATTTTCTATTTTATTTCTATTCTGCAGGCATGATAAGTTAAGCAAAATATGGGAAAGAGGGCAAAGCATGAAAAATTACAGAAGGAAAAGGTTCTATTCATTTCAGACTCATCTCTATGTATTTTTCTTCCCCCTTATGATCAATCTTAATGTATCTTGGTTTTCCCATTTAGTCTGAAGGATCTCTCATTAGATTGACCTAGTTTTTTTATTCCTTAGGCAGTGTTTTATGTTACCTGTAAGACCTTTATCTTTATTATGTATACATTTTCTTGTATACATTTCTTAAGCACCCAGACCAATTACAAATTATTCATTATGGAAGAGGAACAGGTAATGTCTTATGTCACTAAGAAACGTGTGCCTTCTTGATCTGAACCTTATGAGTAGGCAGAATAAAAAGAGAAATGTATTTCTTGTGTACTGTTCTAGATAGAAATGGCTTTCTTGGGGACAGTTTGTGGGTTATTCTTGTTGATAAAGTGAAAAGGTATAAAACAATAGTGAGTATGGGTTAGAATGTACAGCCACCCTTTTTTTGATTTTTGTATTTTTTTGAATGAAGAGTATTATTAAAAGCACAGTGGTGTAATTAAATTTTAAGTATATTAAGGTGATTTAATATTAAAGGTGGATTAGATAGGGCCAAGTGCAATTCCCAAAGTTCTGGTTGCATATCGTCTGGGCATTCAGCATCGTCCATTCCTTTATTTGATGCTGTTGATTTTGATAGTTTCATATCAGTCACAGATATCTGTTTTCCAAAACTGACTTAAATATTCTCTTCTTTTTATAAGCTGGGGGAGGACTCATTACAACCTGTAGTTGAATATTGCTTTTATTTTTTGTTTTACTTCCTATACCTGTACATATGGTATCAATTTTATATATTTAAGAATGCCCTTAAAGCAGGTATACAGGGAAACAGATTCACAGCCTGACCAAATTACTTTGACAAAACCACCTAATTTGCTAGAGACTTTCACAACTGGAATCCAGATCTCTTGACTCCCAGTTTAAAAATTTAAAATGTTTTCTAGTTTTTTCAAGGAGAGTCAGTCTTTAAATTCAGCCAGAGGGGCATGAGGAAGATCCCATAACACAGAGAAATACAATTTTTAGGGGCGTAGAGTAGTCCCTGCAGCAATCTGTTCTCCGTGGAATGAATGTGTCACTTTACCTGGGTAAACTGGAAAAAAATGTGGTAGGTTCCCACTGCAGGACTTGCATGACAATAAAGGAGGATTGCTGCTAACAGAGAAATAGCTGCCATCCATCATCACCAGAGGAGTGAACATGATCCTTCTTAGATGAACTACGGATTTTCACCTTCCATCATCCATCTCACTAATGGTGGATACCAAGATGTGTCAGCAGATGCAGTGAGATTGGTAGATTATTAGGGATAGCTCTGTCCCTTCATGTTTCTGAAAATTTGAAAGGTCAAGTGAGGAGATTTTGACAATCTGGAGTGATAAAATATATACTTGGTGAAGAACATTTAGCTTTTGAGAGTAGATTTTTAAAAAAATCTACTCTACTCATTAGTCTCTGCCTGGACCAAATTTCTTAAGTCATACTTTTACAAAATGCTTGTTTAAAGACAAGGGGCCTCTGATACAGCCTTCTACCATCCTTCCCTGCTCCACTTTCAAACCTACAACCAGCAGATACCTGCCGCTCTGGGGAGAGTTCTGGAGGGGGCTGATTCTTCTTCCAGGCTAGGCTTAAGGGTTCCTGAGGTTGCCCACAAGACACTGTAGGGTTGGGTGCCTTTCACAGATTGGAGGCTGCACCTGGAATCCACTTGGAGGTGCCAAGTTCATCTGGGGCAAAATACATCATGGTCCACTAAGCAGAGCTCCCACCAGGAAGCTAAGCTGCCTTCTGGAGCGCTGTGTGAGTCCCAGCAGCTCTCCCAGTAAGAACTTCAGTAAGACTCAGATTCTAGGAAAGGGATTCATGCCAGGCTGGTAGGAGGCCCAAGGGTGGCTGCAGAGACAGCAAAACACCTGCTACTTCCAAACCTATTATGCACAATGGTGTGTTTCTGAGGTTGCTTCCTGATGCCAGAGAATCCCAGTGGAAGTTTTGGGAAAGCCTCTGTACCTGTTGGAACATGGTTTTTGGAACCAGCTGACTTCTGGAACTGTCTTTGGAGAACGGGTGGGAAGTGGTTACTGATGTCTCACCTGAACAGCTTGTCTTTTACAATCTGCTGTTGGGTATTATGCTGGGAGCATTCTTTTTTTAATACTGTATTTTTGTATGCCTTTTGCAAAGTGGTGTTGTTTTCCTACAAGAAAAAAAATGCCTTGGGCAGTTAAAAAAAAATAAAGACAAGGCGCCTCTGGAAAAAGGCAATCAGCTACAGGACCATAAGAGTCGCTGAAGCCCTATGATGAGAGCCAGAGTAGATTCCTTTGACTTGCTTTTCTTCTTTTAAACATATGAAAGCAATGTTTTCTGGTGCAGTGATAAGATGTTAACACATCTTATAAAGCTTTCTTATGGACTTAGCTTGGGAGACTTTAAAATCTGAGAGTTGTGTTCACTGAGTCAAGGCTAACGTTGCTGCCCTCAAAGTGTGGCATTTCAGGTCAAGTTGTGTTCCACGGAGGAGTGGCCCTGAGTCTGTGTATCAGGATCACAGCATTGTGGGATTAGTTTCCATCATATTAGCCATGGCTGTTAGTAACTAGGTAAGACAAACTGATTTTGTTTGTAAGGGCTTATTGTTTACATACTCCAATTTTTTCCCCCAAAATACATTCAATAACCATTTCCTGAGTAACTATTACATACACAAGACAGTGTTAGACATTTGGGACATATGACAATGTGGAACAGTCTTAGAATTTAGTTTAAAAATTTCTACCTGTTTGGAACATTCCTTAATAATCAAATTAGAATATACTGATTAGTTCTCAGAGTATTTAACTTATAACTTTATTGCAGACATACTTTGTTTTTTCTTATATTATAATTAGTAATTTATACATCTGTCTTCTCTGCTAGACTTCTTGAGAAAGGCCTTGCATTTTCAATAGTGTTTCCTAGTGCTTTGACTTAGTGTAATGACACAGTGAATGAAATAAATAAGTGATTATTGTCTAGTAAGAGGCACACATCCATAAATGATAGAGTTGCATTATATACAGATTTAATTTACATCATCAGACAGTGACCAGAGGGGAGAGGGAAGGGAATTTAGGGGAAAAAAGGGGAGGGATTTGGAGGAACAAGTATGAAGGACACAGGGACAAGAACTAAGGGGGGTGGAAATGGGAGGGAGGTGGGGAGCATGGGGTGGGGTGGCCTGGGATGGGAGAAATAGACAGAAAACTGTACTTGAAAAATAACTAAATAAAATTTAAAAAATAATAAATTGGGGGAATATTGTTTAAAAAATAAAAATACATAAATGTTAAAAAAAAGAGTAACTAATTTTGAGAATGTCAGAATATTTAGGTCACAAAGAAATGTTCATTCAAAGTAAGAATGTGGGCTTTTGATGTCTGTCTGGTTCTTTTATTTAATTTGAGTATTTTTTTGTATTATTAATGGAAGTAGAGTTTTGGCTGAGTAATGACTAGTATACTATATGAAGAAGATACAGTTTGTTTAGGATATCTAGCAATTTTACATATGTCTTTTTCTTTTTTACTCTAATACATAAAATTTGAATATATTTCATCCTTAAGTAATTTAACAAATTTTACATATCTTTTTTCTTCATTACTTTTGTAACAAAACTCCAGTCACTTGGAGTTTTGTGAACCATTTCAAAAATGGGTGTTTGAGCTTCAAAAAAATGTTTTAATATGTGTATCTATTTCTCTGATAGAACTAGCTTTATTCAACATGCTGTCATTTTTGTTGCATGAGATTAGTAGATGTTTAAAAAGTTGATGCAAATTTACAGAGAGTTTAGTTTTACTTTTTTTGTTTTCCTTTTCCTATCTGGTAGCCAAGTGGGAAATCAAAAATCTTATCTCATGAGATCAGTTCCCATTAAAACATGTAAGCCCATATCCACTTGAGATTCCCACAGTTTCACTATTATAGGAACTGGATTAAAAATATCTGCCACAAAGAAAAAGATAGTCTTGTTTACTTCACAGGTTAAACCTTTAAAAATAAAACCTAGGAACAAGGTAGAGATTTTTCATAATTCTAAGGAGGGTAAACACATTTAAGTTACTGTATGAGAATGGCAATAAAATACATTTATTTCCTTAGAATAACATTTATTTAAAGAAATTCTGTCATTATGTTTCTTGAGCCGACTTGTTTTGATTTGGACAGAAAGATGTGTCATGACTAGAAATAATAAATATTCATCAGATACAGTTTATTTGTATAAAATATGGGTTGAAGTGCTCTACTGCTTATAGCAATATAAGTTTTGGTTAATATTAGAGAGTGTTAGCTATAGAAATGATTAAAATCACTTCAACAAAAGAAATAAAGTAGGAACTGCTGAATAACAATATTTAACACACTAGATATGTTCTTAAGTTATGTGCAAATTGAATTTTAATTTATAGAAAATGTTGAGAATTAACTGAATAAGTTTGTATATTTATTGAAAACCTACTATATGGAAATAATAGGAATAATTGTGCTAAGGATCATATATATTTATCAGATATAGTATATTTCTATAGTGTGATTATGTGCCAAGTAAAATAATCCTACCCTTATATAAATATTTTATGTTTAATGTATGTATGTCTGAGTTCCATAAGGTAGAATATGTATATTCTACAGCTTAAACATGCTGTAGTCATATTATGTTTTCTGAAAACAATTTTTCCTAATCAAAGATCATGTGACTACATGCAGTGATCTCAATAAATAAATTTTAAAGTTTAACTCTTCAATTTAAATAGATATTTTATCAATCATATTCTTAGATTATAGGAACTATTCTTATTTCTTTCCCTTGCATTATGGGTTTTACATACTGGCTGAGAACAATATAAAAAACTGGACAGTACATTATAAAATAGCATCTAAATCTAACAAAGTTATTGTCTTTCAGTTGACATTATTACTGAGTCTTCAAAAAAACCTTTTCAATATTCCATAAGGCCAAATATTTCTGGGGAACAAGGGTAGGGAATCCCACAAACATCAACCGAATGCTTTACTTCTTTCACTGTGAATGGAGCTTTCTTGGTCTGAAGCAACATTGTTTGGTTTAACCCGACAACTAGACATCCAGCATGAGACCAGATGGTGTACCTGGCAAAGAATAGCAGGCAGAAAATTCAAATCCAGTTCCAGAATAAGTGCTCATACCAATAAGGAAAAATCCACTGTGGGGAAGGAGTCCAAAATAATCAACTTGCTGCCAAGTGGCTATCTCGTCTCCTTGGGAAATGAAAACTTATCAGGGGCTCAGAGCCGGCCACTGTTGCTGGAAAACGAGGCATTCAGTTGTGACGATAGCCAAGTCAGCACAAATGGGGGGAAGTGTGTATGTTGAGCTTATTCAGAATATCTTTATGCTGCCACAACCATCTTTTCAATGAACCTGTTGAGTAAATACCACTGGAGCTGAGCTAGAGAGACTGAGTGGCATTTCCATGTAAGAATGACTTCTCCTAATTTTTGAGGCCTCCTCTTTATTAAGAACTTTCTGCTGAATATTTGCATTGGAAAAAATATTCTTAATTGTCCTAGACTATCTGGTTAAACCACTAGTCATTGTCCTTGAACTGTTCCTCGTGTGCTCTCTTCCACTTGTGGACCTCAATGTGTACCCTGGCTGTTTGTCCACCAAGAAGGTTATCCTTCTCTGTTTCCCAGGGCTACCCCAAATGTGGCTATAAAGCCGCAGCACTCTATTTTAAACTGAAACCAGCATAGTGGGTTGAGCTTCTTTCTGTATCATAAAGTTCCATCCGTGATGAGGTTGACACAGATAACTGCTTCCCATGTGGTCATAGGAGTGATGAAGGTTGAGGCAGTGCCGACACTGCTATAGGAGTAGGCGGCCGAGAAATGGAGCCCCGTTCATGTAAACTCATGACCACATGACCTATATTTGCTGATGGGATGTCGATGAGTACGTATCATATAACACAAATGTCCGGAGTGACATAGGGAGCTTAGGCTGCAGTGCGTCATGGTGTATTATGGGCAAGGTGTTCAGTCCCTAATGCAAACCAATATAAAATCAATTAAGACTAATTTCTAGCCAAAGAAGGCAGACTTTCTCTTTAACACTTGAGTTATGAATTTCTTATTGGGGTTAATTTCCAGCAGTCTGAGCTCCTGTAGATACTCTGAGCACTGGGGGATCTGTTGGGTCATACGAGGTAAGAGAAAGATCTGCTCCCACAGAAGTTTGGACCACCTGGGAAACCACCCCTGACTGTGACCCTGCTTCAAGTCAACACTCCTGATCCCTGAGCATATGACTTTCAGCAGCACATAGAACATGGTTTATGAAGATTTTTTTCTTTAAAATTTAGTATCAGTCAAATGTCATGTCTCTTTCTTTGAGGTTAGTATTGTAAGACATAGCAACTACTCTTTAACTGCCCGCAGGCTACTGCTGTACACAGGACATTTCTTGGGGGTGACAGGTTTCTGAAATTTTCTGAGGTTGTTTTTTCAGCCACTAGCACCCATGTGTTACCATGACATTTGAAGTACGAAGTTCTTTCTGTTCATCAGGACTTAGACATATGTCATCAGTACAGTGGACAGTACGATGTTCAGTGAGATGGTGAAATCAAGGTTTTTACATTTAATTGTCACAGCGAGCCAGAGAGTTGATTTAGCTCAGAGGTAAGACAGTGAAAATGTACTATGGGCCTACCCTGTAAAACAAACTGCTTCTCCTATCCTGTGTTTATTGGGATAGCAAAAATAAAAAAATTGTCAGGCCATTATTTATGAACCAGCAGGCAAGCAGGGGCAGTATTTATTTGTTCCTCAAATGAGTCCAGATTTAAGATAACTGCTTCAGTGAGACAAATCACCTGATTGAATGTATTATAATCTTTGTCATTTAAAAGTATTTATTCATTTGGGAGTAAGTATAAAATGTTTTCCGGTTACTGAGTACATCTATTCCACCCATATACTTTGGAACCAGATAAATAATGAAAAGAGGGGTGAGAGGTGTTTTCCCAAAATGACTGCAATTATATTTCTGGCTCTATATGCTCTTTCAGAATCCCGTCCCTTGAAAGGAGTCAGATCTCCATGAGTGCTATGTGACAAAAATGACACTGCTGTTTCTAAGGATGTGTAGAAAAGGAGATAGAGCTTCCTCTTGGCTTTCTTCCTTGGGATGCTTGTGGTGGTTGGAAGACAACCACCATCTTGTAAGGAAGTTAAGCTACACCCAGCAGCCACTTGTAGATGCTCCGGCTAACAGCTCCAGCTAAAGTTCCTGCCAACAGCTCCCATCAACTGCCAGATATGAGTGAAGAAGTCTACAGATAATTAGCCTCCAGCTAATGCTGAATAGAGTAGAGATGAGTTTTCCCTGCCAAGTCCTGCCCAAGAGGCAATTTTCTGAACATGCAAATATTGTAGTAAGCCACTATGTTTTGCATAGTGGAATGGATAGGATTAGCATTCCACAGACCCACTTGAAATGTTCTCCTGTCACAACTCTATTCTTCAAAAATTCTATTCTTACTAGCAGAAGACCTTTGGGGACGGTGAGCTGAAAGCTAGTATCTAATAATATACTGACATACCTTGCTCTGTTCCTTTCCCCTGTGCATATTAAGCCTGGTTATTGGCTGTGGGTCTCTTGGAGAAAGCTTTGGAGTAGACACTTCTAATGTTATTGTAAAATATTCTCTATTTATACATTTTTCCTTATGAAAGGTACAAAGTCTGTGAACTTACTCAAGTGAACTACCCTTTTCCTGAAGTCCTACGAATCCAGTGATCAGACATCCACCCTACGCCAGGTCATCCTGATAACCGTACTGGTCCTGCTGTTTGTGTGCATAACCTTCCATTCCCTCTTCTGCTTACCAGGCACCACCTTGTCTTTGCCACCCAAAGTGTCCATTAGTTTTTGGAATAGCCCATTTTAAAAGCACCTTATCTATGCATATTCCCAACCAACAGAAAATAGTCATCTTGGTACTTTTTTAAATATATTGATGCTTTGCAGGGCAATGTCACTATCGATGCTTTCATGAAGGGCTATTCTTTTGGATCCCCATAAGGAACATGATTTGAGGTTCTTTCAGATACCTGGGAAGTAGATATTGGGCTACATATAATAAATCCACTTCAATTTTAGTAATTCCCTAAGATGTTGGGTTCCTTCTTCTACAGTATACCCAAATTTATTTTTCTTTTAATTTTATTTACTACCATGAAATTAGTTTTTACTTAGTCAACCTGGAAATATTTAGGCCAATTTTCAGTTGCTTAATTAGATTTTATAAATCTCTGCTGAATGTAGCTGTGATGAGAAATTTAGTTTATTTTAAAATAATTTTCTTTTCTTAGTATAGTATCAGAATCTACCTCCACAAATTTTTCAGTATTTTATTAATAGAAATTAGCAAAATTTGGAATTTTCTAGTGTGGCAATTTTTTTTTTTTACTTGGAACTGAACATTTCTCCTTTCTCACACCCACCCCAACAGAGTAAGTAAGCAGAGTCTGTCTGGTCTTAGATGTGCAGTTAATGGGGGTGATGGTACATGAGAATTGCTTTTTTCCCCCAAGCCAAGGGTCCTAGTTCAGGGCATTGACAGATTTTTTTTTTTTATAGGGAAGTACCATCCAGAAAAAGGGGGAGGAGAAAGTGTTTTCACTGGTAAAGGGGCACTCAGCAAGGTTTGGAAATTCAGAGTACTTTTGAGTCCTCTTGTGTGACCCCATTTTAATTTCTGGGTTTTGCTTTCTACCAGTCAGTGGTCTGAATTTTACCTAAGAGACTAGGGAAGGATGTACAATCAGATGATGTCATTTAACAAAGTTGACTTATTTGCTTACCTCATCCATGTGACTACATGGGATAAGAGCGTATCTCATGAGATGGGATAAGAGATTCTCCTGTGCTAGTGATGAAGAAAGTTTGTGCTTTTCTCACTGTACTTTGAGCTGAGAAGTTCAGATTTTGAGCTTAAAGTGTCATTTTGTGTGTGTGTGTGATTCCCTCATGTAATTAGAAGTAGACAGTTCACCCCTCAGGGTTTGTATTCTTTATGTCCTTCATACTGTTCTATGGCAGTGGTTTCTCAGTGCTCTGAAGCCAGACTTCAATTAGCTCTTTATTTCAGGTAACTGTAGTTGATAATTTAATTAAATGTTTAATCACTGTGTTTTACGGGATGTTAGAGGCTGGCCCTTACTACCTGCAAACTCCACCTGTCCATCTAACCAGTCTCAGATGGGTATCTGCAGCCATGCCTGAGGCTTATTTAGTATCTGTTAGCATTCTGAATGGAAACAAGATGAGCTACTTAAACAGAAAAAGAATTTGTTAAAATGCATCAGGTAGCTCGTGTAGTCTTTCAGAGGTGAGACCTGTAGGCTTTGCAGCTGCACAGCCAGAGAAATTGTGCAGATGTTGCTGTGAGTTCTGCTTCAGCACACAACCGCGGCTGCTGCCCTGAGAGGCAGACCCTGGCTTGCACCGCGGACATGAGGCCTCGGACCCCAGAAAGTGCATGCTGCTTCCTAAAGCCTGACTTTTCTCTCATCATTCTGAGCAGAAAGAAGATGGATTCCTTATCCTGGCTGTGTCTTCATGTTGCTTGTTTCTAAATTAAAGTTTTCTGTAGATGTATCTGATTGGCCTGGCCTATAATAGTACCAGGCCAATCAGATACATCTACTTGCAACACTGCCAGGGAAGTGAGTTCTGGCTTTTAACCTTGGTAGTAAGAAGAGAAGAAGGGGTTAATTGTCTAAGGCCGATTTCCAGCAGGCTGGTCTTCGAAAAAAGAAATTCACCTCCTTCCTGGCAGGTGATTTAGGAATTACACATTGCTCCATGGAGTCTGGAGAAAGCTCATTGCTTAAGATAATCATCCTTGGTAGAATGCTGAAAGGCTAAGTCAGGTCCAGGGTTCTGAGTAGTGAAGTATACATAAGGCTTGCATCCTTGATTATGCCAGGGCATAGACTGGTGCAGCTTAAATGCCTATGGCTTAATTACGAAGGACTTTCTTGGGCAGTTTGATGTCTGTCCTTGCTAAATCCTGGTAAAGTACCCCAGAGGGTGAAGTGCAATGGGAAAATGGCTCTCCTACTACTGTGTTTACTTAAAAAAATGCTGTCCTAGAAGGTCTAATGTATGTGATTTCTGATCCTTTGCCTCTGATTGCTGTGCAGGTTGACAAGGTTCATTATCACTATGAAAAGATAATGAGCAGCTACAGGCTTAATAAATTTCCACTGCAGAGAAATAACTATTCAACAATTTGATTTTCTTTGTGTTGAAACAAATACTAATCTTAATTATAAATTATTAGCTAGGATTATGAGATTTTATAAGTTGTATAATAAAGTTGTGATTCTGGATATCTTCAACTGAGACTTCATAATACAATTTAGGAGATAAAAGGAAATAGTGGAAATGCAAATTAAACATATAACAAGGTTCTAGCATGGTTCTCTGGTTCAAATCCAGTGTGGTCTGGCCTCACTTCTGCAGGAAACAGACCAATCTGTCATCAGTCATTTTATGGAGCCTTGTTACAAGAACTCTGAATGTGGCCACTCAGTCTAAGACAATGGTAGTGGCTGTATCATGCTGTCTCCTCTAAAAAATGAGATCGCCCTGGATGCTTTTCTCCCAATTATTGTAATACTCTGTTTCTGTCTATCCATATGTAGACATGTATAGCAGTCTAATTTGATGTTCAAGTTTTTGATGTGTTTGCTGTGGTAGAGTGAAATGAGAGAGTAGTAGAGACAGAGGCAGAAACATGTGTGAGTCGTTCACATGTTGTGTTCTTAGAGGAGTAGTTAGTTCATCCGGCTCCGCTGGGCAGTGTGTTAGCATCAGATAACCCAGATATCACCAGCTTGCCACTTAACTGCTTTCTTTTCAATGTCCGAGTGATTGGAGCTTGAGCCCGACTGCGCAGAGCCTGGGCTTGTACTTGATTCGCATTTCCAAATAACAATTGGGATTCCTGGGGTAAGCATTACATTTGGCACTCACCATTCTCATAATTTTCTTCACATTTTTATTGCAAGTGAATTCAATTCTAAATAATATATAGCATATCATTATACACATAAGCTTTAAATGGTATCATGTTATATATATACACTTTTATGCTTATTTTATGTTCAGTATTTTTTTGCAATATAATTATATATAAAATTAATTTTTACAATTTTACAATAATTCATTTTTTTCAGATGCTACAAGTGTTTATCCATTCCTCTGCTGATGTATAATTAGGTTGTTTTCAAATTTTTACTGTTATAAAAACTGCTCCTATAAACTAGTGTATTCTATTTTTGTATGTATTTATATGACTTACGACTTTCTTCTCACAGTTTATAGCATGTCCTTTCACTGTTTTTAAAAAATAGTGCTTAAGAGATCCATTTATAGGACTTCTGGTTTAATGATAGGGACATAAAGTCAGCTTTTAGCCCTTTCCTGAAAAACATGCAGGATACTGAGAAGCAGAAATGCTTTCTCTAATTCATCCAGTGAAACTAGAACAAAATTGAGCACAAACGAAGCATAGTGCAAATGGAGCCAAAGCATGGGGACTCTCAAGCAGGCGTGTGAGAAGAAGCAGAGAGAAAATACCTGCAGTTGCTGAGAGAGGATGCAAAAAATACTTCTTTTATTTGTTTATTTTTTACTCTATTTGTATTATTGACACTTTTACATATGTCTCCATTCCCCACCCACCTTTGCCCACCACCCCTGACTCTTGCCCCTCCCTCCCTCTGGTTATCACCTGTGGTCTTTGTCTATGGTTTATGCATACATGTTCTTTTAGTAATCCCTTCACCTTCTTTCATCCAGTTCCCCCCACTCCTCTCCCCTCAATAGCTCTCAGTTTGTTCTACTCATCTGTGCCTATTTCCATTTTGTTCATTAGTTTATTTTGTTCATTAGATTCCACATATAAATGAGATGATATGGTATTTATCTTTTACTTACTGGCTTATTTCACTTAGCATAATATTCTCCATGTCTATCCATGCTGTCTAAAGGGTATGAATTTCTTCTGTTTTATGGCTGCAGAGTGTTCTATTGTGTGAATGTACCACACCTTTTTTATCTACTCATTTACTGATGGTTACTTGGGTTGTTTTCAGATCGTAGTTATTGTAAATAATGCTGCTATGAACATAGGGGTGCATATATTCTTTTGAATTGGTGTTTGAAATTAGGATATATTCTCAGAAGAAGGATTGCTGGGTCAAAAGACCATTCCATTTTTAATTTTTTGAGGTAACTTTATGCTGTTTTTACAGTGGCTGCGCCAGTCTGCATTCCCACCAACAGGACACTAGGGTTACCTTTTCTCTACATCTTTTTCAGTGCTTGTTGACTGATGGTTTATTGATGGTAGACATTGCGGCAAATATGAGGTGGTATCTCATAGTTTTAATTTGAATTTCTCTGATGATTAGTGACATTGAACTTATTTTTATGCGTTGACTGGCCATCTGTATGTCCTCTTTGGAGAAATTTTTTGAAAATGAGGAGCCTACTACAAGATGCAATATCTCTTTTTAATGAGAGGAATTAGATGCATACTCTGGGTTGAGAGTTTATGCCTGAAGAAGGATTATTTATGTTTTTAGGAAATAGTCTGTCAATGGGAGGAGGAAGAAAATACACTTTGCATTCTGGGTTAAAATAAAGATTGAAAGAAGGTACACAAAACTTAGTCATTATGAAAATTTCAGCACAAAGAAATTGGCTTCTGCCCCACATCATAAATCATAAGAAAAATTAATTTCCTAAGATGTGTAATAAAAATGATTGGTCCAGGATATATTCAAAGATAGAAGGAAAAATGAGGAAAAAACAACAGTAACCTTCAATGGAAGCAAAGTATTCCATAAACATCATTCCACAGAAAAGTGTTGCTGTTGTTGCTAATGAGTAGATAGAAATTGTGGTCAAACACTTCTGAATTAAAGAATTATGTATATGAATCAGTTGAGTCTATAAGGGGAGAGCTTTAAGTAGATATTAAAGATGATGGTGAGACAACAAGAAAAAGAAGAATGATTTGGAAAAATTCAAGTAAAAGTAAAAACAGCAATCAAATAATTATAGAAATTAATAAGTTGGAAGAAGTACAATTGGAAAAGAACATAGAGGTTAAGAATAAAGAGTAAGAAAAATGTCATATAAGTAGAATGGATTGAAGAGAAAATGATGGATGTTGAAGACAATAAAAGGAAAGCAAAGAAACACAACTTGGTTCACAAAGAATGAAACAAATAATAGGACAGAAAGCTGTTTACCAGGCTTTCCAGAAATAAATGAAGATAATTAATTTACAGATTATAAAAGAACATGCTATGTTTCAGGAAAAACTGATGTAGCCCAGTAAAGATATTGAACTTTTAAAAGAACTAAAGAATTATTTGGACAGTTAGGCAAATTGACTCATTAGAGGAATAAATACCTTGCTGACTTCAGACTTTTTTATAGCAGTGATAGTTCTGGAAGACAGTGGAGTAATTTCTGTAAGTTATTCACAGAAAAAAATGGTACTAGAATTTATTGAGTCCATTTTGTTCATGTAAACATTTTTGAACACACAGAAAGACAAGTACTATTCCTGTTATAAGTCCTGATTAATTTAGATAAAGAAACTGATTCAACTAAAAGATAAATGAAATGAGGATTAATGTGGATTATTAAAAATCTACTAACTCCAAATTTAACTCTAACACATATATGAATATTATTTTTTAAATGGCAATATTATAAATTTTATATGTATTGATACATATTTCTATACATAATTCTGCATTTGAGTATTTATGTCTTTTAGTACTATATGTAGTGTTCTCTCTCCACATATATAGAAAAGGCTAAATATCTATAAAGAGAGCAAATAAATATATATAGATACATATATATTCTAGATAGGAAAACAGTAGACATTTTAATCTATTGAGAATAACAAAAAGCAGTATTATTATCATTGTTATGTAATATTGGTGTAGGAAATACAAGTAAAATATGAACTAAATTGAAGATATAAAATTTATATATATATATATATATATATATTATTGTTATTTCCAGATGGTTTGATTTTTATGCTTGGAAAACTCAAGAATATATATATAAAACTATTTCATATATATATTTATATATATATAAAACTATTTCATATATATATTTATATATATATATAAAACTATTTCAACAATAACAAAATTGAATAAGTATCAGGGTACATGCAAAATTTATTTTTATATAAGCATATGTCAATTAATTAGAAGATAATATTGAAGAAAATACTAATGTAAAATAATTTTAGCACTAGCAAGAATAAAATACTTAGGAATATGTTTAATAAGCAGTGTGTAGGATCTTGATGATGACAAGTTTTAAATACTCTAGAATGAGCCAAAATGATTGAACTGATATAATTTCAAAATAAGAACATCTAACATAGTAAAGATGTCAGTTCTCCAAAGGTAATCTATGTATTTTATGCTATTTATAAGTTCAATGCAATGAAAACAATAAAATGTAATATAGGAAGCTAACATTAATTTTAAAATAAAAAATACAGAATTACAAGAAGGAACTATCTCCTTGGAGGAACTCTCCACTAGCTGTTGATATAGTACCAGCATATGACTAGAGAGATCAATGGAATCAAATAAAAAGGGACAGAGATAGAATCAAATGCATATGATTATTTCACAAAGTGACATTTTAAACCAACAAGGTGAAAAAAAATACAATATTCAGTAAAAATTTGGGGACAAGTAGGTGATCATCTGAAAATGAGTAGAAGTTGGAGTCATATGTCATTAAATTAAATTAATACGAATGAAAGATCTATAGTAAAAACAAACCTCGCCAAAACTTGAGCAAACCATGGGAATTAAAAAAAATTAATAGATGAAAAATACCTTTCCAAATAACTCATAAAACCTGGAAAGCATAAAAAAGTGATAAATAGAACTGCATAAATTATAAAAATTCAACACAAGAAAGCTATTATGAATAAAAAATCAAGAATAAACAGGGAATGCACTTGCAATTCCTATAAAATATCACAGTATACTAATTTTCTCAGTAAAAACAAATCTCTGCACACTGATAAGAAATGACACCACAGAAAAATGAACAAAGGAAAGGCAATTTATATAAATGAAAACACAAAGTGTTCCTAAGTAAATGAAAAAAACGCTCAACCTCATTAATATTGTAATAAGAAACCTACTGACAATATTAAAGAGTTTGATAGTATCCAGTTGGTGAAAGTATTGAAAACCCAAAGCTACTATATTATGTTCAAGGAGGTGTAAATTGATATAGATTCTTTCTAAATGTAAATTTGGAATATTTATCAAAATTACTATCACAAAGATATATCTGTGCTCACATGTATACAAAAGGTTTTAAAGACTGAATCCCATCAGTATCAGAATGGTTAAATACATTGTGATAAACCATGCTACTCTGTTATATCGATTTTATTTTAATTTTGAGTTGTAAATGACAAAATTGTCAGATATTTAAAGTGTATATCATGATGATTTGATACATGCATACATTGTAAAAAGATTTCTCACCTTTCCTTCTTTATATATATATATTTATATTTATATGCATGTATATGTATTTACATATATATGTACTTCATTTTATATATATATATGTAAATTTTATGAGGGCACAAGTTCTACTCAGCCAATTACAATCATACAGTACAGTGTTATCAACTATGTTTTATATCAGATTTTCAGGGCTTAATTTGTTTTATAGTTGAAAGTTTGTAGCTTTTTATTGACCTCAACCTTTTCACTTCCCAGGCTCTTAAAATCACTTTTCTATTCTCTGTTTATATGAGTTTGACTTAAAAAACCTTTTTAGATTTCACATATTAGGTGATATCATGCACTGTTTGTATCCCTGACTTATTTCACTTAGCAGATACCTTTGAGGTCCACTCATGTTGTCATAGAAGGCAGGTTTCCTTCTTTCTCATGACTGAATAAGAGTCCATTGTGTGTGTTTATGTGTGTATATATGTACGTATATATATTCATATATATGTGTGTACTTATGTATATACACATATCTTTCTTGTTCATTCATTGATCCATTGAGGGACACTTAGCATGTTTCTGTATTTTTGCTCTTGTGTGGGGTAGTGTATAAGTGTTTTTAGTGAGGACTTATTTTAATTAATTTATATATTGATATTAAACTATCTGTAACAAATTGAAAAAAGTAAAATGCTGAATAGTGGATATATATTCGGTTAGCATTTGTAAGACAAAACAAGTAGTATGTGCATGTATGTGTACACAAAAAATGATAACATGACTTTGGAGATATTCAAGAAACTCAAAAGTTATACAAGAAAGTATATGATCTTGGAAAATTCACAAAGCAACTTACTGCATGCTTTACAAGAGGGAAATGACTTGTCTGAGAATCATTAATGGAAGACTTGATATTATATTGGATATAATTTCTTGCACTAACATTTTTGTATCACAAGTGTGAATTATCTCGTTAATGTTTATTTCAGGATAAAATTATCTTTCCCTGTCATGGGTTCATGAAGGCTTTATAAAATATTCTTAAAATTTTTTTAGATCTCTAATAAATGAAGAATTAATTTCCCTATATCCTATGAGGCAGGGATTCAATTATATTCATGTTTTCCAGTATAGATCATAATAACTTATCCTGGCACACTTTACTGAACAGTTTATTCTGTCTTTGGTGATATGAAATGCTACCCAGTTTCTACATAAACAGGAGTTAGTGTCCAAAATAATTATTTTTTTGTTAGGTATAGTAAGTTTCCACATCATATTTTCATTCAGAATTGTCTTTATTCATCTTAGTTGTTGGCTTTTCCCCTATAACTTTTAGAATAATTTTATCAAGTTTAATAAAAAATTCTTTCAGGATATTTATTAGAGTTGCTTGAATGTATACAAAAATTTGAGGGAAAATTAACTGCTTCATACATTAGAACTTCACAACTATGAACATAGTAAATCTATGTTTATATGTGTTAAATATCAATGGTCTTGTAATTTTCTCCTTTAAGTGTTATATATCTTATGTTAAATTTATTCCAAAACTCTTTAAATTAAAAAGCTTTCATTTCAAATTTTATTTTTTAACACTTGTGAAGTGTAGGAACATGTTTGCAATTTACTTGTCAATTTTCTTGGGATATTGAGAATTTATAGTATTTCTGGGTATTGATATTTTTATTTTTTCTTTTAATCCCTATAACTTTGATTAATTTTTATCTTGCTGTACAGGCCAAGACAACCTTTGATAAAATGTGAATAGACAAAGCAGAATTAAGACGGAAACTTATTTTATTCCTGACTTTAATGTAAATACTTCTAAAGCTCCATTTTAAATATGCTGTTTGCAGTTATGTTTTCCAAGGTAACCCTTATCAGGTTAAAAAAGTTTCCATATTTTTATAATTTAAAAGATTTTTTCATGAATGAATGTATAATTTTTGTTAAATGCATTTTCTCATCGATTGAGATATATATTTTTCTTCATTTAATTTAACTTGATGAATTATATTAACCAAGTTTTTAATATTAAATTATTCTTATATTTCCCAGAGAGATTTTGCTTTTTCTAAGACTTCAAAAATGTTTATATTCAAGGCACCTTATATTGGTGTTATTTTTATTAAGATAAAAAAGATGAACAGTGAAAGGACAGCAAACTCACAGTTATTAACAACCACACCTAAAACAAAAACAAACTAAGAGGACAGCTAGATCAGGAGCAGAACCATAGAAATGAAGATCACATGGAGGGTTAGCAACAGGGGAGTGGGAGGAGGAGAAGGGGGGAGAAGGTACAGAAAATAAGTAGCATAGACAGTAGATAGAAAATAGATGGGGGGGCAAGAATAGCATGGGAAATATAGAATCTAAAGAACTTGAGACACATGGTCATAAACTAAAGGGGGGAATGGTGGGGGAGGGGGTGTGCAGGGTGGAGGGGAATGAAGGGGGGAATAGAACAACTGTAATGGCATAATTAATAAAATATATTTAAAAAAGATATCATTGACATTAACATATCAGTGTCAGATGTACAGCATAATGATTCAATATTTGTGTGTTATGAAATGCTTACCAAGTAAGTCTCATTAATATCCATCACCAAACATTATTTTATTCTTTTTCTTGTGTTGAGAACTTTTAAGATCTATTTTCTTAGCAACTTTCAAACACACAATATACAGTATTATTAACTAGTCACCATGTTGTACATTGCATCCCGGACTTACTTATTTTACAACTGGAAGTTTGTACCTTTGATCCCCATATGCCCATGTTGCTCACACTCTAATCCCCTCTGGCAAATGCCAAGATGTTTTCTGTATCTAAGTCTGGGTTTTATTTGTTTTCAGATTCCACATATAAATGAGATCACACAGTATTTGTCTTTGTCTGTCTGATTTATTTCACTTAGAATAATGCCCTCAGGGTCCATCCATATTGTTGCAAATGGCAAGATTTCCTTCTTTTTATGGCTGAGTAACACTCCATTTCTCTTTACCCGTTCATCTATCTTTGGACACTTAAATTGTTTCTATCTCATAGCTATTGTAAATAATGTTGCAGTGAACATGAAGGTACATGTATCTTTTCAAATTGTTGTTTTAATTTCCTTTAGAGAAACACCCAGAGGTCTAATTGCTGAACCTGCTAGTTGTATTTCTAGTCATTAAAACATTTTTTTATTGTTGACACCATTACAAATGTCCCCCATGCCATCTGCCTTGCCCACTTCAACCCTGTCCCTACCCCCCAGCCTTCACCGCACTGTTTTCTGTTTCCACGGGCTGTGCATGTATGTGAGTGCTCCATACTGTTTTCCATAATGCCTGCATCAATTTACATTTCCACCAACAGTACACAAAAGTTTTCTTTTCTCCACACCTTCATTAACACATTGTTTCTTTTCTTTTTGATAACAAGTGTCAGGTGATATCTCATTGTGGTTTTGATTTGCATTTCCCTGATGATTTGTGATGTTGATCACCTCTTGGACATCTATATGTCTTCTGAAGGTGCGTGTTAATGATAATTTCTCAGCTTAGGGTTTCTAGGACAAGGTTAGCATATAAATCTGAACCCCCAAACCTATGTGAGGAGACTTCTCTGGTTATGATTTTCCTGTGGTATCACCTCCCTCCTTTTTTCCCTCCCTTTCTGTTTTCTTCCGCCTCTCTCCTTTTACTTATTTCCCCCCACCCCACTTTTGTCACGCAGAGCACACCGGCTCTGACAGACAAACTTACTCCTTGTCCTTTGCTTGTTGATAAATTTATTTTTCTCTATCCTTTCACTGAGTATGTGGCTCTTCGGGTTTCTCACATACACTAAGCATTCTGATTCCTCACTTCCTTCCTTCAAAACTCAAGGCGTTCAAATGCTGACATGCCAACTTTGCTCCAGTGTGCAGCTTCTATGTGTATTTGGGGCTCTGGGAATTTTCTTCTGTTTGAGCCTCACTTTTCAAAGCAGCCATTAACTAACTTCTTCCTACTTTGTTTTATTGAACTTTCTTACAAGTTCAGATTCTTTGGTATTATGTTTATTTACACACATTGCTTCGATTTTATATGAAAAGTTCTTCACTTTCATCATGTATGGGCTTAGCTCCTGGCATAAATTGTTTTAAATTAATAATTTGGTAAACTCACATAAACTGTGACCTATACAAACATCTTGGTCTTTTCCCGAAAGTATTACTGCACTCTATTAGACTATAAGTTCAAGTTGCTGCCTTATTTATCTTCTTAGAAGTGTTCATACTAATAACCATTTTGCTTTATGCCAAAGCATAAAATTGTTAGTGAGAGAATCTTTATTTGAATTAGCCTAATGTTTGTAATATACTCAGAGAGATTTACAAAGAGTTAGTTAAAGAGAATAAAACTAGTATTTTTTTCCAGCAGTTAATTTTATTTATTTATTTTCTTAAATATATTTTATTGATTATGCCATTACAGTTGTTCTATTTTTCCCCTTCGTTCCCCTCCACCCTGCACACCCCCTCCCCCACCCTTACCCCCTTTAGTTTATGACCATGTGTCTCAAGTTCTTTAGATTCTATGTTTCCCATATTAATCTTGCCCTCCCCCCATCTATTTTCTATCTACTGTCTATGCTACTTATTTTCTTTACCTTCTCCCCCCTTCTTCTTCTCCCACTCCCCTGTTGCTAACCCTCCATGTGATCTTCATTTCTATGGTTCTGCTCCTGATCTAGCTGTCCTCTTAGTTTGTTTTTGTTTTAGGTGTGGTTGTTAATAACTGTGAGTTTGCTGTCCTTTCACTGTTCATCTTTTTTATCTTCTTTTTCTTAGGTAAGTCCCTTTAATATTTTTTATAATAAGGGCTTGGTGATGATGAACTCCTTGAATTTGATCTTATCTGAGAAGCACTTTATCTGCCCTTCCATTCTAAAAGCTTTGCTCGATAGATCAATCTTGGATGTAGGTCTTTGGATTTCATGACTTGGAATACTTCTTTCCAGCCCCTTCTTTCCTATAAGGTCTCTTTTGAGAAATCTGCTGACAGTCTGATGGGAACTCCTTTGTAGGTGACTGTCCCCTTAGCCCTTGCTGCTTCTAGGATTCTCTCCTTCATTTTAATCTTGGCTAATGTAATGATGATGTGCCTTGGTGTGTTCCTTCTTGTGTTCAACTTCTTTGGGACCCTCTGAGCTTCCTGGATTTCCTGGAAGTCTACTGCCTTTGCCAGAGTGGGGAAGTTCTCCTTTATTATTTGTTCAAATAAGTTTTTCACTTGTTGCTCTTCCTCTTCCCCTTCTGGTACCCCTATAATTCGGATGTTGGAATGTTTAAAGATGTCCTGGAGGTTCCTAAGCCTCTCCTCATTTTTTTGAATTCTTGTTTCTTCATTCTTTTCTGTTCGGTCATTTTTTTCCTCTTTCTGGTCCACTCCTTTGATTTGAGTCTGTTTCCTTTCCCTTACTATTGGTTTCCTGTGCATTTCCCATCATTTCAATTAGTTTAGCCTTCATATGTTCCTCTAATTTGTGACTAAAATCAACCAGTTCTGTGAGCATCCTTATCACCAGTGTTTTGAACTGTGCATCTGAAAGTTTGGCTATTTCTTCATTGCTTAGATTTATTGGCTTTGGGGCTCTGAGTTGTTCTTGAGCCATGTTTTGATCTGTTCGTGCTTGTTAGGTATGAGGTGCAGAGCCTTAGTTTTTCACCAGGGTGGGGCCACCCTGGTGGCTGGTTTGTGATGCTATATGTGGGGGTGGGGTCAGAGAGGGACAATGGCGATTCCCTCCGCTGCTTCCTGCCGCTGGGGCCTGTACGGTCTGTCTCACCGCTTGCTCCTTCACCAGTTTATCTGGGCTCTAATGTGTGACCGTGGTCAGCCCTCAGTGAGTCCACTGCCTTGTGCCCTCAGTGGGTCTGCCCATTACTCGACACCTGGGATCCGCCTACAGCTGCCTGCGTGCCTGGGTCAGCCTGGTGGATCTTTCTTGCCCGACCCCACTCTGCTGCTGGCTCTGCCCCTCTTACCGGTTTGGCTGAAGGGTTCGTTATTGTCAGACTTCCATATAGTTTAATTTTCTGTGGTTTGGCTGTGTTTTTGTTGCTAGAACTTTGTTGTTTTTAAACTTGGTTGTGTGTGGAGGCACAGTGCTTCCACCTATACCTCCATCTTGGTGGAAGTCCTAAAACTAGTATTTCATGATGCATAATTCGCAGCTTTTGATAGCAGTGGAAAATAACATTAAATTTTAAAAAATATTTTTAATTTAACAACTATGTTGTATATCAAAGTTATTTAAATTGGATAGGAAGAAATTTACTTTTAATGTGAATTAAATGCATAATAGTAGCAAACCTATACTGCACCAACTCTCTTCAGGCATTGTTCTGAGCACTTTACATGTATACACTTATTTAATACACGTAATAGCCATCTGATGAAGCAGCTTTATTAATCATTGCACTTTAAAGCTGTGGAACTAAGGTGCAGTGAAGTGAAGTAGTTTGGCCTAAGCAGGCCACTGGTTAGAGCAGAACTGAGAGAACAAAACTCAGTTTGCAGATATCCGCAACCTAGTCTTAACCACATTAAATTGTTTCATTTTCCTTGGTGCAAAACACATTTTCCATGATTTCTGTGATTTAGACTATGTTAGAGAATGTACTGATGAGTGTACCCAGTTTGAATACCCTGTCTGTTCTTGGAGAAAGCCTATGTTTGTTCCACAGCAAGTTCATGTTCAATATTTATATGTGGTATAAGCTTTCTTAAGTCTTCAATGAAACACATATTTTCATATTTTTAAGAGCCTCATAAAATTGTTTTAAAACATGAATTGTAAGTTGGCTTATTTTTCTCAATAAGTTTGTACAAATTTCTTGGTTCATTTGGTTTTTATAAATTCTATTATTTACAGAGGATGCAGATTATCATAATATATTTTAGATTTATAGACTTAATCTTAGAATTAGAATAAACATTAGAGATTATCTTATATAAAACATTTTAATATTAATAGATGGGGAAACTGAGGCCCAGAGAAATGGCAGCACAGAGGTGAAAACCTTCATCTTCTTGATTTTGACACGGTGGAGCCATGTCTCACAAACGTACTAGGTTCTAAGTTTGGGTAGTAAGGAAAAAAGTGAAAGCTATCCTTTAAAATCCCATAGGAAAGATGTACTGTTGATTTAGTTTCTTTAAATGTTGAAACATTTGCTTACTTCTTATGGGAAGCTCCATATTATTTAGTTGACCAATTTTATTTAGGTTTTGTTAGACTAGGCTATGTATTCTAGTCTTTGTTAGAACAGGCGGTAATGAATAGGCTTAACATCTCAGTGGCTTAATACAATAAAAATTTGCATTTTGCTCACATTACAGTCCAGTGTTGGGTTGGTAGCTCTATTCAAAGTGCCATTCAGGTAACTCAGGTTGCTTTCAGCTTGTGGCCGTATTGCCTCACCATTTTGTGGCCTCTAGGCTATTCTGGCATTGTCCTCTTGGCAGAATGACAGAAGAAAGAGAGCACAGAACATCAAGGGGCTGGGGGATGTTTTAGGGGTCAGGCCTGAAATTGGCCTTCACTCCTTCCATTCTCATTGCATTATCTAGAACTCAGTCACATGGCCCTACATACATACAATAGGGTGTGGAAAATGTAGCCTTATCATCTGCTCAGAAAGATATTTAAATGATTGATGGATATGTAACCTTATCACAGCTGTCACTTAACATTTAGGGACCATGTTGTACAACAACTACATATACTTTAATGCTAGAATAAATTCTGCACCACGAGATAGTTATACTGTATTTTTTGGACCATAAGAAACATCTAGGTTTTAGAGGAGGAAAATAGGAAATAAAATTTTGAAGCAAAAAATGTGGTAAAATACTTAGTAACATAAAAACATTATTTCAGCAATATAAATGTAAAGCTAAATTCAGACTATAAGATGTACCCCCATTTTCCTCCCAAATTTAGGGGGGAAGTGCATCTTATAGTTAGAAAATACAATAATTTTAAGATAAGTAGAGGTGCTAATCATATTTTCCATTTTCCATTCACTGCAAGGCAATCTGTTTTGAGTGGAATGTATTATTACTTTTTTGATATTTATAATTATTTATTTATGTCTTTATTTTGGTTTACTGAAAAATTTGAGAAACTATTAAGGGAAGCATTAGGGAAATAATGTAGTGGTTTTATTTGCACAAACCTGGTTTATAAGAGGTTAAGATACAAATAGAACAGACAGACACAAAATAAGCTATAATATGTGAGGGCAACTTTGCCTGCAAGTCCCCCTGTCTGCCATGGATGAAAATGAAACTACCAAGACATGATCTGCTTGGGGAGGAGAGGTGGCCAATCTCTCACAGGAGAAAGACCAAGAGCCCCTTCCTCAAGGACTTTTATTAGGTTCGTAACACACGGGAATACAGGTAAAGCTCATCAATCAATGTCAGGCAGCAAGGATCAAACAATAGATAACATTTCAAAGAAATCTGAGGGCTTAATCTGAGTCAGTGTCTGTCAGGTAAGGGGGTTGCAAAAATTTTGGGAGACATACTCATTTCCTGCTTGGACCCTTAACATATGAATGAAAGCACTCTTAGCAAAGCAGACTTCACAGGACTTTACGAATTCTTTCTTATGTCTGAATCACCCTGGAGCCTGCTCTAGCCAGCAAGGGGCTGTACTGCCCTCCCCTTCATAGGTTTTTAGGCTTAAGTGCATTAGAGCCAGGAAGTGCTTCTCCCAGATGGAAATGGGGACTCAGGTTATGTCAGAATGGCTGGGGAGTGAGAGTCCATCACCCCCTCTTTGCTGCAGCCCCCCCGAGCCCTTCCTTGAGGGCCTCCCAAGTGATTGTGTCTGGCTTAGGTTGCCCCTCCTCTGAGGGGTCTTACCTGTCACTGACTTACCCACTAAGCACTGGGGACAGGGGATGAAGCAGAAGCAGCACTGCAGCCAGGGAGATAAACTTTGTTTCCTCAGTGGCTCACAGCTGCAGGTTGCTCATTCAGCCTTATCCATGGGGGTGGTTACAACTCCTGAAACCAGGCAGAGTGGTTCCCAACAATAATATAAATACAGTGGTATAGCCAAGGAGCTAGTGTTTTTCAAAGAGGCTGATTAATGATAAAACCTAGTAGTCATACTTGCTTATTCATTCATGCTCTTATATGTAATAATCTCTCTACCTGAAAAGATAATATTTATTGATTTAATTCATAGTAACCTATAATCATGAGGAAAATAATTAAATGAAAGATAACCTTGTAGTTTCAATATAAAGAGAAGACTAATAAGAGTAAAATCATTTAATTATAATTGTACCTTCTAAAAGCACAACTTTCATGAAGAAATAAAAAATAAATTTGACATAAATTTCACCTCTTTAAAAGCAGAATTGATTAAAAAGAGAGATGAGTGGCTGTTAGAAGCTTCCCCTCAACCCCAGTATGAAGAACTGAAGGGTATATTTGCATATTTTAATTCTTGGAGGTATGATCCTTTATAAAATGTTCTAAAAAATTATAGTCTGAGTAGAATGTCATACATAGGCCTAGTCTAATAATCTAGTAATTCTTTTAAAAAATCTTACATTGCTCTGTAGAAAGCATATTTGAGCTTAGATTTTCATTAACCAACTATATTACTTTATGACTGCACATATATTATTTGGATTATGCTTCTCTTTTGCTTACATCTATTACTGTTTTTATTTTCAAGATGCAAAAGCTGTGGTTCAGAGACCTCAAAGGATGTCTAGATAATCACTGAATTAAAAGGTAAAAAATTAGAACCAGACTGTAGATTTCTTGATTCTTAATGTAGTTCTTAATCTTCTATCTACCTGTCTAAAATGTGAGGGATGTTTATATTTTACCTCTAACTGTTCTTATTGCACAGTTCAATTGATGCTGATACCTTTTTCATCATATCCTTGAGTCATAACAATGAACTCACCTTCATATCTAATGGATATGTACTTATTTGTGCCTAAAGTAAGCTCCGGCCCATCTCTAAGTACTCAAAACATATACCTTGATTGGAAACAGGATGTGGAGTGTAGTAGATAACAAGTGCTTGTTGATTGAATGAAACATTATAAAATATATCAATTCAAATATTTTCACGATATAGTCATCTATATCTATATAGTCCTATCTATTAACATTGTCAGTGTAATATTTGTTTGAGAAACCAAATTTTCCTGATCTCTTTTAAAATTTAAAATATGTTTCTTAACTTAAATATCTATGGATAACAAATATGGCCAATTAAACACACGTCACTTGAGTATTAGGTAGTCATTGAATGGGTTGATGATAAAAATATAAAAACCTGCTTAAAATCTTGAGTGATGCAGGACATAAAGGTATATTTGTGCCATATCGTATATTTAATGAAATAGCATAGGCATAAGAAATGGCTCCAAAGTCACAGGCTATGAATGAATTTTTGTGTTAGAATGGTTCAAGGGTGATGGATGTTTTTGTTTCCATTTTTAATTGGTGCTTTTCTTTATGTGTATTTATTTTAATCTATATTCCTTTTACATTTGAAAATGTTTTTTTTAATACTGCTCTATGTTTTAAGGTGAAGAAAAGGCAGTTTATTTATTCTTCAATTCACATGTCTAAAACTTTAATATACAACAGATGAATAACCAGGCAAGGAAACCATCAACAAATGAAAAGAGTACCCACTACATGGGAGAACATATTTGCTAATGACACACCTAATTAGGGGTTAATGTTCAAAGTACATAGAGAACTTATACAATTCAATACCAGAAGACAAATAACCGAGTTAAAAAATGGACCAAGGAACTGAATAGACACTTCTCTGAAGAGGATACACACATGGCCAATAGGCATATGAAAAAAGGGTCAATGTCATGAATTATCAGAGAGATGCAAGTTAAAACAACTATGATACATCACCTCACACCTGTCAAAATGGCAATCATTAATAAATCAACAAATGCTGGTGAGGATATGAGGAAAAGGGAACCCTAATGCACTGTTGGTGGGAATGCAGACCAGTGCAGCCACTGAGGAAAACTATGGAATTTCTTCAGAAAATTAAAAATGCATCTGCCTTTTGAGCCAGTGATTTCCCTCCTTGGAATATATCTTAAGAAACCTGAAACACTAATTTGAAAGAATAATGCACTACTATGTTCAGAGCAGCTTTATTTACAATAGCCAAGATCTGGAAACAGCCCAAGTGCCCATCAACAGATGAGCAGGTAAATCACTTGTGGTACATTACACAAGGGAATGCTACTTGGCTGTATATCAATCAGTCAATCAATCATACCTTTTGTGACAGATAGAAGGACCTCAGGTTATTATGCTAAGTGAAATAAGCCAGAGAGATAAGACATATAGCCTATGATCTCATTTATATGTAGAATCTAATAAATGATATAAACTGATGAACAAAATAGAACCAGAGGCATGGATACATGGAACAAACTGACAGCTGTCAGAGGGGAGGTGGGTTGGGGGACTGGATGAAAGAAGATGATGGGATTAAACAAAAAACATATACAAAGAAGAAAGACATAGACACTGAGGACAGTATGGTGATAGCCAGAGTGAAAAGGGGGTGGGATAGGTTGAGGTGGATAAAGGGGAGGAAATGGGGAGGAAAAGGGACTTTGCTTCAGGCAATGGGTGCATGATGCAGTGTGCAGATGATGTTTTGGTGAATTGTATATTTGAAACATGTATGGTTTTGTGAACCAATGTCATCCCAATAAATTCAAAGTAAAATGTAGGGTGTTTTTTTTCCTTATGGATAGCTTTACTGATCCAATTTAGCAAAAAGACTAATTTTCTTTCTTTACCTCTTCTATTTCAATCCCTATTCAATGCAAGATGGTTTAGAGGTTCATTTGTCTTTTTAAATAAACTCTGGGTAATTTTATTTTCTCACTAATCTGTAAATCAACCTTGAAAAACCTTAGCAAAAACTTTAGAAAAATTCTTTGTTGTGTAAAGAGTATCTAGAAGTCATGACTTACTATTACAACATGTAATACTAGGTTTTGCCACTAACTTTAGGAAAATTTTTCTACACAGTTTAGTTTATTTTCATTTCTTTTATGTAGGGGATTCTCTACAAGAATTATTTGACCTATAGTTTCTTTTGCTCTCTTCTGGTGTCTATTTTTATGTCTTCAATTTAAACATTAAGATTCAGATGTTGTAATGTCCTCTGTGAATTCAATGTTAAACCATCTAAAATCTGATATGCTGCTATTGTATTAAGACAACTGAGTACTTCTTTTCAGGCGTGCCAGGCAAATCAATTGAGTCAAAGAAAAAAATGATATTTTCTTACACCACACCAAACATTTTTTTTGGACATATTTGTAGATGAGTTGTATTTCTCTGCTTTCATTTAAATTGAATGGTCATCCATGTATGAGAAATAAATTTGAAAGCTAACTGAATGCTCTGACCGATCTTTCCAAGTATCTTCTGCATCACCTGGACTTTAAAATTTATTCCATCACACATGATGGCTGGGTTCTCCAAATAAAGTTGGCAAGAGGTGTTTCTTTTATATTTGTGTTAATCTCAACTCACCAAGAAGGAAACTGTTTTTGTGCACTATTATTGCACTTATAAACTTACAGTTTCAGCAGTTCCTTCTTTATTCCCAAGTTCTTTTTATTATTGTTATTATTTTTACTGAATTTATTGGGATGACATTGGTTAATGAAATTATAAAGGTTGTAGGTATACAATGCAATAATACAACATCTGTATATTGTATTGTGTGCTCACCACCCCAAATCGAGTCTCCTTCTACCATTTAACCCCCCATACTTTATTCTACCTTCCTGGAACCTGCTTTCCCTCTGGTAATCACCAAACTGTTGTCTGTGTCTATGAGGGTTTTTTTTTTGGGGGGGGTGGTTGACAGGGTGCTGAGTGAAAATGGTGAAGAGATTAACCAAGTTCTTGTCCAGATACTTTCTTCCTAATAGAGATCAGTTACTGCCCTTTAAAAATCAGAGTAGGTAAATGAATTGTCAAGTAAAAGTTTATACTAAGTAGAAAAGTGAAGCTTTGATGTTTTAACAAAAAAAATCATTTTGGAAGTGATTTTGGAAATACTGTGTTTGAAGAATTACCCTTTCCTCTGCCCCCTAACGCACACACACATAACTGTGTTCTTAATCCCTCCACCTCACAGTTAATAACTGAGTTTGCTGTCCTTTCACTGTTCATATTTTTTATCTATGCATCTTAATCCCTCCACCCTTTCCCCCATTCTTCTTCTTCCTCCTCCCAGCTGATAATCCTCCAAATAATCTCCATGTCTATGATTCTGTTCCTGTTCTGCTTGTTTGCTTAGTTTGCTTTGTAGATTCAATTGTTGATTATTGTGAACTTATTGCCATTTTAATGTTCATAGTTTTGACCTTTTTCTTATATAATTCCTTTAACATTTCACATACTAATGGTTTGGTGATGATGAATTCCTTTAGTTTTAGCTTGTCTGAGAAGTGCTTTATCTTCCCTTCAAAATAATGAAAGAAAACTTCCCTAATTTGGTGAAGGAAATAGACATGCACATCCAGGAAACACAGAGAGTCCCAAAGGAGATGGATCCTAAGAGAACCACACCAAGACACATCATAATTAAAATGTCAAAGGTTAAAGATAAATAGAGAAGGTTAAATGCAATAAGAGAAAAGCAGATAGTTACCTGCAAAGGAGTTCCCACAAGATTGTCAGCTGATTTCTCAAGAGAACTTTTGCAGGCTAGAAGGGACTGGCAAGAAGTATTCAAAGTCATGAAAAGCAAGGACCTACAACCTAGATTACTTTATTCACTCTCTTTTAAAAATATATAAAAATTATTTTATTGTAGTAAGGACATTCAACATAAGATATATACCCCGTTAACAAGTTTTTGAGTGTATAATAGGTTATTCTGGACTATAACTACAATGTTGTACAGTGATCTCTAGAATTTATGCATCTTGCTTAACTGTGAAATTTTTTTCCTGTTGATTAGTAAGTTTCTAATTTCACCTCACTCCCAGCCTCTGGCAACCCCCATTGACTTTTTCTGAGCCTGTGATTTTGACTATTTTACGTACCTCATATAAGTCAAGTCATGCAATATTTTTCTGTGAGTGGCTATTTCACTTCATATAATGTTCTCAAGATTCTTCCAAAATGCAGTACATACATATAGTGGGATACTATTGAGCCTTAAAGAAAAAAGGAAGTTCTGGAATATGTGACAACGTGGTTCACTATCTTTATATAACAGTATTTACTTACACATTATATTTTTACTTGCATATGAACAGGGCGCATATTTCCCCCCCAAGTACTGAACTGCATTGACCCACCTCAGCGTCCTGTGTATTTTTTACCCTGTCGTTGTGTTGAAAGATGAAATTGAGCTTAGTAGTTGTGTTATTTCTAAGGATAGAGAAAATGTACATGTCATAATAAAATTTGAGGTTTGCCATATTGTAGCATTTTCCTGTAAAGTAAGACTATTAAAAACACATAGTCAAGTGTATAAAGTTTTTTTAAAATTTATTAAATGAAACTGGCATCTTAGAAGATTATATATATAGTTTTCAGTTATTGAACATTAAAAATAGAAATATTGACCCAATAGGATATAAAAAGCCAACTTTCTAATGAGAAATAAAATAGCAGACGCTGTTACAATAAATTATCTAATTAATCTAATATTAAGTTGATTTTATAAAATTAATCTTGATGCAACTTTTAAATTGCATGTAATTATAATTACCTTTTGACTCTTAAAATCCGCCTTATCAT